>NC_089145.1:26495135-29432635 GCF_009819655.1 Sylvia atricapilla
CATCTCTTCCTCTGCGTTCTCTTCTCCATCCACTTCCATCTCCTCCTCGGTATCAATCTCTATATCCACCTCCATCTCTTCCTCTCCATTGTCTTCTCCATCCACTTCCATGGCCTCCTCTGTATCAATTGGTGTATCTATCTCCATGGCTTCATCTGTGTCCTCCACATCCACCTCCATTTCTTCGTCTCCATTCTCTTCTCCGTCCACTTCCATGGCCTCCTCTGTGTTAATTGGTATGTCTACCTCCATGGCTTCCTCCTTGTCCTCCTCCACATCCACCTCCATCTCTTCCTCTCCAGGCTCTTTTCCCTTCTTTTCTTTGTCCTCCTGTGTATCAACCTTTATCTCCACCTCCACGTCTTCCTTGATGTCTGTGGCAGGCTGCAGAGGTAGCAAAACCTCAGAGTGGGGTCCCTGTCCCACACCATCCCCACCGAGCTCCAGCCCACCCAGGAAGTCCAGGGGTGTCCACCTCCCTGGAATGGCACCATACCATCCTCAGGACAAATAGGAACATCATGGAGAGATGGGTCCAGCCAAAATCCAGCCAGGCGGGAGGTCTCAGGACTGAGGCAGCCTGCAGAGGTAGCAAAACCTCAGAGTGCGGTCCCCGGCCCACACCATCCCCACCGAGCTCCAGCCCACCCAAGAAGTCCAGGGGTATCCATCTCCATGGAATGGCACCGTACCATCCTCAGGAAAAATTCGAGCATCGTGCAGGGTTTGATCCAGGCAAAATCCAGGCAATCGGGAGCTCTCAGGGCTGACAGGGGTCTCAGGGAGCAGGTGAAAGGCAGGGAGACAGGAGCGCTCTTGGAGCGAGGGCGAAGGGTGGGCTGACACAACGGCCAGTGGTTGTGTTGTGCTCGTTGCTGGGTGCTGGAAGATCCACTTGGAACCTGGACTGTGACATCACAACTGCCAGGAGCGTGAGGTCAAGCTGAACACTGGAGACCATGGAATGATGGAAGCCCTGAACAGTTCGGCTTGGAAGGGAGCCTAAAGATCCTTGTGTTCCAACCTGAGCAATCTTCCCCCAGACCGTGTTGGTTGCAGTTCCTTGGATATTCCCAAGGATGGGACATCCACAGCCTCCATGCACAGCCTGGGCCTGCGCCTCAGCAGCCTCAGATTAAATAAGCAGCTTCCTTAGATTCAGCTTACATTGCCGTCCTGCAGTTAAAGCCATCCCCCTTCCCCTCTCACCACAGGCCCCGTTGAACCCTCTGTCCCCATCTTTCCTATGGGACCCTTCAAGCCCTGCAGCGAGGCCTCCCCGTGGCCTTCTCTTTCCAGGCTGAGCATCCCCAGCCCCACATGGCCAGCAGTCAGTCACATCAGGGGCAGTCAAGGCTGCAGGGTAGCAAACAGCATCATGGACTGAGAGATGGGAGCTTTAGAGCCAGGTTTGTCTCCAAATGTCCAAAATTAATAGTGGTGGAGGGGACGATGGTGGGACACTGGCTCTGTTCTAGCTGGTGAATATTTTTATTTTTTTTTTCCTGCTTTTCTGTCATGCTGACCCAGGTTTTGCTGTTTGAAAGGAAGCTTGGCACAATATCCATTGTCTTGTCCATTTGTGAAACAGCGAGCAGACTCTGGGCAGGCTGATGATGCAGAGCAAAACCTGCAAATATAGTGGTGATCCTGAGCCTGGGGGCTGCAGCTAAACACAGTCAAAAGTAATTCCTGGAAAGCTGAGCCTGGTTTACATTTTCTGGATTTTGGCTGTGGCAACTTCACCAGTCATTTTATAACAAAGTAAACAAGAAACTAAAACCAAAACCATAAAAACCCGAACAAACCAACCAACCAACCAACCAACCAACCAACCCAATGAAACAAATAGATAAAAACCTCCCCATCAAAGCAAAGGGAATGAGGAGTTAGGATTAGTTGTGGGGATATCACAGCAGGGGAATGGCTGCTTCCCACAGGATCACCATAAAGAACCACATCTAACAGCTGCTCCAAAATATACCCAATAGGAGCAATCTAAAAAGTGATACATGGCAACTTTTTGGGCAGCTCTGCATTAAGGTGAAGGATGAGCACACAGTGGTAACAGATCCAGCATTCCCCACCCTCCAGGCTGCTGTTTGCTCCTGATGAGAGACCCTTGTGGGACTGTGGCCCCTCTCAGTGCAAATTAAATCATTCCCACAGCTCACAGTTGAGCCCCTGGCATTTCCAGAGTGACATTCAGGCACAATCCTACTGCCAGCTAAGCATCCGTGGAAGCTCCTGAGCATCTCCATGCCTAGAACCACAAAATAGCTCAGGCTCTCCCTGAACTGGGTTTTTAGGGGTGGTTTCGATATCTCTGTGAGAGTTTTTCATCCTCAACACTTCTGACTTTATACTCAATGATGCATTTGGGTTCCTTCCTTACTCCTGTGTGCCAGTGAGTAACCATCCACATGGGTGGAGGAGATTGAGCGCAGGAAAATTCATTCCTGGACTGCCATTTTGCTTCCCTGTCACTCAGTTGAACATGGTCCTTATCTCGGAAGGAGTTAGAAGAAGTGTGTAGGAATTTTGGCTCTGAGAGGAGCAGAAGGCACATTTTCTACCCCAAAATCCCAGCTGATTGCAGTTTCCCTGGCAAACCAGTGATTCCCATTCACCTTCCTGGGAAGAATGTGTAAGACCCATTCAGAGCTCACAGGTTCAGCTGGCCTTTGGCTTTGTGTACCTCATTTCACACGTCCAGTTCTAAGGGCCATTTAAAGGGACTCGAGTTTGCCTTGCTACCCAGAAGTGCTGTAGTTCTTTCCAGGAGAAAACCAAAAAATGCCTGTCCTGTGGCACTGGTTGAAATCTCACCACAGCTGTGACTCCGTGAGCAAAGACAGGCAGTGTTGTTTGGAGCTGTAACAGCTGAGAGTGTGGCAGAGCAGTTCTTCTATAATTTTTAGAGTCCTGAAAGCAGTGTTCCCAAAACAATCTTTTTCTACTGGCTTCTTCCAGAAACTGTGGAAGAGAAGAAAGGGAAAGGAGCAGAGGTTTGCTTAAACGGGCCTTTTTAAAAAAAAGTCTTACAATAGTGTCATCTTGATGCATGATACCTTAGTAATCGGGTTAGTAGCACCTATTTCATCCCACCATTGAGGTGGGATTTAAGACGTCCAACAACACAAACACTGGATTTTGGTTTTCCAAAGAGCTCAGTTTTCCACCCCTCACACCCTGCCAATTTAACACTGGGATTGTCTCATCCCAAGCACTGACCACACATGTCTGCAGCACCTTTCCATCCAGGAATGGTGTGAAAAAGGGTGGCAAGCCCCCTTTTGGATGTGACGAGATTAATTTTCCACATCAGTCCTTTCTTGCTGTGTTATTTCCTCCCGTTGTGAGATGATGTGCTGGGATCCCTTGCAGTGGGGTTTGTTACTAAGTGAAATGCTGCGGGTTTTTTTCTGCTTTTTGTCACATCCCTCTTGTGCCTGGAGCTGCTAATCTTGTTCCAAACACTGGACACCTTTTCAGCTTCTCTCATTATACCTAAATATGATAACTGCTTTGATTGCACCCCTCTCTGATGCAGGCTTTTCCTCTCTCCTTGGCTGGACTGGTCAGGCCTGAGAAGAGAAATATTTTTGAGCCTTGGCACAATTCCCCTCATCTATCCCTGCTCCTAATGCTTTTAATTATCTTGGGAACCTGAGCATGAGGGAAACTGGGGGAGATCCAGATCAGTCCTGCCGCTGCCCTCGTTGCTGCAGAGCCGCGAGTTCTCCCTCACGGGGGTTCTCAGGGACTAAACTGAGCTTCTTTGGTCTAGGGCTGTCCCTCCTTCCAAGTTCTCTAAGGTATGGCACAATGCAGGAAACTGTCCGTAGATGTCCCAGGGTGCTGCCGAATTACTGCTGTCTCCTGTGGGTCTCAATTCTATGTCGGCTTGTCCTGGCCAAGGGCTTGCGGCACCCATTTTGTGCTGGCTCCCTGCAAAGCTTTCTGGGAGTCTCGGGGATCTCCATAATGGCGGCCGCAGTTTGAGGGCAGGGCAGACACCGGCAGGCAGCAGGAGATGGAGCAGACAGGAGGCAAGCAAAAGAACTAGCAGAGGCTCAATTCGAGGTAAGGGGCATATAAGGAGGAAGAAACTGGGGTCTGGGGTACAATATTTGAGGGAAGGTAAGGGGCATACAGCATAAGGGTCAGAAACTGGGGTACAAATGGCATACAAGTTACTATGGGTACAGGTGCACTTGACATACAGTACCCAAGCTTCTAACACTGTGAACAGCAACATGCAACCAGGAGTCTCCTAATTTTATTCACTTCATTAGGTATTTCTCTGTGTGTGGCTGTGGGTTCTCCCCCCATAGCTCTCTGCAGGTTGGTGCTAATTAAAGATGTTCTGGAGGGTTCAGATGTTTTGGTGCCCAGGCAGGGCGTGCAGAACAGGCATTACAGCGCTGACATTTGCTGTGCTAGAAAGTCCAAGGGACGAATTTGTGCCTTTATCGGGGAGGATCAATTCTTGTTGTGCTTGTAGCAGAGTCTGGTGCCAGAGGGGTTTCCAAAGGAGACCTTGGTCCGTGTAGGCCGGAGGCCCCAGTGCTGCAGCTCCCTCCAGGCTGTCTCCGGCCCCTCAGGGTGCCCGGGAGCAGGGGTTGCCCACAGCCCAGTGCACCCTCGTTATCCCTGGGGCTAGCCAGGGAAGAGCCATGGATGAGGCTCTGCAGGCCCAGGCAGGCTCAGCCCTGCTCCCTCATGGGATCCCATGTGTTGTGGTTTTGAAAACAAACCAAGTGAGAGGCTCTAAGTCAGAAATAAAATTTAATGAGAAGAAAAGGAAAATAAAATAGAATAAAATAAAATAAAATAAATACAAAAAGAAAAACCACTGACAGAGTCAGAATACAACCTGATCAGGGTGATGGAAACAGTCCAGACGAGGTGGTCTTCCTGCAACAGAAATCTTGTAGAAAGGTCTGGTAGCTCCGGTCCTCTGGGAATCCAGTGGGTGAGGGCTAGCTACTTCTACTGTCCCAAATCCCAGCTTATATCCCGGTGTGAGAATGCTTGGCTCTTCCCCATGGGTCGGAGCATCTCACAATGGGATGATGAGTCATGGAAGAGGGCCTTGATGGCCCATTAAAGTCATGCAAAAGGCATTGATGGGCCATTAACTGAAGATGGTGATAGAATACATCTTAAACTACAGCCCAGGACACCATGGTACAGGGCCCGTGGGGATTTGCCCCTACAGACACCAAGTGTGTCCGGAGAAATGGCAAGGAGAGAGTGACCTTTGTCAGTGGGACCCCTCTGTGCACAGGTGTCCCCACTGCTGGGGTGGCTTTGCCAGCTCCCCCAGGGACCTCCAGCCCTAGGAACCTGGAACAAGTGAAAACCACAACTTTGTAAATGCTGCCTGTGCCCAAAGCAAATGCAAAGACAACAGGGATGTGGAAAAAAGATTTTTATTTTCAGAAGAACAGCAACAAACACGAACTGCAGAACATTTTAAATTGTAAGAATATTTGTAACAGGAACAACTGTTTGAACTTATTTACCTAAGAACTTATCTACTAGAAATTTATGAAACGTATTTACAGAAGACAAAAGAAGTCCTAAAACCTATATGCCAAAGCTAACAACAACAAACAACTCTAAAACCTATGTAGAAAACGGTGGCATCTCTGTCTGGGATTTTCTTCAGACCTGGAAGAAAAGCAAATGCCATGGTCACTGCAGTCAGGCACAAGGGTGTTCCATGTGCTCCCAGGCTGGCACACACTGGCACAGCGGTGCTCTGCTGCCAGAACTGAGCCTGCCTGGGGTTGGGGGTTGTGTCCCTGCGGGGACGGAGCTTGTGTGGCCACAAGCAAGGACAGGGCAGGCTGGGGATGGTCACCAGGACCCAGGGCACAGGGGGTACCGCGTCCTTGAGCAGCCCCAGCCTGGGGTCAGGGGGCCCACTCTGCCTGTGGGGAGCACATACCAGTCCTGCTGCTGGCACGGGTCTTCATACCAAGACAATGATGTCCTCGTCATCACTTTCATCAGTATCTGAGTTGTCAATGTCCTCTTTTATTTCCACTTCTGAGGCTTCCTCCATGTCCTCCTCCACATCCACCTCTGTGTCTTCCTCTCCGGTCTCTTCTCCGTCCACTTTCTTTTTCTCTGGGGTGTCAATCTGTGTCTCAGCCTCCATGGCTTCCTTCATATCATTCGCATCCACTTCCATCTCTTCCTCTGCGTTCTCTTCTCCATCCACTTCCATCTCCTCCTCGGTATCAATCTCTATATCCACCTCCATCTCTTCCTCTGTATCCTCCACATCTACCTCCATCTCTTCCTCTCCATTGTCTTCTCCATCCACTTCCATGGCCTCCTCTGTATCAATTGGTGTATCTATCTCCATGGCTTCATCTGTGTCCTCCACATCCACCTCCATTTCTTCGTCTCCATTCTCTTCTCCGTCCACTTCCATGGCCTCCTCTGTGTTAATTGGTATGTCTACCTCCATGGCTTCCTCCTTGTCCTCCTCCACATCCACCTCCATCTCTTCCTCTCCAGGCTCTTTTCCCTTCTTTTCTTTGTCCTCCTGTGTATCAACCTTTATCTCCACCTCCACGTCTTCCTTGATGTCTGTGGCAGGCTGCAGAGGTAGCAAAACCTCAGAGTGGGGTCCCTGTCCCACACCATCCCCACCGAGCTCCAGCCCACCCAGGAAGTCCAGGGGTGTCCACCTCCCTGGAATGGCACCATACCATCCTCAGGACAAATAGGAACATCATGGAGAGATGGGTCCAGCCAAAATCCAGCCAGGCGGGAGGTCTCAGGACTGAGGCAGCCTGCAGAGGTAGCAAAACCTCAGAGTGCGGTCCCCGGCCCACACCATCCCCACCGAGCTCCAGCCCACCCAAGAAGTCCAGGGGTATCCATCTCCATGGAATGGCACCGTACCATCCTCAGGAAAAATTCGAGCATCGTGCAGGGTTTGATCCAGGCAAAATCCAGGCAATCGGGAGCTCTCAGGGCTGACAGGGGTCTCAGGGAGCAGGTGAAAGGCAGGGAGACAGGAGCGCTCTTGGAGCGAGGGCGAAGGGTGGGCTGACACAACGGCCAGTGGTTGTGTTGTGCTCGTTGCTGGGTGCTGGAAGATCCACTTGGAACCTGGACTGTGACATCACAACTGCCAGGAGCGTGAGGTCAAGCTGAACACTGGAGACCATGGAATGATGGAAGCCCTGAACAGTTCGGCTTGGAAGGGAGCCTAAAGATCCTTGTGTTCCAACCTGAGCAATCTTCCCCCAGACCGTGTTGGTTGCAGTTCCTTGGATATTCCCAAGGATGGGACATCCACAGCCTCCATGCACAGCCTGGGCCTGCGCCTCAGCAGCCTCAGATTAAATAAGCAGCTTCCTTAGATTCAGCTTACATTGCCGTCCTGCAGTTAAAGCCATCCCCCTTCCCCTCTCACCACAGGCCCCGTTGAACCCTCTGTCCCCATCTTTCCTATGGGACCCTTCAAGCCCTGCAGCGAGGCCTCCCCGTGGCCTTCTCTTTCCAGGCTGAGCATCCCCAGCCCCACATGGCCAGCAGTCAGTCACATCAGGGGCAGTCAAGGCTGCAGGGTAGCAAACAGCATCATGGACTGAGAGATGGGAGCTTTAGAGCCAGGTTTGTCTCCAAATGTCCAAAATTAATAGTGGTGGAGGGGACGATGGTGGGACACTGGCTCTGTTCTAGCTGGTGAATATTTTTATTTTTTTTTTCCTGCTTTTCTGTCATGCTGACCCAGGTTTTGCTGTTTGAAAGGAAGCTTGGCACAATATCCATTGTCTTGTCCATTTGTGAAACAGCGAGCAGACTCTGGGCAGGCTGATGATGCAGAGCAAAACCTGCAAATATAGTGGTGATCCTGAGCCTGGGGGCTGCAGCTAAACACAGTCAAAAGTAATTCCTGGAAAGCTGAGCCTGGTTTACATTTTCTGGATTTTGGCTGTGGCAACTTCACCAGTCATTTTATAACAAAGTAAACAAGAAACTAAAACCAAAACCATAAAAACCCGAACAAACCAACCAACCAACCAACCAACCAACCAACCCAATGAAACAAATAGATAAAAACCTCCCCATCAAAGCAAAGGGAATGAGGAGTTAGGATTAGTTGTGGGGATATCACAGCAGGGGAATGGCTGCTTCCCACAGGATCACCATAAAGAACCACATCTAACAGCTGCTCCAAAATATACCCAATAGGAGCAATCTAAAAAGTGATACATGGCAACTTTTTGGGCAGCTCTGCATTAAGGTGAAGGATGAGCACACAGTGGTAACAGATCCAGCATTCCCCACCCTCCAGGCTGCTGTTTGCTCCTGATGAGAGACCCTTGTGGGACTGTGGCCCCTCTCAGTGCAAATTAAATCATTCCCACAGCTCACAGTTGAGCCCCTGGCATTTCCAGAGTGACATTCAGGCACAATCCTACTGCCAGCTAAGCATCCGTGGAAGCTCCTGAGCATCTCCATGCCTAGAACCACAAAATAGCTCAGGCTCTCCCTGAACTGGGTTTTTAGGGGTGGTTTCGATATCTCTGTGAGAGTTTTTCATCCTCAACACTTCTGACTTTATACTCAATGATGCATTTGGGTTCCTTCCTTACTCCTGTGTGCCAGTGAGTAACCATCCACATGGGTGGAGGAGATTGAGCGCAGGAAAATTCATTCCTGGACTGCCATTTTGCTTCCCTGTCACTCAGTTGAACATGGTCCTTATCTCGGAAGGAGTTAGAAGAAGTGTGTAGGAATTTTGGCTCTGAGAGGAGCAGAAGGCACATTTTCTACCCCAAAATCCCAGCTGATTGCAGTTTCCCTGGCAAACCAGTGATTCCCATTCACCTTCCTGGGAAGAATGTGAAGACCCATTCAGAGCTCACAGGTTCAGCTGGCCTTTGGCTTTGTGTACCTCATTTCACACGTCCAGTTCTAAGGGCCATTTAAAGGGACTCGAGTTTGCCTTGCTACCCAGAAGTGCTGTAGTTCTTTCCAGGAGAAAACCAAAAAATGCCTGTCCTGTGGCACGGTTGAAATCTCACCACAGCTGTGACTCCGTGAGCAAAGACAGGCAGTGTTGTTTGGAGCTGTAACAGCTGAGAGTGTGGCAGAGCAGTTCTTCTATAATTTTTAGAGTCCTGAAAGCAGTGTTCCCAAAACAATCTTTTTCTACTGGCTTCTTCCAGAAACTGTGGAAGAGAAGAAAGGGAAAGGAGCAGAGGTTTGCTTAAACGGGCCTTTTTAAAAAAAAGTCTTACAATAGTGTCATCTTGATGCATGATACCTTAGTAATCGGGTTAGTAGCACCTATTTCATCCCACCATTGAGGTGGGATTTAAGACGTCCAACAACACAAACACTGGATTTTGGTTTTCCAAAGAGCTCAGTTTTCCACCCCTCACACCCTGCCAATTTAACACTGGGATTGTCTCATCCCAAGCACTGACCACACATGTCTGCAGCACCTTTCCATCCAGGAATGGTGTGAAAAAGGGTGGCAAGCCCCCTTTTGGATGTGACGAGATTAATTTTCCACATCAGTCCTTTCTTGCTGTGTTATTTCCTCCCGTTGTGAGATGATGTGCTGGGATCCCTTGCAGTGGGGTTTGTTACTAAGTGAAATGCTGCGGGTTTTTTTCTGCTTTTTGTCACATCCCTCTTGTGCCTGGAGCTGCTAATCTTGTTCCAAACACTGGACACCTTTTCAGCTTCTCTCATTATACCTAAATATGATAACTGCTTTGATTGCACCCCTCTCTGATGCAGGCTTTTCCTCTCTCCTTGGCTGGACTGGTCAGGCCTGAGAAGAGAAATATTTTTGAGCCTTGGCACAATTCCCCTCATCTATCCCTGCTCCTAATGCTTTTAATTATCTTGGGAACCTGAGCATGAGGGAAACTGGGGGAGATCCAGATCAGTCCTGCCGCTGCCCTCGTTGCTGCAGAGCCGCGAGTTCTCCCTCACGGGGGTTCTCAGGGACTAAACTGAGCTTCTTTGGTCTAGGGCTGTCCCTCCTTCCAAGTTCTCTAAGGTATGGCACAATGCAGGAAACTGTCCGTAGATGTCCCAGGGTGCTGCCGAATTACTGCTGTCTCCTGTGGGTCTCAATTCTATGTCGGCTTGTCCTGGCCAAGGGCTTGCGGCACCCATTTTGTGCTGGCTCCCTGCAAAGCTTTCTGGGAGTCTCGGGGATCTCCATAATGGCGGCCGCAGTTTGAGGGCAGGGCAGACACCGGCAGGCAGCAGGAGATGGAGCAGACAGGAGGCAAGCAAAAGAACTAGCAGAGGCTCAATTCGAGGTAAGGGGCATATAAGGAGGAAGAAACTGGGGTCTGGGGTACAATATTTGAGGGAAGGTAAGGGGCATACAGCATAAGGGTCAGAAACTGGGGTACAAATGGCATACAAGTTACTATGGGTACAGGTGCACTTGACATACAGTACCCAAGCTTCTAACACTGTGAACAGCAACATGCAACCAGGAGTCTCCTAATTTTATTCACTTCATTAGGTATTTCTCTGTGTGTGGCTGTGGGTTCTCCCCCCATAGCTCTCTGCAGGTTGGTGCTAATTAAAGATGTTCTGGAGGGTTCAGATGTTTTGGTGCCCAGGCAGGGCGTGCAGAACAGGCATTACAGCGCTGACATTTGCTGTGCTAGAAAGTCCAAGGGACGAATTTGTGCCTTTATCGGGGAGGATCAATTCTTGTTGTGCTTGTAGCAGAGTCTGGTGCCAGAGGGGTTTCCAACGGAGACCTTGGTCCGTGTAGGCCGGAGGCCCCAGTGCTGCAGCTCCCTCCAGGCTGTCTCCGGCCCCTCAGGGTGCCCGGGAGCAGGGGTTGCCCACAGCCCAGTGCACCCTCGTTATCCCTGGGGCTAGCCAGGGAAGAGCCATGGATGAGGCTCTGCAGGCCCAGGCAGGCTCAGCCCTGCTCCCTCATGGGATCCCATGTGTTGTGGTTTTGAAAACAAACCAAGTGAGAGGCTCTAAGTCAGAAATAAAATTTAATGAGAAGAAAAGGAAAATAAAATAGAATAAAATAAAATAAAATAAATACAAAAAGAAAAACCACTGACAGAGTCAGAATACAACCTGATCAGGGTGATGGAAACAGTCCAGACGAGGTGGTCTTCCTGCAACAGAAATCTTGTAGAAAGGTCTGGTAGCTCCGGTCCTCTGGGAATCCAGTGGGTGAGGACTAGCTACTTCTACTGTCCCAAATCCCAGCTTATATCCCGGTGTGAGAATGCTTGGCTCTTCCCCATGGGTCGGAGCATCTCACAATGGGATGATGAGTCATGGAAGAGGGCCTTGATGGCCCATTAAAGTCATGCAAAAGGCATTGATGGGCCATTAACTGAAGATGGTGATAGAATACATCTTAAACTACAGCCCAGGACACCATGGTACAGGGCCCGTGGGGATTTGCCCCTACAGACACCAAGTGTGTCCGGAGAAATGGCAAGGAGAGAGTGACCTTTGTCAGTGGGACCCCTCTGTGCACAGGTGTCCCCACTGCTGGGGTGGCTTTGCCAGCTCCCCCAGGGACCTCCAGCCCTAGGAACCTGGAACAAGTGAAAACCACAACTTTGTAAATGCTGCCTGTGCCCAAAGCAAATGCAAAGACAACAGGGATGTGGAAAAAAGATTTTTATTTTCAGAAGAACAGCAACAAACACGAACTGCAGAACATTTTAAATTGTAAGAATATTTGTAACAGGAACAACTGTTTGAACTTATTTACCTAAGAACTTATCTACTAGAAATTTATGAAACGTATTTACAGAAGACAAAAGAAGTCCTAAAACCTATATGCCAAAGCTAACAACAACAAACAACTCTAAAACCTATGTAGAAAACGGTGGCATCTCTGTCTGGGATTTTCTTCAGACCTGGAAGAAAAGCAAATGCCATGGTCACTGCAGTCAGGCACAAGGGTGTTCCATGTGCTCCCAGGCTGGCACACACTGGCACAGCGGTGCTCTGCTGCCAGAACTGAGCCTGCCTGGGGTTGGGGGTTGTGTCCCTGCGGGGACGGAGCTTGTGTGGCCACAAGCAAGGACAGGGCAGGCTGGGGATGGTCACCAGGACCCAGGGCACAGGGGGTACCGCGTCCTTGAGCAGCCCCAGCCTGGGGTCAGGGGGCCCACTCTGCCTGTGGGGAGCACATACCAGTCCTGCTGCTGGCACGGGTCTTCATACCAAGACAATGATGTCCTCGTCATCACTTTCATCAGTATCTGAGTTGTCAATGTCCTCTTTTATTTCCACTTCTGAGGCTTCCTCCATGTCCTCCTCCACATCCACCTCTGTGTCTTCCTCTCCGGTCTCTTCTCCGTCCACTTTCTTTTTCTCTGGGGTGTCAATCTGTGTCTCAGCCTCCATGGCTTCCTTCATATCATTCGCATCCACTTCCATCTCTTCCTCTGCGTTCTCTTCTCCATCCACTTCCATCTCCTCCTCGGTATCAATCTCTATATCCACCTCCATCTCTTCCTCTGTATCCTCCACATCTACCTCCATCTCTTCCTCTCCATTGTCTTCTCCATCCACTTCCATGGCCTCCTCTGTATCAATTGGTGTATCTATCTCCATGGCTTCATCTGTGTCCTCCACATCCACCTCCATTTCTTCGTCTCCATTCTCTTCTCCGTCCACTTCCATGGCCTCCTCTGTGTTAATTGGTATGTCTACCTCCATGGCTTCCTCCTTGTCCTCCTCCACATCCACCTCCATCTCTTCCTCTCCAGGCTCTTTTCCCTTCTTTTCTTTGTCCTCCTGTGTATCAACCTTTATCTCCACCTCCACGTCTTCCTTGATGTCTGTGGCAGGCTGCAGAGGTAGCAAAACCTCAGAGTGGGGTCCCTGTCCCACACCATCCCCACCGAGCTCCAGCCCACCCAGGAAGTCCAGGGGTGTCCACCTCCCTGGAATGGCACCATACCATCCTCAGGACAAATAGGAACATCATGGAGAGATGGGTCCAGCCAAAATCCAGCCAGGCGGGAGGTCTCAGGACTGAGGCAGCCTGCAGAGGTAGCAAAACCTCAGAGTGCGGTCCCCGGCCCACACCATCCCCACCGAGCTCCAGCCCACCCAAGAAGTCCAGGGGTATCCATCTCCATGGAATGGCACCGTACCATCCTCAGGAAAAATTCGAGCATCGTGCAGGGTTTGATCCAGGCAAAATCCAGGCAATCGGGAGCTCTCAGGGCTGACAGGGGTCTCAGGGAGCAGGTGAAAGGCAGGGAGACAGGAGCGCTCTTGGAGCGAGGGCGAAGGGTGGGCTGACACAACGGCCAGTGGTTGTGTTGTGCTCGTTGCTGGGTGCTGGAAGATCCACTTGGAACCTGGACTGTGACATCACAACTGCCAGGAGCGTGAGGTCAAGCTGAACACTGGAGACCATGGAATGATGGAAGCCCTGAACAGTTCGGCTTGGAAGGGAGCCTAAAGATCCTTGTGTTCCAACCTGAGCAATCTTCCCCCAGACCATGTTGGTTGCAGTTCCTTGGATATTCCCAAGGATGGGACATCCACAGCCTCCATGCACAGCCTGGGCCTGCGCCTCAGCAGCCTCAGATTAAATAAGCAGCTTCCTTAGATTCAGCTTACATTGCCGTCCTGCAGTTAAAGCCATCCCCCTTCCCCTCTCACCACAGGCCCCGTTGAACCCTCTGTCCCCATCTTTCCTATGGGACCCTTCAAGCCCTGCAGCGAGGCCTCCCCGTGGCCTTCTCTTTCCAGGCTGAGCATCCCCAGCCCCACATGGCCAGCAGTCAGTCACATCAGGGGCAGTCAAGGCTGCAGGGTAGCAAACAGCATCATGGACTGAGAGATGGGAGCTTTAGAGCCAGGTTTGTCTCCAAATGTCCAAAATTAATAGTGGTGGAGGGGACGATGGTGGGACACTGGCTCTGTTCTAGCTGGTGAATATTTTTATTTTTTTTTTCCTGCTTTTCTGTCATGCTGACCCAGGTTTTGCTGTTTGAAAGGAAGCTTGGCACAATATCCATTGTCTTGTCCATTTGTGAAACAGCGAGCAGACTCTGGGCAGGCTGATGATGCAGAGCAAAACCTGCAAATATAGTGGTGATCCTGAGCCTGGGGGCTGCAGCTAAACACAGTCAAAAGTAATTCCTGGAAAGCTGAGCCTGGTTTACATTTTCTGGATTTTGGCTGTGGCAACTTCACCAGTCATTTTATAACAAAGTAAACAAGAAACTAAAACCAAAACCATAAAAACCCGAACAAACCAACCAACCAACCAACCAACCAACCAACCAACCCAATGAAACAAATAGATAAAAACCTCCCCATCAAAGCAAAGGGAATGAGGAGTTAGGATTAGTTGTGGGGATATCACAGCAGGGGAATGGCTGCTTCCCACAGGATCACCATAAAGAACCACATCTAACAGCTGCTCCAAAATATACCCAATAGGAGCAATCTAAAAAGTGATACATGGCAACTTTTTGGGCAGCTCTGCATTAAGGTGAAGGATGAGCACACAGTGGTAACAGATCCAGCATTCCCCACCCTCCAGGCTGCTGTTTGCTCCTGATGAGAGACCCTTGTGGGACTGTGGCCCCTCTCAGTGCAAAGTAAATCATTCCCACAGCTCACAGTTGAGCCCCTGGCATTTCCAGAGTGACATTCAGGCACAATCCTACTGCCAGCTAAGCATCCGTGGAAGCTCCTGAGCATCTCCATGCCTAGAACCACAAAATAGCTCAGGCTCTCCCTGAACTGGGTTTTTAGGGGTGGTTTCGATATCTCTGTGAGAGTTTTTCATCCTCAACACTTCTGACTTTATACTCAATGATGCATTTGGGTTCCTTCCTTACTCCTGTGTGCCAGTGAGTAACCATCCACATGGGTGGAGGAGATTGAGCGCAGGAAAATTCATTCCTGGACTGCCATTTTGCTTCCCTGTCACTCAGTTGAACATGGTCCTTATCTCGGAAGGAGTTAGAAGAAGTGTGTAGGAATTTTGGCTCTGAGAGGAGCAGAAGGCACATTTTCTACCCCAAAATCCCAGCTGATTGCAGTTTCCCTGGCAAACCAGTGATTCCCATTCACCTTCCCGGGAAGAATGTGTAGACCCATTCAGAGCTCACAGGTTCAGCTGGCCTTTGGCTTTGTGTACCTCATTTCACACGTCCAGTTCTAAGGGCCATTTAAAGGGACTCGAGTTTGCCTTGCTACCCAGAAGTGCTGTAGTTCTTTCCAGGAGAAAACCAAAAAATGCCTGTCCTGTGGCATGGTTGAAATCTCACCACAGCTGTGACTCCGTGAGCAAAGACAGGCAGTGTTGTTTGGAGCTGTAACAGCTGAGAGTGTGGCAGAGCAGTTCTTCTATAATTTTTAGAGTCCTGAAAGCAGTGTTCCCAAAACAATCTTTTTCTACTGGCTTCTTCCAGAAACTGTGGAAGAGAAGAAAGGGAAAGGAGCAGAGGTTTGCTTAAACGGGCCTTTTTAAAAAAAAGTCTTACAATAGTGTCATCTTGATGCATGATACCTTAGTAATCGGGTTAGTAGCACCTATTTCATCCCACCATTGAGGTGGGATTTAAGACGTCCAACAACACAAACACTGGATTTTGGTTTTCCAAAGAGCTCAGTTTTCCACCCCTCACACCCTGCCAATTTAACACTGGGATTGTCTCATCCCAAGCACTGACCACACATGTCTGCAGCACCTTTCCATCCAGGAATGGTGTGAAAAAGGGTGGCAAGCCCCCTTTTGGATGTGACGAGATTAATTTTCCACATCAGTCCTTTCTTGCTGTGTTATTTCCTCCCGTTGTGAGATGATGTGCTGGGATCCCTTGCAGTGGGGTTTGTTACTAAGTGAAATGCTGCGGGTTTTTTTCTGCTTTTTGTCACATCCCTCTTGTGCCTGGAGCTGCTAATCTTGTTCCAAACACTGGACACCTTTTCAGCTTCTCTCATTATACCTAAATATGATAACTGCTTTGATTGCACCCCTCTCTGATGCAGGCTTTTCCTCTCTCCTTGGCTGGACTGGTCAGGCCTGAGAAGAGAAATATTTTTGAGCCTTGGCACAATTCCCCTCATCTATCCCTGCTCCTAATGCTTTTAATTATCTTGGGAACCTGAGCATGAGGGAAACTGGGGGAGATCCAGATCAGTCCTGCCGCTGCCCTCGTTGCTGCAGAGCCGCGAGTTCTCCCTCACGGGGGTTCTCAGGGACTAAACTGAGCTTCTTTGGTCTAGGGCTGTCCCTCCTTCCAAGTACTCTAAGGTATGGCACAATGCAGGAAACTGTCCGTAGATGTCCCAGGGTGCTGCCGAATTACTGCTGTCTCCTGTGGGTCTCAATTCTATGTCGGCTTGTCCTGGCCAAGGGCTTGCGGCACCCATTTTGTGCTGGCTCCCTGCAAAGCTTTCTGGGAGTCTCGGGGATCTCCATAATGGCGGCCGCAGTTTGAGGGCAGGGCAGACACCGGCAGGCAGCAGGAGGTGGAGCAGACAGGAGGCAAGCTAAAGAACTAGCAGAGGCTCAATTCGAGGTAAGGGGCATATAAGGAGGAAGAAACTGGGGTCTGGGGTACAATATTTGAGGGAAGGTAAGGGGCATACAGCATAAGGGTCAGAAACTGGGGTACAAATGGCATACAAGTTACTATGGGTACAGGTGCACTTGACATACAGTACCCAAGCTTCTAACACTGTGAACAGCAACATGCAACCAGGAGTCTCCTAATTTTATTCACTTCATTAGGTATTTCTCTGTGTGTGCCTGTGGGTTCTCCCCCCATAGCTCTCTGCAGGTTGGTGCTAATTAAAGATGTTCTGGAGGGTTCAGATGTTTTGGTGCCCAGGCAGGGCGTGCAGAACAGGCATTACAGCGCTGACATTTGCTGTGCTAGAAAGTCCAAGGGACGAATTTGTGCCTTTGTCGGGGAGGATCAATTCTTGTTGTGCTTGTAGCAGAGTCTGGTGCCAGAGGGGTTTCCAAAGGAGACCTTGGTCCGTGTAGGCCGGAGGCCCCAGTGCTGCAGCTCCCTCCAGGCTGTCTCCGGCCCCTCAGGGTGCCCGGGAGCAGGGGTTGCCCACAGCCCAGTGCACCCTCGTTATCCCTGGGGCTAGCCAGGGAAGAGCCATGGATGAGGCTCTGCAGGCCCAGGCAGGCTCAGCCCTGCTCCCTCATGGGATCCCATGTGTTGTGGTTTTGAAAACAAACCAAGTGAGAGGCTCTAAGTCAGAAATAAAATTTAATGAGAAGAAAAGGAAAATAAAATAGAATAAAATAAAATAAAATAAATACAAAAAGAAAAACCACTGACAGAGTCAGAATACAACCTGATCAGGGTGATGGAAACAGTCCAGACGAGGTGGTCTTCCTGCAACAGAAATCTTGTAGAAAGGTCTGGTAGCTCCGGTCCTCTGGGAATCCAGTGGGTGAGGACTAGCTACTTCTACTGTCCCAAATCCCAGCTTATATCCCGGTGTGAGAATGCTTGGCTCTTCCCCATGGGTCGGAGCATCTCACAATGGGATGATGAGTCATGGAAGAGGGCCTTGATGGCCCATTAAAGTCATGCAAAAGGCATTGATGGGCCATTAACTGAAGATGGTGATAGAATACATCTTAAACTACAGCCCAGGACACCATGGTACAGGGCCCGTGGGGATTTGCCCCTACAGACACCAAGTGTGTCCGGAGAAATGGCAAGGAGAGAGTGACCTTTGTCAGTGGGACCCCTCTGTGCACAGGTGTCCCCACTGCTGGGGTGGCTTTGCCAGCTCCCCCAGGGACCTCCAGCCCTAGGAACCTGGAACAAGTGAAAACCACAACTTTGTAAATGCTGCCTGTGCCCAAAGCAAATGCAAAGACAACAGGGATGTGGAAAAAAGATTTTTATTTTCAGAAGAACAGCAACAAACACGAACTGCAGAACATTTTAAATTGTAAGAATATTTGTAACAGGAACAACTGTTTGAACTTATTTACCTAAGAACTTATCTACTAGAAATTTATGAAACGTATTTACAGAAGACAAAAGAAGTCCTAAAACCTATATGCCAAAGCTAACAACAACAAACAACTCTAAAACCTATGTAGAAAACGGTGGCATCTCTGTCTGGGATTTTCTTCAGACCTGGAAGAAAAGCAAATGCCATGGTCACTGCAGTCAGGCACAAGGGTGTTCCATGTGCTCCCAGGCTGGCACACACTGGCACAGCGGTGCTCTGCTGCCAGAACTGAGCCTGCCTGGGGTTGGGGGTTGTGTCCCTGCGGGGACGGAGCTTGTGTGGCCACAAGCAAGGACAGGGCAGGCTGGGGATGGTCACCAGGACCCAGGGCACAGGGGGTACCGCGTCCTTGAGCAGCCCCAGCCTGGGGTCAGGGGGCCCACTCTGCCTGTGGGGAGCACATACCAGTCCTGCTGCTGGCACGGGTCTTCATACCAACACAATGATGTCCTCGTCATCACTTTCATCAGTATCTGAGTTGTCAATGTCCTCTTTTATTTCCGCATCTGAGGCTTCCTCCATGTCCTCCTCCACATCCACCTCTGTGTCTTCCTCTCCGGTCTCTTCTCCGTCCACTTTCTTTTTCTCTGGGGTGTCAATCTGTGTCTCAGCCTCCATGGCTTCCTTCATATCATTCGCATCCACTTCCATCTCTTCCTCTGCGTTCTCTTCTCCATCCACTTCCATCTCCTCCTCGGTATCAATCTCTATATCCACCTCCATCTCTTCCTCTGTATCCTCCACATCTACCTCCATCTCTTCCTCTCCATTGTCTTCTCCATCCACTTCCATGGCCTCCTCTGTATCAATTGGTGTATCTATCTCCATGGCTTCATCTGTGTCCTCCACATCCACCTCCATTTCTTCGTCTCCATTCTCTTCTCCGTCCACTTCCATGGCCTCCTCTGTGTTAATTGGTATGTCTACCTCCATGGCTTCCTCCTTGTCCTCCTCCACATCCACCTCCATCTCTTCCTCTCCAGGCTCTTTTCCCTTCTTTTCTTTGTCCTCCTGTGTATCAACCTTTATCTCCACCTCCACGTCTTCCTTGATGTCTGTGGCAGGCTGCAGAGGTAGCAAAACCTCAGAGTGGGGTCCCTGTCCCACACCATCCCCACCGAGCTCCAGCCCACCCAGGAAGTCCAGGGGTGTCCA
Source organism: Sylvia atricapilla (assembly GCF_009819655.1). NCBI lineage: Eukaryota > Metazoa > Chordata > Aves > Passeriformes > Sylviidae > Sylvia > Sylvia atricapilla. Next base: position 26,514,315 of record NC_089145.1, read on the forward strand.
CCTCCCTGGAATGGCACCATACCATCCTCAGGACAAATAGGAACATCATGGAGAGATGGGTCCAGCCAAAATCCAGCCAGGCGGGAGGTCTCAGGACTGAGGCAGCCTGCAGAGGTAGCAAAACCTCAGAGTGCGGTCCCCGGCCCACACCATCCCCACCGAGCTCCAGCCCACCCAAGAAGTCCAGGGGTATCCATCTCCATGGAATGGCACCGTACCATCCTCAGGAAAAATTCGAGCATCGTGCAGGGTTTGATCCAGGCAAAATCCAGGCAATCGGGAGCTCTCAGGGCTGACAGGGGTCTCAGGGAGCAGGTGAAAGGCAGGGAGACAGGAGCGCTCTTGGAGCGAGGGCGAAGGGTGGGCTGACACAACGGCCAGTGGTTGTGTTGTGCTCGTTGCTGGGTGCTGGAAGATCCACTTGGAACCTGGACTGTGACATCACAACTGCCAGGAGCGTGAGGTCAAGCTGAACACTGGAGACCATGGAATGATGGAAGCCCTGAACAGTTCGGCTTGGAAGGGAGCCTAAAGATCCTTGTGTTCCAACCTGAGCAATCTTCCCCCAGACCGTGTTGGTTGCAGTTCCTTGGATATTCCCAAGGATGGGACATCCACAGCCTCCATGCACAGCCTGGGCCTGCGCCTCAGCAGCCTCAGATTAAATAAGCAGCTTCCTTAGATTCAGCTTACATTGCCGTCCTGCAGTTAAAGCCATCCCCCTTCCCCTCTCACCACAGGCCCCGTTGAACCCTCTGTCCCCATCTTTCCTATGGGACCCTTCAAGCCCTGCAGCGAGGCCTCCCCGTGGCCTTCTCTTTCCAGGCTGAGCATCCCCAGCCCCACATGGCCAGCAGTCAGTCACATCAGGGGCAGTCAAGGCTGCAGGGTAGCAAACAGCATCATGGACTGAGAGATGGGAGCTTTAGAGCCAGGTTTGTCTCCAAATGTCCAAAATTAATAGTGGTGGAGGGGACGATGGTGGGACACTGGCTCTGTTCTAGCTGGTGAATATTTTTATTTTTTTTTTCCTGCTTTTCTGTCATGCTGACCCAGGTTTTGCTGTTTGAAAGGAAGCTTGGCACAATATCCATTGTCTTGTCCATTTGTGAAACAGCGAGCAGACTCTGGGCAGGCTGATGATGCAGAGCAAAACCTGCAAATATAGTGGTGATCCTGAGCCTGGGGGCTGCAGCTAAACACAGTCAAAAGTAATTCCTGGAAAGCTGAGCCTGGTTTACATTTTCTGGATTTTGGCTGTGGCAACTTCACCAGTCATTTTATAACAAAGTAAACAAGAAACTAAAACCAAAACCATAAAAACCCGAACAAACCAACCAACCAACCAACCAACCAACCAACCAACCCAATGAAACAAATAGATAAAAACCTCCCCATCAAAGCAAAGGGAATGAGGAGTTAGGATTAGTTGTGGGGATATCACAGCAGGGGAATGGCTGCTTCCCACAGGATCACCATAAAGAACCACATCTAACAGCTGCTCCAAAATATACCCAATAGGAGCAATCTAAAAAGTGATACATGGCAACTTTTTGGGCAGCTCTGCATTAAGGTGAAGGATGAGCACACAGTGGTAACAGATCCAGCATTCCCCACCCTCCAGGCTGCTGTTTGCTCCTGATGAGAGACCCTTGTGGGACTGTGGCCCCTCTCAGTGCAAAGTAAATCATTCCCACAGCTCACAGTTGAGCCCCTGGCATTTCCAGAGTGACATTCAGGCACAATCCTACTGCCAGCTAAGCATCCGTGGAAGCTCCTGAGCATCTCCATGCCTAGAACCACAAAATAGCTCAGGCTCTCCCTGAACTGGGTTTTTAGGGGTGGTTTCGATATCTCTGTGAGAGTTTTTCATCCTCAACACTTCTGACTTTATACTCAATGATGCATTTGGGTTCCTTCCTTACTCCTGTGTGCCAGTGAGTAACCATCCACATGGGTGGAGGAGATTGAGCGCAGGAAAATTCATTCCTGGACTGCCATTTTGCTTCCCTGTCACTCAGTTGAACATGGTCCTTATCTCGGAAGGAGTTAGAAGAAGTGTGTAGGAATTTTGGCTCTGAGAGGAGCAGAAGGCACATTTTCTACCCCAAAATCCCAGCTGATTGCAGTTTCCCTGGCAAACCAGTGATTCCCATTCACCTTCCCGGGAAGAATGTGTAGACCCATTCAGAGCTCACAGGTTCAGCTGGCCTTTGGCTTTGTGTACCTCATTTCACACGTCCAGTTCTAAGGGCCATTTAAAGGGACTCGAGTTTGCCTTGCTACCCAGAAGTGCTGTAGTTCTTTCCAGGAGAAAACCAAAAAATGCCTGTCCTGTGGCATGGTTGAAATCTCACCACAGCTGTGACTCCGTGAGCAAAGACAGGCAGTGTTGTTTGGAGCTGTAACAGCTGAGAGTGTGGCAGAGCAGTTCTTCTATAATTTTTAGAGTCCTGAAAGCAGTGTTCCCAAAACAATCTTTTTCTACTGGCTTCTTCCAGAAACTGTGGAAGAGAAGAAAGGGAAAGGAGCAGAGGTTTGCTTAAACGGGCCTTTTTAAAAAAAAGTCTTACAATAGTGTCATCTTGATGCATGATACCTTAGTAATCGGGTTAGTAGCACCTATTTCATCCCACCATTGAGGTGGGATTTAAGACGTCCAACAACACAAACACTGGATTTTGGTTTTCCAAAGAGCTCAGTTTTCCACCCCTCACACCCTGCCAATTTAACACTGGGATTGTCTCATCCCAAGCACTGACCACACATGTCTGCAGCACCTTTCCATCCAGGAATGGTGTGAAAAAGGGTGGCAAGCCCCCTTTTGGATGTGACGAGATTAATTTTCCACATCAGTCCTTTCTTGCTGTGTTATTTCCTCCCGTTGTGAGATGATGTGCTGGGATCCCTTGCAGTGGGGTTTGTTACTAAGTGAAATGCTGCGGGTTTTTTTCTGCTTTTTGTCACATCCCTCTTGTGCCTGGAGCTGCTAATCTTGTTCCAAACACTGGACACCTTTTCAGCTTCTCTCATTATACCTAAATATGATAACTGCTTTGATTGCACCCCTCTCTGATGCAGGCTTTTCCTCTCTCCTTGGCTGGACTGGTCAGGCCTGAGAAGAGAAATATTTTTGAGCCTTGGCACAATTCCCCTCATCTATCCCTGCTCCTAATGCTTTTAATTATCTTGGGAACCTGAGCATGAGGGAAACTGGGGGAGATCCAGATCAGTCCTGCCGCTGCCCTCGTTGCTGCAGAGCCGCGAGTTCTCCCTCACGGGGGTTCTCAGGGACTAAACTGAGCTTCTTTGGTCTAGGGCTGTCCCTCCTTCCAAGTTCTCTAAGGTATGGCACAATGCAGGAAACTGTCCGTAGATGTCCCAGGGTGCTGCCGAATTACTGCTGTCTCCTGTGGGTCTCAATTCTATGTCGGCTTGTCCTGGCCAAGGGCTTGCGGCACCCATTTTGTGCTGGCTCCCTGCAAAGCTTTCTGGGAGTCTCGGGGATCTCCATAATGGCGGCCGCAGTTTGAGGGCAGGGCAGACACCGGCAGGCAGCAGGAGGTGGAGCAGACAGGAGGCAAGCTAAAGAACTAGCAGAGGCTCAATTCGAGGTAAGGGGCATATAAGGAGGAAGAAACTGGGGTCTGGGGTACAATATTTGAGGGAAGGTAAGGGGCATACAGCATAAGGGTCAGAAACTGGGGTACAAATGGCATACAAGTTACTATGGGTACAGGTGCACTTGACATACAGTACCCAAGCTTCTAACACTGTGAACAGCAACATGCAACCAGGAGTCTCCTAATTTTATTCACTATTAGGTATTTCTCTGTGTGTGCCTGTGGGTTCTCCCCCCATAGCTCTCTGCAGGTTGGTGCTAATTAAAGATGTTCTGGAGGGTTCAGATGTTTTGGTGCCCAGGCAGGGCGTGCAGAACAGGCATTACAGCGCTGACATTTGCTGTGCTAGAAAGTCCAAGGGACGAATTTGTGCCTTTATCGGGGAGGATCAATTCTTGTTGTGCTTGTAGCAGAGTCTGGTGCCAGAGGGGTTTCCAAAGGAGACCTTGGTCCGTGTAGGCCGGAGGCCCCAGTGCTGCAGCTCCCTCCAGGCTGTCTCCGGCCCCTCAGGGTGCCCGGGAGCAGGGGTTGCCCACAGCCCAGTGCACCCTCGTTATCCCTGGGGCTAGCCAGGGAAGAGCCATGGATGAGGCTCTGCAGGCCCAGGCAGGCTCAGCCCTGCTCCCTCATGGGATCCCATGTGTTGTGGTTTTGAAAACAAACCAAGTGAGAGGCTCTAAGTCAGAAATAAAATTTAATGAGAAGAAAAGGAAAATAAAATAGAATAAAATAAAATAAAATAAATACAAAAAGAAAAACCACTGACAGAGTCAGAATACAACCTGATCAGGGTGATGGAAACAGTCCAGACGAGGTGGTCTTCCTGCAACAGAAATCTTGTAGAAAGGTCTGGTAGCTCCGGTCCTCTGGGAATCCAGTGGGTGAGGGCTAGCTACTTCTACTGTCCCAAATCCCAGCTTATATCCCGGTGTGAGAATGCTTGGCTCTTCCCCATGGGTCGGAGCATCTCACAATGGGATGATGAGTCATGGAAGAGGGCCTTGATGGCCCATTAAAGTCATGCAAAAGGCATTGATGGGCCATTAACTGAAGATGGTGATAGAATACATCTTAAACTACAGCCCAGGACACACTGGGATTTTATCTTTGGGAAAATAAGCTAAATACTATTTGCCTTAGGCTAGCTTCAGTTAGGCCTTGAGCTTCAGTTCTGTCTTTACTTACAATAAAAAATTGAGTTGATGGCGTGAGATTGTGGCTTGTTGGCACATGCCTTAATTTAAGCATTTGAAAATCCCACTATTCAGAGACTGGAGGACTTGAGGAGATCTGGGCCTGTTCAACTAGCAGCATCAGCAGATATGACAGACACAGAGGTAACCACCAGAGTTCTGCCTGCCAGCTCCCTTCTGATAACAGACACAGAAGGAGTCACGCAGTGTGATCACAGAACTTCTGCTTTCCAGTCCTTACGACACTTCAAAATTAGCTGTTCTAGGCAGGAAAGTAAACAGCAGGCTCTCCAAACAGGCACAGGAGGTGAGGGTTGGGTAGCTTGTGCCAGTCAGTTTTGCAATAGTAGAAGACAGGAATGTGGCTGTGCAGAAGGCTCCCTAACAGCCAGCTTTGAAAATCGGATTTCAAAAAGGCACAGGTCCTCATAGTTGTAGTACTGGCTTAGGATAGCAGCTATACTCACACAAAAACGTTTTCTGTTAGGAAAGAATTGGCATTGATGATAGAACATCATTGGTTGAAGCTAGCCCAGTGAATGAGCTATGCTTTTCCACATCTTGCAAGACCTGCAAGTTTTGGCTTCCTTTACACAAGTTTTAGTCATGTTACTTTTTAGTATCTGGCTGAGATTTGAGCTAGGCATTTTTGAAGCAAATTTTAATTTTAATGGGATTAATTCTGCATTCAGGCATCCCTCTTTATGCTTATTTCTCCTTTCTGTTACGATTCAGGCTAACTCCCTTGCCTTTGTTTCCTACCATCTCTGCATACAGATTTGCTGTGTTTTGATGCTTGCTTTGCTTGCAAAACAGAGACATCCTGAGTTCCACATCCACATCCTGCTCGTTCCTTCAGGCTTTTCCATATTAGGCATCTCTTTTCACAGGCTGCCATTGCTCCATAAGGTTTGTTTACCCTTTCCATTTGCTATGCTTGTCAGCTATATTATTTTGAAACCAGTTCTGCTTTGAGTCAAACTTGAACATGCCATTAGTTGGGTTTCTGGTTTTTCTGGATTTTGAGTTCATTTAATTTCTTTTAGTAAGATAAGGAAATATTTTCTAAAAACATCAGTAAATTAACTTGTAGGAAACAGAGAAGGATGGTCACCATTTTTGCCAGCTAAAGGTAACGTAACATTACTAATCCCCCCGTCATTCCCACCTGCTGCTGTTTGTCCTCTGCAGGGCAGATCTGGGAATAGCAAGTGTGAGAGAAAACTGTGAGTACTCTGCTCTTGACTATTCAGGCGTAGTTTGTTCCCCACCAGACCCTTAGTTTCTTTCTGTTTCATTATGCAGAGCTTTTTGTTAGCACCTTCCAGGAGATAGTGTGACCCTCCACTCCAGGAACTGGGAGCATGAGTACTGTTGTGCTTAATGCAAATGTGTTAATCCAGCAATTAGATCTTTAACATCTGTGAAGAGAGAGACTGAGCCTGTTTTTCTATCAACTTCTAAGCTTTGATTGATGTTTTCTTCCTATGTTTAAGCATAGTGGTGCTTCTGACAGGATTTAGTTAATGTCTTGGTTAATTTAATAAAATGTTTTAACTGCCATTTTTCAAATTGGAAAGTGAAATAAAGTAATAATGAAGCAAGTTATGTGCCTTTTTCCTTCCAACCTTCTTTCTACTGTTAAAGAATCACTAGTGAGTGTTCTTCCAAGGGTATCTGGTTCAAGTGAATGACTTGCTTTTATTCTCTGGTCCTCAGTAAGATATCTGCACCATAGTAAGTACTCATGAGTCAAATTTTCAGTGGTATGAAATTCCTAATGCCTATGGATTTCAGTAGCAATTAGTTGCTGAAAGCCTTAGCAGTTGTGTCTTTAGATCTGATAAATTTCAAAGAATATTATTTACATTGCTACTTTTAGTTGCTCACATATTTTTCCACATATTTATGCCATAAATGAGGAAATAAATTTTTAGTATATCTTTACAAAAGAAATAATTTAGTTCAATTAGTGAACTTCATACAAATTAAATAGCAATATTAACATTTTAGATTAGTTCACTAAAGATTAGTTCATTGTTACTGCCTGAACAGATCAGTTATTTGGGTACTTCTGCTTGCAGTAAATTCCATCACATACAGGATTTAATTCCTGGGAGTTTGTTTTGCTGTTTATATTAGACAGCGCATCTATTCTCCTCTATGGAAAATCGTATTTATTTAAAGACACCGTTAGTCCTTTACTAGCAAGTCCTGTAAAAAGGACCAAACCCTATATAACAAGCTCATCTGTCCAGTAAGAAATAAAAAAGGAGAAATTGTATTTTAAACAGGTGTAACTACTGAATTTACCTAAAGAGCAACCTTGGTGTAGGACTGAGAGTGCATGTCCACCTGCCATTCCAGCAGGCACTGGGTAATCTGCTAACTCTAGATACTCTAGATACCAGGTCATATCCTGCCACTTGCTGACCATCCCAATTACAAAAAAAAAAAAAAAAAACAAAACAAAACAAAAAAAAAAAAAAAAACACCAACAAAAAAAACCCAAAAAAACCAAAACAAACAAAACAACCACACCACTGCTAATCATTCATATGATCCTCCCCAGCAGCCCACAAAGTTTCTCAAATGCCATACTCCTACAATTCTTCCAGAAAAAGCTCTGTATACAAGAGATGCATTGGTATACTGGGCAGGAGGGGAGAATACAAAAAAACCCCCATATGCACAGGCTGCAAAATGAGCACTTTGCTGTGCAGTGAAAGGCCCTTGCATCTCTCTATTTGGATATCTGCAAAGAGTGCCATGTGGCTCTGCCAAGCTGTCCTGCAAAGCAGTGTCAAGTATGAGACCTGCAATCTTTGCATCGATATGTAATGAGGAAGTCATCAGTTCTGAATTTGAAGGACCCACCCTAAAGCAATTGCGTACCTATTTTTCACAAATGCTTGAATGTCTTTTTCAATTTCCCTGTTGGTGCAAGAAGACTTGCATTCATGATAAAGAGAAAAGGATTTAGGCCACCTAAATGGCCTGAAAGACAGATGATAAATATTCCTAGAGGTTCATCAAGCATGCCAACTATATATTACCTTCTTTAAAAATTTCTCCAGGGGAGTTTTATTTAATGAGCTGTAGAGTTTGTCCACAGTGCTGTTGGTTTTAAATGTGTAAACTGAGCAAATGGGCGAGGAAAAAAAAAAACAGTCAGTGCTTTGGAAAATGCCATAGCCCTAGGCCGGAAGGTCAGCAATGTTTATGTGAGCCAGAAATGCATATCATTAGGTGAAAATAAAACTGGTGTCAACCTGTGATTGAAGACTTCCCAGTAAAGAAAAATCAAGGTATTACAGTGCTTTTCTTGACATATAAATATTGTCACCTTTTAAAGAACAGAGAAAAGCAGTATGTGTTTAGATTTTCACTCACAGACACTGTGAATTTGTCCCCCGTCACACTATTGGGTGAAAAAATACACGTGCAGAGTCAGATGTTTCCTTTAACTTTGCCATATCCTAACACACAGAGAATGGCCCAGTTTCCACGTTAGGCTCCATAAACTTTTCAGCCCCTACACAAAAAGTTGCTTTTTTCATGGGAGGTAGCTATTGTAAGGTGAATCTTAGTGTTAGCAAGCTGCACTCCAGAGGAACCAGACCCAGCTGGCAGGTACTGACCTGACCTCAGGAGCATCAAATAGCACCTTTTTCACCATTAGAAGTGTTTTCTTCTCTTGAAGTGTTTTCTTTTCTGTGATCATCTTCTCTAGTAGGAAAAAATTTATCTGTATCTTTTCTGCCACAAAGGGTAGAAACAAGTCAAGTACAACAGTTCTTTCAGTAGTGTCAGGACCATTGCCTGCCAGTGCTTTGTACATAAGGTTCCCAAGCCAGCAGGAGTTTAGCTTCCAGTTTCACTGTTCCCTCTACTTAAGGAAAAGATGAACTGCTTGCATCAGGAGTCAGCCCACACACAGAGCTCATCCCAGGAACATGCCTGGCCTCGGCACAAGCTGCACAGAAGACTGACACCTTCTCACTAAAGCTCCCCCCTCTCATTTTCCCTCTCGCTGTGCTTGTAGTTATTTTTAGATTTCACCGTTAAAGCTTGTCCCTTCTGGACACTTACAGGCACAGGACAGCACACACACACGCTGTAGATACAACTCGGATACGGGAGTGAGCCAACTGATCATCTTGTCCCACATCAAGGAACAAATTCCAATTTCTGATGACAAAGTACTGTCCTTTAAGAGGATGCAAAATCACGTGGAATTTCCTGGCTTGCAAATTTGACTAGAAGGCTTTCAACGGACAGAAAAGACGGTTTGCACAGCAACTTCCTCTTTTCTGAAATTTCCTTCCAGTTTTCAAGATCCTGCTGTCTTTCAGCATTTGCTGTAAGCCTGATTCTCATGCCGACCGCCATAAATGCAGCGGTGGCTCAGCAAACAGCTGCTGGGTCAGTCCCCAGCACCACTATTGGCACTACGGAGGGGGCAGGAGGGGGCACAGGGGGGATTTATTCTGCCATCATAAGTCGCAATCAGCCCATCATCAGCATAAAGGAGAAGACCTATGAAGAGCTTCACAAGAAGTGCCTGGAGAAAAACATTCTCTATGAAGATCCTGATTTCCCACCAAATGAGTCATCCCTTTTCTACAGCCAGAAAAGCCCTGTCAAGTTTGAATGGAAAAGACCACGTGTAAGTAACATGTTTGCTGGTTGCCTTTTTCTATCAATTGAAGTGTACATCCTGAGCTTACATTTTTTGCAGAAATTGTGTGTTGAAGAGGCAGGTGGAATAAACTGGAAATATATTTCCTTAGAGCTCTCTTGGGAGATGACTAGCTAGGGCTGTGAAAGCTTAGGCAATGTGTATATAATGACTAAAATCCAATAAAACAGAATGAAACAACGACAACAAAAGAGATGGAATGAAATATTTAGAAAGAGATATGGGGAATTTAATTTTCTTCTTGCATGGTTTGCCTGGGATTTTCTTGTCTGAAACCACCAAAGAAAAACTCTCCTCATTCTGCAACAAGTTACTGGGTTTGCTGAGGCTTAATTTTTTTAATGCCAACTTGTTTCACTAAACCTTTATTTTGGTATTCTGCCATTTTTCTCATGTGTGAAAATAAAAGGACAGGTTATGGTCTGAAACATGCTTTTATTCAGTTGTTCCCTGCATTGCTCATCCCGCTTACCATGAATGTGGGTATTCTAATCACTATGAAAACCCACTTTTGGCTGGTAATCCTATTCACTTTCCTGTTTTGCGGGTATTCCTCAGGTAGCCTTCCTCTTAATTTTCATCTTTTTTTTCTCCATCTCTCTCACTGGCAGAGGACTAATATCTCAGTTCCCAGCTGATTCTCTCTCCTACTTTAGAAGGAGTTACACTTTTTCCCTGTCATACCTGCTAGGCAGCTGCTCCCCTGCAGCAAGGCAGTCCCTGGGACAGTGCCTTGGCCCCGGTCTGACAGTGGGGATGTTGCTCTGAGAAGCCTCCACAGCTCCTTCTCTCTAGAAGTCTTTGGCCACTCCTTTTATATTTGCCATACCTCCCATACATATTTGCCATTTGCACCCAAATCTGTGCTTCAGTGGCAAAGTCAGTGGAGATAGATAAAACTGTCCACAGAAGTGTAACTGAAAAGCAAAAAAGACCACTAGCTCTTGTGGGTGGCTGTTACAGACGTGGAGGAAGGCCACATGCTTCTGTCACAACAACAACTTGAGCAATGTGGAGGGATCAAAATGAGTCCCCCACCTGCTGTGCCCTGTGCTCTGTCATTCCCTCATCATCACAGCTGCATCAGCCTTTGGAAAAGCATGTGAATGACTTAAATGCAGCCCCAAGTCAGTCTTGTAAAGGGATGGGATTTCTCCTCTTTCAGCAGAGGGAAGCAGTACAGCAGTACAGTGGATGAGTGCCAGCCCCCTGCAGCAGACAGACATTTCTTTAATCACTCACGAATACATAAGGTTGGACTTATTATTCCCATAGCAGCCACAGGCTGGGGACCATGTAAGACTAAAAATACATCATAAACTTCAAACCCAAAGCTATGTGGGTTTTTTTGACACAAGCCAAGACTTTATGAAGTCAAATGAATATGAAGGAGTAATACTGGGCTAAAGAGTATTTTGCTAAGGGCTTAAAGCAATCATTGAAGCACAAAATATGCTCAATTGAGCAGGCCATGTTTTGTAATAGTCTGTAGAGTTAAGAACAACTTCTGTTCTTGTAAAATTGCAATGGCTTCCCCCCCCGCCAAAGACATAAACTAGCTTATAAAATACACTCTTATAAAGTAGTAATTTTAATCACTTTGAAATTCAGGTCAGTAGTTGAATAAAACTTGATAATGTACTCTAAAAACAAACAAACAAACACAAAAAACCTCACAATCCAGAAGTCCTGAGAGAATATCCTAATGTTGACCAGTCTAGATCCTTTCCCTGTGGCATGTTATGTGCCACATACCTCCAGACACAGCAAATAAACAAGTGATCAATGTGCTCTATGGTCCCACTTAAAACAGAGGGCTCGGAAATACGCAACCTATTCCTGACTCTCTGGCTTCCTGAGTCACTTTAGCCATGGCCCCTCATCAATTTGTATCAAAGCCTCTCTACCCAGAGGTCAGGTCCTCCTCTACCACCTCCCAAAATGCTTGTCCTCTGCTGCTGCGAATGCATGAGGACTGGCCTTGTCCCTTACCCACAGGACAGGTGCTGGGCAGGGCAGCTGGCAGCCCTGGCATGGGGGCAGCAAAAAGGCCTTTGTAATTCTACCCAGCTAGTGACTGCCATGCCATGACATGAATGCACAGAGAAGACCTCCTAATACTCAATTCAGACAAAAGCCAAGTGAGAGCCCTGAAAGTTTCCCTGAGTAAAGGCTGCAGGGTCCATCCCTCCAGTGTTCTGTTCAGAGTATGCAGGACCATGGTTTAGATATATAGAGGGAAAATTAAATCCCCCTCAATTAATGCAAAATATTAAATTATTCACTCACCCACAGCAGGTAAGAGAAGCCCAAAGAGCTCTCTACACCTGCAACAGGTTATATCCAGCTCATTGACTGGCCATGCCTCTCACAACTATGTTGTTGGTGGGAGTTTCTCACAGCTGAGAGCAAGGATGAGGTCACTGACCTTTGAGAGCTGAGAAAAAGCCTGTGTTATAACACAGAATATTGAGAGGTCCTGCTGCAGTCCTGTTTGGATCTAATAACACCTGAGTATTTATTTATAGGAAGGCTGTACTGTAACACTGTGCTTTCAAACGCACCATTGTCATTCTCCTTGCTCATGGCCAAGTCACAGTATTACCTACCAAATTCAATAACTTCCCTATGGTGATCCTCTCCATAGCCAGAAAATCACCAGAAGGAGCTTTCTTTTCATAATGAGTACAAATAAAATGAAGTAAACAAATGATTGGATTTTGCTTTCATTACAAAATTAATCAGTCAGATCATCTACTGCACACATGTGAAGCTGTTTGAATTTAGTTACCACAAAATGTGGGCCTGTGCAGGTCGTACCACAAAGCAAAGGTGCCTGTTAGTGCCACCAAGATAGAATTTTCAGATTAAGATAATCCAGCTCGGGAGATCTAAAACCAGCTTGTTGTCTGACATTGAGCTGTGCCTTGAAGTGTGCAGCACAGCCATCTAAAAGCATGGTCTAGACCACAAGTGACCAAGAGACAATGAGGATACAAGTTGTCTTAGGCTGAAAAAATCCTTCCTCTGCTTGATAGGATCAGTTTAGCGTATTTACTTAGAATGCCATAGTTTACTAAGAGCAGTTTTTAAAGGAATGAATGCCTTTTGCTACAGCAGTATAAGCTGACTGGCAGATTTCCTCCTGATACAGAAGAAAAGCTAATGAAAATGTAATAAAGGTCAAATGCCATTTTTAGTTGCATGCTGCCTTTGCATTTTCCAGTGCTCCCTTCCAACTGACTCATAAGTAATCTCTTCCCAGAAAGCAGCATGCACCACTGCAAGGTTTTTCCTGGGATTCTGTTTTCCTTGCTGTAACTGACTCTTTGTAATGAAATTACAGTCTGAACTGAATCAACCCAGTGCAACACAAAGGTCTTTTGGATAGTACCAAGGCAATGTGAGGCACTTAGATCAGAGGAGGCTCTTTTAAAGGATGAATCATTGCCTCAGTGAAGTGCAGCCTGTTGGGATTCTCTGAGGTAACTTGACCTACGAGATGAAGAGCAATCCCTTACTCAGCTAGGATGACTGGAAGGACAGACCTGCCACCTGCATCTTGGACACAGGTCGTCTTGCTCTGCTGGCTTGATACCCTTCTCTGCAACTTCAGCTGTACTCAGCACAACTAGTGCAGCTGGAGATGAACTAGGGAAATACAAATTAAAATTATATCCACAGTGTGCTATACACACCTGGCCCCCATAAAGAAATGCAAGAAAAGCATTTCTGTTGTAGCTAAACCAGACCATATGATAATTGCATTATTCTCTCCTTTGCATTCCTTTACCAAGCATCCTACAAAACAAATGACCCCAAGATGCAATAAATAACTCTGAGTAACACGTGTACATTTAATATTTGGAAATACCAAGGAAATACCAACCTGACTACTTTCAGCTAAAACACAGCATGCTGGATTTCAAAGATAGTTACAATAAGAGCAAGATTGAGCCAAAGCACAATAAGAGAGTTGAAAAAACACAAAACAAACCCCTGGCATCTCAGAGTAGTTTTCAGCAGAGCACCATGGCTATGTGAGGAAGAATATTTTCAACAAAGCAAGTGAGTGGAGAAAAGCATGTAGGCATCTTAAATATCTGCTTCGACAGAACTGGACCCCAACAGCTGACCAGGGCCCAAAATACAGGACAATCTCTACATTCCTTCCCTCGAGGAAAATAAAGTGCCTGCAGGGGTTTGTGGTAGGGAGGGTGACAGAAGTTGGTCTCTCTCTCTGGCTGTATGACTAAGCCAAATACTTACATCAAAGCAGCTCTTCTTATATCTATGAAGTAGGAAAAAAGCGTGTTTGAGCCAAGTGAAACTACTAGACCTGAAACATGAGTCTGGGAAAGTCCAGGGCTACCCTGATGAGATGAGATGAGATGGTGCTACCTACTATAGAGGTAGCATCAGCTGTGCCTGTGTGCTGCCACACAAGCAATTGTCAATTGTTTGTTCTGTCTCCTTCCCACTCTAGACCCAACATCTTTCAACAGATTGGGACTAGAAGGGGAATGCTTGGCTTCATTCCCAATGCATTGCATTCTTTGACCCTTTTAATGCCTCAACATATCAGTTACTGCGAATTGGGCATAAGATGATTTTAAAATAATTTAGTCTGGTCCTGTGAGGGTTTTTTCATCTACTTGCTCTCCTGTCTCCTCCAATGTTCTGTTTTTTTCATTACTGTGCAGAAAAAATATTTCCTCCAGTTCTTCTCATTTTAATGTGTTTTCACATTACAGCACAGAGGGAGCACCCCAGGCTCAATATTAGATCCTGTAGATGCATGGGGAAAACTCTGACTGAAGTCTGGAACATCCAGATTCCAAAACATTTTCATAGTGAAACTCTGCAGATGAAAACCGTGGAAGAGGTTTTGATACCACAAACTATCCTATAGGAAAATATTCGGAAACTGCCTTTACTTCTGTGCTAAATAGGCATCATAATACATGCTTTTCCTGCTCATCTATCTGTATTTGCTTTGCAGGAAATCTGTGAGAATCCACGGTTTATTATTGGTGGAGCCAACAGAACAGATATCTGCCAAGGAGAATTAGGTATGAAATTCTTACTTCAACTCTGCACTTTTTAAAATCTGCATCATTGTTTAGCTCTCACTTAATAGTCTTTTGTTTCCAAGGTCATATCTTAAATCCTCTTAGTGAGTCCTTCACTCAGTAGCATTGTTGACTGCTACTGATCTGCTTAGCAGCAATCTAAGCAAGAACTTTTAGTGAAAGATTTGCATGACACAGGGAATTCTTAATGCAGGTAACAGTGCTCATCAGATTTTAGGCTTTTTCTAGAGCACAGGGAATATCATCTGTTTAGCCTCTGTGTATCCAGCCATGAAAAATGCCCATAAGCATTTCTAGAGCACAAATAGATAAAGTGCTAAAGTACTGCAGAACATATGGAGAATCATGGTCTACTGAGAATTAACATGTCACTCTGCAGTACCTCAAATTTTCTGTTTGATTCTGTTTGCTCTCTCCCTTCGTTTTGTCTGCTGCTTCTGCTCATTTACAGGTAACTGCTGGTTTCTGGCTGCCATTGCTTGCCTGACACTGAATAAAAAACTACTCTGTAGAGTCATACCTCATGACCAGTCCTTTATACAAAACTATGCTGGCATCTTTCACTTCCAGGTGGGTCACTCTGTGTAGTGGTAAGCACATGTATTTACCCAAGACTCAGCTCTTGGCATGCTCTTCCGTCTTTCTCCACCCTTTGGAAGCATGAGTGACAGCAGGGAGGAAAAGGGATTGAATTACCTCACCCCAGACTCTTCCATCAGGGCAGTCACAGAAGGGCCAGCCAAGAAAAGCAATTAGGGAGCATTAACCTACCAAGGAAACATTTGCAGATTGCACCATCCTGGGTGTAAGGAGTAACAACAGGTGCCTGGTCCTGCCTCACTGCTCAGCTAGAGCACTACAGCCAGCACAGACACACGGCACTTGGCAAAAGCAGCTATTTTTAGGCCCACAAATAGCTGGTCTGTCAAAACAAGTTATCGAAGAACTTCTTATTCAGAAAAGATTGACTGCTTTCCACATTTCCTTTGGTTCACTTAAGGAACATTTCTGCCCAGGGGAATTCAGTAAGGTTGCCTCCCTCACATTAGCCATCAGTTGTGGCCACATTACAAAGCAGTTAATTCCCACATTTCTCCTCTCTCAGCCTGACTTTTCAGCCAGACTTCCCCTCCCTGCACCAAGTCAATCCAATTTTAATTTTCTTCTGTTTGCCTTTGAGCAGTTCTGGCGCTATGGAGACTGGGTGGATGTCGTCATCGATGACTGCTTACCCACCTACAACAACCAGCTGGTCTTTACCAAGTCCTCCCAGCGCAACGAGTTCTGGAGCGCCCTCCTGGAAAAGGCCTATGCAAAGTAAATCAAACTGCAGGGCTGTGCCGGGCTCCCCAGCAAGGCTCTGCCTGGGGCACTGCTTAAACCACTGCATACAGCATTTAGAAACACACAGAGAATATACCTGGATACACCAATGCCTTTTCACATGCCTTGGAGTTGGGGATGGGTTAAAGTGTATTTTCTAGGAAGTTTTGCTGCTCATTCAGAAAACTACATCTGATTTTCAGCATACCTTTCTTTTTTTTCTGTGTGCAGGTGGCATGTTTTATAACTTTTAACTTGTGAGTCACCAGGCAGGTGGTTTGTGGGTTTTTAGCATATATGTTTACATAGCTGTTGTTAGGCACTCATAATATGGTTATAAATATATAGGCAGGTATCTACACCTGCCTAAAATAATAATTTTCTTTTCTCTTTTCAAGACTCCATGGGTCATATGAAGCTTTGAAGGGAGGCAACACCACTGAAGCCATGGAGGACTTTACCGGAGGAGTCACAGAGTTCTATGAGATAAAGGATGCCCCTAAAGATATCTATAAAATCATGAAGCATGCCATTGACAGAGGATCCCTCATGGCCAGTTCCATTGATGTGAGTCCATGTGAACTTTGCAGATAAGAAATGACAGAGAGAGGGACCTTTCCATTCATAACCAAATATGTACCACCTTTGGAACTGCTTGGTTTAGGCCACAAAGAAAACATCCATTTTTAGGAGATGGAGTAATCCACCCTAGAGACCAGTCATTAGCAAACAGTGAGAGCCAAAAGGGAGATAAACAGAAGCAGAACATGGAGGTGCAAAGAACAGGTGCAGTCAGCAAAACCACCATCCCTTCCCCCTCAAGACCCTAACCCAGTGAAATGAGGTTAGTATGAGGATGCTGCAACTCTGTTAAGACACAAATATCCATTTCAAAGATGTTAAGTGTACAAATTGACATTTTATTCTCAACGTGGCTTCAGACTGTGTTCCCTTTTTGTGGAAAATTTAAAAGTTAAAAAATTAATATTCTATGGAGTACCATATTTCAGTAAAGGTAGGAGAACAAACAGCGCTATTGACCATTGTAGATAAGTATGGACATGAGGAAAAAGAGAAGTAATCTAGGCTATCTTTTACCATGATACTTTTCTCCCATTCTCTGTGCCAGGATGACCTGGGTTTTTCCTATGGATCAGCTCCTCGGAGCAACATTGGGGAACTGATTGCTCGCATGGTGAAGAATCAAGAAAATGCACAGATGACTCAGTCCACTGTAGACTACCAGGGGATTGAGGAGAGGCCGGCCTGGGTATGTCTCCTAAGCAGTTGACTTCAGAATGCTTTTTTTCTACAGACAATTACAGAAACATATCACCTATGCTTTTAAATCCTTTTTCGGTTTCACAGGATAACACTAATGAAATGTTGTTATGAATGCTGTTTGCCATGTGTGTTAGAAGACTTCAGTGCTTTCCGACACAATGACTGATAATTAGAGGGCTTCACTGATACTGAGGCTTTAAAGGGCTGTTGGCTTGTGACACAGGCTTATAATTTGCAGAACAAGAAATTTATTCGTGGATTTCATCAAGTCTCTTGCTTGAATAGGGTGGAGAGAATGAAAAATTTAAAATACTAGAATAGAGCATGATCCTTGAATGTGCATAGAATGTCAAAGAAAGATAAAAGCAAGCTCTGCATAGTCCTCAGTCAAGTCAAAAAAGCTCTTCATAAACTTATTTTGAGACAGAGTGCTCTGCTTTTAATGGAGGAGAGTCTGCTCTATGGATCCTCTTTTTTGATACTGCCAACAAAGTCCTCGTTAAAAACGCCTAACAAGGAAAAGGAAAAATGTTTTATATGTGTGATGAAATACAAGTATCTCCAGCATATCCACCTAATTATCTAGCAAAATAAAGAGATAGATGTTAAAAACCTCTAAGAAAAAAATCCCATACTGGACAACTTAGAAGCTTTCAAATCTGTAGAGGGACGCTTTGCTGCCTTCTCTGTGTCAGGCAGCTGTCACACCTTGCCCTTTAGGGAACTGCATTTCTATGACAATGTAATAACATCTTTTGTTTTATAGGGGTGTGGGGAAGGGTGGGAGAAAAGCAACAACAAAAAAAACACCAAAGAAAAATCCTCCATGATTACATCACTCACAGCTTTTGAATGTGCACTTTCTTCTGCGTTTGCAGCAGAAATAGCTGATTTTTTTTCTCTTCTGACATCCATACTTAGTTCTTCCTAAAAGACCGAAATGGTGTCATTCTTTGGGAAAGACCAGTATGACCATTCTGTTTTGCAAGCATGGCTGCCCAAACCACCCATATCTGGGGGGAGAATTTCCTCCTCAGTGACTGTCCACTAAAAAAAGATTGCAAAGTTCTTTCTATACTTGTTGCCCCAGCAGCTGTTGTGCTGCTGGTTATTGCATATTCCTGAACTATCATCAGGTAAAAAAATCAGGACTGATGGAAAGAGGCAGATGAAACCCTTCCAGATCCTGAACTTTGAGAAGTTTTCTTAATGTTTAAGAACATTAACAGAAGTTAATGTTCTTAAACAGAAAGAAGAGAAAGGGGTTCTGACAAGTAGTGATGGCAACAACATGAGAAGAAATGAAGAAAAAAGGAAATGGGTGTGAGGTTATAGTATGAAAATAGAATCAAGGGAAAAGAAACCAAATAGGTGCTGAAGTGAAATAATGGAAAACAGTTGCAACATCCAGGAAATATTTGGATGAGATCCTCCCTGTGAAACATTTCTGTGTGACTTCACTAATTGTCTTCAGGATCTAGCCCTGCCTTTTTCATGCCATCAGATATGTCAAGAGGGAGTGACAGAGTTACTGACAGGACCTTGCAGGCATCTCTCAGCAACAGACACAAAGAAGAAGGGAAAGTTTTGCTCGTGGTCCACACACACGTGGCAGGGTCTGCCCCTCTCACCACTACTGGAGATCTCTTGTACAAGTACAGCAGGCTATGTGCATCTCCCAATGCTCCCAGGTCTCACAGATAGACAAGTAAAAATCCATCAGACACACTAAAAGCTGATGAGTAAGACAGCAAATGCATTTACACCTGAGCAACACAGTTATGCCCTTCCTGAAAATTAGATGCAATGAAATATCATCAGTTAGCAGGAACAGTGTATTAAATAGGGTATTTGAATGTCATTGTGATAAGATAGCAACCAGGCAGAAAGATAGAAGTATTCTAGGTGTTGATTTGCTCTGCTGTTTACCCAGTTCATGTGTAATAACCTTACTGAGGTATACAAGAACATACTATCCTAGAAAAGGTCTTTTAGCCTCCAAGAGTTCTTGTAACACAAAAAGCTAATTATTTGATTAAGCATGCTATATCCTGCCATGTTCCAAGCACAAAAAGCAATAGTCTACAAAAAAGGGGGAAAGACACCAGAAAAAGTCTTTTCCAATTGATGATACCAACTTTTTTTATTTTTAATTCATGCTTCACTCCTTTCTAACCATCAACATGAATTCTATGGGCGCTTAGCTTGATCACTTTGCCAAACACAAAGAGGAGAACAAGGCAAAAGATCCTGTCACCCGAACGGTGTCACCCCTCCTCCAAAACCCCTGTGTGGCAGCACCTGCGCTCGAGCAGGCAGCTGAGCTTTGCGTGAGTCCCACGGGTTTTTCTCTCTGTCCACCAGACCATAGTGCCGATGCAGTACGAGACACGGATGTCCTGCGGGCTCGTCAAGGGCCATGCCTACTCCGTGACGGCCGTGGAAGAGGTACGTGTGCCGCTCCCTTCCAGCTGTGCGCAGCTGCAGCCGCCGCTGGCCTGGTGCCGGGCACGGCAGCAAAGCCATGGGAGGCAGGAAAAGCGAAACTAATTATGAGCCAAGGAATCAAAATTACATTCAAATAAGTAAAAATCTTGTGGAGAAAGAAACCTATCCGAGTTTTGGCTCTCTGGGGAAATGTCCACTTGGGCAAAGGTGGTCACAGGCAGCCACCTCCTGGTCTTACAGCCTTGCCACAGTCACCCCAAGAAGATCAGGCTGGAGTGTGGCCCTGAAAAGCACCATCACTTAAAGGTGTGCTAACAGGCAGAACATTTTCTTTTGAACCTCCTCTCAGTCTACTCTTGTTGCATTCTTTTTTCCAATTAGACTGTATTTAAAGGAGAAAAAATACGTCTGGTAAGGCTGAGAAACCCCTGGGGCCAGGTGGAATGGAATGGAGCCTGGAGTGACAAGTGAGTAAAACAGCTTCATATGATTTGAAAAAGGAGTTGCAGCTTTATTTGCCTTTATGCAGCTTTTGCATGACCCTGATACTCAGTGATGAGGTATCTGGATTGTCTTTGTTTAATTTTGAAGTTGATTGTGTGCTTAGCTGAAGCTGTAAAAATAAAAAGAGTATCTAGTAAGATGTTAAGAGAGGCTTTAAAAAATGGAAATTAAGACAAAACTCAGTCTAATGATACTTTAAATCTGCTTTTACTGTCCATTTTCAAAACAAGATGTGACAGTGAAAAATTCCTTTAAGTTATGAAAGAAGTGAATTAAGCAAGATGTCAGTGTTTTCCTTAAAGGAATTTCAATAGGTGAGCCAGCAATGATAATCTGCAAACATCTTTTTCTTCAAGCTAAGTAAAATTAACACAGTTCAGCAGATGTTTGAGAGCTGCTAAGAGGAATTCTGAGAGGAAGACAGAGAGAAGTAGGACAGCTGCTTCTTTTATTTGGGCATATGAAGAAAAGGATTGAGAACAAATAGTTGCAAGGCTTACAAAGGAAAAATTATGTGCAGGTAGCAAGATGACTCTTGATATTTCACTCCATGAGGCTGAAGTGTAGAAACTAATGAAAACTGTATTGCAAATCCTAAACTAACTTGTTTACTCCTTTGAAGGTCAGAGGAGTGGGACTCTGTTAACGAAGCAGAGAAAATCCGCCTGCAGCACAAGGTTGTGGAGGATGGGGAATTCTGGTAAGAGCATCAGTCTAAAACCTGTGCTTCTCTAGGAAATATGCAATCATAGCAAAAATGAATGACATTGTGCTACTACAAATCTGCTAAAGCCATTGCAGTGATCTCTGCTCCCCTTCATATTCCCAATAAGCCCCGCTCTGTGATCCTCTCATTCTTCTGCCAGGGATTATTCAGTGCCATCAGCACAGTCTGCCTAATTATGCTACACTTCCACAAGCTCTCCATCACCTTTCCTACATATCATCCTCTCAGCTCAGTTTCCCTGAGTTTGGAGCTGTGGTAAACTGGCGAACGAGCAGACCAAAAGCATTTTGAAAACGTGGCACTCCCACTGCAAACTTGCCCCAGTACTGACAGTGCTGTTGGTCACCATTCTCCACCTCTCCAGGGCTTTTCAGACAACTGCAAACCATGTAAATGAATTTGGGTTTAATCTCCCATCAATTCCTCCAGGATATCATTTCAAGATTTCATGAGGCACTTTACAAAGCTTGAGATCTGTAACCTCACACCTGACACTCTGGAAGTGGATAAATTCCAGACCTGGACTGTGTCAGTCAACGAAGGACGCTGGGTGAGAGGCTGCTCAGCTGGAGGTTGCCGCAATTTTCCAGGTGAGCAAAGGGTCTTGAGATATACAGCCTCTTTGATGGAGACTAGGTTAGATCCCAAAGGCTGAGTCATACCACAACCTGGTTAGTGCTCAGCCATAGGAAAAGCCTTGCTTCCTCAGTGGGCAAGGCATGAGATTGGTAGCTGGAAATCTTCTGTCATTATGCTGTAACAGAACATCGTAAGCCCAAAAGGCACCCCTGGCAGCAATAAATCATTGTTCAAATACTTCACTGTGCCCCAAGTAAAAGGGATAAATTTCACCCTAACAATTAGATTTCACTTGGGAAATTCACTCTTGTGGTTTAGCAATAGGTTTAGGGACTTCAGAACTTTATCAGATGACAGTTCTCCATACATCCTCATTAGCTATGCAGTTGTTAGAACTAAGTAACAGCCATAATATGTAAAAAACCCCATATATGTCTTAGCCCAAATCTAACCTTTCCCTCAGGAGTCATAGGCAGAGAATTTAAAAGTTCTCTTTGATCATGAGCATCATTAGAAGACTGAAGCTTTACGTGTTTTCTTTGGGTTGCTGGTGGGATTTCACAGATACATTTTGGACCAATCCCCAGTATCGCTTGAAGCTCCTGGAGGAAGATGATGATCCTGAGGATGAAGAGGTTATCTGCAGCTTCCTTGTTGCACTGATGCAGAAAAACAGGAGGAAAGAGCGCAAGCTGGGAGCCAACCTGTACACCATTGGCTTTGCCATCTATGAGGTAACAGCTCTAGATTTTCCTTTTTGCACTGTAGGTGCAAATCCTGACAAGTATGCATTTACCAAGAGAGTCACTGAATCATTCAGGGTGATTACATCGATTTTTACAATTTTTGCTTTGCAAGGAAGTCAGAAATTCTGGAAGAGAGGAAGGAAATTTAATTCAGTCTAACTGCTCGTACCATAGTCAGGGTTTACCCGTCCATTAAGTAAGCCACTTTGTAGGCTTTTATAGTGACCTAATGCCAGATTTTAGCATATTCCTTTCCATATATTCTTCAATCTCCCTTTTGTCCTTTCTGAAACTTAGCATTTCATTGGCAGAAGAGTGTGAAAAAGAAAACAGACATCCAAGACTCATACATAGCAATTAACCTCTGTTCCTGGTATTGACTTGATGAAAAAGTCAATTACTCAGTCCCTTGCACAGCCATATTTGGTTCAAATTTTAGCTGACTTCATGTAGATGCCAAGAAACCTAGAAAGGAAGAGGGAAAGGGCTTATCTGATTATGGGCACTTTAATTACCATGTCCCCAGAACTCTAGGTGAATGCCTTTCTGTATGACCTATAAACATGTGGACTCCCCTTGCAGCTCTGACTGTTTCTTCTCTCTGTTTCTCCCTAAGGTGCCCAAAGAGGTATGCGCAGAACGGAGCCAGACTGACATCTTGGTGTATACCCACAGCTAGTGTTACTGTAGTGCCTGTCAGTAAGTCAGCAGGAGACTGTCCAGTCAAGTTTATTTTCAGGGATGTAACAGCATAGAACTGCTAACCTTTTTATTTTGAGAGTTTATTAGTAACATTTTGTGAGTATTTTCAGTTCCTTCTCACTCATACCCCATTCTCACTTGGACCTTTTCCTCAGTGCTTCTTTTCTCTTCTGTGGTGGCCTGGCTGTCACCTGCACAGTTGGTCAGAGATCCAGGAAGCAGTGTCTGTGAGGGCTTAGCCTCTGCACTCCATGCAGAACCACCCTCAGCCACTTGCATTTCCTCCTAAAAATAATACAAATCACCTACATTCTGGTATTTTTTAATTGCCTACATTAATGGTGTTTTCAGACATTGAAGAAAGCTTATTGAAACTACACAGATTACATTTTTCTGAGCCTGACAGTAGCAGAATCATTGGCATCACAAGTTTTGCTAACAAGCTGACCTGTAGGCTGTTAGCTGAAAAACATGAGGATGACAGTCTGAATTGTCTTTTTGCCGAGTATCTTACAGATTGTTATTTCTGAAAAAAACAACCTGCAATTGTTCTTAGCCCATGATTCCTGGCTTAGTTTTCATGTTTTAACTAATGCAATGTTTGTCACATTTGTTTAGCAGATACAGAACCCATTTTTGTCTAGACAAGGACATGTTTCCACTGAAAGCACCTTCACTTTACCACTCTGCATGTAAGAGTTTGCTTACACCGTTCCTTGGCACACACCCTCCAAGGAAAGTGCCAGAGCTTTGGTTACACACAACCCAGCATCTAGCAAAAGAGTCAGACACAAGTGCCTACACAGCACAGGTCAGCCACACAATCTGCAGGTGGGCTCTGGAGCAGCCCTCAGAAGCCAACTAGACTCAGTCAGTAGCAATTAAAAGGCGACAGACTCAGCAGCTGCCACCACCACCACTCAGCTCTGTGCTTGATAAGCTGCTGCTCCCTGTGTTTTCTGTCCCAGCCATGCACTGCCCACATGGCAGCCCACCTGGGCAATGGGCAAGACTTCCTTGAAGACAAATTGGCTCATTTGTTCTGCAGATGCATGGTACTAAGCACCACTTGCAGAAGGATTTTTTCCTCTACAATGCCTCCAAAGCCAGAAGTAAGACTTACATAAACATGCGAGAAATCTCTGAGCGATTCCGGTTACCTCCCAGCGAGTACGTCATCATCCCATCGACATATGACCCCCACCAGGAGGGAGAATTCATCCTCAGGGTCTTCTCAGAGAAAAGAAGTCTTTCAGAGTAAGTTGCAGAGACATTTATCTGGCCACATAGAGGGAGCAACCTTGCTACTCTCCTAAAGTCATGTTATCAGTTTGCTAAAACCTGCTTTTTATTTTCTTAACCTCATTAGAAACTCCCAGCTGCAAACTCATTCCCCAAGGTTACTTTATAGACTAACAAGAACCTGCTTTGTATCGTTCTTTGGAGAAGCTTACTGCTTGCAGGATATCCTTTGCAAACAAACCATTAGCCATTTACATAAGGCTAAAGAACTTTTGTTTTACTCCCAGTTCACTGTTATCAAGGCTCTTTACAGGAGTAAGCCAGGTGGCAGCCGTCCTGGAAACAGTACTTGGAATGTTCAGCTCAAACTGGGAAAAAGTTGTTCCTAGAGCCAGCAGCTGTAATGCTGGAAGCCACCCCATACCACTGACTGCTTGGAAAGTTCAAGTGGCTCCTTTAAAACCACCTGAAGAAACAAGCAACTTTGGGAACAGCAATTTTCCTGATTTATTAATTTTCTGCTTTCTACTTAGGGAGGTTGAAAACATGATTGAGGCAGAGCGTCCATTGGTAAGTACTGTCCATGTCCTCTTTAGTGTATAGGGGTAGGGAGGAAGAACACAATACCTAGGGAAACCTACAGCAGGAAATAATTTGCAGCTACATGACAGCATGTTTATTACAAATTCTCATCTTTTTTCTCATCAAGATACTTCTGTTGACACTTCTTTATATATGCTGCTTTCTGAACTTTTTTTCAGACCAAAATGTTTTTGCAGATTCGAAATGTGATCCTGGCATAAAAAACCAGGATGCTAAGCATTGTCTTTTCCTCCATCAATGGAGATTATCCATTTACCAAGGGAGGCCTAGATCTGTCTCCTGAGATACTTTCTTCGTGAAATTGGCATCTCATCTAATAAAGAAAAAAAACAACCTTATTTTGAAGTACCTGCTTTCTGAAAAGGGATCCTAATAGCACTCTGATTCAAAATAACATCCATGACAAGTTCTAACTCTTCACCCTGGAGTTTTACGCATCTTTGTGGGAATATACTAGAGCTAACAATACAATTATTCTTGAAAAAAAAAATCAGAGGAAAGTTCAATCTCCACCACACTGGCAGGGTAGGAAAAAGAAAAGGGATACTCAGAGCCAAAGAGATTTTATTCAAACAAGAAAAGGCTGAAATGAGACACAATTTTGCTATGGTTTCTGCAATGTGTTTCCTTCAGTATGCCATTTCTTGGTGAGCGCATGTTCCCTCCTTTTTAGTGATTTGAAAGTTGTATAAATATGGAAAATGGGAAGATTTGTGTGAGTATAGGAACTGGAAAAATAAATATGAGAAAGGGAAAAATAAAAAATAAAAATTTGCCATCAGCTCTGCATAATCTGATCAAGCACTTTTTAATTTTGTCTCTTCATGCAGAAGAAAAAGGGCAAGGTAGGTGCCTGTGCAATGTGCGAAGTGCCAGCAAGGCAAAGAGCATGTGCAATGCATGCGCAGGGGCAGAGTTGTTGGTATCATAATTTTCTCTGTGTCTGCAAAATGACCTAGTTAATGAAGGGCAGTGGATACGAGGCCATTTGCATGCAGCAAATTTTGTCTTCCTACATTAGATTCTAATGAAATAGCATTAGGATCATATACTCCTCTCACTCAAAGGGGTGGTGAAAGGGTAACAAACTATTCAGCTTTATCCGCTCAGTCTTCTGGGTTGTTAAAACCGTTCTTCCTTCTTGCCCCCTTCACAGGCAACACAACACCCCTTGCTAATGAAAAGCACCCCTTCTCCAGACATGTGCCCTCACACATTGCCTAGTGAAGCAGCCACCCTCCTTTCCTGAAGTTTCTGCACACCAAAGTCCAGGATTCTATTTTTGATTCAACACAACACGTTTTGGACCTTGAAAATATGATCAGATATTTTAATCCCAAGACAGAGTGATTGCAATTAATACTCTAGAGTAATATATTCACATCATGTAGCAGTTTTTTCCTTGTTTAAATGCACCAAACCAGAACAATGACACGTGGCTGCTTATAGCTGAATGCTTCAAGAATCAATACCGAGAAAGAACATAACTAACAAGCACCTACACAAATAACTCCTTTTCTGTGTACAATTCACATTTGGTTTGTTTTCAGTGCTACTGTCCTTCATTGAGGGGCAAGCTCATCAATTTAAGTGATGAAAATCTGGGAGGCTTACTTTGCTTAAAAATAGGGGCAAAACCCCTCAAAAAACCAGACAAAAACCCCAACTAAAACACCAAAAACAAAAACACACAAAGAAATCCCAAACAAAAGCAACAACAAACCAAACATATTCAATTTCTGTCTTTCGCTCAAGGAAATCTAGAATCCAGAAATTGTACTATTTTACAAAAAGACTTTTGCAGCTTTTTTTAGCACGAGAAGAGCAGTAACTGCAGACATTTTTCCATCTTTTTTTTAATCCTTTCTTTTCTTTCATTCCAAGAAATAGTTTCTCTTGTCATGCTTTCAAGAGCAGTTGTTGTTGCCGCATGCACTTTCTGTGGAATGCTTGTGACCGAGTATTTTCCTTTCCACTATTTCTTGTGTAATTTCCATTTCTCTTTTGCTCTCTTCTTCTTCTAGCCTATCATCTTTGTTTCTGACAGAGCGAACAGCAACAAGGAGCTGACAGCAGATGAAAATGCTGGCAAAGATGGTGAAAAAAACCAAGCAGATGAGAAAAAGGTTTCTGCAGCAAGTGGCAGGGGGGAAATAGGGCTTGGTCTGGCTAGTACAAGAGTGGCTGGAGAGAGCATAGGGATGGGGCAAATAGGTGTCCTGAAATACTAAACAGCTTCTCATCAAATCTTAATATGATTTGCATCTGGTTTGTGTGGATCTAATGGGCATGAGCACAGAGAGACTGTCCCTTCAGTTATTTAACAACTCTGCAGGAGGATTTGGTTGCTTGAAAACATCTCCTGGTTGCTCTCTTATATCACAGTTGTGAGAGATTCCTTCCCCACATTCCATTCACTGCCACTCAGCCCCCTGAGATGATACTGCTTTACAGAGGGCAATGCACAAATTGCGCCCAAGGGCTGCAGAAACTCCTGGCAATGACCACAGCCTCTCCTGCTACCAACTACACGCCTCTATCCTAGTCTCTGTCGGCCAGTGGTAAAGGACAGGTAAACCCAGGAGATCCAGCACTCCCTCTTTTCCCCCACTACCAGAGAGGAGGAAACAGAGTAGCAAATTCAGAGTTTCTGCCTGCAGGTGGGTGAGACAACATATCGAACAGCCAGATCCCACATCCAGGCTTGTGGCATCTAGAGGCATGGCTGGACCATCTGCTTACAGGAAGAGTGCTGTTCTGCTGCATGACTGCCAGAGCATGCAGATGGAAAAGTGGGAACCAGCCTAAACTTCCCTCTGCATTTAGACAAAGGAAAACAAGAACTCAGCCAAGAAATTCACTTTGTTACCTGTAATTTTCATTACCCTTTTCAGTATCAGCTTCAGAGTTCAGGGTTGCACTTTCCACGTGTCCGAGAAACCTTCACATTTCTCGTTTTCCTCTGTCTCATATGCTAATTGTCTTCAGCAAGGGTCCTCTACACCATAAAGAGTTCTCAAATAGTCATTTATAGCCTACAGGCCAGCTGTGAGACAGATATTGTGCCCCTGCCCATGACAGGTGGGCTTGAATGAGATAATATTTAAGGTCCCTTCCAACCAAAACCATTCTTTGATTCTCTGATATGCCTCTTCTGCTCCAAACTTCTCTTTTGCAATCTTTTGGAACAAAAAATTAGAAGATAACTGCCAGTGGCAGTAATTATTTAGGCTCCTTCAAATAGAAAAGAGAGTAATGGTAT
This sequence comes from Sylvia atricapilla, assembly GCF_009819655.1. NCBI lineage: Eukaryota > Metazoa > Chordata > Aves > Passeriformes > Sylviidae > Sylvia > Sylvia atricapilla. The sequence goes on from NC_089145.1 coordinate 26,542,346, forward strand.
GAACAAATAAAATTAAATACTCAGTCGTTTTAAGGAATAGAATTAACAAAAACATGGAGAAAGGAGTGGGAGGACAATGCATTCCTCCAAAGGCCTCCAGATTCACTAAGATGATCCCTCACACAAGTGAGCCACCCAGGCCCTTTCTCTTCTCCACTGGGCTCAATATGTATCTCTTCTTTGCTTCTCTCTTTTCAGCGTTCTTCAACAAAAGCTCATGAAGAGAGTGAAGAGCAGAAACAGTTCAGGAATATTTTCCGACAGATTGCAGGGGATGTGAGTATGCAATCAATCCCTGTCCCTGTCATGAAAGAAGCCTGGCCACAATAGCTCCTAAATCAACTTATCCCTGGATTCAAAACACTGAACATAAAAATTTCCTTTGCATTTCCTCCCATCAAATTCTCTTTGCAATTTTGAGATAAGTAAAATAAAATAAAAACCCCATTAAGTATACAGCTATCCTCATATGTATGTATAAGCTATTCCTACTTTGTCTGAGGGAGTCTTATTTAAAGTTAGCCATTTTCTTCTATCTCTCCTACAGGATGCTGTTTTACACAGCAAGTATGAACAAGTTAGAAATGCAATGCCTTCTGGTACATGCTTAACAAGGAAAGTTAAAGATAAAAAAACAGAGCAAAGAACTGCATAAATCCACTGGCTGCAAATGGGATGGGGGAATTTTCTGATTTTGCTATTTGACTTACATACTGGCTTGAAATTATCAGTCATTCTTCTAGTTGTAGTTTAATGAGTACCATTATATGGTAACTTCAAATTTACCTTGTACTGCAGCCTCAGGAAAGAGTTGGACTAATGTTTATATGAAGAGGAATGCCCTCTGTTCTGAAATATGTATACACTTTATTGAAAAGTGACCAAAGACTTCAGACTTCTATCATATCCATCCAGAAAATTATGTTTCATAAAGAACATTGTAACCAATGATATTCTCACCATATTTCCTTCAGGACATGGAGATCAATGCTGAAGAACTTAGGAATGTTCTCAATAATGTCGTAAAAAAATGTGAGTTTGAGTATGTTTTTACTAACCCCTGACAAAGAATTTTGTGACAGAGCATAGCTACCCACTTTGAGTTGCTCTCTAAAAATTATTGATGCTTTCAAACTCAGAAATTTCCTAGTTATATTTTCATGGACATTGCATCTGAGACTTAACAAGCTGAACTTTTCACAGAGATGATCTCTACAGGTTGTTAGTACTGATAATCTAGAAATGAGCAGATGCATTCATTGGAATAACCACACGGGACAATAATGCAACTCTCAGAGTCTGCAAATGCCCTTTAAATAAAATTTCTAGTGGAGAGGCAGACCTTTCTCCCTGTTTTGCAAATTTTAACCTACAGTCCCTGGATTTGCTTATAACCTAGAAGTTAGTTTTGAGTTTTCTAGAGTTTTTTATTGTATATAACAAGTCAAGAATCGTAAAGTAATATCTAATTCACAGACAATAATATTACTGAGTCTTTTCAGATTTCTCTCTCACTCATTTCTTACTGGATGAAGGAAGTAGGTTTGGCTTTTACTTTGATTAGACTTACACCTGAGAGAAAAATCACTTGCTGATTTGCATTCACCTGGGATCGTTTGTTTCAGATAAGGACCTAAGGTCAGAAGGGTTTGAATTGGAATCCTGCCGCAGCATGATTGCTTTAATGGATGTATCCTTTTCTGGTGAAAAGGGAGTGCTTGAAACCACTTGAGTCCATTTATTTTTCACCACCACGTGCACACAACTTAGTAACAAAGCAGCAAATTGTACTCTGTAGTCAGGTAAAAAAGCACTCCTTGTTTGGCACATCTTGATTCCAGTCATCTTAACATTAGCATAATTGGCAGAGAAAAATATCCCCAAAAAGAAAGCTACAGAATAAATATATCAGTCAGTATGACACTCTTCTTTAGGAGACTGGTCATATTATGTACTAAAGCATGATTTTTTGATTATTATATTTAAAACAAATTCAACGTAACTATAGTTCTTGCCAATAAACTTATATATGCCTATAAACGTATATCTATGTCATTAAGCTTATAATGTATCACATATTCTACTGTGTGCTCAGCTAACAATGCAGGCAGAACTTGTCTGGAACAAGTGCAGTAAATCACACAAAAGATGCCACATGGTTACCTCTGCCACAACCACCCTCAGTTTTCCAGTTTGATATAACACAATTTTGAGAGAATGTAAGTACATTCAAACATAACCAGAACAGAAGTGTAACTCTAACCCACAGCCATAATGGTTGGAGCCTAAACACATTTTTGAAAAGAGCTTTAGTCAACATTTGGCTTATTTCTCAATTCATTTTAAGCAAGGCAGAAAGAGGTTCACTCCAGAATAAAGCTCAGTTTTCTCAGAAAACAGTAGGCAAGTTTCACATTTGGAGGTATTTCAGAAGAGCCCACTAAAACATCCTACTCCTGCACTTTTAAAATAGTTCCAGAGGCAAAGCTGTGTCCTGTACCAGAAGCTTGGTTCTACACAAAGTACAGGTAGTACTTCACACTCCGGAAGCACTATGCTATGCACAATAACCAAAATGTTTACAAATGTTTTACTGCACAGCTGAGTCAACTCTTAATGTTGAGGAGATCCCCAACCCAGTTTTACATTCATCCTTTCACCAGTAGTTACAGACTTAATTGTACCCTAAAAATACTGTGTGTGTTTTTACCTGAATGTTTGTGTCACAGACAGATGGCTCAGGGAAGATAAACTTCGATGAATTTCGGCATCTCTGGGACAAGATTAAGAGCTGGCAGGTACTTCTGGTATCTTCACAGCTCTTTCACAGCTTCTGCAGTGCAAGTGTTCTACAGGAAAACCAGAACTCTCCACATGCACTCCATCAAACAGAAAGACTAAAAAATAATTATGAATTAGCTTCAAAAATGATAAATAATGTCTCTCCTCATCCTATTTTGCCTAAGCAAATAGCCTGAACCTGTCATGTAGAGCCTTCCCTCATGCAAATAGCACAGAGGCATACAAATTGAAGGAGGAGGCTGATGGGAACTAGAATTAGGCCTCAACAATAGCTTAATTAGGGCAATCAAGAGGGAGTATTACCACGATAAACTCAAATCAAACAAGGAGAGTCTCAAGGGGAGAGATCTTTTTGCTTCTCAGAGATTGGATCTAAATTATTTTACTTTGCAACTGAGAGGGACTCTGTGCTAACAACCCAGACTGCCCAGCAGTGGCAATATAAGACACATTGCAAACCCTCCAGGTGCCTGAGGCACACATCCCATACTCACTCAGTGGGTCCATTCAGGAGAACAAATTTTTATTACTGTTTTCTGTGGATTTTTGTTTTTCCAGAAAATTTTCAAGCGTTACGACACGGATCATTCAGGAACCATTAACAGCTACGAGATGCGCAATGCAGTCAATGATGCAGGTACTTTCCCCACTGCAGTGTCCAACAGCTGAAAACCTTGTTTAGTTTTGGTGTATCACAGGGTCACATCACAGAACACAGTGCTCCCTTTTAAGGGCAGATCCTAAAGAAATTATAATTTTTTTATTCCCCTGACAGAGCTTCTCAAATATCCAAGCGGCAAGCCTTGTATGTCTTGCCAGCCAAATAGACCTCTTCGGGCCTCTTTAATACAGTTAGTGATGCTTTGTTCTCTTAAGGATGTCCTGCTCAGGGAGACCAGGGAGTGCTGAAGACATTTACTCTCATTTAAGCCATGAATTCTATACATTTGTGTAAGTAACAAACGAAGAACAGTGGAAACCCCTCAACTTAAGTATACAGGCACTGAAACCGGGATGGAGTAGGTCCACTGTCCAAGTTTGCAATTGTGTGAACATTCCTTGAGTCATGTCAATGTTTCTTCAGTACTGAGTCATTGTGAGTTCAATCTCTCCTACCTGCATAGCATGAAGAAAGTTTTTTTTCAAAACTCCAGTTAAGGAGATTCATTTTGAAAAGAGAGACTTTGGACTTTTCTTGCTTGACTCAGACACACCAGTGTGCTGCTTCCCCTGGGGAGCAGGCCCCCCCCACAAATACCTTTACCAGGTCTCTAAGGGAGCATGATGACCTCTTTGATCAGAAAATCTGTAGTATCACTATAAACCTAGATGGGATGATTTCAGTGGCACTTCGTTTTCAGTAGTATTTTGGCACATCAAGGAACAGAAACAAATGGCTATCTATATGGGTAACTTTTATTTTCCATGTTTCTGTTCTCACCAGGGAAGTTGTCACTGTAAAAAGAGAAAATATTTAAATACCTCCTGCAATGACTTTAGAACTAAGAACATTTCAGAGTCTTACAGCACATAAGCTGTGCATGACCTCGTATTTAGCCAACAAACAGTTGTACCCAAACTGTGACAGACCCTTTCAAAGGCACAGGCCGCAGCATTCAGCGCCAAAGTTTGGTCCCACCACACCAAGGAGTTGCCTCCTTGTCTATTTTTTGACCACTATTTAATAGTGTTTTTATAGCACCTTCCTCCTGCACTTTTGTCCCCAGGTTTTAGCTATTTGCTCTGAACAGGCCCAGCTGAGCCATCAGGCCCCTGTGGCTGCAGCTCTCCTCTTCACACTTACAGCCTGAGGTAACTTACATGCTAAGGGCCTCTCAAATTATAACTTAAAGACATTGCTCCTGGTTTAGGAAGGCAGCTGGACACAGTGGAGACCCCATACCTCATTTTGTTTAGCAGCTGCAGCAGGACCTTCCAAGGCCTGAGCCTTGGCTGGGCCAGGGCAGCGCCTGTGGCCAAAGCCCTCAGGGAGCGGCGCTGTCCCCGCCCCAGCCCAGCCGTGCCCCCTTTCTGCTTCTCTGCAGGGTTTCGGCTGAACAACCAGCTCTACGACATCATCACCATGCGCTACGCCGACAAGAACATGAACATCGACTTTGACAGCTTCATCTGCTGCTTCGTGCGCCTGGACGCCATGTTCCGTGAGTGGCTGTTCCACGGCACTGCCTCCCCTCTGGCCCCCGAACACAGCCATGGATCCAGGGAACAGCTCGGGTTGGAAAGGGCCTTAAGGATGACCTGGTTCCAACCCCCCTGCTGTGGGCAGGGACACCTCGCACTGCACCAGATTGCTCAGAGCCCCATCATACGCACAGCAAAGTTTGTTCACAGCACTACTGCCGATGTAGGGTATTAATTATTAAAGATACATGCTTAGACAATATAAGATGACAAGTTGTCTCCTACAAACATAAAAGAAACCATTGTGTTTCTCCTTGAATGAACTGATGAAAAACGCAGCAGAAACACTTGCTGACCCCACATGTAAACACCTGTACAAGCTGGCATTTCACAATGGGAGCATCATTTGATTTCCTGTCTGGGAATCATCTTTACTCACACAGTAACCTAATCTACTCCCTGTATTTTTGCTTCCTTACTTTAGGGGCATTCCACGCCTTTGACAAAGATGGAGACGGCATCATCAAGCTCAATGTCCTCGAGGTAAACTGCTTTATGAGAGTATGTCTAACACAATATCGCAATACTAAATTTTAATTGTAATAATCATTGTACATGTTTTCAACGGAGAACTCTAGGAATAGAGTTCATCTGAAATTGCCACCTAATTGGTAAGAAACCCCAAAACCTCCTAAAATTTTGCTACCAATTTTATGCAGAAAACATCCATGATCTGCCAGTCTGTAAGACTCCAGTTAGTGCTGAAGGGCACGGCTGCAGTCTCTGGATATCATTTTTAAACTGTATCAGACTTTTGAGATTTTTTTAAATGAGAATTTAGATCAAACACAGTGATATGGTATTAAATGATAATGAGGCTTAGAATAGTTCTTTACCTTTTAAACTCTATTAAAAAGAATTAAGAGTTTCAACTTCAGAGCATGTCCTCTGTCAAGGGAGACTGTTAAAAACACCCTTCACTGTTTGAAGGGAAGGTGAAATAGGAGCAAGAGACTCAAGAAAATTCCCTACTGCCACTTTACCTCATGCTAAGTGACAGCAAGCAGCTGCCTTCCAGCTAGAGATGATGGTGTCTTCATACAATTTGTGGGAGGACAGCAACAACTCTTCCACCCTTTAACTCTTCTTTCAGTGGCTGCAGCTCACGCTGTACGCGTAACACCAGAGCCAGCGGCCACCCTCATCAAGAACACACTGAAGACTTCCAAGGAGCCAGCACTATTCATCCCAGGGGCAAACAGGAACACTTCCTAATTACATCATCTACTCCCCAAGATGAACAGCACATGGGAAGAAGCCCTTGCAAAAAGAGACCATCATACTCTATTGGACAGGACAGTGTGCATATTTTCTAACTACTTTTATAGCATCCTGACATTTTTCCTTTCGACAACAAGGATTAACTTATTGATGACTGAATTAAGCTTTCTCTGCATGGTGAAGACAAAGAGAATACATAATTCTTCTGCTTCTGCTGACAATTGGAAAGGTCTTCCCTCAAGTCAGGTGAAACTGGGACTGTTTTCTGAAAGTCAGTGGTGTTTACTGCCATCTTGGTCATTAACTCTTTGTCCTGCTCTTGGTACTATCCTTTCATCTCTTTGTAATGTTTACTGAATATTTCACACGAGATTGTGCTAATTTCATTAATAGTATGCAACCCAATGACTCAGTTAGAGATTTGGCTGTGCAGGTTGGATCTCTGCTATGTAGAAATGGGAGAGTAGGGCACGATAGACTGCAATACCAGAGTACAGCTTGATCTAATGTCTCAGCAGAAGTATCAGAACTGAGCATATGGCTCTCACTTTCACCACCCATCCTAATTAAAAATGTACACATTTTAAGTGTTTTCCATTGTAATGACATTCCCCATAACACTGAGAAACTTAATTGCCATTTGAGGCAGAAAACTCTTATGCATACAAATTTATATATCTATACACATATATTTCTCCCACCCCAGGTCCTATTTCCAAACACTACAATGCATTTCTTTATTGCAACAAGTGACTTGCAGTAGAATCAGATACTATGTCAGCATGAACACTTTGGGAATATTATTCCAGTGGGCAAGTACAATTAGTTTAATGGAACCAAAAATAAAATCAACTGGATTTTGGCGTAGGCTTTTTGATTTTATTCTAAAAGAAGAGTTGAAGATGAAATATTGAACACCCTTCCACCATCCTCCTGAACATACAACAGCTTTTGGAGTTTATGGCAACTGTGAAATTGGCTTAGTATCTCAAATATTTGCCAGTTTACTCCTTGAATACATTAAATCATCAACAACCAAATTTTAAAAATCCACAAAAAACAAACAAACAAACAAAACCCCAAAACAAAAAACAAAAAGCCCAAAAAAACCACCAAAAAACAAAAAAAAAACAAAACAAAACAAAAAAAACCAAAAAACAAAAAACAAAAACAAACAAACAAAAAAAACCAAAACAAAACCGAAAAAAACCACAACCAAACCAAACTAAACCAAACAAACCACTTGAGAGGTTCCCTTGCTACCAGCTTAAAGGATGACAGGTTTTCACAAGTACAATATAAAAAAACCACAAAAACCCAAACATGCAAAGAAGACCAGACTTCGTCAGAACATTTTAATTAGTTCTCTAGTAGCAAAGGTAGCAAAGCAATCCATTAATGTAAAGAAAAATTTTAAAAACAAATCATAATGCCCACTCAAAATTATTTCAGTGAGTAGTATGTTTAACTGACAGGTCACTAAGAAGCAGAAAAACCTTTTGACTATAAAGTTCTTAGTGTTGTCTTGCACAGTAACTTACTCTGAAAGAGGAAGAAAGCCCTACAGTTTATCTAACGAAAAGGTGTTCTCCTTCAAATTCAACTGTTTTTTTTAACCCAAATAATTTTTAAGATGACTGGACACTTGTAGCCCTGGGTTCTAGACATACCTTAACTCCACTGAGCTATTATTTTCCATACAAGTATGGCAGAGATGCTCTTAATTAGGACATTTATAGAAAAACCAAAATCTATCAGTAAAAAGATCAAAATTGGGATTTTGAATTGGCAACTTAAAACTAGTCCTTGTGGTTCTGGTGAGTGAACTACCAACAAGCTCTAGAGAACTCCCCTTGCAATGGGACATGAAGCAAGACAGGCAGCACATCAGCTTGGAGGCATCAGTTGGGTGGAGTTTCATTTCTCTGCCAAATGACTAGGTCTCAGATCTCTGCACACCTGTAACATTATTGCCAGTGGCCTGTCTGATTTTATCCAGATTCACAGAACAGGAAAAAAATCCAGAACAAAGTCAAGTTCTACCAAATCCTGTGAAGGAATCATTCAATTTAAAACAAATGAGAAACAGACAAATCATAACAATATAAAGAATTTTATTTTTTTTTTCATTTCTTCTTTTGCCATGTAAAGTTTCAGTATTACACTCACAGCTCTGTACCGAAGTGAGAGAAAAAAAGACCTGATCCATCTGTGCACATGTTCTACACAGTTTAAATTATGAAATATTCAATCAAGTTGTTTTATTCCACTTCCATTCTTTAAAAAGACTGTTTAACATTACAGCAAAATGAAATCTGAGAAGCTGGCAGGCGCATATAACAGAATATATATACCTACACAGTTTGCTCTTTGAGGATTAATTATTTTACAACAGTAGCTGAAACGATTTCCTTACCCTTCCTCACATATTCTGCAACTCTGGACAACTTACACTTGATTTGTAGTACCATAAAAGCCTGAAAACCAAGATTCACCTGTACCTGTGTTTTAATTCAACTTAAGAGAAAAGTATTTTCCCAACAAAAACATTTCCCCTGCCATTTATTGCAAATTTGCAGTTATCATTTACCTTGATCCAGCATGACTGTACTGTCTGAAAGTGTGCATTAAGAACTGCACTACTTCAAACACACCACACAGCCAAGTTCCTGCTATTTTGCAGAAGCCAATTTATGTGCTGATAATATGTTTAAAATCTGTAATTCACATGTAAGTGACACAAGGTAAGCAGAAGCCTGGATATTGAATGCATCTTTGTACCAAGAGATGCAGAAGTTTTCCCTCCATCCCCTTCCACATACAGAAGCAGCAGGTTTAGGTCAGAGTGGTTTGCACTGCCAGATAGCTGTTATTTTTCTCTGAAATTTGAAGGAGAAAGGAGACCAATATAATATAGACCAATCCGAAAAGGCCCATAAAGGGCTGCCATATGTAGTCAGCCATACAGCAAGTCCAGAACTTGTTTTTTAACATTTGATTAATAAAAAATTCACAGCTAACCACAAAATAAATTCTCACTCTACTCACTCCTCCACTCACAACTTTTTACTTGCATAAAAAAAACCAAACCAAAACAAAAAATAAATAGTCCTGAAACTGGCTTCAGATGTGCAGTACTGCTTTTCATGCCAATATTACTGTATTAAATGTAACACAGCTCACCTTCCCACAGTTACCACATTCTTCAGCCAGGGGTATATCAGGAGTCAAGACCTCAAGTTACAAGACCAGAGAGAATTTTATTAATGAATACCCACAAACAAACATTAGTTTGGCATCTCTCTTTTGCAATTGCCTCCAGAAGAACTAAACGGCCAATTGTGAAATCTGAACCAAATTCCAGGTGAATAAATAGGAAACCTCTCCACAGAACTCCAGAGAAGCCTGGGGATATCCTCAGCTGCACAACTTTACAACAAATCCTTTTAAGAAATCCTCATGACAAAAGAGTACAGCATTTTCTTCTGAACTCCTGAGGGTTTTAAAAATTGTTTCTGATTTATGAAGCAAAATTTTTCTGCTATTTTCACCATGCAGTTCTGCTATTTTCCCACCTCTAACCCATTTTAGGATTCTTACAACGTATCTGAAATGACCTACAAAGTAGCAAAAGACACCACTGCTAAAGCTGGACTTCAGTAGCCCAGACTTTTCAGGAGAATTGTTTTCAAGACAGCTAAGGAAATAAAATGGACCACACAAAAAGAAAGACCACTTCCACTAACTAGAAAAGATAAACCCAACAAGCAAATGAAGTGTAATAACTGTGCTGCAACATCTACTGAGAAAGATCTTTATATGTTCCTGAAAACAGCTGAAAGAAGGTAAAGATTCACAAGGGAGAAGTAACAAAATCTACTCACACACGTTTTTCAGAATGCCACTATTGCCCCACAGGCTTGTCCTCAGGACACACCTCCACACCTTCACTTGCAGCACAGTCCATGAAGGACAGCTTGGGCTGCCCACCCTGTTTATGCCACACTTACATGCTCCCTCATCATGGTTCAAAAAACTCCCAGAAGAACTCCTGAATATCAACACCTTTGGAAATGGTTTAAGTATTATGCAGTCTTCTGCTTTTAGGTCATGAAAAAGCCAAACAAATGCCCTCGGACTTTAGAGCATTACACCCTCTGTCATAAAACATCTACGCCACTTAAAGACTTCCCCAAACTTGACTCTTTATTGAATTGCTTCATCTACAGCCCACAGAAAGAAAGAATAAAAAAGCCCAACACCAAAACCACAAACACACATCCCCCAAAAACCAAACCAAGAAAACCCTCAGAACAGCCTGAGGTCTGAGCCACATATTGGGTTTTTTTGCTATCCACAAACAGCTTAATATAAAGTAAACAAACAAAATCAATCACCACAAAAGCACTGGAACCTCAGAGATTCCCATGTCTTTGAAGTAGGATGCTACTGCATCTCATTCATATTTTACTTCTGTCTCACAAAAAGTATTCATCAGCATCAGAGCAATTCTGCTCATCTGCTAAGATAATACAAAACCAGTGTGCTCCAGAGAAGTCCCTGAAGTTCCTTGATTTGATGGCAGTGGAACATCCATAGGCTTTCCTGAATCATTCACTTTCTTGGCCTAAAAAGGCTTCTTCACAGTCAGAGAATGAGGCTATAAAACTTACTTGGCCTATGGTTGACAAGTCTGAAAATGGTTAAGAAAAAGACAGCCAGTAAAACCAGTCCACTCACATTTTTTTTTTTTTTTAAAGTGCTGGATCCGTGTATAAGCAGCTCAGTTCGCTGTCTTCACCTTCTCTTACAGCTTAGGAAAGCCTTTGCTTATTTTATCCTGAGCAGCTAGTTAGGCAAAAGGCAAAGCTCCCTACTAGATTAGTCTCAATGTTAAGAGGGTTCTTTGCTAAGTTAGTGTCATTAGGGGAGAGGGGATGGCAAGTGCCAGAAGGGCATTTCACTAAACTTCACCCGGTGAAGCGACCCCATCAAGGGGACACCTGCAGGGGAACCGTGACAAGTTCAGCCTTCCCTTCTGCGCTGGCCTCTCTGTGGTACTTTCTGTGCATTAGGAGAATATGCATTTCATATCCTCAGCTTCTGCTTGAGAACTTTAGACTTTAAAACCCTGCTACATTCTTTCCAGTTGAGTTTTTATGAACTTCATATAGCCCAAGCCAATTAAGCCAGTTCACAACAGAAATAAAACACTACCAAAATGGATGCACTCAGACACACAGTGCCTTTGCATTTCTCTTGGTTTGCTATGCCATGAGGATATGGGACTGCAAAGCTAAGTCACTAAGATTCCATAAAATCAGCAATCCAATTATGGTGTTTTATCAATACAGCAGTAGTGGCTACACTGCTCTTTAACTAAAAGAAAACCAAACACCACTTACTTCTTCCCCATACATTAGGACCTAAGATTGCAAAGCACATCAGTAGAGACACTGTTCTGACTGTTTTGCTGCTACTGGCATCTCTCACAAGAAATAACCACTTTCCTCAAAATAAACAAAAATACCACAAAAGGTATGGTATCTATCACTGTATATATATTGTGCCAGTTATAGCAATTTTTACATAAGGAATAAAAAATAAGTTACAATTAACATTAAAAAATTAATTTATTCCAGTCTCCATAAAATAACTTTCATTTTTATGAAGAAAGTAAAAATGTACACTGGATATTCAGGTTACATTGCTAGAATTTGTGATGTTCTGGTTTGCAGAATTTTATTAAAATCGGCTAAAAAATTGGATACAACAAAACCTGTCATTTCTTAGACCCATAATAGGATTCAAGCTGAGTTTGCAAACAGCAGCACCTATGGTAATCTAAGTTTTCAACACCTTTTTGGAATTCCCAAGGACTATGCTTCTTAAAAAAACAAATAAAACCACCTAGAAAAAAGACAACAACAACAAAAAAAAAAGCAGACAAGAGGAAGGAATATTCTTGTCCACCAATTAATTAAAAACTTGCAAAACTTGGGCTAAGTCTTAATTACCAGCCTTGTTTCTACAGAGTGCAACACAAGCTGCAGTCTCCGTAGCAATGCATTTCACCCCCACTCAGCTTTTGGATTCCAAGTGGGAAAAGAAAGAGGAAAGACTGGAGTAAGAAACTGATGTTATTTGGAATAATTCTGACGTACAAAATTACTTCCCAATGTGGGAGGTGAAAAGCTTCATGAGTCAATCCTGCTGTCATCCTCAGCATGTCTTTCAATGTGTCCTACAGCATCCTAGAAAAGAACCAGAAAAGTCAATAAAAAAACCCATTATGACCATCACAAAAAAACCCACAAAAAACTTTGCAAAAGTTTCTAGAAGCCTCAGTGGAAGTGACATTCTAGATAATACTAATTTGTTTGTCTTAAAGCTTCTAAAAATACAGATATTATCATTGTCAAGCTATTAAATCACATATATAAAGTGTTTCACATGCCACATCATTAAAGGCAAATAAAAACCAGTTTCCTTTTTGATTAGAAGAGCAAATTAAACACATCATATCCAAAGCCAGCACTTGAAGAGAAAGTAAGGATTCTACTGTTTGTTATTTCTTGAAGAAACTCCATCCTTCCCATATTTTAGAAAGCATTGAAAGGAAAGCAGTTTATATTGCCAAGGACTAAAATGTAGATTTTACCCATCAGTCTATAGGTAACAGGCCTCCTTACAGCCATCCCCCAATCCTTTCCACATCACTTAATCCAACTCTCATGCCTTCTTCATTTCTCCCCCTTCTGTGCTAACTTTCATCCAGAAAGTTTATGTATGCATTACTTATATAAAGATTGGTTTTGCTAACAATCTCATGTGAAAAATAAACAGTGAAAGAGATAACAATGGATAAAAATTAAAAGGATAAAAACTTGTTTTCAAGGCAGATGTTTGTCCATCTTATGAAGACATTTTTCCTTCAAAAACTTCCTAATATCTTGAGTAGATTTTCTTTAATATTTTAAGAATTCTACCATTTCCGTGTAATATTTTAGGATCAAACTGGTTTTAATTGACTATATGTTAAATTATCATAGCTGCACTGTTCATCAGCCATGGGCTGAACTGAAGCCAGTTAGCCTTGGATGACTGGAACCACATGCAGTTAAGCCTGCCAAGAGGAGAATTTGACCCCTTTTTAAGAGAAATAGGATCAAGTCCCACAGTGGTGGTGATATAAAGTACTTTATATTACCAAATACAACCATGTTATTTCAATCACACACCTGCTTGGAACCTTTCCTGGAAGTAAAGAAAGCATCACAGTTCTTCCAACGACATTTTAGGGTCTGAAAATTTGGATTGGTGTGGTCAGTTAGCAGGTGTTGTTTCAGATGGTCCACAACTCCAAAGATCAGGGAACATCCATGCCACTGGGAGAAAAAACAACACACCAGAATAAGCCAGGGAAATAAATTTTTTCCTAATGCTTTTCTTCCTGCAATTTCACAATATTCTTCCAGGACTGTAAGCATGCCTGCCAACTCCTGCAAGTTTTTTATCATACTCAATTTCCATTTTCCATGGTCTCTATTCCTTTAATTACAGCTTTACAGAAATTTTTCCTGACTTTAGCCAAGCTATCAGCATGAATGGCAGGAGGAAGAGAGGAATTAAGCCTTTACAAAATTTAAGCTTACCTGTGACAAAGTCATCTGGAATTTAATCAGCTTTGCTATGTCACTTAGCCAAATTTTTTGGTAGACAACAAAAAATGAAATTAGCGATATATACATTAAAAATACATACAGATTTTTAAAAAATAATGAATTACAAAAAATCTAGGGTCAAGCTACCCAAGACTAAGTGACTAGAGACCACCCCCAAAAAATTCAATAACGAAGGCTAAAAACAATTTGCTACTTACCCAGCATCGATAATTTTGCATCAGATTAAGCCTCACAGCTCTGACACTGCCATCATAACATCCAGTGTAGATCTGTAAAAGAAACACTGATAAACAAGCTGAGAATAAAATTAAAAAAAAAAAAAAAAAAAAAAAAAAAAAATTGAAGTGGACTTCAATGTACAATGTAGGTAAAAAAAATGAAATGCTTATGTTACCTTTATTTTTGCTAGTTTTGTGTGTGTAACAGCTCAGAAAAGTTTAAATTATGGTATTATCCACTAAAGTTAAAAAATATGTAGGTGAAAATGTCAAGTTGAATGTATTTCCAGGAGTTAACCAGTTATACGTATACCAAAATAGTATGGAGAGGAAGGGTGTGGAAGAACATCGGAATTTCAGAAAGACTGATTCAGATCCTTGCACTCATCACCAAACTTCTCATCTGAACCCTTCTTTGATTTGAGAATGCCCACAACAGACCACTGCTGGCACAGCTCAAGCCTCAGGTTGGACTCACATGAGATATGATGCTTGGGCAGAATGTATTCCAATTAGTAGGTGATCTGTTCATTTGGACTTAACTTTTCTGTTATTACAGATAACTACTACACCTTTCATTTTACAGTTTCAAAGGAACTTTACAAACAAATCCCTAGACATGCAGACAAATAAGGTTTTTAAGGACTATTTTCAGAAATATTTATCCAGAAGTGCTTCTGAAATTTATCTTGCAGGGCAGATGCATGAAGAAACCTGTACACCTGAATCAACTGCACACCTTTGTTTACGTTCTGTCAAATGTTGCTAAAGGTTTGGCTGTGGGTGAAGTTTTTCTCCAGCATTTGAGTGATTCCCTTGAGTAAAAGTCAAACAGGATTGACACTAGAAAAAGCAGAAGTATTTTCCTATTTCTAATGTATTCACTGTAATCGTAACTACAAAAAGAACTATTGTTTTAAGACTACAGTAAGCTGAACAGTGATTTTTTCCCCAGACAATAATATTACATAAGTATAAAGCTGTTATAGCCACTTGATTTTTTGACTGAGAACAACTTGGAAATGCAGTCAAACAGCAGACTGATTTCTTTACCTGAAGAAATTAAACTGTCTTGTATGTACATGTGGCAATTACAACCTTCTCTTAAAGAACAGTAAAAAGAAGGGAGTTACCATGCTCTTATGGATGGTCATACACATGATCATATCTGTGTGGCCTCCATAGACTTGCAAGCGGTCATGTGACTGGAAAGAAACAGAAACAGACATTTAATATCGTGACATTTTTCAAGAGCCATCTCTCATAGACTTGTAAAGGATAACATTTTAAGAGCAGTTTCCTTGGTAGCAAGTATACTGCTATGGTAGATTCCAAACTTTATAGCTACCTTGAAAGCTCACTTTTGCTTATATTGCATCTGGGGGTCTTTTTGTCCAGCTAAGCACTTACTCTCTCAGCAGACAAAGCTACATTTTCCCACTTTTCTGAGCTGCCATTGTCTTGGAATAACCCAGGTTCTAAAAAAATGGTTTAGGTTATATTCTGTAAAACCCATGTATTTTGACTGGTGAGGCAACTATATATAATAAGTGACAGGAAAAAGAGAGATTGCCTAGAAACCAGAAAAGTACTAAGATGACTTCTATTTGACTTCAAAATCACTAACACATGATAAATGCCATTAGTAACACTTATTTTCTTACCTGTAGTTCATAAACACGAACAAATTTATCCAGACATGCTGTCACCATGACTTTCCCAAGAATGTTCACAACTGTTACTGCATGGTTATGGCCCTTATAGATCCGTACCAGCTCTCCAGTCTGCATCAAGAAAAGGCAAAGGTAAATAGGTGTTTGGTTTTTCTTAAACAAAAGAACAAAATGGTTTTACCTAACCCATACAGGGTAGCTAGTTTTAATGCTCACTACTCAAAAATGGAAACACCCTTTATTAGACCCTCATCATCTGTGAAGGCACTTATAGATTATGATCAAATACTACTTATTCTTCTCTTTGCCCATTCTCACACAGAGCCATTCCAGTACAATAGAAATGCATGGGTCTCTGTAAAGTTCTCTTTCTTCTGCTTCTGAACATGAGCCATCAGCGTGCCCAGGTGGCCAAAAAGCCAATGGTAGCCTGGCCTATGCCAGGAACTGCATGGCCAGCAGGACCAGAGAAGTGATTCTTCCCCCACATCTTGAGTGCTGTGTCCAGTTTTGGGCTCCTCAGATCAGGAAGGACATTGAAGTGCTGGAGTGAGTCCAAAGAAGGGAAAACAGCTGTTGAAGGGTCTGGTCACAAGTGTAATGAGAAGCAGCTGAAGGAGCTGAAAGAGGTTGTTTAACCTGGAGAGGAGGAGGCTCAGGGGGACCTGATCACTCTCTACAACTCCCTGAAAGGAGCGTGCAGCCAGAGAGGGGTTGGGCCCCTTCTCCCATGCAACCAGCAACAGGACAAGAGGAAATGGCCTCAAGCTGCACCAGGGGAGGTTGGACACTAGGAAGAAATTCTTCACAGGAAGAGTGATTCAGTTTTGGAACAAGCCCTGGGAGGTGCTGGAGTCACTGTCCCTGGAAGCATTTAGGGAAAGATTGGGATGCTGACAATGCCATGGTGTAGCTGTCATGGTGGTATTTGGTCATAGGTTGGACTATATGATCTCAGGTCTTTTCCACCCTAACTGATTCTGTTTCCATCATTAGTTACATATTCCTACCCATTCTGAAACTAGTACCATGCTATTAGTATTAGCAGCGTTTATGTAACCACAAGGATCAGTTAGCAAATTCAGCTAAATACACAAAAATATACTCTTTTAATGTCAACTAAAATTTCCATCTGATAAGTTTCTTAATCTAACTTACTGCATAGCTACATGAATGCTTGTGCTAGGACTAAGGGAAGATGGTGTAAAAGAGAGAGAGTGAATGGTAAGCTAGAGACAAACCATTCGTGATCCTTTTGAACCATCTAGCTTGGAACAGTGTTCCTCAAGTTCTTCCAGTAATAAAGAAACTTTTTCCCCACCAGAATATCTCACATGGCTTTTCTATGAACCTTTTCCATATTATCAGAATGTTTGTAGTTATATTTGCAAAAGCAAGATGCCCAGATAAAAAGGCGTTGCCTACCATCTGACAAGAGTCAGCAGGTTTATGTAGCCTCTTCATGCCTCCAGAGTTACCTATAATGCATAGTCACATTCACAAATCATGAGACTTCCTTTTCTGGAAGCAATCTGCCCCACCAGACAGTCAAATATTCCGGAAATACGGACTTTATAGCACAGGAATTCAGTGCCTTAGTAGGAAAAGTCATTCCATTGTTCTATATGAGACTTACATGAATGTTGTGGGCATGGACAGATTGATCACTGGAGCCACTGAATACCAGATCATTCACAACCTTACAAAAAGAAAAAAAAAGTTTTATATTTTGTAACAGATATGGAAATGGGCAAGCAAAATATTAAGACACTGCTCAGTTTAATGTTGTACTGTAATACCTCCTAAATTTGAGAGCCTTAAAATCAATCAAGAGTATGAAGGAAAAAGCATGCACTGAATTCTTCACCTAAGAGCTAGAAGACGTATTACAATGATTTTTGACATTTCACAACTGACAAAAGAAGCTGTTGACTTGCAGCCCAACAGGCTAACTCACCCTATCTATGGATTATTGTTGCTGGCAGCTCAGCAGCAAATCAGGGACCAAGTGAAGCGAATGCAGAATGCTGCTCTGCACGTGCACAGTAAAGCCCAATGCTTCCTGGAAATTTTGGACATGCTGCATACTTACATGCTGCTCATGCAAGAAAAATGATGCTCCTAACCCCTAACAAGTGACAAGACAAGACAAAACAGCCTCAAGTTGCACCAGGGAAAGCTCAGAATGGGTATTAGGAAAAGTGTCTTCACTGAAAGGATGATCAGACATTGGAACAGGCTGCCCAAGGAAGTGATGGAATCACCATTCCTGAAGTGTTCAAAACACAGATACAGATGTGGCAGCTGGGAACTTGAGATATGGCAGGCAAACAGAGACAATTTCCCTACCAAATTGCTCAGTTTTATGATTTAAAATAGAGAAATCCTCTATTTCCTATCACAATCTGCTCATCATTTTAAGCATTCTTTGTCCAAAATGTACTTTCAGAGACACTTGCCTTCATGCAGAGAATAGTCTTGCTGTGACCTTCTAGGGTTCTGAGAAGCAGCCCATTCCGTGCATCTCGCACGCTGATGGTGCAGTCATAGGAGCCCACCACCAGCAACTTGCGTGCTCCTTCCTGAGCAGTGGCTAAACAGCTCACTGCTCTAGGGCCATGGCATTCAAAGGTATCAACCTTTTTATTGTTCTGGTGGGGGGAAGAAAGAAATGGTATTTAAGAATTAAAATTTTGCTATGACACTGACTAGACCATTGAATCCTTTTCACGTTGTGCTTGTGCATCTGATTTCAGTTTAGTAACACACAAAATAGCAGTGGTAAGACTTGCATCTCAACAATTAAGCTCGAAATCAAAGAAATAATTCCTTATGTTATGTAGATCAGGAGGAACCTTAAGGAAAAACATAACAATACAGCACCTATAAGAAAGGTAAACAAAGAGACAGGTAGATAGGACAGCTTCATGCACGGACAAAATAAACAATCAAAAGGGATCAATGGTGACCATTTATACCAAAAGGCATTCATTACAAATACGTTTACTACTGTAGATAAAGAATGGAAAGAAACACAGAGGAAAGAAACAGCATCACAACAGGCTTTCAGGTGCCAATAGTGAAATAAACTAACCTTTATGCTGAAAGTAACCACAGTGCCATTTGCAAGACCTGCATAAAGGATCCGCCATCTACTGTGTAAACAGAGCACTCGATCTTCCAATTTAAACTTTTCCATGCATTCTTTGGTCTAGCAATGGAAAGAAATACTTAGGAGATTTTCATTAACTGAAAACAATACAAGGAAAAAAGCCTGAAGTGAATCATGATTTTCACTTTTTAAACCAACAGAACTGGAGAAAAACATCTGAGAGTCTGGTGCCACATGGCAGTTTGATCCTCCTTTTAATCAGGACCATCTCTAAGGCTTGACTGTAGTTCAGCAACCAGTAATAACCCTAAACACTCTGTTCTAGTCACAACCTTTAACGTATATAGAAATTTAGACTACTGGCTGTATATATATGTTTGCATATATATATATATATATATACATACACACACACATGAAAACAATCTGTAACATGGTTGAGGATTCCCCATTAAGTTCCCTACAGTGAACTTCAGGGCTTAAAACCTCTGGCAGTTTGACCCCTGAAGCAGATACTTGTTTTCTAGTCTTTCAAGTCAGAAGTTAGTTGCGCAAGTCTTTTTATCACTTAGCCTCAAACATCCAGCTTCAGGAAGCCTCAGTCTGTTCTTTCATACGCCCTCAACATAACAGGTACCTGTTCTCTCTATGGCTGCTCTACAGATAGAGCAGAGAACAGTGCCTTCCATAAGGAATGAAGTAAAAAATACAGGAAGACAAGTAAGATTCATGGCCAAACAGCTATCCTGCACTTGGGTGTTCCCAACATTTGGGATTATGCCATGCTGTTCTGGCAAAAACTTTCCTAAGAAGCTAGTCAAAAGATTAGGGTAGTAAATCAGTTAATAGTTTGATGTTATGTTTGTGAGGTTGTTTTTCTTCTCTGGTCTACTCTGAAGAGGTATGAAATGGTGTTTGTGTCCAGATCCCATGGGTTTAAAAGGTTTTTAAATTTATATTTGTAAAGAAACACTTGCATAAAATGCAGCATATGTAAATCAACAGAGATTTGAATACCTTGATATTGTAACGGTTGATAGTGTGGTCACTGGAACCAGTGTAGAGTGCAGCATTCTTCCCATTCGTCTGGGTGACCAGAAGACAGTTCACTTTTGAAGTATGTCCTTCAAAGATGGCCACACACTTCCTGCTCTAAAAAGGAAGGCATAGAGTCTATCAGCATAAAGGCCCATAATACTTTTGGGATATGCACCTAACAGAACAGGGTAGGACAGCTAAAAAAAAAAATCAGGATAGATGGGGCAATCTAGCTCCCCTTGTCCCTCTCATAGGAAGAAGGGGCTAGGGAGGTGAGAAGAGAAATTTGAAGAAAAAAATAGCATAGACTAGGGGGCATGAAAAAGCATCTGCTTCCTTTACTACACAGTAAGGCATTACAAAAGACAACTTTGTGATTGCAATTAATGTAACACCACTCCCACAACCTTACTTACAACAAGATTGTAGGCACAAACTGTTTTGTCTGCTGAGCAGGTATACAACAAATTCCCAAAAATCTGAATAGCATTCACTGCAGCCACGTGTCCCTCAAAGGTCCCCTCAGTAGGTTCTTCATCCTCACCTGGCTCCGAAGACACTTCTGTAGGACAGAGACGTGTACTTTTGACTGTGGGAACACATTCAAGAAAACACACTGCTGTGGTTTGTACTGCCAACCAGCAGAACTATTTCATGGGCTCAGCACCTTTAGGTCAAATTTCATTGTGGATTCCAGTGGGACTGTGAATGTGACAGAGGGCAATATAAAGTGCTAAAAAGACCTTCATATGGCAAAGTCCAGAACTATCTTTACAATAAGAAAGAGATTGTACTATTACTTATCCTAGAGCTCTACAGATATTGTGGAGCAATATTGTTCATGTGGGAGGGGCAGGGGGATGTGGAGGAGTCAAGACACAAAGCATTCGGTGTAAGATGATGTGAGTATGTGTCACTTCCCACTTCAATTTTGAGTGCAAGCTTTTATCTTCAGGGCAAAATTCCCCTATGGAAGCAGGTTGAGCAAGACTAAACTCAAAGTCCTGCAAGATACTACACACAAAACGTCAGAAAGAAAGCTTAAAACATATATACCTGAGGAGTTCTTTGATCCTCTTAGGGATGATATGGCAGTCTGTGTCTCAGCCACACTGTTAGACAAAAAGAAACAGTAGCAAGATTGGACTTTGCATGTTCATCTTACTGCAGAATACTGCAGTAAGTGATACTCCAAAACACAAGACTCTGCACTTAGTAGAAAATACACTGTGACAGGTAAGCTCTAAACTGAGCAGCCCTGTTCTTGTACTAAGAGAAATTAGGAGGTAACAAGACACATTCACTTGTTGACTAAAAAAGCCAAGTCAGTTTTTATTTTCCCTTTTATTTCACGCCTGAAATCACTAATGTAACACTTTCTGAATTAAAAAAAAAATTAAAAAAAAATTAAAAGGCCTCTTATGAATACTATATAATATTAATAATTTTACTTTTCAGGTCTACAATAATCTCACCTTTTCCCATCGTTCCTATAATTTGTGCCAATCTCACTGGTGGAGCTCACTTCATCATAACCAGAGCAAGATGCCTCTTGGACTGCTTGATCCACAGAGTTGCATGAATCCCTTTTTGATGGACTGTCTGGTTTCTCATCTCCTGACTCTGATGAACCAACATCAACCACCTCACAATGAGGAGCTGAAACTTCCACTAGTTCAAGAGAAGCATCACTGTCGTTCTCGTCTTTGTTTCTTGCTGCTTGAGCAGTAACTCCATCCTCCTCTCTTGGGGGAGTAGATGTAGTAACTTTTTCTCCTTTAGGAACCTTTCCAGCCTTGACTTTCCGGACAGGCTTGAAGTCCATCATATCCTGCTCTGTATCGCTGTTCTCTGGCACATGGGCTGCCCTCAGAGTTTTCTTCTTCCTTAATCTTCTCCTCCTTTTATTCCCTTTCTCAGCTGGGACTGCAGCCATTGTCAAGTGCTGCTCAGATGGTTCAGCTGACAATTTGGGGGTTTTATCCACTGGCATTTCTAGAAGGACTGAACGCTTTGAAAGAGAAGTGCTACACTGATGCTGTAAAAATCTTTCAGCAACTGTATCATTTGCTTCTCTCTTGCTGAAAACAGACACTGAATGAGGAGAAGAGTTCTCAGGAAGTCCAGACTGTTCCTTGTCTGCAGCAGACTTGTGGACATCTTGATCACTGTGTTGGAAACAAGCTGCCAGCTCTGCTAGGGATATGGTTGCAGTGATAACTGGATACAATGAAGTTTTCTGGTTGGTCTCCTCTAAAGAAAACAGCCAAGTGTTACATTCAATCAGTACAACAGTAACTATTTATACAAAATGTCCTTCCCTGTATTTTCTGTTTACATTTAATTGTGCATGCAAAGTATATATTCCTACAAGTTGAAAACTATGTGCACGTGTACATCTGCTATTTCAGTCAGCTATCCAGCCTCTAAAAAAAATAACTGGGGAATAAAATGTTTATCCATGTACATAGAAATAAAGGAATGGGGCACATCATTTGAGCTGCTGGCTGACTATATCCTTTTAAAGTTCTGACAATCATTGGTGAATCCTACCATTGTTGACTTAGAGATGCTACCACCCCTCTCTGTTTGCCCCCTTACCAGCTGTCATGACTGCTGTAGAAATTATATTAATCAATGCATGCTAAGTACAACTCAGCTGTTCAGTGACAGTTTGAAAATCTCGTGCTTAACCCATATGAATTATTACAGCTATTATATACAGCTATTTCTACCAAGTTATTTGGACCCAATTCAAAGTAGATAGTTACGCACAACCCACTCTGCTGTACATTCATCCTGGGAACAGCAGCACTGTAAGCCATGAGGGTAGGCTTTATTTAGTTTCATTTACTTAGCTCATCTGTAGTGGACCATGTAATGGAGGTCAACACACACTCCCCTGTGATTTAATTGTGACTGAACAAAATGATCCAGCCTCTCAGCTGAGACAGATTAAGGGCAGCATCTCACAGCTGTTCCCCACACCCTCAAATTCCCCAGCCACAGTTGCACTAACTACAATCCAGAACAGGATGTTTCAAGGTCACTGCATTTCTGGGGTGGTATCACGTAATGCAAATGGGAAGTTGGAACACTTCCCTCTTCCAGCCTCTCAGAAGCCAGCAAATTAAACCCACACTAATGCTCGGCCAAAAGCACATTACACATCACAGGATAAATTTGATGCTTTGGAATTATGTATCCAAGTAGAAACAGCTAAAATGAGAACATCTCTCACCCACACCTTCATCAGATGGGGAATTCCAAGATAAAACTAGAATTTACTGACAGCATAGGGTACGTTGCAGTTAAAGTAAATCACGGAAAGAAGTTTTTCCCTGGACATGTAACTGTCACGCACAATTGCAAAACCTGATAGAAAAACCTCTGTATGGAAGAAATTAATAATTTGATGAAGTCTGAACGAGTTACTGTGTTGAATTATACTGGGAAGAAGGCACAGAAACCCTTAAATTCTGAATACATGAATACGCCTCTAATATCATGTGCCACTCATTTCCCACTGGAAAGGGGAAGGAAGCAACTTGCTCACTTTATTCAGGAAAATAATAGCAACCAGCCACTTCAACTGAAATTTCTAAACCTAAAAGTTATTAATTCTCAGCACTTGGAGTGCTGAGGGTATTAGAAAAAGAAGTAGGAAATCACCATGGCAATGTAAGAAAAACAGAATCACTCAGTTCCACAGGCAGGACACATTGCTAGTGCTAGCATTTAGGGAAATCATGCAAACAGCTCCCTCAAAGCAAGGCTGAGCTAACCTCAATGGGAAGCTGACAAGCTAAACATTTAACTCCAAAAAATAAACAGCCTGCCCCAGAACGAATCCCTCTTCCTCAAATTACAGAATGTACCCAAAGGCAAATGCCTATTTCCCCCAAATTACTTAAATTTATCTGAAGGCAAACTCATTTTAAATGTAGCACATACAGAAGCTCATCAATACCAAAACTATGGTAACTTGACAAATGAATATAAAAAGAATATTCTTGCTTTTAATACATCAAAATTAAGTTTGTAGGAAACAAAAAAATAATATGATTAAGAGCTTTCCAAAGAAATTATTTAAGTAACAAATGTAGCTATACACTGAAGGTTCATGTTCATAAGAAAAAAATAAAACACCCTCTTCAATTTCTCTGTTGTGAAGACCTAAGATTCTGCAAGCAAGACACTTCATGCCACTGCAGCTAGTGATCGTTAAATATTTCCTTAGAGCTGGAAAACTTGGAATAAAACTGACTTTGATACAAATAATAATAAAAATGTCACTGATGTTTAAGCATAACAGTAGGGCATATGCCAATAAAAACAGGAAAGCAAAGGAAAGGTAGTGGCTTCCTAAAACTTGAATCTTAACAGTGCAAACAAACAAAAGAGCTGATTCTTCCCCTGCCCTGACTTTACTTTTCTGAATACCCCCAGAGCTTCACATTCCTTGTCAAATCCTCCAAATAGAGATGAAGCAAACCCCTCAGTACTACTAATATTAATACTATACTAATACTACTAATATTACAATACTATTAATGTACCATAACAGAATGGAATACAGGAAATATAATGGTGACTAAAAAATAGCACAAAACACACCATTTATATGCAATTCTACATCTGAAGCAAACTGAAAAAAGGGTTAAAAAATCACTTTCTTGTAATAAAGAAGTCTAAGCTTCAATTCAGCCAATATTCATTTTGTGCTTGAGAAAAAAAATGCTTACAAAGGTAGAATATTACTTTTTCCAATAGTATTTTGCACTTCAGTTGGAGGGGAAAAAGTGGTGTTGTGTATCTACAACAAAGATCAATCTTACGAATGTTTTTCTCAAATTATCTACGTTAAAGGTCTGGGTGAGTGACATTGTTATGGCAGACAAACAGCTGTCATTAGATTCATCCTGCTTGACCTTACAGGCTCTTAGGAAAGTAAGAGAATTAAGCTTTTAATCTTCAGTTTTTACCTTCAGTCACATTAGCAAGTTGCAGAGGGAACTACCAATAGCATTTAAGCCTTTGCTCACAGACTACAGCGCACGAGTTTATGGGGTTTAAACTGTCTAAATAAAGAGTTAGCTATTTCAGCTGTAGTCATTAAGATCCCACTTTGTTGAGGCAAGACCTCTCCCATTAGTTGTTCAATTAATTTAGCAGTTTCTCCTCTGGATAAAAGTCAACCCCTATCTTCATTAATAGCCCTCCCATGAGTGAACAGTGCCTAAAAGCTAGTTACTAGAAAATGGGTTGTTACTTCTAATATTACAAATTATACTCTTTGTGCTTATCCAGCAGAGCCCAAGAGTACAGAATAATCTTGATGTAGCTGTTCATAACTATTTAAAAATATTTTCAGGCACATCTTTTTCCTTTGTAGGCAGAGTTTTTACTACCAGTGCTCACTAAATGATGCAGAGCAGAAGACAAAAATTACAGAGGAGACTCTCAGGTTTGTGTCTGTTTTGGGTTTTTTTAGTTAACTAAATTATTCTAAGAAGATGTAGCCTTCAAATTCATGATTGCTCTATTTTCAAAGCAAAACTAGCAAGTCCTACTCAAGTTAATGAGAGTTTACCCCCACCTGACAGACTGCAAGTTGAGACACAATTTACATTCTTTTTGGGAAAAAAAAAAAAATTCCTTTTTTTCTTAAGGTGAATTATCTTAAAGCGAAACTACAAATACCGTAATTCTGTTCTGCCTCTTCTGCTTGCGGAGCACATGGAGAGCTCTGGAGTACAGAATTCACATTTAGTTCCGTGCCTTTTGGAGACACAGGTTCTCGTTTAACTTGTACTGAGGAGTCCGGAGTATCAGAAGGTGCACTGCCAGATGACTGGAATGGTGATGCCATGGTTACAGGAACAGAAGCTCCTCGTGAAGGTACAGAGGAAGACAAAGTGTCCAAAAGGGGCAGGGGAGAGCCTGAAGGAATTGAGTCAGCTACCGTCTGAGATTTGCTATTTTGTCTCTCAGTTAGGGCATTGCAGGAAAGTTCCTCTGAGAGTTCAGAAGGTTCATATGTTTCTAACGGCAAAAGAAGACAAATATTAAAAAAAACAAACAATAAACAAATAGCACAGCAAAAAATATTTATATTTTACAATAAAATTTAGTGGCGCCAGGAGCTCATTTCTTGTGGACACAGGGGTCAAGGAAGAGAAAAATTTGGAAAAAAGACACTAGAGGAAACTATCAAAACTGACAGTTCACATTTGACAATAAAGTCAAGTCAGCAATTTTATGATAGCTTAGATGAGCAGATTGAAGTTAAACACAGTTTTTAAAAGATTCTGAGTTCAAAGAATATGAGAGTAAGCATTCCACTGTTGCAGCTGTATGGTATCCTGTACCTTGTAGCCCCTGCAAGACCTGGATTCTCTGACTTCTCAGTGTACTCATCTCCATAGTTATCTGCAAAACAGTTGTGGCTTATATCAGTCACACTGATTTAATAGACAGTTCTTTATGCTGCTAACTTCTAGTTCAGAGAGTTTCCAAAGCCCACTGTTACCTGTTGCTTTAACACAAGGAACCGTTGAACCTCAACATAGGCAGCCTGTAGGGCAGCCCTTGCCTGCAAGAGGCTGCTGTCCACACTCTGCAGGGACTTACTTAACTCTTCTTCCCTCAGAGAAATAGCCAACAGCTGGTCTACCTGACAACGTTCTGAAAAAGAAACAGAATGTAGAATCTAATTGCACTGAACAATACATTAAGATACATTACTTGCGATATCACAATAAATAATACCACCTGAGAATGGAAAAATCACATAAATTAGGTCAAGCATTCAAGCATTGATAATTACACAAGCTGAAAAGGAGTATTTACAGACAGGACTAGCCATGGCTACATGGATGAAGGGCAAAGTCAAGTATTCCTCTTTAAGGAATCTCAACCTTGACACTAGTAATTAATTCTATCCCAGCTTTGCCAGCACTAATTTAGTTTAAATAAATGAAGTAATTCTCTTCCACAAAGATCTTTTCTTAAGTACATGCGTACAGGAAGCACAAATATACACCTGCCATTAATGTAACCAAAAAGGCAAAGGCAAATTTAAGCTAAAAAAGATTTAAATTATTCAGTGAATGCAAAAGCCAAGGAAAAGCTGTTTCAGAGAAAAATAACCCAGTGATTAAAAAAACCAGTTTACTACTTAAGATTATTTTGGGCCATGACACTGATGTTTGCAATCTCTTGAGAAAAAGTCTCTGATCATCACCAGTAAAAGATCCTCCTATCCCTCCTAGAGACTTCTGCAATTACAGAGATTGTGCAAACAAATTTCCATTTGGGCACTTCTTAATTGCATTCAGGTTATAGTTTCCTTTAGCAATTTTACTACAATAACAGTCATGTTAAAGCTAAGTAATGGGAAAGAGATTTTACTACGTAGAATGTGTTATTAGTCTCCATAACAGACACTGATCATTGAATACAGATGCTCATAAAATCCCCCATCTTTTCAAGTAGTGAAATATTCATTCCCACAGAAGAGCCATATTATTGTTCTACATTACAAACAACTCTTGCTGTAAATAAATAGTGAAAAAGATAAATGGTACATTTGAAAGCCATTTGCTGGAGTCCAAAGCTCCTAGCCATGGTGAATTTACCAAAGAAAATATTCTGCCTAAAACATGCTGGTTGGATGGTTCATTTTGAGACATGGTGATGAAGATGTTTTAGGCGTGTTTGAAAAAGATCTGTCTAGGGCCAGAGTAAGAATTTCCTTTGGTCAGGAGCAGGAAGGAGAGAGGCATTTTACACTCATTTCCACTAAGGACATTAAAAAAGTAAAAAGTATTGCTAGTGATGTCAAAAACAGAACAGAGATCAAACTAAGCAGAGTACAATTTTCTGGTGAGACCACCCACAATTAGAAAGGGAAAGCTGCATGGTAAATTAG
This sequence comes from Sylvia atricapilla, assembly GCF_009819655.1. Lineage (NCBI taxonomy): Eukaryota > Metazoa > Chordata > Aves > Passeriformes > Sylviidae > Sylvia > Sylvia atricapilla. The sequence continues at coordinate 26,570,230 of NC_089145.1, forward strand.
AAGGAAGTTAACTGAGGACTTCTACCTTAAGAACTTCCATCCAAAGAGGCAACAAACCTCACCTATGGAGGCAACAAACCTATGGAAAGCAAAGGTCCCATCTGTACAATCGGGCATACGAACTGCAGGCAGAAAAGATGCACATACCCTTCTCTTATGAGTAAGTAATGACAAATTAAGATAACAGTCTTCAGAGAAGGATGTGTTGCAGATTTGAGAGCAGTCTACAATATAAACTTCAGTAAAAGCCCAAGAAGCAGTATGGTAACATTAAGGAACTACTACTTCAGCCAAGTCAAAATACTACTGGGTGTTTATAGCCTCTACACCACATGCATGATATTCTCTCACCTTTTTTACCTTTGATTTTTCTTCTTTTATTCTTTCTTTCTAGACTAGGGATTTCAGGAGAAGATCCTTCCTGCAAGTAAAATCATCTATTAAAAATTAATAAGAATTATTTTACCTAAATCAAGAAGTCGAACATCCATCATCTTTTCAATCATTAGTTGTAGGCAGAAAGAAGAACCTACAATTTGCTTGCACATTCTTGTATTACTCATCATTTGCTCTGCTCTTAACAGAGGGAGGGCAACAGATACCAGGTTTTCATCTCAACTAGAAAGAAATATTAAAACAAGCCAACACTCTTCTTCTTGCTCAGATGTTCAAGACTGCACTTGAATCAGTTTCTGCTCTATAGCTTTAGTTGAAGGTGTAGAAGATGTGAGGAATTAAAATTATTGCTTTCTGCAAAACCATTTTGTGAAATTGATCAACAAGATTTTTTTTTAACCTTTGGAAGCTGAAGGTTGGACTGTGAAACAAATTTAGATTTAAGGACATAATTTTTGGTACGTAATTTTTTTCATGATTTTATTTCCTTGCTTAACCATAAAAACAGAAACATCTAAGGAAAAAAAATTGCACTACAGGCTAGCTTTCATTTAAACTGTGTTGTGAAACATCAAGATTCTTGCTCCAAAACCTCATACTTCCACAGAAATATTTTAACAGCCCTTGTTTACCAACACAGTATGCCAGGCACCAAATCAAATAAAGAGCATTTGTCATTACTATTAATTACAAAAAATCAAAAGTCCTAGACTGTGAAAGAAGAAATTTAAAGAATATTAAGTCAAACAAGAAATTAATTTGCAGTTATCAATTTACAAGACCTTCAGACAGGGAAAAGTCCTCCTTGCACAGATCATTCCAAAGCTGAATCACCACTGACAGGGAAAGAACCTTTTCAGCACATCAAACCTGGACAGAATTGCACACTTACTCCAGTTGCTCTTCGCTTCTTTCCAATTCCTTGGCTGTCATTCTGTTCAGTACCAGATGTGCAGCTACTGTCTGTAGCTGCATCTATGTTATTAGTCACTGCAAGAAGTGAAGCACTATTTGAAGCTGGACGATTTTCTTCTGACATCTCTAATACATTTTGTTTTTCAAGAAGAGGTGTTCTCTTCTCTGGGCTCTCGTGGTCTTGTTCTGTGAGGCCTGTGATCTCAGAGGTGGCCTGTAGACTGTGACTTCTTCTGCTAGCCTCAGTTCTTTGAGACATAAAAGGTGACAAAGCAAGAGATGATGTCTTCTCTTTCTGATCAGCCTCAATGTCAGTCCTTACCTCATAGCCAGATGTTATATGATCTGAGTGGCTGGCTGCCATTACTTGCCTTTGCCCACTTTCCTTAATTTTGGCTTGTTCACTGAAAAAGCTGTAAGCAGAAGGATTTCTGTCTGCTATGACACTGCTTTCAGAAAAGCTACGTTTTCTGGCTGAGCCAGGCACTGTCAAGGAAATCCCTTCCCACTGGAATCCTTCTAGAGTAGACGGATCAGATTCTTCACTGAGTTCTAGACCCTCTTGCTCATTTTGAACAAGAGGCACCATTTCTATGCCAAACCTTTAACAAGATAAAAAGAAAAATAAATAAACAAGTTACAAGCCTGCTACACACAGAGAGAAGCCTCCCCTTTCTCTAGATTTACATTACTGCTCTAAGCAGTAGGTTTAATACCGTTACACTGGTATTCTGTGTTTTCTATGTCATCAGGCAATGGCAAATCTGTGTATCACATAACCAGACTTAGTGGCTAAGAACAGTGGCATGATTTCCAAGTCAGAAATCATGTTATTATAAGCTATTTGCAAGCAAGGTTGGAATAATCAAATGTGATGTGTTCAGGACACTCCAAATACTTCAGGTTTAAAGTTTAAAAAATGCAGTATTATATAATTGCTTCCTTAAATACAAAAGCAAACTGTATCAGAATAAAAGATGAACAAGTGAAGAGCGAGCATTTACTCAGCTTGCAGCAGTGCAAGCATTTCTTGTAGTCCTAAATAAATGCAGAAATAAGCAAATGTCACAGCATTGTTCCCATTCTGATTGCATTTTTACATTTTTCCATTGCTAGAACTTGAAAAGAAACTACACTGTTACCATTCACACTCCGATATTAAAGTAACCATTATGAACTGATCAGAATCTTTTCTAGGCAGATTACTTTTACTTATCTATGGACAGACATTCATAGCATCAATCAATAAAAACTGCATTATTTGCAAAAAATTTGCATCATTTTCAAAAACTACCCAGAAGATCACAGCATAGCAAGCTACATTATGAACTCTGACTTTTAGGATTTTGAAGTTAATTTCAGATATGGAAAAAAACAACCCTCCCCTCTCAGCAAGCCACATTATGAACTCTTACTTTTAGGATTTTGAAGTTAATTTCAGATATGGAAAAAAACAACCCTCCCCTCTCAGCAAGCCCTGAGAGGCATAGGTAGATTTGAAAGCTACCAACCTTGGTAAACCTTTGCCAAGTTCCTGTTTCTTCTTGGTTACCTGCTGGATGACCTGATCCCAGTAAACATTTCGCCGGGAAGCACTAAGAATCTGCCTGAGGGTAGGTTTAAGCCCTGACTCCTTTTCTGTCTCACTTCTCCGAAGGCAATTCACATTCCGAATGCGACGCGCATTATTGAGATTGGGCTCTGGGAGATGTGTCCCAACTTTGTTCTTCAGACTGATATGCCGTGTCAGGTCTCTTTGCAGAGAAGCAGGCAGGCCAAGTTTGCTTAAATCTGGAAGAAGTAGTCCTACTGACTGGCTTCCTCCTTTTTGAAGCTCATTATCGGAAGGATTTTCAAAACCTTCCATTTCAAATTGATCATGTGACTTGACACACTCTTCATTTCCTTCTCTGTCCTGTGATGTTTTAAAATCCACATGCAAATGGTCCTGACTGCTTGATGAAGAAACTGTGGGTTCTATCCGAAATGTAAAATTTTTTAGCTCAGTGGAAACAATACTTGAAGCAGATGGCTTTTCATCATCTTCCTTTTCAGAAGTGGTAGTTTTACCTTCAGGAGTGTCACAGGGTAAACAAGAACTAAGTGAAGAATCCAACTTTTCAACTCTTCCTTCCGACTTCTCACTTCCCATTAAATCATCACCACTCACATCTTTTGATGAATCTAGTCTGAACTCCTTTGGCAATGTTTTCCCAGTTTTTTCCCTATTCTGGTCACTTGTGTCTTTGCAAGAGCTTAAGGGAGCATTTTGCAAGGGATGGTTGGACTCAATTCCTTTGGGATTTTGTTCTGCTTCACTTAAGTTATTAATAGGCTCTCCAAGATTGTTACCAAGGACATTTTTGTTGTCTTGTAAGTTACCAACACAAGCACCATGCAGCTTTGATGAATAAGAGGAGAAACCATTTGTTTCCAAGTTCACTGCATTCAAATGAGTCTGTTTTTCACCAATAGTTGAGGATAACAGAAGCCTGACATTTTTTAAGAGACTGTTTGTGTCTTGCTTTGTCAAGGATAACTTCATATCTGTGATATTCAGAAGAGGGGATTTCAGTGATGGCATCCTATTACTTCTGCTATCATCTTTGTCAGGCTTTTCACCACTGGAAGAGTCTTTCATAACCTTGCAAGAATCAAGGTGATCTGAAGTTCCATTAGAAGGGGAAGATGCTTCATGTTTTTTAAGTTTTGAAAGACTAACATTGGCTTCACAAGTTTTTCCTTTCATTGATGAATCAGTAAGAGGCGTAAAAACAGAATCTATTTCATCCGAAGTTTTCGAAATGTTATCTTCAGATCGTGGTTGCTGCTCTGCAGTTTTCTGGGATGGGTAGGGAGTCCAGCGATATGTTTTATCTCTGGAAGGACTGACACTTTTTCCACTGGCTCTTGAAGTTTTGCTTTCTGGTTGTTTTGATGAACTAAAATCCAATCCCCCCTCAGCAGCGAGCTCATCACTAGTAAAATCCAGACGGTTATCCTTGTTTCTTCGATTTCTGTATGGCAGAACATCACCTTTCTCTGGCTGCTGCCATGTGTACCTGTCCTTACTGTATATACTTGGCTCTGATGAATATGAATCTCCTGAGCTTCCAAAATTCCAGCCATTTGCACCATGATGACTCGCTTTCCAGTTTCCTCCATAACTCTTGGAATTCCAGCTAGAAAAATGACCTGTTTCTTCTGAGTGCCAAGTAGAATGTCTTTCCCTGGCACCATGATGCCAATTTGATGTTCCTCTTCCCCGCCCACTTAGATGCCAAGCATTTCCAGAATTCCCACAATTATGTCGATTTGAAGGGCTTCCTGAAACATTCTGGTGCCACCCAGAGCGCCCCCTTGCACCACCTGAATGTCTGTTTATATTAAGGTTCCTCTGAGAATGTGAAAATTTGCCTTGTCTAGGACTAACATAATCATCCTTTTCCCACTTCCAGTCCCTTTGTGATGCATTATGATGATGCCACGATGACTGATCATAAGCTTCTCTTTCTTTGTAAGGAGCTCTTTCTTCTCGCCTTCTCTGAGATCTCTTATCATCACATTCTAATTCTTGGTTTGCACAACTTGATTCAGTTTGTCTACAAAAGAATTGAAACAGGCCTAAATTCTGAGGCTATTCTACTAAAATCCAATAGTCCACAAGCCTCATGAATTTTATTTGCACTGGGAAGAAAATAATTTTTTTAACTATTTATTATAAAAAAGAAACAGATACTTTTTTAGCAGCTTTGCTGCTCAAGCTTCAGTAATGTTTGACCTTCAAAACTAATGTTGTATCTTTACTTAAACATGATAATTTCAAAACTTCTCTTACAAGAATGACTGATATGGTGCAGGGACAGTTCTCAATTACTTGTCTCTAACTTGAAAGATAATATTCCTTTATATTTATATTGGACTTATAAGAAACTAATAAAAAGAAAGTTTCTTTACGTTATATAATCTTTGTAATCTGATCTACCTTAGTAGATAGAAAACGCAGTAGTGAGATAATTATTTTTTCTGAAGACTATTCTGCTGGTGTTAGATTGTGTAACTAGAGTGAACTGATATAAAACAAAGGAACGTTTAGGTTGAAAATCCCATTATTATCCTTACTGGAGGGAACAATTGACATGATGGCTGCATTTATAAAGGTTAAGTTAAAACACAAGTGTAAAACAGCCACAGAAGATATACCTCAGATACAAAAGTAATTTGTCTTTTTTTAATCAAGAGACTGGAACAGCCCACAGCACAGAATGCTGAGTCTGTATGGGCCTCCCAGCAGCACTGTCAACTGTCCTTTGGATAGCACTTGTGCTTGGCAACTTATCACAAACACGTGGCAAACTATCACATGTACATTCAAAGATAAATGCTCCCTTTATCAGCTACAGCTATTCCCAGGGACAGCAGTCTAAACATTCTAAATATTTATCCTACCAAATGAGCAGCTTTCACTAAAAGTTTTTCCCCAAAACTGATCACAGGAATACATCCATTCTAAATCCCTGGACAAGAAAGACAGTAAGCTTTCACACTACTAGTCAAAAACAATTGATCTGAGTAAACTGAAAATTCACATTGTATCATCCTTCATGTTTTTGATGCATTCCACTTCTGCTAAAAGATTCACTAATAACTATTCTCTAATGGAAAACTACTCTCTAATGGAGTCTACTGTGCAAAATAACCTAAGCTCTAAGACAAGAACACAAAAAAAAGATATCTAAGTGATAGAGTAAGTTCTAACAGTAGACTCAACTAGATTACAATCTAATGGAAACAATTTTGCTGAATTAGTAACTTAATCCTTGTACTTTCTGGTTTTCCCCCTCTCTAAACCAGCACCCAGCAGACAGAGATTTTCTATGGTTTTAGTTGCCTCAGAACAACACTGCACTGACAGTATTACTCCTTTTCCATAAAACAAAAAGGAAAAGTGACATTTTTGCTACCTACATTAGCCAGTAGGAAAACACTACCCTTGCACTGTGCAGGGACACACTAGTATGACAGAGTGATATAAAAACTTACTGATCTCCACAGATTTCAACATCTGGAAACATTCAAATTTCTACCCACAGAAAGCAAAAGCTTCTTTTAAAAATTATATGCCCCTTTAGTACCATCACCATGCCATAAACCGATTCAAATAATATATTCCCAACTGGAATATCACACATGCAGATTTTCATGTAAAATAGAAGACAATACTTATTACTTTCTGCAGCCTTCTATTTCATAGTGAGCCACTGCAACTATGTTTAGCTAATGGCAAGCAACAAAGTAAAACAGGTAAGAAATTTCATTCAAGAATTAGGGGATTTCACTATGACATTTACAAAATAATCCAATTCATTTTAGAAAAAAACATGCTTAGCAGCAGTTTCTTAAAGATCAGGTTCCTACAGACAACCTCCACCATAAACAATATTAGCACCACTGTCCATTTATTAAGCCTTCAGTTAAAAAGCTATCTAATATTAAAATAAAAACATTAGGATTCTCAAAACACAAGACTGTTTTTACCCATAATGGAGAATTATTGTATTTCTTTACTAGTAGTAGAGGAATAGGACAAGAACATTCAGCAGAATCATGTCTACATATTGAAACTGTGATATCCACACAGATCTCTTGGATTGTTCTCACAAGTACACTGACTCCAGGCATTTAACACTTTGTGAGCACTTAAGCCTCAGGAGTGCATCCTCATTGTGTTAAAAGCAATTTTATGGCCTAAGTGGAAAAATGAAAACTCACCGGTTCCGTTCCTTCTTTTGCTTGATTAGTTGAATGAGTTCTTTGTCAAGGTGTTCTTCTTCTGCTTCTTCCTTTTCTTCCTCTTTTCTGTCATGGGCATTAACGTTGTCTTTGTGCAGCTGACTGGAGATGTGCTTGGCATAAGCTGACAAACCCACCAGTGTCACCCTGCACACCCGGCATTCATGGCTGCTATCCCTAGGAAGAGAGGCAGAGGGTGGACTTTCAGCTCTGCCAACGGGCATGGCAGGTAGCTCTTTGGCAGTTACTTTGTTTCCTCTGAATATGCTTAAATTCAAGGCAACTAGGTTTTGCTCAGTATATTTAAGTTGCTTGAATTCTCTGGCTTTTTCTTTCAAGATTTAGTTTTTTGATGGTCAGTTTTTATTAGACTTTTTTCCAACAATCAAGAGGTAAAAGACTTGGTAATAAAGCTGGGTTAACTGGGAGGAGGAATTCTTCTTGAATTGTTGTACTCAAAATCTATTCAGAGGAAACATAGTGAGCGAGAAGGCAGAATGAAAGGCTTCCAGAGCTAGCAGGAGCTCTGAAGCCCATCCATGCTGCCAGCTGCACTGGGTAGCCTGGTGACAGCTTCTACATTTAATCCTTGCCTTGAGCCATCCCCCAGTGAAATTTAGACAAGGGAGGAGGCAGTACATGGATACAGCCAATCCTGATACAACATAACCTAAACTGGGACAGCTGAGACTGCTGCCTGGAATCCAAAGACTCCACAGCACAGTGAGTGATGGGAGGGTGTCTTCAGTTCACTGTACTTTATTTGGTTCAAGTGTGCATGAGGTCTGCTTTCTACTTTAGAGGACTTATCTTAAAAAACAGAAATAATTTCAGCTGGAGAAAGTTGACAGCTGTATCAGACAAATGGCTTTACTTATGTTACTGGATTAAGGTTACAAGACTTCAACTTTTTTTCTTTTTAAGAAATTCTAAATCCACAACATTCATCCTTCTGACAAATACTTCCAATACACCAGTGTTAAAGAAGTACATTGTTAACTTCCTAAACAAGAAAAAAATTATGAACAGATAAAAAAAAATAAAAAAAAGAAAAGAATGAATCAGAGCACAATCCACTGCAAATAACTCAGCAGAACCAAGACAGGATTCACTGACTGCCTCCACAATAATTCTTTCAATTCTGCCAGCTACTTCATAAAAGCAGACCTGTATGTCCCTGTGGAGCACTTGACACCAAGATCTTAGAACAGAAGCATTACAATATGACACACAGCTCATGACTAGTGTCAAGAAAATGGGATCCATAAAGGAAAAAGACAAACGTGAGTCCTTATTTTTTTAGTGAACAGTTCAAAATAAATTGAGAGAAAGATCAAAAGATGTACATTCACTCAAGGTATGAAAGCAACATCTTAATTCAAGTGCTCAATCAAGTGTCATCAGCCATGTTTCATTTATCGTTGACATCACTGGTTTTCCCTACTAACATAGTTGAGATATTTAATCAATGCTGTCATTTAGACACAGCTAGAGATGGCTTTATTTTAAACAGCCTAAGCATTAAAAATCAGAATTTTTAAATTTAATTCTTCTGTATGTTGCAGCCTAATTAATTTCAGGTTAAACATTAAGATAAATCTCATTTATAATGTCAGTAGCTTCCAAATTTAGCATGCATTTTCCACAACTAAGTGTACTTAATTTTGTACACTTCACACTTGTTAATAAATATTGAAAGCCCATATCCTATATATTGTACTTTGGGCCATCTTATTAATGCAATAAAGGTAACCAAACCACTATATTCTACTAATGTCATTGGAAGAATCCTCTTCACACTCATAAGTGGCGCAGCTGTACATAGCCAATAAGACTTATTTTTAACTTAGGTCATCACACAAGGCAAACTGCAAATAGAAAGTTGGCTTCTCACTGAAAAAGATGTTCTCTTTACATAACATTCCACTTCACTCATAAGGAAACACACCCTAGTGGTTCTAATGTGGTAGTAATTAGGTCTTAAAAAACAATACACATCCTTCATAAGACCCATGTTTCAACTCTTTGATAAAACTTCTACCATCCTCATTTATAGACTAACTAAATGCTAAGTTTTATTTACTTTGGACAAAGCCAGTGAGTTAATAGCTGGACTGAGGACAAAGAACTTGTTTCTATCACTTCTGACTTGTGAGTTACTAATTACAAAGCTGTGGTTCTTGCACCAACTGACAGTCTGAAAAGATTTCTCTGACCTGCTGTTAATCTGTAAGAACCTAAAGAAAAAGACAACACTTTTTTTTTTCCTTATGAACAACTGCTTTAATTGAAGATACACTGGCTAGGAGTTCAGATAGCTACACTTAGGGGAATTTACATTTCCTTCAGTTCTATACTTTTCCTATACCCATTAATGCCATCCAGAACTAGCACAACCCATGACACACACTGATCATGTCTACACATTCCCCTACCATACAGGAACACCACACAATCTTAGCTGCTCAACAAGGTGGCCAAAAGAAGTTTGAGGTAAACATGACAAAAATATTCTCAGTATGAAAGCATCCAAGAGCTTTATTTACTGTATGTGTACTTCAGACTGTAGACTCAATATCCCTTGGAACAAGAGCACTATTTCACTTTACAACTAAAAACAAACAAACCCCAAATATGTAATGGCTTTATGCTTGGCATAATAAGTTATAGCATACATATGCTTGGCATCCAATTCTCCTTACACATTACACAGAGTAAGACTTCAAGAACAGGAGAAGAGTCTTAAAATGTTTCCAGAAAATTATTCTAGCCCTTGAGATTGCTAAACTAACTTCAGAAGGAAAAAAAAAAGTACAAATCAGTGTGTGCTTTCTTTACCTCTTCCATAGAGGAAGTCTGAAAAGTGACTTCTAGCTGGATACTAAATTTCAAGTTAGTAAGATGTTGATACTCTACACACTTCAATGTTATTATCCTCTGTTAGGCAATTCAGCCACAGTCATGAGGCTGTTGCCTATGCTTAACATTTTCTTCTCGAAGGACACAGTTGTAAAAGACTCCTAAAAAGCTTCTAATTCAATTTAAATGAGAAGAAGAAGAAGGGGCACAAGAAAGAGAACAAGGCTGCTGTTGCACAGTGAAGAGTTAAGCTCATTATTTTGAGAAAAAGCATCTTCCATTAATTCTTCTGAAAGAGTAATGAAGACAGACAGTTACATTAGTAATAAAAAATGTAATGATGATGAAAGAAATTTAACTTAACATCAGTCCCATGGAAATGGAAAACTAAAAATTGTCCAATCATTTGCAAGCCACTGCAGACACAGTATTATAACATCTAGAATTTAGTGTTACTTTATAGAGCCATAACTAAACTAAAAACAAAAATAAAATGTAGAAGGCAGGAAATAAGATGTCAAAATAAGGGAAATTTCAGAATCACTGTCAGAAGACAGTCCAGAGCAGAAGTGCTCCACAAATTAGCTGACCAGAAGGCAAGAGCTGGTTTCTAGTGCAGAGAGCATTCTGGCATTTTTCCCCTCAATATACGCCAGATGTCTTGACAAAATTAATCCCCCACACCTCAAAGAGTGGAAAGAGGATTACTTTTAGTCCTTTAAAGGGTGTTTAAAACAGATTCGTCATTTGTTAAAGTTTGTGCTGCAAGATGATTAAAAATTAATTTGTAAATCAAATACTCAAGTATTTGACAGCATCTGATCTCTGTGGTTACCTCAAAATCCATACACTTGAAATCACTTTTAAGTGTACTCTAGTTGTAACCTAATTCCCTATTATTAGGATGATATTTGAATATCACTTAACTTCCCCTTTCTACTTTCCAAAGGCCTCAAATAAAACAAGGAAACGTTAAAGAAAACACCATCCAGCATGGTTAGGTCTCTTAAGCAACTGGACCATGGTGGTAAATGACAATCACTAAAGCAGATATCATTCTCACAGTGCTTTAAAAGATCAACAATTGTTTTTACATAATTGAAAACTTAAAAAAACAAACCACACAAAAAAATTAAAAAGGAAAAAATACCACTGTTCCTAATTCTGACAAAGGCAGAAATATAGTGAAAAAAAAAATCAAGCATGAAACTGCCAAGAACAAAATAATTTTATTTCACTGCAGTCAAAGCAATGCAGGTGACCTTTCTTCCACATCATTGTTTGCCTCCTGAGTTTCTGACATCATGAGAACACATTCACTGCCAGCTGTATGACAAGGCACACTATTAAAGTGAAACATAAATTGTGCAATTCAGCTTGTATGGGAAATAGGTCAGGAGTTCTTCCAAAAAGTGACATACAAAATGGCACAGGGAGGAAGGATGCAAGATTGTTCTCATACCTTCCCTTCAGGTTTTCCAGTTCTCTGTGGTGAAGCATGCTTCTCATGTGTTCTTTCATCTCCTTCAATATGAGGAAAAAAAAAATAAAGTTGGTCAAAACAACAAAATGCTGTATCATGTCTGAAAAGCTCATTTTTGAGAATTCTCCTGCCTTGCACAAGGGTATACTCCTTGTACTCCTGCAGGGCTGTACCAGTTGCCATTCCTGTTTCTGTGACTATGAAAGCACAAGTAGGCACACCTGCAGGAAGTTCTGCTACCTTTCCTAACAAGAACATATGTGAGTCATTAAAACTCAACACAACGGAAGCAGAATTCCAGGAGAAAGTCAAATAACAGTGCATATAAGAAAGTTTATTAGACTGATTTTTGACAAGTGACTGTTGAGAATCATTTTAATTAAAAATCTCATTAATACCACTCTTCAGAATCAGTTTCCCTGTGCAATCTGAGCAGTTTCTCTGTATTTGTATTATAAGATATCACACACTATTTTACTTGGCTGAACACTTCAGCAACTGAGATGTACATGTCAGTTTGTTGTTTACAGCAACTCTGACCCATGAACTGTTATAATTATTTACTATTGAAAGGGAGCTGCTGGAAGAGAAAGAACATTCATCACTCAGCAAAAAGAAGCAGTCCAGATGATTTAACTTTCTTTTGGTGTTTCATCCAAAGAAAGATACTAATTCAAAGACCAGATACTAATCACTATCCTCTTTAGCCCTTGAAATCCTATCTGCAAAGGGAAAGGAACATCTTCAACCTTGAAGAGTTGTGTGAATTAAACCACTGGCATTTGCCACATCTCCACATGCCATGTGGCTAAGCAATACATGGAAGTCCATCAAGAAACACACAGTTTCAATGCAGACTTTGCATAAATACACAGCACACAGAAGATGGACACCAAATTGACACATTAATGAAAACACATGCTCTGCTACAGCAGTACATATGGAAACACAGACCTCCCAAAAGGAATCTGAAAATTCATATATTACAGTATTCTTCCCATAGCACAATTTAGAACCAAATAAGTGATTGCTTTTCACTTCAGTATCTTTATAAAACAATATTAACAACAGCAAAGACCTCACTATTTTTAACATTCAGAATCAAGCATACTGCACGGCTCATTTCAAGAAAGGTACTCCAAAACACATGCAAATATGTTCTTTGATTTGAGATAGACTTAGGGGAATATATACCTGGTAAAGAGAAATTGTACTTTGCACAATTTTAAAATGGAAGTATTTCTCATTCACATTTCATATTAACATCTACTGATACATGTCAAGCATTAATTATTTACCTTTTTTGAGTTGTACACAATGTGACATAAAGCACATTTTCGTTGCTGAACCATGCTTATTACTCTGGAAATATCTTATCCCATACCTGCAAATAAAAACAGTTTTAAAACAACCAACATCCAAGATTATTTGTTTCATTAATCTATTTTACCAAATAAAGTAAATAAAGTTAGTGTTCATGAAAACTATCGTGCTGAGCTATGCCTCTCATGCATAGTTGATATTCTTCACAAAAAGATAAGGTAGTTTTGAACAGTCACCTAAAACATCTATAATAAAATGTAGCTTTCCCTTTCTTTCATTTTGCTCCTTGTCATCAAAAGCACAGCACTCATTCAACAGCCAGAGATCTCTAGGAATCCTCTAAGCTACTCAAATCAGATTAACAGAACACTTTTCAACTAGGATGATGATAGGGAGATATGAAATTGGGAAAACCAAGCAGGGCAAACTCAGATCTTTATTTTAGTACGCAGGGCCACACAAAGAAGATATTTAAGGCCCTAGGAAAATGAAACAGAGGCCATTCATGATATCAAAGACCACCAGTCTCCAAGTTTTATCAATCCGTTTACTCACGATAAAATAAAACCCGAAGTGATTTAAATTCTGTGTTTTTCTCATCAGCCTCGGTAAAAAGTACACATATGCATGTACTGAAGTACTCAATTTAGACAGCATTTAACACTAATCTACTTAAGACTTGTATATATGGAAATGAAAGCAGTAGCAGGTCAAATTAAATGTCATATGTAATTTATCGTAATGTTCAACTTATAACGAGTGCAATGAAATTAGTCTAGGTTATAATGCAAAACCAAATATGTTTGTTTAAATAACAGGGTATAATCTTTGCACTTTTCTTTCTCTTAAAATACACTAAAACACAGAATGATTGAGCATTAGTGTTATTTTTTATTGACTTGGCAGAAGCGGTTCCTCTTTTGGAAACAAATGTATTTTTTAATACTTGGCAATTTTGTATCTGCACAAGTATCCTTTCAAGTTTTGCTATCCTACATTAGGCAACTTCAGAGCTAACTTACCTAATAGCATCAAACTTAACCTGCAAGAGCCTTCTTCAAGAACTCTTATCCACAACTGACCCTACAAAGTTAATTCTAATTATTAAACATTCACCTTCCTTATTGGGGGCATCAAAATCTCCAAATCTGGTACTGACTAGAACTGTGAGCAAAGGGCAGGAACAGGATTTTTACCAAATCCAGATTACCTAGAGTTAAAGCAGCTCTGATACTCAGTTGTTCTGTCTCACTGTAAACAAAAATCAGCAATTAAAACTACAACACTTTAAGTCCAAAATGTAGTTCTTTGACAGGTAACTCTTTCCCTACAGATTTGCATGTCCATTTGCACATAAAGTACCAGTATCAGTCTGTGTTAAATGGGAAGAAACTGAGAGTTGCAATAGCACTTTCACCATTAGACAAGAGAGAAAGAGCTTTCTCCCTAAAAGAAATCCACATCATCATACTAAAACAAATACACCTAACCATAATTCTTTATCTCCCTGAGATACCTGATAGTGTTTAAATATGCATTTTTAAGCTTCATCACAGGGGCACCTGATATATTTGAATCATTAGTAGCAGCTGTTTATTTTGACATAACCCCCAACAAAGGTATAAGATTATTCACAGCTTCACACCAGCCTGCATAGAAATTCATACGGTATCAGTGATGTCCATGCAAAAGCACCTGCCTTCGTGAAAGGTCAGGATACAGAAATACTATTTTTCGAAACAAAATATATTGAAAGCATTTATAAAGATCATAACTTGTTTTTAAACATATTTCAACTGAGACAGCAGTTAAGGAAAGCTTAAGCTAATACAAGTAGAGACAGAAAATCAGATATTGCAGACTCCTGACTCACTGAGAGTTATTAGGTGAGTGTAGTAGCACATCATCAATATACTGTTTATACACAGATCTGTGCAGCTGCAACAGATCTAATGGAATTATTAATGATCATACACAAGTGACAAATGTTTAGATGCCCATCCAACACAGTAAAGCTGGCTAAATGCAATTAATATGGAAGTACTCATGGAAAGCGAAGCTGCTAATCCTTGCACCAATTTCAAACATTTCCTTTTGCATTAAAATATTCTGTATTCCCCCAACATTCTTTACTGGCACTACTTTGTAGTTTAGAGGAGTAATAGCCTACATGTGCTCAAGATCTCATTCAAGATTACCCAAGTATTTACAGAATTCATTCTGTGCTGGGCTGAAAGCAGCATGGGACTTAAACCAGGAAAAGCAGGCCAGTCAGCACAGAACATTAAAAAGCTTCCACCAGCAGAGCTAACATTACACCTGCTTTGGCTAATTAAAACATATAGTAACTATACACGATTACAGGAAGAGTTTTCGGCAAACTGCCCAATCAGCTGGGTATTACTTCTGACAGAGTACTAAAAATACTAATAGAATGCAAATGCTATTGGATGTCACTGTGAAAAGGGAAACTTTCAACTCTACAGAGAGAAGCCCTTGGAGGCATGGACTCAGAAATATAGAGATTTGGTAGATGTTACAGGGACAGGGAGAACACAGACACACATTCTATTTCCAGATCACCTCTTGACTTACTGTCTTACATAGATACAAACCACTTCCCATCATCCTTAGCTTTCTCCCCAGTGCTGCTAAACCTAGAAACCCCACGGTTCACTTGAATTAAGTATTTCAATTTCACTGTAAAAGAATTTTCATGAAGTAGTTTGAGTAACATAATAAATCAAAGGTATCTCCTCAGTCACTACACAAAATCATCAAGAAACAGAGCTTTTGAGCCATATTGCCACTGCATTTCATCTCATCATATACTGGTCTGTTCAATCTCAAATTCATCCACTCTTCATGAAGAAACTTCAGAAATAGAGCCCTCTCTAGATAAATATAGGCACATTTGAATTCTTGAAAAAAACTCCACACACTTAACAACTTTTTATCAGCTTTAACATCTTGTGCTTTTGAAATCATTAACTTGCTGTATAACACAAAAAATTACTTTTTAAGGGACTTGAGAAGGAAGATGAGCTACTCTAAAAAATAAGCAAACTGCAAGCAAATGTAAGATTTTGCCAAAAAATACCCCATCACCATACAAAAAGAAAAACAAGTGTTAAGAGCAAAATGTAAAGCCTTTGAAACAAATGAGATATTACAACTTTATATTTTGAGGGAATGTAACTGCTCTATGGGTGATTTGTTTGTTTTAAAGGGAAGGGATACAGTTTACAATGGTGCAATATAAACACAACTTTCCCACAGCCTGCACCTGTGCAGAGCTTGGAAACACTATACAGTTTTAATTAAACTAAGCAAGTTTGCTAGAGAGATTTTGGAGAACCTTCCTCACAACTAAAAATAGTCTACAAAGAAAATTAGGCATTAGACTACTTCCTGCTACAACATCCATTTGTCCACAGTTATTCAACCTCACCGGATAACATACATTAAAAATGTACGTCAAGATTAAATCTGCTACAGATTAGTGGCTGAACTCTCTGACTATATAAAGGCACAAGTGCCATGGAGTGGAGTGTGCAGCCTGGCATTCCAGCTGCCTAGAAATCCTCAGGAGGCTTCAAAGAGATCAGCAGTGCTGGCCTGTCTGAAGGCCTGTCTAAATGCTACATGTCCCTACAGAGAACAGTGGAAACTCAACACTTGAGAAGAACAGGCAGCTAGAAATTCACTGTGCAGAATGTTCTGCAGCAACATGCTCAGCACATGCTCAGGTCCTTGAGAGATGTGACTCCTCAGTGCCTTACTGACTTCTCTCCTGCAGCAACCAATTGCACACATACCAGTTGAACTGTAGAATAGTAATAATACAGAGCCCTGTGCTCCCATTTCATCACCTCTAGCAGAATTTATACGGAATAAAGCATCAGCATTCACAGACTACCTTCCCTTCCAAGATGCATTGCCCCTGAAGCATTTCAATTCACCATGCATCCCAGCTAGACCATAACTTCTACTAATTACCTTAATCCTCCTTCTAGGCACACATGTGAGGCACTAACTTTCCTTCTGAGACATTGATCTGTACAACCTAACCCAGGCAACAAATATAAACTCAAGGACTTATTAAAGTTAAGTCATGACTAACAGCATTATTCTCCTCCAGCACAGTGTCAGGCACTGCACAAACTACTTTGGAGTGAGTTTCCTATTTTTACAGGGCAAAAGAGAAAACGAAATTACACTCCAGAAGTTAAAATACTTGTACCGGAAATAAAGTTTTTAAGGTAAATTTCTCCCTGCTTTCCAAGATTTAATTTTATTGTGTGACATATGACAAACTAAGAGTAGTCTAGACCCCTGAGCTCTGAAGCAGCACCACTACACAGCCAACTTATAACTGGGCAGACAAGTGCTCAACTGTTTTGATATCGAGCCAGGAAAAGAGTTATTTCACAGATCCTGTTAAAAGCAAGGAAATTTACTTCACTAACTGGCCTAAAAAACATCTAGCAGAAACTGTTTGAATGCTATCCCATCATGAGTATGGCTGGAATGTTTGCAACATACAGGGAAAGTCTGCTGGAGATAAGGACACCACAGAGAAACAGCTTAACAGACCAGTGCAGAACACCTGGTAGGAACACAGAGTTTTCATCAACTTCTATTTTTATTTCATGTAGATCTAGGAACAGGGCACAGACCAGAATGCCTTATTGCTCTCTTATTTACAAGAGCTTTTCACACACCAGAAGATTCAGGAATGTATTCTGTTCAAAATGGAATGAAGAGCTGTTTGGTATTATTACTGTATGCTGTCATTTAGAACACCTAAAATCCACATACCTGGAATGCTTCTGTTTTCTGCACACTCCCCATTTGGTTTAAAGCACATGCAAGTTTTGTTTTCTTCAGATGAAGAAACATCACAATGTCTTCCTCAAAACAACCCATTTCCTAGGCTTACTAAAACAGTTATTTCCCTTTCCAAACTATCCAAAGCACTTTAAAAGAATTGTTCAAAACCAGACATAGTACTGCAGCTAAGACCCCTTATTAGCATCCTCAGGAGAAAGGAGTTGTCTGTGTATTCCCTACTACTATTACAGCCTCAAACATAATTGATAATGACTGAGACAAAGTCTTACTAAAAAGCAACACAGTGATCCACAAGACGTGGGGAAAACAACCTAATTAAATATTTGGTTTAAATATTTAAATCTAATAATTTCAATATTTCTGTGACTTTCAAAAGAATTCTCATCAGCTTATTCTGGTAACCTTGAGTCACATTATAAAGGGTCTTCACTTCAGAGACCCTTATAAGAATGACAGAAATACCCAACCCCTAAATTTTACACTTATTTTTGTAACATTTAGTTGTATAATTTTTCCCCTTCCTAGGCTATTTAAGCTCATAATATCCTTCACAGGTATGCATATGATGTCTCTTTCACTGATATTAGGAACAAGGACTCAAAAGCCATATCAAAACAGATTAGTCTATACATCCCATCTACTGTAGTCCCACAGAAGCAGGTACCTGGCCTGGTCAAAGTAACTCAGACTCCCTAAGAAAGATCTGTACAGACACAAGAGCGCAAGCAGGGAAAGCATTCAGCAATTGGGCTGCTTCTATTTATAGTGTGACTACAGAGTATGAAGAATCACTGGAGAGTGATTTGAAGCACTCAAACCAAGGTAGTGAAGTCATAACTTCAGTCACACTCTTCAGTATAAGAAGCTTTCATGCCAAGAAAATTCAAGTTAAGGATCTCACACATTAGGACAGTAGCCATTAATTACCAGTTAATAGAAATACAGGGCTCTGCCTAAATTATCATATCTCTGTAATGCAGTTTATCCCAGGGCTGAACACCTGCAGCTCTGCTACAATAGAATCAAAACATAAAATAGTCTAGGACTTGATGAAGGAAATCCAAAAACCTTACATCACAAATATAAAACACAGTTTTATAAAAACAAAAAAGTTACTTGTAAGGTGAAGTATCCTCTTACTTTGCTAGAATCAGCTCGAGTCACATAACACCTCAAATCTTATGACACCATCTGGTGGCAGAGTTCACAAAGAGGATTAGCAGATGTTAAAAAGAGCTTTAACAATTTAAATTTGATCCTGAACAAATTTAAATTTTATTCTGGATATCTTATGAAATGTTTTCTTTACAAGACAAAGTGGAAAGAAAACTGATAGAAAAATACTTTTATTTTACCTACATATTACAAGTTGTAGTATCTCTGTACACAATTTAGGTATGCATTTAGAGGATAGTGACTGCTGTCACTCTGTAATAGATTCACAGCCCTGCAGGAATTAAGATGTTTTTAGCTGACATCTCTTCAAATATGTGATCTTTTTGAATATAGGGAATAGAAGCTACCTGAAGTTTGGTCACAGTGACCAAACTGACTTAGGTAACATACAGACATAATCTGGGTAAAACCGATGTCTTGTTTCAAATTGAAAATGTCAGAGAATAGCACCTATTTAGCTAACTTTACATAAAAAAATCAGTCATTAGTGGAACACACAAAGTAGTTCAAGTGCAGCTGCCTTGTACTGCCAGTTCAATTTAAGTCAAGTAAGGACTTTAAGAAAAACAAAACATAATTCAGTTGCTTTTAACAGGAGGTATTTCAGGATAGAAATCCATTTTCCAAGGTAAAAAGTTAGAGACACTTTGCATTGGCCCTTAGAGCTTGTGTAGTAATCCCAAACACTGCAGTGCTAATGGAAATTAAGCTTCCAAACTTCAGCAAAGCTATTAATCAAATTTTTGGAAGGCTTAAGTGTTTTTTTAGGCCAGGATCTGTCAGTTCAGCAAAACAGTCTATTAGTTTAACGCAGTAATTGAGTCTTAACTGAAAGAAGTAGCAAATAACTGAAGAACAGCAATAAGCAACAGAGATAGAGGAAATGCAAGCCCGGAAATTCATGTTGAAAACAAAGTCCACGAATTCTCAATCCTCTTCTCTCTCAGGTACACCACCTCAGAAGCTACCTGTTCTTGAAAGGTGCAGTTCATCAGGTGTAGGAGGAAAGGTGAAAACAAAAGGTTTTATTTGCTTGAGGAGATTGTTACCAAGCCTCCACCAACAAAATATACTGTACTATGAACTTTAATCATCAATGCCACGTGTATCCAATGTTTTCATAAACTTCTACGAATTAACGTTCATATGCACCCCTGAACGGTCCTTTATATAAGTGTGGATTAGAACTACTCTGTATGCAATGATGAATGATTACCTTCAAACACCTCATACTTCATCATGCAATTATGACTTGTTTCACGCTGTCAGTCCCATTCCTTTTAAGTTACCAGATATTTATCATTTAACTCATACATGCTTTCACTACACATTTTTAGATATTTATTTATGAGGAAGGCAACTAAGCAGCTCTCTGTACTTAGACACGCTTCATCCCCGGAAACATTTCTGGCAAGTATGAAGAGGCAGCAGGGCAGCTACACACCTGGGACAGAGAGTCCTCCGCTCTAACGAAGCTGTTATACAGCAGGGCATCAAAGTCCAGGGATCACTACAGCAATAGGGGATGCTCACAAGGCAAACGAAGCGCATAACCGCCCCAAGGCGAGATGTCCGCTGCCACGACCCCTCTAGGCTGGGCTCGCCCTGCTGCCCTCCATAGGCCGCCCACTCCGCCAGAGCCGCAGCAACCCCCATCGCCCCCGGCCGCCACCGCCGCCGCAGCGCTCCCCAAGCCCTCTGCTCCGTACAGCCCCGGTACTCACGGATCGCACCCCCCTCCAGGGCAGCGGCCCGGCAGCACATCCCCCCGTGGGACCGAGGAGGCCCGGCCACCACCGCCCCGGGACCGGCCGCCCGCACGGCGCCCGCACCGGGCCGACGCCGCAAGACTGCGCGCGGTTTGGCGGGGTCACAGCACGGCCCGCCAATGGGCCGGCGGAAAGGCGGCCGTGATGCACGCTGGGAGGCACGCCTGCGTGCCCGCGGGGCCTGCCGGGAAATGCAGTCCCGGCGGCGGCGGCGGGACCGTGGTGACGGCCGACAACGAGCGAACTTCTTCGCGAGGGCACCGGCACCGGGCAGCTGGGAGCATTTATCAACAGACAACGACAATAAACGTTATTGTTGGGGCTTGGAGCATCCCGAGATGCTGAAAGAGCGGAGGGAAAGCAAGACCCAGCTCTGAGATCCCAGCAGTTTCACTGGAAGAGAGACGTTAGGAGCCATGTAAGCTGATGCAGGCCTTGATGCTGTGAAAGTTACCAGCTGTGCTTACAGTGTTTACAGCCCTACAGCAGGTACGGGATCTGACAGCAGCCTCAAGGGCAGAACTTATCCACACCCGAGAAGAAATATACGTCAGGAAAAGCTGTGCAGTTCAGCTTCAAAGGATGAGGTCGGTGATTGCTAACAGCAGGTTTGCCTTTCTGCCCTCCTTCTCTCCGCTGCAGACAGAAGGGGGCTGACGCGCATTCTCCTAGTAGAGTAGTAACTGGAGAAAAACCCCACTAATACAAATAGGGCCACTTCTGTACTGCGTTGTTTGCTGCCGCAGCTCCGTTCAGCGCGGCCGGACCGCGGGCCACCACACAGGCAGCCACACCCGGCACGGACACCCCGCACTTAGGCACCGTCTGCCCCCAGAGGGAGGGAAGTAGGCGCAGGAGCCCCGGCCGCCGCCATGCTGGGTGTACCCAGGCCGGCGTTCCCGCCCTCTGCCGTGTGAGGGCGCCGGGGGCGGCTCCTTTCCGCCGCCACCTTGGGCGTGGCGGATGAGCGGGGCGGGGCCGGCGCCGCTTCCGGGGGCGGCGGTGACGCGCGGGCCGGCGCTCGGCTGCGGGGACGGGCGGGACATGGGAGCTTAAGGGGGTGGCCCGACCCGGCGTGAGGGAGCGGCGGTGGCGGTGCCGGTAGGTGTGTGGCGGGTTGGGCTTTGGCACCGTGCGGCGCCCCGGGTAGGGCGGTAGGCTGTCTGATCCGGTCCGTGTCCTCCTCCGTGCCGCGTAGCGCCCCGGGCGGGCTGCGGCTGCCGGGGGCCTCTGTGGGGCGAGGCGGGCCCGGCGCTGTCCGGCCGCGCTGGGCCAGCGGTTGCCGTCCTGTCTCGGCTGCGCGGGGTAATGGGCCGGCCGGGGGTCCTCTGAGCCCCCGCCTCAGCCGTGGGGTGGCCTGCGCCGTGTGCGGGGGGGCCTCGTGGGCTCGCCCCTACCGAGGGCGGCAGTACGGTGTCCGGGTGGGTTTTATTTGCTTGGTGAGAGCCCGTGAACTGCCCTGTTAGTAGAGTCCAGGAAAAACCCCACCTGTTGTTGCTTCTTCTTAAAGTTATATATTGTGTCCTGTCGCCTTTAGATTAACCTGTAAGGTACTGTAGTGTTAATGTAGTAAACAATAAATGTTGAAGTGCTTTTTGTGCTTCTTTCACTTGTACGTCTCGATACTCCTGGTCCTTCTGGGAAGCTACTGATGAGTCAGCTTTATTTTTTCGCTTTTTTTCCCCCCTTTTTTTCTGTTTTAGTTTCACTTAATGGGAAGTCAGCACATGACTCGGCACTCATACGTAAACGACCTGAAGGAACTTCGGAAATTTCTTTATGCAACCTCTGTAACTGTTTGCCTAACTTTTTATTTGTTCCCTTAAAAAGGACACGAGATGCTCTGTGTTTAGAACTAAGAGTGTTGCTTTACTTCCTCTTCGTAAACAAGCGTGATTCTGTGCTGTAGAGGGAACAGCTATGCAGGACGGTGTTTAGGGACAAAGGAAAAGCCTCTTGTGATATCAATTGCTTACTTGATTGATCTAATTAAGCACTTTATTGCTTATTGGCAGTCTAGTAGCCAGTCTATATGTCTGACCTCCTCTGTGCTGCGGTTTTTGAAGCAGGCTATTACATAGCACAGTTTGTGTCTTTAGGAGCAATGGAATCTGTTACTGTCAGTAAGTGGATCAAAGTTTGACTGTGAGTTTGTATTGGCCAATATCTGATTTGGAGGAGGTTTCATGAGGCTTTTTCAGGGACAAAAGTAAGTTGTTGAGGTGAGTGTAGAACTGAACACCCTGCACAGAGGAGGTGGCATTGGTAGCGCCTATTCTTTGTGCTATCGCCTGTGTGCAGTGTGTTCAGGAAGCTGATAAGGGAAGGCAGGAAGCATGCAGAGTAGTGTCTTGGTCGTGGGCCCTGGCCTCTTCCTCCAGGGCCACAGATGCTTTATTCATTTATCTTGTAGACATAATCGTCTGGAGGAGTACATGCTGGTGCTGATACCTTGTGCCACACTGCATTAGCTGGGCTGAATTTCAGCTAACTAGCAACTAGGATAGCTGTTTGTGTTTAGGAAACATTTTAAAAAAAAACTTTTCTGTTTTAGTGTTATGAAGAATTTAAGAGAACAAAAAAACTTCCATCATTAAACACAAAGCTGTCTAATAAGCTGTCTAATTTTGACCTTTGTAAGCATGCACAGGAAACTCATACTTAACACTCACATGTCTAGGAATATTGTTTCATGAATTCTTCCCGTCTTTTGGGGAAGGCAACAGCTCCTTTTACAAGAGAAGGAGCTGAGAGCATCTGCAATCACCTGAGGCTGTACCAATTCACTGATAGTTAAAAATACAGCTCATGAGATACTGGCTTTCAGTCAGTTGCTGCAACAGCCAAGTTGTATCACCAGCTAGTTCCTATCTTTGTGCTAAGAAGACATAGCCTAGATTTCTCAAGCATACTTGTAGATGCACTGGATAGGCTATTTCCTTCTCCCCCTCAGTTTACAAATTATCAGTGAAGGAGGAAGAGAAATTTGTGATGTTGATTACAAGCATAACTTCACAGCAAAAGGGGTGGGTGCAAATAGAGGACCTTCAGATAGTGAGTAAGGAACTAGTTTATGATATGTAGCAAATGTAATGGATATATGACAAATTTCTGAAAGGCATTCAGCCTATCAGAGGTACAAAACTGCTTGTCAGCCAGAGATGCAGGACAAAAATCTTATCCAGAGTGAGTTTCTGAAAGTGCCAGCAATCAAAACAATATTGATCTGGTGCAGGTAGACCTGTCTGGCTTTAGAAAACTTTTGTCACCCTCTTCCTTTCCAGATGTGGACAGCGTAACTGAGTTGAGCAAGCACTTTAGGAGGCCTTATGGCACCCTGCAGTTAATTTAAATTCATAAAGATCAGTAAGCATTTTGAGTACTTTGGACAGCACAGCTTTAATGTGCTGTGACTGTCATAACACAAGTTATTAAGTTTTCTTTTTTCCTAGAGACAATAAGCATTGGAGTTGCTTCCCAGCTAACTGCTGAAGAAAAGCATATTTAAATCATGTAACTTGCCTGCTGTAGCTTTCATTATCATGAAATCAGAAGTTTACTGGTATTGAAAAAAACCTTGAAAATGCTGTGCAAAGTCACTGTTGTAATGGCTTTTGAAACTTATTTACATTGGAAACTGAGTGTGTTGGTATAAATAGCTGGCTTCCAGTTGGCAAGTAATTCTGTATGAAACGGAAAATGCAAGAAAAACCTTTGGTGGTGCAGTGAAATATTTTAGGCCAATGAGAGAGACAACAACAAAAAAAAGATTTCATGTTAATCTTTTACAGTGTGCTCTGGGACTGTGGGTGACAGAAACTATTATGTTATTGCTGGCAGCTTACAGCAATGCTTTAATCTCGAGGGTCTTTCCATTCAGATGTTTATGACTTCCTCCTCAAACTTTTTAATATGCTTTTAGTCAGGAAATCTAGCCAGTGAACTGCTGTTGGATGAAGTGATACTTCTGTAGCTTTCTGGTCTCAAGCAGATACTTAAACCTGAGGACATATACATGCACCAGGGTATTCCTAACACTGAATTAGCTCGTCTCGCACTATGAAATTTCTGCCTTGGCAGGTGTTAGCTCTCAGTTCAAAACTGGAGTTGGGACAGAACTTTGATCTGGCAAATGTGAGCAGTGCTTTTCCCAAGCAAAAATTTGCAGTGTACTCTCATGGGATCACCCGCTTGCTAATAGAGACCTGGCCATATCCCACAGCAGTCTGTCACCTTCCAGCTTTTTCAAGTTAGATAAGATACCCACTAAAATACTTCAGCTGCTCTGAAGTGAGTGTTGATTAACAAAATTAAGATCTCTAAGCCAGTGATTTTTTTGAATGGACCATGATAAAAAGTGATTGTTGTGTCCCTCGTTATTTTGCAATAACCTTTGCTTCATCTTTTTCTCGGTCCTCTCCAGCCTAACAGTTTCACATAGGAGAGGGAATTGAAAGGTTTTCAGAGTTTTTTGAGCCATGACTAAATGGATGGTAAGGGCTAAGAAAAAAGTCTGGGCAGATATAAATTTGTTTCCTCTTGTTCAGGAGACAGAAGTAACTTAAGCCTAATCCATCCTCAACTGGATTGGGCAGCAATGTCGTAGTTATGATTTGTATTGTAGTGGTGAACTTACAGGGTGCCTTAGCCCAGCATGAGAAGTCTTGGGAAGAGATCTAAAGGTCGGAATTGGAATTTCAAATAGCTCTCTTTCTGTCCCACACAGATAAAGCATGGCAGATAAAGCATGGCAGTAAAAGTCAGGTTCTTATGATTTTCTGGCCATGTATGTATTTCCTTGCTCCTCTGGTTTCTCAATGAATCTTCCTTTTCATAAGGCAGTGATAGTTAAGGTAATGAATGTGCTGTAGTCTGTTTCCTAGTAGGAAAGTTTAATGAGCCTGGTTACTTCAAGAAAATACGTTTTTGTAGCAAGTTTAGTTTTGCATACTCTGCAGGTATCGCCCCTTCCTATGAAAGGGGCAGAAGGGGAGTTGTACTGAAATGTGTCTAAGTGAGCAAATACTATAGAAAACTGATAACAAAAAGTAAACAAAGCTGGCATTGCATCCTTCCTTAAAGGAGTACTGCTTTGTGTTTAGGCACATTAGATTCTTGTTTAAAACTTGCCAGACCAGAAAGAAAATTAAGCAAAAATATTGTTATAATTATGAAATATATTTGTAAGCTGTTATCTTTATTTACTTTGGTGATTTTATGGTTAGGATTTTTTAAATGGTAGGAGAGAGAAAGCAAAGAAAAGTGACATTGATCATCAATACTAAATAAAATGCTTGCCTTAGCAAATGTTATAACAAATGTTATCATAGGCATATCGGTTTTTTTTTCTCTGTATATTTTGTCTTTATTGAGTAATATTAATGCCTTGTGTATAAAATAACTTTGTCATATACTGTTAGCATAAGAGCTGGGTTCCTCAAAGGATGCTTTATGATTCCTAGGCAGAAAGATGGAGAAACAAGTATCCTTTCTTTATGTATGTATACTGTGTTCTGGTGGAACAGCGGAGTTATTTCAATACAAATGGCCTCATCTTGGCTGTTAAAATTTCTTCTGAGGTATCTTGCATGAAAGGCACTGGCTATGTTCAGCTGTTCCAATTAGGCCTGCAACTACTGTGTGTATTTACATCTTCAGAAACAGCCTATTTTGGAAATGTTTGGTTAGTTTTAAATTGGTGTTGTGTGATTATTTTTTTTTATAGTGTTTTATACTGCTGTGGGTGAGAAGTCTTTAATGCCTAGTGTTATAAATGATTAGAAGCCAATTCAAAATAACAGAATTTATTTAGCAAATTTCCAAAACCAAATTTAAAAGTCACAATAAATTGGGACAACATCGATTGAATGCTGGGTGGGCAGAGTGACGGTAACAACAGTACCATCTAACCTCAGCCACACACACTCAGTCCCCGTGTAAGGTTTTTATACAGTTTATTTGTCCTGAGGCTAAGTCCATTGAAAGTCCAAATATTCATGTATCTCTTTATTTCCAAGCGAGGTCTTGAAAGGGGTTCCCGTAAGTATGAAAAGGTGTTGATAGTCTTCCTGGATCTCGTCTTTGGGGTGCTAATTTGGTCATCGTCCGGGATCCTCTATCAAGATTGATATCAGATGTCGAGGAGCTGTGGAGTGGAGGCCCATCCCTGATGAATGGGCCATCTCCAGTCCGGCCATGTCATTTCTGTTGCAGATGTTGCGGTTTCAGAGCTTGTACCACAGGTCTTGGCATCTCGGAGATGCCCTGGAGTAGCTTTTTAATAGACCAAGTCTTTGATACACGAATTTATCCATTACATTTACCACACTAGGGAATGTGTTTTTCTAATCTGCCTTGTGGCACTAATTGCCTCTGCAGAGCTACTGTGTAGGTTACGTCTGTGCTTACAAAAGCAATACTTCAGACTAATGGGAATAAAACTATGGATTTTTTGAGTCTAATGCATTTGGCTTGGATATTTGACTTTAAATAGGCATTATGATCAAACTAATCCAAAGAACATGCTTTCTTATGTCTGTCTTATTAAGAAAATCTTAATATGTCTCAATATGTCTCTCTAATGGCAATGTTTGAAAAGTGAAGGTGGGTAAGCTTGTCAGGAAGCCTAGAAAAAAGAAAGAAAGGTTCTGTCATTTTTCAGTGACGGTGACAGTAAGACCTCAAGAAATTATCAGAAAAGTTCAACAAATAGCTGAACTCTTTATCTATGATAAAAGGTTGTCAGAATGTTTCTCTTAACTAAGTGTTCTGAGTGGTTTTACTGAGCTTATTCAAACACAGGTCATTTATCCTAGCAATTATATGAGCCATCACTTTAAATTATGGTTTCATCTCACAAGAGGCAAAACTCTACAGGTCCAAATATAAGCATCAGATGATAAGCACATGCATACCTCACCTTTGAAGAATCCTGGAAGTAACTTTTTTCCCTTTGTCTCTGCTGTGTTGGAAGGGTTTTTTATTGCACATCTTGAAGCTGGATTTCTTCATTGTTGAGCCAATTTATAAACAGTTTCAAGACCAAATATGATTGATTTAGGGCAAAAATGAGTGAAATGCTGTGCATTTCTATAGAACTTCTTGCTTACTGGAAATGGAGCTGTTCAGGAAGATATGAGCAAGCTAGGGAAAGCCTGTCTGTCAGCTGTTGGAACTGGTTCACTGACGACACAAAGCTGGGAGGAGTGGCTGATACCCCAGGGGGCCGTGCTGCCCTTCAGAAGGCCCTTGACAGTCTGGAGAGATGGGCAGGGAAGAACTGTCTGAAATCCAACACAGGCAAATGCAGGGTCCTGCACCTGGGGAAGAATAACCCCAGGTACCAGCACAGGCTGAGGGCCGACCTGCTGGAAAGCAGTTCTGCCAGGGGGAGCCTGGGGGAGCCTGGTGGACAACAAGGTATCCCTGAGCCAGCAGTGCCCCTGTGGCCAAGAAAGCCAATGGGATCCTGGGGTTCATCAGGAAGAGCATTGCCAGCAGTTCCAGGGAGGTGATCCTGCCCCTCTGGCAGCCCTGGTGAGGGCGTATCTGGAGCTCTGTGTCCACTTCTGTGCTCCTCAAGAGAGAGATGCAGATTCTGGAGTGGGTCCAGAAAGGGGCTATGAAAACGATTAAGAGACTGGAGCATTGCTGTCATGAGGATAGGCTGAGGGAGCTGGGCCTGTTCAGCCTTGAGGAGAGACAGCTGAGAGGGGACCTCATCAATGTCTGTCAGTGTCTCAAGGGATGGTGTCAGAGGATGGAGCCAGGCTCTGTGCGGTGGTGTCAAGCAACAGGACAGGAGGCAGTGGGCAGAAACTGATACATGGCAAGTTCCACCTGAATATGAGGAAAAGCGTCTTTACTGTACTGGTGACTGAGCACTGGAACAGGTTGTTCAGAGAGGTTGCTTAATCAGTAAAAATAGGTACTTTCCTCCCTGTCCCAGGTTTACTGGTCTTTAGCTTTGCAAATCACCCTGAAGGGTGCTCCCAAATCCTGTGAATGGAAAGATAGCTCACTGATTATACACTGAAGTTGGACTTGTGAAAACAGAGTTATTTGGAGCCCTTGTGTGAGAAAACTTAGTTTTTGCTATAAAAAAAAAAAAAAAAAAAAACAAAAAAAAACCAAAACCACACACCCACAACAAAAACTTTCATTGACATCTACTTTAGAAAAATCTCCTAGAATCATAGTCTCAGGCTATGCTAGGTGCTGAAGACCAAACTTGCTGAAATGTTCTTTAAATCTTAAAGTATATCAGCTGTAAGGGATTTAAGTCTCTTGATTTTCAGTTCACCATCAGAGTTATGCACACTTCCCGTGAAAAGCTGTGGGATGACAGTTGGGCAATTCTGCATAAATTTACCCTCCTAGGAGCAATTACTTATGTTATATATTCTAAAATACTGATCAGGTAGGGGACAATGGATCAAGTCAAGCAGGATATTCATGTGAAACATCAAGGATTAGTTTAAAATTAAGGGGGAGAATTTTTTTTGCAAAAATATCCTCTTATTTCTCTGCCTATCTCATTAAATTCTTGTATAGCCTGTGAGGTGTGTTTTCCCATTGCTAGGAATGCTGGCTTTATTACCATAAAAGGCAACAAAAATGCAGATTCTTAGCTCTGAAAAACCCATCTCTGATAGGAATACACTTATTGATGGGATTGCTTATTCATCTTGTATTTTAGGCAAAATGTCTATCTTCTGTTCATAGCAAAAGGCAAATCATGGCATGTTGGAACTTCAGTTATGACCCTGTGTTTGGTATGAGAAAGGTAGATTAGAAAACCTTTGCTACAGTTGCAGACATACCAGTTAAAACTTTTGTGGATCCTTTTACATTTGAGGAATTCACCATGCAATAACAACAACCATTTCTAGAGTGTTACTTGGGGTCATTTTGCATGGTATTTCATCTGTGAGAATGTTTCCCCTTTTTCTGACTATTGAAATTCTGCAATGGAAATGGAAAGAACACCTAAAGTTCATACTAATAAGTTAAAGGTCTTAATGAACTTATTTCTGTAATACTGGGCAAATCAGTGTGTGTTTCCAGCATGGAGAAGCTTGTTATTTTAAGACTTTACTTCCTGGTTTTTACCTATCTAACAGCAGAATTTTTTCAAAAATGTCTAGGATGCCAAATCTTGGAAAGGAAACTGCTTCATATACTGATTGTTCCTATATTTCTTTTAGCTCCTCAGTTGTGTCATATGAGTTCATTGAATAATTATTTTAGTGCCTTCTAGTCCTAATGAAATGTTTTACTATGCAGAATAAAATGTGTACGTTCTCCTTCTTTGAATTATTTCCTACTTTCAACTCAAAATACTGATGAAAGGATAATTCTGATGCTTACTTGGTATCTGTTATTACAGGGGGAAGGTTCTCATTTACGTGATTACTTACAAGTAGTATTTCCTCATCATGGATGAGCTATCACCTGAAGAAATTCAGCTGAGGGCCAACCAGGTCACTGATGAGGTAAATATTATAGGAAGACATCTGGGATTACACTACTTGTCTGAGAAGATTACAATATCTTCTAAAAATAAAGACAGACGAGGATAACAATTCTGCGAGGGTTTAGCTGAATGTTTTAAATTTTCACTTTAGTTGGTGAATACTGGTGTGAAGACTACTCCTAAAATAAGAAGGAATTTTAACTGCTGAATTTTAAAGTCTTGCTTACTGAACTGAGTACTGATCACCCAGTCCTGATTACTGATATGATGGAATTTGGTTACCTACAGCGTTTTTAATTGTAGTGATACTTCATGGCTTTCTTATTTAATTAAAATTCATTTGAACGTGTCATCTTTTATAATGACTTTCCAACAGGATAAGAAAAATAATAGCAAGGATTAAAAACCAAGAAAAACTAATGTGCTGCCACTATGAGCATGTTGTAGCATGTATTAAGTATAGACAAAGTGATGAACCTTTTGTATACTGTTGCCTTACCACAATGACCTGGCAGAGGGACTTTCAGACACTGATATGTGTGTAAGTAATTAATGCACTCATTTTAAAATTCTCTTTCTAGTCTTTGGAAAGCACAAGGAGGATTCTTGGCTTGGCCATTGAGGTAAGAAAAAGTTTTTGAGTTGTCTGGAATTATTATGAAAAGCAGCATGCTAACTGTAATTTTAAGCAGTTGTTTGTCTTTTTCAAGACACATTTCATCATTAGAAATTGCTGCTACAAGTAGTAGCATTGGAACGACATGGCCTTCATGATTTTCTCATTACATCAGATTACAGACGAGTCAATATCCTTTTTACCTCTTTTAGGCAAAAGGATCTAATCTCCAAATGCTACAGATCAGTTGTAAAGAGTCTTCTGATGGCCAGTTATGTCTTTGGCTGTTGCATAATTTATTTTTCACAACATCTATCTTTTAGCTCACTTTGTCTGTGGACAGTGTGGGAATGTTTTGCTGTGAGGACTGTAAGGCTCAGTTGAGTGGGGTAGTAGAGTACAACTGCTCTTGTTTCTGAACACGTAATTCTGCATACATCTTCAATCTGTTCATCAGTTTTAACTGATAATGAAACTCTTAACACACTTTTACATGACTTGAAGCAAACCTGTGTTTTGGGTTTATCAAAGTGAAGCTCTATGAGGAATCTACTCTTTTGCACAGTTCTGGCTTGCTGAAGATGCTACTGTTATCATTGAGGCATTTGAGTCACCATAGCTTGATGCATTCTTCTCACACACAGGAGTTAAAAACATGTCATAAGCCAAAATAATAATAATGATATCTCTTGTTATCATAGTTTGGTGATTCATTCTATGCTACCAGTTTACAGTAAAGCATGGGTGCAACTTGCTTACTAGATCCAAGACTGAGCCAGCAAAGAGCTCTGTTATAGTATATTCCTCACTGCTGAGTTCTTAGGAATGGTTGTGCAGGCTTTGTTCTGCTTTCTTTCATTCCAGCTCCCAGGGCTAAAGGTCTTGTATGCCCTTTTGAAGGACTAGGGATGAATGAGCCAAATGCTCCTTCTCAAAATGAAGCACAGTTAGGTTTACTTTTCCAGCTAGATATTGTCACAGTTCAATCTGAGTATTACAAGAAATTTTATCATCTTGTAATGGAAGAAAAACCTCACAGAAATGCCATAAAAACCCTATTAATTGAGAGAGTGTAACAGGTAAGGTGATTATCAGCCTAACATAGCTTATAATTTAAGACTTCTAATAGCTTTACTATAGAAGTTATTTCAAGTACAGTGCTTTATAATAAACTTGGTTGGTTTATCAAAATTACTATCCAGACCTTCTGATTTTGCACTGTAATCTCATTTTATATCTGCAACTAAATTTCTTTCTGCAGTCCCAGGATGTTGGCATCAAAACAATTGGCATGTTGGATGAACAAGGAGGTAAGTTCTTCCCTAACACTAAAACCCAATCTTAGAATGTACATGTAAGAAAAGAATTATCATAAAACAGTTGCTCATGAAACTAAAGGCTTATTATTAAAGACTGTTTAGGTGAAAATGAGATTTCCTAGTTGGTTATTCTTGTGTATTTTTAGTGTTTAAAAGAGGTTTTAAAGTCGTTCAGAGGTAATAGTTACAATGTAATGCTGCTCTGCTACAGAAGAATGTAACTAGTTGCATTTATTCTAAAAGTAGCAACAGAAATGCTACTCTGAGGATAGGGAAGATATTTGCATAGTACACCAAAACCGCTCGCTCACTGAATATCTTTTTTAAAAGAAAAGAAAAAAAAACTCCTAGAAGGCAGGAAAGAGAAGTCATTAGTCTTGGTATAAAGATAGAACTGAAACTTGTCTGCTATCAATCCGTGTTTATTCAGGTTACTTGTTTCTCTTCTAGAACAACTAAATCGTATAGAAGAAGGCATGGACCAGATAAATAAAGACATGAGAGAAGCTGAGAAGACACTGACAGAGCTCAACAAATGTTGTGGGCTCTGTGTCTGTCCTTGTAACAGGTCAGTTATATTGGTACTTGGACCTGGAGTTCTAGAGTATTCCCAGTATCTACTGTATGAGGAGATATTAACTAATTAAGAGCTAATTAAAAAATGCTGAATCTGTACTGAAGTTGATTGTTTTGGTTTGTAGAGCTGCATCCTTTTAAAACTGTATGAGAATAACTGAAGCTTACTTGTATCTAATCATACATTGTGCCCCTTTTACTGTAAATATAGCTCCTATATAACATCCTGCACGGTTGTGACCTAATCTCTTTAAGGCTTCTATTTAGTAGAAGGCTATTTATGTCTATGCAGATGAGACCAAATTGGACTGCAAATAGATATATGTAAGTGCCTGTCTGCTAGAAATTTGATTCCAAAAAGAATTTTTTCACAACAGTACTTTTGTACTAATTTAAAAGCAAGTCAACTTAATGTTTTGGAGAAGGAAATTAATATTGATCCCCTAAGTATTTGAAAAATATTCATGCTTTAGAGAGGGTGAGAGTAGGAGAAGAGAGTAGATACTTGTGTTAAAGCTTTAATCTTTTCACTAGTGACAGCATAAATTCTTGCAGACCTTCTTCACAGTACCTTTATAACATCAGTGTTATGGTTGCCATATCTAAGTCAGTTAAGTAATCTAATCTTGTATAGCACTTGATTTCTACTTTTAAACAAGTAAACAGCCTGAACAATGTCAGAATTATTTTTGATGATGTCCTAGCTTTACCTTTAAGCAGTAAAGTACCCAATTGTCTGTATTAATTGGAT
The DNA here is from genome assembly GCF_009819655.1 of Sylvia atricapilla. NCBI lineage: Eukaryota > Metazoa > Chordata > Aves > Passeriformes > Sylviidae > Sylvia > Sylvia atricapilla. The sequence goes on from NC_089145.1 coordinate 26,603,535, forward strand.
GTGATCATAGCCCTTCCAAATGAAGGAGACATAAATTGAGTATGGTGACTAAAGTGAATAGTGTGTGTGTGTTGGTTGGTTTTTGCTCTTTAGCATGAGCAAAATCAGTTATCATTCAGTTGAGAAGTAGCAGAAGCTTAGGTAAAAATTCCTTGGAGTAGCTGAGTCTACCTAACCAACAGAATAGCACTTTAAAGGTAATTTAGGATAGATATGAATCTAACTTCTAAGGCTAAAAGTCTTAGTGCATTTTCTAGGGACTAATGCAGATGTCCTGACCTCTAGATAGGTGTGCTCACTGCTTTAGATTAGTTGGCTCAAGCTGGTGGACTTTGAGCACTTTGACACACTCAGTCTTTGTTTTCTGTAGTTGTTAGTCTTATTACACTGAAGCTAAGCAGTTTATTGACACTGTGCAAGCCCAGGATTTGTGAACTCTTGTGGCACTCCAAGTACACAGATAAGGAGAACAGAAGTAGTTGTGTGTAAAACTGGACAGTAATGTACAGAAAAAAATGGGTGAGAAGAGGGCAGCAAAGAAGAGTGTCTTTTATGTATTTACTGGCACACCAACCCTTTTGTCAATGTCAGATTTATTTGTCAACCAGTTACCTCTGTAGCTTTTCTTATTTTTCATAAAAGCATAAAGCTAAGTAAGCTAAATCACAACGCTTGCTGAATTTTTGTGGAAACACAAAATATCAGCAGTTCTTTTATACAACCTATGTACTAATAACAATTCACCTTTTTGTTGATCTTTACTATGCTTTCTTCTCTATTCTCTCCTAACACTGATGCTTGCTTTCTAAAAATGAAGACTAGGATAAGAAGCTGTATTCACTTAAACTGGTGAAAGTGGATTTTAGGACAAGGTCAGTGTTAGTAGTGCAGATGAACATTTAAGCAGCTGTCTGAAGTGATGTTTCTGTTGCATTTGTGCTTGCACGTGCATGGTCTGTCTGCATGCAGTTCTCCCTTTGACTGTGATGTTTTGTAGTAGTGATGTGAGTAGAAAATGTCCATTATTGTAGAGGGTATTGTTAGCTGTGGAAATGGTGAAAAACTGCTTGAGCCATTGCTGGTTTGACAGGTTATATAAATTGTCTTAGTTTTGCAGAAATGAAACTTGAGAAATGTGAACGTATAGTCATCTGAAAAACAGCTCTTAAAAATAGGTGGTGAGAAGTTTTCTTCTTAACTGTGCTTACTTTGAACAATAATTTTTTTTCTGGCTGTCTACTTCACAGGTGCAACTAGTCTTCAGGTCACTTGTTTTCTGTTAACAAAGTCCTCACGGTTGCCTCTGGCACCTAAGACTTTGCTTCTCCAGGAACAAATCATACAAAGATCTCTTACAGTTATGGCTTTAATATAAATGAGATTAAAACATAATACTCAATCAAGTTTTGCAATAAACTTAGAGATCTTTAGGTCTGTGTATGTGCAAGGAGTTAGAATGGACTAGTTTAGGTTTCTTCAGGGTTTTGTTGGGTGCAACATTTCCATTATGAACTGAGAAATTATGCTATTTTTTCCCCTTGATATATTCATTCTAGATTACTTCTTGCAGGATCTGACCTATGAACCAAAATTTCCCATACTGAATATATAAGCACCAGTAGAATGAGGAGGACTACTTACTCATTACAGCTAATTTCACAACTCTTCAAATGTCTAAGTCCAGGTTACTGAAAGGCGTCATATGGAAATGGGCTGCCTGTGACTGCAAAGTTAGATGTAGTGAGAGACACTACAGATTTCCCTTCACAGGTAAAGAAGCAGGAAAATGGCAATGTCTGGATTGTGTAGCTTAAACCTGAAAATGCCACAAAACAAGGTGAACATGAGAATATTCTCAAAGTAAGTTCTTTAGGATTCATGGGAACAGACACCAATTTAGATAAGGTTATTTTGTTAGGTTTTCTTCACCTCTTGCTTTTGTAGCTTGGTGATTCTTGAGATTGCTTTTGTGTCAGTGTGCCTTTTTTTTTTTTTTTTCTGCTATGAATTACATGGAAAAAGTATAATGGTAAGTTGGTTTATTGATCTAATGGAGTTAGTACAATTGAATTACAGAATGGAAGAGCTGCTTAAACATGACTACTGTTAGTTCACAATCAAAGTAAACATGAGAAACATTAACTTTTTCTGTTGCCAAGTAATTTTGTTAATGTTTGATTTAAAAACCAGTAGCAATTAATGGTTTTCTTGCATAGTACGTATTTGTTTGAGGTAGTTTTTGCATTCATCCTTATCTCTCTCTGAAAGGTAACTGATCTTGACTCTAGATTAATTCTTTTATAAGTGCTACTCTATTTTATGACAGGGTAAGCTTTCCTGTGACTGTCATAAGCTTCTGTCCTCTGGTAAAGTATTGCCTTAAGCAGATTACTGTTCTTGTATTAAAGCTTAAGACCAAAGTAATCACTGCCCTTAGAGTAGCTCAGTTGTGTTTGTACTATTGAGATACAAGAACTTGTATTGGATAGACAAAGTTTTATCTGTAAGAAATTTAATCTCTTTTGGGTACAAGACAAATGTTTCTGACAATTCTAGATTCTAAATACTGAATTTCAGTCAGGAGGCCACATTTCTGATGGAGTGGTTCAGATTTTTTTATTTTTATGGAGTAGGACAAAGAACTTTGAAGCCAGCAAAGCGTACAGAGCAACCTGGGGAGATGGGACGGAGAACTCAGCTGATCATGTGATATCCATGCAGCCAAGAAGTATAAATCGGCAGCAGCCTCAGACTTCTGGAGGACCAAGTGGTGGATATATTACAAGGTTTGCTTGTTCATATTCCTCAATCACAAATGCACAAATCCTGTTAATAGCTGTCAGCTTCTTTCAGATGCATTTTAGGTCAAGTTGCTGAATAGAAAAATTTTTACTATCGTTTGGAGGAATTGTTACTTCTTGGAGAGGACATGGCAGACACCTACACCTTCAGTAGTGTAGTGCTCATCTTACACTTCTATTACTTTTACATTGTGGTGGTATTGTCAGTCTGTTTCTGGATGTGAGAACTATAAGGCTTAGTACTTTGTTATTGAGGAGACTGTTAAAAATAGCAAGGCCTATTACTGTCATAAAGTATATTTGAGAGAAACTCACATCTTAAACGTCTGATAACTATGTTAATTTTTAAGGCTATTTTTGTGGCCAGCTTAGCACTTTTTTTGATGGATGCTTGCTTGAATTACAGAGGGTTTTAAAAGGGGAAAAACATAACTTGGTTTTAAGGCATAGTGCGATAAATGAGTTCTACTAGAGTAAATTTTGGCTAGATAAAAGCAAGTTCTTGATTCTCGAAACATGTCTTAATTATTTGAACAGGATAACAAATGATGCTAGAGAAGATGAAATGGATGAAAATCTTGCTCAGGTTGGAAACATTCTTGGGAATTTAAAAAACATGGCTTTGGATATGGGCAATGAGATTGATGCCCAGAATAAGCAAATAGACCGGATAAATGTAAAGGTAAGTGTCGAAGGTGTTGTCTCCATTCAGTTCAGAGGCTGTAACTGAGGGGTTATTAGGAATGCACTCACTGTATTTGCAGTGGTAAAGTTATGCCATCCTCTAGGTTACAGTGATTTGAACAAGGAAGATATCAATACATATAGGGTATATAGCTTAAAATTCAAATACTTGAGTGACTGGAAACCTAAATGTACAGCACAGATTACTACTTACTCTGAAAACTAATAAACTTCATGGGATCAAAAGCACAAACATTTACTGGAGGTATACCTGGGAGATTGCTGCTCACAGAATTTGTTTGGTGGGTTTTTTTTGTTTTGTTTGTTTGTTTTGTTTTGTTTTGTTGTTGTTGGGGGTTTTTTTGTTTGGTTGTTTGGTTGGTTTGGGTTTTTTTGTTTTGTTTTTTTTGTTTTGTTTTGTTTTTTGGTTTTTTTGTTGGGTTTTTTTTGTTTGTTTGTTTGGTGTGTGGGGGTTTTTTTGGGGTTTTGTTTGGTTGGTTGGTTGGTTGGTTTTTTCCTTGTGGTAGAGAATAGCATTTTTAACAATACCAAGGCTCTTCTGGAACTCCTAAAAAGTCACTAATGAATGTAAAGTAAAGCACAAGTAATTCATTGCCTTAATTCTTGTGGACAAATTAATATTGGAGCTGAGGAAACTCTGGAATAATGGAGTTTGTAGGTGCACAGGGAAGTGGTCTGCACATGAAGTTAGTCATAGTAACTTCCTTTTTTAATATAGTTTTATTACCCGAGTGTTAGCTTCTCCAAACAGATTAAGCATAGATAATATGTTCTGGGGAGGTTTCTTTCAAAGGGAGCTTTATGAGAATGCTAAGTCTATTTTAGAACTGCCCATTTTCTGAAATGAGTAGAAGTTATTTTAGAGGCATCCTGGTTGAGAAAGGAAGCAAAACCTTTAATGAATAGTGTGTATTAAGGATTTCAAAAAGTAGAAATGAACACTCATTACTGTGAAATTATAGTATTAAGACAAAATGGGAATTTAAACATCTCACTGAAATGTACAGTAGGGTTAAAAGCAAGAGAAATGGAATTTCCCTAGTTTGTCAAAAAAGCTAGTTGTGCCTATGTCAACATCTCAATTTTGTCCAGTAATTAAGGGCTTGTGATATTGATAAGGCAAATCAACATGATTTTATGGAGAGTCCCATAACTGTTTCCTTAAACTGCACAACTGTTTATCATGTTAAAAAGTTAGACAGTTTAAAGTACACTAGAAAATTTCTTGGAGTTTAAATTGAGGTATGAAATTCTTGTAACTTATAAAGCAAATTGAAAACTGCCTGCTCAAATAAACTGCAAGTAGGAATTACTGGTTTTAGTAGTAGTGTTTCTAGTAGATTTAAGCATTTGTTTTGGTCTGATGCTCTTTTGGTTTAGTAATTTGAATAAATCTTGCTGATGAAGTCTTACTGATTATTAAAATACAGTGTATACACATTAGAATTGCTTTGCAGACCAGAATAAAAATCAAAGTGCAATTCCTGGCTTTGAGACTGTCAACTTGTCTCAGGATGTTTAAAATAATCCTTTCGTGCTGATAACTTATTAAATCTAGTGAACAGTATGGAAACCAAACCAAATGTTGTCTGTAAATCCCCAAACAACAGTATCATGTAAAGAAACAAAGATGAGTATTAAGCTTAACTTCAGAATAAAATTGATACTTCTATTTTTTTAAAAAAAATCTGACTCACCAGGGAAATAGACTTGACTGGGTGACTTTTGAGAGTATTATGCAGGACTCCTAGTCTGAATAAACCCATAATGAAACTTAGATTACTAGATTTTTCTTAGACGATCTAGTAACTAGATTAGTGTTTCCAAAGTGCTGTGAACAGATTTGAGTCTCCCTTTTCTATAGTAGGTTTTTGTCCCTCCCTTCCCCTTGACCCAAAAAGCAGGAAGGAGGTAAGAACTTGAACTGCAAGTGTGCTCTGCCCAGCCCATTGCAAGACAAAGGTGTGAAAAGGCACAGGTTGAGCTTCTTAGGAGATACACTTCTAAGTGAGGGCAGAGGCTGATTTTTTGTGCTTGTTACACTTCCTACACATTCCCCAGAGCACATGGCATAATTGGGGAATTACTCATGACTCCTTATCATACCTTTCAGTAAAACTGTATTTTGACACTTGCTCAACCTAGATACTGTAACCTAACTTTTGATACTTTATTATAGTAAATTGAACAATAATGGAATCTAAAGCTTGTTCTTACAAATACCATATACAGCACTAGGACACTGGAGGGCATGTGAATGAAAACTGTGGATTTTCACTAAGCAAAATAAATCTGACTTCATGCCCATAGGCCCAGTTTTGACTATTACTTCTAGTTCAGAGCAACCTTGTTGCTCTGTACAGATCCTTAAGATGTCTCAACACTGGGAGAGAATTTTATTCTCTTGTTTTATTAACTTCCTGACCAGCTGAGGCAAGCTGCTGTGTTTTCAAAGTCAGCTAAATAGTAAAACCCTTTTCTCTTGGTTGTTTCTGCCAAAATTGACAGCATATGCTGTCTAGGGGGGGAAAAAAAATTACTTCCTGCATAAAGAAGTTGCTCCCCTTCTCTCTACCACAATGATGATACCTTGCGATTCAGAAGTTTACATCAGTTTGAATTTTCAAATTGTTTTGCACCAAGTCTGCCAATGACCTATGAATTTCTCTCTTTCAGGCTGATACAAACAGGGAACGCATTGAACAAGCGAACATCAGAGCCAAGAAACTAATTGAAAATTAAAGCCTGCTGTCATTGTTCAGTGACAGCCTCTCCAGCTGCAAGCCACCATATTCATGGACCTGTGAAATTTCTACTCTGAAATATAAGAGGGGCTGGGAAAAATGAAGCAGTACCCCTTCTGTAGGGATTAGTTTTCTTTTATTGCTTCATGTAAACATGGCCTTGACTCCACGAAAGCAGCCAACTTCCTTTTACTCATCTGCCTTCACTTTCTTTAAACTGCTCAGGGCTAAAAGTGTTAGGGCTTTGAGAATCTTCTTGCATGTTTTATTCCTCTTCCTAGTTTTTTTTTTTATTATTTTTTAAATATATTATTTTCCTGCACCGAAAATTTAGTCCTTTATTGAAATTGAACAAGCAGGGTAACCTGAATTCACAGTTGAGGAAAGTTGGAGAGGGCACTTTGCACTGTTTGAAATACCTCATAAGTTGAGTGTCTTCACTAAAATAGGGACTAGGTGAACATTGTCTCATTTGTATCTCTAGCATCTAACCATAGTTTTACAATCCAAACCACGATTGGTTTGGACTTGGATTTGTGGATCACAGAATTGAAGAGGCCCATTACTTATAACTTGTGGGTTGAGGGCTTTAAACCACTTCCTAACCACACAAACTTTAAGGTAATGGTAACCAGAGGGATATACAGGTTTCCATTTCTTTACTGTAAATTGACATCGGTTTGGAGGCCATGACTAATCATGCTGCATTGTTCTGATAATATTTGTTGTGTGTATATATATAATCTGATCTAAACCCCATGCACACAAGTAGAAGATAAAACTATCTCCCGAGGTATTTATTTGATGGAAAACACCCCTCATCTAAAAGTTAACTTCTAAGTGTTTGAATGATGCATCTGAACTGGAAGAAACTGAGTAGAAAAGCATGCAGTTTGCTTGCATATCTTATTCTCTTTTGGCCAGTTTTCACTGGATTTCAGTTTATGCCTTTCTCCAGTGCAAATAATGATTGACATCTGGTGCAGAGTTTGCTCTCAGCAGTGACTTTGGGGGTGCATCTTAAAACTACCAAAACCAGAGAAGCTTATTGTGAAACTTCTTTGTCACAAGTCTGGAGGAAGCAGTAGCTATTTATGAACTGTATGCTAGTTCTAAATAAACTAGTTCTAAATAGATTACTGACTGGTTTATTATTGCAGACTTCGGGACTAGCAATTGGAAATATTACATATCCCAAGTTGCTTGCAAATAAAATGTTCTTACTCTGTTGCAGAATACAGCAGTTTCTTACCAGGTGAGGTAAAGCACTCCCCTGTGAAGAAAAATAATTTGGCTTTATGGTAATATAAAAAGATTTTCTTGAAATCTTAGTAGTAATTAAATTGCAAGTGACTTTGATTATTTTAACTCCAGCCAGCAATATTTTATGCCTCTTTTAAAGCTGAAAATTATGCTTTGGGCTAGCCCATGATACTCGGTGTTGGATGGCAAAAATCTTTAAACAAAATTGATGGACAAATATTTGAAACTATTGGCATTAAGGGGTGTTTTTTTGAAGGACTATCCACAACTACCTTGTAGCCACTAATACTGAATTCAAGAGTCAGAGATGACACTAATCCACCAAAATGCAAGACACTGTTTATTAAGCGTTCTGTTTTCTTTTTAGTAGAAATACAGTCAGTGTTACCAGTATATTTTCAGTTGGCTCCCAGGACAACTTGATATTTAAAGAAAAAAGAACCAAAACCAAAAACCACACGCACAAAATCCCACAACAACCCACCAAACAAAAACCTAACCAAACAAAAAAAACCCTAAACAACTGACCAAAGGATGGGGCAGCTGCATGTAAAAATAGGCCAGTGGCAGTTTGCCTTATGTGAATAAGGTAAAGTAATTTTTAGGGGACTAGATACTTGAGTAATGTGGGTTGGCTCCTCTCTAGCTTCTGGTAATTGTTGGAATGCTAAGGAATTTCAAAAGTTCACTAGCTACCAAATCAGTAAATGAAGATTATGTGCTTAAAAATGCAAGTAGCAAAAAAGTATTTTTAAGAACATTGCATAGTAAAATTTGAGCAGCTACCTGCACAGGGACTTTGTATGCCCTTTTCTCTTTCTTAAAAACGTTATATTAACTTAAGGAATATTTGCTGCTAGTTGTGAAAGCAAAGCATATGTTATTTAATTACGATTATCTCCTGGAACAGAAGACTGAAATGGTTACCTTACTCTGCTTACACAGTGCAAGCCTGCTCTGTAGCATTTGGACATTGCACACAGTGGAATGTTTTTCTCCCTTGCCACTGCAAGTCCTTGCTCTTGACTTGTGGGAGCTCTAATCATAAATGAGCATGTTGACTGATAAAAGTCTGTGATTGGTATATCAAAATTGTAATATTACAGTCAATACCACGCAGGAAAATAATTTCTGAGACTCTTGAGTATTATCAGAGTATCAATACTATTTTCTGATGCAGCAAGAGCCAAATCTGTGAGGGAGTTGGTGCCTTTATGTTAGTCAAAAACATTTTGCTTCTTGGATGTCTTACTGTTGTCTATAGAATAGATGCTTAATTTCTCTATCTATGGTATGAAATTGACACTTGTACATCTTTGTATGTCTGAATACTATTAAGAATGAAGGTTTACAGTTTCTGCTTTTGATTGTGAAACTATATATTGTGCACAAAAAATACATACTTTTACAACTGAATGTGTTTTAAAACTATGTTCTCTTAGAAATGTCTTTGTTTAGTTTCCTGTCCTTGAAAAACTTGGCAGAACTAGTTGCTTCTATTTAACTAGGAAGTTCCTCATCTATTTTTATTTTGCAGAAATCCAAATGCTAAAAAAAGAATGGGTGTGGTTGGGAGGAGAGGAGTATCGTGGTCTTTAACACTCTAGTTTTGATCCCCACATAATCAACATCTCTGAAATTCAGACAGTGAACTGTGTCCATCTCTTCTTTGAAAAATCATGACATACATGGGAATATAGTTCAGAATGATAAAGGAACAAAGTAAAATTATTTGAAACTTTCTGGTTAAGTATTGGTAACAGATGCCTAGCAAATAACTAGTCCATTAAATGGATTACAGTGATTTAACCTACTGCCAACGCAATTTCTTTTGTGAGGCAATTTAAATTGTATTTTCTCTCATACCAGAGCCTCGGATTTGCAGAACACTCTTAAGGGGGAGGAGGTATTGGGGGAAAGAGACTTGTTGACTTGCAGTAGTTCTGAGCTGCAAGAGAAACTAGCATACCTGGGAAGAGCTTGGAAAAAGAACTTCTAATATATGATCAAATATCTACCAGTAACTAGGAAAAGAAACTAAGGATAGCCTGCTTCATAATGATTATAAGGAGTCAGCACGTGTCCCATGGGCACACTTAAAGGACAATAACTGGTAAATTAAAGCTAGTCTGCTCCTTGATGAAAGATGGCTTTTTAGCATAACAGTAACTGTACTATGAACTGCAGCACGTGCTGCTTGTACAGCTACTTGCAGAGCTCGCCTCTGTGAAGGCAATATGGTGAAACAACTCACTGTTCACACCACACAGTGACTGCAGCTGCTGATCCACCTTTGCTGCGCTTGAAGCAATGCAGTGTCTAAACGCTGGTGCAATAGATGGATGAAACGTGTGTCTTACTGCAATGGAAAATTGGAGTGCAAGTGATATAGGTCTGAAACAAAATACACTAGTTGTTTATATTGTTGACTAGGGTAATGTTCTACCTCAGTAATTCCGAAATTAAAAAGCTACAAGTGTAATTGTGCACAGAAATAAAATTGGTTTATAGCTTCACTTGTTACAGTGTGGGGGTGATGAGAAGGGAAAACAGGACATCCCAATATAAAACTACTCTTAGGTTATGTAAAGTGCTGAAAGGTCCAGAACAGCATTCTACAATGTGATTTACTCACAGTTAAGTGCTGTGAATTAAAACTGGCAAGGGCAGCAGCTAGGTATTTTTTCCTTGCTACAGAAATAAGTCTTCCTCTGTTCTGGAGCAAGTATAGTTAATTAGGACTAACTCAGTTCCAATCAGTGTTTCACATAGTGATTTCTCCATTTTGCTCTACAAAAGCTTTGATAGCTGTCATAACTCCAGAGCAGCTAACTGAGCAACTGACAGGTTTCTAAATGTACTAGTGATCACAAAAAAGAAATGTTGACTTACTTAAATACTTCCCACAATAGTAAGATTTTAATAGCAATGCTAACACCCTAGTTTTCAACAGTTCTGTTCTACCATCTCTTCATACACATTGTTGTTGAATTGAAGAACGCTGATAAACACATGTTAAATGAGAGAAACTGCATCTCTAAGCACAGATACTTTCAGTTAAAAAACTGTAAAACCAAAAAGCCACCACGGCACAGTTTTGCCAAGTGTGTACACAGTGATGATAGACCACTCCTTTGGTGAATGCAAAAGGGGAATCTGCTAACTGCTCATCTGTTCTGATGATGTCTCATGAACAACAAAGTTCTAGGAGAAAAGCTAGTACTTCAAATGGGATTTAGGTAGCAAGTAGAAGGAGGTAAAATTTAGACCAAGTGTGGAGGTTATTCACTACTCCATTGCATGTCCTAATCTGTGGAATCTATTAGTATCAAGTTAAACAGATTTCTGACTATACAGGGCCTTGCATCATGGTAAGATTGAAGTGTTCTTTAAGTACTTCCCTGGTTATGCCTTCCAAAACAAAGTAGGCTCACAAACATGGTCAGCTGTCAGCTACTTCTGTCAAGAAGCTAGTAGGGTTTTTATTAAATAATGGCTGGAATGGGGATTCTTAAGAACAAATGGTTCCCTGTTAACAAATGAATCGCATCCATCCTTTGAATAAGGAGCTGATGTCCCCTAAAACACTCTTCTTCTAGTATTACTATGTAAGAACTGAAATAAGGTGGCAACAGGGTCAAGGAAATAAATGCCTCTCTGAGCATCTCACAAAAGAACCACTTATTGCTAATCATAATTATGGGTGTAATGCTGAAGTGCAGCTTCAAGTGAGGGCTTTCAGTGTCATCTTGATACTACTTAATAAAATGACAACAGTTACACCAAATAAACTTGAACTGATATTTTGAAAATAATTTACTAAAATATACAAGTACATTTTCCTTTTCAGTATAAGTTACATAATTGCATACATTTTTAGCTCTTTCTAGGTGCATTTGGTAATAAGGCAGCAGCAATGGGCTGACAACTAAAACTTTCAGCATTGCTCTGTACACAAGGAGTCAGTGCAAGGATATTTTCTACCAATATACATTTTTACTGAATACACTGAAGATGAACCTGATTTTTATTTGATACAGCTCAAGCAAAAGTGGACTGTAGTGCAATTCTTGCTTATGGGAGAAGAAAGCCTGTAGAGTAAAATATAAATGAAAGATGCTCAAACCACAATTTGTTTACTAGAAGCAGTTAATAAAACATTTAACTTAACCATAACTATTTGTGCTTCATTAAAAAAACAAACAAACAAAAAAAAAAAACACCTTACACAGGTTATAAACTAAAACCTCATTTGTAAAAGTTCTTCTCTGCAGAACAGTGCTTACTGCAAGACATACAGTGCTTTGGTGGTAAAACTTCCATGTGCTATCATGGAAAACTGTTTCCAGAAGAAATAATCCTCTTACAAATCAACAGCCAGCTTCCTGACAAAAGGGAACTGGCAACTTTGAAATGCTTGTTCCCTTTCTCTGTGAAAGAACAAGCCCTGACAAAGGAGAACATGTACTGTGTTAAAAGCTATTGTGGCACAAAAATCAAAACTGGCCCCTGGGCAGGTTCATCAGTTCAATACCTATATTCTCTAGTTCAAGTTTATTCAATGTGGTCTTAACAGGCTGTTTCAGACTACTAGAAGAGGAGTATTCTGATCATTTCCTTCATCAGTCTTGGTTCAAGTCAGTGAAGCAGATGCTCCTAGTCCGAGTCTTCTTACTGGTAATATACAGGGTCAGAACAGTGATCATGCAAACTTCTTCTTTGTAGCTGTAAATCGTTCCATGTACTACAAAGAAAACACAAAAAATCTAAGATTTTTTTCAGAAATTAATAGAAGATTTATTACTACTAAAAGCAGCTGAGCTTCTGCTCTCAGACTCAAAAACATTTTGTGTCTAAAGCATATTTTTACATCCCAGGCTGTTAGAGCTTTAATTTCAAACCAAGACACCCCCAAAAATTTCTGGCATTTGCTGCAATCCAGATTAATTCCAGTGATAAGGATGAACTAATAGTAAATCCTTAAAGAATGTTGCATAATTCAAAGCATCCCTTATTTTCTGTCACATCAAAGTGAAGACACACTTGTCATTATTAGCTACCCTTTGAAAGATACTGATGAATGAACACTGACCCTGAATCCTACAAGGAAGTTATTTTTGAAGAAGATTTATTCACCATCATAAATGCTTCGTATTCTGAGTAAGGACTCCACTAGTTTCTTAAAAAAAAAAAGACAAAAAAAAACCCAAAACAAAACACAAACCTTATCATAACCTTCCAGTTCTCTGAGTTTCTTGATTTCAAAGAGGTTGCCTTCTACTGCAAGCAGTGAGATCTGGGAATCACTGAGAATACTCTGAGGCAGCATGCTGAGTTCTAGACAGTTTTCTTCCAAACGCAAGACTTTGAGGCGTGGACAGTGGGAGATCTGCACTGAGATCTGGGAAATCTTGTGGAAATAAAAAGAGAAATGGGATTAAAATAGTAGTGATCAATAATTATTACGTGACCTGTTTCTGACTTATACAGAACAACTACCATATTTTAACTATAAACTACATTACTAGTTTACATTATGTAAACTTTAATGCTTACATTACTAGTAAGCATTAAAAACAATGCATAAGTAGCAAATGATCAAAAATCAAAATAACGTCTTTTATTCCATGATGACAAGCAACCTACACATCTGTTTATCACATTCCTACTCAAGAACTGTTCAAATCATTTTCTGCATGACTAAATTCAGGATTTTTTAGTTAATTAAGTCAGGCAGTTGGCTGTATTGGTACACAAATTCTAGTTATGATTCTCATTTGTGTTGTGTCCAGGAGATGTTTTTTAGCTATAAAGTTTTGATGGTCTCATCTTATGTTCCATGGCTGTACTAGGTCCAAGATAAACAATGTCGTAAATCTACATTTCCACAACATCTCAGATACCAGACCTGATTCTGATTCAAATTGAGTTCAATAGCCTGCAGTTCTCCCACAGTGTCAGGAACATTTTGGATCTGGTTTTTTGAAAGATCTACCACATCCAAATGGCGAAGACCAGAGAGTTGTGTAGGCACAGTCCGAAGCTGGTTTCCAGAAAGGCTCAGGGTTTTGAGAGCCGAAAGCTGTCCAAATGCAGCCGGTAGCTGCCTCAAGTGATTGCCATTCAAGTGTAGTGTTTCCAGTTTTTTCAGTTTACACAGCTCCTCAGGTAAAGCAGCTAAAGAAAAATAACAGGAAAACATCTGATCTAAAGAGCAGTAAACATTCATACCCATTTAATTCAAATAAGCTTCTGCAGGGAGAACGGTGCTATATTAAGTAATTTCTCACTGAATTCCTCCCCAATTTCCAGTGAAGGCACAGATCCCAGCACAGAAACTAAAGCCCACAGACAACATGTGCTTTTTAACCATCACCCATAAACGTATTATAAATAATCAGCAGACAAGGCAGACCTTCAAATCATCATCTGAAATCACTGTTCAAAAGATTACAGCCTGCCAGTTATGGTCCTTACTAACCCTTTGCCAGCATGTTCTATGACACTTGAAAATTCACAGCTTCACCTTTGCCCTTTAAAGGTATTACTCAGCTTATAGAGGTAAGTTAGGAGCTAATGCATACTATGTCATACCAGCACACAAACATCACCAGGTAAGGTCTGCTGGCATCCATTCATCCCTCTTTCCACCTACACATGTATAACCTCTAACGCTCCTGAGCTGCACTATGGAGTCAGAGGTTTGTAAATTATCTTTGTTTTTTTCAAAAAGGCAGAAAATACATGCTTAATGCATAAACCCCCTAGTTTCTTCATTGTGATTTTTCCATAATGATGGATGGATGTTTGTTTAACAGAAACAGTTTGTTTAACAGTAGCTGAATGGCCAGTAATACTGTCTACATGTAATCTTCATTACCTGTTCTCTAGGCAAATACTAAACCATCTGGCACTGTTAAATGCTCATGTCAGGTTAAAGTCACAGCACAAAACCTCTATGGGTTTAAATACTCATGTGTCATTGTAAAATGGATAATACACTAAGTGGCAACTAGTTTTGTAGAATTTATGATTTAGAGGTTTTTATCCTGTTCATGAATTCCAAAGATTTCAGTTAGGTGACTAAACTCCCCATTTACATCTTGTGACAGTTAAATAATTAAATTAAGTTTTTAATAGAGAAAATGAGTTGTTATTTTTAAAATCAATGGAGATATTAATTAGCAGGCATACTCAGTTTGTTGTTGTTTAGAGCAAGGCTCTTCAAAAAGGAAAATTTTCCAATGAGAGGTGGCAAGAGCTCTATTTTGTTGTTCGACAAGTCTATTGTCCTTAAGTTGCTTGTTAGCTTCTGCAGATCTTCAGGAAACTATTGGGGGGGAAAAAGATACAGCATTAATGAGTTGATACAAATTTTGAATGTTCAAGTCATACAGTTAAAATTTTAATTGTCTCACTGTAACATACTGTCACGCATATCACAAAGTCCAATCACCACAGTGTGATTAGCAAATTTGTTTAACACATATTTTTAAAAATATTTTTTTCATCTGAGGAGGTGAAAGGGGGTATAAAGAAAACACTAGCATCTACAAGGAATAATTTTTCATCCAAATAAGTAAAATTAAAACCACTGCATTTTCATCCCCTTATGTGCTTCTATTAAACATGTCTATCACTTAAAATACTCTACAGCCAGTAAAAAACTCTATATTGTAGCAGAGTATGATGTGAAAATTTTTCTCCTGCTTTCCTTTTTAAATAATTATGTATACCATACCACTTTGGTAGTGAGTACTGAGTCCTGGCACTCAGGTGAATAAAGGAAAAACCTGACAATCACCATCAAGGAATCTTGGCGAATAAGTCAGTGGTTTTGATCCTCCTTTGGCTTGACAGTGACAAAGTGAAGAGAGGAGGTAGAACAGTGGAAGAAAGTATGTTCGAAAAGGCTTGGAAAATTACTGCAATATAGAGTTATTTTTTGCTATCCTGTGAATTGTTCCTTGACATATGTTTCCAGGACATTCTGTGTTTTTCTGCAGTTGAGTCTAAGTTAAATTAGTTTCCAATATAATAAACTTTTAGGATGCTTGCTACCAGCCCAATGAACAGCCTGTACAGACTATTCATATGTCTACAATTAAACACAGCATAAGTGCCTAAATGGGACAAATAGTGAAGTATCTTTCTAAGTTACAATATGGTTATAAAATTTATATTGTCCCACTAAAGTTTACAGCCATTTTCTAAAAGCACAACATCATAACTAGTATTTCTTGGACATATACTGAACATATATGCACTGGAAAGCATAGGCTCATAAGCATACAAGTGCCCTGACAGATCAATCCTTAATCAGAAGACAAGGCAAGCAAAAATGGAAAAAAAACCTCCATGCCTGCTTATAAGAAACATATGCATGAAAGTGCATTACATAACAAGAGGGAATTTCTCTCCAGAAGTGTCAGTCAAACAAACAGCCATGTTTCCTGCCCCAGTACATTACCTCATTAAGTCCCTTTCCTGTCAGCTGAAACACACCAGTCTTCTGTGCTGTCTCCAGGTGGGCTTTTAGTGCACTATTTCCCATCCTAACAGTTCCCTGTCAAGCACACAGAGTCCGAGGGATGGTGTCAGCCAGATTTACTCTGTGCTAGAGAACATGCAATCCAAAGTCTCTGTGATAAAGCAAATGTAAAAAGTCACCTTATGTGCACTGTCCCCAACACTACAAGCATTCTGACACACCGAACCATTTCACTGCTGTTTTCATCTCCCTCATAACTAAAATCTATACGTCTAAAGGCTTGCTTAAGTTTACTTAGATTAGGGTGCCTGCCTTACAGCAGTTTGATTACTGAAACTATGCAATAAGCACAGTTAAAACTAAGTGAGAAAACTGCACATTTTCCATAGTTCGCCTCTTTCGAGGCCCCGCAGCATAAGGAGACTCTCCACGGAGACGGGATGTGATTTCTGTGGCATCCACCAGCGCTGGCCTGCCGACATTGCTACTGTTTTATTTTCTTTTTTTTTTTTTTTTTGAGACCTTTACTGTTTAGAAAACTGACTCCTCTGCCACGCCTATTATTAGCAGACACACGACGCCCACCTCCGTAACTTCAGCGGGGTTTAATCCCAAGGCGCAGGGGTCACAGGCCCGGGATTAGTGCCGGGCTCGCAGCCGGGCGCTGGGGAATGAAGCCTGGGTCAGCCTGTCAGCAGCCCACGGGGAGCCCGACAGGAGACGCGCTCCGTGCCGCCGCGGGCCCCCGGCAAGGGGCGAGGCCAGCACCGACCCGCGGCAGGCCGCGGTCCCCCCGCCCCAACCCCGCCCGGCCGCTCCGGCCCCGAGCCCCGCACCGCCGGGCCCGCTCCCACCGACCTGTCCGGGCGCCGCTGGCAGACGCTCGGCGGCGGCGGAGCCCCGGCCCGTCCCCCGCGCTCCGCCCTTCCAGAACCGCCGCCCCGGCAGCGCCCGCCCGGAACCGGACGCGTGTCAGCGCCGTTCCTGCCCCGCCCGCCATGGCGGCCCTCAGGCGCTCCCGCTCCCTGCGGGACAGGCGGGCCCCGCTCGCCGCGGCCGCCAGCCCCAGCCCCGGCCGCCGCGGGACGGGCGATTTCGAGCTCCATGACGATCCCGAGCTGGAGTGCAGCTCGTGGCTGAGCGTGGAGAGCGATGAGGAGCAGGGCGGCAGCGCGCCCTGGCAGCCCGAGCAGCCCTCGGCGGCGGCCGTGCTGCTGGAGCGGTGCGTGGCGGCGGGCGTCGTGAGCCAGGTACCGCCGGGGAGCGCGCCGCTGCCGCCCTCCTCTCGTCACTTGTGCTCTGTGGCCGAGCGCGGGAGGGGAGCGACGTTAAACTGCTAAAAGCCATCATGGAGCATTTGCTCGGTACGTTCTTGCTGCTGATTGCATCTTTCCTGTTATCTTAATTTCAAAGGAGACCTTGGATTTAACTCGCAGAAGAACACCATGCTTTGCGAAATTCTCAGAGATGGAGAAAATGGTAAACATGGAAGCCGAAATCAATGAGGTACAGCCTTTACTATTGTCGGTGTACACTCATCACTTTGATACTGGAGGTAATACAGGGCCCCCATGAAATATCAGACTGCCATATCCGTATTGTTTCATGTTTTGAGGGGTTTGTTAGCAGTTCAGCTGTTTATTAGTTGGCCTTTTTTTCCCCGGTGGACTGAGTTCTGATAAAGAAAACAAAAGTGTGAAACAAAAGTTTAAGGTATAGGTAGAAGGATTCAGCAGGCTGCACCTTTGACTAAAGTGTTACCTGAAGTTTTTTGAAGAAACTGCACAGTAAAGAAGAATTTGTAGTTAACTTCAGTACACAAAAAGCTGTCTCTTCATAGGCAGTTTTGTTGTTTAGCAGGTGGTAACCTCAGACATTGCATGCTGCCTAAATCGGCTGTTGTCTTTTTTAATGTTGGTTCAGACACTGCATAGACTATGAAACTACTTTGTAAGAGATGTAAGTAGGAGAGACATGGGTTTGAAAGTTACACTATTCAGTGATTAAGGAATTGGCAAGAGAAGAGCACTGGACACAGCAGAAGGATGGGATGCCATCCAGAGGGACTGGGCAAGCTTGAGAAATAGGCTCACAAGAACCTCATGAGACTCAACAAGACCAAATGTGACGTCCTGCACCTGGGTCAGGGCAATCCCGGACACGACTGGGAGATTAACTCATTGGGAGCAGCAGTGTGGAGAAGGACTTAGGGTTTCTTGTGGGTGAAAAGTTGGATGTGACCTGGCAATATGCAGTTACAGCCCAGGGCTGCATCAAAAAGCAGTGTGGCCAATAGGGCCAGGGAGGGGATTCTCCTCTTCTGCCCTTGTGAGACCCCCACTCCCCCTGGAGTGCTGTGTCCAGGTCTGGGATCCTCAGGACAGGAAAGAAGTAAACTTGTTGGAGCACTTCCAGAGGAGGGCCATTAATATGATCCAAGGACTAGAACACCTCTTCTACCAAAACAGGCTGAGAGAAAAAAGGATTGTTCAGCAGCCATCCAGTACTTAAAGGGGGCTTAAAAAAAGAGGGAGAGTGAATTTTCCCACAAGCAGATAATACTAGGACAAGAGGGAATGGTTTTAAACTAAAAGAGATTAGATTAGATTAGATTAGATTAGATTAGATATTAGGGAAAAATTCTTTACTGTGGGGGTGGTGAGACACTGGAACAGGTTGCCTAGAGAAGTTGTGGATGCTCCATCCCTGCAAGTTTCAGGGGCGGGTTAGTGGGGCTCTGAGCAACCTGGTCTAGTGAGTGAAATCCCTGCCCATTGGCAGGGCCTTGGAAATAGATGATTTTTAAGGGCCCTTTCAACCCAAGCCATTCTATTATAAGTTCTGTGGTTTAGGAATGAATTGCAGGAGCTGTCTTTTCTAGCACAAATCTCCAAATTATTTAGGTAGGTCTTTTTAAACAGTCTTTTTCTTACTGACCAAAAAAGCCCCACCTAGTAGTAGAAACCCTCCAGAGAGCAGGGTAATATGTTCTTGTGCTAGTGCTTGCTCTCTTTCACACACATGCTCTCCATATGCTGCCACTTTCTCCCTTTCTACTTTCTACTCCATCCCAAGAGAGTCAACAATGTCTGGATAAGTATGTTAAAAACTCATTTTCATTTGATGTTATTATTGTTGTAGATAAAACTGAAAACTGAAATGATGCAGTTGGAGAATGAGACAGCAGACATTACTCATCATTTTTACTTAGGTAAGTGCAGTTATACTGTAGAAAAAACAAGAGTCTTAAGTTGGTAGCAGATTGATGCTTCATCTGAGTATATGACACTCCTAGAATTTACTGCAGCAGTCATATCTGAATAACTTCTTAGAGGTGGTAGATGTTTTATTAACACCTAAAGCATGTTTCCATACTATTAGAACTTGCACTCTCTACTGTCTCATGGAAGCTCCGTGTATAACTCATTCTCCAAAACAGTGTGGGAGGTGTGGTCAGCTCCCCAGGGTCAGTGGATCATCAGTTCTGAGATCATCAGCAGCTGTTGGTCTGCATGTGCTACTCTGCTTCTTTTCCAGAAACTCAGTGAAATTCTGTTGCATCTCTATCCCCCTAAACTTATTACATTTTTAATTCAGCACTTGGGGGGAGCATGTGCATTGATTTCTTTATTACTGCATATTTGTCTACTAT
This sequence comes from Sylvia atricapilla, assembly GCF_009819655.1. Lineage (NCBI taxonomy): Eukaryota > Metazoa > Chordata > Aves > Passeriformes > Sylviidae > Sylvia > Sylvia atricapilla. Next base: position 26,623,191 of record NC_089145.1, read on the forward strand.
GATTTTATGTGTGCTTAAAAACATTCTAGCTTGCTACTCTTGTGCTAGACTAATGAAATGTGTTGTGATACTTAAGTGCTATGATATAGTCGACTTCATCTCAAAGAGAATTTACTTAAAATTATAGATGATGTAAAGCAATTGTATCTCTCTCTAAAAGGGTATTGTGACTTTGAGTGCATACTGATGCTAAATCATATATCCTCCAACAAAAGCCATTCTGATTAATGTCTCCTGAATGTAAGCTGTCCATTGCAGTTGAACAATATTTTCCTTTTTGTCTTCAGGAGAAATTTTGCTCTTGTTTTAGCAGGACAATAGGTTAAACTTTGCAAGTCTGTTTTATAGGGGAAAGGTGCAAGATTTTGCAAGATATGAACAGGCACCTGGAAGCCATACTGAAACAGAAGAGGGATCTCAGAAAGATGTTGATCAAACACAGATGTCAAGAAAGCCTGCCTATTGAGGCTACTTTTCACAAGTAGGCACACAGAAAATATGTTTTCTTGTTTGCATGAGTCTCAATTAATTTAAACTAACAGACAGTAAGAATCATATGTTTTCAATATTTTTTCCACTGATAAAAATAGACATAAAAAATGAACCTCAGCTAAAAGCTGGTAGTTTACTCATTGATAAATTCATAGAAAGGTAGTGATACATATTTTATGAATATTTACTTAGCTTATTGGTCTTTTCTTTAGAAGTCTACAGAACAAGTTGTCATGTATTGTTTTAAACATATGTGCTACGTGGTGGATTTGTTATGCTTCTCCCAAGTAGGAGTTGTTACTTTAGCACTGGCTGTCTTCCTTCCACTTTTGATTGCTCAGAACTGAGCATGAATGATGCCCAGACATGCATAGTGCAACCTTTAAAAGTATACTCCTTACAGTCTAAAAATCTAGCCGAGGTACAGAAGGAGTGGGTAGTGGGTATTCACTTCTCTAGTTCCTGCCCTACTTGTTGCTAAGGGTCATACGAGATGTGTAATTGCAGAAAAAATAATTGCATGGCTAGGAACTTGCATAAAGCTGCAAAAAGGGACTAAGAAAAGCAGGGCAATGGAGAAAGAACTTAAAAGTATTAAATTCTTGTTGTTTAGCACAACTTTTGAGCTCATTTTTGGTTACAGGTGTATAGTAGAGTTGTTGACTGAGGCTGTGACTTTCATTGAGAAGCTTGAAGGCCATTTGCAGTCTGTGAGACGCATCCCTCAGATACCACATATGATGAACAATATGGTGAGTAGTGGAAGAACTGAACCTGCTGTCTTCTCCAGCATGAGGAATGCAATGCTGTTTGGTTGTTAAGGTTATTTTTATGTCCTGGTACACTGACAGGATGTATAGAGATTAAAATCAACTCTTTTCTGTTTCAGGACATCACTTTGTCAAAGACAGAGGTACTCATGATAGAGTTGGAGGAGCTGACAGAGAAAATACTGAAATGGGAAGAACTGCAAAAGGAAGCGTATTCTAACTATGTATGCAATACTACTGACTTGGACTTTGACTTCTCTTTAACCTAACAAATCATTTTCCTTTAAACAGGATGACTACTTAAAGTATTACATTCTTAGGGTCTTCTGTGAAAACTGCAACAGAAGGGTCTTCTAATCCAACAGAGACTTCGTAGGTAGTTATATTTCTGTTATTGAGTAACTTCTCCAACTATTTACTAACCAAAAGGACAATGAGCAGTAGCTCATAGGAAGACAGGGTCCTGAGGAGCCTGTTAAGGAGTTCCTTTTTGAAATAGTTGGATAGGAGTCCCTTGGAGCCTGTATCTTCAATGGAAAATTGTTTTGATACATTTTTTGCACTTACTATAGTATCTTTATTCATTTTTGCAAGTATCTTGATAAAACACTGTATTTTGTACGTTGCAGTAGAACTTTAATAAAAACACTAGATTTCAAAAGCTCAGTTTCTTGCTTTTAATTTTGTTATAAAATCCTATAATTAAAATTGCAGAGCAAATTCTTAGGTCCAAGCTTATGCTTCTATAGGAGTTCAAATCAATAAATTAAATTAGTTTTAGATTACAGTTACTTATGACTGATGTGGTTTTGTAGAAAAGCAGGAAATGGACTTGGCGATATATGGCAGGTCTACTGATTTGCAAACCACTTCAATGATAGTGATAAATACATTCTCCAGATTCTCTTTTTCTGTTGCTTGCCCTATCTTTGGTGTCCCACTTAGAATAAAACTCTTGTTCCATGAGTAAGATGGACAGTTTATCAAAGGCATTGATTGTTCCAGTTTGTAACCCTCGTGAAGAGACAGGTACAATGGTACAATGTCACTGGCAAGACATCTATAAACCAGGATAGTTTGCTATCTTTGGAGGGTGCCCAGCTTTGTATTCAGGATACAGAGCAGACTGAAGTGGTGCAAATGTATTCCTTTCTACTGTTGTATCGTTTGTTATGTGAACATCCACCTGTTGATCTCTGCTGCTGAAATAAGAGCATTTTGCTTTCCCAAAGTAACCACTGGGTGGCTCAGTACCACAGAGTTCACAAGTTTATCTGATTATTGCATATAAACTTAAAGCAGAATTAAGGAAGAAATCTTACGCTCTTTTTTGAGCACAATTTATTGTGACTTAATTGTATTTGGTCTATTTTATATTTGGACTTCTCTGAGAATCTCGTTTTAATCTTTGTAATCATTCTGCAGAGTGTGATGACAAGACATCCAATTTAACAATTCTCTAGTATACTGTGTAAATTATAGGTGTTCCTCAGCTGCTGCTGAGAAAAGTTAAGAGGATAGAAACAATTTTAACTAGGTTTAAGTAGAATGCCTCTAAGTAGAATCTAAGAATATAAACTGGTGTTTGAGTCCCACAAACATTACTGGGGTCTTTGTGTCAACACTTGCTATATGTCATTACAGGATTTGAGTCCAAAGTCCCATGTCATTGTTTCAGGTATGGAAATGAAGGTCTTCCACAAAACTGCAGAGAAATCTGACATTTTTAATGAAAATGCCTTGCACATCCTGTGACATGGGAGAAAACGGAACAATAGGTGATCATAGTCTCTTCCAACCTAACTGATTCTGTGACTTTTGTGAATCAACATCCTCTACATCTATTCTAGGCTTAGACTCTCACTCTCAATGTCTTACAGTGACGATTTAGATCAGGCACATTAAAGCTGTTGTAATTTAATTGTTTTAGAACACAGTGAAAACATTCATCAGTTGGTTCCTTTTAACTCTTTGAAATATGTAGTTTTGCCATATCCCAAAGAGTTGGGTGTATTTTCTTCTTTTGCTGTATCTACTTTTGAAGATTTGACTGTGGAGTTGGTAGAGTTTAACTAGTTGCCATTTACCAGTGATGTGTCAATTAATTCTTTTGTGTGATTTAAAGGGATAAGTCTATTGAAGTATGCACTGATTCACAGCTTGTAGGTATTAATTTTAGCATCTCTGTGGTGAATGGAGTATTGGGTCCCAAGGATCTATCCCGTTCTTCACTTGGGAAAACTTCTGAAATGTGGTACCTTTTTCATTTAGATAAAACATTTCTGGAGTTTAAGGTAAAATGTCTCATGAAAAGAACTATACCTAAAGTGTGAAAAAACAGTTAAAAGTCAATTTAAACAGAAGTTGTTTAAATATAAAAAAACATAGGTCTCAAAAACTCATATATGATATTCAGATATAGCTCAGTCTCTTATATTTTGAAATGCAAAACCAGGTGTCGATTTTAAAATTTGCACTGGCAAATAGAATTGTCAAAATCAAACAGGACTTGCCTATTGAGCCTGGCACCTTCTTTATGCCAATGCTACTTGCTCTTGCATCTACCTGTAACATCAGTAGCTGACAGAGACAGTATTCTAAAAGAAATTTTAAAAAAAACAACTTTCCATGATTTTTGTATTACTCTTAAATACAAAACTTCCATCAATGCAACGACTAGATATTGATTTCAATTAAAGTTCTTTGGAAGTTTCAAAATTTTCTTTTAGATCGTAACTACTACCCCCATGAACATTGGATGTTTCCAAAGGAATCTAGAACACTTGAGAGCTTTCCTTTAGCACTAATAAGGAAAGGGATCCCTGCTTTCCCTAAATTCCTGTCATATTAATGTGCAGAGCTTACAGTGTTCGTCCCTGGTGAGCGCTTTAAGGGCAGCACCCTCAGTCGGGCTGGCGGCGTTGAACTCTTAGGTAAAACCCGCGCTAGTTTGCTGCTGCAAAAGAGAATCGCGGGGAGAGCGCGAAAACACCGTCTCTTTCTCTGGGGGTGCCGCTCTCCGGGGCAGACCCCCCTCAGGCGGAGAAGCGCGCTTTGGATGCCGGAGAGGCTGTGCCCGGCTGCTCTGGGCAGACTTTCCCCGACACGCCCGCTCTCCTCCCGGGGAAGTTTCCGCGCACTCCCTCCGCGGGGCCGGGCTCCCCGCTGCCCTGCCCTGCCCTCCCCCGCGGGGCGGCTCCGCTCCGGCCGCTCCTCCCCGTCCCGGGGCGGGATGCGGGATGCGGGGCCGGGGCGCGGGCGGCCGCAGCCGCGGGGCGTCAGCCGAGCCATGGCCAACGTCAAGGTGGCCGTGCGGGTCCGGCCTCTGAGCAAAAGGTGCGGCGGGGCGCGGAGCGGCACGGGAGGGTCTGGGGTGGGCGATGGGGTGCCGCTGGTCCTGTCAGCCGGGGCGGGATCGCCGCCCTGGAGCGGCTTGGCCGCGGCTGAGGGAGGGACAGCAGGCGCGGGGGAGCTCAGCGGTACGGCGGGAGGAGTGGCAGCCTCTCGCCGCCTCCCTAAATAGCTGGGGAAGTTCGCTTAGAAAAGTCACCCAGTGGAGCTGTTAGGCTGACTTCCCTTTTCCTGAGCTCCCCAAAACAGGACAATTGTCATACAGTGTCCAGGAGTCTTCCCTTCCCTTCTGTCGTTGCTGTTTTTTCCAGCGGGAGGCAGAGCCGGATATTCCCATTGTCGCTCAGCTCCGCTCCCTCCCCGGCTTGCTTGGCTCCAATGGAAATCCCAAAAACTACATGTTGCAGCTTGAAGACAACTCCCACAAACAACGCTCTGGTGTTATTTGTATATAATACATGCTTAAAACCTAGTACGCTTTGGAAATTCGGAGCAGAAAAGAAAGAGAAAAAGCGAGCAGCCCAAATGTCGATGGCTGGTAATTTACCTCTCCTGTAAGAGAAATGCTGTAGCGCTCCAAACAGGAATGGTTGGAAAAGCGGTACAGGCTCTGAGGGCCGCTCTTTGACTTGATGCTGCCTTTCTTTTTGGCACGAGTCCCTCCTGTTGTCTTCTGACTGCACGGACTTTTGTGATAAATAACTCTTTCATGCAGTACAGAAAATGATTCTTGAAGAGTTGCCCAGCCAGAAAACTAGCCTAGTCATTTAGTCAGCAGTCTGCTAGCATATTTGGGACCCTTTTGTTCTTATTTGGCTATGAATTTTTATTTTATTTTATTTTATTTTCAGAAAAAGACACCAGAGAGTTTTGAATAAAATTAAAAATCTCACCCAAAACAAGCCTGCTAGTGTTAATAGAAAAGGGAAATGTGCAAACTAATTTAGAGGTTTTCAACACATTTTGCCTTTAAGTCAAAGCTAACTGATTTTAAAAATACACTGTCCATAAGTTTGTTTAAAATCACGCTTGGGTTATATAGCTCTGATTTGTTGTATAGCTGTGAATGGGAAAGAATTTAATAGATACTGGCCGGTTTTAAGAAGAGTTGCATCATTGAAGTAAGCTAAGTTTAACCTTTTATTGCTTGGTGTTGCCTTAGTGGTAACATATTATATTGATTTTCATTGTTATCCTCCCTCTCACTACGTCCTGCTTGGTTGCACCACATCTGTCTTGTTTTTCCTGGGTGGGTTGCTTTAAATAGTGCATAATAGCGAATATGTCATTATAGCAACAAACAGCACGTGTGACTGTCAGATAAGGTGTGATAAACAGGAAAACCTTTGATGTAGTCAGTGTGGACCAGCTGTTTGGTGAGGGATGTAGTTTGGAGAGGAGGGTGGGATCACAGAGGGGGGCAGCTTCTTGTGCGTGGAAGGAATTCATCCGAGGCTGAAACAGAAATGTTTGTATGAAGGTGAGAGTGGAATCTCAGGGGGTACTGCAGGGAGAAACTTAAGTTTCTCAACACATTATGCAGAACAGATGGGATGGGAAGGGAGGCAGAGACCAGTCTCATGGTGTTTGACTCCAAAGGGAATAGGCCATTACTCCTTATACTGTGCTGCCTTAGCTGAGGACAGCAAATGCATTTTAAGATGGATTTTGATATTTTATAAATGGGAAGAGGAAGTGGTTGTATATTCTCTGTGGAGGCTCTGACATGAGAACTTGTTTTCTAGCCCTGGAGAAAATGGCTTAAATGTAATGACTTACAGGCAAATACCAAATATATGAAGGCTTTGAGTAACCTTGATAGACATTGAAAAAACTCTCAGTGGGCTTAAAGGTCTGCTCTTTTCCAGCTTTTTTTACTGTTTCCATACTGTTATCACACAAACCTCTTGCTAGCCTATACACACACTCTGCAATTGCCTCAAGAGGGTACCCATATTGCCACAGCTTCTGTGATCTTTTTAGGTGTTTTTAAAAGGGACACTTCCTGCAGTAAAAAAATCAATTCAAATAGATTGAAGTACTGTGATTTATACACTCTCCATTCCAGCCAAAAATACTAAACCTGGCTTTTAAGAGTACCAGAAATTGGAAAGCTGCAGGCAAAGGCTAGAACTCATGGGTCAGTTGGTTGTTTCTAGACTGTCATGCAAACTTCCTCATTGCTGCTCTTAATTTAATTTACAATTGCAGATGAACATTGGTTTTACATCTGAAATTTTACTGAAAATTCAGATGTTAAAAAATGTTAATGCAGGAGCTGTAAATTTTTTTTATTATTTAGCATCAGGCAAAGAGTGGGTTTTTTGTTTTGCATCCATATGGTGCCCATCACGGTGCATTCTCTGACAGAGAACTCCTATGGCCAAATAATCCATGACAGATATAAACCAAGCATGTTTACACGAAATGCAGAAGTTTTTCCATTGCCTAAAGTATAAGCAGCCTGCAGCCAGTGTTATTAATAATGTTATCAGTCATTCTCTAACAGACTAAATGGTTTTTTTTTGTCGCCAAAATATAGAATTGGGTGTAAATTCAGTCAAATATTTTCCCTGGAGTAACATTTTAAAGTCTTTTTTGTACATTTACTATTCTACACACTAAAAAAAGATTTGTTACTTTGTAGTTACATGGATCCTTGCTCTGTGTAAATATGTTTCCCTCTTCGAATGAAATATGGAAGCCTGAATGGGTGCATTAAATTGTGTATAGTTATAGGTAATAATCAGGTATTAAATAGGAGCTGGGAACTGATGAAATCACTTAATGGTTTATTTCCGGACATCTTAATCCTTGTTCTATTGGATGTCAGACTTTTGTAGAGAAAGTGTAATGTAATTTTTGGCTGTCATTCAGAAGTTGTTGATGGAAATACTTTGAATGCTGGCATGTAACTATGTGAACTAGGAATGTTGTTCCTCTTTCTTTTTTGATTGCTCAGTGGAGGGTGCCAACACTGCAGTCTGCAGTGTGGCGCTGTGACAGACCTTACCCTCCAGACTTGGAAATGGTGTGACTGGCTGAGAAAGTATCCAAGTATTTCAGTACTGTGTCCAGGGCTCTCCTTGTGCCTGGGTAGCTCTCTCAATACTGTGTTGGGTGTTTGTATGCTACAGAAACCCCTGCAGGGTTGGACACGTCCTTTTACTTTTTTACGTAGGCCAGCAGGCACAAATGCTAGTTTTTACATGCTGCTGGGTTCAAACGTGTTTGTCCCTTTGCTGTGATAGCCCATCACGATTCTAGTACCTACTTGGGGCTTCTGATTTCTCTTGTTGAGAATCTCATCCCTGTGTTATATAAGAAGAGAGAGGGAGGGCTGTTCGTGCATGGGACCCCTCTGGGAGGGGAGTGACTCACATGGTCAGGCAGCATTGCGTTGGGACCACGATGGACCACAGCTGCCTGGTGCCTTTCCCTCCCTGATCCACTGCTTCTTGTACCGTCCATCCAGCTGGTCTCAGCTCATTTGTGGGTACCAAGGATTCAGTGCTTATCACAGTGTAATTTGAGAGCTCCTACATAGGTCAGAGATAGGAAAGAAGAATTTTTAAAAAACACTGCTCTATACCACAATGAAGAGTCTCATGCATTTCTATAGGATTCTTTTCTTAGCATGCACCAGTGACTAGAAGACTTTGCATTCCTTTGTGAATTGTGGAATGAGACCTGGGTAAAATCATTCACAGCAAATTTGTTTGCTTGTTTGCAGCAGGTTCACTTGTAAAGTTAATGAGTTGTTAGTTAAAAACTTGACACTGGGGCATCCAAGTTGCTTTGAAACTTTAAAGTACTTTGTTTCAGGGATAGTACCCTGAAGTTTGGTAGCTACTTGTACAGGACTGACCAAAACATAAGATATATTCTGCTGTTGAGAATATCATCTCCACTTTTCAGTTGCTTCTCTGGCCTAGAAAAGGAGAAAGCTCTCATTTGAGAGAGCCTTTCCTGGTGTCTTTACTAACTCAGAAATTAACTTTCCCATCCTCTAAGACCCTCACAGACATGTCACCTGAAAGAGTTGCTAAACAGATTAATTGATCCAAAAGCTGCCCTTTCCATTTTTTTCTGCTTTGCATTGTTTCTGAGCTGTAACCTCAAGCTTCCTGGACAGCCACGTACTCCCCAGTCCCCTCAGGAGTTCTTGACTTTGTCTTCCACACTCTGGCAAGTGAAAGCTCAAAGAAATGTCTGGGTAGTCCCAGGTGGCAAAGCTGAATCACACTTCCAGCTGTGCGGGTGTTTACTGTCACAGTCTGAGCTGCAGCAATTGTTTTCCTCATTACTGCTGTTCTGCATGATGTATTCCTCTAACTGCCTTCCTGGAATGCAGCAGCTAATGCGGCTTGAGGATAGGATGGGAAGGAGTTAAGTTTGAGGTCCTAAGAACTCAGGTGAGCATGCTCATGCCTGGGAGGGAATTTTAGGGAAGGTTTCTCACTCAGAGATCCCAGAAAATGGCTTGGAGGAGGCTGACCTGAGCAGTGTGCTGAGTATAGCTTCACTGAGTAGCTGAGAAAGGAGCTCAGCTGATGGGTGCATCATGATGTGAGTATTTTAAATCTACTTCTATTTAAAAGGAAAGCCATGTGGAATAATAAAATTACTTTCAGATCTTTTTAGAAATGATGCACAGTAAATCACTATTGGTTTTTACTTTACTAACTAGGCTCTGCTGTGCTTTATCTCCTTTGTTCTTTGTAATCACATTATGGTAAACAAAGGAAGGATTATTTTGCAAGGAAGATTTATTGCTGTTTTACAGACGTGCTATCAGCTATTCTACATGTTCATGTGTAACCACAAGAACTTAGATACAGCAATGTGGTCTACTGCTGACAAAAGTGATAACTTGTAGTAAATTTTGTAGAAAACATTCCTTGAATCTTATTCATAACAGATGTTAAATGCTTTATCAAAATAAAATCAAAGCAACAACAGATTGGAGCTTGTTTTTGTTCTCCTTCTTGTATATTTTCATATATATATATTCCTTTGGTGCTGTTGCCTCTCACCCATAAGAGAAATGGCAGATTATCACCTACTTTTATCTTCTGTGGTAGCTGAATGAGTGTTGTTCCTCTGTGTCCCTCTGTTACAGAACAGTTCTTTCTTCAAGTAATGATGGTTGAACTGTCTCAAAAGCCATAGGTTTTAGGATTGGTACCTGATGGTGGGAGAGAGCTGTCTCAGGCCTCCAAGAGTCTTTTGCTGTTTGAAAATCTGTGCAAACTGCATTGTTTAAGCATTGCTCATAATTTCAAGCTTCTTTTCCATACCAGAGCTAGGATTTTTAAAAGAAAAGTTGAGATTTTAATTTTGGTTTTATAAAGTCTCTCTCCAAAAAAACATAATTTAGCATTTGTGGATCCTATTAAGGTTATATTGACATCTTTTCCCCCCCTCTGTCAAATTACTTATTTTCTTTAACTTAGACTATTATTTAAAGTTTAATTTAAATGACCATTGTGATGGCTGCTCTTTTCTCTTGGCACCTGTACGTGGTATTAGCAGGTGGTTTCCATAAGACACATATGTTACTTTATAAAGGGTACTGCATCAGCAGCTTTTCCCAGATGTATTTTTCTTGAAGTTGCAGGAACCAAATTTTCTAAGTTTGGTAAAGGGCAGACTTTCTAGCTTATTAAAAGGGCAGAACTCTGCATGACCCTGAGATGGTGCCTGATAACACTGAGGTTGTAGGTTTGATCTCTGTATGGGCCATTCATGTAACAGTTGGTCTCAAGGAACGAAAACTGACTTCTGTATCCACATTCTGGTTTGCGTGGAAAACATGGCATTTGTACAGGATTCCTTTGATGCAAAATTCTGGATTATACTATGTCATTGCTCAGTAAACAGCTGTGAAATCAAGGGTGGATGAGACTGCACTGGCTGGACTATAGCTCTGTTTTAAATCCTCCTTATTTCATGCTTCTTTAAATGCTGGTGGTATGACTGATGAAAAAAGACTTTATCCTCTTTCCTCCTCCTCCCCATGTCATTATTCCACAATTCAAAGCACTGCTGTATCATCAGGAGTATTTCTGACTTAGATTTATCAAGGAAGATGCCTCATGTTTATATCTGCACCAAATGTTCATATTTTTATTTCTATATAATATTTGCAAAAAGAGAATAGGGGAAACCACGCAGGAATAATAGTAATCACTAGGACTGGTGATTTTTGACTGTCAGATTTGTTAGGCATTATGAGAGCCAATTAAAACTCCATGCATCTGGGAGTAGCCTCAAAGAATTACTTGAGCAGCATGTCTCATATAGCAGTGTGATGTCTTGGTGAACTCTGTGTACTTGGCTTCAATAGAGAGTTTAGAATTATTTATAAACATCTGTTCTGAATTTGGTCGGAGGATTGCTGACCAGCTGTGCACTCCCTTTTGCAAGACACAGTGAAACAATTTTGACTTTAAAGAGAAATATCCAAAATGGTATTGGGTAATGAGATAACGAGAAACACTGAAAATTAATCTTAGATAAATTTACTTGATTGTTGATACTTTATTTTTACATATAAAAAATCCTGCATTGGCCAAAGTGAGGATGTTCATCCTATTAGCACCTCAACTTTGACTGGTCACAGCAGCAGGTATAATGATACATATTATGCTGGTGTTGTGGAGAGATGCCGTGTTTGGGAAAGTTGTGGTTGGAGGTACCTTAACTTGTCAATAGATTGCAGAAGCTCTAATGGCTGAAAGCTTTGACATTCTCTACAATTTTTGATGGACTCTTAGTGCTCTTCTCATTGCACCCTTGGTCTCCCAATAGTGTTCTCTGAAGACTAGCAATTATGAGAATAAGCTCTGCATATTTTTTCTTTGTTTCCATGACCAGGTCGGTCAGTCACTCAAGAAGTGCAAAAATGTCAGCTTCTCAAAGATATTTCTGCCAGGGCTACCAATAAACAAGAGTCAGAGACACTATAGAACATACTGTTAATGGAAAGCAAAAGTAAATCTGACTAACTGAAGTTTTCCCCATAAAATCTTTAGACTTTGTGACCAAGGAAGTACTTGGGCAAGATTTTCTTCAGGATCATACATAAGCTGCTGGCATGGTGATTTCATAGGTGTGCCATTAGATGGCACAAAGTGTCCCCAGGTGCAAGTGGTAAATGTCTGCCTTACTTATAGGCTGTCACATCCTGGAAAGTGACAGCCCAAGAGACAGCAGGAGTAACTGCTGGTATGCATCCTGCCGCAGAAGGCTACTCCTTTTTCTAGAAGAGCCTCTGCAGGAGGGGAGGGATTGATACTCTTCACACATTGCTTTCGAGGGACTATATTTCAGTACAGGTTGAGATTGAGTTTGGAGTTAGTTTGAGTGGTGGGAACTGGCAGGAAAGCATTAAGTACTTGCAAGGATTACAATGCAGGGTTATTTTTGAAGCTTCTTTAAAAAAATCATTTAAGACTTTTCTTGTACTTGAGTTGTATGTATTTTGCTTCGGTATGTGTGATTACTTTGGTGAGTACTTTGCTGGGCTGTATTTGTAGAAGCTGTTTTGTTGCATGACATATCTACTGCTAATGACTACAGTACTTTTGCTTTATCACATGTACATGGTCCTGAAAAAACAGGCAAGTTTTAAGAAGTCAGCTTCCTTTGTTCTCCAAGTGCCTGTTATTTGAGAGGGTGGAGGAGAAATGGGAAAATTTTAGAATGTCTGAAAAAACCTACTTCCCCCTTTCTTTCCACCCACTGCTTCCTCCAGCTCTGCATACCTCTTTGCACTTCCGTGCTCCGTGTCTGAACTCATCTCAGAGATTCGGCAAGCTGTGGAAGTGTCCCTCTCTGGGGTCTTGATCCTCCCATGATTCTTTCCCACCAGCTCATTCTTCCAGTGTCTTTGTCCCTGGGGGATTGCATTAGCTTTGCATCTTGGCTGCAAAAGTGATTTTTCATAGCAACAGGAAATGGTATGATATCCCCTTTGGGCTGCCTGTATTTTCTGGACTGCTGCAGCAGCTTTGTTTCTGCCAGGTCTCCCCTGTAGCTCCCCATTACAGCCCTGCCACTCCATTCTCTACTTATGTCACTGCTCAGTTGCTGGGTCTGCATTTCTCTAAAATTTTCTGTGACTGAGAAGATGCAGGTCTTCCCTGGAACAAACACCATTAAGTGATGTTTCTACAGCTTTATCTTTGTACAGGTAACCTGTTTTCATGGAAAATAATTTAGGAGAGGCAATTCCCAAACACAGCATGCATTTTTCAAGAAGTCGGGGAGAAAGGAGGGGATAGGGAAAATAAATGTTAGGACCACAGCAACTTCTGAGCAGCAGAAGTCAAATGTGTTGCTAGAAAAGCGTAGTTTGAAGTTGATTTTATTTGTACAAAAAATACAGTTTCCATACCTATGGAGCAGAACACCCTTTCCTAAGGATGATGGGTTGCTTTATCCTCCAAATGCAAACTGTTGCACTGTGTGTGAGACTGTGCTGACAAACACAGGTTTTGCTGGGCTTTTGTACTGTTTGCAATTTGGAGTTAAGGTCAGAATATCTAGAACAGTTGTGAGTTTGTTTTTCCTCCTGGGCTTTAGTTAGGAAACTGTGCTTTCTTTCCCCACGTTCTCTGTTTTGTACCTAAACGAAGCATGATAAAAATGTGTTTTCAGAGGGTTCAAATGCATAGTCTGTGGAGCTGGCAGCTACAGGTTGCTTTGTTCATGCTCCCTGGTCTCTGGCTGTAAGCTGCAGCAGAAGGGAAGTGTCTCCATTCCCATCACCATGTGGCCCTGCCCTTTCTCTTGCTTTGGCTCAGCAGGTTGTGTGACTGCTGGGGTCAGTGCTCTGGAAGGGCTTAAGAGTCTTGTGACACCTTGATTATTTATTTTGGTGTGGGGCTTTTTTTGCCTGATCACAGCTGATCTGAGTCATTGCATGGGTGTGTGATTGCTAGAAAGTAGAAACACATGTGGGAAGTCAGAGCAGCAAAGAGAAATTGCATCTTTCAGCAGCAGCCTGGAGTTAAGGTAAAAGTCTGGGGGCTGTAAATATGTGTCCAGAGCTAGGGGAGATTTTAGTTCTGTCACTGTTTTCTGCTGGCTTTCTTGTTTTGTGAGACTCAAACAAAGGTACTTGATTGCTGCATTAAGCTTTATGGCTGCATGGTGTGGAATCTTTTATACCCTCTGGTAAAAGATGGCATTTTTATTTTCTGTGGTTTGCATTTTTCTGGGTTTATGTTTATTTTAATGTAAGTAGATACGTAAATTTGACTATAATTTTTTATATATCTAGAAATTTTTTGTATATCTCAAAGATTTTATGTTTGGAATTCCTTCTTTATCTTTAATCTTTAGTAATGACTGTAACCTAGGAGAGCATCAGTCTATAAGAACCCACAGAGAAAAGTCACTTTTTCGTAAGGTTACGTATAACACGTCTGGACTGAAGGCAGTGAGTTTCATGTAACTATTATAGGTTGTGTTGAGACCACTGTTTGTTGTTGAGGTTGCCTTACTTCTACAATTAGGATCCCCTGGAATTTAAAATGATTAAAAGCTTTTCCAGATTTCACCCATTTGAGCACAAATGTTCTATTCATGAATGCCTGTTTCACCTAGGTTGCTTGGAATTATTTTTAAGCTTCACCCAGAACAGTTCAGCTGCTGCAGGAGATAGGGTTATGGGGAAATTATGTTTTAAAACATATAAAAGCTACTTAGGGGGACGTTTTATTTGAATTCCCCAATTGATTTTAAAATTTGAAGTCTGATATGATTCCCATCTCAATTTATGCATTTCTGACCAAGTTCTAAATCATTAAAACTCTTTAACATGCTCAGTGAATGCTTGTAATAGCATAGCAGGTAAAAATTTCAAGAGGTCTGTTTTCTCTCTTGAATTCTCTAGTGTTGACCAAATCCTGCTTGCATCATCCCCTTAAGTAAAAAAACCCTCATTATTTGAGCATTGCTTTAATAAGTTGAGCTCAGTCCAAGTCACAACTGAAGCCCAGAAATGGGACCAGAGAACAAGGTCTTCTGTCTGATTTATTCTCAGTAATGTTTGCTGACTTCAGCACATGTTCAGGAAGAAACACTGGAGTGTACAAGTAAACTTGGGTTAGACACTGGAAGAACTGACAAGAAGATATCTTTGGAGCAGAGAAATCAGTCTATGACTAGCTACAATGCAGTAGGAGAAGGGACACAAGACCTGCAGAACAGTTGAAGACTGCCCTGGGGAAGATGGACATGAAGCCAGTGAGGACACATAGCAGATTTCCTGTAGGGAATGATGTGTACATAAGAGGAGAAGGATGGGAACTCAATGAACTATTTAGGCTGGTAAAACTGAAGCATTGAGGACTGAAAATTAAGGATGCTCATGGGATTGGGAAGCAGGATAAGGCCAAGATCATACTTGGCCAGTGAAGGAAAGAGTGTGTGTAACCAAAGCAAGCTCTCTCCTAAACGATCCCCCTGGTTTTCTCTGTCTTCTGCTGTTCTTAAAATATTGTGAGACTGTCAAAATGTCCCATTTCCTCTTAGATCAGATCTGCTGTATAGGGTAATTGTCAGCTTTGTCCATTAGCTCACCTGGCAGACATTTGTACATGGATATTAAAGTCCCCTAAGTAGCTTGCATTGGAAAGCATTTGCTTGTCAAAACATCTATAAAGTTATACATGTCCAGGTTAAATGCATCAGTTGCACATTTCTAGCCTAGGTACTCACAGCCTGTATCCTTAGGCACTGTTGCTTCTTCATTTGTTCTTTAGGGAGCTGTTCTGTACTCAGCTGTACATAATGTGTTTCCCTCTCCCTTGGGATCTGACTTGGGGCTCAGGTGACTGATGTGTTGAACAGCTGAACACTTGCAGCTTAACTCAAATCTCTGGGAGCTGTCCTTGTATTTTCTATGTGAAGAGTCACGTCTAAGTATGTACTACAGGAAATACCAAGTCCAGTCTTTCTCAAGGAGGATACCTCAAAAATCAGTAGCATGAAGCAAGAAGCTCTAGGGTAAAGCATTATTTCTATCTGCAAAATGCTAACAGCTATGATCAGAAATGTGCTTAAAACCTCTTCATGCTTGGGAAGCTCAAATGCTACAGTGATTGTCTTCATGCAAGTCGTAAGTGTCCTGAGGCATTGTTTTGAATCTTGTTTTGAAACAGCAAGCATGGGGTAAAAATGGAGAAGTGGAGAGACCCAAAGGCTGGGGATGAGGTGCTTTGGGCCACCTGGAAGTTACAGCCCTCAGTGAAGGCAGATTGTTACTGGTGGGGGACTAAATATTTTTGCACACATAGAAAGGAATCTGTTAAAGGTCCAGTGCCAGGAATGAGCAGTTGTCAGCTGGGTTTGAATTTTCTAACTCTTGTTTTATCTGACCTAGTTTTTAACTGACCTCATGATACTGATTCAGCTGATTATGAGAAGATGCATATACATCTAAACCCAAATGACAGTGTGTCTTCACCTTAATTTTAATAAAATTTGAAAAACTGCACTAAGGACAAAATAGTTTTTATTTCTAAACCAAGTTTCTACAGTTTTACAGAACTATTAGGCCTCATCAAACATATATGAGAAAGTTGCATCTTACAAGATTTGTCAGTATCAGACAACAAAGCAAAATATAGAGGAAAAATATAAAGCATCTTTGTCTTGCCCTTAGCTTCTCGGTACTGAAGTTGGAGAACCTCTTCTTCCTCTGTTCTATCTTATAATGTATTAAAAAATCTGTTATAATTATTGAGAGGTAGAAATAAGTAAGCCCAGAAAGAAGATTAATTTGGTTTGAAAGGTTTTTTTGGTCTGTTGTGGATTTTTTTGGTTTGTTTTTCTTGTTTTGTTTTGTTGTTTTTACTTTGTACACATAGTTTTTTCATTCTTTTCTTTTTCATTATTTTGGTTGTGGAAATTGTCTGTAGTAGCCAGTCATAGCTGCTTTCAATGACAGATTTAGATAGTATATATGAGTGCATGGTCCTTTGCACTTGAGAAACAATCCTGTCCATTTTACATTTCAGGACATTTTTTTGGGTTTATTGTTTGTTTGGTGCTTTTTTTCCTAAAGAGTAATTTTGAGGACTACAACAAATGCACTGCATTAAGTGGGAAAAACCAGACAGTGCAACCTGATGACTCTTGTGGCTCACAAGTCTGTGACATGGATCTCTACCCCACCAAGAGCAGCCAGTCTACCAGTGCTCTGCTCTACTTCCTTGTAAAAGTAATTTGAAGCAATAACACTTAAATAGAAATAAAATACTAACAATCTCTTTAGGAAAAACATTTCAAAGCTCTTTAATCACTACAGTCTTGGGTTTTTTTTAGCCTGTTGCTATTGAGATACCTGAATGCAGATCTGCAAATGCTATTTCATGTCACTGTCTTACCTGTGTATATCTGACGTCTGAAGTATCTGTTTTATAGCTCTGATTTGCAGTTTGCTAAAGTAAACATCAATTTCTGAAGTTTAGAAATTTGACATACACCTTTCTGTTTCTTCATATTTTAAATGGATTTTTAAAATATGTTCTGTTTCCAGAGAGAGAGCAGAAGGAGGACGAGTGATTGTAGAAGTTGATGACAAAGTGGCCAAAGTCAGAAACATAAAGGTATGCTTTTTGTTGTCTTCTCTTTCTCTGATGAGAATCCTGATATTCTAATAATTTTATCTGTTTGCTTGGCTATTGGATCATTTTAATAGAATTACTAAGGGAGAAGTTTAAACTGGCACAGTTCTAGAACCATTGCAGCAAAAGTGTGGAGGCTTGTTTGATTTGGGGTTAGTTCATGTGGTTTTAGGGAGGAGGAAATGAGAAGGGATGTAACAGGTAGTTGTCTTGTCTGTATATTACATTTATTTATAAAGCTTTATTATATTTGTTTATTTTTTATTTATTTCTAAAGATTTATTTTATTTATTTATAAAGCTTCTGCAATCCTATTGCATGCCATCATTCACAGCTGTTGGTAAATTGTTTGGGATACTTGCATGTCTTACTGTTACTAA
The DNA here is from genome assembly GCF_009819655.1 of Sylvia atricapilla. NCBI lineage: Eukaryota > Metazoa > Chordata > Aves > Passeriformes > Sylviidae > Sylvia > Sylvia atricapilla. The sequence goes on from NC_089145.1 coordinate 26,640,825, forward strand.
CATCTGGATAATTTATTTCCCTGCATCTTTCCTCCTTTCATATTTCCCCTCGGAGCGCAACTGATTTGCATGAAATAGAGCAAATTGTGTAAAGCTACACTTCAGGTCTTGGTGAAAGACCAAGAGCTATAGGAATAAACTGAGTGCAGCCATCATCTTCCTTGAGAGTTTTGGAGCCTGCATGCTATTTTTTCTGCTTCACTTATTGTGAATGTCGAGATTATAACAAAGTTACCAAATAGATCAAAATTACATGTATATGGTGTTAATTTTGTATCATGTTGTATCATTGCTCTCCTCCTTTGAGGGTTCATAAGCTTATCTGTTTTATTACCAATTACTTGGGCAAGATTATATAAGGAAAGACTTATGCATTAGGAAAGACTTATGAAATTCCTTTAATTTCAATAACTATTGATCGTTGTGCTAGGCTTCACTGTCATTGCTAGTAGCCCATAAAGGATAAATTTGGATAGTGCAGTCCCAGTGACAGAAGCATTAGCTTGCAACCATGAAAAAGCAAAGGGGAAATTGGGGAAGAGACCTGCATATTCAACTATGCAGTGGGAAATTTGTTTTCTTCTTATCACTTGGGGCCTCATTTCTGTGATGTGGTTCTCTGCAAAACAGAAGAATTTCAGAGAAATATCAAAAGGTTTATAAAGCTTTCCTGCCAAGATTAGCTCAATTATGTCTACTGTATGTGTCTTGGAGAACCTTAGGTGTAGTAAATGAACCCCTCAGTAAAAATGCTCTAGCAGGTTTGTCATGAATGTCTCCACCTCACTGTAAGCACCAAAGAATATTGACTAAAGAGGTTTAATTCTTTGCCATTTCTTTTCCACAAGACATATCCTAGATAAACTTCCCATTAACTTGGAAAATGCTTTTTTTGGGGGGTCAGCTTCAGAGTGACTTGGTATTTCTGTCTTTTGTTGTCAGGTTGACAGTAGGCTTGATAGCAGTTGGGACTCGAGAGAAAAAACTGTGGCCTTCAGCTTTGATTACTGCTACTGGTCAGTTGATCCTGAAGATCCAAAGTATGCATCTCAGGAAATGGTGAGTGATGCTTCATGTCCACATTCCCATCCCATTTTGTCCTTCATAACCCCATTTTCAGGAAGGTATTGAAATGCAAAATACATGAGATCTCTTTTTCTATTCTGTCCCCATCTTTTTTCTTATTTTGTTTCTAATACCACAGTACTTAGTGTGGTATTTGATTGAAGTAGGTGAATTAAGAATACAATACCCTTGTTTGTCAACCAGTGCAGCCTTTCCTTAGATATGTTAAATTTGGTCGTGATCACCAATGGCGATGATCTGAGGACTCCAGCTTAGAAATGAGAATGTTTTCGGTAGTTGGTATCAGGATTTGGAGGGAGAAAGCTCTGAAAGAAAGTAGGAGTGTTGAGGTTATTCTTCTGAGAGGATCAACAGTGAAGTAATTACATTTTTAATGGTATAAAATTTTACTTATACAGTATTTTTCAGAGATATTTTCCTTGATTTGGCATCAGAAATCTCTTGTAACTAATGGAGACCACTCCTGTCTTCAGATCCAAGCTTTGGTTGACTGATTAAAAAAAAAATTGAAGGATTTGGTATTAAAATATGATGTTTTTACCACTCTGTTAATAAAGAAGGAATTACTAAATCTACAAATAACTACAGTAATACACAGCAAAGCAATCCAAAATTTCATTATACAAGCATACATATTTTGGCATTAAAATCGGGTCTTACTGCTGTTTTGTCTTCAGAAATATACAAATTTAATTTCTGTCTGTTTCAGTACAACTGTTCCTGAAATTTTGACCTTTATAATTGTGTTGTTTTTCACAGAAATTATCATTTAAGACTGAGTTAGTACTGTAAAATTGGTATTTCTGGTAATGATGAGCACAGGATTGTTTTTATTTCTGGGAGTCAATATTTGAAAAACTGTCACATTTGCCAATTACCATAACTGTAGGTAGAATTCTTGACTGTGCTTTATTTCCTTCCTGGTACAGTAGTGTGGAAGATGCTTTGTGAACTTGGGAAGTGTATTTAATGTTTAAAAAAGAAAATTGTTTTCCTGAAGTACTTGGCACTGGATAAACTTCTATTTTAGGGATTAGAAAAAACAAATCTTTAAATGTTGATCTGTCTGGATTCCCCCCAGTCCCACTTACATTTTCGTGTTTGTTTTGATTTTGTGCTCATTGTGAGTTTGTCACATAATACAAGTAGAAGCTTGCTGCTTAGAAGTGTTGACAATATAGTTGGCTTTCTAGCTGGAATGGTTTAGCAGATGGAGTGCTGATAAATCCAGCCTGCCAAGTCAGTTTTAGCTCTTATCTGTGAGAAAAATTATCAGAACTGCCAAATGGAAAATACAAATATTGGCTACAAATGTAAATTTTTGTTCTTGTTGTTATTAAATACAAGTGTGACTGACAAGGAATGTAAAATGCAATATAAACAGTGCAGCTTCCTTGCTGGGGTTGATTAGCTATTTCAGATGCTGTGGAGAACTTTGTGCTATCACAAAATGCAGTTTTATCTGATAAAAACAGTGAGGGGGAAACATGAACTCCTGGGCCATAGAAAATTGAGAAATGGGCAGTAGTTTCTTTATTTGTGCCTGATGCTGACTGAAAGGACATCCAGGGCTGCTCTGTGTAACTGCTGGGTTACTGAGCCTTAGACAGATGTCTTATGTGCGATAACCAAAGTGAAAAGATGGACTGGTGTTTTGAAAGGCCTGGAGTCATAAGGGAATTTCTTGGACTTTTTGCCTGTCTTTGTGATTGTAGAACCAGTAAAATGTACTTCAAATGTCCTTGAGAAGAGGCTGCTGGAATACTGCAATCTTACCATGCTTTTGGGCATTTTTCTGCCCTCTTATTCTGCATGAACGAATTTATTGTACAAATGCCGTGTTTGGAATCATTGCCTCAGTGCTGAGCTGACAACAACGATGTTATCAGCAGCCAAAGGAGGCTCAGTACCACTGTCATCCTGTAAAAGCTTTCTTTCATGAGCTGACCTTGGAGTGCTTTTCCCTTGAAGATGTCCTGCCAACTCTTATCATATGTGACTGGTGTATTGGTTGAGGATGAAAAGTAGATAAAAGTATCTGTCTTGAGATTTGTTTTTGTAGAATGCTGTCTTTTAGTAAACTGTCTATTTTTTCTCCCGGTGGATGGATGCATAAAAATTGAGTCCTAACAGTTTCTTCGAGTATGGACTCTGTGCTAGTGTAACAATAGTGGGAGGGCTGCAAATCCTAGTGTTTAAGAAGGATTTTGAAGATACAACTCTACTTCTCTGAATACTTCTTACAGTTTCTTCCAGATCTTAACATTGTTCACTTCAGGTTCCTGTCTCTAGCATTTCAGAGATGTGTACACCAAATACATTTTATTCCCTATGGATTTTGATCAAATGCTTCACAGGCATTTATAAGAGGCTTAAGCCGCATGTGTGTAAGTACTTTCAAATGTTTGGAAGATGAGTTTGGATTTATTGTTCTGTTTATAAAGACTGTTCCTTCTCTGCCACTTGTACTTTATTTGTGTTTTCCAAAAGGGAACTATATGTTGCCCATCTTCTATGTTTTTCTCAAAACATTCCCATTAGTATTTTTATTTTTTTAAAAAAGTAGGGGAAGTATTTTTTCTCTTCGATTTGGGAAAAGCAGACCTTGCAATACAGTAAGCTGAGGAGGAACTGGACTAATGTAGTAAAATCTGTAATGTTCATGTGACAGACTAAATGGCTTTACTTTTATTTTTTTAGTAGCACTGAAACCAGAAGTACTTTTCCCATCGAAGAGCTGGACCAAAAAGTTAAAAATGTAAATTATTTTAAAGAAATGTTATTGTATACATATTTTAGGGCTAAATTTAAAAATAATTCTTGTATCATTATATATATATGTGTGTATATATATATATATATACACACACACACACACAAGCTTCCTTGACTGGCATTACAGAAATAATGTAAGCCACCTTCTGTCTCTGAAAAGAGGAGAGTTTGCTAAATTAAAAACGAAGCTGATTTCGACTACTGGAAGAAGATCCCATCACTGCTGGTGTCTGGGAAAGAGGCTTCTTACCGGAAGTAACCTGTTGGATAGTGGTTGGTTTTGGAAGATGGCTTCAGGTACCTATGGATAGTCTATGAATGTTCTCTTATTTGAAATATGTGAGGAACTAGCTATGAGCTAGAGTTCTGGTTTCTTTATTTCTCTCCTGTGGTGAAATTGGAAGTCACATAGCCTTTCTAATGATCATCTAGTAATTTATAATCTTCATTTAGAAATCCAGTATAAGTGGTCTGAATTCTTAGATTTCCTTTAGAAGTTGCATAAATTCTTCACAAAATGTAAGATTTTTGAAAAAGGTCAGCTATGCAAACATTATTTCATTTTCCAAATAAGCTGAATTTTTCAGTGTGACCTGTGGTTTTTAGGTAGGCACTTTGGAGATCTTTGGGCCTGTTGCTTTTGTCTTCTCGCTGGGAAGTTGAATACTTTGTGTTGATACTGAGCTGAGGTTTTCATCCTCTTTCACGGATGAGCAATTCTACCTTCTTGTTTTAAAGATGGGGTTTTTTTCCCTAAGTGGACTTATTGATGTATAAGAAAAGTAGAGAAATCAAGAAACACCATAAGGGAAGTCTGACTGGCTAAATCAACCAGACCTATCAGCTACCAAAGGAAGGGGGAAAGGAAACAACAGATCTGCTAAATCCTTCTAAATAGGGAGAGATGAACCAGGCACAAGGGTTACAGGCCAGAGAGAAAGAAAGAAAGATCAAAAAAATTCTGTTGGACCAGAGAAAGAACAGGTAACAAATAAATATGAATTAAGGACAGAGACAGAACCTTTGATGTGCGAAGTATGAAGTGAGAATCAAAATGAAATTCTAAAATATTATAGGCATTCAAGAGAAAAAGGTTGTGCATTGTTTTCTGATCTCAACTCTGCAATTTGTTACATGCATTTTTCGTGGCTGTAAAAGAGTGAATGGTTTTCCAAAACATCACTGTCAAGATACAGTTATAGTCTTTAGAAAACAGCCCTCCGCCCCCAGAAATAACTAATTCAAAAGAGAAAACAAGACAAACAAAACCCTCCCAACAAAACAAACAAACTAAAAACACAGCAACCAAAAAACCCAAATCCACAAAAAAGTGTAATACTTGAGGCAATGTTCATTTTCCTGCCATTTTTGAGACAAAGTGTAGGTTTCCTCTGTCACAGCTTGATGCAGAATTAGTTCAGCCTTGCAGAGGGAAAATGCTGATTGTTTGCACCTGGGCTTTACCACTTGCAAACAATGAATTAGTTCTGTTGTGTTGCCCTCTACTCTTGTACTAGGTTTCTTTTGGGAAGTGATTTTGGTTTACTACAAAATCTTCTTCAGTAAAGGGGGGGTATTTTGTGTGATTATTGCTTCCTTCCCACTCCCCTCCTCCCCAGATGTCTTCAGGAACCCATGTGTAGTTCAGGATTTTTTCCAAAAACAATGTTGAAAATCCATCACTCTTTGGCCATTATATAATTATGGAGATTATGTTTTCTTAGAGATTCATGGCATATTTTCACTTTGCATTAAAAATGCTGTGTGATAATGTTAATTTAGGGTTATAATGTTTATTCTTACAGGTAGACTCAGGCTCGCTGATTCTTTCTGCTGGTTGAATGTGATAATATGTAAGGACTGTGAGACATTTATAGTTGTCTCGTCTCAGAAACAAATGTCTAAATTTAAACTTACTCAAATTTCTCTCTGGCATGGAACAGTGTGTTTCAATCTTTTGAGCTTCCCTTCTAAAATAGCTCTTAGTGAATGTTTCCCCAAATCTGTTTTAGCCTCACTAAACAGAGGAGAGTGTTTAAAAATGTTGCAAAACTTACATAACTGCCTATTTAAATCCTACTGATGAAAAAATGTGTTTCAGCAAGCACAGTTAAGCAAAATCATCAGGGTATTTTGCAGAAGAGAAGAAACACAGGAACACATGCAAGCATTTAAATATTCTTGTAGCTGGTTGCTACAGATTCAGTCCTCAGCTTCCCTCCAGCCAAGGCTCCCATCCGGGAATTGTGCACGCTCGGTACCCGCGCTGGGCAGACTGGCCCACAGGATGTGCCAGCAGGTATTTACACACAGAGCTGATGGGGAGCAAAGTGTTCCTTTTGACAGCAGCAATATGTTCCATGACTAATAGGCTTTAAATGGTTGATATAATGAAATCCAGAAAAGTGTTTAAGTTCACAACCAGCCCTGATTTCAGTGGGATCTGAAACTCTGACTGGGTTTTCTTGAAATGCTTTCTGTAGCTTAGTTTGTTTTGTTTTTTTTTACCTTAGCGGAACAGTCTAATGGAGATGAGACAGTTTATAGGGGAAATAGTAATTTAGACGAGAATTTTTTCCTCAGGCTTCCTAAAGAATTAAGTATAGTATCTTCATATTGGACAAAGAATTTTTACACTTCTGGGCTTCACCTGATAAGTGTGCTATTTTGGTTTGACACAGTGTATTGGGTTTATGCTGGTGTGAATATTCCTTCAGTGCCTCTCTGAATATTACCATTTTCTGTAATACTGTGGCTCTCAATGGCCCTTCTAAGATAGATCCATAAAAGCCCTTTACCAAAAAGTCTGTGGCCAAACAAAAAGATGTCAAACTGTCCTTGAGGTAAATCTAAGAAACATAAGAATGCACAGAGGTTAAATAGCTAAGTGGTTACATACTCTTACATATTTTTCGCTGAAGGGATGCGTTGTTCTTTTTGAAGAGAAGTACCTGCCTATCAAAGAAAAAAAAATAAATTGTTTTCATGATTTTGGTATGGATTTTCTTGTATGTGGAGGTTGCACTGTGATGTGTCACATGTGAAGAGAATTCAATAAATCAGGATGGTTTTTACAGTAAGAAAGTAGCAAGAGCATAACAACAAATCTTATTGCAAATCTGGTAACTGCTTGTAATTTCTTCACCTTCTGGCCATGCACCATCCTATTCTTCAGCACCAGTTTACTAATATAAGTGAAAGAATAACAATGATCCTTTTTTCCACTGTGCATTTGAATCACTGAGAGTTTTACAAGGTTTTTCAAAAGCAAGGCATGTTTAATTAAAGGTTGTTTATTTCTGAACTTTACATAGCAAGTTGCACAAGCTCTCTTTGCCTGTCTGTCCATTTCACATGTGTAGCCACGAAGAGCTCCTTTCACTTCAAACATGTTACCTAATTATTTCTGTCACTGTTTATAAATATATTCATTGGAAAAATTATTCTTTACTCTGAAGGCAGAAATAGGGATGGCTCATGTGATAGAATACATATGAAGCCTGTAAAGAGCTTTTTTCATTTCTTATTTGTTTAAAAAGTATCCTAAGTGCTTTCCATCATGTCTGGCTTGCAGTATAGTTGGGTTTTATACTATTTCCAGCTGAGAAAAGTAGTTGGGGAAAGGGGCAGACTTTTTTTTAGTTGCTTGTTGGAGCATAACTGAAAAGCGAATAAAGAAACAGATGTTTAGGATGTAAGGTTTCCAATATGGTACTACGTTTTTTGCTTTTTTTTCCCCAAGGGATTTGTTTATTTGTTTTACATGTTAACTGCAAAAGCTTAGAAAAGTTACACGAGAGTATTGTTTGGAAGGAAAATATTACAACATACTTTCCCACTCTTCATCAAAGTAAGTCACTGTATTCCTTCCTTTTTTTTTTAAAGTGCAGACAAAGTCATGTGCTGAAGAACTTCACCTGAGACATTATTCTTCTCTAAGCTGAATTTGTGACACTTCCATGCCTCTGTGTATTTTCTGCCAGATTCAAGTTTTAAATTGTTTTGTAAATTATCAGGACAAAATCAAAATCTGTTATCTGTCATACGAGCCTAATTATAAAAAATATAATACAATGAACTTCTAATTTAAATTTCTTGAAAAATTCATCAGGTTTTTTTTTTCTCTCTCTGTCCTCTCCCCCTCCTTGTCTTATAAAAGAAGGGAGAAAGAGAAGGCAGCAGCAGCTGTGGGTGTAAATGGCATTTTCGCACGAAATATTTGAAAAGCAGTAAGCATTCCATCCACAAGATTTTTTTCTCCAATCCAGAGTGAGACAGAAGTGAAAAGGAGAGTGTGCTATAAGAAAAAGGCTTTTTGTGCAATAATTGGATCAGTATATAGTGGATTATGATGGAGGCAGGGAAGCCACCATGAGTGCATGTTATAGATCTTCTGCCAGCAGCACAGCTGTTTGTTCAGTTTGTGATCAAATAAGGTCATTCTTTCTGACTATACCAAGACTTCTTTGCTGAAAATTTCTCTGGGAACTCTTGTGAATAATTGCAAACTTCAAAGCAGACTTTGTTGGAAGACAAAAAGAATCAAGTTGATTTTCAATTTATTGAGGCATTGAATTAATTGATAGAAATAGTTGTATACATTCATAGGCAACTGTGGCCCAATGCAGATACATTTCAAATATGAAGCCTAAACAGGAGTACACAAGAAAGGATTAACCTGAGGGAACGCAGCAAACTGTTTGACAAACAATGAAATGAGACATTTTCTGACTGTTCAGTCTGCTAATGCTCATGCTCACTGATTATTTCCCTGCTAGGCACTGACCATTGCTTACTAGATACACAAAGCACATTCTTTAAATAGACACTCAGTATAACTCACTAAATGATATTGAAAGGATCTGTAAGTGCCTTCAGCAACTTAAAAGGAAAAAAAGATCAAGTTCTTTGGGTTTTCAGGTGTTGTGCATGTTTGCAGTGAACCTGCACATTCACAATCTGAGTTGCTTCTACAAACCTTTTGACTCCTGCATGTCATGTAAGTAAAACCAAGAACTTGTATAATGATCTGCAAAATATGCTTATTTGAATGGATCATTGCTTTTTTCTTTTTAAATTAACTGTGATTAAGATGTGAGATACAAATGTTTTTAAGAACAAAAATCTTTTATATAAACTGTATCTGGATCTTAATTGCAGATGGACATTCACAGTTTAAATTCCTCCATGTAATCACACAACAGTTTTTCCTCCATGTTCTTAAAACAGTGGCATCTTTTTTTTCACTTCTTTTAATCTAATCTAATCTAGGGACTATTCCATACACTTTCTGTTTTGCAAATGGATTTTCTTTTTCATCTGTAAGGATTTCCACAGCATGGCTACTCACAGAAGGGAAAGTCATATTCATGGCACTTCCAAGGTTGCAGATTGATCCAAGATTAGTCTTTAACTTGGAGTGGTTTTTCTCCAATCTTATCAATGCTATGTGAATACCTTTGGTTAGACCCATCTTGTGGGAGCTGAAATTACTGAAAAATTAGTATTACTGTATTTCAGCTAAGTCTTCAAGATCATATAGGTCTGTGAGTTCTATAGTGACTGGATAGAAGGATGTAGCCTTTTGCTGGGAGACTGGGACAGGTTTGGAGATTTTTATTCTCTGGGTATGAGGTTTTATTTTCTTTAAGCAGGCAGCTTCCTTATGAAAGATTTTGTTGGTCAGAACTGTGAGATATGTCATTGAATAGTGAGATATGTCTATTGCAACAGCTGTGATCGAGTTCCACACAGCCAGTTTGTTTATCTCTGAAAATGACCCATGTTTCTGACATGCTGGAGGCATGAGATTGGACTTGGACACATAAATAGCTGAAGTCTGATAAACCTAGAGTATGCATGTGTCCAGTTTCACTGTTTATTAAAGTGTTTGGTATGATCAGCAGTTGTTCCCTTTATATTATTGCAAAAACCAACCCTTCCCTTCTTTGTAAATTTGTGCTCACTTTATTTATCTTCAATAGTAGCTGACTTCTATATTTCTCTGTTAACTAAGATGATATGCCTCAGGGAGATATGTGTGTGTGGCCTTGAACACAAACTGAATGAATCATCATTTTGGCCATATCTCAGCACCTGCATGTTGACTCCCTGTTCAGTTTTGTTTTTAATCAACAAAAATGGCTGCCCTTGAGACCTTGTATGTGAAAACCAAAATTAACATCTCCGTTCAGCGAGGGCTTTTCTGACAAGGTAGTTTCTGATGGCAGTTCCTTTATGTTGCGTAAGACAGAGTGAAGGTGAATAAAATTAAGGTTTCAATCTAGAAACACTTACAAGCAGCCTCAGCACATCAAAATTGAAGTTCTGAGTGTCAGTTTGGATTTCTTTACCTTCAGATGTACACACCAGTATGGATAAGTTCTCACTCTTTGTAACTTCAGTGATACAGTGTTAGGACATTCTCATCTGAATAAGGAGATGATGGTTCTGTATTTTAGATTCGCGAATGTATTTTGAGGGATGTCTTATCAAACTATATCACTGTCATGTGAAATAGTTTATTAATAAGATTTGGAGTGGACCATTTGAATCAGTCCTTGCTGGATAGGTCTTATCCCTGAGATGCTGAATGGCAACAATTACTTTCCTCAATTAATTGGATTCTTTTTATGTGCCTGTAAGGATTGGTTGCTTTCAAATTACACCTAATAATGTTAAAATAGATCTCAGCTTCTGTTCTCTGTTATTGCAAGTGTTTTCCATTTTCAGCCATCTCTTTCCTGCACACACATATGTACTTAGGAGTGTGTACATGGACCATATCATCAATAGTTTGTGCTTTTATGATATTGTTGGCGGGTATTCTTATGAAGAATCAAGTATCTCTAAAGAGTATGCACCTCATCCCACTACATGTGACAGACCTAAAAATAAAACACCAGGTCTGAAAAATTAGCCTAACAAATTGTGCGGATCCAGACCAGAATTCATTAAAGTGGTCCATTTTTTTATATTTATGGATTTTTATTTTATTAGGATCTCATAGATAAAGGTGGGTAAGAGAAACCTTCTCTAGTTTGCATTGAACTGGAGAGAGAAATGGTAGGGAATTGTTTATTCAATGTAAAGTAGGCATACTTTCAGGGAAGTTTATATTTGTCAGTTACAAATGTGATTTTTCAAGTTTGAGCTGTCTACATCTCTGGATTTTGTTCCATTTAGAATATGACTAAATGGGAGAACCCAAATTACTGGTGCAAGATTACGCTTTTTGTTTCGGTAGCTCAAATTTATAGAGCTATCATAAATAAATGTTCTGCAAGTTTTATCTAGATCTTGATTTTACTAAAGATCTCTCACCATATGTTTAAACTGGGCTTCAGTAATGCATCATCCATGAAAACAACAATTTCTTTGGAGAGGAACAGAACAAAGGCAGACATGCCTTATCTTGCATTGGATTTTGCTGAGTGTGTCTTTTTATGATAGCAGAAGGTGAATTTGAGTAACTGCTAGTAGATTTAGGAATAAATAAACTTTTTTTTTTGCTGGAGCATCACTGTTGAAAGCTTCATGGGTATTACATGTTGTAATCCTCACTGTGAAAAAAAGAGATTTCCTGATGGATTTTAAAAGTCAAAAACTTCTGTGCAATGCTTCACAGTCTTTTGAAGCAAGTCCTTTTGGGACAGTCTATGACCAGGGCAGTAAAGACCAGAATCATCATGTTGCCACACGACCTGAGTCCTTGAAAGAATGATCCAAAAGCTCGCTTACATAATGTCTCTGAAAGTGATGGTGTCTCCCTGTCCTTTTGGGGCAGGAGAGGTGCCCTCTGAGTTCCACCTGCAGAATAGGAAAGTGCTCCTTTAGCTGTTGGCATTGTAGTGCACATGCTGGGGCTTGCTTCACTTGGGCTTTGGAGCTGTCCCTGCCTGTCACACACCATCTCCAGGACCCCCCTGTACAGGGCCAATGCTGTTGGTGGTGCTGGATGATTAAGGTTACCCTACATCATGCATGCCATGCATGGAGTTGTCACACTGCTTTAGTAAGTGCTCTCAGGCTATTTTTTTCCCCAGTCTGTCTTGTTTTGGTGCTGTTGGTTGCATCCTGTTTCTTAATGACTGAAGGTAATGCCCAGCGTAGGTCATGAATGACTAATATATTTCTTATTGAGGCATGTTGTAACCTGTTTCCTAAGAGAACACAAGTTCTGCTTGGAAATGTATGACTCTCTGGATTTACTAACCTTTTCATGACCTAAGCAAGGTCTGAAACCTATTTGCTTTTGTCTTTTTTATGATTTTTTTTTTTTTTTTTTTGGGAAAGAAGAGCTTATAGCTGTTTTGAAGTAGGAGAAAAGATCATGTTAAAGGTCTAGAGAGAGTTGATAGGAATTTATCATTGAAGCACTGATGGCTTTTTGTACTCCTGCACATTCAAATTCCAATCAAGTGAAACGGTTTGGTGGAGCTAGTTATCATTTTAAAGCAAAAAATCGTCTCATTTCTTTAATGATTGGGAAATGTTCTAGTCCACAACTTGAGGCTGTTACTTGTTCTTTTCATTGTTTGGTTCTGGGTTTTTTGTCAGCTAACACTGCTATGTCTCTTAGTTATTTTTAATATGTCTTATAGCTCTAAACCAAGAAATTGAAACTGAGTTTTCAATTAATATTCAGAAAATTAGCAACTGTATTGATTTTTATGAGTAGAGAATGAGATAATTTAGCCCCTGGGGTCAGGTAGCTTTTATATTTTCAACTCAAACTCAAATTCAGCAGAAACTCAAAAGAACTGTCAGTGTCTTGAAGATACATTTGGTCTGAAAACATAAAGATTTTGGAGGATTGCAGAAACTTGCTTTCAGCTATTCATGTCCTCCTTTACATAATTTCTGTGCTTTTGACTCTGCACTGTATGCCACAATGCTTTTATTGTCTCACTTCCTACTGCATGTAATTTGCATAAATTTGTTGCTTATTACAATATATGGAATGTAATCTTTTTCTATTCCATTTATTATGAATACTAGAGGCTTTCTGCAACTGAATTTTATTGGCATGTTGAGTTGAAAGAGGAAGCAAAAGAGATTAGAAGTTCATCTTGATTGGAAGGTCATATTTTGCCCCTCATTTTATCAGCTAAGTGTTGATTTTGGTTTTTTCCTTATAGCAAACTGAAGCTGTATCTGTACAGACCCTATTTGATGCCAGGGAATATTCCATGAATGCTGCAGCTTGGTCATCCATAGTGTTAAACTGTGAGAGTGGTTCCTGGTGCTGTTTGGCCTGGGACAGCTGATACCTCTTGTAATGATTTGTAGGCACAGCCCAGGAACTGGTGGGGACCAGAACAGAACCATGCCTGACTGGCAGCTTTCATGTGGCCACCCTGACTTGGAGGCTGAGAGTGCTTGATGGTCTGAACATGGGCATGTTTAAATTGCTGCTGATGGGAGCTGGATGAAGAGTTGTAGGTTGTGAGTTAGGGGTGGAGAGTTAATTGTGGGGGTTGAAGTTTGCTGCATGCAGTTTGGCATCTTTTTTACATAGCTATGCTTCATAGTGAGTATCAAGAAGTCATGAACTTTTTTTTTTTTTTTTTTGAATGTAAGAACACCCAATGACTGCTGAAGTAATTACACTGAAAAGACAGGAGTCTGCACTGAATTCCCAGGGGGGTAGATGGCCACGTTAAACAGCACAGATGTTTGGAAATCACTTCATCATGGGGTCATTATATTCAGTAGTCTTTTGAAACAGAAACAATATTCTCTAGTAACTGGATTTCTAGCTGAATCAATGATGTGACTGTTCACTACCTAAAAGAAAAAACAGTGCAAGTAGAAATATAGATTAAGAGGCTGGCATATTTGAGCATCCTGATGTTTTATGTGAATCTGTCTTTTTCTGAATCGGTTATTGTAGTTAGACACTTTTATTGAAAAAGAGTTGAGACGTATTTAAAATTTATTGATTTAGCTTATGCTTGATACAATAATCTTACACTGGGATAGAACCAACAGTGAAGCTGCAACCATAAGTGACAAAATTTGTACCTCATGATAGATTATTTTACCAATAAGCTGAGAAGAATATGTAGAAGGATGGCTAGTTACCTAAATCCTGCAAATACATTAATGTCCTGCATTTCAATCCTTTGTAAATATGTTTTCTGAACATCTAGCTATCTGCCTCTGCTCATTGCTTTTTCATTTCTTGCCCATTTTATTGTGCTGCATAGCCTAAAATCTTAATTTGCAAAGGAATAAAATTTAATGCATCTTCAGGAGCTTTCAATACTGATGAAACTTCTTCTTTCTGCCTCATTTTTCTGTATCACAACCTTTCATGTATTTTATTAGTTAGGAGGAAAAAAATCTGGTTTTCTTAGACAATCAAATATGTTCCTCTGAATATTTTAATAGCTGCTTTTTTTTTTTTTTTTTTTTTTTTTCCCCTCCCAGAAAACATCTTGTCTTAGAGGGAAACTCCAGTATTTTCTTCATGGGCAGTGCCTTGCCATAGTATTATGATTTTTTTTTTTTTTTTTTTGACAGCTTGCCAAAGGGTCTTTGTTCATCTTGGTAATACCAATGATTCGGTTGTTACTAGGCTTGTAATGACCCACAAGTATGTGACCTTAATTGGGACATGGAGATTCTCTGGTTCTGATGCCTGAGGTTTTTTTACTGATTTTTTTAGAAGATCTGCACGTTTTAATTTTTGAAAATATATGGTGTTATCTTTTGCTCTGTGGGAGTATTGGGATAGTTGATTTCTTCTCTATTTTACAAACACTTTTTAGAAGTTTAACAGGTGATGTGAACCATCTTGCTTTTTGCTTTATGATAGTTAAACACAGCATAGTGTGAACGATTGAACCATCTTCAACAGTATACCTTGCCCAGTTTTGAGGTTGGTTTGGTATGAAGTGAGTGGGGAAGAGAAGAACAGTATAAAGCAGTATTTCTTTCCAGCCTGGGTAATTTCTGCCCCTAGGAGAGCTGAAATAAAAAAACTGATACTCTCCACCTTTTTTATTTATTATGTAACATTTCTAGTTAGGTGAGCCGTGGCTGTTCATGGCAGCTTTGGCTGTTATTATGCAGTTCTTGTAAATTGGAAGTGAACAGAGCCCCAGTGACCTTGCAAAAGAGCAGAAATAACAATTTACTGAACTACTAGCCCTGTCAAACTTCCTTCTTAATATATTGTTGAGAATAGGATGCCAAACCCCCTCTCTATAAACTCATTGGTCACCTTAAATTACCTCCCATTGTTTGGATTCTCCTGGAAACTGCTAAAAACCATAAAAATTTAGAAAAGACTTTTTTTCCAGAAGCTTTTGTAGAGCTCCAAATAATTTTTTATTTCTTTTTTAAAGTTGTGGGACATACCCTAGAAAACATTCTCCCTTTTTTTTTTTTTTTTTCACTAAAAAAAGAGCAAACATAAATATTTAATATTGCAAGAATTTTGGAGAGCTGAATCACAGTCAAGAAATCTGCTTTTGGGGATTTGACTGGTGATTCTTGATCTTCTCAGTGTACATTGAAGTTGTACCTGAATTCATAAAAGTGTGTAGATTTTTTTCTTCATGTCCTTTTTGTGGACATCAGCTGCACTGTTAGTTCTGACCAGTCAGGTTTTAAGAGACAGGCATAAAATGAGCCCCAGTGCTGTAAAGGAGTTTACTTAGTGGAAATGTCACCATTCGCTGCTTATTGCAAAATGGGTGGAGTAGATGACTTCAATGGTCCAAGCTATTCTACAGAATCGTTAGGGTTGGAAAAGACTTCAATAATCATTAAGTCCAACTGTTAATGTAGCACCACCTTGTTCATCACTAGGTCATTTCCCCGGCTGCCACATCCACAAATCTTATGAACCCTTCCAGGGATGGTGACTCCATGAGATCCCTGGGCAACGTTTTCAGTGAAAAAAAAAATTACTGATATCCAATCCAAACCTTTCCTGGCACACCTTGATTCCGTTTCCTCTCATCCTGCCACTTGTTTATCTGAGAGAGGAGGCTCACCCACTCCTCACCACAACCTCCTTTCTTGTAGCTGTTCAGACTAGTAAGATTTCCCCCAGGCCTTTTCTCCAGGCTAAACAATGTCAGCTTCCTCAGCCACTGATGGTAAGACGCATACTCCAGACCCTTCACCAGCCCCACTGCCCTTCTCTGGACCCACTCCAGCACCTCAATGTCTGTACTGTAGCAAGGTGCCCAAAAATGGACACAGGGTTCAAGGTGTGCGCTCACCAGTGCCAAGTACAGGGGGACAAACACTGCCCTGGTCCTGCTGGCCACACTATTGCTGACACAGGCCAGGATGCCACTGCCCTTCTTGGCCACCTGGACACACACTGGATCCTGTTCAGCTGCTGTCAGCCAGCACCCTCAGGTCCTTTTCTGCTGCGCAGCTTTACAGCCACTCCTCCCAGGCTTGTAACCCTGCGTGGACTGGTTGTGTAGGACCTGGCACCTGACCTTGCTGAACCTCATATGGTTGGCCTGGCCCCTTGCTCCAGCCTGTCCAGATCCCTCTGCAGAGCTTTCCTGCCCTCCAGCAGATCAACACTCCCACTCAGCTTAGCGCCGTGTGTGAACTGTCTGAGGGTGCCCTCAGTCCCCTCGTCCAGGTCATTGAAGATATTCAGCAGGACTGGCCCCAGTCCTGGACCCTGGGAAACACTGCTGGTGACCAGCTGGATGTAACTCCATTGATTCCCACTCTCTGGGCCTGGCCCTCCCACCAGTTTTCTACCCTAGGTATGGTACACCCATAAGTCCTGCAAATATTCTAAAAACTGTCCCTGACAAAAGACATGTACTTTTATGTCTTTTTTTAAGTAAGCAAGCAACAGAAATAAAAATCTCTCTGATGATTAAAGCAGGTATAGTCTTACGTCTGTTGCCTGAAACTAGGAGGATTTTCTTTTCTTCTGTGAAACAACAGAAGCAACTGCTGTGTATCATATAATAAGCATCCTTTAAACCTTCTCATGTCTCCAGTTGTGGAGGTGTAACGTCTTTTAAACAAGAAACTGTTGCAGTAAAGGGCCAATTCTTCTGGTTTGTGCAGTAACAGCATAAATATAGGTTTTTTTTATAGATGACAAGCATTGCTTTATTAACAAATACTGTTACGACTTGTTTGTTGGTACCAATTACTGTCATCATTGCTATCGTAAAAAACTGAAATCTGAGGTACAGGTAAGACCAAGCCCTAGTGAGTTCCATGAACACTTGAAAAGTCCCCCCCAGATTAAATAATGCCAAATACAGAAAATTTACTTCTAGAAGCATGATGTCAAGTATATTGGGTTTAAGTACTATTGAAATGCTGTTAATGCTGGTAGTTTTACAAGTAAAATACGCCTTGTAGAATTTCTGCTGGCATTTTAAAAAAATTATTGATATAAATAACTATTTTCAATGTCTTGTAATTTCTTTTTTTTAACTTTTACTTTCCTTTGGTCTCTTGTATGAAGGTGAAGAGACGAGCTAATTGCTAGGAAAGTATATTTTATAAGCTTAAGAATTGTTTTCCAGTGGTGTAATTTTAAGAGCTGGTGATCTAATAGCAAAAATATGAAATTCAGCTGGATGACATATGAAAAGAGAATATCCATTTCCAGCTGAAGGGGAAAAAAAAGCAGAAATCTGTCTTGATAGTGTCACTGTGCTGGTGTCTGAGTATTGCAAACCATTGTTTTTCCTTGCTGAATTACTGAAAATTTTAAATCATCACTCTTTCCTTCTACCTCCTGGTAATAAAGTCAAGGAACAATCTTTTTTCCATCTCCATCCTCAGTCTTCTCACAAAATTAAGGGGCAGTTATTTTCAGAGACACAGATGAGAAATGGTATTTATCTCTGCTGTCTTGTACAAAAAAAAATAGTGATTTTATGTTGTTTTTCTTTACTTTCCATTCACATGGAATCACAGACATCTGCTAATGACCTGGGATCTTAGCCAAGAGCTAGTGGCAGTGGGAGAAAATGCAGGATATTTATAACTTCATTATAATCCATTATTTATTCCTTGCTCTCTTCATTGCAAGAGAGATATCATTCAGTGTAAAAAAAACCCCACTTAACTCTCACAGTATTTATATTGCTCGTTTTAAGAGGGTATCAGTAAAACTGCTCTGCCTTTTTTTATTCTTTCTTTGTTTTCAGTAGTCATTCAGGCATGGATATCGACGATATCACAACATTTAAAGTGACAAACTTACATTATTTTTCTGGCATGAAGTAATATCTGGGACAGGGGAATGAGATGTCTGAAACACCTGGCCATGGAGTAAAACAGTGTGACTGTAGAGAATATTGTATTGTTTCTTCCAGTTGTCACACTAGCCTCTGCTAGACCTTTTGTAAAGCTGAAAATTTTAGCTTCACCCTTGGTTCCATTATTGTGTGGTCTGGCCCAGAATTCACTCAGGAGAATTTTTTCTTCATGGGGTATTGCTGGCACTGTTCTATGTTGCAATGTTACTGTTCTGCTGTTGGAGATTCACAGCACAGAGAGAAAATCTGCACCTCTGACATCCAACCCAGCACTCAAACCTGTAGTCCCAGGTTCCTGGGACAGAGGAATGAAACCACTTTTAATTTCTCATCTGCTCATTAAGTGGTTTGTAGACAGTGTTGCAAGTTGTGTGTAGCTAGCCATTTGCTTTAATCTTCTTCCTTTCCCTAAGGATGCTTACTAGTTTTTATCTAGTTTTAAAGACCCCCAAACCACAAAATGCTATTTGTGAATCTTAAAGTATTCATTAATAAAGCCAAAATGGTCAGGTTTTTTTCAGTGTAGAAAGCTTAATTATGACAAATATGGCTGGACTGAGTTAAATCAATATTGATGTAGTGTCAAATGCTGTAGAGTTTGGATTATATAGCTATTACATTAAAATTGCTCTTCTATAAATCCCTGTTGGAAAGACAAAGAGATGATAGGTATGTGCTTTTGTACAGGTAGAGGAAAATACACAAGCTGATGTTTACAGCAGAACACCAGCGATTTTATAAAAAAGAAAAGAAAAAAGTAGAGTGGAGTTGTACCTCTGATGATGAAGCAGTTTAGAACTTTTAAAAGTTCAGGTTCTATCAGAACATTTATAAATTAGACTGATGTTCTAAGCACAGGGTTGTTTGTTTTTTTTTTTTTTTCCTATTTCAAAATGTGGGGGTTTTTAATGAGTGAATAATGTGTATTTTCATGATTGTAAAATTCAGCAATAAAATTGGCAGGAATGTAAAGCTACCACTCAGCCTAATCAGAATCCTATATTCTCCCTACTGTTCCCCCCACAAGATCAATAGATTTGTCACATATTATCTGTGACTTTCTCCAGTATTTTTATTTTATGGCTTCTTCTAAATACCTTAATCAAGCTCGAATTTTCACGCAGTTAAGTTTAGTGTGTGTATGTACATTACCACAGAGAGCAGACAGTTTTTCCACTTGAAAAAAATGACACCTGATAAGATGAACAAAGAAATCATTGTTGCCTCTCACAGGGAAAATTAAAGCACAAAGGGATTTAAGGACACACAGGAAGTCTGTTGGCAGAGCCAAAAACAGAGCTGTCTCTTAAGTTCTGGTGCAAATGCCTCTGCCAGGGGCCAAGCTTCTCGAGCTGGAGAGAAGCCGTCCCTTTCACAGCCCTGCTTCCGGTTGGACTGGGAAAAAGAAACTGAAAAGGCAGGATAGAGAGAAGGAAAAGAAATAATCCTGGTTGTGAAGCCGTGGCCTCTTGTTAAGAGAGAAAAAGCGTTCCCAAACTAACCAACCGATGCCTTCCCCCCTTCCGCTTTATCCCATTCAGACCAAGGAGTAATGTTGCTGAAGTAATCCAAATGTCACAGTGGAGGGTTCTGTGCAACTGATCAGCATAATGGGCTTCCCTTGGCTTGTGCTTTCTCTGGCCATGTACAAAAAGCCCTTCGGCTGACATTTGTTTAATATCTGTTAAGACAAAATATGTGCTTTTTCTAAAAGCCTTGCATTATTGGAACAACCTCCTAGATTTGTTTTTACATATTCCTTCTTTGCATTCTCTTTCTGCCTTTTTATTTAAATTAATCTTGAGGGATTTGTAAAGACTGTGGGATGAAGGCTTTCATTATTTTGGCAGGAATTGCTTAGTTCTGTATAATTCTATTTAATTACATTTCTTCCACCTTAAATCTAAGTCTTGGATGCTACATTCAGAATGTGGCAGCAATTTAAATACAGTTTAGTTGTAACCCAAACAGCAACAGCTTGAGGCAGGCAAGAGTCTGGAAGGAAAACACACCAAATATGAGACACAGCATATCTGTAGTTCACAGTGGGGACTGTGGCAAACAGATACTGCAGGACTGGGCCTTTTCATAAAGTTACTCAAACTGCCCTGACCTATTGGCTGAGTGTGATTTTGTTTGTAAAGTAAATAATAGCACCTCTTTAGTACTTAATTCATTTTGTCTGCTGCAGTTCTTGATACTTTGAAGCTTTCTATCTACTGATAAGGAAGTTTTTCTTTATCTTGTTTGCATGGCAAATCTTTAATGGAAATCAGGCTGTTGAGTTTTTTCAACATTTATAAACTCACTTGTTGGTGCTGTGGTCAAAAGTAGCTTTTGGCTGTGTGTCTTTCTTCACTGGAGTCTTTTCCACTTTTGTTAAACTTGGGTATTTTAAAGGCTATTTTAAAATTGTCCTGTGTAAGAAGGTAATTGTCCTTTGAGTTTGGTCCTGGTTATTAGCTGTGGGAGTTTATCTTAGAATACTAGCTTTAGCCTAATGTTTTTCAGTAAAACTGGATTGCTGTTGGTAAGTTGTCAGTATTGATGCTTGTGGACCATGCCTGTAATAAGTAGGAATTTTATTATTCAAAAATCCTTTTTTAAATCCTTTTTTATTCCTTTTTTTTTTCTTTTTTTTTCTTTTACCAAATAAACTCTATTGAAATTTCTGAGGTTTCTAAGGTTGATTTAGTGTCCTAATGTTACTATTAAACATTGACCATATCAGACATTGGCAAATGAGAAAATAGGTGCTGTCCAAATAAGACTTCATAAACTATTTTATTAACTTGTTACTCCTAGAAGCTGTAACTTCCCTCCTTCTGCTTTCCCCTCCCTTTTCCTCTTTTTCAGTCTAAGTTGGTCATTGCTTTTCCATTGTTCTCAAAGCAAAATGCAGGTCTAAGATATTATTTAAGGGAAAAACCTGAAGTCCCAGAAAATGCTTATTTATCAGTATTGATCCCTCGCATTTGGAAACTTGGTATTACATGCTGTACCTGGAAGTTTATGGGACCTTTTTTCATGTGACTCTGAGACTTGGCTTGAGTGACTTAGAAAAACATTCAGTTTCCCAAATTATTAAACCCTAAAGCATAACAGTCAATCTACTGTCATTTAATACAATCGCTTTTTTCTTTCTTCTTGCAATCCGGTTTCTGATTGGATTAAGAAAGGAAAGTTTTATGCTCAGGAAATTTATATTGCCAAACCTTCATCTTTGATAGAATGACCCCATTATCTACAAAATTAAAGCACTTATTAGTCAAAGAGGGACACTTTCAGAGAATAAAGAGAACCCCTTCCACTTACAATGTAAAATATGTAATTTTTTGTCATCAGCTGTGCTAGGTGTGTGTCTATTCAATGCACAGTAATTCGAAGAAAAGTCAAAGGTACTGATAGTAGCTGAGCCTTGTGTTACAAAGTCAGTGGCATTAGTTTGGATCTCCTGCATTAGAGAACAGTTTAATTATCTCCAATCTTTTGGAGGAACGTACCAAAAACTGACAGTCAACACACTTGTGTCTGTCTTAGTGTGTGTCACAGAGAGGTTATGGATTCAAGGGATTATCCATAGGCCATTGGTTTGATAATAACTAAGGAGTCAAAGAATACAAAAGGAAAAAGTCTTTATAATATGCACAGGCAGTTGGGAGAAATAGAATATGCTAAGACTTTTTTTCAAAAATAATTAGGCCTTTTTAAAAAGAAGAATTTGAAAACAAAAGGCTTTGCACTTTTAATATCTGAGTAAAAATTGCAGTGTAAACTAAAGTCCTAAATCATTACTTTTCGTTAATAAAATAAATCTGAAAATTCTCTCACTTTTGACGAGTAACTGGATTTTCTCCATGCCTTATTTTACTTCTTAGCAGTGGGACAAAATACATTCCTTAAAAATATATAGTCATCTGTCTGCTGATGCACTTACACTCAGACATACAGGTCTAATGTGATAAAATATGATATAATCTCAGGCTAATAAATAAGGTATTTTTCAATGTCCTGAAAATTCATTATTTAAGACAGATGTAAAAACCCACTATAAATTTTGACTTTTAAGCTAATAAAGGAGAGCCAAGAGATTTCTGAATCTGCTGTCTAAGTAGGAAAGAACTAGAACAGATTACTGATTGTCTCTTATAAATCTCCTGGTAGTGAAAAAGATTGTTATGCTTATTACTCACAAATCAAATTTCAAAACATGTTTCCAATTTCTAAAAAGGAAGAGTTTTACTACTTTAGTATTGTGAAACTCACTTTATGAAGGTTCGTGCAACAGGGAGAAGAAATGTCTTCTGTCACTTGGTCATCACTGTTTCTTAAGACAGGTCGTATCCTTCTTTGACATTTCCTAGACTCCTCCAATTTTTTTATCTTTTGGTGAAACAGGTTCATTTCCGATTGCTATTTTAAAAATGGGCTGTGTGGAAATGTTAAAATTCTCAAGCGTTCTTGAAGAAACAACCCAAACCCACATCTCAGTTTGTTCTACCAAATTTTATTTTGTTTTGAATTGAGTAATAAATCCTGATTTTCTTGTTAGGCGTGACCTGATACTGACTGCAGATTTTCAGTGTAGATTTACTTTGTGTTCCATGCTGACTTCAGTTTATGCTTCATATATTTTGATTCCCAAAAGAGTTTCAGAGGTTGTTTGCAGAGTGGCACATTCATTTAACCTCTAATACATTTGTATTTCAAAATAAATAAATAGTCAGTCTTCCTAGTCTTCAGTTTTCAATAGGATTATCTCAATGGTGATAATTTGACAGTTGTCTTAATGCCTTCTCATAACTTTTTCAAAAAGGCTTTTTTTTTTTTTTTTTTTTTTCCCCACTGTTAGGACAGTTGACCAGTGATAGATTGTAGAATATTTCACAGATCACCATGGGGTGTGGACCACATGCAGCAGGGCAAGTGCAGGGAAAAGACATGGCAAAGCCAGTTAGGGCTTTGTTGAAAGGCTCATTCTTGCTTGGGACAAAGTGAACAGTGCCAGTCACGCCGAGCAGCCATGCAGGGAGGACAGAGCCGTCTCAGCCAAATGGTGTGTTCTCTGCAGGAAACCATATCAAACTCATGTTCCTTGAAAAACCTCATCTTCCTGAAGTTTCATTTCAAATGTGAGACTTGGAGGAATCCCAGAAAGATCTTCTTTTCCCTGCCACCCCTGCCTTGTGATCAGCAAAATCTGTGATTCAGTCTATTGTATCATGAAATATGTCAGTACATATGCCCAGAATGATTAATTAGGACTTTCTGTATAAACTGCATCTCTTATTGCCGATGGTATTTGGACTAATGCCTCTGATATTAGAAAAAGCTTTGATTTCAATTACTCTCCTTCCTTGTTAAACAAGTAATAAATTGATTGCTGTGCTTCACTTCTCCATTTTTTCTGTAGTACACTAAAACAAAGAGGCTTCTCTGACTAAATTGAGGCTATATTCAATTAAATTAATTGTAATTTATCCTCACAAAAGGAGAGAAATTTACCAGAAATAACAAAAAACAAAACAGTACAAATCAGCTTTTTATAGAAGTTCAGTAAATAATTTTTTGAAATTCTGATGCATTACCATCCTAGGGTTGTATCACTGTTTCCAGAGTATCCAGTTTTGCTTGTATTACATGTCTTCTCTCAAGGCCTAACTTAAAAAGGTCTGATTTGAAACATATTTGTATTTAAGTGTTTGGGTAACCATGTGTATTTAATACAGAATAAATGTAGCAGCTTTAACTGAGACTGCACTTAAAACCTCTTCTTTCAGTGAGTCCAAGGTACCCCTGGAGAGAGGGCATGCCCAATAATTTGCAGTTAGCTTAAATTGCAATGGATGTTCTAAAATTGCAAGGAGATTTACAAACACTAGTAAGAACATCCCATAATCTTCTACAAATGGATAGCATTATTCCTACTTTATCTATAGAAAATTGAACCATGAAAATGCTAAATGAGTTGCACAACATTGTACAAAAGTTTTAACAACAGAGCAAGAAGTAAAATGCTGTTGTTCTAAAATAACCAGTGTCCGGATGGCATTGATTAGTGTTGCTATCCTGAGAGCTTGCCACCTGTGAAGATTTCATTTTATTACACTTAGCTTAGTTACTAACTCTCAAAGATCCATTGTGAACTTTCAGAAAGGAGTATAGCACTTACTGAGGAAAGAATCAAGATACTTCTCTAGGCTTCATTTATCCCTGCTGTAAGAGGTTCTACTGTGTGAAGTATGGGTTTCTACATTGATTTGGAATCCTCCAGTTGCTTCTAGTACAATGAGCCGTGCAAAATTCCTGAATTTTTTCAATGTTGATACTCTGAAATGGGCCCAGTATTGCCTTGGTTCCCTTACTTCAAGATAATTCATCCTGTAATTCCTTAGTCCTTTATACTGCTTGACTCCAGTCCTCCCTCAATCTTCAGAACTAGCTCTTGCCATCTTGAATTTAGATCCGATTCTTTCCTCCTGCCCCTTATATTCACGTTCCCAGTTATTGATTTTATTGAGCTACTCACACAGGAGGAACTTTCTCCTTTGAACTTCAGTGTCCTGTCCTAGAGATGTCCTGCAAGTTTTACATGCTAACCAGGTAGGGAAAAGATCCTAGCGGTACTTCTGCTGAGGGGAAGTTTAGTGTTCACTGGAGAATTCACATGAGAATAACTATCCCTGGACCCTGTGCCCTTTTAACCTCTCTGCAGGGCTTCTACTTGCCTGGTAGCCCAATTTGCTGCTCACAAGCAAATGTGCATGTGCTGAATCCCTTAACCATCAGCTTGAACTATGCTTGTAATTATTATTCCTTACCTTAATACTTAGTACTCCTCACCCTAAACATTCCTTGGTGAGTTTCACACAGCCCTGCAGATCCCTCTCAAATATTCCAAACTCTCCTGTTTCCCTTTTTCTCTGTAGTGTTGGCTGTGAAGTGCAGGTTGACCCTCTCCAAAGCTCTGCTTCAGTTTCTTGACAGCCTCCAATAGTGACTGGAGTGTTTCTCTCTCTCTTTTTTTATCCCTTGTCTATTACATTTGTATCCCTGTGTTTTGTTCGTGTCTTTCTCATATGCTTTGAATGGGAAAGTTTCTTGAGCTGATAATCCTTGTGAAGCAGGTGCTCTAACATGCCACGCACCCTTACAAATACAAACAGAGGTAGTCAAATTTTGCCAAATAGGAATGTTATTGATTCTTCAGCTGGAAATTAGCATCTTGTCTTAGTTTGAGTTGAAATATGATCTGAAAAGTGAAGTCTCAGGAGAGGATTTCCAATCTGCTATCTGGGCAGTTTAGGTAAAGTGGTGATCTATGATTTTTTTTCTATTGATGTTTGTATCAGTTTAGTACATTTATCTGTTCACTGGAGAAGCAAATGACCTGGCAATGGATGAGATATCACATCACTGAAACACTATGCATCTCTCTGTATATACTAACCAGATTTCTATGTCAGCAGCAAAACCATTAATGCTTGTAACACCTCTTTTGCAAGGCTAAAGTGTGCACAGGGGTTGGCAGCCTGCCTACTGGAACCTTTTGATCCACAATGCACTTCCTGGAAAACTTTACTATGTGTCCTTTCAGCTGGTCTAGGGCAGGGCTTTGATGTCCTGGAATGTGATTGCAATGTGGGTCACCTGTGGACCAAAAAAAAAAAAAAAAAAGGAAAAGTAGAAGGCATAACCGGTCAGATCTTGCTGACAAGGATTTGGTGGTAACAGATCCTGGCTCTGTAATACAATGAGGAGAAAAAGACACATCACTGCATGTTTGGTATGAAGAGAAGATGAAGCATGTAGCCTCTGGTGGTGTCACTTATTGACCAGATGGGTCAGATAGAAATATTGCTTGGGTGAAATCTGTGTGCAGATTAGACTTTGCTTCTGATATATAAGTTTTATGCAGAATTTACAGAATTGCATCCAAGAGCCTTGGTCATGACTTTCTGACACATTTATAATGAGAACTGCAAACACTCAGGATAGGAAAGATCCTCAAGAATTCACACAGTCTGAATATAAAATAAGAGAGAGCAGGCAAGGAAGCACTTAAACACTACTGCCTCCTGTCAGCACTATGCTTGGTATACCAGTATCTTAAGGAAGATCTAACAAGTGAATGCTGAGCACCCAACATTGATGCTGATCAAACAGAAAGACAAATGTGTGAAGATCCTTGTTCCCACAGAGTTATTAAAGAGCAAGACCTGCAGGTGATAAAGAGTGTTTACAGGGAAGCATATTGTTCATGGACTGTTTTATTTCTCTTGACCTTTTCAGGTCTTCCAGGACCTTGGCACTTCTGTGTTGTCTGGTGCATTTAGAGGATACAACATCTGCCTCTTTGCATATGGACAGACAGGTTCAGGAAAAACTTACACAATGATGGGAACACCTGTGAGTTGCACCATTCATTTTTAACTTAGGGTTAAGGGCAGGATGTCTAGCAGAAACATTGCTTTATTTTTAAACAGTGGTTGTGGTGCTTGTTGAGCAGAATGTTTATACATGTTTTATTTGGTTTTAAAATGAATAAAATGTGACCATTTACATTTAGGTAAAAAATAGAGTATCAGGTAAAAATATCAGAAAGTATGGTGGAGTTTGAATATTTATTATTAGATAATCTTCTTACTACTTAAGAATCTTATAATGAAGTTAGAGGACAAAAAAAACAAAAACAAAAAACCTGAATACCCTGTAATAGTTCTGGATTTTAGAAACTATAGCCCAAGATAATACAAAGTATTCATTTCTATGTGATATTTTGGCAATCTGACCTATGCTGAGATTAAGTTACTTTCACAAATAAAACTGGATACAATTCACAGTAATAGTTGTAACAGGCTTGATTATACTTGGAATATTGGGCTGTGGAAAGTAATACTTCACTTTGGTTTTGACATGCATTTAAATGGAATTTACAGAAGCTGTTACATTTTAATATTGTCTACCAGGCATCACCTAAAGTGTATTTTCATATTGCTAAACAGATTGATGGGAGTCAATTGATAATTGATTATTTCCTGTGTTTTGTTGCAACAGAAGGCAAATTGATTTTTATCCATGAATATTCTTAGCTGTTGCTGGAACATACAGCTAAAAAGAAAAAAAAAATAATAGTTTGCATAAGTGGACCAATATTTTCTACACCTGTGAGATTCAATTTATAAGGTGAAATAAAGGCAAAATGTGTTTAAACCCCAAAGATAAGAGGCCTGTTCTAACATAGCTTGTTCTTTTGACAAGAGTTTGGATTTTTTAAATTTTATTTTCTTAATAGACATCAACAATAGGATTTAGTTACATTATTACCACATTCTCTATTAATTTTATATGAAATCGAGTTTTATGCTATAAAAGCCTGAAGAATTGTTAACATTTGGGTTAATAGGTGTCAAAATAGGATATTTGTATTACCTTATTTTGAAAATATCTTAGCAATTCAGAATGGCCACCACTTGAAATTATCATTATTTTCATGGAAATTTCTGGATGTTGTGTTTCTAAGAGATTTCTTGCTTTAAAATAATTTCTTTCTCCAATGCAATTTGAGCTCATCTTTAATAATATATATTCACTGTGAAACACTGTTCCAGTGTTTGGTATAAACATGGTTTTGTCCATGGTGATCCACTTGATGAACCTGGATTTTCTTCTTTTAACACAGATTCAAGTATTCCTTCTGAAAAAAGCCTTTCATCCTATTCAGCCAGCAGAATCCACCTGAGCCCTGGTGTCTTCCCCAGGGTGTGTTGGCACTGCAGTCACTAGAGTGTGAGCAATCATATCATAGGGAGGGTTCATCACACAAAACTATTTCAGGGCTGTGTAGACTGGGTAAAATTTAAATCACCAATCTGGGTATTGTTAGCAGCCTCATATCCTACTCTCTCTGAGAGACAGAGTTTATAAATCTAGAGTATAAAGCTGTTCCAAGGCTCCTCTGTGATGCCATAGCATGAAGAAATAAAAGTAGAATAAGGAAAACCTAAAAATATTCATGAGCAGTCAACCTAGTTTCAGTGTTGGCCTGGCTTCATCTAGTCTGCAACACCTCTGACACAGACATGTGTCGTATCATTACATCAAACAGCTTTTGGATTTAACCCAAGCCTCTAAATTTCTCATCAATGCTGTGTACATTGCCCTAAAATTACTTTAGGTATAAATAGCCATGGCTGTTTGTCTTGTAATCCACCATACAGTCATTACTACACTATGATTCTGTCCTTTTCTTATAACTTGGCTTTTGTTTAAGAATAGGTTTTGCATGAGTGTTAGAAAATGTATTATTTAATTTTTTTGTGTTTGTTATTTGAAGGCATCCATTGGGCTGACACCTCGTATATGTGAGGTATTATTTTTTTTCTTCACTTGCATTTGTTTAAGCAGTTAGATTTTCTTAATGTATTTTATATTTACATAAACTTCTTCTTTGTGAAGGGCCTCTTTTCAAGGAAGAATGACTACTCAGACCAGATGGCATCGTGCAGAGTAAAGGTCAGGTAAGTGTGTCACTGTTTTGGACAAGAATATGAAAGCTTTTAACAACATACTTCTGTGGTTGAACAAAGTCAAGCCTAGTTTATTTTTTTCTGTTTTCTTAGAAGATAGTTTTTGAACAAGGGGGGAAACACAGAGGAATGATGAGAAAGTATTGGATTTAATTTTCCATCTAAGTGTAGTTCTTTGGAGTCAGTCTGTTCACTTCTGTGTAAAAAGCTGAAATAGGAATGCAGTGAAGAATTACTTGCCTTGTTTAACTCCTAAATTGAGCCATAATCCTACATTCTGGTCTTAATCATTATTCCCTTGGACCTAATAAAGCATTGTGTTTGGAAATCTGGAGATTTGAGCAGACTAGTGCAAAAAATCTGTGTAAGAGTAAGTTACATTGTCTAAATATACAGTTACTTCTTTTGTTTTGTTTTTTAGTTGAGTGAATTTAACTTTCCTTTTTTTTTTTTTTCTTTTTAGTTTTCTTGAAATCTATAACGAGCGTGTCCGAGACCTGTTAAAACAGTCAGACCGAAAGAAACCTTACACACTTCGAGTTCGAGAGCACCCTGAAACAGGGCCTTATGTACAAGGTGAGAGTGGGATTCTCAATTTGCATCAGAACTGCAAGGGAGTGCAGGTCAGATGTGTCTGTGTCTTTGCATGTATTCCTGCAGCGATCATAATTGCCTCTGCTCTTCAAGGGTTACTTCTCTTAAATGTTTTTCTTGTTGTATGGCCACCTGTAGTACACTGAAAGCTTTGACTCTGTTGTCCTACTGGCTGGATATCCTGCACTGTCTGCCTTTTCCAGCCATAGGTCATGTGGGAGCCATATTATTTTTCTTTCTTTTATTTTAAAGAAATATTAAATGAATCAAGAAATCTACTAACATTAGCTCTAAATGGGTACTCCAGAACAGCTTAAGGTCCCTTCATGCCTGTTTCATACCTTGACAGCAGAATATACACTGAAAAAACCCAAAAAGTAGATGAATTCAACTGTTTGATGTTGCAGGGCAGGCCATGAGAAGGAATGAAAATCTCACTCAAGTGAAAACCTAATAAGCTTCATTTTCAGTTGTCAGCTTTTTCAGTTGTCTTTCTTACTTTAGTTCTTACCTTCTCTTTCATTGTTTTTTCTACTTCTGGTTTATTTTCAGTTTTGATTGTCGCTTTCACCTCAAGGTCTCATACAGCTTTAAATTGCAGTCTGGCCTTTGGTATTTCGTAAATTGATTGGCTTCTGGTGTAAAGTTTGCCAGCTACATTGCCATGTATCTGACCAACAGCTGAAAAATATCATATCTCAAAATCAGTGCACCAGCGTAAAATCATACAAAGTAGATTTATGGTGGAGATCAGAAAGAAGAGTGTTTTCCAAACTGGAGCTTTGTTTAGAAAGTAAATGCGTACATTTCCTTCTCTTCATGCCTTACATCCAGTGGACAGAATTCCAGAGCAGCCTCTGGTATCACTGACTGCAACTGCTTGGCTGGCCACCAAGTGAGTAGGAATACCCAAGGGGGTGTGCACTTAGTACACAAAATGCATATCACATAGAATTTTATGGATCCTGTCACATCAGAGCAAATACTGGTTTGTCCTGACTTCTAAGTAGAGTCCTTGTCTCTGTTTAGTGAATTTCTCTTGCTCTCCCTGGTTGACTTTTCTCCCTGTTTTTCTTTGTTATGGCATTACCCATCACATGGTTATCCCTCCTCCAGAGATTAAAAAGGAAGATGTGACAACAGACAGAGTGACTTGACTGTGTGATTGGATGGAGCCTGATGGAATGGAGCCCAGCTCTGACTCCTTAGACACCTGCTGTATTGGTCGTAGTACATCTAACAACCATTGCTGTTACCAATTCCTCCTCCCAAAATATGAAATTAGCACTTGGAAAATGTTGAACTTTCATGGTCCTGTACACAATGCCTATCAGACATTCTGATTGTTTCAGCTGTGCTTTCCCAGCTCATCAGCATCCTGTTTAAGGAGACTTGGAAAATTATATAGATGGTCTCAATGGTATGGCAAACATAATTTTTTGAAAAGCAGATTCATAGACATTTGGCTTTTATTTAGGGCTCTCCAAGATTTTCTTTCCACTTGCTTGTTATTGGAGAACTTCATTGTTGATGGAGTTCAGATACTAATTATTTTCTCTTAGCAGCTGTGCATTCATCATGCAAGAAAGGGTCTTTAAACTGCTTCCTTCCTTGGCAATTTCTTTTCTCAGGCCTTATATCTCCACTGATTCCTTGGCTGCATATAATGGACTTTCTCTGTTTCAAAAGAGAATAAAGTTATAGCTTCTGCCAATGGGCTGGCTTGCCTTTTGTCACTGTTTTGTCTTCATCTGGAACCTTCCAGGCCAATTCTGCCACTTCTTTTTCAATTCTATTGTGGCTTTTTTTGTTGTTGTGGAGTTCATTGATGGGGGGGAGGGTTGTTTGTTTATTTGTTTCTATTGTGGTTTTGGGAGGTTTTTATTTAGCCTTTTTGAATAAGGATTTTATACTTGGATGCAGCTGAAATTTTTGATTGGAAAAATTTTATGCTAGAGCCCTGAAATATGCCAATAAAGTTCCTAGTTGATTAGATTTTGTAAATTAAGAGGAAAAGATAATGGCAAAAGATTACCCAAAGTAATGTCTGCCATTTCTGGCCACATTTGTAAATTCAGTTTGAATAATTTATTTTAGATTATTCATTCCTTCTGTATATTATGACAGCCTCAAAATAAAATTGTGTTAGTGCCTGTAAGAAAAACTTTATTTTCAGTAGTAAGTGTGATTCATGTTTTTTTAAAATAACTGATCACATGCATGAGAAATAAAATATTTTCTCTTCTGAGGACACCATGAGGTACAATTAGATGCTGTTGTGAGACCATGTGAACTGAAGTAACTTCAGGCTGATGAGTCAGTGACTTAGGGCAAGAGATGACAGTTCTTTTTTTTAGACATGTGTATACAAATATATATTAATAAATTTGCCTATGCAGTTTATGCACTTGACAACTGTGACAGATTGCTTTGCTTGAGACAGCCCTAGTGTCTGTTGAGGAGAGGGACTAATGAAGTGTGATGGAACTGCATTCATTAGCTCACACCAAAAAATAAGCACCAGTGACTTGAATGCAAGTTTGAAGTATAGGCAGCTTGATTTCAACAAGATCATATTCAAGAAAGCCTCTTATGGAGAGGTTCACAACACTGGTACAAAATGCCCTTCTCAACTGCACTAATGTATTGCTGCAATCAAAGATTGCTGAGCTCTGTGATGAGGGTTTTCTATGAGCTGAAGTAGTCTTTGGCAGTTTTATGTGCAGTCTCTTTGTGCAGGATCAGAGTGCAAGAATAATATTTCCAATAGCTAGACAGCTAAGATCAAAATTATCAGCAAGTTTACTGGGAGAGCTTGCTTTGTGTTTCATTTCCAGGCAATTTACTGTATGGGAGAAATGAAATTGGTGCACATCAGCAAAGCTCAGAAATTTTTCATTGTTTTACATAGATCAAGCAAGTTAAGGACTAGCTGCTGTATTTGCATCCTACTTCTTGCAAGGAATCAGCAACTTTAAGGTTTGCTGACTCCTATGGGGAGCTTTTCAGTGTATGTTAGTTCTAGTTGTGTGTTTGGTGTCAATGACATCTGGAGTACAGTTAGCTGTGGATGAAGAATAGAGAGAGGGGAAAATTAGAAAACATAATCCCTTTAAAGACACTTAGATGCTCTGGGCAATGCATTTTCCATTTGAAAGTCCAGTCAGAAAGTCCCAGCTCTGAACACTAAGTATTTTAAATGATTTCCAACCCATCGTTTTTTTCGCGTAAAGGCTGAGAGATTGTAGCCTTTAAAATGCTGAAAGTGTTTCAGTGCTTTGGATTGGAATCGTTTCAAACTTCCCCCTCACAGATGGTTGCACTGTTAAGGAATCAGCCTCTCTTAAATCAGGAAATGATGCAATCTATTTTATTACTCTGAGACAGATTTCTAGGGGAGATCCTTTCTTAGTCCAAGGCAGATTTCTAGATGAGCAAGTGGTTTTGATCTTTCTATGGGACTTGAAAATGACCTTTCTTTTTCTGGCAGCCAACAGAACATTATATCATTTCTTTTCAAGCAGTATATAAATATTTCATTAGCATTATTAAAAAGCTAATTATTTTAAACTCTCTGCTAGATTCACAATTCCAGTGCTTAGGGAAATGTAGGCAGGTAAGAATTTCTTCTATGCTTCCTTTTTATAATGGTATTTTTATTCAGTTAAATAAGACCCTGAAAAGGGGTCTGGGAAAACAATGTATGATAGTTTCCATATTCTGAGCTTTGAAGATCCCAGTGCGGCTGGACAAATAATGGGCCTCTTTCTCAAATGGAAAATGTGATGACTTCTGGAATTAATGTGCTGTAAAGAGACACTAGAGAGCAGAAGAAATAGTTTTATTTGAAAATCATTCTATAATTTGTGTGTGTGCAAGTATTCACACACACACGGTTAGGTGCTTTTTTTAAAGTGTGGGTGATCCAAAAAGCTTTTTTTTTTTTTCTTTATATGTATCAGTTATTAAAGGTCTAAAGTAAAATCCCTTCTTTGCTTTAGGTTTTGCTTTCATTTAGAGTTAAGCAAGCTGTTATCATGAAAGGATAGACTAACAATATCAGCAGTACCTATTTCAGTCTTGTTGTATTTCATATTAATCTTGACTTACATTCTAGCAGTAGACAAATTATTTGATCCAAATAAATAATTTTTTTTCAGTGCTTCCCCTTCACCCACGCTTTTGTGGTCTGTAGTAAAACAATCCAAACCTAAATCTGTGGAGGGAGAGGAAGTTGCTCTGGATTTCCAACTGTGAGATAAAACATTCTGCGCAGGCGTGTTTTGTTGGCTCTGACATGGCAAAGACTTGCTTCACAACTCAGGTGTTTTTTAAGGAGTCACTGCAGTACAAATGAGAAATAGTCCTCAGTGACAAGGCATATTAAACTGGATTTATGGGAAGTACAAGCCTATTGAGGATGATTTCCTGCTTGTGCTGGAATTTGCATTTTGCCAGGAGCTGGCAGTGCCTCAGCACAGCAGCACACCGCCCTCCACTGGGGCCCTCTGGGTCATGATCACCCCTCCAGCACAGCAGGCTCTGAATGTGGGAATCCTTTCATTTCTTTAGGGGGCTTTCCCCTCCTTAAAAATAGAATCAGTTGTAAAAAAACAAAGAAGTAAAACCAACCAAAAACAAACTGAAAGGAGAAGACAAGAAAAGGCCAGATGATTAATACCATTATTTGGGGAGATCTTTCAAAAAGCCATCTGAGGAGAGAAGTGCATGAAGATTCCCAAGTGCAGAGTAAAGCCTGTTTAACTCTGTGGTAGTTATTCACAGGGGTTAGTTCCTAGTTCAGTTTGTTGTGTGAGCAGAGCCATCGTCCAGAGGCAATGGCCAAAATCTCTTTTGTAGGATCTGTACTCAAGTTGAACCAGTGACATAGATGGAAATTTATTATGGACTTAGGGTTTTGCTGTTTTTTAAGTACTATTGTTGTCCAGATGGAAAAGTTCTGATCTTTGAAGGTATGAGGTGTTTTTTATACTAATGTCACTGCATAGGAAGGATGAACTAGAATTTTTTACTTAATTTTTAAAAGTGAAATAGTTGTGGGTTTTAATAAAATTTACTGTAATCGAGAGACTACATGTATAATAGACTGTCATCTCAGCACAACATCCTTATTTTCATGATGTTGGGTAAATTGTTGGATAAACTGAATGAAACTTCTTGAGAAAGCAAATATTTAAACTCTTCTTGAATCTTCGGCAGGTTTGACCCAGCATTTAGTTACAGACTACAAGCAAGTTGTAAAACTTCTGGAAGAAGGAATAGCTAAAAGGTATTTTCCACAACAAACCAGCTCCATCTGTATTTAACTCTTCTTTCCCTGCTTGCTGATTTCATTGATGTTTATTTTACTGGCTGGGTTGCCAGTGCTTTGTGATGACAGGATGTCAGAGTTGGTGATCCTGCACATGACACACACGAGATGTTGCCTATCATCATATTGTCCAGACCAAGAGCTACAAGCACTCATGAAGTTGTTTCTTCAAAATTGATCCCATACTGACTTACCCAGAAGATTCCACCATCTGTCTGTGATAAAAAATGCAATCCAAGAAAACATTTTGCTGTAAACAGACAATCTGTTTTTCCCCTTCGCTTGGTCATGATACTTTAGACTGGATAGCTTTCAACTCACTTTGTAGTGTAATTCAGTGATTTAAAACTGCTGAAAATACAATGTATACTTATTTATTTTCTAGAAGTACTTGGTTTACAATTATTTGGTTTTACTTCTGTAATTTCCTAGTCCAAATTGTGTGTTTGCTGTCAGTGAACTGTGGGATTTGGAACACTGGTTAGGCCAATGATTTTGGCTCTTGTTGCTTGAGACACTTTGACAAGAAGTCTTGAATATCTTTCTTTACAGGTGCCATTAGAGTAATGGAAAAGAGTTACATTTGAAAGGATCCTCCAAATTCTAATCACAGTTCCAAAACTGGTATGAAGTCTCATCATAAGAGTAGTGAAGGTTTTAGAATAACAGTGAAGGCTGGCAAGTAAATAAAAACTAAACTGGATTATCACAAAAAAACCCCATAGAATACACATCAGGATTAAGTTTTGCTGTTTCTGCTTGTAGCAATTAATAGATGGAGCTTTATCATAAAAAGAGACTTTCGGTACAACAAAATTCCAGGTGAATGCATGGGTTACATGGGTTGTGAGTGATTGAGATGTGAACTTCCTCTGTGACTACCTTATATGTGTTGTTGAAGTGAGGAGCACTGACACTTCCTCCTCCAAATCTTGGAGCACTGTCTTTTTCTCTTTTACTTTATAAACTTCGATGCTGTGCCCTTACATTCTCTGCCCACTGTGGGGCTGTTTTCTGTATTCTGCCCTTTACCTAATTGTTTGTCTTCCTCCTCCAATTTCAGAAGACTAGTTCATGTTCTCCTTCTACCTCAGCTTTGGCTTGCTTGTAATCTGAATGTCCTCAGCTGCCTGTAGCTTTTGGCAGTGGCCACTCACATGACTGTGGAGGAGGTTAGGAAGCAGAGAACAGCAGGGAGGAGCGTCCTGGCTTTGCCCTCATGCCCTGAGCACTCAGCAGCAGACACACAGCTGCAGGTCTCTGCTGTCTAGTGCAACTGGTCTCTGCAGTGCTCTGACAGCTGGGCTTGTAACAAAAGCATGGTAGCACAGTCCTTTTCTGCACTACTAAAATTACCTGCTGTTGTTGAGGGCAGGCTTGGTAAAACTGATGATAAAGGCTGCACATATAGCTGATACTCAAAGCAAGCTCAAGGGAGAAAAACCTGTGTCCTTGCTTTTGCCCTGGACAAAATCCTGCTTTCTTTGGGGTTTTCTAATTAAAACAACAATAAAGAAAGTAGAATTTCTAAAAGTTTGCATTACAGAGGCAATGGGAGGGTGCTACCTCCTTCAGTGAGCAGTTTCTGCTTACCAGAGTGCACTGGGTCAGAGCACGAGAGCTGCTTGACCCATCTGTCCATGGCAGAGTCAAGCAAGCACCACACAGGGAATTCCAGCATTCATTTAGCACTCACATGTGTGGACTGGTTAGTCCCACTGGACTGCCCTAAGAGTGTAAAAGAGCTGTATCAGGGTAAAGGAACCCCAGAAGTGGTGTGTGAAGGATTTTGAACCCTTTGGAAATGCCGAGGGATAAAAATGGGGACAAATGGAGAGGAGGTGCTGGGCTTGTACTCTCTGTATTGAGGATGACCTGTTTGATGCTGTTGCTGGCTGTACTTCTCTGCTGTGTTCCATGCTTATGCCACACCTTATACCTGTGCTGTAAGGCTGCTTTAAGATATCTCCTCAGAGTGCTGCTGGTGGAAAAAAACACCTCTAATTGATCCTTAGTTTCCACCCTTCTATGTTCTCTGCCAAATGCTCTGGGATCAGATCCAAGAATGCAGCCTGCCGTATTCTCCAAGTTTCACATTTTTTCATTTATCTGCTGTATTTGTTAATTTTGATTTCCCTGAATACAGGGAAGTAACTCTTTGTAATTGAATGGTTTGTTCTTCTTTCTAGAATCACAGCAGCTACACATATTCACAATGCCAGCAGCAGATCCCATGCTATCTTCACCATCCACTACACTCAGGTTAGCTAAAAATAAGCCAACTTCCTCTACACTTATAAAAGCATTGTTCACTGTGTTGTGCATTGTTTACTTGGCACGATTTTGTGCTGTTTGTAGTAATAGTGGAAGCTGTTACTTATTTCCTTTGTATCACGCTGCAGATGTGTTCAGTGTTTATTGAAGCATTCTGCTCCTTTGTGTAAGGTTAGTCAGAAGTGATGCCAAAACCTCACTTTTAAAAGGAATGTTTTCAGTTCTAATCAGCCCTTTGAAATGCAATAACCCCTCTCGGATGCTGTGAAAATTACGTGTGAATATGTTTGAGGTTATGTTTTATCACTTTGTTCAGGATTCATAATCACAGTACAGCATTAATTTACACCAAAATTTTGTATCTGCCCAGCTTTTTAGATGTGCTCATCTCTTTAGCATTTGGCATCCAGTACTCTCCCTGAAACAATGCAGCCTTTTTCTGGAGGAATTACATCCTTCCCTGGCAGGGAAGTCATTCAGTGATCCAATAGACCTTTTCTGTCTCACACTTCTAACATCCTGCAATCACAGAACATTTTGGGATATTTTTCCTTAGTTTCACAGAAGACCTTTGGAATACATTAGTAGAAAATAACTCTGCAAGGTCTACAAGAAAGCTTTTCACAGTCTCTAGGCAGTAAAGGGTTTTTTGAGAGGAAATTGGCATAAGAGGGTAGTTTCTCTGTGGGGTGAGAAAGCTGTTGAGTTAGTGGTTTGAACACAGTCAGAGGGTCAAGGTTACAAACAAAGGCAGTGAGACAGTCATTTGTACAACTCAGCTTCAAACAAAAGAGTGCATCAATTTTATTTTCATTAATTAATTAAGGGGAATAATCTTTCCTTATTGATGTTTTTGACTTCAGGCTATATTGGAGAACAATCTTCCCTCTGAAATTGCAAGCAAGATCAACTTAGTGGACCTTGCAGGCAGGTAATAAAATACTAAAGAGCAAAAAGAAATTTTTTTCTGAAGATGCTGGCAGCACTGCCTTAAAAGATGAAGTTTAATATTTTAAAATTTCGTTGAACTAACAGTGAGCATGACTTTCTTTTAACGTAACAGGGAATATTAAGCTAACATTGTCTTTGTCTTTAGTTCTTCTGTACTGGGTATTGGTTTTCATTGAGTCAGGGAACTCTTGGGTCCTCAGAACCAATTCTGTGCTGTTGCATACATTTCTCAAGAATTTTAGAACAGTTATAGAAAAGGACTTTTGTTTTCTCGAGAACATAAATCACCATGCACGTATGGTCAGAGAGAGTGGCATTGAGGGAATATACAGACTTTTGTACTGAGCCAGTCTACCCTTGAGGAGTTGTGAAATGTATGCTGTTTTTTAAATTCAGAACCACTATGATTACGTTGCCCAGTTCAAACTTGAGTCTATGTTTTGGTGGGTCTTCAACAGTAACTTGCACTAACAGCCTTCACTCCTGGTTGTTTGGACTTTCTGAAATAGAGGGCAATATAAAATATTTCAAGTATATGGGGTTTTTAATTGCAAAGCTCATAATTTCTGTTTTCTTGTACTGCTTGAAAATACATAATGGTTTCTTATTGACTGTATGTTAATAATTAGGCATTTTTGTTTATTTTGCATTGTCTTTTTCATGCCTGCCTGCTACAGTGAAAGAGCTGATCCCAGTTACTGTAAAGATAGAATTACCGAAGGTGCCAATATTAACAAGTCATTAGTTACACTTGGAATTGTCATATCCACTTTAGGTAAGCACATTAGTTCTTTATACTGAAGGGTAGTGATGAAAACATACGATTTGCTCACTGTGTGTTGAGTGTAAATGGTTTTTTGTATTTACATCAAAAAACTCGACTGAGCAGCTGTGTGGTGTCTTCATATACTGTAATTACATCTAAGAAAATTAAATAGCCATGACAGAAAAAAATGACCCCTTTCCTGAGCTCTGTGGTATTTCTCCCTCAGCACAAAATTCCCAGATGTTCAGCAGCTGCCAGAGCATTAACAGCATCACAAGTGAAGGGGAGAGCAGCCATGTGGACAGCCCTCCCTCTGGCAGCAGCGGTGGGAGCAGGCGGCCAGCTTACATCCCCTACCGTGACTCCATCCTCACCTGGCTGCTCAAGGACAGCCTGGGGGGCAACTCCAAGACCATTATGATTGCCAGTGAGTTTGGTTTCATTAATTGTTTTATATTTTGCACTACATTGTGCCTTTAATATACACCTCTACTGCAGTGAGAAAACAGCTATGACACTTAGATTCTGTCCTTGTAAAGATTTTCATAAATACTTCATAGAATACTTAAGGAAATTCAAATGCATGCTGATTGTGCATGAAATTATGTTTAAGAGTCTTACCAAGGTCATAGCTTTTAGGTGATTCATTCAGTTATAAATACAGTCTGGAGAAGACATTCTCTGTGATCCTAATGAAATAACCCTAGGGTTATTTTTTTGCTTCATCTTTTAAAGAAGCAAGACTAAAAAAAGCCAACACTTTTTGAAAAGTGTTGGATTAAACTGAATGATTTTTAAAATTGTGTCTTTTTTTTCTATCTGTAGCAATCTCACCTGCCAGCTCCAGCTACAATGAGACCATGAGTACCTTGAGATATGCTGCAAATGCCAAAAATATCATTAACAAGCCCAGAGTAAATGAGGTGAGGCCTTGAGTTCTGCCTAAGGTAGCCTATGCAGTCACAATTTGTCTTTTTCTCAGTACACAAAATAATGAAGCCTTTAAATACATGGGAATAATTCTGGCCACAGAACCTGAGCTTCGTTCATTGCCTCTTCTAGGAATGAGCTCTGACTTTAGGACAGATTCATTTGTTTGATTATACATAGGTCCTTCACAGGCTGCACAAGTTCAAAAATGGCAGAGTATTAAGGATAGAGTCAGATGCTGCGCTGGGGGCCTGAATTCTATTGCTGCCTCTGCTATCCCATTCTTGTTCAATGCTAGATGTTCAGATGCTTAAGACAAATTTTCAGTGTGTGCTTTTTTTCTCATTTTCCACCCTTACGCTCAATCCACATTTATCAAATGTGAAAAATGTAAACTATCTCACTCAAAGACAGTGTAAAAATAGGTGTGAGGTTTTAGATACTATAGTTATAAGAACCAGCATTAAAAATAATTCATGGGAAAGTGCATAATTCTATCTGTCTTTACAGCAAAATTCAAGTAGCACATACTGATCCAGATCTGCAGTCACATATGCTAGAGATATAAAGCTACAGAATTTCTGCTCTGTAACTGAGCATTCCTGACCTGGAATTTTGCATGAGGCTCCCTTTACACATGATCATATAAATTAAGGACTGAGTCACAGTGCATCCATTTAAGGAATATACAGTGAATTTAGGTTTCAAAAACAGTTGTGATTCCAGCCATTTCCTAATATTTAATCCACTGACTTTACAGCATTAGTAGTATTCTTTTGTGATTTGGCATGAGTCTATCAAGATTTTATTTTGCAGAATAGAATCTTAGAGTTGTACTTCACTATTTTCTTTCCTATCAATTCTCGGTTAAATTTGGGCAGAAGGAAACCTTTCTAATCCTAGGTTTTCCAAATTTCATTTTCATTTTAATTACCAGTGCCTATAAGTAGCTTTCAGACATCAATAGTAGCAGCAATTGTGTGCTTGGGTTTTGCCAGCAGCAGTTCTCAGCTCTGTGATAGGCTAAAGTCACATAAACACTCCTGGGTAAGCCACTTGTCACACACAGCCTCTCAGGCTCCCAACTTATGTTTCCATCTCTCTCTTGCACAGCCCATGCTAGACTCAACCCCAGCCCTTCGTTCTTCCCCTCACTGCAAATTGACCTGGCAGCCCAGAGAAAGCTGATTCTTGACTCAAGAGTTTGTCTGAAATGTCTGTAAATCTGTTTTCCAGAAACTGTCAGTGCCGAAACGCTTACTCTGAAAGCAAGATAAATGCCTCCACACCAAGCAGACAGGAAATTCTTTATGTATCAGCTGCAAGGACTTTTAATACCATCCTGGATGACATCCTGATTTTGTCTCCTCTAATCGGATTTTATACACTGGCATTAAGCAACAGCGTCTTTCTGATGTAGTGTAACTATTTTGAAAGTAAATCCTTAGAAGCAGTGATGTATCCATCTAGTCATGATAGGAACAAATGTTATGGCAGGTCTGTGTTCAGAAGAGAGAAGGAAAAAAGTTTATAGTAAAAGAGAATCTATCAAAGGTGAGAACCACCTGTCCCTAGGCAGTACGTCTCAAGGGCCTGGCAGAGTGAAGCAAGGAGTACTGCTGAGAGATTGCCTATTCTGCTCTCTTCCTGGCTGTTGGAATATTTCCACACTGATTTCTTTAGCTAGAGTTTTTTTTAAGACCAATTTTTCCAACAGTCTGTGTTTCAATGTTTCAGGATGCAAATGTGAAACTGATCAGAGAACTGAGAGAAGAAATTGATAGGTTGAAAACTATGCTGATGAGCTTTGAACTGGTATGTAGCAACATTTCCCTACTGAAGCTTTTGTGTTACTTTAGGTAGCTTACTTTCATCTCATCTGTTTATCTTTCCATGTTTATTGTAACTGGAGACAAATTAAACTGTTCTCTGGATGATTTTGTAATTTTTATAAGGTTAACTGCTTTTCTGTCATTTTTCCTCTTTCTGTCACTCTACTGATGAACCTGAAGTGTAAGTAGTCATGTAATGATTCAAGTGGATTTCTTTGCCTGTCTTTCATAGAGTTGGATGATTTAACTGCCCAGAAGTACCATGAAATAGAAATATTTTATTTTTAAGGATATGGAAGTTTCAAGAGATGAATTGACGTTTCATCTCTTGACATTGCATCAAGCAGACGTTGATGCTGTCTTCCTCTAAAATAGATGTGAACGTCTGTGAGCCCTCACAATACAGCTGACATTCCTGGTGTTTTTCTCTGTTGGAATAATAATAGTGTCTTGGTTTTCCAAGCCATGGAGAGAATGTTTTGCTGAGAGAGACAGGAACTATACTTCAGAATTTGTTTACATAACTCTCAGTTACTGCTTTTTCACCAGTTCTTTATTCCAAAAAATTGCATGCAATAGCTAGAGAGATGTAGGCTAGATGTTAAAAGGCAGCATGTGTATTCTGTCTTTCCTTCTCTTGACTTCATCACCTTGAAATGCTGGAGAGTGAAAGAATATGTCTGCCAGTTGTGAATAAGAAAGCTAACTTGTAGATCTTGGTGGCTGTTGTTTGTACAGAGAAATTCCAGTCCCTCTTGGAGTGATGACAGAGATGGCAACCTGACTGAGCTGGTGCTTCAGAATGAAATTAAGGTGTGTATGATTTACTTGATGCTGTAACTATCTCCTGCCCCACTAAGCCAGGGGGATAGCACTGCTGTAGTTGTAAAACTACAGTGAAAACTCTTTTGTCTTAATCCTTTCCTTTTTCCTCTGCAAATGCAGGAAACTGCTGTCCTTAATTCAATGTTGAGTGTACTCTACCAGCTTGTGACAAAAGTCTCATGTCCTTAATGGGACACAGTCCATTGTGCATCACTAAGCCTGCACAATCTACCTCTTGTTTAAAGCTGTCTCAATATATCACAGCAATTCATTATACACAGTCTCTCCCTTCTAACATAAACTCCAGTTTATTCAAATGAAATTTCTGTACACTTACCAAAATTACTGAGAAGGTTTGATCACTGCTAACCTAGAAAGGTTTTGCAGACTTTAAATTTTGCCTGAAAACAGGCAAAATAATTTGTTAGCATGATCCAAAAGAAAAATTAATCTGCTTAGTAAGTGAAAGATTTCTCTCTCATATTCTTTAAGATTGAGCAATTGACCAAAGACTGGACAAGTAAGTGGACAGACAGGAAAGCCATCATGGAAGAATACAGTGTGGACATCAACAAAGAAAAAGCTGGAGTAACAATAGATTCTAATTTACCTCATCTAATGGCCATGGATGATGATATCCTTAGCACAGGAGTGGTGCTGTACCATCTCAGGGTGAGATATGGTCACTTGTCTTATTTTACCCTTTAATTTGAAAATATTTGTTTTCTTTGGAAATGGAGGGTGGTTAGGGTGACATTGACACCATAGTTATAAAAACATGAAGGTCACAGATCACAAGACATAATGGGGGGGGAGGGAAGCAGAAAATAATTGGAAAGTGAGAAGGAGAAGAATTCATATAATTTGGCCTCTTATGAATGAATGAGCATGCAAAGTCTTTGATATTGTATTACAAGCAAATCAAAATATTAAAATTAGTCCACAAAGCATGAGGGCAGTTATGAGTTAGTATATGTGGAAACTTAAATGATGATGCTTAAAGTATTCCAGACACACTGGTCCAAATTTTATCATGCATTTGTATACATAAGACTGGGATATTTGAATATGTATAGATAAAAGTAAGGTTTAAGAAACAAATGCTCCCTTTGACAATTATTTCAATACGTTGTTTTTAACCCTATGAGAGATCTGCCACGTAGATACCAGGTATGTAGCATGAAGGTTAATTACTTGCTTCAGTGCTATTTTTTAGGGTCATGTAGAACTCCTGGCCTCATAGACACTGTCTTTTTGTGTAGCTGCTAATTTAAGGCAAGGTTTCCACCAAGAAACTTATAACATTGTATGTATATTACTGCACATTATGGCGTATGATGTGCTTGGCTGGGTCAGACAGTTTTAGGGGTTTTCTGCTTTTTGGCGCAGCAAGTGCTAAGCCAGTCTTGAACGTTTTTTA
Source organism: Sylvia atricapilla (assembly GCF_009819655.1). Taxonomy (NCBI): domain Eukaryota; kingdom Metazoa; phylum Chordata; class Aves; order Passeriformes; family Sylviidae; genus Sylvia; species Sylvia atricapilla. The sequence goes on from NC_089145.1 coordinate 26,684,412, forward strand.
ATGTTGTTTAAACAAATAGAAATTACTAAAATATTAATGCTGCTTAATGTGAAAGGAATGTTGGATGGGCACTTCTACAGAGGTGCACTCATTGCCAAGATATATGTTAAATATGGTTGAGAATCATGTATCTGTCTACTAATAAAAAAAATCTTTATCTAGATTTTGTGGGAATTGACAGTTTAAGGACACAGGATTTTTTTATTCCCCTTAAAAATGACAACAAATAGTTAAAAGAGAAATCCTGCTGTTCATCTGTTATGTTGAAGGAGAAACTTAACTAATTTTTCCTCATGCCAACACAAAGTAATTGTACCAGGTATTTATTAGGGACCAGTATTTATGTCCAGTGCTAATCAACATGCAACTTCAACTACTCAACCCTGCATTAACAATAAATATTTATGGAAAGCAACTGCTACTACTTAAATGTTTTTTCTGTTATGTGCCATTGGGGAAAGAGAAAATACTTTCCCATACTAATTTTGACAACACCTAATTTAAATATATTCATTTTAATGGCATAACCTGGTTTGAAGGGTCACCTTCTGAAGTCATTCATGACTCTGTCACTCTAACATCTTTGTCCCTTCTTTCTTTGCTTCTAGATGCTGCCTTTTCTTTTCTTTGTGCTTTACATCTTTTAGTCTCTGGTGTCTGTTACCTTCATCTGAACAGCAAGAAGGTAAAACATTAGTGGTTCCTTACAAATTAGGGTTTCACCATACAACAGCTCTTTACATTGTACTTCTAGAGAGAGTTCACAGCAGCAGTTTTCAGATCATGCAAAATAAATTTTGTGTTACTCTTTTACTCCCCTGATATTTCATAGCATTAATTGCACTAATCAATGCTGTGGCTATGTTTAATTTTCTGGCTTTCATTAATAAAAGATGTATGTTTTCCTGTGATTTAGCTGATCTTTTTTGTATTGCTTAAAAATATGCAATTTGTTTACTGTTTCAGTAAAAGGGGCACTTCATAACCTTTTTGAAAGTTGGAGTACTTCCAGAACTGAAGGGGCAAAACAGTCTTATTCTTTATGGTTCTGTAATGTACCTAAGGAATTCTACCTCTAGTCAGGAGACAGGGCCAGAAGAGGTAACAATATAAAAACACTTCAAGAGATGTGAAGATGAGTTGTGGTGTGCTCAGGTCAGGTTGTGCAGTTGTTTCATCTGAAACATCTTTCTCTTTTTCAGGTAGAATACTTAATATTAAATTAGGAAAGAGTATAAACATTACAATTATTAGCTCAATAATAGCATTTTCAAAACGTGATCAGCATGGTCCTGGGATATGGTTATTTTTGTTTTGTTGAGTTGGTTTGCTTGTATCATATCTGTACCCTTGGTCTCACCTGCAATTTTTAGTTGGATTTGAATTTACCCAAAATTGCTCCACTGACTAGGATGCTGTTGTGAATTTCCTGAGCCAATACTACTGTAATACATTTTCCTAAATTAAATTGTATTACTATAGAGTTAGTTCAGCAACCTGGAAAAAGTTTCGTTAGCACTTACAATAACTATTTCATTGCCAAAGAAGAAGATAATTGATAGCAAAGAAGATAATTGATAAGGAGAACTTCTAGGAGTTAGTTTACTTCTGTCTGTATAAAATACATGTTGCTAATTCACTTGAGTGACACAAGTCAAAGGCCATATGGGCCATACATTTTCTAGAAGTTCCAGCCAACCCAGGTGGATATTTCACAGTTGAGTCTGCTGAACATTAAACTGAGATGTAACTTGGTAGTTGCTTCAAAGCAGAGGCACAGTCCAGCCTTCAGCCTCTCCAGCAAACAAAGTCTCAGCAGGGCTCATGCCTGAGGGATTTGTTAGTTGGTTCAGACAGCTGAGCTCTGTGAGGAGCTTTGTGATAACTATTCCATTTCTGTCCAGTGCACAAACCCGCTGTGATTTATCCATAGTTACTCAGAACTGGGGCAACTTGAAATAGTGCACAGCTTCTGTTTTCCCAGTCTTCAGGCTTCAAATTATTACTTCTTGCTTGATCTTCAAATCCAGGCTTTACAATATGCTTGGAGTAGAGAGGATATGGCATCTGTTCTAATTTGAATACAAAATCATATTGTTTACTGCCTATAATTAATTCTAATATAACTGGAAGGCTTGCCACTAAAGTAATTTTAGAGTGCATTTACCAATCACTTTACCATAACCAATTAAAGTGTCTCTTTAGAACTGGGAAATTATCTTGCTTTATCTTCCTAAGAAAAAACATAGAACTGGTAATGGAAAATAATAGACAAATGGTAAATTAATTACCTTTTGGGGGGGAGTTTTTTTCTTATGGTATTATGTAAATTACTCTTTTTTATTGGTATTTGAAGACAACCATAAAAATACTGTCTCAATTCCATCACTGACCTATAATATGGTTCAAGTCTTCTTGTTCTGGAGACCTTTGTTCCTAGGCAGTTTTTTCTTTGAAGTTACTGAATCTTCAGGTTTGGGTACTTGCCCCAGGAAGACTTTTCATAGATGTCATTTAAGCTTCAGAAAAAAGTTCTTCTTTAGATTGAAGAGTTCATAATCTATGGCAACGTACTCTTACACATTAGGAATTCTGTTACTTTTAAATTTGAAATGCTTGGTTAATTGAATCATCATTTTGCAGCTTCTTTCTTTCTGCATGGATATTTACTTAAACAATATCTCATTTCTGCAAGCACCAAGTCTCACTGTAAAAGTTCAAATCATCAGGGTGTATGTTCATATTCAAAATAATGAGCACAGTCCAACATCATCCACTGAGGCTTACTTCATCTACTGGAGTCGTAGAAGCTGACACAGCTGCAGGATGAAGAGTAATTGCAATGCTAAGGTGGACAGTGGGCTGAAATATTACAAGTACACAGCGTTTACTTCAAACAATTCAGTCCTTCAGAGGCAATTTAAGTGTTTGCTAAAATGATGTACCAAAGCTTTTTTTTTAGTAGTAAATATAGCCTTTCTTCTGTAAGCAAGTTTTATATTACTTCTTTTCTTGTTTTAGGAAGGAACAACCAAAATTGGAAGAAGTGACTCAGATCAAGATCAAGACATTGGTAAGAGAATATTACAACTTATTTTGTTGTATGCTCAGGTCAAACAAAGGGGTTTACATTTGTCATGTGTAATAGCTAGGTAGTGTTCCTATTTGTCAGCTTCAAGAAGGTAAATAGAAGAGATTCGTTATTAATGTTTGCTAAAATATATTATTTTCTTTGTTTGTTTAAGAGGCCAAAAAGTCAGTGGACTTGACCTAATTGAAATCTCTTCAGAATCTTCTTCTCACGTGAAAAATGCCATACAAGAGATTAAAAATGTCATCCTCTTACATCCAAATTCTCACATGTTCTAGCCTAAACTACTGGCGCAAGTAATCACAAGATAATGAAAATGCTTTTCAGCTCTACTTGTTCAAAATATTTTAGATATAAAGTCCAAATTATTCAGAATATGTCTTATTTCATTTAGTTTCTGCTTTTAATTTTAGCAGTCCATTTCAGGAGCTAGACACTATGATAGAGAACTGAAACTTCATACTGAAATTGGAAAATTTGTGAAATCTCAGCTTTGGTTAAGTTCTGCTAAGCTTGGTTATGTTTGATTATTTTCTGCCAGTAGATTACTGAATTATAAACAACAAATGCCATAATTAATTAAGAAAATTTTACATAATAGAAAAATATGCACATCAACTCACAAATAAGAAAGTGGTATGTAGTTTTCTAGTACGAGAAATAAAGAAACAATCTCACTATTTTCAGTAGTGAGTTTCAACACTAAGATTTTCTGTGATTAAGTATGATGTAGCAGTATTAAATCTTGTTTTGCACATGACATGGTTCTCTGGGGTATGAAGTATGCAGAGTGTCAAACAGTTTGAGGTACTGAGGGCAAACCCAAGGCCTTCAGCAGGTGAGATGAATGTCTACGTTGCAGTTTTGCAGGGGCAGTGGATTGAGAGGAATCACTGTTTGATAGAGAACCACCGTGGTGTGGTGACACTGCGGCCGGCGCCGGGCGCGCGCTGCTCTGTGAACGGCTGCGAAGTGTCCGGGTCCTGTCGCCTGTCACAAGGTCAGGTTTGTTCTTTCTGTGGATGAACGCTGTGTTATGGGCACCTTATCACTGCGGTTTAGGTCTAGAATTTATGGAACTTGAGCGGTCTAAAAAAGTCATCTCTCAGTCTGCTGCCAGCTCCATATGGTTTGGTCCATGGCTAGAGCTGGGACAAATAAATTAAGGACCCCACAGAAGTAAAACTAAAACACTGGTGGCAATATTCTGCCTCCTTTAGGCAACAGTAACCTGTAGGTTTCTGAAAAGGGAAGACATAGTCAGAGACACTGTTGTAGAAAAGTAGAGGAGACTGGCTCCAACCCAGCTGGTCACTGAAAGGGGTTTTTTGCAATTATATAATATGGTTGAAACAACCTTCAGCTTTTTCACATTGTATTTTTGGTGGAAGTCATAAGTCATAGGCTATGATGAATGAATTCAGACTAAATGGATTGGGCTTTCATACTTTCATGTTCTTTAAAGTAACAGTTCAGCTTCTGGAAACTTGCAGTGATCTAGATTCTTAAAAATATGGGGTAAAAACAAGTTTTCAGCAGTGGGTTGGTTGTGGTTTTAGCATGAAATTCCCCATTTTAATATGAACAGGGAATTTACAGTTATATTTAGTCTGCAGAGATCTCCAAGATTAGTTTGCTTGGATGCTGTCATTACAGATAGATAACTCAGCCATTCCATAGTGGCAAATTTTTAAAAATAGTTTTCTGTTCTGTCATTTACAGAGAGCTATTGTTCAGATTTTTTTCTAGCCTACTATTCTATAGTAGTTTGACTAATTATGTCCCTATAAATATCTATTTTGTTTTCACAGGTGCCCTTATTGTCCTTGGCAAATCTCATAAGTTTAGATTCAATCACCCAGCAGAAGCTGCTATCTTAAGACTAAGAAGATCAGTAAGTTCTAAAACTGTTTTGCTCACTGACTTTTTTTTCTTTTTTTTCCTTTTTTTTTCTTCTTAAAAGCCAGCCTGATAAAGCTAATATTTCATCTCATCATCATATTCACTTGCCTCATTTCCTCTATCTAATGGTCTGTAATGACACTAAACCTTTTGTGGGAGGACACTAGCACTTCCTTCTGATGTGCTTAGCAAAAGATGATGCAGATTCCTTGAATAATTTAGTGTTTCCTATTTCTAGTCATGACTTCAATAGGACTGAAACAAAAAGGCAGAATGCTGCTGTGAAAAGATCAGTCAAGAATCTTTCCACATTTGATAATTTTCTGAGTTTTCTTCCTTCTCTGGTATTTCACTGTCTTGAATGAAGTATACTAGAAGAAATAGAAAATTTATGGGATTAAGTACTTAAGTATTATTGACTCTGAAAGCAGTTAATTGTTATATACATCAGAAATAGATAAAATATTTCTTGGTATGATAAGAAACTAATTACTGTAAGATATTATTTGGTTGACTAGTTCAATAATGTTTAAGAAATGAGATAATTCTTCAAATGACTGACAAATATATTTTTAAGTTTGGTTTTTAGTTATAAGTTTTCTCATTTAGGAGTTAATGATACCGTCAACTGATATTGACAAGAGTCTACTTTTTAAAATGGATTTTCATTTATTAACATTTTATACTGTCCACTCTTCCATCCTTTTATACTCACTTTGAGATTAGGGGCTTAACTTCTGTTTGTTTTCATTCTTAATTTCTTGATTAATGAAACATGCAGTACATTCAAATAGAGCTGTAAAAAGAAATGTACTCAGGAACAAATACTTAGCAGTTTTGCTAATTATGAAAGACTAAGCAGAAATGTGAGATTATAAACTCACATGGGAGGTATTATGCAGCCTTGCACACAATATTAACAATGACAGTACTAATGATACCTTGGAAGTTCCTGGGTTGCTATGACTTTTTTAAATTCCTATCCTATGTTGTCTGCTTTCTGTAGATTAATGAAACTCCACCCACTCTGAGTTGTGGAGCTTTGGACTGGCTCAATTTGGATGGAAGTTGCATCAATTCTCCACACTATATCCTTTCTTCTCTCTACAAGTAAGTTTAAAACTAAGAAAAAAGCAGCTGAACAAACAGTTTCTCTTGTGGGATGGTGTCTGAAATAAGGGACTTGTTTCAGACAAAAGCAAGCTGTAAACAGAGTAAGTCCCACCACATTTTTAAGTAGTCAAATAAAAACATCAGAGAAAATACATTGGCCAGCCAACTAATGCAGAGTATTAATATATACAAGCAACAAATCTGCAAAATCATTTTTTGATGCTCAGTTAAGAAAATGCCTCAGATGAGACTGTCAGCCTTAATTTAGTTCACTTGGATGTCTGCTTTACAGCTAATCTATAATTTTGACAATATTATTGCTTCAATGCACAGAATGTCCTTTTCAGGATATGATTTAGCCCAGGTAATTATTACCAATTGACTTTTGCTGTTAATTTGTTGTTGAAATCAGAAGGTTTGTTCATAAATTCCCTTTAGTTCAAGTCCTCATTTATCCCTTCGTCTCAGAAAGCCAATGTACTTACTTCCCTGTTGTTTTGTTTTGTTTTGTTTTGTTTTTTAACTGAGCAGTAAATAAGGCATGTACTGCCTTCAGAGTGTTGAAGAGCTGCTCACACTCAAGGTTTAATGTGTGCTTTTATAGCAGAGACTTTATGAAATGGAAAGGTTTGGTGTGATGAAGACAGTGATTAATAAGTATCAGGAAAATTAATGATGTTCTGTGTTTCAGTTCATAACATTGAAAATAGAATATTACAGAATTAAATGTAATTGGATTCTTTTTATTTTTTTAATTCCTCTCAGCCTGGCACATTCAATTAACCTGTTAAAGGCAAGAAACAGCCATCTTCTCATTCATATCTGGTGATGGCTCTGCTTTTTGCTAGAGTGTTTTTGGTGTGGCAACACTGGGAATCTTTTATCTCTTTCTAGAGGAAGTATTTAATCTCATTTTTATGAGCATAAAATTTTATCTCTGTTTTAAATATCCTTCATGCTTCTAATAAAGTGGCTTGATTTCCACCTCGGATAGTGTGGTTTTATGTGTTCTCTTTAAGGTATCTAATCTCTGCATTTGCTTTTCATTTGCTGCAATGATACCTGCCTATACAAAACATTACTTCATTCTGTTTCTTTACGGAAGAACATTTTGCACATTATTGCTATTCTTTCTTAGGAAAAATTACAAATAATTTTAAAAATAGGGGTTTGTCTAATGACCTTCAAATGTACACACCAAGGTGCTCTTTATGTTGCTAAAAACACTAGTTGTGGAGCTCTTGTCACAAGCTTTTTGATGAACCTAGAAAAACCTGAAGAAATCCAGAAGCATTATGAACAGTTTATCACAAATTTGCACTTTGTTTTCCCCTTTTTAACCTGACAAAACTGCAGAACATTTCTGATTGATTTTTTTTTCCTAGACCATGTTCAGATAAAAGACTAGTTTGCGTTCAGCAATTTTTTCATCACTTGGACAGGATATTACAGGCGTATTTACCTAGAGGATTTCAGATGTTTACTTCAGTAAAAATGAAAAATGCTATGGTATTGCATTTTTTCAGGTTTTATCAATGTCATCTCTTACAGGAATGATCTGTAAATTATGTCTAATAATAGCTGATTTTCACCTTAAGTAATCCAGTGGTCCTTTTATCCTTTTGAATAGTTATTTGGCATGGGTAAACTGAATTGATCCACTCAGCCTTGCTTTGCCGTAACCTGTGAGCCTCTATTTCTGTACAGGCAAGTAGTTTTGCTCATGAAAGGAGTCATGGTTGAGACGTCTAGCCTGAGGTCTATATTATAAGAATAAAATTATTTATGTGGTGTCTCATGAAGAAAAGTCAATGTCAAGTACTAAAAGGTGTGTGTGAGATACTTTGCAAACTGTAACACGGGACTAAGTGGATTACAGGGAGTGTTTATTTGATCCCCAGTAGAAAGTCCACCCTAATGCAGGTCCTGTCTCTGTCAGAAAGAGATGCGTAGAGGGAAAAGTATAAGAACAGGGAAAGCTTTGTGTGTCTTGTTCTCTGTCCCCCTCTCATTTGAAAGGTCTTGGTGCTCTCCTTGCTGCTAGAAATCTGCAGCTTCCTCTACTGAAAATTATAATATGATTGTGAGCAATAGGCTTCAGTGAAGTTTTCTTGCTTTTTTTCCCAAATATTTATGATTTCCTATTTTTATTTCTGCAGTCAAAAATGTAGAAACTGTGAAGCAAACAAATGTTCTCTTCAACCAAGGTAAGAATAGTAATGTGTCTAAATCATGCTGAAATTTTTGATACCTTTAGCTTTGCCTTTCTCCTATGCTACACTGATTTCCTCCAGAAGAGATGGAAGCTAACACTTTAAGCTTTAATTCAAACTATTTGATCATATTGGAACAAGAATCTGTACATGAAACTGAGTTACAGGCAAGGCTCTGCAATCATGTTCTTTCTTCATATGAGATCTTGTGCAAATATTTTGCATCTTTGTAGCATGTGTAGCATGCATTTAAAAGCCATAACTAGAATGAAGCTTACTCTGAATTTGCTACCAATTTCCAGCACATAAGAACCCTAAATGTATTAGATTTTGTGCCAATAGTAGGTACTGGGAATACTCATTAGTATTCTTAAAATTGCTTGGATAAATTGGGTTCTCTTCTGGTGAGAATAAAATCGCTTCAGGAAAAAGTTAAAAAAAAAATTAATTCCTAGCACAGAATGTGGTTCATTCATGGAAAGAAGCACGGTAGCTGCAAACAGAAATAATTCAGAAATTGTTGAGTTTCCATGGGCTTAAGTACCTTTTTCTTCAGGAACTGATGGTAGTTGGCTTTCTTCTGGATTTTTTATTTCAGCTCATATCAATATATGTATTACAGTAATGATTATTAATTATATGAGTCTTATCTTCCATGCTGTTAGTATGATGACATTTTTCTCATCTGCCTTTTATGGGTTGAATTACCAGTTCAACCTTTAATTGTATATTAAAATATTCTGAGAAATGAGACAAAAATCCTATTTTCTACCACTGCACACAAATATTAAAGCTTTAGGTATTGTGAATCATTGCACTCTTACTCGGTTGCTTGCTCATACACCCTACTCATCAGAGCCCCAGCACTGCAAATTTCTGGTGTTTGCTGTCAGCCAGCAAACACACAGAAGGCTTGTGAATGGCATCAGTCATCATATTACAGCATCAGCACAAATAAATAGATAATAAAGGTCTTTCCCCTGCCATTGCCTTAATACCATACTGCATATAAGTAAAAACTCTGATTTTATTGTCTTGCTGTTTTCAAAAAACCCCACAGGAGTTTTTTCCATTAGAGTTCAGTGGTATAGTACACTGAATTATTTAGCTGCCTGGAACATGCTTAAACTCCCTTTCCTTGAAAATGCCAACATTGTTAAACTGGGGGGTGGGGGAATTTGATACAGCATAGCCAACATATTTATTATCCTACTGTAATATAGTTAACTTGTCCAACTAATGTCTGTTAAATGTTCTGAGGTCTCACTAACAGCTTTCATTTGAGAATTTCAAGATAGTAATTCAAAATTCCAAAAAACAGAACAAAAGGTTAAAGAAAACTTCTGCATCTCTTAAAAGATACCTCAAATATTCTGTTTCACAGAGAAATGCACTTGTCAGTTACAGCAACTCTACAATTTACAGCAGAATTGTGTATAGTGGATTAGCAGGGTAACTACTTCTATATATAACTGACATTGTGAAGGGAAAACCTGTGTTAGCTGAACTGGAATTTAAAGAGGCAGCATTGACCTTTATTGGAGAATGTGGCTGTGTCTTATGCCTGTGACGCTTGGCCAAAAAGAGGTCTGTTTTAGACATGTATTTAAATGGATGCCTTAAATAACTCATTGCCTTACTGTCATTTGGGGGGCTTTGGAAAAAAAAAAAAAAAAAAAAAAAAAAGGTTTGCTTAGAAAGGCTAAAAAACCACACGTGAAACAGAACAGTGTGCTTTTTCTGTAAGCAAACCAGTTAATCAGATATCTAAATGATGGTAACTTCCATGAAGAGGATTACTATGTGTGCACATTTCCAAAGATCCCTTATTTCTAAAGGTTTCTGGCTCTGCTGGCCATTTTGACTGATTTCTGGCTCCCACCTCCTGCCCACCACTCCCCAACTTTTGCTTTGAATTCTGTGAGCGGCATTCCCTGGGGAGGCTGAATGAGGTGACAATGCAAGGTCTTTGTATCTCCTGCTTTGCTCTTCCCTTTGCTTTCGGGAAGAGGAGGGAGAGGTTTGGGCCCCTGTGCTAGGCAGAAGCAGACGTAGATCCTGGTGCCTGCTGCTGCTGCTCTGAGCCCCTGCGGGAAGGGCCCTGGATTGGACACGGGAAGAGGGGGAGGATAGGGCTGGAAAAGGTGGGGGAAGTTGTGTAGATGTGTGTTAGTGGATAGGCTTGTAATTCTTAACTTGTGACTGTTCTCAGTGTGAGGTTTGCAAGGGCACAAAATGCCTTGCCAGCATCTTTTTTTCTACTTTATTTTTAACTCTTTTTCCCTCAGGAAAAATAATTTGTAAAAGACAAATAGGACTTGAATACTAGGCAGTTGAAAAGATGGGGATGCTAACTTGACTGATGTTTTCTTTGAAAAAACTGGCCAATTTCAGCTTTTACCAAAAGTAATTATTTTTCTCTGTAGTTTCTCTATTTGAGCCTTAGTATTTTGTTGCAGCAGGTATTCAGCCTCACCACAGAGCTTTTGCTGCCATAGTTACTGGAAGCTGCATTATGCTGTAGCAGCCGCCAGCCTCTGCATCAGCAGCAGAAGTGTTTGGGGAAGAGGGGAGGAGAATTGCACAATAGGATCCCAGAGAGCTGACAACAAAACCGGCTGGAAAAATGTGGATTTACAGATGGTTCATTTAGCATGCAACATGCAAACTTTGGAGAGAAAAATGAGGTGGAAAAGCAGTCCGGCAGAATCGGTATAATATAAATGTTTTCTCAGTAATTTGTGATTATCTTTAGTTTAGGGTTGGTGTCTTTTTGTTGTCATTTTACTTGCAGCTTTTAATGGTTTACTTGGAGGAGGGGGTAGCTGTTGATACTGCTTGCTGCATTTGGTGCACCCAGAAATCTGCATGCTTTTATGAAATTCTCTGCAGAATTGCTTTTTTATATATGCTGTATGCTAGAGTATGCTGATCCTGTGAAACCAAGACTTCATGCACTTGGTACCTACAGAAATGAAGCTGTTTCTCTTATGTTTGTCCTGAGGTTATTTTATTTCCTGCTAGAACTGTACTGAGTGTAGATTGCTTATGTGGAAAAGCAGGAATGTGAGCAACAGCATGCTGTGCTTTCTTGCTGTGTCTCATAGTGTTCCAATGTTTCATGTCTAAATTTAACAGCACATCTGATTTAAGATGTGTTACGTGAAAAAATTGGTGATCTTGCCTTATTACAAAATTTGGCTAAATTCCTGTGTTAAGTGGAGTGATACTTGTTTTAGGTTTAGTCATTCAAACATATATTATGCAAACTGATTGTTCTTTGAATTGCTTATTAGGTGATTTAGCTATGAAGTGTGTGTGAATCTGTTATTTTCTTTCTGGGCCATTGTCGTGTCATTTTTTAGTTTATCAGTTATTTCCACAAACCGTGCTGACATGACATAGCATGTCTAAAGGTAGAAGGGTAGCATTCTGATTTCGTGTTCTTGGTTTCAGCAGTTTCTGTGAGAGACAGATCTGTATCCCAAACTAGCCAGTCATTCTGCTCTCGCCATCAGTATTTCACAGCCAGAGGGAAAACATCCTCTTGCATTTGTGTATTATGTAAGTGGCTCTGTGTGGATTTTCATTATCTTTTTGTTCCACTTCAGAAAACTGTCTGTGAGAAGCAGCTGAATAAAAAGGTGTTTAATGTTTAGTCTCTGTATTCAGACCTGGCTTTACTGCTCTGCCTCATTTTTGTTTTGTACTACTAAAAATTAGGAAATTAAGCAGAGACACTGAAATAGCAGCAGAACTGCAATTTGTATATATGCCTGGAACAGTATTCTATTACAGACACTTTAACCTTACAGAGGGAGGATTGTACCAACTAGCTACATCACCTGAACAAAAGCAGAAAGAATACTGCAATGATTGCTGTGTTGTGTTAGATTTTCCCAAGGTTTAAAGTGGAGTATGGCTGTTCCTCTGTACTCTGCCTTTCTGGGGTGTAGTCATAATGTGGAGCTGTGATTAATACCAGCAGTTTGGCCTGCCTCGTGTTCTGCTCTGTGTGCAAACACACACAGCTGTTGGAAAGGATCTCACAGTTTTTGTGTTAGTTCAGCAAAAAGCCATTACTACACACGTGAGGGAATATGCTAGTTCTGCTGAGAACAAGCAGCCACGTGCATTGTTTGTATTGCTTATTCTCTTACCCTTTATAATGTGGGGTGGGGGTGGCTTCAGCAAGGTTGGAAAGTATAGGAAAACCTTGTGACCCTCTCACAGCTGTAAACATATGTTACCTAACCACCCCTGTGAGCATTGGTAGGTCTTTGGATAGAAATGCAACACTGAGTTGTTTCATTTACTTAAATATTCTAGGTTTCAGTCTGTAAACAGTTTGTACTCTGATAAGTCAATTTTATGGGAAGATTGGCTGAGAGCTAAAAGTCATTGTTAGAAAGAATGAGAGACATTTTATCAGAGGAATTTTATCTAGTTTTAGTTAACAGTTACAGACCAAGAATTCTTTCTCTACTGTTTAAGTATCATGGTTCTTTTCAGCCTGCTGGCAAGTTATTTACTCAGTTTCCTCAGTCTCATGCAGAATGATGCTAATAATTATAAAGTAATAGAAATTTGCTCTTCTGATATTTGACTTTCTGAGGTTTGATAATGCTAATGGATCCCCATCACTTCTCTTGGATGAATCTACTTTGCTTTTTTTGCCTATGTCTCAGACTAAGCAACCTGCCCAAGGTCATGTGAAACCAGTGACAAATTTAGGTGGATATCATTCAACTTTCATACCACCACAGGAATCAGAGCTTTTGTATGTCTGTTAGTAGAACAGGTCAAAGACTATCTCATCACCAGGCTCTGCAGAGCAGCTGTTAGGTTTAGTGCATAGGCATCCAGAGGCATTCCTCATCCTGAAGACCTTGCAGGCCAAGGATGTGAAAGCTCAGAGGTCATGTAACTGCTCCAAAATCAGAAGTGTTTTGTCGTAGATCAGTACTTTACCTGCAGATTATATGGCTCCTCCATTAGAAAATATGGAAGACAACCTCAAAGCTGCATTTAGAGCAAGCCTCCCTGAGAGTTACTATTGAAACCACGGGAGCTTTTTCTTAACAAGATACTTCAGATTTAATACTATGTTTGGAAAGTGGCTCTTCTTTAGTGAACCAATCTTGGTGTAACCTCTGGGTTTGTTCCCCCGTGGTTGGTGGTGCTACAAATACCTGAACAGCTGGAGATTAGTGATTGCCATAGGAGAGTTTTGGTGCTGCAGTGAAGTGTCAATTCAAACCTACTTCAGCTGAATGAGAAATGAGGCATCCCACTTCTGTTTTCTTGGGGATCAATTAAAGTTTATCTATGAGGAAAAAAATTACACATCACAGGGTGCTGGCAACTTTGTAGTTGAGCCAAGGACAAACAGATCTTGGACCTGCATATTCTTATAATTTGTTTGTATGGGTGACAAGCAGACACAAACCACTTAGCAGATTGCAATAGGCAAGTTTGTGTTTGCACCATGACAGAAAACTGAACAGAAGGTATTCTCTTTCAGTTACTCTCAGCATTACATTTACATAAACATTAAAACAAAACAATTCTGTTTTTCTCATGTGAGCAGGATTCATAGTAATATTGTAAGTTATTGAAAATCTTAACGCTTTTATGTACTGAGGTTTTCCTACTACTCCTTATGAAGTGAAATGTGTGTACCATGTAAAGGTACTCCAGGAGATTTGTATATTTTGGCTGCTTAATTATTTAATCTGTTCTGTCTGCTAAACTATCACACAAAATCAAGTTTTTGCTGTAGAAATGGTTGTTTTGAACACATGTTTAAAGTTCTAAATCGAGATGTTAAATGATTTGTCTTTTCATACAGATAACCTTGTATTGGTATGATTTGACAAACTACATGATACTTCTAAAGATTCCCTTTAAAATTATTTTTTGGAGGTTTTTTTACCTTCATGGACTCTTTAAAGTTTTGGTGTCTTTAATTGTTTTAGAAGTATAATAAATACATTATTTACTTTCTTAGTAAAATATCATTAAAACATTTTTTCAATACTCAAAGGTTTAATTTTCTGAGGTTACATATAATAATGCAGTGTTTAGCAGGCAAAGATCATATATCAACTTTAGATATAATCTAATGTTAAGAATTTCTTGATGATAGCATGTGGAGAAGTAGAATACATACTCCTTTCAGAGGGCTAAGGTATCTTGAATATTATAATGCATTACGGTAAGAATAGATGCTATTTTGATTGTTGTTCTCTGTATGTAAAATTTTGGCACACGGTCAGGAGTCAAACATCTTGGAGAAGATTGTAAAGCAGTTTTCCACAGGCTAGTCACTTTTCTGATCACAATTCTGCTCCAAATATAGAAGCAGTAACCTGATATAGGTCTTTCATCCAACAGAGATTTGGGTGATCAAGGTCTTTCCTTGGTACTGCCAGAGACTGTTGCTGTAATCCTGGCAATGCTTGTAAATATTTCTAGGTTGGAGTTCTTGGTGTGAAGACAAAGGATGTTGGCAATTTCTGTAAAGCACTTTGAAGTAGTTAGATAATAAATACCTTATATAATGGTTATAAAATTTTATAACTTAAAAACAACCCCCTTTCCAGTTTCTTTTATGGAAGACTACAGCAAAATGAAAAGTGACAATATTTTTTAAAATTCTTTTTGCTATTATCTTTGTGGCAATGGAATTATTTGCTTCACTGCTAGGTCTTTCATGTTTTCTGGCATTTATGACACTTACAGGGTTGCAGCCTGCTGTGACGTGCATATACACAGCTATGAGGTTTTGGCATAATGCACCCTTATTGAACAAAACAATATCTTGAATGTTGTCTGTCTTTTCTTTACTAAGATAACTCATTTTATTACAAATATTATTTGCTTCTGGTTTAAATTCACTGTCAACATTTCTAACAGCAGAGAAATAGATGCTGTGCATGAAGAGTACAAGCAGAAACTGAGAGACCAGGAAGCTTTCCACAGAAAACAAATTCAACAACAGCAGCTCTATGTTGAGGATTTAAAGCAGCAGATTCTCCGAGGACAGATCAAAGCAGAGCAGGAACTAGAAAATGACCAAGCACTCATCAACCAGCAAATCCAAGAAAGTGGGTACCTGCCTCTTCCCTTGCTTCAGTTCCTTTCCATTACTGCATACTTTCATCCTCTCTGCCTTTTTTTTTTTTTTTCCTTTTTTTTTTCCTAGTGATGCTTTTTTTTAATGAGTGGAACTTTTATTATGACTAATTACTGGATTTCTCCTACAATTGCCTTTCCCTCGAGAACAGTTACTGAGCTTTGATTAACAGAACTGAAGGGCCTCCTTTGCAGTGCTCCAGCAGCAGTGTTTAATTAGCACTGCAGGTCATTGCTGGGAGGGACAGCACCAGCTACTCCCTGTGGTTTTGGGCCTCTCCTCTCCTGGGCTGATCCCAATCCTGCCTCCTTACAGCAGTGCTTCTGGTGTTCTCTAGTCTGTCTTCTACTGAATGATTTGATCAAGGTTTCTTGATAAGCAAAGGGAGCCTATTACAAAGGTGTCATTCCCATCTGGCACAATCTGCTGTTTGATCCTGGAAGAAGAAAAATTTGTGAATTTTTGGCAATGCCTCAGACCAAAACTTACGCAGTCAGCTATCTTTTAACTATGCCAACCACAATGAAGAGATTAAAAGGAAATTGTTTTGATGGGATATAGCAGAAGAGTATGTATATAGTATAAAAAATCAGGAGAGTCTCCTCAAAACATCTTTATTTTGTGGCTCTGTAGACTTGTTCTCTGCTTCCCTCTAGTTCTGCTGTTTTCACTGTGCTTTTTTCACTGTGCTGTTTTCACAAAGCTTAGCCAAGGAGGTAGTTTTTATCAGCCAAATACAATTCTTTACTTGGAAACCCACCGAAGTTCTTCACCTTTTCTGTGCCCTCTGTGGCCCAGCTCCTGACAGAGGCAAGTTTGTGAGCAGGGATTAATTAGCATCTTAATCTTGCAGCTCTCTTGCAGGGAAACTGATCTGCCAAATATTCTATTTCCTAAAATCATGCTAAAGAGAACGCATCTGGAAACAAAGTTGAGAAAAAAAGCTTTGTATGTGAAAACTTAAAACGTTATTAAGAAAAATTAACTGACATATTGACAAAAATGCTTCCCTTTTGTCCATAAAGTAACCATAGAGCTAGAATTCCTACCTCTGTGCATGTGCTCAATTCAGAGCTGCCAACATAAGCAGGACAGGAGATTCATTGTGGTGGGGATCACTAATGAAGTTTGTTTAACAAGATCAGTATTCATCAAGCAAGTGATACCTACCATGTCTCTGCACTAATAGTTTCTTGCATTAGGGAAACTTCCAGAGCCCCAAATTCCTCTCTGGCAGTTCAGCTGTGCAGAGCTGCAGGTAGCCCTCATTCATCACATCAAACTTAAATACCTATTAATTTCTACATCCCTGAATAAGCAATGAGACATCACTTATCTAATAAAGGACTGCACATTGAAAGTTAGCTCAGCCAAAAAAAAAAAAAAAAAAAAAGTAATGCTGCTAGTAAAACAGAAGCGCTTTGGGAAACTTCGGTTCTTTGAGAAAGGCTCCACTTGTAACAGAACCTGGCCTGAGATTTTTACATTACTTGTTGAGCAGTGGATAATTTTTGTTGCTTGCTTTGAGAGCTGAATATATATTTTTTTATAGCAGCATAAAAAAATCTGCTTCATTAAGAGAACACATTCAAGCCATTAGATACAACCTGATCATGGTGATCTCAATAATCCCTTTTTTTTTACAGTTCATTATAGCTAGATTGAAGCTGGTGTGCTCTGAAAAACCTCTAAGCACAGCCATTCCTTGCATGGCATAAAAGCAATCTTGCATCCAGGGTTTAAAACAAATCAGCCTGGTTCTGTTCTCAACTGCATCCTCCCTGACTGCAAAGACCAGGTTCTGAATATTTAGAGAAGACTAAGTGTGTAAGCAGAGCTAATATATTTTGTTATCTAATTAAGTTAATCACTTGATGTGTGAACATATTTGGTATTTATGAGCTGTAGAGGTCATTAACAGAAGCAGAGAATCTAATTCTTTTTGTGGAGTAGAGTGGTAATTCTGTGAAAAATATGCATTGACTGGTGGTATGAGCTTGTGGTTTTTGAATTGTCGTAATAGCTGAAGGTTGTGTTGGCTTCACCTGCATCTTTGCCTTGACAGTATTTGTTTTATTTCATGCACATTTACCTAGTTGATATTTAGGGTCCCTTCCAACCCAGGCCATTTCATGGTTCTGTAATTTTATGATTACATGCTAAGACCTGTGGATTCCCCTCAGGCTCTTTTGGCAAGAGCTCGTTGAGGCAGCCATAGTTGCCAGAAACAGCAAATTTGTGGTTGTTGCTCTACCTCAGCCAGGTGCCACACAGGGATTGTTTTGCTTGGAAAGTTTTCATCTGATGCATTTAGAAAGGCTATCAGAACTCTCTGGCAGGTACCCATATGATGGCATCCATGTAGCCTTGTCTGTAACTCAACTTGGAAGGCTGCATTCCCATCCCAGGACTGGTGGCTGTCAGCTGCCCTCCTGATGAGGCCAATCCGCAGTGGGGCATAGGGAGGTCCAGCCTCCAGGCTTGCTGGACTTGCCACCAACAGCGAGCACAAAAATTGCCATTTTCTGTGCTAAACAAAGTCTATTAGTATCACTCTGGGCTCCCTCATTTTCCATTTCCAGCATGTCAAAGTAAGTGAGAAAAAGTACTTCACAGGTGTGGTTTTTTTTCATTTAGCCAAGTTAAAGAGGAAAGGATAGAAGCAAAAGGCACAAAGAAATGTTTGGTTTACAAACATTTGTGCAACTTCATCCTCTAGTTCCTTTGTTAACTCTGCTCCCAGTCCTCATACATCTTTCCCATACAAAGTTTAACATGTGACTTCAGAATAATTACAGCAGAAGTAGTAGCATATTTCACAGATAAAAAGCTAGTGAAGTCATGCTTCTCTACTGTGAATATGTACCCTGTGTTTGAAAAGTGCACAGAATTGAACTCAGGTCTTTTCATGCTCCCACTGTATTTTAACAAAATTGAGGTGATATTTGAGTGTAATCTTTGAGAAATTGACATCTACACTTTTCTTACAGAAATGGTCTTATCCACCAGTCTCCTTAGCTGTCTTGGCCAAGCCCCTGCCTATATTCTGCAGTTGCTACCTGAGTCCTTTACCTGGCAAAGAGGCTTTTAGTTATCAATGAAGTAGAGCAACAGTACATTTTTCTTTAAATAGTTTGTCAAGTCTCTACTCTATATGCATAGAAATTCTTTTCTCAAATGACCTTTAAAGGCTGATTAAATTAAGAAACAAGTTAGTAACAAATAATGTTTTCCCTGCCATTTTTACTTTCTTTGAATCATTGTTTTGTTCACAGACCAGCAGTGGCTTTTAAATGAGAATAAACGTCTGGCTGCTCTTCAGCAACAACAGAGGGAGTTTGCAGTGCAAACAGAGCCTACACTGTGTGCAGAGGCTGAGGTGCAGAGTACCCCTGGGCTGGAAACCTGCCTTTCCCTGCTACAGCAGAACAAGAAGAGACTGGTGCAGCTGGAGCTCTTGCAAAGGTACTCGTTAAAAAAGGCTGAAAGAAACATAAGACGGAAAAAGGTGAAGTTCCGCCTGGAAAGGATAGTCAAGAAGCAGAAGCTATTGGAAGCCAAGCAAAACTTGGAGCAGCTGGAAGCTAGCTGCTGGCTCAGTGAAGAGTGTGTGAAACAATCCCAGCTCCTAAGTGATAATATTGCTGTACAGTCCTCTTTGGATAACCACTTGCAAAAGAGCCAGAAATCATTGGGTTCGAGTTCCTCGCAGCACAGGCATCTGTTCTGTAACCTGTACCTGCCCCAGGAACCCAGGTAAGTTAACATCTGCCAATACCTCTGCACTTGCAAAAGTAATGTAAACTCAAGATATTTTCAGTGGCCACCTGTAATCCTGGATGCCTTTCAATGTATTGAAAAAATAACCCCAAATCTGCAGTATCAGTGAACCCACTATATTGTATATCAAGCTTGAGGTGTTTGTCCTTTTCCTTTGGGTTTGTACAGGACATTCCCTACTTATCTGTTTGACACAGTCTTTCTTGCTTTTTTACATTTCTCTGTCAAGCCTTTCTTCACTTTTTACCTCTTTGAGAAGGCTTTTTAGAGGTGGCTTAACTTTTGTTGTTGACTTGTTCAGACTCTTGGTAAATACCAATTTCTACACAATTTTATCTTGATTATCATCAAACTCTTCTCCAGAATATAAATATCTCTATGCAATGCTAAAATGTTGGGATGCTACAGTCTCTTTCACAGCCTGCTCCTTAGCTATTTCCACAGCAGGAAATAGCTAAACTCTGCTAAGTGGATTTCTGTGACTTAGAACTATCTTTTATTTTTAATTAACATTTACAGCTACTTGAGCCTACAGAGATTCAATATTAAGCTATACCTCATAGCATTAAGCTGTTTCTTTGTGTGTAGAGCATTTGTTCAGACAGCAAGGGGATTTTCTAATTAGTCAGAGAACTTATTTTTTAATTCCCTGCTAGATTTGGATTTTGAGAAGCATTAAGATTGTTGCTTCATAAATTGTTGTTCTTATTTGCACAACGTTACTGTGGTGAAAATGTTCAAGCAAGGATTGGACTTTATTCCTTATTTATTTCCACAGCTGTTTTTCGAAGAGGGAGTCTGTCTCAACATTATCTACCTCACCAAATATTGATCAATACTGTAAAGGTAGTACAGCAGGGAGGTTCTCATCTGTAGAATACCTTTACAGAAGTGGAAAAGACATTTCTGGGAGTGATGAATGTAATGATGAAAAGGGGATCTCCTTTTCAGTCCAGAGGCAGCTAACTGAAAAGCAAAAACCATCTTCAACTGAAAATAAAAAAGGAGCGGAGAAAGACTCTAATGATTCAGCTATCATGGCTTATATAAATAAAAATTATAAAAAATTTGAAAAGTTGGATGATAGCCCAGGGCAAGCTGGATCTCAAAACCAGACCTCTAACAGCTCCTCCCCTGATCTTTTCAAGGAGAAAGATGAGCCTAAAACCTTTATTACAGGGAGGAGACTCACAAAATCAAAGGTGCTAGGAGATTTAAGTCAGCCTGCCAGTAGCAATGTAGCACAAAATAGAGCTCAGGTATCCAACAAAAAGATTAGAATGGATAGCAATGGAAAAGGCCACAGGTCTTCTCCAGAAAACTTTCCTAAACAAATGAAGAAAATGGTGCATGGAAACCCACCATCAGTGCATCTGAATCAGTCAGTCAAGAACTGGAGAAGAGAGGCAAACTCAGCCTTGTCAAGTGATGAGAAATCATCAGTGGAACAGAAAGAATTTCTAATGGCAGCAACATCAGTAGGAAATCTCACTAAGATGAACTCCCAGACACCACTGTCTTATGTTGAAAAAAAGTGGCACAGTGCTGAGATGCTAAGTGCTGGAGTGTCCAAGACAGCCACAGATGTACTGGGGAACTGGCAAGAGGATGATGAAAATGAGATTTCTGATACTGACAGTTCCTATTCTGTAGATTCACTCTCCTGTGCTTATGCAAAAGCTTTCCCAGAGAAACTGAAACTGGAAGATTTTGACAGAAATAAATGTCCTGCCAACCCAGAAGACTCTGAGAGCGATGACAGTCAAATGTCACAAGACTCTTTGATAGAAAAGGAAAATAAAGCAAACAAGCAAAATACAAGACAATTTCACAAGTTAAAGGCCAATCACGAGCCAGCTAAGCTTTACAAAAGCAGAACTGAGAACCATATTTCATCTTTGGTGACATCATATGCATCTCATAGGAGACTGGGAAAGGCTGAAAGAAGCTTTTCTCTGGATAGCTTAGCTGATGGAGAAGAGATGCCAGCAGAAGATCTGGTAGAAGAATCCAAATCTGACTCATCTGATGAAATGCCAGCAGAGATTTTCTGGAAGTTACAAACTACTAAATTACCAGCTATACAGACGAATGAAGACAATGAATTGAAGACCTGCACCAGAGATACAGAAGGGACAAATTATGATCTGAAACTGAGCAGTTCCTTTTATTTGAACACCAAGCCACAGACTGCTTCCAGTAATGCTTGCAAGCAATTGCTGAAGGGAACAAAAATCCCCTTCATAGAACAAGAAAGGTCTCTTGAA
This sequence comes from Sylvia atricapilla, assembly GCF_009819655.1. Taxonomy (NCBI): domain Eukaryota; kingdom Metazoa; phylum Chordata; class Aves; order Passeriformes; family Sylviidae; genus Sylvia; species Sylvia atricapilla. The sequence continues at coordinate 26,705,916 of NC_089145.1, forward strand.
AGAAGACTGTACTATACTAGTGGAAATCCTTTGCTTACTAACAATGCCTGGTCGTCTTGTGACTCAAAGGTTGACATCAGCAGCCCTAGAGTAATAGCATCTTCTTCCCATGAAAACTTGGAATTTCAAGATGCTCATATGTGCTCTTTGAGCAAACCAGAACTTTGGGTAAAGAAAGATGATCTAAAGCAGTCAGCTGCTGAGGTTTCTTTTGTTTCTGGCTCTCAGCAGATTCACAGCATTAGTCACAGTCCACATCATGTAAACCAAATCAACTCAGTTTTCTCCTCTGACACATGGGAAGTACCTTTACCTGAAACAACAACTGCAAGCCAGGCTTCTGAGAGCGGATCATTAAATAAGATTTTTAAGAGATGGGCAAACTCCAATGAAAATTCTTCCTTGGAATCTCAAAATGTAACGTCCTCATTTGTTAGCTCAGTAGGACCAAGTTCCTCTTTTGTTCCTACTTCAGAAGAGCATGATTATTATGAACATTCAAGGTCACACCATCCTGAACAAGAACAACTGAGTGAATTGTCTACTTATACGTCTGCTACTGAATGTACAGCTGAAGCATTCAGCTGTTTGGAAAGCACCTCCACTGCAGACTGCTTGTCAGTGGTATCTAAGAAAGAGGAGAACTCTCTCCCTGCAACTCATCCAGAGTTGCCAAAAGATCACACTCTGAAAAAACCACCTTTTATCTCTGTGTTGCCTGTGCAAATTGTGGAGCAGAGGAATGGCTGTGTAGATGCAGATTTAGAAGATGACTTATTCCAAACTTCTTCAAAAGATGAGCTTGACAATGACTACAAAAACTTGATGGCAAAATCAAGCGGGACAGATTCAGGCAGTGGAAATGCATCTGTCAGTGCACCTGCTGCTGAGTGTTCTGTGGAAGTTGCTCATAGTATGACCTTAACACAGACACCTGCAATGAAACACATCCAATTTGGAAACTGTGGGCAGCCTTTTCCAGTACAAAAAATACCAACAGGTTGTGCTGAAGGTTTCTTTCTCAGTGACTTAACAAACAAGAACTGCTCTCTAGTGAGCAGTTACAAGGTTCAGATGCTGGCTGGACAAGGGGCAGAATCAGCTGATACAGAACTCCCCAGGTCCAGGGAGAGTAATCTGGAAACAATGCAAGAAAGAGATCATGAGCAAATATCTGTAGAAATAACAGCAGAGACAGAGTTTTCCTTACAGAAGACAACATATCAATGTCACCCTTTAGTTGCTGCTGCCAGTGCAAGCTATGACCAGTCTGCAATACCAGTAGAGATGTCTCAAAAAGAGAAAATCTGTATGGAAATAAGCACAGATAGCTTGGCAGACGTTGTGCCAGAGGTGCCTTCATTCAGAGATCATGAAGAATACGTATCAAAGGATGAAGCCTTGTCTTCACTAAATCATTATGGACTCAAACACAAACCTGATTCGAAGGATTATTCCCCTGAATGTTCTTTAGCAGACAGTCAGGCAAACTGCTTATCCCAACAAATTTCAGAAAATTCTACATTATGCACTGATAACATAAGAGAAGAAAACAGTGAAAGCAAAGAACACAATCTATTGAATTCTCAGGCTGTACTTCAGAAAGAATTTTCATCCAAATACAAAAACCTAGTGGTAAATGAAGAAAGTTATTTCCTACTGAATGTAAACGGGAAAAACACTGAGTCCTTTCCTGCTGCTAATTGTGAGAATACAAATGATTTCCTCCCAGAATCTAATTCAAGCCTATTTTACAAAGTTTCAACAAAAGCTAATCTTTTTCAAAGTGCATCTGAGACTGAAAATTATGATAAACTATTGGAGCATGTCACAATAGCCAAAGGAGATTGTGATGCTACATCTAATCTTACTGTGGAAGTCAGTGTCACAGAAAGTTGTTCTGATGTACGTTCTGGCTGCCTTTGCCCAACATGCTCTTCAAAATCAACAGGCCAGAACAACCCTCCACACAAGACAACTGACATTTCTGCAGAATTTGATGCCTCTGTTCTCTTGGAAACAGAAACACAGAAAAAATCTTTACTTGAATCTACTGAAGAGAAAGAAGTCTTTTTTGAAAATGATTGCCCAGAGGACATCTTTTGTGTTGAACATGATGCAAATTCAGAGTTGGGAGGGGTATTTGAATGCAACACAAATGCATCAGCTGCCATTTCTCAAGAGGAGAGTTCATATAGAAATAAAGAATCCAAATTTCTCAGAAACATAGAAACAGATACAGAAGAAGCCATGGCTCCTTGTCAGAATACAGGGACAGCCAGAGATGAAGAAATAAAAAAATCAATCAATAATGCAAGCAACTTAGAAAAAAGTGCACTGGAAATTAAATCGAGACGCACTGAACATTTACCCGACAGATCAGTAGCCCAAGTCCAAAGTGTAACTGAGGACAGGAGTGGAAAGGATTTTGAAGACATAGGTCCAACTCAGAATCCAAAGAAACCTACTGATACCACAGCTTGTGAAGTTCACTGTGAGTTTAATACAAATCTGTGCCTGACACATGAAGAGGTGGGCAAAGATGAACTGCAGGAAAGGGGCACAGGGGCAGAACATACTCAGGAATCAAAAGCACTTGTGCATTCAGGCAGCCAACTTGAAACAAGCAGCTTTTGCCAAAAAGAAAAAAGTGAGAAAATAGAAATAGGTGTTTATTCACCAGAGCTTTCTGTTGCTCCCAAAACCACTCCTTCAGCTGTGCGTTCCCACACAACAGACACTATTCAGAATACTTTGGAATTCCTTGATACTTGCAAAGGGCTTTTAGAGATGAAGGGAACAACAGAGAATGTAGCTGAAACAGAACTAATCCCAAGGAGGCAAGGAAACGTTTCAGCAAAACTTGATAATGAAGGACAAATAAATTCTGACAATTTAATTGAGCATTGTGTACCAAACTGTTTGTCCCAGGAAGACAAGGTTAATGAGTGTGAAGTGACTGGGAGTAAAGCACAAAGTACCATGCTAAACACTGAGGAGCTGGTTCTTATGAGGAAAGAAGACACATGTACAGATGAAAATGTTTATTTTAATGAACAGTCTCCAGCTCTACATCAAATGTATTGTGACAGAGGTGACAAAGAAGAAATTTTAGATCAATTTAAGATCCCTGAAAGGTACCTGATGGCTTCCGAAGTAGAACCAAATATATTGTTAGAAGATGATTCAAGATACCATGACCCCACTGAAATGAGTGAGGATGGTGATTCAGTGGACTCTGCTACAGAGACAGGAAATGTAGTTGATGCATGTGAATATTCAGTTGATGATAGTGTTACTGACCAATACAGAACTGAACAAAAATTTACAAGTCTCAACAGACATACATATATGAGTTGCTCTGTCCAATCTCCTGAGCATGGCACTTCAGCAAACTTGAATGTAGGTATCGTTAGAAAAAGTTCTGATAGTTGTGAATTGGATCAGTTAGGCTCCAGAGCTGAGGAAGAGAAAGTGCAATTGATGAAGTTAGTAGAAATGGCCAAAGCAGACAAACAAAAGCAGGTATTTGTAGAAAACACAGATGAGGTAGAACTGATCTTTTTACAAAACCTGGATGAACTCTTCCCTGAAAACAAAGGCAGCTACCAAATGACACATGATGACAGAAGATTAAATGAAATATTAAGAGAAAGCCAGTGGGTGTCTACCAGTTTTTCTGGAAATAGTGAAGGCATTAGCAAGCAACAAAATCCACCAGCATCACTGAAGTGTTCAGAAAAAACCCAGAAACTTCAAGACTCCCCATGCCAGTCTGTAAATAAGCATTTATATCTTGGAGGAAGTGATGATTCCCATTTTGTTCAAGATGTTCCCACTGCACTGAAAGGATGTACCAAACCATCCGACAACAGTCTTGGAAGTGGAGCTGTTCTGCCTTACTATGAAACATTAATAGGGAGTGAGATCAGTGTTGGTACATCTGCTACAGCCAACACAACAGGAGAAGAACATTTTCCAGGTAAAACATCAAGTAAGAGTGTACCTCTTCTGCAAACCAGGACCATGCAGCAGAGGCAGGACGAAGAATTCTTTGTATTTAAAAATGGACCTGATTATGCCATATCTGCACAACCTGCCAATGAGAACAGTTCCTTCACTTCTTACAGTGCAGGCGATCTTGAGTCTGGAACTGTTGAACTTCAGCAAAGGGCAAAAGGAAACTCCTTTTTCTTGAAAAAATTAGATTCTTCTGAAGACATAATACAGGATATTAATAATGCTTATGAAGAACACGGTATGGATTTAATGGTTAATAAACTATTAAAAGACTGTTTTAATTCCATGGAAGATACAGCTCAAGAGCTAAAGAATACCATTGTGCCTGATTCACTAGTGGTGGATACTTCAAACCTGCTGTTTTCCTCAGAGAAAGAAGTGATGGAAGATATAGGAGTAGGAGAAACCCTCTCTTCACTAGAAAGCTCTATCCAAAATATATTTCAGAATATTAATACAACTCAGAAAATACCTCACTTGGGGGGTTCATCACTGCATGATGAGAAGACATTTTTAAGTGCAAGGTATCCTGCAGCAAACAGTGAATGTGAAAACGCCTGTGATTTTCCTGGTGTAGCTGGACATCAGCATGAGCCCTCAGAAAACCAGGAACACGAGGCTTCTGAAGAGTGCTGTGTAGACCAATCAGGCAACACTGTTCCTGAGAAAGCTTCAGCCCTTTCAGAAGGCCTGAATAAGTCTCCAAAGGAACATTCACATTATAATAAAGACTTTCTAAATTATAGTAAGAACTTGGGCACTTTTGAATGTTCTCCTGGTCTTCTGAATTGTCCAGCATCATTTGCAGATAACTTGATTGTCAGCAATGGACACAAAGGTAAAAATGATACTGTTCTCTCTGAAGAAACAAAATACTTTGAAAGTGAACCAACTGATTTGAGTGTGTCTGTAACTTTTTCCGGTGTTTCTCAAAAAGGAGATGGAAAGGAAAATTCTGCAGTTGCAGAGGCCACATATGATCAGAGTAATAAATTCCCTGAAAAAGTTGTGGGAACAGAACTAAATGAGAAAAATGTTCAAGATTATTTCCAGAATTGTGGTGACATAAAAAAAGATAAAATTCATGAGTTCTCAGAAAACTGCAGTAACACTGATACTGTGACTGTACCAGAATTGGGTCTGCTCACTTTCCAGAGCCAAGGACAGACTGGCCATAATGAATCAAAGTCTCTTCCATCACACTCTGCAGAAGACACTCCATCTGAGACACCATTTCAAAGATCCAAGAACTTCAGTGCTTTTAACACATCTTCTGTACTCGAGGACTCAAAATCTCTAGTATTTAGTCAGCTTGAGGACTCACTTCAGGACAGTTTGACTGAGAAAGTGTCCTGCAATTCTGCAGATGTGTGCTCTGTAAAAGAAAGGGTTTTTTCCCAATCATTTGCAAGAGTCAATTACCCAGCCTTAACAGCATTTTCAGAATTTCCTTTAACTGCGGATATAGGCCATGGTGAAACTAGCACATATGATACATCACATTCAAATATATCGAAACAGTCTCCATTTGTCATTTTGCAAATACAAGACACTCAGTCTGATAAAGCTGTGGTATTTGATGAGCCAGTATGTGCTTCAGGAAGTATTTTACTTTCTCTTGCAAAAGAAAACAGGCATTGTCCAGTGTCAGACACAGATTGTACTTCATATGAAAATTCTGCTGTAGATGGGGAACCTGCACATGGAAGCAATAGTAAAAAACTTGACAGTGATACAAAAATGGATCAGCATCATTGGGATAAAGTTCCACCACAAGAAGTTTACAGCGAACACATAGAGAAAATACCAAATGATAATTCTCTTTTGCTACCATCATTACCTTTATGGGACACTAGAAGGGGAATTCTTATTAAAGAGGGACAAATGAGAAATACACTTAACAGAAGTAAGGAAGAACTGCATTCAAATATTGAGGCTGAACATTTTGCAGCAAAGACAGAGCAGAGAAAAGCGTTAAGTAGAGAACCTGCTGAAAAGCAAACTAATGTATCCTCGAATTCTCCAAATGAATTAACAGGCTCAGAAGTTGCTGTGTTGGAAAATCTGTATCCAAGAGATGTTCAGGTGGATCCTGAATACACCTGCATTTCATTCAGTCCAGCATATCCCACATACAGAAGTCCTGATGCCAGGCAACCGTATCACACTGTCTCAGGTTTTGAAAGAAACCCTGCAGATCTGCAAGATAACTGTCAGCATGTGCCTGCAGCTGAACAGACAGAACAAGTACCAGATAGAACAAGTACAGACGGTAGAGAAGAGATTTTACTTTGCAAAAATAATATACGTTCAAGCATTGATGGACCTGCTCCTGATGCTGAGGCAGACATTTGTTCAACAATGGGAGACACTATAACGAGGAATAATACTCTGAAATCAGAAATACTCAATGTTTCCGTAAAAAATAATGGAATAACTTCCATAAAGTTTTTGCCAGAAAACCATGAGTTAACTTCTCAAGAATCCAAACTGGTGCAATTCAGGGGCAAAAGATCATATTCTACCACACAGAGTACAAAGGGCTGTAAACAAAGTGAACAGAGACCTTATTTACAAAGTCACAGACTATCAGCTCCAGCTATTGCTGTTTTCTCTGATATAGAATATACTTTGGAAGCTCCATCTAAAGTAGATCCTTCATTATATTCTGCATCTAAATCACTGCAAGATTTGAATATGAGTGTAGAACCTCCATCACCAACAGAAGATGATCTTTATGGAATTGACAGATTTTCAAAGCAGGAATCAAAGAACTTTCTAAAAGTTAAATCTAAACTCAGATTTCAGCAAAAAATGGCACAAACTAAGAAGTTTGCAAACTGTGATGCCAGAAACGTACAAAATTTTGCAGCAAGAAGCCAAAGTAGCCAGTCTTTGAAAGACTGTACTAGTCAATCTCCATCATCTTTACTACCCACAGCTCGCAGTTCTGTGTTTGCAGAAGCAAATGTCCATTCAAAGAGCAGTTCTGTAGCTCAGTGTAGTGAAGGGAAAGGAGAAGAAGCTGGATACCCGCCAGAAACTGACTTATTTTTGCAAGCTAATAAAGATGCGATGCATTTTAGATCAAGTGATATTAACCCATACATTCACCCATGGCAACAAGATGGAGCCAGCAAGATTGGCTGGAAACAGTATGTTTTTGGAAGTGCAAGTGATGTTTCTTGCAATCAAATTCCTTTGAATATGGAAAATCGTAAAGTTACGAGATGTTCCAGTGTGGACAATGGGTTGAACTCTCAAAATTCTCCTTTTCGTTCTCATCTAAGTTCATATGCTACAGCAAAAGTTTTGTCAAGCACTTTGAGTAGCATTGAGGGTCTTCAAGAATGGGACAGTGTCAGACAAGACTTTCAATCGGCATACTCGAGTGATAGTACCAAACAGTACAGCAACTTATCCAGTGAAACACTCGAAACTAACTCAGAAAATAACACTGCTGAACTTGAGAATCCTCCTGCACAGCCTCGTAACTCTTCAATGCAGGTTGATGAAATTGTACTATTATATCCTTCAGAGTCTGAAAAACCTCCCAAAAAACCACTGGGGATTACATGTGAGCAAGGAACACAAACAGCAGCTACAGGAAGGTATAAAAGGCAGAGAAGACATCAGAGAAGCTATACAGATGTTTCTGCAAAAAAGGAGGAAATAAAAGGAGGAGATTTATTTCATCAACCTTCTTCTTGGACAAGCATGCAGAACCTGTCCATGCATCTGTCACAGCTTCTTCAGAACACTTCTGAGCTGCTGGGAAACCTTTCCCAACAGAATATTATAGATAATGAACAGAATGCCAAAATCAACCAAAAAGGAACTGAAGGTGCTGTAAAGACTGTTAGGTCAGATAGCTGTACTCAGACTACAGCAGATGTAGGCACTCAGACTGAGATTTTGGAAAAACCTCAAAGCAAACATGAAGAAAAACAAGTGGAGGCAAAAATGGAAAAGGAATTGAGGGCAGCTCAGGCAGTAAATGTTGATTGGAAAGAAATAGGTGCAGATACAGTAGGAGAGATTCCCAAAAGGAAAGAGGAAACACTCTCTCTTGAAGAAAGAACACAAGAACAAACAGGGATGAAAAGCCTGGGCAATTCTGACTTCCATGACAGTCTTGACAGCATTTTGGAAGACTCCTTTATGCATCTGCCTCGTTTACCCAAAACGTCCACCCCTATCTTACATTTTCAAAAAACATCACTAAATGCACAGCAGGACATTGCTTTTGCTAGTACCAGAGTTTCACCTCTCACATCATCTTTGCCAAGTTCAGGGCAAGATAGTTCTTCATGCACTGTAGTTAGCAGCCCTACTAATAGCACCTCTCAATCTCCAACATCCTACACTCAGGATAAAAGAAGTGTCAATGAAACAGAGACTCCAGCTGAAAGGAAATTTTGGTACAAAAATACCCTGCTAGTCGATAGGGCCTCTTCCCCTATTCTAACTCTTAGCGCTAGTCCCAGCAGCCAGAGCACTCTTAGCAAGTCTGTCTGCCCTATTAAAGAACCTCTTGGATTTTCCAGTGTTGCTTCAAGTCCCCTTCACACCCAGAGAAAGCTGAGGGCAGGTCCACAGTTCAGCATGCAACATCACATGGACAGTTTTTCACAGACAGAAACAGACAGTGAATCAAGCACCTCTAGAGAACACAAGAGCATAAGAAAGAAATCTGGAACCTTCTCAGATAAGAAAGCAGCCAAAGAACTTTTAGGACAGGATGGTTCAACAGACTTGGAACAACAGCATCGACTCAGGGTCGACACCCACACTACCATTTGTGCAGAAAGGTTGTATCACTCCAGCAGTCTGTTGGAGGTGTCAGGCCACAGTGAAGTTGTAACAGGTGATGCCAGAGACCAGGACTCCGTGGCACATTCGCTTCGTTGTATGTATGTTACAAGGGCTGGAAGAGGTTCTTCAGGTGGAATAGGGCATGAAAAGTACACTGGGAATTCTGAGACTGCTTTGATTAATAACTACTCTTCTCCAAATGCTGGCTTATTTTTTAATCAAAAAATTAGTGCCACTTGTTCAAGTAAAACAAATGCTGGCACATCCTCAGAACCTCTTGTAGAAGCATCTTCTCTACAATTTCATGATTTCTTCTGGAGGAATGAGAACAGCTGCCCTCCCCCGCTCTCTGATGTAAGCAATGTGCAGACTTCTGTCCAAGAGGACAGTACAGATTCTGTCACTGGGAGTGAATGCGACACTGAAATTCCTCTCAGCAAGAGCACTGCTTTTGCAAAGCCATACAGGCCTCGGAGCTACAGTCTCCGTGACTTACCCATACACAATAAATTTAGCAACTGGTGTGGTGTTAAGAGCAGCCCTCCTCCCTTTTTACTTGGCTTGAGTGGCAGCGTGACCGATTTAAGAACTCAGGCAGAAAAGAAGCCTAGAAGCACACAGTCAACAGAAATGGAAGGAAATTACCAGTCTTGTGACAGCAGGAGCAGAGAGATCAAGAGACTTCAGAGAGAGCGTGCCCAGATCATGGCTGGCATTCACCTGGATCTGCATCAGCATCCCCTCACAGTGGAACTGACTGAAGCAAAGCTCAATTATGGCATCGGGGAAACAGACGCCCTGCTGAGGGTCCTTCAGGGAGGAACTGCAGATGAGCCAGGGGCAATTCCAGGGAAGCAGCAACTTTATGAAAGGTAAATTACTTACTATAGTGTTGGTTTAAGTATTTTTAATACACTTCATGTAGCTTAAATAGTATTTAGTAATGAGCACGTAGTCACACTGAGTGAAGTATATGTGAAGAGAGAACACTGTCAGGCTTATTTTAAAAACTGTTAAGTGATGCATTTACGACAAAGTTTTGGGGGTACTCCAAGGAAAGAGTGATTTGGTGTAATTCAAATCTAGTGTCATCCCACTCTTAAAATTTCTGGCAGCCACGAGAGTTATGTGTACCTGGTGATGTGGGAATATATTTAATTGATTGCAGCGTAAAAATAACTGATAAATCCTATTTATGGAAATATCCCATTCATGCTTCTGTGAATAAATGCTGCTGTATGAATAAGCAAAAAATAATTTTTAACCCCCCATAAATATACAAAATAATTTTTTAAACAATCAAGATACTTGATTTTTGCAGTTGTAGATCTCAGTTTGGGAAACTGTTGCAACAAAAAAATTTGAAGCAGCTATGTTAGTCTCCATCCTCAGTTTGCCTCTCAGCTATTACCAGCAGTAATCACAACCCTCTTGTACATTTCCTGCTGACAGAAAAGCAGTGGCATTTTAGAATTTCTACATCATCTCTCAGCATGTAGACAAAGGGGTATTAGATGGTATTAGATTCCTATAAAAATTTTACTTATAAATCTGCCTAATATTAAAGTGCTTTAAAATACCAGAAAATGTAACTTTGCAGTGTGCATTTTGTCACTCTAATCACGTTTCCCTACCAGACACATGAGAACTATTGAAACTCTGAGGAAGGAAAGAGTAAAAAGGTTACAAAGATACCAAAGAAGCCGAAGCCTGAGTCCCCAAAAGCATTTGAGTCTGTCCCAGAATCTGGATGCAAGTCAAAGAGATCTAGACCTCCCCAGCAAACGCCGAGAATACCTGCAACAGCTGAGAAGAGATGTGGTGGAAAACACCAGGTGGGGCATTAGAAACCTCTCTTTAGGCCTGATGTTCATTAACAGTGTTCACAGTGGGTGCTCGTTAATGGTTCTTACTGACATCTGAGACTTCAGGGGCAGAATTTTTCTCAGTGTGGGTGTATTAACCTTTTGGACAGAAAATGCTTTCAGGAAAAACACATGCCTGATTTTAGAAAACATTCATTAAAATCTTGGGTCTAGTTTTCTTTCAGTCCATAACAAGTGCCTAATTTGTTATATGTGTATGATGGCTGGGGACAGCCAAGTATTCAGTCTGGACTGACTGGAGACCAATCTGTCTTCTTACTCCTTGTTGTGATTTAGGAATGATATTCTCCAGTTTGGTACTCCTGCTAAAGTCAGTGCTGCTTCCCCTTCCCCTCCAATTGGAGGTACAAAAGGTAAAGATCATGGCTTGAGATGAAAACAATTTGCTGGAAACAGCAATTAGATAAGAAAAAGAACAGTAACAGCAACTGCATTAATAACAGAAGGTGTAAGAAAATTAATGATTCAAACAGAAAGCCTCCTCACAATAGACAATATGGGATGGCTCCCTCTGCCACAGCTCAGCTGGAGGGAACCCCTTCTCCCTCAAAAGTCCCTTTCCTCCACCAACAACAATGATGTGAGGTAGTACAGAATAACCTCTGTGTCCTGGCCATGCCCCTCCCAGCAAAATTAACCCTGTCCTGGCAAGAACCAGGACACTCCTTCACTAACTTAAAAGCTACAGAGTTCAGTTTCATTTTAAATATCAGAAAAGCTCTGCAACACTTTACTCTTTAGAATTTCAGTTTCTCCTTCCCCACCATATTCCCTAAATGACTTTTGCTTCCTTTGTGGCCAGGAGACAGTTATTTTCCCCAACACAACAATCTTGTATGTGATATGCCAAAGCCATAACCTTATATGGAGACTTGATTTAGAAACCACTGTAGTAATCTCAGTAGTAAACTGGACTTGCAATCTGAGTAATTTTCCAAGCCTTATGTCTACTTAGCCTTTAGTGAGCAAAGAGCTTTTTGGAGGCTGATATGGTGGGTTTTAATTGCTTTTCTGGCAGGTTTTCCTGTTCTAAATTGAAATATGATTTTCTTATTGTATTTCAAGTAATTATGTGTGTTTCCCCTTACTTGTCCATTCTTACAGAGTTCAAGAACCAAAAAGAAGAAGCATTCAGCACCCTTCAGACATTGAACTGTTGCTCCGAGACTATCAGAGGGCACGAGAGGAAACCAAAACTGAAATTGCAAGAGCTAGAGACAAACTTAGGGAGAGAGCAGAGCAAGAAAAAAGGCGAATACGAGAACAGATATTTTCTCAGTTACAGAAGGTGAGCATTATATTGAAAGTATACATATTGTGGAAGTTCTCAGGATTTTCTTTGTATGTAATTAATATTTGTATGTAATTAATACTTCTAGCATTGAGTAGTTGCATTGGTAAAGTAAAATCTTTAACAACTGTATTTGACTAAAAAGTTAAGTCAGGAGCTTGAGAAGTAGACAAAGAGCAACAAATGGGACTGAGAAGACATATTTTTTTAAAAACTTCTTCCTCTTAAAAGCGTCCTAGCATTAGTTTGATAGTCTGAACTCTTATATATGAAGAAAGCAGCAAAAGCTGCATTTTCCCAGACTGCCAAGTTTTACAGAGTCATTCACTCTATGGCACTCAAACAGACTTGCTTATTTAATGCTTTCTGTATGGCAAGTTTTTGTCAACACTTCTTGAAAGAAACTGGATTCCTTTAGGTTTCTCTTTCAACTTCCAGTGCTGTGGTGTTTTGGTTTTTTGTTTGCAATACTGTGATGTGTATTACAGGAAGAAGCAAGACTGAAGACTCTTGCAAGTACAAGCACTTTATGTACAGACTCCAGCCTCAGCCTCTCCTCTGGCCCAACATCTGGTTACAACAGCAGTAATACTGCCACATATACTGCAAGTAATTTCAGCAGCCAGGAAGGGCAGGTGAGAAACCACTGCTGTGTGAGACTGATGTCTCCTGATGCTTCAAGCACAGAGGCATGATGTAAGAACAGAGATGGTTTTTGAGATGAATTCTGGCACAGCTATGATGCAGGACAAGTTTGCATTACCACTACATCGATAGGTGACATGGGGTGAGGGAGCATTTAATAATGTAATTGCAAAGGACAGTGACACACAATTTTTGGTGGTTTGGGATTTTTTGGGGGGGGGGCCGGTTTTGTGGGGTTTTTGTTTGTTTTGTGTGTGTGTTGGTTTTTTTAAATTAGTAGATAAAAAAATCAGGTAGTTACCTCTGCCTATGTAACTATCAGAGAACTGTCAAATGTTTTAGAAACAACAGGTCTTTTCTTGTGATAAATCTGACAGCATTCGATATTCTATGTGCCTCCCTTAATGCTACGTGCATTGACTTAAAGAGTTTCCATGTGAGAAAATGGACTTTCCTGAAGTCACTTTGTAAGTGTGCACCCATGCTAGTTCCTTACACTTGCTTTGCTAAATTTCCCAAGTCAAAGTATCATTTCATAACTAGGGGAAAGGCAAAGGGGTTACCTCATGACAAAGAGAAGCTTCCAACCTTATAAGATTTGCTACTAATATTCTGCTGCTTGTGTAACACAATTTATTTTTCCCACTTCAAATGAATGCTCACACTTCTGCACTTTCTTAAATCAGGTTTCTTCTGGAAATACTTTGCTTTCAAGAGATACACGAGGTCGCTCAGCTGTTAGAAATAGTCAGCTTTATACACCAGAGCAATTGCATAATGATTCAACGTTTGGTAAGTAAAACATAAATTTGCTTCTTTTGAGCTGTATCCCAAATCCTAATAAGATTTGTCATTTATATAACTCAAAATGTAATTTGAATCTGGGTATTGCAAGGATGTCACTACCTTTACATGACTTCAGAAAAATACCACCCATCAGTAGCCAGAGCTTGCTTAAAATTTATTTAAATATTAAATATTGTAATAAGTTGTAACAATTAAATGGTGGTTTAATTGTTATAAATTCTCTGAAGTTGGTCTTTTGATGTGGTAACATCAAAGTACAGCTTTTTGAGATAATAGCAAGATAATATTTTGAGTGAAGGAAGGAAGCAAGCAAGGGCTGTGGGGCCCAAATCTGCAATGAGTATAGAATTGTACAAGCAAATTCTTATTTTTAGCCTCAGGAGTTAAGCTGTCTATTTTTTCTTATTTTCTTACATGTGGCAATAACCATTAAAACTTCAGTAACACAAGATATAACTGCAGTATAAATACCAACAAACAGAATGTCTAGGCAAGGGATGTTATCACTCCTTCATTAGTATCAGATGGATTGGGGGCTCCAGTGGAGAGTTTAAGTCCCTACAATTTAAGAATAGTGGTGGGGTTACATTATAAATTTTTTATTCTCTCTCTGGCTTTTTTTTATTTCCTGCAGAAGCCAGCAGAATTCAGCCACCTCTTCCTTCAAGTGGCACCAGCTGTAGGTTCACTCATGGATTAACTATTTCTGTGAATTCCTCTTCAACAAAAGGATACCAAGATTTATCCAAGCATATATTGGCTAATGCTACCACTGAGGTAAGTAAAAACAAAATTTTCACTTATTCCTCCTGGAAGCTGTAGCAAAAATGGGTGGGACAAGTCTTGTTCTACATCACAGTTACCTATTTGTCAGGTACAGGACAAACACTAAAAAATTTTGAAGGATAGGTAAAAGTGAGCCAGGCTGCAGCCATGGGGTGCAGAGGAGAGTGTGGGGTGTTAGCTGGAATGTTTGAGTGATGCTGGTGTCATTTGTGATTGTTTTCTAAGGTAATGGCAGCATGCTCTCACAACCTGAGGAACCTCTACACATGCCAAGCAGCAGCTGGGTGGAAGTAAGTTCATGGCAGGTCTGTGTAAGGGGAGGCCTTTCTCTGTACCTGGCCCTCTTGCAGGCAATTACCTTTTGTTTGCCTCTCACAGATACCAGTGTACAGAAAAAGAGGTGCAGGTGTACTACAAAGTCTTCCCTTCAGCAACAAGGCATGGATTTCTGGGAGCAGGAGTGATAGAAAGACCTCTTCCCCATGTGTGGGGACTGGTGAGAGATCCTGGCAAAAGGCATCTCTACGACAGCTCTATCAATACAGCTCGAATACACAAGAAGGTAACCAGCCACATTCACCTGGGTGAGTATCCTCACACATCATAGCAGATGACAATCACCATCACCATCTGGATGTAGGCAGCCAGGAAGAAAGTTACAGGCATCTTGTTCCATTTCTTCATGTGTAAATTAACAATTTCTTTATTTAATATGGGAACTTCAGCTTTGCAAGGCTGTTCCAAGGCTGATATTAAACACATCTTGCTGAGAAGTGCAGCCATAGACACTGATTTGAAAGTAAAGATAAACCTGAAGTGGTTTGGAAAAGCATTTAAAATAATACATTACAGTATATGAACTAGAGTTCTGCAAAAGCCAAAATCAAATATGTATCTGCATGTAAGGGGTAGGGAAAATTGTAACAAATTGAAGTTGTCAAAGTCTAATTCCCCTTTCTTATTTTTTTTCCCAGTATATTTAGTGACCGATACCTCCCTATGTTACCTAAAGCAGCCCCGGGATTTCTGCTGCATTACTGTAGAAGCCAAAGAGGTAAAGTGAACATTCTGTCTGCAGCACAGGAGGAGTTGTTCTGATAGTCTGGTTCAAGATAAAGGAGGGAAAGAAGTCAATCATATCTGCAGAAGTTCCAGTGCAGCAGAAAGGAAAGCCATCCCACTATCACACAAGTGAATTATGTGTAAAACCCTCTTGTGAATGACAATTGCTAAGCAAGGCCCATCAGACAAATGTCACACACTATAGTCTGGTTGCAAACACACAGGATTTTGACAAAAATATATTCAATAGATAATATGAAAAATTACTACTCTTTTAAGTAAGTAAGGTGAGAAATATGCATCATGGCAAACAAAGAAAACACTGCTATAAACATAAAATTTTTCAAATTGTCATCTTTATACCTTGTCATGTGCAGGAGAACTTGTCTGTCCTGGCTATTCAGTCTGTCTATGATGCATCCATGCCTCACCCTTGTAAAGAAGCAGTGAGAGGGGAGATTTTGCCAAGTGCTTGGATACTGGAACCTGACATAGTGAATGGAAGAGAGATCACCAGAGTTATTTACATGGCACAGGTAAGGATTTTGCTGTATGTCCAACTATGAATGGAAAAAGTTGTTACACAGCAGAACACTTCAGAGCTGGTAAGCAACAAAAATACAATCCTTATGCTATGCTCCATGAACCTTATGAAGTGACCACAAAGTCACCTCTTTCACACTTCTCAATGCAGAGACTCTTACTCAAATTGTGTTTAAGCTCATGCTCCTTAAGATTTTAGAGCCTTGAAGGCTGCTTCCTTGGATATCAAGTTCTGCTGTAAAAGTTTATTAGCAATTTTAGTATATGTTTTGTTCTCATGTGGTGAGCCAACATGGGGAGTCTTGTTTGCATTTTTGCCGTGCTGTGGACACAGGAAGTCCACCTTGGGTTATACTATTTTAAAAATCCCTGAAAATACTTGGTGCACTTTTCTAACCAAAGTCATTAATTCTTCACACTTAATAGATACAAAAGAGAAGTCAAAATTAGGATTCCAGTTAAGAATAAGAAAATTATAATCTTATCATCCATTTTTTAGACTCATTTGAAAAGTAGGCTCTCTTTGAGACGGGGGTACTAAGTATTTAAAAATGTCCAGAAGAGCATGCCTTACTGTGTAAAATTTATTTAAATGCGTATGTAGAGATAAATGCCATTAGTCCTTTAAACTCTTCTATTTAAAATTTAAAGATCCATTTTTAAAAAAATCATTAATTGGCACATGTATTTTACAATGCCTAGGTGAAATGTATACATGCCTTTTTAAATTGTATATGCATTTTATATTGCCCTTTAGTGTATGCATATACATTTTCAGTAACACTGTGTGTCTCAAACTAGTAAACTTTAATCCAAGCTCAAATTCAAAAGGAATGTGGGTCATACCTGCTAGAAGCAACATCAAATGGCAAAATTTTGAAAGTCTATGGAGTATGGGGAAGAAAAAGATATAAACCAGACAGTAATGATGGCATTTGGCTGCTAACTGCTTTTGTGCCTAACACAGACTCGTTATATCAGAGTTATTCCAGACTGAAGAAATGTTCTGTTTAAAGAGGTACAAACTCCAATGTACAGCCTTTGCTCCAACCCCTGCAGGTGGACCTCGGTGCCCCGGCTATCCCTGCCAGGCTCCTGAGCTCCATGGCAAAGCGGCAGCCCCTGGTGATCGCTCGGCTGGCTCACCTGCTCACTGCTTAGTGCTGCAGCACCACCAGACACTGGAGAGCCCCTGACAGCTCACAGGGACACACAGGTATCAGAAAGGCTCATGGAAAATGCTGCCTCTTGAGGGAACCACCACCAAGCCTCACTTCACAAGCCCGGCTGCTACTGCTGCACTATAAGGAAGTACAGTCAGAGAAAAGGATCTTTTGTTTTAGACAACACCATTTATAAGAAACACAGCAAGTTTAGTGGGGAAACAGCAGTGGAAAACCTCCATGGAAGAGAAGAAAGGTGTGCTGCACAGTGAGTAGAGGAAGAGACTTTGCTTTACAATACCCAGAATCTTGGACTGTGTTACTTAATTCCTGTTTCCAAGCAGCTTCAGAGATCAACTTATTTCTTTAAGTAAGTTTAGGCTGGAAGCAGTACCTGTATGGCTTGAGACCTTTTATAAACTCTTGAGCAGAGCTGCAACGCCACTTTCTAATGATGAGATAAGTACCAAATGCAGAATTCCTCACTCTGTAGATAAATCATCAAATCTTAGCTGGCTGCCTGTTCCCCTTGAAGAGGGAAGATAAAGCAGCACAATATTCACTAGACATCCTACACCCCGGATAGATTTTTTTTTCATGTATTTGCTGACGAGTGTAAGGTGTTTCAGATTGCCACTACACTATGCAGCATCAGTGGACACCACCATACCTCAGGACACAGTTTTACTGTGCTGCAGAATCAGGTGCTTTGAAATAAAGAAACCAAACCGTTCTACACAGTGACACTGTCATGGATAGGTTAGTACTCAGTAATCAGCTTGTTTCTAGAATTTAAATCCTGCAAGTAATAGTAGCTCCAACATTTTTCCATAACAGCTTTTTCCATCAGCCCTTCTACACTTTCACCCAAAGTGAAAATACAGCCTGGTCATAGTCTTACAGTTCTTTGTTCATAATGTGACCAGCTCTCTCACTGCAGCAAATACAGACTCTTCCCATTCAATTACCTCATGGGACTTCTGTGGCAGTTAGTCCAACAATCCTGCTGTCAGGCTTTACATGTTTGTTCAACACAATCCCTAGCTGGTTCACATATTCATAAATTTAAACAAAGCCACAATCACCTTGAATATCCAAATAACTTCATTTGAGTCTTCAGCACAATAGTACAGAATCACTTTATATATATCTAAGCAATAAAAGCTGCTATGTTCTGCTTTCATTAGCTCAAAAAAGCCCACATTGTTCAAGAAGCTCTTGCACTTTGAATTTGTAAAGTGAGAAATGTGTACTCAATCAGCCACCCTACTGCAGTCAGTGCCTGCTACTTTAACACAGTTCCTTTCAGTACAAGCTGCATTTTCCCAGCACACGGTGAAGTTAGTTGCACTTCCCACCTTTGAGTTCAAGAGCCAAGATCTACTTTTACTCTGTCTTTGCACAGGTGCAATTTTGGTTCTCAGCTTCTGTTACTTTCTGTTACTAATATAGTTTTAAATGAAAAGACAATAGCTATTTCAAATTGATACTTAAGAAAATAGCACTTCTAATACATAGCTGCCCAAGGCTTCCTCCTCAAACTAGATCAGGGAGGATAACAAAACCTTTCACTTACAAATTTGCTTTGTTTCATCTTTGGATAGTCATGATTACAATCCCAACACAAATATATTAGTGTTCTTTTTCTGGTGAGGCGCAGCCTTTTGGTAAAAGCCCGAGTCACAGCATGGCTCACTTCGAGTATCACACATCTTACAGGGCCCTCAAGGAAGAATGGCTAACCTGTCACAGAGTTTTCAGCAACTGAGCAAAATGACAGATTTCCAGGTTTGTAACATGTAAATGTCCTCCCTTCAGTGGAAACCCAGTAGGAAGAACAAACAAGGCAGTACAGTAAAGCCCCAGAAAAAAATTATCACAACCAGCAGCATGGGATATTGGCTCTGTCCCCAGTGCTGCTTCCATAGCTTTCCAGAGGAGGTAGGGGAGGTTTTCATACAACCCACTACAGATTTGCTCAGTACTTTGCTTTTTTCCCCCCTTTTATTTTGGACACGGCACTAGTGATAAAGCAGTTTTTGTAGGAAAAAGATCTTGGGGGATTGCCGTTGATCAACGATGCCAGTGCCTATGAAGGATAGTGTCTTATTGTACAGTGCATCAGATGTTTATTTTTATATATACTTAATTTTTTTTTCTATGTTTACAAATTAAGTTATTTATATATGCTTGGTTTGAAGCGTTTTTATATGCTATCAAAGCTAAGTTTTATTTTTATCGGTATTGAATTAATGTAACTTTTTTTTAATACAATCTTCAATTGATACTAAAAAGCCTATTTATATGAATGTTTTCTTTTGCAAATACAACATTTTATGGTACTTGCTAATGTATGGCATTGGTTTGTTTGGAAGGAAGAAATAAAGGCCCAGCAGATATCAAATTGGGTAATCTACAAAAGGCAAAAAACAACTTCTTGTAAGTTACTGCTGAGCAGCAGATGATCAAACCAATTGTATTGTACCACCCAGGGTTGAATCTCTGCTCCTAAATCAAGGTTGCTATTTTCATATCCACAATAAATGGTATTTTCTACACGAGAAAATGTGCCCCACCTTATTTTGCTCCAGCTAAGATACCCATCTATGGAACTATGCAGGATAGAAAAACAACACAAAGGCAAGTTTGTGGTAACAGACATAGGTCTCCTACTTACCTGCTGAGGAATGGGTATGGAATATCAACTTTTGGCCCAAGAATCAAGAAGCCAGTCACTGCTTAGATTTGGGTTCTGTGACAGTGCTTCTCCAAACAAAGGGGGTTTTGTTTGGTTATTTAAAAAAAAAAATCAGGTGGAGCTTCTTCCCAAGTCCAGTTGGATAACTCCCCATATCAGCACATTCAGAAAGAAGTTAATATATCACTATTTTTCCTAATTCTTTTTTTGAGACCTGTGAGTTTGCAATAAGACAGACTGGCAGAAGAAAAGCCACACCCTCATAGATGGTTCTCAGTGAGCTGCTGCTCTCCTGCCTGCAGCACCTCTGGCACCAGCAGCAGTGCCCAGGACAGAGGGACAATGCCCAAGGGACTCACACTGGGAGAAGGTCACCAGCCCAGGGTCATGCCCTCATGTGTGGTCCCATAGCCAAGTGTCCACAGGCAGAAAACCTGTGCTCCACAACTGTCCCTGTGCTTTGGACACAGAGTGGGGTGTCTGGTTTTACAGAGCAGATGTGCCTGGGGGCCATGGGATGCCCAAGAACCAGCATCACTGCATTAAGTCATAAGAAGAAACAGAAGTGTTTCTTACCTGCTGAGTCCCACTGCAGAAGTGTCTCCCACCCCACAGGGCACAACTGTGGTTGCTGGAAACTGCTCCTGAGGCTTGGTCACCTTTTAAATAAAAACTTCCAAACATGGATTAGAGAAGAATAATTCCAGTATGCTGAGTTCATGGAAATGGTTGTGGCCATGATATCTATGCAAACAGTTTCATGATACCCAAATAAAATCCATGCCAGAACCAGGAGCACCTTTTATTTAACTCTTATGGATTCCAGCCCCTTCCCCTTTCACCACCCTGCCCTCCCTTACGTAACGAAGTAGCTTTCTATTTCAGCAGAAGCTGGACAGGCCAGACAGGAAGTCTGTTCTGCACTTTCTCTGCCCCATATTTTGTGCCAAGGTATCCATTTTATTCTTCAGCCTAGTACCAAGAGGTTCTATACTGAGAGCTTGAACACAAGGCAAGATATTTAATGTTTATTATCACAACAATTTCAAATGAGATCTGCAGCAAATCATCACATAACACTCAGCCTCAGGGAGCAGGTATGGCATGATATAATGTGCTTGCTCTTCAATTTGTATTGAATTGTTCCATTTGTATTGGCATTGCAGCATGCCTACTTTTGGGGGCTCTCTCATTCACAACAGAAAGCCCCTAAAAAGAGGAATGATGGTAGAACCTGCCAAATCTTTTAATACAGTGCTTAGTAAATAAGAAAAATCGTAATATAATTCAGACACTAATGTGCCTCTATGATTTCTCTTTCTGTATCACATACTTTAACAGAAGCCACAGTTCTACCTAATGAGTCCTGTCTGTAGTTTTTCTTGAACCACTGACTCCAAGATGTTACCTTTTCTCACCTTATACAGGGAAGAGGTTAGTTCATTAGCAAGCTAAACAGCCCTGGCTTCACCTTGTCCAGAGGCTGTTGTTATATAACACAGAACTTGCTTTCTGGGAAAACCTACACTACCAGGACACTCCCAGACAAGGAAATAATGTCCTCACTGCTTTGGGGCAGGGGGAGGGAATCCCACGAGATAGCTGATGGGCACCTAAACATACTCTGCTACTCACCTGCCCCAAACTGCAGTTCAAGGAAATACCTGGGGAGAAGGAAGTGAACAGGTCACACTCTTGTTGACAATCTGTCTGTAAGGACAGAAAATGCCCACTGTCTTTCAAGAAACAGGCCCCTTTCAGAGCCCACTCTCCAGAGAACACCATAGTGCTTCTTCACTACTTTGTCTGCTCTTCCAGGCTGTAGTTCCTCTTGCTGCAGCAATTCTGACTGATGAAACCCAAATTCAAGGCAAGAAAATTATAAAAAAAACAGTGAATAGCAGCCAGATGTCATTTATGTTCACAACTATAAAAGTATCTTAAAAATACTGTCTTCAGTAAAAAATATAAAGAGAGATTTTATCCCTTATTTCTATCAAAAACCCTGGGAAATTACAAGTTCTGTTTCCACCAAGAGATGGAAAAACCCTTAAGCATGTACCTCCTTTAGGAATAATGCCATCAATGGTATAGTGGATTTATTTAATATGGTTTAACTTTTAAAATTAGTCTTAAAAAATTAAAATCAACACTGAGCTTACAATGAAAAATAAATATAGGCACATCTCTGTGTCATATAGGTTCACCTCTTCCTTCCCCTGACTGTTGAGGCTTTGTTAAAAGACAACATGAGAAGTCACATTGAGTTAAGATACAGCCACCAAGAAACCAACTCTCTGATCAACAAAGAACTTGAGTTGATTCCTGGGTTTGGTCACAGCTATTGCTGCACAAATACAAAAAGTGTCTCTGAGTCCAGAGAACAGCTGCTCTGAGATACGATCAAGGTGCTTAAAAGACTTTTGACTTGGAGATCCATTTGCTGATGTAAATCCTTCAGCAGAGTCACCACAGCAAAATGTCCATGACAGAAAGCCCAGTGCAGGTTTTGCACAAAGTGATCTCTTATCTTCAGTATGCTCCCAGCAAAGAGCTCCCAAACCTTTCAGAAACACTGAAAATTCCATTTGCATCTTCATTAGTAATTTTTGTCCACAGAGTCCACCTCTGCTAACTTTGTGTGGTCACAGTAGCTAGAGATTGTCTGGTCAGCTCACAAGGGTTAACCCTGGGCTCCTCTATCTGATGTTCTGATACAAATATTCTGGACAGCCTTTTCAGGTCTTTTATAAAATCCTGTAACAAACAGATACAAACCAGAGAACCCTCAGTAAAGTAAACAAAAGACGCTGACTTAAATTTTCCTTAGAGAACTTAACAAGGTTAAACATGTTGATGGTTTTCCAGTGCAAAAAGCTAGATGAACTACAGAATTGACTGCAATGATGAATACCTGCAGACATGCTCAGTCTCTCCTCTAATCCCCACACCCTTCTCAGACAAGATCACTGCCGCATTTTAAATGGTTAAAAACAGCTCCAACATGCAAGTGGTCACTAGCCTTGGAATACTGTCCATTTTAAGCAAAGCATTTAGGTGGATTCCTGCATTTTGATTGTGGCCAGAATACTGAGACTCCTCTAGAACATTCCAACAGCTGTCACACTCTGGTGGTTGGAGGCACAGGGATTTAAGTTCAAGGCTGGTCAGTTAAGACCCTTCCCAACACGTCATTCTCAGCTGGAAGCACACTCAGGCTAGAATTGAGACTTGGCAACTGAGCCAGTCTCTAAACTAGTTAACAATTTTCTTGGAAATGTTTCTACTGCATGGGCAATGTTGGATTCACACAAGTACAGCTTTCAGCCAAACACCAGCAACAGAAACAAGTTTGTTGGCAACCAGTCCTTCCTTTGCATTAAGCAGGAACGACAGATGGGAAGGTTATGGCCCTTATCTATACAAAATAGAAATACAAGGACTGTCTGTTTCTACAGATTTACTTTTTATTTCACTTACTGTTCATGCATATCTAATTACTTACTGAGGGCCAAGGGTGCTCTTCAAGGCTATGCAGGCAACTCTGGATTTCACTAGGTCTCATTAGTTCATGTTCTATAAGACCATGAAGCAAGAAGAGGAACAAATCCCACTGTACAAGAGAAGAAAATAACAACAACTCAAAAAGAAATGGATTGTGTGCTTGTTTCCTTACCCATATATAATTCACATTTTTCTTTTTGGATCAGAACGTGGAGAAAAGGAGCAAGCACATTATCTGTCTGCATGTGACAATGAAGACAAAAGCAACATCCAAAATGAATGAACAGAATTCCTTTTAGCTCATACATTGATTGTATCCTACCATAAGGTTTCAAAATTCTCAGTTTATAAACATACCAAGAATTTAATTCCTGCCTGATCCAGAACAGCATGAAAAATTATTTCTTTGATTTCTGAAGCAAGCTGGATTTAGCCTGCAACTAGATAAAGTGATTTTCAACTTTCATTGGGATGCTTGTGACACCAACATGCATGCAGAAATGCAAGCTGATAAAAGACACAAGAATGCAACCAATGATAGTCATGTGTGTCCAGTCCCTGCAATATCCCAGAACAAAGGGGCCATTTTGCCATTGGCTCCTAACCCAAACTGTGCCTTCCCGAGGGCCCTCCAGGCAGGTACCAACCCCTGAGGAGCTGCACACATCCCTGTCCTTCACTGCCCCACAGAAACAAGGCCAGCCAGCAGCACCACAGCCCGCCAGCCTCAGCAGCCACCAGTGAGCACTGCGGGCTGGCAGAATTCCTGCACCAGTGCCAGCCTGCTCCACACATGGGAATGTGCTTTACCTCTCGCTGCTTGGCTTCTGCAAGATAACCAATGTTCTTCTTGCTGAGGATCAGCTGCACAGGCACACACGTCCCAAAGTCCTCCTTCCAGATGGAGATCAGCAGTTTTAGGAGGCCACAGGTAGGATTGCTCTTTACACGCAGCCTCTCATGGCTCTTCTCTGGGGATTTGATCCCGAGACTCAGAGGAACACGATCTGAAACTAAGAAAAGGATGGAAAATGAACTCCTATATCTGCATTATTTCCTTTTATAGTCATTGTCTTGGTTCAGGAGCACACTTAGGGAGTACAAACCAGTGAACCTAAGAGGACTGGAGTTTGGAAATATGCAAAATTATGAGCTTTGAAGCTATACAGACAGTATGACATAGGAAGAGATTTCTATTCCTCAAAGAACACTCCAGTTGGTTGGAGTATAGCCCCAAGTCTTAAAAGTCAACCTAATACTTAGCCAAAGAGAACCTAGGTGTTACTGCAAAGGAGAGAAGAGTAACATAGTTTAACATTTAAGTCTATAGACAGACTGAACAGTTGTCCATAGTTTAGACTACAGGCAGAGTTACATGACTTTACACAAGTGAAAGTAAAGTGAACGCTGCTTAAGTGCAGATGAACATAAACAGAAGTAAGATACCAGTTCTTCCTTGGTGCACTCTAATGGAACAGGACAGGTTGACACTGCTGTCCCCAGAATAAATTTCACAATATTCAGACGTGAACTGCCTTCTGAAAAAATAAATTACAAAACTGCTAAAGCTGGTTCTAAACCCACCAAATTACAAGGCTGCCCATGAAGAAAACACTTGCATTGAGATCACAAGCTCCTGGTCAGAGAAAAACTGTATTTACACATCAGAGCAAGAGAAAAAATCTAAACTGAAGAATGTTCACAGGACTCATAATACACAGAAAACAAGTTACTTTCATTCTTTCCATAAGAAAGCCATAAAAACATAATTTAATGGAAAAGGTCTTTACTTTTAGGAAAAAAAAGCCCAAACTCAGTCACAATTTTTCAGAGGCAGAAATACTGGAAAACATATCCCATATTTAACTGAAGGTGTCAATAAATAAAAATCAGCAGAGATGTGAAACAGATCAGAGATGGTTAGTCACTAGACAATTCTGTTACACAGAATGTAAGAGGGAATAAGAGCAACCACCTAAACTGACAGAAAAAAATCTGCAAAATCAGCAACACCAGAGAGAATTAAATATCCATGAGCTCTAAACACTTAAAGCTCTGACCTCAAGGATCTAAGAGAACTGTAATAACAGATTTCAGTCTTAAATCACAACTTACTTACCCAGCAAAGATGCCAACTCAACTGTGCACTTGGCCAGCTGCTGTTCTGATGTGGGACACAAGAACTGGAAAACACAAAAAAAGTTATATTTGGTCTCCATACAGCAGACTCGATAAAACAGGGCTTCACAAGGGATAAAAAAATACCCGAGAGAAGTAGGCAATTTACAGCAAAAAGCACAGAGCTGTAATGAGGACATCACTAAAGACTGAAAAAAAAAGTCATATATGAAAAGGGGATTCACAAAGGCAAACTGAAATAACAAGCAGATCTCCACAGTCTAAAAAATGCAGTACAACATTGCCACATTTGAGCTCAAATAAAAACCCCTCAACTGAACTCAGCTGTGAGGCAAGACAAACTAAAAGGTTTGCAGGCACCAAGACAGCCCAAAGTAATTCAAAGGGGTTTTTTTGTAGCTTTTTTACATCTTTTACCTTTCTGCATCGAAGTGTCTGACTCAACCTTCCCAGCAAGCACTCCAGCCACAGAAACTCAACCACTTCACCCTCCTCCCGTGGGCCCACAGCAACACAGAGCACATCCTTGATGAGAAAGACAACAGTAACACACACATTAGTATCTTGCTCTTTCACAAACAGATCCTTGGAGTTGTGGCAGACCAGTTCATAAATAGTTCTTGGGTCCTGATTAAAACCAGAACCAAAGTTAGCATAAACATTTCATAAGACAGATTGAAGCTGATTTTTCACAACCTTACTAAGATCTCATTTTTCTAGCACAGTTCTCACTAATGTTATGAAGTAAAATTCAATTATGGCAACAAATTCATCTTCCTTAAAAGTACTAGCACTGAAAGTTCTAGGTAAATTTGACAGCACAGCAAGCAAGTTCAGGGTAGACGTGCTACAGAAATCCAGAGCCCTCTAATATCGTCAGGGAAGCTTCAGCGCCAATGCAGAGGTTTCCTGACACAACTTACCTTCCTTTTTTTATTTTAGCACAAGGAAGACAGCATTAAAGGATGTGAACTCACTTTCACACAACTGCTGGGAAAGCAATGACAGTGATAACCAGCATTACTTGTCTGTCAAGCAGACAACCAGCTGCAAAAAACATATGCAGAATACTGGTAATAATGGTAAAAAAGTGAGGTGTTCAGAATTCTTCTCCTTATGGGGTACATAGGTTAAATAGTTGCAAAATTGTACACAATACCATGGTGTCCACACTGTGGTGTCTATCCCACTCATATCAAAAAGGCCACACTGCCATGCTACAAGAAATCCTTTATTTGAGATAGCAGGGATTGAAAAAACCTGAGAACTTTCCATCATGCTTCCTAAGCACTCCCCACAGCCACCTCCTCAGAATGAGAACATTCCCTTAAAAAACCCAAACAAACAAACAAAACCCCACAAAACAATAATAAAAGCAAACCACAAAAACAGCGATGTGAAAAATAGAAAGGCAAGCCAGGAAGTGAACGCTGTGTACCTTAATCTCATTGATGATCTGGGAGGGAAATGGGGCACAGTGCTGACAGCCTGGAGGACAGTCTCTTCTCAACTCAAGAGCATCCTCACCAGGCAAGGGAAATCCTGGGACTTTCAGCATTCTGTTGAAGGTTGCCTTCACTTCTCTTTTGATGAGTGCTACAGAGAACAGAGAAATCCTGTCTGCTTCAGTTTTTGTCTCCACTAAAGCAGAGAATCATTTTCAAACACCCTAAACCTCTCATTCCAAGGGCCACAGCGAATAAGGCAAAAAGACATTTTACATTTTCAACCCTCTCTCCCTGACCTCCCACTGTATTTAATGTGCAGAGACCCATGTGGAGAGGGTGTGCTAACCCACAGCTGTAGAAGGCAGCCACCCATCACTGCCAGCTACCACTGGCAACTCATCTCACTTCCCATAATATTTCCATGGGTTTAACAAACACAGTAGCTAAGCCAGAAGGCAAAGCTGAAGTAGAAAGCCGATTCAGTGTGATCATACCAGTTCAACCACTGTGCCCATAAATGCCATATGTCTTCTACTAAAATATATTTTGATCAGCATCCAAAACACTAAACTCCTGTGGCTGCAAATGGTACTTGGACATTCCTCTGCAGGCTTTTGGCACAATCAGCTGGAAAAATGGGGTTTCAGAGACTCTGAAGAGTTGCCAGAGCAGTATTACAGAATAAAAGGACTACATCTGCCTTCAGCCTGCAGAAAATAGACCTAGTCCAATAAGTGTTTGTTTTACAGGAGATTTCAGAAGCACTCTGTACATGTGAACAATAAGATGGCTTGAGAGAGCAGTTGTCTGTATACACTGGAAGTGCGAAGACAACTTCAGACGACATTTCCAGAAGCATTTCCACAGCATTTACTCTCACTATCCTGCAAGACTCCAAAACTAAAAATCACTACCGTGGGCCAAGCCCAAAAGATCCCCAAAGAAGGTTCTTAGAGCTAGAAATCATCCCTGTTATTCCTAAACAAGGAGCAACAAAGCAACTGCATACTTTCCACTAGAAGAAAAACGAATAGGACCAAGCACTTTATAACACTGTCTGCCCCTTGATCTCAGAAAAGAGTACAATGCACAGCTTAGAAGCCCCAGTTCAAGGTAAAAAGACTCACCTGCAATGTTGGCAGAGAGCCAGCCACAGGCTCTCTCAGTAGCCAGTTCCACTGCAATGTTTTCTGCACTACTTAAAACCTTTACAGGGAGGAGAACAAATGATAGGAGATTACTATCAGCCACAGCACTACAGTCAGTGAAAATTCAGCAGGAAGTCTAGAGAAAAAATGCTTAATTTTGGCATGCAACAATTAAACTGAGCACCACCACCTATCGAATCTGCTGGTTTGAGCAATACAACTGACCCGTTTTGATTTTCCAAACCTCATCAACTCTTGTGGAAGTTGATGCTAAAACAAATGCATTATCATTGCAAGATAAATGCAATTTATATAACATCCTGGCCGCATTAGTCAGCAATGAGCTCAAGTATCACTTTACCCAGTATGCAAGGCAGCCCAGTAGAAGTGACTCTCCTTAGCTACCCCACAGTCCTCCCAGGAGGGCATTAATAGATTTGTTTGACCTGAGCTATTACAGGATAAGTGAAGCAACAAGGGAAAAATGGTAATGATCCAGACTTAAAATCAAGGCTTTTAGTAAGTTTTAGGGAAAATACATACTGCTGCAGATGTCTCTTCTGGCAACAACACCCTCACTGCCTCAGGACCCTTTTTTTTGCAAAATCTGCAAGAAAAGAAAGTGGGCCACAGGATTAGTCTAAGTTCTTGGACAACACTCAGAGGTTCATTATGTAGCAGTGCAATAAATCAGAGTAAAAGAACAAGACAAGGAAACAGTAATTACAAGCAACTAAGCCGCAATATCAATTTCCCAAAGAGGGGAAATACAACAGCTTGCAGTGGTTGTCTGTTTGGAGCTGGATGTAGAGGGACACACAGCACCTTTATTCCTTCTTACAAACACAGTATTAACTGGCTGGAGGCAGAGCAGACACTCACCATAAGAAGGACATGGTTTATAATTACCAGAACCTGAGCATGACAGGCCAAGCTAAATTAGTCTTATAGATTCTGCAATAAGAAGAGATAGGAAGGCACAAGTTTAAATAACTTTTCCTCCTTACTCTCTGCCTTTGATGAGTGCCTGGGCCCCTTCCTCATACAGATGAGTGCACACCTCTTCAAGCAGTTTGTCATGATTAACATCATCCTCCTTCACTTTATCTTGCAACATGGCTTCTGCTCTTTGAACTAGCTCTGCTACCAGTGTTGCCCTGCAACAAAAGCAAGAACAATTAGGCAGACTGAAATCAATACAAGAAACTCTCACTGTACCCAACCCTTCTCCCCAGTTTAGGGGGATACCTATCTCAAATGCAGTAAGTCACTCTGCTAAAAACAAATCAATCATGCTGCATTTAGTACTGTATCACCTCCTTGTTCTGTATGTACGGAAGAAAACAGCAATGAAGACACCAAAGCAGTACTAAGAATCAAGAGTCAAAAGCCTTTAGGTTTTACTAAAAACGTACTTAGCTACAGGTCTCCTTCCTGGCAGCAATACCCTGGTGTGCTCAATTGATAGTGCTCAGATGTTCATAGATGTCAGCAGCGGCCCCCTACAGCCACCAGTCCTTAGAAGCTGATAACATTTAACGGCCTCAGCCAGCTGGACAACAGAACAGTGCAAACTCTGAGCAAGCTCATGAGCTGAACGGGAGGGCTGCCACACAGAAGGGCTGTGAAAAGAGGAAGAAATGGGCTGACTGTGCACCTGTACAGGCTGGGGTCTACTGGCTATAGAGCAGCTCTGCAGAAAGGACCTGGGGTTCCCAGAACACAAAGTGAGTTAGGAGTGTGCAAAGAAAGCCAACCTCACACCGGGCTGACAATAGCAACAGTGCAGCCACCAAGTCAAGGGAAGTTACTGCTTCCCTCATCACTGTGAAGCTGCATCTGGAGTAGTGTGTCTAGCTTTGTGATCTCAGGACAAGAAAGCCATTGACAATTTGAGTAACTGCAGGAGAAAAGAAAAAAAATATTAAAACTTCTGGAATTCTGGAGCACACACCTACAAAGGGGAGTCAGTTTCACCTAACCTGGAGACAAGAAAAAGCTGAAGGAAGAAGGAAAAGTTACAGAGAAAATAGAACAAGACTTCCAGGAAGAGCACTGCTAAAGATTGACAGGAATACGCACAAGCTGGAACAATGGATATTCTGACAGGTTATATGGAAACATTTTGCACAAAGCCTGGGAAAATAAAGCATTCAAACATGGTAGAAAGAGGTTGGCTGAATCCTCATCCTTAAGAGATGGAAACTTTTCTAGCTGGAAAAGGTGCCAGTAAACATGATCTAACCTGAAAGCTGGGCCTGCTTTGAGCAGGAGTTTGGATCAAGTGACCTCCAGAGTCACTGATAGGAGCTTTTCCTATCATTAGCAAGAATGTTCTGAACAGATTATAAAACTTTAACACTGCATTACATTCATACAAAAAGTGTCCCAAAAGATGTATCCCCCTCTTCTCTACATCCCTTCATGAATGGCAGATGTTTCTGGTCACAGTCTTACACAGCCTTCGTGTTCTGGTACACAGCACATACCCAGGGAAGCTTCCTTCCTTCATACATGCAAGTCTAAAGGATCAACTCTTTGCTTAATTATAATGTAAAGTTACTTCTTAAAGTCACAGAACAGGCAACGAGCACTTACTTGATGTGCTTGACACAGTTGGATCCCACCCT
This sequence comes from Sylvia atricapilla, assembly GCF_009819655.1. NCBI lineage: Eukaryota > Metazoa > Chordata > Aves > Passeriformes > Sylviidae > Sylvia > Sylvia atricapilla. Next base: position 26,736,501 of record NC_089145.1, read on the forward strand.
CTCTGCCACAAATTCCACTGTTCTCCGTAGGGAAGGAGGCTGGTTATGGAAGAAGGCCTGTTCCAAATCCACCTGTTCAAGAGAAAGCACTACAGTTGATCAGAGCACCCCACCCAGATCCTCCTCTCACCAACACAGGAATGCACAGAACTACCACCTGGAGATGTACCAAAAGACAATTTCCCTCCACTAGAATTTTCTGCTACTGCAGCATTCATCATGCCAGTTCTACTCCCTAATCCCTTCTTACCATTCAACCCAAAGCTCATTATCAGGGTTTCTGAAACTATGAAAGACCTATAAAGGGAATGGGAGACTTCTGACAGTGCCTACTAGTAGTGAGTCACCATATGGGGCTCATTTTGGGAAGAGCAAGCCCTTTTAATTACAGGCTGGTAATTCTGTAGGCTCCTATGCAGGTCCTCCTTTCAGTGGAAAGCATGGCTACAATCTAACCAAAGCAAAGTATGAAAAATGTATCAACATTTATTATTAAAGAAAAGGGAAATAATTAATTAAGACTAGTTTTTCCAACAGCAAGAACATTTACTGAGGTTATCTGGATTTCAGCACCCACACCCAATCCCAGCCACATGACTGCAACAGGAAAATAGGAAGTAAAGACACCTGTCAAACACAGTGCTTCCCTGCTGTCTAGGTCCATTCTTTCCCTGGCATTAAGAGAGCACTGTGTAACCCTACACTCTCACAAGTAAATTTCTTCTGCCCTTTTTCCCCTTGAGACTCCCAAATTTCATTACCTGCAGTTTCCGCTGTGTGACAGAAGCCTTGGGCGCTAAGGACTCTGCAGCTGTGGGAGTGATTTTCCTTATAAAACCACCATTTTTCCCTCCACTACCAGCCACAAAAGAGGCAAGTAGTTTACGCAGCTCACCTGTACAGGAAAAGCAATCATCGAGCTCAAAATCAAGGAGAAAAAAAATTATTAACAAAACTCAAGAAAGAGACTTTCAGTCTTTTTCCAGTCCTGTTCCCAGAGTAGGTTCTCTCAGCTTCTACAAAAGCAGAAGCTTCAGTAAAGCAGGGGGGACATCCTACACATATAACTGGCAGGGCACAGCAAAGTTCTGAAAAGAGGAAGCTTCTGAAAAGCCCCCTAACACATGGGACTTGTTCAGAAGGATGAGAGAGCAGTTATTTTTATGCATTCCTGTCTAGTGTGGCAAGCAAGAACTGTGAAGTCTACAAGGACAACAAGGCAAGCAGCTACACAAAATTCCAAGAGTTGGGAGCAAATACTGGGAGGAAAGCTGGACAACCTATTCAGCCCTAGAAGCTTTTGTGATGCAGGTTTAACATATAGTTTTCCTACTAAGTCCCAAGAAGAAGAGCACCATCTCCCCATCTGGGACTCTACTGCCTACAGAGAGGAATTTTACCATTGATAGACAGATCCCATGGAAAAGCTATCTCAAACAACAACCTAACAAAACACCTGGGCACAAAATGATTCTTCCCCTCTGCCTGGCAGCAGAAATATGCTAAAGGATCAAGACACTCCTCACAGTACAAACACCTCTTCCTATGCCTAGGATGGAAAAGTTGAGTTGTTATAATGGTTCCTTAGAGCTTGTGAGGGGTGGCATCCCTTGTTCCTCCAGATTCAACTCTGTGGATCAACTATCCTGACTACGTAACCTCCCTCCCCCAGCTTCACCAGATCCTATCCACAGCTACAGGAGCTCCTGCAACACAGCTTTTTTTCAAGGCTCTTGCATACACAACTGAGACCTTAAGCTGTGAGGAAGAGTAAGAAAGGTGATCCAAGGACTCACAGTACAAAAAAAAAAAAAAAAAAAAAAAAAAAAAAAAAAAAGCAACTGACTAAATAAAAGCAAATACATACTAATATATTTTATGTATATAGCAAAAGTAAGTAAAATACTCACTAAGATAGGGACAGCAGGTATAAAGTAACTGCTGATCCACCAAGGGTACAAAGTCCTGGTGAGAAAATGAAGGAAATGCTGAAAGGATACAGCACAAAACAAACAGTCTTCAAATCAGAAATCCCATACATGCATTCACAGGCAGGGCTACCTTTTTTTTTTTTCATTTCAGGGCTACCTTTCCATAAAAACAACAGTTGGGTTCCAAATACGCAGTAAAATTATGAACTTTGCAGCCCAAGTGTTGAGTCCAGCCCTGTAACAGAGAATGAGCTGCTCTTCATTTTATTAGTGTAGCTCAGCCTTTTCCCCTGATCACTATCAAAGCCCAGCTGAAGGCTTAAAGAAGGGAACCAGGACTGTTGCCACAGCTTTTCCTCATAAGGAAGAAACCCCTCCATGGAGGAAAACAAATGAGGCTCATCTGCTATGCATTACAACTCCACAAGTGCCTTCATCCAGACTCACTGGAACAGGACACCGTGGAGAAATGTCACCTCAGTATCAGCACAGGCAGGGCCGGAGGAACAGCAATTTCACATCCCATCCACCAAGGCAATGTATCTTAGCATCCATACCCCTTTTCCATGGAATATTTCTAGGAATTATCTGAAACATCACACATGCCATACCCTCACCTCCTTTGCTGCTTGCTCATACCATTTTCACTTCAGCCACCCTTTATCACAACACTGGAAAACAGGTGACATCAAAACCAGCAACCTTGCTCTTACAGATCCATCTTTCTATTTCTGTTCATCATTACTTTTGCTTATTTCTGGGAAGAGCTACAGTTCTATCAGCTCACCTTGCAGGAAAACAGCATCTGATCCTCCAGCATAACTTGGCACCTGTTCTGCAAATTATTGCAGCAGGTGAGATGGCTCCTGCCTGACAGAAAACCCAGAGCTGTAACACAGAGTTCACAACCCATAACACAAATGCAATTGAGGCACTTGGACAAACTGGGCATCACATCCACTGGTTTCCACATGCTCAGCGCAGCTGCCCTGAAGCCAAGTTCCTGATAAAATCTTACACCTCATGAAGAAGTGGAAGGTCCATCTTCACCCACAGATTCAGAGGACATGCTGCTGCACTAACTCACCAAAGACTGAGCAGATGACACAGTATCCAGCATAAATCCCTCCTGCCTGTCATCAGCAGTAAAAAACAACTCTTCAGGGACTGATGGAACCTGAAACAGAAAACCCAACAGCTGCAACCCAAAAGGCAGTAAGGTGGCATCTTCCACCATTTCTGGTAATTGACCCTGCCACCCACAAAAGAGAACCCCCAGCACTAAGGATCCTCTTGCCCTGAGGAGAGCTTTCCATAAAATGAAAGACTTATTTTGATAACAGCGACAAAAAGCCACCTTCCTTACTCTCCCCATACAGCATCTTTCATATTTCCAACAGGTTCCTGCTAAGTAATTACCTTGCTTCCAACTGGAGGCACAAAAGAATTCTAAAAGTTCATCACACATCATCCCTCTAGCTAATAAATTCCTCCGTAATTCAAGGCTGACAGTTAGCACACCATCTTTGTGACAAGAGCTTCCAGTTCTAACTGGAATCAGCAGTCAATTTTCTTACGAGGTTGCAGATTAGTAAATACAGAATGTGTTTCAGATGCAACTACAATTCCTATCGGAAAAAAAAATTATTGCTTCACACAATTCCACTAAAGGAACTGTCCACTAAAATACAGTTATTCTTTAAACCCCACACCAGTGTAAAAAACCTATGATAAAACAACAAACTACTGTATTGAATTGTTCTAATTCATTTCAATACTATTTTGTATTGAGTTCTGTGCCCTGCTTTTTCTTCAGAGAAGAGTTACATGCACACAGGAGACTCTACCTGAAAAAGCCAACCCAGAACTGCAAGGATCAGCAGCTTGTTCAGGAAACTCATCTCCTTGTCTTCAGAAAGAACCATTAACCTGTCATGCAGCAGAAGCAGCAAGAGAGAGTATCAGTTTTCAGCAGCTCAGTTTTCATTAAGGAAAACATTCCCAAACCATTCACTTACCAATTACACTATCTTTCACCATGAACACACTCCTTGCATGTCTGCTTAAAGAGAGAGTAAGCTCTATTTTTCATATGTGCCTGCATAACATCTTGTCTTAAGTCTACACTAGACAAGCGTAAAGAAGAATGTGAAGAATGTGCTTCAAATTTTCCACATGTATATAGGAGAGAAAACTAGAAAATTATTTAGGCATTGGAAACTTTGTAGGTTTAAGGTCAAAATTCAAGCTGCAGCTTAAAGGTCCATCACAGCTGCAAATGTAGAGTGATTAAGTGGGATTTAAAGATTTTATTTACTTAATAAAAACCACACACTTGAATCAATCAGTATTAACCACCAAGTTTAGGCTGTGTTCTCTCTGCAGCTTTATGTAAGATAATAAGTATGCATGACTTGCACCACAAAAAAAAAAAACAAATATTCACTGAAAAGTTCTTACAGATATAGTTTCCCAGGCTCTTACCTGTATACCTGCAGCAAGAGACCAAACACTTTCCTGTAATAATCAAGGAAAGGAGCAATATGATCCACAAGGGAAAGGTACTCCACAATCCAAGGAATAGTGAGGATAGAACGTTGATCCCGAATAGATTGTCTCAGAAGCTTTAATATATCCAGTACAGGCAGGGTCTTAAAAGACAAGAGAAGTTAAACCAGCAGCTTGAAGTTATTTTTGATACTTACAGAAAAACTTTTATCTGTATCTTGACTTTTCTTTCTAGGATTTTATCTTCTATAGAAAACACTTCTTTGTACATGACCAGAGGTAAAACCCAAACTATGACTGCAACCAAAGGTCCCACCAGGACTTTCAAAAGCAAGGTTAAAATCCTGGCTTTGTACAAAGTGGAGTCAAGGTCTAATGCTTTCATCCAGTGACACACTGCTGGGAGATGGATGCAAAACTAACACAACCAGTTCTGGTACTACGAATACAAGTTGTCTTAGAGAGGTGAAAGTTTTGGTATGACAGACTCAGATTAGCAGAAATAACAGAAGACTGAGTACCTTACTGTTGGTGTATTGCTTCCCCTTTTGAGGTTACACAAATTTTTTTTCCCTTTGTTCCCACCCCTAGAATAAGCAGCAGGGACACAGACCCATACAACATCATCCCAGGAACCACTGGCTCACTTTGAAAGGGCATGACTGCCCCCAGTCCTCCCTGGACTAGAAAAAGTGCCTGTCAAGCACAAGGCAATGCTCGGTTTCTTACCTGGTTTCTTAGTGCCAAGGCAGAATCTTGCAAGTCCCTGGTTGGCTGCTCCGCAGTGCGATAGGGCAGGAAAACAACAAACCCCAGGAACTTGGCGAGGAGTCGCAGACTCAACAGGGCCACGGTGAAACGCTTCTTCTCATCCTAAAATGAAGAAAAAAGCAAGCTGAGGCAATGCTACCCTACACTGGCAGAGCAAATGCCTACACTGAACTTCTACTCCCTCCATGTAAAAGGGCCACATACCTTCATCGCTGCTTTTAATAAAGGTAAGTTTCCAAAGTATGTATTTATCAAGTATTTTAAATTGCTTCTGTCTTCATTGCTTCACTTCTTCATAAGGAGGAATTATTCAAAAGCTTTCTAAAACAAGCAGCTGCTCAATTATATCTCTTCACGTTAAGAACTTTGGAGTGAATGAGAGGCAGAGCTGATCTCACACTGCCACCTCTACAGCACTACCATTCTGCATGTCTCTATGAATCTTTGTCTGCTCCTTTGCTAGCAGACAATAAACTGTGACACCTCTGATACGTAGACTTGAGTGAAAAAACACCTGTACACCTATGAACAGGAATGACTACAAATTCAATGTAATTAAAATCTTTCCATATGGAAAAGTAACGAGGAACTTATTGCAATGGGGTGCCACAACTGGACTTCGTTATTTCATTGATCTAACACAGGTTATAACAACCTAAAGAGGAGGCTTTGTGCAAACAAGATGTGTTTGCACAGAGCAAGCCTACCTGTTCCTCCATATCTGCTTCACCATCACTATGCTCATGCTCCACCAGAGTAAGGCCATTCAGTTCAAGTATCTTCAGGCATAGACTATCCATCAGGTGCTGGTTGAACTGGTAACTTCAGCAAAAGATGATGATGAATCAGACTGGGCTGAAAACAGCAGTAAAACCTCAACTAATACACTGCAAAATTTTAAGCTTGTCTTGTGAGTTGCAACAAGCATCAGCAGACATACAACATAACAGACTGACAGACAAGAAAGCAAGAGAGAAAACCTAGGACTGGCTGACTACCCTCATTTCCAATGCTTCTTTTGTATTTTTTCAGAAGTGCTATGTAACAAGTCTCAGCATAAGGATAATAAAATTGATCTGTCAAAGGAGGAATCTATAAAATAACTGAATTCAAGATTAAAATCTCCCATAGATAACAATTCCCCCCATGCTGTGAGTTGTGAAAAACTCATTTAAACAAAACCATTAACCTGGCTTCATCCTGTACAACTTGGCTTCATGCACTATCACACAAGAAGCATTTATCCAGTCCAGGGTCCTTGCTAGGTAGCACTGCATGGTGGCACTAGGAAATACTGACAGCTCCAAGAAAATACTGTGGGATTATAGAAGAAAAATCATTACCATATAATCTAGTTCCAATCTTTCTGGATAACTCCCTGCTACAAAAGAAATAGACTGGTGCTTCCACTGCCCACACATTTCACAGAGCAAACAGCAAGCACAGGCCACTCACCTTCCAGCACTGATGATGAAGTCCCTGAAGAATTGTTGGCACCCTGGGAATGAAGGGGGTGGACAAGGCCCTCTGATGCTCTGAGGAACAACAAATCTTTCCTGCAGCCTCTTCAGACGGCTGAGATTATCAGAACCCAGCATATTAAGGACATCCTGGTCCGGAGTGTCTCCCCAGCTCGCACCACCACCGACAGGACCTTTGCACATCTTTAGGAGACAGAAAGAGTAGAAGGTGGAATATTTGTAACAAGGCATCATTTCACTTCATCTCTCACCCAGCATACTATCCCTTCCTCACAAGACTGTTTTTGGAGTAATCCAAGCATGATCTTTCCTGGTGCCCAAACACAGAGCAAGTCTTCTCCATGCCAAAACATGCTACTCATCTTGGCCATAAACAGCCTAGAGGTCCTGAGAGATGGAATTCCAACCCTACACATCTAACTAGGACCTATATAGAAGGCTACATGTGGATGTATGGAGAGAATACCTATCACTCTCATGATCTTCATGAATGACTCAGTAAGATCTTTAGTTCATTCTCAAAGGCCCATCATGCTGGCACTACACATTCCCAGAGCAGGTTTTCCTTCAACTTCCAGAGTTAAATAAAATTTAACAATTAATGCCCCACTGCCTCAAGCACACAGATACAACTCAAGACTCAAACAGTTGGAGAACTGCAGAACTGTCTAGAAGGGGCCTCTTGGATCATCTAATCCAACCCTCTTGTCTGGTCAGGGTCAGCCTCCTGACCTGTCAGTGAACAGTACTGAGGAAAATCTAGCTTCCTCTTTTTCATTCCCTCCCAGCAGGTATTTATAACAGTGCTAAGACAGCCTAGAGGTTTCTCTTCTCCATCCTGAATACTCACAGCTCTCAGCTTCTTCTCATATAAAAAATGTGCAGTGCCTTAATCATTTACATGGCCCTGAGCTGGACTTGCTCTAGTAAGTCTGTATCTTTCTCTCCTTGTGCTGGTGAGCCCAAGACTCAGCACTCCAGACTTAACCTAGCAAATGCTCAGCAACAGGAAACGTTGACTTTATATCCCTACATCTAAGTCATGATAGTTTTAATGAGAGAGATCGTAATAAAATGCAACATTTAGGAATGTCTATCAAGCAAGCAAGGTCCATTTATTCCTCCAAGGAATTCCTCCTCCCTCCCAAGGGAGGGAACATCTTGCTACAGTTCTCCACCTTTAAATTACCAGGCCTTGACACAAGTCCTCAGTCTTGGTTCATTTCTGCAAGAGTATCATAATACACACAAGATTCTGAAAATCCCTTTCCAAACACATTGGATCCATTGAAGACACCCAGTTATTAGTTTAGATCTTTAGCTACCCTTGTGAAATCCTGCAGTCTTCATTAGAAGGGCACAGATACAAAGGACTACACCTAGGACTAATTAATCCTAGTGATGCAACAAAGTCAATCTTACCTTTATTCCCACAATTTCCATGAACACACCCATACAGTCAGACAGAACACTGATGCAAACTCAGACTTGACACTAGAGGAATTTACAACATTCCAACAGCTTGCAAATTCCTGGCAATGTGTGTGGGCAAAGACTCAAGGTGAGGTTTTGTGGCTGCTTTGCTCTCCAAAAGGAGCCCACCAATAAGCCAGGCATCTACAGAGAACCCAGTGAACCTTCTCCTTCATTTCTTTACTTACAATGAAGTCAGACAATGCTTGAAATTGGCCGAAAACCCCCCCTCTAAATTACAACAGCAACACTGTACCAAAACCAGCCAGTTGAGTGTTACACAGAAGAACCGGAGATTTTTTGCACTCCTGCTGTTAACAAACATATCTGGGAACCTCTGCCACTAGACAAATGTCAAAACACATCTCTAAAATTTCCAGAAACTATAATACTAAAACTATAATACTAAAATTAGAAGGTTGAACTAAATAGCCACGAAGAATGAATGCTTACAGCTCATGATGTTCTCAGTATGCCTTATTCCTGATTTAAAGAGACTACATTGGTAATTTATCACTGATTATTTCTGAAAAAGAAAAGAAATACCCATCCTGAAAACTTGTCTCTCCCCAAAAAAGTTTCAATAGGAAAATCGCAAAGAAGCTTACAAGACACGGCTTATTTTCTCAGGCCAAGGAAGAATCAAATCAGCTTTGATGCATACAGTCATTAAACAACCCAAGTCATTTACCTGGATAAGCTGTTTCTGAAAGAGCCTGGCAAAATGGCTGTGGTTGCAGGTTGCAGATAGGTGAGCCATCATGGCCCTGCAAAGGAAAACATTATAAAATTCTGACTGGAACTTTGTGTACAAAAAACAGTGTCATTGAAAAAAAGCACTATCTTTATAACCCAATTTCCCAAGCACTGAGCTCCACCTGCTGCTGACATGGAAACAAAAATTCTCCACAGCTCTAGAGATAAAAAGAATCTCTTCCTTTCCTTCAATAATGTTGGTACTTAGAAAAAAGAATGAACTCATTCAGTTCCCACTCTTCCCTGCCCAGAACAGTAAGCTGAGAGTTCACACATATGGAAGTAAGGAAACAGCAACAGCGCTACTTCTGATGCCCCAAAATTTCTCATTTTAAGCCTCAGCTTTGTTTTGCTCTTGTGGTGAAAAGTTACCTACATACATATTACTTGAGTAGGTTGATGGTTGTGACTAACACAGAAACCCACAAGGCAATGTTTCACTCCTATAATAGTTTCTTTATGTATACTGCATTTTGATAAAGCAATAAATGAATAAAACAGTCTGCTTTCCACAGAAAGACACACAGTTGTCTTGTTTTCAGAGCCAATGCACTAGACCCCCTGATATAATCAGAAGAGTGAACAGCTTCTGAACACATAACACACTTCTCCTCACTTAAGAGGAGTCAGACATGGGAAACATGCCATGGACACGTAAGTGTATACAGTAACAACATTCAGACAACAATATACTGGTTTTGAGAGTAGCTCTTTCTGTGATTATGAAAGGGAAAGAGCAACATCAAGACTGATCAAATTAGGCCCTTGCCACTTACGGCTTGTTTGAGGTAACAGCTGATGCTATTAAATTCAGAAAAAAGTGTACATGGGCAGCCTCTTCCAAGCAGCACATAGCACCCTACAGATTAGTGCAGAAGACCAGGGAGAACATGGAACTAAGGATGCCAAGTGCAGTATGATTCACCAGCAATTCAGCTACGTTAAAGAGCTGGCTGAAGTTGCATAAGACTCCTACCTGATCTTGTTGCCCAGAACTCTGTCAAAGTCCCAGCCAGTTTTCTCATGGTTATCTTCCCATTCACGCAGAAGTTCATAAAAAATATCCCTGTGAATCAAGATATTTAAGGGAATGAACTCTTCAAAGTTTGAAGCAACAACTGAATATTAACTGCTCCAAAGCTCCCCAGCAAGAGTCTACCTCAGATTAAATAACTCCAGACTCTAAGCATTCAGATACCTTTGAAAAACTCATAAACGTTAGCAGTACTTCAGTGAGTTTTCCATTTACCATGTCTGACAGCAAGTGCTTAAGCTTGTTATGCGCAATCTATGATGGAATGACCAAAACACCCATTACCAGACAGACACAGTGAAGACTGAGAGGCAGGAAAGAATAAGCCACATGAAGTAATACCTATGAGAAAAAGAGAAGGACCAAGACAACTCATCATTCTGCGCTCACCCTGTGCCTGCAAGCATGGAGGGAGGTGGCAGGAAGAATAAAAGCATACCAGATTTATATGCAGAAGCAATCCAGTAGGATGACACAATGTACTGGCATTATCAGAAGTCTCAATAACTTCTGAAGAATTATGCTGTTCTTCTCTAAAGATATTAATCATTTAGCTCCTGCAGTCAATATGGACAAAAACTTTTCTTGTTTAATTAGAGAAAAAAAATTCAAGATTCTTTTTCTACAGCATGTAGCACACATGAGACATTCTTAATATCCTTTGTTCACAATCATGCAAAGGTTATACCCTGTGAGTATTCAGAAAAAGTAGAATAAACTTACCTTTGTTTCTTAAATATGTGAAATGCTCTGTCACTGGGAAAGTTAGAACGATTATCAGTTTCTGGCTGAAAAGAAACAGACTGCACAGAGCATGGCAGCAGGAGAGACACCTGTAAAAAATATAAAGGCAGTCATTAAGTCAATGGAAATCTCTAAACAATCTGAGTCCCAGAAAAAAGCAGGGAAAAGGCATGAGTGTGTCTGAACAACTCACTAGCCAAGCTGTTCAGACACACTCTGTCCCAATTGCTAACTACTAGCAAACACCAACAGTTTTCTGAACAGCTTGTAACCAGTATTGATACAGTGTGGAAAAACCCACAAACCTTGAGGTATGCCTTCAATATAGGGCTTGAGAAAATTCAGGATCCTGGCTGGCAATTTCTGTTACCTTACTCTTTCTCAAATTTAAAAGCCTGTTCTTCAAGTAACAAGACATTTATTCACAACATTAAAACTCAGCTAATGACGTGTCCCAGTCTCAGCACACTCTCCTTTCTTTGCCAAGAGTAATTTCCATTTTTAAAAGATGAATGAAATGAGATACAGAATACATTTCCACCATCAAATTTCTACCAACCATATTGGTTGCCCAACACAGTTGATCACACAAGGGAACCATTTTTCCCTGTCTGGATTGTCTCCTGTGAAATGTTGTTTGCCTAAAAGGAGTCCATATCTATGAAAGGAATCCACATCTTTGAAATCTTCTGATATTGCACCTAACTAATCATTCTCCTGGGATCCATGTTTATTAGGTGAGAACTTCAAAAGCAAAACTTGACCCTATCAGTCTCTGGCTGAGGTCAGGGCCTGGAGCACAACACAAGGCTAACCAGCACTGATTCACAGCAAACAATCACTGGACCCAGCAACTCACCCACTGACAAGGGAAAAAAGTAACTTTTAGACAGTTTCTAAAGACAACACAAGATAAAGCAGAAGCAATGAGATTTAACATCAAAGCCACTGCAGCTAAAAGGCTTGAAGAAATGTCATTTGGAGTCTGCCAATTTTTACCTTGGCTGTGCTGCGTTCATAAGCCTGTCTGAGCCTCTTGTGCAAGGTGGGAGAAAACGAGGCAATCCGTTCATTTTCGGCCAAAAGCTTCAGCATCCCCTTTTCTAAATGGGAAATAATTCTGCCAAGATAACAGGGATAAAACTCAGAGACGGACAGACAGACAAACAACACAGGATCAGTTCTAAAGAAATGCTTATGCTTACATTTTATGATGCTGCCAAGTAAAGAGTTCTAAACCACATGTACCCAGCAGGAAACCCTACTGGTATCTGTATTTGTTAACATTCTCATCTCATGACTTTTCCCATTCTTGTACAATTACAACAAAGTTCAGTGGACAGATCAGTGCAAGGAAACCCAGAGACATCCAAATCCAGGTCAAGTTGAATGTTTTGAAGAAAAATTAACAACTCAGTGCCTGCAACTGGTACAGTTCTAAAACTCAAGCATACTTGCTTAATCCCACACACAAGCAGATGAAAAAAATAATTCAACTCACTCGTATTGATAATCCAAGACTCGAACAGCAAAATAAACACAGTTGTGCACACTTTCAAAATGCTGTCTCTCTGACACATCTAAGGGGACAAAAAGAAACATGAGACAACAGTATCTTTTACCATTTATAAACTAAAGGACCAACAATTAGCTTTTAAAGGAAAGTAGGAACTGACATATCCCAAAATAATCTTCCAGATTCCTATTCAATTTTCAGAAGTTCCCATTCCCTATCCTTCCTGTACTAAAGGCAATTGAATTGTTTAAAGCTGTATGGGAAAGAAAAGACTCTCAATGTTCTGAACAACAGCAAGAAAATAGGACAAGAAAAGTAGACCAACTACAATCAATCAGAAATTGGTGTTCCCATAGCCGAAGATTTCATGTTCCTAATCTCAGGCCTAAGAATCACGAAGCAGCAAAACAAAGGTCAATCAAATAAAATAGAGGCATGTGGGGTGGAGGAGGGTGTGGTGGGTCTCATCCTAAAGCCACTCTTCTGGTTGTAACATTCATATCAAATTGCATCAAATTGCATCAAGCTTAAGGCTGAGTTTGCTAAAAACCAAATGCAAAATATGGCTGGATCCTGTGCACTCAGATCCAAACCTGAAGTTTAATAAACACACAGTAGGTCCATTTGAGCCCATTTGAGTTGCAGGATCAATGGGGAAGCAACTGGAGCACACCCGTCCTTCTCTCTAAAAGTCAGTGTTAGGAAGCAGCTAAAGCAAATCTCGCAAAACAGCAGAAAACTAGATTCAAACAGTATCTAACAACCTCATTCTATTATATTGTGGAAGCACTTCCCACACATGCACGACCTTTGTCAGCATCTCAGATGAGTCCCACAGTGGTAATAATGCATTTTAATGTAATTTAAGAATAACTGTCTAGGCTACTCTACAACGCCTTCCAATTCTGTGGAAGCAACATTATTTCCCTTCATTACTACTGCTTACCTCTATTTCTTTCACTGATTTCAGGGTCACTATCCCCATCTTCCGCAGTAGAAGTGCCTTTAGATGTCAACAGTTGCAGAACAAAAAACAGTTCCAGAAAAATATTTGGTACCAGGTTTTCTGGGAGAGAGTAATTGAGATGTTAAAGCAGGATTATTCAAAACTGTCCTGCTTTAATACACAAAGGTAAAAAAATAGATTCCTGTTCTGTGGCAGCCTTCAAAGGACTCTTTTCTCACAACACAGTCACAGTGTAGATCAGCACAGGAAAGAATTGTTAGGGAATAGCCTAGTTTCAGGTGGGATATACAACTTCAGTCTACTGCAGCTCATAGTACTGCATTAGGCTCACCTCCTTCCCTAAAGTTTTACCAAGTATTCATTTATTTTAATAACTATGTTGGCTTAGTTTATTTTTCCAGATGTCATTTGTTTGTACACTATAACCGTACCACAGCTTCCACTTCCCATCTATCTCCCTCTCACAACACACAGGCAAGTTCAAAGCTCAAAGAAAGGTCAGTCTCACATCTTCTGCGTCCTCACCTGCTATACACGATGAATAGAGCTGTGCCAGACACTCCAACTGTTTCTTGCAGGAAACCTTAGCAGGACTTGCACAGGTCACCAGATGGCTTTCAGCAGGAAGGCTGGCACTGCGAGTGTAGCTGGGCTTAGCTGGAGTACCAGGATCGAAAGATAACCCTGCAGGAGAAGACGCTTGGTGCAGCAATTTGCATCTGAAATTCAAGAGCAGCAACATAACCATGTGACAGAGGATGATCTACAGCAGCCATGCAGCCAGGAGAGGTCTTTCTCTTTCAGAGTAGCAAGAAGGAAATCCTGCAATAACTAAACCATGTCAATCACTCTGTCTAAAGCAGCTAAAACATACTACTATTTCACTGACTTCAGCTGATACACATTATTGGGACATTTCAGATAGAATTCAGACTGGAATAGGTACTAGACTTAAGTGCAGAGTGGCAGGTTTGAATCCTGAGCAGTTCTGCTGCAGGTTCAGTACAACCAGTCATTTATTAGAATCTACTGGATGTGTTTCAGCCACTTCTGGTTCCACTGAAGTGAACTGCAAAACTTAGCAGGAAACTAATTACATCCATGTGTCCTGTGGAGTTTCCCCAAGAACAAAACCCACAAAGAACAGCAAAAGTCCTGTCAGGAATTATAACAATAGTGCAAACTACTGCACTTTGGTTTTTTCCTAAGTATCAATCTTCACAGACTAACCGTGATACCGTTTTACAAGCAATGAAAGTCACACACTAACCAAACAGCAGAGACAAAATTAGAAGCTACAATTCACCTCATCTGACAGCAATTTTCAACACATAACTGCAGTAGTAATCTTTAAAACAGAATCTCAAGTTCCCATGTCCTGTCTTCTCTGACTGCAAGTTTCTACGCACATTGCAAGACCATTAACGCTTTCCACACATTTGCATCACTAACTCATTTTCTCCAAGCCAATGTCTTGGTGCAATCTTCAAACACAGTCTAATTACACCAAATTGCTTCACCTGTGCAATCTAAAGAAAGATGCACAGGACACAGTCACACATACAAGGTCATGAAGAGGAAATCTCATAAAAGCAGTAAGGACTGACAACACTTTTGGAGTGAGGGTCATTGTTCCAGAGCCAGCACATCTCTAAAATGACAAATATGAGCTAGGAGCTCAATATCCTAGTCTGACACCACAGATACACTTAGCTTTAGGCAAATTATAGTTTAAGGTCACCAATATCTGCTTTGGATATTCTTCTGTCATTTGGACTTTGTCCTGGCCATGCCCCATTCCCCCTCCAGGCCCCCCTGCCCTGCAAAAATTAACCCTGTCCTGGCTGGAACCAGGACCCAAGGGAATTACAAATCACCCCCCTGCTCAGACTGTACCGTTCTTTCTTCAGCATCTCCCTCTCCTCCTGAAGGCTGGTGCTTATCACAGATGAGAGGTTTCCTTCCTGGACAGCAGTAAAGGCCTCAAGGCTTGAGCCAGCTGCCCAGCGAGCAGCTGGAGATTGGCTGACAGGTGTAGAAGTGAAACAGGTCTTTGGTTTTGAGAGGGGCCGCTCAGCACTCACAGGAGTTGGGTTGATTCGCCTCGATGGCTTGCTTTTGCTGAAAAAAAGAGAAGCAATTTCACTAAAATGGAGCTAAACAACAACAAAAAAGCTAGGTCTCAAGACAGATATGCAATCAACTCTTCAAAAGGAACCTAATGCTAAAGCAAAATGGATATTGAGTTGGGATACTGAATTTCTAAACTGTACCTAGTTATCAATTTTGTTCTGTCACTGAAAAAAATTCATGAAGCTACAGCCTGCTAAAAACAGCCTTCTGAACCTGCAGCAAAATTAATTATCAAATATCAAGCCATCTAACAGATAACACAGCGCCACACAACCTTTCCAAATGTTACTAATTTGAAAGGACAGGATATGCCACATTTTAGTAAGAAACTGCTGGTGAATTCATTTCCAACATGACCAGGAGAAAAAACGAAAAAACCAAAACCAAAATCCATCAAGTTGCTGCTGTCTATCAGTGAGAGTTCAGGTTTCCAAGTTACATTAGGCCCTTTAAGTTCAGGGAAACCTATCCTTCTTGTATAAAACACTTGGATCTGTCTTTCAGGAACAGGCTTGGTAAAGTAGAAAAAAACCCTCAAAAAATGGATACAGATACAGAAACATAAAACATCAAGGAAATGCAGGTTGCTACATATTAGCTGCTAAGGTGTTCTCAAAATCACTGTAACATTGATTTGCAAAGACTGGTGACCTCTTTCCTCCTTTTTCCAAGTTGAGCGTTAATGGAGTTGAGGAAAAGAGACTTGCTGTCTGTGCTGGAAACACAATTTATCTCCCTTGGCTAAAGCATCATGTAGAGCATCACCCAGACCCAGCACTTGGATTTCCTGTAGAGAGTCACACATCTAATAATTTTCAGCTGGAATATTCCATGTCCAACTAGGAAGTCACACTTTCAGGGACCAATGACTGACATACAGAGCAACAGGCTGACAGAAAAGCTTTATACTTGGTAATGAGGATTTTAAGGAGTGAAAGAGAAAGACTGAAGGACTGAGGCAACCACAGCACAAACAGCTGCCTAGAAGCTTAGCCAAAGTCACCAAGGAGACCAAGGCTTGCTGCAGTCCAAGAAGAACACACAGCCTGCTATTTCGTCCACAAGTACACAGCATAAACAAAGCTGCACACTAACATCTGCCACCAGAAGCCACAGAAGGTCAATCCAAAGACTTTTTTGCTAGCATCAGCAGAGCTGAAGAGCCTTCCAGGTCCGCTCTTCCTTACCAACTGCTACTCTGTTAAATGAGAAATATGAAGAACCAAGATAACGCTGACTTGTTAGAACATGCAAGGACAAAGGTGCTCAGCTTTGTACCAGCTGGGCTGTGCATTGGCAAGCTGCAGGCAGCATCACAAGTGAGAGGCTAAAGAGGTGTCTTGGGTGAATCCACGGAGGGGAAACCTGATTCCCTGTCAAAGCAACATCCCCCTCCCTACATGGTGACCAGAACAAAGCAGTTCTGACCACACTGCCCAGAAAGCAGGTATTGCGTATTACAGCCTTTTCTGCTTCTGGACACACACAACAGCTGGTCAAGGAGCTGCAACCTGCAGCACAATCCCAGTGAGACAGCAAGGCAGACTGGCTCTTACTTTGTCCATCCAGAGGCAGCACCCATGGGCGGAAACTCCTCCAAGTTGTTAAGGTTCAGCTGGCTAGGCGGGGAGCTGGCAGAAACAAGAGGCACTTCACTCCGCTTCCTCCTCCCTCCACTCCACGATCCACTGTCACTCTTCCCATCCTCCTCTTCAGCAAGGGAGCGCCCCAGATCACGAGCCACCTGCCGGCCGGGGGCACCGACAGAGCTGCTGCCTTTCCTCCGGCCTCGTCTCACGGGCAGCGCGTCCGGCGTGGCCGTGAGGAAGCTGCCCAGGCTGGCCCTCTGAGACGAGCGCCGCTCACCGTGCGGGAGCACGGGGCTGTGCCCAAAGCTCGGGCTGCTGCTGGACACCCCGCTGGGGAAATCGCCACATGGGCTAGATAGGTTTGACCCAGAAAAGGAAGAGGAACCACCGGATGCTGTAGCAGGAGAAAAGCTGGTATCTGTGGTGCAGGCGGTCACTGAAGTCCTTTGAGAAAAGAGCTGCACTCGGCTGCTGGTTGCGTGGCCTGCCCTCCTTTCTGATCCTGTCCTTTGGCTCCCATGGGCCTTGGAATTAGGAGTTTTAGCAGGAGTAGGGGGTCCATTAGTCAGGATCTGGCTGGTCTGCTCTCTTAAAAAATTCAGCAGAAAAGGCACAAAATCTTTCTGAAGCAAGCTAAGAGATACCAGCTTGTCATGGATGTGGTTCTCCTATGAGAGAAGTAAACAAAAAATTAGTATAGAGATGCTACCTGATTCTTTCTGTCCAAGTACCCAGCCACATTTCAGTAGTAACTATGGCATTTCAATACACAATAAAAACCAACAGGACTTGTCAAAGGAGGTCACTGAAATTCAAGTAACCCTAATGCTGGTCACAGACCTGAAAATCAGCCTACACACAAGCCATTTTGGCACAAGTTTTCATATAGAGTCATTCACTTTGGTCTCTGACTGGAAAACAGTGGAACTGTTTAATGGAAACATACTCACTGAAGCTATGGCCAGGGAGGATTGGAGCAACTGACACCCCTAAGTTCAATATTTTGAAAACATCAGTACTGAAAGTATCTAATTCTAACAGAAAAATCTAAAACCTGCAAGGTCTCTGTGCTCTATATTTCTGTGAATGCCACCTGCTCCCATAGAGGGGTGCTATAACAACAACCGTTGAAGCACTTGGAGTCCTGCTGTGCCAAATACAAGACCAAAGCTGCTCTTCCATTTCAATTAAATAATTTTGCTGGAGAACTCACAGAGGTCTAAACAGAGACTGTGCTACTTTAAGGTACATGAAGTTTATACTTGAGAAACTTGAACAAAAACCCCACCACTGACTCAACACATCTGAAATCTAAACAGGTGGTGGTGATCTTAAAAGGACAAAACTACTTCATGTTACATGTGCAGTTTTAAGTTTTGTACTGTGGGTAAAAAGTCTTCTGTTCCTAACACTGCACCAGGTTTCTGTTTCTTCTCAATGGGATTCAGCAACATCTGCAACAATAGAAGTTCTCAAAGGCAGCAACTTCTTCCTTACTAATACTGAAAGCACTGCATACATACTCCAGTAAAGTTACATTCACAACCCTACTAGATGAAAAGCCAAGAAAGCAAATTTCTTTAGGTGGTTTCTGCATGAAAGAAAGCAGCGAAAGCACAGCCGTAACTGGACTCACACAATCCTCAACACCTATACTAAAATTCATATTTGAAAGACCAATTCAGCTCCTTGGATAAGTGTGAGATTCTGACATAGCCCAGATAACAAGCCAAGCAGCCAACCACCAGTGAAAAAGCACAGAACAGAACACCTGACACCCATGAGGTGTCAGAAGACCATCTCCAGCCCAAAACTGCCATGAGAGCTAGAGCAAGACACAGCCTAGCATTTCCTTCCCCTGGAATTAGCATAGGGGCACAAAGATGATTACAGTCTATGCTATGCATAAAGTCGGGTAGTTTCTCCAACTTTTCAGAGCACAACCTGTTTTCACTCCTCTTCTCTGCCCAAGTTAACCAAGATTTGGTTCCTCCACAACTGGCTAAGAGCAACCTGTCAAGAGCTGCCAGCTGCAAACCTCCCACTTGCTTTCTCATGCTGAAGCAACTGCGCTGCTCCCAACAGCAAAAGGCAGCAAGAAATTCCCTTGCAAGGGCAAACTTTTTACCTCCGTACCCCTCACCCACCCATTGCTAGCTGAGCTGCCAGGATCTCAAACTTCATAATGTCTGCAGGTCAGCTTCTGCAAGTCACAGCTGAAGAAATACCACACAACATAAAAGCGCTGGTCCGTTCTTCCCACACGTTTAGGATGACGGCAAAACCCGACTAACTCATGTGGGTGACACCAGTGTGTTTTGATTTTAGGAACAGATAACACTATGCGAAGGGCTCAGGTGGAAGATGCTTTAAATACCAGCTGTTACTATGTGTTATTCCCTACGTGAAACATAAGCATTCCTAGTCTATCTACAGTTACAAACGTTTTTATTTCCACAGGAACACAAATCGTTCGTTATAAAACTCAGCCAACAAGCACCCTCTCCCAGCCCGCAAAGATCCTCCTCCTCAAGGTCCAGGCGGGACGAGCATCCAGCCAGGAGGCGCGCTGGCGCCTGCACAGAGGCACCACCAAGCCCCGGGTGCTGACAGCCTCGTCCTTCTCTAACCGCTACCTTCCCCTACAAAGACGCGGGAAGCGTCACCCCTGGTGCCACCGCGTTCCCTCAGGACACCAGCTGTGCTGCGCTGCGCTTCCTGCCCCTCGCCTCGCTGGCCTCTGCGCTGGCACACGGCAGCCCGGGCTCCTTGCGCTGCCCCCCGGCTCCCGGCGCTGCCCCTCGGGCTCCCGGCGCTGCCCCCCGGCTCCCGGCGCTGCCCCCCGGCTCCCGGCGCTGCCCCCCGGGCTCCCGGCGCTGCCCCCCGGCTCCCGGCGCTGCCCCCCGGGCTCCCGGCGCTGCCCCCCGGCTCCCGGCGCTGCCCCTCCGCTCCCGCCCGGCGCCGGCGGCGCTGAGCTCCGGCGGGCTCGGGCCCGCGCATTCCAGCGGGTTTCACACGCCCGCCGGGCGGCTCCGGGCGCAGCTCCCCGCCGGCGGCCTCGCCTTCCCGCCGCTGTGCCCGGAGCCCGCCCGCGCCGGGGGCGGTGCCGCCGGCTGCTCGATGGAAGCTCAGCCCCGACCGCGCACGGCACCCGACCCACGGGCCGCCCCACGCGGGTTTCGCCCCTCACGGCAGCCCGGGGCGGACAAACTTTCCGCACGGCCCCGGCCCGCGGCGGCGGAGGGCGCCGGGGGAGCGGCGCGGCTGCGGGCCCGGCCCCGCCGGAGCCAGGGCGCTGCGGGCGGACGAACTCGCGCGGGTTACCTCAGCCGGGCGGTGGCCGGGGCCGTGCCGGAGCCACCGCACCACGGCGCTGACCGGCACCTCCTCCTGCAGCAGCAGCTCCAAAACCGCCGCCATTCCCGGCCCCGCTCCCGCCGAGCACGCGCACAACCCGCGCCGAGGGCGGGCCCGGCGTGTCTCCCCTTCCCGCGGGGGCGGCGCCGAGCGGGGATTCCCGCCGGGGAGGCGGGCGGGGGCCGCGCCCCCTCCCCATGTCAACACGCGGGGCACGGGGCGCCTGCGCCGGTCCGTGCGCGTCTTTTCCTCTCATGCGCGGTATTTCCTTCCCCGGCAGGGCTCCAGGCCCGGCCTAGCGGCGGCGGCACCCGCGGGCCGGGGCGCGGGGAAGGGCAGCGGCGTCTCACCCCCTCCATCCCCGCGTCTCCTCGCCCGCCGCCGGCCGACGCCCGCGGCGGAGGATGGCCGAGGACTCGCCGAAACGACGCAAGGCGAATTTCAACGAGGCGGAGACGGAGGTGCTGATCGAGCAGGTGCTGAAGCACGAGCAGCTGCTGTTCGCGGCGGGACCCGGCCGCGCCTCCGCGGGCCAGAAGCGGAAGGTGTGGGAGCTGATCCGCCACAAGGTGAACCCGGTGGCCGCCTGCCCCCGCGACGTGGAGGACCTGAAGAAGCGCTGGCGGGACTTGAAGCGCCGCGACCGCAGCAAGCTGTGCCGCCTCTCGCAGGGCTGCGGGCCGCCGGCGCCCCCCGCCCTCGGCCTCCTCCTGGCCCCCGAGGAGCTGCCGCCCTCCGCCGCGCCGCCCGCCCGCCGCCAGCGCCGCGCCTACGGCTCGCTGCTGCCCGCCGAGGCCGTGCCCATCGTGGGCGGCATCGACACGCTGGAGCTGCCCGGCGCCGTCGTGGGGGACATTGGTGAGTGCGGGAGCGACCTCCGCGGCGCCGCCCCGGAGCCTCCGCCCGGCGTCCCGCACCGCACCGCGGGAGCCCCGCTCTGCCGGGGGAGCGGCGCTGCCCGTCCGCGGCGTGCGCAGGGGCCGCGGGCACCGGCCCCGCAGGAAAGCTCTGGTTCGGACCCTTGGAAAGGCAGAACGTATATGCACGCACACAGAGCTGTGAGGCTTCGTGCTCTGGGTCGTAGGAGTGCCTGAGAACAGCACCCGAGAGTAAAAACCGCGTCTCGTAGCAGATGCTGTCCATCCACGAGGCGTTAGACCCGGCCACCGATCTTCACTATTGCAGTAATTATTCTTGCAAATGCAAAAAGCCTTGGCAGCACGCAGGTCCAGTCAGTACAAAGTGCTGCAAGCGCTTAACCTCGCACGTGCCAGAGATACTGTCCTAGCACGCTGGAATACCAAAGGATTCTTGCAATCACAGTGTTTCAGCAATGCTCTTACTGTTTAGTGCGTGCACGATAGAGCAGGAAACGAGCTTTGCAGTGAATTTTGTCTCTGGGATCCTAAAGCTTGGCTTCTGTGGTGGTAAGGAAACTAGTACGCAGGTACATGGTTAACTGGTGAACGCGTATTTATGGTTTTCTTACCACCTTTCAAAGCAATTTGTATTCTGAAACCATCGAAGATAATAACATAGTGTGAGTTTGAGAGTCTTATTCAAGGACTAATGTTAGTGCTTAGTGGATAATAAAATGTCACCACTGAGGTTATGAAGTTTCTCATGGGCTTTACTTTGCTTTTCTTCCCATCCCCTGCCCCCCCCCACCTCTTCTAGGGTTTAATGGCAGTCCTGGCTCATCTCATCAATCCAGTCTTGAGCAGATGAACCTCAAAGAAGAAATAGTAGTGAAGGTAGTAGAGCCAGAAGAAAGCTCTGAGGACATGGTAGTGGTTCCACCTAGTCAAGAAGAACTGCCTTTTCTGGGGACATCAGGTGGTGGTTCCTCTGGGAAAGTAAAAGCCAAAACAAAAGGCAGGTCACAGGCAGACCAAAATGAAATGACTGAAGAGGACCTACTGCAGATTCAGCAGACCCAAATACAGGTGATCCAGTCTGGCTTTGACAGTGTCAACCACAATCTTCGGCTGCTGCAGCAAGGCATGCAAGATCTGAGTAACAGCATCAGCATCATGGCACATACGCTTGTTGCTATCAAGAATGTCTATGTGAAAAACAACAGTGGGCCAACCACACACGCTACTGCATCTACTCAGACCACAGCTGGGTACCTGAGCCCAGGATCCCCCCAGCTCTCCCCTGCTAAGGACAGAGCTAGAGCACAGGTGGCTGGAAGCAGCAGCAGAAGCAGCAGCTGCAGCTCCAGCTCCATGTCACAAGAACCAGGTCCTTCTGAGTTTCCTAGGCCCCCCCTGAGAACCATTAAGAAAGAACATCCAAATGGCTGCTACTACTTCTGCTTTGCAGATGTGTAAAAACTTGAATATATGTGAAATGACTCTGTTGTTGGGTGCTGATGTCTGTTCTGCTCCAGCCTATGACTTTGAAGGAGCAAAGTGGACTTGCCTCCCATGTTTTTCCCAGTGGGAAACATTTTGCTATAGGTGGCATTAAACACTAATTACCAGTCTCCAGTTAACTCTGTTGCAGTTGGCTAATAAATTTCTTCTCTTTTCTTTATCCTCTTATTGTCTTAAAAACCCAAACATTTATTTTGACTAAGACTTTTGTCTGTATAGTCCTTTGTTTAATGTCACCTTGTGAAAAATAAAAGGCATGAGAGTAGGGTAAAAGAGTAACATTATGAGTAACATTATGGTTACTACCACCAGGAGCTATCTTACACAAGTTACTTGGTTCTTGGATTAAACAAATCTCAGAAGTAGCTGTTTTTTAAATACTTTTCTAATAGTTAAAATGTTGGGGGTGTTTGCTTGGTTGTTGTTTTCGATTTTTTTTTTTATAAGTCTGAGGTGTGCAGGGCATCACAGGAAGAGTTTGAGATACTTGATTATTCTAGAAACGGTTTAGGACTGAGGCATTCATGAGTGTCCTCAGAACTCACCCAGCATTGTTCCACTGGGCTGATGTTCATTCCCAGCTTGTCAAATGCGCCTTTCAGAGACATTGTGTTTTACTGCACGAGCAGGGTAATCTCTTTATTTGTCACATGGTTAAAGTAGAGAAATACAGAAAAATGAGGAATGGATGAGTGATGCCTCTTTCTGACACAGAGGTTATATGTAGGCTGTATCTTCATCTGATTTTGTAAGCCTTATGGAATCAATACCACAGTATTTGAAATACAGAGAACAAAAAGCTTTGTATTGTTTTACATGAAATGGAAGTCAGTTTTGCTGTTAAATTACAGGAGGCAGGGGCTCCATTCGAGACAAATGCTCCTGCATAGTTTAGGGAGCTTTCATTTTCTTTTCCTTTCTTGTAACTATATAGTCAAGGAAAAAGAAAGATGAGGAAGAGTTGGAGCAAAATGCAACCTGGTGTCAAGTCTGAAAGAAGCAAAAATCATTTCATCTTCATGCCAAAAAGAAAAATTGCCATTTCACATTTAGACAGGGAAAGCTATTGTCACAGGCACTATTTTAAGTTGTGTTTCAGGCTTATATATTAGAGCCACTCTACTTTTCACAGTTCAGAAGTAGCAGAGGTGGAATTTTCTTGTATCTAGCATCTGTACTGGAGGGCAAACAAAAACACCTGCAATTCTGTCCAATGACTTGAAAAATCATACAGGTTCTCTTCTTAAACATTTATCACCAATATTAAAAAAAAAGTTCTACAGATAAAATTTGGCCTATAGCAGTGACTAGCTGCCTCTAGTGTTAGTCAGTTTGCACAAGCATTCCTGCTGCAAGAATTTAGCAAATACAAACAACATAGAGAATCACAAATTACCCCTCTCCTAGAAGCATAAGAACATGTAATCATAGCACAAGGTATGCCACTTTTGCAGTCAGCTTTGACTGAACACCAGCGTATGAAAATGTACTTCATTTCTGCCCTTACACCATTTTGGTGTACTCACTGCAGGTGAGTTAACTCACCCGCACTTCAAAAACCAGCCACTGCTGCCTACCAAAATGTGAATACAGAGTAATCAGTTGTTAGCAAGCGTTTCCCTTCAGTATCACAGATGGACTAAAATATGCAAATATCTCACAAAAATAAAATGTGCATGTACAGTTTAATGTTAATTGGGATTAATGCCTTGAAGAAAAAGTTCTCTTTTCCAGTTTTACCTTAACAAAAGAAGATGGTATGGGTGACAGATACTAAGAAATTGCTGAGTGTAAGAATGGCAAAGAATTAATCCTAAAATTTTTTGAGTCAACGTTGTTAAAAGCTTTCCAAATTAACCTGTTGGAAGCATTACTTCTCTCCCATCAGTACAGATGGGCTCTCTAGAGCAAGGTTTTCTGTATTTTGTTTTCATGGACAAAGAAGCTAATTCCTGCAACCATGACATTCCAGGTAGATCAGCAAATGCAATCTACCTGGTCCTTCTGGGCAGTAGTTTGAGCTTGTCCAGGTTGTAACTGGCAGTTCTTACCTGTCTTTCTTTTGATGTTTCAATTCTTTTTGCAACTGTTAATTCTTGAATTTCACTTACTACAGCATTTCTTGGGAGAGTTGACTTGTGTCTGCTTTCTCATGTTCCAGTACTGATTTAGGTGAGAGGCAGCTACAGTGTAAGTAGAGAAGTGCAGCAAGATCCTGTGAGCAGAATGGGCAGGTTGGATCTCCTGTATGAATGAAGACAAGCCAGGCAATGTTAAAAGACACTGGGGTGGTCAGACAGGAACCAAACCTCAACATCAATCTTGTTCATCAGCTTGTTTGTTCTGATCTTGCTTCTTTCCCTGTGTTTCAGTTGTACTGCTAAAATATACTGAAATCAGATCAAAACCACTCTTCCAATACATTCTAGATTTATATATTTTAAACAAGGAAAGAAACTGAGCTACCTCTCATCACTAGAGTGTGGGCAAAATGGTTATTTTCATCTTTAAATTAATACAGTTGATTGCTATTTCTTTACACACCCTTTCTGTGATCAAATGATGGTTGTGTTGGGAGCACTGAAATCACATGCACCATTCAGAAGCCATGCCATTGAGTTTCTGGCTGTTCTTAGCAGAAGGCGAGACGTAATTTTCTTGGCCTGTTACTGAGTAAATGAATTCCCAATTTGTTTCCTCTCCTGTGAAGCTATCTAGGCTACTTGTATAAATGACAAGAGCTAATGATCTGGTCATGAAGCTTAATGAAAATACTGCCAGTGATTTGAACAAAGGCAGAGCTGGCTTTAAATTTGCCTGAATGCACAACATAACAGTGGTAATACTGAGATCCAGAGAATTTTCTCCAATTCTTTTGGGCTTCCCTAAAAAATTGTCCCACTGTGCAAAGTGCATACTATTTTCTAGTAGCACATTCAGGCACACAAATCACAAATATAAATTGTGATGATTTTACACTCTATTTATGCTTAGTGTTACTAGAAAGAGAAATGAAAGGGTCTTGGAGGAAACTAGAGCAACTGTTAGCTTAACACTGCATTTTCCCCATAGCACTCAGATTCAGAAGTTCAGAATGAACTTCTATTCATTCATTTCTCTGCTATCTGCTGCTTAAGTTTATTGCACAGAGGGAGACAAGTCTCCTCAAGAGACTATAAAAGCACAGTGACTACATCCAGACAGGTGATTATCCCCAAAAGAGGTCAATTATAGTGACCTTTGATTAAATAAAAAACTACAATTTTGAAGGGAAAAATGCTATCAGCAGCTGTGATATTCAGGACCACCATATTGTTACTTAAATTAACCTGATCTGGCTGTGCCAATCATTTATTGCTTAGATGAATACAGACAGAAGGGCTAAGAACAAATAGAAAGTCAGGTTTCTGAGGAGACCCATTTGGATTTTTCTGTTATTAATATACAACACATGAACCTACTAAATCGGTTACACTTCCATTGATTCAATCATTTCAATTTGCAATATGAACATTTGATTCATGTTGCAGTAGTACCAACACATGCTTGCTTTTTACTTTCTTGAAACAGAGAAAAAAAAAATCACTACCAAAGCACCTTATCCATTTAAATTACAGGGTTACAGTAGTAAAAAACACTGAAAAATATTTCAGCTAAAGCTTTATAAGTTAACGAATCATTATACAAACACAATCAAGAATTGAATTTTGCATGCTGAATGAATATTTTATTTAGAACCAGTTTATAAAAATAAAATACAAAATAATTTGAAAACAAAACAAACATTGTACAAAGCCTTGATATGGTACAAATGAGAAAATAAATAATTACAACTTTATGTACAAATGACCATTACAAGGGCATTAACGCTATGCTCTTGGGTGCCTGAGCAAACTTAAAAGAATGGCTTAGAAGATTTCCAAGGAGGGGAAGCAAATGGCAATTACTGAGCAAGGGAATTTGAAAGATTCAACATTTGTCTTCCTCAATGGTAAAATACTATCTTAGAACCACTTTCCACTTAATTTATTCATGCTGCAGACTTTACTCTTAAGTACTTGATTTTTTAATGGGGGGACAGCATTGTATTTTTAATTAATACACAGATTTAATTCTTTGTGGTATTGCCCAGAGATTTTAGATTAGCAGCTGTTGTTTGGCCACTTCAAAAAGTCAGTACTTGTCTGAAGGCATTGCTGGTGATTTCCTTAATTTATTAGTTTGGATATTCATAGGAAAGCATTTGAAAATTGGCATCTGTTAACACAACATTGCAACTTGAGTCTGGGCTGACTCTATAGAAAGAAACTAAAAAGTTGGGCAAGAATTTCCAGTCTTGCTTTCCAGCCAATGAAAGTAAAGAGGATACAGAGAATGCTGCTGGGCAACAAATCCAGGTCTCCAATCAGAGGAAACAGATGTGAAACTACCAAAGAAATCCAAGAATCCCACTTCACTTTGTGTCAAACCTTTATGACCTTGCCTGCCATCCAGCAGATACGGATTTAAAAGGATTTGAAGCCAGGCAGATCAAACTAATTACACCACATCTCTTCTGTTCTGCTGTTACTATAGGCCCTTTACATAAAAGGTCAAAGATCAAGTGATCTCAAAACAAATATCAAATTAATTCCAGCTGAATTCCCGCAGACACTTGTGATGACCAGGACCTCACATGAGTAGTCCATTTGTGGTATTGTTTTAAAAGAAACCACATTGTACTCTTGGCCCAAGCTGGCTCTCAACAGTAATTCTTCCAGAAAAGGAGAGATCCAGAGGCATTTCATGTCATATTAGTAACAATAAAAAATAAGCATTTTTCAATTTAAAATACATCAACTTCAAATTTTATGTTTATAGAGTGAGTTTATCCTTTTCAGTCTCTAATCAGGGAAAAGAGCCTTAACAAAATAGGACCCTATACTGATTTTAATGAAGTTTCACCTGCACAAGAACAGCAAGAAATCCCATGGGTCCAAGCTCTTCATGTAGAGGAGAGACAGGAGCATAGCATATGGGTTTCTCAATATTAATGTTGAGAAGGAATTTGTTATCATCAATGGAGAGTAAAATCAGCCTACCTGTTCAAACCTGGATGGCAAGAGTCATTGCAAAGTTAATACATCAGTCTTTGAAGCAATGGACTCCTGTACATTTTTCCTTAAAAAACCCAACCAAACAAAAACCCCTCCTTAAAGATATATATTTAAAAGCCTGATTATTTAAACCACATGAAAATGAGTGGTAGAAACTTTTTTGGCATTTGACAGTATCTTAAGATAATTCTTGGCAATTATATAATCCAGGCTGACTTTATATAATTTCTCTTTCACAAATATTATGTGTAGGGAAAAGGAAGATGGGCTTCAAGCAGACAGGTGAGGTATTCTTATGTGAGGTGCATGTTTATGGGATTTGATTAGCTAAGTATGACCTATGCCTGTGTATTGCATGTAGTCAAAACATTGAACCTCACTTCCTTTTACCAGCATTTCTGGTAACCAAAAATTGTACTAATTACAACCAAAGACATTTGAGTCAAAAGCAAAACAGCAAACAAACCCCATCAGTTCACTGCCTACTTGATTAGCTAAAAGAAGTTGAATGAAAATATTATGCCCTGTTCTATAAATTTCAGAAAGAGGAATCACAGGATTATCAAGGTGGGAAAACACCCCCAAGATCCAAGTTCAACTGCTAATCTAGCACTGCCATGTTCACCGTCCAACAAGCACCCAAAGCTTTTACCCGTTGAAGAGATGAATTATGGATAAACATCAAGGCCTTTACCCAGCCAACAGTTCTCTGACCATTCCCAAAAGTGGAAAAGCATACAAAGAAATCACCACAGGAATCTTGATGTTAATTTAAGCAGACCCTGACTCACTGATAATGACAAGACAGACATGGCTCTTGTCACCTCACAGCATGAATCCTGCATGAAAAAATCCACATATTATAGGCCTATAATAAGAAAAGAGTTTGACTCTGAGCTCTTTTATTGTCCTATTCCTTTTCAGAAGACAACTCTCATTTAAGATATATATAAAAATTGGAGGTACGTATCATTGGTTTTCCATTAGAACCTTTCAAGAAATTGGAATAATCACATTCTTCTTACCAGAATTTATGCCTCTTAGTATTTCATAAAAATGTTCAATTCATTACAGAAAAATTCTGTTTACAGGAAAAAGACTACTGTAAATCTGGCTTTATCTACATTCTCATCAAAGAGGAAAAAAAAAAAAAGAACCAAAAATTCAGAAGCATTACAGTCAACCACTGTATAAATGTTACTGCAATAAGAAGGACTTAAGGGTATTTTGCCCAAGTAGTACTATGGCATCAGGCCTTGTAATATGAAAAAGACACAGAATCAGAATTAGAGCATAGGAACATTGCAGTAGATGAAAAGGAGATCAGAGTAAATCAAAGCAAAAGAGGCCTTGGCTCACTCTACCAGATTAATTTCAGTGAACAGGATGGAATAGCTGAGATTCTTCCTATTTATATGTATATACACACATATGTATGTATGTATATATATATTTCTATATAATATACAGTATCTATATAAGTGTATATGAAGATACACTTATGTACAAATATGTATTTATATATATATATATATAAAATCAAAATCGTGTGTTTTCCCAGCAATAGTTTATACCATAATACTACAAATTGTAGATGACAGAGCTCCAGCAAGTCTTTTTCAGATGAAAAATATTTCAAGCTATTTTTAAATATATAGGACCAAATCCTCTCTTATACATCAAGATTGTTTAGTGAGGTATGCAAGAAAGCTTGATCTCAAACATGCAGGCTTCAAGGTAAGAATATGTCCAGATTTCCCAAGACAGAATGTGGCTGGTGGCTGTAATGAATGCCTTGTGTCACACTGGGGTTTGCCTCCTGTATAATTATATGTAACTAGCAGTTAAGACCTCATCTTGCTCCTGCTTTTGAACAGTGAAATTTTTTACACTTATCAATCCTGCTCAAGCAGTAGATAAGTGCTTAGCATCATAAAACTTGCCAACATTGCTCTACTCTATCACACTTTCTATTACTCTAGCAGGGTTTTACCTAAGTAGTAACTGGCATTTGTAATTAATAAAGAGGTTAATTATTACTGATTTTTGAGATTGAAACTTGGAATGATTTTACCATGCAATATTGTAGCACAAATGTCTGTGTGAAATGTTTGGTGATTTCAAGTTCTATTTTAGTTTAAAGGCTTAATGCCTCAGTTTCTCTAAAAAATGCTCCAAAGTGCTGGCCACAACACAGAATACACCATAAAGAGGAAATGAGCATGCAGCATCTGCACCTGCTACATGTCATGGCTCCATTGCACTGACCTCCAAAGAAATGGAGGCTTGAAGAAGACAAAGCAACAGCTCCTTGAATTTTATTATTTCCCAGCTAATATTCCTATATAAGCTGCTGTGTGCTATGCAGAATAACTGTTGTCATTTTGTACAATGGAGAAAAATCTTCCCCGTCCCTGAAAATATGTTGTAGATAACCTGCCATAAACTATTCACACACTCTGCACAAGGGTCACACACATGTACATTGGTGGTTTTCTGCAGAGCCATTTCCACATTCAAATACTGAGGCTCACAGAGTCCTTAATGATTATATATAGGCCCTCTAGAAATATTTAGCTAATATTTATGTATGATTTGGTCAGCTGACCATTACTTAATAACATTAACTGATTGCTATGTTAGACTATAGTAAGCAATTCTGTAAACTTTTGGGAGAGGGGTATCAAGCAAGAAAAAAAACTCAAGAAGAGCACGTAGTTCAAGCTAAGTTCAAGTTATTCACAATTGCTCCTCAATTCACATCTTCATGATTTTCTCCTTAGATCCTGTTGAATCCACAGCAAAAAAGCAACTGGGGGTATACAGTCCTTTTACCTTTTTCCTCATCAAAAGAAGCCTGTGTCATCAATCACAACTGATTTCTCTTTTTCTTTTTGGCATAGTTTACTAGTTTTACATTGGCAAGTAGTTCAAGTACAAGTGATTTTCTACAGCATTGGTTTATTTTACATAGTAATGTCTAACAATGGACAAGCCTGTACTTTGGAGACAACATAAGATAGGTGTTATATTCTTTCTCACCTGTAAAGCAGTTACCATTTCTGGACCCTGTTACACTAGAGAGAAAATACAAACACCTCAAATTCATCATTTTCAGGCAAGGATGTATAAAGTTAGTACTTATGAAAACTGACTATGTCATGTAGTAATAAACTTACATGATGATAATAAATGCTTTTCAGAAATAAGGAAAAACAATCAGTGGGCTGCCACACAACCTTAATAAATAATTCCAGCAAGTGCCCAGGACAAAAAACATCATGATGTGACCAAATTATTTTGTATGGTATACCATAAGGAAACATGTAGAAAACAGGAAGGAAAAATGGAATTTGTTGTTGTCACATTCATCCATAGACTGTCACTGTTCCTATATGACAAGTATTCACAATTAAGAACTCACATTATGAAACAAAAATGAGTAAGAGCTATTTGTAATAAAAAATAAAAATACCTTTTGAGTCTTTGTTCTGGTTCCATATGCAAATGTGCACATGAAATTAGAAATTAAAAAAAACCCAAGCTGCAAGACAAAGCATTGGCTGGTTGAGAAATCAGCAGTCCTTCAATTTTGTACCAAGGTATAAAGGCTATTAGAATTTGTGCATTCCAGATTTTTTTTGGCGAGGGTAGGGGGAGAATAGAAGAGGTAAGTATATGGGAACTAACAGAAAGGGAACAGCATTATTTGTGGTCCATAAATTACAAATGAAAAATGAGAAAAAAATGAGATTATATAAGCATATACATATATGTATATATAAATATTTATATTATATAATTTACCATGAGGACATGCAAATATTGGTATAGCACCTATTATACAATATAATACAAAGGAATAGGACTTTCCAATGGTACAGTTTCTTCAGAAAAAGCAGGTATACCCTACTATTGCATTCATCTGTAGTGCTTGAAACCTGAATGAAATTAAGGTTCCACACTGTGCTACATTACATATGGGAAACAATATACATAGTCATAGTAAGAAAAGAAAAAAAATCAACATAGTCTGACAAAGCAAGTGAAATTCAGTGCAGCTCTAGGGCAGCTTTAATGCAGCATTAGAATGTGTTAGCTCAGAGACAAAATATTCCCTTTTTAATCCAAAGGTATTCATTTGGCAGAGGTTAAATAAAAAAGCACAGATGCTGGCTGGAGAGGCATATGACTACAGCAAGCAGATCAGTAATTGACAAATCTCCTATGCATCCAGAGTCCCCACAACAGGAATCATTAGGGAGGAGAGCTGGCTGCATCTTTCTCAGGCTTGCATTCCTGTCTGTCCCTGTTCTGCCCCACTACTCTCTTCTGAATAGAGCAAAAGGTGCCATAACTTTCATTCCCTACAGAACTCCTGCAGAGCACAAGACGTTACTAACTAACTAATAAAGCTGGAGGAATTAAACACCATGGACTCTACTGAGAGTCAACCAAGTTTAGCTATCAAAAACACATTTGGGAAACAGAATGACAAGAATCCAACTTTAAAAAAAAAAACAAACTCTGATTTCCTTCTGTATATTTTGCTTTGATGATTAATATTCTTACCCAGATTTTGTAAGGGTGTTAAGTATATTTCTGTCACCCCTAACCTATCAAGTTCACAAAGCAGACAATGTTTTCATCTCTGTTTCATCTTTCATGATTTTAGAAAACAAATGACCAAAACAAACCAAACCTTGATTGTAGTCATTTCTGCATTGTAAGATCTGTGGTTTAAGTAATCCATAACCAATGGAAAAGCAAAAGTCAGCAATAACAAAGGTTGAATTCAACAATTCAGTTGAATTAAGGGGGTAAAGAAAGGTTCTTATTTTCTAATTTACATTGCATTTTACTGTAAATCTGCAACATCCAGTGAAATGCATACATCTACTCCTTTCTCTCATTTCCTAGGAAGGAAAGCTTTTCCAAATCCTACCAAATGTGGTAAGAAGAACCCCACTACGACTCCCAAAAAAAGTATGATAGAGAACTGAGAATCAGCTTTTTGGATCCTAATTACTGCAAAATAAATTTCTAAATAATATTGTGTAAAAACATCTTGTCAAATACTATTTTTTTAAATTTCATCAGTGTCATGGAGGGGTAGGAGTAGGATATATGATACTTCAGTAAAAAATCTGTGCCATGATAGGGGATAAAATGAGCACTCAGTGACTCAGAGGTGAGTGGAGCTCAAAATGGAAGAAATTTATAAGGTAGAAATATCATCTTGTAAACTGTGTGCTTTTTTAAATTTGCAAAGAAATGCTTGAGCAGTACTTATCTCCAAGTGGTGATGTCATTTTGGGAATAACCATTTCAGGTTTTCTTACATACTCCTTGAGTATGTAAGGCCTTAAATCATTAGGCCAAATCTTCTAACTAGGGAAACTAAATACATTGAGATTAATACCGTTTTAAAACACCTTCAAGATACTTTTTCACTCTAAATACATTGCACCTCTTTGACTACCCAGTCATTCTTATCCTGGCCGTTACTTCCCATCTTGTGGATCTGCTTGCTGCCTGCTCTAAGGCAAAGCCTGGCCACTTATTTACACACAATGCTTTCTCATGAATAGTTTACAATGGCTACTTTCTTTAAAATGTGCAGATTCAACAACTTTTTT
This sequence comes from Sylvia atricapilla, assembly GCF_009819655.1. Classification (NCBI taxonomy): domain Eukaryota; kingdom Metazoa; phylum Chordata; class Aves; order Passeriformes; family Sylviidae; genus Sylvia; species Sylvia atricapilla. The sequence goes on from NC_089145.1 coordinate 26,769,876, forward strand.
TTTAATACACTTTTTTTGGATTATTCTTTTAAATACACAGTACACAGACACAACATGCATCAGATTTAGGAGGAGACTTTATACCTGTCAAGGCCCAGTTCCTATCTGCTAAGCTTAGTAGTTGATTTGCTCTTTCCTGTGGAAGTCTTAGTGTTTGGGGAATGGTGGAAAGAACTGCCAGATCCTTTCAGACCATTCTTGCTTGTTTTGTTGCAGCAGTGCTCTTGTTGGCAGGACCTCCTAGAAGATGAGGAGCCTGAATGACTAGGAGGTGATTTACTCCTCCCAAAATGTGGGGATGAACTCCTCTGATCATGATGGGATCTCCCAGCCCGGGACGGAGAAGAACTGGCAGTACGGGGTAAAGAGGAGCTCCTAGGGGAGGCACTGGGACTGCGGCGGGGAATGACAGGGCTCTTGGGGGGCGTTTTTGGACTATGTGGAGATCCTGGACTCTTACACTGGGTAGAACTCCTTTGTCTTTGAGATCCATTCTGTAGGATTTGAGCCAGACGAGAGATAAGATCTGAGTCCGAGCTGCTACTGCCTAGGACTCTGTATCTGCGCAACCTTAAGAAGAAACAAAGAAAGATTATTTCTATTTCCACCTATTCACTAAAATTCAAATAGAAACTCTGCATCACTAGAAACTAAGGAGAAGCTTGCATTGCTGGACACATATGTGGAGCTCAACTTTCCAACTTTTTTAGGTAGAGGTGTTTGGATCTAGGCTTTGGCTTCAGTGTTGTTCAGCTCAACACAATATTTATATCTACATAAACCCCTCACATAAATAGCCTCAGTGTTTACGGGATAACTGAAATTTCCTTCCCACTGCAACTTCCTTCAAAGGATTTTGCACTACTGTATCAAAATTATCCTTATCTTGGGAATGTAGACACTGATGAAACTAGATTGCAGTTGTCTGCATATAGATCTGGCAAAGGGAAGGTCTTCTAAAATTCACTCTGCCCTCCTTCAATTAGTTGGTTTATTTAGACATGATCTGAGCATAGTTAATTGACTCAATGCTGATGGCTGGAATCTCCAAATATTTACAATGTCTACACTAAGAACAGATTAATTTTGAAGGAGGCTGAATACAACAATTCCTAAAAATTTTAGTGGGATTGTAAACAACTAGCAGTTCTGGAAAAGTGACCTCACTTTAAAAAATGTGTAAAGATTTAGTTATAGATTCTCAGGTTTCAAAATATTGAATACACATATATTGATGTATTAATTTTAATAGTGAACCAGGTTTATTCCTGTGTAACAGTTTCTCCGCATTCATTCTCCAACAACGTAAAGTTTCTCAGAGAATTGAAGCCCAGAATTCTTTTAAAAAATAGTTAAAGGATGTAACTTCTACAGGATTACATCCTGCACAGTAACTGCAGTCTCAAATCCATTTTTCCATTTTCCACCTCAAAATCTATTTCTGTTTTCTCTGCATTACCTAGCTTCTACCCCAGGTCTAATAGGCGGTTTTCCTGGTGGTGGCCGAGGAAAGAACTGAGCTGAACTTGAACCGGTCACTTGATCAGTAGTTGCCCAAGACACTGGCCTTGGAATCTTGCTTTTTCTGGACTGAGGGCTGCTTGGAGATAAAGAGCTATCTTCATTTTGCTTGTTGAAATGAGAGTCCAGTGTCAATCTAGAAAATGAAGCTAAGACATCATCCTCAGAAAATGGTACTGGAGCAGCAGCCATTTTTTCCTCCAGTGACTTATCAGAGGCACTTGAGAGGTCACCAAGGAAAGATTTGAGCTGTCTCTTTTCCATAAGCAATTTGACCAAGTCTGTCTGATGGGCCTTTTTTAGAAGAAGCTTTTCCTTGGCAGAAACAGAAGAGGAATCTGACATTGAGTCTATCTCTTGTGCTAAAACTGGGATTCGACTCTGCCTGAATACAAAAGAAGATTTAACTGAGTCCTTCTTAGCTCGATAAGAATTCTCATTTTCTGAAATGCAGTGGAGTAACTCTCCATTTCTGGGAGCGTTTTTCTCTTTTTTATTCTCCTGCTGCAAAAAAGTAGTAAGGGCCACTTGGTGGCACTTCAAATCTTGGCTATGGACTTCTTCCTTATCAGAATGAAAACCATTTTCCTGAATGGTTGCTATTTTGCTTGCCTGTCTATTGACATGTGTGTTACTAAGTCTTGAGGGAGACAATTCTGATGCTTTAGGCGCTGTGGACTTCAGAACCTCATCTTGATTTGGCACCAAACAGACAGGCCTTGACTTCGATTCTTGAACTGCTTCAGTGTTTGTCAGAGGTTCTTCCTCTGCAGATTTTGAGTTTCCTGGCAAAGAAGAATTCTGTTCTTTGCTTAGCATTTCAATAGCATCATCAGAAACCACTGGAAGCCCTTCTTCCTTAGCCTCCTCCACAGGAATATTCCCAAGTTCTTTCTCTTCCTGTATCCCATTGTGTTCAGATAGGTCCTTTTGGTCACAGTCCAGGACACTGACAGATTCTTTGACAAGTCCTTCTCTGTCAAGCACTTCTTGGCTAATATTAAGTATCAAATCTGGTCTGCTGGAACTAGCTGGAAGTGCATCTTCTGTCCCAACCAAACCTGGCAAACTTTCCTTCGGAGAGGAAAGTTCCACGGTGTGTTCCACAGACTGACCATCCTGCTCTCTTCTCTCCAGCTGGTGGCCGTAGTGAAAGCTCTCTGAAGCAGACTGTGTGGATGCCACTGAAGGTCTGGGTATTGTTATCTGCGTTGGAAAATTAAAGAAAAAAGTGAGAAATTCAGGAATGTTATAGAAGTAACATCCTTTAAATAGCAGCTTTGATTCCACATCTTCAAGATACATTATATAATGATTCCTATGAATCACAATGTTCAAATAATACCTAACTTCATTATGTAATGCAGATAATTAGAAAAAAAATAGTCTATCATCCTAAGACAGAAATACAGAACATGTGAAAACAAACATAATGTCAGTGAAAAATGTTGCAGTTAGCAAGTAACCTCTCTGGAAATGAGATCCAATATAATGGGCAGATTTTTATTTATTTTACTTTAGTTTGAATACTTTTAGAATAAGTTGCACATAAACATAAAATCTTTAACAAGTACACAGCAATCTTTTTTAGACAAATACACAAGACAAAGAACACAATGATGTTTAGATTCAGAAATTCCATACTCATAATTTTGCCCAGAAAAAGAACTTTCCTGATTGTCCAATATTTGTTATTACTTTTCCTACTGAAGCTTATGCCCATTTTAACTAAGTAAACTGGTTAGGATCTCTCCTTACCTAAGGTAACTAAGAAAATACTAAATACTTACACATCTAAATGCCCTAACAAGTCTGATCTGATAGATACATGCAAAGTACTCCTAAAACCTGTTTATACCATTAAGTCAGATTGCTTTTGAAAAACAGCTGGTTATGATGAGTGCTGTCCCTGGCACACAGCTTAATTGTTAGAGTACATGTCCAGGAAATGGGAAACTTGCTTTCATGTCCCTTCCAACCTGAAGGACATAAACCCACTTCCTCCAGTTCCCATCAAGTAGGGAAAAAACACAAATGGTGTTGTTTCTCACCTTCCCCGTTGAAGACAGGCCACTATCCAGTCACAAACACAAGAATCATGAGGGAAGAGGGTGAGAGAGCACATTCACAAGAGAGAGCACACACACAAGTTTTGTCTCTGGGGACGTGGAGGAATGCATTCTCACGTGAAGAGGAGTCCAACGTTCTGGCGTATATACATTGGATGGAGTAAGTTGGTGTAAACAGTAAAAAGAAAATTTAAAAAACAAGGGGATACCTTTACATCTTTCTCTACATGGACAGAGAGTTCAGCTGTTTTTCTTTCTATTCTGTAGCCTTGTGAATCTGACACAATCCGTACTCAACAGAAAGTGGAAACTGGAGTCTGAGTTTGGCTAAAAATACTTTTCTGATACACAGCTGGTAGAAGACAACCAGTGAAGTGTTGCTAGGATTATGCAATGTTACAATGCAGATTTTATTTGCTTTTGTTACAGAAATTATATATGTTGCTGATCTTACTGTGCTTGTGCAAGAGCTAGTACATTGGTACTACTGGCAATAGAAACCAAACTAAACAAAAGGAGGAAAGAAAAAACAACAAAAAACCAACCAACCAAACACACAAAAAAACCCACAGAGAGTGGCCACAGTAACAGTCTACCTTTTCTCTCCTTTACAATTTGTTTTCAAGGTAGGGCCAATACAGTCCTCCATGTTTGCTGAATTAAAATGGTACACTGAGAAAAAATCTGAAATAATTCATTTTTGGCAAAACAATCCTCCTCATCTCCTCTTACACTCAGTCCGGCTTCTTTCATCAAAAAGAAACACTATTTCCCTTTTGAGATAGTTAAGTGTTTTTTAGTTCAAAAGGCTTCTTTTGAGAGAATCTAAAAACATCAGTTTGGCTACAGAAAGAACAGAGGAAATAGATTTTTTTTAAAAGCACCTTTCCATAATTGGATCATTTAGTGCCTAAATCTCAAGTATTAAAAGACAGTTTAGCAAGAACTCTGCACAGAAAGGAAAATGGATTAAACTGGAGAAAAAAAAAAAAAAAAAGAAAAGAAAAAAGGTCTATGAAACACGGCAGCTGTTCCGTCTTCATACATATGTAAGAACTTGCTCTAAGACAACACATCTCCATGGAGCCTTCACTGAACGGCTTGCTTTCATATGACAGAGCAACTTATTTTGGCCTGTCAGACAAAAATCATCAGCTTATTTAAAAATTCTCATCTAGGGTAAAAGTTCAAAAATTCTCAAGCTGGGTAAAAGTGGTTTCAGGAAATTTTAATGCAATATTGTCCTTGGAAGAGCAGGTTCAAATTTTGGAGAGATCACTTGGGTATTTGCTGTCCACTGAGCTCCGTCTTTAGCTTGTTTCAGTACCTTTTTCTCCAGGGCTACAGATGTATCTCAAAAGTAAGGACCTGTAAAATATTTCCTTTTCCGAACTTTTCACTGGATGAGCTAGTCTAGTTGCCAATTCAAATAACTCAGGATTAAAACACCAGAGTTGTCTTCAACCTACCTGAATGAAGACTTCCCTTAGAATAGCATGATCCTGGTGAGCTCTCAATTTACAGAGGCAAGACACCCTTAGGTATTTGCTTTCAAAGGATATTTATTTATTTGATATATTACCAGAAGAAGTTCAACTGCATTTAAATCCTCCTTTACTCAAATATGTTTACATGAAAACTTTCTTCTCCTTGTGACACCTCCCTCACATATCAATTCTTTGCTAGAAGAAAGCAGCTCTGAAGTTAATTTACATTTTTAACAGACTTCATGTCCTTTGCCATATCTGAAAAGAGAATTTTTTAGTCTTTCAGGCAGATCTTGGCCATACAGATTTAACCCTTACATTCAAGAAAGAGGAGACTAGGCTTGTTGAACCACCTACAATCAAATAGGCAGGAGCTACTAGTGAAAAAGAAACACTGAACAAATGGAGGAAAGAAAAGAATACTGGACTAAGTATGAGTAAAGACTCAGTACTACTGACTAATTCATATTTTCAGAAATGGCTTTTTGAACACATAGATCACTTTCTTGATTTGTATTCACTAACAAACAAAAGTTTGTTTTCTCACTTGGTCAATAAACTTATTAGTCTTCTCAAAACATAAGAACTGGATTAAATCCATGCTGGGCCTGACATTTTACCTATATGTGCAAGAAATTTAAATGGGTAACCATAAATGATCCTTATATTTTTATTTCTTGTGCCACTAGATACGCTCTTATCCTGTGCAAATTTTTTATGTTTAATCATGTCAGTTATGTAAAACACTAAACCTCAGGAACAAAGATTACAATTCATCTAAGAAATAAAATATGGTAAATACAACTTAAAATCCTACATTTCAGCTTACTATGATAACTAGTTTATAACACTGATTATTGCAATTCCCATATTTCAACAGGTGTTATGTGATACAAGAGATGACTAAAAATGGCTGAGACAATATATAGAACAATTAATTAAAAGTTCTCCTTTCACTCTAAAACATTTGAATGAAATTACCAGCACCATAACCTTGAATCTTTTAGCCTTCCCTAAATAATTTCCAAATTCCTTTCTGTTTTCTCAAATTCACACTTGAACTAAGATGAGACATTATCCTGCGTTTCTTCAAGAAATTTTATGTGACAGTGAGTGGGATCTCAAGAAGGACAAAGAACTAAACAACAACACAAATATCTTTCAGACATCCTTTATGACATCTGGTAGACTTTCCTCCATTTAAACCCTTGACAGGCTGCACTAGTAAGTGATATGCTTGCATGAATGCTTCTCTGTACATATACACAGAGGAATTCTAGAGGAATGAAATACTGAGTTTAGGTCTGCAAAGCTGCTAAGTCTGAAAGACATAAACGTGGGAATATGGATTATTGTACAATATCAGCAATAGCTTCTTCCTTGCACTCATGATGTCTGATCCTTCTGCATGTGAAGTGCTGTCAGGATTTCAAGCTTCTTAGAAGCATGAGGTACAGATTTGTTTCCTGCTAATCCTTTCATTATTTGTAATTTCTCATAGTAGTACACTATCATTATATTACTGGACATTCTAAAGACACTTCACCTAATCAGTTTACTCTTCAGAACATCCTTCCTACCTTAGTAAACCCTAAAGCTTTTGCATCCAGGAGAACAAACCCCATGTATCTTTTCTCTTTTCCCTGCTTCTTTTTCACCCATGGTTATCTCTGTAACCAGCAGGAATACAACCAATGTTAGTACAAGTCTGCAACTTACTGGCAAGACCAAAAAATCTCCCTAAATCTTTCCAGTTCACCAGCTTCCTCTTACTTGATGAGGTTTTTTACTTACATCCCTTAACTTCTACTTCCTTGCACAACATCATGCCTCTGCAAAGAAATCTGAACTGCAGGTTACATGAAAGTGCCAAGGGTATATAAGTGCAGTGTCCTGTAATTAACTGCAAGTGCCATTCTCATATGAGTAAACCACTGCTATGCTTTACATCTTGGGAGACAGCTCACAGCTTCCTGTTCAAAACAGACCTACTTCCCCAGATCCTCCCTACCTACTACTATCACTCCTACTGACTTTCTAGAGTGCAATCCTTTGTATCTCTTACATTAAATTTCCAGACTAAGCTCTGGCAGAGAAGATAATTAATTATACTGAAGTTTACTAAAGAGTATTGGCCGTTTCTACAAATAGACTAATATGGGGATAAACAAGAGAAACACATGGCTGTAATGCAGTGGTATGGAACATCAGACTAGAGATTATTGCAAATTTTGATACTGAATCCCTTTCAATAGCCCCATATATATGGTACTGCAAGCACTGCAGGCATTTGTAGGAACTCCTGGTCATCAGGACACCATCATTTTTTGGCAAAATCTCACATGTGGCAGGCCCTAATCCTAGACTAAAGGGAAGTAACATATGAAGATTTTTTTGTATCTATCTGAAAAGAGGCACATGTTGCTCTCCACAGCTCTTCAGATATATTATTTCTTCTATAATGTTAATTTTGGCATTGATTTACATGGAGGTTGCGAGAAATGGGAAGAGGATGGACTAAGATGCAGGGCTATAAATGTGCAACTGTGTTTCCAAATTCTCTAATGTGATAGGGAGCTTTTGAGGACAAAGAACATAGAGATCTACAGTCTTTCTCTAAGGCTTATTAGCCAAGGCCTAACTTCTGAATTCTTAAAACATCTTCCCTTTTCAGTTTTTCCTACACCACTTATCAGGTAAAATAAGGGGTTTTTTGTTATAATATAAAACTATATCCTCAAATATCCAATAGAGCAAATATTGATTGCTATAAAAATAGTATCTTTAATAGCTTTTAGAGAATGCCTGTGACTGTAAATAAGTGGCTAATTAGCTCGATAACATGACTAAAACAAGTACTCATTTAATTTGAAATTAATTCTATATAATAAGCAACATAAACCATTTGAAAAACATCTCTGAAATTTACTGTTAAAATGAAAAGCAGAGGCGCTTACAGATTATTACTTCATAACACTCACATAATACTCCTGCGATACTGCTATTAAAATGTATTATTTTTCTTGAGTTCCACATAAATAGTTCTTTTCAAAAAAAGAAAACATTAATTTGCCTAAACGCACAGTTCAGAGGTGTGAAATTTTTTCTCTGTAATTACAGTTGCACTAGAATCATATGTGATTTTAATAATAGAAGAAAAATATTTGAAGAAATAAATATGTCTAAAAGATTATCTTATGAATGATACTATAGACAGTAGGTACACGTATCTACAGGCACAATACTAATTATATTAATTAGATCAATTATAACTTAATTACATAAGAAATAGTCATTAGTCATTATGTTCTGAACAGTAACCACCTATTTATTTCAAGATGATTATAGTATGAAGTGTCATCATGGAAACAATTGTTGACCCCAGAGTTAATCAGCTCTCCACGGGAAATCCCACAGACAACTTAGCTTTCCTAACATCTTGACTTATTTTATGCCAATGAAATTATGATGTTAGAAAAATGTAATAAATCACATGTGTTTTGTATAGAATTGCCATTTTAAAAGAATAATTTTAAAAAAGAAAAACTGTAACTTCAAGGACAGACAAGAATAGCTGAAGCCTATGGTTTCCAATGTTGGGAATCTTAAATGCACTGCTGATGCCAGAAAACACAAACATTCAAAACAATTATAACTTCATACATGTTTGGGCTTTTTCGACTCAATGTATGTTGATGCTATTACCAAGGTTAATTCATTGTCCAGACCTTCATGACTTTTGTGTTGCTTCTAGTAGAGAAATCTGCAGAAGCAGAATGGCCAAGAATGGTTCTATCACTAAAAATGGAAATGTTCTCTACAGCAACACACTATTTGGAAAAAATAAAGTCGCTCATGCTGACTTTATTGACTGACTGCTTGTCCTCAACTCTTAATTTCTTAATTTACTACTTGGAAAGTTCCCACTGGAAGAATTTAACATCCTGTATGATTTAATTCTTCTTTACACCAAAGGCAGATGTGAACAAAGTATGCCTAAAGAACTTCCTTCAGACAAAAGACTGTCCTGAAAAGGCTGCAATTAGATTTCTATGTATCAAGCATTTTTCTCTGTCACTTGGATAAAAGTAATAAAGTTTTTACTTATTTGCATTAGAAAAAGAGCGTATAGAAGAAAATTCTTCTAGAAACATCATTATCAATATAAGATCCAGTTGCTTAAAAGAATGTGAGGAAGCCAGGCTAAATTTTATTGAAGAAGTAACAATTATTAACAATTACCCTGTCATGAATGAGATGGTACAACATCTCTGCATTTACCCTACTTAATAAAATCAAGTCTACTGTGTATGAAACAGTTCTAGAAGCTACAAATTCAACTAACTCCTTGACTTTGTGCCTTGATTAAAACATGGAAGAACGTAACTTAAACCTCATGCTGACTCAATATAGTTTCCATCAGGATAGGTAACAAGAGGCATAACAATTCTGTAAAATCTGAAATTAGAACCCTTTTTCTACAGACAAATTATGGCTTTAACCATGGCAGGAGTGAAAACACAAGACTTGCTGAACATAGAAAACCTGTTCCCTCTTTTCTTTCAAAAACACATCTATTTGATCAAGTACCATGCCATGAAAATGAAGTTCAGAAGAGGATTTTGGACAAATGTATCCCTTCATGATATTTTAAATTCTAAACTAGAGTGTTAACTAACTGAGTTTTATAGTAATCCTACCATAAATACCAATTTAACATCACTGACAAATTTGAAAAGAACCTTTTGGGGTTTTGTTTATTTGTGGTTCTAAAAAGGATTGTTAAATGTGAAAACCAAGGTAAATTTCATTCTCTTGCTATTGCAGACTAGTGAAACCTCCTAAAACTAGTTCATTAGAAAAAGCAAAATTTACAAGAGTTACATGCACTCCTGGCTCATAAACCTGGAACATGTAAAATAAAAAAACCCTCAATTATAAGGGATATGCATTCTTTCTCTAAGTAACCCTTGAACATGTAAAGAAGTCTTACCTTATTCTTCTATAGGTCCCTGACTTCCCTAAAACTTAAGGTAAATTTTTAAACTCAGATCAGTATATTATTTCTCATCTTGGATATGAATATGAAAGTAATTACATTTCCATAGCTTCCTGTGTGGAAAAATTTTACAGCATTTTGTAACTATTTGTATATGTGTATAATTACAAAATATTTTTAAATGGTCCAGTAAGGTAGAAATTTGAGAAATTTAAGACAGAAGAGAAAATATTTGTATAAGTACCGACTAATTCTAATTGCTTAACCTGAGAGACACAGATTATCCTTCCATAACAAAATGAATAATCATAAAATAATTTAAATTCAAATTAGCCTCCTTGCACATACCTGATTAAGCACACTGAAAAAATAAAATACACCTGAATTGCAGAAAAAACTGGAATTTGTTAAGGGCTCTATCATATTGTAGAGCAGCCAGTTTAGAAGTATTCCAGATTGTTGCAGTCGCTAGAAGAGGTGTTCACTATCTTATTGCAGAATTAGAGCTGATAAACCAGAGATGAAAAAACTGACATCACTGATTTTGATTGTTTCTTAAGACACAGTTACACATTTAGCACTACACCTAATTAAGCAGTATCTTCACACACAGCCCTGGCCAGTAGCTGCTGCACTCACATCACCTTTACCATTGACCTCACATAACACCCATTGCAGCTCTCTAAACGAGCAGAGAACTCATCTGGTTGAAAAATTCACAGAAAAGAGAGAAAAAGGTTAGGTTTCAAGAGGATTTGCTCTACAGTTTGACCATGCTACAGATGAGACAGATACTAATAGCACTCCAGACACACTCTTCATACGCAAGTACAAAGAATTTGTGGTTTTTTTATGAGCTGTAATGCTGCTGCACTCTTTTCTTCACACTGCAAGTTGAGTAACTAAGGAGAACTGAAGCAAAACACTCCAATTCTCTTTCATTATTTACGTATGGCAAGAAAGGAGTCCTCTATTGAACAAATATAGACTGACCTATATCCTATAGCCTCTCTGCACTAGTGTGCAGAAAATACACAGAAATTTCATGACTTAGTCTATCCAATACAAAGTAAAAGAAGATAGAGTTCCTGAGCCCTCATTCATCAAAAATCTGGAAAGAAAGTTGATTTGCCTAATTTCAGAAACAAATGTATAATGTCTTATTTTTAAATACATGAAACTAAATTCAACAGTACAGATCCCTGACCTCTGTAATTCATTAGTTCTGAATGATGAACTAAACTGCAGACAGCAGGAGAGACGTGAAAATATATTCAGTATCAAATATTTATACAGATTAACATAAACGACATTAAAAGTCTTTTAAATATTTAAAATATGTAAAAAAAAGAAGGACTTGCAGAAGTTTTTGAATTCTTCAGTGAGCCATGAAGTACACGAGGCTTTCATTGTTGGAATGAACTAAACAATCATGTGCTTGTTTTTTCTATCGGAAATGAACAAACTGGAAATTCTTAACACAGTTAAGTTAGGACTTTCAAGTCATAGCTCAGAAAGCAACACAGCAGTCCAACACTTACCAGGTAAAAGGAAAGAAGAGGCTTAATGCTCACATCACCAAGTAGCAGCAGCTGGCACAATGCCAGGTCTTCTTCACATGACACAGTACATCACTTTGCAGCCCTTATTAATACTGCAGCTGTATTTATTTTTTGGGTACTAAGGAAGCCAGAGAAGACTCTCTGTGGCAGCTTGCCTTTGCTGAGCACTGTGCACATTTTACTAAGTTTGCTAATTACACCTGCAATAGATTCTGATTGAAAAACTTAAATTGTAGCTACATAGAGAGAAGGAAAAAAAAAAAAAAAAAGTAATTTTGCATCCTAGGATGCAATCCAATGCTAAAAAATATTGAAGCTTAACTCATAATGAGTTAATTTGTCTAGGTCCCTTGACGTAGTCAATATGTCAGCCATCACAAAGAACATGGTATTTTGGTATCCCATCACATTCACAGTTATGAACATTGGGGAAATACTTTTTGTTTTTATACATCAAGCACAGAATTATTCTTTTATATTCAGCTGAAAAACAGTTTGCCTTGCTATCACACACCAATGATCCTACAGATTTTGGAAAGTAAGTAAGGTTGATGGATTACTTTTAATATAAATACTCCTGTTCATTCTTTGTTGAAAAAGAAAAACCATCTGCAATGTAGAACTATTGATACTGAAAAATACATTGGAAATGAAAGGCAACACAGAATATGATCCAAATGAAATATTAATGGTAAAATGATGATGATATGTTAGTTTTATGCACTAATGCTATGTCATACTGCTTTACCCAACAATGCAAACACGTGCTACTTAGCAGATCTCAACATTTTTGTGACTAATACAAAAATTACTTTACTTCAATTATGATTGCAAGCCTTCATCTTTCATATTGAAATGAAACTGGAAATACAAAGCTATAAAAAGTCCCCTTTCTCTAGTGACATTTTTCATTACCTGTTACCCCTGATAATCGCCATCTTTATTTTATATACTGTAGCAGGGGAAAGTTTTATTTTTTTCTCATTTCCAGAAAGACAATCCTACTACTTCTAGATACCTTTTTGTCATATTAAGATAATTTAGGATAGTCCAAATTTTAATATGTGTTCCTAATTCTAAATTTAGCTGGTACTGTGATTATAGGAATTCATTATTCTTAGTTTTTAAAAAAGTAATTTTTTTTTCTCTAGATTTTATAATCCTATGCTTTTTCAAGAGAAAATCTTTGAGGAAGTGAATCTGTCTTCCAGAACATCCAGAGCTTTGAGCTCCAGATCTTAACCTGAATAACAGCTCCTTAAATACTCTCCTCTTCAAAGTGGGGCAATATATCTTCCTCACAGAGTATTCCCAATTCTATTCCTGGAAAAGATCCATTCTTACTCCCCAGCTTGATCTTTCAAAACATTTTTAAGATGCTGTGTATAGCAGTATGACTAGCATATGCCTACTACCAGACTGTGCAGAGCAACTGAAAATGTTAAACTTTGCAGATGACTGCTACAATGCAGTCACTTCTATGAAGACAAGGCTTATTCACCTGCTCAAGTTGTGCTTTTGAGATGCGAATGACAGGGGGGAACTTGTTGCCACAGGGAATGACAGGAAGCTGCCTACGACCAGTTGAGCGGGAGGAAGAGGAGTGGCTCTCAGCTGACTGACTCCTTGGTAAACCAGCCTCCCTCAGAGGGTCCAAGTGGATGGATAGATAGGCTATAGGGCTCATGGTGCGGAGGATGGGACTTGAAATTCTTGGAGTGGAGAAATGCAGCATATGACATGAGTTGAGCTGTGAGAACAACATGGCAGGGAAGAAAATAAGGTTGAATATATTTTAATAATTCTTGTTTATGTCTTGCCTATATCCATTCCCTCAAGAACCATACAACTCCCTAAGAAGCTGAAAGTTCATAATTTAAGAGGTGTCTTATGTTTAATCTTCACATTTTCCATCATCCATTTTCAAAAATCCAATATCAAAATCAAGAGTAACCATTATTTCTCTAGCTGGCCTTTTCTTTCACTCAGTCTTAGAATCATAGAATCATTGAGGTTGGAAAATAAAATCAGATTCCTTAAGTGCAACCATTGCAACTGGTCAGTAACAATCTAGGGCAAATTTAATAAACTAACAGAGTCTGTGTTAAGGACATTGTGACCATCAGTTGATAGCCGGCTAGTTGATCATTGACTGATCCTTTCAAACACTTAGCACATCCGCACATCACGTCTGTGTTTCTAAGATTACCACATTTATAGCATATACACCTATTGGGAGCTTTACAGCTGTGCCAGTAGCAGCATACATTAAGAATGGCATTAAGAACCTGACAGGATTAATCAGTAAGGTTAATACCAAACAATTCTGATGGAATTTCCCAACTGTGGGACCAAACTAGGAGGAGACACTGGCTGGAGAATCAAGGAACAATTGCTTCATTTTGAACTACATTAATACAAATATTTAAATAAGAGGTAAGAAAAAAGAATAGGAACTGTAAAGTCTTCCAAACAATTAATTTTAGACATAGTACATTTTAAAATTGCTTATTGATGATTCTAATAAACCTATAGCTTTGATATACAAAGCTAAGATCAACTGGTTTTTTGCAAGACCTTTTCCAGCACTGAATAAACATCTGATGGTGACACATTTAAAAATCTGTAAATGAGATTGCTATACATAGTTTTCAATTCTTTGTTCCAATTACAGTTAGAGAAAACCATGAATAGTAGAGATAAGGAAATTTTCTGCAAGCTTCATGCTTCATGAAGGTGACTTTTTGTTTCCTACCATGGTATTTGCAATTCTAACCTATATCCTCTGGAAAGCAAGAGCATCTAACAAGCATTCTGTTTCTAAGGAAAAAGGTAGCTTTAAATTGTATCAATACTAAAGCTTCAGTTCCCACAATGCATAGCTGACTTGCAATCAGGAAAAAAAAAATATTTCCAATGTCTCATAAAAGCAGCAAATGAGGATAAAAGGTACATGGAAATTAAATTACTTATAACTCAGAAGTAAATAGAAATTTAAGAGAAAGATTTTGATAAAACATAGTAGTACTCTGACATATAAAATTTCCATTCCAGCAATATTTCTAAATAATAAAAATAAATAGATTCACACAGTTAAACCCTCTTATATAACACACACACACATAGATATACATCTACACAAATTTGTGCTGTCAGCCAAGTGGGACCAAAGCAAACTATTGTTTAACTTAAACTGAAGGTGAAGAGGGAAAGAGCTGTTACATGTTTAATCACTTCAAATCCATTATTTCTTATTTACTGAAATATCTGCTTGACAAATATATGTTGCAAGGTTTTGTGCATGCACTGTATGGAGTTCTTTGCAATTCAATACAAACACAGAAAATTAATGAGGCTGTGGGTCCACAACACAGAAAGCCCAGCTCTAGCCCATTAGTACCAGGTGTACAAAAACTAGAGCCGTATGATGCAAAGTACTGCTCCAGTATAAATTCACTGTTAGTGTAGATCAATTCCAATTCTTTTGACCAATTAGCTTCATACCAGTAGATATTACAGCAAATCACACACTGTCTGTCCTGCAGCCAAAATCAACATGAAAGCCATTATTAAAGCATAAAGTCAGCATGTATACCCTTAGCATGCTCTAAGTAGTTCAACAGATATGTGACCATGTGCCCATAACTAAGCCAGATCAAACCAGTCTCTGCTGGTAGCACACAGAATCTGTATTACAACTGGAAAACCAAGACTCATAGCATGAAAAATCCTTCTCTTACCTGCAGGCCTTTTTTCATAATAGATAGCATAATTTGCTATAATTTTTTATGCCTGAGACTTTCTCACCCCCAAGCCAATAGCTTACACATTTTTCTCTCTTATTTTTGAGTTCAAGATTTCTTTCTTAACTGGGGCAACTTTACATTTTCAATAGAATGCTGATGCTGTATATAACAGGTGAGAAGTGATACTACCAACAATTACAGGAAGTCCACATACACATACAATTTCAGGAAGAATATTTATCTACAAATGGAAGGACTGTAGACCAGAAATTTCTTTCCTTCAGGAGAAAATAAAATTATGGGTGAGTGTATGAAATATTAGTTTCTCATACAGAAAGATCCATGCTACTACTTACTAAAATAGTGAGCAATACAGCCCTGAAAGAAATAAAGAACAAAGAATAGTCATCAAAGTAAAAAGAAAATATTAAAAAAAATACTGGTCTTATGACAGGTAAACTGTTTCATTCATTCACCACGAAAGTAATTGCTTGCATATTTAACAAACCTATCAGAACAAGCCCAAAATGCAAAATCATACTTTCTTCTAAGTGACAGTGAAGCAGGTCAGTAGAAATCCAGATGGGAGGTAAATTCATAAGCATGATGATCATGAAAGCCTAGAGTTTCAAGCTGTTTTAAATGAGTGAGCTATTTCAATAATTATATTAAGTTTTTATACTACTATAATTTCAACATCTATTTTTAACCCCTTTGGCAAAACACATTTGATTTATAGTCCTAAAATTAACATTTTTGGATCCAAGCCTGCTCTTAGTAACTGGTGCAATATAATTAAATCAGTAGAAAAGTAAAGTATGACCTTTGCCTATTTTTTTTTTTTTTTTTGCCAGGAAGGTGCTACCTAGAAAAAATTACTAAAGAACAAGAACATCTGATGCACAACAAAGGAGCACATTGAAAAAACAGTTTCAAGGTAAGTACTCTAAAGAAGAAAGAAAAGGACTTTACCAAACAGCTCCCTAAGGTCACCAGGACTTTCGAACAGAGAGAATAACAGTAAGAAGAGGTATATACACACATTTGCTCCCAGTGAAGTGATAAGAACGCTTACCTATAAGAACTAGGTTCTATACCCATCATAGGGAATATTTAAGTATCCTTTATAAAGTGGAATACATCAATGAAAGACAAAGAAAAACTCACCCTGAAATAGCCTCATGGGCTTTGTGTGGCTTTCAAGGGCTAAAGAAGTAGATGGAAGACTACCACAAATTGCCATCACAGTAGGAGCAGACACACTGTATAGACACACTCTGTTCCCAGCACCTAAACTGCCAAAGTAATTTCTATTTTCTTTATTCCCAGGTCAGTTTATATTTTCTATTGTACATCATTCACCTTTGAAACACCAAGTTCCTTCCTGCCATTCATCTTGCACTCACAACACTACTTGCCCTTCCAGCATAACATAAACCGTATTAATTTCCCCCTTTTTTGAGGTCATGACAAATACTACTTATCTCCCTGCAAAGCCAAAGGAAAATATAATTCACTTGAGTTTCTACTTCAGCCAGTATTTCTTCCAATGCATTTTATACTAATTAACTTTGCTTGCAACCATATCTGCTCCTATGTTCTGAACCTTCTTCCTTTTCAGACAAAGTTATTGTCTATTTTTGTACTGTAGTACATATTACCTGTATCACCTCTACTTTTAGTTTTAAGTAAAACAGCTATTTCCACCAAAAGAGCCACATTTGTATAAAGTGTACAGCTGTATAATGCATTTGCATATAAAATTACAAGCTGTTTTTAATGGCTCTTGAAATAAAAACACTTGATAATTAGTATTTTGTATAGGACTAAGTTCTGCTCTTTCTTGTCTGTTTTACTAAAACTGACCTTAAAATACAAAAACTTAACAACTTCAAAATTTAAAAGAATTTCGCACCTTTAAGGGTTTCTAATCCCTCAAAAACTCTTTCACGTAACTAATATTTCAAACTAAATCTCTAAAATCTGTTTTTCTGTATTTTCTACCAAACAAAACAAATCTATAAACTATATAATTTAAAGTATGATGTCTAAATATACTCTTGTATGAAAGCTATGATTTTGCCTTTTCCATGAGAACCTAGGTGTAGTTGAAATTTTACCGTGCTGCTACAGTTAATTACATTGAGTAGGTTTTTTTCACTATAAAGGATATTCCACACCTCATTATAAATGAGTGGTTGGTGACAAGTTTCTTTTTCTAATGAGCTGGCAGTAACTTTCACAAAAAGTGGTGATACATGAAGAAAAAATATAGCCAGGTTTCTTGGCTCAAGGGAACTTGAAAGAATTTACCTTTAGATCATAGATGCCACAATATCTACTTAGAAAAAGGGAGAAATAAGACCATGGGGTGATTCCCACCCACTTAAACATTAATCCCACTTACTCCTTAAGTAAAGGCAAAGAAATCTTTGTTTAGAAAGAGTGACAGGAGAAAAAAGTAAATGTTAAAAAACTGTGCAACTGAGAATTCTTCAGAAAAGATGGAAAAAGAGAAAAACAAGAATATGCAATGGAAGAAAAGCAATCTGTCTTAGTGAAAAATACAGGAGTTAAGTATGAGTTGCAGAAGTATTTTAGAAGTGAAAAGCATCAACACTTTATAAAAGGCAACAAGTTGTTTGTATAAGGACCATTAGAAATTTCCAAAGGAATAGGAAGAAACAAAGTGAATTCCAGAAGCAAACACTGCAGGAATCATAGTGAGATGTGAGAGCAAGTAACTGTTTCTTTAATTTCAGCCACTTAGATTTTTCCTGGAACACATGAAACAGTGTAGCACAGTATTTCACATATTCAATTGTAATTTTATGTTTATGTACTGCAAATATAATAAATATGTGTTTGCAGTGTCTCTCACTGATTAGGAATCACTGCACAGAGAGCTTCCTCAGATAGACAGATATATAGATAGATAACTCTTTGTTAAATGTGGCCAGATTTGTGGATCACACCTGCAGAATAATTAGCACTTCCCGAGGTGACTGTAAACAGCTGTGCAACAGAATGTGGAAGATCAGTCTTCAAGAATCATGTCCCATACCTGCTGAAACTAGGAAATTCTGCTACGCTGCTGTCTTATTGTCATTACCTTTACCATTTCCTCTTACAATTCTGAATAAAGAAGAGGTTTTCTTACCGGAGTGAGCGCTCCTTCTGCTTGAGCTTCCATAGGACTTGTCGGGGTGGCCGCAAGAAGCTGTCCTGCAGCTCCAGACAGAAGTTCCAATTTATCTGTAAGCTGTTCAGATGCAGCAGGATGACATTCCATGTCTAGAACAAACTCCACCCCTGAAGTTTGGTTCTTGGCATGGACATGGTTTCTTGCCCAACCACCCTCTCTGGACTGCTCTTCTGGAGCGGACTCCTCTAGAACTTGTAGTACCTCTGGCTCTTCATCTGAGGGACTTCCAGTCATTTTGTGCCCTAAAGCCTCATTTGTCCTGAAGTCCTGCAAGTCCCGTTCCTTATCTATTATCACCCATTCCTTAGAATCAACCTCCTGCCTGCAGGAGCTTAGGTTAACAGCTACAAATCCATTGCTCATAACACCATCAGCATGGTCAGGAGAATTAGCTGACACAGGCTTTGAAGCATCTGGAAGATACTCTTCATCATAGTGCCAAACATGGTCCCTGCGGGCAGTCACAGGAGCAGGAAGAGATGTTTTCTGAGAAAGAGGAGGAACAGCAGCAACAGGAGTCTCTGCCACTTTGAATTCTTTCTGCTTCTTCTCCAAACTTAGAGAAAAGAAGTTAATATCTGAATTAGTTAAGAATTAATTAAATAATGTAAGTTACATTTGAGTGTTTTCATAAGAAAACTAGATTTATATAAAAATTTGTTGTTATGTCCTAGAACAACCTACAATGGTACAAAGATCCACAAACTGAGACAAGTAAGTATGATGTCAAGTAAAATGGATGGGTAGTCTTAGAAATATACACACTTTTAATTTTAGTCGTAATGTATCAGGTTGTATTGTAAATACAATTACCAGAAAGGAGAATTATGAGAGAAAAAAACTCAGTAGTGAGGTTATCATAGATGTCCACTGTATTTAATTTGTTAGAAAGCAGAGATTCAAAGAGGAACACAAGAAACAGATGTCTCCTGCAGCAGTTATTACATGCTTTCAAGAATTTTATTTATTGCTTTGATTAATTCCTTACTTATGCTTTGCATAATTTGCTTCCTCAAACAAATTTAAATTCCTAGCTCCTCTATGAAGTATTTAGAAAGATTTTGCCACTGTCATCACCCCAGCTCTCTTCTACTGTCCCCACTCAGCCTCTGAGTGGGGCTCAGAGGTCAGAGTTCAGTCAGATTTCATTGTGCCCCTCCCCCCTTATTCTTTCTAGACAATAGGCAAAATGAATCCATTTTCATACATCTGTCTCTTCTCTACCTTCAAATTCCATTTTAAGTTCTCTGTCTTCCACCAAGATTTTTTTATGTTGGTGCAAGTCCTTTGGGCATAACTGAGTCTGCTGCAAGAAGGTAGATTTCTAACTTCTTCATTCCACTTCCTGTAAACTTCCCTTCTCCTGTCATATAGCCCAATCTCATGTTATCTCTGCTGAGTACATGATATCAAACTTCTTATTCAGGAGTTAAGAGTATGCCTCTGGAGAAAAGGTTAATAAATACCAGGGTTACAACCACTAGGTCTTGAAATACAAAATTTCCAGATGTGGAAGTCCGACTTCAACTGTATTCTAGCAATAATAATTTCCTAAAGTAGCTGCCGAGTAGTGAAATACATTAACTGAGTAATATTATGAAAAATATCTTGCTGTAACTTGCATAAGCATACTCAACAGCTCCATTCCTGCTCTTCACACAGCAAAGATAATAGTATCTTAATCACGTATCCTTAAAAGATCCTAGCAAAAGGATAACATAATTTCTTTACCAGGTCTCAAGAAACTTATCAGCATCGGGCTTAGACTCCAACATCATACGCTTCTCCAGTTCAAAGCTGTGAATGGAACGTAACTTTCGCACCAGTGGAACATCTCTGTCTAACTGGGTGGTCTCTGAGCGAACTCGGATTGGAGAACCAAGACTCGGGGCATTAAGCATTCCATTCCCTGGTCCATGGCTGTTTTCTTCCTCTGTGGCAGCCTGTGCAAAATGTAAAGTAAAAATGTAATTCACTAGAAGTGGCAAAACAAGAGGAAGACAAGGTACTACATGGTAAAAGAGCTTCCAAGTTTTTAGAATGTGAAAAGGCAATTTGTATTTGGAATGGTCCCTAAGTTGATGCCATAGTTAAGTTTAGATGTGCTCTTCAGCACATACCTACTGGCAATATACTGGTTCTGGGTAAGTCTGAGAACAGGACTATCAAAGACCCAGTAATACAGTTACATTCACTCTGATATTTCACACCCATATCTGAAATTTTCCTTAATAATAATCTGAAACCTTGCACTTGGTAGAATCTTTAGTCTGCTTTGGAGTCAAGTGCTCTTATTAAAGAGAAGTTAGCTTCCAGGCTGTCTTTTTGATTCTCTGGAGCAGATAGCACTGTTATACACTAAATCTACTAAATACTTCTGTGACTTTAAGCTATGTTTTAACCCAACTGCATTCTATCTTAATAATGACTGAACATGATTTAAATAATAACTGAAAATTATTTAGAACTGGGCAATAACGACCATCCTTAGTTTCTACAGGTGTAACAGAAAGTGCCTCTGGTTTGAACCAGAACAACCTCCTTCCTCTCTCTTTGGTAAAAAAGCCCGAACAAACAAACACATAAGCACATTTGAAAACAGGCACCATGCCTTGGTCTTTTCCACAGTACATTTTTTTCCTAGCAAATAATGAGTAATAGCTTCAAAACACCTCCTAGATAAAGAACATATTAATACCATGTTAAAAACATTGTTGGATCAAGAAACAGATACATCTGTCCAAGTATGAGATACTGTGATTGTGAGTAAGGAAGGCAGAAACCAATTCTCAGAGACTACTTTTGAAAATAAAACAGCATTATCTTCTAAAGACCAGCCAGTGAACCTCTGAATCAGTACAAAGGTATCGTATCTTATGGAGGCAAAACCACCAAGTGAATTAAATGGACACTACCAATCATGCCGATGATTTGTCAATTGAAGAACATTAAAATCTTCTTTTGTACATTTAGTATTTAGCTTCTACACATGCAAGGTGCAGGAAAATTGCTTTGATTTCATTCAGTGAGAAAGAATGAAGATCGTGTCTGAAGAAAATGAATATGAGTAAACTACAAAAAGTCTCATATGATCAGCAAGCTATTGATCATAAAGACCTGATGAACTGACATAAGGCCCAAAAGCCTGTCTGCTTTTTTCAGTATATAAAATGTGTCATCTCTACCATAAATCATTTCCTTAGATCATTCTGGCTAATCAGCATCAGTACAACTGTCTTAGTAATTATCTCTTATGTGCACTATGAGGACAAGAAACTGTTCAAAGATGGTCTTCCCAACGGAGATTTGAAAGTACCTTACAGATCCCCAGTTTTATTTTGTTTCTGTTTGCATCCATTTCTTCCCAAACATCTTTTTCCTGAGGACGCTGATGTCCAGGGGATCCAGGTAGTTTCTCAGGTGATACACCAACAGGAATAACATTTTCTCCATCACTGAGCTGTTCATCAGGGAACACTTCATCTGTATTTTCCCGCAGCAAATCTCCTGGGATAGGAGTGGCATTGGCAATTCTACAAAAGTAGTTTAAAAACAAAATCAGAAAAGTAAAAACTTTTTATACTGTCATGTGTTTACAGAAATTATTTTCTATTCTAAAAGAAAGAAACAAACAAAAACTTACAAAGAAAATCATGTTTCTGCAGAAAACTAAATCTTGGAAATTACTTAATATAAAACTCCCTACTTCCTGGCTTTCACAATTAATTTAATTTAGGTACGCAACAAAATACGCAAATCAAAAAAAACTACCATATAAAAGCTGTTTTTTTAAATGTTTTTGAAGCCACTTCTGAGAAAATTTCTTAGAGATAATGTCCAGGTTCAACTTCTCTCCTGACTTTTCTGTATGTATTCTTCTATTCAAAAAAATTAATGGCATCCATAAACACTTCTTACATTCATCCATAAACACCTCTTTTATTCTTCAGGCCCGAGATGAGTATGGGTATTATTAAACATCCCATCTTGTCCAATTTACTTCATTACAGAATGTCTCAAATAACATATTAAATATTATTTCAAACACAACCAAAATCTATTTCCAAATTTCTTATAAAGATCCATTATTTTTCAAACTTACAAGGAAATTGCAGCTAGAATTTTGTTCCAAGCTTAAAGAAAACAATAGGTTTATTTCCAGGCAGTTAAATTTCCAGGCACTTAAGCTCAGGACACATTATTTAGTTTCATAAAATACGATTTAGCAAAGGATGGATGAGCAAATTTACATCCAATTTCCTGGAGTACTATTTTTATTGCTGTAATTTTAGGACTGTAGTGCTGATCTTTCAAGATAGTATAAACTGGAACCCTGAAAAGGGAAATACTTCAAATGCTCCCTTCCTCTATGTAATCAAAATCCTGCAGAAAAAAAACCTAAATTGTGAGATAATTTCCCTTTGGTAGGAAGCCCCTCTGTGGCTGCCATTGAAGAGACCACTCCATGCATACCCAATAGCAGCTGGTGTAAGACGAGTGTGCAACTGAGGAGTGGTTGAAGTTGTTGTTGTTGTGAGAGAGCCATCAGTTCCACTCTTCTCCCAGTCAAAAGGGTCGCTTTCAATAACCCCAAACGTTTTCATGCTGTTGTCAAACACCGACATGAGAAGCTGAAAAAAAAGAAAAAAACTTAATAAGCTTCATTTTTGTCTAAGAGAACAAGCAATTAGGAAATCCCTACCATAATACTGACAACAACATTAAAAAATGAGTTTTTTCTATGAAACACTTCTCATTTTTCAAGATTTTGACATCAAGATATCAAAAATTCCATTTTATTAAAACAGAAAAAAGAAATCCACCCACATCTGTGTTTTTATCAGGCATGAGGCAAAGACACCTCACAGACTTTTACAAAAAGACAGAAATACACACACAGAGAAGCATAACTACATTGCTGCAGAATACCACACAATGGGTCTCTAGCAGAGAAAGAGAAAAGAATGCATTTGGTAACACCATGAAACCAAGGAAATGAATGAGATGTAGGAAGGGATACTGATCTGCTAATTCATACCTTTCTGTCATTAAGAATCACATATCATTTACTTCATATAATGCTGACATTTATACTACACTAAATATTTAAGTTTTCAATCCTCATTTTATGCTATGAAAAAGCCTTTAGAAAATTTGTGCCAATGACAGAGAAACAAATGGCATCACTTTCCTCTCTCTGTGAAATAAACTCTGTCTCATTCTGGTCAGTGATGGGAAGGCTGTGTCCATATCATTCTCTTACTCTGTAACATTTCTAAGGTTTTTTTCTCTAGAAGCTAAAAATCTGGGTTTTTTTCCAGTTCAGGATGCTGAAAGTTTTCCCACACTCTCCTTTGGAATACCCTTTGGCAACTTAAAATAGATAGGAAGTTTGGTTCATTTCTCTTGTATAGAGTGATCTCACCCATTTAATTTTTACTCTCAACAACCCTCTGTGTGCCACCTGACCCAATAATTTCTGTAACCTTACTGAAGAGCACAAAAGCCATAGTTCACTCTGTCCCTTATGTACTCTGTTTAATTCTTCTCTCCCTCTAAACATTAAGCAGTGTCTCTGAAGTAATTTTTAAGGTTATTCCCCCTTAAATCTTTTCATCAATTTCTGCTATGAGCCAAATACAAACTCAAATGCTTAATGGTATCAGGAGACTGAGACAATGTATGCACAAATATCTCAATAAAATAAACATCTGACATGGCCAAATCAAACATGGCTTCTTGGCCTAGGTCATGAACTTTTTAGACTGTAAACCCTTCGAAGCAGGGATTCATATATACATTCTTGTTCAGTGCCCACCCATAAATACAAAGAATACAGTAGGTAGGAACAACACCACTGCAAGCACAAGTTAAAAGAGACCAGAGTTTAAAAGAGCATTCTCACTGCTCTAAATAAAACCACCCTGCTCTGGTCTAAAGCACATGAGCAAGACTGTGTTGTAAGGCTCAGGCTGCAGCTACACAACTGCAAATGTTTCATGAATAGCCACAGGACTGTAAATTACTGAGCTGTGTCTATCATGGAAAAAGTCCGTCCTGGTATCGTGTTAATTACTGAGTGCATGTGCTGTGTTAGATGCAAATAGACCATAAAAAAGGATTTGCAAAAATATGACCATCTACATGCTTTATCATTCAGATTCTGCAATAGTACTTTTTACCATAGGAAGAAAAAAAAATCTGATACATCTTTATAACCAGGCACACAAAACATTGATTTTTTTTTTCCTCATTTAATTGTAAACTATAGGATAAATTTCATGGAAATTTGTAATGATGAAGAGGAAAAAAAAAATCAAAGTATTTATTTCTCATGAATACTGAATACTTTTTGTATTTGTAATAATTTTTTTTAACATTCAAATTTTTTTGCAAAAAATTGATTTAGTTGTTTTGCAAATGTACAGAATCATAAACCAGTATATTTAGAGAAATCCACTTACTAACAGAAAATCAGTTATTCCTTGAGATTTTCAGCTCTTATTTTATGATTTTATGATTTCTTTGTTAATCTTACAAAGTAGGGGAGGCACTCTTATCAAAGACAGAATTAGTCAGATTTATTTATTCATTTGAACCAATTACACTTTCTGATTTCACTGATTTAGGGAGTTGAACAAAGGCACAGAGGCAGATAGGTCCTGCAAGTTGAAAAAATTTTTTATCTTTATTTATTGTTTAATCATAGGTCAACACTGAGTGAGTTAAGATACATCCTACAGCATATCCTCTCAGCACATACCACCTTACCACTGAGCAGAGGCTGCTCATTTCAGCAGGCAATATTTTCCTAAACAAAGAAAAATGACTGGTCTTCTGTGATCTCTGTACACAATACTTCAGATTCAAAAATACACCATGAGTGTATGTTGTGCTCTAGCTGTAGGTGCTGCATTCCAGACTTTGGAAAACTGCCAGAATTACATCACTGAGAGAAAAATCTGATCACTTAACTTGTGGAGCACCTACTAGAGGCTGTGATAGTAAGATACCTCCCAATTCTAACAGAATACTGACTGAAAAGCAGGTGTCAATTGTTTTTAGAAACTTAACAGTCTTACACTTCCCAAATGGAAAAAAAAAAAACGTTTGAACCATAAACGTTCTATGGCATGGAATGGTCATTAAATTATTAAATTAACTTCGTGGTGGCACAAGTCATAATAACTACCAAGGTTACACAATGAAATCAAAGTAAATTGAAGATGAAACAGCATAAAATTCTCTTCTTTACAAAACAGAAAGACAAGATAGCACAAGTGTTTACCTGGTAATCAGGCTTTGTGAAGTAATCCAAATTAGAAATGTGATCCAGAAAGACGTTGAATTCTTGAGGAAGATGTTTCAACATAAGTCTATGTTCGTACCTTTCTTTAATGGAGCCCACTTGCTCCTAAGGAGTAAGCAACACAACAAACATTGGCACACCTTCCTTCTCTGTTACAACATACTCACATTCTCTGTTACAGCCATTCAACATGCTACTTGCCAGAGAGACAGGTCACGACATTACACTGAATGGGACTGAGAAATGCCATTCTACACCAGATAGCAAGATAGGAGACTCTGGTTTTGGCCTGAGTACACTTGCAAAATAATGTACAAACTTCAAATTCAATATGATAAGACATTTAGTTTTCTACTGTGTTCGTGTTGTGTTTGAATGCTGACTGATACCAAGAGCTATCACAAAACATTCCAACCCTTTCTAATAGTATATTTTAAAGATTCAAACATTCTGTTTCCTCATGCCAAATTCAGTCACTTTTTGGTGTATATTTATGTAAGACATGTAAATCAAAACCAAAAAGGAGATGCTATCTATATGCCACATTGTCATCTACCAATACATAAAACTCAGCAGAGAGTAACCTGGTTTCAGTATGATTTCAAAAGAAGTTGCAAGAAGTAATAACAGGCTGATTAGATATTGTTTCTCTGCATACTTTACCTATGACATTTGACGAAAGGCACTACTGCATATCACCCAATCCACTTTTGTTCACCAGTAAATAAGGGATGCCCATTTCACAAATAACCAAAACAGATCAGAAATTGTAGGCATGTGTTGGGTGAAATAAGGTACTCAAGCGATAACAGGAATAATGAATTAAGTAGCAAATATACCATTACTTCTGCCTTTTACAATAATTTCAATCTCGAAGTACAACCCCCTTTGTTTCTAGAATGCTTAGCAAAATTTGACTGCTTTTTATATCACTACACTAGCCACAAGAACTAACACTAGAAAACACTGGACAATGTAAGGTTAAAATTAATTAAGGATTCTAAAAGGAATCTTTATCATAGCATTTCCCTGGAATCTAGAAGTAAACCTCCCTTATGCTCTTTGATTTCACCTCTAGCTTTACCTTATCTTTTATTTTTCTCCAAGGCAGTTGCCCAACCACAAATTCCACCAACATGTAGAAGAGAGACCAGAGGTCATCATGCCGACCCATTTCCTGTAAAAGGAAATATTATTCTATAGCATATTACAAATACCTAAACAAATGGAAAGATACATTTAGTGCTCAAAACTTAAATTACTATATAAAATTTAATATATCATATGCTGCAAAACAAGCTAATTAAATCCAGTGGCTATTTTAAGGAGAAGCATACAAGTAAATTTCCACAGAAGACAGAGGGAAATAAAATAAAAGTTGAAGTGTGTTAAAATAGCATTGCATATCCTATGCACTGTTTATTCAGTTTTCTTTAGAGTATGATGTTAAGAGAACATATTGGGCATTATGTACCTCATAAAACGCAGATTCACTTTTTTAACTTACTAACTTGCAATACAGTTGAACCCCAAAGATAAGTATAAGAATCACTATTATTTGTACAAGAACATTTTTATCCTCAAATACTGTAAATTACATTATCCTTTCACAAAATTTATAGCTATTAATTTCTCCATAATAAATGCACAGATAAGAATACAAAAAAAGGAAATTAATAGTAACTCCATTACTCACTGCTTCCAGCTACATGAGATGGTTTTGATCCAGATTGTGATACTCACTCTGTTCCTATGAGCGTTGATAGATGCGTATCGTACCGTTCCTCGAAAACCAGCAACAGCTCGTGGCTGTCAGAGAACAGAAGAGATTCTCACTGTCAGAAATAAATCCTCTGACTTCTTAACTTGGCATCTACAGAGTACAGACCCACAATATATCTTGTTTGAGATTTTATTTCAGTTTACTGTGCTTCTACAAGTTCTCAGTGGAAGTTCAAGTGGGCACTAATTAGCTGACCAATAAATAGCAAAGACTGCACTAGAGACACCAATTTAAAAGATTTCTTTCTTTTCCAGTTTCTGAAAAACAGCATTTCTTCCATTTTACTCTAGGTATCTTGTGAATATAAGTCAATTGATGTTTTATAATTAGAGAATGTATTTTCCCATCCTTCTTTTATTCAAATAAAAATATTACAGAAAGAATTATATAATTGATGACAGTCATAATTAGTAGAAATTAATTTTTTTAAAAATCAAACTGTGGTATTATTACTTCGTCTAAGAGAGATATCCAATCCATGCTACCCCCTTAATTAATCATTAGATAGAGACAAAACTGCCAGGGCTATTAAATTTGCCTTCTTTTATGCAGTCTTATCTTCCCAAGCAGTAATTCTTTTTGTTTCCTCTAACAATGAACATAAGAAGCTTGAATTATCTACCTCACCTCTGACTTGTACTTAGAGAAGTATTGGTGATCTGTCTGCTAGCCCAAGACTCATGACAATTCTTAAGATTTTTTTTCAAATTTGCACAATACATTGAAAAGTCTGTTTGATATACACACAAAGATAACCACAATACATAACTGATACCTTATTAAGATAAAACACTTTCACCCCTCTCTACCTATCTATATACGTATATTTTTTTCTTATCCACCAATGGATGCTATACAGAGGTATCATTTAAATAAATCAGGAGTTGCGATTACCATAAATAATAATTTAAAAAAATCGAATGATTGAATCCAGCCAGATTATGCAGCAACATCTTTAGAAAAGGATTCAACAGCCATATAATCAATGTCTGCTAGAGTAGTATAATGAGAGCTGAACCAGTGTCAGTTAAGGCAGAGGATATTTTTTAAGATGTTCTTAACAAGAAGAGGTTCTCAGATTATATTCCATAGATCTTAGACTTTGCACATCATCATACAGTTTAAATGGTGCTCAGAACACATGTTCAGGCTCAACTGTCTGTCAGCCTTATCTTAAATTTTGTAAGTACATCATATTCCACACTAACCATTACCCTGAAATGAAACATAACACTGTAGTTGCAGAAACTGTACAGTACCACGCAATTAGAAAAAGAGTAGCTCAAAATGCTTTGGTACTGCTAAATTTCAGGAGAAACAATTTTTTAAAAAAAAAACACCAAAGTCACCTTAGTAGTCAGGTTGATAAATCATCCAACTAAAAGTAATACAGCATCACCACCAAGACAATCCAAATACAGATAAATTTTAAAAAATATGTAGTTTAATGAATAGTACGTTTTCAGGAGGGCACTGAGAGCTTAATTTTAAAACAGTTGAAAATACAAATTCCAAAATCTCAAGAGCATATAGTTTCAGAAGATGAAACTAAATGTTTGCTTCTTTTGCCTCTGGCATCAATGTTAAAAAGGAAGGACTATATTCAGTTTTACTTAGTTAAATATTTCTGTTCTTCTGAGACTAATGGAAAAAATATGAAACCTAGGATGAAATGTCGCTTTCATTTCTAGTATCACAACTTCAATTTCTACTTGATAACGAGGACAGAAATGCTTCAGTTGCTGGACAAAGCAAGAGAAAAAAACTAAGAAATGTCATATGAAAGCTAAATTATCACATTCAGTTTACAAAAACTAAAAATCTGACCTATTCCACTTCTGTCCTGGGGAAAAAATGCCCATGAGGAAATGCATTGTGTACCAATTCAAATGCTTTCGAATGTTAAAAACACAGCCATCCTTATCTGCCCTAACATGATTTCAATTATCTGAGAATCACCTGAATGGGAAGGAGGGAAAAAAAAAAGTATACATATACATAAAAGGAATGAATATTTTTTTCTATCTATGAGCTTATCATTAAGTGAATTCCGAATTCTTTATTCCCGCAAGGACATCTAAAGCCTTTCACTGTCTCTTGCCTTAAAGTATAGTTTCTATAATTTGAAGTAAAGGCATATGTCACTCTGTCATATTTCAAGATGCAATAAAATACCTTCTAGTAATGCAGCTGGTCACTATTCAATAGCAGTATTACAATGCCATGCAAGAATAATAAAATAATTCTACCACGTATCTTTTGACATGAGTGATGCTCTGTAGGTCAAATCAAGTTTGCCCAATTCAGAGCAGAACTTCTGAGAACTTAGAGACTTCTGAGCATTTGCATAACTTCTGAAACTGTTTCAGAACTCTCCAAGCATCTCACAACATCTTATGTAGTAAAAGAAAAATACTAAATCCTTCAAATTTAAGTTATAAAAATATTTTGAAGATACATGCAGATGAATTAAGAAGATCCAGTGACCACAATAAATTTTTCTACTTATAAAGATACATTTTTAATGTAACATCAGTTTTCTTTGGAGGTGTTGCTATCCTGGAAACAGTTGGCAATGTCTAAGATAAACTACATGCAGGAAAGTAGCAGTTCCTAGTAAAGTGAACTATTTCCACTAAGCACACAACTTTCAGACTCCTGGGAGACACTATGCTTACAAACAATGAATGTTGCTGTTTTGGAGTGGCTGTGTAGGAGGCAAATCACTCTCCTTAGCTCAGTTCAGTGTCTCTAGATAAATACTCTAGGTTCATTGCTCTAGGTAACATTGGAAAGGTTACACAGAGCAAAAAAGTTAACTTATTACTGCAGTCATGGAAACTAGAAAATTAACATGAAAAAATAAATCAATACTGGTTCTTTACAGAATATCTGAGACACACCATGGTACTCCCAATCAGTCAGGCCATGACAGAGTATTCATAATTGTTGAGGTTTTGCACTGAGAAGCCAGCAGTGCTGCCTCAAGAACAAGGTTCAAAAGCCATAGGGGATGGGTAGAGAAGCAGCCACCTATGTTACCCCTATTTTCCTTTGCTGAAGGTAGAGTTCTCCTTTTTTATCTTTTCCCTTGAAAAAGACAATTTCCTAGTTCAAATTCCACCAGAAATACATTTCCATGATTGGAACTACACACAACTCCAATTCTTTGAAACCTTTTTTCATAGCTTCAACAATTCCAATCCTCCCCTTTTTGAACATATAGACTTTGCACTCTAATGTAATGCCTGGCTAACACATGTTAGCACCAGTTTAAAACAAATGAAAATTTCAGGGATCACTTGAATAAGGAAAGACCAAGCAGTTGAAATATAATTGCCATTAAAATCTATTACAGATCTCAATTGATTTTCACTGCATATACAGCTCTTCTAATGCACACTTTCAGCTCTTAAAATCCATATCAGACACTGAGTACTTGCACTAAGACTCTTCATCAACTCCTCCCCTACTAGTTGTTGGTATGACACATTACTTGGACTCAGATCTACCTAAACAAATGTGATTTCCAAAAGCTGACTGCAGATGTGTGATCCTACGCTACCTAGTTCCAACAGAAGCTGAGTAACAAGGCAAGTTAACAACTAACAGTACAATTAAATTTTGCTATTTTGAGTTCTAACAGACATGTGGTGACAAATGAAAATTTAGCTCCTACTGCATGTGCTATAAAGAGCAACACCATCTCTAAGCCAGCAGTATTTGACACACAGAACAACTCCTGAGCTACTCAGTTTTCAGTCTGGAGTACTCAGTCAATGTGATGCACTAGCTAAAAACTCCAGTCATTCCAAAGCTGATTTATGAGCAGATAATAAGTCTGGTGGGCTGAAGAGGATAACAACCTACTAATGTCTGTCACAAACCTAAACTTACTGCAGTGAAAAATCACAGAGGTGAAGTCTGCCACGTGTATATTTGCTTTGCCCTGTGCAATCTTTTGTCTTCCTCTTATTCCAGGAGCTGAAACTGAAATTACTGTAAGAGGAAGACTATCTATATGAACCAGCTATGCTCTGGCAAATAATTTCCCCACAGAGGAATTTTTTTTTAATCTCTGTGTAAGTAAAAATTTTACGGTTGTTCTGCACTTAGCAGAACTGGAGAATGGAGACCTTAATTCTTTTATGGTATGTCCATATTTTTTATGTTTTGTACATATCTAATTTAGTATTTACAATGATAATATCATATATTAAAGAGTTGCATAAATTCAGAAGTAGACTGTTTGAGTAGCAGGCTTATTTCAACTATGGATGGAAAGCAAAAAGTCTCAAGGAAGCTAATGTACATAAACGTACCTTCTTTCCAATTCTCTTTCCTATCCCACAGGGGCAGGAGACGGGTGGGGGAAATGAGCAAGAGGCCCTGTGGTACTTGGTTACCAGCTGAGATCAAACCACAGCAACAAAATAACACATTTTCCTTCTTTTAAATGATTTAAAATATTTTTTCATGACTTAGCAGAGAATTTAGCCCATAGCTCAGAAAGAACTGGAAAACAGAGTTTCCGGTTTGATTTTCATTTGCTTCTATTTTCACCAGAAAAGAAACTTTACTGGACCAAACCATCTGTCTTTCCACCACAATAGCTTTTAATTTCAAACAAATAGGACAGCTCTCAAAGCCTTTCAGTTCCTGCAAATTTAATGAAAATTGGTGATTAAAGACAGAACCCAAATTAGTACACTGACACAGAGACAGATAGTTAAAATTCAATTAAAATGGCTCACATCCATCTTAAGAGACACCAATCAGCTGGTCAACCAGCATTAATTTTAGATGGCATGTAAACACAAGCCTAATCTCAAAAGTGCAACTAGGTACTGATCAAAAAGGCAAGCATGAAGCTGAAAATACTAACAAATTTAGAGGGCATAAGGGAAGCAGTACACAAAACAACAGAAAAGCTGTAAGTTTCACCATTCATAGAATAATTTCTTTCAAAAATGAGATCAAAAATTACTAGAAAAAAAATTTCTTCTCTTTTTTAATAAGGCTATTACAGCCCATTCCCCTGAGCATCTATTAGCTCTATAGATAAAGGAACTGCTGAAATAGAATAGCTAAAAGCATCCCCCAGAATGTCTAATTTAAATCTCTAAGTTAAATTGTTTAATGATTATCTGGATATGATACCAGTGTTTTGCACACAACAGGAAGGAAAAAAAAAAAAAAAAACACAACATACCCTAACAAAGTATTGTATCATCATCATTTTTCATATCTCAGCTATTAATCAAACTGTTTCTTCAGGCAGGATATTGTGTATTCGGTTTTATTTTTCAGCTCAAAACTTCAAAATCCAGGTCATAAAGAACTTTCCTCTCAAATAAAACCACACATGATTTTCTTAAGTTTTTCATTTAATTATTTAATCCCAAGATTATTCCACTGAGATGTCACAAAACAATGTCACACTGCATGAAATTGATATATCCATTCTACTTTTGTCACCATGTCAATTGATAATGCTCTTCTTTTCATCTTTTGCATTAATTCCGCACTTGCCTTTTTCACCTTGTACTACTACACACGAGACACTAGCTGTCTGTCTCTGTAACACTGATTTCCTTCATGACTTTGTCGGCAAAACTTGCAAGGATCATGTTCAGTGGATGCTGAAAATGCTACATATATGCACTACAAGCTTATGTCCTTAACAATCTCCCTCTACATCCTTGAAGGAGGTTTTAGCTGACAATAATTAATGCTACACTGGTAGGTGTAACATTGCTGTGTCATTACAGCTGCACAGGTCTGTCACTGGTAGGTTCCATCACAGCCATGCATTACTTTAAAAACCTTTGAAACCCCACAGTCTAACAATTATTTTTAATCTCTCTATTAAAAATAATGCCTCCACAAACCTCACCAAACTAACCCCTATCTCTTCCCTATAAAAGCATTACTAATTCAGAAATGGAACCTCAGATGACTGTCCTAATTCTTTCAATTCATGTATACTGCTTATAAACCAATTAAACAAAGGGGTCTTGACTTAGTCCCTTCAGCAAATAACCATTTTCATGTAGAACATTTTGACATACATCAAAAATTTCTACAGTTTCTCCTGGTATTAACAGAAAATAACTGGGCTCCAGTCTCTGTTGACTTAGAGGACATGAAAGAGAAAATTGATGAGTATGTATAGCCTATTTAAGAATGATTTTATATATTTACAGCTTGCATTGAATGACTGCAATATTACACAATAATTTCTTTCCTATAGAACTGAAAGTTATAAAGAAATTTTAATGCTGTAATAATTCATCTTAGACTCTTCAACAGAACTCCATTTATTGAAACAAAATTTTTTTTCTTAAGTAGTCCACTTTTTAAAAAGCCGTTAACTATCGATTTCTTAGCTCAGAATTTTGAAGGAAATCTTGCAAACCTCATCTACTTCCAAAAGTATATGTAATGTAGTCTGACTGATGAGATTTAATGAAGAAAATGTGATAATATAGTTCAAAAATATTTGTTCCTTAGAAAATTTCTTTTTATCCAGTAGCAAAATGTGGAAAATTTAATTTAATAGACATGGACTGGCAGAAGTGGACTATCATGGGAAGAGACAGTCAGATTTCCAAAAAACTAGTCCAGTTCTCTCTTCCTAGTTTTGAATCATTATTCATTTTTAAGACTTAATATTTTAATATATATTTATTAATAAATACTTTTATGTTAGAAACAAATAAAACACAGAAAATAATCTTCAACTGTTTTCAGGAGTTTACGGCATTCTATTTGGCAGCTGAATTATACCACATACATGTCTATTGCTTTTAATTTTACATTTATTTGTGCCATAATAGCAGAACTGATTTTGCTAATTGCAAAACACAAAATCAATGCAAAAACATTATTCAAATAAATTAAAAATTGTACAAATATTTAAAATTTTAAAATATTTTTAGCTTAGGATTTCTTGTTTATTCTATGCCTTTCTGCTAATTTACACAGAGTTCAGTACAAATGTACTACGTATTTCAATCCTTTACAATCCCAGCTGTTGCATCTTCACATGAAGTGCTGAAGAGAAGGGGAGCGAGGTGGCTGTTAAGAAGGCTGGTCTCAAAACACATGGTTAAGGTACCTGATGCCCCATCACTGGAAGTGTTCAAGCCCAGGTTGGATATGCCTTGAGCAACCTGGTCTAGGCAAGGGAGTGGGAGCCAGGTGATCTTAAAATCAACCCACACCATTGTACAATTCTATGTGTTCAGTGCTTCTTCTCATTACTTTAATGTCTTTATTAGACAAACAATGAAGAAACTAATTTAAAAAAATAAAATTAGGATTTCCCAGTTACAGACATCTGATCCTGGGAACTTCTAATGCCAAATTTGAGTAAACACAGGTCTTTGCTTTATAAACATTGGTGCAGAGGTGTCCAACACACCATGCATACCTTCCACGCAATTGATGAGGAGGAAAAGCAGCTTTTTGTCACTTCCTTGTTCCAAACGATTATGTTGCAAACTAATGGTGTATTCACTTTAAGAGACAACATATTAAAAGTCTCCTCTGACGTTTATCAATGTGTAAAAACCTCAGAGAAACTACCACACAGAAACTTATTAACACATGTTTTTCAAAAAGTTTTGAGGAAAATGAGAAATATTTGAAGAGGAAAAATAAATGCTATGTTCCTTGTTTATGTGCACACATGTAATCCTCAGCTAATCATATCCCTCAGTAATGCACTGTTATGCACTGAGAGAGGCCCTTACTGAGAAGAGAGAGCATAAGGTAAATGCCAGTGACAAAATGCTTCTCAACAGGATGAAAGAGTGACTGAACAGTACATTTAACAAAATGACATGGAACATTACCCTGCAGCACAGGGCTGTCATCAGTTTTAGTCAGGTATGGAAGAGAGGTCTGTTTAGAGCAGTTAACATATTTTAGCCAATTATTTATTATATTCATGATATGATGCCCTAAGATATCAAACAGCTCCCTGGAACTTTTCTGTACTATTTAATTATTTTCCATGAAATCTGCTGCCATTTAATACTGTACTCACAAACATGTCCTAGTTGTTCTTGGGCTTTGCTTTAACCTGTGTCACCCAAAACTGAGGTGTGTCAAGAAAGGGCTGAATAAACAGTGTATCTTAGTGCTCTTTAACTAAAACCAAAACCAGATCAATTTTATGATTTTTCTGGAGATGACTGAGGTGCTGCCAATCATTTAAATTTAATGGGTGGTCTCATTTTATTCCAGATTTTATTCTGAATAGTTCAGTAACTATTCTTGAACAACTTCCAGTATATAGACTCTTATTTATAATAAATTCACACAGTCAAGGGATTATTCAGTAGTTACCAGCACGATTTCTAAATCATGAGGGGCACTGGGCCAAACAAAAAAGACCTGCACCAGTTTTAGTCAAGACTATCTGTGGACCACTTCTGAGTATTATTTCTTAAAGTTGTATCAATGTTTGCCATAATAGCATTTACTTGAAAAGGAGATTGAGAATATATAAGCAATCCATCTTTAAGCAGTCCATGGGTCCAAAGAGCCATGAAAGAAGGCAAAAGATTTGCAGTGACCATTTTGTTTACATTAGTGTAGCATCACCAATGCTCCTATAGTTCTTAAAACTATCCCACTCCTTTTCCCCAGCATAAAAAGCATTTAATGGATATAGCTTCCACTATTTCAGCACTATAAAAACAATGTTCTCTTCTAAATCCAGAAATTAACAATCTGCAATTCTTCTCCCAAGATGACAGGAGGTAAGACAGAATAGCATGGAAGTATTATCTAGACTTCCTCAGCAATCTAGATAATCCAGAATCTTACTAGAAGAAACACCATGCAATTCAAATGTATAACCATTCCCAAATTTTCACAATTAGAACCCCAAATGGAAATATGAGTATACAAGAAATTTGTAACTTCTGCCCCACTATGTAACTGAAATTTTTAACTTCTGCCCCTGCATTTTGTGAAGTATTCTGTGCAGGATTGTTCTGGGTTGTTTATATGTTTGTTGGGGGAGAGGGTGGGGAGATGTTCCATAATTTCATTGGTTCTTGTTTGTTTTCATTTTGTGGTTTGTTTTTTTTTAAGAATTCAGCTTCTTAAACTACATTTCTAGGACATCATCAGTACCTTAAAGTGAAACTTGAAAATAAAATCTCATTTGCTGGAAAATCCTCAGAACCTGAGGGCATTGAAAAAAACCAAGCAGCACTTAGCTGATTTGTACAAAAACACCTGATATGGAATAATATGTGCATGGTTTGATGTGAACAGATTTGTAACTGCTTCCCTAGACAATAAAAAATCTAGACATTTGCATTCACAATGGCTTTCACAGCATTTTTCTAAGGGTCAGACTGTACAGCAGCTGGTGTATCTTCTGCTAAAGCAGAAGTCAAAGACAATTTTCGTTACTGACAGGTCACCAGTAAAGAGCATGAGTAATGCCTCAGAAAATTTAGGTGGATACTCTGTTGCCTTCAGATTTAAATGTTTCTGGTAATGTTCAGAGTAAGTAAATATTGTAAAATACTTTAAACCTACTTAATCTTAAAAGAATGTAATTTTGATTTTTTTTTTACTTGTTTTCAAATAAATATAGGAAAATTTAAACACTCGAAATTAAGGCCATGCTAAAATGTCCTATGACAATGAGAACCCTGACAAAGCTCTTAATTTTATTTAAATAACCACTGAAGAATGGCCTAAAATCTAGTCACGGGGAAGAGTGAGAGAAAGGTGAGGAGATGGGGAATGCAGTCATAGAGCAGCTCTCCCCTTGACCTAAAAAGCCTTATTTATCAAAAATACAAGAATTACACAAATAAAACATTCTCCTCTGAACATATTTCAACCCATCAGTCATGATACTCTCAATAAAGAAATCCCACATTCCAGACTAAGTACCAAATTAGGCAAAAAGGAATATTCTCTTTCAATTATCTTTGTTGAGTCCAAATAATCAGATTCAGGGGACTGACTGTTAATCTTAACAATTCTTTAGGCTGCCAGTCACTGAGACCTGCACACTGAGTAAAAAAACACTGATCTTTTAGAGGAAAATGTTTTATCTAAATGCCACCTTCTTATGGATAGGTTTTTAATTTGGTTACTCCCTAGCTTTGTCATCTCATCTTGCATAAACATTATACTATCTTCTTATTAAAAAAAATAAAATGCAGTTATTTGTAATTGGCAATCCACATAAATAAAAGACCACAAAACTCAGGCCTGTGATAATACATGATGGTTGAATTTATGGATTTTTAAAGAACTATGACCTAAAATTCTTCTTTAAAGGGTAATCTTTTTAACAGCAAAGACTAGGGGCTTCTTTTTTTATTTTATTTTGCTTTCTTTGTATTAAATTTAATAGTACCTCAAAAACCAGTTGTGGTTAAGGTTCACTTTAAAACAGGAATGAAGACAACTGCCTAAGAGCTGGGTGCAGTACTGATGATGTTGAGAATGCAAATGTCCTTCACATTTTGTCCCTCAAGGTTTTCTATTTTTGTACCACAGCTGACACCTTCACTTTCCATTTTTACCATGTAAACAGAGACATGGAAATTGATGGCTCTATGAAGTTAGGTTTACATTCAAAAAGAATCATTTATTCTGTCACAATTAAAAAAACAAAAAGATGCTATTACTTACTTCAGCTATCTCTAAGACAATAGCCAACAAAATGTTGGGTACTACATCCTCAAAAAGCAATAAACAGCAGACTATGAATCTCGTAATATACGAAATTTGCATCCTGCTAAATGTATTTGCTTGATGATTAGAGTATCCCTACAATTAAATTCTAATTACTCTGCTTTGCAGTAATCAATTCTTATCTACACCATTAATTCATTTATTGGCTTCCTCTCTCCAGCAATTTATTTGCTTGCCTCTGTTTCATCCTTCCTTCTTTTAACAGCCTACATCATCCCCAGCAGTTTTTGTTCTTCCCATACTCAATTTTCTCACTTCTGATCTTTTCAATCCAAAGAGAAGGCTCCTTCCACCCATTAGTGGCTCCTTATCAACTTCCATTCTATAATTTAATTCTACATGTACCCCAAACACCTGCATCCTAGTAACTGTCCCCACCATGTAGAATTTAGTATCAGAAGCCACTACCTTTCATTCACCTTTCACAAACCTACAAAATGCAATAAATGTTTGTTTCTGATTTTTAAGTTCTAGCCAGGTAATAGCATCAGATCATACAACTTAATAAGCTGCAGCTCTTCACCACTATCTTCAACAAGTTTACACATTTTACAAGTATCTTATTGCTGAATACAACAGATATATCCCTCTCTCCTTGAAGTCAGTTCCTTACAAGCATAGTCATTCAGACAGCTGGAAGACAGGACAACTTTGATAAAATGAATCCATGTCAAGATTAGCAGTTAAAAATGTTTTATTTTACAGTAGTAGTTCTGAGAGAAAACTATCTGGAGCATGAAAAAGTGTGCAAAGCCTTGTTTTTGCTTTATGCTCTATGTTAAAGTGCTCTTCTTTTAGTTTTGAAGGTTCACATATACCACTGCAGTAAAATGATACTACAAGAAGAAAACTGCAACTATAACAAATTAATTTTAAGGCTAATATCTGGAACAAGTGGAAAACTGTCTCTACTCACTTAATAACCCAAGAGAATGTAAAACCCCTGAATCCTTCAGATGGCAATAAAGGCATTTCCTTTTGACAGTATGCTCAGACATTCAGGCAGACTAATAAAGTTTGAACACATTTTCATTATGTAAAATGGTCCCTCAAAATACTCCTTCCTGTAATTTCCTGAAATGACGTTTTGCCCCTCTTTAATAAGAGGGAAAATATTTTCCTGTAAGGAAAATGCTAAATTTGAAATTACAGTCCAGATAATGATTATGGAATACCAAAAAGGATTGGTCCTTTTCTAACAGTTGTCATATTACATTTATAACCAATTTTATCCCTTTTCCTCAACTTTACAACAGATTACTACCTACCCAGTGGATGTGTAAAAATGAGCTTAGAGCACTGCATTCCTTTTGTAGGGAAGAGGGGGAAAGAGGAAAAACGACAGCTACAATATCCTGGAGATGTATTATTTCACATTTTTCTGAAAAAAGTTCTGATATTGTTGGATGAGAAAATTCTAGAGAGAGGCTATAAAAGGCTATTTCACCTGCAGTGTGTGAAAAGATTCTGTTAAAAACCAAAAAAAGCAATGACAGAACTGTTAAAAAACAAAAAAGACAATGACAGAAGTACCAGAGTAATCAGGAAGAATAAAGAAGACATTTGATACTAGGTTTTACAATCATGAAACATGTTTTTATGTTTACAGCAATTTATGTCCACTTTTAAAAGCTCAAGGAACTCCTCTGCTCTTTAACTCCATACCATTCTTGGTATCAAACATCTGGATCAGACAGAAGGGATGACCCAAACAACATATCATTGTCTAGGCCCCCAAGTTAATATATGAAGAAAACCTAACTGATGATTCCCAAGAGATGTCTGTTTCCCTTCTGAATTGTGTCCCTCAGTTATGTAAAAACCAGTGCACCCTGCAGCAATACTTCACAGGAAAACTGCTGTTGCCTACTGACTTCAATAGCTTTTAAAGAAGTGACTCTGATGGATACAAAAATGTGGGAATAAACATGACATTAATACTTACAGAAGCAATTACTTAGATTCCATCTTATTCTTGGTGGATAAATTACAATATATGTCCTTGATTTTTTTTTTTCCTTTCAAGATCAGTTTTACTGTCATCTGACTACTGCAAGCTAAAAGTTATTGTAGAAAACCTAATCCAAAGGTGCATAATTATGCTAATGAAAATCCAATGGAGAAAAAGAGAACAGTAAAATGGGCTCACAATGATGGCTCCTCAGTTCTTTATACAGATATGTCCATATGTGACACCCCAAAATGCAATGAAAAACACAGTAAGCATTATGAATGTTGAAAATCTTTTTTCTTTAAATACTACTTTCTGAAAAGCTTTTAATATTAAATCTGCATTTTCAAAACAATATTTAGATAGAAGCAAGTACAGATGAATGGACTCCCTGATAGCATGTTTTTAATGGTGCTAACTCACCCTGGGGTCTGACACTAAGATGAGGAGTATAAAGATTAACAACATCTCTGAAAACAACACTGAGATGTCCTAGGAAATAACAGGCATGACAGGTTACTCTGGGGGATCCTTCAGTACAGAAAAATGGCATGGAATTAGTTTGGATCATCTTCAAGAAAGGATTTCTTGTTCTAAGTTCTCTGCCTTGACCATTCTTTCAGGTAAAAATGTCTAAGGAGGCTCCATAACTCTTCATGAAGAGAGTAAACTGACAACAAAAAAATCCTCCCTCCAAACCTGTCCACAACAAACAACTAACAATAACCTGTTGTGGCATAACCCCAGCCAGCCACCCACCCACTCCCCAACAGCAAGGTGGGGGTAAAGGCCGGAAAACTCCTGGTTTGAGATAAAGACAATTAAACAGGGAAAGCAAAACTAAGGTTATAAAAAGCTAACAGTCAACAAGCTAACCTTAATTATGGAACATGTTTTTATGAAGAGCGTATTATATATTTGGAGAACATACTTTTAGATTGTCCTGCTTTATGTGCAGTGTCTGCAGAAGAAAGCTAATGAAGCCTAGGACAGCCTTAAGAGAAGCACATAGCACATTTAATGAAAATATGAATAAACTCT
Organism: Sylvia atricapilla; assembly: GCF_009819655.1. Taxonomy (NCBI): domain Eukaryota; kingdom Metazoa; phylum Chordata; class Aves; order Passeriformes; family Sylviidae; genus Sylvia; species Sylvia atricapilla. The sequence continues at coordinate 26,811,289 of NC_089145.1, forward strand.
GTTAGTAAGAAAGGCCAACATTTTGGCTGCTCACTATCCAAGAACCATTTCTAAGTAACAATTTGCATACAAACAAAACCACCATCTTTTTCCCCACAATCACTGCACTCTACAAATACTGATTAGTGTCAAAAACTTCTAAACAATTTCAATTGAAGAACTACTTCAGTTACCTTGATGGGTACTGCAATGAAAAACAAAAGGTGAAAGGTAGTTTTTACAAAAGAAAGAACATAAAAAATACTGAATTTTCAGTTATCATTTATTTGTTCTGAAAAAGTTACCTTTTGAATCTTGGGAATTGTTTTCTCTTTGAAATTAGAGGTCAGTTCAAACAACATTATAAGCAGCCAAACAAACAGAACATGACAAATACACTGAGAAATGAAAAAAAAAACCTATAAAGCTACTTAAAATGTTTAGCTCACCTTTCTAATAGCAGCAGAGACTCTTGCTGGACACTGCCCTTTGCTTTCATTGCAGTGTCCAGCATTACAGCTGAACAGGGTACAGCAGAACCCCACTAATTTACCTTACTAACTCACAAACCTCATAATCTGCACACAAAAATCTGCCATTTTCCCAAGTTCTTAGGCAAAGTAAGAGTGAAAATCCTGTCAGGATGGCTTCTACCATTCAATTTGCATCATATTTATAAATGTGCTGCACCATATTAACTAATAGGTTATTCGGTGTGGCCATCAAAATGTAAACTAAACTAACTTAATAAAGAAAATGTTCCTTTTAAACATCACCATGTACAACAGCACTGACTTGCTCATTTTGAAACTTCGAAATTAACAACACTACCTGCCCATCAGTGAATTACAGAGGCTCTACTTGCTTAAAACTGTAATTTCTTCATTGATATACTTTTACATACAATCTTCCTCAGGTTGGATTGCATTGATAATACAATAACTACGCTTATTGATGTCCTCTTATTTAGTAATTAGCATCCTACCACTGTTTTAGTTACTCAGACATTCTCTTTCAGATTATCTATATTCAGTTTAGTGTCTGACTTTTACATTTTCTCCCCAGTTTTCTGTTGTTGTTGCATTTTTTGGGTTTAGGGTTTTTTAAAATACAATATAAAATAGCAAGTGACATTCAGCTCAGGTACATTATTCTGATATTTAATGAAGACCTATTCATCACTTGATTTTCCAAACCAAATGACAGATTATCCAAAAATATCTTAGATATACACCTCTGTCTCAAGCCAAAAACCAGAAACCTGATTCATTCCCTACTACCATTCTTCTAACATAATTAATAAATCACACAACATTTCTGATCTGGGATGGCAATCAAGCTTACAACAGTTACCAGTTCACTGCAACTCTCACACTTCTTCAGAAGAAAAGACAGCATACTACCACATTCAAGAATTCGGATTTCAACTAAGAAAAAAATCTTACTGGTCTGACATCCCCACATGAGTTGGTAAATTGCCGTGCTAAACCAAAATCCAGCATAAAACACTTCCTACAGGTGCTTGGAAAACGTCCCATTGCGAAGTTTGACTAGGAGGAAAAACAAATACAGACAGATAATAGATGAATACACACAGTTTTCAATATGCTCACATATTAATGCAATAACACAATCAGAAAACTCATCTTCTATTTCTCTATCCTTCCTTCTGTGTTTTTACTTCTACTTAACTCCTGATAAATTTGAAGAAAACATTGTTAAGAGAAACAGGCATCCGACTTAGCATTTCTGAACAGTGGCCTATATTGTCCAAAAAGATTGCCATCTTACTATATGCCTTAGAATATATTAATTTTTAGTAAGAATTTTCCAATCATGTCACCTACTCACAGAATTTCAGCATTGCCTAATTGGTCACAAGGAAAACAAGCAACCAAGGATTTCAAGCTTTGAGTTCAGCACAAAGGACAGTTAGCTCCAGCCAATTCTTTCTCCCAATTTCATTTAACATTCACTGCCTCTATGCCCTTTTCCTATTAAATGAAGGCAGAAATGGGGATGGGTCAGGGAAAATACAAGTTTTATAAAAACTTGCCAGGAAGAAGTGATACCAATGAAATTTTCCTAATGTACAGAAACTTGTTGCAAGTTTTATGTAAGCATCATTCTGCTGACAGGAAACTTAGTAATATATGTCAGATATAACCAACCATATTTGCAACCATTAGAAAACACAAGATTTGCTTATTTTTTCCTTATTTACAAATTCTGACAGTTCAGAGTTCTAATGATATTTGTCATACAGAGCAATATTAAAAATAGGTGATTTGATTTCAGGAATAAATTCAAAGAAAAATAGAAAAGAGTAAGAACAAAAGTGTGATACCATCAGGAAGGCAGTCTCATATTGACATATTAACAATAGATCTAATAAGAATTTCACAATAAAACAATAGTTTTCTCTTACAGTCTGTCTTTCATTTCCTTGTTTGTTGAAAATATATTAAATACATAAAAATTGCTATTGAAGGACTTATAAATACACTCCACAGTTAGTATGTATTCTTTTGGATTTATTATATGACAATATTAACTGCCACTAGTCAAGCACATTATGTCATATCTCATGGCAAATACTCTTGGTTACATGATAAGATAAGAGTTGGAAGTTTTAAGTACAGCAAATTGCAAGTAGGCCTAAACTGGAGACAATGAAAAAGACCAAAGTTACTGTTGTTGCAATGCAACATTAATTAGGGCAGGAAAAAATCTGCCCTATCTGATGATTAAACATCCAATTTTCCATCCCTTCTGATTTTTGCACTTTAGCATCTAGTATAGAACCTTTTCTTACTTATGCAGCCATCTAATGACCACCTCACTTGCCTGTTTTGATTTAATGGGCATACTTACTGGTTTTATGTCCCTGTGCAGGAATCCCACAGAATGAATACTTTCAATAGATTCCAAAATCTGCTTCCCAAGCCGCAGAGTGGTACTAATGGTGAATGTTCCTCGAGACTGGCTACGACGCAGGTCTGCCAAGTTCCGACCCTGGTAAAATTAAAAGGACTTTTTCATTAAAAAATACTAATACCAAGATTCACAGATGCTGTCACGTCTTCCTACTTCTTCTTCAGTTGTTCATGATTAACCATTATCTCAATACCTATTTTCACACTCAAGGGTAACACATCTCACCTAAATGTAATAACTGTATGTCTCCAAGTATCTCCGACACTAAATTTAGAATTTGTTTTTAAAAATATGAACTTTAGTACTTTTCTATTCCTAAAACCATGGAACAAACCAATCCCTATTAGAAGACAAGGCAAACATTATTACTTAAAATTGTATTTGTGTTACACCCAAAAAAAGGCCTTTCTTTTTCACAAGAGAAAACACTCATGAAGACTTCTTCACACTCAATTCTTTAAGGAAAAGTACGTAGTTTAATTATATATCATATCAAACAGATGAAAAAAATATTATGTAGGAATTGCAACCCCATGAGATCACAGAACTGTTGTTCTTCTAAAATAACAGATGAACAACAGCATGAACTAGAACAGAGTTTTCAGTATTTGTATTCACCAGGATGACAAGGACATCGATCCCATAACTCCAAGTGCTACTCACCTATTTTATCCCTTTTTAAATGAACAAGTATTTCAGTAAAATTGAGTGTTTTCTTTTATTTGCATAAGGTAATTTTTCACTTTTATTAAAAAAGCCAACAAAATGCAGAGACAAATATAACACATTTTAGACCATTTTCAAGTGAAGACAAAAGGAATGTAAAATGTCACAGAAGACATCAGAGTTCACTCTTCCAATGATCAAGTCTTTCTCAGGATGTAACCTTTCTCCTTTTGGAGAGAATTATGGAAAGGATATCAAAGGAGAAAGATATAAGGATATGCTCAATTTATGTTCACTTACTACAATGTATTTGTGATGTTTGGAGGTTGGTTGGTTTGTTTGTTTAGCATCCTCTAAAATCTTACTGGTATTTTCATATAGACTTGGCTAATAAACCTAAACACACAAGCAAACATTGAGTGCTTTGACACACTAACCTGCAACTGCATGACCACATAGTTAAATCTGTCATTTCGTCCACATCCTATGAATCTACAGACATGATCTTTTCCTAAGAGAAAAAGAAGCAAATTAGCCAGTAATAATGAAATTCTGTGGTTTACTCCTGTAAATATGTAGGAAATTACTGGAAAATATGAAAAATTAAGCCCCACGCAGTTCAACAGCAATAAAACCAAAGTTAGTTCTACCTGCAATTAAACAGAAGCTTCCTCCCATACTACAGGTCTCACTCTACCACAAGAAAACATGCACAGCAACATGCCTAAACGTCCACAAAATTGAGGACTGGAAAAGGTTATTTCCTTACAAAGCTAATGGTTTGTAATAGACAATATTCCTAGAAAATATTCCTCTTTTCTATAAGCTGCAGCTGTCATAATTAAAGAAAGCAGTAGTATTGCTTGTAAGTTATGTTTTATTTTTAAAAAATTGTAGAAAATGTAATTTGACTTATCCAATTTGTTAATATCTTTCTCTAGAACACAATCCTTGCTGTTTAGTTACAACAGATAAATTTAGCTCAGGTATACTGAAACAGGAAAAAAAAATAAGTGTTTTGTTTAAGCTGATTTTCTTTAAAGCCTCCTCCTGTCCTAGGAGCAAACTGTGGAGAAGACAGGTCAAAAATAATCTCCTTACTATCCTGCAGTTTTAAGTCAAAGCAGAAGATTCCCCAGGTAAATACAGAGAAAAAGGCAAGCCAAAGGCTACAGTTAGAAACAGGGAATGCAACCCTCTTGTCATTTTGGTACCAACATACATTGGCTTGGATAAAAGCTGGGACCCCTGATGATTCCACTCTGCCCCACTCTACAACAGAACAGGGAACTGTAGGATTAAAGTTCCTCAGGCCATTTACCTTCCTTTCTCACACCAATGGAAGCTACAGCCAATAGAAAGTTGATGATCACATGTGGTTGCTAAAGTTGTGTAAAATTTGTTACCTAATATTTCTATCATGAATTTCTTTACACTTAAGATTACAAGAATGTCACACAGGGAACCCACCACCCTGCTCATTACTGTTTTGAAAACACCACAATGTCTAGCTACAGATCTGAGGGGACTTTTTGCTACTGCTGCACTTGTAGTTCCATCAAAACCCTAAAACTTGGCCCGACCCTACAGCTTCCAAATATTTTTAATTCACTTGGCAGAAAAGTGGTTGCCTGTTTCTTGCTTTGTCAAGAAGCTACCTGCCACATCCAGTTAAAAAAAAGAAAATGTTTTAAAGAAAATCTTACAGGATTCATTGAAATAATTTATTTTTAAAGAATCTCTACATTTCTTCAAATACGTAAGTGCTAACTTTAAATATCACTAGTTTTCTCTACTTTTTCCTTCCACCCATTTGTTCAAGTAAGACAGGCATTATTATAGACACTATAATTTTATGAAGAAAAAAGATTAGCAGCAAATTTATCAAGATGAAATTTTGTATATTCATTGCTGCATTTTACATTCATGAAGTCTCATCTCAAATATTTATGATTAATTTTACTGCCATTTGTAGTTATTCTGAAGGAAAATCTTCAGAGAAGCATATATTAGTCAGATTTTATCTGAAAAATTCAGTAACTGTCCAAAACTCAGAGAAATCCCATTTTGACTGGAGAACCAAGTCAATTTATGTGGTAAATTCCCTAGAAACTTTTATATAAAACTGGGGGAAGAGGAAGGGCAGAAGTAGAGTCTGAATACTTTATTTGGACAGAATGATCCTCCACCACTCCAGTGGGGCTATACACACCCACTACAGCCTTTTCCTCAGCAGGCCAACAGTATTTTCTTACACCTGTGAGCTACACTGCTGGGCTTCAGGGAGAGAAGATGATGGTAACAAGCTGCAGGGAACAATTCTGCCCTTGAAAAACCTCCTAGGGAGTGTGCTAGGTGTGCGTGCCATTCCTCAGGCTGCTGCAGTGTAGCACTACAGCAGCTTTGCAGCCTACACTAGACACAGCCCATCACTAAATTACACTCCAGAGCTGTAAATGAGTGAGGGAGAAGTCTGTAAGATTGTGTGAGACAGAAACCAACTGAGTGAGTCTCACTCTCACTGAGTGAGATGTGATAAATCTGTCTTCTCCCATCTGACTGTGTGAACAGATGGCTTAACAACATGGTTAAACAAAACAACCATCTGTTGCAGCAGATTTATTTTCTTTTAAAATACCAAAAATAAGGAATCTAAAGAGTTAAACAATATTCTGCAACAATAATTAGGAGATAGCAAGAAGAAAAAAATTAAGATGTAATTGATGACTAAGCTGTAATAAATGGCCCTATCAGTGGGCCTAGTCCTCCTTCACAATTAATAGAGAAGTCATACAATTACTCACATATTCCAGCATGTTTTGCTAGCTTAGTCTTAAAAAGAACTTCTTTGAAGTGTTTCATTAGTCACTGTACCATATACAAAGTTACTACTTTTATATACTTCGCTGTACCACATAGTTATTACTCATTTTACCCCCGCAATAATCACCACTGGTTTAATTTTAAAAGTTTCTGAAAGCAAAGAATGGTAAGAAAGAGTGGATCCTTGCACTTCTGCCAACAGCTATTCTTATTTCAGTTTCACAGTTTCTGTGAAATAAGAGTCTAATACAGATACATTCAAAAGCATGTTTATAAACCTGAGAATGTGCCTAGGCCTAGTATAGACTAGAAGAGCTATTCTGCTCTAGATGTAGCATACCCATTTATTTATTCTCTTCTCTTCTCTGTTTCTTCATAACAGTCCACAAACTGGGCAATATTTTTAAAAAATCAGATCCACATATCAAGAAAATCTTCACCAACACGGCATGCTCACTGTCTTTCATTATAAACAGAGGAAACTTTTCAAATATTTGAAAGGAAAAGGATTTTCATGGCAATTCTATTCCTTCCTCTCTACGTCCAATGTAACTAGAACACCTTGCAACAAAAGAACCAAGGCCCTTTGAGAAAAGGAGAGTAATCCTATGTATATGCATACATACACACACATCAAAAAGGGATAGAAGAACAGAATAAAAGTTTGTCTCAGAGGTCATATGATAATAGAAAGTTTTTATAAAAATATCCCAAAAGAACTTTTGATTTAAGAAGAATTGTTTACAATTTCACCTGGTCTGAATCTGCATGACGAGAAAAACATTGTCAAAAATAAGACTAATTTCTACCTGATAAAAGCATTTAAGAATAATAATAAAAAATCTTTAAGAAGCTATTATAAAGTTGTTTTCTATTCCCTATTCTCATCCACTTCTCTTGATTTTCCCTATGCTTCAAATTTTTAGCTCTTCCATACTGAAAACTTGTGGAGGTAAAGAAATTATTGCAAATGGATCCTAGGAGCAAAGATTTTCTGTAAAACATAAAATGGTCTCTACCATAACCTTATTTACTAAAAAACCTTCCAAGTATGGGAAAAAAAAGTTGCATATAAAACTAAAGTATTGTATCTGTGCAAATCATAAATCACAATATATGCAAAAAATTCATTTGACCCATCTCTCCACTGTGTTTTCTTTACTGATCGCCTATCTAAAACCAGAGCAGTTACAGTGTTAAGTGTAAACCTCCAGAAGAATGACTGGAGGTTGTCTCTAGTGTTACTATAACCACCAACTTTTTTTTTTTTTTTCCAAGAGAGCAACAACATATAAAATGTAATAATATATTTTGATTATTTTCTCATAAGAAAGATTGTCAAAGTTTTATTTCTAAAGATCTCATATAAAATCTGGACTTCAGTTATACAAAAGCTTCTATTTATTATTTGCTCTGAGAAATAATACCTAGAAAATAAATAACAGAAATATTTATTTGGATTACATATTTTGTGGATTATTTGTCTCAGTGGATCTGCTGTTCAGATGTTTCATTGTTCTATTCTTTTCATCTACATTTCCCATGATGCAATAGAACCAAAGACTCTCCTGCAGGAAGATTTGGGCTGTTTGGAATTATAGTTTCCTAACTATTCCTCTGAGACTATAACTTCTGTAAGGCCCTATGGCAATTTTTCACACATAAATATTTTATTATTTCAGCAAATTTTTTCCACCAATATTTCAAAAGATAAAAACATTTTGATGAAGAAAAAAAAAAATCCCTTTTCTAATATCTTAACTGAAACTCCACTATTTTAGAAAGTTAAAAAGCACTCCAGTCACACAGTCCTATACAAGGTCATGTTTTCATAAAAACATTTGTATTGTAGTGCTACCAAATTCCAGTGTTTTCTTTCTAATAATTTCCTTATCATTCAGTTGTTTTATCTATACCATTTTAAAGACTCTGGGTTTCGTAAAAATAGAATCAAGCTCATGTGTGCAGAAAAAAACACAAACTCTTGGAAAAATTAATTCTGAGCATTTAAAAACTCCAGGAGTTATGGAGTATTTTGTTCTTCAAAACTCACTGTCTTTAGGATAATTTCTTTCAAGAGCCCTGGGAAATATTTTCCAAACTTTCAATTGGCAATACTGAAATTTACTATTCATCTCTGGACTAGAAACTTCAAAATTCAAAGAAAATCTCAGCTATACAATACTAGATGCTTTAGTGAAATCCTTGAAACAGACAAAAGCATAGGAACAGTTTGTTAACATCATAACATGTGACACGCTTGCCCTCTTAAATCTATAGAGGCTGTCAATTCCTGCTGCAGTGTGACCTTTACAGAACATTAGGCAGCACCATATGTCATGCAGACTTTGCTTTTTTCAAATAAGAGTTTGGAAAAACTGGGCTACTGACAGGAATGCATGTATTATTCAAAATCTACCAGATTAAAAAAAAAATTTTTCTTCACAATTTAAAGAAAAAGTCACTGTTAAAACTTTCTTTCTGTAATCTTGTGTTGTAAAAAGCAACGAAGAGAAGCCACCACATATTTCTCTGTATTGATAGCTTCATTAAAGTATCTACAGGTACAAAAAGTGTGACTATTCAAACTCTGATTCAAGGAATTGAACTCTGGAAGTATTTGAGGATTTTACATGCCAGTAGTTTTCTCATACAAGTTACAGTACTTTGAAGTTGGGGCTTTTGCTCATGGGGATTTTTTAAAGTATGTTTCCCATTTTGATATTTGAATTCTCAGCAATACCTGCAAAGCAAAGAAAACAAATATTCTTATCACATATGCTGTGTGAATGACCCTCAAATATTCAGTGCTACATAGTACAGAAAAAACAAAAAAAACATCTTAGAAGAAAAAATAAAAACAAGAATACAAAGTCTAGAGCAAAAAACAAAGGGAAGATGTGGATTCAGAATAAGGTAAATCTGAACTGAGATTTTTGCAGCAATTGAATTATTTTTGTTGTTCTCTTTATTTTCATGTCATCCCATTTCAAACAAAAGCTTCACTGTAGCAAAACTTTCATTATCTGAAAGAACTTCTATTCCATTTTTAATAATCATTTACCAAGAACATGCAGAATATAGGAAATGTTTACTCAAAATATTATTATAATTACAATGATCTTTTTAAAGAAGATACACTGACATGCTACTTCTCCTGTATCCAAGGTACAGCCCTACCTTGCAGCTTCTTCAACACAGCTACTTCCATTTTCAGCACTTGCTTTGGCTGCTGAGCTGATTCGACCTTCAGTGCAACATTTTCCCGAGTAAGCAAGTCCAGTGCATCGTAAATTTCTCCAAATCCTCCACCTCCTATTTTCCTCAACTATTTTGGGGGAAAAGAAAGAAAAAAACATATTTTAAAGACGGGAGAAGAAAAAAAATAAAACAGCAATACTTCTTTGTTCTGCCTGTCATACTGCAAATGCTATTGTATTACAGATAGATTTTAAAATAACAATTATATCCTTCAGTACATAAAAGAGCTACTGAATAATTGACCAAGGTATGGCTAACCACAGTTTGGAAGGGAACACACCTGATCCTCATCTGCACTATTGTATATAGCATAATAGAAGAGTGCAGTAGTATTCCCAGCATGAATCTGGGCACAGTCAGCATGCTGAATAAAGTCTTTCCTCAAATAGTCACACACAGCCCAGAGATCTTCAAATACAAAAGCACAGTGGCATTTTAAAAGTATTCCATCTTTTTCTCTCTTCAGAAATATGCACACTGAATAATAAAGGTATAAAGTCATACAAGTTTTTTGATTTCCTGAAAAGAGACTGTATTTTCTATTACATGGAGTAACTTACACACAGCAGCTAAATCATAAATTACAAGAAATGGCTAAGATTATCTTTGAACATACATCTCAAATGTTACTCACATTCACTTACAATTCACCAATATCACTCTTATTAACAGACAGGCTCAAGAAATTTGCAGCACTGAAAGTTTCATCTGTGCAAGGACAAGGGAAAAAGAATGCTCTTGGCATACTAATTAGTTTGCACTACATTCAGAGCAAATATGAATAGGTGTTTTTTCACTCTGCTTTAAGTGGTCATGGGGAACAGACACTTCTTTGGTTTTCAATACCAAAAATGTCAATGTTGTTTCACAAAATGCCTCCCCTGGCTAACATTCTGAAGTCGATAAAAGAGAAAAGGAGATAAAAAAAACTTACCCTAAGACTGACATGGTTTTCTAAATGTCACGCGAAACATACAGTTGCTAACATTGTATGACTATACTGTATAAAATGTCATCTAAACAGTCCAGGGTTCTAGAGAGCAGCAATATCTTCAGATTCTGAAAAGTAATCTAATGTCTCCTAATCCACATCATCAGACATTTGACAGAGCAGTAAAAACACTTTTTAAAATAGCCTAGGCTCTATGAATAAGGAAGAAGATAACACATGAATTTTCAGCACAGTACAAGCACACCAGTGAGAATGCACGATGAAAAAGGTGAGAGTAAAAAAAGGAAAGAGGTGACCCAGCCATCCTCACCCCATACAAATGTAGACATGTTTATCATCTAACTTCATTTACCAGCTTTGAGAAATGGCCAGACCAAGAAATACTGACTGCCTTTGAAAGCATTGTTTCTCTGCATGTGTGCTTAAAAGAAATTTAAAACAAACAAAACCATCACCACAAAATAAAATAAACAGATCAATTTATATCCTCAGCTAAAGTACACCAGAATCATTAACATACATCAAATAATTACATCACTCAGTAGTTGCAGGCACAAATTAACCTCTCTTTGCAGAAAAATATACTTTCCACGTCCTTTGTCACCAAGTCACACACATTCAACAAAGAATACATATTTTCCTTGTTTGGTTTTTTTTTTTTTGCTGCCAACATTCCTATAGAAGCTTTTCTTGTTGCTTTGCACATCCTCCACCAGTCACAACTGCCAGTTGAGCTCTGGCTTTCCCATATATTCATCACACAGAGGCAACACCTCCATGCTAATCTTGGGCAGCCTGTCCCTATTCCCACCTTCTGTTCACTTGCATTTTGCTTTCCAGTTCACACAGGTGTTGACCACTCAACCATACTGGCCTCCTGCCACATCTGCCCAACATCTTTCACTGTGATGTGGACCACATTGCCCTTGTTTACATCTGCGTTATAATTTCCCACTTTGTTCATTAGTTTCAGCCTTCTCTTTTCGTATTCAGCATCTCACACCCCAAACTCTTCCTCTCCATCCTCTCTTCAATTTCCGTGTGTTTGTATGCTTCCAGGGTAAAGCATACAATTTCCAACAAGTTTTATCTTGGTACCTTTGCTTACACTACATCCTGAATGGCATTCTTAAACATATCTAAAACCATTTATCATTACAATCAAGTCTCTCCAAGCTGGAATTGTACAAATGTTTCAAAGGCAAAAAAGAGGCATGAGGAAAGGTATCAACAAAGGATAGAAGGGGGTTGACTGGGGAAAAAAAAAATTATGTCTTTTTTTATGCATACTTTTCAAAATAGAATCACCCTAAATAATGTCTAGGTTAAAATTAATTGAACACTGTTTTTTAAAATGTTCATATCCAAAAACTTTAGATATGGTTTTCACAACTGCAAAGAACAAGGCCCTCAACAGCAAAAAAATTCAAAAACCGCATTTCAGTTTCTTCTGCTGGGAGACAGTCCCATGAAATCCTGAATTCAGGAAGTCTATCACCTTAGAAGTCATCAAGAAATCCTTAATGTTTGCTACAGAAGGTAAGAAATTTAAGAGTTACCCATAGGAAATACTAGGTACTCATCTACCTGTAATACTTGATCTGGAAAACATAAGTGAAAATGTACAATTACAGGAAACGAACTTCAGCCTAGTTTCAGAACTGTCTAGAAGACACTTATGTCATCAGCAGTCTTCACTACATAGGAACGAAAATAAACATGAAGAAAACACAGCCACTGTTGCACATATCAGCCAACTAAGTAGTTTTGTGGACAGTGATAAATTAATGTTTTTATCTATTGTATGTTGTATATTATTGTATACAAAACATTATTCTATACTATTTGATCTGATTCAAAACTATGCTTTCTGGTTTTCTTTCACTGCTGTATTGAGATGGAATATAAGAAGGTATTTTACAAATACTTATACTCCAGAGATAGCTATTTAGGTTCTATTTGCCTAAAAGGAAATACAAAGATTTCCTACAGAAAGTTAGTATCAGCTTCCTGCACATTTAATGAAAGATAGGGCAAAGACAGTTGAAATTATTCTCCCCTATGAATTTAAAATTAAGGATGAATTTGTATCTTCTATGTTCAGGCTTTCAGCTCTAAAAATCTTGAAATAGGGGAGCAATATAAAGCAAGCGATTCAGAATCCATTCACAGCCTACTACACACACAGATACTCTAAATGCTCTACTGTGAACTGGCCTTCTTTTTTGCCTTTGTTGTTGTTTGTTTTTTGTTTTTTTTTAATTCTAAGTAAAAAACCCCAAAGTGATCAGTGGAATGGAGAAGGAACTATGAGAACTCAGCCTGTTTCTCGCAGCAGAAATAGCTTCAAATGGATACTATTTCCCTCAAGATGCAAATCAAGGATTCAAACAGCAAAAAGGAACAGAGCTATTTACGTAAAGCCAATGCTGGCACACAATCAAATGAATACAAATCAGCTGAGAATAAATCTATGCCATAAAACCCAACAAACAAAAGGAAGAGCAGCAACGTCCTGAAAGATCTTCCTATAAGAAGTAACATATCTCACAAACTTACTAGTTTCAGGGGAAGGCATCTGACTGATCTCCAAAATGGACTGACATAATCACTGGCTGATCGGGTTCAATATACAAACAGTACTCTTCCAGTTGTGCTTGGATCAGGCACTACATTGGGATTTAAGAGCTCTCCTAGGTCCTTATCAGGAAAAAAAAATAACCCATTTTAAATCCTCTTAACTTCTCTTTAAGTAGGGTAAGAGAAACAAGTTGTTTTAAAGCTCATTCACAAGTTAATGCAAGCATGAAGCAAAATACATCTCACAAGAATTTTCAAATTAATTTCAAAGCACAAACCACTTCTTTCTAAAAACATGTTTCGAAGAAGATACAGAATTGCAGGAAGGCATACTCACCACCTTCCATCTTTCTTTGACCAGTATTCCCACACTGAGGATGTCAGGCTGATCCCCTCCTCCACTCATTGCAACCTCCTGAGGTGACGGAGCTGCTATGCAAAGTCTGCGTCAGTAGAAACCATCCAGATCCCAGGAATGGCTTCCATTTAACCAGTCACTGCAGAAACAGAGCAAAACATGGGATCTCAGTGACAACAAATACAGCAAAAGTTGTGTTTCTCAGTACCCAGCACCTTAACTAGTTTTTGTATCTCACAGTGACTAACATTGAAATTGTAGTCAAAGAGTTTCCAGTACAGAAAAAATTCAAGGATATCCTTCCTTAATTTTTTAACGTGCTCTCTCTCTCAAGGACCAATTTCAATATAGAACTAATGAACTTAAACATTTTCAAAGATATATTCCACAACCAGTTCCAAATTGCTGCAAGGCATAATTACATTTAAATTTAATTTTAATAATCCCTTATAAAATCTAATTAATAACTAACTAATTTTAATTAATAGTAATGCATAACAACATTAAAATAATATTAACAAAAAATTATAATGTTTAAAATAGATACTTAACTTTCAGTTGCATTACATACTTCACATTTTACAATGTGTTTCACATAGCTAGGATAATTTCTGATTAAATACATCTAATGTACAATTATGTCAGGCTATAAGCAGTTGTCTTTGGTAAAGGAAAAAATATGTCTTTGGTAATTTTGACAGGTTTTTTTTTTTTAATTTTCTGGTTTTAGCAATCATTGCTGAATTGGATTATAGACAGTATTATAGAAAATCGTACTTTGGAGATTAATATTTTTGTAATCGCTCCCATCAGCAACAACTACAACCAATTAAAGGCTTATTTAAATTCTTTGAGCTTTTCTAGAACTGTGTTTATTGTTACACTGGTGTAATTATACAAATGCAACTCTTTGTATAAATGCTCTTATCCAAATGCTCTTCAAAGAGTATATTTGCTTTAGGTTATTTCTGTAGCTTTCAAAGTAGCAAGTGAACAATGTCTTTCACCCTGAATCAACACAAAAACAATATGCAAAATTGGTAAAACCATTCTGATTTAAATTAGCAGTATGGCCTTCCATGTGGCTAAATGCCAATCCTAGTACTAGGACTGAATTATGCTTTTTTAATAAACACTCTGCTGCTTAAACAACTTGACTTCTTAAGACAAACATTTGTTTGACACAACAGTAACTGGTTTTTTCATGTTCTTTCATATTTCTTTTTCATATTTATTTACGCCCTTTTTGTTTCAGCTGGGCATTATGACAGTTGAACCAACTCCAGATAAAACAGATCCCTCTGGAAAAATATTAATCTGGATTTGATGAGGATCTAAATTTACACCCAGTGAGAGTGGATTACATGCCTATAAAGGAGTGTTCATTCCGAATACATAGCCTAAATTGGTTTAATTCAAACAAATGAAGGGAAACCAATTTGAGATTGTGTGTTCTGAGTAACCGCATCCATCCTGCAATTCAATCAGGTTGAACTAAACCAATTTAAATTCTACTGGTGATAGTAAATTCTCCCCTGCAGATAAGGTCAAAATTCTACAAAGAACTAGAGCCATTATGTGAACCCCTTAATATTACTAACCACTGATCAAACTTACTCTCCTTTCTAACAGAATTATCATAACACATTCAAGAACAAAGATGAAACAAAAACCTAGTAATGAAGGAGAAAATGCCTATTTCCAAAATTACACACTTAAAGCACGTACAATGGCTTTTCCTCTAACTCAAATGTTTGCTTCTCTTTCCACCACCTGCCAGTTACATCGAAGCAAGGGTTGGTCTTCATAAATAATTTGTTCACTTCTATCCTGGAACTTCAAGGGCATTTATTTTTTCCTGATACTTGCTTAAAACAAGTAATGGTGAAACTATTCATCTCACCAAAGCAAAACCTAAAATTGCAAGTAAGATTTTGGCAGAAGCTTTCAAACACGAGCAAAATTCATCACCTGTAGGAAAAGTAGATGCTTTATTAAATCAAAGATATGACAATTCAGAGGTTTTTGTTAATACTGCTATCAGCCTTGATTTTATTCCTGATTTGATACTTTTTAAAGTACATTTAAATTTACAATTTATAGTCACAACTCTGACAAGTATTTCTGAGACCTATTAATTTAATTTAATTATTTCATTAATACACTAATTCCTTGTTAAATCTTTTGTAATCTTACATCATTACGAAGCAACAATATCTATTCTATGTCATCAAACCAGGTATTCAAAGCAATAAAACACCAGGACTCATTGAACTGTCATTCATGGGAGGCCAAGTTCTCTCTCAAGCCCCTGAAGACAAGGTGCTAAGCTCCTCCTGAAGCATAATAATGTACTGCAAGCATTGCAAACATGCTGAAGTCAATTTGAAGAATCCTGGTTTTTTCAAGACTTCAAGTAAAGCAGGAGAAAATGATTCACTGACAAATTTCAAGGCCAGAAGGCTTGAAATTGGTCCAAGTCTTTACCTGATCAGGCTACTTCATAACTTCAACCCCTCTCAGTGAATTAGCACACACTAAAATATGTACGTCTTCAAATGTTCTTCACTGCTAACACGTTCCAATATGTTTTTTTTTCCCTCACAATAAGCATAACTTCCTTTGTTTCAGGGTTTAATATGTTTAATTTTAACTTTTTATCACGCAACTTGGTTACAGATTGGTAACCAAACTCCGTTTCCAGTAATTTCACTTCATTTAAACATCTAAACATACTTTTTTTGACTTCCTGTAAATTAATAAATTTAGCTTTAAGCCTTCCTTCACAACTATGAGTCTTTTATATGGTTCTCCTTCAATACCCCTCCCCTCGCTCCACATTCTTCTTGTGGTATGGACAGCAACCTTGAGTTAAACATCCACACTGAACTGGACTCTATCATACCAATTCCTAATACGGAGGAAAGGGTTTTTCTCATTATTTCTTTGTGGCAGAAGTCTTATTTCCCTAATTCAAGTCTGAAAATGCTTTATATTTCTGTGAAACCACAACTTTATCAGATGCTTATACACCTCTATCCTTACATTCAGGCATTGCTACAAGAATATGTTTTTTAAAGCCCTTATTCACAATCTGATCTAGGCAGAGTTTCATTGCTCTGATGTGTTCTCTAGTGGTCTTAACACCATATAACCTGCAAATCTGTTAATTATGGATATACTGCAGTGGATAAATATCTCTATATTCCTTACCTAATAACAGACGTGTATTCTAGTAGGTGCAATTTAGGTTACAATCACCTTCCCCAAATTTATACAGAAGAAAAGGACATCATTAGAGATTACTACATTTAAAGGACTTTTGGACAGATAAAAATATGCATTCTTGGGAGGTGGTTCTCAAGATAGAAACTGAAATTTTTCTGAATTTGGAAAGATTTGAATTTAGACTGTTTGGCCCATTCCAAATTTCACAGATGAACTAAAGACTCATTAAAGTAAATACAGTTGCATTTCTATTACTGAATTCCTTGTTTTCATCACAGCTCTTTAACAGGCTACAGTGATGTTAACAATTTAAGAAAGCTCCAGCATGTTCTGTATTCTACTGAAGCAGGTGAATAATTAATGACAAACAGTTAAGGTGCAAGCTTTCCCTTACTCATTCAGCAGATGAGTCCTGAGCAATGCAGGTTTTTTAGGTGGCAGTAAGGCTATTTTCAGCACAACAAACATGTCTTTATAATTCTCATAATTCTCTCAAAAAAGTAACAGCCACTCTAATTGCAATATAGCTCATAAAATTCTGTATTCATTAACTCAACAGTTTTCTTATCAGATCAGTTTATCACTTCAGAGGAACTTTTCAAGATAACACAACTACAATTAAAGACAATTAGCCTTCTGTCAAATTTATTTCCTTATGACAGGTCATGGAGTAACTAGGACAACACAATGAGGATAGCTGCTCCATTACATAAGCCTTTGCTGGGAACTGATTACAGTATAAAACAAGAACAGGTAAAGGAGCATTAGAGCTGATAACCAGAATACTGTACAAACAGACATCCATTCCTTAAAACCCTTCTATCCACTTTAACTGATTTTAACTACTCATCAGCCCTGCAAAAGATGAATTTACCCCATTCAAGTATACTAAGAGAGTATATGGTATTAGAACACAACAGTGCAAAACTTACAGAAAAAAAGGCAGCCCTTTTATGTAATTTGTGTGCATGGAAATGATTCCCTTAGAGATAGCCTAAACTGAAGCAAACCTCTGCTTACCAGCCTTTTATACATGTCTAAATTCAGACCTGAGGCTGAGAAAGTAGCACAAGACAATTTTGGCTGAATGGAGGTACTGTAAGTTCTAGGACAAATCAGGAGAGCACAGAAGATTACTTCCGTTCCACAGAAAGGAATACATGTCCTGTTGCCTTCACTATGGAATAGTATCATCCTTTTACTACTAGGAATTCTCTGAGCATATCAGGAGCTCTACCCACCTGCCTTCAGCTCATTAAAAAAAAAAAAGAAATTAACTGGCATCTACTTAAGATGGTTTCCACTTCGGTACTTTCTATTTTTAAGAATAACTTAAGGAACAAAGAAAAATTTAAAAGGCCAGCATAAAGAGAAAATCTGGGCAGGAAATGTTCAAAGGTCCTAATTTTACCACATTTACAGTAAAGTCCACTGTCTTAGAAAAGCAAAAAAACATGCTCAAATTGTTAATTCCACAGACAGAAAGTATTTAAATGCATCTATTTAAACATCCAAACTAGAAAGCCATTCTACAGTTAAACCTGATTTTGTCCTAAATTCATCCATTAAAAGCTGGTGTTTTGAAACTCATCATTCCCCACATCAGCAAGAAAACTGAATGTAGGACCTCAGGACTTAAATTTCCAACTGTACTGATTGTGAAGAAAATCTTTTTTAAAATTCAACACAGAAACAATATAATTTTAGGTTTTCCTTTCTCAAGCACTTGGGTGCCAAGAATACTCATCACCACTTGCAGATTCCAGGTGTGAAAAGCTCCCAACTGTCTTGTGTGCTATTGCCAAAGAGTCTGTATTTCCTTCTGGCAACTTCTGCAGTTGTTATTACAAAGGTGGCGATATTTTCTCAGTTTGAAGGAGGAGTTAAAAATATAACATTTAGTTTCAAGCTTTATTTAAAAAATATATATATTTCAAGCTACCACAGTATTTCAGCTTGCAAGAGAATTCAGTACCAAATATTATGAAAACCCAAGTAAGGCAAATTTTATTGAAGGAGTGTATTATTTTTCACTAAACTAATTCATGTAGCAAAACCATACAAGTTTTAGGCACATGAAACCCTCTTCAAGTCCAAAACAGAATTTACAACTCGAAAATTAAATTGGACCTAAAACATTTGCATTGAAGTGAACTTCAGTGTTTCTTGATCAGACTAACTGAGATAAAGGGTACTCTATATCTTACCCTAGAGAAAGGAAAGCATCTGTATGCACATGACAGGGAGAGGTTATATAGGAGTGATGCCTATCAGAGGAACAGAATGTAATTTATTACCTATAGAACTAGAAAATTTTGGTCAGGGAAGAATTAGAATGAGTCATAGATCAAAAACTCTATTTAATACATGACATTTTTACCATGGTATTTTTCAGACGCACAAGTTAATTTCCTAATTTGATCTGTCCCACTAGAGCACAAAGGCTTATGTCAGAAAAAGAGAAAAAATGGGAGTTAGCTGTAGGGAACAGGGAAAGTCTGGACAACCGTGTTGCTTTCAGCTGAAACCAGTTGCTGAGCTTCAGGTGTGGAGCCTTTCCTACTGATGTGGAAACCTAACCCTTGAGGAACTGAGATTCACTCTCAATTTTTTCCACAATTCTGAGTGAGTTCCAAATCAAAAAGAGGATTGTGAAACCTTATTAATTACTCAAAAATTAATTTTAAAACCGTAGAAGTGTTCCTTGTTAAAACAAACAAACAAACAAACAACTGTATTTCTGTGTCTTAGATTCACTAAGACTGTTGTGGTATTGACAAAAAACCTAAAAGCAATTATAACCATGTATTTTTGCCATAAAAATTTATTTTACTTGTCAAGTGTTCTTGAAAGAAATTTGAAAATGGAAAGTCAGTTCTGCAATTACCCTCATTATAAGAGGTTTTACAATAATAATTTTTCAAGATCCTAGGAAAATTTTCATTGTAGGAAAGTGGTAGTGAAGTGTGGTTTTGAACAAAGACAGCTTCAAGTCAAACAATTATGACATTTTAAACAGTGACGCAGAGTTATAATATCAAACTACTTATAGTCTGGATTTATCAGCAATATTAAAATCTTTGCTTCCAGTTTTTATTTAAATGTTGGAATAGTAAGTTATCCTCTTAGAATAAACTCAGAATAATAATAGCTCCCCATTTATATTCCAAAGAATAATATAAATTGATCTTTTAAGATGCTCCAGACTATTGACCTTTCGACTAGTACTATCTATTTCTATTATTTCATAAATCATTTTCTCAGCAAGGAAAAAAATAAATGCCTAGCACATGCATAAAACACTCAACTAGAAGAGAAAAGAAGGCAAGAAATACACTGCTCTGAAGAACTTCTTCCAAAGCCTATGAAACTTTTCAGAGTAGGTACACAGCAATTTACAGAGGAGAAGAGCTGTTGCTGAGTGTGTGAGAATGATGCAAGGGCATATACACAGCTAAATGCTTAATCCAAACATGTAAAGTTCAGAGCAAACTCTAATTATAAATGGGAATAAGACCTACCTTTTCTGAAAATACGAGAAATTTGGCAGAGAAACTTTGATGAGATGTTCAGATGGATGGCATGTGAATACCAAATACCAGTGTTGTCTGCACTGACAGCATTCAAGTGATCAACAGGGCTGCCAGTGGCACAGAAGCAGCCCAGCTGGGAGCCACACGACTGCTCTCACAGCACTGTGCTCAGGCTGCAGCACCCAGCCATGAAGTGACCTGGACCTCACTAATAAAACCTGAGAATTCTCTTGATATATCAGTGGATAAAGCACATCACAAAAACATGGTGAGTGAGGCCTGACAGCTTGCTAAGCAGAACAGGAAAAAGAACAGAGGAAAAGATCTTTTTTCAGTCTGTAATGTCTGATCTCTTAGCACCCTTATCTTTAGGGCACGTAACTAAATCTGCTGCAGAATTGTGATAAAGAGAGGGCACTGGCTGTGAATACATAGCTATTTCATCTCCTTAAATACATGTCTTAAATAAAGCTCTTCTTTTTGCTAATGTGTGAAATGAGGACAGCAACTACTACATCAAGCAGGATGACTCCAAAAGAGCTGACAGGAAGATGGAACATGAGGGAGTCCACATAGTACAGGACATCTACCAAACTCTGACAGGCCTCCTCAATGAGGGGAATGTACACCCATCCTGCCACACAACACGGCAATCCTTCAAAGAGTTAAGGAGGAAAGACACACCATCACATTACAGTTTACTCAGGAGACACCTCAGTTGTTCAAGGAGGATTGTACCTTTCAGCAGCAGATCAAGAACACTAAAAAAGTCAGGCACAAAGAGAAGATGAAAAACCACAGCAACACTCCTGCCAAGACCAATTCAGCACTGCTGTCAACACCCCTAGCACCAGAGGGTAGGACATAGCCACATAAGTGGGTCCTTATGCACTGCCAAATGACAGGAGAGGTGGGAAATGGATTGGTGCCTGGCTCTCATGAAGGAAGGTGGCACTAAGGCAGGTGAATAAACATGTGATATACTGCCAGCAGAGCAGCACAAGTTACTACTTTATCTTTAGTTTGGCCTGGCTGTAAAGAGAGAGGTTCTGTACAGTGCTGGGAAGTCTCTCTTGTTCACAGAATATTCCACAATGATCACATGGGCTTAGGCAACATCAAATCTACAATACACAACAATAAAGAAGATGGGTATATCTCATCTAAAACTGCCTAACCAGTTTGTCCCTAAAAAAATATTGGTGCTGGAAACTACAAAGGTACAGGAGCTCCAGTACACAATGTGGCTTGGTCAGAGTATGCACTTGTCTTATAGCTGTGGTTGAAGGTGGCTTCAAGCAACAGTGACTGAAACTTGAGCTCCTAATCCAAGGTCCTTCAAGGTTTGAAATGGAAGACATATATTAAAGAACCAAAATGGAACTTTGGCAAAGGTATTTGAAGTTGGGACAAATCCAAAAGTATCAACTTAATTTGCAGCAGAAAAAAAATAGGTTAGACAGGAGAAAAGCAGACAGCATGGACAGCTAATCAGAAGAGACAAGCTGCATTAGACCAAAGATCCACCTAGTCCAATCTTCTGTCCCTGACTATTGCCAGCACCTGATGTCTAGGGAAAAACACAAGGAAACAAAAAGCATATGATCATCCTTGGCAGAATATTTTCTGGGGATATAGCAAGCTGGGACATAAAAAAACAGAGCCCAAGATGGTATTTAAGACTTTTTTTGTCTTCAAGTTCATCAGAACCTATCTGAACCATGAAAACCTTACCACCCATAGCACTCATAAAGCAAATTGTAACCTAATTCCATGCTGTGGGAAGCACATCTTTGTTTCCAATTTGTCTTCTGCTAGTTACATTTGAGGTTCATTAACTCTTGTACATGAAGGCAGTGTACAGTTGCTCCCTGTTCACCTTTCAGTCCTACACACAGAATACACCTCTACCGTATGCCCCCTCATTTACCTCTTCAACTATTTGGTCTTTCATTGATTTTAACCACCACATGTGTGTTTTTCCAGTTCTACTACATCTCCTCTGAGATGTGAAGACCTGCATTGTTAGTAAGCATTAACCTGATATTTTCACAGAACCTGCAAGACCATATTCAAAAGAAGTAAGTTTATCCATGTAAATTATAAAATCATTTATCCTATGTGAACTGCTTTATGATAAGTTTCATTCATCATTACCTCAGTGTAGCAGGGTCTTTCTCCAGTTCTTCCATCTTCATATTTGCAAATTTTAAAACCCTTGTATCACCAGACTATGTAATTTCAGTATTTGCATCTTGTATAGATCATCTGTAAATATACAGCACAGCACACAGAGCTACCCTTTTTAGACTGATGAGCTACCATTTATTAAGATCAATATTTTCACTCAGATTCCATTAAAAAATATTTTTGCACAAAGTGTTCACATATAGAAAATCTGACTCATCATCTTCCATCTGGATCATTAACAGCTTTGCTTTCAAATTTGTAATGGATTCCTTGGGTATCTAAACACAAAGCTCCCTCAAAAGAAGGAGCCAGACTGGATGGGGCCTGGAACAACCTGGAAAACATGGCAGGAGTTGGATTTAGATGATTTTTAAAGTTCCAATCCAAACTATTAAAGGGACAATTGAGAGGAACTGCTGAGTGACTTCGTGCTACTGTATGACCAGGAGATAAAATGGTAAATGAGGTTCTATGTGTGTACATATAAAATTTGTATACCAGAAAAATAACAACTGTTATAATTAAACACATGAACATATCCTGTTTGTTAAACACATGACAAACTACTAGCAATCAAGAATAAGATCTTGTTATTATGATATACAGTAAGAGAAGATGGTAACTCAATGCTAAATAGCAATCCAAAAAAATCAAATCTTAGGAATTCAGACAAAGTAGATGACAACATGAAGATCATGTATATAACTATGGTTAACTAATACCTTGAGTATTACATAGAATTCTAGCTCTTCTTATCTACAAAAAAAAAAAAAAAAAAAAAAAACAAAAAAAAAAAAAAACCCACCAGAGATACAGAAGAGTTTCCACATGAAGTAATGACTTACAAATTTTTTCAAGGGATGACGGGAAGTAGAGAGGGGTACTTGGCAGAGGTCTACAAAATAATTAGGGACGTATTAGAGGTTGGCTAGGAATCAACTATTTATGATGCCATTTAATAAAAGGACAAAAAAAAAAAACAAAAAAAAAAAAACACACGAGTCAGCAGGAGCCAGACTCAGACCAAACTAAAAGATACTGTGAATACTAGAAGTTTACAACGGTTCAACTGAATGACAGTCAACTACATGAAAAAGAAAACTACTGTGGGTTACTGAAAATACATATTAAGTATATTTAGTGCAAGAAGTCCCTTACTAAAAAAATGGAAAAGAACTAGAGGGAAGTAAAATTTATATTATCTGTGGTTTTGTGCTTTTCCTTAGGCATCCACATATGACCACTGTTGAATATAGATCTTTACTCCAGAATTTTACATTCATACTTTATGTTTGGGAAGATGCAGAGTGGACAGAGAAATTATACTTCTTGTAACAACATAAATTCAAATTATCTGCTGATGAGATGCAACTCAAAATCTTGTGTATAATTTTCTGTCAGTTACTTGAAAGAAGCTACCACCCTAAAACTGGCTGGCTGTTGTGGGAATGGCGAAATAAAGCAAACTAATTCAACTCAAGTAAACTCTCCTTCTCTGGAACTTATGTGAAGTTATTTTGGGGAAAAAAAAAAGTATGATAAACACTCAGGAACTCCAAATACCATTTGCTCTACTGCCACAACTCCTATTTTACATGTTGTCCCTTCCACTTTGTGTTGGGTTAGTGTTGCCTCAGGGTTTCCGCGTGAATTTTTTTCCCTGTACCTAACTTCAGAAAAGACTTGGAAATGCCTCTAATCTTTATACTGTAATAATTTGATAGCTTCAATGTAGAGAACCAATAAATTTCCTAACCTCAAGACTATCTCCATCTTAGTAAAATTGCTGCAGACATCCAGGGGCAAATTTTTTGACAATGAAAATTCACAGAATACATTTTAAATCACAGACACATAGCTACAGCAATGTTACAGTTCCAATAAAAAGAAAACTTTAATGTAAAGACTGGCTGTTACTTCTGGCAGCTGCAAAACAAAAGACAGTGATTTTTATATAGATGACAGGACAAAAATTTTAGACTGCTAAATGTCAGAGCATCAAGAGAAACAAAGGTATAAAAGCCCACAACAAATGTGATTTTTGTATCTACTCTGTTACTTCAGGGAACTCTCAATACTTTGTTTAAATTGCCAAAAAAAAAAAAAAATGTAAATCTCTTACAAGCAGCCATAAACAATTACTGTAAAAGAACTGTAAAGACTTATGGCTCTCCACAAAAAAGTTACTACGTAAAACTGATGAAAATAAGGACAAGAATTCCCATAATTTTGTTGCCACTTTGTTGCAAATATTCACATCTCTCAACATTCTTTTCACTTTTCTAAATAGTTTTGGTTGGACATTCATCAACATAATTTTATAAGGAATCTCTGAATTTTAACTAAATTCTAATATTTTCTACCTTTCCCATAGAAAACACATTAGAGGCAAATCCTGACTACATCCAATACCATGGAAGCTTTCTTTCTTCTCGATTAAGGCTTTTTTCCCCCTAATTCCATTCAGCACATATACACCTATTTATGATACAGCACTAATTTCATACAAGAAAGAATTCTACAAAGATTTCGACATTGTTTGCTAGAGATCACACACTTTAAGTGACATAGAACTTCTTTCCCCAAGGGGATTAGGCTTTTACCAAATCATTAAATATTTAAAACCATACAAGACCCTACAGCATGCAGAAAAAAACAGGGCAAAAGTATACTTTTTAATCCATTTGTTGGTCACTATCAGTTGTCAAGGCTGACAAAAGGACAATCTGTTCCTGGAAATTTTGTTGAGCTGGTAGCTGTTGATGGGAACAAGAGAAGAGACTCAAGTTTCAGGTGCATTTTCAGAAGTTTAATTTAAGTGTTGATGGCTGCAGTATTGAATTGCAAAAAGTGTTCTTCATTTGCTTCCATCCAACAGCTCTGCTTCAGTCTGGCAGCTAGTAAATAAGATTTTAGCAACCACTAACAATTGTTCAGTAATAATTTTAAAGCTGAAAATTAAAAAAAAAAAAAAAAAAAAGTATGTAAGAGGCTTACATTTACTTCTAAGAGAAAAAAAGGACTCATGAATAGAGAAATAGTCATACTCTCAAAATATTAAATTAGTTCAAACAACTAGCTAGAGATTTCCTTTTTGTATGTCTGTGAACTAAAATTGCCGTGCATATGGTGATGAATAAGAAATGAAGCAAGTTTATCTAAGCATGCCAAGGATTTTAAAAAACACAATTCATGGAAATTACTTTCCATCACCATGTTTAGACTATAACACACAGTTCACACACATGAAGCCTAAACAAATAAAGTAATCCTCTGTTTTTGCCCTTAATACATCTACACCTGCCTCTTTCAGGTTCCCTTAGGTTTCAGTTCCCACAGTCTGCTCCAGTCTTTTGGCTTCACGCTACACAGAATAGCAGCCATGTCAAGAAATCCCTGCTCCTGCCTGAGAGCCATGCAGGCTGCATAGCAGAAGGGCATCCAAACCTCTCACCAGAAAGGGCCTGAGGAAAAGGAATGAAATAGGAAAAGGGGAAAAAGAGGAAGATGCTAGGTGTTCAAACACCTTCATGCTTCTCTCATGTTTCTTGTTTCTCCTTCCTCATAATTGCTCAGATGGCCATCAAAGAGCTTCTGCTCTCTTCAAGATTGTCAAGTATAACTGCATCTAAGCAAAAATTAGCTCAGGGAATCAGAAACATAGTATTCTTTATAATACTGCTATGCTAACACACTTCTTTTATAAAGAATATGACACATTTTTATACAGGTCTATATTACACGTCTATGTGATTTTATGATATACACATACATGTTTACATTAAACAAGTATATATTCAATGTACACTACATACATTTTTTTACAGAAATACAGAACTTTGTAATTGTATCAATGAGGATTCTTGTCTTCAACCATAACTACTTACAGAAAATGGCAGCAAATTTGGCAATGCAGCTACATATAGATTCAAATTAATATGGCCTAACACTTATCAAATGGGTATGATATTTTTAAAAGTGAATTAGTAAAGTATTGGTACAGGGGTATGTTTAATAATAATAATTTACACCAGTGCTATCACTGATCATCTCTACAATATTAAAAAAAAAAAAGAAAGAAAAAAAAAAAAGAAAAAAAAAAGAAAAAAAAAAAAAAAAAAAAAAAAAAGAAAAAAAAAAGAAAAAAAACCAAACTGGTGTAGACAAAAAGACAGGACATGGATATTTGTGGGTCATGGAGGAAAAAATGAAACTAATACCTGCATTAAGCTGGAAGTTGTTTATATATGTTAAGCTACTTTCCAGATTCATCTTTGGAGGCTGTTTTATAGGATTCTCTTGAAGTGCTTTGTGAAAATTGTTAAGCTACAAGTAGAATAATGTTTTTTGCCTTTTATACACTCTCTGAAAATTCACCATAATGCACAGTGATCGCTTATAGAAGTGCATTGGCAAAGGCTTATATCCCTTGCTTGTGGATGGTGTTGGTGCATTTGGCTTAATTTGGACAGCAAAGAATCTGGTCCTGATGACAAATTTAGCATGATTGAAGATGTTAAAAGGCCAGAAGCTGTGACTCAGGGAAGACTTTCATAGCAGAGGGTTTTTTTCTGATATAAGTAGCAAAGCCATATAGGTTATCTGTGGAAGTCCCAGTGATACGAGAAAACGAGGCGCTCCTGACCGGGGCAGCTCTCTCAGTACCGAAGCGATCAGGCGCTTGCCGGCTGCCTGGGCGGCTCCGGCAACACCGCGGGCCGGGCGGCTCAGCACCCTGGCCAGCTCCGGCCGCGCAGCCAGCGGGGCCCGGCCGCCACTACTAGGTCAGACAGTAGCTTAATAGCAATTTTCAAGAAGAACTCTGATTTAAAGGTTCCTGAAACATAAAAGACTCCAGAAGATAACTGATGTTAAAGTTTGGAAAGGACAAATGAAACTATTTTGGTAACTATGGGCCATCAGCTCGACATCAATTGCAGACAAATAAAGGGACTTGACTAATAACGAACTAAAAGAAGAGACTACAACTGCAGCCATTCAATTAAGTTCTCCTTCCTATCAAACCAACTCTTCAACTACGGCATGACAAGTTTGGCCTATAAGGATAGTAGTGATTATGGCACTTATACTTCAGTAAGATGCCTAAGTTTATATCACACAGTACAGTCTCTTTCTGCTAGAAAATCAACAGATCATACATTAAATAACAGGTCCCAAAATATAAGTTAACTGAACAAATATTTCTCTAATTACTTCCATAGGAATCCATTTGTTACTTAATACTGAAACATTTTTTACCCAGGAAAAAAATTACAAAGTTTTTATTTGATACCGAGATCAGGAAGTGATAAAGGAAAAATGGCATCAACAGGTTACACAGACAGCAGTCAAACTACACGTGTGCCAACTTAAATAAAAGAAGACATTGTCCATCAAGGACCAAAGAATAAATGGAAACATCACCTAACGCAATGCAGTTACAGTTATAATCAGTTACTTCTGATATATGCATTTGCTGGAGTATTAAAGTTATGGTAACTATGGATGAATGGGCAACTAAGAAGGATCCTAACACCTCTCTATCTGCTCATTGTAGGATTGCTACTGGAATATTATATCCATTTCTGGTGTTCAAAATGATGAAACTCAGTTCCTTCAGATCATCTAATAGAAATTGCTTTAGTCAAGGAAATTGCAAAAGATCTTCATTCTGACACACAAATCATACAAGTAAAAGGCTGAATCTTTAGATTCCTTAAATGCATACAAATATCCCCAAGATCTTTAATTTTCATTAATACGCTACTAATTCATTCATTCATACTGTACTAATAGAATACTTCTTTAACTCTTTCAGTGGATTCCTCATTACTGACAACTTTTAAAAGACAGCATAATGATTTTCTACACTGTATGGTCTTACTCAACTACTGCTAGCACACATAATTCAGGGGAGTCCTAGGGAAGCTGGTTTTACACACAAAGTTAGCCCCAATGATCACTATTCCCTTGGTCTTCACACAGCCAGATAGAGATAAGTGATGAGGCTTTTGTCTTTGAAAGTTAATTATACAAGCATATTTTATTATGAAAATACAATTATCCTAGGCATATTTAGTTTGCTGGGTCCATCTTTACTTCAGAAAAAAACATTCAAGGGATCAGCTGAAAAAATAAAACATGGAAGTGATGAGGAATGAAAATCAGTAAACTTATGTATTACAAACATGGGGATCAAGAGACTCTCTAAAATTATAAGAATTTCTTACAGTGTAAGATTAGATTTGAATTTTATTCCAAACAAACATATAATTATTCCTAAAAACAAAAGAGCAAAGTTTCTCAGAAACCTTTACAGGTTTTCATTTTATCCCTTACTGAAATAATAAAAAGTATTGTATAACAGTGTTACATGTTTTAGGAAATATTGGCTGTATGTAAATAAAGACATCCTACACCAAATCTCTCCAAATTAAAGCCTGGGCTACAAAAATAATCCTGATTGTATTGTTGACCTATAACCTGCCATACATGTATATTTTCCATGTTTGAACACTGGATCTATACGAATAATTTGTCTAAACCTAGAAGTTTTATTCAATTGACTGAGGAGTTTTAATTTACAGGTAT
The DNA here is from genome assembly GCF_009819655.1 of Sylvia atricapilla. NCBI lineage: Eukaryota > Metazoa > Chordata > Aves > Passeriformes > Sylviidae > Sylvia > Sylvia atricapilla. The sequence continues at coordinate 26,840,387 of NC_089145.1, forward strand.
GGGAACAGTTACACATGACACTATAATGGCAAAGTGTAATAACCCTACATTGATAACAGTATTCTTCAAATTCTTGAATTTACATAAAGAAAATACAATCCTATTGACACAAGTTGTAAGTATTTTTCTTTTTTTTTTTTTTTTCTAAACACCAACAGCCATTACATTTGCTTGGAGCATATTCAGTTTTAAACTGTGGTGAGACACTTCTGCATTTTGAAATTATTATTTAAACAATAACTAATTTCTCCTCTATGCTGTAAGAGCATAATGTGGACACACAATTATATGGCAAGCAGGGTTATGAGATTTCTGCTGAGAAACAGTATATTCAATGATATGGGTGAAATCTGTGTACAGCCAGGTTTTATTTATTCAGTAAAACCAGAAGCTAGAATAGAAATAAAACAGTTAAGAATAGTAATAGCTACATTCTTATTTATTAAGAGCAAGACTCAGCTTTTACATGTTCCAGAGCAAGGAGTATAAAAGCACTTTATAATATGTCAACACCAAATATGAGCAACATCTACTGCATGGCTACTCATATGTCAGCCACAGTCCTGATTCAGACCATAAACCAATTCTGTCCAAACCTTTACTCCAGAAAAAAGAAATATTTCAGTGAGCCATTACATGTTGATGCAGGGCCTCACAATAGAATTGAAGTATTAACTGCCAGTTCCAACAAGCCAGACAAAGTACAGCTGCTCCCTGATTACGAGGGGAAAATTGACTGATCAAGGAAAAATACATACAGAAGCACTGCCATATGACTGAGGTGTCCTAGGCTCAAAATTAATGAAATATATCAGAACAACAGGAAGAAACGTCCAGGATGAAATTAGCGCCCTGCCTAAATTTCCTTCAAATTAACAGAGAAGAAAATGCACCATCCCCTCAAAGCAGCCTTTCACACAAAATGTTCCCCTTTCTCTTGTGTCCTCCCTGAATTGACAACAGGCAGGAAAACCTGTCAGCTGAGCACGCAGGCTACAGTAAAGGCAAGGATCTGGTTATGACTATCTCAGCTATGCATTCAGGGTGAAGTTGCATGTAACAGCATGATCTAGCAAGAGTTACAAACATATATCAGCCAAAAAAACAATACAAACAACTCCCTTTTTACCATCATTCTCTGCCAAATTAGTGAGTTGACTCAGTGTAGTTCAGAGACCAATGGACACTGGAAAAGGCTCAGGCAGAGAACATAATTTTCCACTTAAAAACAGCAGCCAACTGTTAGACTAGTTTAACAATAATGTACAATTTCATCTGCAGGAGCTAATGTGAAAAATATTCTTCTATGTACATCCATAAATCAAAAACAACTATCACCAGACAGTCAATAACAGCACTTCTTTCCTGCACACATCTCCTTTACTGTGGGAGGGTCATGGTTTGCTCCTCAGCTCCAGCATCAGTTTTTTAGTTCTTGGCTGGTCAAGACAAGACCTGACTGGGTTAGCTAGGAGGTTGCTCTCACAAGACCAGTCAATCCTTTCCTCATACTAATCTATTCCATGATTCTTTCAATATTTTTTCTCCAACCAAATGAATTATTCAACAGGTTTGCTCACTGGTTACACTGTTTTGCTCAAAACTGTAAAACTGTAATTTCACCCAAAACCATAATGATTATCACAATAATCTCTAGATTTTAATGAAAAAGCACCAAACATCACCCAGAAAAAGAACAGTAATCCAATGTCAATTCCTCTCCTTCAATTCTCAGCGTACAACATGACAGTTTGTTCTAGGCTTATTTGACTTAGGGAATTATACTTTGATTTTATTTATAGACTACTGCAGATGGAAAATCAAAGCATCACATATGAACATGGCATTCAATTAAATCAAACTCAAGGAATAGCAGAGTCATTCTTTGTCTGATACATTTTCAATCAGTTGAAAATGCCTATTCTAGGTCTATTAAGCTCAATATGCTGATAAATTGAAAGACAAGAAAATAATTATTTCAAGGCAGCATATAAGTCAAGAATACAAATACATTCTAAAAAGTCACCAGTTTGATGCTGAAAAGTATATTCTATTTACAGATCACTGCCTCCCTTTTCTTTAATTCTTCACCACTGCAAAGCTAGAGTCGTACTTCATGTGCTCAAGAAGTCACACTGCTTGCCACGAGTGGCATTTGAAGCATTACTATGGCAACAAGTAAACTTGACAGCTACAAGACATACCCTGCTGATACACCACGTAACCAAGCAATCTAATTCTTACTATGTTGAACAACATTGTATCAAATAAGCGTTGTTAAATTCCTCACAAAACGTTAGTACCCTGAGACAGAGCATGACAGAAGCCACAAATACTATCTAAGAATTATCTGGGAAGTGACAGAGAGCAGAACAAACCTCCTCTCAGAATCAATTAGCAGCTGTTGACTGAAGACAATTCCCAAGTACTAAAAAGACACAAGTTCTGAAAGACAAGATCTCTCCTAACTGCAGATGAGTCCAGGGGAACAAATTTTGTATAACTTCAGTTGTGAGAGAAGTGTATCAAAAACATAATAAAATTATTTCTATATAAACAGACTGGGATGACACAAAACCTGATTCTGTATCTTTTTCCACATGTGAGCTCCACATTAGTAACTTGTCCCTGCACCAAGTAACAAATCCCTTTGCAACACCCAGACTGAAAAATATAGTTACATATTAAAGAGACTTGACATCCTTGACAAGCTCTCTAAGCAAGTTCAGCATATTTTCACAGAATGAAAATGTTGGAAGAGACCTTCAAGATCATCGAGTGCAACCTCAGCCTAACACCTCAGCTAAACCATGGCACCAAGTGCCACATCCAGTCTTTTTTTAAACACATCCAGGGATGGTGACTTCACCTCTTGCCAGGCAGACTATTCCAGTACTTTATCACTCCTTCTGTGAAAAACTTTTACCCTTTCTTTATCCATCAGACAGCTTTGAACTGAAGAAAATTACTCTCCTCATCAATACCATCAGTGACCCAGCAAACTTCATCCATGAAAGAGGCCTTCAGCTCTTCCAAATACTACTTGCACTGAAAGACAAGGCTAAGCTACATACACACATTTCTCCAAAATGAAGAATTAGTGGAGAGAGTTCCTCATCAATACAATTCTCAAATAACTGATTAATCTCTTCAGACAAAAAGCAACAGCATGAAATAACACTTGAGTGATGCAATTCTGTGATGAAAAGTTCCCAAACACACAGGACAAAAACCACTGAAAAACATGCCTGAACATAATAATGAAAATATTTTTAATTTGTTAAATAAATAGTTTTGTTAAAAACACTCAGGATGTCTTCAGTTTCTCAATCTGCCCTTCTTTCCTCACTCCTCTCAATTTCAATCTTTTCCTTCTCCCCAAAAACCCTTCTCGACTTTTCCAAGATTCATCTCCATTAACTGAAAAATAATTTTGAAAAATAACTGATCAAAAGTCACGACTTACATCTCAAAAATGGGAAAAGAGTTCTCAACCAGATCAAGAGATGAAGTGTCAGATGGCCAGATTTTATTGCTTGAATTTCCTACTACTTAGGTTTCAAGATTAGTGACCTATTAGTAAGCTCATATATAGAATGATAGACTATAAATTTAAATAGCTAAGAACGGCATCTCAATTTCATGAGCAGCTTAAAAAAAAAATCCAAGTTACTAGACTCCCTCAAAAGCACACTACTAAACACCTAGCACTGAAGCAAGGAAAGGGGAGTATTCTGACTCTACAATTTTAACTAAAAAATAAAGTTGTAAATGATAAATAAAAGACTAGATGATATTTTCAAAGAAGTTATTATGAAAGAACATACAATACATAGTTACTAATATCCACATAAGAATTCTATTATTTTATTCAATATTTCTGATGAAAAGAGGGTAGTCAACTTCTATTCTGGCACCGCATGATGGAGAATTTAGTACAAATATTAAAGCACTGTACTTGTGCATGGTAAGTAGAAAAATGAAACTGCTCCATTTAGTTGTACTCTCTTATCCAACTGAAATAGTTTTTATTTGCACTTCTAAAAATTATCCTGTTTAATTCCCACTTAAGTACCCTAGATACTAAACTCTTAAAGAAAAAAAAAAAAAAAAAAAAAAAAAAAAAAAAAAAAAAAAGAAGCCAAGTAAAATATTTGAAAAAGTTTCTTTCACCCTAATCCTGAACAAGAAGTCAAGTTCATAACAAGAAAATTTTAAACACACATGACCTGTAGCCCTTGAACTCCTTAAGACAACCTTGAATTTTGGGAATTTTGCATGTTTTAATTCTTGCCCACCAATACTTTAACAATTGGCACTTCAGACTGATCTGCTAGATTCACGGCACAACACGCTGTTCTGTGAGATCAGCCAAAGGAAGCTCAGGTTTCTGGAGGTGAGAGTGTTTTCACAGAACGAGGGAGGAAGGACAGTGGCTGGTCCGTGTACCACAACGCATCCCTGTGAGACCACGACGAATCCCGGTGTCTTGTACTGAAAAGGCAGCTGTTTCTCCTCCCCTCCAGCCTAACACAAAGGCTTTGTGCAGTGCTTCCCCAGAGAAAAAGAAACAGACAAGGCAAGACACGGGAATACACAGAAACTGTCAATCTCCTTTGTAAAGTACCAATTCATTCCCACCAGATAAACAAGCCCTTACTAAAACAGAAAACACAGTAGTATATTAATATACCATTCACTGCAACTTCACACACTAAACAAATGCTTAACCTTCTGTACATATATATCTAGCTCTGGTAGAAACTGTTCATTTAGAAGCCAGTTTTGAACAAGGAAAACCCTGCTCATATCTCCCCTCCTGTCATACTCAAAAATCTTCTTGATATAATTAGCCACACTGAGAAAAGCCTCTCTGGAATTTGTGATGTTAGAAGTCTCAGAGCCTGCAGTATGCAGCAGCAGGACAGTGACTACACTAAACAGAAGCAACGTCACCATATTCCAGCCGCTGGATTTGTTCTTCTCATTCTAACCTCATCCTTCCCAAACAGGAAGTTTAAAAAGATGCTGAGCTTCAAGTAAATAATGACACCCAAGGAATATATTAGAGAAGAACAAAGTATTTTTAAGGGATAATTTGTTCCGTCTTCACATTTTTTAAACTATATCTCGATGCACTGTTTTCAAAATAACTTTTGACAAATGACTACTAATACTATTGCAGTCGAACTTTCCTATATACAATTTCACTGACAGGCCAAAAAAATGTTAGCAAGTATGCCCCTGGTTTAACAAGTTAAGAAAGTTCTGCTACTTTGTTAAACATAATTCACACTGTAAAGCAAATGAATCATCATCAAGAAAGTGTTCAAGACAATACTGACAGAAAATAAAAATGCTGAGTACCTTTGTATCATGAATTCATATAATTAAGACTTAAAAAAAAAAACAAAATCAAGCAAGAGCAGCAAAATAAGTCTTAACCTTTTGTTTTCTCAGCTAAAATGAACTAATGTACCTACAAGCATAGCTAGCATGTGTTCAACAGAGGCATGGCATTAACCACATAAAATGCATTTTAAAAAATCTACTCATTTTTTCCAGAATCAGAACGCGGAAACTAACCACACACTTCAAGGCTAACAAGATACTTAAATAAATATAGCATGATTTATTTTAAGGCTCTCAACATTCTTGCAATATAGTTCACTAATTCAGAACATTTAAGCTGAAAATTACACTGGTTCTGCACACAGAATCTAACTAAGAAAGCCACTACAGGCTATTTTGCAATTCATTTTCTATAGTCCTTTCCAGCATAATTAGAAATACGGTAGAAGGTTCTCAAAAGGCTGTGGTATACTCCCGGGTCACTCCTTTGTGTCCATCTCCCTCCGCCCCCACGATAATACATCAATATTATCATTATTTGTACTCCCGCCCCCACTTACACTAGCAGTTGAGTCCAACTGCTCTGGCTCACACCAGAGGTTACAAACCTCGTAGCGAGCTTTGTCCTCTCACTGCTTTTGCTCTGGGGTGACAACAGAAGCCTAAGGATGCCGCTGCAACTCCAGAGATCAGCTGTAGCCTCGGGAACGCGGTGCTTTCCCACTTCCTCTCCGTAAAGCCAAAGTACTTGAAATAACGTATTTTTAACGCCGTTCCACACGCAGTTTGTGTGCTCCCCGGAGCGCCGTGGTGCGCGCACCCGCGGCCTAGCCGGGCATATCTGTATGCACGGATCGATGCAAGTGCCGCTAATGGCTCCAGCACTCAGAGCGCCGGGCGACAGACAGCCCGCTTCCCATCCAGCCGTGCCCACACAGCAGCCGTCACACGCATGCCACAACCCAGAGCTGGAAATACAGACGCAGCTATTTTAAAACGGAGATCTTTCGCCGTCTGAACACGTAAATTTCCGTACCGTTTGCCTTCTTGCAGCAAGTGGGAGGGACGAAAAAAAAATCTCGTGCCTATAAATCTGAGTTCTCCGTAGAGGCCGGGGCAGCGGCGACTGCTGCTGGAACCCGCAAGACCTGCCGACCTTAACTCCACGGAGGGGATCGCCCCGTCCTGCCCCACCGGAATAAGCCCTTCCCGGGGCAGGCCGTAGCCCCCGGAGCTCCCGCGCCCGGCAAACTCCCTCTCCCGCGGGGACAGAAACGGCGACGCGGCTCCCACGCAGCAGCCGCTGGGGCAGGGCCGGCGGCCGCCGGAGCCCGCGGGCCGCGCCCCGCCGAGGCGGCCGGAGCGCCCGCGGGGACGGGGCGCCGGGGAAACGGCGGCGGCCGCGGCGCAGCACCGCGAATCCTCACCTGGAACGGGGCCGAGGCGGCGGCTCCTCGGGGCGGCGCGGCGAGTCCCGGCGGCGCCCCCGGCCCCACAGGGGATGGTGTGCGCGGCGCGGGGCGGGGGCTACAGCGGCGCCCCCCGGCCCAGCCTCCGCCCCATGGCGTGCGGCGCGGTCTCTATGGCGACTGCAGAGCCGGGCCGGCCCGCAGGGAGGGGTAACGGCGGCGCGCAGGCGGAGGGCGCTCAGCGGGTCACGGGGCGGCTCGCAGCGCTCCTCAAGGGGGTTGAGCCCCTCGCCGCGGCCGCCGCCATCCCTGCGGCAGTGCCGGCCGGAGCCCGGCCGCGCTCGCCCGCGCTGCCGCCTCCGCGCTCGCCCTTCCTCGGCCGCGGCGCCACAGAGCCCGCTGTCCCCGGGGGCACCGCCCACATCCCATTTCCGGAGCGATGATTGGCCAGCTGCGGAGACTTCTCACGGGCCATTGGCTGTCAACGCGGTCAATCCGGGGTTCGGGGGCGGGAGCACCTGGCCGCGGCGCTGTGCAGTGCGGGGTTGGTTGAGCCGGCGAGCGCCGGTACAGCCGCGGCCGCCCCCGCGCAGCGGCAGGGCAGAGCCGCGGGATGGGCGCCGGAGTTCCCGTTCCCGATCAGCTTCCGAGGGGCAGCGCCCGTGCGGGGGGCTGGCACTGGCCCTGAGCGCTCGCCGCCGCAGGGCCGCTGCCGGCGGGAAGCTGGGTCCTCGTTACGGTGCCGCCTCCGCCCCAGCAGCCGGGACTGCGCTGTCCGCACTGGGCGGGCTGCCCGGGGCCCGGGGGGCGCGGGCCGCTGCCCGGCCGCGGGTGAGGGAAGAGGGCTGAGGGAGGAGAGGCCCGGGCCGGGGGAGGCGGGTGACCCCGCGTCGCCGAGGGGACCTCTGTCCCCTTCGAGGGTGCAGCAGGGCTGTCACCCCTGGGCTCCGCACAGTGACAGTAGGAAACGGTGGATGTGTCCCGTGCCTAGGTGAGTACGGCCTTCGAAGGGAAGGCTGTCCACTCTCACAGGTGACTCCTTATTGCAGGCAGGGCTCTCGAGGCTCCTGAGGCCACGGAGCGGGCACTCCTCGGTGCGTGCCTTCATCGCACAACAGCTTCCAGGACGCGTGTGTAGGCCACAGTGTCAGCCCAGAGGCTGGATCCATCTGGCAGACCAGCACCTAGCAGAGGCCTGTGCTGCGGGAAGGAGGAAGCTCAGATTTGCTGTGCTCACAGCAGCTTGTATGAAGTGAGTAAACACACCGTAGCGTTCCCCTAGTGAATTTTCCTTAAGTGGGGAAAAAAAAAAAAAAAAAAAAAAAAAAAAAAGAAGTACCTTTATTTCTCTACTGCCAGCCGGAGGAGAAAATAGAGTGAATAATTTAAGGCCTTTCTTCATTCATCACAAGGAGATTACAGTTAAAGAGTAAGGTTAGGAAACAGTATCTCCTCCTGCTACTTTATGAAAAGGAAGATTTTAGCTCTGGTACTTAACAAGTGAGTTACCCCGAAGTGGGAGCTGTGAAGCCAACCTAGCAGTGAACCCAAACAGTGGCAAGTTCCTCAGTTTCAGGAAGATGCTTCTTCATTACCAAAGGGCATTGCCTCAGGCAGTGGGACACCAGTCATAGTGGTGTGGATAAACACTAGTGATAAGCATACATTTCTCCACACATAGTGAATGCATATATTTATTATGTGTCCTAACAATCGAAGCAGTTAATTAAAAAGTTGATAGTGTGAAAAAAATGTTCATTTTGTGAATGGAAATGAACCACTGTTGATGGCAATAGCTAGAGAGAGTTGCCTTTTTTATACACAACTGGACATCTTTTCCTGGGTTACAAAATCGAGTTATGGGGTTTGCTTACCTTTAAAAGGCACTTACAATCTCTCAGATGGAAAATATTCAACTGGAACTATGTATTCCTTCAAATCTGTCTTAAAAGCATTGCAAAGGTGACAGTTATTCTAGGATAAGCAGCTCTTCTTATGCACCAAACAAATAATTTTTTCATATTTACTCTAAAGTGGATAGCGTTTTTCCTCCCAGATTATAACAGATTATAATTCTTTATAGGGGTAGATAAACACCCTAACCACCTCTTATTTTAAGTACTAAGTTTTGCCAACAAAACTTGTTGCATGCTAGATGTAATGAGGAGCTCATGCATATGAATCCATTTGTGAAGAGTGTTCCCCAAATAACTGACATGTTGCCGGAGGTGTACAATTCTTCAGGAGAATTTTCTGATTCAATTAAAGAGAAGGAAAGGCCTTAACAAACTTGTTTGTCTGGTTTGTCTGTTTACCTGTTCATCATTTCAGATCCAAGGGGCATAGTTTCTCTCATCACTTTGGAACTTCACAAGTTAATTCATTATGTAATACAATTGACATGCACATTATCATGGGAACCACACAAGGTGTACATGTCTTCTTGCACACTGAAAGCTTTAAAAGACCAAACAGCCTTTCTCTTTCATAGTCAGTTACAGTGAGCTGTAAGTTTCCAAATTACCACATGCTCTTCATAAGCAGACAAAACCTGAATGGTTCAAATAAAAGTCAAACAGGGAAAAAAATAAACTAAAACTGAGTCTTTTCAAAAGGAAAATCTGTTTCCACTTATGTGAAGGAAGTCCTTAAAGACAAGATCTAATCTTTTTTAACTCACTGCTCCAGAAATACACCAAGGAGTACTTCAAGGCTTTATGTTCTACTATTTTAGGTTCAGAGATGTTGATAAGTGTAACAGATACCAGCGTTTCCTCTGGCAGTGCAGACTTGCAGAATATCTTTACCACTCACCAAAAGAAACCCAAACAACCAAACCCAAAAAACCACCAGCACATTAAAATCTCTACATAAATATGAAGTTGAGCTACTCTAGTTTGTTTTTGAGTTATTTTGGTTGGATTTTTTTTTCTTTTTGATAGTACATGTAGTTAAGCTCAGATGCATTGTGTTGACTTCCCCTGGAAAATGCTACCCTGAGCCAAAAACTGTCCTATGCCCTTTGTTTAGCTCTTACATTATTACTTCTAGTTGGCTATTTCGATGCAAAAATGTCTCTTTTTGCAGCTGTTAGTCAGCAGCTGTAAACCTTAGCAGATGGGCACCTCTCTGTTTGTTCTGGAGATTTTTAAGTATCTCAGGTGGTGCAAAATAAATCAGTAAAGCAAATTATCCTGGTTTCATATGGGATAGAGTTAATTTTCTTTATAGTAACTGGTACAGTGCTGGATTTAGTATGAGAATAATGTTGATAATAGGCTGATGTTTTAGTTGAGTTTGAGTTGTTCTTACTCTAAATCAAGGACATTTCAGCTTCCTGTGCTCTACCAGTGAGGATGTGCGCAAGAACGGAGGAGAACATGGCCAGGGCAGCTGACCCAAACTGTCCAAAGGGATATTTCATACCATAGAACATCATGCCCAGTATATTAATGGGGAAGGAGTTGGCCATGAGGTGCCAATGGCTGCTGGGGGACAGGCTGGGCATCGGTCAGTGGGTGGTGAATAATTGTGTTGTGCATCACTTGTTTCTCTTGGGCTTTATCTCTTTCTTCTTTTCATTTCAATTAATAGCAGTAGTGGTGTCTAATTATTGTCTTTTATATTTTGTTCCAATTATTAAATTATTTGTATCTCAGCCCATGAGATTTGCCTTTTCTATCCACTTTTTTCTTCACTGGGGTGGGAGAGTGAGCAAGCAGCTGCTGGGACTTACTTGGTACCTGGGGTTAAACCACAACACAACGTGTTGTCTTAATTCAGTCCTAAATGTCTCACTTGGCTGAAAACTGCAAGAAGAAAAGTACTGCACACCAAAACTCTGAAATTAGAGAGTAGGAGGATTAATTGCAGAAATTACTCCAAATCCCAAAGGCTTGCCAGACCAAACTTTATTATAACCACACAGTTGCTATGAAAAGATGTGAACAAAAAATTTAATTTTTCTGGTATGTGCAGAGCAATTAATATGATTTCCTAGTAAGTATGACTGTATGAAAAATAATCTCCAGTCATGTAAAGATATTCTTACATTTTAATATTGACAATTTTATATTTAATAATTATAAATATTATGCATAATTATTTAAGATTAAATGTAATAAATGTTAAATTGTGTAATGAGGCAATAAATAGAACTGGTCTGAATTTTTAAAAAAACATAGAAGCAAGTCAGTAAAGACCAAAGTGACAGCAAACTATTTCTGGGCACAACTAGACACAGCTTCAGCTTTTGTTATTTTTTAATTAAAAAAAAAACAGAGAATGAGAAAATACCCACATATCTAATGGAATACCCACTTCTAATATCTTTTTTGTTTGAAGAAATAGATCAGAATTTCCAGGAATGTCTATAGATGGAACACAACTTTCTAATGCTTCCAACTTCTGGTTCCTTAGGCTTCATAAGGTATAGCAATGGAAAAATAGGTTTGCTTTCCTGGAAATCTTTTTTGTTTAGTAAGAGAGATGTAAGAATTTTCATCAATAGTTTTTGTCTAAAAGGAATGATCTAATTTTTCTTCAAGGAATCTTTAAATATTTAAACCCACACCTATACACAAACATTCATATGTCTGTGATAAAGGTGACACGATTAACAGTGTGCAAGAACTTCTGAACTCTGCTGTTATTTTCTTCAAATAAACACGTATGGGAGTAGATGACTCATCCTGCAAAGTCCAGACTCACTGGTTTCAAACACTTCCAGTGGAACTTCCTTGCCTGGACTTTAGGGTCTTGGCAATATTTATTTATTTCTGTATGAGTCAGAAGTTCTGAATAATGTTTTTGCTTAGTTGACTATAGAAGACAAAGCTCCAGAAAAACTTTTGGGGAGTCAGATGTCAGGAAAAAGAAGAGAGAGAAGAAAAAAAAATAAAATAAAAGGAGGATATGGATAGCAGGATGCCCAGACTTAACAGAGATGGAAAACTCACGTTTGGTTAGCCAGTAGGTAAACATAAGGCAACTCTTAAGAATTGAAAAATTTTTGAAAATTTTAACAAAAAATAATATATAAATGGAGGCAGAAACAATGCTTTCTCTGAAGAGTAGAAAGGTAAAAAAAATCTCATAAATTCACATTTCTGGCAAAAGTCAAGGAGCAAAGGAAGTACACGTCAAAGATGAGAAAGCTCTGACCAAGTTTTGTAGATGTTTAAACAGGTATCTAGTTAATAGCAAATGACAAACTACAGACCTTGAGACATCCAGTTCAGCCCTTTTTCCAGGGAAGGACCAACTGTCTCTACAACACTCCTGGCCAGTGTTTGTCAACCTGTTCTAAAAGTACTTTGTTGATGGAAATCAAGGGGTTTCTTATGGGCTGTTTCACTATGCTCACAAAAAGAATCATTTCACCCATTGTTCTCCTCATATCCTATCACCAAAGGAATTTATTCCTTTCCTCTGTGCAATTACCTATAAAATTACTTGAACACTATTTTCATCTCTCACCATCAGTCTTCTCTACACTAAGGCACCTGAGTTCCTTCAGTCTTTTTCCATAAATTGTGATTTTTCAACAGTGTCAATAAGCATGAAGTCACCACTCAGGGGACAGAGGGATCTTGGAAAAGCTGTAAGAGCACTGTATCTGGCTTCTGTCAATTTGACAGCTTCAGAAACTCCTGTGAGTTTCTCTTTTTTTTTTTTTTTTTTTTTCCCTTGGTAACTCTCTTCTTTCCAAAAGACTCTCAAATTCCCTATGATATGTCCTAAGTAATATTGTTCAGTTCAAATGATGTCTGGAGTGTGAAAAATAGCATCAACATCAGGTTTATAGTAAGCCGAGAATAGGTACTGATTAGTTTTAGGAGGTCTTTTGAGGAGAAATGTGACCGTGTGTCTGACTACTTTGCTAGGAGAAGAAGGGTCAGTTGGTAGTATAATGCATCCAAGCATTGATGCTGTGAGATATGGAATTAAAAAAGGAAAATTTTACCTCATTATGTAAAGAGAATTCTGCTGCCAGGCCTCATAATATGTGTATAATTCCATTCTGCAAAAAGCTTCCTGATACCTGGCTTGTGAGGACAAGATCCACAGTGAATAAGGTACAAAAGTGAAAAGCAAGACTGATGCATGGTCTAACTATGATTAAACTTGTAAAAAGGGATTCTAGTCCAGAAAGAAGCTACGGCCAAGATGGAAGTTTTAGGTTACACATGTTCACTTCCATCTGTACTACAGACTGCTGGTCTGATTTTAAGGTGAATACACTATTTCTGTGCCTTATTTTTCCATTTGTAATGACTCACCGTGAGTCACAAGTGGATGACTCAGAGATTGTGGACAGTACAGCTCCTATGGATTGAAATCAGAGCCAGCCTGACAGGTACTGGTATGGATTTTCCTGCAATGCACAGGACCCTGAATGACAAGCTGTACACATGTGCTGCAGTTCATGCAGGTCTGCTATAATTTCCTCTTCTGCCCGAGACTGATTTCAGCATCCATACTGTTATAACCTTTACACATCTGAAAAATGTAGTACTTCTTTTTCTGGTTGGTTTCATCTGTGGTGTTCTTCAGGCAATTAGATGAGCTACTGTTTTAGCATTCACATTTTTCATGGAACATAGTACAGTGGACCTTATGGTACAACTGTAGTACAGCGTAGAGCTGTAGTTGTAAAAATCTATAACTGAGTTGGCTTTTAATAAGCTTTGTGTCATTTTAATGTACAAACTGGGTCCTTTTAAATTATTGACTATTGCCACTACTTCTTGCCTTTAAATTTTGACATTCCCTCTGCAAACTCTGCAATTCCATAAGAATTTCAGATGTCGTGACTTAACTTGGGTATCTTTATCTACTACAACAACCATAATAATCTAAATACCACTATACTTCCTTTCAAAAAGTTCAAAAATATAATTGAGAAATGAATGCTCTTCAAAGACTCAGTTGCTTCTATTTGCTTAATAACTTAATTCTCTAAGTGTCTACCATGTGGTTCACAACTTTACAAAAGCCAAAAAAAGCAGATGGCTGTTCACGTCCTCTCCCCATTATCACATATCAGTGAGAATCTCTTCCTGAATGTGGACTTGCCCCAGCTCAGAAGGAAAGGTGGTATAGTTCTTGCTTCCATCAGACTCACCAAGTGCCTCCAGTTTTAGTCCAGTACTCCAAAATCTTGTCTCATTAGTTGTCATTTACATTAAATACAAGGTGAAATGAAAGGCCATCCAAATATAAAAATAAAATATTAACTTTTAGAAACAAGATGTAAAATTAAACATTGCATCATCCCAACTAGTTATTTCATTACACTGAGTCATAACACATCTATCCTTGCCTGTGGACTTATATATGAATGGTGCTCAATAGGCAAACACTTGTCAAATTTACCTGTTTTGGATCCTAAGCCATAGCACAGCAATCTCCACTGTTAGCAGGAAAGTCTGTGATTTCCTTCTGTACCGCTGGGTGATAGATGCCATCCCCCATGTACAACCACGCCTGCAAGTTACAAAATGCTACTCCGTGGTCATGATGTCCAGGCTTCCCAAAGGTCTGCAGGAAAGTGCATCACAGTTAATTATAAACTGCCATAACACTAACTGATTTCTGAATAATTCAACGTTTGATATTACATTTGCAGCTGAAGCCATTTCCAAATATGAGATGGAACAAAAAACACAGGCCTCTGGCCTCTAACTGCATGACAATTAGATTTAAGTAATTTCCTACAATGGGGCACTCTTGAGCTTCCATTAGCTGCGTGAATGACCTCTAATCTCTCTAACACACACACACCCCCCCCAAAAAAAAAAAAAAAAAAAAAAAATTAAAGAAAGCCTCTTGCTCTGTATTGCAGAAGAAGCCTTCATACAGCAGCACTGCCATCTCCTGCTTGCTTGCTTCCATGCAAGCGACTCCGAGGTTTGTGTTGCAAAGCAACCACAGGGAAGGTGCAGTTTTCTGTTACTGGGTAACTGAGGCAGTAACATTTTCTAATATTCAGGGATAACAGGTTTGAAGTTCTGCAGATGGGGAGAGTTTTCACAAGTGAACTTTTTTTAAGCATAGAAAAGTACTTCAGCTATTTGTCCAGGATTTCTGATATATCACATCCCAACTGAGCAATAACTCAAAATGTGTACATTTGTGTACTTGTGCTGTACCCAAGAAATACATTATACCTGTAGAATATGCTTCAATAGGGTTGATCTGTACAGAAACCAACACATTTGAACAGATCTAAAATATTCCCTGTGGTCTGCCATGAGTGCTGCAAGTCCAAAGCATGAATGACTTGTGCACAGGATTAATTCAATGCAGTTGGGGTGTATTTGATCATACACAAGCATTTGTGTGGTCCATATGCAATAGGTCCAACAGGTCCCAGATGTGTCACATATGCTCTGAACCATTAGGACACAGGCAAGATAGAGCTGGTGTACTGCCAGAACACAGAGCTAGAATCAGTCATATCAGGGTACTCACTAGTTTATTGTTTATCATAAGCCGGGAGAGGACAGTTTATGTTTCTGAGAATATTTCCACACATTTACACTGCCTGGTGCAGGGTCTTTTGCAGTCAGTCATGTGCCCACTGAACTCTCGCTGCTGTGCTAAGGTGTTAGGGATATGGACCCCTATAGCTCAAACTGGTCCTGCTTAGGGATTTCATTCTGGTACTGACATCACCTCTAACTTGACCAAGCACTGCCGCAGACTCAGCTTGTTGCCACCACTGTCGCCAGTTCAAACCAGCCACATCTGTCCCACAAATTGCTACATGCTGGGCTCAGAAATGCCAGAGGACATGACACTTTGTTTTTGCTTCTGGCTTGGAAAAAAGCTAGATTAGAGACTAGGACAGAGGTTTCTACTAGATTGTTCTCGAACCTGGACAGATTCCCAAACCAGAACCTACTGTGAGTCATACAGGATGATCCAATTGCTCTTGCTTACCTTGGAAAATCACATTCAATAAACAGAGAACAGAAAATTGCATCCAAAGCAACAAAATATGGACCAATGGGTATGGAACATAATATAGGATATAAATTATAGTTGCCTAAGATACATTTTCCCTTCCCACAGAATCACAAAGTTTCATTATTCTCATCCTTCTCTCCTTTGAAGGCATATTTATTGTTAAGAGCAAATTAAGACCTATTGAAGACATTAGCAAGTACTGAAAACAGCTCTGTTGCTTACTAGCCCAAATCTCCAGCAGGGTAAAAAGGTAGAAGAAAGTCCTATAAACCATTTTGTTGTGAGGTCTCAGTTCACACTCAGTTAATTGGCCTGTTTTGCAGGATTTATTCTGGTGGCATAAGAACCTTGAAATAAATCTCTTAGCTAAGATTAGAGATGAAGGAGAGATTAGCACAGGCAGGAGAGTTGAAGTGGTTTTCTCCATCTCCATTGGTGAGTCCGTGTGAAGACAGAGCAACTACAGAGACATCAGGAAATCAGTATTTCAGTCATCCTCAGGATGTTCAATTTGGCTATTTTCTCCCTTATAATCAGCACGTTACCAGTTTCAAGATCCTGTTCAGCCCTCTGAAGCAGGTTAGTGGTTTCTTTTATAATGTCACAAATAGTATGTTTAGCTAAAATAGCAGATCTTAGCAAAATCAGTAATAAAAGATGTAATTTGTTTATGACAAAATTGCAAAATTTCTCTGAACAATTTGTACCTAATAAGTAAATATTATAAATAAATACCTGTACTATATCTTGTTAAATATAGTAAGGGGGATTTGATAGCAAAGGAACAGCTAGGTGACATCTTGGAAGAAAATTGTATGATGATGGAAGCTGTATTCAAAGATAAATTCGTAGATAAATTTGGATTAGACAAGAAAAGCTTGAGAACAGTATTGATAGTATGGGAGAGATTTCCACACTTATTTGGCTTCTTTTGCTGAAAGAAGTATCCCTTCCTTTATAGAATAAAATCTAGTTTGCTCATCCATAGCTGGGGAAAATGTCTGTGTGTATATGATTCATAACTCTGGAGCAGCTCACATGCAAAGGTTTCTAAGAACTAAGCCAGAGGCATTAGTTCCACTGAAATGTTGGGAGCATTTGTGTCTTTACAGTAACCTGCTGCCAAATATGATCTGAGAAGAACAGACACGTTGCAAAGCAAAACTAACACTTCTAGTTCATAACTGCAGTTCAGTTCTTTCAGCTGGAAAAACTTTCTTCATGGTGCTCAAAATAATTCTACTATGCAGCTCTGAGTGTTGGAATAGATCTTACACTAATAAATGTATTCAGTACTTTATTAAACAGGGAAAGCATAATGTTATGGTGCAATTACAAAATTCATTATGATTTGAAGAGAGTCTTATTACCTGAAATAAATTCAGCAAACTGTTAGCATAGGTGAAAATCCTAATATAAGTATCCACGTAGAAGCTAGGACCAAGGAACAGAATACGTAACTTGCTCTTCTGTCCCAGACTCAATGCACTCAAGGTTTCATGAGAAACAGAGTGTCTCCCAAAGATCAATCCCAAGCATATCAGTGACAGCCAGGTTCAGTCAACAACAACCACTCATTCCATCCCTTTCCTCTGGCACTAGGATTCCATGAAACCACAGATCTTGTGCTGCTGGTGTTAGATAAATGCCAATATTCTGTGAAATCTGAATCCCACAATACTACGAACTGACAAAGGAAGCTAAGAATACCTCAAGAGAATTTCTGGAGACAAGGAATTACTAGGAGAATTTTCTTGCACAGAATTTTTTTATTTTTTTAAACTTCAGGCATTTGAAAAGTGGGGATGTGGCTATATCAGAATAGCTACATGGGATTGAATGTATCCCTGCTTATGGAACTCAACTTCAAATGTCTTTATGGCTAGAATATGACAAAGTCTCAAATCTACATCTTCCAAAAATCAACTATCTCTGGAGTAGATGAATTTTAACCACAGTAGAGCTCTTTACAACTTTTGTTCATACGTTAAAAGTAAATATGTTTAGCAAGTGGGGTGTTTTCAGTGACACCGTAGCTAAATGTGTGCTGAACAATTTCAAAGCATTGTTCAAATATGTACATGTGTTTCACAGAAACAAACAGTAAGTGACGCATTCCATATGTGCTGGCCATTCAATGTGAGCTATGTATCAGCAATCAGGAAATTTCACTTCAGATTCTCTCTGTTGTGAGCTCTGAGGCCTGAGTATCGGGGCAAATAAATCTATTAGCAGCCACCACTTACAGCTATTTAAGGTCAAGTCGCGAACTGCTTAACTGGTGAAGCAATCAAAGATACTGTCTCCAGGCTTAGCAGGCTTATTCAGGCTGTCAGTTGAATTCATAGGGAGGCTTAATTCTGTACCAGCAGAGCATGATCCCTTCAAATGAGGTCTGAACAATACTGGAGGAGAATGGTGTGAAGTGTTCTTATTTTATAAATGACTATTCTCTCGACATCTCTGTAAGGTGTCTATCATTTATATGATTATCACAATATGATCACAATTAATATTCAGCCATAATTAATAATCAGCCTTAACAATCATTAAAATTAGGGCCCTGTTCTTAAATTCGGAAAGCTGCTGGCCTCAACACCTTTGGAAACAGACTTGTAAGGGAAAATACTGTGCATTTTGCACACTATTCTGTGTATTGTACTAAAGATACACAGAGCTGAATAGTTTTGAGGGGAATTCGTTTTCTCTGTAAATGCAGGAGAAAATAAATGCCACTTGAGTTCATTAGATCTTGCAGGCCTTAAATAAAATCTTAATGTATGAAGATACTTAACCACATCCTAATATGAATCAGACAACCTATTCCTTGCCTGTACAAATAGAACTAATTCTTTCTAACGTAAACACACAGGGATGCTGGGATTCCACTACATTTTTAAGTGCACTGTGCAACAATCTGCTTACCCAACGCTAAGCTTCACTGAAGCTGGGAACCCTTTACCAGGTCAGTGTAGCCCTACTTCTGTCCAGCTTCTGTCTGCAAGTGTTCTTCATGTTGTTTTAGCTGATTAAGTTTTATTCAGTAATAGTATCCACTAACTTAGAAAACAGTATGCTGATTATACATCTCTATTTCCCCAGATTTACAGCACTACACTTTACTGTTTATAAATATTATTGTATTAGTAGAATTAAATGCCTGTATAATTGCATAATGCATAGTTTTATGGTAAAAATCACTCTAATGAAGAGTTCCCAAATTAGGAACAAGACAAGCAAGTTTTCTGGTGAGGAAAGAAAAAAAGAAGGGTGTACATGTGTTTGTCTTTTTTCTTCAACTTTTGAACACAAACGTGACCATAACACAGGAATATAAGAATATTAAATTGTTATATTTTAAATTATAATTGTTAAAAAAAAACCCAGGCAACAAGTGGAAGGGAAAACAGCATAGCAGTTCTCTTTTAGATATCAGGTCTGCACAGAAAATTGGCTGTGACAAAAATTCATAGGAATCCAGAGTCTCTGTTCATACTTATTTTATTTATATACTTATTTTACTCTGTTCATACTTATACACTTACTTTTAATTGCTCTAGTTGGTCTTTAGAATTCTTTTTTCTTTAGAATTCTTTTCTTTTTTTTGTAACTGATTCACATTGCTATGAAATTTGAGCAATAAATTTCACTGAGGCACCCTCATGGCAGGACTCAGAGTGCGTGAGGCTGTACAGGAAGTGCTTTCGTAGGCTCTATAAATACCTGGTCAAACAGACAGTAATCTCTGTCCCTCTTCTTCAGATTTCTACTGCACGCCTTGGATCCATGCTCCTAATCAGCTTACAAGCTTCCCTTGACCTACGCTTCTTTTCCTAATGCGCGTCTGACTATGGCTGTCCTCAAAGTCAAATTCACCAAAACCAAGAGAGACAAATTGGCTCAGATCTTATGGATCCTCAACTGGGTTTCTGTAGTGAGTGGGATCATTCTCTTCAGTCTTGGCCTCTTTCTGAAAATAGAGATCAAGAAGCGCAATGAAGTGATGGCAAAAGGGGACATTAACTCTGTCCCCAACATGCTGATCTCTGTAGGGGTCATAGCATGTATCATCAACTTCCTGGGTGGCAAAATCTGCTATGACTGCTCAGATGCAAACAAGTTCTCTCGATGGAAACTAGTAATGCTGCCATACATCGTATGTACCTTCTGTTTTACCTTCTGCATCCTGGTGGGTGCTCTCATGTGCTATACCATGAGGAACGAGCTGGAAGAGTCTCTCTATCTGGGTCTGAGGGATGCCATTAAGTTCTACAAAGACACAGACATACCTGGGCGATGTTTCTTAAAGAAAACAGTGGATTTGTTACAAATTGGATTCCGGTGCTGTGGAAACAATGGCTTTAGAGACTGGTTTGAAATTCAGTGGGTATCTGCTCGTTATCTGAATATGGCTTCCAAGGAGATTTTGGAGTAAGTATTTATCAGTTGTAACAAAGAATTCTGGGAGAAAAACTCTTTTGAGACTGAAAAGCCCTTTTCTCTGGACCTTTGTATCTTAATTTAAAAAAATGTAGAATGACCAGGTTACTCACAAACTATGCTAAATACATTCACAATCAAATCAATGCTACGCCTTTAGGGACAAAGATGTATCTACATCTGAGCAAAAATGTATCTCCTTTTTCAGTATGGTGAATTAGCTACCTCAAAATTTTAATTTCACTTATAGTGAGCTCATAACAGTAAGAAAAAAAAAAAGACTGTACATTGAACAATCAACTCTAAGCCCTGTAAGACCCTTCTTCTTCAAGGTATTAGACTTTGCAATTCCAAATTCAAATCTGTATGTTTACGTGTGAGAAACTGTCAAACAACACATACACTGCATAAAAAAGGCAGAAATTACAGAATTCACAGAATGACTAGGCTGGAAAGGACCTGCAAGATCATCAAGTCAAATCCAGCCCTAACACCTCAACTAAACTATGGCAATGAGTGCCACATCCAATCTTTTTTTAAACACATCCAGGGAAGGTGACTCCACCACCTCCCTGGGCAAGCCATTCCAGCACTTTATAACTCCTTCTGTGAAAAGCTTTTTCCTAATATCCAACCTATATTTCCCTTGATGCAGCTTGAAACTCTGTCCTCTTGTTCTGTATGTTGCTGCCTGGAGAAAGAGACCAACTCCCACCTGAACTACAGCCACCTTTCAGGAAATTGTAGAGAGTGGTAAGGTCACCCCGGAGCTTCCTTTTCTCCAGGCTGAACCCCAGTTCCCCTTTTTTTTTTGGTGGCGGTGCTTCACATGACATAGCAACTCTGAAATTACATGCTCAAAAAGAAGAGTGGTAATACTTACAGACAAGGTAAAACTTAAAAACTTTCAAAAGTAGACAATCCAGTTTGTAATAATTCTTCTAAAGCTGACAAAGGTCTTCACTGACAAGAGAGTAGTAGCTTTGTATTCTCAGGAAAGACAAATGCAAAGAGCTTGACAGGTATTTGTCAAATGCTGCATTTCATTGAACTCAAAAATCAGTGACAATAAAGCCAGAAGAAGAGAGGCCAAAGGTCTTAATTTTACAGAATTCGCAATTTGAAACTGCCATCATAGCAAAGTGTATATAAAGAGCTGCAAATATACCAGAGGGCAGGACCTAGGAGAATACAAACAAGAGAACATCAGCATACAGAAAACACTTGTCTGTGGAAATAAAGCAATACAAACATTCTCAAGAGAGAAGTCAGAAAGTGTCACACAAAACAGGCTGACCTAGAGCTGTTTTAAGTCTTGAGTCTATGCTGAAAAGTGACAACAAATTCCATCCCCAGGAATTTAAGAGCAGTAGCTTAGTGTGAGGTCAAAAGTAAAATATGCTGCTTTTTATTTCTGAGAGAGAGGCAGAAACAGTAATGTTTTACCCAGGGTCTTAACTAAGCTGTGTTTTCTTCAGCAGGCTCACCTGTGCTCTGCCATTCTTTTGAGAACACACTATCAGTTAGCTTTTGCCCCATTTAGGCAGAAGGTGACAGTGAAATGTGTGTGAGGAAAATAATTTCTGAATTTCTTCAACTGTGGATAGATTGTTCAATTTCATCATGATTGTCAGAATCAAAGTTGGTGCTGTGTAACAAAATTATACCATGACTTCCAAAAATCTGGTAGTGAAACATTTGATATGAAATCATTGGAAGCAACGCCCAGCTGGTAATGTTCTGAAAGGATGGAGAAGGAATCAAATCTTTCTTGGTTTCAACTTGTACTGTGTCAGTAGTACTTTGTAGATCAAGAGGCAAAGCAGGTGAGATCTGACATACTGTGAACTCACATGCAACCTTTGCAAAACTGAACTTTTCATCTTCCTGCAAAACCCTCTTCCCTCCTCCCTTTTTTACAGCCCTATTGCCAACACCACAAGTCGATGAGGCATGGAAACAGTCAGTGAGAATGGTAGGAATATGAGGCATGCTACAGCAGTACAATGCTACCATTGTTTTGGTAGGGTAAAAATCATCTTTTCTCAAAAGCCAATTTTTGCTTTATGGTACTGTAACAATTTTGAACTGCAACAGCAAATAGCAGTGAATATCTTGCCTCCACCAACTCTTTTACTGAGGTCTTCCCTTCTAACAATACCAAGATCCTATTAAGTGACAAGACAAATTAAATAACTTTTAAATTTACCACTAGCAGAGGAAACACAGTGGCAGGAGGATATAACCCAAGTCAGTAACTGCTACTGTTGGCAGTAGAAAGAGGATTCCTCTTTATAACACATCCAGAACAAAAGAAAATATATAAGTTGATGCTTGGGATCAAAAGAAAAGCTTAAGACCCAGTTTAAGAGGTAGAGTACTATACTGGGGTCATTAAATAAATATAATACCCTGAAACATAGAGGGCATTTTGCCAGCCCAGGTGACATCTTCCCTGTCACCATGTGCCAGTCTTTCTCTCCTCTACAAGCTTTCTTTTCTCCTCCCACACTAGAGCCCTCTGGTTTGTGCCTCTCTGGCACCTTTCCTCTCCAGTGCTTGGTTTTGCCTATGCCCACGACATGGCTCACACACTTCAGTCTACCTTCAGTGGATTATTTGGACTCTTGCACTGATTACATTCTGTTGCCATCACCAGGGATATGATAGCTACAAAATGAAAAGCTAGACTTGAAAATGGAGAAAAATTCATACCTATCCCACTCTTGAGTGGGAAATGGCAAATGAACTTCCTGGTTTACCTGGAAAGATCTGGTTTTGAGAGAATTTTAAGTAAAACAAAACACACTACAACCCAAATAAAAAATGAGAGGAAGGACAAGGAACAAAAAAAAGGAGGTTGTATTCAGTAGGTTCACAGCAATAAAATAAAAGCAATTATTCTGCCTCACAGTACTGCCACAAATACTGAGCTTCCTCGCAGCTTATGTTTCATTTGAAGGTTACATTTAGTCTCAAATTGCAGATCAAGACTGGACCTCAGTGTTTCTGCTCCTTCTATTTACCTGACAAGCTTCTTGCAATTACTTCCTTCCCTCTTATTTAGATCAGCTGTTGTGGAACAGGAAAATATTATTTGCAAATATTAATAAATTAATAGGTTTTGGAAAGTATTAGAAAATTTACTATTGGAAAACAACGAAATCTGGATATTTAAGTGAAAGTTGTCTTTCATTTATTCTTATCCCCTTACAAGGAGTTAAGGGCCTGGACTTGATAAACCATGGTTCTCAACCAATGGGGCTGTCTCAGGAAATCAGCCTTTTCCACTGAGCATGAAAATAGATACAAGCTTAGAGGCTGCTTTCCCAAGGTGTGAGTCTCTCTCAACATCTTAGAGATTTTCCGCAAACTGGACAGTATCTTTCTCTGAAGAAAACAGATGCCAAGGATTCATTTAACTTCCAGAAAATCTTGGTTAATTTGATACTGTATTCTCTTCCCATCCTATTTTTTCCCTATTCCTCTTTATCTTTCCTCTTTCACCACTAGTTTTCCTCCTGATATTATAGAGGAGGGAAGGGAATAATTTTTAGCAATAAATACATTTCTTAAAGTTATAGAAAGTGAAGTTACAAGAAGTAGAAACTCTTTTGTGAATTAAGTCTCAAAACAGGTGCTGGAGGAGCAGCCCTTGTAACAGGTACAGTGACAAAAGACCAGCAGATAATTTCCAGTGGTTTCTGTGGCATACAAAGTTGTTCTTGTATTAGGACCTCTTTCATGGAAAAGACTATGTTGAAAAATCAATCCAGAAGTAGTGAAACACAGGATTTCCAGGTATCTAACTTCCATTAGAATTCCATCAAGATAAGAAGTTCAAAAATTGTCTTTAGTACTCAGCACAAAGATACCTAAAAAGGCAACATCTGCCTGAACACTGAATTCAGGTCTTGTGGCACAGAACGAAGAACCACATGAGGTACTGTGCTATACCACACTTAAATACAGCAAATCCAATATTCAGTTTTCCTGCAGTAAACAACTTTTCCAATTGAGAGTATATCCTCATTTTCCTTTTGTTATGTTGGAGAGGCCTACATTGCAGCAGAGTCACGTTACTTCCTTTTCTAAAACCACAGGCACTGCCTGCTGCTGACACCAGGTTTGTAATGGCTAGATTTTGTCCCGTTGCAGCCGTTTGAAGAGCAACATTGATGGGAAGTTCTTGGTGGACGGAGTCCCCTTCAGCTGCTGCAACCCCAGCTCCCCACGACCCTGCATCCAGTACCAGCTGACAAACAACAGTGCTCACTACAACTACGATTTCCTCACAGAGGAGCTCAATATCTGGATGAAGGGGTGCAGAGAGGCTCTGCTGGATTACTATACTGCTATCATGAGATACATTGGCATTGCAGCATTGCTTATTTGGTTGTTTGAGGTAAGTCTCACAAAAATGGTCTCTATCAGATGAATCAGTCTTCTGTCTCTCTAGGATGGGAAATGATGACAGTGTAATGCATGAGAAGTGCCTCAGGAAGCACTTCAGGAATGTTGCAGGATTACCTTTAGTAAAGACAACTTTCCCAAAGTCCACAGAGCAGAAGGAAATCTTGTTAGGATGAGAACTACCAGAAACCATGTATAAAATTCTGTATATTTATAGGGCTTTTGCAACAGAATATAGCATATTCCCTTCCCTGATTCATTTATGGGATCAGATACGGTATGATAAACGCAGTGACACAACTGCAAGAAAATTTGGTGAGAAGGTCAAGAGTGTTAACTCAGTTTTAACAAATACATAAATTATGAATATGTCTTTGGCTCAATGCATTAATTTTAAAATTAAAATTGAGCATTTTATTAATATCTTAAAGCCTCCTCTTTGTATTGCTTAGTTTCACATATAGATAGTATTTGCAATCGTGGCATATCATCCTTTTAGAAGTAGATTATGCTGCTGGTTATGCAATCAAAATAAGTGCACCACAGGCAAGCCACATGCCTGCAAAGTTCCCGTGTTCCTGCTGACGTCTGTCGAGTTCTCTGGATGCTGCCATCTGCAAGTAAAGGACCCCCGCAATGGTACAGGCTCCTATAGAGTTTTCTTACTTTTTTAATGTTTTAGTTTTCTGACTATTGCTCTGTTGCACAAATATTAGTATTGTAATTAAAGTAGTTCACAACAGTCCTCAGGCAGTGCTAGGTGGGGTCGTGGTGCCAGAAATAACAGGCCTCTGAAGCACATAAAAAGCTGTAAGCCAGCTCTCTGTGCTCCTTTAAATATTGACAAGCTGATCTTGATTCCAACAGAACTATGAAAGTGGAGCTTTTTCCTAAACCTAGACATAAGCCTCTGCTATAGGCCATCCCTCTTAATTTTCATGCTTTGGCATGTAGAGGGCACATATGACTTACAAGGGAATGATTAAACCTCCTTGGAAGAAATATTGATTTAATCAATGTCAGCAGAAAAAAATTCACTGAAATTAACATATTACAAGTTTTTCTTTCCCAGTGACCGATGGTTCCATTAACTGATCATCCATTCTACATCAATTAGTTGCAGTCTCTGAGGCTAGAAGGTTCATGAGTAATTCTAGCTATTTATGTACTAATAGCATGCAAGGGGGATTGTTAGCTGAAGAATGAAGAGAGAATCAATCCATCTCTCCCTGCTATCTTTAAAAATGTAATTAATTGGAAAAGTGGTTAGATACATTGCTGGGATAAAGAGTCTGTCTGCTTTACTCACTTATGAGGCCTGTAAATACAAAAGTCAGAAAACTGACTGAGTGATAGGACTGAGGCTGCAGTTTCAACTGTTTATCCATTAACTGTTTCTTACAGCTCTCTGTACTGATTGGTGTCCGGTACCTACAAACAGCCATGAAGAATGTCCTTCTGCTAGGAGATCTGGAGGGTGAATCAGATGGTTGGTTACTAGAAAACAGTTTTGTGGAAACTGCCAAATACAACATTAACATCATTAAGAACCTCGGCAAAGCCAACCAGATCTCCACTGTCTCAGGCATGAACGACCCCAACATTAACATTCAAAACACAGACTGTGACAAAACTAATATTACAACAAAATCTATCCCTGCAGCTAGGTAGGCAAATCTTCCAAGAAATGACATCACAAGTATAGCTTTATTCTATTACAGTCCTACAGTCACCAGATTTTATCTGGTGGAAGAAAAAAAAAAAAAAAAAGGTAGAAAAACTAGCAAAACAACTGAACCACAGACTGGTGACAACTCCAAAAATGCTGATACTTCTTTGCATGGATGTGTTTTTACCTGTGAAATTCCTGATTCTCAACACTGCAGAAAACTTTAGGAATTTCCCCCATTTTCTCTTCTTTACTTACAGACTTCTATCATGGTCTGAATGCATCAGAATAATCATTATACACAAGCAAATACTTCAGATAAGATGGATCTACATGTACTAACAGAGAGATTAGCTGAATAGGTACCAAGGAAGCTTGTCATTACACCTACAAAAATGCCAGGAGCAGGGAAATCCTGAAAGAATTTACTACACTGGATAAAAAGATTCTTTACAAAAAAGACAAAAACTTCAATGAAGATTCTGTTGGTGCAAGTTGGGAAACAGGAAAATTTAACAAAAATATACATATATTACAGCCTAAAATAACTCACCAGGTATGTGAAATTCAGGTGAAGGCAATTATCACAAAAGTATTTCACTTGTTTTTCCCCCAATGACTGAAGTATCTTTTCATTCCCCCCCCCACACCCCACAGTAGTTCAGAGAAAGCCAGTTGCCCCACTTTCTTGAAAGTCAAAGGGTACAGCTGAAAGGAGTTCTCTCACTAAGAAAACTAACTGCCAGCTTGTGCAGGGATATTTAAACTTCCAACTAGCATGTGACAGCACAAATTTAAAAACTAGTAGATATTTCCTATGAAACAAACACTAATAATCCTAGATGCTTGAAAGCTCCTTGTTTCAAAAGTACTTACCACACTGATCAAGGTGGGGGGGAAGGGATTATTTAGAATCAGTGAAGGCAGACATATGGACAGCTCACACATCACGCCCCGGGTACAACACTCAGGAGCTTTGTCAATGCATGGAGTGAAAGCCTTCAAATGCCCAAAACACCTGTAGTTACAGGATGCCCTATGACTGTAATTGATCATTAATAGTCAGCAGGAAAAAAGTATCAATAAAAAAGAGAAGTGGAAAGACCAAATAAAATACTTTACTTGTTACTGCTGTGAGTGCATTCTTTGTGGATAATCAAGTTAAAAGTTTTATCACTGAAATATTTGAAACGGAACCATTCCTGCTTTTGAAAGTGCAGAGTAACAGTAAAAATTTCTTTACCTAAACACTGTTGTATTCCACAACACTAGAAAAAGCAAAAATTGTACTATAAGAACATATATATATATAGTAAATAAATTGTGCAATGTAGTAATCCATAGTGTAATTCAAACAGGGTATGTGCATGACCATAATTTCAACTGGAATTCCTTCACTGCCTAACATGTTAGGCCTACACTTAAGTATGTTAAAAGCCCTCCAAAGAACTAGACTTGTAAGCTGAGACTTCTTCCACAAGAATTGTTAATTCTTCCCTTTGCACTGCACTTACCTGTATGCCTACGTCTTCCCTTCATTGCATTGCAACCACTTTGCCCAGTGGGGGATTAAAACTTAACTGATGAGTAATTCCTTCAGCAATTTCTGAGAGCCAGAAGTACTTACCAGCAGCTCTATAATTAGCTGATACAGGAAGAAAAGAATGAATACAGAAAGTTGTAGTTCCTGGAGAGATCAAGGAGAAAGACAGTAATGTACTGGAAACTAATCAGATTTTGTGTACGTTTTTTTCTTTAAATGAAATGTATTTTTTTCAGATGAGTATGCCAAGTGTCAACTCTGTCAGTTAATAGCAGTTACTTCCTCAACACAATTTTATTCTACTTTTGGTAAAAAAGTCCTAGACCTCAATAACTAAAGCTTGCAGAATTACAAGAACTTTGAGCTTACTCTTTTGATAGCTTTCTAGTTCATAGATTTGTCAAGAATCTGCTCTGAAAATACAGATTTGGAAGGAAGAGTGACCTGATCATCCAGCCTCAGGATCTCTATCAAGACAAAGAAATGTCATCCAGCAATTGCTATAACACATTACCCAAAGAGCAGGGGTGTAAGTATCCAGCTGTATCCAGATACACAATTTTTTCTGCACCCCCCCCCCCCCCCGGCTCATTTACTTGCATATGAAGAAAACACATTTTACCATAAAAGACTAATTAGCATTTAGCACATTAACATTTGTCTCTCAGCCAACTGCCCCAAACTGCAGCAGTGGAATGTGACTGATTTTGAAATTAGCTTAGATTCAGCATTAATCTCACAGGGAACAGTCCTTGTCTGACCTACTACCAGTAATTATTTAGTTATTAGACTGTTAATTTCCACCCTGTCTAGGCATTCAGAGTCTCCACTGATACAGATGCATTACAAAAAGATAATAGCTCATTTCACAGTTATCAGGATAAAAATTACTTTTGTGAATAAATGCTTTCTCCTTTGCTTTGTAATTCTTGATTTCTTCAGAACATGGAAGTGCTACACCCTACATATCTAGCTTCCTTTACAGCACCTGTCACAATAGTTTGGGTTTCCTGCAGTATTTAACACCAGAGGCACTAGATCAAGGCAACAAACTCGGGTAGCACCACAGACTCCATCTTTAATTCTCTGTAATTTATAAAGACAGAGATGGCATTAGTGAGCCAAGCCTTTAAGCTGGGGCATCTGCTCAGATGCAGAAATAAATACGATTTGGGGGACACTTCTCATCCTATTTGTTACTAATGCCTAATCCAGCCAGAATTTATAACAATACAGCAAATTCTAGAGTAAGGGACTCCCCTATGCATAAAACTATTTCATTATCAAGTTATTTAATTAAAAAATAAAATAAACACTGTAACGTTGAGTTTCTGGTGAAAGCACTATGAGAATTTCTTTACAATTTCTTTACAATGCTCTTCCTTTAAAGCTTTCTTATTGCCACTGAAAACACTTGCTCTATGTTGATCCCAGAGAAAAAACAGTAAGAAATATAAACACACAGCACATTTAGGATTTTGTTAAAATGAACATAGCTCAAGCAGAACTCTAGTACCTAGGGATGAGCATCTCAATACTTGTATCCAAAGAGGCCATTATTACATTTCAGGCACAATTAAGGAGGAGATGTAAGGTTCTGCAGTCTGCTGAAAAAGACTAACCACACATCTTCACAAATACAGCAAGGACTTCAAATTATCATGAAATCCACAGCCCCCACTTTGTGCTTCACAACGTTTTGATGCAGCTCATTCACTCAAGCATGAAGCCTGGAAACCTTCTAAAATTAAATCTGTAAGTTGTTTGACAACCTGTATTTATACAGCACAAACTATACTCCTTTCCTTGACACTGATCTCATGAACAACAGTCAGACAGCAATAAGAAAAGTAAGGTCCCATTTTAATGTCTCTCATTTAACTCTGTACTTGGTCTCTTACTCACCATTATACAAAATCATGTATATATCACCTCTTGGAATTTCAGTTTGCTCTCCTTCAATGCAAATTTCCTTTACATAACTTCACTTTCATGTATGATTTTGACTGTACTGAATGCAACTTCAGAGAAATGTAGCTAGGACTAGAAATAGTTAGATTTGAAATACACATAAGAAAGGGGATTTTCATTATTAGCCATTTTTTTTCCTGTATCAACCTTCCAATTCAGCCTACCTGTAAAATACTGATAAAACCAGAGATTTCACCAGAGAAACCAAACGACTTCTATTTTTGATAAAGTATCTTTGAACACTTTGTCAAGTAATAGGTTAGAAGAATCTAAGTAATAACTTAGATGCTGTATTATGAATCTGACTAGTTTACATTGGAGATTATTCAAGGCTGTTGTCTAGAAAATAAAGAGGATTTCAACCATAATGCAAAACATATAATAGCAAAAATACTCCTCTATGTAACTTTGTACTTTGAGACTTTTATGACACCACTTTTTACACACACTTTTATGACTTTTATGACACTTAGTGCTGTGGCTTCTTTGGTTTTATTCCGTAATTAAAAGGATTCTTATTCTAATTTTCTTCAGAACATTTTTGCTAGTAGACTTCAATCTACCTCTACCTTTTCAGGAATTAGTTCTTAAAAACCATTTACCAAGAATAAGCATAAAGAGCAACATCATTAACACCTAAATGGTGCCCAAAGCTTCAACAAAGCAGTGGGGACATGATGACAACGAGCAGCCTGTAACATAAAAAAGAGCAAGAAGTACTGGCCCTACCTATGTAAAAGATGTCTTGACTGTTTGCTTAGGTCTATGATAAACCACTTTTTTTAAAGTATTTATCACAGCACATTAGACCAACACTAGACCAAGTTTCCCTTTCTAGAGATTAAGTATATGCCAAACAGTACAGCCAGTTCTTGGAGAAGATACAAAACCAGAAACACTGAACTAGATCAGTTCCAGGACACAAATACTAAATTCTGTATTTAGGATTTCTTTTAGAAATTTAGGTAGACACTGCAGGAATTTGCATCTGTAAAATACTAGGTAGGATAAGTTTCAAGTGGAGTGTATCTATACATAAGAAAAAGCATGTTACCATTCCTTACAGTATGACCACGATTCAGCCTACACAGATAACTGATAGTTTACCAACCATTAACCAGCTCTTCTCCTTTCATATACTCACAGACACCACCATAACACACTTGTAAAATGAACTGTGAGGTGCCAAAGCGCCTTCAAATAAAAACTGAAAAATCTACGAGAAGTTATTTTATTTTCTTTTTCTTTTTAAATATACATATACAAGATATTTTATTTCAAAAGCACAACATTATACAAGTTTCAAATTTACATTTTTGCAATTTAAGATACCAGTATGTGCATTATCAAATAACTTCTGTCAGTTTGGATGGAACAGAAATATGTGGCGTAAGCATCTTGCGGTCACTAAATACAGATTATACTCACAGTGAACAAAACTGCATAGTAATTTATGAAATGAAAGATGACCACACTAGTCAGTGAATGATATGGGAGCCCATTTGCTAAATTAGTATGCGCAAACATACAGAAAGATGCAATTTTCCTCTCCCACTTCTTTAGCTACAAAGATTTCCAGAGCTTTAAAGGAGCTCACCTGCTCTTACCAGCTCCTGTCCTTGTATACTACAGTTCAGATAGAAAGCAAAACAAAGCAATCTCACTGTATATTGACTAATGGGAATTCTGAATCAGTGAAGTGCAAGATAACTGAAAGATTTTGATAACTGAATACATAAATATCAGAGGGAAACAGTAAAAGAATACAGGTTTGGTATCAATGAGGCATTTGCCAGTCTTCATTCAATATTTTTGTTGGTAAGCAGTGTTTTGATGACATAAAAATCACCACTGCATGCAAGTTTTCATTACAACTGTTCTAACAGTACATGTTTCAAACGTGTTTTAGAGAAGACTAAGAATTAATGCCTATCTTTATAGAGTTTAATATTCAGGTTTCAAATCTGACAGAATCAAAATACGGAAAATGGTCTTCATTTCAAGAAACAGAATCCCAGGAAATATACCAAAGCCAACTTTTTATATTACTGGGGAAGATTACAGTGAAAGTATTTAAAAAAGTATTTGAAACCAGAACAATGTTTGAGATCATTGGTATTCCATCCTTAGATTAGTTATGGTGCTGTTCAGTGCACTCATACATACATACTCAAAAACATTTTAAAAAGGCCCAGAAGAATGGTATTTAATTTTAAATTATTAATTGTGATTCTACTATCTCTCATGTAATTGTGGGAAAAGAAGACAAACAAAAAAATCATACAGAACCACACTCAAACAATAATTTGAAAACCTCCCCTTGAAATTCTTATTAAAATGGCAGAAAAGAATCCAAATAGCAAAGGGGCAGGGAAATTGAGGGTAGTGACAACTTCAACTTTCACATGGAAATGGCATCTCCTGGGAAAGCGTTTTTACCCATCACATTACAAATTCTTCATGTATATTATGGCTGAAATTCAGAAAACAGAACAACGTTTAAAACTGAAGCACAATCACATATCATCGAGAGAGAGTTCAATCACAACATGCTATTAACTACTGAAGGGTAAAGAGACAGACTTAGCCACCTTTTCTTCACTTTTCTGCTCTACCTCGCATTGAACCACTGAACATGCCTCTCAAAACACACCATTTCATTTATGCAGACTTCAAAACATGCTCCAAACAAAAGTGACAGAGGATGATGAGTGGAAAATCCTTCAGATATGGGCAAACTTATTTCTGATTCTAAAACTTGCTGCTTTTGGGCCTTGATTTTAGTCCAGAGAGAGCTTTGAAGGCCATTTACTTTACTGAGGTCTCTGGCTCTTGTACAGCTTACAGAACTGTACACTACAACTACCTACCTGCACTGTTTTCACTCTTGATTCTTGGGGAAGGTCTCAGAAGACAAACTGTAAAGGAAATAAAACTAACCACAACCTAGGCAAATGGTGAAGCCCCAGACCTCTTATGGTATACATTAATGGAGGATAAATTCTTTAGATAAAGTGCAGTTCTGGCAACGCAAAAAGCCAAGACCTAATTTTTTGATGCAACAAGCAAGATGGTAATCCCTCTCATGCACTTTTTATCCCACACTTCTCGTTGAAAGAATTAATCAATGAAAACTCTTCATTAAATCCCAAAGTATATCTGAATGCAAGCTTGTTCTGTAAAACTTATTCTTTATTGTACCTGTTGCTGCAGGTGACTAAAGACCTGGCACCACTTTCACTCCAATATTATCTCAATCTATTTAAAGCTTCGCTAAGCTTGGGAAAAGAACCCAGGAAGAAAGTAAAGGAGGCTTTTCCTTGGCAACATCACTTAGATATGTTCTCAAGGTATGGAAGAGACAAATGTGGTGTGTGCTCTGAAACACAGCATTTGGGAACTGTCCTCATGAAGACATGTGAAACAATTCAAACTTCTGAAAAAAAAAAAAGAAAATATTTCTGGTTCAGTAATAGTTATAGAATGTGGTTTTCCTTTTTTTTTGGGGGGGGGAAGAAAAAAAGAAGAAAATATATGATATGAGTTTCTGTTTTAATGCATCAGTGATACATCCCACCTAGCGAATCCATCAATTGTCTGAACTACAGAAATCACTTGAGTAGATTTTTTACTGCCACCCTCCTTTCCTTTTCCAAAGCACTGCCACAGGTAAGAGTCTTCACTAAAATCAAGAGACTCAGAGCAGTTGCCAGTTGAATCCGAAGAAGATCTGATTTGTTTCTTGGCTCCTGGCAATCTCCTCTATGATGCAGTGCTGCTGCCACAGCAGATGGAGCTTCCGGTAACGCTCCTGACATAAGTGCAGGGGATTGCCTCTTCTTCAGAGGGGAAAAGAGAATAACCAGTTAGCATATCAGAACAGCAACTGATAAACTGTCCAATTAAAAGGCTAACATTAACACTAGACTAATTAAAATTAATTAAATTACAACAAGTCTATTTGAAATGTAAAAATATCTCTACTTGTGACAAGCAATGTCTGCCATTTCTGTGATGACACTTCAGCAATGACAGTTCTCACATTTTTCTGATGAAATACATACAAACCATTCTTGAGAAAAGAAAGAAAATTTAAAGTACCGAAAAAGTATCTTTTCTTATTATAAACTACCCATTCCTGACTAGAAACTGCCAGCAGTTCCCCAGGCCAAGACACACATTACATACCGTGCCATACACACTAGCCTGAAGAATGTGTTGTCCAGTGGGTATAAGAAAGGAAGAGATATAAAATGGAAAGGTAGGAAGTCAAACATTTACTTACTTTAGACCTGGATCTGTTTCTCCATATTCATCCAAGTAGGGTGCAGGATATAAGCAGCCCCTGGTTTTACCTTCAATGAGGACAACTTTGCATTCCCTGATTCTTAAAGACAAGAATAGCTGCATTTAAAATACAGCTCCAAGCAGGCTCTTCCCTTTTGGGTGAGCTATAATTTATGTCAAAGCAATGTGTCTTTATCTCAGACAAAAAGAATCAAATGCTTTGACAATTTTGTGACTTCTGTCCTAATATTCCCCATTATTCTTTAACACATTGAATTCGAGCTACTCACTTGAGAAACATGCAGACTCCAGCTCCACATTGAAGAGCATGAGAAGTACAGGCTCCCAGCTCCTCCCCATTCACTAGTTCCTGACAGCAAGTATTCTGAGAACACAACATTGCCCCACAGAATAAACACAATACTGGGTGTTTTTGTTCATCGTCAGAAGACCGTGGGCATCTGTAGGAAGTGTAGCAAATGTCAATTAAGGTTAACATTCCTCAAAAAAAAAACCCAGAAAGACCTATCCAACCAATTAAAAATCCCAAATCACAATCAAACAGAAACCTAACACATATTTTGTCAATCATTTCATATATCTGATTCCTTATGTTGTATTTTCACCCTGCTTGAAATTATTTATCTGCAAGATATCTGCTTTGAGTAGGAGGTTGAACTAGATGATTAACAGAAGCCTCTTCTGACCTCAATTATCCTATGATTCACTCTTCTTGGCATGAAACAGTGCCATCATCTGGGCTTGTTGTGTCCAGTGCAAAAATAATTTTCAGGCTTATGGCCAAACTAAATGCACATTGCACAGGAAAAAAAATGACCAGCAGTGTAAGCAATAAAAATTTTAAATGGTGTCGTATCAAACACAAGTGGCTTCATTTAGCAAGCTGTTGTGTTTCACATTTGAAGTGAACGGGTGCTAGTACTGGCCAGTATAGCCATAACAGTGTCTTCAGTTCAAAAAAAAAATCTGTATTCTTTCAACACCAGTAACTGCAAGAATATAAAATCCACTAGACGTGACAAAACACCTAACAATACAACTAAATATGCCACATCTTACCTAAACTGAGAGGCTTGGTTCAGAAGGCAGCTGTAGTCTTCAGGAAGCTCTATTAAATGATTTCTTTTCCTAGGATACCTGGGTAAGTGGAATAAAACTATTATGAGAATAATAAAGAGTAAAATAAACAATAGAATAAATAACCATTAATCCCTGCTAAGTTTCTGGACATTTTTGTAGAAGTCACAATTCTAGAGCAATTCTTCAGTCCTGGGATCCCAATTGAGAC
The DNA here is from genome assembly GCF_009819655.1 of Sylvia atricapilla. NCBI lineage: Eukaryota > Metazoa > Chordata > Aves > Passeriformes > Sylviidae > Sylvia > Sylvia atricapilla. Next base: position 26,875,753 of record NC_089145.1, read on the forward strand.
ACTCCACATGGGAGCTTCAACATTTCTAATATTCCAGCAAAGGTGGTGAACTTAAATTTCACATATAACCTACATGTATGAAGACATTTCAGATATTTCAGTTGGCTTTTGTTCTTTCCTAGGGCAGGACAGATTACTTGTCTAACAATGCTGTACAATCTCAATGAAGAGTCAGTGTATGAGGAATAAAAAACACAACATTTAAAGACAAATGTACTTTCAGTAGTAGAGCAGAAGGAATAAAAGACAAAGTCTCTAACTTGCCCACAATAAACACTTCATTCTTTCAAGTGTTTTAAGTAAAAAAAAACAACAGTAGAAAACAACAACAGTAAGCTTACCTTATTGCAATGCTCTTCCCTTTCAAACAACTTAACACCACTGGATCAGCACACCACCTATTTCAAACAAACATTTGCAGATGACAACATTTTGATAAAAATATACATTTAGGTTCGTTAAATGAAACTAGTAAGTGATAAGCAAACACAACACACTGTCAGAAACATTGATAGTTCCACCTAAAACTGTGCAAGAAAAAAACAGGGCGTTTTTTACAGTTTTCTTTGGGAGACTGGTTTAAGTTTGCACATAGGAGGAAAAACCTGCGTGAAAAAACATTCTAAAATGATCATAATGCACATGCAAACACAAGAATTACATGGAGTTAAAAAACATAAGCAGTCTTCAGACATATTCAGTTTCTCCAAGTGGGCTACAACACACAGCACCTTTAGAAATTCATGGGCTACAAGACACAGCATAAATAAATATTGTACATTCTAAGAGAAAAACATTTGCTGTTTTTATTAAATAATCATGACCTAATGTTTATTTTACAATGGTTTATTGCATGATGTGTGCTTGCTTAAAATGGCCAAACGTGTCTATCAAAACAGTGGCAAGTACTGGCCAGTTACTGAACAGAGGAACTCCTAAGTTTAAGATGTCTTTTAAGTTATTTCTTAAAAAAAAAAAAAAAAAAAAAAAAAAAGAAGGGAGAAAGAACAGCAGCAGATGGTCAATCTAGTATGCTTCATTTAACACATTTCTCAACAATCATCAAATTTAGTCCTCTGAAATAAGATTCTGTGAAAAAACATATGGGAACCTGCATGATGATTTGGCAACTGTTACTATTACGTTAAATATGCAGCCTCCTACTTGAAACCTCTTTTTTCTGACTAGGAGCACTATTTGTTAATCCTGCTTCTAGTGATCTTTCCCAACGTTCAGAAGCAGCATCTTCTCTGTTCTCTTAGAAGCACTTCTATGTCTTTAAGCAACTATGTAGGAACAAGTAAGACAAACTTATTTAATAGTTTACCTGTAAAAACTAATCTATTAATTTATAAGTAATAATATATACTACAAATGGAATTGATAATAATGAAACTGTATGTAGGGAACTGTTTAGGTCAGCTATATGGACTGTTGGAAATCAACAGTTCAAAATGTCCCTCAATGAAAAAATCTGGACAACAAAAGTCAAAATGACTAGGGGCTAAAAAACGCAACCAAACAACAATGCAGTAAAAGCCAATGTGAGTCAGAGAATTCTGCCAAGAACCAGGTATAATCATGACTGCCACCAGGTGCTCAAATGTCTCTGTATTTAATGTGACCATTCTCCAACAATTTAGCTAGATTATTCTTCACTGGGGATGGGAGATGGTGTGTCTGTTTATTTAATTTAGGTTTTGAATGCAGAATTTAACCGATTATTTCTTTACTACTAAAGAATGAATGTTTTCTTTACTGCTGCTTTCACAAACTGAAAGAGGAGAGATTTAAGTCAGAAATTAAGAAGAAATTCTTTCCTTTGAGGATGGTAAAATACTGGAACAAGCTGCCCAAAGAAGTTGTGGATGCCCCAACCCTGGAGCTGTTCCAGGACAGTTTGAATAAGCCTTGGAGCAACCTGGTTTAGTGGAAGGTGCTCCTGCCCATGGCAGGGGTGTTGGACCCAGGTGATCTTTAAGGTCCCTCCCAATCCTTTAACATTCCATGATTCCATGACTGCAGATGGCAATGTACATAATGCTCAAACTGTACCTTTTAACCATTAAGCCAATTTCAACATCCACCAGTCTATTTCGCAAATGCTGAAAAGAAATAATACAAAGCCCCACCCTGTCAGCTACTTGATTTTCTACCTTCTCATTTTATAGCTCATGTCATCAGCACTTTTGCTGTAGACAGACTAAAAATGGGCAAATGAACATGGACTGGCATATCAAACATACAAAGGTTTAAAATAACTTCTGTCTGTATGATTTCATATAGGTCTGCAAGCACTAGTTCTCTAAACTATAATCATCTAATATTAGAATTATCATAGAGTGCTTTATGGTTTTGAAGTCTTTTAAGAGATTCAGTGTACTTGTGCAAAATGTTTAGAACTTTATGAATTTGAGCTCATTTATTGTCAGTTTTGATATAGAATTCCTACAGAGCTACCAAAACAGAAAAATATGGCCTGTCCAGTCCCTGTTAGTACCTTTGAAGCAGTGGATTTACTGTGTCCCAATATTCATGGAAGAGCAGGAATAAATTCGTAGGTAGAGAGAGGTAACTACAAAGTGCCTTGAACTGCCCTTCTTCAGAAACTGCAAAAGAAGACAAGAACAACTGTTTAAGTATTTCAGCACTGCTGGACAATTCACTCAAAACTAGAAAACTCCAGATCCCTGTTCGACTGAATAGTCTGTATCCTACAGCTTCAGCATAGATCCTACGTAGTAAAACTGGAGATTATTCTACCAACTTAATCAGAGCTATAATAATTTGGATTAGCTGAGGATCTGTTTAAACAAATTTGATATATACTAGTAAGTATTTTTTAATGCATAGGTTACTGTAATAACAGAATCCTTGGCTTAAATTACTGCATAACATGTAACATAAGTGCAGTAGATTTCTGTACTTGCATTTCAGTTTTTCACTATCCTTATGATAGTCCTCAATAATATTAAATTTTCCTATAATCAAGTCAGCGATAACATTACATGAAATTGGGGTAATTTTATAGTTTGCTGGGTGGCCACTTATTGTCTCTGCTAAAGAAAATTATGTTGTTGGTTCACTAGAAAGACTCCTCCCTACAGAATCAAAATCCAGACTCCTGGTAAGGATAACAGGATATCTCAACGTGCAGAGATCTTGACTTGTAATAAATAATAAAATTCAAACTTAGTTGACAGTTTACATAAATCAATTTTGCTTTTTTGTTGTTGTTGTTATACATGTTGTTATATTTTGGTTTTGTCGTTATATATTATATGAGTTATATTTTGTCTGTTATTCATAAAAATTATTGTCGTTCTTTCCAAATAGTTGATGATTCTGTGTTTCACTGCATTTTCACACATGACAAAATATTTATTTTGGGGATTAGTATCAGTAATGCGTTAGGATCCTTCAAGGAAGAAGCTTAAGTTTTATACTGTGCTTTGGATCTACTTGGTTTTGTTTTGCTCAATCCTTGTATCTTTAGTGTTTACACCCACTAACACTACACAAAAACGCTGAGTTTTTAAAATATATTTCAGGTAATTTCTCAGGTGATATAACCTAAATTCCTGAAATTATCCTTAAACTGCTGAATCTTTATCAACAAGTACTTATTATCAATGCATCGCTGATAATTCCCACATACTCAGAAGTAAGTCTTCTACTATGCAAAGAAGGCCAAGACAACTCAGTTTCACATGCCTGTCCCTTCCTTCACAAATTAGTAATTCCTTTACTTTTCAAGTCTTACTTTCATGTATTGACTATTGTTAAGTTATTGTGAACATCTAAAAATTCTTTCAAAACTAAAAAGGTCAAACATTTGTTTTCTCATATTTACCTTGTAGTAGTTCCTCAGGTGGAGAAACTCCCAGCAAATAATGAAAAAATAATGCAGCACAACGAAGGTAAGGCATGATGCCTTTTTTAACACAATCCCACACAAGCCAGCCTGGAATATCCTGACTAAAGCAACTGTGAAACACAAATGAGAAATAACTGCAGTAGTTCATAGTGCAAATCATTCTAGCACTATCACATTTTGGCTAGCATTGGTAGAATGGTAGCTGTGTAGAAACAACCCTCATGTACCCCAAATTCTATGAAACACAGCCACCAGTTCTTAACTTCCAACTTCCCCTTTGCCCAAGGAATGAGTATTGAGTTTATGAACCACACTTGCATTAAATCTTCAAGTCTGAAAAATGGGCACCAACACTCAAATAAGCAACAATGTTCAGCTTTACACTTATCCCCCTTTTGTAGTAGGACCATTTCCTTCTTTCTGGATTCCATTTGTAACATGAGATCTAAACCATAATAATCAGAACAAAGAAAAAATAAATACTGCAGTTGGACGTATTTCTCTCCGCAATGGATACAGGTATTGCTTCGCCCTCAGGCTAATGATTTACCCTGCAGTTCACAAGAAGTAGCCACTTTAAAAGCATTTTTTCACCACTTTCAGTGTTCAGGAGTGTAGGAAGGAAGCACAAGGCACTGGGCTAACACCCCATACAAAACGAGTAATTTTTTTTTCTGTCTTCTGTGTTGTCCTGGTCAATCCTGTGGATTGCCGTCTTCTCAGGAAAATGTAATGCTACAGTTGAACTGCTACTTACCCACTGGTGTACTGGCAAACTTCTCTACAGAAAGACTGTGCAGACTGTGCCTCCTCACTGTTGTCGGATGAGTGAGCAGCAGGGGATTCTGCACACAAAAAGATGAATCCTCTGTAAATGCACTCTATCTGGATACGCTTCTCTTTTACAAACACAAACCCCTTTTTTATTATTATTCAATCGCATTACAGAATTGATTCCACTTTAATTTGCTTAATTCTTTTTGATTTGCTGTTTTCTGTCTTAAAAATGAATGCTGTCTGGAAGCATTCAGAATGCTTTCTGTCTAAGACTGGATGCTGTAAAGAAGAATCAGGACTACTCCCTCACTGCTTATCCTCATGTAAAAACTGCTTCCTTCCCTTGAACTTTCAAAGTTGTCCTACATAGCTTAAGCTACAGAAATTTTTTAAAACATCTAGATTTTTTTTGTAATTCCTATCATACTGAAGAAAAAACTAAGTACTAGCTAGAAAGTCTACTGGTAATTTTTAACAATGTTACGAAACAGAGAGAAAAATTAAATTCTCTCCTATCAGTTTACAGGATTCTGTATTCAGATCTGGATATTTACTAAGTTGAAGGGTAAAGAAGATTTTACTTCCCAAATCCATACTGATTATCACTGTGCAGCTCAGTGATGCTACCAGAAATTTTATTCTTGTGCAAGGAGTGAAGAAGGGTCAAGTTACCCCCCTGAAATGACTGACTGACAGGAGCAAGTACTGGTATATCAATAACTATTTTGTTTTCTTAGCCTAAGCACACAGAAGTGATATAATGAAAAGCTCTGAACTTGATGTAGCTCTATTTAATTTTTACCAGAAAACAGTTGTTACTAAGTTTTCACACTTATGAGTGTGTTTATACCTGGAAGATACTAATGCTATCAATCCATTATTTTTAAGAAACTGTGCAAAAATGCAACACAAATATACATCTACCTGTTGCTGAAGAGATGACAATTTGCATTATGTGTGCCAGTGTTGTCAGATGGAAGAGGTAGAGGTGATTATAGGCTGAACTAACCGATGAAGGCTGCAAGTCTACAGCATCTTCCCAGTATAAAGATGGAAAGGATAACACAGTTCCCACCTACAGTGAAAAGTAAGAGGCAAATATTAAAGTGTCAAAAATTTGGTAATAGATACAAGGATAGCAATTATATTCTTACCACAGATTTGTATTTTATTTCTGTAGTCTGTAGTATCTTGCTAATTTCAATTCAAAGCGTAGCAAGAACTCACTGGAAAGTATTAACCGTTTGTGCACTAGGGCATGTAGGAAACTCAGACAGAGCTGCACGGTTTGCCAGTTTAGAGATATGCCATGCACAGTTCCTAAAAAGCTTAATTTCTGTTCTTTGACACAAGACAAAGCACACTGAAAAAAGAGGGTAATGGGACCAAGCATTAGATTAAAGGGCAGCCAGGGCAAAAGAGATTTTATTTGGAGAGTTTGGTTTTGTTGGCTGTTTTCTTGCTTAGGGGTTTTTAACAGTTGAAAAATCTATAATAGAGATTTGTATTAAGAGGCTAAGAAAAATACGGAAGGTAATGAGTATCACCATGAAGAAATCAGAAGGCATGAGATACTGACTGAGATGATGGGAAAGTGAGGGAAAAAAACTGAATGTATTTAAGTTTATTTTTTTATGCTTAATAACAATGGAAGCGGTAAAAAGAAGACTGAGATTGCAAGAATGAAATTTAATAAGAACAAGGCAGCAGACTTCAAAGTTACCAGAACTAAAAATAAACATATATAGCAGTCTTCTGTAATAATTTGATTGCTGCTCATGTATAATGATTTGACTCATGCACGTGAACAGATACTATTTACAGAGTACAGTACACAAAAACCTATGCTTAAAAGAAAGTATTAATATGAAGAATAAAATAAACCTGCTTACCAAAACGTGGAACATATCTACTTCTAAGAGTGATGGAGTGTCCTCCCCTTTAAAGTTTGGTAGGAGAACTACAAAATAAAGGTATCAGTTAAACATATAGCATGCATTTTCTTCTTTTGGATTGAACTGCAGGATCAGAATCTGATTTCAGAGCTTCTATCATTTCTGTGTTTTCAAACAAAGGTCCATACCTCTAAAGTAAGGATCAATTTATTTAACTCCTTACCACTGATTTAACTGATTGTGCATGTTTAGCTATTTCCATATGCCCAAACAGATGACAGTATTAATTAAAGGATCTTCAAAATTCTGAGACCTAACTCTTTACTTCTCCAGCTCTAATAAATCACACACAGTGTTAAGGGTGAAGGTCCTTAGGCACCTCAACACTAGGTGCCTCACAACCTCACCCAATACAAAAGCCTAGGAACCACACCTAACAGTCTGATCAAATAGAAAGCAAATCAGAGAGTGGGATTCACAAAGGGCACCATACTAACTCAATAAGAAACATGGGGGAAGCTACATGCCTCTAACTAGCCCTCACTGAGACTGAAATATCTTAAGCTAGGCTTCAAGCAGCCTTTGAAAGTACTGAAAGTCAGAAAATATAGAATGGTTTGCATTGAAAGGGAGCTTAAAGATCATCCAGTTCCAATTCCTCTTCAAAAGGCAGGAATGTGACTTGCTAGATTAGGTTGATGAGAGCTCCATCCAATCTGACCTTGAACACTTCCAGGGATGGGGCAACCACAACTTCTTTGAACAGCCTGTTTCAGTGCCTCACCACTCCCACAGTACAGAATTTCTGTCTAATAGTTAATCTAAACCTAATCTTTTCCAGTTTAAAACCATTTCCCTTTGTCCTGCCCCTATCTATATCTATAAAAAGTCCCTCTCCCTCCTTTTTATAAGCCCTCCTAAGATACTGGAAGGCTGCAATGAAGCCTCCCCAGAGCCTTCTCCTCTCCATGCTGAGAAGATGAGGTCTCACAATTAAGAAATATCTATTTTGTAGCTTTATTCCCCTGTTCAGAAGAGAAATTGCAGAAACAGTTGGTTCCCATCTGTTCCAGACTTGAGTATCTGTAGGTCTGGGTAATCCAGGGTGAGTTCAATCTACTACCCTTGATTTCAGGCAACTGAAGTGAGCACTGCTGTATCCAGTACTCCAACCCTTGCTTCTGTGCTGTGTTAACCTGTGTGCCACTTCAGAAGAGAAACTTCAGCAACACAAAAGGTATTAAATAAAAGGACTGCAGTACCTCCTAGAAGACGAATCAGATGTTTCTGAATCAGGACCTGTGGGGATGTTGTTCTCTGAGCAGCTGCAAACTGCACTAATGCTTTAAGGCCACTGTGCTAGAGCGCAAGAGAAAACAGTTGAATGGGAAAAAAGGCTAAATATAATAGTGATATAGAACTGCAAAAACGTATCTACTTCTACACAAACATAAAAGGCATTTATAAATTAATATGAACAACCATATATAAGTATATTACTCTTTCAAAGTGCTCTTTATGCTACGAATCCAAACACTGAGAGATATCCCTCAAGAATGAACTTCATGTTAGCAGTTTCAATGGGTTTATAGATGCAGGTGTATTATAAATAACTTTTTTGTTTGAAATACATTGCCCATCTTACTCATCCATACCTGTCTATTTTGTAGAGATCCAAATAAAGGCTTGCCCTCTGTTTCCAAGAGGTTTTCTTAAAATTAAACAGAAAAAATTAAGTTGGTTTTTTCTCCACAACCTAGTATTAATTTATTCTTAGTATATACACTCCTTTTTAAAGCTCAACTTGTTACAAGAGAATTCTCTTGGAAAAAAAAAATCCGTCTTAAATGGCACTGATAATTTCCAAGACAAATTATGGTAGTAAGCTTTTTTAAAATTTTAATTTTTCAGACCTTGCTAACTAAGGATTTAAAGGAATGCTGCTTCACATAAATGATGATAAAATATTCATTCTATGGATTCAGATTTATTTTCAGTTACCCTTATGCAATGATCAAAACCATCAAGCTACATTTACGGAGATGCTATGCAGCCATCTTACCCTCACATGTATCATAGAATGTTAAGGGGCTGAAATGGACCCTAAAGATCATTTAATTCCCACTCCCCTGCCATGGGCAGGGACACCTCACTAGACCAGGTTGCTTAAGACCTCATCCAGCCTAGCCTCCAATACTGCCAGGGTTGGGGCAGGCACAACTTGCCTTGGCAACCTGGCAAAATTTGCACTATTGCATTTGCACTATTGCATTTGATTGCAGTTTAACAGAAATACTTTGAAAACAAAACTCCCAAGTTGGAATACAGTTCAGCTTTCCTCCCCGAGTGCATTGGTTCTGAAGGAATAATAAAGAAAAATGTACCTATTTAGCAATTTCAGAATACAAGAGACTTTCTTCTACAAATCCCACAAAAATTCGTTAAGAATACAGACAAAAACAAATAATGAGACAGGGAGTACTATTTCACAGCTATTGGATATTTAGCCTAGGAGATGCCTGCAGATCAATGACCTTTGGCAGCCTGAAGGTATTAATTGAACATGCTCCATGTTACAATTAGTAATGTGGAACATGGTCACTAACTGCTGCCTCAAATTAAGCACAATGCTGGCATTCTGTACTGTATTTCACTAGCTAATATCTAAGAAAAACATCCTATTATTTATACTGATTTATAGATAATACTTCTGTTATTACATATGCAATTATATATAATTTACTTTGCTATACTATTACATATGGCTCATACTTACGTAGAGCTACTATTTGTACAATCACATTGTTTAAAAATTTGATAATTGAGCATCTGTAACATTTTCAATTCATGAGAAGGAATAAATTGAAATTATGCTTTACCTATACACTGGATGGTAAAAGCACATGTGCTCCAGGTCATCATAGGAATCCGGGAATCAGCTTCATTTGGAGCAACTTTGAGCCCAACTCTGTAAATGGTGGTGGCAAAAAGAATAAGCATCTCCTTGATGCTGCTTGAGTACTTGGCTCTGCAAAACCAAGACAAGAAAAGTTCAGTCTAAATTATTAATAGTGTTAATTACTTACTGGTTAATCACTCACTAACAAAGTCTAAGTCCAAACCAGGACAGTTATTTATGAAAGAAATATTGAAAACGAAGACCCTTGGTCTGGAAGAGATGAAACAAATCCCTAGTTTTCAGCAGTAAACAAGTACCTTGACAAAAAAGGCTTACAAATTGGGAGATTAAGAGCTGCCAGGCCAGAAGATATTACTTTCGTGTATTACACTGTAATTCACAATAGAAAAATGCAAACATTTTGAAGGAAAATAAAATGAAAATAAACATTGTAAGAAACTGTAATTTTTTAAGTCCTGAAGTGAAAATAATAAGGTGCTAAAAATGGAAGATATTTCAAGTGGTTTTTAAAATATTTTTTAGTATATAAGCTCTTTTCAAATTACATTAGGTTAGTTTATGTAAATGCAGTTTTAGTAAACAAGTGTTTAGCAGTTTTAATGGCCTGTGGTTTTTTCCCAAATCACAGACAGAACTTATGAACAGAAATATGTCACATTTCTATTAATACTCCATATCTTACGGACAAAACAATTGTACCACAAAATCTGGGGTTTAGCCAGGTTCATACTTAAACAACATGGTTTAAGTTTGAACTACAGAATCTTTCCCAAGATGATCAGTTATCAAGAAAAAATTTGATTCAACTTTCTGACAACAGACCATTTTTAAAATTTTTTTACAAATAAACACACAGGTGGGTACATAGCCTAACTATGGTGTCAGTCTGAAGTAGCAGAATACTTACAGCTAAAAAGATCTAAAAAGAACTAAAGGACAACTGAGCTCACTTGAAAAGTATCTACCCATTCATTCTGTTTTACTGTTAATTACTTCGTAAAGTAATTAAGAATTAAACATGCTTAATGTTACAGTTAGTAATGTGGAACATGATCACTAATTGCTGCCTCAAACTCAATCTTGGCATTGAATTTAATTTAGAATAGAATATAAATCAAAACAGACAACAGCCCTAATCCTCTAAGTGATCCATGTTCCATCATCATGTCCAAAACCACCTGAAATCTATACCCAAAACAGATGTGTAACAGGAAAATTAAGGCAAACAGACAATAAATAACTTGCCTAGAGGCACAGCAAGTAACCCAAATCACTGGAAATGTCGATTAGAAGATTCCAGACTCCTAGCTTTTTACCAAGAACATAAGTAGTACCAGACTGGATTTGACCAGAAGGTCCACTTAGCTTCTCACAGATTCAATATTCAGTGAATGTTTATGGAAAAGAATAGGTAAGCCCCTAGTCTGACCAAACAAATCACAGGTCTTTCCTCCAATACAAATTCTGAAGTACACCTGGGATATTGAAAATTAATATAGTGCAAAGAACACTTCCAGTAACACTTACGAGGACTGTACTCCAAAACTAAGGATGGAATGGAATTCCAAAGCTGAGTTCCCCATTGCCTTGTTGGTGAAAGGTGGAAGATTTTGTTTCTCTCCTTCCAGGAAAAAATAAATACATAAGCATTAAAAAAAAAAAAAAGCTGTTACATTTTTGCAGCAGTTTAAAAAAAGGAGTCGTCTTTTTATTTGAAGCTGATTTGAAAATAATTGCAAACACACCTCACCAGCCAGATTATATTCCATCACTCCTCCTTTAAGTAACATTTGCATCTAGCCCCAAAACAGTAGATTCTCTGTGCCTTCTGTCTTCTAAATACTCATACCAACTTTCATTTTGTCCTTTATAAATCAGTTGTTCTCTTTTTTACTACCTCACAGTCCATACAAAAGTGTAATTAACCACGAGCATTAGTCTGTTGGCATTCTCTCTGAGTGCATATAATTTTTTTTCTACAGTAAAGATGGAAATAATTTAACAAAAGCCAGAAAATTGGTGAGGGCACTTAAATCAAGACCAGCTCAGAAAGGGCAATAACTTTTATCCTCAGCTTTATTTGATAGTGTCTTGACTGAGAGCAAAATGTATTCTTTATTTGAAGTTTTCTGCTAGTACTAGTTAAAACGTACTGACATATATATAGCTAAAAATTAAGATCACAAACCTTTAGCATTTTTCACACTGTAGCCTGATATCCTGACTGCGACGATCTCCAGCCACCTAGCTAGGGACAGGATTTGAGCTACTGCCTCTGCATCCTCACTGGAAGCAAAAATAGAAAGCAGGTTTTATTGTAACACTCAAAGAACCCCCTTGACTTGAAAAGCAGAGGACACAATTAGACCCAAACACATTAACTCAGTATTTACTCCATTTTACTGGCTTTAGAAATTTTGACCAAACAGTATAAAATGGAGTGTAAAGCTAAATACTAGGTCCAGGTACTTTCTCATTTGATTTCAGCTCCAAAGAATAGACAACCCAAAAATATTTTATAAAAAACAAAAGACTTACTGCCAAAAGAAGTATATTGGCTAAACAATCAATAAGGAGATATGCAGTATTTTATACAGATGAGAACGCTCAAACACAGTTCTCCTTCCAAAAATTTGAAAAGTTGACCAGCCCCAAAGTAATATTTCTTTTCTTTTTAATTAGAGGTTATCCAATCTGGTCTTTCACCTGTTTATTTTTTGAGCCTGCAATGGAACGATAGGAATCACAGTATTGCACAGAGATTTGCAAAGTGGACAAAGGTACTCTCCATTCTCCAAGTCAAATATCTGTTCAACATGCAAACGTTGTCGGAAGTTCAGCTGCATTGCTTCAAAGTACCTACAACATTAAAAAGGAAATTACTAGAAAGTGGAATGGCTCCAATGCAACATCAACACCAAGGTTCAAAGTGCAATTATACAGCAAACACTTATCCAAGCCAACAAACAAGTATTTTCCTATGATTTGTAACTTTTCTTCATGCTTGGATGTGAAAAAAATAAAACCTTAGAGCACACAGATGAATTCATGCAAAAAGGCATGGTGTATCACTGATGGGAAAATGATAGCAAGTTTTCCTGGCTTATAATATCCTTACAAATTTCTTTAGGATTTTGCAGACAAGCAGTCTTCATATTTGTCTACTCTTCCCTCTTATTTTCAATGTAATGAAACACAGTATCTAATGACTCTCCTATGCAACTCACTATAGTAAACTGGAAACAGGTATTGAACATGTGGTTATTTAATTTTAGGAAACACTACTGGTAACATTTCACCAATGATTAATCAGCTATTCACTGCAATTACTAAGCCTCATGACTAGACAGTGGAACTGTATCCTTCTTTTAACAGAAAGAGAGAATAATATATATTAGACTATCATATTTGAAGGATTTTAAACTGAAAAGGAAGTAAAAACTCTATGATCTTTTTACAGGTTTTATTATATTTTTTCCCCTCAGTGGATACAGTAAGCCTTCAAATTCCATTATTGTCTCATTGGTATTTATGGGAACAAAAAGATCAAACATTTAAATCATCTTCTCTGGATACAAATTCACTCCCTTATGTTCAGACCACGTATGTAGGATCTTAGAAAGATGAAATCATCTTGGGTTTTTTTTTTTGCTTCACACTATACAACTTAAATAAACCCCCACTTATGTGAGAAGAGAAAGTGTTATGTGCAGGGGCATCTGCAGAAGTTTTAATGAATACAGAATATTTAGGGAATTATTTTGTTATAAACAAAAACCCATACAGTTTTTCCCCCGCATTCAGACTAATAATGTTTTTGCAAGCAACTCCTCTTCCTCATACGTACAGCTGTAAGGATATTCCACTCACTTCAGCTTGTTCTGTTCTAGACAATTTGCAGCACTTTTAGGCTGCACATAGAAAGGTATGACAGGCATGGTTTGGAGGAGTGTTAGTAAGTTAGAATGCCTCTCATGTAATAAAAGACTATACTCAAACCTTCTGTGCCATTACATATGTGAAGAGCCTGTTGTCCGTTTTAATCCCATTAATCCATATAGCAAGTCATCTTTTCTTAAAAAGAGCAAGGGAACTGAGGTCCAATGCTAGGAACAACTACTTAGACCTACGAAGATATATGAGGATCTGCCATGAACAGATGTATTATACTCAAGAAACATACTTCTGTTTCATTTTAAGTGTTTGCACCTATGTATTCTCTACTGTTTTATTGTAAAAAACAGCATTATACACACATACAGAGAAGTGAATGGTAAGCACTAGAAATTTAGTCAGATTTTTCTAAAGTAAAATGGTGCAAGTACAAACAACAAGCCTAAAGAGATTGTTTCTAACATGTGTCATATGAAGAGTAGCTTGTAATTGCATGGCCCAATCTATCTGTTCAGAATACTTCAGTGGGACTATTTATATTATTCTTTCACAGTGCTTATATAGTTTAGACTTGCCAGATCTACGTGGCGTGAAATGTAGGATGATTGTATCCTACAAGCTAGGAATCTTGCTCTTTTAATGTTCAGGTTGCATTCAAATCCGAAACACTTGGTCTAAATTGTGGGTTCCCCAAACAACAGAAATCCAATCAAGTCTATAGCAGTTGCATCAATTCTTCACTCTTACTTTTCATTAGGAGTATCTTCACTGATATGGGAGGGGTCACAAGCAAATATTGGTAGATTTAACCACTCATATTTCCTCATATTCTATTCTAGATGCTAGAACCTCCTCCAAACACTCACTGGAATGGATCAGTTTCACCCTTTAAGACAGACTTTGTGGTAACAGACTTTCAGAGTACTGTTGCTAAATGTAAACCTACTCAATATGGTTTCCTATTCTTGACCATTTTTACTCCATTGTTTATATTTGCATAAATTATTAAGTCCTTAGAGATCCTTCTCTGGGTTATAGAAGGCCTTAAAGCTTTTGATGATCATCATCTTCATCAAGCCAAAACATCTCTTGTTCCATATTTCATTTTTAATGAGTGCAAATTGTTTTGATCCCTTAATTAAGCATCCACTTACTGTACTTTGTTTTCAGTGTACTCTTGAGATAATTTGGAAAATAGATTAATTAAAAACCATTAAAAGGCAGCAAAGACAGATCCTTACTTCTGCCAGCAGGCTGCATGCATTACATGACCACAGCTCCCTGTGTGGGTCCCACAAGGTAAGTCAGGGTGCATGAAGAGAGGATCTAGTGTATCTAGAAACACACAGCAGAAAAATTATTAAATGAACAGTAATGTAACATCTCAACAGTATGAACAGAAATAAGCAACAATTTACACAGACCATGAACTTCAGATCTTATTTTCTTATAGTTTGCACAATCACATTAAAGCTTCACCTGGCTACCTTTCCCAGACCAAACATGCAGCAGAGCAATAATAACGAGTACCCATTTAAACTACTGAAGGTTCTCCATATAAAAAAAAAAAAAGATGCCAAATTCAAATTGCTTAAAAAGAAAAAAGGGTGCTTCTGTACTGGAACAGATCAGATCTGTGGTTGGATTCATTGTCACTGAAGCTTGTAATGTTTTTCTTACGTTATTTTTAAATGAAAATGAAACTACTAAGGACATGTAGGATGAATAATTTCTCCTACTAATCCTGTATATTTTCAAACCACTGACACAAAAAGCACTGAATAACAAAAATCAAGTCTATCTTTTACTAATCTTGCTCAACTCTAAAGAACAAAAACATTATAAGAATGTACTGATGTCTTTCTGTTGTATGTGCAGCCGAAGTGGGATCCCACCTTCACTTCAAAGATATCTAAGTAATACTGAACAACAGCAGTCCTCCATGCCTCATATCTCATCTGGGTGACTGTTCCTGATTTTGAACTAATACACTTGAATCTGACAAAACGAACCAAAAAATAATCCCAAACAACAACAACAACAAAAAAACCCCCCAAAGCAATAGCCAAACATGTCCCTACAGAAAATTTACAAGTGTAGCTGACTACAAGAGCACAGGACTTAATCTGTACTTCAGAGTACCACAGAAAAAAGAAATGTAATTAGTATGTGACCTAGACCAAAGTTCTATACAACTGGCTCAAAAGTGCCATTACCGGTAGTTTGCTGATAAAAAGAAAAATGGATCAAGCAGGATTCTGTAGGAGTTTGTCCTAGGCCTAGGACAATTCAGTACTTGTCAATGGTCCGGAGAAGAAAATATGAAACATCTTATTAGTGACACAACTTGGAAAAGGTTTGTAAGCATGATAAAAAATAGGGCAATACCCTGGAGAAATATGAAAAAATTATGATATTTCCTCTAGTAACAATCAAGAGTTTACTTCTAAACTAAAGCAGAACTAATGAACTGCCCAAACATAATTTAAAGCTATTTTCTACAAAGTAGTGTCAACAAAAACATAGCACATAGCACCCATTTTGCTCTATGAGCTGACTACAAACCACAAAAAACCACCCCCACATCTGAAAATAAAAAGGAATTTAAACTAAAAGTTGTGACAGCATCTATCTTGAAATATTACTAACTTCCTTTTTCAAAAAGAGAACAAAAATGTCCGTGAGTATTTAAGTTCTCCCTTATCCTTGAATTTATCTTATTCTTTTCCATAAATAACAAGACCAAAATTTCCATCATGTTTAGTCAACTGCTACTTACAAAAGGAATTCTTCTGGGCTTCGTGTTCCCTGCTAGCAATATCCTATTACACAAATATAACTCTTGTGATTGTGTAACTTTCTTGTATTCAATTTTTTGTTCGCACATCAGATGATATCATATAACTCTTGCTTAGATTTTAAAATTTTTTTACATTGTTGTTTTTATTACTTCCTGTACATATAAGAGGAAAAAACCCAAATCAAAACAAACGCCCTAACCCTTTTCAGTCTGGCATATTTGCTTCTGATAATGCTCATTTATTTCCACCATATTGGGAAAATTTGCAGCTGTACTTGAATAAACAGGAATTTTGAAGAATCTTGGCTTTTCTCCAAAGCAACTACTCCCACCAAATCTCCATGTTTCATTAAGTCTCGTGAGATGAAAGCATTTTCTGATTTCCCCCACAACAAACCTAAATATTCATATACTTCTCATTTAAGTTTTAAAGCATGGATTTTAAAGCAAAATAAAACTTTGATTTTCAAGCAATTTGAAAGTTTGCACCCTTTTTCCTTAAGTACAGTCAGTAATTTACCTGACCAAACAAAAGAGTTCAGTTTGCTCAAAGACTTTTGAGCTCCAGGTACAGAACTGTTTATAGTCTAAGAGAAGAAAAATCACATACCTCCTGAGAGTTCAAGAATCCTGCTCCTATTCTGAGTTAAGGCAGTTGACTTCTGCACACAGGCAGATAACACCATGGCAGCACTTTCCAACCTTACTTCCTGCTCCTCCTGACAAAGAATACAGGTCAAAACTTCTTTTTCAGTGACAGATAGACCTCGTTTGGGACCCACAGCAATTCTGGAGTAATCAACTGCTGAAGAGATACTGGAAGACCAGAAGTAACACAGATATAAAATAACCAGCTGGATTTTGTAAACAAACTGAATTCTTCCAGATATCTAACAAGGTCATACACTACAAGTAGGTCTGGGGTTTTTTTTACCTTTCTTCTTCCATAATAGCATCATCTTTCCCCTGGGC
Source organism: Sylvia atricapilla (assembly GCF_009819655.1). Taxonomy (NCBI): domain Eukaryota; kingdom Metazoa; phylum Chordata; class Aves; order Passeriformes; family Sylviidae; genus Sylvia; species Sylvia atricapilla. The sequence continues at coordinate 26,892,888 of NC_089145.1, forward strand.
CTCCAGTGTGTTTTCATACAGGAGCTTGTGGGTTTCAATGAAATTCCTCTGCAAGGCAGACATCTGGGCCATTATCTTCTGACGGTGCAGCCTCGCTGCTTCCGCCTTTCTCTTCCGCTCAGCTTTCTCCTTATCCTGAGTGCTCTGTGTCTTACAGTAAGAGAACAAAGAAATCACAAGTCACTAAGAACATCAAAAAATGAGAAGACTCCTTCCCTATTATGGGTATTCTAACCCCTGACATCAAATATTTTTAACTGATGACACTTTAATGAGGAAAAAAAGTTAATTGCTATCTGAAATTTAAAAAAAAAAAAACAACCAAAAATCTTTATATGTTGACTAGGTTCATTAACTAAGACTGGACTTTCATGGTCTACAAAAGGTGACTAGTACAATCCGTAGGCCAAAGATAAGACCAGTAATACTTGAGTCATTTCAATTAAGCACTTGTCTGTTCTTAAGAAATGTCAGTGAGGTGAATATCAAAGCTTTCTCCAGAGTTGTTATTCTCCCCATAAAATCCTACTGAGTATTCAGTATGTCTATTACAGAAACTGAAGGAAATTTTTATCTTGAACTGCCTCTCCACGAAACAACAAATGTGTCAGCATTTTACACATTTGTGTACTGTATTTTCATTATTCTTTATGGTACACTGGAAAACTATTGTTCTTCCAATATGTACTCATGTATCATATTTTCAAAAACCATTAACAAAGGATTTCTATGCTTTAGAAATGCAGAATTCAAACAACACAAGCAGACTTTATTAAAACATATAGAACCTAACTCTTCCCATCCAATTACTTAAGGGAAAAATACAACATTATACACAAGGTTTCCATTCAAAGTACCATCACTTTTCCAGGAAATCAAACAACAAACTGCTCCATAAGTAGAACTGTAAGAGATTAATTTCTTACTGACTTCTGTATTTTGTTTGACACCTTACCAAATCTCATATGACAGCTACCTCAAAAAAGAAACACAGCATATGCTGTGTGGTAAGTTTAGAACTAGGCATGCAACGACCAGCCAAGAGATTGCTTGGCAGCAAGCAGTGGCCAAACAAAATGCGCAAGAGCAAACTGGTCTGTCTTCACTTACTGGCTAAGGGTAATTAGATTGTTTTCTGTTTGAATGCCAATTGAAAACACAACCACTCCATGGGACTAAAGTCATCTTTGAAATCTCCATTTCATTGTGTCATTTGACCACTAGATTCAGTGGTTATTTGGAGAGAAAGGAAAGAGACTGACAATCAGAATAATTACTTAAGGCTCGTCTTTATACAATCAGGGCAAAGGACATTAACCTCTTGACAGATAATGTAAATTACAAGACATCATTTAAAGTGGACTTGTATTTCTAATTATTGTACAATGACAGTATAATAGAAAAGGTGGTCAAACCACAAAGACAAGAAATAGAAAGATGAGCACAAATTACTTCCTTCAGCCCCCTCAACTGCTTCACTTAACTCAGAAGTACAGCCAAACCCACATTAGGTGCTAATAATTCCATTAAATATGTTTAGCACAAATTTCACTTACTAAAAACATTATTCCTAGAAACTAAACCCTAGTTGAAGACAACATACCAGAAATCAGTTTTGAAAAATCATCATTTTAGGCAACAATAAATTTAGATACATTATTGAAAACAGCTGTTCAAAACATTAGATACAAGGCTTCCAGTGAAGCTTTATTTTTATCATTACCTCATCACCTTTTGTAGCTTCTGAGCCTGATGTAGGTACTACTGTTGTCAAACTAGATTTTTCTCTCAATCTCTTCACCATGTCAAACATCTAAAAACAGACGCTTTGATGTTAAAAAAAAACCCACAACTTGGCTCTTATAACAGTATAGATTACTACATTTCCAGTGTTACAATATCTAAGCATTGGAACAGCCACCCCAGAGAATCTGTGGATGCTGGAAGTGTTCAAGTCCAGTTTGGATAAGGCTGTAGGCAATCTGGTCTATTGGAAGGTGTCCCTGCCCATGGCAGGGGCTTGGAGCTACATCATTTTTAAGGTCCCTTCCAACTCAATCCATTCTATGATAGACAGGTTTAAAACTCTTGGTATTTTCACATTTCCACACAGTTTCACATTATTTTCAGATTTTCAAATGGATTAAACCACTCAATACTCCTAAATAACAGAAACAACCAAGACTGGATGTGCACCCCCAGAAGACTGCTTTACTCATTATTTGATGTTATTTTGTTACAGATATACGAGGAATACACATAAAAATGTCATTACTGGAATGAGTTACCCAAGCAAAAATTGATCCAATACTTGAAAGTACAAGTAGCAATGCTGTAACAGATCAAACTTATCAAGAAATTATTACAGCTGTAAATGGATTATACACAAGATTTATATGCAGGAATCATAACATCTATTATATCAGCTTTCTACACTACTGAAATCAGATCATACTTATCTCTCCTTTGTCTACCTGCAGTATCCAATTGACCGTGTCCTTCTGTGCCTCTAACTGGGGAACTCTCTTCAACTTCTCCAGAAGCATTAACACGTTCACAGCATTCATGGCTGAGCTTCCCATTCCTTTACAAAGTGAAAAATAGAAAAGGGCCTTCAGGGAAAAAAAACCCCTAACATTTTAATGTAGTTACAGCCATGGACATGCCTGAAAATACTGCTAATTACATAATACACATACATGAACACAAACTGTGTAGTTAAATTTCTAGTATAGTTTCAACCATTTTTTCCAGTTATAAACAGTACAATTTATCCCTCTGTAGATCAATTATTGCTGCTTTAGGAAATTTCTGCTTAATGTCTGCTTAAAAAAGAATCGCCTTTCCCTTCATGGGAAAGCAGTAAAGCTCTTTAGAGCTCACCCATGTTTGCTAACAGCTTAGTGTGTACATGTTTATTTCTAATTACAAAAGCTGTTGTAATTACAGTGATTATTTCCTTCCTCATAACTTGGTGAAAGTCCATAGCATTCTAGGCTCTTCTCTAACACAAGAACGCTTTAAAATGGAGACCATTCTCCTCAATGATATTTCATTTGCAGCACTTTTCATATGGAATTGATTTTAAATTTTAATAGGGAGACAAACACATTGCAAAAAACCCCTTTATTTTAACAAATTACGTCTAATTAAGAGCTTTCTTACAAAAATATTGATTATTTTTGCAACCTTTTCGTGTAAATGGGGCTTTGGTTTTTCTGGTTATGCAAAACTAAAGCTAGCAAAGCATTCTCTATCATCTCAGTTATAATTATGACTTCTACTGCATTTATATAGTTGACATGAAGCTTCTTAAATGTAAATACTTTTAGAGTGATGATACTTCTTTCTCAACAGCAAGAAAAAAAATTTAAAATAAAATGTATTGGGAGTGCTTTTCAAACACAACGATTTTTTAAAAATAGAAGGAACTTCAGCAGTTTTATGTATTTATTCTTGTAGAAGGTATTTGAAAGATACATAGATATGATGTTTAGGGACATGATTCAGTGGTGCACTTGGCAGTGCTGACTTAACATTTGGACTTAATGATCTTAGAGGTCTTTCCCAATATGAACAATTCTATGATTCTATAATTTTACTTCATATTTCTTATCTCTGCTCCATCTCGCAAGTGACAGTTATGTTTATCTTGATAACGGAACTTTTAAATTTATTTTACACAATGAAGTACAAGATGAACGATTATTCAGAAAATACAGATTCCAGCTCCCACACACGAAACCCTGAACATAATATTAAGAAACGCTTAACAGAGATTTGAAAAAGAAAAGAGTACACACCAAAACCACTAAGGTCAGTTCCTACTTTCACTATCATAGTAAAAGTTTAACTTGCAGGTAAATCGGTAATTGTACAGTTCAAGAGAACCAAAGATGGACACAGTTCATTAAATCCACTGCAATTTTTCAAAGAGCTGCTAGTTTCCATTTTAATGCTGTTCTTAGTGTGTGAAGGAAAAGCCATTTTCAGTTATGTAACACTAATACTCCTTTTCATTTCTTTCCCAGGAAGAGAATCACCTACCTCCTTCAACCTACGTGGCAACTGGGAACAGAGGAAGCTAGTCCAAACCCAGTTTCTTAATTATTAAAAAAAATTGAAATTATCAGGTTTTAATTATACAGCATAAAATAAAACCTTTCTGACTAAAGCACTGAATAATTTCTTCTAGTTTATTTGAATCCTTACAGAATCAATTTAGCCTAGTTTACATTGTGCTTTAAAGAAAATGAAACATACGTGTTGCTTTGTGATAAAAATCAAAGTTTACTTCTTCTTCAGGAGACTTCTGTAACTGCTGCTTCTCTTCTAGTAATCCTAAAGAAAGGAGATGAAGCACCTGAAAAAAGTGAGAAAAATAGTAAGTCTCATTCAATGCTTAAGATATGGAAAGCTGGCATATAAAATAAGGATGCTTAATACAGTTCTATATTATATATTGATAGTATTAATGATAAAGCACATGAAAATGTAGAGATCATACATGGAAAGTGAAATAAAAGCACAATATAAATTTACAGCATATTAGTAGCACTAAAATTCATCAACTTGCACATGCTGTGTATTAGTAATATGTGAAATCTTGTCCTTTTGCTGATATAAAATCTGTACTTGGCTGATTCCAGAATCCAAAGATTAGCAGGATTGGCAAGGCAGTTAAACAATCTATACACTTTAACAAAACTGATTAATTCAACTGTCTGTAATTTCAGGCCTTAATTCTATAAATATTAAAATAACATCCCTGCTAAAACAAAAACAAAAAACACCTCCAAAGAACATTTCAACAATGTTTTAAAAGACTAAAGTCACTGCAGTAAAATTAAACATTTTAATACTTACAAAAATTCTATTATTTCATGACTGAGGCCCCAAAGACATTTATGTATTTGGAGACTCTGCAGCTCAAAAAATGAAGGAATTCCAATTATCAAAGGGTCATTTAATTGTAAAGTTTCAAGAAAAAGATGAGGTAAAGAGAATTACATATTGAAACAGCTTCAGTAATGAGGCAACACAGAGAGTAAAGTAAAATAGAAAACTCTAACACTATTAGGTATTGTGTTTCTATTTTACAGCAGAGATAGATAATAATAAAAATATTTTCTTTACCATTAAGATTTATAAAAATAAGCTTGAGGACAAAATTATTCTTAGTTAATCTTCACATATTTTGGTCTTATGATAAGCACTCAGCACAGGCATGACCATCAGAAGATGACCAGGGCGAACCATACCATTTGGATCATTGCCTCAGTCCACAAGTGTGTTTCCAGCTCCACTGCCCGCTGCAGAAGTGTCCGCAGGATGTGCATCATAACATCACAGTTCAGAATCCTCACCACGTTGCTGAATGCAGGACTGAAGTCTGGAGGAGGAGGTGGTGGCAATGCTAGGAAACAGAGGTGTAAACATATCAATGAACTGACACCCCACCCAGAAGTAGAAAGCCACAAACATATTTGTTTCAGTGAAAGAAAAACTAGACCTTTAAACAAAACCATGGTCAAACACAATTGTGTGCCTAAGTCCACTTTCATCTTTGGCAAAACTAAGTACTTTATTAAGTTTTTATATAAAACATATGCAAGCTAAGTTAAACAATCAATCACAAGTATTAGTTGTATCTGTAAATGCAAGATTTAACACTCTGAACTGCCTTATTTATGTCTCACTATTTAACATACAGCTTGTGCATGGCATCAGATAAAAGATTTTCAAGCAGTTAAACAAAAGTGAGGAGTGGAGCTTCCAGACTCTAGTGTCCCACACTACAATGTCACATGTCTGGAGCTCTACATTTTTTCTGCTACTGGCATTCCAGTCGTTTCTAGTTACATACATTTGCTGACTTAATACTGGAACTCTGATGTGGAATCTTGACATCTACTAACAGCACCTCATTTAACTCTACAGCCTTCCCCTACCAGGAACCACTGACTTCAGTCTTCTTTAGGTACCTGAATGCCTATTTTCAGATTTTCAAGATCGCCTTTTTTCAGAGAACCTCTGTGAATACAGTGTTTCTGAAACCATCATTTGACAATTCAGGCTGAATGAAGTTACTGACAAAGTCAACACAGCCACATAAAAGAATATGCAGGAAGTACCTGCAACAATAAATGTAGCCTAGGGGAACACACATCAGTGTCAACAGATAGCCTGGTATTTTGGAACTATATTGTCTAATTACATGAGTCTCTGACAATTACATCTAAGTAACTGCATTTCTAAAAATTTCTACAAAATTAATTCCCTTGATAATGTTTTAAGCTGCCACAGTGAAAGGGGAAGGGGCAAAGTTGAATTCAATAAATTGTTCATTGTATTTATTTGTTCAGCTCACCAAGTCTTCCTCAAATAAACTACATTAAATGCTTATGACTTGAATGGGTAAAAGTAAACTCAAAAGCGAAATAATATTCGTGTTACAACAGAAACACAGAGTTCATTGTTTTATATATTCATAGCTTATAAAAAATATTTCTAAAACTTATGTCTCATTCTTGTATTACAGAATGGATATGAGCATTAGTTCCTGTAGCAACCTGCTCTATACGCCACGATTATGTCTCAATATTGTGCTAAAGAAACTGCTCACAAAAATACTAAAACTTCTGCTTCTCAGTTGCTCCACCATAAAATGTGAGTTCATGGGTTTGTCAATATGTACTGCGTAATGTTTATTTCCCTACATGTAAACTAAACTAAAAAATCCCAAATTCTTGTCCATGATAAAGAAAAAAGACAAAAGAAATGCCAGGCGGTAATTAATGACAACTACTACAAATTCAAACAAAACTACTACTCAAAACAATTTAATGTGAACTTAACTATCCACTATGAAGTCACAAGACATCTCCCAAAGCTCAGTATATATACACAACTACATATACTACCAAATAAGCACATTTGCTGAATCTTCCATTTTAGGATTTTACCTTCATCCCTGTTTTCTTGTTTTCTTCTTTTCTTTTGTGTATGTTCAGCCTACAGAAAAAGTAGTGTTGTTGTATCAGCACCTCTATAGAAGTACACAATAATGAGAATAATGAAATAATGAGAAATCCTACACTAGAAATATGGCAAGATACATAGCAAATGCTTGGCTGTGTACTAGAATTTTGTCTGAAATATGTTTAACAACATTACATTTTGCATTTAAATTTGTAGTAGAGATAAATAACTGGACATATTTGCTTCCTCAGTAAGAGCTACAAAAACAAAGTTTGGAGTTTCCCAGTGCAAAGACAATTCTTACCACATTTTGTTCTCAGCATAGAGTTAAAAGAGCTAATATTCAAGTTGTCACAAAGGAAACACTAATGCAAAGCATACCATGTACATCTGCATTGAAAATCTTAACTTAATGAAATTTTTAGCTTTGAAGGTAGCTGCACATAGACTTTACTGAATCAATTTCTTTAGATTGCATTAATTCAGCAAAAATTAAACATTAGTAAGTATGTACAATTTTTTTAACATCCTTGAGAGTAAATCTCCCACTGCTTACCTTGCTATGCTGGGTCTTGGTGTAGTGATAAAAGAACATATTGAATTCCTTCAAACATTCATCTTTCAGTTCATAAACTCCATGGCCAGAGACACCCGGTTTCCTTACAGAGAAATATTTCACCACATACAGATTAATAATGTATGTTCAGCACATCTTCAAATGCAAACACAATTTGATTTCTAAAGAAGCAGGAATTGTAATGGTTACTCACTAATTTATTAAAAGCAGACAGTGAGTACAGTTATGAGTCTTAAACTTTCAAGACAGGATTTACAGGAGTAATGAATTCAGCAGCCAAGTATTTCTAGTCTATACCATCTAAAGCACACTGTTATAGCCTCAAAAATTCTTTTTAACTGTATGGCTTAGAATTTCAGACATTGGATATAATTCCATAAAATTCAATCCCTTCTTTAACCGAAGTATAAAAACAAGAAATACTTGCTGCTTTCCAGCCACTGATTTTTTTTTCATTTTTCATATAATTCTCAAAGTAAGATTCCTAGGTACACCTACAGTTCATAATTAAACAAGCAAGCCACATGAACAAGCAAGCCACATGAAATTTAAAATAAGGTATACTAAAATAACTAAAATAAGACACTTTTCTCACAAAAATAGCAGACATTTGAACTGGTTTTTTTCAACCACAATTTATTGTTCTTTATTTGCATACACACAAATGCTCACATATATATTTATATATAAAATTAATTCCCAGGAAAAAAAGTGAAAGTTCCAGAAAAATATTATCTAAGTAGCACAAGAGTTCCTAGATAGTGGTTGACACAGGTACAATAACTTCTTAACTTTCCTAAACATCTTTGAAAAAAAATGAACTTTTGAAGATTCTCCCACTAGGATTTGGGATTACTAAACTCCTGAGACTCCTCAAACTGAATTTGAGGAAAGAGGGTAGCAAAGGGAAAGAAACAGCAGCAGTGTAAGGTATTCTGCACACTGTTCTTTCCTATGCATATTTGCAAATGTACTTACTTCAAGACAACAAAATATTAGCTGAACAGAAACTATAGTTTAGCTTGTCTAACCCAAATATAATCTAAGAAATTTTATTTCACATCCAAGCGACTTATAAAACAACCTTAAGAACTTACTTGAATGTAGCCACTTTATCAATTACATTCTCCAAGCCAGTTTCATTGTTCTCCTGGTAAAAAATTTAGTTTGGGATAAACATATAATGATTCAAATATCTTCAGTATTACGCTACGTGTAACAAAAATAGACAAACGAATTTAGGTAATTCCTTAATTCATGAACCATTATCTTTTGTCTGCTGTTAATCAGAAAGCAGACATTCATAATTGGCAACTTCCAAGGAAGTATCAAAGATACATAATACTTTTACTTCATAATGTTTACGTAATACTTTTACTTCATTAATAACAGAGCTGATCTCTAGAAACAGGCCAATGCTTACTCATTCTTAACGAAGGGAAAAAAGGAGATTGAGATATTTTAAAACAGTGAATGTGGGTATTATGATAATATTTCAGGCTATTTCATTTACAACAAAAATTTAGGGGTTTTTGCATTCATTGCTGGCCCTGAACATGTGCACAGACTATAAAATCTAATTGACATCCTTCACCTTTGCTTGAATCTTCAACAACTGTAATGGAATGGTAAGGAAATCTTTGTTTTTGAATAGACATGTACAACACTTGACTTCAAATGGATCTGCACAGGTTTAAGTGATCACAATTACAGGCATAAATTTAGCAATAGGGCAGAATGGAATCGAGCTCCATCATTCTACAGGGCCAAAACAGAAAATCTCACAACTTTTCTTTTTGAATCTAGGAGAACTGCAGCTGAATATTCTAAAAAAATTCATCTCTTAATCAAAAAGCTTAATTCCCATACAAGTCTTTTCAGATCAGTCCATACTTGAATCTATGACATTTACCTTTACATCAGTAAGGGGTGTAAGCTCCTTTATCATGCCACTTTATAATTCTCAAACCAACATTTAAGCTTTATTTTAGAAATGCTTCCAGATAAAGATATGAAAGCTAAAGAAGAAAGACATTAAACAAGAAAAAGTGAATAAAGGAAAAAAGTAAATAAATCAGGACTCACGTTTTCAGGCAAGGACTTGGTAATTGCACTGTGAGCCATTGGTTCAATACATAACAGATGGATGATTTCTCTCATTACTACATCTTCTTTTGTCACATTACTGATTCCAGGCACATATCTTTCCCCTGTCAGAGTGAACCAAAAGAAGAATGGCAAATATGATGGGTATAAAGCCAATCTCAATTTTGCACCATGACAATGGTATTGCTGGGATGTTTCATTGTGTAAGCTTGCATTCGTCAGAAGCTGGTCCCGAGTGTCTGAGAGTAAAAATGTTTCTTAGCCCAGCTTCCTAACAAAATGGGTCAAGATATACTCTCTTCATATTCTACTTTAATGTCAATCATGAAGTTATCTAACAGCTTTTTTCACTGTCCAACTCCTATTGCTTCCAGATGACAAACACTTGTGTCATTGAATCACCTATTTTTAAAAGAGGCACTCTCCAGTATCCTCCCTATACTTTCTGTGTTAAAGAAAATCATCAAGCCTGCTGTCAAAGCAATAGTCCATTACTACAACAACAGAGAGAAATGAAACTTACCCACAACGTAGATGAGAATCTGTAGCATCTCTTCTATTAAAACATTATATTGCTTAATCAAATCCTGCAAGAATGAGAAAAAACAGTTTCAAAAACCAAAAACAAAGTGCAGAAAAAAATCCATCCATCAAACGACACTGAGCTCAGCCTTCCTATCTACTACTTTGCTGAAGCACTGTACTCTAGGAAGAAATTTCCATTCTAACAAGCTAGAAGAAGAGCCCACTCTGGTAGAGGAGATATTATACAGCAATTCAAGTACAAGATTCATATGCAAAAAAAGAAACAACAGCTAAAAAAATTATCTCAAATGCAGGGCTATATCAAAGTTCAAGCCACAAGAAGTGGCATAACAACCCAAGAAACTTCCAACTAAAATAAAGGGAACATAACATGGCCTAAGAGACACAGAAATGCTATAGTGAAGACTTCATGAAGTGAAATGGACTATGGTAGATGCCCTATAAAATAAAGGTCCAAAAGGGGCAAAACTTGCTTGCTAATTTTGAGGAAGCCTCTACAACTTCCAAATACAAAATATTTACCTAACCACCAGCTCCTGTGTTTACTGACTTCTAGTGTGGCCTTAAAAATGCAGTTATAAACAGTAGCTAGTTTTTTCTAATTAATGTTTCATATACTCAAAGCTGACAAATTAAACAGCACAAAAATTCTCACCTGATCTTTGGTGGGTTTGATCTTTTTGAAAGCATCAGCAAGCTCGTATCTCTGCAGTATCAGCAGGAGAAACTGGTTTGGATCCATAAGAGATGCACCTATCTATCGAAAAACCCAAATTAATATGAACATCACTTGCTGTTTCAAAATCATGCAAAATTAACTGAAATTTTAAAAATTTACAACTATGCAATGATTCAGAACATTATACCTGGAGCATGATGATGTCTTTATCATACATCTCCTCCCTGCATTTAACATCTTGATAGTAGAATACCTAAGAAACAGGAAAACAAAACAGAGCTACAAAGTAATATACTGTCAAATGTGCATCAGTTAATCTCTGAGGCTTTTCTAACTATACTACACCTCTACTGAGTAAAGAAAAGTCCATATTTCTTTCAAAATAAACATGTACTATAATGGAAGTGAAAAATGTTTTTTTACCTATCCAGAAAAAGTCTATCCCATACTTCACATCCCCTTCCAACAGGACAGAACTCCAATGGCTGCTACTGAATTAAGTCAAAACATCCTCCATATCCTAATCCAGTTCTCAGAAAGATAACTCTGCAGGGATTTACCAAGATTTGCTTCGATTTCATCAAAGGGTCCTGTGCAAGGTTAGCAGAGAATTTCTGCCATCAAAGGAAGAAAAAAAAAAAAAACCCAACCACATCAAAAACACCCCAAAGTGGAGTCAAATGCTAGGGAAGACTCTTCCCTTTACCTTTACTCTTGCGACAGAAGTCACAGGTATTAGAAGATATTCGTATGCCAAAGCACACTAGAAGATGTATAGGGTTCACAAAAGTTTAGTGTGAGACTAAAACAGTTTAACTTTTGTATATAGTAATTTCCATACACCACGAGGAACTTTTAACCTTTTATGTTATAAGCAAGAGTACTAAGAAGTACTTATGCAGTGATTATAAGATCTGAAAGCAGCTTACAAGTAGAGACATCAGCAACACTAATACTATTTCACAGAGTAAGAAAGAGTCATAATGGAGATGAAAATACCCATTTAAGATAGGGAGGTAAGCCACTGCTGAAGCTAGAAATAAAACCACATAACCTAAATTTCCACCTAGAAACTTTTCTGTTTGCTGTAGGAGTGACTCCGTGACCTCTGCCTGCACTGGATGAAGCCCTGGCAGCATCACTGAGCAACCCTTGCAAACAGTAATAGGATCAGCTCACCACTGAACACTGTAGGGGTTACCTGGCTTATCAGGGAGAGCCCATTCCTTCTCCACATCTCTGCAGCAACCTGTGCAACCAGGACAAGACAACGCAAAGGATATTCCACTAGCAGCTCCACTTGAAATTCTTCCTAGAATTTAAAGAAGTGGAAAAAATTTAAAAAACACCTCAGAATAAATCCACCAGTGGTTTTAAAAGTTTAAGTCCTAATGAACCTTTGTTCACTGAACATATTGACAGCTGAAAAATCACTTGTATGTGTGCCATCAAGGTTAGAGGATATAGCTTGAGGTTTTTTTCTTTCTGGAGTATAAACCACAAAAGCATTTGGGAAAAAGAAATAGTCCCTTACAGGAGAAACAAACTCGTGCAGTCTTGAGATGGCTCCAGTCTTGCTTAATCGTACATGCAGACCTACAAAACCAAGAAAGGAAAATCAGAAAATAAACCAAAAATCAGTGAAGGTTCTCCAAGCCCTTCTAAACGCTAGGTAAGTCATCTACAATTCAGAGAACTACAGAAAAGAAGTCCAAGTTTGTTTAGGGAAGACTTCAATACTTTCCATTTTTTAAGACAGAAGATCTATTACATTATTGCAACATTATCATGGTGCAAAACTATAGATAGTCTTACAAACCATTATTTTATGCATAAATTTACACTGAATGAATGAATGAACACCATCTAAATTGAGATGCTATAAAACACTAGCAAATTTTTTATTTCACATTTAAATCCTACATCAGTAGCAAATGAATTTCAAGACTACATGGCTTAACAGATAGTATCTCAGTATCAAATGATGTAATAAAGAACTTACAACTTCATAATAGCATATGATTTTATTTATATTCTACAGAAAGCAGCGATTGTATTCTGCCAGGAAGCCTGTCCTGGCATTGTGCAAACATGTCCTTTAGGAAGAGCATTTTAACAGTCCTAAGATACATATGGCTGGAAAATAAATTCGAGAACAATAATAATGGACATTCGTTTAGATAAACCAGATAGAAACAGAACCAGATACACTTCAGAGAAAACTAAGGATCTCATTAAGAAGGATTTTTTTCCTTCTTGACTGACTTCTCTTTCTTCCATTTAAGAAGACATTCTCCAACCTCCATGGAAAAATTGTTTTGAGAAAAACTTTCCCTTAGTGGTACATACAGGGGACATATCTTCCTGATCATGAGAATGTCAAAGTCAGAGAGCAACTGATCTGCAAAGCACTCAATCCAAATATTTTCTGGAGTAAAGAAATAGAGATGGATGACAAACACATATTAAACAGCAAGCAAAACACATCACTTACCAGCAAGAGTCCTAGACAGTGGCAAATGTATGCTGACAGGATCTGCAGACACTCTGTAAGGTCTGCTCTCCAGGGTATGGCCACATAAGTGAAATACTGTCTTCTCCCGAGAGCGGCCATTTGTGCTGCACCTCATCACAGCTTTATGACATTCTCTGTAGGACCTGAGCAGCAGCTCTTCCTAGAATTTGAAATACATGCAGAGGTTATATTTAAAAATCATACAGTCCTTCCTTTCTCTGTCACACCCAGATGAATTCCTGCAGACCAATTTTTTTTTGTGGAGAACTATATTGAACAATAGTGAACTTCTGTAAAAGCTGCTATTTCAAAAGCTCTCAAGAAGATTCACAAAAAGGCATGCATGCAAAAATTCCAGAAAATCGATATACTTACATCACAGGCACACCACTCCTGAAACATCAAAAGAATGTTCTTGAGCTGCATCTGTATGGCAATAGCTGCTTCCCAGTCAGGGTCCACCTCAATGTGCTGACCAATCTGTCGTTTTATCTCCTCCATTCCCTGAAATTGAAATCCCACAAAATACTCTGTCAAAATCAGTGATCACAGGCTTAACACAACAGAAAATTCCACAATCAAAAGGTAAAATACGTGTAACTAAATCTTATGAATATTATTTCTATAAACATGACTTCTTCACCCATCCAAAACGGGACTGAAGAATGCAACATTGTAATTGCATGTTTACATCCATTGTAATATAATGGGAAAAAAGAGGAGCTCTAATACCTTCATAACAGAATATTAGAAAGAATTATTTAAATGTATTGTACCTGCATGCAAGTTAGAATCCTTAGGAAAGAAACAAATCCTTCTAAAAAACGCTCCCTCAGACGGTCTGTCCATACTGTAGGCTTGCTGACTAAGACATACCTGTCCCCAAAAAAAAAAATTTATCATCCTTTGCTCAGACTTCTATGCTTGCATTTCAAGTGTTCTTGAAATACAACTGTTTTCAATTGTTTTAATACCACCAATTACATCATCAAATTACATCACTCTCCCCATCTTAAAGTACTCAGAAAATTTCCCCAAATACTAGGACTACTAGTACCTTGGTGTGACTCCACCATTGGAAATTAACAGATTTTTTTTTTTTAATTCTAAAGTATTTGGGGTGGTTTGGTCTTACATTACTCAGTTTATTAGAGCAGTTTGTTACCAGTAAAAGCAGAAAACCCTATGCAGATGAGAATTATACAGCTTTCCCAGAACAGGAGCAAAGAGGAGACAAATTTCCCATACTGTCTTACAGTAGATACATTTCATTAATGTAAATATTATACGAAATTAGATAACTGAAAATCAATGAATGTTTTTATACAGCATAGTTTTGCAATTTAAAAATGTTAAATTTCCACTGAAAAAGAAAACATTAAGATTTCATGTGTGTATTTTGAGGTTTGGGTTTGATTTTAAAGCAGTTTTATCATCAGACTCTGAATTGAAACACCTCATCATACTACATATATTTTAAAGCTGCTCCAGCTTCTCAGCCTTACACTTACCTGAGGTCATATATTACTGCATATACCCGGTTCATTTTGTCCTGACTGTAGCCTTGGAAGTTGAACTTATCATTTTTGTCTAGGTACTCTGGAAGCACTTCTAGGAGTGTCTCTGTAATGGTGGTGATCACATTTTGCTCTTCAATAAGATGTCGGGCCTGCATGAACAAAGTGGAAATTCTTTCTTCCTATTTTTGTTAACTGTTTTCATCAAAATGTTTTCCTTTGAATCCAATCTTTCTGATTAAAAATGGTTTTAAGCATTTGCAAAGAGCCCAAGATAAAGTCTCCCACAGCATTTATGGCATAGGAACATAACTGCTATCAACTTCATATGTTTGTTCAATTCTGACAGCATCTATATAATGGATTTGCTGTTTTTCTTCTAAAAAGATCACGTAGAAAAGAAATTTTACATTAGTACTTCAGTCAAGAAGGATATAACCCTTAAAATTTATAGATATATTTCCATCCCATATTTTGCCTTCACAAGAAGACCTTTAACCATTTTTTACCCTGCAGTTTTTAAAGTTACGTAGACAGGTAAATGTGAGCAGCAAATAAATACACCAAGTTAATGCAGAGTACAGTGTGCCAGGAACATACTTATTTGCATTCTCTCTATGTTCTGTAATGAATGTTCACATCAACTCAAACTCCTGCTTTCACATTGGCCTTAAAAAAATCTCAAAATCATTCACATGCAACTAAACAATGCATAAAGACTCCCTGCAAAATACAGCAATCTGCAAAGGTGGCACTGCTAGCAATTTTCAAACTTATTTTACACCTCTAGCAGAGCCAGGCTATACATACCAGAGTAGGTACAGTGAACATCTGAACTGAGAGTGCTGTCACAGAGAGAACTCTGTCATGATCATCACTGATGTATTCCTTTTGCAATGCCTTGTAATACTAGAAAAAGCAAGTATTTGGGACATTAAACAAATGTTAATAAAAATGCTTACTTTTTTATTCACAAGAATTACATCTCAATGTGTTTCTCCCACCTAACAGACGCAGTTCCAACAGAAACAGCACAATGTCCTTGATGCACCAAAGCAATTAAATATGGCCCCCACTGCCTTAATACTGAAGATAAGCACAAATTTAACTGGATTGCCAGATTAGAACCAACATTTTTTCTCCTACAACCACTATTCCCCTGAAAAAATATTAAATATCTGAAGAAAAAAATGTAAAGACATTAACTCCTTATAAAACAAGTCTTCCCCCTACAGTCAACTGCATGGATAGTTGCTCAACAACTGTCTGTAAAAGATGAAGTCTTTGTTTGCTTTGTTTCAGTCCAAAGAAAACCAAGACGTATCAATCACCTTTATCAGAATTAAAGTGTCTCACCCTAAAACAAAACTTCCTCTTACGTTTTGTATATTTCTTAATTACTAATTTTCAAAAAGAAAGGCAAATTTCAGTTGCAGGTCATCTGCCATTTCAAAAGATACACAGAATACTAACAATATGGCATTCAAATGAGCAAATTACTACACGACTCTAAGGAACAAACCAGTGACATAACAATTAGTTAACTGCACTGCATAAAGGCTGAGCTAGTTATTGAAGCTCTGCTTGTTTAAAATTCATTCAGTTTTCAGTTTGGGGAGAAATTTCATAAAGCTAGTATAAATTCACAGCATAAAAACTAAACCATTTACCTTCACAAATTCAACAGCAAAAAGCTTTTTGTATTCCATTTCCATGAAAAAACTACTGAAGATAAGTTCATGAAGAACCTTCCTTGCCCCTGCAAAGAGCCAACACATGTCACTTTGTTGTACTAAGATTCAGCTTTTTGGAGGGGGGGGCGGGGGGAAGGAACCAATTACTAAACTATTATTAAAAAAACATTGAATAGTCATTAATTATATAAACAAAGTTATTAATTTGGGGGAGGTTGACATTTATCGGTATGTATTTAAAACACAGGGTAATCATCATGACACTCAGTGTCAGGTTCCATTTTGTGAAAAGATTTTTCAAGATACATCAAGCAGGACAAACTGAGGTGGCAAATTATATCCCAAATATAAATTAGCCCAGCTGTAAAAATTAAAGCTGTATAAAAACTGTAATATAAAAACCATGAAGAATGTAATTCTACACGCATAGCTCTTCCTTTACCTATATGTTACACATATGAAAAATTAATTTGACAAATCTTTAGGTTACAGCAACACAGATCTACAAACCTTTATGAAGTCTTGCATCCCACAGCATCAACTTGCTTATAAAGCAGGGCTTTTCAGATCCAGCTTCTTCTTTGAGACATATTTGACAAAAGATCTGGCGAAAGTCACCTGAAGGGACAAAATTACTAATTTGTACAAGAAGGTTTCGATAATTAAATTATACGACACAAGAAAACTAGATTTACAGGATTCTGTTACTTAAAAAAAAGGAAAAAAAAGGCATTTAAGTAAGACGAACTTTTAACATTTTTTTCTCAATGAACATACTCCCACAAACCCTTTGCCTTACTCTTTTCTTCCTATTATTATTGCCTACCTAATTCAATAAACTCTGTGATGTAGAAGAATATTTTAAAATGAAATTTAGACAGCTTTGCAAAGCAGATCCCTAAGAAGGCTTTACTACATCTGCACAGAAATGTTCAGGGCTTGCTGGTCACTGCCTCAGCCTTGAAAGTCAGTCTTTTGTAGAATTTCAGAAATTCTTTTATATTTTCTTCCACCTATCTGTAAACACAGTACTTGACGTAGTTTTGGGGATCAACATATCACAGTCAACATGGATTTTTAACGTTCCAAAATTAGGTCTTCTGTTACTAATTTGAAAAGGAGAAGTGAAGAGTCATGAATCAAACTCCTGGCAACCTGGAAATTAACATTTTTAAATGTTTCCTGATTCATGTTCTACCGCTTGAAACAAAACCATGAAAAGAACAAAAACCACCACACCAAAAATAAGTCCCAGCTGAGTAAAGAACATCAGGTTCATAAAGCCTCTGTGTATATAATCCAGAAGAAGAACAGGAATGTTTGACTTCAATCTCTGTACTTAAAGATTCTCCTAAAACATAAAAGTATCTGTTAACTTACCTGGATAAAAATGAAACTATCACTAGAAACTTTGAAATAATCCACACTCAAAATTTTGTACTGATTAAAAGAACTGAGAAATTTGGAACAGCAAAAAAATACCACTGGCAAAATAAATACAAACTTGAAAAGAACAGAACACTGAAACTTGTAAAACACTGTAAAGAATTACAAAAAGGTACAGTTCTGGTCTATGTATTTGAAGTGAAAGATCAGCAAGCATTCCGAAAAAATGGGAAGAAATTCACTCTTATTAGCTAAGTTTACAATGGGGCTAAAGAAGATTACCAGATTTACCTATCAAGAGGGAGGGTAAGGAGTGAATAGACCTTTATCTAGGCATATTTGTACTGTGTGGAGAAATTTTATTATGGTTTTAGTGTGGCAAGACACAGGTATGAAAAAAGCAATAAATCAAAAGTACATTGATTCAGAAAATTTTAAAACTGTAAGCATTATCAAACACCAGAACAATGTTTGAAAGCTTCAAATAGACCTTCCACTACTGGAAAAAAATTTTTATTAAGGTTTTAATTTACTAGTTTTATTGACACTTCCTAATGAATCACAGCTATCAAATTTGAAGCAGGAATTAATGTAATGTGGATGTATGTTTTCACTCATAGAGATGTTCTGTGGCTTTCCACCAGCACTGAGGAGGGCAGTTTTTAAGTAAAGGAGTCATACACTGAGTGTGTGATGTTGAAAGTGAGAATAATAAAACTTTGAGATAGTGCTCCACCAGGGAAACAAATACGTTTATTTCAACAAGAAGGAACAGAAAACTACTGCTATTCATAACCTCACTAACAGATATCAGTACCCATGCTACTGCATTATTAATTTTCCAATTAGAAAGAATATCAAAGTATTTTAATTAAGGGACTATCATATATAATAACACTGCTTAATGCATTCAAATTCTGGCATGGCATTATTGCAACAAAACCCAGTAATGCTTACTTGAATAGCTCATGAGTTTGTTCAGCCAAGAACCAAGGCGCAGGGCAAACTTCTGGTGTGCCATAACGTCAGCATGCAGAACCTCCACGTGAAGTGGTCGTTGAGAAACATTTTCAGAATGCCTCTAGGAGTCAGGTAAATATTAGTACATATAAAATAAAACAACAATCATTTCATTATTTATTTTCACTACCCACCATCTCTCCCAAGCAACACAAAGAAAACAGTTTGATGATTTATTTCTGAAGATATCTATCTCAAATGTGGTTGTGTATATTCAATTCCAAAAAGTTCACAGGCAAGTTATAAAACCATGGAAGTACTGAGCTAAAGACTGTACAGCAGATAAATAAGTGCTCAGTATTAATACTAATTAGGTTGGTATGGGGTGGGTTTTTTTGTGAAAAGTACTTTAGGAAGTTACCTTAATTTCTTCTTTTGCTTCCTGACAAGAGGCATAATGTCCTGCTTTAACAGCTCTACGACCCTGTTTAAGAAAATATCACGCATGAGACCAATATAAAGCAAACACAAAATATCACAAGTCTGATCCTTGCTCTGTTTTTTACACATAATAGAAAAACAGGGCCCAACATCACTCACAGTGCTATTAAACATCTAGAAGCAAATTAAAATTAACATAATTATCTGTAGGAAAAAAGCTATCCAAATTAACAACACAACAACTACATAAAGTCTGCATATCTTATTACAAAATGAGGAAAATTCATGTATACATTAAAACAGATGAGAGACATTTCTGCAGATTACTTTGAATACATACATACATATGAACTTTCCTCCTGGCACAAAGTACGTGAAATAGTAGAGCATAACCAGAGATATGTGCTTCCTAAACAAGTTCTCTGCACCTGAGAAACAAGTGCTGACTAAGTTGCTGTGACTTTCTCTCCTCAAGCTCCAGCACCCAGAAACAAAGATTCTGTAATCAAGTGACTGTAGTAGTAACTCATAATGACTAGAAGGTGACCCTCTGATATCCCAAATGCACTGACCTCTTTATCTATGGCAGTCGTGTGCAACTGGGCTTCACCAAGTTCACAGCCAAGTGCCCTTTGCAGGCTGTAGATGACATGGTCGTAAGAATGGTGCTCATCATTGAAAAGGACACAGTAGTAGCTGTCTACCTTCTCTCTGCTGGGAAAAAGGTAACATATGATACAAATAAAAGGAAAATTGTAAATACTGTCCTATCAAGTATCTTAATTGATAGCTCAGGAAGAATGTCAAACACAAGAAAAGTTGTTCAAGTAAACCAAGCATATTCTTCATACTAATGACACCCCCCTCATTATCTACATCACAAAAAGCCACAGAAATTATGTATCAAGTAGAAAAGAGAAGTTTTGAAGTAATTTGATATTCTCTTCCGATTTCCTTTCTCTGCTGTTTTATGAACCCATTTGTTTTATAGTGTGATATACAGCCTTCTTCCATTTTCATAGAATCATGGAATGGCTTGAGTTGGAAGGGGCCTTTAAAGTTCATCTAGTCCAGCCCCCCTGCAAATGAACAGGGGCATCTTCAACTAGATCAGCTCCTCAGAGCCCCATCCAACCTGACCTTGAATGTCTCTAGGGATGGTGTATTCACCAACCCTCTGAGCAACCAGTTCCAATGTTTCACTGCCCTCACTGTAAAAAATTCCTTCTTGAATTTATCCTAAATCTACCCTCCCTGAGCTTCAAACCATTAGCCCTTACCCTACTGCAACAGACTTACGACAAGGTTTGTCCACATCTTTCTCTCAAGCACTGTGGAAAATCTGCCAGGTCAGTTCTGCTCCACTGTCCCTTAGCACCCCATCAGTGTCTCCCCAAAGACAGCCAATGGCATCTCGTGGGTCTCTCCACTCCTGACATTTCCTCCCCTGTGCACTAAGACCTGCTGCTTCACTATGGATCAGGCTGGCTCAGGAGCACTTCCCTTCAGTCACTGATGGAAGACAGTCACACACTACTTTTCCCATGAAGTATCAACATACTTTCTCTACATAACTCTAGGTGAAACACACCACAGTGATGTTTACAGGGATTTCAGCACTGATGTCTGCATGAGTATGAGAATATCCCAGGCAAAATTATAATCCCAGTTGCTAATGCATTGAGAAGAAAGCTGGAAATACTCCCTACCTAATGGTGAGCTCCACAGGCAGTTCCTTCTCTTCCTCCCAGATAAGCATATCTACAATGTATTTTATCACAGAAGGAAACACTCTCCTAGAATGCTCCATAATTTCTTCATTCAACTGACATTCAGAGTTCTGTAAAACATGAGATAACATTAATATGGAAAAGAACCCAGAAAAAAATAAAAAGGGGGTTGGTAGAGTACCTATTAATATAATTGGAAATTATACTATAATATGTATACATGTACTGTAAATCATACGTATATATTTCTACTATAATCAGGAAATAATCCTCTTCATGATTTTCAAGCAAATTAACCTCACCTAATTTCTTCTTTTCAAAGTTACTTCATCCCAAGGGCTCTCCGTAGTACTCCAACAGTTTCCTATATCTTTCTTTATGCATCCATGATTTGTCTAGGACTAGACTATGAAAGGCCTAACTAAATGTGCAAGCTTCACTTTTCTCTTAATCTTTCATTCAAATAAGCTGTTTAACAGCTTTCTGCATTGCCATAGGTACAAAAAGTTTGCAGTGCAGACCAAGTAACAAGCTTCAAGTGGTAAAAAAATTGCAGCGTCAACCATTTTTATCTCTAAAATCTATTAACTTTCTTCAAAAAGAAGGATGAAAAAGTAAAGGAAAACTTTGTCTCATTTTTCTGTAAGACCAGTGCTTTTTCTTCTTTTTCCATTTGACTTTTTGACCAGAACATAAATAACAGTACATTTGCTACAAGACCATCAGGGATTAGGGGTCTGCTTGCAATGACAAATGCAGGTTTTTCATCCTGATTATCTCAGAAAGAAGGACTCTAAAAAAATCCCAAATTTTACCTGAAGCAGTTGATTTGCCTACATTCTATTTAAGAATTCTTTGTAAGATGGCATATTTCTTGTTAATATGCTCCCTTATGAGCTACAATAGCCATGAGACATCCTAGCATAAGAGGCTAGTTTCAAGGCACAGAAAATTTTTTTAGTCATAGTGACAGATCACACACCAGAAGTAACTGACAAATGCAATTGTTCAGTAATGCAGTAATGTAGAAAGGAGAAAATATTAAAATCCAAGTTCTAAACATTTTCTAACTGCTGGGAAACCAATTATTTATAAATAAGAACTGAGTAATATGCTTAGCAAAGAAAAGAACAAGAGACTGCAATTTTAATTCCAAATGAAAGACTCAAGTGCTCAAGACCGGTAGATGAAACTGTCTCCAAACAAAAAGCAAAAAAGCCCCAAGGATGTCTAGTATATATGTTTGATCCCAAACACCTTGACCAAGGAAATCCTGATTCAACTTCGCTGAACCTGTTACATGAGTTATACAATAGATATACATCCATATACACGAATAAGCACTCTTAAAAATAAGAAGGTAACATTTACAATATTTATTAATTCCACTTTAAGCAATATTCTTACTTCTTTTGGAGAACTTGATGCTCCAGGCTCATGTTTAGTACACAGTGGTCCAGCCTTCCATGCCTCTGTATCCCCACAGTCACAAAATCCACCTCCAGTGGAGCTATGCATCTGGAAAAACCATGTGTTTCAGTCATGAAATATGACCATAAAAAGCAAGAGGAAAGTAGCAATGTGTATTATTTAAATCAAATATACTTATATTTTTAAGTATAAACAACTACTTAAAAATAGAAGAGTCACTGCATAAGCAATGCAGCGACTCACCACAGGTTTTTTTTCTTTTTTTAGATAAAAAGAAACTTACCAGAGGAGAAGGGGGCTAAAAGATAAACTTTTTGAGCAGAAAATAAAGAAGGAAATAAGAGTTGCTGCTACAGAAAGGTATGAAAGTCATAAATAAATTTAACTTGAAAGTAAGTGAAAAAGCCAATGACTGATGAGTGTTTCATAAATGGCAAAATATTTCTGGGTTTATTCAGAGAATTATAGCAAACTGTTCAATGCCTTCCTTAAAATTACTTCATCAAGTTAGAAAATGTTAAAAAAATGTGGATATTAAACAGACATTTAGTAGTATCTCTACTTCTAACTGAAGAAAAGATTAGATGATCTGCATCTAAATACATTTTTATAACATTAACTTTGCATTGCACTCCCAGAAATGTACAAATTCCGATCCTCCATTTTGGCAAAAAAAGTTCAGACAGAACTCAGGGAAAAACAATTATCCTTAGCTTCCTCCAATCTTGGAGTAATTCCCCCCAATCTTGATGTAATTGTAAAATAACTCTGACCCAATAAAAAGACATTCAAAAATCTGTTATTTACCTGAAACATTTTAAAATAACTTGATCTAATTAGATGTGCTTCAAGCAGGAAGCTGGACTGGGTGACCTCCTTAGGTCCCTTCCAACATAAATTACTCTATGAATCTACAAAGTGTACATCCTGTATTCTTTAGATGAAAATGCTACAAATCTGCTCCCATCTAACTACCTATTTCCATAACTGATGTTGTGCCCAAAGAATTTACTGAAAAACAGGGAAATGACAACAGCTTCTCAGCCCAGCTGTGGTTCCACAGTGCTCTCTAATCATTACAATAATTTCCCTGGGTTTTCACCTTACTGTTACATCCCAACAGAATTGACTGGGACTTAGGACACAACTGACATTTGCATTCACAGCTCTTTGCTTCTGACATGGAAATTACACTTCCATGAAACTGCCAAAGAGAACATGGTATGTATTAAGAAACACTCCTTTCTCTTTTGTTTCTTCATTTAGCAAGTTGTTGTTCTTAGAAGCAGCTTTACATAGCTAGAAACACAAAAGAGAGAGATTAAGTAATTCATAAAACCCAGAATTTATTTTTTAATAATAAAATTACTAATGGTTTATTATATGCAGTTTTATATAGCCTCAAAAGAACTTCTCTAAAGTTACAAGTACCATTTCTTAAATGGATTTTCCTACCTTGTACCGGTGGTTCTTGTGAATGCTGTTCTGGAAGCAGTCAATACAGAGCACACAGGTTGGATCAACAGCACAGTCTCTGCAACAAAAATGGTAAGTGGAAAATTTTCTAAAACACCTGAAATTTTCATGCACAAAAGTGTATGTTGCTCTGAAAAAGGAAAAATTGATATTAACAACAGATTCAAATCATAAAAACATTGACTTTCATCATCTTTCTGTGACATGGAGTGATCAGTCCTGTTAAGTTTGAACCATGTACTCAAATCTGTTGTATCAAATTCTGTCAAAAACATGCCCAATTTCCACTGTCAAAATTTGCCTAGCAAAACTTTTTCTGGTTTTGCTAATAACCAACTAGGAAAACCAGTGAGGACTCTGAATTAACTTCTATTATTCCTTCCAAAATCAGTCAGTGGTCAGTTTGCTGATTAAACTTTGCTACACTTCTACTAGGTTATGTTTCTAACTTTTAAAACATAAGTTAGAATCTGAAAATAATTCCTTTCTAAGTGAGCAAGGAATACATACTTTGAAATGTAACTTGTACAATTTCACTCATGCACTTATACCTGAAAAATATGGAATTACACCCATGGGTAATCTAATTCCATTTGCTCTTTGTTTCACACACATACTTTTATATATTGCCTTTTTCTTTAAAACAGTCTTTAAATGGTCACTTTAAACCATTTCTTTAAAATGACCACTTCTTCTTTAAATGCTGTTTTATTCTGAGCAAAATGTGTATGACAGGTGCTAAATGACAACATATTATTTTTTTTTACTTTATACCATTGTTCAACATTTAGTTCAAGCTTTTTTTACTACTAAAATATCATGTTAATTCTGATTACAGAAATAACTTCCTTCCAAACCTTCAGATTATAATTACCATTACAATAACACTTCAGTAACACTCATTTATTACCATAAATCTACTGAAAGATGAATCAAAGCAAAAAGAAGGCAGAAGTGACTGCTAGATTTGATTACCCAATTCAAGACACTCAGATTTCAGAACTTCAGAGTATATCTTTTATTTTTAGCATTTGGATGCCTAAAGCAAACAGATATCTAGCGTCAGTTGCAGTAGCAAGTGCAGTATCTTGTATAAATACTACTACATTTTGGCAAGACTGGAACTCAGAAAAATAAGAAAGAGACCAAGTCTGAGATATTTAGCTTCGTCTTTTTGCCTGCCACCATACATGAACTCTGGAGAGGTAAGAAGAGAATTATTCCCATTCTGGCAATGGAATGGGACTAAACTCCTTATCCAGCTTTTTCCTTCACACAACTGTCCCACTCACTATATACTTTCTAGTACACACAGCAGGACTTCTTCAAAGACCATTCTACTTTCATACACAACACCAGCTGATTCCTAAAAAGGCTGAAGAACATGTGATTAAAACTTGACAGTGCAATTCATAAACAAAGTTTATAGAGAGCTTTTATTTTGACACTTCCTAAATTCTAAGGGGTAGATTTTTTAGTGATAGTGCTTTTCATCCATAATAATATTCTTTCAGTATTTCTAATTAAGTTTTCTAGGCTTTTAAAATAAACTGAAAATCAGAATAAACTATGGCAATAGCATCATATTAATGCTCATCAATTGCCAGAACTGTTGCAGTCTTTACATTCACCACAAAAGCTGCTGGATTTTTAATACTTATATATTTTTATTAATTATACTTATTAATATATTTGTATTAATAGGAATTATTTAAATCAGTTCTATCAAATCAATGAGTAGACTCCTTTAATATATTTCAGGATGAGAAAAGAAGGTGAAAAAATTACAATTGGCCACACAGCTATTGCCAAAGCAAAGGACTACTGAGGTTCAGAAATGCTGAATTCTATTTCAGTCTTTCAAAGGGTGAGTACTATATCCCTCAATTCAGGTGCAGACTCCATATTCATACCCTTATGATCCAATACTTTAAACCAACAGCTTTCAGTACTTTTCCATTTCCTTCCCTATTTCTCTGCCAGTGTTCTTTTCATATGCAATTTTTCTCACTCTAAAGTGGCTTGAACTGGGAAACAAATGCCAGCATCAGTTAAGCGAAGAAGTACCATGACACAAGCAATGACTAGTTAGCAGCACAACTGATTTTATTAAAGCGTTTTTGCTGCATTATCTCAGATGGGAACATTGATGACAACATATCTTCATTCTTACCTGCAAGAGTACGTTGTCTCCCCTCCTTTGAACACTTTTCCACAGAGCTGGGAGGTTCCACTCTGTTGTAGTTTCTCCAGGAATATATCTGGGTCCTCCCCAAACAAATAACATTCCAGGGGGTATAATATTGCTGCCTGGACCATTTCTTCTTGTTTCTCCACCAAGGGGTCCATTTCAGCTGAGTAAATATTTGGCACATGTTTTGCCAAGCACTGTAAAAATGTAGCTTGGAAGTCGAATCTTTCATCACACCACTGCAAGAAAAAGTACACCCATGGATAAACAAACAAATAAGTAAACATAAAGAAAACAGGATTACATACTTCTATTGTAAATTCAGATGTCTTTCCTACATCAGAAGTTAGTTCTTTGAGCAATAAAATCCAAGAAACCATGGATTTCCAATGACTTCTCTGCTATTTTCCACCACAGTAACCCCCTGTTCCTTTGAAGTCTTCTATTAAAACACTCTAAGGCAAGAGCTGGCAAGTGCTATGTTACTGTAGAGAAACCCACACACTAATTCATTTTCAACAACACTCTTCCCAACAGGCCAACCAATACACAAAGCTTGATGTCTGTTCAGCTGCCAACAAATGAAAAGAATTGCCACAGATGGGAAAAGTTTGGGATTCATTCCTCTGCCTGCTGATAGTGACAAAATATGTACCAACTTAATGATCTTCTGAAAGCCCTGTTGAACTGGTCATCAGAGGTCAAAGCTACTGAGGAAGAAAGAAGACCAAATGGTCATACAAGCTAATTGTCATCAGGAAACCAGACTAAAACGCAATTTCATTTTTGTAAGTCAATTAATAAAAATGTTTCTTTCGACTTGTGGTTCTTTGTCCATAACTTTACTTCCAGCTTCTTTATTTCTCTGAACAGTTCTCTCCATTTGTCCTATTTCTGTCTTTCAAGTCTGAATATTCTTTCTTTCATATTATTCCCACTGTTTAGAAATAACTTTTGGTTTCCCCCATTGCAAATCAGACAAGACTCCTAAAGACAACATCCTTTCAAGCACAACCTTGGTTAACATTCAAATACCATGGAATATCCCAAGTCAAAAGGGACTAACAGGGATCATTAAGTCCAAAACAGGACAGCCCCAAGAACCACACCATGTGCCTAAAAGCATTGTCCAAATGCTTCTTGAACTCTGGCAAGACTGGAGCCACAACTACTTCTCTAGGAAGCCTGTTCCAGTGCCCAACCACCCTTTGGGTGAAAAACCTTCTCCTAATATCCAACCCAAATCTCTCCTGGTGCAACTCCATGCTGCTCCCTCAGGTGTTGTCAGTGGTCACCACAGAGAAGAGATCAGTGCCTGCCCCTCCCTCGCCTCTAGTGAGGAATGAGGTCTCCCCCCAGCCTTCTCCAGGCGGAACAGACCAAACGACCACAGCCACTCCTCAGAGGGCTTCCCCTTCTAGACCCTTCACTATCCTTGCTGCCCTCCTCTGGATGCTCTCTAATAGCTTGGTATCCTTCTTTATTGTGGTGCCCAAAATTGCACAAAAGATTCAAGATGAGTGCAAGAAAAATAATACATATGTAACTTCATAAATAGCTCTAAAGGGAATTTCCTCTAGGCCACCAAGTAGGGAATAAGCAAACCACCGAAGGGTTCAGACTGAAAGGCAGCTCGAAGAAGTAGACTATTTTTATAAGAAAAGCAAAAAATCCTCAATCCTTTACTTATATTTTGGCCATCAATCTTACTCAGCATTCCCCTTAGGTAGCCCATTATTTCACTTATCATGGTGAAACATTGCAAAAGCTCATGGAAAAGATAAGCCTGGATAATGTGGTCAAGCAGAACAGCAAATTCATCCGCGATTACATTAGAATATTCTTATTTTGTAAGTGCAGCAGCTTGATTATTCTTATCAGATTTCTTGACTCACAAAGCATTTAAACCTGTCCATTATTATCTGAAAATGAAGACCCATTCATGAAGTGAAAGGAATCAGTTATTTTAATTCCAATGCTAACAAATAAATCTGGTTTTGTTCCAGAATTTCACCTGAGCACTAAGCACCACTGAAATTACTGTATTGGTTATAAAAGCTGTAGCATACACACATATGTAATACTCAAATATATAGGTATGTATTTATTTTCACATATTCAGACCTAAGAAACAAAAAGAAACCAAATTAAATGGCTGCCTTTTTATTTTAATTAACTTATTCAATTTTTTCAACTACCTAGCAACATTTTTATTAAATAAAATGACATTTATCCAGGGCATAAAGATACTAAATTGTAAAAAAAAAAAGAAAATCCAAATTTATCAGATACTTGCATATTAACACTGAAAGAAGAAAAATATCACTCACAGATGATGGCTCTGAGAAAGCTATTCAATTGTAAGAGGCAGCTGAAAACTGAATTACTTGATCGTATGTTTATTTTTTGTGTGCCTGATTTAAGATGAGTGGAAGTGAATTGTTCTTATCGTAATTACACTTTGTAATTTGTTGTTTCTGCTTAAACATATTTCCTCCTGTAACTTGTTTTTGTTTTATCTTACCTATACTGCATTATGGCTTCATCAAATTCCTCTCCCAATTTGCTTACAGTATTTAAAAAATATGGGAGGGTGGGATGTGGTCCCTTGGCATGCTCTGTTTGCAGAGCACAAGAGAATCCCAGTCTGTACCCTACTATCTTAATAACCCACATTCCCAAGAGATGGTACAAGTTTAGTTTCTGTGTTGTTGGTCCAGAGCATGTCATAGCTTCAAGAAACACAGGGCTAAGCTTCCCTGAAAATCTGCCAGAAGCGTAAAATGGGTTCTCACAGTCAAACTCACAAGCATTTCGAGCATTCTTGTGCAAAGCTTTTAATTCTATTTCAATGTTGTTCCAAGAAGAGAGGACAGGAAGTAGGAAAGGAGAGGGAACAAGAGAAGCAAGAGAACTTTCTCAAGCAGGCTGCCTGCCTTCTGGTAAGCGCACTAAAATATATGCTCAGCCTGTACATCAGCCAGAAAATATCCATTATACTCACAAGAGAAACAAGAACATTATTCTTCTTATTTCTAAAAGCTGCACCAGGCTAAACTTCAGACCTATTCCATACCCTCCGTACCTCCTATGAGAAGTAATTTCCTCCTTTCATAAAAATATTTTTACTATATTATGTTCAAAAGTATAAAAAAAAGTATATTTACTATATTATGTTCAAACTATCAACAATACAAAATCTGCCAAATAAAACACCCCCTATACTAACCTTGACTCTTCAATGCTAGCTTTGTCCCCTTGTGCCCACATATTGAAACTCAACAGTTGGCAAAGTCCCACTTTCACTCGGTTCGCTCATTCCCTTACCCCTCAGAAATAGAACTGAATTGAATAGAGTGTTCAATTGCTACAGATATAAAAAAACCATATGAATTGGTAAATTGATAGGCTATTTGGTTTTATTGATTTTCTAGACTTCTAGCTGGAAGTCTAGAAAAGCCAAATCGATGCGCAGGACAGTTGCAAGCCAAGATGGGCTAATACTGCAGCTTTCTGCCCAGGCCTGGCAAAGGCAGCCCTGAGAGGTTGTGGAAATGCCATTCTTTGACACACTCAAAAGCCAGGTGGGTCCCAGGAAACCTGCTCTAGGTGGAAACCTGTTTTAGGTGCTGGAACAAGGACTTCGAACAGAATGACCTTTGGAGGTGCCCCAATCATTGTGTGATTCAAATGCTTCATAAGAAAAAACCTTATTTCTTTATCAAACTCTATAATCTCCTAATTTCTGCTACTAGTATGCTCTAGAGAAAAGTTATCTTCCAGATTTGATTCCACTCAAGAGTAAATTTGAAATAGAGTACTGAAAGAGGCAGAAGCCACGAATAACACAATTAAGGAAGAAACATTACCATACAACCAAAATACTAGCAGTCAGCTCTCCACAGCCCCCCAGGCATTCACACCCTGCTCACAGGGGCCCACATGCTGTAAGCTAACACAGGAAAGCCCAGAGGAAGCTGGCTGAATACACTCTACCCCAACTGACACTATCCCACCAGAAAATATTTTTGGACTACAAACTTGAAATTACTGATTTTAGGAAAAAGAACCGCCTTCACATTTGGAACAAATTAGAGCTTCATCTAAAAATCTGAATTCTGAAATTGCTCAGGTTTTAAATATTTGTATTAGTGACCTTAGTAGAGTTCTTCCAATGGGTTTCTTGGTCATTTCCTCACTTTTAATTGAAGTTTGCCAAAGAAACAGCCACTTCACCACATGGACATCCACATGGCCCTGAAATAAAACCCCACAAACACTGACTAGAATGAGCTAAGGAAGTTCTCACTGCAGCAGCACACAACCTTTCCTGCAGAGGGAGAATAACATCCACACCACGCTGGCGGGCAGTCACAGCTATTGGAAACAGCAGGAAAAGGTGACACTCAAGAACCTGACACTAGTGAAGAGTGTATGTCAAAGATATTGTCTCCTACCTCTGCTTTTATACTTCGTACCTCTAATCTGCTCCAGACTAATCTCTTTTCCTACTTCAATCAGACATTCCTGTAACATTCCCCTTTTTTTAAGATGAGGGTAATTCTCAAACTGCAAGAGGAAGAAAAACGGAGGCAGGAGGAGTTGCAAAGCTGGGTTTCTCAAGTGTTAGCAGTTTATCAAAAGAGCAGACACAGAAACCATTTTGTCCACCACATTTGATTTGTGCTGTATAACAAAAGCAGTAGTTTTTCATCTTTATTGACTCCTCAGAAGAATATAGGGACAGAAGCACTGCTTCACAATACCACTTGAGAGCAAACCACTAGGAAACAATTTCTTGTCTTGCATGGGAAACATAGCCTCCTTCATGGGATCAGACTAGTATTTCTTCCCATGTGTAACTACATAGAGATTTTCCCAAATGTCAACTTCAACCAAACACGCAGTTTTGTCCTACATGTAAAAGGACAGTTTGTAGCTTTTTCCAAACGCCTTAAATAAGCATCATTCCAAAAGTTCAGAGGTTGACAAATTATATTTGCCTACAAATACAGCTACAAAATATGCAAAATATCTGTCATCGATATAGCAAATATAGGCATATCCAATTTTGTCTTTCACAAACACATTCCATTTACGAATACGACAAATCATGTAAGGAATGAGAGAGAAGGAAGTGTTTAAGAAAAACAAGGGGGAAAAAGTTAACAACACTCAATTCACTTTTCACCTGCAGATCAAGCACCAAATGAGATTTCTCGCCATTATGACAGAATTTCTTTATCATTACAGAGGTTTATTATGTATATCAATTCAGTAGCTCTTGCTTCCGTGACAATTTTTGACCTACCTTCTAAGCACAGTTCTCTTGGAATTCTGAAGTCTTTCCAAACTAACAGCTTGCACGAGGCAATATTATAAAATGCAGCTGTATTTTAACTGCACTGATTGACAGCCTGATCTTCTAGAGCAAAAGTGATTGCCTAAATTTCAAGATTATTTTTAGATTTATACATTAATCTAATCAGTGAAAAGGAATATTAATATTTATGAACATTAAACAACAAATTATAAAGGAACAGACATTACCAATAGCATGAAGTAACCTGGTCCAGCATTCCAGTTAAAAGGAACAGTAAAATACTTTGTCATGCATAGCAAAAATCTGTCAGGCACAAGATGACAACACCAGCTGCCTGTCAAATCAGCTAGAAAAAGCAGGATTTCAAAAGCAAATATTTAAAATGCTGGGGACATACTGATTTCAAGCAGGTGCCACTCAACATAAATACCAAATGCAAAAAGCAGCTTTACTTTAATGCACAGAACACATTACAAATTTAACAGAGATTAGCAGGACAACATCTCAAAAAACTTTTATTCTGATATTGTCTACCTAATTGAGGAAACATGACATTTTAAAAGGATAAATCTGCACAAGTTCTTTGATAAGTATGCAGAATTTGTAAAATTTCTTTGGAAAGGAAAGTTCAAAGTATTATTGAACTAACACTTTCATGTAAGGGTTCTGCTTTCAAAATTTTCGTTCCATTTTTCCTTCTTTTTATTTTGGTTTAAAATTACCAGCTTTCTAATGCACTGAAAGTAAGACCCAACTAGAGTACAGAATGCCTAGGCATTATTTTTAGTAAAAATAACATGAAGACAAGGTAATCTATTTCAGCCTCAAAGATATATATTCCACAAAGAAGAGGCTTCAAAAATAAACACTAGAAATTAATTAGGACTTCCTATTTCTTCTTCTCTGCCTTAAATCAAAATAAACATTTTGGGTTCTTTTTAGGAGCATAAATTCTATCTCTGGAAGGGCACAGTTCAAGGAGTTAAAATGGAAACTTACACTGTTTGTTTTGTCATATTCATAGAAGGAATTATGTTGTTTCACATTCTCCAACAAAGCAGAGACAATGTTTTAGTAGAGAATCCAAGCTGTAAAAATGACTGTTTAGAACAAAATAGCTGTTTTCTGATGCATCAGTCAACTCCTTTATATAACATGGCTAAAAAAACCAAAACATACTACCAAACTTTAGTATCCAGTCTGTTCTGATTATCAGTAACTACACTGAAAGAAGTAAGGCAGGTTTCAAAAGTGTTCGTTTCTTTCCCTTGGCACAACATGGGTAACATTCAAGACTGTCTAACGCTGTCCTAACAAAACATCAACTTTGACCTGAAAACATAAAAGAACTTTTTGATCTCCACAGTCGTTTAACTTTGGCCCCTGAGCCAAAGCAGGGTGCCAATTCATGTCAGAGGACGTTCTAACGATGCAGGTGTTTGCCCACTGGGAATGAGACTCAAAGCCAGCACAGACTACTAAAGCTTTGTCTACAGTACAACCCACCTCGGTTCCAGCAGTCACTAACAACTACCAGCTGAGCTGAACCAGAGCAAATGGGTGACCACCAGACAAGGACAAGTGACCACCAGTACCATCTGTTCCTGTTAAGCTGCTGGACAACTAAAACCAGTATCTTCTTCAGGGAAAACACCGCACAGACCCAAGCTGCTCAACCACTTGGAAACTGCAGGTCACTTCTAAATCACAAGCACCTGCAAAACCACAAGAGCGCAGCTGCAGCTCACGGGAGTAAGCACTTGAAAGCAACCTGGTGCCCAAGGAGACAGCTGGAGTCAAATCACGGCCTGTAGCTCTCTCTGCCACACTGGAGGTCCCTCTATTGCACCTCCCTATCAAGGGGATACTCCAGCCTATATATGCTGCAAAATTGAACCTACTAAGTGGGTTCAACAGGCAAAATAGTCAGGAATCCTAGAACTGGTTTTCAAGTCTTTTAGGCATGCAATCTAATCACCTTTTCATGTTCCAAATTTTTTTGTGAAACCTGCATTTGGTAGATAGCAACATACAACTAACACTAGATGAAGCAGGAATTTAGTATCACATAGTAAATCAAAACAATGTGCAAAACACTTATTCTGGGAGAAAAGTTATTCTTCCTACAAAAAGAGCAAAATCATCTTTGCAGAGTTACTTATAATATTCTTTGAGACTTTGAAATTGCATTTTAAGTTCTGACTATTCATTTGACAGATCATTTTTATTTTGTTCCTAGAGAAACAAAGGGAATACTTTGATTCTTTCTTTGATCCTTAACATCCATGCTGTGGTCTCCTACATTTGAAGGAACGGGAGATCCATGAAATGTCTTAGCAAGCACCAGGCTGCACTTCAAAACACGCAACTACAGTGAATATTTACAAAGAAGTAATTCATTAATGGAAGAACGGGGGTGCAAGGGGATAGAAAACAACACCACTACTTTTTTTTATTTCCTGTGTATTCACACTTATCTAATTTTCCAATTACCATCAATTTTAAGATTCACTGTATACAGTCTAATGCTGCAGTGAAGAACAATTTAGGTGACTCTACCTCACTTGGCATCACTCAAACACTTTCCCTTACACACCAAACCCAACCTGTTTATCCCTAGCTTCTCTACTGCTGTGACATCTAGGAGACCTGAAACAGTTACATGCTACCAGGAATATCCAGTACTTCCTCCTGGAGCCACATACCAGTCACAACTGCATTACTATAATAGGACTACAGCAACCGTACCTTGCGCACTTTATGTGGACTCAAGCAAAGGTAATGGATACCTTTACAATCAGTTCACCCCTGCGCTAACTAAGGTCACAAAAATTACCAGTAAGTATGAGTAAACATAAAAGCTGACAGGGAAGAAAAAAAATCACAGCACTACTTGATACCATAACAACGTGAAAGCACTTCAGTAAATACACAGGGATGCAAACAGGACGCGGGCCATGGTCCAGTTACCTGTTGCAACTTTCACAGCTCCATTTCTTAGACACTGACACAAGTGTACAGTAAATACTGTTCTGCCAATATGCTGCACTGTTCTAAATACAGTGACTTTGACCATGTGCGTTTCAGGGCTTTGTTGCACTAAAGGATATGATGGCTTACCTAAAAATCAAGTTTTAAACAAATTTAGCTTAACAAAGTAAAATTATATGGACATGTCATCTGGTCTAAGCAGGTCAATTCAGTTTAGAAGACACTGCAACTCCCAGTAAGATGCCTGACTCAGATTTCACTAATTTCAAGAAATAACCTGCACATGAATATGAATATCCTCTCCATATTACTACTTGATTACAACACATCCACAGTAGCAGGAATTCTCATATACCTCATATACATTTTCTCAATTATGTAACAGCACTGAATGACACAAAAGATCAGAAATACCTTAAAATGCACAAGTGCCTGTATAATGTTTTACATTATGAAACTGAATTTTGGAATTTTCCTGTCTTTAAAGGAAATATCCTAAAAATACAAGCTTTTCTCTTCTTGTACACCGCTACAGCACTTGAACCTCAGCTTTTGTTAGGAATTCTGACTGATGGCAAAAGAAAGACTCTTAAAAAAAAAACCCAACCCTTTTCTTCACAAATATTACTGAGAAGGTACACACACATAAAAATTTGAAGATTCAGTGTAAATTTAAAATCCTTGAAATAGCTTAATATCAAAGCCCTGCTCCAGGTAGCAGACACAAAAGCAGGCAGGAGTCAAACAGGAATTTGTTTAGAATACAAATGGACAACCAACCAAGGGCTGGATCCAGCCTACAAAGCAGCCTTTTGTCAGGCCACCAGCAATGCCTGCTAGCCAACTACCAGACAAGCCAAATCCTGCCCATCAGTCAGCCAAGTAAACTGTGGATGCTGTTGGGAAAGCAAAGAAAGCAAACTCGAGTTTGGTAGACAAGGTTTAATACCTAATCTGCATTAAATTCAGCCCACTCTCTTCCAGGGCAGCTCAGGGAGCAGTACAGCCACTACGGAGAAGCAGAAGCACAGACAGGACCTGACCAACCAAGACAGTGAAACCCCAAGTTAAGTATCTTCAACCAGTCATCCAACCTGAAGAGCTGGAGACTGACTCGGGCTGGGTGCAGAAGCTTATTACCTGAGTCATCACCATCCATTCCAGCACCAGGCTGGCTCCTGCAGAATCGTTCAGGTAATCCTGCATCATGCACCCAGCACTCTGGAAGGCTTGCAGCCACATGTGGTGCTGCACTGCAGCCAATGGCACACAAAGCCAGAGATGAACAGAGGAGCAAGAGTCTGACTGCTCTGACATTGAGACAGATTGGACAAGTTCAGTGAGGCCAAAGCTCACCCTACTTAACCACACAACTTTCCCATTCTAGCACCACACTGACTTTCAGAACAGCTGTGCACAAGTCAGTGAAAGAACAGTGAAAGCACAAGTCAGGCAGGATGTATCAGTTCCACCTACTTAGTACCACCTTTAGGACAGCAGTAAATTGAGTGTATTGCTTCCAGATTACAGCTGTCTCTAGCATCACTATAGCCAGGTTTCCTATCTAACATCACAAATGCTGTCAGATACATCCTAAGTAGACAGCCCAGGCTTCTCTTCTCCCTTTTTATAACATACCCTCAGCCCCTTACTCCCTGTCAAAATCCCTTCAGTTTACTTGGATGTATGGCAGGCAACATGGTCTGGAAGGCCAACTATCTTCCTCAGAAGAATGATAATGCTGGTCTAGACACTTTCAATTGGCTGAAATCACATTAAAATTAAGACAATTTAGTGGACCAGCATCACCTTAGAGCAGCTGAGAATCTCTTCAACAATTCTCTCCTAGTTTTTCACAATACCACTATTACCAGTTTTATGGATTGCTTGGGCTAACTCAGCCTCTTATGTCCCCAATTAATGAAAGGTTAATTGGATTGCTTTGATACTGATGGCCACCATTACCCTCAGTATCACTGACTTTATGCACAGCTCACAAGCTTAAGAAATCACCTGTCTTGGGTTCCAATTTTTGACACTGTGCAATCAAATCCCATTTTCCCTTGTTCAAAATCAAGCTGTTACTTAAAAAAAAAAATCCACACATAGGCCTGTTCCAATCACAGAAATATATGGCATTTAAGAATAAAGTCTGTGACTAGAGGGCCATTTCTAATGATTTGCAGATGCTTAAAAATCTAAGAAGAAGGGTACAAGGAATAATGCTTGGCTTAGTGCTGCCACATGCAAGACCAGTTCCATGAGTAAACAACTTTTATTAGTGTGTGTAGCATCACGTGAAAAGTAGCTATTCTACATGCTTGCCAGCACCCAACTTTTAAACACGGGCAGTCAACAGTTTCAAAATTACACTATGTGTGCATACTGTTACAGAAAATAGAACATAAAATGTAAAGTTCCTGATACACATTGGTCGGCCTTCCTTTCTTAAGTTGCCAGCCTCTGAGTTTTAAACTCTCCTAGATAAAGTGATCACTACACAAAGTTGTGGAGGAAACCACAGAAGGCACTTGTGTGCTACCACTAGACAGGGTCAACACCAATTTGTGTTCAATAACAAAATACTAAATCCATAGACAATTATTTTGCAGAACGAAAAAAGAAGCAATATTTCTGTTGAACACACAACTGTCTCCATCTACATTCTTTCTAAATAGCACTATTTCCTGCTTCATGCGCTCTGCAGAACAATAATTTGTTACTCGTCCTTTTTTGTTCCACAGTAAAGTCACCTTTAACTAAGAAAGGTAAAGAACTACGGTTAAAGATGCACATGTACACGACAACGTTCAAAGGACAGTCTCTGAAGCTTTCCAAAGTTTGATCTCATTTAATTCCGTCATTAAGCGCCAAGCGAAGACACGGGACAGGGGCTCAGAGATGCTGCGGGGAGCTGAGACAAATCGCGTCCCCGTGGGCCGCTGACAGCGGCTGGCCGCGCCGAGGGCAGGGCTCTCCGCTCCCGGGGCACGGGCGGCGAGCCCCGGGGCCGCAGCCAGCGCAGGCCGCCGGCACGGGAGCACCGGGCCGCCCGCTCCGGCCCCAACGCCCCGGCAGGTGCCGCCGCCTCCCGCCGGCTACGGGGGGTGCGCAGCGGCGCGTCCCGGCCCTCCACGGCGCCGCTCGGCAGCCGCGGACAGCCAGCTCCGCTCGGCGGGGCGGCAGCGCGGGCAGGGCACGGGCTGCCCCCGAGGGCGGGCAGAGGGAACCGCGGCGCGGCGCCGGTCCGCAGCCTCACCATAGCTCGCTCCGGGGCCTGCGCGGGGGCCCGGCCGCCCGCCGCTCCCGCCGCCGGACCTCTGTCGGCTCCGTCCGCCATTTTGAGAGCGAGGGACGCGGCCGGTGGCGCCGTCACGGCCCGGAAGGAGCCGCCGCCGTCACCGGGCGCTGCGCCCCGGCCCAGGGCCCGCCCCGCGCGCAGCCGCCGCCGCGCGGGGCCTCGGCAGCGCCGCCTGCGCCGGGGGAGGCCGCAGCAAAGCCCGGCTCGGCGGCGCTCGGCTGCCGGCCGGCCCAGCTGGCGTCGGGCCTCTGTGCGGCGATACGTGGATGGAGCTCCTCTGCAGGCACTCGGACTGTACCGTGTGGGTGCTCACTTCGCGCCCTGCATTACAGTCACGGAGTCACAGAATCACGGAATCAGTTAGGCCGGAAAAGACCTCTGAGATCATCGACTCCGAGCTTCGACCGAGCGCCACTTTATCATGCAGCCCATGCACTGGGTGTCACGTCCAGCCTTTCCTTAACCATCTCCAGGGACAGTGACACCACCTCCCTGGGCTGCCCATTCCAATGTTTAATCACCCTTTCTGTGAAGAAATTCTTCCTAATGTCTGCTCTAAAACTCCTGTGGTGCAGGCCACTATGTCCCCTCGTCCTATTGCTAGCAAGATAACAGCATATGTAATTTCATCTACACAGGTGCAAAGTCACACCACTTCCGTGTGGCCCCCATATGGGCTAAGCACAGGCAAAATATCATTGAGTTGGTGTAGAAGGCAGCAGTAGCTTTAGGCAAATGCCTGTCTCCAAGATCAAAATTTTTCCTCCACACCTCCTTCCAAGAGCATATTATAACTGTTCTGGGTACTTAAGAGATTTGGCAGATTAGGGCATTTAGGATCTTGATTGATAAGTGACAGACAAGACCTATGCATTGCTGGAAGTCTTCCAGATTGTTGCAGTCCAGTTGCACAATCCCCTGTGTTTGGGCCTTCCTAAGGCTGAGGAAATTAGGAAATAGCCATAGCATTGGATATTGGGGTCCATATCAAATGCCTGGTATCTTGGATATTGAGATGACTGCTTCTTCCCACTGTAGTCTTCTTGTTTCAAGCCTACAAGCAACTTTTCCACATTCTTCAGTTATCCGTATGGATGGGATAAAATTTACAAGTCACCTTTTCAAGCATTTTCAATGATGTTTTTGCACTGCACCCAGCCACAGGTACTCTGAGAGTTCTTCTCTTACATCTTCAGAACACCTGAATGTAGTTCTGCTGTAGCTACCAGTCATCTTCATATTAAGAAGTCCTGCAGCCTTGTTTATATTACTGAAATCTGTCACTTGAAATCACCATCACTGAGACAGGTTTAGGTATGAGGTGTAAAAATACAAAGTTAATTCTGCCACGTGACACTCAACAATTTCATCTCATTCTGTCTGTCCGTCTTGCTGATCCGTACCCGATCCTTTCCAATAGCACTGCTGACCACTACCCAAAAGTGTTGTTTGCACAACAACCAAGTTTGGACTGTAATTACTGGAGTCCTCCACCTGTTTTGGCATCAACACTAGCAATTGTATAATCCAGCTTCCAACGTAGTCGAGCAAGAGAAGCAAGGCGGAATTCCAGGACAGCTACCAATCCAGTAAAGTGGCAAGAGGGCTGCCTGCAGCCCCCTGTGCTGAAAGGCAAGCAGCTTGCCTGGCCGTGTCTTTTCCCTAGCTATCAGTGTGGGTTTGCTTCACTGTGGGACTTCTGGAAGTTATGCTAATGTAAATAAACTGCTTTAATTGAACAAGACATACTGTTAGACTTATTTTTAGAAATTACTGTTTAAAAAAATGGAACCCCCATGTACTGAGAGACAGCAAAGAAAGTGTCAGCTAACCTCTTAAAAAACAAATTGGCACCACTGCCCAGGCAGAAATGGCACGAAAGACCAAGATCTCCATGGATAGTACAGTAACAGAGGAAAGAAGAACAAAACAAGAATTCGTCTTGTTTTTCACAGGATCAATTTTAATACAGACAAAATGTTTGACAGCCTTGCTAGAGCTAAAATCAAATGGTAGAGCTTCAGAAAGAAAGTGAGTAAGCCCCTGTTTTCAAGATTCCCCCTGAAGATTACCAGGATTGCTGACTGATGTTTATTTAGAATCATTTCTTCAGGGTGTTTTTGGGGGGGGGGGGGGGGGAAGAGTAGAAAAGCAAGATGAAAGGCATCTTAAAAAAATACAAAACAAACATACATGAAGTCCTGCAAAAGAGTAGCTAAATTATGAAGACCATCTAAAAAGATGTCTTATTTTAATCCAGTCTAAGTGATCTGAAAAATTATTTTCTTGATCAATCAATGCTAATCATTATCAATGCTAAAAATGAAATCATTGTCCTATGATAAATTATATGAGAAAATAGAATTACAATTATACAATATTGAATTAGAAATTTCTAATACCTGGAGTTGTTTGGGAATGTTATGTTAAATATCAGAGTGATGTGAAGTGACAGAGGCTTTTTCACCTAAACTCATACATAAGATGGAAAGAAAAAATCCCAACACTAAATGAGTAGCAGTTAGTAAACTGAGTTGACAGCAAAGAATAACTTAGCAGTTATGAAACCCTGCAGTTGCTATAGCAAGGTTTAAAATTGTGTGCGTATACATATATTAAAAATATGTTCAAAATTCCATAAAAAGACTTTTGTCAGGAGCAAAATAGGTCAACTGCCTAGATTTCCCAGAAGGTAGAATTATAATACCGTCAGGAGAAAAAGCGAAAGTTTACATGCTGTGTTTGTAAGGAAGCAGGATGAGACACTGATCTTTGCGAACACCTGGTTTTCGTTCTGTTTTAACCGAGGCATTTCCAGGCACCCCAGCGGCTGGAGGGGAAAGCGGGAAGGCTCCGGGCCCAGGCAGCGGGGGGAGAGCCGGGATCCCGCGGCCTCGCCGGATAAAGCCGCCAGCACAGGGGGAGCGCCCACGCCCGGCCCTGCTGCGGCCGGTCCTCCGAGGCGAGCGCGGGGCGGCCCGGCGGCCGGGGCGGCGGACGCGGAAGCGCCGGGGCCGGCGGCGCAGGGCTGGCCCGGGGCGGGCGCGGGGCTGGCGCGGCGCACGATGCTGGGGCTGGCGGCGGGGCTGCTGGCGGCGGCCGCCGTGGCGCTCCTGCTCGACTGGTACGGGCCGCCGGGGGCGCCGCCGGCCCCGGGGCAGCGCCGCCGCTGGGCCCCGCAGCCCGCGCCCGGGGCGGCCGCCGGCAGCCTGCTCTGGGTCGTGCAGGTGAGCGGGGCCGGGCGGGCCAGGGGCGGCCCAGCCGCGGGCGCGGCGGTAGCGCGCCGTGAAGCCCGGGTTACCAGCGTTGTGGCTGCCCGAAAGGTCGCGTCCAGGAATATGTTCGGTGCCGGCAGCTCCATGTGCGGCTGCTGGGCGAGCTGCAGGCTGAGCTCTGGGGGGCGGGAGCCCGAGGCGAAAGGCCGGGACCTGTCAAACCCTTTACACGGGCAAGGGCGCGGGGACCAGGGACCGGACAGTCAGAGACGGCAGGGGCCCATGAACCCAGACTTGCCTGCTCTCAGACTGTGGGGGTATAAAAACACAGGGATCCCTTTCTTTGGGGCCCCTTCTCACAGGTAGCCAAGTCGAACTTTAATTCTGTTAAATTACTGCACCAATATTAAATTATTTGAACCATCCCGAAGTCTGAGACCCTGCTGTGGGAAACCTGGGGCTGAGCTGGTAAAGAAACCTGGTCTGTGCCTGTGTGGGGTGTGAGGGGGCCCCGCTCAGGTGGTACAAGCATAATGCCAGAGTGCCTCCTGGATGGCTGCACAGAGAAGTTTCCTTATCAGACAAGATGTGTGTAGTGGAAGTGGGTAATTAAAAATCACCTAATTATTACACTGCCCTATATATTGCATCAGTACCTGATGCAATATTATCTAATATGCCAGGGAGAGATGCAGGCTGTGGCTGTCTCTTTCTCTACCCAAAATCTCAGAAAAGTCGTGTGGCTGAGAAAACAGCTTTACTGATTTCTAGCAATAGAAAGTACTGTGCCAGTATTCGAAAGGTTAAATGTACACAGCTTTGTTTCCAGGTTAAACATAAAATCCAAGCTGGCTTGATGTCACTGTTAGGGACATGAAAGAACAAAGCAGACAGCAGAAAGGTCAGCAGGAAAGTTCTGTTCTTTATTTTTCTGATTCTATTTCAAATATACTTTGATCAGGATGCTACACAGGTAAGCCACCTCTTTGACCTCATTGGTGAACATCACTATTAATCATCTCTCTCCTCCTAGAGGAGAAAGATGTAAACAAAATAGATAAGTTCTAAAAATATACATAGTTTTCTTGATGCTGCATGAGAATAAAGTGCAAACAACGAAAAGCAAGCAATCTTGGGGCAACAACCTGGCAGAGTCCTGGAAGCAAATTGTCACATCGTAGTGTTCTGTGTCCTCTTCTGACTCTTCTTCCCAGAGCATTCCTGAAGCACTTACCTTGGAACTAGCCACAAAGTTGTTTACATACTTGTAGTTAATCTATGGCTGAGACGTCACAGGGATTGCTGTGCGTTTCCTTCTAACAAATAGCTGCTTTCACTGTTTTGCTTTCATTCTCAATGTCAAGAACACTTTGCCTGACTTTATTAGCTGCAGGCAGTGCTCTTAGTGAACCAGCTGGCATGTTTTAGTCCTTTGGTTCTCTCCAGCTGTGGTGTAATTTTTTTCAGTAATTTTTCCTT
This sequence comes from Sylvia atricapilla, assembly GCF_009819655.1. Lineage (NCBI taxonomy): Eukaryota > Metazoa > Chordata > Aves > Passeriformes > Sylviidae > Sylvia > Sylvia atricapilla. Next base: position 26,935,427 of record NC_089145.1, read on the forward strand.
AAGTAACTTAAGGCTTATTTTTACCACATAAGGTATTAATGTAAGGAGAGCCTCTATCCTGAGCTGCTGTCTTGTGAAGAGTCAGAGCAGCTTATAGCAGCTGCAGAGCTACACACAAGCAGCATGCACAGGCCCATGTTTCTCTTGCTATGTACTCTCTGGTTTTGTCACTTCAAGTGGAGTTCTCCTAAGGATAGGTCACAGCACAGCTAATTTGAGACTTGGCTTTACTTTCAAGTGGTTATGTTCTCTTTCAGACATGCCCTTTAACAGCTGCTTTATTATTCACCTAACTTGGAAACTAATCAAGCACCAAATCTAGCCTTATGCCTCATGATGTTGTGGGAAACAGGCTTCATGCTCCCTGGTGACTCCACAGGTCTAGCCTAGGTCACTGAATAGAGCTCAAGATGGTTAGTTCTGCCCCCAGCAGTTTCTGCTTTTTCTTCCCCTACACAGGTCTATCTCTTATTAAACCGAACTAAATCATAGTCTTTCTACTTTAATCTTCTATTAATGACTCATCTACCTTTGTTGTAGCAGAATTTCCTTTCTTACCCAGTGCCAAATAGACACTCTAGTTCAGTATTGGACAAGTTTATAATTATTTCTCCCATTTCTATCAGCTGAATGCATTCTACTGTTGCTCTGGACCCTGTAATTGTCCCTTGTTAATGCTTCCCTCTCCTGAACCACATCTTTGCTAGATAAGGAATGTTGATGGTGATTTCTCCTCACCCCTAAATCTCTTCCAACCCATTTTACTGAAATTAACTGCCTGTGATGCAAAGAGAGGCCAAGTATCCACATCAGTCAGAGGGAGGGGAAAGAGCAGCAAATGGGCTTTCACCTAAATTTTGGAAAGTAAATAAGGGCATTATAAGCTTTTCATGTTGCCCACTGTCTTTCTTTTTATTTGGATATCATCTGAAGTGAATTAAAAATTTAAAAAAAAAAAAAAAAGCTCCACTTCTGAGATCTTCATATACTGTGGCTGTTAGTGATGACAGAAACCTAGTCTCAGCTCTCAGAAGTCCCAGGACACTGTAATTCTTAGAAATGACGACTTGAAACTTTTTTACAATCTTAAACTCATGGGGAAAAAAATTGGGAGGGTCACTGTAGAAAATCAGGCTTCCAAATCACTCTGCTGTAAGTTTGGAAATTTACGTTTCCTGTAGTTACTGGTAGAGCAGGAGTAAAGTTTCTTGTAAGACTGCTTTTTCTCAAGAATGAAAACTAGCAGTTTTGGGTTTCTCTGTCTGATTGCTGAGATAAATTAATTGCAAATCCACAGGCTGAAAAGAAGCAAAACAAGTTGTATCCTTGTCAATGATTAAATGAGGTTTGATGTATCAAGATAGTTTTGCTGTGCTCTTTGCTTCACACTAGTTTGAATGCATCAATGAAAGCAAACATAAAGTTTTATCTAAAAGTGTTTGCCTTTTTTAGCATGTAATTCTGATCTAGGCAAAAAATCCATGTAATTCCAAATGGAGAATTTTCCTAAGCAGAATTAAAGAACTGTATTCAGGTAATATTTTCTTCATACACAGATGACTGAATAAGTAGAAGTAAATAATTTTTCTCCAAGGTATTTTATCTGGATTTTTCAAAAAACTACAAGCTTTACAAGAACAGGTTTATTAAACTGAATGTAAAAGTTAATGTTCTTCTTTCCAAGTAGTGTTGTCAGATGGCCTTGAGCATGTACTTACTGCTTTTTGAGCATCAAATACCATTTGTTTAAACCAAGGAGGACAATTAATTAATTAATTAATTGACTGAAGTAGAATGGAACGTGGAATTGAAACCAGTCACACAAGGGGTTTTTTTTGGTACAGTATTGAAAAGCCACAATGTTAAATAATAGAAAAATCTTACTCTTCTTATTCTCCCTGAATGGCTTTTCTGATATGAGGGCTTTGACTGATTCAGAAATGAACAGCATCTTTTACGGTTACATACAAGTCATACCATCATTTCTTAGGCAATCTTTGCCTTCTTGAAGGCACATGGAATGGGACCTAAACACACTCATTAGATCTACTAAAATGCTTGGATAGAATGTTAAAAATCCTTCCACTCGACTACTGGAAATGTCACACCAGGTACAAAATAAATTTTCAGTATATTTCAAGTTCTAGGTAGCTTTAACCTATTGTTTTGCAGAGCTACTTTGTATTCTTACTTGCAGCAAAACCACTGTGTTGTGCAGAAACTCACAGAATTTGAAAAGCAACAGGCCACTTGCAGTCATCACAGTTTACTGTGGATACCTAAGTATTTCTTCATATTATTGTATGCCCTTAGTTTTAAGGAAATTTTCTTGATGTAAATGTGATTTTAGGGGTCAGAGTTGCAATATCCTTTGCTTGTTCTGCTTTCATTCTCCCCTAGTCACTTCTGTTTCTCCCTGTATCCCTTACACTGACATGAATCACTGTGACTGTTCTGTTGCATTCTTACGTATATTTGACTTTGCAGAACAACCTAGGGAAGCAACAGCCCTCTACTTGGAGCAGTGTTTCATTCTTCTCTTTTACAGGTGTCAGATATTCATATCAGCAAATTTCAGGATCCCAAACGAGCTCCTGACTTTGAAAAATTCTGTTCTGAAACAATTGATGTAATTCAGCCAGCACTTGTTCTAGCAACAGGTAAGCAATTGAAAAGTGTGAATTTCCTGTTGGTTGTACTATCAGAGAAACAGCAAATAGGCAAAATTCTAGGATCTCAAGACAGAACTTTAAACATTAAGGTATTTTAAGCAATGGAAATGGAATTGCAGCTAAAGAGACTGCTAGAAGCAGAAGAAAAGAATAGAAGACAATAATAGCTTCTCAAGAAGAGAATTATTTTTTCTTCAGTGTTCAGTTTCTTAGTGAGTTTTATGTGTTCTATATGTAACAGACACAATCACACAAGATAGCTATTTTTTTCCCAATATGTGTTGCTGCATCCTAGTCCTTGCTAGCAGCTACCTTCCCTCTTGTCCTGATTATGATTCTGCATTCTTTGTGTTTGAAATTACAGAAGTGAGCAATGCGTGTGGTTAGTCATTAGGAGACAGTTTCTCTCTCAGAACAATCCCTGCTTATTTGTATGAAATTCACCTGTGAATTAATGTAAGATTTTATTGCTGGTTTCCATTTGAACATATTTCACCAAGAGAGGTGAAATAAACCTTGCCGCTTCATTTGACAGCTTGCTATTGAAATACATTAAGTTTTGACAAGAACATCAAAATACTTTGAGCCTTTACTGTGTGCAAGGCTTTAGAATCTTGATGCTAGACCTGGAGTTTTGTTTCTACAGAGTTACTTCTCTAATTAGTCGAAGTGCTGCAGTGATGTGGTCAATAGGTGCCTGATGAGGCTTCTGCATCTGAATTAGGAGACATTGACCCTCACCTTGTAGACCAGATACAGGAACATCCAGATTGCATCCAGGCCTGCAGCCTTACGCTTGGAGGCAGGGATGGCATGTCTAGTTACAGTATTTGTATAAGCTGTAGAGGCCTCTCGTTACATCTCACCTTTGTACACTCTCAGGTGATCTGACAGATGCTAAGACAAGAGATAAACTGGGATCTGAGCAGATAGAAGATGAGTGGAAAATGTACCAGTCAATCCTGAAGAGATCAAGGGTCATGGAAAAAACCAAGTGGATAGACATCAAAGGGAATCATGGTAAGAAGAAAATGAAACATTTCTGTCTTCCCTGTGACTGCAGATGACAGAATATAGAGGTAAAGCATTAGTACTCACTAGTGTGTTAGTACTCATGAATCAGGAGAAGGGCTTGCCATCCACATGTCTACTGAGGACACGCTTTGTTTACAAGCTCTTACTGGAGTTTTCGTACCAGGGAGGTAAGAGTCTTTTACTTGGCAAGTGGTAGAACATGACTTCAGGTGTTAGTTTCCATGTCATTATTTTATATACCACATTATTTAATGGTGGGGCAAACCGTAACCTTACCATGATAAAGAAAGGGTTTCAATTTACTTTTCACAGACTTCCACCTCAAGAGTTTAAGTTTAAAAGGTATCACATGTCCAGCAGCTTAAGGAAATCTGGTTTCTTTTGAATAGAAGGGAGTCATGGGAGTTTATATCCATCAGTTGTCACCACAGTGTAAGCGTTCAAACACAAGCTGACAGTCCTGTAGGCTGTATAAACAGGCTATTACAGGAAGCTGCACTGCAGGGGAAAAGTGCATGCTTTGTCATATATACTTACAGTGGTGGAACTGTACAGTACAGACCTCCCCATGCTGATGTCTATTCTACACATGCTATTCTCTGATGCTATGGGTCCTTTATTTTCCATGAATGAGTTAAGTCTTACTTACAGAGCATGCACCCAGTCCAAAAAAGCTTCTGAAAAGCTCTGTAGTCAAAACGGAGACAGGTTTAGCTTTTAGCTGCTAAATAATAATTTATATTCCCACAATGCCTTTATCTTTTAATTGAAACTTAAATGAGAAAACTATTGCCATTTACTTGCTTCGAGTATAAAATGTCTCGTCTGCACAGTTAGTCTGCTTGTCAATCATTTATTTTTTAAAAAGTAGCTCTTCAGCACCTGCTGAGACTGCTTTATCTCAACATAATCTAGTTAGATACAGGGGCCAATGATCAATTTGATCTGAAAGTTTCTTTATTTCCTTTTTGTCTCCCTTACAGATTCATTCAACATTCCACGCCTGGATAGTGTTCAGAATTATTACAGGTATTTATTTATTATTTACCACACAGATGCAGCTATATTCAAGATCAAGTTCAGTAAACAATATTGTGTTTTCAGTTTTCACATATGTGCTTTTTCACTGCCTTTCCTATAGCCCAGGATCACATTTACTATTCCCTCTGTCTTTTGCATTGTTAGTAGAGCAGAATCGATTGAGAAAATAGAGAATTCTTTGTGCAGATTTCTTATTTCTTACCCTTCTGTGTTTTGTAATTGAATGTGTTAAAACTGTCAAGGTATACAATATTTTTAGTCATACTCTAGGAGAGAGATGATGGAAGAGTGAAATGGAGTTGTTTTTATAATAAATAAAATCGTAAGTAATATAAAAATATTAAAATTATAAAAATTGTTTGCAGAAATAAAGATAGAGGCTAGGGAAAACAGTTACTCAGCACCACATTCTGGTGTTTATTATGCATTAAAATTAAAGAGAGCAGTGGATTGTATTGAAATACAATATTTTTACACAAAAACAGAGGTTCCTATTATATGTTCAGAGCATTAGCAGAGGATAAATCAACTGTTATACATACTCAAAGTGGGACTAAAGGAAGAAATTTTATTGAATTTGATGATGTTCATAAAGATAATGTTAACATAAATATTGTGAAAGGGTTTTTATGGCATTAGAAGTATTGAAAACTTGTTTTTAATATATTGGATTGTATTCTATTCAGGTCAACCTTTCTGGCAGTTTTATTGTTCTGATTGGTGGAGGAACAGGGACGTGAACTGATTTCTGGTTGGCTCTGTTCAAATTATACTTATCATCTGAACTCAGGAATGTTTTAGCTTCCACAAATCATGCAGGGAGGAAAACAAAACTAATACAACTCAAACCCCAAATTCACACAAAATGCCCACTCCAAAACCTCAAAAGAAAGTTTAAAAAATAAAACCCAGCCTAAATTTAATGAATTTTAGTGATTCTCAGATTAACTCACAATCATTTTAGTTACAGCACTTAATCCTTAATAGAGCAATTTAGGTGGCTCTGTTAGTTGAAATGTTACATCTTTGCCAGTGGAAAATATTTACAATTCCTATCTAGCATAAAGTATCAAAAGCACTTCAGTTTTGGAAGACAGAAATAGTGAAATGTTGTCAATGGAAGGAGAGAAAGCAACATATGTTTGTCACGGCTACAAGCTTTCCTAACAGCAGTATTTCCATCTTATTTTGTTAGGAAATACTCTGCCTGGCGTAAAGATGGCTCTTTCCATTACATCCACACCACCTCTTTTGGGAACTACTCATTCATCTGTATGGATGCCACACTCAGTCCTGGCCCTAAGAGACCCTATAACTTTTTTGGGATTTTAAACATGGTATTGTATAAGTCTTTGCATTCCATTTTGCTGGCTGTTTTATTTCTGTAGTGGTTTGTTTGGAGGTTTGGGGATTTTTTAATACAGAAAAATTGTTTGAAAGATTTATGTTCATAGTGTTTACATTTTTAACTTACAATGCATGTGAGGCATTTATTTAGCAAAATGGTTTTGTTACCTGTTTCAGAATCAAATGGCAGAGCTGTCTTTGATGGCAAAGGAAAGTCTACACAGCAACCATACTATCTGGTTTGGCCATTATCCCACCTCAACAGTCATCTCGCCATCCCCTGGCATACGAGCACTAATGAGGTAAGATCTTATCCTGTATGTTTTCAGCATGAAGTGCATTTCTTGCCTGTCTTCGCATGCTCATCTCTTGCTTTTCAGGTTTTCTGCAGTGACACTACCTTCCCACCCAAATAATCACAATTCCTATGTTCGTTTTTTTTTGTTTTTTTTTTTTTTTTTTTAGTTCTGCCACAGCCTATTTATGTGGACATCTCCATACAATGGGTGGGCTGATGCCAGTCTTGCACAGTCAACACCGTGGTGGCACTCTGGAACTAGAACTGGGAGACTGGATGGATAACAGAAGGTAAGTAAAGCTCATATGAGCAAATTATTATATGAAACCTACTTTGCTGTACTGTGATTCCCTTTTGTGCTGTGTGGTGAATTTGAAAGAAGCATGAGATCAGCCTGACTGGTTATTACTATAAGTGCTTTTGAAAAAAAGGCCTTGTGCGTATGTTTGGGATTTCCCCCCATACCAAAAGTGTGGCAATACTTTAGATATTTTTTAATTAATTCTTGGTATTTAAAAGTTAAAAAGGGGGCATCTATATGTCCCTTTAGTATGTGTTTAGTATTCATATGTAGACAAAAAAATTGTAATAAAATTCAGCATCACTACTTCAAAATACACATGCTCTGCACTAGCTGTTAGAATTCTTGTCACAGAAATAGTCCCCCTGAGAAATACTACTATACTAGCATATCAAAAAGTGTCTGATGGCACATGGAGTGTATAATAGTATATTAGCTTTTATTCTGCAGTAATCCAAAGAAAGATACTGGTATGAATACAGGGAAATAGCACACTGGGGTTGTTGTCCTTAACTAGGGTACATACTCAGACACTGTGGAAATGTGTCTTATATTTGAGTTCTTTAACATAATGTTCATCTATCTGATTCATGTGCAAAATTCCATAGATTTTCACACTTGGAACTTTGAGTACTGCTTCCATGATTTATAATAAAATTAACCTCATCAGAGATAAGCAACTGTACAGCTAATACAGCAGAACTGGAAAATGTAAGATCAACTACAGAAGAAAATAAATGGAAAATAAAGCCAGGTTCTGTTTAGGAACTTGAGGAGCATGGGAATCAGCTGTTCACACAGCAGTTTGTATTAACTGAGTTCTTTTCCTTTGATTGTAGGTACCGGATCCTGGCGTTCGATCACGACCTCCTCAGCTTTGCAGATCTTAACTTTGAAGAGTGGCCTGTAGTTCTCATCACCAATCCCAAATCCTTCCTTTATAGCAGTTCTACTCATGAACCACTTGTCAGAATTCTTCATTCCACTCATATCAGGTACCCTGTAATGTCTTGATTCCAAAATATTTAACTATATTCCTATGTATATACACAAAACCTTTTTTAAAATATGTGCCTACTGTTCTCAGAATTCACTTTTCTCTGGAAGATTGTTCCAGAGAGCCCTCTTTGTATCATATCTGTGACTGTGTAGTAGTAATTCATGTTTGTTTCACTTATGCAGTTATTTCCCCTAAAATCAATTGAACTGTATGTAACCAAGGCTGATCAATTAGTATATAATTCAAATAGATTAATATGTAATCTGTTTTACTTATCTCACATGTTCACATTGACTGCTGATTTCAAGATTTTGTCTATGTATTTTTCTAAATGCTTTCTCTGTTCACTTCAGACTAATTAGCTTTTTGTCTTTCAATTCTACATCCTTTATATATTAAAACATGAGAAGTCTCTGCCAATTTTCATATTCATTTTAAATCTCTTCATCTTTCCTTTTTTACCTTATCTATTTCACTTCTACATTTATATTTCAAATTTTTAGGCCCATTTCAGCACTTTATATTTGCTGTAAGACTAATCTGCTTGAAATACTGCATACATAGGGTTGCAATAAAAAGAAGTTTGTCATACTTTTCAGTTAGGGAGCAATATCCTACTAGGTGTCCTGATTACTTTCCAGTTTCCTATTCAGAATCTTATCTGAACATTCTTATGATTATATTAAATATATGAACTGGTAGAATTGTTCACCATAACTGTATGAAGCACTTCTATTTGACTAAAACATGCTCTGGAATGCCATTTGTATTACTAGAAACGAAAGGAATTGTATGTGCAATATTTTGAGTCTGTATTAGTATCACTCTTTCTATGAATATAAGCACTGCCAAATGACAATACATTTGTTGGTATCTGAGATCTGCAATATCAGTCTTGCATTCCATTCCTTTTGTCATAAATGCAGTTACAAACTCTGAGAGGTTATATTCTGACTAGCAAAAAGAAAAAAAGAAGGAAAAAAAACCCACTCCCAACAACAAAGGACTTGAGAGAGATAGAGAGAGAGCAAACCTGACGATTTTTTATGAAACCATCTACAAGTGCATGGTTATGTGTCTGTGTGCTGGAGGATGCATTCTAAAATTATTTCTGCTCGGACCTTACAATTTCTGCCACCTTTTCTTCTGTTCCACGGCTAGTTTTCTGTCCTGTTCTTTTGTGTAGTGCCATACAGAATTAGGTTTTTTAACTGTAGGAAGGAGCTACTATGTTACCATTAATCTACAGATATTTCACTAGTTTAAATTCTAAATCTTTTGAACTCTTTACTACAAGGCAGCTTAACCTTTAGGGACTTTATTGTGGGGAAGTAATGACATACCTGCAAGTCTGGTAACAAATCTGTTCTTTTGCTCTTTATTTGCTCCTTAGAATTCTGGCATTCTCTCCTTCTGTCATTATCTCTGTCAAAGTCTACATAGATGGAGTTCACCTGGGGAATGCACATCAGGTGTCTGGCCCTCTCTATGTGCTGAAGTGGAGCCCACAGAACTACAGTGAAGGGTTCCATCATATAGATGTGACTGTTCAGGTAAGGTACCTGTTGGCATGCTTTGTATTGATTTTTTTTTCTTTTTTTTCTTGTCATGGTTTCTCTATCACCCTCCTTCCAAAATACATGATAAAAGACATACTTTCATATTTGTCTCATTACAAAAACCAAAGGATTTAATAAAGGAATAAACATGGCCTGCAAAGCACCAAAATATTCATAAAGATGCTGAGCTAAAGAAAAAAATATTTTTTGTAAGAAGTAAAATAAGACTTGACAGAAGTGCAAACTTTAATTGAAATTGGCAGAGATGTCAAAAATTACAAGAAAGGGTTCTAAAGGTATGTAAACAATAAGCAGAAGCAGAAGGAAAATACTGGCCAGGTGTTAAACAGCCAAGGTGAATTCATTACCCAACAACTCTGAAAAGGCAGAGGTTCTCAACACTTGCTTCACCTCTGTCTTCACCAGCAGTGTTGGGCCTCAGGCCTTGGGAACAAGGATCAAGGTTGATGCAGAGACCCACAGTCAGTGAAGGAAGAGATGGAGTAAGACCTGTCACAGGAGCTTGATCCTACAGATCAATGGGCCCTGACAGTTTCCACTCCAGAGTGTTAAGAGACCTGGTTGACATCTTTGTGAGGCCACTCTCCGTAGTCTTGGAGAAGTTGTGGAGATCAGGGGCCATCCCAGAAGACCTGCAGAAGGCTAATGACTCTCCTGCCTACAAGAAGGTCTTAAAGGAGGATCCTGGAAATTAATAGGCTCATCAGTCTTACTTCAGTCCCTGGGAAAATTAGGAAACAAATCTTGTGGGGGCTATCTCAAGTCAGATAAAGGATGTGACTGGGAAGAGCCAACACAGATTAACCAAGGGCAAACTGTGGGCTAAGAAGAACATTATGAAGTTCATCAAGGAAGTGTAAGGACTTACACCTGGGAAAACATAATCCAGGAGAGCAGCACAGGCTGTGATCTGCCTGGCTGGGGAGCAGCTCAGTGAAAAGGGACCTCAGTGTCATGGTGGGTACAAGCTCAATATGAATGAACAGTGTGCTGGTGCAGCAGAGAAAATCTACTGGATGCCAGGGTGCATCCACAAGGGCATCACCAGCCAAGATAAGCCACTATCCTGCTGTACTGAGTGCTTGTCAGGCCACATCTGAAACACTGTGCTCAAACTATTGAATAAGTAACAATAAACAATAATTTGTTTATCTATGTGAGTTTATGGCAAATACACCAGAAGTGAAGCAGAACAAAATTTCAAAATATTTTAGTATGGGCTATTACCTAGAATTGAACTTTCAGAAAACAATGGAGGGGGGGGTAGGCGGGGGAGGGCAATAAACAGTCACAGTCTTCCATAAGTTGCTGAATCTCTGACAGGCTCTTCTTCATATGTAGCACTTTCAAATTAAGATTTTATAATCACCAATTTATTTGAAACTGCAGAATTGACTTTAAGTAGTCCTTTGTAGGTAGAATTTAATACAGCAGCAGTACCTTTCTAGAATAGCTGCAATGGTAATTAGGAACTTCAACTAGAGAGTTTTTTGTACCACTGCAATTACATAATTGATCTCATTTTATATTAATCTAGGATGCTTCAGGAAGAATTGGCACACGGGGCCATTTATTTGGTATGGAAGAAAACCTCTCTCTTAGATTTGACTTTTGGCCATCTGTTATTCTTCTCACTGACCACTATGTTCTAGTAAGTACTTTCAGCAAAACAGCTGTTACTCCATGTTGGTTTCCCAAGCTGCAGTAGGCATTTTTGTAATTCCTGAAGGAATTCATAGACTTGAATGCAGTTTATTTTTTCTATATATGACACTGTTGGAATTCCCAAAACATATAAAGTTTCTTAAGTTGTATACATGTCAACCACAAATGTGCAGCAATGGTTTATACAAATAGTTGACATCCTGGATTTAGTCCCACTTATCAATTTTTGGATAAGTATAAGTATACACACATTTCTTGCAAGCAAGAAATTGAAAAAGAGCTACTGAAGATAGAAAAAGGAAGCATTAAACCAAAGAGAAATTTTCCTGTGAACTGTTGCAATATGTTTTCTGGAAAGAATGCTGCAAATATTCTCACTGTCAGCTGCTGACATTATAACTAGCTCCAGTGAAGTGGAGGGCAAAATCTCCATCAACTTTAGTAAGTTCCAGGTCATATCCAGATGCATTACAGCTCAGTACATGCAAAGAAGGATGTCATGTCTTAGTGGTTTAGGTGCACTTCTAGAATCACATAAGTCCACATGACTGTAGTTCTTATCATAATCGGCTCAAAATCGTTAACTTAGTTTTGTCAATCACTCACGCATTCTACACCATGTCTTGAACTGCATTTCTCCTCAGAACAGTGCTCAGACGATGGTTTGCCTTGGAAGTGTAACTACACTTTTTCAATGGAAGTGTTTACAAACCCTATCTTTTTAAAGATTCAGGTCTATTGCTTTCAGCCATTCAGCAGAAGTCAAGTCAGTACAAGACAAATCCAACCACTTAGAAACTCTTAAGTTTCCTTTTTACTCTTCAGTTCAATGACTCCAACAAGCTTTGAATATGTGTTTCAAATAGAATCTTTGTACTGTTCTATCAGTGTCCATAAGGCATGCTCCAAGGCTGCTATTATTCCAGGGCTAGCTTACAGTCAAAACTGTCTTCTTCAGGCTCGAGTGCTCTTTGGACTGGTTGTGCTGATTCAGATTACCTTGCTTGTTGTTTTCCGACACCTCCAAAAGCCAGCACTCAAAGGTAGGAACTAATGTTTACCTGCAGTTTTTAGTAGATCTGTTTTCCCGTAAACTTTTCACTGTTGACCTGTGTGCTAACAATACGTAATTGTGCCGTTATCACCATATGCCTTTTACATCTGCTACTGTGGGGTTTGATTGGTTTCTCAGAAGCTGCTGTTTTGCTTTTAAGGGAACCTGGAAAACCTCCAATATGTCAAATAAAGTAAACTAGAAACTTGAGCAGGTATCTTTGTTTAAACAAAAATTAAGTTGATCGAAGGCCAAGGTTTCCTTTTAATTTTCTCACTGAAGAATCCAGTACGTAGGGAAGGGAGCGTTTTGTTTTGTATTAGTTCTGTATATGTGCATGTTTCACCACAATTGTCACAGAATTCTCTCCTGCCTGAGTGGAGAAACAGATTTCCTTCTGCCAAGACAATATTTTTTAATTTTTACGAAGAACATGAATGAGATTGGGTCTTTCTCAAAATAACATTAAGGCCATTTCTGTCATAAATGGCCTTTGTCTGTGATAGAGCAAGTAAATGAAAATTATTTGATACTTTGTTTGTGATAGAGCTAGTAAATGAAAATTATTACTATTAAGCTCAAGGTGTTTATCCTTTAAACAATCATTTGAACCACACCTTACTAATGAGATTTTTCTGGAAGCCACCTCCCTTCCTATTCATGTCAGTGTTGTCCCTTCCTTCATACTCCTAATCAAATAGCATCCTGAGGTAACTACAGCAACTGCTTACATAGAAAAGGATGAGATTTTCAGTTGCCTCCATGGAACTCAGCAGCTAAATATTAAAAAACCTCTGCAGTCAGCTAGGTCCATGTGGAGCATGACAAATGTTTGACACATTAGTGAACAAATTTGTTAGAGTTGTTGATTTCCGAAAGTGAAGCTTGTCCTCTGGGGGTTAATTCTTTGTGAGAAGGCCACATAATAGGTGTAAGTCTACAAACTAACTTTTTAGGAAGGCTCTCTTGATCTGTGAATTGTCTGCTTCAGTTAGAGAGCTAATACTGCTTATTTCTGCTAACACCACACACTTGTCAGAATAATGTTATTTTAATGCCTAGCCTTAATTTTGAGTTGCTATCAGATCTCACTAAAGTAGATTTAATCAAAGGAATCCAATTAATCTAGTCCATGCTGACCCGCCTTTCTGGGTTTGCAGAGTTAGTGTTTTGATTCTCTTACTTTTCATTTAATACATACTTTCTCCATGTTCTTCATTCTAGCTAACTTCATTTTCTGGGTATAGAATGGTCGTTCAGTATTATTTACATACAGTAAGTGTATTCCGTTGGAATGGCAGGTTCCTCTGCTGTTTTTAATATAGATTGTTGTATTTATTGGTCCTTTACTTTCAGTTATCACAGTAACAGTAATACATTCCTCTGCATTTTTCTGTAGACATAAAAAATATTATTTTTATATTCCTTATTTAAAAGAATGAGTAAATAATGTGCAGATAAAATTTCAGAAAGACCAGTATTATATCTACATATATATCTGGGGAGGTGTTGCAGACTGAATTAAATGTATTTTTCTTAAATGTTGTCTCTATTTAGGAAAGCCAGGATTACTTACTCTGACTTCATATTCTCTTCATGTCTTCAGTAAAACAAACACCTTCTATTACTCAGTTCTGGTTCTGAATTTATACACCATTCTAGGTAAGTAGCCTAGAGTACTGGAGGACATAAATTAGTATTTTGAAATTACAGATTAGATCTTGATGAAAATTAAGAATTCAACATCTTGGAGAAAGGGGAAGATCTACTTAAGTTAGAAAATTTATGTGGAACTTTAAAAGTTAATGTCCAAAAAGACTGAAGGTTTATTTGTAAGAGCCTAACTTAGAAGCCCTGAATTAATTAAACACTTAGATTGCTAAATTACTCTGAAAGCAAAGCAAGTATTTTTAAATTTAGTTTGGTTTTCACTTATTTTTTGATTGTTAGCATCAGAGCAAACAATCTCAGCTTATTCTTCTCGGATAACATGTTACTGAAATAGCTATTTCTTGTTAGTGCAGTATGCATAACACAGAGCAGCCTGCCTGTTTTGATTTCTGTGCTGAGCCAGGCTGGAATTGTTTGTGACCACATTTTTCATACATGTTACTGTAATTCTGGGAAAAAGCTACCCTTTGAAAGGATCCATCTTTTTACCTCTCTCATAAGGAAGATATTATATGTGTTATTGAAAATTGTGACAGAGATGAAACTAATTCAAAAGTCTTTTTATTGCATGCCACAACCCCTTGTTATACTGTGGTATTTTCACACCAGACTGCTGCTTGCTGAATATGAAAACATGAGGTTTATTACTATGGACAAGCAGTAAGGAAGTCTCAGAGTACACAGGGCTGTGTGGGAAAGGGCTGTGTCCCTGTTGTGTTTCCTGATGGTGATGCTTGATTTCCTCTCTTGCAGGACCATGGTTTGTAGGTGAACTGATAGATGGCCAGATGGGGGCCTGTTTTTCCTTTGGGGTGTTTGTTGGTGGTGCCTTCTTACAGGGCAGTATGACATTTGTGGTTGGGATTTTGCAGGTGAGCATTTATTAAAAAAAGGCTAAAGCCCAGCTTTTTTTTCTCAGGGACTTTTTTTTTTTTTTTTGTAGTAGTAGTAGTAGTAGTAGTAGTAGTAGTAGTAGTTTTATAAAGAAAGGAGTCTTGGAAGTAGAGAGATTTGTGACCATGCCTGACTACAAGAGAGCTTTTATACCTTTCTGCAGATTTAAAGATCAGAAGGGAAGGAGGAAAGCCTCCCAGAAGGAGGTTGTGCATTATTTTCACAAACTTTTCTTTTTCTCTAATAAAATTATATTGCTTTGGACTCCCTGGATATCTGGATTAGAGGCTGTCTCTACAGATTTACAACTCTAAATTTCCTGCTTTTGCCCTTGGCTCACACACAGTGATTAAGCAAAAAATCTGAGTGGCCAGGGCAGCCCTTGCAGCCTTAATAACCCTTCAGATCAGTAGGTGTCACTCTCTAAGCACACATGAGTCCAGTTTACCCAGCAGTGGTTTCCCCATGAATTTGAAAAACAAGGTGTCATTCCTTGGCCTTTAAGATAGAGCACCAAACCAGCATTGCCTCCTTCTTCATTCTATCTCCGTTGTACCAGTGTGACACTGCAGTGGGCTGAGTCAGAGTTAAGCTGATAAACAGACCGTCTGGTTTTGCCATGCTAATTTTTTGCTAAGTCCAGCTCCCTGAATCAGTTCAGGAAATGGCAGATGCATGTTACGGCAAAGGAATGGGCAGGAGTGCTTGGCCTGGGACTTGGGCACAGGCAATCACAGCTTTATCAGTTGCAGAGTCATGGATGTGCATCCTGAGGTTCCATCTCTGGGAATTGTACTCTGCCCTTAGAATGGGACAGCTATATCTGTGCATATGTTTTTAAGCCTTCATAGATGTTACCCAGAACCCCTTGGCTTGTTCATTGTCTTATTTTTCTTTTCTCTTCCTTCCAGATGTTGTTTTTCAACCTGCCATTGATGGCCTACCTGTGCTGGTGCCTGTTGATGCGGTGCCAGGGCCACAGCTTCCGTTCGCACATCCGTCACGCCCGACGCCTGCTGGCTGTGCTCGTTCACCTGGCAATGGCCCTGCTCCTGGCCTGGCAGGTCTATTCCTGCTATTTCCTGCAGCGAACATATGGCACCCTGGCCTTCTTCCTCTCCCCAATGAGAACGTGGCTGGTGGCACTGACCACAGCTCTCATTTATAAAACCTGGACACTGAAATCATCAGAGCTCAGAACTTACATAACAGAGATTAAAAACTGTCAGAGCTCCTGAAGTACAATATAAATACTCTGAGTTCTGTCTTAAAAACTGTCAAAGTACAACCTTATCATTTTGTGATGCTGGAATTCCATACACCCCAGCCATTAGGTGGTAAGACCCAAAGCTACATCTGCACTGGTACAGAACTGCATTAAATAGTAAGTGTATTATTTGTTTCCTTGTATTATACAACATACTGAATAATACATGTTATATAATACAGTTATGCATTATACATCAATACAGTAAACTGTGTAATAATCTCATCAATGAGATTTTTTTAGTGATACAGAGGTAGGTATGGCCATGTGGCTCACAAATAGAAATGTTTGCCTATCACTACTATGAATGTAAAAACACTTCTAGTTAATTAAATTCTTGATTTTTATAATGCTGCAAAAAACACAGAACTTGATGAACTTCTGGATTTGCGTTTAATTTGATTTTTATTTCAGGGCTGACGTGATTTTACAAGACTAGACCAGATGTCTTTATGAAGTAATAATGACTGCAAAGGTGCTGTAGTGGCCTTCACAGTCAGAGTTCTATGCCTATACATGTTTTCAGTTCATAATGCTGTATACAAGCAGATTATAGGCTGTAAGCTGTGTATATGTATTTGTGTTCATGTTTACCTGAGCTGTGGCCCATAGCTCTTGCCCTGGGAGACAAGACAAGCTTGCTCTCTGGAAGGAAGGATTTTTATTTTCCACTACTGAGGCTGCCAGTCCTCTCACCCGTGACCAGTGAAAGGACAGTGAATTATCACTAGTGCTGGGGTTTTCAGCCTCAAAGCAAAGAATGGAGACAATGTCTTCAGTATGGGAGAGGCTGAAGAAATAATATGGTCTGATGCCTATAAAGTCTGTAATTTCTGTTTTTCTGGTTCTCAGCTGTGTTTCTGGGTTTTCGCCGAATGCACCAAAGAGTGACCTAAGAAAACTCATTTCTTTATTTTCATCTTTTTCTAAGTCCAAAAATGATAGAAGTTAGTTACATTAATGAAGAATGCAGTGATCAGAGCCAAGAAAACTGAGGTGCCTTGATCTGTAAAGAACACTGTGTTGCTTCACAAAAGACCTGCTGTGAGTGGAACATTTAAAGTACTTCAGGTAATTTTAAAGTAACTTATTTATGGCCCCTCAAGAAAAAAGAGGGCTAATTTATTTATGGTCCCTTCGTTAAAAAACAGCAGTGACTGTAGTAGAACACATAGGAAAATAAATTGGAAGAAAATATTGACTATGACAAGGACTTTTGTTATTTCTAACAGGTGACCTGTTAGAATTCCTTCATTTCTGTTCTTCAATGATACAGGAAAATAGTAACATAATACTAATAATAATGTGATGTCTTCAGTGTAATAGGAAAATGAGAGAAAGAGCACCCATTTACTTGCGTTAAATACACTATTAGGAGAATAAAGAATGTCATTTGTTGCTACAAAAGTTTGTTCTACAAAGCTGTTAAAAAATCAGAGACGGTGCAAAATTTATTTGTGAGATACAATACTGAAAAACTGATAATAAAATGACATTTCACAATTAAACTACTTTTATGTGATTAGAGACAATAAGAAGTGGCAATAAAATACTTCATATCTTTTGACTTGTTCCCATTGTTAAATATGTTACCCAATATTTTATCCTCAGGCTGGCCTCTTCAATAGTCCCTGCACTGCACACCACTTGAACCCATTGATTGATTAAGCCCCTGTATGGAGCATTCATGCACAGCTTATGTAGAGGCTGAAATTGATTTTTTTTTTTTTTAAGAAGAGGAACAAAAGTGCACTTACCAATCTAGAAAATTACAACCCTCTTTGGCTTCCCAAATACCTCTGTGGGGTGTTGCAGCTCCCCGGCGCTGGAGAGGATTCGGTGGGGTCCCTGATCAAGGGCGCGGTGCCCACTGGAGACCCATCCCATCTGACTCGCTGCTGCAGGGCCAGCAGGACAATCCGGCCCTGTGGCTGTGCCACCCTAACTCCTGTTCTGTGGGTTCTCTCAGCAGGTGTACGAGGAGCTGATGGACACAGAGTTGAGGTGCATTTCCTGTGCAGAGCAGGTGCTGAGCAGTGGATCCACAGAGCTAGCACCTGCAGTGCCAGTACCTGCTTTTATATATTCCGACCACTGGAACAGGAGCAGGCCCCCTGCAGTCATTGGCTATACATTTTCTTGCCTTCATTTAAAGGCACACTACTCATTTATTTTGCCATCCATGTTCTAGGGGAAAGCAGCTGATGGGAATATGTTTTACTATGCTAATGACTAAAGGTTAGCACAAAAGTCAAGCAAACTTCTTTGGCCTTAGCAGGCAGTTGTTCCTGTGTTATCTCCTTGTTTACTGGATTTATAGAGCCATCTTTTTCTGCTTCACACTAATTTTGCAGATTTATGGAGTCATCTTTTTCTCACTTCTCCTCGCTGGAGCCTTGTTTCTTGGTTCCTGCTGGCTGTCTAGCAGAGAATAGGGTCTGTTGCACATACAACACTCTCATCATCACTCCACCCAGACCAGAGTACTATAGCAAAATTAAATTTCACTACTTTTTATCTTACTACTTTGAATCTATACTTCTGATTGCAAAATTCTGTTTGTGTGACTAAAACATCATGTCTCATTTCTTCTTCTTTCTGTGCTTTTCTTAAAGAGTTCTGAGTTGTCTCACAAAGTATTTTGTCAGTTTGAAGCTTATTCCAGCTGCTGTTACCATTTCTAATTGTGGGATAATGCCATTTGCCTGTGATCTTCTTTTCTCCCCTGGTAGTCTATTTATGGATTATATAAACATTTCCCACTGTGAAGAGAAGCCAGTAAAGAGAGAGTAGAGCAAAAGAGAAGAGCAATGTTAGAAACAGGACTAAGTAATCCTGCACTTTCTTCTTCCAAAATCAATGCATTAAAATACTGAGTGAAGAGATTAAGCTATTTGAAAGGCATCTGCCTCAGGTCTCTTAACTTTTGTAACAACAGCTACTATAAACTGCAGTAAGAAACATTTATGTCTGGGCTAGAATGGTCTTTTCATGATGTGACATTTTGCATGAAATACTGACATTTAACTGCACATCTTAGCACTAAACACTAATAGGTGCTCTTATGAAAAACACCATGTTTTCCTCATTGTCAATGAAGAAGCCAAAAAGGAGGACAAGAAACAAAATGAACTAAAAAAAAACCCAAAAACCAAACCAAACAAACAATAAAATGCCAAACAAACATACCAAAAAAGAGGAAAGGGATGAAAATGGAAGGGAAGAAAGCAGAAGAGAAGAAAATGAAATATAGGGCACACAACAGCAATACTTCAAGGTACAAAGGGAGATGGGATAGAAATGGGAATGCACAAGAAATAAATACAAAGCAGAAGACTAGCTTAACCAAAAATAAGAAAAAAACGTGTCTCTGCCCAATACTGCTTACATTTTATTTCCCTTTGTAAGTGGTTATTTATAAAGATTGTAGCTGAACTTCCTTACTGTGGTCATGATGTCACATGAAGCTAGAAATGCATAAAAGTTCACAAAAAGCCCCTAGCAGCTGTAGGTCAGTTTTGAAACCATAACATTGGGGGCTGAAGTAATGGAACAGTGTAGAGTCCTCAGGAATGGAATGCTATGTGAAGAGGCCCCAGGAACAGAATTCCATAAATCCTTATTTAGTTAACAACCAATTTTTCAAAGAGGCTCAAGCAGAAACTGTAATAGAACATAAGGTTAAATAGTAACTTGATAGCTGATAGAAGGAAAATGTAACTTAGAATTACCTTGGATTACTATAATACTCAGAGACACCCCCCCAGGAAAATTTGCACTGTAAATGATAATATAATGAACTGGACAAAGATTTGCACGTGTGCATTAGGAATTTTGTCATTAGGCATCAGTGATTAAGCACAAGTGACTATTTGTCAGTGTTTGTATGACTCTTCCCTTGACACCTTTTTGTATAAAAGACTGTACTTGTTTCCTAGAAGTTGTGCCAGTGCTGTAGGAGTTACAAGAGTTGCTGTTCAGGGTACATGGGAAAATTGCTGGATTATGCCAGAAAGTCAAGATGACCTAAAGAGATCGGTAGGGGAGCAATGAAACAAAGACCTCAGCCAATAGGTTCTAAGGGACCCATTTTAAATCAAGAAGGTAAACAAGATGGCAAACTGCTTTGGCTCAGAAATGGAGTCCTTAGAGAAAAAGTAATTCTGGCAGTGAGACATACCATGACCATGGACTTGAGAAACCCAGTGACTCAAAAGATGAGCAGTTATGCACATGCAGACCTAGTTAGCAAAGGTGATGCCAGTCAATTATGAGTAAAAATGAATATGCATTACATAGAAAGAGGGGCAAATCTGAAATGCATAAATATGCATGCATTCTAAGCTGGCTTGGTGGAATTACTACCTAGCACTCATCTTAGTGCAAACATGAAATAAACCAAATATCTTGGCTCTGGGCCAGATAGTGGCTTTGTATACCAGGTACTGAACCCTGTCTGAGGAACACCACCAGCTGTGTTGATGCAGATAAGAAACACATGTATGGTTTTGGGAAAAGGAGAACAGCTTGACCTAAAAAACATGGAATGCAATAAAGGGAAACTAAAACAACGAGATAAAAGGGAAGAGACTGATTATGATGCTGACATCTCAAGAGACAGAAATAATTAACCATTTGCCCAGAGAGTTACAAGAAAATCAGGAGGGGATTATGGAACAGAGTTCTGCCTTATTGTCATAAAATGTGTAAAAATTTTCTTAAGAAATAATGTCCTTTGATATTTATATATTTTCAAGCATAATCAACAAGAAAGAAGATATAATTCATAAAACAGGTAGCAACTAACAAGCAAGCTCTAAGTGATGCCCAGATGTTAAAAAGACAAAGTACTTCTTGGCCTCCTTAGGGCTTAGGAGCTTGACACACTTGATCTCAGGCATAGCAGGAGGTTACCAAAGCTTGGGGAGAACGTACTACTGACACAGGACACAAAGAATGCAGAGTTTACAGGCCACAAGGACATCTGAAGAATTCCCAGTATAAGGAAGAAACCAACAAATACAACTCAGCAACTGTGCTGAAATTGGCTCTGACTGGATAAAGGTAATTCTGACATGGGGAGATCATGACCACCGACTCAGGGTGGTGGTCACGAACCCACGAACCCAAAAGAAGAGAAAGACTGAGTGTGTGGACTAATTACCGTGAGAAGCAACCTCGAGAGTGAACTGGACTTTTGTTACTAGTCACCCTTTGTTAAATGACAGCTCTCACAGTACAAAATACATGATAGCTGAGGAGCCACACCATTACAAATATTAAGAAATTAGGACAAGATAAAAAAATACCAGTATTTTTTTATAACTGATGGCACTTGATTTAAAGAATCTTCTCCCTTTGGCTTTTTATTCTTAAGAGGTGACATGAACCAGGGCTCACAAGTAAAGGAATACTTCTGTGAGAATAATAAACACTGGGGATATCAGGGTAAGGTTTACTTTGATTGTCCCTATCTTTTTTTTCTCAAAACCGTATGACTAATGCCACTAGAACCTGTATTGCCCTCCATAGCTTACCTAACTACCAGAATGCTACTGCAATCAAGCTACCCTTATTATGGTAAGGAATCAGTATCTCAGCATGATCTTACTCTGAATCATCCCTCACATCACAGCTCTTAATAGACTCCTGAGTTGTGTGGATTACTAAGCAATTCCTATAAAAATAATAGTGCTGGGAATGTTATAATTCTATCATATTTTGTTCCAGTTGTGAAAAATAACTGTCTAGAGGACAAATACTCCTGGAAGGTGTGTCAACTTAGGTGTCAGAAATGAGCTCATACTGGAGTAACTCTTAAGCAAATATTGTGATATTTATTCCCTCAAAATTTGAATCAAACTTTGCAGGTTTTTTTGTTGTTAATCAGTAGCTATAGCTAGGCAGTTATGATTAAGCAATTGCACAGTGAAACTCGTAGTCATGGTCAATCCTCTGTTTTAAGGAAAAAGGTACACAATCCCAAAATTAATGGGCTGTCTGGATGAGAGCCCCTGGAGTGAAGTCAGCAGGACTGAGCAGTAACTGGGGGAAAGGTAATCCTGGCAGGGGAGATTGCAACCACCAACTCCCTGACCATCAAGTCAAAACAGATCCCCAAATGGAATGGGGGGAAGAAGTGCACATTTGGAATAATTAGCATGAGAAGCAAGAGCTGTAACTGGCAAATAAGGTCTGATTATAATTTATTTATAATTAATATTTATTATTTATTTATAATTAATAAAAAAGCTATATCAATTGTAACCAATGAATGCTGATGGCTTTGTTTGCTAAAATGTGTATAAAGTATTGGTGACGATGATGATGAGCCAGACTTTTGTGAGTTGACCCCTAATTTCCTAGTTCGCACAGAATACAATAGAGAAATAGGAATTCCTTGCCTTGGTGTATGAAGTGCTGTTACATATCAACCAGATGATGAGCCTGTGCTTGGGACAACACAGGATGTTCTTTCAAACCACACCCATTAAATATTTGCAAGTGTAGGCGGTAACTGTCAAAATCATGTCAAGAACGCATTACTCATTTTGAGTATAAATGATTGCATTGCTGTTTCTAGTTCAATTTAATTCATTAGCATCCCAAAATCTCTGCATTCAGTACATACAGAACAAGTTAATGGTTTATTTAAGAAATGGAAATTCATATAAGTAAAAATTTGCCCACCGTTAGAGACAGAATGCAATTATTTTTCTTGAACCAATGACTTTCACTTCGAAACTAAGACGATCTGTTTTCCAATATTGCCTCCATTCATCATGGACTGGAAAGCAGCTTCAAGAGAAATAATGAAATAAATTAGTGCCAAGCAAAACAAGCCAAATAGCTTCTAAAAAGGAAACCAAAAACAGTAGAAGCAAATGTATTAAGCAGCTCCCCAAAAAGGAGAGATACCACTTTGGGCCTAATCATATTCATCCTTAATGATGTGCCAAATTAAGGAGGGGATTAAAAAAAAAAAAAAAAAAAAAAAAAAAAAAAAAAGCTAGCCTGTAACAAACTTTTAATTATTACACAAAGGGCAGCTTTGTGTAATAATTAAAAAAAAACTACCTGTAAGCAACTGTTTGACCCTATACAACATTTGCTGCTTTTGTGATAGATCACCCAAACAGCAAAGAGAGACAAGGTGACTGGACAGCCCACAAATGCAGTGGCTCACACAAACATTTGTGAAAGAAAAGGTTTATAAATATTGCACAATAGTAGGAGAAGCTGGTGCAGAAGAATATACCTTTGAGTAAACAAAGTATGAAAGAATGATATATTTCACCAAGTTACTTCAAAATACATATGTATACCAGTAAGGAGGAATTAGCAATGACTAGAATAAATTGAAATCTGTTAGATTTAGTTATCACTTAATTCTACTAGTTTTCAATCTTGTGGGACTAATGACTAAATGGACTAAATCATACTTTTCCCTCTTCCTTGAAAGGGAAGGATTCTTACAACACATCTTGGATCACATGGCTGATGTCACCAGATGCCCTTCATTTTTATATTTCCTTTGTTACACAGATACTTTGAACAGGCTACAGAACATTTTATTCTATAGAAAGAAATTATTTTTTACTTTCTCTAGTAATAGGCTTTGCCCTTTATTGTGCATACTTTTATTTTTTTGTTAGCAAATCCAATAAAAACTTCTGTTAGATACTGCATTTTTAAAGTATAAGTTCAAGGACTAAAAAACATTTCCTTACACAGAAGTTTGAACAAAGGGGCGCTACTTTAAACCTCTAAGATCAGGATGACTATCACCAGCTGCTATGGTAGCAGTCTAAAAATAAATTCCCCTCAGTACTAAAACAGCAACCAAAAAAATCTAAATTTATACCCAATGATTTTTTTAAATATACAATAATCCTCTTACAGAACATTTTACTAATTAGTGGGGGAAAAATTGTAACATAAGTGTTTTTGACAGAAGACAAAAAATCAAATTGAGAAATGAAACAAAGGAGGTAGTTAACCTCTAATGTCAGTGTATATAACCAGGTTATTATTCTTCAAAAATGATGTAAATATCTTACCACCGATGTTCGCTAAGCCTTCTACCACGGTCTCTCTGACCTGTCAATGCAAACAAGTCCTTTCAGTTTTCCTCAAACAAGAGTAGCATCTCACATTTCTTATAAACATGCCAAGAAACTACCAAAATCTAAAGACTTCTCTTGCTACAATAGACAGGGCTCTGTTTAGACCAGATTATTTCATCAAGAGAGGCATGAATATTTCCTGATAAATTTGCAGGTGATTTATTTCTTCAATCAGATCCCTGCCCCTACCAAAATTTAATGTCCTGGTATTTTCCCAGGAAGATTATTGATCACTTGAAAAAACAAAAGCTAATTCAGACAACCCCACAGGGAAGGCCTGGTTAAGAATACACTCTTTTCAATTACAAATTAATAAATGGTGATTATAAAGCTTGAAGTAAAATTTCTGACAAGATCCTCAAAAGTATTCAGGGCACTTAACTCATCAGGTATTTGAAAGTACATGTTTTTGAAAGTCTGAATCTTTATGTAAAAAAGCACTTGCATCCTATGCTGAAATAAAGAATACAGACATGAGCAGCGTGTAGTCAGAGAAGTCTGTCATACTACAGTCAGACCATCCTCAGCAGGTACCTTTTAGTGTTACCTAATAAGCTTTCAATTATACTTACTCATTTTTTAAAAGGTATGTTCAATCCTGAGGCACAGTAAGAAAGCCAGAGACAAAGAAATTAATCCTCTTGTAGTAGGAGATAGTATCAAAAGCCATAGATTGGACCTAGAAGTTCTCACCTTCAGTTTACCCTCCTGGATCCACTGGCAGAGTTGTAATACACTAGCTTCTTGTTTGTCCATGTAGTTCAACACCAAGAATCTTTCCCTGTGAAAGAAAATGACATTTGCTTTAAGAAACTGTGGTCAATGTTCTTTAAAATGTTTAAAAATCTTTAGAAATCTTTTCAGAAAACAGCCCCGTTGAAACTGAAGGGTTATGAGCACAAATTATAAATAAGTGTAGCTCAGGGCTTGCCAGTTCATTGTAAAACTTTCTGCAGTGAGAACTTGACAGTAACATCAATCCTAGATAGTTTTCTTCAAGTATGAGAGAGACAAGAGTAATAAAAATCAAGTAGTAAAGTACTATGACCAGAATAAGTAAATATTCATAAAGTGTGAGCAAATTCCTATTATTTTTTACCTTTTCCTCTTTTCCCTTATTTTTCAGTGATAGGGAGAATAATCAGTGATGCTACAACTAGTTGCTGAGAATAAGAGTCCCCACAATTCTGCATATCCTACTGTCACGGCTTTCCACAGCAATTGAGAAATGGAAATGATCATCAAAAATGATAATTACTTGTAGAAACATACTGACTAAATTCTCCACTGCATTCTACTATGTATGGTGCATTTTAATAATTTGATACATTTTTAAAAGGGTGGACAACAGTAATAGGGACAAGGAAAGATTTTAATTAGAAGAGTTCAATTGATTTGCACAGTGTCCCACAATACGATGACTGAAAAGCCCAAGATTCTCCTCCTAATCTCTGCCTTAGCTCCATCTGAATCCTAAGAGGAAATTCAGAAATGCCCAGAGTCAGAACATAATAAAAATGTTTCACCCATATATATCTGTCACACCTACAGTTCCATTATCTAATAAACCCCCAAATAATAAAAACGTGATTTCAATGAAATCACTACATCCTTATGCCCGAATTACAACATTTTGAGAGAAGGCACTTTGCAAAACATCTGAGAACAGAACTATAGCAACAGCTTTCCTTGTACTAAAGAATTGTCAGGGATTACAGGACTAAATCAAGCAACCTCAAACAAAATGTAAAAACTGACATCTATGATTCTCCATAACAACATCCTTTGCCATTTTTTATGCTGATAAAGACAAATGTAAGAGAAAGGATCTACTGATATCATGATTATATTTTCCTTTTTAGGCATGGCAACACTCTGTTCTGATTTTACAAGCAGCTACTGCAGATTACAGACTACCTTCCAAACATCATATGAACAGTCTACATGGATACTGGTCACAAGTTCTGAAGGAGAAATGTACCTTGTGATGTTCCTTTCTTTCTGTATTTTTTCTGTGTCAGGAGGCAGTGGAGGGGGGTAAGGCACGTCTTTGTTATACTGAGAAATCTGTCCACACAGGATGATATGGCTGTTCTGATTCATCTGTTTGTGACAGCATGAATTGAGAAAAATTACATTCCTTGGTCTCAGAAACTAAATTTTTCAGATGCAATAAATGTTACTGCAAAATTTTCACTAGCCACATTTCCTATATAAGAGTGGGAGAATTGCATGCAGTCCCATTCAATCTATGGCAACATTCAAATAGGTTAAAAATGCAAGACAATAGTGGAAAAATAACTGCTATACAGCCTAGTGTAATTTAAAAAGGCTTTACACAGAAGGAATATAGGAAATTGTTATCTTACTGTGGGTCCCCAGGATCAGCACCTGAAGTTGATCACTGAAGTGGAAAGCCTGCTGTGCTGTATGACAGGCTGGACTCCAGAATTAATTGAAAGCTGGGCATGCAGACATTGGAGAATGACTAGAATAAACCTGACAGATGGAATAATCACCTGACTTATAACTGTATCACTGATGTCTCCACCAACATTGTCAAAGTAAACATCCACACCACCTGGGCAGAGTTCACGTAGCTGTTTTGCCACATCCCCCTTCTTGTAATTGATAGCAGCATCAAACCCCATTTCTTGGACCAAAATGGAGCACTTTTCATCTGTGCCAGCAATCCCCACCACTCTAGAGCAGCCCTCCAGACGGCCAATCTGCAGGCAATACAGTTAAAAAAAAACAAACCAAACAAACCAACCAAAAACCCCAAACGATAAAGACAAATTAGATCATCTTTATAGAAATACCAGTGGAAGAAAGAAGGTCCTAAGGGGTGTTACAGTTATTCCCATCCCACTAAACCCCAGGCAGCAAACACTCTCATCTCATGTGACACAACTGCCTCTTGTCACTCCCTCCTCTCACAACTACACACAGGGCAGGTACAATCAAAATTTGCCATCTTTTTCAAACTCACTGACTGCAGAAGACTATGTTTGTGGAATCACCAGTGACTGCCAGGACTGGAGAATCAAATATAGTAGAAAACTACCATCTGCCGAGTACCATAACATAACTAATAAAAGGAAAAAAAATTAGATAATTATTGATTTAAATACAATCTTCATAGATTTGCTCATGCATGGTTTCTTCATAGCTTCTCTTTATTAGTAGGTCTAAAGTTTGCTTAATGTTGATTTTGTGTGTGTGTATATATATATATCTAGAGATATTTGTAGATATGCACATACACTCTGCAAACAGGTTCTGCAAAGCAGAGGTGGATAAAAGGACTGTAAACCTCAAAACACAAAGGATGTCATGGCACACAGCACAAAGGGTTTACCACATTACTATTCTCTAATAGAGAAAAAGAAGAAAGTCTCCAGTCAATACAGTGTTGGAATGGCAGGCTACCACATAAATGTATAATAAATACATGTATATATACCATCTATTTTACTTGTGCTAGCAACAAGTAATCACCACCATCTGTTTTCTCCCCTCCCTATTTCATGAAACTTGAGTCTCATATGTAAAGTCTTTCATGGTGAGAGTGTGTGCCAAATCTGTGAACTTGGCCGTTCCCACAGGGTTATACCTGCTCATGTGTACAAAGATTTTATCTGTATGTTTAATAACCAGCATGTTTCAGAGGAGAAGAGTTGGAATCAGAGTTTGTACTCCCTAGGCCTGCACCTACCTGGCCGGCCAAAGAGCCGCAGGCGCCGGCCGCGCCGCTCACCACCATGGTCTGGTTTGCCCCTGCGGCCACGTGTCCTTTCTCCCTGACTCCCAGCAGGGCCGTCAGCCCCGTGATGCCGGCTGCGCCCAGGAAGTAGGAAAGGCGTCCATCCACAAGCTGTGGAACCAGCTGCGGAAGACAAACGTGGGTAGGAGGTCACTTGTTTCTAAAGTGAGGTTTAGCTCTTTGATTGCCTGAGGGTAGAAAACTAACTCGGGGTATTTACCAGGCAAAGTACAACTGGTAGGGATGAGCTATCTCTAGTTCTACTCGAACAACAAGTTTGTACGAAAATGTTATGTCTCTGTGGTTTTAGAAAAAGTTTTTGAACAAAATAACCTTTTTTGGAAGTGTTAAAAAGCAGTTGGGAGATAAGAAGTTTTCAGCAACGGTGAACTATGCCTATCCTAGCATAAAGGATAAAAATGCACCATTTTATCAAATATCATCTTTGCAGATCAGTGACAGAGTCCTAAAGGAAGGAGTTTATCAGAAAGTATAAATTCTCAAACTACAGTAATTTTCTGTTATGTAAGAACAATCAACACAATATCCTTAATGCACTGAAACATCTCCACTTTCAACTTAATATTGAATACCCTTTCTTATGTGAATGTAAAATCTCAAGTAAAAGCTTTTACTAACACAAGTTAGAAAAATAAATTAAATATACCTAAAGTCTTTCATGTCTTTCAGTTACACTCTCAAGAACAAGAAGTTCTATTAGAACTAAAATAATTAAGAGAATTATTTAACTGAAGCAGCCTCAGTAGGGAAATTTAAAAAAAAAAAAACACAATAATTAAAACAATACTGGCCTGTCTGTTAACCAGCAAAATTGTTATGGGAAAAAAAAGAAATTTATACAAATTTTGGTACCTATGAGTTGATCTGCCTTTTGAGAACTGATTGCTTCAATAATGTATGCTTATTTCTCACAAAAAAAAAATAGTGGCATTAGTCGCTATTTAGGGGAAAAAAGACATTTTGGGAAAAAAAAGGAGGTTAGGACAAAAACCAGTCACAACTTGGGCTTTGCATTTTTATTACCTTTTGTAGCAAGTCTCCATCAAGAATTGCCACTGTCTGCCAGGGCCAAGTGAAGGAAGTTACAAAGTCTCCTTTGGCAAGGTTATGGTGCTTGCTCTCCTCCACAACCCCGATACCCCCACCGTCAGCAACTTCAGACAGCTGCCAGGGCTGCAGGTAATCCGAGCCCGTGTCCTCGTTCATCCGGCAGCGCTGAAAGACAAGGCTTTAATGAAAGGCTCTGGTGGAACACAACTTGTTTAGCAGCTCAGGTTGAGTGGGGAATGAAGATGTGTTTAGAACTTCAAACAAAAAGGGCCATCAAAAACTTCTCAGTAAACTCCAAGTATTCATAATCTTTTCTCAGATCCCTCTTTCCCCTTGTTTGCTCAGCACAAAAGGAGGATGGACCATCTTGATCTCCTCCAGCAGTGTTACCAAAGCCAACACATTCTACAGATGTTGGCTCAAAGGCACCAGCACAACTGACAATGACTGGCTCGGGTCTGATAAGAATTCTACAAATGCCATTCCTCAACTGAAAGAATTCTAGAAATGCAGGATTGAGAAAAAAAATGCCCACGAGTCATTTAGTTCATGCCTGTGAACTGAAGAGCTGTCAAATATATGCAGACCATCCCTGACAGAGATCTGTTTAATGAAACATCTTGAAATGTGACATATTTTCTTTGCAGCTTCCCCTATAGCTACAGCTAGTATTTCAGGATTCTTAAACTTTTCCATTCCAAGCTAAATGTACTTTCTTGAAATCTAGACTGGTTTTTTTGGGTTTTTGTTGTTGTTGTTTTCTACTATTGCCATCTATGGAGGGAATAAATTTTCTTTATAACAAACTTTCACAGACTGTGTCTGTCTGGTTCTCCCTCTACTTTCACTTCTATTTCAACCCACAATTCTCCCAACCACATGTTTTCTGTAATTTTGTATTACTGGAAAAATAAGAACATTAAAAAGGCAAAGTACATAAAAAGCTGATACAAACAAATCTGTAATGGCATACCAGGGCTCATAGTCTCTTCCCGGTCCAACAAAGTCATATTCCTATATATATCCCAAGCATATTAATGCCAAATTCCTTCCCAATATAACTCCATCAGAATGAATACAATTACTAAGTTACACTAGACATAAATCTGTTCTCTGATTGGTTACTTTGGTGCTAAACATCATGACAGGTACAGAGTTGAAGTTACTTTAAAATACAAACTCTGGCTTAGCTCTAAGTCCATCACTCACCATGTAGGGGTCCACTGAGAGATAGAGAGTTTTAACACGCACTTGTCCCGCTTGGACAGTATCTGGTATTGTACTTTGCTCCAGTCGGAAGTTTTCAGCCACTGGCACTCCATTCTTACCTAGAGTTAAATTAGCATTAAGCAAATAAATTAATCAATATAGAACTTCCCTTAATCAATATGGGAAAGTCTTTTTTTTAAGGTAGTAATTTTTAGAATAAATTAGGTTATGTATTTACTCAGATGTAAAACTACAACCAACTGCTCCCACCTTTCTGCCTCTTCTGACTCAAGTGAGACTGAGGGAGTACAGACTACAACCACTGCACATGCTGCAAGGGCATCCCTTCACAGAGATTTCCTTACATTAAAAGCTTCTCAAAAACATTCATAAAACTGTGTCCAGAACCCCAGAACTGGGGGCTTCACCCTCAGGTTGGTACCAATGCAGCAGATCAATCAGAAAACTGGAACCACCAGTGCTGAGGCAGCCAGACAGCCTTGCTACTTTAAGTCAGTGACTGCACAGCTAGAGCAGGCTCCTGCTCTACCATTTGAATGACTTAATTGCAGGTCACACAATAGTTCTTAACTCTTAAAACTATTTTAGCATTAGGCAGCATATAATACTCCCTCCAAAATTTAATGTCTTCTATACCAGATTTATGAACTCACTATTATTCAAAATACTGTGCTAATCCATAACAAGGCAAGTGTGTAACCAAGAAAATAAACAAAACCTGAACAGTGTAAACTTAAAAAACAAACCCTTTGAAACATGAGAGGAACAAAAGATTCAGTATTTACTACAAGGAAACAAAAATGAATAGTAACAAAATATTTTAGAATTTCTTATAATGCAAAAAGAATAAATGTGAGAACTAAAAAGCCACATTCCCTAATCTTTATTCACTTTCAGCCCCTACTCTTAGAGTTTTATCATATATTATGCAATAACCCTTTTTTCCTCACCCAACAGTTTAGAAATCTGCATATACAGACTAAACAAATGCTGTCTGAATTTATGTTATATATTTAATAGAAATGTACCTATATTAATACAATTTACTTTCATTAATAAATGTAGAAAAATTGACTACAAATATATTTTTTTATATTACTAGAGAATAATATATTTATATATAAATAAATGCACCTTAAATAAACTTTATTGCTGCATGCAATGTTAAGATATATAAATGTCTATATCTGAAATTAGTGTCTGTTTCTACCCTCACCATTTTGGAGCATTAGGCCATCAGAACAAATATATTGCTTCTTTAGTGGAGAGAAATACATACCAGGCCGTGAATTCAGCACTACTCTTTGTATTATCATCTCTGCTTTTGCAGCAATTTCACACTGGATTTCTACAAAAGAAAATGTTTGAAGGCCTGAAACATAAATTTTCTTGAAAAAAGAATATGAGGCAAAGTACTCAGTAATATGGCAACTGAGGATGAAATACAGACCTCCCCAACTTCAGCATCCATGCCCAAGGAAGATATAAAGAATCATATCAAGCAACCTCAAGCATAAAATAAACAAACATGTGAATAAGGAGTTTCCCTGTTTATCTTACAAAAACCCTGACTTCATTCAATGTCACAGAAGGCCCTACTGGAAAGCTGTAATGTACCATGCTCCTTGTAAGACCCTCACCAGCCCCTGCCAGGCAGAGGGAGGTGTGTCTGATTTGCTTTCCTGTGCTGAGAACAGCCTGTTCCCACCTCACAGACACAGAGGCAACTTTGCACACAAAGACAGGTGCCACTCAGCAAAAGGCAGGCAGGCACAAGATAAAAAGATATTGTTGTGTAAGATGTTTTGTTAGAAAAAGCAAATCTTTCTATTATCAGTGCCCAGAGATGAGAAAGAATGAGATCATCACTCAATCTACAGAAAAATTTCTCCTTGAATTTCCCCAGTTTAAAAGAGGATTGCACATCTGTGATTTTGCATCTGTGAGACCCAAAGTTATTAAGAGGAAATTACCCTGATTTAACAGGAGAAAAAACATGAACTCACATGCTTTCAGATCTAATACAAAATAAAAATATGACCACTATTCTCAGCCAACAGCGATAAATAACCAACCTCCACATGAACAAAGGACATTAACAAATGAAACATGATAGATGACATCTTTGTCATAATGTTTACTTTGCTGACAAGAACAGCAAATTGGAGCAAATCTAAAAGATGAGCCTAGAAAGAGTACATCATCATCATCACTTATCCAACATCTTTATTCTTTGAACATTGCAAAATACAGAACCTTCTGTCTGTACTGCTATACTGCTTACACAACAGCACTCACAAACCATCAAGAACTTTAGTCTAGAATGCTGAAAAACATAATTTAAACATTATTAGGAGAAAAGGTACACATCCCTAGCCATCCCTCCCCTTTAAAACACACAGCTGACTCAAAACACAAGTATCTTGTTAAAGAAACAGATCAAGATTTAACATTTTATTGTGTTGGCACTTGAAAAGCTATTTATTTGGGAAAAGTTATTAAAAAATTCACTTCTTTCCAGTATTTCAACACCTAAGGATGCTACAAGATAAGCTACAAGGGATGAATCTCAAAAGTGTCTTTACAGTACCACATAATTGAAAAATACGTGACCTGCAGAATTCTTTGGACAAAACAATGTGGAACAACAGTCTACAACAAAAGGAAAAAAAATCCCACACTTTGATGAAATTATTAGTTATTGTTTATAAACAAAAATAAGCATTGAAAATTAAGGACTTAACAATTAAAAAGTGAAATAAAAATCTATCTTTATACCCACACAGCTGACACCATCTTTAGAATATAAATAATGTAAAGCCCTAACAGGAAGAATGGCCCAAGAGAAAGTTTGGCTGAGGTTAGGTTCAGCACTGTACTCAGCTATAAACTTCATGTGTGATCATGGGCACATCACTCTGTATTTGTTCTACAGAATATTTTTCAGAACAAAACTTCAAATTCTTCCTGATAACATCTGCCCAGTAAAATTATATTTAAGTAGGACAACTCTTATTCCCAGAGCAATTGATTTACCATCTGAAAATTTCTGCTAATACAATTAGCATTTTGTAAACTGTCAGATGTGCCCAGTGCAGTTTAAAAGGACAAGCCTACTCTAGTAAATTATTTGCACACATTCACACCTCAGCTGAAGTTTATAATTACTAAATCAAACTGCTCTGTACAGAAATAACGAATTCAGAATGCAGTGAATATAAACCAACAGCATCTGAGAGCTCACATGAAATCTGGGCAAATCACTCCCCAACATATACCATCCATAGCCATGGCTGAGGGTTTGAGCCTCTGTTTGTAAAGCACACAGAGCAGCAGAATTGCTGTACAGCTCATGCCTCACACAGTGCTCCACTGTCCAAACTGCTGGCTCCATCTCTGTTAGCCTGAAAATAAATGTTTATTATGCAAACACAAAACCTCAATCTGAACAAGAGAGGATGAAGATAATTTTTATTGTGACTAACATACTCCTGAAATATCTGCTTTCTATGATTATACAGAGCAAAAAATCCTATCGTTATATAAAGAAAAAAAATCAAAGATATTAACTTACAAAAAGGAAGACAAAGCAATACAGAGCAGCATAGAAAGATGTGAGCAGAAAAATTATTCAATGTAAGTTTAGACTACTTCTTTCAATGCCTGACATTTTGAAGGAACAAAATCACTGTTTATTTCCCACTTTGTTTTCCACAGCTTTTGTCCGAGGAGCCTGTGTACTGATTCAATTTGAAGATCTTCCAAATACTGTGAGTGGGTGGACAAAAAGTGAAACTGGCAACTGAATTGTCACTCATTCTGTGACAGCTCCCACAGCAAACACAACACTGCAGATGGACATTTACTTCTAAATAGGACTGCACCTACAGTGGAAGTCAGCAACACCATTACACAGGCAAACGGTCACAGTAACACTATCACACAGTAAGAATCAAACTCTTCTCACATTACAAACAATACAGAAGCAACTGAAGAAAATAAGTAGAGGCACCATCTTTTAGCACTGTACAGTGAGGAAAGGTTTTGGAAAAAGACAAGAGGTTTTCTTTAAAGTGAAAGAAAGGGGATTTGTATCATATACACAATTCTTTTCAATACAAGCATAATGTCAGTGTGCAGGATGTTTTTGACTATTTTTTTAAAAGGCAACACAGTTACTATTTTTTAGCTTTTCCAAACAAAACTAATCTGAGTTGGTTTTACTCTTTATATCAAACAGAGTAAAAATTCCAAGTTCTAACATAATTGTACTATGCCAATCACCTGATCCACCCTATGAGTACATCAGGAGCATTAAGCAGCGTTAACAGCAGCATCTTCAAGGGAGCCTCAAGTATGCTTTAGCCCAGTTTTACTCTTATGTCTGTCTCTCCTTGCCTGTTTCAGAGACATGTGACAACTCCTTTTAAAAAGTTAAATAAATTCCTCAGTGCTAAAATGCTCCAGTTTGTTTGCCCTGGGCTTGGTTCCCAGAACTTCTTGTTTCTGAGACTGCCTGTAAGGCAGAGTTTTCAGTTGCCTATACTCCTGCCAAAACGAGACACCTACTTCCAAGTCATTAAAGCCCATGCCAGACGCAGTCTAGTTAAAAAGCAAAAGGAAGAACAGGTAGACCTGTGTCAGGCCCAGGCAGCAAGGAGGAAGCAGGCAGGCAACCTAAATAGAGAACAAGATTTGGAAGTCTTCTGAAATTGTGACGTCAAAATGGCTGGAGCAAGGATCCTTAAAGGAAACTCAAGGAAAAAAATTTCAAGAATGACTCTGAATGAAGAAGGAAAGATGGGAAGACCTGAGACTAGGAATCAGTAAGAACAGATAAACGTGGCAAGAATAGCAATTTAATGGCCAGTAAAGCAGAAAAGAGTGAAACAGAATGCGGAGAAAGAACCAAAGAAACTGGGAATGATGAATGAGACAACCAAGCAAACGGAGATGACTGGTGAAAAAAAAAAAACAAAAAAGAGACATCTGTAACTGATAAGGTGAGGGAAATGGAAAGGAAAAGTGAATGTAATGATTAAGCACCAAAGTTTCCACCAGCTCCACTAAGGAGCTCTCATTTGATGAATGTTAATTAATGGCAAGCCAGAATCAATACTGACTGTCATGAATGGAGAAAAACACATGCCATAAAAAGCTAAGTACTTTCATGAACTGAACCAATAACATTAGGTTTCCTAATGTTCCATGTCTCATCACTGAATTCTCTGATGATAAGTCTCTCCCAGTGTTCTCTTCATGTGGATTTTCTGACACACTATAAGAGTTGAGGGCAGGCTCCAATCTTTCCTCCAAGGTAGAAGCAGATGAAAGATAATAGTAGTAGGATCTTAATCCCACCATCTCTTTTTTTATATTCCCAAGAAACCTAATATCTTCCAGCTTTTTATCAGTTTTCATTGACCTACAGAGCAAAAGTTCCAGTAAGTATATACATTCATATCTACATACAATAGGACTGTACAAACTTAACTTTTTCAGATTTAGGTGCCAAAAAGAATATGTAAAAGTTTTTAGGTACCACATCTAGAACTTTTTTTTTTTTTTTTAAGAAGACCAAGTTAGAAAGCAGTGCTGCCAAAGGTGGAGGAGCCTCTGGAGAGAGCCTTGCAGACGGGTCATTCCCAGTTTGGGGAGCCGCCGACAGAGCAGCCCGGCAGAGAGAAGCCGAGAGGGGCAGAGGCAGCGCAGGGGCTCAGTCCCACAGGCTGCTCCGGGGCTCCGGTGGGCTCCGCTCTCTCCTCCGGAATGCGCCCACCGCCCCGGGCCGCGCTTTCATCACGGGGCTCAGTACCGCTCCATTCCAGCTCCCGTTCCAGGCATCGGGCAATGCCAACAGCCTCTTCCAACCTCTTCCGCACCTGTGCCCCCGCCTGCCCTGCAGCGAGGAGGTGCTAATCCCTGAGGCTACGACTCCCGGGAAGGAGAGTGCGAGCTCAGCCAAGCCCCTCACCCTCCCTCAGGCCGAGCCCCTCAGAGCCCCGCTCACCTTGAGCCGCCCCGCGCGCCCCAGGGAACGCCCGCCCCGCTCCGCGCATGCGCACGGCCCTTAAACGGGGAAAGGCTGCGGAGGCCCGGCCTTAAAGCGGCGATGCCCCGAGCCCGGCCGCGCTGCTGTGAGGGGCTGTGGCGGGATAGCCCCTGAATGGCAGAATCACAAAATCACACAGAATCGATGAGGTTGGAAAAGGCCTCCAAAGAGCATCGAGACCAACCTTTCACTAAACACCACGTTGTCTACTAGACAGGGCACTAAGTGCCTCATATGGTTCCTTGACTAGCTCCAGGGAACGGCGAGTCCACCCTCTCCCCAGGCAGCTGGATTTCAGCTAATATTTAATAAACCATTCAGTGAAGAAATTCTTCATAATGTCCAACCTGAACCTCCTCTGGCATAGCTTGAGGCAATCTCCTCTTGTCCTGTCGCTGGCTGCCTGGGAAAAGAGACCAGCTCTCACATGGTTACAATCTCCTCCCAGGTAATTGTAGAGAGCAATGATATTCTCCCCGCCAAGTCTTCTTTTCTCCAGGATAAAATCCCCCAGCTCCCTCAGCTGCTCATCACACTTGTGCTCCAGACCCTTCGCCACCTCCACTGCCCTTCTCAGGATCTGCTCCTCAATGTCTTTTTAGTTGTGACAGGCCCAAAACTGGGCACAGGACTCAAGGTGCGGTCTTGCCAGTGCCGAGTGCAGGGGAACAATCCCTGCCCTGGTCCTGCTGGCCACGCTACTGCTGATGCCTTTGGCCTCCCTGGCCACTGGGGCACACTGGCTGATGTTCCATTGTCAATTAGCATCCCCAGGTCCTTCTCCTCCAGGCAGCTTTCCAGTCACTCTTCCCCAGGCCTGCAGTGCTGCGTGGAGTTGCTGTAATCCAAGTGCAGGATTCGGCACTTGGCCTTATTAAACTGATTTTATTTATCATTTACCATTTATGAGGGCACTGTTTCTTTGTGTAACACTGGGAGGTGTTTGCTTCTTGCATGTTCCAGTGGCTAAGATTTTGTTCATTGCTATGATACAGGATTTGCTTGATAGCTATTCCTAAAACTCCACTAAAGTTGCTGTTGTGTGCAATTTTGTGTGCTATTTCTGCGCTTGAATATAGATGAAGATGTTTCTTTCCTTAAAAAACCATGTTGTAGCAAGACCCAAAGCTTTCCTGGGATGAGGCTTCGGTCATGGTACTGCCTGACATGGTTACTCTGTGTACTCGCTCTATGTTGTAGTGATTCACTGTGCTGTAAGGACAAACAGGTCTGGGAAGTGGCCACTGAGTTGGTGGCAATTACTGTGGAGCCTGAAATGACTGCTGCAGCCTGGAAAAACTCCTCCAGACTAATGATTCCAATTACTTTGTACTCTGCTTCTCACATAAAGGCAGGCAAAGCCTTTCTGTTGTAGCTTGACCCGTAGCACTGCAATATGGGTTTAAGTGAATTATTTATTTTTGTTCCACAATAATATACAAAAGTTTGCATCTTACATTAGTTGAAATAACATCATTGGAACTGGAATGGTCCAGAGGTGGGAAAATTAAGTATGTTAATAAGAGGATTTATACTTCTATACTTTTTTCCCCCACCTTGTATCATCTGATCTCATGACAGGTGCACTGATTGCAGGTATAGTGCACTGAAAGCAAGTCATCAGGGTTGAAATCATCTTCAGAGTTTCAAACAGGCACATCTTGTGAGTAGGAGGCCTGCATTCAAAAGAATGAGCACTGACTTGCCTCCTACTTGTGCAAGAAAAGAGCAGCTCAATTACGAAAATAATTCTTTCAGAAGACAATGTCATGGGTCACTACATGAGCAAGCATGAAATCTCTGTTACTGGGGAGCTTCCTGTTCATTTAGAAGTTGTGTATCTCAATGACTAGCCATAATTGAAAGGAAAGTGGGGAAAGACAAAGGAGATGTCGTATACTGGCACGTGTACATATATTTTTACACCTGTATTATATAATATAATGGCAATACAACTTCTGGTGTTTGATAAAAGTATGAAAAAAAAAACCCCAAGACCCTTAACCCAAACACAAAAAATAGTGTTTCAAAATCTCTGTACAACCCCATTTTCTCTTGCTTGGCATAGGGTGTTTTCTCTACAGACAAGGTGATCCTGGAGATAGTTGCAGCAGTCATCTGCAGTTTGCTGTTTAACCTTTATGATCATGCACACACACACACACATCCCCCCTTGTCTCTTTTGTTAAGTACCTGTTAAGTGAAGCTACTGTAAAGTAAACTTAGGTGTGAATTTAAAGTGCAGTAGCTATTCTGCACTGACTTGGCTTGTGGATACTTTTTCTACTCTAAAAATGCATTTTTGGGGTTTAGCTTGATTCACTTCAGACTGAACTAAACTGCACAAAATCACCCCACATGTGAAATAAAACTGTCCATGCAAGCAGGCAATTGTGAAATAGTTGTTACAGAACAGAAATTAAGGACTGCTACCACCAATATAAAGTGTAATCTGAGCACTGATGTGATTATTTTAAAGTCAGTCAGAGATGGAGCAGAGGTGAAATGGAGGATATATTTGAGCTGGAAGATGGTTGTTGTCATGAACGACAATTCACTGCTGCCTACTCAAATAGGGAATGTCATTCAGGAGAGCCTTACTTCACTGAACACATCCTCAAGGTACCTTCTGACCAACTTCAGGCAATTTGAGAAAGGAAAAACATTCCTTAACCACATGATGAGATAAAAAAAAATCCCATTTGATCCTTTTAGAGCAAAGAGGAGAGGAGAAAGAGGCTCATGGTTAAAAGTTATCAGCCCCCAAAATCATGTGTAAGCTTGGACAAAGTGTAAAATTGAAACAGCTGTCATGTTAAGAGTGGTTAAAATCATATTGCCATCAATTTCAGGGAAGTCAAAACTAATAGCTAAAATAGAACTCAAAAATCAAAGTCTGGAGGCTTTCCCCCCACCCCCTCCTTTAGGATTAAACTGACTATCTAACTGACTCCAAACCACCTTTTTGTTCATGTTTACCTGCTCTTAATATAGAAGCAGCAAATTTACATATTCTGCCTATCCTGTGAGACAGATATTTTTAAAGTACAAAATAGTCTAAATTCCAGGATTTTCTGGGCTCATGGTTCATAATTATGGGTATATGCCATAATAATTCTCCTTTTACAGATTGCCACGTTCATTAGTAGCTCATTCTTGGCAAATACATGCCTTTTCTTTATTATTTTTAATTAATGTCACTATAATAAGTAGTCTTTAAATCTCTCTAGATGAATAATGCAGATGTCGCTTATGTAACTGAAGTGCAGGTGTGTTTTGGCCATAAAAATTCCCTGGGGTATTCATGAGCTCAAAGTGACGGCAGATTCTTTAGCCTGTGTGTGTAGGGAGCAAAGTGGTCTATGAGGTCTCTCAAGAAACATCCTTTATGGAACCTGTGAAGAGAAATGCTCAGTTAGATTACTCAAATCCAGCACAATTTAAATCTTTATTTTTGATGTAGTATGCCTGTTATATAATAGGAAAGTAAAATATCATCTTCTGCTGTGAGGAAGCATTGTTCTAAGGGTACAGGAAGTTAGAGAAACATTTTTAATCTATTCTTCAGAGAAGTGAGGTATCTTGAGAAAAGGTGTATTTTTCTACTGATAAATAGGCCTTGTGGAAGAACTTGGTGAGTCCTGTGTTCTTGGGTAACAAAACCAGTTCGATTATCCTACAAATTCTAAAGCACTGCTTCAGGCTGCAGTAAGAAAAATTATTGCAAAGTCATCTCTAGTAGATCTGAAGTTTCCAGTTTTCTAAACTATTAGTTTACTAGACTTCAGTTAAGTTTCTTGCTCTTGTTGCTGAGCCAGGAGACCAGACAATGAGAAACCTCTGTTCACTCCATGCAATGTCAGCCAGCTGCAAGAAGTGCTATTGAGTGTAATTTGAGCTAATCCATGTATGTTTGCATGGAATAGTTTAGGAGTTTGCAGATTATTTGTTCTGGCAGCAAAGCTGTGGATGCAGTAACTCCAGGAGAGAACAGTAACTCCTTAGGTCATTACAGCCGTTGGCAGTGACTCTTTGAATCAGCGTAAGTGATGCAATATACAAATAGAAAAATGTTAGCTTGAGACAGCTGCTGAGATTGAACTGAGCTATTCAGCTGACTTCATGTTCAAGTGGCATTCCATGCTCTGGAGCCAGTTTAAAGGTGTATTTGTGACCAGCTCAACTCCCTGTTGGCTCAAGATTTTAGAAAGGGTAGGCAGCTGGGGAGACCAAATTTTCATCCAACTCAATTATGCCATCCACTTCTGAGTTGACTCTGCTTTTGCAATTTTTATTCATGCAGGTCATCTTTTGTAAAAAGAAACAAACTCCACAATGTATCACTTATTGACTGGGTGTTATCTTGAGGCAGGGATATTAGTGGGAGAGTTTTACAGGTGACACTACAGTGTCACGAGAGACTAACGCCTTCTGATGCTAATTGTTGTCTAATCACAAAGTGGAATTCATCTGTACAGGTGAGTATACAGATAAGAAACAACTGCTACTTTTAATGGTAACTTGGTTTTCTGATGATTCGTGACTCGGGCTCTCTCAACCCATCTTTCTTGGTCATCATTTCAAAAGTTTCATCTGGGTTCTCACAGGCCAAAAGGCATAGGTAGGATTTGGATTTGCCCCTCTCATTAACAATTTTTGTGATGGTAAAGTTTATAAAGTATGTTTGTAAACATACTTTGCTAGTCAAAACTACTAATTTTGATATAGGTTTACACAGAAGACTATCTGTATGACACATCTTGAAGAATCACATTCATTTTAAGGTAAAAAAAAATCTTCTTTTGTAAATAAAGAAAAATATAATATGACAATAACATACCTTGATATGTATGTTCTGTATGTTTCTGTAAGGAAAACACAGGCTCAAAGTACTTCCCATAAATGTTTGGCCTGATCTTTAACCATTTGTTATTTTATAAAACCTTCTAATACCATAAAAAGTGAGCACAATATGTTATCAGTTTAATCTGATACTAATTATTACTGTTTGATCATCATAAACTTATCTTCATTATTTTGCTTCCTTATCTATCTGTGCCTTTTCTTCATCCTTAAGGGAAGAAACAGAATACTGAAGTGCTTGCTGCAGAGAATGATCTTCCTGTTCTCTTTATTCTGTTAGTGACAGTTTTTTAAATCCATTTTGATTTAATTTTACTTATTTATTTTTTAATTTTTATACTATTTATTTAATTTTTATAGATGGCCCAAGCACTATGGAGGTGAAAGCAATCTTGTTGCTGTGCAGTATCATGTCAGGATCACATCTTTCATTTTTTGCAGCAGCACACTTGGGGAAATTAAGAACTTCTATTTTAGAACCACACTGCTAGATAAGCATCCTACATCTGTGTAGGAGGTGTCTTTCTTCATTGCCTTGTGTGCCATTTCCATTTAATAATATCTCCCAGTTACACACTAAAAAAAAAAGGTTCTACTAGTACTCTTTCTGAAATCTGCAACCAGTGAAGTATTAATATAAGTAGAATTTTTCTGTCATGTCTGTTTCAAAACAAAAAGACCTTGAATTTCCCCAATTGTATATAAAGCATCACCACTTAAAAGTTAAAATGTTGTTGTTATGGCCTGTGGTTGTATATATGCTTTGTAGTGCAAAGCTGCAATTCAAAACAGGAAAGATTGAAGGGTTTTTAAATGAAGAATACTGATAACCTTGAAAGTATTTCTTCTTACTGCTGGCTTTTACATTTTGTCTAAAATATACTGCCAGATTTGAAATAAAGTTACTAAATGCAAATTATCCCTTATTTTTATTTGTTTCACAACCTATGTACATGGAAATTTGCAACATTTAGTGAAAAGAAAACTAAATTTGTCATTTAGAAAGAACTGAGTTTGTTATAAACTAAGCTGCATTATGTGAGATTCCAAGATACTAGACCATCCTGAAAAATGTGGCAAAGGAAGAAATGTAATCACAAAAGCTCAAATTACTTATTCAAAACACAAAATTATTCTTGTAAAATCAAACTTGAACTGTGCTAAGATATGTTTCTTTAGTTTAAAATTGCTGGCAGCAAATGGTCAAGTATTTCTGTCTGAATCAAAGACAGAAAACATGAGCACCATTTGTTGAAAATGCTACTGATTACTGCATCAGTGCAAGAGGCAGCAGTGGGTGAGAAAGACTGCACTGCATGGTGAAATCCCAACATCAACAGAATACTCCATAGTATTTCTATTCTTTTTCATAACTGAAATTCAAATTAATTAGAAAACTGCTCTGTATTTTTAAATAATGCACCCTAATGCTAGAAGAATTAATGCTAATGGCTTATAGAAGTACAAAAAGAAATGGGTCTTCTAGAATCAGAAGAAAATTGTTCATATGAGAAGGATATGTATAGGGCTGTGGGAAGTTATACACAGTATAACTATATGTAGTGTAGCTTCCTTGTAAGACTCCTTGGTATGCTAATCCTTGATCAAATAGAATTGAAAAATCCATGTTGGGAGTTCCAACCTAACTGTGGAAGAACACATTAGGGATGTAGATAAAGATGAAAGCTGATGAAAGGAGAATAAATGTAGGTGTAAACAAGGAGGAAAATGAATGAGGAGGAAGCTGTTTCTGGAGGAACTTTTCTTGCCCTAGCATCATGTTTCTGCAGTGCTATTTCTGAAAAGTACTGGTTTGTCAAAGAGGACTATGTTGATTTCCAAAGTCTCAAGATAACCAAAGGCATATTTTTGGAGTTTTGTGTAGGGCTTGATTCAGAGCTGCTGGATATTAGTAGAAAGCTTCTCATCCATTCAGTATGTGAACATTCTGGAAATATACAGCACTTGATTGTTATCAGTCAATTATTAATGACTATGATATCAGTAAATCAGCTGTTGTATTCTGCTGGCCTAGGAATGAGCATTCACAGAGACATTCAGCTGCTGCCTCTCAGGAAAAGAAGAGGGATCAGTAAGCACAACTGGCCTGGACAGAATTAATGGTGCCAGTTACTGTATTCTAGGAGACTGTACTTGCCCTTATTATCATGGGTGATAAAGTATATTATTGAACATATGAAACTTAGACAACAACTGTTCTCACTCTCCTAAACAGCTGCAGGATAACTGTGTGGGTTGTCTTTCAGAGTGGGATCAACAACTGGTAACTGGAAGGGCCGAGGCAGCTCAGCAAAACTGGCTTCAGATTGTAACTGCACTCTGTGTCTTACCCAGAATAGCTGGTAGGCAGTAAAGAGGCTTTCTGCCTTTTCT
Source organism: Sylvia atricapilla (assembly GCF_009819655.1). NCBI lineage: Eukaryota > Metazoa > Chordata > Aves > Passeriformes > Sylviidae > Sylvia > Sylvia atricapilla. The sequence continues at coordinate 26,978,754 of NC_089145.1, forward strand.
GAATGACAATCTCTCAAGGCATTTGGGGATATAATTTCTACATCTACTGAAGAAATGAGAGCTTGTTTTTTGTGCAGCTTTCTGTGGTGTGGCATACAAGACAGTACTAACAGTCCACACCTCTAGATCACTTAATGGGTATTGGCTTTGCAAACACTGCAAGTCACGTTAATTTTAAATATAGTCATGAATACTAATTGACAGGAATAAATAAGCTATATCTTAGTTCTGGTAAAAAAGTTGAGTATTTTAATTATAGCAATACATGACTGGTTGGAGATACCAGGTCTTCAAATCAAGGAGTTTGTGATAGGTAAACTTGTCTAAGTGAACTTGTGAAATTATTTCTACAAATAATCTTTTCTCACTGTTTCATGCACTAGAATTTGGAGGCTGAAATGACCTGACAGAATTTTGTTTGGATGTCAGAGAAATGAAGTCTGGATGATGTTCTCTGGAACAAATTGGAAGAATTGTAGCTGAGGGTCTGCTGGCAATATTTGAACGACAGCTGATTAATCCAAGACTGAAGTGCATGTAGCAGGAGATAGTTATAATTTTTAATAACAATACTCTTGTAAAAAATACGTTGCAAAAATACATTCCTGTTTAACTTTATTAATCTAATTTTTTATGTCCGTATCAATTTCTGTGTGTGCTTCATGCACAATAAAGCTCCACTCTTCAATTAGAAAATAATCTTTCACAATTAATTGTGACAGTATTTTGTTGTTATAAAGTTCTCTTTGTTGTCTTCTGTGTTGCTTTGAATTTCTAATATCTTCTGCTCCTCAGCCAATATACATCTTTCAAGAGTTTCCACTAATCCTTCACCACAAGGAAAAACACCCCAAATATCCAACTGTTGTAGTTGCCTGAACTGAACACCAGTAACATTTGTTTTCTTGGTGGTAGAGATGTTAAGAATGATCACCCTATAACTTGATTACTTTTCTTACTATTCATAGTTTCAAGATGAGAGGAGGTTTGGGTTTGTCTGTGTGGTTGGTGGGTTTTGTGGTTTTTTGGGAAGAGTTGTTTTGGTTTTTTTCTTAGTTGGGCAGGTTTTTTCCCGCTGCAGTTTTTGGCTGCAAATTTCCTGAACCACTTCCCATTCTTGAGAAACTCTAGAAGTTTTCTCCATCTTTTCTGTGATGAACATTGATATGTGAAGCCCAATGTCATGATTCTATGGTGATTGTTAGCAGACAGTGGATTTGCTTCTCCCTGCCTTAGGCACGGTGGATTTCTGCTGTTTCTTCTTAGTATCACAACAAAAAGAACATATTCAGAACACTTCTTGTGAGAAGACATTCTGCTGAGAACAAGATAGTGACTGCTTTTTTTACTGCTTGAGGTAGTAGTGATATGGGAGGATGCCTCACTCATACATATGAGGAAAGAGTAAAAAAACTAACTTACAAGTACATATAAACAAACACTGTAGTAAATCCAGCAGAGACAGAATACTTGAGCTTGGTATTTGAATACTCTCTCCATGGTTGCCTTCATGGGTCATGTGTATTCTTGGCTCTTCTACTGCAGATCTTAGTTACATTAGCCTCCTGCAGGTAATATCCTTTGTTTTCTCAGTCCACTGTGGCTTCAAGGAGCTGGAGAAATCTCTGCAGGAACAGGGATGGGGGGAGATGAGGGAGGAGCATGCATTTGCAAGGGAAGAAAGATCCTCTGTAGTGTGTAGGAGGGGAAGGCTTTGAGAGTACTTGCAAAATGTTTGAGATGCATTGATAAAAAAACTTCATTGTTTCCTGTTGGAATTGCTGCATTTTCTTCAGCCTGGCAGTCCTGTGGCAGCCATGAAGATACGTGTTTCTGTTGGCTAACAGAAAACATAAGTAATGATCAAATGCTCAGTAGACCATATACATAATATAACTGTATCCGTATTTGGAAAGCATTCCTGCCTTGGAATACCACATTCTAGGTAGGGCTGTTTCTATGAGATTGTGTTTTATGCCCTATGTAGAAATGGAAAAATATTGTTGCAGATTTTTGATGTAGGTACAAGCACAAGCCTTTTAAGGTTCCCATTGACAAGAAAAACACCCTGTAAATTTTCTATTAAAAAAGGTTAGTTGGAGGAAAAAAAACCCCAAATTCCATAATTAGACTTGTATTAATAAACATAAAGAGAGTAACTGAATTAATTTTCCTAATAATGGAATATGTCATGTACTTTATGCAAAAAATAAGGACTATTCAGAGATCACAGAGAAAACAGACCAACTGGTTGGGATAGGTCACAACTTGGTATTGGAAGGAATGTTGGAGGACTGCCAAAATACTACTGGAGTCCAGGCATGGAAATCAGTAAGATGCAACTTACTTGTGAATCTGAGAAGAATAAAAACTGCACAGCAATTCAGCAAAAACACTACAGTGTAGTGGTGATGACAGAAGAAGCTGCAGCCTGGCTTGCACCAATGCAAACTGCCAGCATAGGCAAACACAGAGTGACAGAAAAGAAGGATTAAGGAGTAGAGGGACAGATAAGGTCATCAAGGTATGTAATTATGTGGTTGCAGATTATCCTCTGTATTTGGTATCTGCCTGTCACATGTGTCTTATTTATACATGTTGGTGTCTCCCACAGTGGTTTATGTTCTCTTACTGTTCTATAATTTATTTATGTGATGGAATAGGGATGAATCCTCATGAGAGAGTACCATGGGCTACCAATGGAACCTGGTGTCAGCAAATGCTTGCTTTTTAATTCCCCTGCTGACCCTAGATTTATGCAGCATATATTTCAATTTAATTGCAATGGTACTGAGGCACTAAAACCCACTTTGGGCTGAAAGTTCTCTGAATGATTGTAAGCGTCAAATTATTTAAAATGGACTTTGAGATTGCTACTTGTAATATATTGGCTAGTGTAACTCAGAAGTTCCTAGTACATCCATAAGAGATTACTTTAGGGATGCTCTTCTATATATGCATATATATTATATATATACATATGTATATAACATATAAATAATACATAACACAATTATTCCAGATTCCTGCAAATATTCATACACAATGCACTATTAATTATGACTAGTTTCTTGATGTCAATGGTGCAATTTTTTAAAAATATTATTAAACAGCCTATAGATCAAATTAATTAACTTCTGCATGCCTCAATAAGAAATTTGGTCTGCTCAGATTATTAAAGGAACAGCCTAGATAATTGTCTGTAATACTAATTCGTAGTAAATAACACTAATGTTATACAAAGACAGAAGAATATTACAACTTATTGTTTCAAATCCCAGTCTTTATTTCTGTTATTACCCTAAATTCAACCAAGCTGTGAATGTTGCTTTGCAGTACATGCTGCCAGTATGTCTTTTCTTGTTCATTTGTTGTTGTTAGGAACTGTCTGAGTGCTTCCAGGGGGTTTCTCTGCCTGGGCTCGAAGCCAGCTTAAAGAAAGCACAACTGGTTAACTTGGGGAAGGAGAGACAGAAGCTTTAGTGGGAGTTACTGCCAAAATAAGCCTCATGGGGCGCTTCTGCCACAGTTTCTTGGGAGCTGCTTTGAGCTAAGGCTCTTGCATACGGCCGTGCCTGAGCTACGCTGCAGCTGCACTGCAATCATGCCTACGCCTGCCACTTGATCTTGGCGCCAAACTGTGAACTTTTCTACCCCCTTAAACTCAGCCCCATCTCATCACATGGGGGTGTCTGATGTCGTGGGTTTTGGACTGCCCCCTGGCCTGCCCTCCGTCCTCACTGGGTGTAGTGGGACCGGCCCCACCTGGAAAAGACCTTGCCCAGCCAAGTTTAGGAATCTCCTGGGCTCCTGGCCCTTGGGGAGCAACCCCTTGGTGCTCCCTGAGAGTCATCCATTCAAGCCTTAATCAGAGTATCTACTACCAAAAAGAATATTTATCTTTTAATTTCTTGACAGTCTTGCATACATATTTCACAGAAACTGTGGTACTACTCTCATATTTTATAAAACATTCACTGTGAAACCAGTGTGGTGCAGGGATTGGTGCAGGCTCCTGAAAGCAGATCTACAAACTTCCAAAACTCCAAAGTTTTGGAAATAAAAGGATGCTGCACTCTTGTAATGCATAATGAGAGGTAAATTCCGAAAGGAAATCTCTTACAATTGTAGCCATTGAACCATTTAGTGATTATGGCATTAAAAACATGTATTAGGATTAAGAATTTACATATGCCTACCAGTTCTAGATATTTCTTGCCTGTTATGTTTTTCTGGAGTATTTTCACTGATCAGAAGTATTCCTGATCTTGTTGAAAGCTACTAGTCCATGGACTTTTCCCTAGGTGGTATTATTATTATTATTATTATTCCTGTTATCTAAATTAAAATAGCTAAATAGAGCTAAAGAATTTATGGTGCTTTACATTTTCAGAGTTCTAATACACATGTATTCATCAGTTTGTTTTCTAATTGTTTCTCTCACACAGTATGTAAGAAAATATGATCACTAAATATTGATGAAAAAATCAGAGCCAGCTTACAGACAGCTTTTAAAAAGATCTTTTTTTGTTGTTGTTTTAATATCATCCTCCTTAAAGTAACCCAAACCTAATTTTCAGGAGGACTTGTGTCACTAGTAAGTCAATTGAACAGCAAGAAACATTGGTGTCCTGTTGTATGTGTAGATCGGTGACGCTTTGGTGATGGGGCATGTTGGAGTTCAGCACAATCTGCATACTGAGCTCCTAAAATACAGGAAAAGTACAGCATGACAGAAGAGTTTACATGTGGACTTGAGTGTCTGGAGCTAACCAAAGCTCAGCTATTGAACCTCCATGTGGCCTTCAGCTCACCACTTAAGTTTCTTCAAATACTGTATTTTCTCAGTTTTAGTGAACAGTGTTACCACAGACTGTTGTTTGTAAAACAAACAAACAAACAAACAATGTGACATCTGGGAAAAGTGATAGTAAATGCAGAAAGACTGTGAAGTCTTTTTAAAGCTACACAAGCTAGAAAAATTGAGAAGAAAGGTTCCATAGTCCTGGTTTTCAGCATGCCAAATAATTTGGTACTTCATAGATTCCCACACTGTCTTTCCCACCGAGGCGTCTGAGCTTCTTTCAGTAGTGTTTAAGCAATGTGAACAACTTTGTTTTACATGTGGTTTCTTCTCTAAACCACAGTGTCCCTCCCTTTCCCTCATGTAACAGCGTTTCCTCATGGTTCTATGGAGCCAGGTCATGACACACTCTGTGTGTGTATACATATGTATTTACACATGCATACTCTATTAATGCATGTCTTTTCTCCCCAGGTTGATCAAAGAAGCTGAATCTTGCTCAAATCTTGCTTGAGTGAAGTGCTTTAATTTTAAACACAGGTCTGAAGAGTAAAATATAGGTACAAGACATTTTTTTCTTTTTGAAAACTCTTTTAAATAAGCCAAACGCTTTGTTTTATAAACATTCTGTCTGCATCAAGTTTCCCCAAGGGAAGTTCCCTAGCATAATATTTCAAATGTAGCAACAGAGATCAGAGACAGATGTTAGTATTGTAGAAATTAAAATTTCTCTGTAGTAGAGAGTAAGTGGTATTGTATAAAAAAACATTTTTATAAATATTTTCTCCTGTAATAGTGCTGGCAAAGGGTGGCTATGAGGGAATGGCTTTCTCTGTAATTAGGCTGATGGTCTTTATTCACAACCTCAAAACTAAAGCCCAACAAACCTGAAACAGATACAGTTTCAATAGTTTGAAAGAAATTTTCAAACTATTTAACTGTCATTTAATTAAGTATCCTCTTACCTGAGTTAAGGGGATTTGCTTCTTGAATCATAGTGTCAGTTAGGTTGGAGGATATTTTGGGAGGTCGGCAGTTCAATCTCCTGCTCAAAGCAGGATCAACACTGAAACCAGACAGTGTTGCTCATTGCTTCACTATCCTCACTAGCTGGTTGAAAAGACCACTGTTTCCATTAGCCTCTCCTTGCTGAGGACACCTGCTCCGGTCCCTGACCATCTTGACTTTCTACTGGCTCTAGTTTATTAACATCTTTTTATATTGGGATGCCCAAAACTGCATTCAGTATTCCAGACACAGGCTACCAAATGATGAGTAAAGAGAAATAGTCATTTCCCTTGACCTAGTTCAGATATTCTTTATACAGACCAGGATGGTGTGAGCCTTCACTGCTGTCTGGTGTATCTCCCATTGTCCACCAGGATGCCCAGATCTTGTTCAGTGGCACTGAGTGTCCTGCCAGTCCCATCCTGTGCAATACAAGGTCAGTCTGGGCAAAGTGCAGGGCTTTGCATTGGTCTGTGTTGGATTTCATGTGGTTCCTGTCAGTCCATTCTCCGGCTTGTCTAGAGGCAGCCCCACCCCTGAGCACTGAATATATTTATGGGATAAACACTGCAGCTATTCATTACTGGTTTATGCTAACATTAAGATTTTTAAATTAAAATCATATCCTATTGAAATTTTAGAGGAAATTTCAGTGTGATTATGAGGTGGAAGCTTTAGGCTTACAAGAATCTGAAACTCCTATTACAAAGGGTGTAAATGCTTTCTTATTAGCTATAGTGGTTAAGGCCTTCATTTTATACTTAATTTCAGGGAGAACTAATAGCAGCATATTGTTTTCCCTCATACAGGAGCACAAGTTCAACTCCTGAGAACTACAAAGAGGATGGGGCCTTGGCTCAACTCCTACCCGGTGAAAAGAGTGCCACCTACTGAGCCTGTGGCTCGGTTTTGCAAACTTAAGTATGCAAAGCATAGTCTTTAATCCAAATTCTGACTCAGTGCAATCCAGTGTATTAATGATATGTGTCAATGTTGTTACACTACAAGATGTGTCTGTACAAGCCAAAGAAAACTAAGATTTTATATGCTGATAGCTAGGAGATCTTCCAATCTCCTTCAGTGTAGTAACAATGACGTAACAAGGAATGCATGTGTATTAAGTTTTGTCATGGTAAACCTAATAGAAGTACAACCATCATGCAGTCTCAGCTTATGCTGAGAAAATAAAGAAAAACTTTTAAAAAGCATAGCAAAAGCTGTTACTGAAAAGAAGAAAATTATGATGGTTGGTTCTGGAGAAGTTGTAAGGACCATGTAATGTGAGGAATGGAGAAACAATTGCAGAGTGTATAACTGTAAAACCATTACAAAACACTTAATAAAAATTTATTGCTCAGTAAGAGAAACACTAACATACAGCTCTATAAACACCACAGTGTCTTTGAAGTGTGCTTCTTCTATTTTAGATTTATAAACTAGTTGGTGTACCTACATGAGTGCTTTTGTTCTCATCCCATTTGGTATGTTTAGGAAATACAGTCATCCTTTCCTATAGATTTTTTGTCTTACAGTGTGTTTCAGCTTTGTCCTTGCGGTTATGTTGTCGTTGACTCAGCAGGATTCCTATCTACCTGATACGTTGTTTAGGAGCGAACTATCAAACCCAACAAGTTAAAATATCTCCTAGAGCAGGGTAGAAAGCACACTCCCTGCTCTGCGCAATGTTAGCTTCTGTAGCCAGATGATGACGTTTCTGCCATTGTCTACTCCTTTTACATTATTAAGTATTGTGAAACACAAGGTGCTGCTCATCATTTTGCTCACAGCCTCCAAACAGGTGAAGTACAACATGCATTTGTTCTGTCTGGAACACAGAGATTAACTTTGCTGTTAGAACATGATTTAAAATCAGAAGACTGGTGGGGTTTGGATCTATTTTTGGTTTGGTTTGTTTTCTCCCAAATAAAAGCCGAAATTTCAATCTCATCAATATCTGATGTGCTTCATGGGAGGTACCGATTGCCTAACATAACAGAGAGGAAATACCTCCAGTTTACTGAATCTCTCTTTTTAATCTTTATTAGGGCAAATTAAACTAATGAGTTGTATGCCTTTGACTGCAGCTAGTTATTATATGTTCAATAATTTATGTTTGCTTTACATATTAGGAAATTTGTGAACATCTGGGAATATTTTTTCTGTATTGATTTAAATAGTTATTAATCTATTGTTTCTGTCTATTGGGAGTTTGGAAGAGCAAATGTATTAATGGTGCTAATAGCAGAGTTTTCCTTGAAGGTCCTATTAAGACAGTGTTGCATCAAATGATACCTCTGGTTGTGAAAGAAAAAAATCTTTACCAGTAGTACCTGTGGCTACTATTTTGCTCTTCACCACCATGTGTCTTACTGTTATCCTCTGCACCATGACAGGAAAAGATTGGGTGTGGTAATTAGACTGTTGACCTGGGACTCGTCAGAGTAACCTGGTTATGCATCTGTAGTCATGGGCAAGTCACTTCTCTGGGCTCCTGTTTCTACACATCTTGAGCTTCCCTGGTAAAAAGTTCTGCAAGGAGCTATTGTGAAAGAAACACGAAGTACAGTGAGCAGTGCAAAAATTACTTCTATATTTCACTCAATAAGGCAATACAGGCTGGAAGGGAAACTGCCCTGCTGGTCTAGAAAAAAAACCCAAAATCCAGCAATGCTGCTGTGTGCACTGAATGATCTGAGTCTGGCTGAAGGTAAACACGTGCCAAAGTGCACACTGGAGAAAAACGTTTGGCATTTTTGTGTTGCTTGACGTTTCACTGAATGTGAGTCTAATCTGTGAATGCTGTCTAAAGGTTATTTTATAATCCGAAACTTTCATTGATTGTTAACAAACTCTAGTAGCAGAGCAGTCTACAGAGGGAGCAATGACAAAGCAGCTTCTTTATTTCCTGCCTTAGTAGGGTAGAGTAGCGTGCCTGCGTTTGTCAGCACAGTTTCTTATTCTCAGACCAAGGCAGCAGAGGAAGCCATATTCCAGAAGAGGAGCTGGACATGTTTAGAAACCTCAGAAGTATGAGTTCTTGTAAAAGTAAATTTCAGGTGTTGGTAGAACTGCCAACAGTATAGACATGAAGATTTGCATTAGACTAAAATCCTTTCTCCCTTCCTTTTTTTTTTTTTTTTTCCCCCTACCTCCCCCCCCCCGCCCCCCCGGCCTCACGTTTTCTTCTGAAAAAGTGAGAAAAGGGACGGAAAGGGGAAACAGAAAAGAATGTTTTCCTTTGGTAGAAGGGTTTCCTGAAGAACCAAAAGCTCTGTTTGTTTTTCTTTAGAGAGAAAGGACACAAAGTTTGATCTCGCTGAAGAGGCTGGCTCTGAACTCGGGGCATCAAAGCGGCGCTTTCCTCCGGGTATCGGACACGGCACTGTTTTGCAGGGCTTGGCTTTCAAATCTGTGCTGCAAACTCTCTGCCCGCCCCTCACTCGTTGGGGATTTCCTCTCCTTCGTTGCCAACAGCAGCGACAGCCCAGCGCAGAAGGTCAAGCCGAGATCCCGGGACAAGGGCAGGGGGCTCAGGCCCGTGCCGGGATGAGGCGCTGAGGGCCGGCGGGAGCCGCGCCGCGGAGGGAGGAGAAGGAAGGCGGGAAGAGGAGGAGGAGTTGAGAAGCCCGGGCCCGGGAGCCTCCCCGCTTACCGCACTAGGAAGTGACGCTTTCGCTGAGTCCCGGAGAGAAAGAAACAAAGTTTGTTGATTTTTCCCCCCCCCCCCTTCTTCCCTCCCGCCCCTCCTCTGCAAATAGCCGCTCCACGTTCCCCGGCGGCGCCCGCCGTGCCTGGCTGCGCAGGTGAGCCAGCACGTTCTCTTTCTTCCTTCTCCTGTTTTCCGCGCGTTCATTTTATTTTTTTTTTTAATTTGCACGATTTGCTTCCGTTTTCCTGCCATTTTGGAGAGGTGGTGTCTTTCCTGAGCCTTTTCTTTTGGGGGTTGCGTTGCGTGCTTTGTTTGTGAGTCCCGGGTGCAGGATGAGGAGCAGAAGTACCTGTGGAGGTGACGGGGGCGGCTGGCTCCGCGGCCGGGCCGCGCAGCCCCGGGGGCCCGGGACAGCGGTACTCCCGGCCCGCCTGCTGCGGGGGACCACGCTGGGCTGCTGAGCCATCGCCTCTTGCCCTACCCTGAGTTGTTAGGAGCGCTGCGGAGGGGTTTCTTCGCGGCCGCCTGGCTGCGGCAGCACTTTCAGGATGTGTCTGTGTCCGGGTGAGCTGCCTGCGGATGGAGTTTTGTGGGGTTGGTTTGGGGCGGGGGGAGGTTCTCTTTGCTGGCGGCGTGGCGGAGCCGGGGCAGCCCGGCGTGTGCGGGGCTCGGGTGCTGCGGGGGAGCCGCCGAGTCCCGGCCGCCCGGAGCGCGCATTGTGGCGGGGCTCGGGTCGCTCTGCTGGGGTTTACGCAGTGGAGGGGGATGGGGAGGAATTAGTTAGATAATTTTTGAAAAATCCCGTGCTCTCAAGTGTACAGCTCTTTTCTGGCAGCAACTGCAAAAGACCGATTCGTTGCAGTTTAGCAGTAAAAGCTGACAATACACCTACGCGCGTATGTGAGTCTTATATAATACTTACGGGGTTTTTTTTAACAGGCGTAAGCAGGGTTTATTTTTGGTTTGTAAAGTCTTGTGTGGTTACAGCTTGCAGTATTAGCGAAATATTCTATTTTCTCAACAGATACTTACTTTACATTCTTTTAAAGAATACAAATTTTTAATAATAACTTGATTCTATTCCGACTACGTGTTTTGAGCTTAGTGTAAAGGCCATCTGTACTGGAGCAAGCAGTTAAGGGAGGGGAAGAGAGAAAAAAAATGTCCTAATGCAGAGACTATTAGGTTGTTTAGAGGGCGAGACTGCAGTTCCAAGCAGCAACAGCAGCAGCTTTATGACTGTGTGTAATTACTGAGTGATTGCATAGGACAGCATTGTTGGAACGAAAACGTATACACAGGCTATTGTGCAAGATTTCTGTACCGAACAAAACCTAGTTTTGCATTGCAAATGCTAAAAAAGAGAATGTGTTCTGCGTTGAGCTGCCACGTTCCTCTTAAGACTGACTTCTTCATAGAATTAGAAGAGGAAGGTAGGAGAAGTGGAGTGAGGCTGATCGTAGAAATCACAGATCTGAAATACTCAGCAGAAACGCCACTAGCAGTTTCTGAAATCACAGCAGACAGAAATTGAAAGCTCATTGAATCTGCGGGTTCATGTTTCTAAAGTGATTATATAGCAGGTGAAATCCAAGCGGGTTTGCTACAGTATACACGTTTAGCCTAATTCTTGCGCTGGTCTGATTTTTTGTTTGGTTGTGTGGGAAAAAGACAAAATGTTAAAATAAGCAGCTGCAGTTCAGCTAGCTTGCTTGGAAATGGAGAGAGAGTACTGGGGAGAGTTTGTGTGTCAGGCCACAAAAACCTAGAGCTTGAAAGAGCTACTGAGACCAGAGATAGGCTCAGAGCATGCTTTTTCAACTTGAAGTCAAAAGTTGCATCTGGTTCAGTGATCTTGCAGGCAGTGTTGGCTGAGGGATAGTATGAGGCACTGAGAAAGTGTGCCACTGGTACTGTATTAGCAAGGCTTTTAACTAAGACTTTAGAGGACATCGTAATTATGCCAGAGTTCTTGTGGGTATAACTTAAGGTCCCTAAGATTTGTTTTGCAGAAATGCTGGTCACCTGTTATTTTTACTCTTAGTTTTGAGAGTACTTGGAATTCATGACATATCGGATCTAAAAGAGTTTAGATCTGCTGCTCAGAAACTGGCCTTTCTAACATTAGAAACAATTTTTCTAAAGGTGTTATCTTCAGCTATTATAGCTGATGTCTTAATAAATGCTATAAAGGTTTGTAAAGTATTTTGAGCACTGCAATGAAAAGTACTATAAAAATTGAAAGCTGCTTTAAAATTTCTTGGTGTTCAACTAAAACATGTTTTAGGTGAAGACACAGATCATCTTATTATTGGTAGTTTCCTCAGGTTGTCAAGAAAATGCTTCGTGTAAAATGTATGTGGCTTTGTTAATGAAGAATGAAGGGATCTGCTGACAATGTTTTTGTGTTTTGTTTGGTTTTGGGTTTTTTGTCATTTGACCAACTATCTTCGTGATCCTTCTGTAAGTTTATGGGAACATTTTGTTTTAATAAAACATATGAAACAAATATATATTAATCCATGCATTACTGTGATGTTCTACTGTAGATTTTTTGTAGATTTTTTCTCGAAATTGTACTTAATGTCTTGACTGACTTGTCAGTCTATGTTATACTGGATATTTTAATGTCAAAATTACCTTTGGAGCAGTTCTTAAAGATTTCTTGAATAATTTCTGGTAGTGATACATTATAGTCATTCCTTATGATAAATCTGGTTTTCACAACCTATGTGGTAGGAGAGAGTTTTTGCCCAGGATTCTTTGGACTTGTATACCAATTTGCATGTCTTTGAGTTGTCCTGTGGTTCTCAGTGGAATTAGTCATAGATATATATACATTTGTGTGCATGTTAGCAAAACAAAGGTGTGCTACATCCAGGTGCATGCGAGTAGTGGTGATGTGAAATGATGAGGGCTGTAGCACAATACAAGCTTTTCAAAAGCCTGCATAAAGGCTCCAAATGTTAGTTTACATTTTTGCATTTTCATTCTTATGGTCACCTGTCAGAGGTGGCTGCAGAACCACAGGAGATTATTTTCAAGCCTGTCATCCCTTTCATGATACTTTTCTGTCAAGCTGCTGATCTAGCCCTTAAGTTGCTCCTGACTTGAGGACATGCAGCCTTTCTTTGGAAACGGCCACCTTGGTGGTGTGTGTGTGTGTGGAGGTGTGCCCAGGCATGTAAAGAGACAAGAGGGACTGCCATGAATCAAGAGTGGAAATCTGTCTAGCCCATGGCCCTCTTTGCAAAGCTGTATATATTTTCTATATGCTTAGCAGTTCTTGAAGGATTTCTACTCAAGAAACTTACATTGTTTTCTGTTGAGCTTAGGTAAACATTTAGCAAATACATTTTTTAACTGACTGATCAAATTGTGGAAAGTGAATATTGGTAAGAGCTGGTTTTTTTTTTTTGCTGTTTCACTTTTTCTAAACACTTCCCCCATAATAAAAAAGAAAACAGCCAAAATACCAATACCCTGATTTTTTAATTTTTCTTTTGGTCTGGAGCATTGCATAAAATCTTAGTACTGGCTGCAGTAAATTAGTTTATGCTTAAATTAAACATAGTAAGTATGAATGTTATCTCCAGTGCAATTAGTTACATTCTAAGAGATATGAAGTGAGAAATAAACCACTTTTCTTTGAGTATTCATAGTGTGTAATGGGGAGGTGAGGGATGCAGGAGCTCTGGTGATGAGGTTTTGCAGTACATGCCCAAAAAGCTGCAGGTTTTGGCACGAGCAAACTGAGGCTCATGAGTCACATCCAAAGGGAAGACTTGTCACTGAGCAACTTGTAAATAGGAGGGATGAACTGCTAATTCAAGAAAATATCCTGAGGACCTTCCCTAATAATTGCAAGTGTGGCAGAGGGCTTTATGTCAGACAGGAGTTGCTTGTACTTTAAATCACACGTTCCCCCTGGTGTGATTTGAGCCCTCAAACTAAGAAATCCTCGTTATGGGTTACAGAGGTCCCTGAAAGAGGTGGCTGGTCAAGTCATAGTTTAAGTTTGTGTAGCTGCATAGCAGCCACTTGCATTCCATGTGGAAGCTCCTGGGCAGCTCCAGCAGCTGGCAGTGCACAAATGGCATGTGTGTGCAGCAGGAGCTGCTCAATGGGCACGTCACAACGCTTTGCACGACTTCTGGTTCTGGACGGTCTCCAGCTGTAGCCCTTAGTGCTCTGCTGATCGACTCCAGTGACTGAAAAAGTTATGAGGGAAAGCTCTACTCTGCACACCGGGAAAATGTGTGAATACAGCATTTTGAATGCAGTCCAGGTATTTAAGAGCAACCACTTGAATGTGGATGCAGAGGTAATCTTGGTAATCAATTCTTTGCTTTTCAGGCTCTCTTAATGCTTTTTATTGTATTTTGTGCAACTGACAGCCACCAGATAACAAGGCTTAAATTAATATAGTTCATTAATCTGTATATAATATGATGTACAGATATGTACATACCTCCAAATTAATGTTCTTTCTATGTACAAGTAAATTACATGAACACCCCTTGTTGAATTGACAGCTGATGTTAATCAAGAAGTTGAAAATGGGGAAAGACTAGATTGGGAGGGGGTGGCAAAGTGTTTAATGTGTGTTAATTTTTCATTTGTTCTTAAAGACATTTGGAAAGGCTTACAACAAAGCATGGAATAATGCTTTCCTTTTTACCCTTAATTACTGAAAATTAATGTTTAAGTTTGACTTCAGCATTGGTAAGGATTGAAACAACTTAAGTGCTATTAGTACCTGAAGTAGTAAACTGCGAAACAGTTCTGATATCTTTTTTACACAATACTTTACTGATACATTACATGTCCAGAGTTGGGATGTAAAAATAGAGGAAGAGGAATGAAGTCAGTGTTCATGCTTTGTTTTCTTCTTTGCTACCTATTATCTTCTGACATTGGTTCTCAGTTGCTTGGCTTTTCCCATCATAGGAGAGATTACAGCACAGTGATATATATTGGTATATCCTCTTGCCATTTATTTTAGGAAGACAAATTAAATGTTTGTGTATGTTTATATGTACACACACTATTTGTTATATACCCTTAGGTATCTCATTTTATAACTCAGTTCCCCTGAGAACAAATGTTTCTTTCCCTTGTTATGCTAGAGTAGTTTGAGAGGTTTTGTTTGATTGGTTTTTTTAAAACCATGTTGAAATTCTTCATTGATATTTGTACTATTATTTTAACCTTGAATATAATGCTGTATTTTGGAGTTTATCTTAATGTGTTGTGTTTGATAATATTGCTTTTATTATTTCCAGAGTAATGGTTACCAAAATATGCATGATTTATAACTGCAAGTTTTGTTCTTGTCTATTTTTTTCTTTTCTTTTTTGAAGGGCTTGTAACTGATAGGAAGTTTTGAAGTACTGGTTTGGTTTTGCAGCCTGTGTGTGGTACAGCATTGTATGGTGGATTTCCAGCTATCAGAGTGGTGGCTTCCCTTCAGCAGAGATAAAGCAGAACTTGTTGTTCTCTGGAGCTGCGTGTTGTTGGGCAGTCAGCCTGCTGAAATGCTTGTCACCTTGTCTGCGTTGTGCATCCTAATGAGGTCCAAAGTTGAAACTAGTCCTAGAAGTCTGAATAATCTCCAAGTAGCCTTGTTATGGTGTAGTTCATAGGTAAAAGTGCATTTTTATTTGGATCCCAAGTTTCATGAGGATGTTGCATGATTTCAAACTTGACTTAATCATATATGCTTAGGTGCGGCCTTATCTGCTATGCCTGTGTTCACCTGGGATTCCTTGAGCATTTCCTTTTCAACCCCTGCATATGTCACCTGGCAATTTGTCATGAATTGCATTACTTTTTACAGTTTTATAGTATCCTTAACAATACTTTTGGGAGTTTAAACTGTTTTGATGTCAGGCTTTTATTTCTCCCAAAATAATGTATTCTTTCATGCACTTTCTGAGAGGAGAGTTTGCTCTGTTAGTGGGAAATTGCTACACTTGGGTGGGGAAGAATTTAGCAAAGTATTTTCCTATTTAAATTTGATTTTATACCATTTGAGAAGAAAATCCCAGGACTGCCAAATTCCTGGTGAGAGAAAGCCACAGCTGGAAGACATTGTGAATGTTTTAGGATATTCCAATGGTGACAGCTTAGGATCCCAAATACTCGCACATGTGAAACTGGCACAGAAATCTGACTGCTCCTATGATTTAGTTTGGTTTCATGACTTCAAAAATTCTAAGTTGAATTATTCTCTTTGAATCTTTTGTGACAAACTCTACATGTTATCTGGCATGACACATGCTATATAGTAGGGAAAATTATAGTATCTTTAATATTTAAGTAATAATACAAATTTATTTGGATTTTTTACTGGAAAGCTATTGTATTTTCAAATTTTTAGAAATTATAAGTATATATGAGTAAATAATGTAGTCTTTCCAAACAATATTTAAATGAACATATTTGAAGGGATGTTGAGATGACTGGAGAAGAAAAGGAATATCTTAAAAGCAAAAGCTAGACTTTTGTCATACTGGTCAAGCATTACTGTACCATTAGGCATTCTGGTTATTAGGGGCTTAAGCTGTCCTCTTTGAATAACTAGAAAGCCTTTGCACATAAAGGGTGTGATTGTAAGTAAAGAACTGTGCAAAATGTTGCATTTGATTATTGGCCTCACTTTCTTCTGATTTAATTTCTGATTTAATTGGTCTTTTGTTACTGTGATTTCCTAAATGCATTTAAGAGGATATTTAAGATATTTCTTAATACAAAAGGATATTTAAGACATTTCTTTCCTTTTGAAGTATGGGACTCCTCCTCGTTTTAGTCCTTTTTCTTTGGCAAAATTGAAATATTTCAGGTATGGTACTAGCTGACTTATTTTGCTATTGCAGCTTTCTTTCTACAGAAAATGTGCTGTAAATGTTTCTATAGAAAATTTCGATCTGTAATAAAAAGACCTTTTATTGCCAGAGAAGATACAAAAAATGTGAGGCTCCTTATAAACAATTTATTTTAATTTCTAATTTGAGATGTAAAGAGTAAACATTTGGAGAATTGAGGAATTAAAAACCTGAGAAGTGTGATATAGCTGATACTGTACTTGGGGTTTGCACTTTTTAACAGTCAATAAGGGGCTGCACTGCAAGGAGCTTTATTGAAGTCAGTGATGATATTGTTCTATTTAAAAGACGAACAAAGCTATCTGGGCTTTTTTATTTGCAATATAAATAAACCTAGTTACCTTACCTTTAGAGAGGAAATTAAAACACAGAGACCTTTGTTAGCAAAAGAAATGCAGATTTGAAGACTTGATTTGTAAAGTTTTTCTCTGCAACTGGAGGAGCTTAATAATAATAATAATAGTAATAATAGTTCCTAATATAAATTGCACACTAGAAAATTCAGTTTCCTTATTCAGGTAATCTCTCTTGTCATTTTAAAATGAACTAGCCTGCCTGTGCACACATGTATGCCAGATGCAGGTCTTTGTTTGTCTGAGTGACATAAACATGTATTTGCTGAATGCTTAAGCACAGGAGACAGATGAAGCTTGGGTGGACTGATCATAAAGCAAATGCATTTCTAACACAGAGGCGACAGAGCAAGGCCAGGCACCCTTCACTGGCCTCCAGCTTGCACTGCTGCTTTTTAGCAACTTCATGGATTTCTCTGCTAGGCACCTCTGTCAGAGGTATCATTAGGCAAGTATGAGACCAAGGGCAGTGGCCCAAATACTTGTCAACACCAGCAATTGCTTGACCACATATACGTGGATATTTAGTTAAAGGGACAGTGTGTTTGATACTTGGAGTTGATGTTAAAACATCCATGTTGGCAAGATGCTGCTGCTTCTGTGCTGACTAAAGTGATGTTGAAATGGCTTTTACATTTTTCTTAACAGAAGTGTTTCTTTTTCCCTAGTGGTGATAAATCAATAATCTGTTCCAGTCCTGATCAGCAATATTCTATTGTTATAGTACTGTCAAGTAACTGTTGATATTTGTGGAAGAATGACATTTAGGTGAAAGAGCAAAACTTCTTGTTTTTAAAAGACAACCCACAAACCAACAAATATTCTCATGCTGGCACAAAATTAACAAGTGCCAGTATAGGGAGATTTAGAAATTCTTCATGCTTCCTTCATGAGAGGTACTGGTATTTAAATTACATTTGGAATTTTGATCTCAAATTTTCAGTGTTACTTCAGCCTGTGTACTACCATAATAGCACACTCCAAGGACCACGTGACAAAAAGCAAACAAGAAAACTCAGTGTTTAAACTGGTTCACATGTTACTCAGCTGAAGAGCAGAGATGAAACTAATGTTTGCAGCAACCCTTTGGTGTCAAATACAAAAAGATAATTTTTTATGAAACAAACAAAAAAGATCCAGTTTTCTATATTCTCTTGAGTTTGAGGTCTGCTGAAGAGGGATTTTGAGTATCATTCAGACCTGCATAAGATGTTTTGTTTCTGCTCTTTTGTCAAGGTTTAGGAATGGTACTCCCCAATTCAGTGCCTCCACTCTTCAAACCACACACTGGGTTTCTCTCTTTTTTTCCCCTCCTCTTCACTTTCATGGGGTGAAGAGGAGAATTGGAGGCACAAAAGGCAAAAATCTTGGTTTGAGATAATTACAATTTACTGGAAGCAGCAATGAGATAAGGAGCAGGGAAGAGCAACAAAGTAGCCAATGTGTCCCCCCCGCCCACGCCCCATGGCTCTCTCTGCCACCTTTTCTCACCAGAAGGAGCCCCTTTTCCTTCTGAGAGTCCCTTTCCTCCATCCCAGCAATGACATGAGATGGTGTGGAGTAACCTCCATGACCTAGTCACGTCCCTCATGGCTACTACAAAAATTACCCCTGACCTGGCTGGAACCAGGACATCTTATGAGCATTAGTAAAAAGATTGCACCTTGTCTCAGGCTGCATAGGTAAGTCTACAGTTTTACTTTCATTTCCTGAGGCAATATGGTTTCTACCATTTTAGTCTGAATAATAGGCTACAAAGGTGCAGCATACACTTAGACCTTTGGAAAGCTAAGTGATCTATAGGCGTCCCTTTTGTCAAAAGCAGATTTGAGGATCTCATTTACTAGTGGAGGTTGCAATGCTGTGATAGGGCCTGTACCAGCAGTCCTTATGGACATCTGTTTCAGGAATACGGCCTGGTAATTGAAGCTAGGGGGAGCTTTCTAGCATATTAATTGGGTTAAAAGATTTAAGAAGTCACAGCCATACTCTTCCCAAGAAGGCAATGTAGCCTTTTAAAATCTTAAGTAAAATCTTGCTGTTAATCTCTTCAGTAGCCTGAAGTGCTTTTATTGTTTTCTGTGTTGTCCCACCCTTAAAGGGAAGTGATGATTTATGATTTCATTGAGCCTTTTATTCATACTTAGACACAACAAGCTGCTTATACGGAAACTAAAATGGGCAGCAATAAGGAACAGGTGCCCTGAGCTTAGAACAAGTCATGCTCTTTGGCCTCATGCAGAAGAGCATTAGGTCTTCCAGTCATGGAGCTTCCTGTTTCTAATACTAGAGTCTACACTTGCATCTACAAGCTCTTAGACAGCTTTAGCATAAGTAGGACTAAAGGCCGACAGACCTGAAAGAGAAGACAACAAAATGCAGTTCAGGAAGCATTTGTTTTCTGGTGCCATAGGACCTGCAACAACAAAATGTTCCCAGCCTTCTCCCTTTCTTGCAAGCTAACTGCTACGTCGTTTATGCAGTGTTATCGTCCTCGTTTAAAGGTGAGATAATCTTCAACCTTCTAGGTCTTCAACCTAGAGGCTACAAAACCATACTCTGACCTAACATTTAGTGGCATCATGTGAGTAGAAATGGAGATTCTGCCCCACACGGAGGAGTTGATTGATGGGCCCTCTTGACAGGGGAAGATGTGGTATGTGGGTCTGAATTTGCATCTCTATGGCTGCGTGAGTGTTTTGTCAGCGGCTTTGTAGAGAAGCCCAGACCCTCTCACACCTCCTTGAGGAGGAGCTGATATCGCTGTTCAGAGATGGTTTTTGGCACCCTCTGTGGACCTCCAGCAGGTAGAGGCACTTAATCCTTGGGTGAAATAGTAATTTTTTATTGACTTGCAGATACTTGTTTGCCTGTGTGCATCTGCTATGGGCCTTCTTGACTGGCTTTTTCCTGGACACTGTGATTAAAAGCCTGAATTTTGGTTTTCTGCTTAATCCTATCATGTTTGCTTTAGAAATCTAGGATGTGGAATGGACGCTTCTGGATTGCGTTCTGCAAATGCGCGCATAGAAATGAGTGCTCTAATTTCTGTGTGGAGTGGATTGTGTAGTTTCCCTAGCCAGGTTACTTACTTGGCTTTCAATCATGTCAGTGAGCAAAATTATTATCTTCCTGGTTCTGTGCGCTTAGGTGATTTCAGTCTGCCTCTTATGCAGAGTTATTTCATACTTGTCTGTTTCTCAGTTGGGTAACTTTGGTAGTGTCACAGAAAAGGTCAAAGATGGAAGAAAAGAAAGTGGTGGATCAACATTCTTCCTTGTAGCATGGGTTCAGGGCATTTTTTACATCTCTCAGCTGCTCTGTTGTGGGTTTTTTATTGTGAGGATGAATAGAACTACTCAATTTTGCTACGTGCTATAAACCATTTTAAAAAGACAGTTCTTTTTGAGTGACTTGATTTATGACAGAAATACAGTTTGGAGGTGGAAAAATATTCTCTGTTCAGTGACAGCTTTAACAGAGTAATTGTAAGTGACAGAATTTGCTTGGGAAAGTGCTCTAGGTTAAGTGTAGGATGCCTGGCTGTTTATAAGTTACCATCTAAGCCATGCAGTTTGGATGTGTGGAGGCAATGTGAAAATCTATTGACATCTTTAGTTAGTCAACTGGTTTATTTTTGGGAGCTCATGAATTGGCAGGACATACTGACCCTGTCTGGAGGGGAAAAGCATAATAAAGGACTTTGAATGCAGGAGACTTAGTGAATAATTTGTCAAGTTACTTGCTACTATTTCTTTGCAGCAACTATCAGGAAGGTTTTACCCCTTTGCTTTCCCCTTGAACATTTTTGCATACTGTTGGTGTATTTTAATGAAAATCTAATACTAGTCTGTCAAGACAAAATGGCTTAATGCATTCTACAACAGATTTGAAGAGTATGAGGTTTTTCTGCTTGAAAAAGGGGGGAAAATATTTGGTGATGGATTGCTTGTTTGTAACCGTTTATAATATTAAACCTCCACATGGAACAGCTATAGGTTGGATTCAGAATTGGTCCTGGACACAAAAGGCTACAATGTAGGAAAGACAGGGCAGTCTTGCACACAGGTAATATTGGATTGTAAGGAAGTAAGCAGCTGAAAGAAGTTGTATTTATGTTTAAAAACACAGCTGTGTATTTTGTGAAACTGATACTGCTTTTGCTCTGTGTGACTAAAGAGATCCAGCAGACAGAATCAAAAACTGACAGTGACAACTGCAAAGTGAACACTTAGCTCTTCCTATTATAGGGTTTCTGATTGTGACTGATTTACACGAAACTTATGTACTTATGTACTCACTGTACATAAGAAAGTAAAACCAGAAAGGCTTTCTTGTAGTGTTCTCCTTGTAGCTCCTGCTTATGGTCCTGATTTGGAGAGCTGGTGCAAGGTTGCATGGAGTAAATAGGGAGTTTGTTGTGGAAAAAGGTTGTTTTTCTTTTGGCTTTCAGTGTTCAGTATTCTGACACCATCAGAAATTCTCAACTGCATTGTCAGTTTAGTTGAAAACAACTTCATTGCTGGAAATCAGTAATTTCAAAACATTTTGCTTGATAATACTTGTCGTTATGTTACTGAAAACTTAAAGTTGTGTTTGTAACTTAATTATTCCATATCCCTTTAGTCATTCACACAATTAACTTGTAGTCTCACACCAGCATTGCAAGATTTCTCCCAAATGCTGAATTGTGAAAGAGATGAGTTACCAATCACTTTGAAGAGAAGGAACCACTGATTTGACTTTTTTTGTGCTACACAAGCAAAATTTAAAAGAAACCCAACAGATAAAGAAATAAAGTTCATGTTAACACTTGGCAAGCTGACTGGACTCACTGAGACCATTTTGCTTGAAAGGTGTCTCCATCATCCTTTTGTTTTAAGTAAGTAGCAGTGGTAGTGGTGTTTTGGTTTTGTTTGGGGTTTTTTTGTGGCATTTCTTGTTTTTTTCTTTTTCATTTTTTTAATATGGAAAGGAAGATCTGGAAAACTCATGTGTCTGGAATGATGTCAGCTTATCTGTTCAGCAACAGTCCCAGTCCCTTACTATTATTAAATATAATTGCTGGAAAAATTTGCCTTGAGGCAGGAATGGTAATTTATTTTTGAGGGTGTTTTTTTTCTGAAGTGTGTATTGGATATTAGTTTCAAACAGTTGGGGTTTTTTCCCCTCAGGCCCATCAGGGCTACTCTTCAACTTATTTTAATAAATTTGTGACTTCGTTACAAAGTTATATAACTAATCGTTTTGGGACTTTGCTTTCCTTCCAATTCAGAAGTTGAAAATGAAGCTGCGCTTATTCATAGCTTGTAGAAATGCCAAATAAGTAGTATAAACAACAGAAGAGGCTGTATATGAAAAGAAAATTTTGAAAAAAAAAATTGAAAAATGCTCCTTGAAGAGCTAAATGAAGTGACTGTATTGCGGAGTGCCCTTCTGTGCCGGACTCAGCGCTTGTGCAGCAGACACGCAGGGCCTGGCGGTCCTTCGCAGGGCGCTCGGTGCCCGGCCGGGCGGCGGGGCCGCGCTCCGGGCGGCGGGGCCGCGCTCCGGGCGGCGGGGCCGCGCTCCGGGCGGCGGGGCCGCGCTCCGGGCGGCGGGGCCGCGCTCCGGGCGGCGGGGCCGCGCTCCGGGCGGCGGGGCCGCGCTCCGGGCGGCGGGGGGCCGGGCTGCCCGGGGCCTCTTCGTCACTCGTAAGCTGCGGCATGGACACTAACCCTTTGAGAGATAATGTTTCTTCAGGCTTTCCCTCGGGCTCTTGCTCAGCAGCTGAGGCGTTCCATCGGGAAATGCAACATCAGAAAAGCATGCTTTTAGACTCCCAAATGGCTTTGGAACAGCTGTACTGGAGCAGCTAAATAAATACAACCCTCTGTAAGAGGAAATAACTTTTCTAACAGATATATGCACAGATGGATTGTAATCATACTGAGCCCAGAGAGGAAACCTTTTAATAGAGATCTATAAATGGAAATTTTTGCTTATACCAGCTTCTTCTAGCAGCAATTGGAGAACACTACTCTTGCCTAGTGGGAATGAGATAAGTATCTGAGGGAGTTGGAAAAACTAGATGGGCTAGGGAGACACCAGCCACGAGCTACAACAGCAATGTACATTAAAATGTGTTGGTGCCCAGATGGCTGCAGAAGTGTCTGGGAGCAATTCCAGTGTGAGTGGGCCTGGGTAACAGAGGTCTGTGTGCCAGAGGTACTCAGTGTGCTTGGAGAGAGCAGGGGAGCATAGCACTCTTGTCAGGGGGAAAACCAATTTGCTGCCTCCAAAATGCAGAAAAAGAAGATACTGAAACAAATTTCAAATTTGGAATGTATTTAGTAATTACAGATGCAAGTCCTAAAATATTTTATTATAATAGAGCAAAAGCATCGAGCTGAAATTAGGTGCAGAGAGCACTTACGAGAGCTGCTGTTTCAGGAAGGAATTAAAATTATAAAATAGTGGATCTGGTAAGAGTTCATCCCAGGTTTATTTATTGTTTTTTATTCATGAATTAGGGAGTTCCTTAATAAATACTTCAACGAAGTACTGTCCATCACTTAATTTTCAAATTCTGAATATTTAGTGAAGAGGGAGTTGTTACTGTTGGGATTTTGCTTTAAAACAGCTTCAAACTGAAAGCAAATTGGTAGATTTAAACACCAACCTGTGTGTCTTAAAATAAATTGATGGCATCTCCTGACAAGCATGGTGCCAGTAATCCAGAGGAGGCCTTGGGGCCATGTGATGAAGTTGCATGCCTTAAAGAATAAAACATGACTTTAAGTTAGTGCATAAATTTGTAATTGTATGTCTTTATTTTTTCCTTGGGGAGGGGCAGGGAGAAAGGGGGTTGTTAAACTTTAGTGTGGGAGGGAAGAGGTGGTCAGTGATTGCTTTTAAACAGTGAGGTTTTCCAGAATGCCTGAGAAGGACATGGTGCTGCTTTTGCGGTGCACGTTCGCTGAGGTCTGTGCGGCAGCAGCTCTCTGGCAGGAGCTTGCTGTGCTGCACAGGCCAGTTTTCCACAAGCCTCAGCAAACTTGGTCACCCTGGATTATTCCTTCCACATGTCGATTTCGTGCACAGCGCTATGTTAGGGAATTGAAGCCAAAATTCAGGAGTTGCGAGGTTAATTGTTTTCCTTGCCTTTTGTGTATCTGTGTGTGCTATTTACTTGGAGGGAGAGGGAACAGTGTTAACCATTTACAAGCATACATCTCCTCTCATTCCTTTCCAGAATGATGGTGGAAAATATTCCTAGGCTAGTTTAGTGTAACAGCTAAATCACTCGCAGTAAGTAGAGACTGTTCGAAGTGCACAGATTATTAGCAAGAAACACACAGAGCTTGGATTTTGTTACTGAAGAAATAGTTCTCCACAAGGAACAGGAAAAAAATGTGTCCATGTTCAGCTGAGGCTATTTTTACTGATGCAGCTAGGCAAGCAAAGTGTATTTATTGCTATGGACTTTATTTTAAACCATTTTTTCAAAGACCACCAGAAGTGTCATTTTACCTACTGAAGGCATAAAAAGCTAAAAAAATCGGAATGTGGAAGGCAATTTCCCTTTTTAACATTGGAGCTGCAGATGTACTTATTTCAGAAGTTGACTAGAGAGCTAGTGAAATGATACTGGGAGCTGAGGAACTGACAGCTGGGGTTTTTCCAGCTGCTGCTTTTAAAAACTTGAACTTTTAAATCCAGTGTCTATTGAATGCTAAGGGGAGCTTCATGTATGAAATTTTTCAAATTATTTTTAACAATTTGCAATATTTGAAACTATAAGCAGTTTTCCCAATCATATTGAGGAAATTGCCACACAACATTCTCTCCATAGATAAGGATAAAGTGCTAATTTCTCTTTACCATGGAAATATTTATGCATAAAATTAAAACCTAAATATATTAGCAAGCAAAATGTTTTAGAAAGCCTTTTATATCTTCAAGGAAGGGAGCTGAGAACTAAAGGATATCTGAGAGCTGAGAACAAAAAAGATAAACAACTTCCTTTTATTGGATGTAGCTTTTAATATGTCCAAATCTATCTTATTATTAACAGGTAGGTATAAGTAAAAAATTACATTAAAGAAACTACCAGTTATAAAAAGCTACCTTTAAAATTAAAAAAAGGGGTGACACACTAAGAAGTTGTTATGGTGGCTTAATTGGATGTTGGTTCATGTCTTTTGGAGCAGTTTGAACTGCCATGATGTCTTTGTGGAACTAGGTATGTTTAACTGGAAGGCATCATATTCTAGAAAATGGACAAAATCTACTGGAAGTGTAGGAGCAAGAGGAAAGGCATATGGAGGGACCAATATACTTGTGGTTTGAGGAGATTGTCTTTTCTCTGCTGGTTGATTCGTCATCTCACCCTTTTCTCACTTGTTAGTTTCTTGCGTGTTGCAACACTACTGGAAACCAACCACAGTACTTGACCTCAGTCTGAAATTGAAAGGGTGAGTTCTTCAGCCCTGGGCCTCTGCAAGTGCTGCTGGGGGAATCCCTGTCTCTGCACTGATGCTACTGTGAAGCTTTGTGCCAACACCAGGGTCACAAGTCTTGCAGAAGGTGAGCCGAAGACAGCTGAAGAGTGTGGAAACCTTGCTTAAGCCGAGCCGCTGAGTTTAGAAATGTCTGCAGTAACAGAGACTTAGCCTGCTACCTGCAGGAACTGCATGTGTGTAAAAGCCACTCTTTTATCTAAACTTTTTTCCTGTGTGCGAATAGCAATGAGTGTGAATTTCCTTCTGCTTTTTTTGTTCATTTTTGTGGCTCTGACAGTACTTTTGTGATTCTGATTTGTCAGGTTTTGTCTGCAAGGGAAACTTTTGTGCAATATTCAAGATTTTCAGTAAGACAGGGAGAGAACAAAACCGCAAATACGAGTGGTGCAAGACTTAGGAAGAGCACTGACTTAATGATTTAACCTGCTGTAGTAGGTGAATGTCATCAGTTATGTGCAAATTAGTACTTGTCCTTTCTTTTTAAGTAATACTGTGACAGCATTCCTCATGCATAGCTCTCAAGGCTTGGTTCTGTTGCTGGTTTTTGTTTGTTTCCCCTCCCCTGTAAATAGCTGTGATAAGTACATATCTTTTTATGTAAAGGGAAAATTACACTTCCAGTTTCATCCATATTGTTTGCATTTTAAAAACTCTGGACCCTATTTTATTTTTTTCTGTGAAATCTGGCTATATTTCACAACCAAATGTGTGATGGTTCTGACCCTCCCTTCCCCCTCTCACCCCTTCAGTGACAGAAATCTGACATTTGCTGCTGCAGGTCAAAACAGTAGCCAGACCATGGTGCTCCCTGACTTCTGGGGCCCTCAGAAGGGGCAGTGGGAGCAGTGGCAGAGCTCTTTGCACAGTCTGCTGAAAGAACCCTTGTTCCTGTAGTCCAGCTGCTGTGATGTATGCTGTCCTGCTAATCAGTACAAGCTGCTCTTAACTTGTCCAGGTGAAACAGAACATTCAGTCAGAGGGTTCACGGAGTGGAAGATGTGGAAGCTTGTCCCTGCACAAGTGAGCTCTGAACACATGCAGTTCTAATGCATCCGTTCCTTGTGGGCCCGAAGGCTGTTTCTTATTTGTGGCATCTCAGATGTTGCAGTTGTAGGAAAAGAACAAAAATTCTTTTCCCTTGAAGTGGTGGTTGGGAAAGATGGGAGGAATATACATGTCATGGTAGTTGGTAAAAGCACTCTTACAGGATTTTAGAGCCCCCTTATTTAATTCTCTGATTCCGAATTGTGCTTTTATACTTATGGTGCTCATAAGTGATGTAAACAGATGAAAGCTTGTATTAATGTTAATTGACTAATAGGTATAAATAGATTCCTTCGCTTCTTTCTTCATATGATTTTGTAATTGCATGCACAGAAGGAATTTGGTGAGATTTTTCAGCATTGTTATTTAATTCCTAGGCAAAACTAGTAACAATATAATGTTTGCACCTGACTGGGTCTGCCTAGTATCCTGAATTGTTCTATGTCCCCTGGACACCACCATAGCCAAGGCTAGTGTATGTGCACGTAAGTCTTAGAGATGACAATTCTAGTAAAAGCCAGTATGATATTTTTAGACCACAATAAACCTGCATTGACTACTGTATGCTTATCTTGAGTTTATTATTATGCATGGCATACAGTTTCGTGGGTGGGCTGAAATAGGAAGAAATGTTTTGGAGGAGTTTCATGTGCATTTCAGCCAGCCTTAAGATGGGATTTCAAACTGAATAAGAAGCTAAATATGATTGAAAGGATAGGCACTAACCTGAGACTGAGTAAGTTTATCTCCTCTGTCAGAGGAAATATAGACCTCTTCAGGCAAGTAATTTCAAAATCTCCCTCTCCCAGATTTTGCTGTCTTCAGTAAAAAGGGATTAATGGTTCAGTCCCTTAAAGAGATATTGCCAGAATAAGTGCATAAAGAATGTATTCTTTATGCATTCTTTAGTGCTGTTAAACTGTGATTATGAGGCCATGCAACCATGTAAAATAGAAATTACTGTAATTCAGTTTCTGTACTATAGTGCAGGAAATTAAGCCATGAACAATAAGAGCAGTACACCTGGCTAGTGTTGTAATTTTCTTTAAAAAAAGGAAGTCTAAAATCCCAACCAGCACAGATCATGCAAGTGGAAGAGCCCTTCCCCTTAGGCTGCAGCTCCAGGCATAGCTTGTGTGGAGTGCAAAGGCATTATCGAACACTGCACCTGTGGAGTATCAGAGATCTCTACTATGACACTGACATGTATATTTTAATGTTAGAGCCTCTCATGTCTACAGGTGAAATTTCATGTGCTGTATAAGACTTTCTGACTTTTATATAAATTGCTTTAAAATTTATGTGACTTTTATATCAATTGCTTTAAAATTTACCTCAAGGTGGGGGGAGTTCTGTGGTGTACTTTAAAAGTAGTATTCTGTAGTAATTTCTGAATTCGGTATTACTGTTCAAAATGGAGATGCTTTACCAGACATCTTGCAAATGCAGTCTGTGGACAAAACTGAGAAAAAGGAAATACAGAAGAATAACCTCATCTTGGCTACCTTTTTTGCTCTTTAGTGCAAAACAGGCTGCTTTGTCTCTCTTTGTGTACCTGTTAGAAATACAGAATGTTGCACGTGATGCTTGTTATGAAGTTGAATGAATTGGTGTCAATATATTGCTTTAACTGTTGCCAAGTATGACGTAAATGGTGAATATTGCAGTAACATGAAGTTTGTTCATGGACAAGTTCCTTCAACTACTTTCCACAGGAGAAATTTGTCTGTGATAAAATAAGTGGTAGAATGTTTTTCTGCCTTGGTGGATTCATAGATCTTTTCCAAATGGAGAACAACTGTGTAACAAATGTCAGCCTGCTGATGAGAGATTGGATGCTCATTCTTATTGTTTGGAGATTTGTTGAAAATAGTTATGTCATCAGACTCTGTGGGACATAAGCTGGACTACTTGAAGTAACCTACTTGAAATAAGAGAGTACTATCTACCTGGTGTGAAAAAATCCTTTAGAATCCATTACCACAAAATCAGAATGGTTTGCTTTGGAAGGGGCCTTAAAGATCACCTCATTCCACCTCTCTGGCAAGGGCTGGGATACCTTGCTCTAGACCAGTTTGCTCAGAGCCCCATCCAAACTGGCCTACAACTGACTAGATGCATTATGGATTGTAAAGGAGCATTAGTCTCAGAATTTCTTTGGTGTGAGACAGTCGGGTTAATGGAATCTATATACCTGAAGACATAATTAGTTCATTAGTCCTTCATTCCAAAGTGAAAACTATATAATGTAAGGGAATTTATTTTTCCCTTCATGATTTTGTTTGTAGATGGTCAAGTGTTTAGTGCAGATGATCTTACCAGCTTTTCTATTAAGTTTCTGATCTTCCAATTATTTATGTCCTGGGTTTTCTTCATAATTTGCAAGGACTTATTGTTACTGTTAATAGCAATTACATAGTCTGTATCTTTGGCAAATACAGCTGTTCAAAGTGTAATGTGGGATTATTGAACCAAAATGTTATGACTTCAATTAAAATCTATTTATATTCCAGGACTTGCAGAGTAAACAGTGCAAGTGCAGGATATTTCTGATCTGCTTAACACTCATAGAATTCCATCTACAAGTGGATTAATGCATAAACTTTAGTTTTTCCCATAGTATTATTGAACTTCATCGTTGTGACCTTAACTTTGTTTTACTAAGAGCTGAGTCTTTTACTCAGTTTAAAATAGCTTTGTAAGGATACTTAATAGAGAACACTTTTCTCATGCTGTTATTGAATTACTTCTTTCTAGTTATAAAGTACAGAATGAGTGGTTTGTTTGATTTTAGGTAGGCTTGTTGAGCTGAATCTTTAGGAAATTTCTGACTTTGCCCTGAGTCCATATGAGGTTGATGTCACTTATGCCACATACTGGAAGTGCTTTACAATGCTAGTAAAGATACAAATAAGCCACTACAGAAATGGAAGCGCTTTGTATTTGATCCAGTATTGGTGCCAACCATCTGTTCTTTCTTTCCTCCACTGAAATCCCTGTGGCTAAAAGGAGGAGCTTGGGCAGGTGTCTGTCAGGTAACTGGCAGGGAACTCTGAATCCGGAGACCTGTAGAGTGCTTTGATTTTTTAATTAAAGGTTAAGAAATCAGAGTGCTCTTTTAGCCCCTGGAGTCTTAAAACCTTGTTGTTTTCCACTGTGTGATGATCCTGCTTGCCCACGTCTTTCAGTGTTCCTGCTCCCAGTACCAGTATGCATTTGCTTTGCTGCATTGTTGTAATGCCTGACAGCCCCAGTCATGGCCGAGAGCTTACTGTACCTTGTAACAGGCCAGCACAGTAAAGAGACCCTTTTATAGTCAACAGTGATTGCAGGAATTCTTAAAAGACATAATTTTAGAAATTTGGACTAAAGCCCTGTCAGTGCTGTTGAAGACTGTGCTCAGTCAATACTGTCATCTGTTCGCTGCAAGTGTGTGGATGTGGGCAAACCAAGGTCAGCACTGGTTCAGCTTAAATAACTGCTGATAAACAAAGATGTTTCTGGGTCAAGTGAGATAGAGGCAGGCATGTGACAAAAGAACAGCTTTGTTACTGTGTGACTTTTTTCCTTTCCTTTTTGTCTTACTCCCTCTTCTTTGGTTATCACTACCCTGATTGCACCTTGTCTGAAATTAGACTCCTAAGCCCTTTGTGGAAGACTCCCCATCTAGGCTTCTGGTAGTTATTGTTAAACATAGTATAGCTTTTATGACCTCAAAATACTCCATTAATATCAATGTATTTGATTTCAAGTGTTATTCTCATTTTATGAAACAATTTGAAGTGGCTTGCTTACGTGGTATGTCTGTAGCAGAGCTGGAAGCTGATCCCACATCCCAGGGGTTCTCCCTGTACCTGTAGTCTCAGCTATTGTCTAGCCAGACTTGAGTGAGTGATGATGGCTGCTTGACTGTCTTAAGAATGCCTCTGCCAAGGGCTCAGGCTGAGGTATTGAGTACATTTATATTTCTTCTTCAGGAATGGAAAGTACCACTGTCTCTATGAACTTTCACCATTCTCTTCCCTTATTTGTAGCCCTTTACCTCTTGCAAAGCCTCAAAGGAATCTGTAAAACACAGACTTTGTTGTTCCATACACTGAATGTCTGTGCAAGCCTGATTTTGTGCTGGAGTGCTAAAGAGTTTGAGAGGGGAACAACTGAACCTGGAGCAATCTTTCCTGTTGCAGCTCAGTGCATTCAGGTGTGCTTCCTTCTCAGGGCTAAAGTGCAGAGAGATTTGGTCTGTGTCTGGGGTGTCCATGCAATTCTGCAGCTGGTGTGTTTGAGGCAGGAGAGGCATTTGGAGTGAAGGATGTGTTGTGGTCCTGTCAGGTATGTGGATGCGAGGGCAGGGAAAAGCTTCTGCCATTCTGACTTCGGAGCCTGCTGTGATTCCTGCATGTTGGTCTCTGTTGCTAGCAACTGCCTTCCCAGACAGCTCCAAACAAAAAAGCTTAAAATAACTGTCTAAGGGATTATGATTAGAACTGTTAACCCATTTCCAGTGGGAAAGAATTGTTCCTGTAACTTTACAAAGCCTGAAAGCAGCATTTCATACTCCATAATTACTGTTCTGCTCTCTAAGACTGCCCAAGCCTCATCAGATCAGCATTTATCATGTTGACAGATTATAATAACAAATATTCTTAACTTCAGTACAGTTTATAAACATTAACCAATATAAGAAATGTATCATGTACCTATTTTATTAAAGGATAAGCCTGGTCTGTGTTGCAAAGCCATTTGTAAAGATGAGCTTTCCTGTGTATGTGTTTACAAGAGTCCAGATTGTGGAGCTGCCTCTCTGGTAGTGCAAGACAGAATACTAGTCTGGTGCAAATCAATAATAATTTGTTTTCGTGTGATGAGCTTTGCATGAAATTTCGATTATTTTGGAAACAGTACTCAAAGTTTTGCTTGAAAGTAAGTTAAGATCTTCCATATCCTTTCAATAGCTGATAGAAAAAACATTGTCAGTTCTTTTTAAAAAAAATCAGGTCTTGACTTTTTTTCGCTTTTGTTGTTTGTTTAATTATCTGCGAAGTTTTAAAATTTTAGTCCGTCTTTTTAGTAGTTTTTCTTCCTCATCCATCCTGATTTTCTTGGGGTGGAGATGTTTGTGTGAATCAGGTTTTGTCTGGTTTGTTTGTTATAAGGATAAGACTAACCAGCATTTCATGGGCATCTTCTTTGTAGCAACCTTTTGTCTCTTCCTCATCCATTAGAACAAAATTATGAGGAAAATCCTAGGTGTATTTTGAAAAGGAAGCCTCCAATACTTGTAACCGAGCTTACAGCTTGAATTGAGGAAGACAACCCCAAAAAATTTGTCATTTTTTAAGTGTTCATCAACAGTATAAGACTTTCCTCTCATAGAACTCTTATCTGAAAACTTCCCTTTGAGGTACATCTGTGGTGCTTCAGACCCTGTAATTCAAACCACCAAATTCCTTCTCTGTAACATCCTCCACAATAGGATGCATCTGTGTGTTTAGATTGAATGTGGAAAAATTGTGGTGATGGGGTTAAATAAAACCACATCCATGGATGTAAATAGTAGGTCCAAATAGAATCAGAATGCATGCTTTGGTGAATTTGAAGACCATTGGAACAGAAATGTACCTAATTAAATAATGTTTAAAGGGTTGCACTTTCACTGTCTCACCTTTATTACCGCCTTTACCGTAAACCAGAATCTTTTCTTGAAGTAGAATTTGTATTTCTCCTTGTATCAATTACTTTGTGAAGGGCAGTTCATGTATATTTCCATTTGGGTATGTATGTTTTTACTGGACAATATGGTAGGTCTACATTTTACGTCATTTTGCTTGCTATGGGTAATTAACCTCTGGTGGTGCTGAATGTCAGGAATGGTTTAGATTGGAGCAGTAGTTTGTGGTATCTGGTGGTGCAATACATGCCACCTGATTTTGCCGGCACATAGTCCTTCACAATATGACCATTTTCTCATGTGTTTCACCTCACAAGGCTGATGGGTTTCACTCTTGAGTCTCTGGTTAGTACAGTGGTTTAATAAAGCTTTATTCCCAGCCTCCGAAAATGGGAAAGTGAAAGTGGCAGCAAAGTAATTTTAAGAGTATCTTCAGGGCATAGGCACCCCTGTAGTCAGTGTATCTCTGCCATAGAAATGGGCCAGTCACGTGAAAATTTGGGTAGCTCATGAAGGTCTGCCATGCATACTACTTATTTAGGTATGTGTTTGCTAGCCCCAGGCAGGCACCTTCAGGAAACAGTGGAAGTTGCCAAACTTCTTGGATGCTGTGTTTTCCCTTTTGTTGTCTGTCTGTGAAGCAGCTTTCCTTTCATCTCTTTGTCTTTATTACAGGCCTCAGGCCTGCTGTAGGATTCCTTTTTTTTTTTTCTTTTTGCTATGCAGTGTTACACAACAAGTAAGCCTTCCCCATTTCATAGGCTTTATTGATTCTAGGACTTTGATCTGATAAGCTCCCTAGATTAGTTTCAAACTTGGAGGTGTTAAGAGAGGTGATTGATACCTAATTACATTCTTTTGTAGTGGGCTTCTTTTAAACTTCCATGCTCCAGTTGGTTGGTTGGTTTTTTCATGTTTACTTTGGGCTTTAGCTATTGCTCTTCTGTAGTGCCACACTCCTGGAAAATACACCTTTTCCTGTAGAGGCAGATATTCTGGATGTCTGGAAAATGCCATGCCATTTGTGATAAAGTTGCAGGAACATAAAACCATCATCTTTGTATTTATGTTTGTTATAAGGATAACAAACACTTGTTTTCTTGCACAATATTGTGTTTTGTAGTTGCTTTAAGTTTTACCCTGCTTTCTTCAGGACATAGACTGCTGTGCTTTGCCATATAGAATTTACAAACATGGTTTATTTTCTGTGCTGTGCTGTTATCCTTCCTGTTCAAGGTGTCTGAAGGTGGTGAGTGGGAGGTTGCAAACAATCTGCAGGAATTTTTATATATCTAACTGTCTGGAAGAAAATGTGAGAAAGTGAGTGTGCAGGAGAGGCTTTGGAAGGAGAGATTGAAGCTGTTTCCATATACATCAGGGTAAGCATAGGCTATATACAATAAGCTTTGCAAATCTTTTACAAACACAAAAACTGACCCATGTTTTTTCATCCTTTTCTCTGTTCTTACTCAAGACTGTTGCAAATGGTGTTGGTGGTTTCACAGAGGCAGCTTTCTGCTAGCTGGAACAAGTTTGTGATGCCCTGTAAGTCTCCAGTCATTTTCAAAAATGCAAACCACAAAAGGCAGAAACAAAACCTACGCTATTGAGCCTCCCCTGACCTCCTATTGCAGTGAAAGAGTGAAAACTTTTTTTCCCTTTCTGCAGATGTGTGACTAGCACACCCCATTTCTATCTTTCCCAGGTAAATTTAATTAAACACGTGCTTTCGTTCGGGTTTGAAGGGGAACTGGTAGCTAGTATATTATATATTGCTTAAATTTTTGACCTTGCTTGTTGTGTGATCTTAGAAGTGAATTACTTCCTCTGTTTCTCTTCCTCATTAGTAAAATATGTATTATAATTCTTTACTTGTTTCATAAATGTGGGATTTGACCATAATAATGAGCAAATTGGGGAAGGAAGGTTTAATTGCTGTCTCAGAAGGACACAGGGTAATTTGCTGCATTTGTCTTAAATGTAAGATTGTCTTGGAATCTGTCCATCATCATGGCTGAAAGCGATTGAGCTGCTTACAGGGGAGAACCATAATTTCAGTTGCTGGCAGCAGGAGGAGTTAGTGAGAAATGATTGTCATCGCCCTAATGTGACAGATTTCCTGTAAGGAACAGTGGCAGCACTGTTGCAGTTAAGGCTGTGAATGTACATTAGCTGGAACAGAGGAACGCTTTATTTAACATGAATAAAACCATAAAAGAGAGGCAATGAAAAGGTAAGATGGTGGAATAAAAGATGGTCTACAACTGCAACTACAACTTGTTATTTTTCTCAGCATCCATAACTTTGCTGAAGTTTGAGGAGAAATCAGTGTCTTTCCTGAGTCATTTCTGCAGCATTCTGTCAGAGAGAAATGTTTGCAAATGATCTCAAAGGAGAATGACGAATGTGCACAATTTAAAATTGCTTATCATGCCAGATGTAGCTGATGCAGCAAATGGACTAAACAAAGCACAGGGCAGCACACCCCTCAAAAAGTGAGCCGAAGAGTAAAGTTCAAGATTACTACAGTGTGTGAGGTCATGGACTTGATATGTGAAACTGTACAAATATACATATGCTTAGTTAAGAGAATATTTATAGAAATGGAATAATGGTGGATAGTTACCAATTATAAAGGCAACAAGTTTTAAAGAAAGATAGAGATATTTTACATTAAATAGTTACCATTGAGTGTTTTTAATTTGTTCCCAAAATCAAATAATCTTTAACTTCAGTTAAGGTTTTGTAGCAGGCTCTCCAGGCTAATAATAAACTGTGACAAGACAGTTGCACGGGGTAGGGGTGTCTCAATGATTCTGCCTTGGACTGGGTAAAATCTGCTGGTGGGTGGTCTGGGCTGGTAACCGGCTGGTGAGTGGCTCTGAGTGTCTGTGCCTTGCACCCTTCCGATATGTCCTTTGAAAAGACTTCATCATTTCGGACCAGAATCCTGCATACAGGAAGAGACTCCTCCATAGTCTTGTTGTACACTTCAAGAAGTCCTTCAGCATTCTTTGCATAAATGTACCTCATATGGTGTTTTATATGTGTTTATGTTTTTCTTTAATGCGTTAGTGCAGATACGCTAGAGAAGTTTTTAGCTAAAATTGCTAACTCTAACTTTCTCAGTAAGGTACCATGTGTTACTTTCCTTATGTATTTTTCATTCTGGAAAATACTGCATATGCATCCATTGGGTATATATATATCTAATTTGTCATTATTTTTAGGTGTAGAAGAGAAAGCCTTGCAATATCAAAAATTCCTTAGAAATCTGAAAATATTTACAGTATTAAAGGAGGTGATGTGCAATTTGCATTCATCCGGAGAAAGTTCAGGAGAAGTTCCTGAATGTCAGAAGCTCCCAGAAGTGAAAATAACTCGATGATGTTGCATGCCAAATCTTAGAGTTATTAAAACAAAATATACTGATGCTAGGTTCTGCTTTTTCTCTGTGCAGTGTAAAAGCAATGCTAAGTATCATAACACATATCACAGTATATTTGGAGGCAAGACACAGTATCTTCTGGGAATCACAGTATTGGAACTAGCCCTGTGCTTTATTCAAAAGTAAGGAATGGTCTGGAGTGTGCTGCTCCAAAGCACTTAAGCCTGGAAGCGTGTTGCCATTTTCCTGTGCTACTGCAGGCTGACTCTTGCGCTGAAATTCAAGTAAAACAAACCAAAAAAACCCCGAAGCTGGTAATTGGCTAGAATGATGATTGTGTGAGCTCATTCTCCCAACCTCAGGGAGGGAAGCCTGTTTAGTCAGAGCCAGCAGTGATCATGCAGTGCAGTTGCCAAGCATGAGCTTTCCTGAAGCATAGTCATGCTGTGACTTGAACATTTATCGCTGCAGATTAAACAGTGAACTGTTATTATTAAGATGACATAGAAGATACTTTTCTGTAGTTTTTCTTTATAGAAAGAACTATTGAAAAGCTAATTTTGTGATATTTTCTTTTACCATCAAATACCTGATGCACTAAATCCTCCTTTATCTTGGTGATCTCTTAGGATATAGTTATTTTTGCATGCAACTGGAAGAACTGGGGTGTTCAGTAAGCATGTTTTGTTCAGAGTACCTTAAATCTCTTTTCTCTCTGGTAATGTCCTTTTCACTATCTTGGGTTTTGTGCTGAATAACAACTTCAATTGTACATATTCCTTTTCCTCACTTAGGAGTAAGTTCAGAGATAACCTTTTCCTACTTTGCATCTTAATAGTTTTGTTAGATCTCTTTACCAGATTGCTGCAGTTCTAAACTGCTCTGAGTTCAACCTACTGACGCTGGTGTGTTCTTATCTAGTAATATTAAAAGCAGAACCAAAGTCCATACAAGTACAGGTTTGGAAAGTGGTGCTAACTCAATGCTTTATTACTAATGTGAGAGTCCTCTTGCTAAAGGTCTTCTGGTTACTTTTCAGCTTGGTAGCTGCAAATCCCAGCCATGACTATTAAGAATGGCATCAGCTGGGCTCTTTCTTTCTTCAGTTGAAAACAAGGACCCTTGACATTGAAAGTTGGCAGGTTAAAACTTGATCTAGTGGTAATGTCTTCAAATATACAGAAAACCTGGCATTCTTTTTATCAGAATGATGTGACTGATCAATACAAAAGCAACAGTAGAAGGAAAATGTTGCCTGGTTTGGAAAGAAAAATAGCTTGTGGTGATTTCACAAAGTAATACTGTCAGAAACCACTCTTAGTAATATTACCTCAGGTGTTGAGGTTTAGCTGTTATCTCTGAAACATTTGCAGTGCTGCAGAAAGCAAGAAGATAGAAAGCATTGAAGCTTCTGAGAGGCATATAGCAGCTTATCCACCTCTATGTTTTTTGCTACCAGGGATTCAGTTTCCTGTTTTAAGATTTTTTTTCTCTCTTCATGAAGTCTTGAAGTAGGAAAAACTTACTTTATGAAATCTTCGTTTGTGTACTACTTGCAGTTTAGAGAGAATTTTCCGTCTCACGTGTCCATAATTTCTCCTGGAGTTATTTCTGTCCTGTTGTGATAGTCTTGGAAAATGAGCTGAGACGTTGTGCTTAGAGGAGGCAGGAATGCCCTGGCTCCATGAAGCAGGGTGGCAGAGGTCCATGGTTTGTAGCCAAGGCGAAGGGGAGGCAGTGTGGGGGAACAGCTATGTAACAGCCTGAGGAAGTGAGTCACTTCACTGAAACACAGTCCCATGGTTCCAGGAGCACTGAAGCCAAGCTTGGCCTCTGAGGTGGAAGTTGCGTAAGTTAATTAAAACTCTTTGTCCTTTCCTCCTCATCATGTTCCCAACCCCACCTCAGTATTAAAACCTGCACTGTAGCCATATCCATCTGAGGAAGCTCAGGTTACAGGACTTCAGTGTGCTATATAATTTTGGTTTATTATTTTTCATTTTAGAAAGAGGGATAAATATATTGCAAATTTCATTGGAGGGGATGTGTAAGTTAGTCTTGGGGATGTGTAAGTTAGTCTTGCCTGCTCCACTCAAGAGAAACTTTATTATATATTATAGGAGGGATGTAATAAGAATAGTTTTTTAACCATTTGTTCTTGTTTTCCTGGAATATGTTGGCAGTGGGGTTTAAAGTGGAACACCGAAACACACCGAAAAGAGTAGGAATAGAGACTTAGGCTAGAATGTTATAATGGTAATCTGAGAATATAAGTGAATTTAAAACTAAACCTCTAAAAAGGTTTTAGGTGTCCAAATGGAAATACTAGTGTATGTGTTCACACATTAGACCTTAATCCTGCAAGCTAGCCTCTTAGTGTTTGTGGATAGCTTTTCTTCGTGGCAGAAGAAGGTAGGAGGGTAGAATTGTCGTAGAGTGCCTTTTCTGAAAAGGCTTTCTCCTATTACCTTTGTAGCTTTATGCTAACAGATATTTGCTGATTTCTGCGAGCAGCTGTTACAAAAGCAGCTGCCTGAACTACCTTTCAGTGAGTATGACCTGAGCAGGAGCAGTCTCTTTCAGCTGTTGAAGAAAACATCTGAGAGAGCAACAGGTTGAGCAGGCCCTGGCCCCAGGGCTTCGATGCTGGGCGGACAGTTCTTGACTGGAAAGCATCTGTAATCATTGGTAGTGTGTGTATTGGTGGTGTATGACTGATGGGCTGTTGCCTGAACCTTTTCCTTCAGAATACTGAATTGAGCATCTTGCTGTGTTGTTTGACTGCAGCCTTCATGTACACATTTCTTTTAAAGGTCTTTGGGAAATGTGGCCTTTTGGCAAGCCATGAGGTTTTTTTGTTTTGTGGTTTTCAGTTGAGATTAAAACCAGATTATTCTGGCTACGGGAAGATATGGAAGTAATTGGCCAGATCAGAGGTAGTTTAAGAGTAAAACTTTCAGGATGAACTTAAGTGATTAGTCAGAATTCTGTATGCAATAGGGAGTTACATCATGCAAGTACAGTGTGATATCTACTTTGTAAAACCAAGTGGTTTTGGTTTGCGTTCTAGCAGGTCAGATCTGTTGTTTCTTCCGTCTAATTATCCTGGTCTTCATGGGACATGGGAGAGACGTACACATTGTTGCTTATCACATCAGCATTCATAGACCAGTTATGTCTGTTGATGATTCATTGCAATTGCTTCTCTATTTCAGGACCTGTAACTAAGTGGACCCTACTGACCTCTGAACCACAAAGTATAAGAGTGAAAAGAAGTGGGAGAAGCACACAAAGAAAAAGGAAGTGAATGCACTTTCATTTGGACTTCTTTCCTGCCCTTTATTACTAAAGCTGAATGGAAAAGAAAGACTGCTGTGCCTGTCCTCCCCCAACCTCAGGGATGGGTGGATTATAAATACTGTGTGTGTGGCTGGGAGAACAGACTGAACCATGAATCTTCAGGCTCAGCAAAAGTCTTCAAGCAAACGGACTGGGAAACGAGTTGCCTATTTTAATGAGCAGGAGATAGCTGTGCCATCAAAAGAACCACAGCAGCAGCTTAAGGAAGGGCAGTACTATGGTCATGGAGGGAATATACCAGTCTCCCAAACTGTGGAGATTCCTCATCCAGGAGGATTAACAAGTGCACCAAACAACGTTGCTTTGATGAACTCTGTTTACAGTCAAGATAGGGGAGAATCAGTGATGATGCCCCAGTCAGTAACAGCTGTCAAATGGCAGAATTCACTAATGGGAAACAGGTTGCCAGAGAGGGGTGACAGCCACTGGCAGTCTCCACCTTCAATGTGGAACCACAGTATGGTTTTTGGGGGCAACCCAAAAGGACCCCACACTAATGCTGGTGCCCCAGGCTTCTATGGCCACCCAGAAGCCCTTAAAAGAAATCAAGAGAAAGGAGTGTTTGTGTCACAGCTGGATTTATATGGAGATGCTGTCCAGCAGATGATGTCCCAGAAGGCTCAGCTGGAACAGCAAGCCCTGGTTAGACAACAAGCTCAAATTAATTCTTTTCATCAAATGCAGAAACAGCAGCAGCAGAATCAAACTCTGCCATTGCAGCCTTTCCAACTTGCATTTGGTCACCAAGGCCAAAAGCAAGGTCTTCCTGAGTTGTTACATGTCTTTCAAGAAGCCCCAACTTCTTCCAGTCCAGCATTTACTGCACAACAAAAACAGCAAGCTCTTCCCCAGCTACAACTCTTTGAAAATTTCTATCCTCAGCAGCAGCAGCAGCAACAGGCTGCCACACAAGCCTTCAGTCTGCAGCAAACAGGTTCTGTAGCACAGCCTCATGTGGCAGCTGCAGCACCCCAGCATCACATGATGCCACACCAGTTTCAGCAAGCAGAGAGGAACCAGGAGCTATTCAAGGCATTAACGGAGCAGAACCAACAGACTGTGCTACCTCAGGCCCAGATTCCCTTTCCAAGAAGGTCACGGAGACTCTCCAAAGAAGGTGGCCTGCTGACATCTGCAGGAGAAGTGTTGACTTCTAAGCAGGCAGAAGAACAACCTAGCAATTTATTTCTGCATCACTGGCAAACACATCAGCAAGAGGTCCCCTTACAGCAGCCACCTGAGTCACTGGCCCCCAGTAAAAGTGGCTATTTGCAACCCAGAAGATTGGATCTGGGGCAGAAGGATGTCCTGGTCAGTAGTGAGCAGTGCCAGATGGAAACAGACAGGCAAGGTGCAGCCCAGAACGGTAGAGATGAAGAGAAACAGGCAGCAGCACCTGAAGAAAACAGTCAGAGAACTAATGATTTTCAGAGTGTCAGAGGTGGTGTAATCCAGAGTACCCGACGCAGACGACGGGTTTCTCAAGAAGCCAATTTGCTGACTTTGGCCCAAAAAGCTGTTGAGCTGGCTTCTCTTCAGAATGTAAAGGTAAGGTACAGAGCCTAGCCAATATAGCATATTTTAGACTACAAAATAGTGTTGAAAGGAAAGGAATTTATGTACATATGCAGGATAGGATGGCATCTTGAAGTGTGCAACAAGGGCAGCTCTGGTGTGGAGGCGTGTCAATTCAGCTACTGTAATTCAGAGATGTGGGAGAACAGAGACGTAGTGTAGTGAAACCACTAAGGGGCAGTTTTCACTAACACCAAATGTTATTTTAGCCCATGACATGAAAATACAGATGTTTTCAGCTTAGATCTCAAGGTGATCATGAATTTTGAGAGGCAAGTACAAGCGGTTTACTTGTCATCTTTTTACCACTTAACATTCTCTTTCTTTTCTGTTAAAAGACTTAGGCTTACCTGCCAGTTTCTCAGTTTCCACAGCTGAAGTGTTTCTAAAATGTGCTATCTAAAAATTACATAATGCAATTTACATCATCAATATTTCACAAATATTAAAAATCGAAGAAAGCCTCACGTACGTGAAGAACCTATACCAGGCATGACAAAGGCCTGTCTCATGCAGCATCCTGTTTCTAAGGATGACCTGAGGGCTGTAGAATGACCTGCCTGCCTGAGGACCTCCTGTAGGACTTAATGGGGGAGAAATTTAGTGCTGACTGATTTGGTAGTTCACTACTCCTAATCTTTTGATATCCCATCTAAACTGCACAGTATATATTCCATATGGCAAAGTGACAGAGGTCAAAATTAAGTAGCCAATTGGGAGACAAATGATGGGATTTTTGGAGTTGAGTGGGGGGGTTTTGGAGGGATTGTTTTTGAACATTTTCTTAGAGTTGTGGTTTGACTAATCTTTTATTGAGTGCTTCTTAAAAGGCACACTTTTCCTTAGAAGTTTTGTTGCCAAAGGCTGATGAAATACATGTTACATGAGCTACTTTTACCTACAGTTTTGACACCTGAGTTGCTATCCACTCAGAGAACAAAGGGAAGGGCATTTTATTCCCTGTTTTGTTCTCATAATCCTTTTTATCTTAGTCTATTTATCACTGTTTTTCCCCATCTCTTCGTTAGAGGAATGCACTGTTTGAGTGAAAGAACTAAACTAACAAATGAGCTGAATATCCATAGCCTACTCTATCTCTTGGACAGCAGAAAGCAAACAGTGACTTGTTTGATGCTGTCTTCAATCCTTTCTGCTCTAACTACATTTGAACCAGCAGATTTGATAAAGAACTGGTAGTACGTAGTAGCATGGTGTATTTGCTCATACTTTGCCAGCCATTGTGTGGTTATATTACAGAAGGTCTGCAATTCACATTGCACTTGGATCACTAACAGTGTCAAGAAGCAAATAGAGCATTTAGGAAAAGGTGCAGAGAGATGAAGCAAGAAATTGGCCGTTTGAAGGCACGTCTGCTTGCAGTCTGATTCATAATGTAAAGACCAGAGAAGTGTTTTGGCAGATGCTCTTTTGTTCTTTGCAGTTATGCAAGCATAATGACACTAGCAGAAGTGTTTAGCTTTATGTTTCGATCTCTTCAGGCTTTCAGGATGAGGTTTTGAAAGATGATAAAATTCTTACCAGAGATCTGATGGATTTTACATCTTTAAGGTGTTGGATACTGTGTGAGGGAGAAAAAGAAAATATATTTGCTGAATGAAGTAGTCTGCTTCTCTTACGAGTATCTGGTCAAAACAACCTAGAAGCCTTCTCTGCATAGGTTATCTGAAGAGTGTGTAGAAGGACATAGAGTTAAATTATTGATTAAAGAAGATAACATTCATAATTTGAACCAGTTGTTTGATCATCCCAGTCTAGATATGTGTACCTTATGCAAAAATAATGTACTGGACAGCAGTGTCTGTCTACATGCAGTGTCACAACTGACGCTTTGCACCAGAGCTGCCTGTGGCTGCCTTTTTTCAGGTGATGCAAGCTTATTGCTGCCTACAGGCTGCAGTAAATCCTCAAGTCTTAGTTTAATGGCTTCAGTGTGACTTGTTGTCTTCTAAAAGTACAGAAAACTTTTCTAAAATCTGAATAATTCTTAAAAGGGTGTCTGAGTTAAAATATTCCTTTTTGGATGGAAGACAGGTTTTGGTTACCAAGCTGCTTTCCCCTGGCACAGGGCAGGGCACCAGCTGCTACGAAAGGAAAAAAAAAAAAAGTTTTCTTTGTAGAATTATAGTTCTGGGCTTGCCTCCTTCTTGGACAAGCTTTGGTTTGACTGCAGACAGAAGCTGCCTCTCCTTGATGCAGATGATGCAGAATGATGGCAAAAGGCACTTTGTGGGGAGATGTTTTTAAAAGGCTGGTATGATTTCTTATCAGATCACAGATGTGGCCTTGGAACAGTTCTTCCAGCTGCTGTAGTTGGGTTTTCTGTGAATTCTAAGGTTTTTAGAAACCACTTGAGGGATAGACAATATCGATGCTGGAATGTCTGATGGGTTTCTGTGGATTTCCTGGAGGACTCTAGATGACTAGTTCATACCTCAGTATTTATGCAAGAGTCTAAATGAAAGTACCACATGTTGCACTTCCTTAGAGAAGTTATCCAGCAGCCCTTCTGCCCCAAATTCTGCAACAGGGATGCTGAGGTAGCCAAAAATCCCCTAGCAGGTCTACAAAAGTCCCCTAGCAGGTCTACAAAGGAAGGTTCCATCCCTTATTAAGAGACTCCTTTCTGCTTACCTCTGAGAATAATCAAACAGCTGAGAAACTATTTAGGGATCTAAAGCAAAAGGCTTAATTCCAAAATTAATCATGTCCCTTCTTAGTAAATGTTACGTATGTGTGAACTTTTGTGATCAGAAAAGTTCTGGCGTGGACCAGAACATCTTTAAGGATGTCTCAACTAATTTATATTAAGTTCCTACTG
This sequence comes from Sylvia atricapilla, assembly GCF_009819655.1. NCBI lineage: Eukaryota > Metazoa > Chordata > Aves > Passeriformes > Sylviidae > Sylvia > Sylvia atricapilla. The sequence continues at coordinate 27,021,836 of NC_089145.1, forward strand.
GTGCCTTCTCTCTATCTGTGCTACTGTTCAGGTCTCTTCTTTTGTCTTGAAGGGATCATCTCTCCAGTCACTGAGGAGTCCTTTGCTAATTGCCCCCCAGTTTGAAAATAAAAGGAGCATGGTTAACTGATCATAAAGCCAGAGGAAAGTGACACTTTGGGGTGACTGGCACTTTGGAGCTGCCATAATTTCCTCCTTGTAGTCAGCAAATTAGTTCAGATCTCTTGACCTACAGAGGTCCATGTAGCACTCAGGAAGTACCTGAGGTTTGTAAATTGGTCAGAATTGGTGCTTGTTCACATATTCACATTGTCATTACGCGTTGCTGTACCCAGAAAGTAGGGAAGGGAGGCTACAAAAACGTGCAAGAACCCCTTACTATCTAGAGTCAGTGGACTCCAGTGATGTCTGTCAGCATGATGAACATGCTGAATGCCCTCCAAATCCAAAATTGGTAGTTTTATGGGAAAGTACAGGAGCCTGTCACCAGCCTGAAGTGAAGGCAGGTCCTCAGACCTCATTAGTTTCTCCTGAGACTTATTCTGGGACAATGGATGACACTTCTGACTTTACAATTGTGTGTTCCATCACTGTGTAGTAGGGGTGTATATCTGCAGTCTCTGTAAAGAAGCAGTCAGACTCATAAACTGGAGGGTCAGGTATGGGATAAACCTTTCTGTGCACACTTAACCCAACTCTAATAAAAGGTCTTGAAAGGAGGCAGTCCTGGATCTTCTTGATATGGTAGAGTCTGTGTGCACAATCTTATACCCTGGCTTATTCTGAAGGCTTAATGGTTTTCACAGTCAGAAAAAAAAAAAAAAAAAAAAAAAAAAGATGAAGCAAAAAGCTAGCTCTGGGTTTGGGGTTTTTTTGTGTGTGAGAGATTTAATTAAGATACTATCATGGTTCAGTCTTCCCTGGAGTAGAAATCCAATACTTGAAATTAATAACTTGCAGCTTTTGATCATTACTAAAACTAAAGAGCCTTTGTTGAAAGTTATAAAGCAGGACACAAATTCACATACAAAATAAAATGTCAAAACATAGGTAGTGAAACAGTTCTTAAGAATGATGTGTGTAAGTGTTCTAGCAGTTGAGATTACAGGCAATCCTCAAGTAATTCTATGAAATTTTACTGACATTGTGAAGTACTCTTTTACCTCCAGTAACACTTCCAAATCCATTTCAGCTTGCAAATTGCATTGAGAAACTTGATACACATTGAAATTGAGATATGTCATTTACTATGTAAATAATCCAGAACTTTTCAGGAATCTATTTTTCTTCTCAGGAACTGGATAATTCAGAGGAGAAGAGTGTGCTAGTAACAGCTCCAGGACCTACTGCAGCTTCAAAAAGTGTTGTGGAATTTGCCAGTTCTTCACCAGCTCCCAAAAAAGCCCGGGAGGATAACAGCCTTGTGCCTCTTATCATTCCTGTGTCTGTGCCAGTGAGAAAAATTGACTTGCAGAGCCTTGAAAAGGAGAAGTCTGAGGATGGAAAGCTCCAGAGAGGCCAAACCAACGATCGTGCTCCCTGTGACCGGAAGCCTTCTGTGATAGTCACTCGGAGGCGATCTAATCGTAACACAAACATGGAGACCTCCAGTCAGGTATGGATGGACTAAGGCCAAGATGAGCCATATCTGTTAGATTTAATCACACCGTTTTTAGCCATGAACTTCTCTATTAAAGTAGTTCGATTTCAAGGCTTGAACTTGGAATGTATGTAGTCTGGGGACTTTTTTTATCATAATATTGCCATATATTTGGGCACTGCTGGCTTTTCATAACCTACAGCTAATGCTAGTAAAGCCAGGCAGTGCCTCACTAAATTCACTTAACAGTGAATAAAGCCAGATGGGCAATAAGACTAGAATAATAGTCTGTCTGTGTCCGGAGTGCTTTCTTCATATATACATAAATACCAATAAACTCTTAAGTAGTGCACATATCTCTTAATGTGAATGAAATCCAAAATGAAGATTTATTCACATGCAGTTGAAACCTTTTAACTGAGTTCTGAAGGTCAGTACTTGATTGTTCCCCTGCAGTGTGGTAGTGACGAGTGGGTAGGCTAATTTTTTTTCTTTTCCCTCTCTTCTATCCAGAAGTACAACACAATGTTCAGATACCAGAGAAATGGCAGGCATCTGGGGAGGTTTCTCTGCAATTACATGTTTAATCATCTAATAAAATACTGTTACATCGTCTTCTCTTCTCTTACCACTATTTGGTATCAGTGTGTATCTGTACCAGGGTTCTGCTGTGCTTTTTTGTTCTCTTTGTAGCTGCCGTGTAGGTTGGACCAGATGTACATGTAGTTCTTGTAAAATATAACTTCATAATCACATGAGCTAGTGCTGCTACCTCGTAGTTCCTGTGTCCAGTCCATTCCATTCCCTGTGTTCTTCCTCTCTTCTGTGAATTGTTGAGACATCCTCCAGCTGGCCTATCGAGATTTTGAGCTGCCATGAAAAAATGATGTCATCTCACTGAAGTTTTTCAAACAACCCGAGCTTTTAAATTAAATTAACCATGTAATTTTTTTTCTAATAGCATGAAGATGCTGTTCCAAAGGATGAAGCAGAGGGCTTTGCCCGAAAACCAAAGCAGCGGCCAAGACCTGAGCCACTCTTCATACCACCAAAAGCTGGCACCTTTATTGCACCACCTGTTTATTCCAACATTACTCCGTATCAGAGCCACTTACGGTCACCTGTCCGTCTGGCAGACCATCCTTCAGACAGGAACTTTGAGCTACCTCCTTACACTCCTCCACCAATCCTTAGTCCAGTGAGAGAAGGATCTGGGCTGTATTTTAACGCTATCCTCTCTTCAAGTGGTCATTCGGTTCCACCTCCAATGACTCCCAAAAGTGGTCACAGAACTCTGCTTAGATCAAGTAAGTTTCATTTCTAACCTTCCTTTTCTGCCTAATTTACGATTAGGAGCTGTGGAGCATTAGGAGGAACATCGTGCCCTTAGGAGGTGTGATTGTTTGAAACTGGAGCTTCATCCTGATTGTTTGGGGAGGCGGAATAGAGGAAATGCAGTGTTGCTCCATCTGGGCATGGATGTTACGATGCGTTCACAAGCAGCCTGCAACACCCCCTGCTGACGTTCTTGGGAATGAAAAGTCAGTTCCTTGCAGATTGTCAGTATCTTGATCTGAGGGGACAAAGCCAAGTTCCCGGTCATACGAAACTCCTTTATTTAGGCTAGGGCTACCTTTTTTGAGAGATGGACAGCTCTGATTGTATTTGTAAGCTGTGTGAAAATTAAATCTCAGATGTGAAGCTGAGCAGTTCTTTCCTCTCGTTGCAGATAGTTCAGAAGTTACCCCTCCGATTCTTTCGGTAGTCGGGGAAGCCACCCCAGTCAGCATTGAACCGTAAGTAGCCAGTAGATTCAGAGTCTCTTAGTAAAAGTGCTTCCTTGTTTCCTCCTAAACCTTCAGGCTGCTCCCTGTGTGACCGATGCATCTCTCGGAAGTATTAAAGCTATTCTTATTGGTGGTTCAAAATATAAGTTGTCTTGATTAAGAATTACACCATATGATAAGTAGTGTTTGTCTGGGCAAATGTAATTCTGGTGACACTAACTGCTTTCTATTACTGCTCATCTGTCTCTGGGCTGAATTACTGTTAGTTACCTAAAGGTGACTCTGTCCTGTGTTGTTGTATACAAGCACTTCTTTGTATGCTGTGTGCTTGTTTTAGGGTTGGGAAGATGATGCTCCTTTAGAGGAAGCACAGAATGTAGCATGGAAAACTGGAATTAGCTCTCACTTGGACTGGTCTGATCAGGGGTGTGTTGTAGCTGCACCACAGCTGTGAATACTTCACTCTCCGGGGCGAGCTCAGCCTGAAAACACTATGGCCAGTGGCAGATGGGGTGTGTGCCCTGAGCTAATCAGCCTTGTTAGTCTTTAGCTGGCTGTGTGCTGGGAAACCTCAGACATATGTGGACACAGCAGCAGTAGGGAACGCAGTCTGGAGATACTGAAGCTGGAATTGTGAGCTTAGGCTCGGTGCCAGTCCTGCTAAACCTGAGCAGAATTGCAAATGTCTCTGCACAGCCTTTGCCAATGCTGTGGGAGTGTTATCAGTTCAAGCTCAGTACTGCAGAACTACAGCAAGGTATTTCCAGTTCATTATTTTACTTAATTAATGAACTCCTGCAAAATCTAATCATGGAGATGCAAGGCATGGAAGCATCCATATGGCACAAAAACACCCACATGGCTCTGCATCTGACTTTACATTCAGGAATCTCTGCTCTAACTCGGCAGCATATCCTGTAACATTTGAGATATTTGACTCAAACTTTGCCCAGGTAAATGCAACGTTTCTTTTGTTTTTATCCAAAATGGTTTATATTTTAAAAATGGATTGGAGCCTTTGCTGACAATTTTATCTTTTCTCACCCTTTTTCCTTTAACTTTTCTCTGCCTTTTTGTTTGAAGCTCAGTTTTCTGCACTTGTGGCAGCAGCCTGTCCTGAGCAAATGTTAAAATTGTGAATGAATGTCGATGTTTCTTGTCATCTTTGCAAACCTCCTCTAGACCAAGCCCATTTATTGAAATAAGCACATTAATTGTTGTATAAATTTATTTTGGAAGTTGCCTAATTCATCTTTTTCCTGTTGGTTCATTTCACGTTAATTCAGGGGATCTTCTTGAGTGGATATTTTTTGTGTCCCTCTCAGGTCTTGATCTTTGACCTCTCTATAGTACAGCTGTCTTTCCTGTGTCTGTTGGCTTAAATTGCTGAAGTTAATGACATGAAGTTAGTTGTGATTTTAGTTATGTGTGAAAATTTCCAAATTTGCTGGAAATTTCAAACCATGGTAACTTAGTAGTGCAAGTTAATTTTCTTTTGCCAAAAGGTAGTTATGTGCAGAGTTGCCTTACTGTCATCTTAAGTCTTACTGAACAGATGCTTATGCAGGTAGATCTAACTTTTAATGACAATAAATTAATAACCTGGTGTCATTCTGTGTTTGGCAGCACTATTGTGGTCCATTATGTAGACATATCTTCCTGAAAGAAAATATGGCAGGAAGCATTTTTTTAGAAGAAAAAAAATGTTTAATTGGCTTTGTGATCTTGTCAGAAGTTGACTCAAACTTATGATTACCCAGTACAATGTTCTTAATTGCTTATGCTTTGCCAAACCTCCTGTTAATGTTTCTCAAAACATTATTTACTTGCAGTGATTGGAAATAGGAAGTGTGATAATGAAGCTTAATTTTTTGTGAAATTGTACAATAGGAAGCTGTTGTCACAGATCCTTGTATCCTACTGGTTTTGTAGTTCAGTTGCCTCTAAGCCTTGGGGTCACTGTTGAAGTAGGCAGCTTTACATATACCTGTTGTGCATCAGCCGTTAACTGCCTTGCCAATTCACATCCTCAATTCTGTGTGTTACACTCAGTTTCCAGGGCATCCCAGGAGCACCGTTGGTACTTACAGGCAAGAGCTCTTGATGTATTGAAACCTAGACTTCATCAGTAAAGGAACAGAAGAATAATATAGTTTGAATGGATCTCTGGAGATCATCTGGTCCAAGCCCCTGCTCAGGGCAGGCCAAATTTAGCTTATCCAGGTCAACTCTTGTGGTAGAACTCTGGTTTTATTTGGGTGTTGCAAGTACGGGGTGTAATTCAGTTTTTTCTAGCCCAGAGATGTCATAGTCCAAGTTCAGATTCAAAATGAAAAGTAACTTTCAAGAGGGCCCACATTCTTTCCCTCCATATTTTCCAGTTCTCTTTCCCTCTCAGAAGTGAGGTCAGAGGAGTCCGTGTCCTGAGACACGAAATCTCCCAAATTTCCTAGTGCAGTTTTTTACTGCAAAAACGCCTTTTTATCTGTTTCCAAGTGACAGCAAAGTGTTCTTTTCAAGCAGTCATCCTCCCTCCTAGGGCAAATTGTAGTCCATAACCCTTTCCTCCACAGTGAAACTGCATGCCATAACAGCAAGCAAGACTAATCACAATGAGTAGAACACTCCACATGAACATCACTCTGCAGTCCATCTCGGTGTGCTCTGAAAGGAGGGCTGGTTTACCAGGGTGGCTGTTTGGCTTTGCTTTTTTAGCAAGGTCTTCTCAGTCTTACATGAAATCTCTTGCTTTTCAATTTTAGTCTAGATTGTGCTTTTTCTGTCCAAAATGAATGGCACAAGTTACGGAAAAATGGAAAGTTAAATAGTATTATAAATAGTTTTTTGTACCTGTAAAATACTCAAAATCAAACTTTAATGTTTTCTTGGGGTTCTTCATTCTTTGTACATGTTCCACTTTAGTGGAATGAATTTGAATTTCATTGCATTTGAAATGAAATTACTTTTGAGAACCAGATCCTGAAATAGTTACAACGAAGGGCATCAGAGATGAGACATTTTCAACTGCTTCAGTTCATCCCTGCCCATGGCTGTGATTTGAAATGTGTAATGTCCTTGTTGCTTTACCTTCAATATTGGAAATAGTATTGGTAATAGTGTTTTTGGGAAAAAAGACAGATAGTATACAGCAGCCTGCCTAAAGCTTCCCTGCTTAAATCTGTCATGCTTGATGTCATCTTGCCATTGCCTACTGAGAAGAAATTAGCATCAGTCTGTGCATCTAGCAGATTCTGAAGGAAGGAATCCCACCCTACTTGTGGGATTGAATGGGTGATGAAGCTGTAACAAGTGTATAGGGTAGTTAACTTCTGCATCGCTTTGCTTACACATGAACTGTTCCCCATAAGGAGATCTGGATCTGCTACAGATGCAAAAGAAATAGTTTGCAAAATCTCTTTTTACATGTGTTAGAAGTCAGTCATTTTTTTGAACATGGGCTTTTCCAACACGACATCTTATGATGCAGGTGCTTCATGACAACACAAAAATGAGGAATTGGGTGTAAAAGGGAATTAAGGTATTTGCTTCTTCCTTACTATTTTCTCCCCATTGATACCACAGTCTCTTAGGACATCAAAACACCATATTGAAACACTTGCTAGTATCTCTCTGGATTTTTGTACCAGGTTATGTGTTGTTTCAAGGCTTCCTCACACCTTTTCCAAACTGCTTTTCATAACAGACGTGTATATCATTTCAGAGGATGAGAAAAATCTGCAGGTTGGCATTTCCTGGAAGTTTTTGTTATTATTCCTTATTGCACTAGATCATGCTCTTTCTCTCGTAATTGTGCTAGGTGTGGGGCACCAAGCCAAGACTTGAGAATTATAGCAAACTTCATAGTAATGGGGAACAAAGTGACATGAACCCTCTTATGCATCCAAAGGAGATCAGTTTATTGTAGAAATCTCAGCATTTATATGCCTTTCTTCCCCACCTGACATAAGTGGAACCAAACCGGGACATAACAGAACAGATTGTAACATCTTGGACTCTTTGCCGGCAAAGTCCAGCCTTGAGGGGCATGCAGAGCGCCGGGGTATGACCCTGCTCTGCAGCCTCCAGGCTGGCTTGCTGCTCCAAGGAGGCAAGGCAGAGGCACAAGGTCCCGGTGCCTACCAGCACCAACACTGGGGCTCGGTGTAAGGGCCACATGGCCGTGCCACACAGCCCTGCAGGCTTCTCCAGCCGCGGCAGCGATATCCCCGCTGCTTCGCCCAGGCTGCCCAGCGGCAGCTCTGGTACGGCAGAGTCCGCGCCGCGGGAGCCGCCCGCCCACGGCTGCGGCCCCGCACCCCGCAATAGCGCTGCCCGGCTTGGCTGCCGCGGGCGGCCCGGGAAGAGCGCGGCCCGTGCTCTTCTGCTGTCGGCTGCCAAACGCTCTGGCTGCCGCTTCTGGGCCCCTCCGCGCCGCTTCCCTGCTCCCGCCGCCGGTGTGCTCGGAAGGGCCACGGCGGACCCGTCCTGGCACTGCGACTCTCGGCTTCTTCTCCGGGGCCAGCGGGCAGCCCGCACCGGTGGTGTCCAGTGGCAGCTGGGCGGCGGGCTCTCCTGGCCCAGCCAGGGATACGCCGAGCAGGAACCCGGTGTCGGGAGCCGTGGGCTCCCAGCTGCCAGCCACGGAGGACACGGGCACGGCCGCTGTCGGCGGGTGCGGGCCTGCCAGAGCAATTGCTCTCCAGGGCGAGGAGGGGCCTCAGGCTGCGACCACAGTCCAGTTCCCCGCAAGCTGGGTCGGGGCGTCGCGCTCCTTCATGGCGGCTTCCATGCGTCTTAATACAACCCCGCCGTTTTGGGCAGAAAGCGCTGCAACCGCTTGCTCCTTGTGTGGGAACTCCGTGCCGAGGGGTTCGACCGCACAAAGATCTTTATCAGGGTAAGGCAGCTCCGCAGGGTTTGGGGTAATCTCAGGTCAGGCAACTTCAGGGAGTATGAGCTGATCTCAGGGCCACATAAAGGTCCTGGTAGCGCTGAGCGTTCAGGGGAGTCAACTTCCGAAGCTGCGTAGTGGCCGGTCTTCACGTGATTTCCTTTAATAGCTGCCGTAACAGTGCCTCGTGTAGAGAAGTGGCCACAAACTTCACCATCGCCTTGACTGGCGATATTAAAAAGTGTCTGGCCCACCGCTTGCCAAACTTCTAATTGTAGGGGCCCATTAAGGGGAAGATCTTTAACATTATTAGACACCCAGTCCAGCAGGGTGTTTAACTTCACACCAGCCATACTAATAAATTGCCGATGTTGGAGCCACCGTGCCTGGCCTGGGCTCCTGCTTTGTTCCAGGGATATTTCTCTTCCCATCTTTGCTCTCACTCGTCTACTCACCCCCCAGGTGAGGTGCACGGACTGTCAATTCCTTGAGTTCTTTTCCTGAACTCCTCCAGGATCCTACCCCCGGATCCTGGTTCCTTGACTTAGTGAGAGCTGCTGCTGGAGCGGTCCGTGCACCCTGAGCCTCCTTAAAGGTCCTGATTCGGGCCAGCCATTCGTAGCAACGGGGAGCAAAGCAACTTTGACCCCCTTATGCATCCAGGAGATCAGTTTATTGTAGAAATCTCACCCTTTATATACCTTTCTTCTCCACCTGACGTGACTGAAAACAAACCGAGACCTAACAGAACTCAACAGAAGGAGGGCACCCACTGACGGCCCAGCTGCAGTGCTGCTGTCCACACCATTCAATCACCTTTCTGCCTATCCCTCCTCACTTCTAAATGCCTCTCATCCTTCAGCTGACTTCCAACCGTTCCAGTCTGCAGCTGTGCCTTTCCCATAGGGTCTTCTGGTGAGAACATACCTTAAACACTTTTACAATTATAAATCAAACCCTACAGCAAACCTTGCCCTGGGCAGGGAGTTTTACTTTTTTCTAGTGAGGCAACTCCAGAATTTTATAGTCTTCTGGGCAGTGCCTGATCTGCTCTCTCCAAAAAAGAGCTTCTTTTTCTACACTTCAATATGTCAAGAGCTACCAGTGTGGTGCTAGTTGACTCATATCTGAATGAAGAACACTTTTACATTAAGTACATACTAGAACAATCTTTCATTGAGGGTTAGTACCCACCTCTGTGCACAAAAGCGCATTTGCTAGTACAGAGTAGAATCTCTGTGGATGGTCACTTGACCCAAAGCAAATGTAGTGCTCTCTGGGTTGCATGTAATGAAAAATGTCTGCTAATTCAGATGTAAAAGTATGAGATTGCTGCTAAAAGGATAGAATTTGGGTTTGGTACAAAATGAACAATACAGGTTTCATTGTTTTATATTTTTGGTTTCAGTTGTTAGAAAGAGTACCTAGAAGACACCAGCTTGTGTCAAGGTCATAAAGGACCAAAGTTTGATCCTGCCTTGAATGGGAAGTTGGACCAGATGGCAGTGTTTAGGTTGAAAAGGATTTTTGGAGACTCTGGTTCAGTTGTTGGCTGACAAAATGTTAATAGTGGAACAGGCTCACCTATCTTATGCCTGAGGAGCAAGCTTGCTATAAGAGCACCCTGTATGAGAGCCTCTCAAAAAGTGATGATTATTGGAAGCTAATAGCTGTTCTTTGAACAGCTATTAGGGGCTGCAAATTTAAATACAGTTTCAATCTATACTGATAAAAAAATAGGAACTATTTTTTTGGGTAATGGATGGGTAATGGGTAATAGATGTAAAACCTCTTAACTTCTGAGTTATTTATGTAACCTACAACACTGTTGGTGTTGTATGCAAGAGCCTGCATTTGTATATGCATTTGGTTCTTCATTTGGTTCTTCATTAGTGTTTCTAGCAGAGATGGAGACTTTCTGGATGTTATAAAGATGGCCTGACTGTGATGTTTTTGCTTCTCTGCAGACGAATAAATGTAGGAACTCGCTTTCAAGCAGAAATCCCATTACTCCAAGACAGATCCCTGGCAGAAGCTGATGAACATAAAGCAGAGCTGGTGTGGCAGCCGTGGGGTGACTTGGAAACCAACAAAGTCACCCAAGAGAATGGTAAGAAGGTGAAAGGCTGTTCAAGCAGACAGAGCTGTCACAGTGATTGTAGGAGTAACCACATATCTACTGTAAGCATAATTAGAAATCTTTTAGAGATGCCATTCAAGTGGCATCTTTGAGTGGTCTTGAGAACAGTTTGAGGAACAAAACCTGTTTATCAGATTGCATGTATGGGGCAAGAGGAGGTTGGTAGGATTGGTTCTTTTAATTGTGAAAAAACTGAGACCGTTGCTTCTGTCAGGCCAAGAACAGCCTTTTGCTCAGTGAAGCTTCCTTGGTTTTGTTAATGTTTGAAAGCCACACACTCAACTCCTGGGATGTTCTAGATGTAATAGTATTTTGAAAAAATCAATTGTAGACAGAAGTCAGGATGAGGAAGTAGGAGTTGTGGTAGCTAGTAGCAGACTTGGGGAGCTGTCTGCTTTTGTTGCACGTGGGTTGTGGCCTGTATAAATCCTGAAGGGAAGAGGAAGTCGGCAAGCCTGAAGAAATATTTGAATGAGAGAGAAAAAAGGATTTTGTGAAATGGAAATTGACAATATAAGGGTGAATTCAAGAAATGTCTGAGGTGAAGGGAGGTGGGAAGACATTAGAGGAGGGAGGAGATTTGCAAGAAACTCTATGTAAATAGTGTTGCCAACAACTACAGTTGACAACACAGTTACAACTATAGTGTAAATAGTGCTGCATGACCTTGTAGTCTAATGAGTTCCAGGGTCCAAATTTGACCCAGATAAATTTGCATGGACGTTCAGCTTCTCTGAGTTTTACTTTCTGTTTTGTCTATTGCTCCTTCAAAAGAGGTAATTGACCATGCAAATCCTGTAGGAAACTTCAATTTAATCTTCTTTTCTGATTATTTTTTTTGGTACCTCGGTGGAAATAGTGGAAAACCTGCTAGCTGCTGCATGTTCAAGCATTTTTCCTGGGGCTGGAACCAACCAGGAGCTGGCATTGCATTTCTTACATGAAGAAAAGGGAAGCATTCTGGTGAGTCTGCCCAGCTCTTCACCTCAGTGTGGTAAAAGATGTTAAGGATGGTCAGGTAACCACTGGCACTGGCACTTGTGAGACTGCATGGACTTGCACTGGAGAAGAGATCAAACAGAAAGCAATTTTTGTGTATGTGTGTTAGATTTCTGCCAGCCCATGGTTGTGAATGCTGTTGTTGGCATTAGGGAGGAGCAGGACTGCCTCTGGCAGCAGGAGCTCATTGTTCAGGTGGCTTAAACTGCCAGTGAAAGCAAACGCCATTGTCTCCTTCCTATAAAATTTGAAAGCTTTTCTGTTTTAAATGAAAACTAAAAAGCAGCTTGAGAGGTGGGGGGTTTGTGTGTGTAATCTTTCAGTCACATGAGTGTTTTATTTTGAAATATTGCTTATTCCTGTGAGATCAGAATACATTTCCTTGGATGTGTAAGACAGGTATCATTTAGGGCAGCATTTTTGGATGTGTCTGTAATAGGCCCTTGGTTAGTGAGAGGAAACTGATGCAAGGTCTCTGTCTATGGAATTAACTCTCTCCCAGTACCCTGGTGGTTGTGTCAATTCACAGATGTGAAGAGGTGCCAAGAATGTGACACTTGCCTGTGGTACCCAAGATTATGTAGGTAGTCAAGAATATGATTTTTAAAGTTGTCCCAAGTGGTAAACTTTGCTCTGGTTCTTTCCTGTTAGCTTGCCACAGAAAAGAGGGGATTAACAATTGCCTGATCTTTTTTTTTTAATACCCCACACATTAAATTAATTATTTTACTTGTGTTTATCCAAGGGAGCTCTGACCAAACTGCTATTGAAGAAGCCAGTGCGACCGCCTACCCACCCTTTGGCAGATTATCACTACACAGGTTTGTTAACCAGAACAGCTCTGTGCTGCCTGCTTATAATACAGGATTTTTTCTATCCTTTTCTGATTTGGGGGTACTCTGTTACATCACAAGAAGATTAAAAGAGCATTCCTCTCTTGTAACTCAAGTGATTGCTTGCCAGAAACCGTGCTTGTGCTAATTACGACACTTTAAATGTAAGAAACACTTCATCCTTCTGAACATGGGTCTGAGTTCTGATTTTCTTCATGGGGAAATGGGCAGGTAATCATTTGCACTAAGCCACAGAGAATGAAGAAAGATAGCCAGTATGTACAAGAAAGGCTGTGGTAACCTTAGGATCATAGCCTCTCTGGCATGAGTTTCCAGGGTGGAGTTAAGCAGGGGTTTTATGGGGAATAGTTTTCAAGCCTCCTGAAGACGTCTCAGCCAACTATGGATACCTGTTAGTGTTTCTGCAAAATTTAAATGCCATAAACTGCCTTCATAGTCTTGCACCTAGTTAGATAATAGTCAGCTGTGTGACACTGACTTCAGTGGTCTGGAGTGACCCAGGTCACCTGAAAGACCTGATGTAAAGTGGTAGAGAGACTTAAAATAGCTGGTGCCACAAAGCATAGAAATTACATTTCTTCATCATTACACATTCCTTCTGTAGTTGTTGGCAAATATTACTTGAATAATATCTATAAGGAAGGAGAGGACTCAAAATGTGTTTATTATTAGAGGCAAGGAATATTTGAGGAATACTGGAGATCTAGTAAATCTTCAAGCACAGATTGCTGCTGAAAGAGAAAAGCCTATTCTCCTGCCCCACCATTTCCCTACTATAAAATCATATGACTGGGCCACCAGTCAGACATATGAAGTGTGTCACTTCACCTTGCTTGGGCAGCATCTTAGTTCATCTAATTGAGTGGTTTTTGCAAGCTGAGCTGAGTTAACCTATGGTGATGAGCACTAGGTCTAACACAAAGGAAGTGTTGAGGGGAGAGCTGAGGTGGAGCAGTAAGGGAGGAGTTAACAGCAATCTCAGTTTTTCTGTAGTAGGTTCGAGGAGAGGCTGCACTCTCACATGTGTGTACTGGTCTTATTTAAGGCAAACATGAAAAAGGTATGTAGAAGAGTAAACATTTGAAATTGTGTGGGCTTCCATTACAACTTATTTTTACTTACAGGATCAGACAATTGGAAGGTTACCGAAAAAAAGCTATTCAACAAAGGCATTGCAATCTACAAGAAGGACTTTTTCTTGGTCCAAAAGCTTGTAAGTTACTTTTGTTTGGTTGGTTGGTTTTGTGATACATTTTTACATGTTTGTTGAACATTTAATACAGGAAGTTTAGTCTTGATTTTTCTGAAACCTCAGTTTTAAGCATTAGGTCCTGCACTCAAAATATTTCAGAAAAATGTCAGCATCCAGCACAGCATAAAATCTCACCAGCAAGCTAGAGCAATAATACTTGTTTTGCTGTTTACTTAACCCTGGTACTTAAACTGCATTACTTCCATTAGTCCATGCTGGAGATATCTCCTCTGCGGAACACATTTACAGAGCACTGGCAGTGTTTGGCTTAAATGGCTTGCTGGTAAAACTAAAAAGAAACACATCTTTGCCACTGGTAGAGAGGACCAAAGAAGGATATGAGAATGATGCATCCTTTAGATCTCTTTCCAGTGTTGTGACAATGATAGTAAAAATAATCACTCCCATATTTCGATGAGGTTTGACATGGGGAAATCACTGAAGGAGAGTGCAAAACCAGGAGCTGCAAATATATTTACTGAATAAATTCCCCAAAGGCATTTAAATTGCAAAAGCTCAGAAGCTAAGAATATATTTCAAACCTTTTAGAAAAATCACTTGTGTAGAATATGTAGATGGTCACAAGTCTGTGCTGATAATTGTCTACCACCATATGCCTACAAAATGCACGTGGCCAAAACAGGAAAGGGCTGCAAACCTTCACTTCCATTTTTGGATCGGTATTCTGGTCTGGTCTTCTCTGAAGTGCTGCTGCAAAATAAAGCTCCCCCATAAAACTGAGAGGCTGCTGCCAAGCCTGATAGCTCAACTGGAACATTTCAGAGGCTAAGAGGTGCATTAAGCTTACAAAGTTCCAGGTTCTGTCACCTTTACATTAACCAGCTTTTCTTCGGAAAGTTTGTCCTCTAGTTCTCAGTGAATAACAATGGCAGAAGGGGATAGGCTGTGGGATGAGGCAAACAGGTCAATGTGACACAGAAAAGGAGGCTTGAACAGCAGCTGTGGTGGAATGGAGACTACCAAGGAAAGAAAATACAAAGTGTATTTATTGCACCCCTAGTATTATTTATAAGTCTTTTTAAAGTCAAGTAATCCACTGGACTTCCATGTTTTTTAAACAACAGATAAAAACCAAAACAGTGGCTCAGTGTGTGGAATTCTACTACACATACAAGAAACAGGTGAAAATTGGTCGGAATGGGACCTTAATCTTTGGGGACATTGATGGTGCTAATGAGAGATCCATGAAAGATGAAGCTGAAGTTGACATCAAGGTAAGTAATCTCCTAAATTTCTCTTACCTCTTTTGGGCTGTGGTTTGAAGTCTTGTGTGTTGTCTCATTTACTGGTCAAATCAAAAGCACAAACAATCTGGCTTCTCCACAGGAGTCCAGACTCACAAATCAGTGTCCTGTGTCATGTAATGTCATTTACTTACAGATATCAAAATTAACATTTCCTTTATCTTCTGGTGAAGAGTTCCCACAGGTTTGCACGTGTTCTTCCTCTCAGAAGGGACATCTTCAGTGAGGAGCAGGGGCATGTGGAGGAGGAGGAGGAAGAGGAAGAAGAAGAGGAGGCAGAGGAAGGGTTGGATAACAGAAAGAGGAGTGCCGATGCTCTGAGAGATGAACTGACACTACAGGATGGGGCAATAGTAAGTGCTGCATTGTGCATGTTGTGCTTTCTATGCCACCTTCACCCTGCAAATAGTTTAGAAAACAGATGAGTGGTTCCAGATGCAAAAAGTTTCTATCTTTAACTATTTCTGGAGCAAGAGATTGGGTTGAGATAGCTCAATGTTACTATCAGTCAAACTGTGTGCTGTGATGGGAGAACTGGGATGTATAAGGTGGAAAAATGCAATGAATACTTTATGGCTGGTACACACAGAGGGCCAAGATGAGAAATGTCCATAAAATAGCCTGAAGATTTTCTCATTAAATAAAACATTTGTCTGGAATGAGTGAAGCAGAGGAGCTCAACCACTGTTTTCCTTCTGATGGTGGGTTTAAGTGTCACTTTGCCTCAACTCTTCTCCTCTTTGCAAAGGCCAGCGACACCAATATGAGGAGTCATGAGGCAACCGTCATGGGCAGAGTTGGGAGGAAGCCAAGGGAGACAACAGTGAGGCCTCGAAAGCCTATTACTGCTCCAGTGCAGAGGAAGAAGAGGAAACAGAAGATAAAATCAGATGCTACCACTAAAACACAAAACACAGAAAACACATTTCCATGTAAAAAATGTGGCAGGTAAGACCAACTCTGCTTCCAGCAATAGTCACAGAATCACAGTAGGGTATCTCCTGTGGAAGCTTTTTCTCAAATGAACTTTCAGTCTTTCTATATAGGCCATAGACATTGGCAATAATTTTAATTAATTACTGCCCTACTAATACTTGCAGATTAAGGCTTGTTTTTCCTCAGATGGCATGAGATACTACCTACATTTCAACTGTGAATAGTATTTGGTGCACTTTGCAGCAGCTGCTGTGTTGTCCCTCTGCAATGCTTACCTTTTTGTAACAAGAAGTACTTGCTAGATCACATACAAAGAACATGGTATAGACTTAAGAACAGTGGTGTAGAACCATGACACTACCATCATTATAGCAGCAGCTATTAGGCCAGTAGGTACATAGTTCATCTGGTTAAATTTGCAGATGTCTTTGGTGGATGTGAAATATATTCGTATTTCCTCACACAGTTTTAGTATTTTTTGTAGGTTTGTTGCCAACAGAATCATAACTGTCAAGAAAATTCAGTTCCCTATATAAGTTGCTTACTCTTAAAACAACAGGACAAGCAGACAAGGATTCTTAATGGTGTCTGAGCTTCACTTGTGGCACTTGATGCAAAATCCAAATAGTTAATGGTGGAGGGTGGAGGAACAAATCACCAAAAGGTAGAGTCGACTGGAAAAAGCTCAAGCATTTTGAGCTTTGTGGACAAGGCTCAGGAGTGGCATTGGGCCATCATTTGCCTCCATGCTTATTGTATTGTTGCAGCACAGGGGTACGCCTGAAAACCAGGGCCGTGTTGTGTTAAGCAGCACGTGCATAATTCAGATACCAGCACGGTCCTTCTGAACTCAGAGCTGAATGATAAATGGCCAGGGTAAGAAATGAAGGGAGTGGTTTGAGGGTGCTCAGGATCTCCTGCTAGCGCTGGGCCTTGCGCTGGCACATGCCAGAGTGCTGTTTGCGGGTGCTCTATCACAGTGCCAGCAGGAGCTCCGGAGCTGAAGCTCATGAACTTGAGGCCGGGGCAGCAGAAGCTGTTCTGGAGAAGTGCTGAAGGAGGCCATAGGAGAGGCCAATGCTAATGTACGTGTGTGCCTTTCTCAGGGTGTTCTACAAGGTGAAGAGCCGCAGTGCTCACATGAAGAGCCACGCGGAGCAGGAGAAGAAGGCGGCGGCGCTGAAGCAGCAGGAGAAGGAGGCGGCGGCGGCAGCAGCCCGCAGCCACGCCCAGCAGGACGAGAGCAGCGACAGCGGGAGCAGCAGCAGCGGGAGCAGCAGCGCCAGCTCGGATGAAGACGGAGAAATATAGCAGCAGGCCAGAAGTGGGGGGAGTAGCAAGGCTGGACCCAACCTCCCTCTCGGTGGTCTCACTTTTTTTTTGCTTGCACTTTTCTTACCTGAACCATCAGGTTTTGGTTTCAGTGCTGCCATTTCCTCATACCACGTGTTCCACTTCACCTTGCCAGTACTGAATGATGGATAAACAAGATTTGTTTCAACTTGGATTTTTTTAAAAGACTAAGAAGATTTCTATTCTATTTATAATAATGATATCTGAGGTACATAATAGAACAATGTCACCTGCAGTGGAAGTAAGTTCTCTCAGGTCAGTCAGACCTTTCTTTCTGTTCTTGTCAGGAACTGTGGTAGTGGGACTCTTAGACATAAAGGTTTCCAGACTGGAGCAAGAATATGAAGCTCTACTCTGAGCTAAGTGTATCCAGTTACTGTGACACTGCTGATTTCTAGTTGTTTCTTTCTCAGCAAGTTCTTTTTCCTTTTATGCTTTCCTGCCTTTCTTTCTGAGCAGTTATTCAGGCAGACAAAAAGTTTTGTAGGAACATTTTTACCTTTGTTTCACAGAAATGAAAAGTGCGATGAGCAAGACACTCTTCTTCCTTTTGAGAGTAAATTTTATTTTTCAAATGGAAGCCTGAGGTCAATTATCTTACGGAATTAAGAATGTAGAAATAAAAATACCCTGTAGGATTAGAGTAGCCACTGGCCTTGCAGGTTGTCTCTTGGCAAACAAAATAGTCAGCCTTTGATTAACTTAAAAGAGTCTGGGCTTCACAAGTGCAATTTGAAATGAAAACTCCTGGGTTTGAATTTACATGATTGGGAGCAAGTTTATTTAGTGAAAATGAACCCAGATCTTGTGTGCTGGATTGTGTGCACCTCAGAAATGGGAGGAATGGACTCTTATCTCCAGCAGTGACCCCTCTGTGAATGTTTTTACCTCTCAATATCCTCTTTGGTCTTGTAGCAGCCCTCATTTACTCCTTGAAATTGCCATCATCAAGCTTTTATGGTGGGGCCCTAGTTTTGCAGACAGTTGCTGTCAGTATGTACAGGAGAAGCTTGTCACCTATTTGCACACCAGTGGCTAGGCACTGCTACCTGCTGGCTTGTCCTGTTATGAGCTGTGCTCTTTGCTGAAAGGCTGACTCTTCCTTCAGAACTGACACAAGCTAGTAGCCCAAAAAGTCTAGCCACCAAAAGCTGCTGGTTAAAGAAAGAGAGTTAAGAAGAAGTGGCCCAGGTGACAGATGTGAGTTTCACACAGGATTGTTCTGTACATCTTCATAGCCCACATTTTTTGTTATTTGTAAGGACGCAGGGGATCACTTGTGGTTCATGGCCAGCTGGTGCCATCCTGCAGCCCAGCTGCCCAGCTCCCTCCCTCCTTCCAGTCCTTAGGAGCAGCACTGATCCCCAGTTTCTCAGGTGCTGGCACTATGTAATACCAGACCATACTGAAGGAGCTGGTCACACCTGCCTTCCCCAGCAGGGATCCAAGAGATGTTGTTGTACGTGAACTACAGAGTGTGCCTGACAGGCAGGTCTGTTTGGTTTTTTTTTTTAAATCTTGACCCTTCCAGCTGCTAGATAAATGCCTGGTTAACTGTAGAAAGAGCTATAACTCCAGCATGTCATCTGTCATTCTTCTTGCCCTGTAGTTTTGTGCAACCATGATGGCTTCACTCTTTTGTTTGGGAGGCTGTGTACTATACAACGCTCACTTTGACATATCTATGCTTTTGCATAGAACAGTTTTTCTGAATAGCAGAAACAGATACTACTCCTACAAAATCAGGAGGAACATTATTAAGGACTGCACTCTTTGCAAAATTGACACTTTCACCTGCAAGTGTTCAATTTTCTGTCAAGATTGTATTTTTCATTCCTATCAAAACTGGGGTTCCTTTCAGCATTTGGATGACTGTTCCATGTTCCTACATTGAATGGATCTTGTTGGCTAACCCAGAAGCACATGGCACATCATGAACTGTTAAAATAATTCAAAACCGGCAAAGAACTAAAAGCTGCTTCTTTAAAAAGAAGCTTAAGCAGATCAGTCTTCCTCTTAAGGATTTCAGTGTTGATTTTTATTGTTTTAATTTTATAAATTATAGAAAATGCTTATCTGCCATTATCTTAGGGCCCTTGGAGAGAACAGAAGCTTTAGCACCCTGTGTCAGGAGGAGCAGTAGGTGAAGCAACTGCAAGCATTATTATAGTCTTCCAAAGGCCAGATCTTTCACTGATTTTTCCCTATTATAGGAAACTGATATAATTTTTCCTCTTATCAAGGACAAGCCATTGAAATGCTGATCAGAACAAATCAGAGATTTTCTTTACTTGCATAAAAATGTTGTGTATATTTTGTGCTGATTTCAGTACTGGTTGTTTCTCTCCCATCCTGCTGCCGTATAAGTAGAACAGAACAGAACTGGATACAGTCTGTCACTGGAAGAGAATCAGAAAAGGGCTTTTTCTGCAGATAACATCTATAACAGCTGTGGGTTAGCAGGGCTGACTACAATCAGGTAAATGTGCCAAGTAAGTGGCATCAAGTTGGAATGAGTATATTTCTGAGCATACTTCCAAATAAGACTTTTTTTTCTGGCATGTTAGTAAGGGCAACAGCTCCTCCAAGTGTCATCCTAAAAGACAAACAAGCAAATCAAGCCTTCTACCTACCTACTGGCTTACAGTAGGAGTTTGGAATTGATCCTGCATTTGAATTAGAACTTGCCTACTAGCAAAAGCTGGCAGAGAATTGTTTTTTTAAAAAAGAACAAAACCTAAGTAGACAACTCCCAATTTTTGTGGACAAAGCATTTAAATGGAATTTTTCTAGTCTGGAATGAGTTATGTTCCTACTCTTTTTGGGGGAAAAATAATTTCAGTGGTTCTTTACTGCAGCAGAGTGTCAAGTTTGTTACTCCAGTTAAGATTGAAAAAACCCACCCCAAACAAACAAAATTCTTGTCAATGTTCTGTTGATACGTCTCTTTTAAAGCTCCATACTCATTATTTTCTATCGTTTAAAGGCCTTTTGATTAACACCATTTAGTGTAAGGGTTTGAGGCTACTTTAGGAAACAGGCAGTAGAAAGTCATTAATTTGAACAAAGTGTCTCTTCACTTTAGTTCTTTTATATGGGAACAAATATTTATAGAATGCAATTCTGTAAATGTGTATTAATAGATTTGCCTTTTACAGTGCAAGATCAGGCTTCAGGTGGTCATATACCCCATAGTCAGATGGCTGTATTTCAGATCATTACCTACTTGAGTCTTGATGCCAGCGCTGGGCATCACGGAGATGCAGTGACAGGTCACGTTTGCCCTGATCACTTCTGCCTGTGCTTCTGCCTGCCCTTTACAGATAGATTCAGTCTTTCAGGTTTGTGATCTGCATGGGATAGCATCTGAGTTTTGTAAGACTGTGTGTGTATGTAATTACTAGATAGATGCATGCACTTGTGATGCATATCTGATATAACTGCAGGTGTTTTGCAGTCTAGCTGCAAGGACCACTCTGCATTTTAATTTATTTGATGTTTGTTCTTTTACTGATACAGGTGATGGTATCAGAGAGAGCTTGGCTCTGTAAAGTTGAAGGCCTACAGAATTTCACTTAGCTGTGCAGGACCATGGCGTTTCGCTGGCTAGAAACAGGTAGGGATGTAGCTGCTTAAAGGCAGGGCAAAGATAGAAATTCAAAAGCTTAAAGGTAACTCATCTGTTAAACCCGTTGTAGACTAAGTCCAAATTAACTAAAAATAATCTCTAATTTATCAGACTGAGGCTTTTGGTCATTTTTATCATTGCAACAAGCTTAGATTAAAATCAACACTTTGCAAAAAAAGTGTTTCTTAAATCACAAACGTGATCTTTCTCACTCTCAGCAGTTACACACTTCTTAATTCTGTTTCAGGCAGTGGCCTAGAAGGTTCCTACTGATACCTATTGTATTTTAAAGAAATGGGAGTAGGAAGGACTATAGCCATAGGAGTCTTGTCTGCTTTCATACAATGGCACATTTAGTCCAATGCTTACCAGAAACCTTACTCTAATACATATTTTCCCACACAAACTTTCTCCCTGCTTTATCTTCTGATGTATGTCTGGAAGTTTATAAAGCTTTAAAGAGACAGAGAAGCAAGTCTACAAACTGTGTTTGATTTCTGGGGGGTGAGTTTCCATGTAAATTCCTCACTTGGGTTCAGCTGCTTTACTTTCCCTCCTTCTCTCCTGTGTCATACGTTAGGAAGACACAAACTTTGAAGCCCAAGCTGTCTAAGGATCTTTTTTTCCAAGACTAAGATTCCACTGACAGCTGAGCCTGAAAAAACCCTTAACTTCTCCAGATTAGAAGACAACTTATATTTTTATAGAAATGTAATTGTGTATTTTAAAAAAGTTTCCTGCAGCTTCTCCACATGTATTTTTCCCCTTGTAGTTCAGATTTGATATAAACTTTTTTTGTGTTCATTCTTTTTATGTTCTGTTTTTAAATTTGTAGTCAAAGCTTTGGTGTACTGTACAGGAGCAGTCAGCCTTTGTAATTACTGTATAAATGCTTTATAATAAAGTATATTACTTTTATTTTAACAAGTGAGCAGACACTTCCTTTTATGTGTCTGCTGCCTAGGGCACCTTTTAAAAGACTGTTACATGTTTAAAATGTACATATATAAATATATTTACCTGTTGCTGTACAGTTGTGATAGACTGGACTGAATTTATTTTTTGTGTGCTTTTTTATAAAATATTAATACACTAAAGGAAATCTTGCAGATGTGATTGTAATGTACTATGTAACTTATTTACTTAATATCCTCTATATATCTAAAAAACCTTTTATTAAATGAGGTTTAAAAAGTAGTTTCTTCGCTGATTTTTTTGATGGTATGAGGGAGTGGCCAGGGGCTGTGCAGGCTGTGATGCACAGGAGGCTGTCTCGAATCCTTCTGGCTGCTCTGCTCTCTCTCCGTACTCACCTGTGCTTTCCACAGCAGCCCTCGAGGCTGTTTCTCGCCTCTCCTGAGACACAAGCCTGCACTGTGTTTTATGCCTCCCATCCAAGAAAGTAACTGGCAGTGTGGCTGTAGGAGACCACAGAAATCTGCAGCTCCGCTGCTTTACAGAAGTGTTCGTGGGATGTGTGTCCCAGTCCAAGCCAACACCCTCCCAGAAAGAAACAACCTTGAAAGTGTGCTAGGAATTCCTGGGGAATAGTTCTAGGCCTGCTGTGCTGGAAATAAGGCCAGTGGGATTCTGACCCTGCCTGAAACAACTACAAAGAACATGGGCAAGGCAAAGACATCATGGAGTAACTCAGTACCTGACGGGCCTGCATCAGATGTGAGTTCTGGGATGGCTTCAGTTGTAGATCAGATTGTATCACACTTCTCAGTGACAAAGTTGGAAAAAACTTTTAGTAAATACTTTCTTAAACGCACTGTTACCTGAATCTAATGGGGGGGTTTAACAGGTTTGTTACACAGCACGTGTTTTGTTTCTTCTGGCAGCAGTTGGATCTCTTGTTGTGGGTTTTAAATATGTTTCCATCTATCCTCAAAACATCTTCGTTCTGTTTTGATATTTTACCTTTTAGTTAACGAGACTACACAGGTGTTCTCACACCTGTGGACATGATGTCTTTAAAAGCTACAAATGCTACATAAAGCAGATGGCAGAAATGTCTATCAGTCCCTGACTGGTCTCCTGTGACTCCTGCACTTAGGACCTAAGGCAGCACACCTGTTAATTCATGCCGACCTTTTCATTTCAATATTTTTGGCAAAGCTGGCGGGAGAAAGACTCCATCCAAGACATGAAAACACTAATTTTTTCAGCTCAGTGTAGAAGTCCTTGTTTAAGTTTAGTCCTGTGCCTGTGGCAGTTGATCAGCAATAGTGTTTGGAGAAAAGTATTTTGCTTGGTGTGTGAAGAGACAGGGAACACCAAAGCCTTCACTTGAGGTAACAGACCATAATTTTAAGGCTTTAAGTCATGCATTTGCTTCCCTATCAAAGCCAGCTAGCAAAAGGGCTGAAGTTTAGTACTTTGCACTAAATCCAAGGCTGTGCAAAACAAACCTTGGACAATCAAAAAACCCGCACATTTTGAGCAATTTGGGTTCTGTCTTTTTTTAACTGCTGGATCTAAGCCCAAGCTTCTGGAAGTTATTTCAGCTACTGAAAGAAATCTTATAAAGCATTTTAGTGATTAGTAAGCTTTGAGTTAGTGGTACACTGAGGAGTTCTGCAGTAACTCTATATGTTTTCTAAATAGTATTACAACCATCACTGTAGGATGCTGCTCTTGTCATTATTGAGACCAACTGCTATGGGCTGTGCGGTAGGAAGAGTTTTCTTTATATCACAGTTTTGAAATTACATTTCAGTGACATGGTCTACAGAAGGCTGAAGTTTCTATTAGAGAAGCTTATGAATCAGTTAGTCTTCCCCTACCTGGGTTTAATGGAAGTGATTGTATAGTACTGTTAACAGAATTTAAATTCAAAGTGAATTAGTAATTTTGTACTGAATAAAGACCAGCCAGTTCTCTAACTTACCTGGATTTTTTTTCCACATATAACAGTAGTATACTTTTCCCTTATAACCTAAGAATAAATTCTGACAACCAGTGTCTTAAAAGATTGAAAAATATTTATGTATCAGATGACAACAATCACAATATATCAGCATTTTTAAAGCCTTATGTTATTTTCTATTCTAAAATATAGAGGCAATAAGGAACAGCATTTACATGCTTTCATACTATAAATACATTGCTTTCTGAGCAGCTAGGAAAGTTCAATGAGAAAATTTAGTTTCCAGATACTCTTCACAAGCTGAACTATTTCATTACACATCAGCCAAAGACATTTGTATAAAATAGGGTTGTATTATTTTTGAACAAGTTTCACAGAATAACATTTATAAACACAGGCCTAAATAATGTAAACACAGAAAATTTAACAGTTTTTCATGCTACAAAATTACTGTATATGAAAGATTGCCAAAGGGGGTGTTAAAAGTGCTCTCTTGCTTGCAAGTTTTTCTAGATGAGCCTACTTGTAGTGTAACCTGAGTCATCTGCTGGTTCTCAGGTCTTTTCTGTCATTTTTCCATCAGTTCTCAATAATGACTGCACACATCAATCAACTCTTTGAAGACAGGTGAGTGTGCCAACAAGCAAGCAAAAAACCTAGCTAGTTCCTACCACTAATTTAATTTTAGGATATTTCTCTAAGGAATGAAGTGGATGCTAGTCCTCTGTAACTTCACTGGGAAAAGCAGAATTCCACATGGCTTGCACATTTTACATGGGTGCTCTTTTCGTCTGTGAATAATAGTGTGTTTACTACTTCACTGGGTGTGGTGTGATAGAGAACAGCAGAGTGTTCAAGTGAAAGCCAGGCAGTCCAGCATCTCACTCTAATGTCTCTGTGGGTGCGCAGGCCAAGGTGCCACTGTCACCTTATATACAACACTGTGTAGCACCATCAATATGCAAAACAGCTGTTTTAATTCTACCACCTCTCTATGTCTTCCACCACCTCCAGTGCCTAATTTTAAAGTGCAAATTTTAAAATTTAGGGGAACTTTACTTTGGAGGAGAAAAGGTTTGGGGGGTTGTTTTGTTCTTGAGAGTTACCATGACTCATTAGGCAAAGCAGGTAAAGTGAAGCTACCAGCTTTGAGACAAAGATCTCCTGACAAACAAAAGCCACAGTCAATTCTTCTCTTACTGTATTGTTTCAATGAGACTGACATACAGTTTTTGTAAGAAGGGTTTTAAATTATATGCTAAGACTATATGCTCCCTTCCTTTAATAATTAATTTTTTCCCTTTTTTGTTGGTATTTATAATGCAGCTCCCAAAGACGAGAGCTAGAGAATTTGTGCCATTTAATCTGTGGAAAGCACCAATGCCAGTGAGCCACACAATCCACCCAGCTCTACCACCACCCACGATAGTTTTGTACTGATTCCCTTAGGTGCAGCCTCTACTGATCACTTACAAGTGCTAGGAACTGCTCTTATCCCTCACAACTTGTCAATGGATCTGTGTTTCACTTCAATCATTACAACACAGTCAGAACACTGAGTCTCAATTCCGCTCTCAGAATGCCCTAATACAGCCAAAGTGTAGAGTATTTGCTGTCTCTAGCATAACCTGCAGAAATGTACAGACTTAGGCCATATTTAACGAATCGACCAGCAGGATTACTTGGCATTGGACTGTGCTTACCACTCCCTTTTCCTCCTGTCACAATCATGTGTGGAGCTAACCCAGCCATACCCACCACTCTTGCAGCTGTGCTGGGAGAATCCAGGTCCACAGCTTCAACTACTTTTCTTTGTAGCCAAGCATTAGGAGAAGAGCACCACATGGTCCATTCTGAAAATATCTCCAAACACAGGGACAAATTTGGCATTTTTGCTTGTTGGGAACATTCAGAAGGCAACATTGAGTCAGTCAAGCTCTGGCTCACATGATCCACACTTCAACTACAGTCATCAAGGGCACAGCCAATCCTCTGTGGGCCCTCCCAGCAGATGAGGCCAGCAGGGCCTAAGTGTGCCACGGGCCCTGTACTGCCCAGGCACACCCACCCTGCCAAGAGTGGTTGGCTGCAAGTGAACAGAGTGGCCTGGCTTCAAAAGATGGTGTGAAATGACTGCTGACTGTAGACACTCCTCCATGGTGCTTCTTGGTCAATGCTGCCTTGACTCATGATAAAGCTAGGAGAATACTTCTAAAGAAATAACAAACAAAACCGAAGTTGTCTAAATCCAGTGAACTAGCTAACTAAGAAAGTAGTTTCTGGTAAAGAGAACAGCTGCCTGGAAATAGTTTGTGCTGGGTGAAGCATGTCCAGAGTTCTTGCCATTGTGCTCTTGACCTTACTTTTAGTAACGGATCCAAATCAAACTCAAACCTCTTCAGCGAATGTCAACTCAAATCGGAATGCTTTAGAATTCCTCTAATAATCACACATTAAGCAGCAATATATTGAAACTAAACTGTGATTGTCTCATAATCATTTACTTCACAGTGTTCACCTAGAAACTGATTAGAGAGAATTGCCTACTGCAATTATACCTGGAGCTTGAGATCAGTACCACAGTTGCCTTAGCCAATTCTACCATTTCATCTCTGAACTTGACTTCTGAGATTTCACCTGCCACACCTTCAGAAACAAAAAAACTAAGAGTGGCATTCAGCCCCCATCCCTTCTATGCCTGGGCTGGAACCAGCTGATACACTTGTTGCCACTTCAATTCAAAAAAAGATAGTGGCACAAATCCGAAGAAAAGCTCCTTAAAAAACCAAAAAGGAACGGCAGAAAAATCCACTCAGGTGACTCCATCTGTTCTTCAAAGTGAAGAAGAAAAACTGCACTATTGGTATCCCACAGTGCAATCAAGTATGTCTTCATTGTTATTTAATGCTTTTCACATTAGAAATGGCCACATAAGGAGTCTTTACTAAAACTGGTTACCCTGCAACATAGCACATTCAGTACCTCTTCAATACGTTTTTTTTTACCAATGCCCACTTCCCATCTCATCATCTCATCTCATCATCTCATCATCTTGTCTCGTCTCGTCTCATCTCATCTCACTGTCCTCACTAACTATATATACTCTCTCTCACTGCTTATACCTGTGCTTTCACAAAAAATTAGTATCCCCAAAATCAAAATTTTCTGTCCTCAAGCCCAGGTCTTCTGTTTGTTGTTAGCTTCTCTGTTACTATCAGCATACCTAGTCAAAGGGAGATTCGAGAGCTGAGAAGGATTATGTCCACCAGTGACCCAATCCAAAGCCAGAAACCAGCTGTAGGCTAATAGGCCACATATTCCAATCAAAAGTAATTTCTTAGTAAGAGACAAAACCCAAAGTCAGCAGGTCTTTTAGTCTTACTGAAACCATGCAAAGCATTCCCACTGCCTCTTAAAAATAAATAAATATATAAGTTAACATGACCTTCTAAGCAATGCAGTAGAGTTCCAGTGTGAGAAGCCCATTTCAAGACTTAAGGCCAGGAACAAGCGCTCATCAGACCAATACCTTTTTGTGCGTACGTCTGCAACTACTGGGCCTGTTTGGCATAACACTTCAAGGAATGAAAAGGCAAACTCACATATTAAAAATATTGATGAAGTCACATGACAAAATTAAACACAACAAAGCTTGTCAGGTGTCTCTAAACCATGACATTGTTCTTTTGGCCTCAGAGTTTCCAATTCAATGTTGGCCAGCAGCACCAAATAAGTTAAAATGTTTTTTTTATAACCCCAGAGTGAACAACAAGCACCACTAATCAGGAATTAAAGATAGCTATGTATTAATTTGAATAAAGATCTCTTGCTAGCCAAACAGCAGGTAAACTCAGGTCCACTAGTCTCTGCAAAAGGTGTCATAAGCCTTTTGGTAACTAACTCTTTGGGTGAGAGACTGTAGAGATAAGCTGGTCTTTTAAAAACTGCCCAAAGATTTTCTTCAAAACAAATATTTTTATAAAAGTTTATGTGCCAAGCTATCTGGAGTTACTTTAATAATTTAATACCCAACAAAAAAGTGTCATCAGTTTCCTCCTTCTGCTCCTTCTGCTCCTTCGGCTCCTTCTGCTCCTTCTTCCTCTTCTCCTTTAACAACTAAGGTACCTATGAGAAAAAAAAGAGGAAAACAAGAGGAAGACATAGTTAATCATGATTTGTCTGAAAGCTTATCTATCCTTGGAAAGAGTCGAGGGCTGTATTTCCTGCCTGTTTCTAACCAACATCTGCATACCTCAACTGGTCTTAACTAGAGAAGCTTTCAACTGATGAGCTCCTCTGTTGGATGTATCTCCGACTTCTTGGGTAACGGAATAAAAATGTACTAAAGCATGATCTGCAAAGATCAGCCTCACTTGGTCTTTGGGAGATGCACCAAGTCAGTTCAACTGCTAACAACCAATCAGCACATCAGCCTTCTCTTGTGGGGTCCCTGCTTTGTGCTGCCTTTTCCAGAACATATATGCCCAAGTTTTAGTGTGGTTAGTAAGTCTAACCCAAGGGCTCTTTTTGCCCACAAATATGTACCCTATTCTTTTTTTTGTTTTACATTCAAAACTTTTCCTTCAACAGCAAATGGACCACTGCAGGCCATCCTTCCTAGCAGTGCAATTCTCTCATCAGGCTTCCACTTCCTAACATTTTTTTTTATTGCAGTTGATCTGGTTTTAGATAGAATCTGGTAATAGATTTCCCATCCACCACTCCCCGTAGTGAAGCTGTCTTCTCTTGTTGACATGCCTCCCCTCTTGCCTTTCCTGCTATTATTGTGACTCTGTGTCAGTGTTACCACTCCTGCTCCGTTTCATTGCTTTAGGAAACAGGGGATAATAGTGAACATCTCCATTGACAGGAATTAACATACTTAAAAATAGATTTCAAAATTATCTAATTTTAGTCATTAAATGGTTGAATATCTTTTCGTACCAGTGTCTTAAATAGGAGAGGACAGCTCACACATTGAGGCTTACTGCAGTAATGGAGGGGGATATTCAGGCATTTAGGAAATTTGCATGCAGTTTTGAGAATTTGCCCTTGCATCGAAAGCGAACTAGAGCATATCCTTGTCCATCTCCATTCTCTCATGTCACCTCTTTTGTTGTTGTAATTCAATATGGCAGATGAAAGCCTTGTTAACTTATTTAATACTAAACCTTTCCATTCCCCAATAGGTATTTGATAAAACTATTGGGTGACTACAGAATAATGCCCAACTGTAGGTTGGAAGACCACTTGGATTTAACACTCCAAAATCCATCAGACACCATGGCCAGGATGTCAGTAACTACTTCTGAGTGACTCTGAAGAGGAAGGAGGAATATTAATTTCATGGGCATACAAATGCATCTCTGAGGTTATGTTTAAGTTCCCTGTGGTTGTTTTTACATTAAGCTTTTAACTCACCCCAACTGCCTCATGCCCCGAACTCACCATCCAGCTTTTTCAGCTTGGGTACCCGTTTGGTTGCTTCTTCAATCCAACTGTGCTGATCAGTGGCAAATTTCTCTTGTAGTGGATTGCCTACAAACACCAGCTCCTCTAGCACTGGCAGCTCTGCCAATCTCACAAACTCTGCTGCAACCACAAAGGTGAAAACACCAATCAGATTGTGGAATATGGAAAGTACATCTGCACCACACATTCCTTTCACACTCAGTGCAGACATAAAGAGCATGGGATATAACAGCAGATGGACTCCTTGGGCTCCGACTAATGTCACGTTAAAGAAGTGGGATGTGTTTTAAAAGAGGTTGGAGAAAGATGATTCAAAGCATGAACTTAATTTGACTTAAAAGTTAAATTCTATATTCTGACTATTTTTACTCTCTTGCATGAGTGGATGTTTAGGGATTTTGCACATGTCTGCAGACTTGTCAGTTAAAATCAAAGCTCCATGAGATACAGCATTATTTTTCACTTTGTGACTTAACTCATGCATTCATCATACTACAGAAGTCTCTCAGGAATGGAGATACATGGCTTACCCCAGTCTTTCACCAAATTATTTGACATATAAAGAACCTTCAGTTTCTTCATTACACGGATACCTCTCAGTTTCTCAATTAAGTTGTATGAGATCCACAGCTCCTCTAAAGTTTCAGCAACTGCCTCCTGGAAAATGACAGGACTACTCAGATAAGCAGAAGTACATCTTCCTTATTATTTATGTTCTTTCTTCACATTCTACAGGTCACCTCATGTGAGAAAATACTAAGGTATATTGGTCTTCCTTCCTTTCCCTAATTATTAGGCATGGCAAATGCTCACGGGAATTAACAGGCAAAGTTATATATGCATATATATGTCAGGAGGACAGAAATTGCTATATTAGAATAAAACAAGGCATATCTGACTGGAGTAGTTCTTAAGGCATAGGGGCAGAGGAGACAAATCTGCCTACTTGTGCAATGCAAGCATGTGTGAAAAGAATGCAATTCAACAACTGCTTTGGAAGGGATGTTACACAGTGTGAAAGAATTATTCCTTATGGTATATTCTCGTATGTTTGTATTTGCTGGCCAGAAATCACATTCATAATTCTCTCAAAAGAGAGGTTTTTTAGACCAGTCATTACACACTAGCTCTGCAGCTCACACTTAAGAGATCTGGCATCTCTGAAGGTGAGAACAACTTTGAGGAAAAACAGTATCTATTGAGAAAGAAAATAATTTATATATTCATTTAAAAAATACTGACTGAAAAAAGTATTCTTCTGTCTTGAATTCAAATGTAACAAAATTGATCCAATTTTTTTCTTAACTAATTTTCCCCTACTAGGTAGACTCAGTCCTGCCACCATGAACTCTAAAGCCATACTGCTCTAGGTGCCAGTTAACATAAAAAAGATTGACTCTCAGGAAGTGTGTGTTTACAGGACTGCCTATATTTGTATTAAAGATGCACAACCTAAGCATCTTAAAGATGCACAACCTTTCATCTTAAAGTAGAAAATTCTGCATGCAAAAATCTGTAGGAATTATATTCATGTAAAGCCAGTGGAATTTAAATGGCTTTACAGATAGACAGTAAAGTAAGTATTTACAATAAGTATTTAACGTTTTCAAATAGAAGTTCTTTCTGATCATCTTTATTAAAGACAAAATCTCTCCTTCTAAAATTTTTCTGCATAGTAAATTTAGGTAGCAAAATTTCCAAACATTAAAAGAATTTAAACCAAAAAAAAGTGAACGATTATCTGAAAATTCAGAAGTGATGTGTAAGAGGGAGAACAAATGATAGCAAAAGGAGAATATAAAAGGTTAGTGCCTAACATTTTATTCAATTAATTTTATTGAATTCAGCAAAGACTTGTATGAACACAGGGGAATTACCTCCTATTCTATTTTGTACTAAAAAGTACATACCAATCCATTCAAGTTCTTTATGTTATTTCTTCCCAAAGACAGAATCCTCAAATTTTCTGTAATAAATTAAAAAATAATCTTGTTAATAAACAGGGGTTTTTTTTGTTTGTTTGTTTGTTTTAATAAGAAGATGCTGTGAGTCAGGTAAAATGCCATATTCTGCTTACAAACTACATTCTGAACAGGCTGCCTTAAGAAAGAATGACCTAACAGAAATAAATCCTCTTGACCTAAACAGATCAGCAGGAATTGATGCAGGGGAAAGCTCAGAAATACACTCATGAATACAAAGCTGCTCATGTGTAGGTTACCTAGTTGAAATTCTGTTTTGATAAATACTGAACAAAACTTATTATTTCACCTTGCACCTGAACTCTAACTGCTGACTTGCTTCTTTTGATCTTACATAATTCATATCCCTTCTTCTCCAGGCAAAAGTGGTTCTGATCTTATTTTGAGGCAGAAGATTTGGTTTCTATACTAGAGGCAGCATATAAAGTTGCCCTACAGATGCTTGATGAGAGACATTCAACTTAGTTCTAGTTTGTCTGGCTTTAGCATCAAATACTTGGCATAGACTGGATGTTTTGAATCTACATTAATATATATATTTAAGATGTTTTAAAGGCTTTTAATGTTTTATCCCACTAAAAATGTCGTTGGTTTCACTTCTATGTATAACTGCTTAATTATTTTTTCTCATTATAGTTACTCAACTGAAGTATTACAGAACAGTTATTTGGAAAGACTATCGGAATATTTTTCTCTGACTAGCATTTCCAATTCTTTTTAAGTCTGAGCTTATTATGAAGAGAAATAAGTTCATCAAGCTCTTTGACAGATCTCTTGGTGTGCCGCAGGAAAGGATGAGATTCCATGTTCCTTATCTATCCAGGTGGCATTTTAGTAGGAACAGAAAAGCCTGGAAGCTTCACTTCAAAACCTGCAGCTCTTTGCCAGCCTCAGTCAGAGTCTTGAGAAGACCATTAAGGCTTCTGTTCCAAAGTCAGTAACCCAAGAGTTTCAAAGACAGCTGTCCAAGAAAGAGAAACTCAACTTCTAGACAGGTGGGATCCATTTATAAAGTATGAACAAAATGAAACCAAGTATCCAATCCTCTGCAAAGTGCAATGACATTTTTCCAGCCAGGTCTACAACATTCCAACCTCACTGCAACCAATGATGCATTTGCAGAGTTGTTGAACTGCAGACTGTCTCCATCAGTGGAAAATGGTCATGACATCACTCTAGAACTGATTGGGTGTTGAATAGCACAGCAAGGCCCATGAGAGGGTACTGAAGTGCTTACTGAATGGAATTTTTTGATTGTTGCACTGTGAGACAACTGTCAAGGCTAGTGCAGGGACACCTGCTGCAATACACCACTGCTGCTCAGCATGCATTCTCCAGTAACATTGGTCATTTTAAAGGTCACTTGTAATGTTCTACAAGGAGGGAATAAAAAAGAATAACAACAAGTATAAATAAAGCTGGACACATGTAACAAATGATGGCATATATCCTAATCAGGCAACTAGAAAACAAACACAATGGACAGCTGGCTTGTCACTTACTTAGGTTGTTCAAGTTGGCGATTCTATCGATGCAGTTTGTAGACAGCGATAGTTTCCTTTAAAAGCAAGAATAATCAATGCACAGTATATAAGGGATCACTACATAGGAAGAGTTCCATGTCCCAGCACCACTGCATTAGAAATAATTATATGTTCTTGTCTCATTCGATAGTAAACTAACTGGATGTGTAAACAGACTCAAAATATCCTCAAACCATTAAGATTTCTTCAACTTTATTTAGCTTCTGGGAAAGAACCATGAGTTACTTATATGACATAGTGGATTATCTTTTGATGCCTAGCCTTATCAAATGCATGGATGTTTATTTCTAAAATTATTATAATCTCTTTCTGAAAGTCCTGCTCAAATTGCCTCTTTTTTTCATGAATTTTGGAGTGAATCATAAATTTGCCATTTAGCTGATAGACTCCAAACACAGATCTGTAATTGTACTGATAAACAGTATATGATTTTTCTGGGGACAATACAGAATCTACCCTAACACCTGAGTTAAGTTATAGGGGTCTTTGAATTAAAAAGGGCAACTGTGTGCAGACAGAGAAGCTCAGCTAAGACAAAAAAAAAAAGAGAAAGCTGCAGCTTTGACAGACACACTTAAACACAGTAAATACATACTTGCAGTGGACAGCAGAAAAACTGAAATGAAGAGAGGAGAATATTTTGTTTCCAACATGTTTTTCATTGAACTTACTCGCAGTTTACAAGAGCAGAGAGAGCACCATCCATCTTTTCCACAGGAGGAACCTGCCCATATAATTTCACTTCCTTTGCCTCTGAAGCCTTCTGGCCACTTTTCTCTTCCTAAAGAAAAGAGAAGGTGAGGAAGAGACTCACTGCTACATACAATTACCAAAAACTATTATACTAAAAGAATTACTCCATAAGTGATTACTATAGAAGTAAATCCAATATTCTACTGGAAAGAGAAAGCATTTTGAGCACTGTTATCAAGATTCCTGCTGATGTACCATAGAAAGGGTAAGGCTAGCTTATTTTCAAGATAACGAAATAACTTACATTACACATGCTGGTTTTTAAAAGTTGTGTAACACGAGCAATTTAATGGAGTCATCTGCCATAAAGAATGGAGAATAGATGGAAGGCTAAAATTCTGAATTGAGATATTTCCATAGAGACTGACATACAGGAGACTGACATACAGAAACCTCAGCAAAGGCCAATCGATAGCAGAAGCAGATTTAAAAGTTCTGACAGAAATGTCTCCTTCCCACTTCACCCAAAAATCTCAGAACTCATGCCTGGCTCACAACACAAACTGAACACAGGGGAATGTGTTTTGGGGGAGAACCTCAACAGATTCACAGTGTTAAGAATCTTAAAAAAAAAAAAAAAAAAAATTCTAATTAGCCATTAAGAAAGAGCGGGGGAAGATGTCACACTTTAGAGAATACAACAAAAGACAGATTTCCTATTTACAACCTAGGCTGATAATTCAGAGCCTTGAAAAAATGGATATAACTTTGGCATTTAGGTTTATGAAAAAATATGGTCTATTAAAGCTTTTAAAATTCTGAAGTGATGGCAATTATTGACTAAACACTTGGAACAAGTATCTATTTAGATACTATTTAGAGAGTAGCAGCAGTTTTGACAGCTGCCTCCCTGACAGCACAAAGGGAGCATTTTGTTAGTTCACTCAGTGTTCAGTGCAAGGACTGGAGGTCCATTAACAAAGGGGAAATCTTGGCACTTTCAAAACAAGGACTCTTGTTTTCTCCTCCATTTCATGCATCTACTGAAAAGAGAGATAGCTGAGTGTGCCCCAGTTTATTTTGGCTACTTTGTAATTAAATTAATCATATCTCATAAGTCTTTTAGTATCCCATGGCAGAACATAAGGTTTTGATAAAATTATTTTTCCTCTTATGCACCCAAAATACTTCAGAAATTTTAATTTAATTTTAAAAAATCATGTTGTCTTGTACACTTCTTTTTATTCCAGTTTCTGTCCAAATTCAGTGTGACAGTATTTTTACTAAAAATTAGTGATTTAGCAAGTAAGCACATCAGATATTTTGCTGGAATATGGTGATACATGTTCAAACAAAATAACTATATCAATGTCAAACTTCCATTTTCTTTTCTAAGAACAGTACTCTATGTATTTGTATTTACACTCAGTTTGTAATCTATCAGCTTATACCAACAAATTAAAATACATTTTTCCTTAAAAACATGAAAGGAAGAGAGTTTCCAACACAGACTGGGCCAGCAGTGAGCACCTGCAGGAAGAAAATTCATCCGGCTTGCCAAGTACTTCTGTAAGCAGCTGCACAACCACAATATGCTACAGAGAAAGTATAGGTAGAACAGACATGCTTTCTTAAGAACAGGTTACATGTTTGCCAAGTTGAAGCTGCTTTGATTTCAAGTTGCTTTGATTTAACTGTTGTCACCCTGACTGTAGGGCATAGGTAAACCCTTATGCCAAAGGGAAGAAAAACATTCGGAATGCAACACAGCACCGAATGCAATTGTACAAGTCACATGGACCCAGATTAGGAAGAGTAAAAGGAAGATTTAGACCCACCCCCAGTAACTTGAACAGAAAAGGAAATTCAGCAATTTATGCCTAATGTTAATGGAAACTCACTGACACAGGCTGAGTCTGTCTAAGAGACGTGACAGAGGAGCAAATGAAAAATAAACCTGTAATAGGAAACATGGAGCTGAAGTTCTGGAAGGCAGAAAGAGTGAGGGAAGAAAAGCAAACTTTTTAATACACAGTTCATACCTCCACTAATGCTAATGTCTGCAAGTTGTTGCATTCTAGTTCTTACTAGGAGAGCAGAGGTGATGTTTGTGGGATATACCAACAAAACTGGAAAAACCCTGAAATACTGAAGGTACTAAACAATGATAAAACTCAGAACTGAAGTGGGCAGTGTACCTGCCCATGCTATCACATCCAGATCTTCTAGAGACCAAAACATGTAAAAGTCCAGTCTAGCAGCTGGCCAGAATTAGCAGGGAAGTGTATGTACACCCAACAGCACATGTGTGCCTTCATCTAAAATTCAGAGACTAGGGAAAGATTCTTACTGGTTTTAGTGGACAGTGAACCTGACCGTAGAGCATCCTTCATTATCATTTGAAATTACATCTGCATCCTTGCCAACACACAGCTTTCTGGACGACCAGGTCAGCCACCACCAGACAAATGAGTTTCTGTATTAACAGTGTACTTTAAGAAGAAAAAGACCCAGGAAACTCATTCTGAGTTAAGCTTTGCACAATATGAGGGACCATATATCAAAAGACATGTAGAAGTTTCACTGCACTCAGTACAGTGAGAAATTCATGCTTGTTTATTCTGTGGGAAGGACTGCACTTGGGTAAAGTGAACAGAGCATAATTAAAACAGAATACATCCCCAACTTTGAATCTCTTTGTGGCTTCAGGTCAATGCATACTCAGCAGAACAAGGCAGGAAAGCAAAGCAGACTGATCTTTACCAGTTGTATCAATTTAACAGGAACACACAGAAAGTCCAACAGAATGTACTATACAACAACAACTGTAATCATCATTTTACTTTGTACAACTTCTTAAAGCAGATGTTTCAAGCAAACATATTTCTACAATGTATAAAAGAGAAAATTAGCTGAATACCGTCAAACCCCATGCCGCTAGACACTGTTCTAATACTTACCCATCTGGCTAGAGCTTCTTTGATGGTCGTTGCTTTTGCCTAGAAGTGAAGGAAACTTAAGTGAATATTCATAGAATTTTTTAAGTGGCTTGTTCACTGCAAATCTGTTTCTTTTCCCTTCCCTCTTCCTATCCTGCCTGTTTGCCCCCCTTCTGCCACTCTCCTGTATTATCTTAGGTCAGTCAAGTCAAAGAAGTTGAAATGCCCCTGTGTCCTGTAATTTTGTTTTCTGGGGTAATTTGCTGCATTTTCAGAAGCAAACAATGGGCTTAATGTCAGGACATTATCTTCCTGATCTTGCTCTCTGCCCCATGGCACACTGCTTATTAGCTTTTATGGTGAAATTCAGTTAAAAGGCATAAGAAGTTACTGCATTGAAAATTGCGGTCTAATGCTCTTAAACCTTCGCACTTTCTATTGTGCATTAGCAATTTCCTGTCTGAAAGCAAGTCTGTGACCAGAAAATGATAAAGCCTCCTAAAATTCACTGAAGAAAATGAGGTACATCTTGCCAAAACTCAAGAGCAATCTGAATTATATATATTTGGGGTTTCTTTCCAATTGTTTTGTATTGGGTTACACCATGTGATGTGAAAACACGTATTATTCAGTTTGGAAAAACCTGAGAGCTGCTTTTTAAGGCTTTTTAAGGACTGAGCCACTGACCAACTTTCTCTTGTCACTAACTCTTACTTTTCCACCTCACATCAGAGTCTTAGTGAAACACATAAAAGATATCCAAAACAGTAGTATATAAACAACATGTTTAACACTTCTCTAAACATTAAACATATTCCAAGATGTCTTTTGGATTAAAAAGGTTTCAAAGATCAATCTTTTGCAAACAGTAAAAGATCAACAGCCTTCTTTCTACAAATACAGGAGGACTCTAGTTTTGGCATCTCTGTTGCTCTTAATCATATCAGGATGTGGATAAAAGCAGCCTTTCAGGTAATCAGGTATATAACCCCCCTACACTGTAAAAGTTGAAAGCAACAAACTAACTTCCCCCAAAAATCTTACAGGCAGCCACCTCAGTCACAGAGCTTTAGTGTTGGGTACTTTACTCTGGACCACAGGAAACTCTGGTCCCAGCAGTAAAAGGCAACAGCTGAAGCAGCTGTATATAAGAAAAGGCTACAGCCACTGAACACCCAGCAACAGCCTAAGAGCCAGCAACACCAGGGAGCCTGGGCATTCATCTCAAACAGCAACATGCACCTCTATTGATACATCCTCAGATGTTCCAGCTGTTTCTGCCCACTGACAGGCATTCATTTCAACCTGGTCTATACCAAGTGATAGCTAGCTCTAAGCCCCATTGCAGATGACTTGCAAACTTCCCAGCAGCAGCTTCCCAGTGTCTGCCAGAGATGAACATCTGCATGACCTCCTCTGGTTCAGAAGATCATGTCCCTAAGTTCCCACCTACAACAGCCTCATTCAAGCCAATTAACAGGTACCAGTGGGCAGGCAAAAACAGCCGGCTTCCAGTTGGTTGGGGTTTTTTGGGCAGCTTCATTGCCTTTTTCATAATTATGGCAACAAATCACTCATGTTGAAGGCAGACATACATTTGTAAGAACAGTGCCTGCTGCTGTTTCAAAGTCATGCCTAAAAACAGTTTGGACTTTAAAGCTACTGATCCATGTGAGCCAAGGAGCAGCTTCTTCCCTGACGTCTGCTGACTTATCTCTGCTGATTTGATGAAAACATAGACATCAGCACAGCAGGTTATCTGGAGAGCACATATCAGGGACTTCGTTTTCTTTGAGGTGCACTTGAAATTTCTGTAGGTAAATCAGAGTATCTTCTGCCATGGGAGGTTACTTAAGGGAAACTTCCTCCAAGAAGCTTATCTGCAGGGTTCTTCTACCTGCTTATTGAACAATTTTCTACAGGTATTTAGACTACAGAAAGTCATGATACTTAAAATATTCAACATGCCAAGTGACCAGTGGTCACCCTGAAGAGTCACCATCAAGATGGCAGGAACAAGAAACAGAATCTCCGAAGTAGAAAAATAACCACACCTGTACTAGCAATAGTTGTAACAAAAGATGTATTTACCCCCCTCCCCAAAACATGACAGTTGGACACATAGTATTTACAAAATTTAGACCGCCAGGAAAAAGCAAACCAGCGACACTTCGCCTTTATTTGCAGACATTTATTTGTATTTTAAACAGATGAAATCGGGATTGCCCAGCAATAGATACCGAACTAATCGCTGTAAGTGATCGCCGACACTGCCGCCTTAAAACCACGTACTAACTGATGTTTGTGAGTCTGCGACTCCCCTCTTTCCCGGCTTATCTCCGCAGTCCCTTTCCCAAGGCACGGCACCAGGCCACGGTCCCCCTCAGCCGCCGCCCCGAGCCCCGCGCTGCCCCCCGGACGGCTGTGGCCGAGCCCGGGCTGCTCGGCGGGGCCCGGCCCGCGGGGGGCTCCGCGCCCCTCCCTCACCGCCACCGCCGGGCCCCGGCCCGGGACTCACCATGGCGCCGTGGAGACGGCCAACGCTCCGGTTGCTACGGGCGCGGGGAACGCCCCGCCCGGAACTCGAGCGGCGGCGGCGGCCCGCGGCGCCTTGTGGGACCGGCGGGGCCCTGCCCGGCCCGGCGCTCACGGCCCGGCACGGCGCTCACGGCGCTCACGGCCCGGCACGGCGCTCACGGCCCGGCACGGCGCTCACGGCGCTCACGGCCCGGCACGGCGCTCACGGCCCGGCACTGGGCTCACGGCGCTCACGGCGCTCACGGCCCGGCCCGGCGCTCACGGCCCGGCGCTCACGGCCCGGCGCTCACGGCGCTCACGGCCCGGCGCTCACGGCCCGGCGCTCACGGCGCTCACGGCCCGGCGCTCACGGCACGGCGCTCACGGCCCGGCGCTCACGGCCCGGCGCTCACGGCGCTCACGGCCCGGCGCTCACGGCACGGCGCT
Organism: Sylvia atricapilla; assembly: GCF_009819655.1. Lineage (NCBI taxonomy): Eukaryota > Metazoa > Chordata > Aves > Passeriformes > Sylviidae > Sylvia > Sylvia atricapilla. Next base: position 27,061,007 of record NC_089145.1, read on the forward strand.
CACGGCCCGGCCCGGCGCTCACGGCCCGGCCCGGCGCTCACGGCCCGGCGCGGCCTGGGGAAGCCCCGCTGCAGCTGCGAGGGCCCCCGGCTGTGGCCGGTGCAGCTCGTTCATCTCCCCGAGCACTCGTCTCAATGGAATGTGATGGGCCTTCGGCCTGGCGAAGAATCGCTGTGGCGGGTTCCGGGCTCCTCAGTACAAGGGGAGCTACTGGAGAGGGGAGCGGAGAGCCACCACGGTGATGAGGGGTCTGGGGCCTCTCTCGTGTGAGGGGGGAGGGACCTGCGGGACCCTGGCCTGTTTCATCTATAGAAGAGCTCATCAGTAGATAGGAGTATCTCAAAGGTGGGTGCCGAGAGGATGGCGCCAGACTCTTTTCAGGGATGCCCAGTGACAGGAGAAACGGCCTTAAGCTGAAACACGAGCTTCACCTTAACATGGAGAAGCTCTTTACATTGAGGGTGGCAGAGCACTGGAACAGGCTGCCCAGGGAGCTGTGGAGTCGCTCTCTGGAGACGGTCCAAACCCACCTGGACACATTCCAGTGTAACTTGCTCTAGGTGACCCTGCCTTAGCAGGGTTTGACTAGGTGATCTCCAGAGGTCTCTTCCAATCCTAACAATTCTGTGAATGTAAACCAATATAAATAACGTGGCTGTAATTAAAGCCATTATCAGGCAGTTTATTTTATACTTCAGGAAACAGGTACACATTCTTCAGAGTGCCTGCAGCATCTTGAGTCCCCAGGTAGCATTGTAAACATACAAAATGCTAGTGCAAAAGTTGTCTGGTTTTCAACAGGTCCTTCTATTAATTATTTTGTGCAGGAAAGCCTGACTCATTCACAAAAAAAAAAAAAAAAAGGCTCTTCACAGTACTGTTACATTATTTTTATTTTTCCTCATTTAAAAACAAAGTATCATTCACTTTTCCAAAATAATATCTAACATCAAATTCTTACACATGGTTGTTTTATAGTAAAGGAAGTGTTTTACTTCTTTTTCAAATTGCATATATCACAAAAGCTAACACTGTGCTTAAAAGCTTGTGCTTTAGAAATCAAGTCTGAGCACTCTTAATCTACCTGGGGTTTTTTTATTTACAACTCAGCATTTACTTCCTGAGCCTCCAGATTGCAATCTTGCATACTAATGCATATGCTGAGGTAGGACTGCAGTGTGGAGTTACAGGTATTGGCACTGGGAGAGTGACAAGAGGAGGGATAGGGGAGGTGCTGCTCTTGCACAATTAATAACAGCTCCAACTACTGAAGAGACACAGGATGAGCCAGGAACCATCACACAACGGACAACCCTTTCTCCTACAGTTGCCACTTGAAATGAGTCTGGCAAAAAAGGCAGGGTGACAGGTATGGGTGACACCAAGGAACACACTGCAGCAGGCTCTGGTCCTGGACTTCTGGGGCTGCTCATGTTAGCAGAGGTTCAGGCACCAGGTATGACTTGGCAAAAGCTTATTTAGCTGGTGAGGGAGTTTAGAGACCAGGCAAGAAAAAATCTTGTGTGAAATTAGCACGATGGAGCTTCTCTTGTAAAGAATGGATGGATAAATTGTTCGGTTGGCATTGATTGTGTGTGAAGAACATGTGACTTTAATCAAATGATAAGGAATACTAAGAGTTGCAGAAAGCTATTGAGACTGAGCAGCAGCATAATGACAGTTAACTGGAGAGAGATCCCTGAGAGCAAAGCAAAACTGAGTACCACTAATGAAAGATTTGTATCTTCCTGGGCAGCTCTCAAACTGGTCTGACAAAATGGCTTTGAAGGAGAAATTTTTTTGATAGAGGCCCTCCGTAAACAGGCCTTCAGCACTGACACCATTTCAGCAAGACCCTCTTGAGAGATCAACTCATTTGGGAAGAAGTTGTTTCTTTCTATCTGGATGGTGGGGGAAAAAAACAAGGCACTAGCCAAAAATGAACTTGGATGAAAAAAAAAATAATAAATCTCTGGCAGTCATGGAAAAGCTATCCTAGATTTGGCTTTGGGTGCTTTTTTTTGGAGAGCATTGTTAGTTTGGTTCTGAGTTATGATTCTGAGTTAATCACCACCATAAGGTGACAGCTTTTTACAGTCAGTTTAAATCTACAGGCTAGGTTTTCTGTCTCCCAACTCTGCTTCCTCCCTAAGAACAGCTGTCAGCATCTCTTGACATCATTACTCAAGAGTTCCACAAGTAATTAATCCCTAATTTGATGGCTGTATTTAGACATGCTCTAACCTATCCAACAGAATCTTAATACCCTGAGTGTCAAACACCAATCCAAGACATTACAGGAACAGACAGGTACATGCCCAATACAAGACATTTCTAGTACTGCCATTTTCCTTGGATGACAAGGAAAAGTACTCTTCATTTTCCCATTCAGCACATAGTTCTTTTTTGGAAAGAAACAGACTGTGTCACCAGAAGACCACAATGCTAAGTATACAAGCCTCATTTCAAGTAGGTATCTCCAGCTTTGTATAAATGGAAAACATTCTCGAAGTGTTTATGGCTGTAAATATAAGAATTCTGGGGTAAGGCAGCTTAGGACTCAAAGCCAGAGTCATTCATGATTTGGATGTCTACGTTTATCCTCCATCACTGCCAAGGTGTGATCCTGCCTGTCACTGCTGAGGGCGCAGGCTGCCTGTTAACATTCTCTGCGGTACAAATACTGCAAGCAAGGAAGTACCTACTACTCTCTTCAGGTACTTGTTTCTTCATATCATGACCACTTTGAGCTGTCAAATTTGCACCATAGTGCAGCCTGCTTGTTGTTTCACATCTCCTCTGTTTACTGAGTTAAATTAACTTAGGCTGCTCCAAATAAATCCCTTTCTTTTTAGATTTATACTTGTAACTAAGTAGTAATTTGGTTATTTTCATATTTCAAGGCTTGTCTCAGTCAATCTCTTCAATTTACCAGTCATCACCAGTCATTTTGGTGGCTCAAGTTCAGTCCTTGCAGATCTGCAACAGCTTGCATGTGCTTAAGTGTTCATCCCAAATGCAAGTGCAGAAACTCCTGAATCTTTCCCCAGCAGTGTTCCTGTGCATGGGCATGTGCTTTGCTCTCTCCACCCCCCAGAACAGGCACCCCCAAAACCCGATCCAGAGCTACCTGACAAAATGGAGTAGAAGGAGGATCAATTCGGTGCCCTGCTCCTGGATAACTCAGGAGTTCAAAGTTCTCTTTCCCATGCTGGCGTAGACGCCTGACTGCCAGCTCGGCATACAAGGAGCTCTTCCACATCCGATCATCTTCCCCTACCACTAAGAGAAAGTGACCTTCTGCTTTTTCAATGGGGATCACACTAGGAGAATTAGCAGGATTCGTTGGGTCATCCAGAGCTTCAAAAATGTCAAATACACCGGAGTCAGAGACACTGACTTTCTTCATATCAAAACGCAGCCCGGGTAGAGTCATCTCACCGTAATGGAGGTCTGCAATTGTGTTTGAGCTACAGCCGGAGATTGAGACAGCAGCCACTACTTCTGGCAAGAAGGTGATCATGGAGAGTGCTAATTCTGCCCCCTTCCCAGTCCCAATCACTCCAACTCCTGGTCCTTTCACCTTCAGATAAGATAGGGGGTGGAGAAGAGGGGAATAAAGGAAGCATACGTTATAATGCGATTAGCCATTAATTGACTTTGGAGTTGTTTAATTAAAAAAAAGGTTAGGTTAATTATTGATGTAACCTGTTGGAAAGTGGCAGTCTTGACCCAGGCTCCTCCTGTTTACCATCTTATTTTTTAGAGACACCAAGAGAGATCAAACCCCACAAAAAATGTAGACAGGCACAAGGCACACCTGGTCCCTACTGCATATATTAATGCAAATTTTTTCTTATTTTCCTAAAACAGGTAACAGGAAATTCAAGCACAGTCTACTGTTTCATACATCTCAGGAAAATAAAGTGACCTCACAAATTACATAAACAGCATTTGTCTTGTCTTTGTCTAGCCTGGAAAGTAAAACTGAAAGCAACATCCCACATCATCAAATTCCTTCTTTCAGCTACTATTGAGCAGTGTCATATCATCCTCTCTTAAAACTAATTGCTTTCATGTAAGAAAAAAACCCAAACAAACCAAACATTTTTATCACCACTGGACTCCAGCATTCACTATCCTACTGATCAGCAATCTTTTAGCTCCAGCATGAATTTACCAGACACTTTTTGCTGGAAGAAATTCACTCTCCCCAGTCATATGGGTAAGCCACTATCAGGCCTAAGTTTGACAGCAGAAACTGATACTCAAATATAAAACAAATCACCACCACCACCAAGGCATAACTGCTAAATCCTCCCTAGTCCCAAGAGATCCCTCACTGCACTCACCTTTGGGTGACGCTGTAGGAACCTTGCTGCCTCCTCAAAGTACTCAAGTTTTAATTCTTTCATGACCCTAGGAAGATCTTCAAAGTCAAAATATGGCAGAGAAAGAGCAGCAAAACCACGGGTAGCCAGGAGGCTGGATCTAAATTCAATCAAGCCTCCTTCATCACCATACATGTCAATCACTCCTGGAAAGGGACCATCCCCTATATTAAAGAGAAGAGATACAGAAGGAAAGTTATCAAACAGGACACAAAAAACTATCTGGTGAAGAGTGAGCAACAAAATACAGAATGCTTAAGACATTTGCTATTAGTTAGTCATTATTTTTTCATTTGCACAGCAGAGATTTAAGAGAACCAGTGCTGTATTTCACTTCAGCTATTTCAAACTAAGAACAGGTCCAGGTCCTCACATTCCTGTAAAAATACATGAAGTTACAGGTTTTGCTTAAAAAAAAAATCCAACCAACCAACAACTGTTCGAAATGTATTTTTCCATGTCTTCCGTGTTCTTAACCTCCTACCCTCAGACGAATCATACACCAAGTCTTCCCAAAGTGTCACATCTTAATTAGCAAAGTGCAAGCTCATGACTAATGAGGCAAAAGCACTGAGCCGTTGAAATATGTTCTACAAAACTTACGTAAACTCTGGAATAAACTGCATTGAGCAAAGCCCAACAAAGATAATCCATTGTTAAAATCAACTGGACTTCCTAGCTGTAGCTCAGCATCAGCACTGCAAGACTTGGCAGGAGAGGTGGGAGGACTGTAAGACTTGGCTCCTGCAGAGGTGAGAAGGAAGGCAGAACTGAGAGCTGGATGGGTGTGGTTGTGTGTGCATGACTGATGTACAGAAAAATGTGCACGTGTCCAATCTGTTCCACCTAACTACAGAAATAATCAGAACCACAATTTTAAACAACTGTGCTTTTGCAACCAAGGTCATGTTGTAACATCTCTGTATGCCAAGCCAAGAGATCTTAGGTTGAAAGGCTAAAGATGCTACTTAGTGGAGCTTTAAAGACCCCAAGCAAGCAATTTTTTCCCCCTTCTTTTTTTTTTTTTTTTTTTTTTTTTTTTTTTTCTTTTTTTCTCCCCTCCCTGGCCACCAGATATCTGATGTGCCCTGATCCAGCTCACTACAATCATCTCAGCACAAAGAAGACACTACCTGTACATGCTAAAGAAAAGGTCTCTGGCATTTCAACACACTTTAGAAAAGGTAGTTTTGTATAACACATGCTAAATGGTGGAAACCTCCTGAATTAAAGCATTAAGAAGTCAGAAAGGGACTGAAACATGCTTTTGGGTTCTTACTCGTTCAGTTCTGACCTTTTTCTCTCATTGAAGTTCAGTATTCTACTTGAGAGAAAATATGTTGGGAAAAAGTTATTATAATGCTATGATCAGCAGTAACCTTTAGCTAGTAGCAGCCAGCCTAAATGGCAAGAAAATATGTATTCCACCATCACTCCTATCTGGAAAGCCATGAAGACACCCTTTAACTTGCACAAGGATCCTGGACTGCCTCTCTGAGTGCCTGCACATGGCCAAGTATATGGTTCCTGCAGAGCTCACAAAAAAGCAGGATAAAACAGGATAGACAAATTCACCAACATTCAAAAACAAACAAACCTCCACATCTGTAACTCTTATGTCTGAATTAAGAAATCCCTTTTATATTAAAATAACATCCTAAGCCCACTCATGTCCTCTCACTTTTACTAAGAATGGTCCACATTTAATATTCCTATCTTAAAAATATTTAACGTTTTTTGTCTCTGGAGCAAAGAAGGGTATGATCATAATGCTGTAACTGGATCCTCCATCATGAGGGATGGCATTATCACTTAAGCAATGATTCCAGACTGCTCCACACTATTACAATGCCAGATTTTCTAAAGAGGGAAATGCAGTTTCATCTTGCAGATTTCTGGATTCCCACTGAGCTCAGCAGAAGCCAAACTCATCCTCTAAGGCAGGATAGATCAAAACAATGTCTCAGAGATGGAAAATCCAGCATGCTGACTAAACATCTGAAATTCAAAGTTCAATCTCTGTTGTTTTTTTCCTCAGTGGACTTTGGATCCGTATCTAAATGGATAAAAAAAAAAATCATTGGTTTGGAATGAAAATACTTAATAACTGTAGTGATACTTACAGGAGTTGCCGAACCAAGTGGTTTTAAATTAGAGGTAATGTGGAGGGCAATTCCAGTACCCATAACACTCAGGGAACTAAAAGAAGCTTAACAGATAGCTCAAGTGTACAGACACAATCACTGGTGTAAGGTTTCATTTTCCAACACCACTCACAGACCATCAGAATATCACACCGCAAAGTCCAGTCATCTCATAAGCAGAACAGGCAGAACTTGCCCATAAATCCATTTTGTTTTTATACCACAAAAGTAACCCAACTACCAACTGTCGTAACTGAGGTGAGACATGTATTTTCCAGACTCTCATCTGCTGCTCTGCTTCCTGGCTTGTGTTTCACAGGGAAGAAAAAAAAATTTAATTCAGTCCTGCTTAGGGTAAAATCCTTGGGACATTCAGCACAAGCTCACACAATGAAGCGCATCAGCTTTTCTGGATGTTAGATTTGGCACTCCAGAGCAAACATCAAACCTACTGAAAAACCACAGGCCAGGCACGGCAATGAAGTAAACGCTGCAAGCCCCGTTCTCCTTTAGCTGCGGCCCGTCCCTCTCCGTGCCCGCCCTGCTCGGCGCCGCCGAGGACCAGGCAGGGTGGCCACGCACAAGCCGGGCTCTGTCGCGACAAGCACTTGGGCTATCTCCTTAAGAGTTCAGGGCCACCCATCTGCAGGGCGGCGTTCGGCTCTTAGGGAATGCGGGTGGGCTCCTCGGCAGGGCTTATTTCACGACACTTTCCTCGCCCAGGACAGAGAAGGCGGGGGTCCCGCCGGGCACGGGGCCAAGGTCTAGGGCCGGGGCACTCACCCGGCGGCAGGAAAAGGGAGCCCCTTACGACTCCTTCCTTCAGCCGGATTCTCCGCACGCCGGGGGCCGTGAACAACCTCTGCACCTCGGCCTTGGCCACCACGGGCCCGGGCATGGCGCCGGGCGGGCTGTGGCCCTGGTGGACCAACACCTCCACCTTCAGCGGGGCGCCGGTGCTGCGGGGAAGGAGCCGCTGGTACGGCTTCTCCATGCTGGCGGGGGCGAGGCTCCAAAAGAGCCCCATGGGCTCCACGCCGGTGTAGTCCCCGCCGTGGGAGGCGTCCGTGCCCAGGTGCAGCTCCCCGCGGCTGTCCGCCCGGTAGTGCGCGCACGATTGGAAGAGGCAGCCGCGGTCATCGGCCGCCACCGCCCGCAGGGTCACCGGCTGCCCCGGGCTCAGCCCCGCCACCCGCGTCTCTACCCGTTCGTCCGCCGGGCCGGCAGCGGGGGACACGGCCAGGCTGGCAGCCCGCCGGGCCGGCGGGGTGCGCAGCAGGGCCCGCGCCGGGGCGGCGGCGGCGACCAGCGCTCTCCACATGGCAGCGGCGGTGGCGGGTGCGCGGCGCGGCCTCGCCGCCCGCAATATCGGTACCGCGGCCGCCGCCCCCTCCAGGCGGCCCCAATAGAGAGCAGAGCCCCTCCCCGCCCCCTAAGAGGCCGCCAGCCCCGGGCCGCTGTCGCCTCCCCCAAACCATCCAACCGACGGGAGCAGCGAGCCGTGGGCAGCGGTTAAAGTTTCACTTTAATGCCTTACAAACACAGTGGATGCAAAGCTGTCAAACGGAACAGACGCGCGGGCCACAGCACAGGCCGCATTCGGGCTGCAGGCACTGGCGGGTACAATGTGTTCGGACACGCCGCGCCCTCCGCCCCACGCTTGGGTGCCAAGTGAGTGCCGATGCCCGGCGGGGCTGAGCAGCGGGCGGGCGGCCGGAGCCCCGCTCCGCCAGCGCCGCCCCTCTGCCCCTGCCAGGCCGCCTCACTGCCCCTGCCAGGCCGCCCCTCTGCCCCTGCCAGGCCGCCCCTCTGCCCCTGCCAGGCCGCCTCTCTGCCCCTGCCAGGCCGCCTCACTGCCCCTGCCAGGCCGCCTCTCTGCCCCTGCCAGGCCGCCTCACTGCCCCTGCCAGGCCGCCTGAGGCCCGCACAGCGCTCGGCTGCACGGAGCCGCCCGGCCGGCCCCGCGCTCGGGCTGTTCTCAGCAGCCCGCAGGAGCAGGCAGCCGGGAAATGTATAGGCAGAGAGCTCCGACAGTGCTGCGGATCTCCACAGCGATACCCAGCCATGCTGAGGAGACACCCGTGAGCGGCTCCAGGATGACAACTAACAGGGCCTGTTCTGTTGTTTCTTCACACTTACGAACATCCACAGGCTGTTTAAATGTCTCATTTCTGCTGCGTGCACTCAGAACGTCACATCAAGCTATGGGCTGTTTGTTGCCTATAAATGTGAAGTGTTACCTGAGAGTGCTGGCACAGTGTTGCTACTTTTGGTAAGTAAAGTATTAGATATTTTTAAGGCAGATGCTTTTTCATGGTTTGGGAGAAGGGGAAGGAGCAACAAAGGAGGGAGAAGTGCACAGAGAGAACAGAAAGATTACTGGAGGCAGATTACTCCTTCCAGAAGAACTAGAATGCTGGAACTAGAACACAAAGCTGGGCAATGGCATAAATTTCCTTGCCAAGAAGGCCAAAGCATATTTTCCTCCTGGTTCTCAGCTTGGATGAGTTACCTGTCACTTCAGTTCACACTCAACGCATACACAGCCTTGCCACCATTTGTTTACCACAGCTTATAACCCTGTACTACATAAAACAGGAGCCAAGACCTCTAACCAAGATTAGAGGAGTGTGTGAAAAGGAAGCTGCTTTCTTGCTTTTGCCCACCATTATCCTCCAAGAAACTCAATAGCTTATTATCTGATGTTCCTTGTTCTCATTCTTAGGCATTTAACGAAACAAACTTGAAACACCAGCATCTTCATCTGTAAAGTAACCTAATTTGTATCAGAGCTTACTAGATGTTCCAGATGGCTTGCCTGTGAGGTGTTTACGAAAGAAAGCTTGGATCTGCTGCCAAGCATCTATCTGTGCCTCACAGTGTGCCTTGGGCTCCCCTCCCCACATCACAGGCTTGCCAAATAGCAGGTGCATCGAGGCTGCACACATCGGGAAAAAGGGAGGTTCAATGTAGTGTCCTGCTCCAGGATAACAAACTATCTCAGGCTTTTCTTTCCCATGAGCTTGCAAACGTTTGCTCCCCTCAACTGCAAAGAATTCACTTTTCCAGTTGTGATCATCCTGGCCAACAATGAACAAGAAGCAACACTCAGCCTTCTCCAAAGGGATAAAGCTTTGCTGGTCAGGCCCTTCTAGTGGGTTGTTCAATGCATCAATAATATCAGCAATCCCAGACTTGCCCATCTTGATGCGTTTTGGATTGACACCAAGGGGTGGAATGGTGATGTCCTTGTAGCGCAGCACTGCACCCACATTTGCCACTGAGCCATTGATAAGGGCAGTGGCTGTGATGCCTTTTAGGAAGGAGGCCATGGAGATGCACAGGTCACCTCCCTTTGAGTGTCCAAGCAAACCAATTCCTGGACCTTTAACCTAAAGTGAGAGAAGAGAAACCATAAGCAATGAACCATGGCATGCCACTTCTTTAATATGTTGCCACGTTTGCAGCTCTGTCTGTCCCAAATTTAGACCCCACCTACTGGCATCTGAGGTCCTGTGTGCAGGGTCCATGTCTGAGGGATACTGGGCACTGTTCTGTGCTTGATTGATCATCTAAGCCCTACTGAGACTGCAGCATCATCCTAACAAGGCTACAAGGTTTGGTGCTGAAGCAGTGAGTATAGCTGTGCTTGCAAATGTGCAGTCCCAGATTCACTTTATATAATGCAGTTGAGAGAAGAAGAGGGAAAGAGCAGGGGAGGCCTCCTCTGCTTTCTTTCAGTGTAAGATGCTCCAAGTCAGCAATGACTATGATATTGTCATCACTTACGTTAATGTATTTCTTATATTCAAGGTTCCCCTATTAAGAAGCTGATGTGGGGTAGCAGGTTCCACATAAGCTGCCCTCATAGTTGTCTAAAATGCTTGGTATCTAACTCATAGAAAGCAGTCTGAGGTAGCTTACTCATTAAAATTTATCTTAAAAATATAACCTATTAAAACCATTTTTCTAAGAGACTTTTACAGTTCCCTGGAGTCAATATAGACTGGTTACCTTCATTTTATTTTACACAAGGCAAATTAACTAGAATAGAAAAGTTAAATGACCTTATTGGTGATGAAATCCTGTAAGGATACTGGAAGAAAGTTAGCTAATGCTACAACTCTTCAATATCCAAAGACTCTCAGGGACAAATAGGCTCTGAGACAGCATCTAAATTTAACACCTTCTGTATCTTATCACCAGTGTAATAGGCTTCGAACCCACTGACTTTGAAATATGGGAAGGGCAAAATTAGAAAATATGGCTGAAACTTTGCAACACATTAAAAATGGCAAGAATAGTAATGGAGATGTTAATGGGAGGCAATGGTACTGTACTGCTCTCAAGGGAAAAAAATGCAGGGGGAAGCAATTCTCAGATTTCTTTGGGCAGAGAGGTGGCATGAGCAGTATAGGTTAAGGTGACTAAAAAGCAGCCAAGACCTTTAACAATTACTCATCTTTCTGTGGTTGAGGAAGGTATTTATTTTCATTCTCCAGAGAAACCAAGTGTTGGTTTGTGCAATTCTAGCTACTGTCACTCACAGCTACTTATAAGGAGATGCAGAACTGAGCAAGGTTCTCTTTGAAGAGGTGCTGAATTAGAAAGATCCCTAAGTCTAGGTACTAACTAGCTACTAAAATCCACACTTATCAAATACCAACATTTCGAGTAATTTTAATAGCTTATAAAATACACAGCATCAAATGTGTATTGGTGGACTTCTTTGAGTTTCCTTGGTTTCCCTGAGACCTGGATCACAGAAGATTATCATGTCCTCCACAGCTGAAAAGGATATTTAGCTCTGAAGTACATTCTACAGAGCATAAATCTAAAATCCCCACTGCAAGTCCAGTAAGCCTCCAGGAAACTAGCACCCTGGTTATGACACTGGGCTGAATGGAGTAGAAATTACCAGTATGTGACCAGTGACCACTCTTTCATCTGGCCAGTTCAAAAGGAAGAGTTGAAATAATCTGCCAGAGAGCCGTTGTAATGGGAGTTAAAGATTTAAAACAAATTAATAACAGCCAACTCAACAGTGATGCTGTTTTAAGTACAGCAGCTCTGCTGCTTCTATGGTGTGACAGGACCTAACTAATGAGAGTTCACTGTAGTGAGGGTCAATGAACAAACCTACCTGGGGGTGTTGTAACATATAGTTTACAGCTTCTTCAAAATATTCCAGGTGGAATTCCTTCATCCCTTTGGGGAGATCTTCATAGCCATAGAAAGCCAGAGCCAGCACAGCAAAGCCATGGTTGGCCAGCAGGCATGCCCTGTATTCAGGGAGTCCTCCTCCAGTTCCATACAAGTCAATAATTCCTGGAAACGGGCCACTTCCTGAGAGAGACCACATAACAGGACACATTAACCCACAATTTTTAATTTATATTCCAAATTCATAGGCTTGGGAATGTGTCTTAAAAAACCAAACCAAACCAAACAAACAAAACAACAACAACAAAAAAAACCCCAGCAGCAGAATGGTATTGAGTGTCCTAAATTACTCTGACAGTTTTAATGAAATGGTTACATTGCTGCAAGATTAAACAAACTAGCAAAAATTAGCAGGTCTGCTAATGTTTTAGATAACATCAAGGAACAGGTAGCTGGAAGAGAATGAATCTTTTGACAGTCACAATTAGTTCTCTTTATCATGTAAATTCACTGCAAATTTATCAAACTCTGCTTCAAAAATACCCAGAAGTCTTCTCCTTAGTGCATTTCTCGGAAGGCTGATCCAAAAAAAACTCATCTTCAGATGGTTCCAGCTTCTCAATTTTAGTGTAAATGCACCTCAGTCATTTATTCTGGGATTAAGAGAAGAAAGTATTTGAAACCAGCCTTGCTTACCTGGTAAGGGAAGCACCATGTTAGGTTCATCATGAGACTGAAGTCCAGAGCTGAGAGGGATTGCTGCAAAGTATAGAATTGCTAACAAAGTATAGAAAGGAGGAGGCCAAAAGGGAGGCTTCTATTCCTGCTCAGGAGGGAGGGTGAGGCTTCCCTCTGGTAGTCTGCAGATTAACATCAAACATGGCTAACAAGCAAGAACTAGAAATTCACCTCCAGCCTCAAGGAGACAGATGAAGTCAGAGCAGTCAGAGCCTAGCTGGCACAGCACTTGTGATTTTAGCACTGTCATGAAAGAATTACTTGGGACAGACAGGAAAGAAAGGGGAGAGGGCAAGGCACATAATACATAGGAGAGATCCCCGAGTACATGAGGTTCTAGACTCACACTTAGTGAAAACCTCTGTATCACAGGGGGAAAAAAAGGTGGGATTGGTGAGGGTGTTTGGTGGTGGTGGTGATTGGTGAGGTTACTACAGAACCAAGGGAATACAAGAGATGAGGTTTCCTACAGAAAACTAGCAGGAATCTGAACAGCTGATGGAAGGACAACACAGCATTTGTCAGGCAGTCTGAAAACCTCACAGGTCCTTTCATTATTTTCTGTCAAAAATACTGGCAGGGCAAGTCTGTGCAGTGTTTTCCTTGTCTTCCTGTTCACGAACAGGGAAGATCTGGTGACAGATGTGGTAGCAAAAGGCAACTTGGGCTACAGCAATTAGGACATTACTAAGTTCAGGATGTGCGGAGAGGCGGGAAAGAAGCCACAGGCTTAAACTCTACAGTTTAGGAGAGCAGTTTTCCACCTACTCAAAAGAATTACCACCTGAATTTCCTGGAAAACAGCCAGGTAGAGGAAAGGTACCTTGAAGACTGGCTGACTCCACCTCCCATGGCATGTGGGAACAAAAAGTGTACTGTGATCAGTGTCCTCATGTCTAATAGAAGTCAGTTACACAAACACATTTGCTTCACCACCTGCAGCTGTTCTGTGTGAGGAGTACGGCGAGCAGACCAGAGCTGGTTGGGCTGATCAGGCCACTCCTTGAAGAGTGTACGGGGCCTACTGGCGCAGCTCCCCCTTTGTCCTCTGCCTGGTACGGGGCTCCAGGGGAGCCTGGAGGCGATCTAGCTCCGGGCCTGAGAGTGCGGGGCCGAAAGAAGAGGCAACACCGCGGGAGAAGGAGCCCGGCACAGCCGGTACTCACCTGGGGGCAGGAAAAGCGTCGCCCGGATCCTCCCCTCTCGCACCGGGACTCTCCGCACCCCGTCCCGCAGGAACGCCCGCTCGTGCTGCGCCTGGGCCAGGAGCTGCCCGGGGCGCTCCCCGTGGCCCTCCAACACTTCCAGCTGCAGGAGGAAGGGGCTCTGCACGTCCCGCTTTACCAGCCGCCAGAAAGGCTTCTGGGGCTGCAAAGCCCAGAGCAGCCCCATGGGCTCCAGGCCGGAGAAGCTGCCTCCCGGCAGCGCAGGACAGCGGGCGAGGTCCAGCTGCCCGTCGTCGCCCGCCTGGTAGCGGGCACTGGCCTGGAAGAGCTGCCCGGTCTCGTCCCGCAAGGACGTCCGCAGCGTGACCCGCTGCCGCGGGCCGAGGCCCTGCACGGCGATGGCCAGCGGCTCATCGAAGAGGCTGCGGGCGGCAGGCGACAGGCGGATGGAGGGGGCCATGGAGGAGAGTCCCTGGGCGGGGGCTGTCCCGGGGCTCCACGCGGGGCGGCGGCTCCGTGGGGCGGCAGGCGCGGGGCCCGGCCAGGGCAGCCGCCTCTGCCAGGCTCGGGAGCTGGCCCGGCACAGGGAGCGGGCACGAACCTGCCACATGGCTCCGGATCGCTCCCGCCTCTGGGGGCGGATTCTGGGGCAGATCCTTGCGGGAGCAGGACCGGGCTCGGGCCCGGAGTGGCGCTGGCACGCCCCGGCGGGAGGCGCGGAGCGGTAGCTTCCTTGTCCCGCCCGCCTGCTCCCCCGCCCCTGCGTGCCTGCCAATTTTCGTGCTTCCGTACTTGCTGCATGCCCGCCTCCTCTTCTATTTCCCCCCCGCTGCCTTCCCCGGCTGTGGGAGGGTTCATCCAAAGCCTGTCTAGTCCTTCAAACCCGTCTGAGCTCCTCCGTGTCCCCCCGAGCTCTCCTGGGCCGGGCAGGAGACGTGGGGAGAGGATGAGCAGATATGTTGACGAGCCACCGAGCAGAATCGCAGTCGGAATTCACTGGACAGGGAAGAGCCGGTGTGGGACAGATCGCACAGACAAGGGACAGCTCTGCACGGCACGGCCGAGCCGTGCTGTGCCACTCAGCCAAGGGACTGCAGCGAGGGCCAGCCCCAGCCGAGGCGGGGAGAAACTACACCAGCTCTAGCTCGCCATTGCTTCTTGTCTCCTTGCCAGCTCTGCTTCTCTGTTCATTACCCCAAGGCATGGGCAAGGTGCACAACCAGGTGTATTAGGAAGGATGGTCAGGGTGGTCAGGGATGCAGGAGCAATAACGGCAGAGCGCTTTCACAGACTATTTAGATAGGTCAGGAAACATCTGGCTCTTCTAGAAATAGGTTGTGGAAGGGTTTAAAAAAGAAGGTAATTCAGTCCATCTTATGCAGAGATGGATCTTCTGATCCAAAAGGAGCTGCAGAGGGAGAGCTGTTTCCTGAAGCTCCCAGACTCTTCCTGGGAGATGCAGGCAGGGATGCCTCATGCTCTGAGCTCTTTGTGCCTGTCTTAGAGGTGTGAAATAGGTGGAAGCATCTAAGGGAATCCCGAGCATTGTCCTAATTGGAAATTAAGTGGTCAGAGATATTGGGCAGAGTCTCAGCAGTCTTTTATTCACCATGGAAATTACCCTTTCTCTCCAAACAGGTGAGGTGTTTTGTCTGTAGCATTTGGGTATGTTGTCTAGTGTCCAGCCTTGAATGTGTGGCAACTACTCCTATTGTTGAGAACAACACTCCATGGCTTACACTACTGGATACGATGATGAGCTTGACTATATGCGAGAGCAGAAGCTAAGGGAAAGGGTCCTGGAGGCTTCAGCAGCATTCTTTCTCCTCCATGCTTGGTGACACAAGAGCTATGGAAGAGAGTGAAGGTAAGGGGGCCATGTATCCATCTTCTATGGTCTTCTGTTCCCATCTGGGCAACCTTTGATCCCAAGTTGGTGCAAGCTTTCTTAAGCCTTCACCCTGGGATGAGAAAGTAGTCAAGTTGCAAACCCTGCTTCTAACCAAAGCACAGCAAAAGACTCCATGGCTTTCAAGTATCACTCTCTTTATTCTCTAATTCTCATCCCAGTAACAAAGATTCAAATGTTCCACATCATGTGGGAGAAGATCAAAATGGCTGAAATTCAGCAGAAAGTTTTTTTTGAATGACATTTTGGGGCCAGAAGTATCCATGAGCCAGAGCACTTCCTTCTGAAGGGAAGATGGAAAAAAGGCACAAAAGGCAAATCACCTTTCCCAAGGCTTAAACAGACAGCCCAGCATCCTGGCTATAGCAACAATTCATGCGCACTTCCAGCAGCACAGAGGTCAGAGACATTTCCATTTGCTGCTCCAAAATTGTCATTAGAGACAATTGTCATGAGATACAATTAGTATGACCCGAGGGTAGCACATGCATGTAGAGACCAGTGACATGGAATGCACTGTCATGTATTAGAGGAATAGAAACCATCCAAGAAATGTAACTGTGCATTTGAAACTTCGCGTGAGCTGTTTCATCCAAGACTAATGCAAAGCCCACCATTCCTTTTCTTGACACTTGAGCAAAAAGGTTGAGGGGAGAACAGAAAAGGGAAACCCGTTCCTTTTCTGTGTTATGGATTGCAAAGTCATGGAAGATGCTGTAGTTGTACTGGTACAACTGTGACAAGGCTTGACCTGATAATTGTAGCAGAATTTATCAGATCTGGTTGTTCAAAGTTGTGTTGCTTGCACATTATTTGTTGCACATTAGTTAACAATTAAATACTTTTTGAAAAAGGCCTGGACCTGTGACCAGGCATGAACCTGAGCTTTAGAATAAGCCTTGCGCTCCCCACCCAGGACTGCCCGCTTGTGAAAAATGGGGTGGCTGCCTATGGGGTACAAAGGGAAAAAGGGAGGGTCTATGCAGTGCCCTGTTCCAGGGTAGGAGAGAATCTGAAAATTTCCCTTCCCTTGAGCCCGCAGAAGCTTGCAGACTTCAGTAGCATAATGCTCGCTTTTGACAACACGGTCATCTTGTCCCACGATGAATAGTAACTGTGCCTCAGCTTTCTCTAGTGGGATCAGGCTTTGGTTGGCAGGGGCTTGAAAGAGATCGTCCATGACATCAGAATAATCAAGAAACTTGGAATTGGTGGCCTTGGCTTTGTGTGCATGTAAGGTCACACTGGGGATGATTTTATCCTTGTAAGAGAACGGAATATATGTAGCAGCAACAGGGGCATTGAGGGAAGCAACAGCAGTGATGTTCTTCAGGAAGGCAGCCATGGCAAGGGACACTTCAGCTCCTTTGGAAAAACCGAGCAGGCCAACCCCTGGACCCTTCACCTGGGAAAGAGAAGGAAATGCTCATCAGTGCTGAACTGAAAAACACAACAGCTGGTTCTTGGAGAGGGCGATTGTCTAATGTTGAGAGTCTGCAAAACCACAGAAAGAAAGTGATGGCAATTATTACTTTTTCTTCTGAACAAATGACAGGCATTCCTTCCACACTCCCTATACTTCCTCCTCATGCTGTATTTCATACCACTCACATGCAGAATGTTCCCTGGTGTTTTGAAATCAGCCAGGAGTGGGGAGACATGATTTCATCCATCCGGGGAGAACTTGTAGGTCACAGCTATGAGTTGTTAGTCTTAGACCCTGGCAGATGCTTTTTACTTTTCACTCTTGAGACTACAGGATGGCATATTGGCAATTCATGAAGGCTTTCTCCTGCATACAGTTCCCACCTAGTTACGTCTGATCTGTCGCTTGTGATGTTGCTATGCAATCTCTCTCCACCCCTCTTCCACTGCATATATACCTGCCCCTTCTCTTTCCTAGGCTTGGACACCCAAAATCCTTGGAAAGGCCAGCCCAGCCAGCTGATTATTTCTGCAACTTCCTCCAAAGATGACTTGGGCAAAAAGAGAGAACTTTATAGGAGCAGTTCCCAGAACCCAGAGGAAACAGGGATGTTCCTACCTGTGGGTGTTGCAGCATATAGTTCACTGCCTCTTCAAAATATTCCAGGTGGAGTTCCTTTGGTTTCTGGGGCAGATCCTCAAACTGATAATAAGCCAGGGCTAGTGTGGCAAAGCCATGATTGGCCAGCAAGCTTGCTCTGGGCTCTGAAAGACCTCCTCCAAGTCCATGTATATCAATGACCCCTGGAAAGGTGTCTTCTCCTGGAGCAAACAAGACAAAGATCAGAATTGCCTGAAGTGACTCCTTTCAATGTTTCTCAGGTTTGGAATGCATAAACGAGGTACCAGAAAGGAACTGCAGAAAAGCATCTCTTGGGGAAAAGACATGATCAATCAGCTGTGCAGTGTCAGCCCCTGAAAAAATTTTAGTGTGTTGCAGAGGAAAAAAGTGCAGGAGCAGAACCTTTTAGGTAAAGTGCAAACCCTTACTTGTTTTAGGAATCAGCAGTGCATTGTGCTTAGGGCCAACAGGCAGAGAATCTTTGGTAAAAGAATTTTGTCCCAAGTTCTCTTCCTGTAAGTAACCCTGTAACAACAATCTCTTTACCTACTGCTATAAAAATCGTCAAGGTATCATGGTTTGATAGATGCAATGCAAACTAGAAACTGTAAGCTTTTGTTTGTTTGTTTGTTTTGTGGCTTTTTAATATTTGGGATCCCTTGAGAAGCTGTAAGTGACCCAAACCAGTACTTTGTTTCTTTGCCAGTCATGTCTAGCAGCAGTCAGTATCAAATTCTGCATACTATGCCGCAGGTATCTCAGTGGGTGATCAGCAGATCTCTGTTTGGATCTTTCTTGGTCCAGGATGCTCTTTTCCTCATCCTGGGAGAATCCTGAACCTGTCCAGCCAGTGCAGGGAAAGAGGATGCTTTGCATGTTGCATTCCTTCAGCCTGACTGGTTATGGGACTGCAACCTGCAGGAAAGCTCCACAAGCCACAGGCCAGAGAATGTGACCCTGGACCTGTTGCGGAGTGGAGAAGACCTAGCTCACACCTACTTCTGCCTTCACGAGAGCCACAGGCCTGAGTGGGTTCATGCCTCCCACCCTTTGAGGATGCCCTTCTACCATAGTCTCACACCCTGCACCACAGTGGCCCGTGGTCTGCAGGTAAGGCTGCAGGTGGAAGGTGGGAATGTGCTGTGGGGTGTCACAGAGGCGAGGAAAGAGAGAGCACAGCATCTGTTCACTGTCTGCCTTGGACCAAGGAGTGCCCTGCCATCAAAAGTGCTTCTGTGCTCTTCCTTCTGTGTCTGTTTGCATTTAGGCAACAGCACATCTACTGGCTCTTCTTAGGCTGTGAGCACTCAGAGCAGTGGCTGTGTGGCCAGAGGCCAGGAGTGCAGTTGTCCATGGCCCATGGCTCAGCTGAATTTGGCAGGGCTCTGTGGACTTGCACTGATCAAGCCCAGAAAAGGTGGTACAGCTGAATAAGGTTGTGGGGGTGCTCAAGGGAGGTGCAACAGTACCGTAGCAAAAGCCCTTTAAGCTCTCTGCCTCTACATGGCCTTAGGTAATTTGCTGAGAAGTATGCAATTCCTGAATCTGAATGTGGAGATGTGCGATGTAGAGAGCAGGCTCAAGAACTGAAATCGTGATGAGGTATCTCAGTGCAGGACAATTTGAGTATGGTGAAATCATGGTTGCAAAACACATCTCCAAATAAAACCAAGAGAAATACTGACTACACACCTAGCTTACAGTCTTGCTAAGCTGAAGCTTGTTTGTGGTGGCAGCAGGATGGGGATAAATGCTTTTCATCCTGTGCCTAGGAAACAACTCAAAGTACCTAGGAAACAACTCAGAGTACCTAGGAAACAATTCAAAGTGCCAGAGAATGTGTGGCAAGAGCTTATCATTAAAAACAAAAACAAAAACAAAACAAAACAAAAAAACAAGCAAAAGGGGGAGGTCAGGGGACTCGGAGGAAATGCATCAGCATTTGACTTATTGTAAGTGCCTCAGCTCAGGGGAAGTGGGACATTTAGGATATTAAGTGCATGCACGTGGCTTCTTTCCTGGTCAGCAGGTGGGGGTAGAGGTGAGGCAGGGGAGTGACTCCTGGTCTTGTTGTGGGCGGGATGCTAAGTCTATGAAATCAGCCTTCCCACACCCTGGACTCTGGCAGAGAAATCTTGGTGTAGCTGCCGAGAATATGCTAGACAGGTGATGTCTTGGGCGATCCTTACATCGCAAAAAGGTGCTCTGCACCTTCTCCGGAGCAATTAAATAATTGTCTTTTAATGCTGGAAAGATTATTTCCCTGTAAATGTTCTTGAGCGCCTCCTTCTCCCTCTTTCACAAATTGATGATGTTCACCCCAATATGATGGGCCATGGTTACTTAATAGTTACTGTAGTTAATTGCAATTGGGGGAGGAGGAGGAGGGAGAAGGATCCCCCCACCCCTCCAGTGAGTAAGAGTGCAAATGACTGTTACAGAGCCCTTCCCCACCACTCTCTTCTGCAGCTTCTTGCCCAGCAGCTCTCCTGGCACACTCACATTCGCTTGCTGTGAATTTCTTCATGGTTTTTGTTTGGGGTTTTTTGTTGTTGTTGTTTGGTTTTCTTTTGCTTTTTGGTGGTGGTTTTTTTTTCTTGTTTGTTTGTTTGTTTGTTTTTAACCTCAAGCCTCACGTAAGAATGCCTTCTGTAACCGTATCCTGGCACATGCATGGGCAGCTGAATTGGAAAGGATGGTCAGGCTGTCAATAGCATGGGAAAGGCGAGGGAAGGATGGGGGAAAAGACATGGGGCTTTAATGGATTCCTTCACAGAGGTCATGGAACAACTTTCACTAACAAAACACCGGTTTAGAGAAAGCAGGATAGCTGCAGCCGGTACTCACCTGGGGGCAGGAAGAGCGTCGCCCGGATCCTCCCCTCTCGCACCGGGACTCTCCGCACCCCGTCCCGCAGGAACGCCCGCTCGTGCTGCGCCTGGGCCAGGAGCTGCCCGGGGCGCTCCCCGTGGCCCTCCAACACTTCCAGCTGCAGGAGGAAGGGGCTCTGCACGTCCCGCTTTACCAGCCGCCAGAAAGGCTTCTGGGGCTGCAAAGCCCAGAGCAGCCCCATGGGCTCCAGGCCGGAGAAGCTGCCTCCCGGCAGCGCAGGACAGCGGGCGAGGTCCAGCTG
This sequence comes from Sylvia atricapilla, assembly GCF_009819655.1. NCBI lineage: Eukaryota > Metazoa > Chordata > Aves > Passeriformes > Sylviidae > Sylvia > Sylvia atricapilla. Next base: position 27,081,698 of record NC_089145.1, read on the forward strand.
CCCGTCGTCGCCCGCCTGGTAGCGGGCACTGGCCTGGAAGAGCTGCCCGGTCTCGTCCCGCAAGGACGTCCGCAGCGTGACCCGCTGCCGCGGGCCGAGGCCCTGCACGGCGATGGCCAGCGGCTCATCGAAGAGGCTGCGGGCGGCAGGCGACAGGCGGATGGAGGGGGCCATGGAGGAGAGTCCCTGGGCGGGGGCTGTCCCGGGGCTCCACGCGGGGCGGCGGCTCCGTGGGGCGGCAGGCGCGGGGCCCGGCCAGGGCAGCCGCCTCTGCCAGGCTCGGGAGCTGGCCCGGCACAGGGAGCGGGCACGAACCTGCCACATGGCTCCGGAGTTGTTGAGTCTGTGTCTGCATTCAAGCTGAGGCTTCTACTATAAATGCGGCTTCCCACACACAGGTGAGGGGAGGGGAGTTGAGGCAGGAATGGTGTGGGCACACTCGTTCTGGGAGACGCCAAATTTGCCTGGAGCCACTGCTACACCCCTGCCAGCACCCACGACAGGGCGGGATCATTACAGCCGATCTACACTGATGGAGCATCTCAGCTCGAAGAGAAAGCTCCAGGGACACCTTATTGCCACCTTTCAGTACCTGAAGGAGGCCTGTAAGATGGGATAAATTTATTAGTAGGGCAACAGCTTTAAACTAGAAGACAGTTGATGCAGATTAGACATAAGGTAGAAGTTTTTTACAATGAGGGTGGTAAAACACTGTCCCAGGTTGCCCAGAGAAGCGATGGATGTCCCATGCCTGGAAACATCCAAGACCAGGCTGGATGGGGCCCTGGGCAATCTGACCTAGTTGAAGATCCCCAGCTTACTGCAGGGGATTGGATTATATGACATTTAAGGTCCCTTTTACCCCGAACTATTCTATGATAGTTGAGGCACAAGGCAGCTGGTCTCTCCAGACACTTGATGCAGTGTGCTTATCTTCTATGGCAGAAGTTCTCTACAGCAGGCCTGCTGGACTGGACACAGGCACAGGCACAGCTGCAGCCCTCCTTCCTGGGTTTCTCCAGCAGGCTGTGTCTTTTTTCCCTCAAGCTTAGCCAAGCTGCAGGCCTGGGTATATTTCAGGCAGAGAAAGCCCCACTAGCCCAGCACTGCTGTCCCAGCATTTCTTCGGACATGCAGTCTTGCACTTTTTGTGTAATGACAGCACCTGGCATGGCCATGAGCTACTCCAAGGCTTATGTTGCTCCCTCTCTCCTGCTCTGTCACATTCTCTTCTAGCCCACGCTCAAACAGAGCCTTACCCATGCTAGGGCAGGCCCAGAGGTGTCAGACAGTGCTGCTGATAACATCTCTTATGAAATATGCTGGGCAGGGAAGGGCTACAGTGGGGACACCCAGGTGCTGAAAACGTGACAGGGCTGAGAGGCAGCTGCCGGCTCAGAGGTTTCTCCCTGGTGTACCAGGCTGGCCTGGAGGAGCCCTTCAAAACAGAGAAACGCAGGACTGCTGGTTCAGCTGGCATGGGGCGATGGTGTTCACAAAGGAGGTGGGCAGCCCTCCAGAGCTGACAGAAGTGGTGCTCCCTGACCCCTGGTTTCTCTTCACAAAGCAATTGGTGCTGGTGGCAGTTCATTGTACACAGATGTTTTGAAGTGAGTAAAGTGACTTCTCTGCTGAGGAGGGACAGGAGGCCCTCAGGGCCTTTCCACCAACAGTGCCTTGACCCACCCTGGCATGGGAGAGTGGGTAAGATGTAGAACCTGCTTCTAACCAAAGCACAACAAATGACTACATGGCTTTCAAATTTCAGACTCTTTATTACAATTCTCATCCCAGTAACAAAGAAGGCAAACAACCTTTCCCAAGGCTTAAACAGACAGCCCAGCATCCTGGCTATAACACCCATTCTTACACACTTCCAGCAGCACAGAAGTCAGAGACATTTCCATTTGCTGCTCCAAAATTGTCATTACATACAATAAGTATGACCTGAGGATAGCACATGCATGTAGAGACCAGTGACATGGAATGCACTGTCATGTATTAGAGGAATAGAAACCATCCAAGAAATGTAACTGTGCATTTGAAACTTCGCGTGAGCTGTTTCATCCAAGACTAATGCAAAGCCCACCATTCCTTTTCTTGACACTTGAGCAAAAAGGTTGAGGGGAGAACAGAAAAGGGAAACCCGTTCCTTTTCTGTGTTATGGATTGCAAAGTCATGGAAGATGCTGTAGTTGTACTGGTACAACTGTGACAAGGCTTGACCTGATAATTGTAGCAGAATTTATCAGATCTGGTTGTTCAAAGTTGTGTTGCTTGCACATTATTTGTTGCACATTAGTTAACAATTAAATACTTTTTGAAAAAGGCCTGGACCTGTGACCAGGCGTGAACCTGAGCTTTAGAATAAGCCTTGCGCTCCCCACCCAGGACTGCCCGCTTGTGAAAAATGGGGTGGCTGCCTATGGGGTACAAAGGGAAAAAGGGAGGGTCTATGCAGTGCCCTGTTCCAGGGTAGGAGAGAATCTGAAAATTTCCCTTCCCTTGAGCCCGCAGAAGCTTGCAGACTTCAGTAGCATAATGCTCGCTTTTGACAACACGGTCATCTTGTCCCACGATGAATAGTAACTGTGCCTCAGCTTTCTCTAGTGGGATCAGGCTTTGGTTGGCAGGGGCTTGAAGGAGATCGTCCATGACATCAGAATAATCAAGAAACTTGGAATTGGTGGCCTTGGCTTTGTGTGCATGTAAGGTTAAAGTGTGGGGTTTTATCCTTGGTAACAGAGAGGTATCAATGTAACAGTCACAGAGGGAATGTTCCTATTGCTTCCCACAATGGGAATGCTTCCCACTGGGGAAGCAACAGCAGTGATGTTCTTTAGGAAGGCAGCCATGCAAGGGACATCCTCTTTGGAGAAACCGAGCAGGCCAACCTCTGCATCCTTCACCTGGGAAAGAGGAGGAAATGCTCATCAGTGCTGAGCTGAAAAGATTCATTGAGGGGAAGATTGTCTAATGCTGAGAGTGTGCAAAACCATATAAAGAAGGTGACAGCATTATTTACTTTTTCTTCTGAACAAATTATAGGCATCTCCCCCAAAATTTTTTTTCTATTCCCATGCAAAATGTTCCCTTATGATAGCCAAAAGAGAACAAGCACAATTACACCATCTGAGCTCTGATTGCAAGAGAAAAGTAAGATTATTTAGAGCTAATGTGGAAACGTTTTGGTAGTGGGAGGCTGTAAGAAGAGATTGGCGTTCCCCTATATTAGACAGAGACAGTTTAATCCAGCTCAGAGATGTACCTGATGCTGCCCAAAGAGGAGGGGCAGGTGCTCTTAATTTTGTTTTTATATCTCACTGTCTACTCTGTTATTTACTGGCAATAAATTAAATAATCTTCTCTACGTCAACTCTGTTTTGCCCATGATGTTGGGCAAAATATTGATGAATTACTCCCTGTCCTTATCTTGACCTGTAAGGTTTCTCTTCTTATTTTCTTCACCTCTCCTGTTGCTAAACAGGACTGAAAGAGTGGCTTGGCAGATATCTAACAGCCAGCCAATGTTACCCCCACACAGCTGGTGACTAGTAAAGGCTTTTTTCTTTATATTTTCTAGACTAAGGGTTCACATGTGGGCATGTGGTGACAATTCATGACAGCTGCTTCAAAAAATGCAGGCATCTCTTCTCCACAAACTCCCCACGTTGTTAGGTCTCAGTCACTTTGAGGTGTTGGTATCTGTATAGTACCCGTGCTCTGCCCTTCCAGTGCATATCTGTTTGATCCTTCCCCTTTCCTAGGGGAGCATTCTGGCAGTGCTAGGTAAAACAGATGAGTATTTCTGCAGCTTTCTCAAAAGTGGTAAAGTGACAGGCTGACATGTGAGACTGCTGACTCTCCACTTTTTATGCTCCATGTAGTTGTTATGAAACTCAATGATCCTTATGTCCTTCAAAAAGATGCTGTTCCTATGTCCCAAGGGTCTCATTATGAGAGCAAATAAAGGCTTACTCTCTCAAAACTCTGCTGTCCTGCTCAGCTCCACTTGGAAAAATTGGTGGATGTGCTGTTTTTCTGCACTGCTTGGAAGCCCATGAAGGAACCCTCAGCATGGTTCTTGCCTTACAGCATGCAGAACATTCCCCTCCAATAGCCATGGTGCAGCCTCTGGAGGACACGACGCTGCCCCATGCCTTTGATGCCTGTGCTGTTCTGCCTGTACAACATGGCCTTCAGGCTTGTGCTGTCCTGCACAGATCCCAAGCCATGCAGAAAATTCAGACAGCTCTTCCTTACAGAGCAGGCCACAGGCAGCTCCCACCCAGGACCTGAGGTAACACCACTTATGTGGCCCTGGCCTTATCGAACAGTGCAGAAAGACATTCCCTTGCAGACACTGTTTCTGTTTCACTGTAGATATGCTAAATAGAGCTGTTTCCTCATACAAGAATCTTAAAATACCTTAAAAAGCCTGAAAGGGGACTGTCTCTGCTATGAGCCACATCTGCATGACATGGGGAAATGTTCCTTTGCTTGGGGTTCTCAGCATCTAAAGGGATGTAAGGTTAGTGTTAGCTTTAATAAATAGCAGATACCTTACAAAATATGAGGTATTTTCTTACTGGGATCATAACAAACCACCTCCTCCTAGTTCAAGAATTTTGGTACACTCTGCAGGTCTCAGTGAGAAATACCTTTCTGCAGAAAGAACAACGAAAAAGAGAAACTCTGTGCCTGACTAGCCCTGTGTAGATCTGTGAGGAGTATATGTAAGGTGTCTAGCCCAGGCAAGTTTCCTCTTGCTAAAAGCTAAAACTAAAAGCTGAGGAGGAATTACCCAAATGCCCCACCCTAGCAGAAGAGTCCAGGGAAAGGAAAAGCTAAGGAGATTTTATGCTGTCTTTGGTTGTCATTAAAGTGCTCAGACAGTCATGGGGGTGCTTGCAGCCATTGCAGAAAGGGCTACGTGAGCTCCTGGTACAGCTCTGCAGCACAGCCCCAAGCAGCAAAGCTGCAGTGCTAGAGCCTGTGGTTGCACATAGAGCACAGAGAAGCCCAGGAAGGGCACCACTGAGACACGAGATATTTACCAAGGATGTAAATGGTCAGGCAAGGATGGCTGACCCTCTGGTAAGGATGAACAGACAGAGGGGTCAGAGGATGAGTGTGGCAACAGCATTTCTGTCCAGCCACTTGTGCTTCACAGAGCCAAGAGGCCTCAAGGGCACCTCAGCATGTTCTTGTGCAGTGCGATTTTACACAGTCCAAACTCTTAATACATAGCAAAAGCATACAGGCAAAAGAGGGAGGAAAGGCCGGCAGTGTTGCAAGTATGGGATCTGGGAGGACATAGTGTACACTTAAATCCCAAACAGTTAAGAGTGCATGGGTGCCATCTTGCAAAACCTGGATAACCCAACAGCTCAGAGGAGCACAGGGTAATGCACCCTGCTCAATGTTGGGTATAGCTTCAGGAGGCTTTAAAGACAAAATATCCCTCACCTGCTAACTGCTGTGGTAAAATAGCATTGCGGAAAAATGTTTGAAGTTTGCTGGTATTTATGGGAACTGACCACATAGCCAGGCATGTATTAGTGTAACTTGATAGGTCCTAAAATGAAACTATTTTCACCTAGCACAACCCCCCCTCCCAAACATATTGGAGGGTGCCCCACTTGCCTTGAAAGGACCAATAATTTCATTGCTAGGGGATGCTGTGGAGAAACCAGTGGAGGAGAATATTTTATCTCTATTACTGGACTGAAAAGGAAGCAGCTGAGCCTGAAGCATTTCAAATGCAGCAGATCATGTTTGCCTGAGAAAATCTTAGTCTATCATTCAGTAAGGGCACAGCCACACAGATGGGTGTAATTGCTCAAACTGAGTGGGAGCTGTCCACAAGCCCCACTTGTAGGAAGAGTAAATGTGCGACCAAGGGATCTTTACAACACACCAGGGGCCTGAAGGCCACACCATATATATTCAGAATAGCACAGCAAAGGCACACAGAATGGTGACCATCACTGAATATGCCTATGAACAGTATTTCCTGCACCTGAGCAGGCTGTTTTTAAAATACTGTGAAAACATGATGATGATGATTTACAGGATGGCAAGAAAGTTCACAACCTTCTTGAAGTTACTTAGGGTGTAGTAAGATGGCTGGTGAAAAGAAGATAATCAATTCTCTTTTCTAGGCACTCAGCCATGCAGAATTGCTCCTAGAGCAATTACTTCATTTAATTAGACCATCTGATTTCTCTAATCATGACACAGACCTTCTGCCCCTAGATGAGATGCTGAGACCATATTTAGTAGGTATAAGGCAAAACCAAGACAGAACATTTTTTAAACAAGTGTATGTTTATTTTGTGAAAAAATAAGAGTTAGACTTGTGCCAGAGGCTTCTTCGTAGTCAGAATACCCTTCTCAAACAGAAGTGTGGCTAGAGAAATCTTCTCCTCCAAGGTTTCACATGGAAGGTTATCCACAGTGACGTGATTTGGATAAGAAGACAGGAGAAATTCAATACTGTCTGTATACTCGGGATCTAGCTCAAGGAACTTGGGTTCTTCCTTATGATACACTCTTGAGTTTTCTGTAGTGTAGTACAGCATCACACCTGCTTCTTCATTACACAGTCTAACGATGCCATGACGGAGCAGGCGTACTTCGGTGTCTTTTGTTATCACGATATCAACGTTGCAGGGGCCTCCATCTTGCCACCGGGCCGGGAAGCCATAGACACTCTGTGCCTTTTCACTCTGCGTGAGCACTGGAGGGAGACAGTCATGAAGAAATGACTTGGCTCTCTGATCCACAGCAGCATCGATGGGTGCATAGTCAACGAGTTTCTTTATCAGGCTCTGCACCTTCTCCACAAAGGCTGTTCGCCGAGCATCCACTGTGTCTGAGTTAGCGACCCCCATATACTGCAGGTAGTCCATGGGAAGCCCTCGTCGGTACTCCACATCTTCCTCCAGGGCCATCTGCAGGGCAGCTGGGATGAGCTTCTCCAGAAAGTCCCCCCAGGAATTCCTCTGGTAGGAAGACACAGTGATGTGGAGCGAATGTGCATCAGGGAGACAATCACCCTGGTGGATAAAGCCACGGGGGAAGTACAGCAGGTCCCCGGCCTCCAGCACCGTCTCCAACACAGGCTCGCCGAGTTCAGCCTGCGTGAGGTTTGCGCTGGAGAACTGGGGCAGCACCTCAGCATCTGTTCGGGGCCTGTAGACACGCCAGTGCTTCTTCCCCTCCAGCTGCAGCACGAAGGCTTCGATGTCATCATAGTGGGGGGCAAAGCCCTGGGTACCCGGGGGCGTGAGGTAGGTGTTCGCCCCTGCCATGCTGCCAAACTGCTCCTGCAGGATGGAGAGGACCTGCCAGACGGTAGGGGAGAAGGCCTGCGGGCAGAGGAGGCGCAGGGAGCAGCCGTTCTGGTAGAAGTCCCACACGACAGCGGGCAGGGCTCTGCCGGAGGGGTTGTGCGTCTCCCGCATTCCCTCGGCGTAGCTGGTCACATCCAGGTGGGTGCCGAAGTGAACCTCTCCTCCTCGCAGGGCGGCGTCGAAGTCGGCCGTGGAGAACAGCCCCGCGTAGTAGCCGGGGTCGCCCCGCCGCACCAGCAGCGGCGCCCGCTCCCAGTGCCGCCCCAGGAACTCCGCCGGCGCCACCGGGGCCAGCAGCCAGCGGAAGAGCTCGGCCGCCCGCTGCCGGCTGTCCTCCAGCCGCGCCAGGCGCCTCAGCAGCCCGGACACACCGCCGCCGGACACATCGCCGCCGTCTTCCCCCGCCGGCCGCGGGCCGCCCGGCATCGCCTTGGGGCCGCCCGGCATCGCCTTGGGGCCGCCCGGCATCGCCTTGGGGCCGCCCGGCATCGCCTTGGGGCCGCCCGGCATCGCCTTGGGGCTGCCCGGCATCGCCTTGGGGTCGCCCTGCGGTTTCGGGTCAGGCCCGGCGGCCGCCGCCTCGGGCCGAGGATCCACAGGGGCCTCCACGGGGACCTCCACGGGGAGCTCCACGGGGACTTCCACGTGGCTCGGGGGCGCGGCGGGCGGCGGCGCCTCCGGCTCCGAGCCGCCGCCTCTCGCCCGGCCGCCCCTCAGGCGGGCCTTGGGCCGCTTGCGACCCGCGGGCAGCGGAGCCCCGCGGCGGCGCCGCTCCATCCGCCCGGGCCCCGCCAGCCGGCGGTACACGGCCAGTGCCGAGAGCCGGCCCAGCTCCCGCCGCTGCTCCGCCGCCATGGCCGCCACGCCACGCCCCGCCGCTTCCGCCGGGAGAGCCCCGGGCACGGGCTGGAGCCGGCCGCCTGCCGCCGGAAGGACGTGTTCCCAGGGTGCGGCGGGGCCGTGTACGGATTGTCTTGCTTTTTGTCGTCGCCGCCGCTTAAAGTGGGCCCGCCGTATTTGCTTCCCCCGTTCCCCTTGGTACGATGCAGGCAGGTCTGTTCCGTGGCTGGGAAGCTTCGTTCTGGAAGTGTGCTCTAAGCACGTTCAGAAAATTACTTTTTTTTTCTGAAAGCGAACCGTAAGGATATGGTTTAAGACAGCCTGGAATTACTTTGCAACCTAATGAGGCGAGATGAGGTAACACTTATTTCATAAGGTCGTGTTGCACAAGAAGTAGAAACCCAAACTGAGTGGAGCCCGTCCCCCCTCCCCTTTTCTTGTGCTTCTGATGGTGATGGCAGCTGAAAGGCTATGCCATCCCAAAGGGTTCTCCAAAACCCAAAAGACTGTCATGTCACATAGTGGGGTTTTTTTCGTTTGTTTTGTTTTCCAAATCCACCTGCTGTCTAATAACCTGGGCAGAGCTTTGTTTCCCCCGCATTTCTCTCCGAGGCCCGAGGCTTGCCAGAAGGCCAGCGTTAGTGGTGCTGCACAGCCTGAGGGCTGCTCTGCGCTTCCAGAGGCTGCAGCGTCGGCATAGGAACCTTTTCTGGAGGGGTAGGACAAGACTGCTTGAGGCAAAGGTGAAAAACTGTAGGGGTTTGTATTGCCAGACTATGTTTCTGATGAAGAACAAACTTCAGTTGAAGAAATTCACTATGCAGTACTTTTGTCTGAAGAATCTTTGATGAGCTGCAGTAATTCATGGGAATGAATTTTGCATGAGAATTTCATCTCCAGAGGCTGCTGTGAGTCTAAAGCATTTAACTGCAGCAATTACCCAAGTATGCTCAGGAAGCTTCTGGTTCACAGGGTGTTATTAACCTCTCACAGATATGAATACCAACTGCAAACAATATGCTCAACAGCTAACATTCACAAGGAATGTACAGATTTGCTGTGTGGGCTACTTAGTGTATCAGGCATAGAATATAAAGCTGAAAAGAGAATTTTCACCTTTTGCCAGGTTTCAACCTAGACCTACATTTCAATTTTACCACAATTCAGGAGCAGAAATCAGTTAGGCCTAATGATGATAAATTCAGCTGTTAAGTCTTAATTCTAAAATAGATGCAGGTATCTTAAAGGTTTAAGGTTGTTTGAATTGCCTTAAAAACAAATCAGTCTCGGAGAACAGCAATGCGCTCTAAGCAATGAAGGCATTTTTTTTTTTATATGTGCAAGAACACCGATTTTAATTTTGAAGGTATTTTTCTGACGGAGTTCTTAGGGCACAGCCTTCACAGCCAAAGCTGCACGAAGAGCAACGGCAGTCGAAGACTGTCCTGTTTGTGCCACGATGATTTTAGTTAACGGAGACGGATTTTAGGCGAGCACAGGCAGCTCTTCAGCCTCCGATGTCCCTCCTGGCCCGTTTCCGGCGCTGCCAGCAGGTGGCAGAGGCGGCCAGCGCTCCGCAGCCCTGCTCCGGGAAAGGCGCCCCGGGGACACCGCCGCCGCCGGGCACGGTGAGCCGCGGGCTGGGGTGGACAGCGACAGCGGAGCGCAGGCGGCCTGTGCGTGCATGTGTAGACTGGAAGAGCAGGGAAGGGCGAACTCTATTTCAATCCACTCTTTGTTTCCCCAAGGTTAAGCCCTGCTTACCAGAATAATCTTATCTGCTGAAACCATTTCAGCAGAACTGGGCCCTTCACAAAATCGAGATGCAAGCGCTTGAAATATGGTAAAAGTTAGGCCATTGTAGGCTTTAGTTATATGTAAGCATGGCTAAACAGGCTTAGGAGAGGGAGGACTTTTGAAAAACCTGGGCGTCTGGATTGTTATTCGTGTTACTGCTTAATTTACTGGAGTGCAGCTGATCCTTCTGAGAAGAAGTCAGGCACTGTGCGCAGAGCCTGACCTGAGTTACACCAGGATATCTGTAATGACAGCAGCAAAGCTGTTCTGGGTGTTTACCAGTACAGTTTTTGGATGTATAACAGTCTCTGAGCAAAGGACATTGTGGAAAATAATAGTGGTTAAAACTCTAGAACAAGAAAACATTCTATTAACAATTTAGTCTCGCTAATAATAAATGCTTTCAAAAATAAAGAATATTGCTATTTTTCTGCATCACACAAGAAAGGGTTTTGATGTAGGGCAAAAAAAAAAAAAAAAGAGCTTCAGTATCACTTACAGAGTACTCAGATGGTTGTTTAGCCACAAGTTTTACATGCTGTTTGCACTCATTGCCCAGTATTTCAAGGGAATTTGTTTCAAGAAATAAGTGTCATGTACAGCTCTTTAAATTAACAAAGGGAAAAGTAACACAGATCTCTGAATGATTAGGTGATCCCTAGCTGCTGTTCACACAGACAGAGTAGCAACTGGAGGCTCAATTAAATTTCTTAATTAGAATTTAGCACAAAGTTACTTGGATTTTATGAACATATAAGCTGCATTGCCAAGAACCACATGTTTTATTTAAGAGGACATTTAAATGTGCTGAGTACAGACTATTAGAGAGTCACAAGTGACTTCAAAAGAAGTAAGTAATGGCACCTTAAAGAGATGTAGGGTTCATTTGATAGTTTAACCCTATGCCATTCAAATAATGGAAATTTCAAATTTAAAGAGCAGTTTGGGTAAGGCCTCATCCTGCAAAGCTATGAGTAATCTTCATTAATGAGTGAAAAGGGCAAAATTCATTGTGATTTCCTGTGTATTGGATACTCAGTTGTTCACCACAGTGTAAACTTTGTGTTCCTGGCAAACCATTAATGTAAACCAGTCACTTTTAGAAAGTTAAGCCCAGCTTAATAGTTTTTCTCATTATTACTTTGCTAGCGACCTTCCTTTTGCACCATCAGTTTTGTTCTCATGCCAAAACTTATACCTAGTGAGGATAAAGAGCATTTCAAGCCTGCACTAACAGGTTTGCTTAGCTGAGTCTTTCTCATATAGCCTAGCTACATCCACTGTGTCATCAGTGGAAGGACACTGGGTTGGATTGTGAAGCCTGCTCCTCGTTGTGAAAGCTATAAAGTTCACTGCCAGATAACAAGACTGAAAGCTAATTCGGGAACTGTTTCTCAAGAGCTATCCTCTGGCCTCCCTCATCGGAATGAATGCACTCACTCACTGAAGCATCTTTTGGGCAGCAGCTTTGGCCTCCCTCCAGCTGTTTCTCTATTCTCGGAGATTTTCTTATTCAGTGACTGGTTGTGGTCTTTAATCCTGGTTATCTTGTACAAGGAACCCCCCTGAGAAAAGAAGCCTTCCTTGCCTGAAACAGCCAAATTAAACCACATTTGTAAAAATCATAATTAGAAGGTCCTGTCCTCCCTATGAAATTATCCTTTTGGAGGCATTTGGAAGCACAGACATTTTCTTTTGTACCATGTGACATTAGAGCAGATACATTGGAATTAAAGCTGAATTAAAATGATGTATTTAAGTAGGACCCTTGACTGAGTTTACTCACCCCCTTAACTGGGCATGTGTACTTCTAAGTTTTCAAATAATTTTATGAGGGGTTTTGTGCTTTTATTAGATGCTATCTAGCATTTGGTAGCATTGAGCAGATACCATCTGCAGTGACTCCATAGGCAGTGATTAAATATAAAGCTCCAGACTTCAAGGCTCCAGCAGAAGGAGAGAAATAAATGGCCATGAGGAGAAAATCTCCATCCTAAAATGAAGGCAAAGAGAACCTGAATGAAATATTTGTCCTGTGGGATTAATCACACCCAGAGAACCAAGGTAGAAAGTACAGTCCAACTCTTCCTGCATAAACCACAGATACTGTGCTAGAGAATATTCTTTTGATATGCACAGACAATGGCTCTTGACAAGCTGTTTGGCTGATGCTTTTCCATGAAGACAGGTTTTAAAGGATTCTTGTTCTTCATATCCTTTCTGTACGAATGATGGCAACTGCATAGCTTTGCTCATGAAATACATTTATGCCCACTATTTCAAGATTAACATAGAGCTGTGCTAATGAGTAATAGGGCTATTAGCACTATTCAACATTTGCTTCCCCTGTAAACTTCTAGTTAGAAGCCTTGCAAAAAGACTTTCCCTTTTGCTTCCTATACTGAAGTTTTCCTGAAGTACTCTGAAATTGATTGCTCACCTCAGATGCATCACTACCAAGATGAAAATACTATGCAAACAGAATGCCTTGGTTTAGCAACCATATTGGTTCAGATCTGCTCAGACCATAACAGGAGAAAACCCCTGTAGTACTTGCTTATTTGCTTCCCATAGTAGATATGTGTTGCTACTAGCCAATATAGCACCTTATAGAAGTATTTCTGGCCAAAAAGATGGAATTCCTCTTGGTGAGCATAAAAATGCATATGTGGTAGTATTTATACTGGTATGCTCTGTTCCTAGAAGGGATAATATAACGGTGTGATTAGAGAAGGGAGATTTAATCACTGACATTATTTTAGATAACCAATAGGGAAAAACGTTAAGCCTCCGGGTATCTGCAGCGGGGATAAAGGAGTTTGCATTTTCATGAATGTGTGTTTGATATATTCTCAGGTCCTTAGGGAATAGTGTACTCTCCTGCTGTCCCGCTGAGTCCAGGAAGGATCTTGGCTAGAAAGGCACAGCTGACAGGAGTCAGTGGGCATGACAGGAACAGTCAAGTCCATCAATCCTGTGTATTACACAGGGAGCCATGTTCCCAGTCCTAAAGAAAAGGTGATAAGGCAAATTTGGTTTGGTTTCTTGTGAATGCTATGAAGTATCTTCCAATTTTTTGTTGTCCATGACGATCAAAGCATTTGAAGCATTGCTTCCAGTATGAGACCTTGGAGAAGTAATTCTCCCCCGCCATGGAAACACTGCGGGAAGACTGAGTACACAGAACGTGCTTTGGACCCACAGCACAGCACTGTGAGTGTGCAGATGTCTATGCTGGATGCTCAGTGTGTCCAGCTAAGTGACCTCTGGGGTCATCTTCCTTTCCTTTCCCACAACAGCCCCTTCTCCCTTCAGTCACCAGCGACCACATGGGGAGGTCAAGTTATCAGCTGAGCAGAGAAGCAGTAATGGCAACAAATGAATTTAGCTATCTAATAAATATTTGTAAAAGCTACAAATAGCTGAAGCATACATTAGATTTTATTTATAATAGCATGTCCTAGCCTTTTCTTTTGTACTTTTCATTTGGAAGTAGAGCTCCTCAATAATATGGGAATTGTTCATTTGGAATTAAGTTTTCATAAGAAATTAAGGGCATCATGCTTTACAAAAATTTCCATCAGAAATCCAAAGACCGTGAATAAGATGAAGTGTTACACTGAAGGTACTGGGAATGCAGTATTTTAAGTGCTATGTTAAGTCAGGAATGTTTTCATAAAATCAGAAGAAAACTTAGGACTGCTAGAAATGTCTTATCCTGTAATAGTTTCTGAACATTTGAGAGGGAAGGCAGCTCTCTGCCTTGATTTTGCTTTCCTTGGAAAGCAAAGGGATATGCAAAAAGATGTAAGGAGAACCCCTGCATCTTCTCAGTTTAATTTATGAACAAGGGATGACTTAGAAGTCAGAGCATCAGTTTGAAACTCAACGTCAGTGTCATACTCGTATTTCTGCCTGAGCACTTCCTATGTAAACTTAGTAAATGATTTTTGCACATGATGCTCTGAAAGTCCCAGTGATTTCAGTTGCTTTGTTTTCTGGATGTTTGCCAACTAGCATTATGGCCCGTGTTCTTTGTTGCTCTGTTTCTTTGCTTGATTCAGAAACAAAGAGGAATAAGGCGGATGGTGTATGCAGGGAGAATATAATAATGCACAGAAACATAATATAATCTTTGCATTTCAATTACCTTCAATTTTTTTTTTTTTCCCAGCTGAATGCACCGGGAACTGTTCTAGCTTGCATTTTGGATGAAGCAGCTGCTTGAAAGTCTGGTGAGAGGTGGCAGCTGTTGGAAATATGCATTCCGGTTAACGCTTTCAGGCCAAGCCCCGTATGTGCAGTCGCAAGGGTGCTGCTCCCAGAGGATTCCCCCGGGTAGCTTCCCTTTGGAGTGCAGCCTCCCTGCTGAATTCAGCACCTGGTACTGTCTCCACTTTGAAAATGGAGGCATGCTAGTGTTTTCTTGGGCCGAAGGAAGGATATTCCAATACTGTGGTTCTCAGAAAGTCTCAGTCGTGGAGATTAAAGGAGCCTGGTCGCGTTTTTCCTACAAGCCTGGCCTCTGGCTGATGTAGAGCATCACGGTTTCTGGAGAGCTGGTATTAGCAGCACGTCTCACTGCAGCCCCCAGGGAAGGTGTCAGTCACCACATGTGGTTTATCGGGGGAAGACCAGGGTGCCACCGGGGCTGCGGGAACCCTCCTCCTGGTGCCACCAGCGCCGCAGCCGTGAGGAGACAAGAACTACGGCTGAACTGAACCGGAGACGGGCGGTGGAAGGCGGATCCCCCCACGGCTCATCAGCAGGACGCCAGGCGAGGGTTCCCCGAGAGCCGGGCGGGTCCCGGCCCCGGCAGCGGCCGCCGCCTTCCCGCCGCGCCGCGCAGCCGAGCCCCGGAGAGGGCGGGCTCAGCGCCGCAGTGGCACCTAGGACAGCCAACCCTGGCACGCCGTTCCCACCGCGTCAGCCAATCAGAACCGACAGCGAGAGATTGGGGGCGCCAAAGCCCCGGCGTGAATAAAACACCCGGGACCCGTGGGGCGGGGATGGGCGGGGCCGAGACTTTGACGGGCGGCTCCTCGCACCAATCCGAAGGCGGAATCTCGGGGCGCATGGCCAATGGGCCGCCGGGGTAGGCGTGGCTGACGGCGGGGGCGGGAGCGGCGGCCGGGGGGCGGGGGCGGAGCGGCGGCGGCGGCGGCGCTGCTCGGTGGCGACGGGCGGCGGAGGAGGCGCCGTAGGGAGGCGGCTGCGGGCAGCAGGTGAGCACGGCCGGGCCGCGATGCAGGGAAGGGCCTTCGCCGCGGCGACCGGTGGCCGGAGCCGCGGGCGGGCGCGACGGGGCCGTGCCAAAGCCCGCGGGGCGCGGGTGGGTCCGGCGGCGGGGGGGGGCGCCGGAGGAGGGGGAAACCTGAGGGGTCGGAGGGGAGGCAGGGGTACCCCGGGAAAGTGCGTGCGGAGGCCGGGGGCGATGTGGGGGCGCCCTCCGGTCTCCGCCCCGACGGGGGGCGGTGGGGTGGGGCGCGATCCCCGGGGTGCGGTGGAGCGGGGGCCCGGCGCAGGTGGAGCCTACGGGGGGCGGCCGCGGCACCGAACGGCCCTGCGGGGAGCACCGAGCCGCCGGCCCGAGGGAGCGCCCCGGGGCGGCGCCGCTTCCTAGGGTTCTCCCGGGGCTGCCTCCTGTGCCTGCGGTTTCTCCTAGGCCTTGAATCCCGGCCAGGTTTCCGTCAGAGGGTCCCTCCGGCGCGGCCGCTCCCGGGCGCTTTGTATCGCTCGCCGCCCCTGCGTGGCCGTGGGAGCGAGCGGGGGGCTCCGGGAAGCTCGGGCTTCCCCGAAACCGCTGCCGCGCCTCAGCCGGGGCTGGGGCGCCGTGAAGTTCGGGAGGCGTCGGGACGAGGCATTTGGGCGATGGTGCTGACGACCCAGTCTGGCAGCGGGAGTTGTAGGGGAAAGGGCCCCCGTGAGCAGCGGGGCTCGTCTCTTTTCACCCGGTTCGTGGCTTGGCCGGTGCCTCAGTGCGTGTGCGGCAGCTCGCCAGGCTGCACAAAGGAACAGCCGGCGGGGTTCGGCCCGTCCTGCGGGCGCAAGAGGGTTGGATGAGCAACAGCGTGCGGGGCGGGGGCTGCGGCGGGCCCGGGGAGCATCGCCCCGCTTCGCGCTCGGGCGGTCACCAAGGGTTAAAATGCAGCTCCCGTTCGGAATGCCCGTAACTCCTTTTATTGCGCGCATGGAGACGAGCAGGCTTCAAAATTGAAATGATGTACTCCTCACAGTAGAGTTAATGTCTTGCAGCAGCTCTTATCTCTAACTCCTTCGGTCAGTAGATTTATATAACCTGCTCATTAATGGTTTATGAAATTATGAGGGATCTTTTCTGTGTGCTGCCGTGTTTTCTATGTTGTTGTCAATATTTCCTAATTCAGCTATCCGGAATAGGAGAAGCTTATGGCTGTCAGCAATGTATATTTGTACCGTTTAAGGGATTTTGTTTTGATCTCTTGTTTTTTTTTATTTTTGATCATTCTGTATCTCGAGATAGATAGACTCTTGAATGAGGAGGTTGAGTAAAATGGAAGGCACAGTCATTCTCTTTGGCCACAGTAATAGTCTAGGTAGGACTTGTAACTAAAAATGTAAATATTTAAATGGATTTCTGACTCAGTTCTATTTGACTTATTGATCTATGGTTACTGCTAAAGTGGTCTTTATGATTATGCAGAAGTTAATAGTTACCATAGAGAAAGAGATTGTTTTTCTCTTCATCAGTGAGTGTTTTCCATTTCTTCATCTCTTGGCAATTGTCTGTGGAAGTGCTGGTTTTTTCCCTTAGCAAAAGTCTTACAGAAGAAATAAGAATGTGAACGAAGTCCAAAAC
Organism: Sylvia atricapilla; assembly: GCF_009819655.1. Classification (NCBI taxonomy): domain Eukaryota; kingdom Metazoa; phylum Chordata; class Aves; order Passeriformes; family Sylviidae; genus Sylvia; species Sylvia atricapilla. The sequence continues at coordinate 27,098,531 of NC_089145.1, forward strand.
AATGAATTTCAGATGTGTTCATCCTTGTCTGTGATTCTAAGAGTCTTGGTACCCTGAGTTATCCTACAGTGAAAGCTTTTTAATCTGTGATTGCATATAATGTTGGTTTTAAGCCTCAGTGAAAATTCAGATTTATAGAACTCTAAACGTAACACATAAAAGATTTTTCCCCCTAAAGTATGCATGTGAAATGCAATTCAAATCAGCCATTTAAATCCTTACTAGCAGGAAATTTATTTTCCATCCTGGGAATTACTTTCCTGCATTTATTATTTAGCTTAAATGTGTGGAAACTGAAGATGCATGTAAACTAGACAGAGCAGACAAGTTTGTTTACCCTCTCAACCTAGTGTTGTGAAACTTTCTGATTTTGTGTTAGTAGCTTGACAGCATTATGCATTTGGGAAGGAAAAAAACCCAAACCAATAAGCCACACTGGGCTCTTAAAACTTGCCAGACTTCTAAGTCTTGTATTTTGTACTTTGATGGAACTGCTTGGTGTTGGAATGATCTGTAAATAATTTTCTTTCCTACCATATTGGATAGGATGGGATAAAAAAATTCTGAAATGGTAGTGCAAGTCTTTGCAAAACTGCTTCCTTCCCCAGGAATAGAGGCTGTTGGGAAAAACATACTGTAGTAGATTTTTTTATTGTGTGTTTGTGAGAACCTATTACAGCACTGTGCAGGGCTCTTGAATTCTCCCTATAGCTGGTTTTGTTCCACTAGTAATATTGATGGAGCTGCATAACATTGGAAAAAATTAATTGCTCTAATGCTATAGAAATCGAATCTTTTGTACTCTAGAAAAGATGTTTTACAGAATCTGTCAGGTAGGAGACTGGCAGCCTAAGATGGTCTAATTGATGACTTTGGAGTTGTATCCTATTTATTGCAGTCCTCTACTCATCTGACACTGCTGACTTTATTCTTTTCTTTAGGGGAGGGGTCAAAGTTTACCTATATTTTTATTTGTTTTACCAGTTTATCAAGCAAGCTTGGTTTAAACTAATGTGAAATATTGTCCTTAATCTTGCTTTTGGAGTTTGCTTTGATCAGTGAATTAAAATTACAGATTACTTGTTTATTCTCCGTTGATCTCCCAGTATTAATAAGTGAGATTGGAGCATATTGTCTTTCTTTTTCTGCAGAATACCAAGCGTAAATTCAATCAAGCTAAGACTTAACATGTCCTCTGCAGTCATATTATTGCATTACCACCAGAGCAGCTTTGATTTTTCTGCCAATGCTTTCACCAAAAGTATCTGTTTCCCCCGTTAGTCTTTCTTTGCTGATCCAGCTGAAAATGGTCGTACAGAAAAATGTTAAGCTTCAGTTGGATCAACTCCTGAACTGACTTCATGGCTATGCAAATGTTATTGCTTACATAGGAGGAGTCTTTGCTGAAGCAGCTCAATTTTAGTTTTGCCTAAGCTTGTCAATAGACTTGGCAGCTTAAACTGAAGCTCTGGTGGTCACATCTCCTTCTTGACTGTCTGTCTGCAGCTGCTGGCAAGGAAGCCTTTGTGGCTGCAAGTTGAGTAAAGTCAGGGAGTTAATCAGGCTAGTTCATTGCTTTTTTTTTTTGTTTTGTTTTGTTGAATTTTGGCTGGCTCATGTATCTAAACTGGCTGATCATCCAGGTCAGGGGATGGAAATGTTACTTAGGTTGAAATGGGATTGGAGATGGGGCCATAGTAGCTTTGATTGAAATTTCTTTGAGCTTTTCTGGGACCATACATTTCCATCAGCATGATCTGGGTTAACAAGGACCTATAGCAAACTGTTTCAAGCTGGCTTGGCAGGTAAAAATCACAATAAATTGGAGAGCATTCTTCCATTTGTCTCAGCTGGCATGTTGATGTGGGTGGTAACAGTAATGAGCAGAGGATGCGGAACTCGGGATGTGCTCAGCGCAGTAACCTCAGACTGACACAGCTGTGTCTGGAAGAGGATTTGTTCTCATCATAAGGGTGGGATCCATCAAATGCTCATTTTGAACTCATGTACTTTATGGTATATAGTTAAAGCAGATGTTGCATCAGAAAGAACCAAGTTTTAATAATAAGCAATATCAGGAAGACTCTTCTATTCCGCTGTGCAGAATGTGGGGTTTGTTGTTGTTTTCCTTTTTTTTCCTTTTTTTCTTTTTTTTCTTTTTTTCTTGTTTGGTTTCCTTCATTTTTATTGACCAAGACTTGCAACTGACGGACACCAGTTTGGATGTATAAATGGCATCATGTCGTATTGTAGCTGCAGTTAGACATTCATCCAGACTCCTTTGAAGCATGTGGTTAGGGGATAGCTCTGAAAATGTGAATTGCTTTGTTTGGCTTATGTCTTACATAGTAATTCTTTGTGGAGTCCTGGTGTTCTGTAGTAGTAATTACCAGATGTGATGGCTTAAAGATGTTTCTGTACAGTAACTTCTCTTTCTGCAGAGTTGGGACTAAAAGTGTGTCAGGACAAATTCATTTGTGTGTAAGAAATTGCTTGAAAGGAATATGTATGCCAAACTGTAAAGGTGCTCCTGAGGAAAATGTGAAGCCATTAATTTCAGAGTCTGGGGATCTGAAACAAACTCTTGGCTTCTTTGAGTGCTGAATCTGTAGGATTTTTGGGATTTTGCTGGTGGGTTTTGATACTGAAGCCAGAACCAAAGTTGTTACTCTTCTAAGTGAAACCGTGTTTCAAGTACAGTGTATTAAGACTTGGACCAAGTCTTACTACACCATTTGGAATCTTTTTCTGATTACTTTTCCTTTTCTGGGAAACAACAAACTGGAACTTGCTGGTGAACTGGATTATAAGCAGTACTGTAGGTATACCTAGAGAGTTTACTGTTCAGAATGGTTCTGTAGGTGTGTACTTGGTCATTGGCCTGGGCTTCTTTACTGATCTGAGAGCTACAAGTGTTACTGAGACTAAAAAAAAAAAACTTGTACTTGGCCAGAACCACTCTTACTGCACACTAGCTGTTCTAAATTTGGATGTGACCACTTTTAATCAGTTTATTTTTCTGGGTCAAAAACTCCAAACATCAATGATCTCTCTTTCCTTCTACTTTTAATGTTGTTTAAACTTCATTAATGCAATTCAAGCCTCTGTTGAGGCTCTACTCTCAGCAGTGGACTGCTTTTAGACTGTTAAAGAAGCTTATTTCTGTAATCCACCAGGACTAGAGATATCTTGGCATTTCTAAGGCTCTGTGCAGTTTGCTGATGAGCACCACCGAGTTCCACACTCTCCTCGTTATTTAGTGTGCATTGTAGTGCTGAGTGGCTCATGAATGCTTGGAGCTTTAGTTAGCTGATATCTTTGTGTGTTGCCTTAAGATTTTGAGTTAAGATAGTCTTCTTTCAGAGGCATTAATTCATCAACTGCTGTAGTAAAAATCTGTGGAGATTTGTGAGGGAATTTGTTCCCCATGTGGAGGAATGACACAATTAGAAACTTGGTTCACAATTAACATAGGCTAGGTCTAGCTTTTGTTTAGTAACTAATGATAAAATTGTTTGATTTATATTTTCCCACAGTATAAGGGAACAGCAAGTGTGTTCCTGCCTTCCAAATGTGTTTAACAGCAAACTTCTAATATTTTTTGGGGTATTTTTTCTGGAACTCAGTAGCACTAGACCAGTTTACATGAAGTAAGGAGCTGAATACTATAGTCCCATGAAACTTGATCGATGGGTTTTTTTTCTCTAATATTTGTTTCTCAAATTAATAACCCAAATTCTTTGGGGAAAAATGCAGTGAGTACTTCTTGTTCCAAAAAGACAGTTGTTATTAATTTGATTTGTACAGGTGACTGTAACTGTAGGACTATAGACCTGTATAGGTTGTGCTTTAAGGGTTGTGGCTGCCCCATGTCTCAGCAGTGGGTCAAATTAATTTTCCAGTCTTTTCCTATGCATTACTACTATGCCTTTAGCATATACTTTTTTTTTTTTTAAAGCTGGCTATTTTATTGTCAGAGTCTGCTTAACATGGTATTTCTGCTGACTGTTTTTGATTTAAAAGAATGAGATGTGACACTGTTTCCAAAAAGCCTGTGAGGCTTAATCTGGTCTAAAATGTCTGAGAAAGAATTTACCCATCATTAATGTGGTGCTAGTCAAGATTTAGTGTTTTGGGCTGGGCTGGGGTTCCTGTGCAAGTTCTTCCCTGTAGTTTTGATCAGTGCAGAGTCTGCATTTGTGTTGAGTCATCGCATTTCAGGTTGAAATGTACATCACCTGTGCATCAAATTCCCTAACCCAGTCTGAAAATACAAGTATGAGAATTAGATTGTCTAGTTTAAGGTATTACATAAATCAGACTTTACAGGATTCAGTGGCTGTGATGTTGGTTTTGCTTTTTGTATTTTAGCACATACCTACTAATAGGGTGGCTTTTTGGGGTTTCTTTCCTCTTCCCCCCCCTTCACCCCAAGTTGAATTATCAGTAAGCTATTTAGTAGTTAGGATTATTTGTGTGCTCTCAGAGCATTATCAGAGTTTAATATTGATGTCCAATTTTGCTTGTGTCTGTAAACTTTGGTATTTCTGTCTAGGTTTCAGTGTCTATCTGAGAAGCATCTTTTGTCTGATGTGCTCTTTCTTTAACTGGATTTGCACAGGGTAGCTTTGAAAAGAGTGTCATGACACTTGTATGTGTATTTATATACAGATGAGGATTGCTTCCTCTTTTTTTGAATGACATGAATTTGTCAGTGGCCATTTGCTAGTTTGAAGTGCCTCTCAACTGTGCCGTGCATGGATTTTCCTCTGTTGAGTAAGCAGACAGTAAAACGGCACTTAGTCTTTGAGCAGCTGGGCACTCCTGTGTGTTCTCTTAGCTTGGTAGCAGAAAACCAGCCTTGCCTCCTGCAAGGGAATGAAGGACTGCAATTCAGTTGGCCTGGATCTTTTTGGTAGGATATTTTTTGAAAGTGTCTGTAAAATAGCTGTGCTTTTGACAACCTTTTTGTAGCTGACTTTATGTATAAAATCTAAGCCATGGCTTGGATTTGCTGTGGGCAGCTGGCAAATAGAAGACAGTCACTGAAAGCTTTGTCAAACTCCCTGCATGTATTATGGATAGGTGCATCATGCTAATACTCAATGTGGATTGTTTATCATTGTAAGATTTGCTTAGCCCAAGTTCTAACAGCCAAAATACATGAACTTTTCTTTGCTGTCAGATGAGGTAGGGTACACCCCTTTAAACAGGTATATGCTTAGTGCTATGTAAAAGTTTTCCTTGTTCTTACAAGTAGAGAATTTGTTTTTTGGGTGTGACCTTTATTGACCTATATGACATAATATAGATTCATGTCCATTATCTCACGTATCTCAGATATGGTTCCATACTTAAAATTTATTTTCAGTTGCAGTAAGTCATTCTCTGCACAATTAACTCTTGCTTTGAGCATAATTTATTTTGCCTGTTAGAGTTCTCAAAGTAGTCAGTCATATCCACAGTGTTCAGCATCTTGTCCATGCGCACACCAGGAAAATAACTGTGACTAGAAAAGGCAATGTGGTTTGTCTGCCTACAGTAGTTGTTGACTTCAAGGTGAGAACCCAGTTCTGAAAATCATACAGTGTAAAGAATATTTATCATTAAAGCAGAGAAAAAAAATCAGCTCTACTAATTTAACTACTGTTAAATAGTTATTTTAGTATTGTAGACATAGTTCTTCCTTTCTTCTGGGGCAGGCAGCGCTGAGGTAGGAATACAGATACACCAAAAACAGTGAGGTCATGTGAACTGTGGAAATTTTATTCTTATTTTGGAAGTCCTAGGGAAGATAAAGGAGGTGATTATTATAATAATAATTTTTGAGTAAATCCAGGATGAAAATCTTTCTGATTCTGTGTTGATTCCTTTATTGCTCAATTTTCTGCTTTAATTTCTTAATGGTGTACTGCAGTGTTTTGCTATGAATGAGTATCTTAACTTGGTTGGGGAAAAAAAAAGTTCTCCACAAGATGGCTTATCTTCTCCTGTTGGATATTTTTTCTCACTTGCAGGAATTTGATTGATTGGATAGTGTATTGCTCTCTTTCATCTCCTACATTTCAGGCAAAAAATACTTAAAAATTGAATTATGTATTCAGAGGTAAGAAACCTTTTTGTAATGTGACGTGTCCTGGAATTTTCTGAGATGCTGGATCATGACTTGAGATAAGTCATGCCTGATGACAGCTAAACTTCTTGCACTTCTGAATTGCAGTTCAACATCCCAGGATTGTTTGATTGTATATTCCTTTCTCAAACTGAATAAACTATTTCCTTTTTCCAGGTTTGTTTTTAGCAGGATCAGTCCCCTGTTTCCACTTCTGCAAGCACTAACCCTGGAGCTTTGGGTGGGGGAGGACAAACAGAGGGGCTGTACTGTTACTAAAAGGAAGTGACATGGATCCGGTGCATACAGCTGATGTAACTCTGATGTAGTACGTTTTGGAAATGGTCCTGCTCGCCTGCCTCCCTCACCCTGCAAAGATCCCACCTGAGGTAAAGATTATGCATTCAGGAGCTCTTCCCTGGAGTTCCTTCTAGCTGCATGGGTGATTCCTGTGGCACAAGTAGTGATGACTCTGTCCTTTTTCAGTAGAGAAGCATCTGTAGGTCCGATTATGTGAGCAGTGAACTGCTGATCATCTTGTTACAGGGTCCAGGTTTCAGAGATGGGAGCACATCTCAGATCCATCAGTGACAGGACATCTCCAGGTACTGTCACATTGTTTTGTTGTCTGCTTCCAGCAGATACCAAGAGTTTGTTTAAACCAACTGGGTCCTACTTACTGCCTAGGCTCCTCACATAGTGCATCAGTCCAGTGGCCTGAATTAGTTCTGTCCTCTCCAAAAATGGCCCTAGAAGCTGGGGTTTGTGCAAGGAGAGGCTGTGCAGTCATCTGAGCACAAGTAAAGAGGAGTGACTAAATGGATGTCTTTATTTTTCATGGCATAGATCAAGTGAGAAATGGAACTGACTGGTGTGGGCAGAGTGTAGGTAAATGCTAAAATGATTAATGTAGTGATCAAGAAGACACAGTTTATCTTGCCAGTGTTAATGTTACCTTAGCAAAAAAAAGAGTAGTCCCAAAATCTTCCTTCCTTCAGATTTTCTTCAAAGAATGGGAAATAATTCTTTTACAGAGGACTGGTTTTGTTTGATTTTTTTTGTTACCCTTCACACATTGTGTCTGGCTTCAGTTACATTTAGAAATACGCAAACATTCTTACTTCAGTCTTATGTGACTTTTACTTTGTAAATGATTGCTTATTGTTCAGCTCACTGTTTTCGTATTTAGTCTAGGTAAATGCTGCACAAGCTTCTTTTTCAGAGACAGTCTTTCAGCTTTCTCATGTGCATCTTTGTGAGCCACATCACATGTATAAAAACTGACCAGTTGCAGCTAAAATAGCTGCTATCATGAAATTGCTAATGATGTTTTGACTCATCAATGAGAGATGACACTGCATCCGGTCTAGTTCTGTACAGAGATACCAGATCAATTTGCTGTGAGTTGTCCTAGTTTCTTCAGTGGAAAGGGACTGGCATCTGCCAGTCTAGCATTATATCACCCTCAAAGCATGAGGACTGCTGTTCTTTGGTAGGTGTAAAATGTCTATAGCTGTCATATTTTGAAATTTTTGAATCTTCTTGGACGCGATTTCAGATGCATTTTGGGGCATAGATAATGCCCACAGTTCATGACCGAAAATTGTGGTTTTACACTGCACTTTCCTTGGTTTTCCATGTGGTGCAGTATTTATAAGGCATGTATGGCTGTCAGGGCTCTAAACAATACTGGCTTAAAGTTGTAGGCCTAATTTTTGGGATAATCTCATTTCATAAAGTTGGGGATGGTATCAGTGTGAAATACACTGGGGATTGCTTCTCTTTACAGCTGTTTACATGGAACTGTGAACGGCCTTCCTACTCAGGACTTAATAGCCCTTGAGATCTAAGCAATCAGTGTGTTGAATTCTGGTAATTCTTTTAGGCCCCTCATTGTTATGAAGACAGTGATTAGTTTAGCAATGTAGCAAGGATGATCTTGGGGATATTTTTTCGCGGTTGTTTATTTCCCCAGAAGCACCACATTTGGCGTTTTTATCTTTTAAAAACAAACACAAAGTTTGTTTGATGTGTCAGATGTCAGTAACAAGTACGTATTTAGCTTCAATATGCTGTTTAACAGGTAATGTTCCCCTGGTAATCCTGGTATGGAGTGTATGGAGACCAATCTCATTTATGTGTAGGTGTTAAAGCAACCTGCATTGCTGTATTAAATTAGGTATGACATAATTCTGTGTTTACTTTGGGGACTTCATTATCTGCTGTTTTAAATTTGGAACTGGGTTACAGAAGTTCCTGGGTTTTAATCCTAATTCTTTCATGCAATTTAGAAGTTGTTTTTGTTTTTCTGAAGGTAGGAAATTGTGTCCCCATGTCTTCCCCACAGGCTTTTAGTCCCAATAATATTTGCAAAGAACTTAACTAAGAGAACTGTCATTAATACATAGGTTTTTTTGACATTTTATATATTATAATTTCCTACAGGAATTGAAAGCATTTAAGTTTACGTGTGTGGAAAATGTGTTAGGTGATTGCTGTTTAGACTGTAACATATTTCATTACTCTCAGTCTTGTCCAGAGCAAAATTAGGGAGATTCTTCACATCCATGTAAGGTTTTTATGACTCATCTGTTTTGGTATAGAAATATCACTTGGGGTTCATCTGAAGGGTGATCAGATTAGTTTAACATGCTTAAAATTCACCTTTATTCTGTAGTGAGTCTAGATGACTATGTAGTGGTCTTGAAGGAAGGAGCAGAACATTTCTTCTAGCTGAGACTAATGGAACATCTGAAATATCAGAAAGGGGAAGAGGCAGGGCAGTAGCAGATTGTGTGATTCTGTAAAATCAGAAGTAAATCCAGTGTGAAGGACTTGGTCAAAATAGAATTCTTGTGGTACACAGGAAATAAAGGATATTGAAGAAAATTGCAAATTCATTGCCAATTTTGCAAACTAAAATGGTTCATGATGCAGCACTGGTTCATTGAGAAGGAAGGTGGTTCATGGATCCTCTGCTGTTTTCTTTTACTTTTTTTTTTTTTTTTTAATTAATTTTTCAAATCTCCTTAATCTCTTTCCATAGAAACTTCAAGGCAAAAGATGGAGGTTGTAGTGGTGAAAGGCAGACTTGTGAGATCTGGCTTAATTTTTATTTTGTTCTACAGATTTATTCAGTGGTGGGTTATTTGTGGTTAAATCCAGAAGACTTAAATTTTTCGGTATTAACGTTTAGGTTCTTGGCATGCCAAACTCCAAGTGAATCATGTTTTAGTTCTCCTGTGTATGGCAGAAAGTTAGAAATGGAAGAATCTCATTAAAATGAAAGGGTATTTGCTGCTCAGTGTTGAAAATAAGATGCAGAGTCTAGACTCAAGTCCTCTTACTTTCTATCTTACAACCCTTAGGATTTATGGTTTTAAACCTCTTTGGAAACTTGAAACATTTCTGTGGTTAATAGCTGATAGGTGTGCCTCTAGACAGGGTTATGACATTTAGAGAAACAGACAGGGGTGTGAGCTATTAGCTCAAAAATGCATTTCTCAAGCAAGTCCTGTTCACTAACAACTGGTTTTGATCCTGGCAATGATGCTGGTGGGGAGATCTCAGGATGACCCAGGATATCTCAAGAGTTGTTAACCCAGCTGCTGCCACTGAAGAACTGTTCTCACTGTCCACTGTGTGCTTCTGCTGTGCCTTTTTGTATTTGACATTCTCATAAGCCATAATCATTCAATGAAACTAGCACAAGGTATTTTCTGCTGCTGTGGTGAGCTGGATTGTCTCCAAGTGGTCTGGCAAGTGCTGTCGAAGGAAGAACGGGAACTAGGAGGAGCAGCGGGCGGTTGGGTTGGTACAGCCACCTTCTGCAAACCGCTTTTAAAGGTGAGTGAGTCATAATTGAAGTTCTCCAGTGCAAGGAATAGAGAAAATAATTTACAGATAGTTTAACCTAGTTCAGTCTCCATCTGCAAGTGGCATGCTGTTGACTTTTGAGCAAAGGAAGTTGTCTGTGTGTTTTGAGAGGGAAGGTTGCACAAAGTAGTAAACAAAGAAGGAGCTAACCTTGAAAAAGTACAGTGTTTCAATTTATTTTTGAGGGAAAAGTGTTTCATGGCATCATTTTCAAGGTGTTTCTCATTCTAAAAAAAGAAATAAAGAATGCACTGGGTTAGAGAGTTGGGCCAAGGGCAAGCATAGCCTTCTAGCCACTTGTGGTGGCCCTTTCTCAAGGAAGTGAGAATGGTGGAAGTAGTGGTGACTGACTTGGGGACCTTTTTCCTCCCTCTTTAGTGTGTGGATGTAACGTTCTTGGTGTATGTGTTTTTGCTTTAAACGAAGGCTGCTTGGTCAAATGGCAGTAGGTTGGTGTTATGTGGGTAGAAGTGAACTACAGAGCCATGATTAGAGAGAACAAGTGCTGGGCTTGCATAAGAACAGATCTATTAAAAAATTTCACTTACGCAGAACCTTAAGCAATGGCAAAGTTTAGGCTGTGAGAGGAAGGAGGTTATTACTTGTGGTCCCTTAATGTGTGTTTTCATCTCACCCACTTGCTGACTGCTCTTTCTTCCTCTCAGGGGAAGGAAGAAGCAGCTTTTGTCTGTGTAGTCTACCTACAAAACCTTGTTTATTTCAGGAGCCACTTCTTAGAAAGAGCTCTGAGCATTGATTTTTTTGAGACCGATGCTCTAATGGAAATAAGCATTTATACCTTAGTTTTCAAGATGTCTTCATTTAATCAGCTCTTGCTTTCAGAAAGGCTGTGTTGTATTTCTTCCCTTGAAACCCTGAGGCACCAGGGAGCGCAGGTGCAGCCACTTGCCTCACTTGTTCAGTACAATCTGTAGAATTCCGTCTTCCACTTGTTAAAGATGTAGAACCATCATTTCACTGCATCTAACATGTTACAGGCAGTAGCTGTGAGGTGGTCACTCCATTACTGTGTTCTGAGTAAGTGAAGCATCAAGTCGGTACCTTTGAATATTAACAGTTTCTTACCAAAAGACTGTAGCAGTACCAGGTACTTACATCTGGACTGGGAACATTGTAGCTAATTATCAAGGTATTAGTCCCCAAAGTCAGCCAAGAGTACAGAGTTTTTAGGAAAAAAAATTAGCTGTAAATAGCCTAAATAGCCTTTCTAAAGGAAACCTGAAGTATAAGTGAGTTTAATTAAGTTTGAAAATTCATCAACGTCGACCAGTTATTAAGGAGGTAAACACCTTGTATTTATAAAAGAGCTAAAGAATTTTAGCCATGAACTAAGTGCTGCATGATTATAGGCTCAAGAAACTTTATTTGGCTAGGAGGAAGTGTTTAATTTTCATCTGCTCCAGCCAACCTTTCTGTAATACTCCATGATGTTAAATGCCAAGTAATCACTGTTTTTAAAAGTTATTTTGAAGTAAACTTGCATGTTCCATATTATCTGGGAGAAGAAACTGCATATTAAGTACACTTTGATCTGCTTTCCTGGTAAAGATGTCTGCTGTGTTTATTCAGCTATACTTTAGTACTTCATCCTTAGCATTTCTATGGAATTTTCTGACTCTATTAGTCTAAATTCTCCTGTTTCTCTAAAGAACGGTGATTGAACTTTTCTGTGTGCAAGTCAGACTTTAAAAAGGCAGTAAAATAGTAGGGTTTGAAATATGTTGCTTCCCAGTTTTAGTTGTGTGGTATGGACATCTGCTCTAGCAAAATCTTAATGGGATTATGTATGGTTTGATTTTATTAAAATTAATTTTGCCCCAAACTTCCCAGTATAACTGTTGTCAGTTTCGTCTTACTGTGGATGCAGAACTGTGTGTGCTATTATAAAGCCCGAGTGCTTTTGCCATTTAGACACTGTAATCTATTCCTCATCTTTGTTTTAAAAGCCTCTAAATTTGATAGTATTTGTAATTCACTGATGGGATGTTAGTTGTGCATAAATTGTAGTAGGAATGGTGAATTGTGAGAAATGAGTGTGTACTTTTCTCCCTATCCCCTTCATTCTGGTGTGGGACACTGAATTGACAACTCACTTGCTAGGGCACAGCTGTCATTTGACTCTTTTTGCCAAATGGAGTTGTCAGGTCTCCTGTGTGTTAATGTTCTAAAGCTTATCCAATAAGCTCTGTGTGTGTGTGTGTGTGTTGCACAACTCTTATTTTTATGCCTAAATAAATGAGGGGTTATTTTTATTACAATGTCTTAAAAAATGGGTGTTCTGTACCTAGAGAGAGCCTTTACCAGTTATTCTAGTAATTAATAAATCTGTATGTATGGACAGGCATTCAGATTATTAAAATCAGAGGCTTATCTGTGATTGGCAAAGCAGAATCAGGTATTTTGTCCTTGTTCTGCTGGGGCCTAAGATCTAAGATCAAAATTCCTTCTGAATTTGGCAAGTAACTCTTGCATTGTTTTCTGAACGTGTTTTTTTTATTAACACTTTTTTTTTTTTTTACTTCCTTGATGCCTTCATCTCTGTGAAATAGTTTGTACATGGGCACTGGTATGCTGCTGACAAGTGTCAGAATGGCCTGGGTGAAGTGAAGTGTGAGACTTGTTCTTAGGTGTGGAGATAGTCCTACAGATACAGCTTAAGAAGAGATCTGCAGAGAAGTCTGAGCCTGAGGAAACCTATAAATTATGGATGCCTTTGAGCATTATTTAATACAAAGGAGATGTTAGGGTAATGAAAGTGATTGATAATCCAAGTTATCAGCTGACATCCTCCCTCCTGAAATGATTACTTATATAACTAATTTGATTTTCTTAAATTATATAGAGAGAATGAATTGTCTTGGGTGAGTTGCCTTCAGTCTAGCTAGTTTTGTGGTTTAATTTGGACTAGCAGTTATTTCAGATTCTGACTTTGCAACTGTTCTGATGCAGTTTCCTTAAGAAGCTCTTCACTGTAAATATGAACAGGTTTGCTTCAAAGTGAAGAGAAATTGAAGGGGGAAAAAGGCTGAGAGTTCAAAGTGAGAATGCATATTAGTGGAAAGACTGAGACTTTTGGAGAGCAGTTTTGTTTGATTCTGAACTAGTCTGGATGAAGTCCACCTTTTTATAATTGATATTTAAAGGGTTTTTTTTATATTTATTTCATAAAACCTGATCATGAATAAAATTAGTTTTCTTCTTGTCAAACCTGATTTTCCATTATTCTTCAGGTGGGAAAGCTTAAAACTTGTGGAAAACTTGAAAGGATAGATCTTATCCTGGAAAGGCACATTTTCATACCAAGAAGATGAAACAGTATTTCCTTCTTCTTTCTGCATGTGGCATGCTTACTCAAAGCAGGCAGAGCTTTAGAAGAAGCTTTTACCTGGGTATGATTTCCAGTTTTTGTGCCTTTAGATCAGCACCATTCTTCTAAATCCCATGAGTGTTTTCAGGAGGGCTTTGCTGCCTGTTGCTGCTGTAGGTCAAAGATCAGGTTCTGGTTTCAGAGTGATCACTAACCTGCAGGCTGACTGAATTGTGCAAGTGAAGATGTTCCTTCAGAACTACTGGAGAAGTCAGTGGACAGTTATTTTCCATGGAGGTGGCTGGATTGACTAGCACGGAGATAATGGTGTCTGCACCTAAGAATGGCTCATTCCATGAGCAAGGTACTGGGCTGCTTTAAAACTTGCTGTTCGAGGCTGGTTCTGCCTCGTGGCTCTCGGGTCCCACGCTGTGTTAACAAAAGCAATGATCCTGGGTGAGGGAGTCATAGAACAAGTCTTTTCTTCCTCCCACGGTCTCATTTTAAGTTTGATTTTTTTTTTTTTTCCCAGGGGTTAAAAAATACAGTAGCTTCTGAAGATAAAAAGGGTGTGTTCAAAAGATACTTCAAGCAGAGAAAAGAAATATAAGGAATTAAGTAATTAGAGGTTTTAAGTACATGGTGAGGAGTACCTATTTAAATAAAAGTGACTTGCAAAGCATCTGTGTTTTTTGTTGGTTTGTTTGGGTTTTTTTAAACGGATGCTGGAGCCACAACATCTACTATGATTCTTCTAAAATCAGTTCTGGACTCAAAAGTGAGGGAAACCTCTCACAGTTATGACAGGTCACAAGTCTGTAATTTCATTTTGCAATTATTTCATTTGCTTCATGCCATCTGAAGCTTTTCATGCTTAAAAATTCAGTACTGTTCATGATTAATATAACAATTGGAATTTGTGTTAAAATAGATAAATACACAGAAATCCTCTGTCATTTGCTTTACTGACAGTGAAGATATATTCACTGAAGCAGACAACATAATTCTTGAATGCTGGCTAAGATGGAAAATAACTATGACTGAAAGTGGGTAATGTTCTTCAACTAAGAGGACTTAAAACATGAAGGCTTGTCTCTAGGAATCCTTCCTCTGAAGGCGGTTTCATCCTGGTTGCTAAGAGAGAATCTTGGGTCTGTTGGTAGCAGTAGAGATGGAAAAATGGCCATTCCCAGTTTGTCCCCTGAGCCTGAACTCTACTGGGATGATGGCAGTGTGAACCACAATTGCCTATTGACAATTCCTAGAGGGTATTTGGTGTTTTTTTAAATTCTGACTGTAGGAGGCTGAAAGCAAGCTGATGCTACCCAAAAGGAGTGTTAGAAGCACTAAGAAAGAGCTAGCCTCTTAGGAACTGGTGACATCAACCTTTAACAAGGGGCTTGCTTTTTGGGTGAGTCAGTTGATTTTAGAGGTCATTGTCTTAGAACTGCTACCAAACAAACATAAAGTCTTCTTCTTTAGATAAGCTTTGTATTAGTTGTCTGTATTATTCTTAGTAGAGCTTTCAGTCATAAAATAAACTTTAAAATAATAACTATACGGTGATAAGTATATACATGTCTGGAGACTGGGTAATGTGCTGATACTGAAGCAGTTTGGTATTTGGTATCCTTACAGCTGGCACTCTTGGAAGGAGAAATTCTGCAGACAGTAAATTTATCAGTAGGATTTGAGTCTAAAACATGCAGACTTGGAAAGCAGGTTTTCCTTTTGGAGTAACTGGTTGTGAAGGCAGTTTGTACTTCACAGAAAGGTAATCTCTGCAGGTGGCCAAGACATACTGGACGAGAAAGGTGGGAAAGTGGTTGTATTTGTTCATGATTGCTTCTGCTGTGCTCTCAAACTTGAAGGCAGTTTAGGTGTTGAGGACAGAAAAGGCTGAATTTCTCACGTTTCCTTCACTTTGTTAAATTGGGTGTTCTTTAAAGTGTTTATTCAAATAAAGTAGGACTAAGATAAATTCTAGTAATTGTTAACAATAAAAAAGTACCAAGTTCCAGTTACATACAAATGTTCTCTTACATCTGCTTTAAAGCAATCTTGTTGGCTTTCTTCTTTAGCTGTTTGAATGAAGGCAGACATCGATTTCTTTGAAACTCTCAGTATAATGGATCGAGCGTTTGAAAGATTTGCTTTAATAACTGGGGGAGAATGTTGCCAAAATCCAAAGGAAATTGTGAAATGCAGTTTAGTAATCAGTGCAATGTGTTTTAAATTTAGTCCCTGAAGTCTGCCTAGAAGAAAAACTATGGTATTAGGGGAAGCTGTTGGTGTTAATAAAGTCACAAACTAGAAAAGCAAAGAGAGACTTAATTTAGCATTTACCATTTGACTCCCAAAAGTTTATGTAGCTATATTGAAACAATTGCTTTCATTGGCAAGATTGCAATTTGCCGTCTCTCAGTGGGTTGTGTTACAGTATCTTAATTATTCTTGACCATGAAGTTCCCAGTGGAAGAGATTTTGTCAACACTGAAAAATTGTAAAAAGCCTTTTAAAAATATTATGCCCTGTCAAGGATGCTGTTGATGCAGATGGAGTAAAAGGCTGAACTTTGAGGTTTTCAGTCGTACTTTCAGAAAAGATCAGCTACAGGTTACTGTTAGCTCAGTCCTGCTAGGCTGAGCCATTGGTGGCAGCCATACTTTGAAGCATTTCCCAAAGTGGTTCCAGTGCTGGGGAGTTGGTGTGGGGCTGGTGCTGCACCCAGGCTGGCTACGAGGAAGAGGCAGGGTGTGAGGTAGCTCTGTAGCTCCTTGGCTTCGAGTTGTGGACTTGGGATGACTCTACTTGGGTGGGTTCCAGGCTTTGTTGCAGGGGACAGTACGTACACTATAGCTCAGCTTGCCTTTATCTCGGGTAATGAGAGTTTGTCTCTGTGTATTGATTCAGTCTCTGCAAACAGTGGGGCTGTACCAAACTGGGTCCCAAGTTTAGACTTGTCCACTTTTAGATAGTGTAGCTGCTGTAACTTTTTTCCTGTCTCTGGAGGAAAAGAAAACCAACCCAGACTTCGCCTTGTGATATCTCTTCTTCATCCTAACAGAGTTAAAAGAGTAATATTTCTTTATCAGCAGGACACAGCTTTCATTCCCATAGCTCTATAAAGCTCAGTGGTGTGGAATATGTTTTAGCACATCTCTAAATTGATCTAAGTATGCTCTGATTAACTAAAAAAAGAAAAAAGGACAAAAATCCAAAACAGCAGCAAAGATAAATGCTTCAGTCTTTTAGTGAAGAGTGTCTTAGCCTAGGTTTGAGTCACAGGCAGAGTTCTGTTTAAATCAGTGTAGAGTCTAGAATACTATTCTGTTACACTATACTCTATATTGTGTAGCTGAGCCCCTTCTTTATTGTTATCCAGCTTAGAGTACAGATAATGAGCTAACTGTGTTTGGCCTTTGCTTGTGGAAGCGCAGCCCAAGTGTTGGCCTTTATGAAATTCCTTGTCTGGATAGTGAAGTACAGGGATCCCTCTTTGTGTGGTGTAAGGAGACTGATACCCTGTCGAGTACATGGGCTTATGTAGGCAGTGCAAGTGTGTTTGGGGAGATGTCATCAATGAACCTGGCCCACAGTAGTACTGAATTTTTTGTCTAACTCTTTTATTTTATCTAAGCACTTTTAAAAAAGTATTCTCTTTAGATAGTGTGTGCTAGCTTACATAAAAGTGTACCATGGTGAGCTCATTGAGCTTAAAGGCATTAGGGACTGGTATCTCTCTCTTGGCCTGAGTCTCTCCATGTACTCACCACCCAAGCAGCCCCCTTTTTTTTATCAGAGAGAAAGGTGTCAGCTGTAAAATGCAACCAGTCTTGTCTCTGGCATGCAGATACCTACTCTTTCCATGTTTAACTTCCTAAATGGGTGTTTAGGTAAGGCTTGCATTGAGTCTCTCTTTTCTTATTTTGCTTTTTTTCCTTTGGTGCACCATTTTGAACTATACCAATGTAGGGCAATGTTAAATCTTCTACTAGATCGAATTATTTTATAATTAGAAATTAGATGCAATACAATTTCACCTAAAGCAGCAAGTCTGTGTTTATTTGAACTATATGCTCTAAACCACAGTCTACATTTTTTAAGCTTCTAATGTTGGATTCTCCTCATTTACCTTTGCAAATTTTCCCAGCGTCTAAGAATAAGCTACAAATATTCATCTAATATCAAATGCCAGGTATTTGATCTAGCAGGAAAAAAACAGAAGATGAAAGGAAATTTGAAGTCTTTGGCATTTAGATTATGACCTAGTTGTTGCTTTATTTCCTATTGCAGAAGTCAGTTAAGCAAAATATGTGAACTCAGTTTTCATGTATGTATGGCAGTGGGATGAGCTTCTCTTAAAATATGGGCACCTGAACTGGTGGTAGCAGTTGGGGTGGAGACCTGTCAATGGGCTTTCCCTGCCTGTGTGTTCCAAGGTCATTTATTCTGTCTCTTGCAGCATCAAATACTCACCTTGTCCTCCTTACTTTCTTACTGGCACAACTAGAAAACACTAGTCTCTAGTTTAGCCTGTATTCTTTTTCCTGTATATGTACAATCTTATGTTTGACTCGTCATAATCCATATTGAAATAAATTTACTGTTGAAAGGGATTTGTCACCATAACTAGTCCTTTTTTGCTACCTTTGAATTTCTCAGTTTCTGATACTGGCATATTATACTGTTGAATATTCTTCTTTGCAGACATAAGTGCAATTCAAGAAGTATTAAGCGTAACACTAATCTCTGCTGGACACAAATAGAAAATAAAAGTGCCTTCTTTACCTTGTGGACTTCTGTTTACCTGTTAATCCAATTAATTGATCACATAGGTAGAGCAAAATTTGACCCAATTGAAATTAAGACTACACAGCTAAATCGTATGGGGTTTATTTCCCTTTAATTAATTCCCTTGAAACCATGATGCTAGAGGTTAGTTTGTGATTATGGTAATTTGTGGAACAAAAGCTAGGAATTTATGACAGTAATAGTGAGATTGCATTTCAGTCTTTATTTGTCAAATAATTGCATTATGGAGATCTGGAGACATCTGAGTAGAGAGAAAAGAAAAAATTCATTACTTTATTATTGTATGATCTGATTAATTCTCAAATTAGTAATATAAGAAACCATGGGTTACAATTGAGTGTAGCAGCCTTTCCATTATTTGCTGAATAGCTAGTATGGACATTGCAAGAGCTTCCAAGATGTGAAGCAAACATGAGAATGTATGGAGTATTCCTGCTAAAAGTATTTTATTTTCTGAATGTAAAAGTTTTCCAGTGTAAAAAAGCAGGATATGAAATCAAATATTTCTGCAGTGTGATTATGGCTGAATTGCACAAGTCAAACCCTGTTCTTTCCTCTTTACTAGGAAAGAACTAGTTTATATGCACTCCAAATAATGCAAATCAGTCTATTCTAAGTTGTTTAGATGAACTTTTCTCAAAGTAGCTCTCAGGGAGATGTATCATTTTTTTTTTGAAGAAGCTGAAAAAACTGCTGTTCTTAACTACTTTTTTTGATGCAAAATTATGTCAAAACTTTTGGAAATAAAGCCAGAAACAGCAATCCAGAATCTTTAAAATGGTATTCTGTTCCATACGTGTGAAGGCAGTTTCTGAAAAATGTTGCTGGAAACCTCAGATGGCAACCTTCAATTTAAAGGAATAGCAAAATGAGTCATTCTTAAAACATGAAAAAAAGTCTATAGTCTATTTTTTTTTTTTTTTTGCCAGTAATAGGAAAAGTATTGACTCTGGATATGAAATGCTGAGCTTTATTGCATTTGCGTTAGGCAGAATTATTAACATTGTATTGTAGAGGCTGTGGCACATTTTTGGCAAGCTGATACATTCCTCCCTTTCTCTGTTGCTTCCTCCCACTCAAGAGCTTTTGTCTTTTCTATCTGCTTTTTGAAGAGAGAAATGTGGTATGCATAAAGACCTCTGAAACTGTAACTCAAGTTTGGATCTGATATAAAGCTAAACTGTTACCATAAATTCAGATTACAGAAATACCCAAAGCTAAAAACCTTTGTTTTCTTATTTAAATAAAGCCAAATATAGTTAAACTATAGTAGTATCAGGCAGTAGAGAATTAACAGCCTGACTTTGTAGCTAATACTTGACAGAGCTGAGTAATGACTCTTGTGTAAGGTAATTGTGCCTTCTCTGTGTGTGTTTGTGTATTATCTTTTCTCCTTTGAGAGGAGGCCATTATGAAAGATGACAGTGAGTTAAATATAAGAAAAACCCAACACTTGTTGTCACAAGAAGTGTATGATAGGATGATGCCAACTACTGTCATGTTCTGTTTTTAGCACGTATGAACTTGGTCTGTGGTTTTACTGAGGAATCTTGGTCTCTACTGGATGAATTTGGGGAACAACAGTGCAACTTTTTTTTTTTTTTTTTTTTTCGAACTTATTGAATGTCCCATGAACTGTACCTGAAAATAGCTACTTGTCATGAGTTTGAATCCTCTCAAGAATCTTGGAGGATTCTTTTAAGCTTGTTGTATGCAAAACCCCATTAGCAAGGTTCAGAGGTGGCTCCGTACACTGCACACACAAAAGATCTTTTATGAACAGCCTTGGAATGGTACATGTGTGGTTGTTTCTAAAACAAACAGATAGTAACTCTTCCCCTCTGCCTCCGTTTATATATAGACATAGATGAATTAAAAAGCTTGATTCATCTGCAGGCAGCTTTTTATTTATTTAATTTATTGAAAAAAAAAGTCTATAAAAAGTAGCACTCAGCTTTAAATGGATAATGAAGTAGTCTAGGACTAATATTTATGTAAATAAGTATTTTTTATAAAACTGATAATACTTAAGTCTAAAGACATTTCACTGTGGTATTTTACATCTAAGGCTGAAGAATTAGCTCCTGAGATGAGAAGAGAGGAGGCAGGGGAGAGGGGGCTGAAGCTGACTCTTCTTAGCCAAGAATATCTAAAAATGGATCATAAATACTAATACTAATTTTCCTTTTTAGGTCTTCTTCAAGTTTTATGCAATAATATATTATGCTTGCATGGAAAGGATTTGGTAGCAGGAAGGGCTCAGGTGTGGCTTGTGAGAAGCTCCCCTCATGTCTGACATAGCCAGTGTCAGATGGCTCCAAGGTGGAGCCTGTGCAGTGGTGGGGTAACAGATTTATGAAGGGGAGAAAACGTTTCTGTGTGGGAACACTTGGAGACAGATAGGAGCGAGTGTATGAGCAAAGCAGCTCTGCAGTCACCAAGGTCAGTGAAGGAGGGGCAGGAGAGGCCTCAGGTGCTGGAGCAAAGATTCCCTGGCAGCCATGGGTGAAGACTGTAGTGAGCCAGGCTGTGCCCCTGTAGTCCGTGGAGGTCTAAGGGGAAGCAGACAACCTCTTGGAACTCCTGGAGACCGTCATGCTGTATCAGGTGAGTGCCCAAAGGAGACTGTGACCCTGTGGGGAGCCTGTGCTAGAGGATGCTCCTGGCAGGACCTGTGGGCTATGGAGAGAGAAGCCCAGGCTGAAGTATGTCTGCTGCCAGGACATGTGACTCCATAGGGGACCCCCGCTGGAGCAGTCTGTTCCTAAAGGGCCTGTGGATGGGGCCTATGCTGGAGCAGTGGGTTCATGGATGCAGCCCATGGGAAGGACTCATGTTGGAGAAGTTCATGGAGGATAATCTCCCATGGGAGAGACCCCATGCTGAAGCCAGGAGAAAGTTGTTTCTCATTGTTCTACTCTGATTTGATTGGTTATAAATTAAATTGTAAACAAATTCAACTTGTGAATCAAGATTGTTTTGCCTATGACAGTTGGTGGGTGATGACCCTGTCCTTACCTTGACCCAAGAGCCTTTCATTGTATGTTCTTTGCCCTATCCAGTTGAGGTGTGGGAGTGATGGGAATGTTCTTGGTTGACACCTGGTGTCCAGCCAAGATCAGCCCACCACAAAATTATAACTATTATATGAAATTGCTGAAAAAACCTGAACAGCCAGCAATTTGATAGTGGAAGACATCTGGTTATTTCCAGACAAAGCTTTTCACATGATAGCAAATACTTTGAAAAAGTGACATGGAAGTATCTAAATAAATATCTTGTCTAGGAGTTTGTCATGAAAGTTCAGAGATGCTTAAGAAGGTGGGTTTCTGTTTGACTGGTGCAGTGTTGCATTCTGATAACCCTTGCTCCTAAAAGTGTTGGTGGGGTCAAAAGTTCTCAAATATTCAGCTATCACACAAACCTTTCACCTGTGTTAAGCACTAATCCTTAGTCGTTTGCTGGCTTTATGGCTTTTTTAGCTCATATGTCATCTCTGTGTATGCTACCTGACCACTGCTGCCATTTTTTGCCCTTTGAGTATTCATAATGAAACTGTAGGACCACTTTGTACAGTCACAGAGTTTTCCTCAAGAACAGAGTAAAGAACATGTTCATTTTAGTAACGTTGAATTAGGGAAACATTAGTTGGGTGAGTAATACCATTCTTTTGTCCGTGTGGGCAAACCAGTTTTTCTTGTTCAGTGGTAACCAGCATAATGTAAAATATGTGTATTTGGGTCATAGTTTCTTAGTTTCATTTCTAAACTAGTATTTTGGGAAGATTGTTTTAAGTTTTTCTGTGCTGCTTATATTGATCTTGAAATTTCAAATTCTGAAACTGTAATGAAACCAGAAATGTGGGAAACCAGATTTGGGAAAGCTAGCAGAAAATTCCATTATTCAGCAGCCTTTTATTTTGATTTTTCCTTTATGAAAGTTAAGTGCTGGTTGTTTTCTCAGCAGATGTGTACAGATGTCACAGTATGCTTAGGGGTGGTTTAGTGCAGACAGGTGACCTGGTGGGGACTTTATTGTAATATATAGTAGCATGGTCCTAGTCTTATCAATATTTCTGAAAACTGAATATCTCTAAGCAAATTCCTTGAGAAATTTGGCCTAGCAGTGCTCACTGTTAGTCTTCCCACCTGGTGCTCAGGAAGGGTTTGATGGGCTTGTTGCTGACTTTCATATTGAAGACTGACCTATGATGGATATAGCCCTAGAGCGAAACTTCTTATTAAGGGTGTGTTTCCTCTGCTTGTACAGATAAGGAAATCTGTACAATAGAATAAGAACTATTGCCATTTTGTTTAATTTTGAGCATACTGGAATTAAAACCCGGTATCAGGAAAAACAGTTCCCATACTAAAGGTACTTGATCTTTTTTTTTTTTTTTTCCTTAGTGTGTTTTTCCTCTCTCCCAGACACACATAGCATAAACAGATATATATTGTACAACAAATTTTGTTTTGGCTGAAGATTGTTAGCAGTGGCCATTGAATAGGGTAAGATCTGATAAAAACCACAGAAATTGTCTTTATGGAAAGGAAGTAATATTATGAAATGGTCCACAGTATTGAAATGATAATTTATAATATTTAATGTAAATTTCTCAGTTTTGTCAAGTAAATTCCATTTCTTTAGAAGTCCAGGTAGTAAAAAACCATTGTCTGGTCCACTCTAAAGTGGAATTCTCTGATGAGCTCTGTCTGACCTGTGGATCACTAGTAAGATTTTTGCTTTGCTGAAGCTTTTTTCTGCATGTTTTGCTAAAGCCCTAAATACTGTGACTCTGTCAGACCTTTGTATCTGGTAATTAGTGATTGCCATCAGTTTCTGGGCAAAAATAATTATTTTAAAATCTTAATACAATTGCTTCTTGTCAGTTGATCGCACTTTTTCCTTGGTGTGTGCAGAAATAACTTGCCGAGATGTAAGCAGTCTCTGCTTTCCGTGCTCAGATGCCTCTTTAGAGGTGTGAAATGCTGAGTGGTGTGACCCACTGTGCCGATTCAAGACAGGCTTTCAAATTCTTGGTCAGAACTGTGTCAATACAGACATGGCTTTGAGTGTCCTGGCCTTCAGGAGTGCTTGTTAATACCTGGATTTTCAATTAATGTATTGAGAGGAGATATAATTTTGCTTTTTGAATGGATGGATGTTAATAGAACTAGAGTAGTAACTGAAAAATGAGTAAAATGTAAAAAATAACACTAATTTTCATAGTATCTTGGTTTTCTTCTTTACTCAGTTGTTTTGGTACCTGTTCTATTGAATTTTAAATCTGGTGAGTTAAACCACCTCTCACTATGTCCACTGGGATACTGAGCCATTGACCACTACTCTCTGGAAGCAACCAAAAGTGTCTGAAAGGATATTGGTGACAAATGGTGTCCCTCAGGTGTCTGTGCTATTTAATGTCTTCTTCATTAATGACATAGTTAAAGGGATTGGATGCACCCTTGGCAGATTTGCTGATGACACTCTCTGCTCTGCTGAGACCCCACTCACAATGCTGCATTCAGCTCTAGGGTCTCCAGCTCGGGAAGGACACAGACCTCTAGGAATGAGTCCAGAGGGGGGCCATAAAGACAATTACTCAGTACTCAAACGGCCTATTAGAAAGAAACATTTTAGCGAAGTCTATTGCAACAGAACAAGGGGTAATGACTTTAAGCTGAAGGACTGTTTAGGTTAGACGTTTGGAAGAAATGTTTTACAGTGAGGGAGGTGAAACACTAGAACAGGTTGTCCAGTGAGATGGTAGATGCCCCATTCCTGGAAGTGTTCAAGGTCAGGTTAGGTGGGGCTTTGAACAACCTGATCTAGTTGAAGATATCCCTGCTTATTGCTGGGGGCATTGGACTAAATGAAATTTAAAATCTCTCTTCCAATCCAAACTATTCTATGATTCTGTGAAAATGGTATTTTTTTTTGTGCAGGTATGATGCATTTCCAGTAGTAAAAGCACTTGCTCAGGCAGATCTTTGATTCACTATCACGCTCAGGCAGATCTTTGATTCACTATCACACTCAGACAGAAAAAACCCTTTCTGACTGTTTTCTGAACGTATCGCACCCAAGTTTTCTTCATCTGCCATTCTACTGTTGATCAGGTTGTGAAAAAGAAGTAGATGAAAGAGCTGCATGCTGGGGGTGTTTGAGTTTTAGTGTGGGTTGGGGTCAAACATAAATAGCTGTATTTATAGAGGAAAGAGGGAGAACTGCATTGAACTGATTATACTTGTAAATGCACTGGAGTTTTACCTAGAGCACTGAGCTGAAATGGGTGCTTGTTTTGGAATAGATTTAATTAAAGTTTTGTTCAAAGGCTTTTTAAAACCCCTTTTAAATCAGTTAGGGAGTCACCGATTTAGAGGGAACTGATTAAGGACATACTGTTGGTTTCCTCAACCTTTCTTTGTTGGTGTTTCTATAGATGTTCAGACTCCTTGTGCCTTTAAGGAGCCTTGTTGCTTCGTGTCACACAGTGGTAGAGTGGCTGGAATGCCTCTGACTGGATATACTAAAGCATATCTGGACTTCTGAAAAATTGGATTTTGTTTATTCCTCTTAGTTGCTAACAGAGCCTTAGTTAGGGTTGAAATAATTTGTTGCTTTAAAACACATTGAAGTTTGACAACGTTGCTTTTTGTAAGTGTAAAGATCTCATTTTTTGTCTTGACAGATGCCAGGCTGTTATTATCAGCTAGTCTCTATTTCCCTACACTTTTACTGCTGCTGTTTGTTTTGGACACTTTGTTTAAACCAGCCTATTGCCCTAAAGTACAGTTCCAGTGCTCAGAACTGCTTTTATCACCCTTTGCTTGTGAGTGCAGCATCCACTAACCTGTGGCATAAAGCTGGCTTTGGTATGTGCTTATTGGTAGTTTAGTCCTTTACCGTGTACAGTCAGAGATCTTTACTGCATACACTGTCCAGAGCTAGTGAGTTGTTTAATTTGTTGGTTATAACATTTCACCTCTTGACATGTGAATGATGTTGTCTTGCCCTAGAAATACAGGGCACGCCGTAAGGTATGAGTTAGTACATAAGATGAAAGAACTGGATAATGTGGAACACAGAATATATAACCACCGGGATGCATCATTTAGGTTTCCTGAAAGTAGCAATTCACTTTCATCACAATTACAAACACAGAGGTTGTGTTGCTGTTGAGAAGACAGCTGTGTCACTGCCTAGTCACGCTCATTCCAGTGCATATCACATCTGTCAGTCAGGCACTATTTTTGACTGCAGGAGCAAGCTTAGCCATCATTAGCATGATACTTGTGTTGTAAGGTTAAACAGAGTAGAGAGGCAATTTGGAATTGGTTATGGTTTCCTTGTTTTGGGTGTACTGTACTACGATGGTTAAGTTAGAGTAGGCCCAGTATGAAATTTTTCAAGAAGTGCCTTTTCCCTTACTTGACCCTTGTTTGAATCTGAACTTCACTGCGCTTCATCAATGTAGAAGAGGTGTGGCTGGGATTGGCTTTGGACCTCAGTTTTCAGGGAGGTGTTTAGGGATGTGAAGGGCAATAGGAAAGACTTCTGGAAGTACATCACCAGCCAGAGGGACATGAAGGAAAACATGGAAAAAGCTGAGGTACTAGATGTCATTTTTTACCTTGGTCTTGATTGGTAGGATTTGTTGTCTGGAATCCCAGGCCTTAAGAGACTGGTGGGAAAGTCCTGGAGCAATGAAGATTTAGTCTCAGTAGAGAAGGACCAAGTTAAGGGAACATTTTAAAAAGTACGCTATAAGAAAATCCACGGGAACTGATAGAATGCACTTATGAGGAGTCAGAGAGCTGATATCTTAGCAAAACCACTCGGAATTGTTTTTGAAAGATTGAGATAATAGAAGACTCTTCTTGAGGACTGGAAGAATGCAAGTGTTACTTTTGCCTCCAAGAATGGCAGGAGGGCCTGGGTATTTATAGGCTGCTCAGCCTCACCTAGACCCCTGGGAACATGATGGAGCAAATTTTTCTGTGAAGCCATTTCCAAACATAAGAAGGACGTGAAGATGATTGGCAATAGTTGTTGTAGTTTTAAGAAGGGGAAATCGTGCTTGACCAGCCTGGCAGCCCACTGTGACAAAATGACTGGGTTGGTGGAGGAGAAAAGAGAGGTTTGTACTGTTTGACTTTAACAGCGCTATTGTCATTGTCTCGCTTAACACTCTCGCCATCTGGTCTAGCTAAGTAGACAGGGAAAGGGATTGCAAATTGGCTGAAATGCTGGGCTCAAAGGGTGGTGACATAAAGTCCAGCTGTAGGCCAATTAGCAGTGGGGTGCCCTAGGGGTTGATAGTAGGGCTGTTTATTTTCCTTAATACCTGAGTGATGGGACTCTGCACCCTCAGCAGATTCACAGATGATGCAAAATTGGGAGGAGTGGATGACACAGCACATGCCTGTGCTGCTGTTCAGAGGGACCTCAACAGGCTAAAGACATGGGCTGAAAGTAATCTTACTTAAAAAAGGTTCAGCAAGCAAATCTGCTGGAAGAGTGTTTGCATTCCAGCATCATCATCCATATAATTCACTGCTCACACCGTTGGCAGCTGCTGACAGACTGCTGGTACTCTGCCTTGAGCAGCATACTGCCCTTTACGTGTGGTGATCAGACTAAAATATGCAAAAACTGTTTGGAGAGAACTATCAAAGTCCTAGAGAACACTGTGATAACAAAACTAAAACTTTGATTTTAAGAATACTTCAAGTGTTGACAAGATGATTTTCACAGCTCTGGACAATTATTTAAATGTTACTTGATATCAGACATTGGTGAGGCAAGGAATGTTAAAGTGGTTTTAATCACAGCTTATTTGCCCCTTGAAAATTTGCAGGGTTCCTGGCTGTCTATCCCTGTGTTGCTGAACCCAGTCTGTACAGTGATCCCTGCTGCCACAAGCTGCATGTGATTTTTAAGTTATTTCTTTGTGAAAGTGTAACATCTTGTCCAGCTGTTCTTAAGTCTTCAGAATGAATATTGTCACTTCACATTACTGCTTGCTGAAGCACCTCTCTTTCAAGATTTTGTTCACAGTTCTCATCCTTTGAAATACATTAGCTGTAGTTAACAGTTGCAGAGAAGTGGGTTGTGAAGAGGCAAAACCTTTGAGGATGAAGATTAGGAGCAGAGTCTTAAGTTGTCTGTGTTTACAGGTGACCAGAATAGCTTCAGTAAAAGTGTTGGTGTGTATGTTCAGCATATTATGTGATGCCATATAAAGCATTTGATACAAGAAATTTGAGTCCACTTGACGAAGATGACCCATATCGGTTGTCATGGCCAAACTTGCACAGTAAGTAGGAATGTGTGAATTCTGGAAGATTTTCATAAACCTTATAAAATGAAACTCTAATGTGACTACACTTGTTTGAAAGGAGTGAAAAGCAACAGCTTTGTAGCATCAGTGTGCTCTTAGATCATGTGCTCAGTGTGATCTTAGAAACATAATAGTTCACAAAGTTCAGGAGGATGACTTGGAATCATTGTGTACTACAAATCATGGTCTTCCCTGCTAAACAGCCCAGTGTAATTTCAGTTATCTAAGGTTTGAGCTGGTCTGCTGCAGTATGTCTTTATTGTGGTCTGATGCTGTGACATCCTTCCATAGCTTTGTAACTTCACGAATGTTGGTGTATGAGTGGAAAAGCCATCGCAGGTTTCTAAAATATGGGCAGCCTCTGGAATGCTGATGCTTGTCAGTGTTGTTTAGCCACAGTACAAAACCAAACCAAGCCCCAAACTTTGATTAATGTGATTATGCAAAGAATAAGTGCCAAAGAATTGGTGCCACTGATACTTGATGTGGATGTTCATCTATAGACACAATGCCTTTGCAGGCTTCCATGGTTAACTTTTTACTTACATTGGCTTAGCACATGTGTCAGAGGAAAGAATGGATTTTTAGTGCATTGGTGACAGATGACCGTAGGTATTAATTTTGACAATGAAGTCGCACAGGTATCACTCATTTGCATGAGAAGGCAGAATGCAGTCTGTTTGGCTGGAGGTGAACAAAAAAAAAAAATCTTTCCTAGTGATCTGAATCTAGAAATACTGTTCTGGATGGTTTATGGGTTCCAAAGTACTGTGTTAGATCAAAGGGGCATTCTCAAGCTTATTTATAAATCGAACCTCTGAAGACTTAAATCTACTGCAGCATTTTCAGCTAACAAATGTACCTTAGTGTCTATGCATCATCATGCTGTAATCAACTACAATCAGTTTGGCAATTGCTTAGATAACCCTTGTTGGACGGAATATATCAATAGAAAGGGGTTCCTGTTTTAATCCTAATAACGCAAGCTGGAATGTGTGTTGTCTGCTGGATTGTTATTTGAAGTGGATGCCAGAAATTCTTATGATAAAATCAGTGATAATCATGATGCCCGTTTAAGGAGACACAAGCTCCACTCCAGAAGTTCACGGGAAACAAAATCTGGAAAATGTGATCCAAGATGAGACTGTATGTTGGCCCAGGAATACCTCTCATGCCAAATATGAATACCCAAATTCTAAAAGTCTTTCTTCCTGTGTGACCTTCATTTTATTTCTTGTCTGTGAAATTGATCTTATAATTTTGAGATGCTCTTGGCAAGGAATTGGTAAGAAAAACATTTATACAGTTGCAGCTGTGTGGCTCTTCCTCGTGTATATACTTGATTCCAGATGTCTAGATCCAAGCAGGAATTAAATGGAGTTGATTTTCCTTTTTAAAGAGATGGTAGTCAAGTCCCTGATGGGTACAGTAGCATGACTGCAGTGTAGTTTGTTGAAGATCTTAAAGTGGCAGTAAATGTTTAAACAGAGTTGGTTTCTCATTTTAAATAGAAGTAATTATGGCACAGTGCAATATGAAAACCGTAGCATTACAGGCAGGTATGCAGTCCAGAACTTCATGAAAATCTTTGGATAGACTTTGCTCAGTCTGAAATTGGACCTCAAAAACTAGCTTTTGCACTTAAAGGTTGCTCAGCACAACTGAAGCTGAACAGTAAAAATACGGTGAAAACCAAACAATTCTGTAACAACTCTTTGAAGAAGGGCTATTTTTTCCTCTAAGTTTGTACAAAGCCCAGGTAGCAGCTCATAATGTAGTGATGCTTTGTAAAAAATATGTTTATGGATCTTTTCCATGTACTAATGTATTTCTTTATTATTTAAAATATCATCTGTGAATTTAACAATAGTTCTCATTCCTGAGAAATGGAGATCTCAATCTTACTTTACTTTATAGAAAATGGTGTGTATAGGTTGGAAGGAATGCTGCTAGAGCCTATAGATTGTAACATCTGGTTTATTCAGTCTGGGTTGTGTGATTTGCTTTGTCATTGTGTTAAAAAGTACAGTGTGAAAGTGAGCTTCACTGTTTGAACTAGGTTTTAACATATGCAAGCTCAAATTTGATTCTCTGGCCTGGCTTTGCATTTTGCTGTGTGTGGCTTGCACAATTCTCTTTGCTGTTTGATAAAATTACATTTTGTCTCTCAAAGATTCTTAGCTGTTAACCTGATGTTAAAAAAATGAGGTAATGCATTTTATCTAAGGTATGAAAAGCTTGAGCTGGAAAAAATACTAAGTGTTTGAGATCTCATCTGCCAGGTTTATTTTCCTCCACATCTCAGTTTCAAGTGCAAATATGTAGAGATGCAAACTACTTGTTGACGCTTAGCGATTGAACTAAATATGAGAGCAGGCTTGTCCAACTGTTTCACTCCAGTAAACATTGTTAGAGTTTATAACACTAACCTGAATTAAGCTTTTGTGTAGTTTTCAGCAGATATTTTACTAAAAAAAGATTGAAATAATGTTGTTTATTTGCTCAATGCTCTCCACTTGCATAGACTTCAAGAAAAATGCAGAGACCACTATTCATCTTGAGAGAATTGGTCGATAAATACAGAGGTCTGGTAATAAAAACCACAGTAAAACCACATTAAAGTAGTCATTTGAGTATTTTGGGCCAGTCTTTCTGTTAATTTTGTACTTTGAGAAAACAAGACCTTTTGAGTAAAAAGCAGTAGTTTTACTTATGAAGAAATAGGTACAATATTACCAGTTTATTTAGGAGCCCTGCAGTTTATTATTCACATAAACAGATTGTTCTGTAAGGACTTGGTGCCAGTCCTAAGAAATGTTGTAAATGAACCTGATTAAAATACTTGTTGACCTTGTTCCTTATATCATAGGCATCTCCTCACAGGTTTGGGAATGCAGTCCTAAAAAAGGAAACACAGAGAAAACCCCAAAGCAGTAAACATCCCATTTTTTTCCTAAATAGATGCATACACTTTACATAGTGAACAGACTATGGTCACATAAATTCCAAATATCTATATTGGAAGAAATAGCAAATAATAAATAGCAGTTTTGTTCTGCTAAACCAATTTTAGCAAACATGTAACTTCAAAAGAGAGTGGATGTAACAATGAAAATTCTGACACCAGAGTACCACACAGGGAGCTTCACAAATACATTATTCGTAGTTCCTGCAGTTGCCAAGTGGACATGTTCACTAGGATTTCTGGCCTGGACAAGGCTTGGTTAGAAAAGCCTCTGTGTTCTTTGACAATAATTTTTTTGAAAGCCAAAATAAGTAACCAGCAGAAGTGTATTTATTATCCTAATCTCCAAATTTGCACACTTCTTACTGCTTTCCTGACAGGATGTTTTGGTGGACAGTGTGTCCCTCCCTTAAGGTCAAGACAGGACAGGGAGTAGATCTTCACCCTTTGGAACTGGAGCCATTTTAAACAATGATGCACCTTTGATATGTGACTGTCTGGAGAGAAGAGGGGTATTAGTTACAGCACTTCCTCATATTGTTGTGTACTCAGAGGCACGTCACTAGGAAAGTCTCAAATCTTTACAAAGTCCACATTGTAAACTGAACTGTGTGCAAAGCTATAATTTATGAGAACTCAGTTTCTTGAGGACCTTTGTACTGATTAGTTTAAAACTCTGCCCTTGGTTTGTAGATACAGTTTAGTGAGCTGTTTTACTCCATGTGACACAGCTGCTTTAAACAGCGAGATAAATGCTGAAGGAGTTTTTTGGGTAGCATTTGGGTTTGTTTTTCCTTTCATTTCCCCCCCCAAATCAAAACTCTTAATTTACATTCTTCACATCTATATAGACTGACTTTAGACACCTTTACATAATAGAATTAGAGGGCTGGGTTAGTAGGGATTTTAAAATAATTTTTATTATTTTTGAAGCAGTTTTCTGCTGGAAGTTTTCTCGTGTACTTTTTTCTGTGTACGAACTAATTTCTGTCCTTAAAGAGCTGTGAGTTGCTGCTAAGTAAATGCTCCTTCTGGTGCTTCTCCTCATTATGTAAGCTTCCCAGTTTGAAAAAATGTCACTAGTTTAATTTCAGTGGCATGGATGTAACATTTTGTGAGCTACTTGACACAAGGAGTGCAAGAGGTATCATGCCAGTTAACACTGGTGGGGCTTGTTTGCTCACTGGTCTGCAAACTGAATTCTGAACCAGCGGTTTAATGTGTTTTCGCAGGTGTAGCACACTGCTTATGTGGGTGTTGGTCCAAAAAATCTGCCCTTAAAGTGTTCTCCAAAAAAGCTGAATTCCATTTTACTGCTAACACATAACATGTTTTGAGATAAGTGCAAAGGAGCTGTCTTTGTAAATTAAAATTAAATTTTGAAGGGGATTCTATGTGTGTGTGCTCTGTGTTGTGGTGGTGGTGGTTTTTTCCCCCCAAGATCTGAATGTAAGTCTGATCTTTGATTACAGCTCAAAGAGCTGCCAGAAGATCTACTGTAGTGGTTTGATAAGTGGTTAGCTCTTCTGGGAGGAGGGTTGGGAATGAATATCAATTTTCATAAGGGGTTTGATTTTTCATGTTCAAATTAAAAAAAAAAAAAAAAAAAAAAGCTGCTTTATTCAGGCAGTAGACTCCACTCACTAGAATGATTGTTCGTGATACACAAGCTGTAGATTTGCTTCAAGGTAGCAGTTTTAAGTATTGATAGTTGATAGGATTTTAGGATTTAATTAGGAAGTGTTTGACTTGCAGAGAACCACATACCAACTTAACCTAAGTATGTAGAATTCTTGTAGAAGAATTGTAGCATAATTAATATCAACTAGAAATTTCATCAGGGATGAAAGTATTTTGTAATTCTAAGTAAATTGGAAATAGTTTTGGTGCACTCATGGCAGTTGTAAAGCAAATCTTTTGCCTTTAAAGTGGAAAAAAAAGGTGGAAAAGGATAGGAGAGGAAATCATGGCAGTCTCTTTGGGTTAGATGTAATATTCACAACATAGTGATGTGTTGACTGCTGTGATGAAAACTTTCTATTAGTACCTTCAGTGAGATGGGGAAGAAGGGATTAGAGCTGTGACTTTCCTACTGAGAGCCTTTAATTTTGGTTTCTACAGAAATGAAGAGGACAATTGTCCTCTCCTGAGCCTTCCTGAATATAAATGTGATGTTGTCTTTCACTTACCATGGGTTCTTTTTGTTTGTTTTTAGCTAAGAAGTGCTTTCTTTCCTCTGCGGTTTTTAACGGAACAGAAAATGGAGATGAAAAGGAATGGCTTCTCCTTTAGGCTGGAGTTTGCAGAGGCTCTTTGGTGTGTTCCTTCTCTTTGTGTGGATTGCTGAGGACTGGAATTGGTTGGGGCAGCAGCACAGTGCGCCTGGGAACCTGAGAGGGAAGGGCACAGCAGAGCTGTGCAAGACCAGTGTCCTCACTGTACACAGTCTTCTTCTCTAACCCACCATCCCATAGTAGTGGTTTGGATCAGTTTAATTCTGGTAGGACTTTAATGTACGAATGAAGGGAGTGAGATAACTGTGGAAGAGCCCAGTGTTATCTTGTGAAACTGTACAAGTGAGCTGGGAGTCTGGCCCTAACTCATATTTTGTTATTAATATCAGGACTTGATTTTGTATTTTTGTTACTTGAAGACTGATGGAAAGATTTTTTTCTTCCCCTCATTTTTGCCTGTAGGATATTTATCTGTGAGTGAAGGTGTTCAAAATATGATACTTTGGTGTATGTTTAGATAGTGATTGATGTTGGGGGTGGGTATTTCCTGATACTTAATGATGGTTTAGAAGAGTTTGTCATCATTGGCCAGGAAATACCAACTCCAGATTAGATCGAGTTCAATTATCTAAAAGATATTTCAGTGTCCATCTGAACATGGAATGTTGCCAGAGACATTGTGTTCATAATAGCATCTTGTTGTAGTGTTTAATTATAGAGTTAGTGGCTGTATGTGGGTTCTGTTTGCTATAAATATGTCATCTTGAAGTCACTACCTCTGCTGCCCCCAGTTTTGGGAAGTGGTCAGGCAGTGTTGCCTACAAGTTGACTAAAATTTTGCAACTGCGAGAATTTTGGGTTCTCAAATGAAAGAATACATAGTACTTCTCTCCCTCCTTGCCCCTGACCACCACAGTTGCCATCTACATAAATTTTGCAGTGTATTTCAGGTTGGGATTCAAACTGCATCTTTTCAGGTTAATCAAGTTGCCTACTTTCTAAATGGGAGTGATGGTTTTCTGCTTTAAATCCCACGTACATGCATTAGTTTATACTTGGCGTGATAGAAATAACTAAGTTTGTTTAAGAAAAATGGATAGAAATGCAGAAGCTAACATATACCATTACCAAACAGCCATGACATGTATGGGGGGAGGGGTTATATTTTCTGACATAAAATAAAAAGTATTTCTAAGTATTTGTAGACCTCCTTTACAGAGATACTTACTCTGGATATTTGCTCTAGTCTTTACTGATTAAGTAAACCATGTTGATTGAATATATTGTAGAAGTTCAAGGAGGGTAAAAGCCACCAGTGACTTCTTTAATTCAAGGCTGAAAGGAGAAATTCCAGGAATGTCTTCCTGGCTGCTTTTATCTAACTCTCCTCTGCCTTTTGGCTTCTTTCCTTCTCAGGACAGGTGAAATTTTTCCAGCTCTAATCTTGTAAAGAACATATATTGGGACTTATCTGTGTAATTGTAGGCCTCTATGCTTCCATTAAGTATTAAGCTCCTTTGGAATAGGCTGAAACTTCCTGATGTCTAGGCTTGTAGCTGTCTTACTAGTACACCTTGGGATCCTGTCTGCACAGTTATTTTTATAGATGTGCGCTGAAGAGTAAAGTAGCTCTGTCAGTCACAAAGCCAAACTTCAATGAGTGAAAGCAGGATTCATGAATAAGACAAAATTCAGTTTAAGAACTTAACATACTACATGCTGTACATACCCAAATGTTTCATCCGGACCTCATCCTGCTCCTTCTCAGTTATTTTTTACTAGTTTTCTTATGTTATCAGTGAACACAGCTGGAGCTACCAAAACCTTTTGTAAGCCTTGAAGATGCAGAGGAAATGAGGCATCTCCAGTGGCCCATCCCACTGATGCAATTGCTCAGGCTTTGCAGAAAAGGCAGGGTGTTGCTGAAGGTTTCACTGAGGTTGTTGTACCCAAGTGGAGTACTGTTGTTGTCTCCTAAAACTCACTGGTTTTCAATCTCTGTCACAGAAGGATGGATTTCATGAGCACATTAACTGCAGGGATAAAAAAAAAGGGGGTTAGTAAATTATGTTTTTAGTTTTATGTGCATGTGTCACTTGCTGCTCTGGTGGAATGTAATAAGTGACAGTCACAGTAAGCAGTGCTAGCTTCTATATTAGGCTGTAGCTATTGCTGCTGATTGAGTTGTCCTAAGGTATTATGACAGTAGTAGTTTGGTAGAAAATGTATGCACTGGAATCTCAGAACTGATGCAGGCACTACCAGAACGTGTGCAAAAGGCAGCTGAAGGTGGCTTTGGTTTGTGTACGCTGCAGTTTCCCAGATCTGAGTTAGGTAACCCGGCTGTGGCCTTTGAGGCCATGTGCAGTTGGTTTGGGTTTCCCAGTGTTTCAGTGTGCCTGACCTACAATGCCTGACCTACAAGGCCTGTCCAGGCCCTTCCTGTTCATGTCGTGTCTGGATGCCTAATGTGAAGGGGTGTGGGTGGTGAAGAGAATTTGCAGGGAGTGTCTCAGGGCAGCCTGTCCAGCAAGCCTGTGTCACAGCTACATTCTTGCCTTACCTTCTCTCTCTTGCAGAAATTTACCTTTTCATGCTCAGAATTTTGGGGAGCCGTATCATTTGGATTTGTCTGTAGTGTAACTGACCAAGTCTCTATGGGTAGTAATCTTTGGAGTCCTTAAAACAACAGACTTTTTTTTTTTTTTTTTTTTTTTTTTTTTTTTTTTTTTTTTTTTTAATATGGTAAGTAAAGTGTTGTGGAAACAAACAACTTAATACTATAGGTAAAAGTGAATGTTTTGTAGTTTTCAAATCCTGGGTGGGCAGGATTAAAATTATTGAAGGAGGTATTCATTAGCACTTGTTTGAATTAGGTACAACAATATACTCTGTCAGTTCTGCTTTCTTTGACTGGTTGTATATTCTGTTTATTCCCTGAATTAAGCTTGTGATTTCCCCCATAATTTCTAAAAACTGAATATCACATCTTTTTGTCTTAAGATTTTGTGAGCTTTAGCATTTGAGAGATTCTATGAAACATGATAAATAAATTGCAGGGCATCCTTGGGAAGTTTATTCCTTTTTAAAATGTGTATCCTAATATAACTGAGAACATTGTGTAGAAGTGCTCTTCATGTTCTCAGAACTCATCTCAAGCTAAACCTTTAACTTCAGTGAGATCATTAAAAAGTCCCTCTAATTGTTTACATAGGGAGAATCTTTAACCACTTAAAATAGATCCAGAAAAGGTTACTTGTTACTGGTATGTTGAAAGTTTGAACCTTTGAAATGTAATATAATGTAGATGTAAATAAACACTGGGTGTTCTTACAGTGTATTTAGTAGATAAATTTAAATGTTTCTCTGGTTTGAGGACTTGAGTCTTCCCTTGGATTTGGTTTTAAACATCATGTTCATTAAGCTATGCTATTGATATTCAGACTTCTACTCAAAATCTATTTCTTCTGTGATGCCAGTTAATAATTAGTCACTGTAAAAGCTAGATAAGATGTCACTTAGCAATAGCTGTGCCAATGATGAGGTAGTTTCTTTTTATTCACGTTTTAGTTATTTCCTTAATTTTTTCCTTCTCATACCTGGGACATAATGCTTAGTCAGTACTACTGACACACATAACCCACTCCCATAATCTCTGTGATTCTGTATCTACGAAAAGCACATTGTTTCGTTTCTTTCCCGTTCCCAAAATAATTTTATAAAGGAGAATCAGTCAGAGGTCTAGGTTCTGAATTTGTACCAGAGTGAGCGTAGATTTACTTCACACGATGGTCATCAGCCTGGGAGACTTAGGTTTTACAGAGGCGTTCAGTTGTCCCTCTTGCTGCTGTGTTGAATTCCTTTGGTCCCTTCTGAAGTCTCCCTTCAAACACAGCAGGAGCTCTGCTGAGAGCTTCACACGTTGTAGCTGTTTTAATTTTACTGACATAGTCGTTTTCATGTGTAACATAATACTATTATGTTACAGGAAATACAGTCTCCTGCTGTGAATCTCAAGACTATCAAATATTTTCGGAATGCTTTCTAACCTTCTTTCCAGTATCAGGGAAATAAGTATGTCAAATAGTTCTGTTCTGCACTACCCACACCCCTCTATCCCTTTAGGAAAAAAAATTACAAGTATGCTTTAGGTGTCTTCACTCTTGTGAAATGTAAGACAGTTTTTAAAATTCTTTTCAGATATTCATTGTTTTGTAAGTCCAGGGTGGCTTCTAGAAGAGGAATGTAGCAGTAACAAAATTTAAAAATTCCTTTTTCGTAGAAAAGACACTTACCTATAGAGAGTATTTTGAAAAGTAGAAATGTTCTTAGGACAACACCATCCCCTCCCCATGCAACAAACAAATGAACAGATAAAAAAGGGAGTAAGACAATTTAATTGCAAAAATTGGAGCAGATCACATTTATGTTCAGCTATGAATATGATCTTAAGCCTGGGCAAACTTTAGATGTGTTCTGTAAAGTTAGCTTATGTGGTCAGTCACATCTTTTGGGATTTTTGCCATACTAGTTAATCTGTTTTTTTCACAGAAATTTTACTTGTTTTATGTAAGAAACAAATTCAACAACAGGATCATATGCATTGGTATGTAATATTCAAGGGGGATTTTTCTGTAGCCCAAACTTCTGATTTCTTTCCCAGCCTTATTTCTTGGTTGCTCTGTTTCTGTGACTGTTTAGAGCATGCAGGCTGTATGCCTTAAAGTAGGCCATTTCCTGAATCTCTCCTCTTATTCCTTAATTTTGTGTTGCAGGAACTTTGCTTGGTGAGTAATCAGTATTTGGGTGTCCCACATATGGCTCCGATCTCCTCCTGTATCCCCAGCCCTGGATATTTATAGCAAGCCCGCCTAAGTGCATTATTCCAGCGGTGAGAAACTGACTCAGTGCACATTGCGATTCCTCCTGCGCCATGTCTGTGACCAACTGTGGAGTTTTGGCATGCATTGCATTCCTGGGTGTGGTTGTAGGACAATCCAAGATAACCTCAGTTATCTTGGCTTTGTTACAGCAGCCTGTTGCATTTTAGAAGTTCATCTTAAAGGCTGTGAAAAGCATTTAATTCCAGACTCCAAAGTTATTCTGTTACCTTCATCTTTAGTTCTTCCTTTTTGTAAAAATTCAGGGAGAAAGGTTATATGAGGAATAAAAAAGGCCTGCGTAGATCACTAACTTGATATTTCAAAATATTGGGAATAAAAATTTATATAGTTGTGATTACTTATCAGGTTTGGGGTTTAGAATCCAGAGCACGCTGAATTTCATCCTGTTCTTTCTGCTGTAGTTTCAGGGTTCAGGAGGTTTCATCTTGTACCACCATTAAGTCTACTTCCATTCAGAATGACTGTAATGTTTAATCTTCAGAAACTTCTAAAATTCAAGTTGATGGACCAAGAAAGGACTAAGTTGAGCTGAACTTGAGAACAGAAGGACCAAGTACAGGCAGGAAACTGAACGTGGAAAGACCCACTGTACCTGTCAGACATGATGCATGGACTGTAACCCTTTCTGTAATAAGGAACTTCCAATAGGCAATGTGAATATGAGTGTCCTGGAAACTGTTGTCACTTAATGGTGTTGTTATCGCTGAGACTCAAGACTTGGAAGGGCTGAGGAAGTTCTGTCAGTTTGTGTAGTCAGACACTTTGTGCTTTATAAAGATGTTTCTATATAATCCCTGTGTAAACAGTGCTGGTGGTCTATTTCAGTGGATGTATTTCACAATAGAGAGAGGTGCAAAAGGAGAACATGATTTTTGCCCCTTCCTTTGTAGAGTGTTTTCTTACAGACAGTATGGGAACAATATAAGAACTCTGAACTCATTAAATACTTAATTTATCCTTAATTAAAAAGGAGTGACTTAAGTAGGCTGCCCTTGAAAATAGTTATAACATTTGCAAATTGACGGGTTTCATTGAAGAGGCCTTATTTATGTAAAATACTGAGTGTAAATAACTGATGAACATGTTATTGCATTGATGATTGATCTTTTTGGGTGATACTTGTGAGTTCATCAACTTTGCCTGACCACTGCAAAATATCAATCTGGTGTTACTCTTAAATCTGGTTAGTGTGAAATTTGAGAAAAAGTGGTTTGTGGCTTGCAACAGCACTTTTTGAGGCATGTGATTCATATGCACGTCGACACTTGCATAATTTTACTGTCATGAGACTAAATTGGTCAGAGAAACATATGTAATAGTTACTTGGCTTTTTCTGCTCCTACTTTGTAGAAGTTCAATGATGTAGGAATCCAACTTCTCAAGTCTCAGTGCTGGCAAAGCTGTGCATTTATGCTTGTAGGAAGGCTTTATATAAAAGCTTTCAGCATCTCTTACCTACAGCGGTTAGACTGCCATGATGCTGAAAAAAGTCTCTCATAGGGAGAGATGAGTTCTGTAGTTCTTGTCTGAGAACCCTTTCCTTTTCCAGAAAGTAATACCACTGGAGGAGACCACTGCCTTTAGACATGCTGTTTGTTTGGTGCAATGTGTGCAGCTTCAGAGAGGTGCAGGCAAGATGCCGTTGGTATAAATGATCTCAGGAGGTGGAATTTGAGCTGGGAAGATGTAGTGAAAACTATAAATAAAATAGAAGGATGGCTCTGTAATACAGATAATGGCAGTGCACCTGGTGGACAGTCAGCCTTTGGAATGAAATCTGACTTTTGGGAAGTAATTTGAGGTATGAGCAAGTGCTCAGTAGTGCAAGTAGGGAGAACGTAGCCATTCTGCTGTAGACAACCTTTGGGTTGCTAGAGTTTTGTTGATATATTTTTGCAAGACACTGATTGTCATTAGTTAACCAGGGGTGAAGATTGCTAAAGAATGGTGCAGTTTAAGTGAACTTTCCAGGTTCTGCCATGTGCACTGATGTTTTCTGGCCAAGTGAAATGTATGCCTTTGGTAATAACCTCAAAGGTAGTGTCCTCAAAGGGACTTAAGGTGTTGCATGGTCCTCCAGGGGTTGCGATCAAGATTTACTCTTCCAGAACTTGCCAGCAAGAAGGGATTATCACAAGATATTCTGAGTTGAAAGGAATCCACAAGGACTGTCAAGGCGAGCTCTGAAGTCAATGGCCCATATGGAAATCAATCCCACAGCCTTGGTGTTATTAGTATCACACTCCAGCCAGTCGAGCTCATCTCAGTGGCACATTATGCCAACTTCTTGGAGATCTGATTTTCCAAGAGTAGAATAACCTCACTTTCCACCTTAGTTCAGTACCTATGTTACCAAGTCACTATTTGTATTTCCTGTTTTCTAACTGCCATTCCTGTGAATGTAGTAAATAAAGTGAAGTTTAATATGTGTAGAAGAATTGTAATTAAGGAATGTATTATTGATTCCTTGTGAAGGAAGGTGGTGTTCTCTCCCACCTAATTTTAATGGCATTCTAAATGGTGTTACCTATATTATCAATGTCCTATATTCTACCTGTTCTATAACAGAAAACTGCACATTCTGTAAGATTTACTTCTTTAAAACTTTCTGGGCTTGGAAAGGGAAGGCAGGGCATACTGTTAAGAATGGTGATACATGAATGGAGTAGTTGTGCTACAGACACGTCCCAGAATAATGGAGGTGCTGTTCAAATCAGTGGACTTTGTGACTAGTTGCTGGTGAAGACAACACAGTTGTGACTTTTATGGTTGTGTGAACCTGACAGCACAATATCCAGTGTCCTTTTCACTGAGTCCCTATCGAGTCTGCCCTGCTGCCACGTGCCAGCTGTTCCATTGCTGGCATTTTTAGACTGCCTTCCTCTTCATGCTGTCTGCTGTTGCCCAGCTCAGTTGCCACCCCAGGAAGCAGCTGTCCTTTATTGAAGTAGGGTGATGTTCTCCATACCAAGATGGCAACATAAGGCACATGATTTCATCTGTCAGCCTGGGCAGCAGCATGATTTCCTACCTGCCCCAACTGTAGAGCTCATACTGCTTTTATGTCAAACTCACTCATACCAGGAATGAAATTTGTTGCTTGCCACTATGGGCATCCATCAGCAGGCAATACAGAATATGGCAATGGTAGAATCTGAATTATTCAGAGGAAATTCATGTGAGTGATGCCTTGGTTTACCTTCTGCCACTTGCTCTGTACTGTGTCTGGTTTTTAGGAGTGACTTGTAGAAGTGCACTGTGTTCCAGATGAGGAAAGGCTGCCTTTGGGTGCAGGATTTCAGGGTCATCAAATGATTTTTCTGTCTTTGCTGAGCTTGAAGCTTCATTGATTATTGCTCTGATGGACTTGAGAATGAAGACAAATTTTCCTCATTATTTCCTGTTTGACTTTTCTTGTTCTTTTGCCAAGCAGTTTAAAGTTGGGAAGATGACAAGCGTATGACTCAAGAGGCTATTGCAGCCATGTGGTTTTCCAGCATGTGTTACTTATGGGCAGTGCACTTCTGGGACTCTGCCACCAAACTGTGTATTGCAGCAGATCATTGTAACTGTTTTACTGTGGTGAGCAACGCTTGCTTTAGAAAGGTGAGAGACATCTGTGGGTTTCACAGTTCTAGCCTAGCTGAGGTCATTCAGTCAGTCTGGTGTGTTGGTGAGAACTGTTTGGCATCGCTGGAGCTGCTGAATTGCCAATGTTGCTGGCAGCCCTGCCTGCAGTCCTGTACTGACTTATGGGCAGCCTGATCTCCCTCTGGGAGAACATGACCTGCCACACAGCTGTGGAATTCATTTCCCCGTCTGAAGGAGACAGAGGGATGATCCCACATATGATGGCATCCTACTTGGCTTAAGATCATGATGGGGGTGAGTAAGGTAATTTCTATACCAGTAAGAAAACTCTCTAGTTCAGGGTGGCATTAATACTGAGCTTTTTTCCTGGGTTTGAACAACTGTAACAAGACGGTCAAAAGCTCACTTTGTTTGAATACTGAACATCTTTGCCTTTTGTTCATGTCTCAGCTGGCAGCTTATTTTAAAGAGAGTTAATAGGTGCTCAGTTGCAGTACAATATGCAATATTCCTGTAGTTCTTATCAGCCCTAGTTGACAAAGTGTTTTACTAATGGCTCGAGATGTTTCTGACTTAATTCAGCATATATTGTTTGTAATTATATTTTCATTGGAAGCTTTTGAAATAAGAACACCTTTTCATGATCCTTTCATGCTCATAATCTTAAATTGACCATTTATTTACAGACTGGGGCTAAAGTAAACACAATAGTGTAGGATCAGGTGAGAAGACTGTTAATGAGGAACAGTGAGACAGTTTTGTGAATATTTATGGGATTTTTGGTATTCATGGAAGAGGGTGATAGTCTTAGCTCCTTGTACAGATGAACTGCGACCCTGAAAAGCAGCACTGGCATTTTGAGATGCATATCTTAACTTTGTCATTTAATGTATGATTGGTTAACTTTTAAAGTGGTCAGTTTAACTTCGTCTTACTAAGTGTTCTGTGTCTTGCTGCATCAAGAGTGTGGGAACAAATTTGATCTTAATTTCCAGATTCTATGGACAATATCAGTGGAGCTTTTTCATTATGTGAAGGTTATATTAAACAGTTTGCATTAGAATGCACATTCTGACTTTTTCTTAATCATTTTGAGATGTGAAGATAGCTTGTGAAGAAAGCACACATGCTAAGGCTTGTTCTTGGCTTTTAATGCATGTTTATTTGTTGTAGCAGAAATTCTGTGCTGATCTTGAAAGAGATAAAATCTGTATGCTAACAGAATTAATACTGGGAAGAGAAAACTAACAGAAAAAAGTTGAATTAAGATCCCAGTATTTTTATCACCAGGAAGGTGGTACAGTAAGTCTTAATCTGTTATATTCTAGTCCATTATATTCTAAGACTTGTCCTTCTGAATTACCATAGACTTAATTTTGACTAGAAGGTAAAATGCTGATCTGAGTTCTTGCAGTTCATTTAGTAGGTAAAGCAGTTCTACAAGTTTGGAGCAGTCTGTCTCAGGTAGTAACATGAAATTCGCATGTATACCTCCTATCCCCCCTTCCCTCCACCACTGTTACATTAGATAAACTGGTTTAAATATTGTTTACAAGTTGGAAGTAAAATCATGTTGTGGCCTTGGAAAGACTAAATATTTTGACTAGATTGTTAGAGAAATGAACATGTTGCTTTTATTTCTTAATTAAAGCTTTCATTAAAAAAATTCTTCATTATCATGAAGGAATTTTGTAAGTATTAATTTGATTTTAGGTGAAAAGGGTAGAAACTATCTCTTTTGACGTATACAGAGTTATTTATTTAGAGAAAGAAATTTTCATTT
Source organism: Sylvia atricapilla (assembly GCF_009819655.1). NCBI lineage: Eukaryota > Metazoa > Chordata > Aves > Passeriformes > Sylviidae > Sylvia > Sylvia atricapilla. Next base: position 27,141,482 of record NC_089145.1, read on the forward strand.
TTAGGTATACATAAAGTGAGTTTTGTGTAACTGAATTTTCTTTTCTCTTCACTGAGTTCAGTGGGAAGAAAAAACAAAACAAAACCCAACAAACCATCCTGGAGAGGAACCCCAGGTTTTATTGATGTCTGAAGATTTATGTGATAATTATCACTAAGAATATAATTGTGGATTCATAATCATTTATTGCTGCTCAAAAAATAATGTGTTACTAATTTTAATGACCATCATGAAATCTGGTAACTTCTGGGGAAGGAAATGTCTGAGAGATTATTATCAGAGTTTAAAAAAGCAGTGCCTGTGAGATTTTATAGCAATAGCAGTTGAATTCCTATGTACAGCCTCCATAAAGACCAGCATTACTATCCTTACAAGCAAAAGGCTTTAAATGCCAAGTGATAGGAAGAGGGAGTGGGGGAGGGAAGTATGCATCTGTTTATAAGAGCAGATATGAAAAACTTGACTTGGAGTTCATCCAAAAAACCTCAAACCTTTAATGCAGACTGATCGATGTATCCTTTTATCACTTAATTCCACAGAGATCACCCCTTCCCTCCTCTCCCCTCTTACCGCAAATGAAAATATGTAAACATTGAAATTCGTAAGATGGAAGGTTTTGGCATAGGTCTGAGAAGCTTCAGGTCTGTTGCCACAAGTAAAGAAAAACCCAGCCTTGACTGGAGTTGTGGTAAATTGGTATAATGGCATAATAATTCCAGACTGTGGTGTTTTTCTTTAAAAGAAACACTTGAAATTATCTAAAAAAGCATTCTCTTGTGAGGTACAGGGAGAAAATGACATAAGCTCCCAGATGAAACATTTTATCGCCCATATTGGACTTCATCACTTTATCATCTCCTTTATTTCAGCCCATAGGTAGTATTTGTTTGGGATTTTTTTTTTAGTATCTATGGAGTCATGGTTATAGATTCAAGAGAGAGGAAATTTTTAAGAAAAGTACTATAGCAGAATCTGAGCAGGGAAAAAACCAAGTAAGTCACCAAGTGAACATATTCTCACTGCTGTCATATGAACATTGTTCTGGTAACTGATTCTACTACACTTAGGTTTGGGGAACTTTTTTTTTTTTCCCAAAATTACATACATCAGGATTTTATGAAGGCAAATGCTTATTAAAGATATTCCTTTAGTTATGTTGCTGTAAATACTTCTCAAAATCACTGAAGTCATGCTTAGATCTTAAGGCTTTGCAGTAAGCAGACATGGAAATATTAGGCACAAAGTGAGGCTTTACCTGCTGTGTCATCATAAGGAATGCTAGTGTCTATATACAAAATGGTACCAGAAAGCTGGAACTGTGTGGGAATTCTCTGTTTAAACACCTCTCACAGGGAGTATGGTGACAGATTCCTTAAATATTTTTGAGTTCTGTGGGTGATGGAACACGTGTCTCGTATTAGACTCTGGAGAGGATGCAAAATATTTTTAAAGGTATTTAACTGGTAAGGGAGTTCAAAAAGCATTGCATTCTTGTGTGCTTAAAAGAATTTGTAGCTTGTATCTGACTTTGTTAAGCTAGCTTCTGATTTGATTACATCTGTGTAAAGCAAATGGATTTGGGAAATAATTGTGTTAGTTCCTTGTAGTGTTTTGTAAAGGGTTATTCTGAAAAAAGTGTTATGGAACAACTCAAAACTTGCACTGGACAGGTGTATAAATGTATACATTGATTCCTACTATAATAAATAAGATTCATGTAAAGAAATATTTATGTTCTTCTAAGTCAACCACAGTTGCAATGCTGGACACCAGAGTGAGCTCCTAAAAACGTTTTGCCTATCTTTTATGTGAAAGTGAACTTTTCTGTTGTTAGGCTTAATAAGGGATGATCAAAGGATTTTCTGATATTCTGACAGCCAGAAAAAAATTACTCTATCTTTTCTCCGGGCTCATTTTTATTATTAAAACCTGGCACTTTTTTTACAAAAGCTTGGTACAAAGCTTCACAATTCCACTTCGTGTTCTAAATTAATATTAAAAATGCCTTTTGTGTTACTCGCCTCCTTGTCCTTTGCATTGGCTGCAGTCAAAAGTGTGGTTGATTTAGCGTGAAGAAAACCCACAGATAAGAGGGCCTTAATTATATTTAGCTGTGGAGGATGGGAAGGATTGAAGTGTCTTGAGCTGCCACGGAACAGCTGCCAGGCAGTGACTGAGTGGAGTGCTTGGGCCTCGTGCAGTAATGGTGTAACAAGGAGTCATCTGTCATCCTGTGAATGACACACTTCGTGGCAGTTTAAACTAATTTTCATTTCATAATTGAGGTTGACTAGTGCACTCCTGGCTTGTTGCCGCAATAATTCAAGTTTTGCGAGCTATCTGAAATACACTAATTAATTTCATTTCAATGTCTTGAGCTATAGAAACTTCTTCCGTGTGTTTGGGAAAGGGAGATCCTTACACGGTAGTGAGCCAGCGGCTGTTGGGTGTGAGCAACTCTGCTGTGGTGCTGTGACAGCTGCAACACGGAGGTGTGGCCAGCTGGACTGGCCCTGAAGGGACACCAGCTTGGGAGTTGTGCTGCTTCACAACAAAGGCTCCATAGCTCAGTAATTCTCTCTGATGCAGCAGTGTTGAATCCTAGGAAGAATAGAAGATTAAGACGTGAAGAGAGGCTTCCCAGCTGGTCAGATTGGACTGGGTGATTTCCCAAATGGCTGGCTGCACCACCTCCCCTATAGGTTCCAATAACTTTTGGAAGTTTCTATCAAATAATTAATCTGGGTGGTTTGGGGAGTTTTTTTAAAAAAATCCTTTAAACTTCCCAGAGCTAGGAATTGTCCTGCTTGATTTTGTATCATGAAGAGAAATACTCTTTTATTGAAACCTGGACTACTGGAGAATTCTATTCCTTTTTCACAGTTCCAACAGCATAAGAATTGGGAAATCATCATTCCCTTTTTATTTTCTAACATTATGATACTGCAATTTTTGTAGCTTTCCCCACTAGAAAATTGGTTTTCTGAGGTGAAGACCTTTGTTCTATCTTATCTCTCCTTGAGCTGAAGGTGTTAAGTAGTCCTTACTACCTTCCTTATTTTTGCTTCTTTCCTGCACCTTCCAGTTTCATTTCAGGGAGGGTATATTAACTATGAGAACTATATGTTGTTGAAGCTGGGTGCAGTCTAGTCTTAGGCTGCGGCTTCTTGCTGGCTTTGCTCTGCTCCTTTCATAATAATTCTTACTACTGTTTGCTTATTTGACAAATTTTTAGAGGACTACACGTGTGTTATGACCTTTCCTAGACAGTATTAATAGTTGAATTCATGTTCATTGCTATTTATAACTATGGTGGCTTTTTTACCCTTCTTCCATGTGCTTTTCTCTGCTGGTTTTTTTACAGAACAATTTCTTCTTGTGAGATGAACTTGTATTTCTCAAATCAGTTTCATCTACTCCGGAACATTTTGCGACCCCTGTAAACAGTTGCTGAATTAGTTTCTTTTGAGAGCGTACATGAGTGAATTGAATGAAACATACACGAATGAATCATTGCTGGTTGTGGTGGAGAGCCCTCTTTGCCCTCCCTGTTTTGTAGCTGAGCGCATGGATTGTATCTGTGGCTTTACCTAGTTTCTTTGTACCTGAATCCTGCTTGCTGAGAGACTCAGCAGCACTGCTATTCATTCCCACTGAAGGCTTCTCATAAAGCTGATACAAATTTATGGTCTGTTGTTCCAAATTTTTCCGGAACTTGGGCCACGTGTACTGCTGGGCTGGACCGTGCTGTGGGCTGGTGTAGAGCAGTGTTGCAGCATAAGTTGTCCAAAAAAAAAAAAAAAAAAGCTTTCGCTAGTGTGAAACACTGTATATAAATCAAGGGTAAATCTTCACTATGAATATATTTTTTAAAATCTTGCTAAAATATATCCACCTAGTACTTTGGTTTAGAGTGCAGTTGGTTCCGGAAACACGTGCTCTGAATCTGTAGCTCTTTTTGTCTGCTCTGTCTACTCTCACCTAAGAGCTGGAACCAAAAATCCAGTGTGTGTTCATATGTTTCTGGTCTCCCAGTAAGCCGGGAGTGATCAGGTTCACAGCACGAAGGTATGATTGACTGATGTATATTTGACTGGACTAAGCAGCAGATGTTTGGCCTTGTTTAGTCAACAGTGATTACTTGCTTATAAAATACTCGTAGGTCCTACAGAAGTAAGTCCAGTGTAAAAACCTAAGATTTGTGATTGAACTACCAGTAGAAGATGCTTATTTTACTTACAAAAGATTCTTTTTTAAATTTCGAAAATGCATTTATTGTCATGGCATTTGACATACATAACTTTAAGCTGCAGTTCATGGAACCGAATGATTAAAGAACATAATTTTGCCTGTTTCAGCCCTTTTTGTACTATCTTTTATATCTAATTTAATTTTTAAATTCAGCATGTATTTGTAAAGATATCTTATAAACCGAGGTATTCATGTTTGAAAACTGTTGAGTTGTCTGATATTTAGCTCCCCTAAATGTAAATGATTCACTTGGAAACTACATGGCTTGGTTAGTTAAAAATATTCACATGTGTGTGGATGAGCTGCAAAACAGAATTACTTGGACTGCTTTCCACAAGACACATAGCTAGTGTTATTCACTAAACTTCTGCTTATTTTCAGTTACTATAGTTAATATAATTCAACTCACTTTGTATCACATCAAGTGTTTAGGAGACCTGCTTTCCACCAGTGACTGACAGTCTGCAGAGTATTTTTAGAGTGAGCCTACAAAACAAGGGGATTACTGCCTTATACCTCTGCTCTTAAACCTCTTAGCATATTGTTTAGGACCATAGTCAGAGTTTGCAGTTGCTGTGGTATCTGATGAATTGGGACATTTGCTTTAGAATAGTTGTTGATGGAGAAAATGAGGCTTGCTTTCTTTCACAGGTTTGTGAGAGGCAGATGATTTATATTACATCTGCTGAAAGGTCATTGTGCATATCTTTAGGAATAACTTCTGCCTTGCAATGATCAAACTTGTGACAGTTTAAGAGTCTAAATGTTTACTTTGGTGATACTTCTGTTGCATAACATTGTGGAATACTGACTCCTGTGTTTAATTACTGCAGTCTGGGGGTATTTTGTTTGAAAAGTGTATTTTACAAAATCCTAAGACTTAGGACAGGGCCTCTGGTAGCTGAATGTTTTAGCCACATAATAGTTAACAGTGTGTTGGAGTACAGTTTGTTATTTCATTTCCTGATATTTCATAAGCTGTTTGCAGTTTTTGTTTATGTCTGGGTCTTGTTGCTGTCATAACATTGTTTTTTCCCCTTCTTCCACCCTCATTTGGGGTGCAGATAGAATTGTCAAGTGCTCTGGAAAGAGTTGTGGAGTGCTTACATGATACCTTAGTTCAGGTGTAAGACAGCAAGAAATCTGATGGATTTGAGAATGTCTTGTACTTCACATCATATGAAAATAGTGCATCACGATTCCAAAGAATGCTGTCAGAGACATTATTGTCACAGCTCTGATCTCTTTGGTCTTACATAAAGAGTTTAAGGGTGCCATTTCTGCTGTATTTTCAAAGTATGATCTAAATATTACTTTCACTGCTGAAAGGTGAATTTCCTACAGCTGGTATACTTGCTTTAGTAGACTCTTAGTTATGTACCAGATAATTTATCTTCAACAAGGAAAATCTCCTTAATTTGAGCTCTGAATAATAACAACAAAATGTGTTTGCTGGCTGAACAAATGAAGAAATGCGTCACCTTTATGCTTACTTTGATAGAATGCTTACTTGTAGTATTGTATGATTAGATGTTAATTGGGTAATGAAAGGGTGAATGGGTTGGAGAGCTGTGTGGTTAGTCAGCCTGTGTTGCGAAACAGAGCTGTTAACGTTTTAGTGAGCATGCTCATACGGTTACATGCCTTCATTTGCTTCAGTGTGACAGTGCTGGATTTAATTAGATTTTATGGGATCTAAACTTACAAAAAGGCTCAAAGTTCTGCATTCAGAATCTGACACATGGGATGACCTTTTCTTCCTTAGAAGATAAGGGTACTCTGTGTGCTAGTGCTGGTGAATAATTGCAGAGAAGCTGTTGCAGGGCAATTGCAGCAAGTTTTGGCTAACCTTTACAGTAGGCTTGGAGAGATAGGACATTACATGTTTTTGTACTGTGTAAGTGGGAGAGGAGGGGAGAGTGTTTGCATAGCAGCAGTCCTTTATAAGGATTTTTCAGAGAAGTAAAACTCCATCCTGGCAGCTTCATAATAGACAGGGACAGACTATTTACCTTGGCAGCAATCAACTTGCTTTCCTAGCTTGCCTCTTTTGTTTATAAATGAAATGTTCTTAAATTGTCATCTTAAATTTAGGGACTCAAATTGTACATTAGAGAGCAAAAGAGATCTAAATGTTTTGAGCTGCTCCTGTATGTGTTTGTACTGCAGGTAAGCCTGCTAAACCCGAACCTCATCTCAAGAGAATTACTTGGAACAAGCATATTCCTTCACTGATGTCTTTGTGTCTTAGTTATAGCCAAGATTTACAATAATGTTGAAGTGGCAGCAGTGAACTGTATTTTACTGGAAAAAGCAATGTGAAATACTCTACTGGAATATGGAAGTGTGGGCTGTTCACATTTCCTGGTGCAGACCATCGTGGATTTCATAGTATGATTCAGGTTTTCATAATGCTCAAAAGATAGCTGTTAAACATTAGTCTGTGGGCAGGTGTGACCAGGTTGTACTTGCACAAATACTCAGAGCCGCTGAGCTTTCTAAGGATACAGATCTTCACAGCCATGCAGAGGAATGTCTCTGGAGTGTTTTCCTAGTTAAGTAAACACATTTTTTTTCAACGAGATTAAGATTATTTGCATTTCCTCTTAGGTCTGAAATATCAGGTAGCTTTGGCAGGAGGAATGCATCCTGATTCAGCAAGCTTTGATGTCAAAAAATGCAAGAAAATATATTAGAGATGGATGAGGTTTTTGCTCTGGGTTTCAGACTCTTTATGGCTTGGCCCTTCAGCAGTATTAGGTGTATTTCATTGGGGAAGAGTACATAACGAAGCAGATGCTTGTGCAACTGCTTAGCCCTCACCTGTGTGTGGCCAGTAGGCAATACAGGTATGAATGAGACCTTTTTTTTCCTCTTTTAAATTACATAACCTGATAGTGTCAAGTTAATTGAATTTGTTTTATATGGAGGCTTGTAAATTTTAGAATGATGCCTATAATCATTGTTCTTAAAACTGTATTTCCCTGCTGTTTGAAGTGCATACTTCTAGGAATTTTGTTCTCGTGTCAATACTACTCCTGGTGGCTCACGCTTGTAGGAGAACTTTGTACTACAGATCAGGAGGATGGCACTAGGAGTGTGGGGGGGATGTTTTCCCTCCTGTCCCCGGGTTCTCTGCATTTGTTGCAGGCTGTAGAGAGTACTTTGCCCTTGTTTGACCCACGACTTTCTTTTTTCTAAATTGGTAAATAGGAAACAGTATTAAATTCTGAAAGAAAACGGACAGTAATCGCAAACTTGCTGAATGGTTTAAAAAAACTGACTAAAGACTTAATACCTGTTTTTATCCTTTTTCATTGCCAACAGAAAAGATAAGAGATAATTGAATGCAGATTAAATAACCTTTGTGGAGGCTAGAGTTCATAAGAAAGATAAAAAATGTTTGTGTGGTTTCTTTGTCACAAGTGTTAAAACTGGAAGTGGTTGCTTAGCGTGAAATACGTAGCACAGCCTGTCTTAAAATCTAACCAGTTGAATTTATGCCTGCAGTTCAGGTACCCAGGTACCCATATTGTCCTTCTCCCCTGGATATTCTGTAGTTTGGATTGCCCAGTAGCAACAACTGCTCTGCAAGAAACAGCTATCCACAGTGTAAATGAATTGCTTACCTAAAGGTATGGTTACATGGGTATACTCCTGCAAAGCTAAGCTCCAAATTTGCATCATCAGCAGCTTCCTTCTGATCTAACTTCGGTTAATATGAAAGCTTACCCATCTCTCGCTGAAGGGTAAATTGCTGGCTTGTGCTCACTGAAGGGTAAAAGTGAACACAGTTTTACAGCAGAGCAGCTAACAAGACATGAATTAACATGCTGGTTTATCTTGCAGTAATTTGTTCTGCACCCATAACCTGATGGTGCACAAGGCAGTGAAGCCAAGAGTGCTTCAACATACACTTTTATCCATGACAGGGCTGCTTCTGTTGCTGTTGTTTCTGACAGCTCTGCCCCTGAGCAGTCAGTGGACTGATAGAGGTGTAAATGGTAGTTTTTCTGTTGGTCAGAAGAATAACGATCCTCCATCTCTCCTTAAATTGCCTTTGAAGCTCTGTTTCCAAAATAGATAAATTTGCATAAAAATAAAGGGCAACATAAATTTAAAAACTCATTTGTCTTTTTGATACCTTTTGTATGTAGGTGCTTTGGGAAATGGTCTAATGTCTAGTGCACGTTGTAATCTCTTGAATTACAAAAGTGGAGGTGATTTTCATGTTGTGTGGGTGGTTTTGTTTTGTTTTGTTTGGGTTTGTTTTTCCTTTTTTTTTTTAATTTTATTTTTTTTCTCCAGTGGGAATGACCATTCAGATACTCAGCTGTCTGCAGTAAGATAACCTTGAAATGTACCGGGATCCAGTGTGGCTCTGTTTTCTTCTTTCTCCAGAAAGCTCAGGCTTTTCAGCCTTTGTTGGCAGTTTGTCTCTGATGTAATGTTGTGTTTTGTGATTTAATTAGATTTTGAGTTCCTTATCTGACTTTTCACTAGGTTTATCTTCAAAGTCCTCTTTCTCAGGGCCCAAGCTGGATTTGTAAAAGTGAAAAGGAAATAGAGGTTGTGGTGTTTTGGTTTGTCTCTTAGGTGATTTCTAATTACATGACAAAAACGAGTTGCTAAATAAAAAAAATTAAAGGCTGATAACTTTCACCTTACATAATCCCAAAACACAGTATCAATTTTTTTTCAGTAACAGTGATGCTGTCAATTTAGTTGAAAATACTCAGATAGCTTATTGCAGCCTAGGCTGGTGTCTGTTGTGTTGGCAAGCACACATGGCTTGCATGGAAATGTGAAGTGCCCTACAAAGAATTCAAGTAGAAAATGCTCACTCATCTCTCTTTAAAGCTTCTGTGCAGAGATTCTGAGTTCCAGACAAAATCTGTAAAAATTTCAGCACTTAATTGGAGCAATTAATGTGCTTCTCTCCTGAATCCTCAAATATGCAGCCTGTGTGAATTGTTCTATTTAACACTTTCCCCATCAGGTGACAGGTGTGGTTATGTTGTCCTGACATGCATCTTACCAGCAAATTAATCATCTATAGGGCATACTGTTTTGCAACCTACTCATGAGTCTGATATTTCAGAAAACCCAAGTGTGGCCATTGGAAGAGACCTTGCTGGTTGCCTGACAGTAAATTAATTTTGCTGTTTGTCAGCATTTCTGTGAGATAGAATAAGCTATTTTTAATCTGTTTGTTGCCAACATGACCTCAAAATTATAACATGTAGGAAAATGGGTTTGGTTTTTGGTGAAAAGGAAATACTTTGGGTAAAACACCACTTCAGTTTCTCATACAAAGTGTAGCTGAGGAGCTCTTACTCTTATCCTCCCCTGGGGATTGAGATTCCTGGTCAGAATAAATGTCTGATAAGGCACCAGTCTCATGGGCACCAGTAATGCCCGGGAGGGAGAAGTCCAACAGAATGTTTGCATAACCAAATGTTATGATAAGGCAATTAGACTGTGGTTTTTCACAAGTAGTACAGTGGTTGTGTGCTGTCCTCAGTCCTTGCTTTGCTATTCACTGAACTTTTTGAGATTCAGAGTTAGCTTGAGATCTTCAAAATTGACACAGGCCTTACTGCATCTAATTGTATCTGCTTAAAGACTATGTTGCCCCTTTTTGCTATGTGGAGTATCTATGTCCATTTGTCTCTCACTGGAGCGCAAGGTCGGGCAGCTGGGCTGTAAGCCATGTGCTGACCAGATTTCTGCACTTTTCACTGAGGCAGCTGGAGCAGTGGTTTTGCTCATCGTGCTGTGGCACTGCCAGTCTGCAGCAGGGACAAGAGTGAGTGTCTGTCCTTGTGAGCTGAGGTACCATGTAGAGATTTGCTGCAGTATATTTCACCTGCCCAAGGTGATTGAATGGCCTCCTTTGAAATTCTGATTCCTTTAGACTGATGCACAGAGTCCTCCAGCTGCAGTTTGTAAAACAAAATACACAGCTAATACTGCTATAATGCTTCTCTAAGCCTTGGTGGAGAATAGAAGCTTTGCAGCTCCTCTTAAAATTTGGATAATTGCCTTTGCACATTCAGAGATTTTAAAATGGCTTATAGCTTGTAAAATAAACAATGTTTATAGAAGAATGGTGTGGTTTAACCCCAGATGGCAACTAAACCCCATCCAGCCACTTGCTCTCTCTTCCTGGTGGGATGGGCAAGAGAATCAGAAGAGCAAAAGTGAAAACTTCATGGGTTGAGAAAAAGATATTTTAATAGGTAAAACAAAAGCCACACAGGCAAGCAAAGCAAGAAATTAATTTAATGCTTCCCGTGGGCAGGCAGGTGTTTGGCTATCCCCAGGAGAGCAGGGCTCCATCATACATAAGGGTTGCTTGGGAGGACAAACACCGTCACTGTGATTGTAGCCCCTTCCTTCCTTCTTTCCCCAGCTGTTCATGCTGAGCATGGTGCCATATGCTGTGGGACATGCCTGTGGTCACTTGGGCTCAGCTCTCCCAACTGTGTCCCTTCAAAGCTTTTTGTACCCTGCAGCCAACTCAGTGGTAGGGTGGGGTGAGAAGCAGAAAAGACCTTGACTTAGTGTAAACACTCCTTAGCAACAACTAATCCAATGTGTTATCAAGATTTCTCTCAGCCTAAATCCAAAACACAGCACTGTACCAGCTACTGGGAAGAAAATTAACTCTGTCCCAGCTGAAAGCAGAACAGAGCTGCTTCAGCTTATTGAGTGGTAAGAAACACGCATGTCTTTTATTTTGCACATATGTTTTAATCTCTACATCCACTGAAGTAAATTCAAGAAAATACTTTATGTTTCTAGTTATGACAAACATTTTGTAGCTATCAAAGAATAAAGTTAACACTTCTTTAAAACTAGATAGTTGTGATTGAGAATTCTTCAGCAACTTTCCATCCTTGCACTGCTTGTTAGACCTCCTGGCTGCTCTAGGTACCTGCTAGGGACAGTTGCCTGTAGCCTTTGGCATACATCCCAACCCTTTACTTAATTTGTGTTTGGGTTTGGGTTACTTGGAGTGTCACACCTTATTGCTTTAAAATGCTCATCAAGCAACTTGGAGCACAGTGTCTGCTGTAAAAGTGGTGTTTGGTGTGGCCGTTTTCTAATGTAGAAATACTTCAGGAATTATCCTGTATGCTGAAAGAATGCTCCAGAATGCTGCAAAACCCAAGACTAATGGAATTCAAATGCCACTGAACTTGTGCATGTGACTGTCGTGCTTATTTGCACTTCAACAATTAACATCACCACACTTAAATTACCCAGTCCTGCTGATATAGGGGTGTTTTCTTTACCCATGGGTATATCTTTTAATTATTACTTATCTTGCAATATTTCTTTCAATAGATGATGGAAAGATGGCAGATTCTAGAGAAATTCACCGGTATCATGCCACTAAGATACAGTGGGAATTGACTTGTTTAATTATCTGCTGCTTGAGGAAGAAAGTAACAGTTGCTGAAGGAAGTTTTAGGGAGTCGGTAACAAAACACACACCTTTTTGTTGTTTGGAATGGCTGAAATGCACCATGAGATACAAAACAATTTAGTATTTGTAATTAGTGGCCAGCAGTGATGTAATGCTTTTAATTTTCTGACTTTTGTTCAGCTTTGAAATAGTTGCATTTTGACTTTAAACTTCTTAAATGTCAGGTGCCACAAACATGAATGTGTTGATTTTTCTCACCTATGTCATATAGTTCTGACTGTGGAAGATACTAGTTCTTTTCAAGGTTTAAAATAGTGCTCCAACTGCTTTTAAAGCAGCTTTCGTTCAAAGGCCAGCTATTGACACCTGTAAATACCTATATTCTCTAGTTTATTCAGTCTGATGGGAAATAGGCATATGTAATCCAATTAGATTTTGTTGCCTTGCATTCTACATCATCCTTTTTTTCAATCAAAATGAGATGTCATGGTTGTGAGAAGGCCTCTTTTCCAGGAAAGATGACCAAATCTCAAGAAACCTTTCAGTATGTCTTCAATATTCCCCACTTAGTATCCCATATGATTTTACTTTTTCAGGTGAATGTCGAGTCTTATTAGTAGTAATTTCTCTGACAGCTTCTTGGCTAATTGTAGTTTGAATCCAGTAAAAGTGAGTGTGTGTAAAGCGCAGATAGGATTGTATATAGAAATTGATACATGAAGGCAGAGTGTATACCAAGTGTTGAATTCCAGGCTTCAGAAGTGTATTTGCAGCACTGTCTTCCCCTTTTGAAGAAGTGCAGTTCTCATTTAACCGTAAGAATTCTACCAGTGGACTAAGCAAGGGCTGGACTGTTCCCCTCAGTGAAAGCATGAACCTATCTCTTGTACTTAATCAACAGCACAAGCACCTGATTTTAGGAGCAGTTTTAGAGCTGTGAATCCTTGCTTTGCATGAGTGCCTTGGAAGCTTTTGCTATTGGTGTCCTGCTTGGTTGCTTTAGGTAGGCCTTTAAATTTGGGGAAGCAGGATTTCATGTGCATCACTCTTCAGAGCGTCTCTGTCAGCTATTTGGGGCAACCATATGCTCCAAGTAATAGTTATTCCTGGGTCTAATGCTTCAGTTGCTGTGGAAAGATGTTAAACAAGGAATGTGGATTTGTGTTTTCCATTTTGAAGTGAATATTCATCTTTTTCTGAATCTGTGTCCAAAACATTTTCCTCTCACAGGCCCTTCCATTCATCTTTGCAAAAGCTCAGGTATTCCCTAGCCTCATTTGTCATGATAGTGGTTGACCCAAAGTGGCTAAATGTGTGTTTGGTGCCTAATGGCAGTATTCTTTTTTTTCTTCTTCTAGGACGTGAAAATCTGAGAAATGAACAAATTACGGCAAAGCTTTAGGAGAAAGAAAGATGTCTATGTCCCAGAGGCCAGCAGGCCTCATCAGTGGCAGACCGATGAAGAAGGCGTTCGTACTGGCAAGTGTAGCTTTCCTGTTAAGGTAAGAGTTTCTGCTTTTCTTTTGGATATCCATGAGGTACTCTTGCCATGAATTATTATTTGGGGTTTTTTTTGGCAAGTGTAAGCCAGAGGCATGCTTCATTACACACTGACCTATTTTACGTCAGCTCTCATTGCAGAGGATGGGGCTTTTTTCTTAAAACCAGATGGCTCATGTAACAAATGCCTTGGAAAGTCAGTCTGAGATATACTACATTATTATCTAGTTGAAATAAATCATGTAGCTAGGTAGAGGAGTAATACGATATTTGTCTTCATTTTTCTGGAAGATCAGAAGTGATAGACCTCTTGGATTGCATGGAAAGGTACTCAGTTCTCTCTGTTAAAAGTGTACTTGTGGCTACAGTTTTACTTGTAAGGTAAGAGATGGGCTGTGCTTGGAAAGCAATCCTGCCTCCCTCTCAATAATTGAAAATATTTTCAAGTAACACCTAAGATTTCAACCAGTGCATGAGGTTGGAAGCACTTGCTAACTTCTGAGAATGCTTCTGTGCTACGATCTTGTGTGTGTATAATACAAACTATTAACACATATGAAACTGAAATTACCTCCTAAAATTCTGGTAGCTCATTCCAGATTATCAGAGTATTTTAAATAGGTATTTTCTTTTTTGTGTCCACTTCTCCTTCCTCTTTATTTAAGAAATAATAATTTAATACTAAAGAATAGTATTTAACATTAATACTTAATAAATACCAGAATAAGAATAAATTTAAAATTTAGGGTGACTTGATGCATATGCTCCCATTTCTTCCTCAGGGTACACTAATAGTAAATCTACAAAAGGTTGGAAGCAGATGACACTTGAGGAAGGCTAGTGGGTTAAATATCTATGTACAAGGAGCACAGTCTATGGTTCTGATACCTAAGGACCTGTCATTAGTTTTTCTCTGTATTATGCTTAAAGTAATTCTGTCTGATAGTTAAACATGTGATGTTGCTAGGTGCAATTCATTAAACTGACTGTTGCATATTTTTGTGAAGTTGTGGATTGGTGTAGATACGTGCTAAGTAGGAGAACTTTCACACAAGGTTAATGCCCTGCTTTACCCTACTAGAGTTGCTTGTGTGCTTTTACATATACCCAAGTGTATACAACATTTCTAGTTCATGGCTGCTTGCTTATTTTTGTCTTGAGTTATTTTTCTGCTAAGAGGAAGGAACTGTAATTCAGTGCTAAACAGAGATGGTGTTTTGCCAAAACTTTGAGAGTAATTGCTCTGTGAAAGCTCAAACTTAGATTAAGGTTTAACACTGTCTAGGAGAGAACAGAGTTGTAAGTTTCAGGATGGTGACTTTTTCATAACTTAGGCATTACACAGGTTGAAAAGCAGACTGCTCAATTTCTAGGCGTTTAGTTTTATTCAAACTTTTTCAATCCTTTACTGAACAGAAAGGGTATGAGCCACTTCACACTGTTAAAAGACTGACTTTTTTTAAACTCTCAGTCAGGACTTGCACTTCTAATGACAAGTGCTTCCTGTATTTAAATGAAGCATTCATCTATTCTGGGCACATGTACCCAAAGTCAAAAAAGGTTTTGGCCTATTCTGTGCTGAAAAGGCATAGAAATGGATGAATCTTTGCATCCTGTCGTCACAATGGGACTTACGTGCATTCATTAGTCTGCTTTTAATTGGAATTCACTGAATTAAATTAATTTGTTCTTTGGAACAAAATGCTTTTAAGGTAAATAGAAGGGACATTTCTTGATTTGGTTAGAATGGTAGTCTATGAATATCTAAAAAACTTGCAATTAGGTGAAAACTTAAATTCAGAACAAATTGTTATTACGAGGTGTTTTATCTTACTTGATTAGAATTTATTGTCCAAAATAGTGTCCCTTGATATGGACAAAGTGGAAAATTTTATAAGGCTTGAGATGCAGAGTGGGTGTTAACTGGTGTTTAATAGATAGAGACAGGAAGTGTGCCATTGTGAGGGAACAAGATAAACCACATGTAGAGTCATCGCTTCAGTGGGTGGTACTGTATTTTGCTCACAGAAAGAATAGAACTTTGTGCTATTGAAGGAGAATATCCTGTTACGCCTGTCTTGGGTATTTTTTGGGAATTCATGCATTCCAGGAAAAGTATGCAGTCTCCTATGTCCTTAAATATCTGATGGGGTGACTTTTCTTCCTGGTGCTCTTCAGTGGAGCCGGACAGAGTGAAGTATTTTGGGAAGAATGCTTAATGAATAGGAATGCGTTCAAATCTGAAAGATGTTGAATATACCTGAATTTTCTTTAAGTTTTGCAGTGGGAATTCCAAAGAGGTCATTGTCTGTAGCATAGCTGCTCAACCACACTTGAATATGTTGGGAGAGCTGGTGGTGACACAGGATTAACCTGTTCTTACTTATTATGATCTGCCTTGCCTGCTCTCTAAAACTCATCATCTGTAATTCTTTGGAGCTCAAAGCATAACTGAGTAGCAAGACCAGAATCTGGCTTTTGCAGGGATGGTGAAGACTTCATCTGTACTCACTGAAGACATGAAATGTCTTAATAAATGTTGCTGCAGCTGTCGGTAGGATTTTCTGTTTGAAAGTAAAATACATGATACATGAGGCTAGTGTTGTAGCAGCCAAATTATGGGCTTTGTTTCTTCTAATGCTTGGTATTTTATATAGGTAAGACTCTAATTTAATTTTTTTTTTTTGAGGTAGAGAGAGGGGACTAGTGCAAACATGTAAGGGAACATTTATTCTTGGTTTTGCTTGTAAAAAAAATCTCTTAAATTGGTTTGGTTTTTAACTTCTTGCCTTTGGGCATTTATATTTTGCCCAGAGCTTGAGTATTTGTAGAGTGCTACCACAGATTTTTCCTTTTTTAGACATTATAGAGCATGTGAAAGCACTCTGAAAGTCATGTTGCAAATAGGATTTCATTCTGCCTTCAGGCTTCATTCTGTTAGTTTTGGACAGGGACTCCAGTAAACTGCTCATTCATTGTGCTTGGAGGATGCTGTACTGCAAACAGATTTAATGTTACTGAAAGTAACATTCTGTGGTGGCATGTTTCTTGAAGCTCTTCCTGTGCTATGTCCACTGCTGATCCTTATTGTTAAAGTCCTTAAGTGTTCTGTTGGATTTTGAGCAAATCTGATGCATATATGTATCATCATCCCTTTGGGAGAGAAGATGCTCCATGCAGAGTACAGGCAGAATTCCTGTTCCGTTCCTTTATGTTGCTTTAAAATTCAGGGAAGTAGATTTGATCCACAGCTGGTTCCCTCTAGTGCTGTGCTCATAAATTTGGAGGTGGTGATAATCATGAATGGATACTGTTCCTTTGAGTCAGTAGCACTCTTTTTTGTTAACAGTCTGTGTTTTTCTGCTAATTGGTGAGGCTGTGTTGCATGTAGCCAAGTATTGATCATGTTCTCTCAGTCATCTCAGTGTGTGTAGATGTAATTACAGATAGTTCTTCTCTGTGTTGGAAATATAACCACACCTGAGGTGGTAACCTGATGCTCAAAGATAGGGCTGTGGAATGGCTACTGACTTTCCTGTAGTGCTCTTCTGTGTAAACTGCTTTGAATCTGCTAAAGTTCAATTGAAAGAACAGCCAAGGAGAGACAGGTCCTGTCTGTCAGCAAAGGTATGAAAAGGATGTTAAACTTGTGTTTAGAAAAGTGACTTGCAGGATTTTTGCTGTTCCATTGGGAACTTAAATGATGTTGTTCTCCTAACCTTTGTGGTGTGGAGGCATTATACCTTGCTGCTTTCGTAGGTATTCAACAAGAGTTGCCCCATTGTTAAATATGGTGCTGGTACATCTGTTGCACAAGTCTTAATTTTCAGGGAAAGTTCTTTTCCACTGTCTTAACAAACTGAAAAATGAATACTGTGTTTCAGTAGTGAATCGCTCCTCTAAGATAAAAACTGTACCAGATACATGCAGTATATAAGGGTGTTAGATAAAGAGAATGTATTTAAAACTATCTAGAAGTTGAATTTCTAACAGACATTACAGCTGTGCTTATCAGTGCTATAATATATTTATACACAATTTTATACGTTAGAATTGCAACAAATGAAGTTCATTGACATACACACTTTCAAACTTGCTTTCTTGCTCCAGACACTACCTCACTGAAAATATGCAGCTGTTCTGTGGTATAATGACTAAAATATTTGACATCAGGGCATCTTTTGTGTGAAAAGCCTTTCTGAGTGTTCCTCTGGGTAAGTGGTTTTCATTCATACAAATGCTCTTTGGACTAACTGGCCTGTGAAATTTATATCAGAAAAATTAGGTCATTTCCTTCTACCTAAGAGAACTAAACAAACAAAACATTTGCAAATTCTTTGTGGTTCTGACCAAAAGGATGTGTGAAACAGAATATTAACAGCTGGTTACTACCTGGTCTTCTAGAAGACTCAAAAGTTTGTGTGTATCTTGGATAATTTAATTAGTTTTAACACATTTAACACTTCCATGTTCTTGGTGGTCAGTTTCTTTTGACCTTAAGGCATCTTAAGGCTACTGTTGTATATCACCTGCAAGTTTACTTGCATTTTTTATTCGACCTGGAAGACTAAAATGCTGATGAAGAAGCTGGTGTGGAAGAGTAACAAACCACATTTCTATCTCAGGCATCCAGGATTTGTTGCTGAGTATCTGGTATCGTTGGAGTTAGCCTTTCCACTGAATTTGATGTCTGTGTTAGTGTTGACAAATAACAACTGTATGGGTACAGTTGTACTTTATATAAAAGAATTGACTTTTCAGAACAAGTACTCTTGAACTGTTTCCTATCTAACCCTTGCTTTGATGGGAGATGTTTGGAAGACACTGTATTGCTTCATGTTCAAGAAGAGCCAGAAGGAAAGGGAACAAGTGGCACAAGCCCTGTAGATTATCTTCACTGGGACCTGTGAATGTCAGTTCTCATCCCTGGAGTCCCTGTGTTTAGGCTGTTGAGCTGTACGAGGTGCTGCTGAAAGCACCAGCAGTAGGAGCTTGGTCATTTTGGTCACTTTGCTTTGTGCTCTCACACCGCTTGTGGCTGCCCAGGTGTCCTGTTCAGTTTTGGAATTTGCATTCCAAACTTTATTGCTTTAATATCAGATTTATAAATCTCATATTAATAGTAACTTCTTATATTTGATAAGTTTATAAATGCAGCTTGCATTCTGTTTCTCCAGGTCAGACAAACTGGTACCAGCACAGGTGACTGTGGCTTTTATTTTATATCGTAAATGCACTTCTAATTTGAAATAATAGCTGTGAAAGAATTTACCAGCGTGATGCTGAAGTGCCTTTAAGTTAAGCATGTGATATTTTTCACTGTGAAAGCCTGAGGTACTTGAATAGTCTTTGGAAACTATGTTAAGCATTTTTAAGAAGTTAATGTGACAAATCTGATGATTTCTGAGATGTTGTACAGCCTTACACATTAAACACTAGAAATCTCTACCTCTGAAGGCATGAACTGATGTTAGCATGAACAGTAATCATTCCTATTGAATGTTAACCCTCAGCAAGCAATGGTACATTTTAATAATCCTGCAGCATTTAACATCACAGGAAAAAGACTGGAAAACAGCTAATTATAAAAGATGATGATTATAATGGAAGGTGTGAAGCTTACCTCCAATATATTCCTATGCATTTTTGTCATGCTATAAGGAATGTAAGGCATTAATTTTTAATTAATTAAAGTTATTTTTTATTTTAAAATTAATCTTTAAACTTTTCATCCTGGTGTCAAACTCTTAGTTTTGTTTGAATAGCCTTGCAAACAAGAAGTTTTAAATGGAAGTTCTTGCTGAGTTTTAAAAACCTCCTGTCTTTGGCAAAGGTGAAAATCTTAAATAGTTTTATAAACTTCAGGTTGTTTTAAACATACGACAATTAAAATGACTTGGATCCCTTGCAGAAATTTTTATTTTACATGTAATTTAGATGTTGGAAATCAAGAAGTTCTCATTGGGTTATACTTTTTAATTCTGTTTTTTAAAATTAGGAGATCCCCAGTGTCGTACGAAACTGATTTTTTTTGCAGGAGTTGAAGAAAGGGTACAGTGTGTACCTGTGCTGTGTGTGTATAAAACTGTGCTTTCAACACTTGATTGTCCTTTATTTTTTTTTTTAAAGAAAGTTTTAAATTTATTAAATAGTGCTGAATTAATGTAAAATTAGGAATTGCACATCAGAGCATACAGTTGAAAATGAAAGTCTGATAGTGTGTATGTGAAGCTGTGAAGGGACTAGGAGAAATAGTGTGTTTAGCTGCATCAAGGGAGATTTAGGGATATGCATTAGCAGTAACAACTCAGCAAAATAACATCCATTTCTACAGTGAGACACGTAAACTACAGGGTAGAAGGTCTAGCCTATTGATCTCCAGCTACAGAAATGTCATAATACTTCAAAGCTGATGTAGATGTGGAAGTAGATCCTGCCCTGAAGCAAGTGCTGTCCTACATAACATGAGTTCCCTCTCTACCTCATTTTAGGGATTTGTAAGAAAATGAAGAATATAGAATTTGTGTACCCTGTACTGAGCTTCTTTATTACATCTTCATTATTCCTGACTCACAGGAATGAACATGTTCAACTGTTAACAGAAACAGAGACAGTGATAAAGGCTGTGTGAGAACCAGTATGTGAAATGCAGTGTGGCACTTAGGTGGGTGTGTTGTAAAAAATATGGAGAACTACTGGTATAGATACGGCTTTAGATTCTTTTGATCCTCATTATTCAGAGACATTTAGCAGTCACAGGCTGCTACAGTATCTGTTTGGGGGAATTTAACAGGTTGGTGGGACATTTTGATTTCTGGTGACATGTGTAGCATTGTAACTAACCTATAGCTTTGACTAAGCAAAATTAAACTTGGTTGATGCTTAATCATAGAGTTTCTGTTGTCTGTGCTTCTGCAGCTTTGTTTGAGTGCACATCTGTTTCAAACTAATAAATTTGGAAAGCAGGAGCATGAGTGTGAGAGGAGAGAAATAAAATATTGAGCATTGGAATGTAAATCTTAGAAGTCAGTGGAGAAGTAGCTCAGCTTTAAGACATATCCAGGATTTCTGGATTTAAGCTTATGTCTACTTGCAAGACAGCATTTCTCTCTGAAACTTTGACACTCAGGCTTTGATTCTTGAGCAATGCCAATTCTAGAAGCATATCTGCACATGCAGATGCCAAGTAGTCAGTCTTACTGTTGCAAATAATACTCTAGAACTTACACAGAGGAAGAAGGAATGTTGTTACCTCTAGGAAAAATACCAAGAAATGCTGGTGTGCTTCTCTTCATGGTAGCTCATTTTCCAGCACAGGACACCTTGCCCAAGACTTCAAATAAGCTCATTTCTTGTGTCCGTCTAGTTTCAAATGTAATCCAAAGAACCTAATCTGTTACTGCAAATAAAACAGTGCATGTGAACATCTGCTGATACAGAGGAACTTTAATTATTTGTGTAGCTGATGCTGTTTCAAAGAGAGACTGTAAAAGCATATTATCAGGCTTGAACAAACAGAACTGGCTTGAGTGAGTCGTCCAGGTTGAAGGAGCTCTGATGAAAGATCTTCTTTTTGACAGCTGTTGTTGTTGAACTTCGAAATTTGAAAACTGAGTCAGCCAAGTATTTGTGAGAGAAATGAAAGCAAAGAAGATGAGGGCAGTATTACTTGTTCTAGGACACAGATGGTGTTTTATTTCTGACCTGAAATATCAGCCCTTGATGTTTTAGTAGGAGCAATTTCAATAGCATGTATTTGGGAGAAAACGATAGGAAAACTTCACCAGAAACCCTTGATATGGTAATTTGAGTGGTTGGTTTTTAGATGAAGTTGGAAAAAGTTTTAAGTGTTCAAAAAGAATAAAGTTTCTCAAGCACTTTTCAAATTATAAGGATGCTTTGCTGTGTGCCAACTTGTTCCTCTGTTGATTGTTTTATGTTTGGTTTGGGATTGATACCAAACACCACCTTCAGTGAAAGAGAACATGAAGATCAGTGATGAAGAGGGAAAGTTTTTTGGTTTCTGTTTATTTTGCTGTACTATAATCTCATCTTCTTTTTGCTAAAAATGTTAACATAAGCAGTGGTTCTATTTAGTAATGTTTGCATTAAGGACTTTGCTCCAACAGCCCCTGAAAGTATTTTATTTGGATTAAAGCTTTTATGGTATGTTATTCTGTATGTGGACTCAGCCCACATGGATTTTAGCTTTCTATAACAGCACTGGTGGTTAATTTCTGGTATAACGATTAAATCTCTTACAGAACAACTTATGTCTGAGAATTGCTGATGTCATGACTATCATTCACTGGTTGCTATGGAAATTAAGTAGGAGTGCATTCAGTATTAATACTGCATTCCTGCTATGTGCATTTTCCTGATGGAAAAGTACTCACTTTCTTCAGGAATTCTAGTTGCAAGAATCCCTGTGAGAAGAAATGCTCTTTGCAAATATTTCAGGGGTACTCCTTTCCTTACTGTTCTCAAAGTCATCATCCACCCATCCACCACAGTATGGTTTAGGTAGTTCACGTGGATTTCTGTGTACCCAGTACTTACTTGTGTGTCCCAGTCCTTGAGCGTGTTTGTGATGATGTGCTGTCAGGGATTTGCATGAGATTTTCCTTATGTAGGACAGTTACTGCCCAGGCACTTCAACAGTATGCTTCTTCTCCTTTAGTTTGAAAAGGAAGTTCCCCTTTCAAAGATCCTGAAAGGTGATGTATAGAAGTGTAGGATTTGTGTATCTGCTTTAAAGTGGTTTCCATGTAATAATCTCTTTCTGGCTATGTAACAACAGAGCTTTAACAACAATTTGTTTTTCTGAAGTCCTAAATTCTGGTGTTTAGCTTTAATTTCAGACTCTAACTAGTAGCTGCATTTCCTTTATTAAATTTTGAAATGTCACTCATAAAATGCTGCTGCACTAGTAAGCTGAGCCTTTATTTCAGATTTAAGGCTAAGTTGAGATAGATTTACAATTTAGCACTTCTGTTTAAAATAGAAACACTAGAAGAGTTTTCAGTTCTGACAGTTTTTGCCAGTCTTCTTGAGGAAATATTTTTGTCTTTGATTACAATCCATTAGAAGCCAGATAAATATTGTAGCACTGGTTAAATACAGAAGTTGTGTATATCTACTGTCAGACTGATGAAAAAAGCTTGAAGACTTGGAAGGGGACCTGATGCGTAAGGGGCACTTGGCTATGAAAAGAAGAGGACCACAGCGTTCTGATTATAGAATTTAAATTTATTTTTACAAGAAAGCAAAGTATATTGGCGCCTATAAGCAATTAACACACTACAACTCCATGCCAGAGAAATTAAAAACCAAAGCAAGAAGAATTTTGACATTGCCTGTAAAACATTCAACACCAGTGCTAATGATGAGCTTTTGGCTTCTACAAAACTGGCTTCTGCAATGACAGGAACAAGTTTTGTTTTTTTTTATTATGAAGGGCTAGAAGTGTAACGTGTAAATGCAAACAAAGTACCTTTTATCCTCTGTATCATAAAGAAGTATTGTGTGACAGGGTAATTTATTTTATAATTCAGAATTGATTGATGCTCAATGAGGTCTGTGGATTGTACTCCTTTGGTGTAGATAGATGCACTTGATATGTGCAATAATGTCTCCATTCAAAGGAGTGGAAGTAGTATTGAAAACTGCAGCTAAACTTGCTGTCTCCAGCAGCAGTGGCATGACTGATTGCTGAAAGTTGGAACATGGGACATGAATAGAGGTTTGGCAACACAGGGGAGAATGGTTGTCTGTTTTGCAGTGTGACATGAGGCAATATTTACCCTCCTCTGGGTCTCTCTTTTCCAAGCAAAAGGCAGGTTGCCAAGTACAGGGACTGAATTGCTTGAATCTTCAGCTGGAAGCATTTGTGGCTACACTGAAGTACATGAGATAGGTCAGGAAATCTGAAAGTTGCCCTTTATATGGATGATACAAATGGTCATGCAAACTAGATGGTTCATTCCTTACACATATTTTCATTTCCTGTCCAGTAAAAACCTCAAGCTTCTTCCTGTCTGTATCACTGTCTTCTTAAAGAGAAGTTACTAAACCCACAACTTTCTCATGACAAACGTACAACAGAATTTCTGCATCTCTGGAACTTCTCCCAGAGAAGTCATGGCACAACCGAGTAGTTGATGATGTACATATGCACTTCCAGACACACAGTAATTGCATCTTTAGTTGTTACTGTTTGTGTATTTTTAGGATTAAAGTGTTCGACTTCATGTTCTGGAGAAATAAAGGTCTTGCGCAAGTGTTCAGTGAGCTCAACTGAGGGAGTACAATTGCTGTTTTGGCAGCTCCAGCGTTCAATTATAAGGCTTCAGCCTCACAAGAGTTCATTTTGAAAAAGCTCTAAAGAGTCAGATCTCTTTTATTTATGTTCTAATTTCAGTGCAATTTATTTTTCAAGCTGTTCTCCAGCTGTGAGGGTTGACTTAAAAGAAATTCTTCCAGAATAGTTCCATCCGCATTTAAATCTGTTTAAAAAAAAGCCACATAGCGAGATTTAATGCTAAAGCTCTCTGTCACTTAAGATATTGTAAACCTTTCAGCAGTTCCATGATATACAGAGCCTTCTCTTCTGGAGCATCTTGTATGAAAAAACCTCAACTTTCCAATTTCCTCCATATAGTTGAACCTCTTAATCTGTGGGTGCTTCAGTGTGGTGCTGTGAGTGAAATGTTTTTTTTGTCCGAGTCTAGTATCTTAATTAATGAAAGAATATCTGGGAGATTTCAAATAACTCCTGACAGAGTTGTCTGTTACAGAGTGCAGCTTCTTAATGGGTTATTAAACTTGTGTTTACTACTGCATTAAGTGACACAAGCATTGATTCTGATACTTTAAAACCACTTATTCACTCTCCAGCAAGCCTAGACTCTAAATGCTGAATTGCATACAACTCTTAAAATGGCAAGTAAGGGGAAAGTTTCTTTCACCTGTAGCTCTTATTGCAAAACTTCAGAAAGGTTTTGATAGTTTCTCTGGCTTTCTTCAAGAGTTAAGTACTTTGAATAATGATAAATTTTTCGAAGAGAACACTTCCTTTCACTATCAAAAAACCCTGTGATTGGAAAAGGCAGAAAATTTGGAAAATTCAAGCTAAAAGTTTGAGTGTAAAATTAAACTTCCATGGTACCCTGAACACTATGGTCTTGATGTATTTCTTACCACTGGTTTCTCTATAGACTAATATTATTTTGGGCTGTAAATTTAAAAGCTTTTAAGCTTGACGTTTCTATTCACTGTTGTGTTGCTAGGGGGGTTTTTTAAGTAGTGCTTGGTAAGATGAAGATGCGGAAAACAGATTTTTTTTTTTTTAAACTCCTCTTTGTAAGAATGATGAATGTCTCAGAATGTCTCTTCTTATAATGAAGATAAACAGTTTTGGTTTACAATTTTAAAAAAGGGAGTGGACAAATTTCTCATATTTGGACATTACTATTCAAAAATATTTGGTCATCTTACTGTGTAGGGTAATTTGGTTTTCAATACTAAATACATTTATCATTATTCAAAAATAATTTTTTCACCATCCTCTGTATATTGATGTAAGGTTTTTACTATGCTAGTAAAAAAAAAAAGACTAAAGCTCATGATGAATAAGCAGGAAAGCACAGTTTTCAATACTTTTCAATTACATATTTTCCCCTGGGTAAGGAAAGTCTGTCTTTCCCTCCAAATTTCTAATTGTATTATGCTTTTCTGCCCCCATAAACAGTCAAACCTCCAAATGCAGGTTTAAAAGAAGGCTGGCAAAGTGCTGGTCATGTCTATCACATCTGCTGCACTGAGATGAATTCAGACTTGGATTCATCAAAACCCAGGGAGTTGAAGGAGCTGCTGTTAACCTTTTCTCCCATACTCCTTCCTGCAGTACTTGGGACACGTCGAAGTGGACGAATCCAGAGGAATGCATATCTGTGAAGATGCTGTGAAGAGGCTGAAATCTGTATGTATATTTGTTTAATGGAAACGTTGGCTTTGGGGCTGAGTGTTACTGGAAAAGGTCTGTTCGGAGCAGGGCTCCAGCTAAAGACTGAACTTTTGACCCATGTTAGGAGAACAGTTGGCTGGTTTGAGAGCACTGCTGCTCTTGGGGGGACGTGCTAATCTGATGATGAGAGGGAGAGTTACAACTGTTCTTTCTACTTAGAGAAACTATTTGCAAAACAATGTGTAAAAATTCTCTGTGACCTTTCAGGCTAAGTTGGTACCCACATGGGACTTCAACCATTGTTTTTTAACAGCTTCTCCCTCTCTCTCTTTTCTTCTCCCCCTCTCTCTCTTTCCCTCTGTTGCCTGCCACTTTAATAGTGACTTAATTCACCATTATTATACAAAATATTACTTGTTTTAGGATGCTTTTTTTTCTAATGCACTGCAACATTGTAGTCATGCATGATATAATCTGGCTTGCATCTGCTCAAAGTGGCCTGAAGGCTGCCTAATTCTGATATGTCATGAAGTGGGCTGCTCTTAGTTTGGCTTCTGTGAACGTTTGCTCCTGTAAATGGCACTCGTTCAAAGCTCTTTGTATTTCTGTGGCTCATTTGAAAAGGTCTTGTCATCTCTTTCCTGCAGTAATAATACCACAAAATCCTGCGGAAATAGCGAACTCCAGAAAGGCAGTCATCAGTCTGTCGAGGAACTGAGGCTTTAACATCATTGAAAATAACAGGAGGACAGGAAAATTTTGAATTTTTAATAGAGATAGAGAACTGCAGTCCTTGTCATCACTTCTCTTATGTGTTTTATCTGTATGCATTCTTCAGTGTGCATTCAGTGGAAGAAATCCTTCTATCCTTGCAGCTCAACAAAATTGATCAAACAAGTCAATCAAACCCTTCTATTGCACTTTTACTGATTTAAAATATGTACCATTGGACATACCTTTTCTTTCCTCACCAAGCCTGAGAGCTCAGATGGCTTCCATCTAAGCCTGGTTTTGCCTTCTTCCTAGCACATAGCAGAGGATTATAGGTTATCTTTTCTGCCTTCTGTTGTGCTGTAAAGTTTGTGAATTGGTTTAGTGCTCTGATTAAAATCAAGTCTTTTCATTCTTTTCTTTCTCAGTTAATGTATAGTAACCTGTTAAAGCCGCATCCCATCTGTTCCCATTCAGTCCTCAGTGATTAGTGATTGATTTTTATTAAAAAGGGCCACACAAAATATAAATGAGTTTCTTTGTTCTGTGGATTTCATTTACGTACCTAAAAGTGCAAGTACTGACCGCGTAATCAATTGCATCCATTTTGTCTCTTTCTGATTTTTTATTAGCTCAGAATACTTTCTATTAGCACACCAAATAGCACTGCAGTATCTACTTTGTACAACTTCTTTCATTCTCTTCCCTGGGGAGCTATGCTGTGAAGTAGCTGTTCCCTAGTTTACAAAAATACTACAAGTCCATGAGCCAGCTAAGTGTAGCGAAGCTTGTAATTCATGAGATGTAGTAAAAGCATAGCACCCAGTTTCTTCTGCAATCTGGATTTCTAGGTTTGTGATCTTTGATCACATGAATTATTGATTCAAACATCAGACTTGGATATCTCACTTTTTCAGTTAGTCAGCATTTTCTGAAAGTAAATAGTTAAGTTTCTCTAATACATGTTATGTCATTATTCCAAATTGTGGATGGCATGAATTTACCCATTCTCTTAAATTATCATTTTTCTTCAGATAATTTTGATTTTTTTCTGCTGTTTGATGTCTATGTGTACACTAGATACAAGTGTGCATCTCTTACAATTGCTATTTGTCTCCTTTGTCAGTGTTGGAAGTTGAGAAGTAGAGGTGAAATTCTCTGTGTCCCAAGAGGAAGATTCAGATTACTGAAATTACTTTGTGTGCTTTAGTTACTAGACTCTATCAGATCCAAGGTCCATTTGGAGCTGCTCACTGCAATTCAAGCCCTGTCCCTCGCCTCCAGTGCGTGAGTTTTAAACCAGGGACATTTCTTTAGGACATCACCGTTACTGAAAGCTCTGTTTTCTACAAGACACACTTAATTTAGCAGAAGCCAAACACTGGGTGATATTTCAGCATGTGAGGAATGTGGTAAGAAAAGAGTTTGTTTTTCTGGTAGTCCCTTGCTTTCACATTACTTAGTTATTTTGATGGGCTTTCTCTTGTTTTTGCAAGAATTACAAATTTGAGCTGCAGTGCTCAAACTGAAAGACTAGCTTAAGGGAAACTTAAATGACATTAAATGACATTGAAGTGTATGTGGGCTATTTTAAACTTTATTCTCTGCAGATAAGGTGTAGGCTTTATAAATCCAGTCAATAAAAATCAGAATTGTTGAAATATTTGTATCCTGTAGCTTCCAAAAATTAAGTTCTGTCTGTCTTTTCTTATTCTAATAGGTATATTTTTTACTCTTAATTCTTGCTGTACAACAGTTGGCAATTCATTTGGGGAACTGAAGACTGTTCTTTTATAGGACTGACTACTGGGTTTTAAAAGATTTTATGGGATTTGCTAAGAATATAGAACAGTGTTAATCTTGACTTTAGGAATAGTTTAATCACTGCTTTGCTTTTTGAAAGAAAAGATGCAAACAAATATCTGTCCCTTTATTGTGGGAAATAGCCTTTCAGGGATTTTTTATTACCTGCTCCTTTAATGGGTGTAATTGTTTTTGAGTGCTGCATCTTGCAAAACTTGCAAACAAGTGATGGTGAACATTTTATTCAGACATTGCTTAATTGACAACTGAGTACGAGAAGCTACTTGTAGCTCAAGAATCCTTCATCCACACTGTACTCTGTTGTTACAGTTTTATAGCTCTGAAACTGCACACCAACAATACTGTAATTTTCTGTGTGATGAAATGGCATCACAGTCTCATTAATAGATCAAAACCCCTCATATTCAGCTATTAGTCTATTATTAACATGGATTTATAATATCAACAGAACTTGAATTTTTCCTTAATAGAATATTAGCAATGTAGCTTACGTTATTTCCTTGGTAGAGATATATTGCTAGCTCTGTATACATTTAATATCTGATAAGATTCTTGTGGATGGACATGAAGCTTCAGAACCATTTCACTGAATTTATATTTAGTGCGAACTGGAAAGTAACTTCAAGGACTTTGTTAAGTGTATTTGACTCAGGTGTGGGAACATCATATAAGGACAAAGTTGTACTCTCTCATGTCATATTTTGATTTTAAATCAGCTTTAGCTTGTAGTATTGGTTTCTAACTTGCCACTTTTTGTTTTAAATTATGCATTTGTTTTAATATATGTTCTTGTTTTAGCAGGTAAAGAGACATAATTTAATATTTTTTAAAAATGCATTAGTTATCTCTAAACTACATTAACTTAGTGTTGTTTAAAACCCATTTTGCATGATGCCTTTTCCATTAACCTTGCCTAGTTTATTTTAAAAAATAATCTTGTTTAACAAGCATTTTTCTGAGAGCAAAATTAACCATCACCTAAAAATGAGGTAGCTTCTGGTGAATCTCTAGCTTTTGCTGTCTCTAAAAAGCTGTTATTTAGTGTAATGCAATAGTCATTGCTCAACTTGGCAGCAGCATCCAACCCCTTCTCATTATGTACACTACATTGTGATTAATCCATTAGTTCCCCTCCTAGTGTTCAGCATATCCTGTCCAAATACATAACTGTTCCTGCCTCCAAAAGTGCTTAAGCTTTTCAGCTGACTGAGCTTGGAGATGTACTTTATACAGTGTCTGAGCTGATGTAAATGTGTTACAGATACTTGGTAAAACGTCCACTGGAAGGACACTGGGCAGAGAGAGAGACACCGGCAGGGCCAGGAAATGTAGAGTTGAGACAGACACTCCCTTCTTAACTTGGTGTTTCCTGGCTTCTGTTGCCTTGCATCAGAACCATAGCTTTGATTTAAATATAACCTTGCTTATCAATCAGTTCTTCAGACACTGCCTCAGGACATTTGCGGCAATACTTTGAATATAGTAGTATCAGTGATGAACAGGTTGGAATTGCACAGTGTAAATGTGGGGTCAGGGGCTGTCACAGAGACACTCCCTGTCTCTTCTGCAATTCTCCACCTCCTCCTCATTACTACTATAGCAGAGCTTTCTTACAAGTGAAGTAATTTGGAAAGACAGCAGGAACAGCACTGTGCTTCACGTCGGCTTCCCTCACACGCGGAGCAGCACGTGGCTGTGCTCGCAGAGCACCAGGCCAGGTGAAGCGTTCTCTCGTGTAGTTTACTTTCCACAGTCTGGTAACAAAATAAAGCTAGTAAGCTAAACTGCATGCAGATATGCTTAAAATTGTGTGCTGGCTTTTTCTTAATGTGGATTGGGCAATCAATATAATTGCTTTCCTGAAGAAATTTAGGAAATTGTAATTCAGCCTTTGGTATCTTTGCACTTGCCTAACTGTCTCTGCCTGCTTGAGCTGATTTTAAAGGCTGTTCAACCGATCAGTTCAGAGTTGTAGAATGGATAACTAGTATTTGTATAAATATTGCATAAAGCCTTGGAAGGCTTTAGAGAAAGAGAAAGGAGTCTCATTTGCATTGGAGTTTTACCACAAGGTTACAATGAAATTTCTTGCCCTTCAGAGAAGACTGCGTAAGATGTGAAACATAAGAGTAGCACATAAGCCAGAGCAACAGACAAATGGAATAAAATGCAGAAGTACTTATCCCTGCTTTATATCAGCCATACATGCTTCTCCCATATACAGAACATTAGCTTTGGGGAAGAGTGATCAATACAGAGCAAGCTAGGCGCTAGACTGCAGTTCTGGAGTTAGAACTTTGCATTTCACAAGAGCCTGTACAGTATTTTACTTGTTTAACCACCATGTCTGCTGCCAAGTTTGGTTTATAACCTAACCAAAAGGGACTAAACAAGGGAGAGTGAAAATAAAGTAACCACTTTGCATGAAATTGGGGCTGAGGTTTTCTTCTTTCCACCAATTTCAGGGCAGTAGCTTATTAGAACTGTGTGTGTGCCCTTTGATCTGCATTTTCATAGGATTATTTTCACATTTGCCTGTCGCACCTTCTCATGGATAACTCTAAAAACCCCTTCCTTTCCCTCCAAACCCTATTCTTGTGTGTGCTTGTTGGTTTGAAAACCCTGGGACATTTTAGCTACCTACAGTAATAGCGCTCGACTTGTCCCCCCTGTTCCTCCAGGAAAGGAAGTTCTTCAAAGGCTTCTTTGGAAAAGTAAGTTTAATGCCTTGTTTGTGCTTGCACTATAAGGAGTTACATCCCTGGTATAGCACTGCCATAAAATCAGAGTGTTGGGAATTCCTTAATCCATTTCAGAATATTTGCTTCTTAAAAAACAGACTGGGAAATACTTTGATCGAAGAATGTGGTTTCAAGAGTAACCTGAAACAGAAACTTAAATATCTGTGGACTGTATCAGAAATCTAGTGTTCTGAAGTGATTTAGTCTTTCTGGAAAAAAAAATTTAAAAAATCATTTTTAACCTTTTAAAACTTGTGCCAACTCACATCACCTGGGCGAACACCTACAGAAAAGTTGAGGTCTGCACCTAGTAAGTGCTTCATGCTCAGCTGCCTGGCAGCCTGAATTAATCTCCAGATGTTAGCACTGGGAGAAGGCAGTGTGCCATCTCTTAAACCTTCCTTTTTTGAGCACAGTCCTAATTCAAAGGTATATGAAGATGAGATCAGGCATTATTTACCTACTAAGTTTTCCTAATTTCAGCTCAATCTCCAATTTCTGTTGTTGCTCTTGTTTTCACAAGGACAATGTCTTAGATAAGAAGGGAAACAATTCTTTGTCCTTATTAAGAATGTGCTGCACTGGTGGCTGGGTGGTTTTATTCCTGCTGCCTACATTTCTGCAAGGAAGAAAGACCACCTTCTCTTTTACCTCTCATCTGTTTCCTACCTCTGTGTTTAAAATTCCTGTAAAACTTTTTAATCCAGTTTTCATGTGGAGTTAATCTAAGATAATGGCTTCTGAAGTATCTTGTTATAAAATGAAGCTTTGCTTAAATAGAAGCTAACAGGTTTGTAATGTTCATACATGCTGAAGTCTTTTGAAGCAGATTATTCTCTGATAATGGATTGGTTTGGGCTTTACTTGGAGAGTAAGTGAAATTTTTTCAGCTGATTCTTTTTCACCATTCCCTCAAATAATGATGGATGTCACACAGGGACATCTGTTTCTCCAATTCTGGTTTCCTCCTATGATCTGGGAAAGCACACATCTGAAGTGCAGTGGTGGTGAGGGGCTAAAATACAGAACGTGGCAGATCTGTCAGACTGATGAGAACAGTCCTGTGTGCAAATCAAATTCTACAGCTGGAATCTAGAAAGACCAGACCCAAAGTGCTAAATTGGAAACGAACAGAAAGCCCCCCACCTCAACCTGATTAGATACGTTGGTTTTCTCTCTGCTTGTTGGTACTGACTTATGTTAGGGTACATTAGAAGGCAAAGATATAAAAGGAAAGGTATTTGCATATCACTTAGTTAAAAATCTTTCTTTGACTTTTTAAATTATTAAATATGCCATCTTCCCTATTACATCTTGGTTGATATTTAATGAAGTCTGGTACTTCATCACGACATTTTAGATTTTCTTTCTCTTGTATTATAATATTTTGACAAAGAAGGACCTACTTCTGCTTCAGCCTCTGAATTTCATTAATTAGCACTGAAACCACTTAAATCCATAGTGTTTAGATATCCCCACAGTACCAGTTTGGCAGTACCTTTATTACAGCTTTGGCCTATAACAGAAGACCACATCTAGGGAAATCTGCAGAAAAAGGGACAGCTGTTCTCTTATTAATAATTGAGAAATACTAATAGCTCTAATATCTTTTGGCTGTCTCATCTATAATTTCTCCCCAAATGCCTTGCATTGGGATTAATATATTATTCCAAACTGCAGAGCTATTTAAAACACGCCAGCAGCTTTCAGAAAGTCAGTCTAGACATGTTTGCCACTTTCTCTGTCCATATTCTTCTCCTTTTTATAGGTAAATATGATGAATTTGTGTGTAGAAATGTTTAAGTGTTTAGTATTGAAAATGCCTATTTTCAGCTTCAAATAAAAATGAGATGTCTGTTGATAGCTCCAGGTTAGGCTTTTGTGATTATCAAATAAGCTGCCTTTTTAGGCAGCTCCTTTTAAAACTACAGTTTTTCTGTTGTGATGAGTAGTAGTACAGATTTGGTGATCTTTGTTATGTTTTGCCTCTACAGAGTGTATTTATCATCACATATTGTTTTATACAGAGTCTGAAATGAAAAATTTTCTTTATATATACACCTCAGGCTCCAGGTGTATCTTAGAGTTGTGTCTAAGTCCCAGGATAGGATAAAATATAATAGGCAGAAAAGCTAGGAACACAGAGTATTTAAAAAAATGCATTATTGGGCAACTTCTGTTCTGGCATCCTTAATACTTTGTTTTCCACCTTACAATACAGCAAGGTATCAAAGCAACTGCTTTTTGTTTGGTGGATGCCCATCTCTAGGGCACCACCAGTTTGTCGGTGAGGTTTCTGTTGTGCCCAACCTGCCACGGACCTGCTTTGTCCTTCAGCCTTGCTGTGTGTTAGGATAAGTGCCCACCTGCCCTGCTGGAGATGTCTGAGGACTCTGAAATGAGTCCAGATAATGAATCTCATGCTGGAGCAGATAACTGACCTCCCCAGGAGTGCTGAGCACTGAGGTTTCTCTCAGTGCCGACTCAGCACTGACAAATCAGACTCCCAGGAGTCGATGCCACATGTGGCTCTCCTCAGGTAGTGCT
The DNA here is from genome assembly GCF_009819655.1 of Sylvia atricapilla. Lineage (NCBI taxonomy): Eukaryota > Metazoa > Chordata > Aves > Passeriformes > Sylviidae > Sylvia > Sylvia atricapilla. The sequence continues at coordinate 27,174,456 of NC_089145.1, forward strand.
GTCATCTAAAAGCTCTGGAATATGAAGACACGCTACTGATCTGGATGTCTAGATGAGTCCCTTGGTAGCAACATTTCAGAGCATCCTGTTCCAGTGGATATTGGTCGCTTGCTTTAAATACTCTCTTTGGAGTTGCCTGTACCTCCCAGCATTTGTTACGCAAGCTGCGATCCTGCGTTGGAGTTCACTTCCTGTGCAGTATCTTGCAGCTGGTCTGATCTTTGTCCAGTATGTGCCAATAGTGCAAATGCTTCTATCTACTCTGTAATCACAGTTTACTTGGCAATATCCCTTGTATATCCAATAGAAACTGAACTGCAGGAGTATGTTCCTTTATACATCACTGGTAGGCACAGATAAGCTGAGAATTCAGTAAATGTAAAAAACATTCATTGTCCAGCAGTAGTAGCAGTGGGTTTGGGGTATAGACTGTAAGGATGAGCCCTTTAAAATCACTGCATCCAGCATAAATATAGAAGAAAGAATTGGGAGATGAAAGAGAGTTTTCTTTTTCTCTAAGCGTAGCAAACCCATCTTTGGTTATGTTGCATGTGGAACCTAATGTTTCAGTGGGAAAAGGGGGCTTAGGAAACTCTTCAGCCTTTTCATTTTATTCTGAGAAACATGAAGTTCCTGTGTTACTATTTCTAAATCCCCATTTGGTAAAAGAGTGAGTGAGGAGTAGCCCTGCTGAAGATCAGCATTGCTTTATGCAGTATCCAGCTCAGTTAAACTGGGCTTTAATACAAACTTCAGGAACTGTTCACAGTTTCTGTAGGGACAGGATTTTTATTGTTTGCTGGGGAAAGATGTGTATCTCTTAATCTAAAGATGGCAGTCTAAACCAAACAGTTACCTGCAGGCATTGTCTTCCCTTCATTGTTTGTATTTGCTTGAAATAAAGATTTTTAAGACTTATGGCTTATAAACAACTGATACTCTTTAAAACAGTTCAAGGAGACAGACCATTGTTTTTGGAATTAATAGGGACCTTCAGGCTGTGGAAGCTAGCTGAGCATTGAAAATACAGACTATATTTTGTGGGTATTGATACTGCCTTTTAAAACAAAGTATTAGAAGTGACTTCTATATGCTGCATCATTTTCTAACACATATGATGATAAATTTAAGTGTTTCTTTAGTTGTGAATTGCACTCTTTCCATTCAGCATTCCAGAACTAAATTAAACATTCTCTGGGGTATCCAACAGGCTGGATGGTCATTTAGAAACTTGCTTCTGCAAGCACTTCTCTATAGCTTGCTTTCATGCTGTGCTTATTTTCTCTCTTTTTTCTTTAAATGCTCTTCTGTGCAAGTCAGTGCAATTCTCTGTTCTCACCAAGCTTTTTGAAAAGGCTCAGGATGTCATTGCTGCTTCTGAAATTGGGACAGATAGTTCCTCCCAAAAAACAAACAGAAGTTCTGCCAGCACCTTTTTCTTCACACTTGCTGCTTTCTCTGAGAACGAAACCAATGTGATGTAATTGGAGACTTTTCTCTTCAAGATATTTCATTCTTATAGTGTTAAAATTGGTGTTGCTGATTTGGAACATGCAGTAGCTTATGCCAGAATGTATTCTTGTTCCATTACTTGCTGTAAGAATATAAAGTCCATACATCTGCAGTAAACTGTTAAAAAAATTATAAAATAGCTGCAATTCTAGTTTGAAGCTGCTAGCTGAAACCCCTTCAGCTTCCCCTGGCCCTCGTTGTTGCTTTCTTCACTCCCTGCAGTGGTTTCTGGTGGGTGCCATTAGCAGCCACAAACTATGTAAACTCAGTGCTTCAAAATACATAAAGAGAATATTTTAATAGCTGGCTAAAGTAGGGAGGTTGTGAATTGAAGTGACATGCTAAAAGAAAAGGTATTAGTTTTCTAGTAGTAGTTCGCTGTAACAACCAGTGAAATTACATTGACCTATTTTCTTTTCAATGAATTATCTTCAGAAGAATATTGAGTTTATACTGTTTTCTGTAACTTTCCCTTGAAAAGTAAACAGCCTGGAAAGAATCTGTAGTTTAAATGGCTCCTGAAGCCTTCCTGTGTTTCCCACTTTACTTAGCCTCAGCTTGCGGCAGCTGAAAGTTCCCACAGTCAGGTTTTGGATAAAAGCCAGACCACTCTCCACTGCACCCGCCTGCCACACACCACTGCTTTTGCCAGATACACACCAAAGGGTTAAGAAAGCCTATTTCTTTATACCTCTCTCCCAAGATAAGACATTTAGGTCTTCATTAGTGAAACATATTTGGGTGATTGATCTTAGCATTAGGCTTATGAGCTTAATAAGCCACACAGTAACCGATGATTTTGGGGTGCTTTTAGCACTGGTTTAAGGTGATGCCATGATTCTGCCATGGGACCATTGAGGCAAAGGGTAGGGCTGGTGGAAATATAGTATTCAGGTAAGAATTTTCCTATATTTAAACTTGTGCTGAAGAAGCTACCTGTGGTGTAACTCCTTATGAATGAGTGTATTCTGACTCTAGTGGAATTCTTCACCCACTTGGTCAGTCTTGAATTCTTTACTGTCAGTGGATGTACACCTTATTTCTGCCTCACCTGTCCTGTGCCCTCTCCCCATCCCCACGACGTGCTGTTTCTGAAATACTGGCTTTGGCTTGGTTCTCTTAATGTTTTGCAACTTGGATTGACCTTTGGGCACCCTACTGACCATGGACTTCATCTACACTTAATGTTATAGTTCTTGGAGAGGGGAAGCGGGAGGTGATTGGCTGTTGGCATAAAACTGTTTTGTTTTGTTTTCTTTCCTTTTTTTTTTTTTTTTTTTTTTTTTTCTTTTCTTGAAAGTCTGGGAAGAAAGCCGTTAAAGCTGTCCTGTGGGTTTCAGCGGATGGACTCCGAGTTGTAGATGAGAAAACAAAGGTTAGATTTCCTTGGGCAAACATTTTAAATTTCTCTATAATAATGTATGTTCTGTATCTTTAAATGGACACTAATCTTTATGTTACTGCAAATGGTGGTATTTGAAAGGAAGACTGAAGTGTGTAGTTTAGTTTAATACTTTCTTGTTTTGTAAACGTATGTGCACCTGCTAATTTTTTTCCCAGTTAATTCCACGCTCCTCTCAAGACACATTTTGTAAAATGTGGCAGGTGTAGCACAAGCCTGGAACATTTTTTGTTGCATTTACTGCAATAAGCATTTGTTTTCCTGATAAGTTCTATTGGCAGTGAACTTGAAGAGTCCCTGGACTTTGTTCTGTACCACTGCAAAAGATTGCGATAGTAATGCAGAGGCAAACTCACATATATATATATATATATATATATATATATATAAATCAATATCATTTTCAGTGCATCCAAATCCTGGAATGGATCTGAATTAACAAGACCTTCCAAAAATGCAGTGGAGAGAGTAGATTAAATAGGGAAATTGTAGCTTCAGATTCAGACTAAATAGTTACTGCATATGTCAAATTTAATAATTTTTAATGGCGAAGATGCTGGTCTGAAATAGAAAACTAATATGTTTGTGGCATGGTTTTTTTACAGTTTTTTTATTGTGAAATTACAATTTTTTTATGATTAATTAGCACATGGTGTACCACCAAGGCACATGTGTCCAGGTAAAAGCAAATGATTCTTGATTTTATATAGACAATTAGAAATAACAGCTTTAGGCTTATCACCACAAGTGTACTAGAATTTCTAAAGGTGGCATGGCTATGAGAACAGTTTTAGCTCTTGTCAGTCTGAAATAATTTGTTTTATGTTCATATCAATTGGCACTTACTTTTGTCAACCTAAAGGATGACTTTTCCGAGCCAACACTGACAGACAGAGGTAATTCATATCCCTCTGGAGTGCAACTGCCTGCAAATATCTGATTGTGGTTAGACTTCTCCAGGGCTGCTGTAGCAGTATGGCTCATCAGAGCTAAAGTTGCTATCTCTCAAGAATTTATTTTCTAATACAGACATAGTGATGTGAATGAATTCAGTCTACTGATTGCCTCATGTAAAAGTAATAATACATGTAGTATTTTTAGAAATGTTGCTGCATATATGTAATATTTTCAGATTGAATTTTAATAAGTTGTGCAGACTCTGGAGTTAATTAAAAATATCAGATTTAAAAAGAAGATAAACTATTGCCTCCTGGTGGTTGAATACATCTGCAGAGGTGCCAAGTACTAGCCACCAACCAAATGAAATAATTTGGAAAAAATATTTTAAAACTAATTTTTTATGAGGATGGCATAATCTTAAACTGCACTATCTATTTTTAGATACACTTCTCCCATTTATGGGATTAAATAGGGAGTCTTTAGTGCTACCAGTGCTGCTGGTGCTTCTCTCTTGCATCCCTGCTTAGCTGACTGTGAGATGAGTTTTGCTCTTCATGCAGCAGCTGCATGAAGACCTTTTCACACTTGCAGACCGCTCCCCTAAGTTTCGGTGTTGTGTTTTAACAACATAGTCTTTCTGGTTGCAAGACTATGGAGCTGCTGTAAAAATGAAATAACATGTGCCTCCATAGTCTAGAGGAAAGGATATAGGAATTCACTGCACCCCTAAATTCTTAAGTGGTGCCTTGGCACACATCTCCCAAAGATGGGTGGTGGAGAATGTCATCTTTCCTCTTGTTTTGTACTGGGAACAGATTCTGAATGACAACTGATGACAGATAATTACAGCCACATCAGGTTATCCCCTTTTTAGTATAACTCATTTTTGTGCAGTTAGTCTTGACAGTGACTTGTTCAAGTGTATTTCCTTACATTTCTTGTATTGTGGGGGGGATTTTTTTCCCTCTAGGATCTTATAGTTGATCAGACAATAGAGAAGGTTTCTTTCTGCGCACCAGACAGGAACTTTGACCGGGCGTTCTCCTACATCTGCCGAGATGGCACAACGAGACGTTGGATCTGCCACTGCTTTATGGCTGTGAAGGACACGGTAAGTGGAATATGGTGTGTGGCCAGCTCTCACAGCTCTTGGCTAGAAGTAAAGGGTAGAAAAAATTGAGTACCTGGAATAGTGCAGTATGTTTTGACTCCAGCTGAGATATTACTTAGTCCGTGTAAATTATTTTAATTCTAATTCCCTATATTGGAAATATTTGCTATCTCTCTGTGATGCTTTTATGGAGAGAAGTGCTGCTTAGCCTGTGTGTGAAAGGAGTGCACTCAGCCTCAGATAATTTCCACCAGAAGGGAACTACTCTTCTAAGAATAGACAGAAAGTTTTCTCATCTGAAAATGTTTACAGCCAAAAACTGAAACAGTAATGACAGTTTTTCCAGGATAAAATCATAGTGAGTAAATACAGACTGGTTATGAATGCAGTGTCTTGTATGTGAGTGTTATCTTGAATGAAAAGTCATCTGAATGTTAAGAGATGGAGCTAAACTGAATTAAATTAGCATTCTATTTGCTTCTGAGTGACAAAAATGTTTTGAGTAGATTTAAAATCAGTTTCTTTCTATGTAGACTTAGGTAAGTTATTTAGCTCCCTGATCTGACCTTTTCTTCTCTCTGCTATTTGTTGAATCCTGCCTACATTATACAAAGCGCTTGAAACCTCATGCTAATTCACTCTGTGAACTCCCAAGAGCTGCATGTTCAGAGCAATGATGCTTGATAATTTATCATTTTTCATTAAACAATGAAGTCAGAAATTCTCAGTAAAACTTATGTTAGAGCTGGAACATTTCTGTTTTCCTCTGTGAATAACAGGTCAATTCACTTACTGATTATGATTGATGAGTTGAGCTACTGGCTGCAATAGTGCCTCTGATTCAACTGCAGCAGCTGTATCAGCTGGGTTGCTGGACTTCCTCCGACTTGAATTTCCTTTTTACAGTTACCGGATAGTGAATTCTTTTGACCTGGTGAATAATGGAAGTGCTTTTCATTAGGCACTCCTAAATCTAACTTCTGCATTTGGTCAGGACCATTAAAAGGTGTGAGTACTCACCACTGTGCTTTTAATTTTCACAGGTGCACACAGGGGTAGTGTCTCCTGAGCCTTCTGTAAACTTTCTCACTTACCCGTGCTTCAGGACTAACACCTTAAGATGGATTTGTGGGAGTTTCTTTGTGCATAGATGTATCTAGAGGCAGGGGATTGATGCAGGCACCTTACCGCACTGGCATCTTAGTAGCATTTGAACTAAACAGATCATCCAACAGTCTCATTCTTTCCTGGGTGGCCTTCTTGAACATGGCATGTGCATTAGTAGCTGGGAGTATTCATGTACCAGGTTTAAGGCTGAAATACAATTAAAATAGTTTTCCTTAATGCCTTAATTAGATTCATCTTGTAAAGGCAGGTTATCAGTTTGTGATGCTTGAAGCACGTGTATGTTTCTGTTCAGTCACTGTGTGATGCAATGTTGTCTTGTGCAGGGGGAAAGGTTGAGTCACGCCGTGGGCTGTGCATTTGCAGCATGCCTGGAGCGAAAGCAGAAGCGAGAGAAGGAGTGTGGAGTGACTGCCACCTTTGATGCCAGCAGAACCACATTTACTAGAGAGGGGTCATTCAGGGTCACTACAGCTACTGAACAAGCAGAGAGAGAGGAAATTATGAGACAGATGCCGGATGCTAAAGGTACGGGATGCAATTTAAACAATCATCTGCAGCAAGCAGAACCAGCACTGAGGCCTCTGCGAGGATGAAGCTTAATGTCCCTACGGCATTCCCTCTCTTGAACCTTACTATGTTCAGATCATATTCCCAGAGCCTTGTCAGTTCACACAATGAAAAATGCTCCCAAATTCACTCAGCATCTTCCCATGTCTTCTAGAAAAGGTGCAAGTGGCTTCATAATTGAAAGCTGCTTCTGCTTTGTTTTTTCAGGCTGCTTTATGGTAGAGAACACCATAGGTACCATACTAAAAGGCTTTATTAGAAGTTTGTTTTAAAAATACAACAAGCTTGCAAGACACAAAGTAATCATTTATGTAGTCTAATGCTTATGGTAAATGAACCATAAATTGTATGTATTTTTTGTAGAAAAGATTGTATTTTTTTTATTATTTTTAAGGCATATTACAGAGTGTATGTATAGAGTTATACTGCGTGAAGGAAGAATAGATAAATGACAGAGTGCTTTCCAAAAATAAATCCAGAATAACCAATCTGTCCCCATAAAACACAGAGGTGTTTGACTATTAATTACATTCAAAATTAGTGACTGATTTGAGAAGAGATAATGTGTTTTGAAATTAAGTGAAAGTAGAACTTTTTACTCAAGTTTTATTACAAAGCCTGGAGTTCTACAGCTAACAAAAAAAAAGTATTATAAATACTGTTCATAACCTGCTTCACACAGTGAAGTCAGACTTTTGTTCCAGAGGATTCCATAGCAAGTTTTATGCTGCCCCTTGATTGCAAAACTTTAATCTTCGTTTTCATCATCCATCTGCTTGTTTCCATACGTTGGTTTTAGAATGTGCTAAATGAAGCTTAAACACAAGGCCTTTGTTACTTGAGGGCATGAGTCAAAGTCTTGACTCAGTGAAGGTGTGTGAAATCCTTTCCAAGAAAGACTGATTAGAAAAGTTTCACTTGAATGAGCAGCTGCAACTCATGGGTACTGAAGCTTGCAAGACAACATAATTAGTTCCTCCTACCATTCCAGCTCCTCAGAAACTTCTAGTCTGACTCCTCTCTTTACCAGACTTTTAGTTATTCTGCTGATGTGTCAAAAAAAAAAAAAAAAAAAAAAAAAAAAAGTCGTTGCTTTTTCTGAAGTATTTTGAAAACAGCATAGGTAAAATGAGAGTTCATACCAGATAGTGAGATTTCCTTTTGTCCTTCTGTGTTGATGAGCTGTGTTTGTTGCCCCCAAAGCTAATTCATTTATGAGTGAGAAAGAGTTTTCCTAGAGGTGGAAAAATCTCCCCATTGCAATTCTAATAATAAGTGTCATGATTTAAACAAATCTTAATCCTGCATTTCTGCCATTAGGCCTGTCTGACAGGAGCATTGTGGTGCTATGCAAAGCCCTACAAAATGAAGCAGCTGACTTTAAGTTGGACGAGCTTCCACTGCAACTAACTCATGATTGCATAGTAATATTGCAGCTAAATTCAGTACAGAAGTGACACAGGAACTCCTTGCAAATATGTCTGGTGTTAGCAAGGCCTGTCAGCTCAGAGGCTGGATCTGCCTTGCAGCACATTTGCCTCTACCCGTAATGTATTTCCTGGAGGAGCTGGGAGCTGCAGCCCGACCTGTTAAGTGCTGCTGCTACCTTTGGCCTGCTAAAGCTTGTGCAGTGTGTTTGGCTGCTGCTGCTGATTCTGCAGGGTTGGGAGGGTGATTTTTGAAAGAGGGTCCTGGAGCTGTGTTCTGTTTCCTGCTGCTGCCAAGCTGTGCTGCCCAAAATCACTTAACAGAGTAGGTAGTAATAATTTGTCCATGGTTCTCTGTGAGGCAAAGCGAAGGTCTCAAATATACAATACATTTTTCAGTTTTAACCATAAATTAATTGCAAGTGTTTCTAGAGCTGGGATCTCAGGAATAGCTGGGAAGAATACATATGTAAGGCCATCCTTTCTAGAAGTGGTTGCCTTAGAAAGCTGTGGAGCTTGGGGTGTGTGTCAGGTGATGTGGTGAATACAATGAAGGTATACAGAAATTGTGTTTCTGCTATTAGAAGCTCATTTGCAAGAGTACTACTTATGCAGATTCCTGCAATTTCTCTTTTCAAAACAAATGGGAGTAAAGGTAGACAGCTGAACCGTGCTTTGCTTTACTCTTCTAACCTCACCCTGTTTCCTCCAGCAGTTGAAACAGAAGTGAAAACGGTAGCACCAGGTGCTGCACCAAACAATCCTGCCCCCTCTTCTGGCTCACCAACCTCTCCTACTGCTGAAGTTGCTGCCTCTCTGGATAAAGAAATGAGCAACCCCCACGCCATCCCACGGCGACACGCCCCTATAGAACAGCTTGCCAGGCAAGGGTCCTTCAGGGGCTTCCCCGCCCTTAGCCAAAAGATGTCTCCTTTTAAACGCCAGTTGTCTTTGCGAATAAATGAGCTGCCTTCAACAGTGCAAAGGAAGACTGATTTCCCCATGAAAAACTCAGGTAAAACCAAATGGTTCCAGCGAAACATTGCCTTAAATTGTCTCTTCCTCCTTTCTTTCTCTGTGGCTTCAAGTAACTCCTTATTTTCTAGTAAATCCTCCTTCCTGCCTCATGTTGATCATTTATCATGAACAAACATCACCATGTCAGAAAATTTCTGCTTTGGGAAAAGGCAAGAATTTCAAATGTGGAGTTCACATGCAGAAGACAGTTCTAATTGCTATCTGAAGTACTGGAGCACAGCTTGAAGTGTTCCAAGAATGGGTGTTGGTGAATTAGTAGGTTTTGGCTCTTCCTTCTGAGTCACTGAACCAGTTCTTCCGCTTACTGTCAGGGCATCCTGAGACACAAATCCCTTCAAGGGCTTAACCACTTGTCTTGGGATCATGTGATGCTCTTCGGCAGTCTGTCCTTCTGCCTGTCTGAATTTTTTGAGAGCAATGAAATTGCTTTTCACATTGCATTAGGAGAACCTACCTGTTTAGGTGGTACAGCTGGCTGTATCAGTATTATGTGGTACAGTTTTCACATGATGCTAGTGGGGTTTTCTAAGAGTCATCCCAGCATAAACTCCTGAGGTGCTCATTACCTTGTATAAGGTCCTTGAGTTCCCTTAGCTAGGTGTTATCCTTCAGGCCAGCTCTAGTCTCACTTGGCAACAGAGCTGGTTTTAGGGCTCCAAGCTTTGAAGTAAAAATTACTGTGGCAAAGGCAAACTCAACAAAAATACTTAGTTTGACTTCTTCCATAATCCTTGTTTAGTGACCTGTGCTTTAAGACCAGCACTGAGCCAATCAGTTTTACAGTTATAGTGTACTGCTCAGTAGTGGTGGTCACTGAGCACACCACAATTTCAATGTCTCATGGTTCAGAACATTTCTGATGCATGTTCCCATATATGCCACTGCCAGTGCTGCTTACTGTCCCCACTGCATGCACTGTATTGGAATATCCCTCAAAGAAACAATTTTTGGGCATGCTTCCCCCTGAATTTTAGATCTGGTGCATGTTGTGTGCAGACATTTTATGTTTCTTACACTATTTTGTGCTTGATTATGCCTGCTCATGTCAGTTCTGTGCAATGACGGACTGATGATCGGTACTTCTGGAAAACACTGCCATCAGTAATAATGAGAACATCTGGTTAGCTGGCAGCTTTACTCCAGATGTTACATTATCCACATGATACTGATGCTTCGTTTAGAACTAAGCATCCATTTTACCTTAGCATTCAGCTTTTGCTTTTAGGATTCTTGCACAGGAACTGGGCATTTCAGCTACCACTGAACTGGAACAATCAACACTAACTCTAGACTGAACTTGCTGCTGTGCATTGATGTCAGTACATTTGAAGTTCATCTAGTAACTGTACAAGTATGTTGTTGGAACACTTAAATCTATCACAAGTATTTTCATTTCCCAGAATGCCAAATCTTAGAGCCAAACCCTTGAGAAATTTAGCACTTTAATACTGAAAGATTTAGATCTCTACTTAAACTGTAGAAAACTTTGTTTTCTGATATGAGCATCCTTTAAAACTGAAACAGTGATCTCCTTGCTCTCTTGACTTAATCACAAAATACATTAATGTGGTGTTTTATTTCAGGCCAGATCTTCAACACTAAATGTAAAAAAAAAAAAAAAAAAAAAAAAAAAAAAGCTGTCATGCAAATCAGTAGCAAGAACATGTAGGACATAAGGAAACTAATTATATTTCAATTTCACATTGGTAGTTGTAAATTGTTTCTGTATCCTTTAAACTTTCAATTTAATGAATTCTGTTTACATTTTAGTCCCAGAGGTAGAAGGGGAAACAGACAGCATTAGTGCCCTGTGCTCTCAGATCACCAGTGCTTTCAGCACACCATCAGAAGATCCTTTCTCTTCGGCCCCCATGACAAAACCAGTGACAGTAGTTGCACCACAGTCTCCTGCCTTTCAAGGTTTGTGATTTCTTTGGGTGCTGGATGAGGCTTGAATGGACATAATGTTGCTTTCCAGTAACACATGGTCTTAATTTCTTGTGCAAGTCATGTTACCAGTATTATGGGTGAATGCATCCTGCTTTATTCATCTTGTCTGTTTAATTTTTTTGTGGTTTTGTTTTTAACAATAAGTTCATGCACCTACCACACGATAGTTACCTATAAAAGGGCCTGGCTTTGAGGTAATGGCTATTTTATCATTCTGCCTCCTGAACTGCATAGGAGTATGTCATAGTATCCAAATCTTGCAAGGGAAGGGATTTTGTGTCACCACAATTATTACTGGTTTTTACATAAATTCTTAGCTAAGGTGTGGAAAAATTCCAGCTACAGAACTCATAGCAGCCCTTAGTATTCATTTTGCTGCTATCCTTTTGTAGAAGTTGTGTGAAAAAAGAGCTTCTCCATGTTAAATGTAGTTATTGTTACTTTGTACCTACAAAGTGTTCTTCTTTTGAATCTAAAATGAACTGTTCAATAACTACTGGTGAGCGGTATCTCTTCCTTATAGAAACAACAAATTTAACTTCAGTCAGTCATCAGAACTCAAGGCCTCCTAAACGACATTAAAATCCACCATCTCATGATTCTCTTAACAAGTGTTGGCTTGGTGAAATGAAATCTACTACCTGTAGTGACTGTCAGTCCAGTTTGGCTAATCACACAAACCCCTGTCATGTGGAAGTGTCTAAGAGTGTTGTGTGTTGATAGGTGTGACCTGGCCCACTAATACTCCAGTCACGTGCATGCCTTGCATGAATTAATCGCACTGATGTTGTCTGCTCCCATTTTAGTTAATGGCACTGCCTCTGCCTTCTGTGTGCTTGCTGCTAAACCATCCCAAGCTGCTGTAGTGTCCACAGCTATGCCAGTTCGTGAAACCAATCCTTGGGCTCATGCTCCTGCTGCTAATACTGGAGCTGCAGCCGTGGTCACTGGTAAGATTGGAAGTAGATCCGGTGCATTGCTATAAGAACTTGGATCAAAAGCATAATTGAGCCCCTGAGACAATTGTCAGTGCCACTTAATGGCAAGTGGAAGGAACAGGAACAAAAGCCGGAAGTAGTAGTGTTTTGCACAAGTGGATGGAGAGAAGCGATGAACTTGCTGGTTCTAGGTCTATAACCTGGACTGATTCTTATTTTGGCAGCATTTTATAAAATCAGTGCTTAAAAAGGAAGTAATGAAGTTGTATGTGAGTTTGTGTGTATAAAAGGGAAAGAATCTCTATGTACCCAAAATAATTTTTGTGTGTTCTTTTCTCTAAAGTACATAAGGAGGGATTAAGTTGGTTGCTTAAAGGCTTAGAGGTTCATTTCTTCTGTTTAGAAAGTTTAGTCTGTCCCTCCAGGCCTTGTCTGCACTGTGTAATGTGAAATGGCTGTCACCCATGTGGGCACACGTGCTAGAAGGCTGCAGTCTGAGTTCCTTCACTTCATGGTGTAAGCTCCACTCCATGAGAGAAACTTTGCTAGTGAAATAGATATTCTGATTGGCCTTGTAAGAGTATCAGACTTTGTCTTTAAAACAGTTTCTTAGACCTTTGTGTTCCAAGTCCACCAGTCCTGAGCTGTGCATTCAGAAATATACTCCCCAGTTAGGGGGGATTAGTGATTTTGGACTGGATCATTGCCACCAGGTTATGAGTGCAGGCAGCAGCATTCCTGTGTACCCTAAAGTCTTAGATGTCTGCTATGAAGAAAAAAACCCCATAAATCTGCACTTTAGTGAAGAAGCTCTTACCTACTTCATCTTGATGAATGTCTTCCTAGAACAGAACAGTACAGTGGATGCATAAAGATGCTTCCAATGGTGGAAGCATCTTTCAGTCATGGCGGGAGGAGGCCTGTATGTTCTTGTGTACACCCTCCAGTCTTTCTAACCAATAAAGGATGAGGAGTGGGAATATTAGTGACTTGCCTATGCCTTCCTTCCCAGGCACCGACTGGAGCAGCACCTCTTCAGGTGCGGCGTCCCCAAGCCTCTTCCAAGGAAATCACAGACGTACTCCCTCAGAGGCAGACCGCTGGTTGGAAGAGGTCTCAAAGACTGTCAGAGCCCAGCAGCAGCCAACCTCAGCCCCAGCCCCACAGCCACTGCTCCAGCCTCCTCCAGCAGCTCCAGCCTCCCAGCCAGCACCAGCCTTCCCCGTCAGCACCTTCATTGCGCCTCAGCCTGTGCCGGTGGGCGTGGTACCGCCCATGCAGCCAGCGTTTATTCCAGCTCAGCCCTACGCCGTAGCCAACGGGATGACCTATGCAGGCCCAAGCGTCCCCGTGGTTGGGATCACACCCTCCCAGATGGTGGCCAACGTCTTTGGTACTGCCAGCCACACTCCAGCGGCCCACCCGCATCAGTCCCCCAGCCTGGTGAAGCAGCAGTCGGCCCCTCAGTACGACGGCGGCAGCAGCAGCGCCACCGCCAGCCCCTTCTTCCACCCGCCCGCGCAGCACAACGGCTCGGCCGCCTTCAACGGCGTGGAGGGCGGCAAGTGGGCGGCCGAGGACAAGCTTTCGCAGCCGCCCGCCCCGCAGGTCGACCCCTTCGAGGCGCAGTGGGCGGCCCTGGAGGGCAAGGCCAAGCAGCGCACCAACCCGTCCCCCACCAACCCCTTCTCCAGTGACCTACAGAAGACATTCGAGATCGAACTTTAGGCGGTCCTCTGGGGGGCGGATAAATTGTACAGTAAGATAGAGGGATAAAGGGAGCAGAGGGGACTGTTTCTGATCGGTTTGCTTTGATAATCCCAAAGGTCCCTTCGAACAAAAATGGGTTAGAAAGTGGGAGCAATTACAGGGAGAATGGAAAAACACAGAGAATTTAATGTGCAGTTCTTAAAAGGAATCTTGGAGCCACCCCAGTCTGCATTCCCTCCTCTCTTGGAAAGCTGGAAGTCAAATGGAGCAAAGAAAGGCACCCAGTCCCAAAGCCTGTTCTGCAGAAACATCAATCATCTCACGGAAAGGAAGGCAGATGTTTGTACCTGTGTCCTCCTGCTGCCCTGCAAGCCCTGGATGTTCCCCCTCAGGGAAAAATTGAGTAGGGTGAGGGGGTGGATATGGGTGGGATGTTGTCACCTTAGCAAAAGCTAGGTTTGTGGAAAAAGTTGAGCTTCCATTTTGAGTAACAAAGTGAATATTATATGTAAAGAATAAAGTAAAGCCAAAATCTTTATTTTTATGCATTTAGAATATTTTAAATAGTTGGATATTAAAAGCTGTATGAGTTGTAAGTAATCTTGCCAAAGGTTAAAAAATAAGGGGGTTGGATGTAAGAAATTGTACATAAGATTGATTTATCGCTGATTCTTATAGTAAGTAATATTGGGGGGGGTGGAAAAAGGGGCTCTAGCTTGTTCTTGTATCTGTTCATTGTAAGTAGCATATTGCAACAACAATCACAACCAATAAGTCATTATATCGTAGTTTTAAATAAAGAAAATTAAAGAACAGTATTGTCATGGTTTGAAAACCATGGGGAGAATTTACTGTTTTTTATTGGAATCAATCTACATATTCTATATAGTATGGATTATTTTTTTTCCTTTCATATATTGCTGCAGTTTCTTTGTCTTAATCTATTGGTTCTAACACTACTGTGACAACTTATTGTCATCATATCTACATCCTGGGGATGCCTGGGAAACCATTTTATGTTTGTCTGTCAATAGTTCTTAGAGGTTTTTAACTTTGGTTTTATTTTTTTCCCACTGATTTGTGAAACCTTGTGGTTAAGGCTGCAGCTGGTCCAGGTTCTGCCTCTGGTGACTTGTGAAAACCATCTCATTTTAACTTTACTTTTAAACTTTGGCCTTACAAGCAAATGTAAGTTATATATATTTGTACTGATGATTTATAATCTGCTTTAACAGAAATAAATGTTGGTGGTAGAAGCTCTGTCTGTGAGAAATTTATTTACCACCCTAATTCAGTTTTCAGCCTTTGCCCTTCTGGGTATCTTCTGTCTTGTAAGGTGAATGTGGATGAGCACTGCTTGCCAACCTGGCGGCTTAAGAATAATATCTTAACACCTCTCATTTTATACAACCTATTAGGGTGCACTGAGCTTTAAAACTCAGGATTTCAAAATATTCTTGTGACACATAAACTAAAATAGAGGCCTTTACTGAAAACATCAGATTCTGGGGTTACATGGGTTTACATGGCTGTATTTTCTATCACTGAATATTTACAAAGAGTCAAGGATGAGGACAGTGACATTCAGTAATGGCAAAAATGAAAACTCTTTCTTTCCCCTACCATTAAAAAGAGCCATATGAGATGATGATGTATTTTCACCTCTTTTCTCTTCTTCCAGTGAGCTGATGCCTATCCTGTTAGTGTGACTGGTTCTTACTGCATTCTTGTGGGCACCACGTCAGTTTAGACACAAGGAACAAAGTCATACTCTATAACCTGAAGGAGAAGAAATGCTCCCTTTGTTGGCCTTCGGATTTGAGCTTGCCAGCAGTTTCCATTTCCAGGCAAGTACAGTAAGTCTTACAGTGACAGTCTAGAAAACTACAGCTTCTGACAGTACAGATTCTTACCTGTGTTCAGTGTGGTATGAATAGTAATGCAAACAGTCCCTGTGGGATGCGAGTTGGTGTCAATGCTTTTTTCAGCTTTCAAAATCAAACAAGTATTTATAGACATTTATAGTAGGAAAGAAAGCAGTTAGTTACGTATATTTCACAGTAAGGGCCCCAAGATCAAGCTGAAAATAGCCCAGTATAGCTACACCCTTCTCCTGCCATGGAGATAAGCACTTCCTACAACCCATTGTTTAGGGAAGAAAACGAACATCTTGATTCTCACATAGAAAAGTAAACTTTGAGTAGGTGATTAAGTGGTGCTACAGTGAGGGAGGAGCTGATCTTGTCAGAAGAAATGTCAAGATCCTTTAGTTAACTTGATGGCATGGACTTACAGCAGGGAGCTGCATGCCTGTCAGTCCCACCCCTACTGCCATGGTTGTGCAGCTGAAAGGAGGTCAGCAGGAACTCTCCACTAGCCCAAGCACTTCCAGTGTTGTTAAAGTCCTGCCCATCAGCAGCAGGGGGCTGTTATAGCCCTCAGGAGTCTGAAGAAAGCACTTCCTGGCCCCATCTTATATAACCTAGAGTTTAAATGACAGCTGACTACACAGAATGTTTAAATATTCTAAAAATAGAGCCTCTGACATCTTAGGAATTTTATAGAACTGGCTACTTACTCTGGGACAAAAGGGTCTGATACATCCACAATCCACTTCTAACCATGCTCCTGAGCAGATCCTGACTACTCCTTGATGCCACACATGGAATGGAGAGGGCTTCAAAATGACCACAATTTACGGAGTCTCTGGTCTCAAAAGGCAAAAATCATATCAAATACTAAAATGGTAAATTACCCTATACACACACACACAGAGAAAAAGGTGCTGGTCTGAGATGTTAAATAGAAAAATATGTACAAACATAAGTGGATGTTTTCAGGACCATCTCATTTTTCTTAAATATCCAGTGATTTCCACTTGAAACCTTATACTGTAATGCCTGTCCTGCATTCCAGCAGAGGAAATTTTCCCTAATCAAAATAAAAGGTCTTAGATGTAAAATAAGTATTTTTCTTTCCTAGCAAACAGAATCTGTCAGACCATAGAAGGACCCAGCCCCAAACAAGCTGTGACTGTCACGTGTCTCTCCTGTACTGGATTGCTTGTAGACTTTATAGTTTGTTCACTTCCTAGAGCAGTGTGTTCCAGTCCTGAACCATACCTGTGCTGATGAGAGTGCAGTCATTAGGTCAGTGATTCCTGTTTTTAGGTCCATGAGAACCGATTTACTGGGTTTAGAGTACAAACCAGCTCTAGGCTGTCACCTCTCCACTGTTCACACCTGTGTTTTGCTGCTGCATTCACGGGTCCTGAGTCAGGACTGAAGAAGAGGAGAGTGGTGTGAGCACAGTCCCAAAGTAGCTGCATTTCTTAAAAGCCTTAAAGTAACACGAGTAGAAGACAAAAGTAAAAAACCCCAATCCTCCATCCCCTCAACCAAAATATCAACATCTACACACCAGTTTATAGCTACATCTATGCAAATAATACATGGGTAATGTTGCTAATAATTAGGATCAAACCATCCAAGTCTAGAATGAGGAAGAAGGGGACTGTCAGGGCTGATGCTAGGGTAGAACATTAGTGTGGAGGCTGTAAAAGAATCCTTTTGCTCAAAAGTAATTCCATTTTGAGATACTGAAGATATCTAAGGGCCTTTTCTGGCCCTTAACATGATACAATCATGATATAATCTCACCTCCCCATCCCTAATGCCTGAGATTTTCAGAGCCCCAGACACATGCTTGCTGCCCACTCAGTGGATGCCACTTGAATCCACTGAAATGAAGGATGCTTTTCAGCTACAGCTGCTCTACATCTGGAAGTCCTAACTTGTTAGCTTGTAGCAGCAGGCATCAGCCCAGGCCATATGCAGAGCCAGGCTTTCCTGGATTTAACTGAAACTAGAGCAGATCCTTGGGAGGTTTATTCTGGCAAGTGAAATGCCCCTACACACGTATTTCTATGTGTTTATTATTAGCCCCTGCCCAAACTCAGTACAACGTCAGAACAGCACAGTTCTGGCTCAAGGGAAAAAATTACCTGCTGAGCCTTCCTAGAATGAGTGCTGGTTAAACTGCAGCATCTCAGAACAGGTAACAGTGTCGTATCTTCATGTAAATTACCCCTAGCCTTCAGGAAGGGCTGAAAGTAGTTTTCTATTTTGTCTTAAGCTTTCTGTGAGGCTTTACTTTTGCATTTCATTCCAAAGCTGATTGCAGTCAAGTAGAAACCAAACTGACCCTACTAGAAATTTGTCTAAGGTCTGTTGGAATAAAACAGTTACAGTAACATGACATTACAGCTGCATCCTAAGAGCCAGTAATCTCCTAGGACCTGAAGGCTAATTTTATATGCATTAAGCTGTTTCTCATGGCCAGAGTCCTTTGCATTTAGATGGAAAGTGCTCCCCAGGAGCACTACTGTTCAGCAATACTCATTGGAGGAACAAATGTTCATGGCTCATTAGTGCTTCGATTGGAATGGTTCGGGCCCATCTTCAAACACTTCAGAGATTATGTTTTTAAGGGCACTGCTCTCTTGCTTGTATGAAGAATTGCTCTCTCCCTCTTTCATGCTGGTCATCTGCCTTCGTTAATCACATCATCCTTACATCCCTTCTATCACCTGGTTTCTGTGAATGACAGCAACTACCCTTAAGAGATGGATTAGGTACAGCAAGGCATACAAGGGAAAAGGAGTTTACAATAAACCTGAGGGTGGTGGGTCTCCCACCTTTGAGCATTTACACCCACTAGACACTGTTCAATTCACCCTCTTGAGCTTTCCAGCAGAACAGAGCTCCTAGAACCATCCCATGCAGTAAAAGAAGAGAGTTGAGGCCTCCGGTGTTGTCATGGGTCACCATGGCCGTGGCTGTCACCCGCGGGGGTGTGCAGGGCTGCCCTGGGGGCGGTGGCGAGCGCAGCTGGCACAGCAGAAACTGGAATAGTACTCGTTACCACAGAGCTGGGCCTGCAGGATCAGCTCACAGTTGGCAAGGTGGGGCTGGTCCACGCACTCTCTGCTCAGGTCCACAATGTGACTCACAGGAGCTGCAGCCAAGCGAAGGGAGAACCAGCTGTAAATTTTCCTCAGATTGCTATTCCCTCCCAAAAGACACAGCACGTTCCTGCTTCCTCCACCCCACCAGTTCTAAATTTAGTCCAACATCAAGAAGAGATGATGAGTTTCAAGATGAAACAGATACTTCTGGTGAGATACAGGACAAAAATGCAGTTTCCAAGGAGAGGAGAGATTACTCTACCTACCCTCTATGTAAAGATACCTAGATGGTGTCCAAAGTCCAACTACAAATCATGCAACCAACTATTTGGCCAACCAACTATGGCATTTTGGCCTCACGAAGTTAAATATGCTCCCAGTGCCCTGGTCAGGGGGTGTTTCCAGCATCTTGCTTTTCTCTCCATGGAAAGCAGGGCTCCTGAGGCAGCACGACCCAGAGGCTCCTGCTGCTGCCCAGAGCCCGAGGCTGGTGCTGGACTGACGCACACGATGGCTGCAATAGCAGGTGCAAAGCAGGAAGGGTGGGCTGGGCTGTACTCACTGCTAGGCTGGCTCCTCAGCACCTTCACCTCCGAGCTGGCGCTGACAGAGCTGCTGCTGCTGTAGGCACTGCATGTGTAGGATCCCTCATCAGCCTCTTGGACATTGCTTATAGTCAAGCTTCCATCCTGGGACAGGTGGATGTGATGGCCATCCCCCCACATGGGAACTCCGTTCCTGTGGTGAAAAATAAAAAATATTTCACTATTGCCACCCATGGGTGCTAAAGGAGCTCCCTGTGCTCTTTGGAAAACGATGTTCTGTGAAAGGGGTGGATTATTTTTACAAGTTCAGCAGGAAGGAAGAAATCTTTTGCACAACCTGGCCCTACAGTTGGATGGTAACACGAGCCTGAGCGAGTCACATCCGTTGCCCAGTGTCTGCGTGGGAGGTAGCTGTGTCTGTGTGCTTTGAGCAAAGACATTGCCCTTTCCCCTAGCACACATTCTTGAGGTTTGAGGAGCTAAGAGAAAACCAAATGTGCCTTTCCTTCTCTCCAGGTTGTGGTCTGGCAGTACTTGTTTGGCTGGCATTGATAGCAGCACATACTGCTTTATGAGCATATGGGGTAGTGAACAATGTGCCCTCTTTCCTCTCCCTTTCAAAGTTTGTTTAAAAAACCAGCAAGATTGTGTCTGTTCAGTTCCTCCTGGAATAATCTGTACCCAGAAGGAAAACTGCCTGAATTATGAACTCCTAGTTACCAACAAAATGACATCTGTTTGACTGAAAAGGGTTGCATTCCAACTCTGAAACATGCATCATTTTGTTAGCTCAAATACCAAACCTATGTATAAAAAGTTCTGTGTGCGATGGCCCACTTCAGTCCCAGCCCTTAGAATTTCAACACTTACCAGTCCATTTCTCTGGGTAGTTTCTAAGAAGGCTCCAAACCAGAACTAATTATTTTCAAACAGGAAAAACAACCCTCACTAAACACTTGCACAAATTCAGAGATTCCTGGTAAACTATCAAGATAAGAGGACACAGCTTTTCACTTTAAAATGCTTCTAAATCTCCTTTGCTCCCACTTCTTAGTAAATGGAGAGAACTGTTGCAACAGGAAGCTGGGGGAAGAGGGCCCAGAATGTCTGTCACAATTAGGCAGAGAGGGTTTTTTAAAAAGCAGCTAAAGCTTTTCCTCTGATTACTCATTTTAGTTCTTGTTATTTTTGTGTCACTAGTTTTGCAGCACAGTGCCCTTCTAAACACCATGAAATCTTAGTTTAATGTCTGATTTCCTCCTTATTTGATGGGATCATGAACTTGAGGACCCCCACACTCCATGGGGATCTTGCCCAGGAGTTTTGGGTAGCATCCAAGTTGTTTTAAGAAAGGGTGGGTGATACTAGGTGGGGCTGATAACTGTGGTCTCTGCCATATCTAGCAGGCACGCTGCATTAGTATTTGGAGGGTAAATGAGATTTGGGAAGAGAAGAAAAGAGAAGTTCCATCTCATTTTTGCTCACCTTGACCACCTTATATTCACATTGTTGCCAGTCACTGTACAATGAAGCTGAGCAGTCCCTCCCTCTGGTACTGTGATGCTTGGCAGAAGACCAGTGATCCTCAGCTCTCCTAGACCAGAGGGGAAATCATCACTAGCAAGGAGACAATGCCATGCTCCCCCTGGGAGTAGGAGCGCTCCTTTATGGGAAAAGTCCAACACATCCCATGATGAGCTACAAGCCCCTGGGCCTTGAAACAGCATGTTTGAGGCTGTGCCATCGCTGCTATGGGGAATGTAGATTTCCTAGGGCTTTGGCCCAAGAAAGGACAAGGTCTCAAAGAGCTTTTCCCTGCAGCTGGACACATGCATGTCACATACACAGGACCCTCTCCTTAGTTTCTCTTGCTCTTATTCCACACCAGTGTCCTAGAAACAAGGCCCTGAGAGTCACTCTTACTGTGCTATCAATCCCTTTTCCCAGCTGCCTGGAGCACCATGATATACTGGACACATGCAGATGACTACTGGGTAAAACACCTCATTCTTCCCTTGCCCTCAAGATGCCTTGTAAACTCTAGGTGTGAAGCAAAGAGGCACAGCCAGCAAAGGAACCCACACTGGCCCTGCACAGCCTTCCCTGTTTCCCACTCCTGTGCACACGAGCCGTGTGTGCTTCCACCCACCCCGTACCTCGGGGTTGGAGCAGGACCTGGCGCTGGTCGCGGTCACGTCCATTGGAGGCGATGCAGGTGAAGAAGCCGATGTCTTCAGAGCTGAGCCGGCTGATCAGCAGGGCCCCGTCCGGCTGCTGCCTGTGCCTGGGGAACAAAGCCAGAGTGTCCCTCAGCCTGTGCGTGGGCCAGGATGGGACTCCAGCCAGCAGAGATGAACCTAAGCCTCGTGCACAACTTTGTAGTACTGCTGAGCAAAGGTTTAGCAGCTCAAATGCTGCAGGGGTTGTAATACAACCAACCCTTAGTCCTCAAATCCCAGCACTGATGCTTTAAGACACTGGAAAAACTTGCTGCTAGAGCAGATTTCTGGGAGCAGGGAGATGGGAGAGCAGCATCAGTAGCTGTGGAAGTTCACTGCAGATGCCCTGATCTCTCTGCTGAGAGACCTTGCTCACTGACCAGCTGGTTTTTGGCAAATTTGCTAGCCATGTGTTCTTTTTCTGCTAACCTTGTAGCTGAATAAATTTAAGCCCTGGCTCACTTGTAGACTCTGTGTCACAGCTGTTCCCTCAAGGGTTCAACATTCAAACTTCCATCTGTGAGGGAGGGAGGACAGGGCAGGCCAGCAGTATGGCCTGGCCCTGATGGAGGAAGTGGGACGGCATAAGTCCGGACAGCCCCTCACTGCATGACGCTCTTGTCATGAACGGTTGGAGCTGCCTGGGAGCTCACCTGGGAGAGGAGAGGGGCTGCCCATCTTTCTGCCACTCAATGGTGAGAGTTGGTGATGCTTCCACAGTGCAGGGCAGTCTGACTCTCTCCCCAACATTGGCCTCCACTACTGTGGGCTCGCTCTTATCCATTTTCAGCCTGCAAAGTTCACAAGCACAGCAAAAGATGTAGAAACTTTCTTGCTCAGCGTTTGACCTTCAACACGAGGCTTTATCAATCACAGGCCTTATTTTTTTTCTTCAGTGGCAAACAGAGGCCTCTCCCATGAGAGCTCTGATGCTTGCCATTACCAACATTCACTCCCAACATTCAGAAAAGAGCAGCCTCTATAAAATCCTACTCCAGATCAGCACAGCTTGGTGCTGCACTCATCAGCCAGCTTAACTTACAGACAGCAACCCTGGTTCTTATAGCAACCCTCTGGATAACAGCTGAGGAAGCATTAACAATGTGAACACATGGCAAAGAGCACAAAGTCCTAAACAGGGCACTGAGCAAGCTTCCCCTTAGGTGCTTATCTGGCACACAAAAATGAGCCTTTTTAGGGTGTGAAGAGCCTATTGCTATCACCTGATTGCACACAAGGTCCAGGAGCTGGTCATCCACTTCATGCCCCAGAAAGGTTGAGGTTGCCTCCTTGTAACACTCGTCTCCTCATGTTCTTTGCTCTCTTTATAACTACAGCTTAATACTGTCTTGGAAGGGAGCTAAACCATTATGTTCCCACAGTTAAATAAAACGTCATCTACCCTACCCCCATTCTATGACCTGAATTCTTGATCTCAAAAAATAAAACCAAAGAGCCTTAATTCAATGTTCTTAATTCAATGAATCACTTATTACTGCTTTTAGGCAGAAGCAGCTAAGGAGATTGCTGCAGCGGTCAGCAAATTGGCTGGGTTTTAGGTTGTAAACTCAAAAAAAGAGAGAGATCAGACCATGGCCCTATTTAATCTACAATCTCAACATGCTACATTTAAAATAATTTGTCCCCCTTTATTTCTGTGGGGCCTAGAAGCAATAAAAACCATGCAAGAAGCTACAAAATATGCCAGTACATGAGGAGACAGTTCTGGGTCAAACTAGTTTGTTCACAAAATATTTAAAATTAATTAGTGGAGGCTGAAGGAACTGAAGGTTTTTTTCAATATTCATATGTCTATTTTGTGCTAGTTAAGCAGCTCCTAATTTGCCTTGTGTTTTTTCAGAACAGGTTTCTCTTTCTGCCTGCACTAACATGAACAGCTAAGGATGCTGCCTCGAGACTTCTTTTGTTTGAACCCAGGTCCTTTATTGCCAACTTCCCTGTGCATCTTTGCTCAGAGTATGCTTCTTTCAAGAGACCCTCGGGGAGGACAGCAGACAGCTTGCAACTGGGATCTTCTCCCATTCCCATTGTCTGCAGTTCAGTGCTGCTTGCTCCCCAGCCGTGCCCTGGAACAGCTGAGCCAGGACCTTTCCAATCGTTGGCTTTTCTACATGAAGAGAGTCCATATGGCTCATCAGCTGGGCACGGCGGCCAAACTGTTGCTGCAGGTGAACCTACCTGTATGTGAGCTGCTGACGCACAGAGGAGCCGGCCGCCTGCACGAGCTGCCTGCCTCTGGATAACCCTCGGTGCTGCTGATCTGCCTTGTGAAGGACCCGACCTCTCTCACCCTCTGCCGGAACACTGCTCTGGTACTCTATTCAAAACAAAATGCCATATGTGAATAAAAGGACACTTCTTACTGTGACCTCTTGCGTAGGGCTTCTGTGAGCTTGGGAGAGCTTGCTGAACTGGAGCCAAAGAGCCCTTCAGCCATCTGCTTTCTGGCTGACTAGTGCAGTAAACCTGCGCTGTCTACTAATTAGAGTCACAGACCTGCAGGCAAGCAATTTTAGACTCCTTTTTCTCCTCTGTCAGTGAACATGTTGCAACATCCCTTAGGCCCCAGTGCCTTCTGCCCCATGTGCCATTGCTGTGACAAAGCACACTTCAGAGATTGAAGGCTATGGGGTGCCTGTCCGGCCCATCTTTTGAGACTAGTCTTTTTTGATTTGGTTTGGGTTTTTGTTTTGTTTTGTTTCTAAAATAAGGCACATTTTTCAGAACAGGGAATTATTTGTTACCCAGCAGGACCTATTTGGATAAAGCACAAAACATAAATGCACCAGCAGTTATGTTTTGGATCAGGAGGCAGCTGATGGCTCTCACGGAGGAAGACATGCTTTCTGTGCTAGAAACGGGGCGGGTTACAAGCAAGCCACAACTCCACTTGTGGGGCGGGACTGCAGGGGAGAAAGTATTTTAGGGCTAAGGCTTTATGATGAGGTAACACCAAAAGAGGCCCTGCTGCCTCCACACTCCCTCTTGGCAGCAGAGGAAGTTTGCTCCTGCAGCTGGCTTTACTGAGGCTGCGGACCTCATTAATGAGGAGCCATGAGTTACCTCTCCGGTCCTGAGCAGGAGATAAGTCACCTGTGATCTGCAGCTGAATCTGTCGGCTCTCCGTCCTCCCGTCGGAAGTGCGGCACGTGTAGGTGCCAGCGTCCTGGGGCTGGACGTGGCTGATGACCAGGGAGCTGCCGGACTGGAAGGTGTGCCTGCAACACAGGGCGCGGGAGCGCTGCCTCTGCCTGGCCGCCCACAGCAGCCCTGCGCCCGAGTCACGCAAACCATCCCCATGCAGTGCCCTCCCTGGCTCAGAAATAAAGCCCTGCTGACCACAGACGGGTCACAGCCAGGGGGAATGACTGCAGCAGAAAGGAGGTCAGGAACAGAGAGGAAAAACTGAGATGGAGAACAGGGAACTGCTTTCAGTAACCCTCTCCCATAAGGAGGCAAACTGCCCTTCCAGGGGGGATCTTGAGTCCCAGCAGCCAACTGCAAACAGAAAAGCATAACTGGGCTTTTCTTAACACTGGTATTTGTAACACAAAGGGACTGACTGCCTCCAGACTCTTGCTGGAAACAGACTTACCGGGAAAAACAGGTTTAAAAGTAGTTTAAAAAAAAAAAAAAGTGCCAGAGATTTCTAGCCAGAGGAACTCCGGGTTATTAGGCTGCAAGTTTCACCCTCAGCTACTGGCTTAGTGCAGCCCCAAGATGAAACCAAGAGAAGCAATAGTTTTCTGCAGCACTATCCACGTCAGCTTCCACCAGTGCTTTCCTCCAGTGTTATGGGACAGCACTTGCTCTGCTCCATAGCTCTAGCCAACACCTCATTACTGGTGCAGACTATACCTGTTTCTGCTATGCACAGAGCAGGTGGACAGTTCATACCCTTAGATGAATAGAGGACCTTCTTTATTTCTTTAAAAAAAAAAAAAAAAAAGAAAAAAAAAAAAAAGAAGCTGGTTATGGCTGGTATAGTGTTAATTTTCTTCACAGTAGCTGGTATGTGGCTGTGTTTTGGATTTGTGCTGAAAAGAGTGTTGATATTTTCACTGCTGCTGAGAGGTGTTTACACCAAGTCAGAGCCTCTTCTGCTTCTCACTCCACCTGCCAGTGGGCTGCGGGTGCACGAGAAGCTGGGAGGGGACACAGCTGGGACAGCTGACCCTGACAGACCACAGGGATATTCCATACCATATGGCATCATGCTCAGCATGTAAAGCTGGAGAAAGGAGGAGGAGGAGGGGGGTGGGGGGAGTTTGGAGTGATGGCGTTTGTCCTCCCAAGTCACTGTTATGTGTGATGGGGCCCTGCTCTTCTGGAGACAGCTGAACACCTGCCTGCCTGTGGGAAGTGATGAATGAATTCCTTGTTTTGCTTTGCTTGCACCCACAGCTTTTGTTTTGTCTTTTAAACTGTCTTTATCTCAGTCCATGGATTTTCTCAGTTTCACCCTTCTGATTCTCTCTCCCATCCCACCAGGGCTGAGTGAGCAGCTCTGTGGGGCTGAGTTGCCAGCTGGGGTGAAACCATGACAGCCTCTTTTGGACTGCATGTTTGGCACTCTGCCCAGCAAGGAGCCCATCTGCTCTACAGTGAAGGGAGCTGAGCTCACCTGTCAGAGACGACTGGTCGGCTGTTCTTCATCCACTCCACTCTGGAGAGTGGGGACGCGCCTGTCTTGCAGACCAGCTGGATGTTTTGTCCCACAACTGCTGTCACAAGAGAGGGCCTGGCTTCCTCCAGGATTGTTCTGAAAGAGAAAATTATTCCACTGGCACTTCTGCTGCCCTCCTCACCTCTGAGTCCTCAAATGTGACTCTGGAAGAGTTATAACCACAAGGCAAAGCAAGACCAGCTGCCCATTCAGCCTTGAGCAGATGCACTGGGCAACATGGGGAGTCCTTTCCTATACAGCAAAGACTGCTCTGGACAGAACTGACTGCTACAATATCCCTCAGAAGAAAGCCCTGTAACCCCTCTCTTCTGAAGGAACAAGGTTCCGCCCAGCAGACAGACACAGGTCTAGTGTAGATATGATCTAGCTCTACACTCCTGATTTTCAGGATGGATCTTGACAACACTGTCTGGATCTTGACTCAAATTCTGCATCTTAAAAGTCTTCCCTAGAACAACACACTGCTGCTCCATGCAGTGCTGAGATAAAGGCTCTGAAGTCAGAGAGTCAGCTAAATTTGTTGGTCAGAACAAGAAAAACACCTGTGGATTCTCATTTACAGTGTAAGAAGGCTTCTCAGACAGAGACCCCAGGATTCTGCAGTCTTTTTACACATCATACTTCAGTGCTGTCAGAGACCAGGGAGTGTGTAAAGATAGAGACAGCGGGTAATGCCAGGGCCTGAATAACAGTGACTTGATTTACCAAGGGGCCACATGTGTAGCTAATCCATCACATGGTATTCCCAGTTAGCTCGTCCCAGCTGGGGCAACATTTTCACTCCAGAGAAAGCTGCACTGATGCTTCACAATGAGCTGGCAGAACAGGGGGAGGGGTGGGTGGAAATCATCACCTGTGCAGAGCCTGTGCTGGGAACAAGTCTGCAGACTCCTGGTGCCCAAATCCCTCTGTCGTGGAAACATCTGCTCCGAAAGCCTCACGCCACTGCTTCCCTTGCCGGGGCAGCACCTGCTGGCCACTGCTGCTCTGCCTGTCCGAGGGCCCAGGCATGGCTGTTTCCCAGGAGCGCAGCTGGCCCAGGCTGTCCAGCCTGCTTCGCTGGGTGTCCCAGCGCTGGCTCTCCAGCACACCAGTCCTTGGCAAGGCCTCTGGCAGCACATCCCTCCTCCAGCTGTCCTGCCTGTGGCTGTCCTGCGTGGGGAGTGAAGCCTCATGGGTTCTTCTTTCTTGGCTGTGACTTACAGTCTGTCTTGTGGGTGATTGCTGCTGACCCTGAGCACGTCCTGTATGAGAACTGGAGCCAGTCTGCTGGTGTTGCAGGGCTCCTGTGCCAGGAGAAGGCTGGAGCTCCAGATGACTGACCCCCAGAGAGCTGTGGCACACTCTCATGCACTCCTCCTCTGAGGCAAAGCTGTTTTTATTGCCATGACAGCCACCATACCAAAACCGGTTGCACTTGCCAACAACTCCCACAAAGTACCAGCGAGTGGTCCAGTTGGTGCAGGGGCCATGGGCACTGGGCAGCAGACACATGACAGGGTACGCTACCAAAAAGAGTGGAACAGAGGGAGATGTGAGGGTCACAAAGCACAAAGGTCCAGGGGCTTCAAGCCATCTACATAGATGATTTATCTGATGGCCCTGTGGACAGAGGGCAGGTGGGAAAGTAGGACATCAGTGGGAAAGTCCTACCCAGCAGTGCTTTTAAACTGAGAAACTGGTCACTTTTCTTTTCGCCTCAGTTTTGCCTCTGCTGGAAGAGCCATCCTCAGAGACATTTCTGAATCTAGATACCAGACAGATGCTTTACATCCTCGCCTGGAGAGTTATGGAACTGCAAAGCAGGCTCTGGGGCTTCCTCTCCTGCAAGGGACACATGCCTGCCATTGGCACATTTCCAGCCCACAAATCAAGTGTCTTAGACCCAGCTGTGAAGAAGACTTGTGCATCACAGAATACCCCTGCACACTGATATAAAGAGGAGCACGGCCCAAGGTGTCCACAAACCCAGAGCCATGGGTATCACAGCCCCATGCTGACAAACACTGGACGTGGGCCTCCAGCTACAAGGTGCTTTGTCAACCTGTAGCTCAGCTGAGAGGATCCAGAGAGCTTTCCCCTTCCCCAAGGCTGCACCACAGTGATGGCCCCCAAGCAATCTCTGTGCTGCAGCAGGAGGGCAAGGCCCTGCAGCAGCAATGGGCCTGCAGAGGGTACAGCTGAGCACTAAAGGAGCAGAGATGCTTTTGCCCAGCAGCCCTCATATCCTCATAGCACAGCAGGCACTGGATTGAACTTTGCTAGCTGAGGGCATCCATGCAGCCCTGAGCAACCCCTCATTTCTCCCCTGTCCACAGGCTGTCTGAAGGATGAGCACCATCCTGGTTCCTCAGGAGATCCCTACTCCTCCTAAACCTGGGCCATTCATTCGGAGCCCTCCAGGCTGCATCAGAGTGTCTTCACCTACAACTCCTGAGCAGTCCTACAGACTGACAGAGATCCCACAAGCACACTTCTGTCCAGCTATCAATTTCTGTGGCAGCTGGCAGAGCTGAATCCTCAGGCTGCTTTTCTACACTCCCTCCAATCTTCTGCTGCCCCAACCACCAGGTAGTAATTCTCTTCAGAGAGAATTTTACAGAGAGCAGAGCCTTTACACAGGAAACTTCTGTATGCTACTGGCCTCTTTTTGTGTTTGTCAACCAATAAGCCAAGGCATCACTTACGGTAGTGGGGCGTATTGAGGCATCCTTCCCCTCGAGGACCCGAGGCTGAGGCGACGTTGTCAAAGCAGCAGCCGTACACGGAGCCGCGGCACTCGCCCGAGGGGTGCTGCTGGGACAAGGCTTGGCTTGCCTTGGAGACAGGAATGGAAAGATAGGAGTCACCCTCACACAGGAGGACAGCAGCACACGCAAGGCACCGTGTGTGAGCTGTCAGCTGCACACGGCCAGCTGTTAGAGGCACTGCTGTTTGCTTGTTTGCCTCTTGCAGGCGTTTGTCCTGGGAAGGGGTGGGGAGCTTGGCTGTCAGCCGTGGAGCCAGGGCTGCACTTCTCTGCAAGGCACACCTAAGCAGCCCAGAAGCAGGCCAGTTCTTATTGCTGCCACCAGCAAGCACCCCAACCTATGGGAGGGATCACCTCCCCACCTGGAATTAATCTGCAGAGTTGGCAAACAAAACCAATTAGCAGAAGTCATGTTTTTCCCATTTTTTTTCCTAGAGACTGGATAGAAATTTTCTGACCAACAGAAGTTTGATTACTCAGGATTATTCAATCAGCTCTACATAGGATGGCTGCTTACTTCTCAAAGATCTCCCCACCACTTGCTCTGTACCCTGCTTGTAGAGGATTGCAGGTGGATGCTCCAGACTGGACAAGAACAAGGTGGACCAAAGGGCTTGATGCCATGCCTGGAGTACTGGATTCTCAGCATTACTGCCAGAGATGAAGCCCAAAAGAATCCACAGTGTGAGTCAGCAGCGTCAAATCTGACTCTTTGTATCTGATCAACTCCTAAAATGCAAAGAGCTTTTGTACTTACTGCTGGAGTGGTGGCAGTGGGATGATTTTGTCTCGTTTGAAGATCACGGTAATATTGTGGGCATCCAACGTTGTTTGGACCCTGGGCAGCCGAGACTCCGTCAGGGCAGCAGCCGTACCTACAGACAGAAGGGCTGCAGTAATACCTGACCTGCCCGGTCAACAGGCACGGGATACAAGATTCAGGAAGCCTCCAGGAAAGGCAATGCCTCCCTGCTCAGGCCTATCTACTTCCAGCTACCTGTTTTGGTGGCAGGTGCTGGAAGGGCAGCCTCTCCCCAGAGGGCCCGCTGCCGGAGTGTGCCCATCCGGGCAGCAGCCGTGCGGGCTCTGGCGGCAGCCCTGGGAGCCGCTCCCTGCAGGGGGCTCCTGAGGGAAGCCCAGCCCATGGGAACCTGCCGAGCGGGACTGCGGCTCCCAGCGGACAGCAAACAAGTTCATGCCCTGGTCTTTGGTGGATGGAGTGTGCTGATTCCTTGAGGTACTCTGCATCATGGTGTTCCCAGGGAGCATCCTTCCGTCATCAGAATCTGGGGAGAGAACTCCTTAAAGTATGCAGGTGAGCATGAAAAGCTAGTCAGCTTTCCTTCCCTCTGCTCTCTTTCACCTGTCCAAGGCTACCTGGCAGGATTTTCTGTATCATCTCTAGGGGTGTCTTCTGGCCCACCCTTCCCTGTCTGGCTGAGGTACTTTGCTCATTGCCTTGACCATTCTTCCTGCTGTCCTGTGAGAAACCACCTGTCCCATTGCTGTGGTCCATTCACATCACTTGTTCTTGTTCCTATGATCTGCTTTGGGCATCATTTCTTCCGGCCAGCACTCAAGTCATGCTGACAGAACCTGGGATCCATATACTGTACAGAGTCTTCTGCACAGAGAGATTCAAATACTGGTCACTGTTGGTGTAAAATAATCTACATTTTGTCCCTGGCTCCTTGAGTTTCTAGGAGCCCACGAAAGAAATGCGAGAAATGAAGAAAAGAATGATCCCTCTCCCTACCACACCCTATTCTAAGTATCCCATCATCAAACCTCAAATTAAAAAAAAAAATCTTCCAAACCTGGGGCAGGGCTGTTTGGGTTGTAACGTGTCAGCAAGGACTGGCGAGTGACATCGTATCCCATAGTGTCCTGCATACTGGGGACCTCTGCAAAGAGACACATACACAAAATGGGTGCAGTTAGTCGAGCCCCATGCTCTAATAACTGCAAATACATCCAGCAGTCAGCAGGAGACAAAAGCTGATGAAAATGTTCCTGTTCCTCTTGTGGAATAGCTGCTGAGCAGCAATTGGATTTGATTGGATTGTCAGGACAAGTGACCTACAACGGGCAGGCAGACGAAAGTCAGCATTGAAGCTCTGACATGGAGAACAGGCACAGACAAGAAGCAAAATGTTCTGAAGAGTTGTGACTCCTTTAGAGCCAGTCCACAGAGGGATGAGGGTTGGCTATAGTTTTTAGCTACTGAGCCTGCCCAAGTTGCCGTCCTTCTGGACTGGGAGTCCTGGGATCAGTCTGCAGCACACACTGGATGAGCCATCATAGAATACTGGATTCAAAATAGACACACAGCAGTGTTGTTTCCAAGCCTGTTGCACACATTTCAAACAGCAGAAGTACTGGGACTCTGAAGATGCTTTGTGCACATAACCTTGGCAAACTCACAGGATGGAGAGAGGCAGGCAAAAAGCTGAGAACATAAGCTGGTGCAGAGCTGTGAATTTCTACTCCTAAGCAAAAGCGCGTTGGGAAAAGCTGAGTGCACAGCAATACCACTCACGCTGTGGCAGGTAGCAGGGCTGTGTGTTGCAGCTACCCAGGGTGGCTGGTTTCTGTGGCTGGATGGCTTTGCATGTCTCAGGACTGTAGAGTTTGGAGTCGCCGTCAGCACAGATGACCTGGCGTGTCCGGATGCCTGAATCGCAGCTCTTGGAACACTTGGGCACAGAGACAAGGCAGTGAGCAGGCAGCAAAGGCTGAATGCAGAAACCCCACAGATCAGAAGTGGGGAACAGCTGCATGATTAGCTGCAGGCTGAGCACAGCTTCTTCCACCAAGACAAAGCAAACTATATTTCAGCTGGAATTATCCGAACAGTTAGCAAACCATACTTTAAACCATTTTACCAGATGTTCCACCCAGCCCTGAAGCATTAGGCTCTGTGCCACACTCAGCCTGTAACAACGAGATGAGCTGCTGTTACCCACAGTGGTGTGTCAGGGAGCTGGAGAGAATAATTTCAGCCCAAAGACATAAAGGCACTTCAATTCTCTGGGGATCCACCAGCTGTGAGTGGGCCAGTTTGCATTCAAGAACAACAAATTACAACTGGAAAGCAAATGAGTGACTTCGTTGTAAGCAGCTAACTGGAGTTTGCCTCACTGGAAGCAGTGGATGAGAGGGAGCAGCAGCTCAGAGCAGGGGATAGCCTGAGGTGTCTGTGCAACCCACATGGCTCATGGCAAACTCTATAAACATTAGGAGAGTATTTCTCTCTGATTCAGAGAGGCAGATGGGAGATCTGATATCAGAAATTCAGGAGAAAGATCAGATTAAGACATGAGACTTCTTTAGCTGTAACTAAAACTCTTCACGTCTCATGAAGAAGCAGAAGTAACATGTTTTACCTCAGAACATGCTGGTCTGGCTAGCACAGGAGTGAAAAAAGTGTGTTTGGAAGTCACCTGATGCATTGGATTCACCCATATCTCTAGCCCTGGACACTTTTCCCAGGTTGAAGACAGTCTGGCTTCTACCACAAAGACAGGATTATTCCATCTGAAGCACAGTTTATCTGAATAATTACAAAAATGTACTTTAAAGCATATGACCAAGTGTAATGACGAGTCCTGAAGCCCAGAGCTCTAAGCCACACTTGGCCAGAGAGCTGTTCTGCTGATCACAGCAATGGAGCAAAGAATTGGGAATAAGCAGCAAGAGTGGATTGTTTCAGCTTATTGGCTGCATTTTGCCACTGTCACTGAAATGATAATCTCTCCTCAGAAGGATTTATTTTTGCAGCAGCTGCACACAAAGCAGGCATCAGATTAACCAAAGCATTACTAGTGCCAGTTACAGCACAGCTGTGAGCCAAGGGGCTGGTAATGAAGCACTCCTTGCTCCCAGCCTCAGCCAATGTGCAGACTGCACGTATCAAAGCTTGTTTGTGAGGAGCACAGCAATACAATCAGTAATTTCCAAGGCATGACAGCGAGGTGCTCACCAGGCCCCAGTCTCCAATGTGCCAGCCGATTTCCTGGATGCAGTCCTCCTTCAGGCAGGGCTGGGTGGCCAATGGCTTTGGCTCCATTAGACAAGCGAAGTCCTGAGCCTGAGAGCCCTGCTGTGTCCTGCAGGTGACAGTCCGGGTCTGCACTCCTTCCCCACAGCTGGCTGAGCACTGCAGAAAGGGGCCCAACAATTACAAAGAAGCACCTGCTTTCCTCTTGCAGTTCCAGGCTGGGCTCCCTATCATTAGAGCAGAGCACCATTTTGAGACTGCCTGAAACAACCAGCTATCATTAAAATAATTTTCTGGGGTGGAAGTTAGCAGAGTAGCTGTTTATGCTGTAGAGACACTAAGGCACGGGACTATGGGATAGGGTCTGGGAGATCCAGAGCTCACTGGCCAGGATTTTAGCCTGTTCATATAATTACTCTTGATCTATCCCCAGAGGAGATGGGGATGATGAATTTAGAAAAATATCAACACTGCAGAATACATTGAGAACAAAACATGGTAGAAAATATCGGGAAACTCATGTTATTTACATCTGATTAAAACCAATGCAAGGTAAAAAAATTTAGGGAAGGTAAAAGGTTAGGTTTTTATAATGCTCATGTATTCTGCTTGAAGACCTTGTGCTCTGTTTTTGCAGCATGGAGCGGCAACGACTTCTGTATTAGTAACTAGTTTGTGACATTTTCAATGCCCTCTTAAATTCACAGTGGTGTTTCCTGGAATCCAACCTACCTTTACATGAATTACCAAGGTGTCTTACAGAGAGCATTTACTTGGGGACAGTCTGAATCACTTCAGATGAGCTTTCCAGCTGAGTTTCAGCCATTCATTTACCAGAGTAACCTTTTGACTCTGAGAGTACACAAAACACAGTTGCTTCTGAGAATCCCAGAATGAATCACTCAGGCATCAGTTGGTAAGAACATGGCCCTTGGTACCGTCCCCAAATGGTGCTCTTACTCCACAACCCCAAAGTCACACCTCCCATCTCACAAGGTGGGGGGAGAGAGGGGGTGGAAGGACTTTCCAGTCTAGGTGAGCATGCCTCAGAGTTGCATTTTGTGCCGTTGCACAACTCAGGCTAAGTACAACCACAAGATTGCAAATCAAATGTCGCAAGCATGCGTGTACTTCTTCTAATAGAGGAAAAGTCACTTGTACTTTAGGGACTGAGTAGACATTCCCTTTATTTTCTAAGCCTTTGGAATGTAAGATGCCTTCTAAAAGCCTGTCTGGCTGAACCGAGTGTGCACAGTTTGAGCTATTTTTACTCCTGCAGATATACACGCACACAAGGATCAAAAATGCACCACATGGCTGTGTTTGGAGCAGCCCCATGCAGACACACAGCAAACAGCAGGTCACCAGTGTTTCAAGAGTATTGCTGTCCTGGGCTGATGATGCAAGGCAGCAAAATACACGGAAATAACCAGCAAAGGCAGAAGACATGAGCTCCTGTTTCACAGAGCAGGTGTGCTACTGCACACTTCACCCGGCCGGGCTCAGAAACCAAGCCAGTGCCAGGTGTGTGTGTGTGTGGGGGGTCTGATAAAAACGCAGAAGCGCAGAAAGGATTGGCAGACTAGAGAAGAGAGAACATGCAATGAGGAGAGCAGAGGTGCAGGGGCACGCACAGTTTGGAGGAACAGGGACGTGTTCATTGCAGGGCATCGGAGGGCTGCAGGGACAAGTTCTACCCCTCTGCGCGCCGCCGATCCAGGGACACACGCTTTTTGTAGTCCCGGCATTGGAGCCTGGCTCCTCGCTAAGCTTTGCAGATGGTCCCGCAGGAGGCGGCCGGAGGCACTGACCTCGGACCAGGGCCCCGCGGTCCAGGCGGCGCAGGGCCGCAGGTTGCAGGGCTGGCTGCGGCGCGGCTGCTGCGCGAAGGCCATGCACTCGGCGTCCTCCGCCAGCCCCTGCCAGCTCTGCCCGTCCATCGCCGCGCAGAACACGGAGCGGCTCTGCGTGCCCCCGCCGCAGCTGGCTGAGCAGGAGCCCCACTCTCCCGTTTGCCACCTGCAGGTCACAGAATCAAGAAAAAAAAAAAAAAAAAGTAAGCCCAGGCAAACTGCCCGGAGGCAGAGAGGAGTCGGTGCCACATCCCTGCAGAAATCAAACAGGGATCATGTCCATTTGCAGAATAGAATCAGAGGCGAGTTCCCATTGGACCAAGCACGCCCAGCTTAATTGGCAATGCAGAGCATTAGTCCTACTCCAGGGACATATCTCCAGCTATAAAACACTTATTTCTCTGGAAATGCAGAGCTCTCCCAGAAGGGGAAGATCTCTCTCCATGGTTTTTGGTCTCCTGATGTCTGCAAAAATGTTATGCCTGGAACAGAACACCAAAAATAAAAAGAAAAAGGAAAGAAAAAGCTCGAAGAAAACAATCCAGATCAGCTAAAAGAAAAGCTACCACAACAGCCTAATCCACACATTACGCTCCAGACATTATCAGAAACAGTAAAATCAATCCAAGTCCTTGCTCTGTCCACAAACCATGCCAGACACTCTCAGAAGTGCTCAACTTTTCACTGACAGCCAGTAGAAAGCTGGTTTATTCCTCCCAACAGTCAAATTCTCTAACAGCAGCACACATACAAAATGCCCACAAAAATGTAAATAGATTTTTTCCTGTCTTTGGTTGCTGAAGCTGCTGCAGAAATGATACACCCTTGCTAACAAGAGGAATGTCCACAAAACAATCTGTCTAGATACTAAAATCTCTGCCCACAGTCATTCCAGCTCCTCATAGCTAGCTGGGTAGCTGGAAGCACAGTTTGCATGACCTGGCTTCAGGGACAATATGATGTTTGATCCCCAAATCCAGCATGCAGTGCAGTCTAAAGGCACTGGTTGTGGAGGGGGAGCATCATGGTGATCTGCTTGCCAGTGGCTATGTCCCCTTGCAGCCAGGTAAGGCCCAGCCAGGGAGTGAAAGCAGTTCATATTTTCTCCCCCAACATTCCAGCTACTTCCCTAGCCTGGCCCTTTGCCACCCCTTAACTGAGTTTCAGCCAGTCAATTCACATTCGCATCCTAACAGGATTCCACAGTAGACTCTGCCATGGTCAGCTCCTTAACACGCCCTTCTTCAGTGCTAAAGTTGCACATGTCAACCCAAAACTGAATGGCCTTCACTATAAAATGTTTCCTTTGGAAAGGGAACAAATACATTCAGTAGAAGTCATTTTACAATGGTGCGGTTGCAGGGCTTATAACAAATTATTCATTAAGTTTTTTCAAAAGTTCCAATGGGAAAAACTCCCCCCCAACTACTGTATTTTTCCTCCTGTAAAGCAAATGTACAATTTTGGAAAGGCTATATCAAGCAGATGGGATCACCTACAGCTTCCTTCAATTGAGAGTCAAGATTTCTCTGACACTTGTTTCATTTCCTTTGTAAGACAAGGTCAACCATAAGGCTGGGACCCTCATCAGAGAGTGAAAATTGCCAGTCCTAAGGTATTAGCAGCTTGCCGGGGGACAACTGGTTTGCTTTTGATACTTTTAACTTCTCCTATCAAAGTGTACATTATTGTATCTGTCACATCCTTCTACTCATCACACCTTACAGGCCCTTTTCTGCTTGCTGTAGGGCTCATGCCAAAAATGAAGAGCTTTTAAGAAACTATATGTCTTTCTGTATGCCATGCTGGCCGATGTTAAAATTGCCCAAACGATCATGCTCTCTTTTTATTTATGTCCTTTTATTTATCTTGATAAGAAAAATTTTAAAACCCCAAAAATCTTCCAGAACTTCTTTAGCCTGATTCCAGAGAAAACATGAGAATAAGCAGCCAGAAGCTATGAAGAAATCATCCCTTTCTCAGTCCCCTAAGAATTAAGTCACCAGAGGCACGTGCAGCCACCAAACAAAGCTGCCAGCCAGCACCCTCCACCACCATTTTCGCTGGCAAGGACCAAAGCAAAGCAACACCCACTTCTACCACCAGCGCCAAATGGGAAAGCCCCCATGCACTTCAGTGAACAACTAGATGGAGAGCAGAAGAGAGCAGCTGCCTTCCTGTGTTTTCTGTAACTTCCTTTTCCTTGTTACCTCTTCATCTGAGAGCTCCGTGCGCCGCTGTGACTCCAGGCTTGCGGCAGGTAGATGTAAGAAGTCCTTGA
Source organism: Sylvia atricapilla (assembly GCF_009819655.1). NCBI lineage: Eukaryota > Metazoa > Chordata > Aves > Passeriformes > Sylviidae > Sylvia > Sylvia atricapilla. Next base: position 27,211,460 of record NC_089145.1, read on the forward strand.
TATACAGAACAAAGGTTTTAAAGAACTTAAAACAAGTAGCTACAGGCTAACATGTATTCAGAAATGCTCCCAGGTGCCCTCTTACGCACACCAGCACTCCCAGAGACCTCCACTGGTATACGGATACACTCGTGTTACACACAGCATTACACACAGCTAATACTCATGTTACAGCTCTGGATGCCCTGTAAGAGCCAAGTGAGGCCAGCTGTAGGGGGCAAGGTGGAAATTGCTGGGTGAAGGTGTTTGAAAATGCTGTCCAGGATTCATCCCTTTTTAAGAGAACAGACACTGGGAATGCAGAAATGACATAAAATGTCACCTGCTCAGACATTCTACTCTGTCTCTGTAAGCTCCAGCTCAAGAGAAGAAAAACCAGAGAATCTGTTTCATATCTCCTTACAAGGCCAGACAACCGTCTTCCACAATCCTATTTTGGAAGGCAAATTTAATTGGTCTATAAAATGAACACAGGATGTATTAAGCCCTTTCCTTGCACACACAGAAATGCTCATCACTCATCACTGTGTTATCATCCCCATCTTTTGTCTTTGGCTTTCTCTTAGAATAGAAGTGAAGCACCTCCTTGGAGAGAACCGTGCTGGAGGGCAGAAGTGAGAGCATAATTTTTTTTCTTGGTCCCAAAGGAACCTCAGGAAGAAGCCAGACGCCAGAAGAAGGAAAGCAATCGTACCGTTTTGTCTGGGGACAAGGCTGATGACCACACGTCCGGTTGTTGTCTGGTTGTGGTTTATTCCTGCACATATAGTCTGGATAAATTTCATTGTCTATGGTACAAAACACCAAGCGGGTTTGGAAACCTAGGGGACAAGCAAGAGAATATCTGATCAACACAAGCTACCCAGGACTAGGTTAGCAATGCACTGGGGTTGGCAAGACAAGTTTCTAAAGCCATGTAGAATCCACACTCGTCCCAGCCATTCTGGAAAAGAGACAAGTGCAGGGCTCTGTCTCTCACTATATGAATGGCGCCTTCCCACAGTATAGAAGTCTGCTGGAGGAGCAAGGGAGACAGTATAGTTCTGTGTAGCTAAGGGGAATTTTCCTGTTATATTATGGATCAAGACTCACAAGGGGAGTGTCCTACCCCTTAGCTGCACATGAAGGAGCCCTGCAAGGTGTGTGCAGTGTGCAGCAGAACTAGGGGTCTCCTGTTAGACTTAAAAGGTCAGCCTTGTGAGGACTGGATATGGGAGTAAAACTTGCAACTCTTCATGCTTCCTACAGAGTATGAGTGCCCAGCCAAAGACAATTTTAGCACCAACAGTGACAATATGGCAAATGCTGCCAAAATGGCCATTAGCATGGAAGCCCAGAAAAGGCTGATAAGAACTCTATAGACTAATCAGCCAGAGAGGGGTTTTTTGTTTGTTTGATTGAAATTTTTTGTTTTTTCTTTTAAGCTTAAAATCCATAATGTTTCTCATGGAGGAATCTGTAGACTGAATAGATGGGACATCCCAGGGTATCTGACAGTCCTCTTGAAGAGAGTGAATCTTTCAGGCTGTGGCAGAGGAAAAGAATGTGATTCACCAGTGTAGGCCAGGTCACTCTGGAGAGGACCTCTCAAGTGGTTGAAAAGACTATGAAGACCTGAAGCAAATCAAAACCAAGGCTATCTCTGAAGACTCTTAACTGGTCCTAGTAATAAGTCCGAGGACTAGGGAATGGAAAACAAGAACAAGCCATGGGGCACAATCCTGTCGTGACTCCATGCATGACTCTCCCTTGACAAAAACTTAGTAACACCCTGCGGATCCCTGTGCTGCCTTCCAGCAGGAGACTGCTGGGAAGCTGCTGCAGAGGGCAGCACTCTGTCACACTGTCTACACTGCAGGGTGTAGATATAAACCCCACACCAGCCATGAGGGATCAGGTCCCCTCCCCTTACCTCCTCCACATTCGGAGCTGCACGCACTCCAGGAACTGTAGCTCCAGCTGTAACCCGAGGCCTGTCCTTGTCGGGGCAGGTAATATTCATACTGTATCCCTGTGTTTGGCTCCTGGCTGATGAGCTGCAAAAGCATGGGAGGAAATCAAGGAAATCACACTTTTCCTCTTCACAGCATTTCCCCACCATGTCTGAGGGTTCGAGCTAACTTGCATCCCTCCCATTCAAGAAGCACTAATTCTCTGCGCTGGATTTTCTCCTTGCTTTCCAGCATATTCTGGAGAACATTATTTTTCATAGAATGGTACATTAATCCCTCTCAGCTTTAGAATATCCAGCTGCTCCTGTCACAGCAAGTACACTTGCTGCCCCAGGGCACAGGATAACAAGCAGTGTCCTGGAGCCTGCCCCAATATCATTTGGTGCTGACTCCTGCCTCCCTGAAAGTCAGTGCCCAAAGAAACAGGCAGGAAACCAACATGAGCCTTGCACCGCCCATTTCTGGGCAATAGAACCAGAGCAGCAGTAAGTGCTGTTTCTGTGGTCTGGCTTGAAGGCCCACAGCCCTGTGCAATTCCTGGGGGCCCCATCAGGTCTCCAGTTTTTCCCAGCGTACTCCCACCATGCAAAGCAAGAGCAGAGTGCCAGCGGGGGCAAGCACACCCTCTCACCTCAATGACCAGAGGTTCTGTGGTGGGACCCCGGGCGTGGAGGAGCTCTGGGGCCACGTCACCCTCCGAGCCTCTGTCATAGTGCAGCACCGTGCTGGCCACCTGCAGCGCCCGGCTGAAGTCAATGGTCCAGTGCCCATTCAGGTAATACTCCCCTCGCACATTCTTGACAGCTGGACAAGCCCACATGCCAGAGAAAGGATCGTAAGAACTCCACAAGGTTGCTCCTGTTTCCACTCAATACTGTGTCACAAGCAAATGAGGGTGACCATCATCCCTCATCAACACTGTCCTTCCCATATGGCTTTTTTAGCAGAAGCTGCTCCGCATTCAAAGAGTGGTTCTTGCCAGCTTTGCTGCAGATCAAGCACTTTTTTGCTGCACAGCCAAATGCCTCCAGCATATTCCTACCCTGCCTCTGCATTCTCCACTTTTAGTTGCTGGAGCACAACCAAGGTCAGCCTCTGTCCTGCTTGCCTTTAACATGTGGGATTCACACTCTGCTGCCTTCACACCTCTATCTGGTTCATCAGATACTCAATTCAGAAAGCAAGATGTGTGCTGAGTCCAGTTTTCTACAAAGGAAAACATCGCCAGACTGATTTGTCCTAAGCACCGAGTGATGGAACACTCAGAAGCAGAAGACTATTTGCTTTCTCCACTAGAATTTCCTCAGCCCTGCCCAGAAAACTAGGCATGGCCTTTTCTCCTTCCTTTTCCCCCTCTGCAGAATGATCAGAGTTTGAGGTTGTACAAGTGTCCTAAAGAAATCAATGGAGAAAAGAACCCCACCCCAAACTTCTACATGGCAAGATTATGTAGAGTTTGCATTCACCAAACAGAGCTCATAGCCAAATTTGGTTAGATCAGCAGGATTCCCTGTAAGTTACAGGCAGGAACACTTAATGTGGTTTGGGCATTTTTATTCCCCACCCAACAGCAAGATCTCCACAGGAGAGAAAATGAAGTAAACGTGAAGCCCAGAGTTGTGCATCACTCACATTTCAAGAATACTCAATATTCAGGTCCTGATATTCAGTTTTTCACTCTGCCAGATCAAGCCCTCAAGGTAAACTCATACCTTAAAACCAGATTTTAGCATAATGGCTGGAATCCAAATGGACTGATACACAGATTCTGATATCAATCATACCTAGGAAGTTCCTGCTGGGCTTAACCTCCTTAATTTGGATGCTTGTGGCTCCCACAGGGATAATAAAAATTTGATTGTAACCTGGAAAAAAAAAAAAAAAAAAAAAAAAAAAAAGAGGAGGGATTATTAATAACTGATGTGGGTGCCATACAGCCACTCTTCTGTGCCAAAGATGCTCATGGTTTCATTTGTGCCTGAACAATGAGATGAGCTTTTTGATGGTGACATGAAGCATTTTCATCATCCCTTTAACTGCGTGCTGAATAACCTCACCCTACATTATCCACAGATCAGTCCATGTGTAAAAAATTTCAATGACACCTCAGAAAAGTCCATTTTCTACATTTTGAAACCTTTGGAATTTCAGCAAGAATCATACTGGACTTCAGCTTAGAGAGATGTGACCACAAGAGCAGTTAAAGACATCTTGAAATTATTTTAAAAATATTGGCCAAATGCAGAAACTGCTGCCCCATTTCTAGCCCTGCTCGTGTTCTGGTGGGGCTCTCAAGACACTGGACAGCCTCACAAAAGCGGTGTATGGTGATGATATTATGATGCATTTATAGCACCTGATGGAGAGGTAGTGGGGAAAGACATCAGCATCATGGCAAGCATTCCAAGTATGGACACAGATAAGGGAAGTGATTCCCAGGATAGGGCCAAGAGTACTTTTCTGATTCTAAGGCCATACACTGTACAGATATTTCAAGTTATCATCCAAGCATGCCTATAACAATCATGTGAGCAGCTGTCCCCACCAGCCCTGGTAGCAGTTGATTTTTGCTTTAACTCTCTCCTTCTCACCTGCCCAAACTACCTAGCATCATCTGTACCTTTGGGGAGGCTGGCCACATCAAAAGTGCCCTTCACACCATAGCAGCTGCTGCCATCTCCTCCACACTGCAGGCATTTGTCTTCCTTCTTGACAGATTCCAGCATATTATCACAGCCAACAGCCTGTCAGAACAGAGGAACATTAATAGGAATAAACTGTGATGACAGAGGAAGGAAAAAAGGGCCAAATGCTGGACAAGATTTGTTGAGAAAGCCCGAATCTAGGGAGTCTGGAAAGTCAGGATAGGGCAGAGAAAAACGATGAAGCTGTTATCTACTATCTCATATCCAGAGACAGATAAATGATGTCCACATGCTCCTCAGCACCTTGAAACTGACTGATTCACCTTTTCTGATGCTATTATGGAAGGTCAAGTACAATAAAGAGAGACAATAGGAAGATTGACAGACCCAATGATGAATGAAGGAAGTACCAGGATGACTAACCTGACAAATTCCCTGTACACAGATATCTCGCTTGCCAGGTTCACAGGTTGTCCCATCTACCACTGCTTCCTTGTGCCTGTAGTAGAAGTTTTCTCCCTTGGGAATACAGTTTAACTCACACTTATTAGGTGCTGGGAGGAGAGAAAAAAGAAACATTATATAATAGTTTGATACTGCACCGGAAGCCTAGCTCTAGATCATGGGAGCAGAAACAGAGAGGTCTACTGATATTAAGTGACAGATATTGAGTGAATTTCTGGGTCACAAACTGCTGGAGGCTGGAAAAAACCCTAGCAAAATCTCACTGTATTCAAACATTTCCTCAGGGGACATTGGTCTAAGTGGATATTTGGTTATTCCTTAATAGGATTGCTCTTATACTCCCTTGGAATACAGCATTTTCTAGAATGAGAACAGGTGCTGACACAGAACTGTTATTTTAACAACCAACAAAAAAACCTCTTTAAATCCATCTTCAAAACCCTCATAATTTGTTAGCCAACTGTGAATGATACTATATCAAAACTCAGAGCAAGGACCCCTGGTTCCCACATCTGCCTTCTCAGCTGGTTCCTTGGGAAAGCATGGGCTGATGAGAGAGATGTATTTTCTGAAGCACTCATTAATTACATACATTTGTTTCTCTTGTGCCCTGCTAATACTCTTGTGACAACACTGGAAAATACAGCAGAACTTCTGCTCCACTAATACTTCAGAACCTAGCTGCAAGCAGTTCCAGATTTCCTTGAGCAAAGGTTTTAAAGGAATGGCTTTTACAAGAGACAAGTATGTATTGCTGCAATGCTGTCTCTTGGCCCATGCATCCAGTGTCTTTGGGACAGCAATGCTTTGCTGCTGGCAAAAGGATTTTTTCCATGCCAACTCTTGCCTCCCACTCCAGCTAAGGAAGTACCCTGCAAGGATACTACAGTAAAGAGCATGTTATTGATAGGTAGTGATGAAGTGTAATCCCACGGGTTTATCATTACCTCCATAATATGGAAGCCACTTATATTTCTTGCCTTGGAATTCTGTCTCATCAAACTCTGCACATTGCTCTGCCCGGAAATCCCGGGAGCCTTCCGGGCAGTTCTGTTTGGAAGAGAAAATGTTTCTATTGGAGTATTACAAAAAAGGAGGAAAATAAAGTATATAATAAAATTTTCGGGTTTAGTCTCATTCCTCCCCTTTAAATTTGGGCATAATTTCCATATACTTTTGACTGGATACTATTAATGAACTCAGGGACATCCACCAGTGACATCAGAGAAACGGGAACTAATAATCACATCTTATTTCTCAGCAAGAATTATGTTTGTCTGGGGAAAAGGAGCAACAGGCAAGAAAAACTAAAACCAGAGCACTATACCTGAACATTACATGACTGATAACTCCGTGCTGGTCCAACACAACTGGGAGGACCTTCTGTCCTGGAAGGCAGAAAAAAATACATGGAGCTCTCTGGAGAATACACCAAGTCATCTCATGGCAGACATTAAAAATCACCTTCATACCAAGCATATCACCCTCACAGAGTTCCCTAATATGGCAGAACAACTAAAATGCACTTCTTCACCACTGAAGCAAGCTTACATTTTCTAGTGGTATTTTATGCTATAGTTTGTGTTTGGGTATGAATGAGACATACCATGAGCAACTGCATTACAGCTCTTCAGAGTCATGTTTCAAATAATGGAAGCTGAGATTTTAGACCCAGCAAAGGGTCGAGGTGTCCATACAACAAAGAGACACATGTTAAGAGCAGCGCAAGGATAGTGGCCAATTCAGAATATCTTTGTGCATCATTTATCTTGTGCACAATAGGTCCCTTATTAGGAAGAGCTAAACATGCCCGTGGAAAGTGTGCAACACCCTTAGTCCAGTCAAATGACCCCAGCTGAGAATTATGGAGACTAACAGTCGTGGAGGAAATTGATCTAAAAAGCCAGTCAATGCCTAACACCTCAGTGTTCCTAAAACGGAGAGACAGGCCTCCAGGGATTCTGGCAGGTACAAACCATAATGGGCAGCCTTCAAAAGAGAGCTTTCTTTATCCTGTGTGGGAAGCAGCAGCTTCATAACTCTGGCATCTTCTATTACAAAACCTCCTCTCATTTCTCTAAACAGAGAGGGGCTGTTTTTTCCAGGATATTATTGCGAATCTGGCTTTTTTTTCCTCCTTTGCTTTGTTTTCATCCACAACAGGATCTCTAAGGTCCATCATTCCCAACAGGTGCAGTACCAGTCATCATTCTCATTAGAATGCAGCTAACTCAGCTGCAAATCAGGTGCCACAGCACTAACACTGCTTGAGCCAAATTCACTCTTCCATTTCTTCTGGGGCATTTTACCATCCGGAGAATCGTAAACCTGAGGAAACCTCAGCACTGTCACCAGCTCTCAGGAGAGAAACCAACTGCTCTGGCCTGTTCTCCAACTCCCTCAGGGCTTGCCACGATAGACCTGATTGAGCAGCTGCTACCATGCCAACCCCCTGATTGCACAGCCTCAAATCTCACAGAGAAACTGCTGTGCTCTATCAAAGGAGTCATAGCAAGCTTGCATTGAAGAGGGCACTAACCAAAACAGCAGCGACAAGACTGAAACTGAGATTTGTCTCAAAATCTTTGGACTCATTCCCCTGGGATCAAACACTAAGTCATTTTTTTTCCTGGCTGTATATTAGAACATAACTGCAGGAGCTCAGTAAGAGTACAACACATGTAAAGAAAAGAAAAGAGAAAAGATTAGCCCTTACCTTTGGGAATAGCAGCGCCGTTGCCGAAAGCTGACTCCACCGCCACAGCTCCGACTGCACTTGCTCCATTCACCCCAGCTCCCCCAGACATCAACCTGCCGCTTCATCCGGCCGCCCTGGAAATAAAAACCCCACAGACATGGTAAAAAGACATGGCAACACAGGAAAAAAAATAGAAAATTAAGCAGAGATTCTATGTGTTCTCTTGCAAAAAAGGCTGTCTTGCTGTGCTGTATTCCTAACATGAAAAGTGGCACGCTGTAATACATCGGAAAGATCAGGTCTCTAGAATCTAGGAATATTAGATTCCTGAAGCCATCTAGCATATCCAACTTCATGATCTCTCTTAATTGCTACTGTTTGTCTCTTCATAGAATTTCAGCACTTTTGAATAATGATCTAAAAGAGGATAACATCTTCTCAGCAAGGCAGCAAAGGCAAATCATTACTTCAGGGACTTTGAGCACTGTCACTCCACACCAGATCAATAGAGCCACTTAAACCCAAATCCTTTGCTCTAAGTCCAATACTTAAGACAAGTAAAGGATGCAGAAAGAAAAGCTCCAGAACACACTATTTACTGCAACAGATTTCCATATATAGACCTTTATTCTCCTTACCCAACTGTGTCCAATGACAATGTCAAGGCCTGGGCCTTAATTAGCAAAGCCCTTATTTAATTTTGTATTTAGAAAGTCGGATATTGACATTAAGAGAAATAATCATGATAGTATAGGCAAAAATTTACAAGTGTGATGGAACCAACCAAAATACATTGTCTTTGAAATACATGAAATATCATATTTTCAGAAAAAATAAGGCCTTCTGCAGCTGATGGGATCCAGATACAGTAGGACATGTGTGGTTAGTGGGGAGAACAGCAATATTTTAAGGAAAAAAATATTTGCAAGATGCAGTAGGATTAATTCTGCTTGAAAAAAGAAGGTAAGTGCAGGGTTAGGGGGTGAGTGACACAGTAAAAACAGGGTTTGCTGTGCAGCTGCATCTGTAGGTGCAGTTTATGTATACAATTGTACCACTGAGAAGGTAGTGCAGGCCATTTGGGCACTGAGACATCTGCTGTAGTGAAGAGTGGGCAGGCAGAGAAAAAAAGGTAAAAAATTATTGTGATGTGATCAAACTTGCCTCCACACACAAACATCCAAGCCTCTCCTAGAAATAGGAGCTAGTCTAATAAATCGTCCGGGAAATCCAGCTCGGGTAAGATGCACAGGTTAATCCTCCCTTGTAATTTAGACAGATTTTATAGTTTTACACACACACTCTCTGCCTTACTGTATGTCCAAGTTACAGTCTTGTTCCTTTACTTCACCCTCTTTTAAGGAATAATTCCCTGCTGCTGGCAGGGCAACAGTCAGAAATATTGCACAGTCATATCTCTGCATTTACTACCAAATTACCCACAACTACCTAGCTGCAGAGTCACCCCAAATTATTACCTATATTTCTCTAATGTGAAATGCTTTCTTCCTGGCCTAGCTACTTACTTTTCTTCTCACAAGTCCTGTGCAATTTTTTCTAATGCCTCTGGTTCAGACTATCTCTGTTTGCCTTCGCCCTGTTCGTCCAGTGGCACTGCCCAGGTTACAGCTGCTTCTACATACCTCCTCCTGGCCAAGTCAACATCTCCCTGACCCTGTGCCAAACCCTTCTCTCACTCTTTCACTCTGGATATTCAGCTCACTGTTTGTCTTCTACATTCTCATTTGCCTTTCTGAGTGTAATCCCAACAGTAGCATTTTAGCTTTCAGCAACGTTTTTTCAGCAATCTTATTTTCCCAAGTTTTTCTTTCAGACACCTTAATTCCTACCCCTGTAATCCCTCCTCCCTTAGCCTCAAAAGAATAAAATATGCTACCACTCCGTTTCTCGGCAGTCTTATTCCTCTGTATCAACTGACTGATTTAGGAGCAGTATTAGCTCACCCTGGAAACAAGGGACCTTTCAGTCAGCATAACGGAGAAGGAAACATGTAGATAAAAATCCAAAGGAAGAGCATTTGAAAGTCAGATTACTGGAAGGCAATTAGGATAGAAAGCCCTTCCTTGACACACACACCCCATCCTGATAAATATTCCAATATCCCTCCTACAGAACTAGCATTATTTATTCCCTCTATAGAGAGTAAAATCTGCAGGGATTCTTTGTTGTAAGGCTTATGCCTCCACAGAGTGCAGGAACAGTCATTTTTTTTTCAGTATCACTCCATTTATGTACACCTCAAAAGGAGCATCAGACAAAAGAATCCTTCCAAAGCTGTACAGTGTCAGAGAAACATTTTAATAGGGGCCCAACTCCCATATTTGGAAATCTGTGTATGGTCCTCATTACTTCAGTAACTGCACATGTGTATACAGGCAAAGATAAAGCTGCATGTTTGTAATAAATAATAAATATATTATTACATAACCTGATAACAGGACATTTTTAGACGTTGTCAGCCAATTTCTGTTCCAAAAGCCTCTTTCTGCTCTCTTCAGACACTGGAATGCTTTTATCTCATGTCAGCCAGGACAACTAGATTCCATTCCCTCAGGGATTTCAGAACAAAAAATATACAATCTTCGTCACTGTTACAAATTCATTTGGTTCCATTCTTCCCTTGCTTCAGCCTGACATGCACACAAGAAATGCAGTTTCTTTATCTGCATAAAGTATACCTTTTAACATTTCAAGAGAAGTGAGAAAATGCATACAACCATCTTCCTTGACTTCTAAAAATTCCCCAGAGAGCAGTCAGTTAATGCCCAACTACTCTGTCCAGTTTTATCACCAGTTGAGACCTCAGCAATGCATTCTTTCTGGGAATACTGATATTGCCCATGACCCTGGCACTGTGGGCTTTCAGGGCTCATTTGCATACAGGCTGCTGTGGTAGAGAAGTTTAGAAGGCCAGGGATTTCATTTTTATGAACACTGCATTGCTTTCATCAGTTCCTAGACAGACGAACTGCTGATGTAGTTGCAGCATCTGCTGTTACCAGGCCAACCGTATCTGATATCATCAGCAAGTGAAAAGCTATGCCTCTGAGTCATTAGACCTCCAGACCGCATCTGCAAAGACAATTCCAGTATGCATCACATGCAAACAAAAGAATTCTGGAAAAGTGTCCTAGATAACATATTGTATGCCATGTAATGTTTATTTTTGTGTATGAAACATGCAGTGGAAGAGAAACTATGAATAGATCTTGACTCAGAAAGACAGAAAATGCTGGCATTATGTAGGAACATTTTTAAAGGGGTCCTTGAAAGACTTTACAGTCAGTTTGATAAGATGGATAGGAAACTATGCATGGGAAGAGGACTGTGTTTCCCAGACAAAGGCATTGCAGGCATGCAGTGATCCACAAGTTCATATCACCAAGTGTGGACAAATGATTCAGTGGGAATAATTTCCTAGGGTCTTGTTGCAACTCAAATACTACCAAGCTATCAAAGAAAACATCAATTTACTATACAGTCCCAAGTGAGCAGTGAAGTTCTGCAGTCACACATCCAAACAACCTACATCCCAACTAAGTTCTCACCCATTGCTCCTTGGGCACCTTTCAAGACTCAGAGACAGCGACCCCGAATTATTTTGTAATTTTTTTTTTTTTTTTGGTGCTGCTTTTCCAGACTGACTAGCATCAACAAAACATCCTGTTACACCACTCCAACAGTGGCTGCTCAAAGCACTTGGTTACTGATAACCATGCTATGCCCGAGAGGTTTTGGACAAGGCCACTGCTTGCTTTTAGCCCAGAAGGTTGCACAGCTTAGGCCTATTGAGATGCTACTGAAGCATCATTTTGGACACTGAAAGGTTGTTACTGTGGCTTCTAGGGCTGTTTCACAGCTCACTAGATTCCACTGGGATCAGATACAAATCTCAGTGCCGACAGGGACAATGTGGTGGGAAATAGAGGCTGACGACAAGGCCCTGTCCAGCTGTTACCCACTGAAAACAGATATTGTTCACAGTGATATAATGTGGTGTTACAGTTGTGTAGTGTTTCCATGGCTTAGAACTGCAGTCAAGTCAGACTCTCTCTCTTCAACATTTCTTAGTATTTTTGAAATAACACTGCATCATTTTATTTGATAAATACCTAGTTTCTAGTGTTTATTATTCTGAAATATGGTTAGTGTTTATTTTGACACACCCTGAACTGTAGCATCATTTAGGAAACAGGTAGGAGAGAAAGGTAAAAACCAAATATTTCACAAAAGAAAGCTATCACCACTATCCCTTCTGTAATGGTTTCACTGCCAAAGTCTTGACAAGTAAGTAGTCTCCAGTGAAAAAATGCAACTTTGTTAACATTGAATAAGTGCTACAGGAAAAGTTAAAAATGAAAAGGGGAGAAAGAAAGAAAAGCGTCAAGGTTCTCCAAAGGTTGGCTGCTCCCTGTGGGCTGGGGGCCAGTAGTGGGAGGCTCTCCCAGGACAACACAGCGAGCCAAGGAGCAGCACAAGCCAGGGAGCAGCCCCAGCCCTGGGAATTGGGCACCTCCACCTGAAGCCCGGCTGGGAGTTGGGACTACAGGTGGGCCTGGCTCATCAGGGTCCATGGCTGGCCAGGCAGAGCTGGAGATCCTCACTTCAGTATCTCTAGGGCAGGAGCCAGCAGTCTCAGGAGGCTGCAAGGGGGTCCTGGGCAGTGGGCTGGGTGTGGAGAGTTCAGTCAGGGCCAGTAAAGCCTAGCAGTGCCCTCAGGGCCCTAACGAAAACAACCCACATGGAGCGTATCCTTAGGCATGTGCTCTTTGGGATATGAACCAACTGATTCTTCTTTCTATATCCAGAAGAACTATGCAGTATTACAATGATGACCATCTTATATTGGTGATGGAAATATCTCACATCAAAGATGCTGTGATATATTTCCATATAGCTGAGCTCTGCCCGACATGTGGTATCCAACTCTCAAACTTAATTAAAAGGAAGCTGAAAACATTCAGTATATCTTAGATGGTTATAATATAGACATCTGCTGCTATGCCAATATGCATTTTCAAGATGGCTCCATCTTCAACCAGCTAGAATATTAGCCAAAAATGCTACCAAAAATGAGCTAATGAATACAAACCACATCAGCAAAGCATTTTTTTATAATTGTTTTATAACCATTGATCTTGGCTCAGACACAGCAGGCTTGCAAAGAGCTTTGAAGGTGAATAATGCCAAGAACCATTCACCATTCTATGAATAATGAATAAGCAATCAAAGAATTGTATTTGAGTAAAACTAGAAAAACAAGAATGAAAGTGAACAAGATGGTGACAGCAGGAAGCAAAATAAAAAGTGGTGCAGAAGAAGTGAGTATCTTATTAAGACAAGCTGCTTTATGGAGATGAAGAAAAAAACCCAGGCTTTGTTAGCTTTAATGTCTTGTGGTTTACACTCACTGTGTACATCTCCTTTCATCCTACTCTCGCCCTAGCAGTGTCTCATTAGCATATCCCCTCTAACAAATCCAGTAAAATCCAGCAGTTCCCCAACACCTTCATTTCCTCAAATCCCTTCAGATTCTCCCTGCATCACTGAACCCACTCCTTCATGGTCCCCAGCTCTTTTCCATGTTCCCTGTTCAACTCTTCAACACTCCTCACTGTGCTACCTCTCTCTGGGCTGTCCCACCCAACAGCTGGCTCCTTCCACACCCACTGATTTGCTGTCAGCTGGGCAGGATATGGTGCACAGCTGGTGCACTGCACAGCCAGGGATGTGCTGCTCCATGGGGCTGTGCCCCTGTTGTTGGGCAGCAGGCAGAGCAGGTACCAGTTACTTCTCAGAAATGGAAAGGCTTCCAGAAACTCTGGGTAACCTGGAGGTGAGGAGGGAATTTAAAGAACTCTAAAAAGATACAGCCATTGCTGAGAAGTCAAATTAATTCTTGGAATCCTTGTGGAGGAAATGGAGCACATTCAAAAAACTCTACAAAGAGGATGATTGTGAGTAAACTTTATGACCCCAAACTTATTTGGAAAAGTGGACAAAACACACAGTATGAAGTCACCAGAAGTTGTTTATCCAAGGGGCCTAACAGGAACTCAAGGTTGAAATGGATAAACTGTTACATACTAGCAGACAACCCTCTCAATCTAAATCCACTTCAACATGTGATTATTGGAAAGTGGAAAATCTGACACCAGTTTACAAAATGATCCCAGGGGAACCCATGGAACTGTACATTCACAGAGCGTAAAACTGACGTCAACTGATTAATTAATAGAAGTTATAACAAAGAACAGAGCTAGCAGGCACCTGCATAAATACAGGATGTTTGGGAAAAAGGTCAATAAAACTTTTAAAGGCAAATCCTTCTAAACATATTGCAGTTCTTCAATTCACAAACACATCAACAAAGGTAACCTGCCAGATACTCTCAGATTTGAAAAAACTTCTGAAAAATCCTTCACCTAAGGCTTTGAAGGAGTTTAAGCAGTCAGAAGGGCAGTTCTTCAATGGATGATGAGCAGGTGGCCCAAAGACAAGAGCAGGAGTAAAATCTCCATCCACTGCAAGAACTGACATTAGCAGCAGAATTCCATAAGGAGCCGGAATGCCTCAACACATTTATTAGTTATGCCAAAACCACAGAAGCAATGAAAGCAGATGATTAGGATAATATAGGGTGATAAAGGACAACAGAAAACCAGAGACATACTGCAAAGAACTATAGGAAGACATTATAGCATGAGCAATTTATCACTACAATGACAGTAGAGATTTAATGTAGGCAACTTAAGTGACACACAGGGGAAACACAAATCCTATCCCAAACTGCTATTAATTATTAATAAATTATTAATAAATTATTACATGATAGTGGATTTTTAGCTCTCAAGAGCAGGATGTTGGTATTATGGCTTCAAGGAGGCAATTTCAGTGACCAAATTCAGGGAAGAGAAATAGAGACATCTCAAGCTCAAAGGATTCATAAGTCTATTGGGGGAGATTGTACTTGCCTATCTTTTAACTTTTTTTTCTAGACACATTTGTGACATAGCTGGAGACAGGTTATAGGACAAAACAAACTGGTCTTACCCAATAAAATTATTCTTGTGCATGTTTTCTACCTTTCCCTCCATAGGAATATAGTAAAATCTCCTCTTTCTCTGTCCTCACAGTAATTTTTACTGTTTTTATATAACCTTAACTTTGATGTCCTTATACACCTTCTGCCCTTTGTTAAACCTGGTTAAGGCATCTAAAAGTTCGTTCAACAGATTAGCACCTTAAACAATAACAATGTTGAGTTATTCAGAATAAATTAAAAATAAATAAATTCAACCTAGAAATGCAGATCCATATAAAGAAACAATGTTCAGAGGAAGTGTATGACTTGGACAGATCCAGTATGTCAGGGAAACTGAACTTAAGTGGTGGCCAAGTAAAACTTCTCCTTTCATTTAGCATGGCTTCAAGAGGAACTATTGATTGTATGCAGAGGGAAGAGTCTAATACTACAGAAAACATCAGCCTTAACAATCTCAGGGTATTTCCATCATATCCCTTCCAAAAAACCCACCAAGATCTCCAAATTGGAGATAGGCAGGTGAACAGATTGACTGAATAGAATATATTCCATTTCTAGTTCTTTTAACATACAGTATGATTTTTTATTAGATGTAAGACAGCAAACACTCATTTAAGCATATTTCCATATGTAAGAGAAATTATGGCAACTAACAAACTCTGCTTGATTTCTGGTCTCTCATTTCTGATCTTCAAAGGTGGCCTAGAAAGCAAAACACTTACTCCAAGTGATAATTACCTCCTTTTCCCCCCTTCTCTGTTCCTTTACACCTAACAAACATGTAATGTCTTCCTTTGCTAACGCTTCCACTCTACTCTGCAGGTCATCTTTTACCTTAGATGTCCAACTCACTAATAAAGTTTAACTTCAAGTCAGTGAAACTGTTCTCAAGCTGCATTTACTTCAGAAAGATCCTGCTTCTCACTCAGAAAGGAACAGGAATCCCAGTTCTCAATGGCTGCATTCTTTTCCTGATAATATCACATTGGTTTAACATAAAGTAACCTCTCCCAGCAAAGCTAAACCACATGGCTAATACTTCTAAGACCAAAGAAAAGAGAAAAATGACCTAACCAAAAATCCATTCTCTTTATTTCAAGTGATAGTTCTCTCTAGCTTTGAAGCAGGAGACAGCAATTACTGCTTTGCAGATAACATCCTTAGAACCAAAGGCACTACCGGAATTCTATTATTTAATTGCCATGTTAGACTTTTCATAAGATGTGCCACAATAGGCCTGATGACTTGAACATATTAGCTCTTCCAGAAATACTTTCTACAAAGCACTTGAATTACAGAAATTGACAGTTCTTAACAGAAGTATCTTTCATTTCTTGTAATAGTGCTCAAAAGAGTATTTACTTACTGAAAATGCAGTAGGTGACATCGTTGTTAGCATGAACAGAAGGAACAAGTTCTTCATCTCTGCCTGTGGGAACAGAAAAATTACTTATCAGGACTGCTTGCTTCTTTGCTGTTTTTTGGTGAAAAAGCTACGATACCATGACGTAAAAATGGAGGTGGAAGCAAAATCAAGGGGAGAGAAGAAAAGTAGTTTTACCACTGGATTCCCTGGATAGATGAAGGCATCTCCCAAGATTGAAATTACCTGCACAGAAAGCCAGGATATAATTACTTAGAGTGAATATTTCCCTGAACTTTCCTCTGGTATTATGAGAACACCATCCCCAGGCACAGTGGAAGGTGCATGCTGTTGCACGTCTGCCCTCCCACCCCTTTACATATACACCTGATAAAATACTTGAAGACTGCAATGATATTCAACCAACCCAAGGTAAAAAAATCCACAGTTAACATTTCTGTACCCTACATTCATCTTGTGTGGTTGTGCTTGTTTAAAATTCTACAATTCATCATGGACAGCTGTAGCTAGATTCCACCATGAGAAGTTATATCCACTCTGCAGAGCTAGAAAGGAGATCAGGTCATGTAGGCTGGCATGGCAGCATACAACAGTTCCTAAACTTGGGGCATTATGCACATTTGGGACCATAGTATTTTGTTGGTACCTCCCCTGTTGCTACTTAATCCTTCCTCTTTTGAGTTGCAGCCCACACCAACCACCAGAGTTCACAGCTGTGACCAGGGACACTTCAGCCACTACAGACTGACTCTTTCTCATTACCATTTTCTCATGACCTTGTGACTTATCAAGCCCAGGAGGAAAAAAAAAAAAAAAAAACCACCCCAAAAAACCAAAACAAACTAACAAACAACAGAGAGAGAGAGAGAGAGAGACAGAGAGAGAGAGAGAGAGACAGAGAGAGAGAGAGAGACAGAGAGAGACTGGGTATTCCTAGCAGTTTTATCTAGTTAGAAAGAAGATCAAACTTGGGAAAGGAGAGGTAAAAGGAGACATTTTCCTTTCATAGTACAAAAAAGCATCAAGGAAGACATGCTTATCTCATCAGTCCTTGTAAATATTAAAACTTCATATAGAGCTCCTTTAGCCTGACCTATTAAATCCAGATAAAATACAGAATGTGTATCACTATTAACAATGATAACATTGATATAAAATCACTGTTGCATAAGGATATGACATCAGAACCAAGAAATAACCAAAAAGAAAACTACTTGATCTGGTATTTGAGTATTTCAGGTTACTTCATGATGAGCAGCCATCTTTCTTACAGTCCTAGTCATAATAAGATCTCAATGAAGAGATCTTATTCCAACTCTCCAAGTTCATGTTTACCATGGATTTTAACACTCCCAACATTCATCATGCTCAGAATAAAAGGTAGTTCCTAAATACTTTCTCTTTCAGATGTAAAAGCTACTAAAAAACTCATTTGCACCAAATTCTGTGTGCCAAATAGTAATATAGCAGGGAAAATGGAACTGGGAAAAGAAGCACTGATAAACTTCTCTCCCTAAATACTGAGTGCCAATCATAAGATTCATAAGAACATGAAGATATAGGAGCTTTTTATATGAAAAGACTTTGATTAATTTTGGTTTAGTCATTCTTAGGAACTGAGGGAAGACTGTGTATCCTCCATCACCCACAGGTACTACTACTACTCCCCCTATTCAAATCAAGGAAGAAACATCCTCAGGATGGCCTCCAGAAGAGGTAAAGGGTGCTCTCTGTGCTGTAGAGGCCAACAAGCAGATCAGGCTGGATCTGTGTCACAACCCTACCAAGCATCCTATCCTTGCTCAGGGGAGGCACAGGCAAGAAGAGATCCCTTTGCTACAAGATTCATGTAAACAAACAGCAAAATTCTCCTGAATTACCTTATAATATGCCCACAGCATGAGGAAAAGGCACTGTAAAAGCAGCATCTTCCTTGAATGGTGTTGGTATCAGAGGTATTTGACATCAGCTTCTATTCCTGCTGCTAGGAGGAAAAAAAAATCCTCTCTTCCCCAGCACTCCTCTCTCACATACTGCATTTCCAGCCACCTCTCAAGTCCACAGATGTGGCCTTGAAAAGCAAATGCTTATTTTGCTGCTAATGAACTGTCTGCTTAGCTCTTTCTACTATCTGAGCCAAGAGGCAGACAGGAGCTGGAACCAAACCACACAAGGCTCCTAGAGAAGAGGCTAGAGGAGCAGGTCACCAGGGCTAGCAGTGCTCCCATTCCCCAGCTAGTTAGCACCTTGGATGTTTTTAGCCAGACAGGAGAAAAAGATTCTCTGAGGAGACAACTAGAGTCGGAATCTAATGTATGGGGCAACCCTGAGCACCAAAGCAGCAAGAGGTTACAGCCCTGGTACTTGCTTGTACTTTTGTGCCATTGCACTTGAAATTGCTATCATATGTCCCAAATTTAGTATTAAAATGTTTAGACCATCCAGCCCTATTAAACTAGTCAAGGGATTCCAGGAAGAATCGGCAGAAGGAAGCACAGGGTTATATGGAGCCTATGAAATTCACCACTGGAAAACAAATCTTGCATTCAATTACTGAGCGTCAAGAAACTTGTTTTAAAAGCTTCCTCAGTTGTAGAATTCAACATTGATTCCTTTCACCTTAGTTTCAACCACAACAGATGGTTGAACTTTTTTTTTCAGGTTTCAGACAGATTGAAGAATCTGTCTTAAACCTGAAAAAAAGGCTCAAGTTCTGTTTCTGGATTTAATGGCCTTTTAACTCCTTGTAGGACCTGGGGTACAGCAGCATATGTTTATTCTGCTCGTTTGCCATTCTTCTCAGTGCAGGCTGGGTATGTTGGTATGTGGGGGAAGGAAAGAAAAGGACAGTGTTTTGCAGTTCTTTCACTTGTAGCAACAGCAGCTGCTGCTCCCTGAGCCTCCTGCCCTTCTCCAGTTTTCTTCAACCTTCCGCAGCTCCCTTTTCCCACTGTGTGCTAGAACAGCATCCCCACCCCTCCTCCACCCAGAAACAGCAGCAAAGCCTGAGGGGAAATGGTGACTTTATGCTCAAGCTATGGAACAGCTGCTGGAAAGCTCACAAGGAAGAATTCCTGCCATAGTGCTAAAATACGAAGTTAACTCAGGGAGAGGGTTTATGACTTTACAACAAGAAAGGAACAACTAGAATCTTTAACAAGAAATAGTGGTGTGCCCAGCTGAAAGCTCTGCCCATACACCAGAAGAGATTCAAATTGTCTAGTCAGTCACATTTGGCATTAACTGCTCAGGTGAGATGAATAAAAGGCTTGAAGTGGGGAGTGGTTCCAGCCATCCGTGAGCTTGGTCAAAAAGAGTCAGCTTCAGATTCAGCTCTGGACTGTTTTCTGTAGGAGATGCTGACCCAAGCTTCTCCAAACACTGAAGAAATTCAAGCTGGGGTCTAACTTTAGCAGCTCAGAGCCTTCTATTCCAAAACAGGAGGGTGAGAGGACCACAGAGGAGATAGCTGGAGTTTCCTAACTGAACAGGACACAAGAACTTCACTACCACTAGAAACTGGGATAAGCACCCTTATTTCAGGGCTTAACACTGACCCACTTAGGAAAGAAGCTTTTGCCTTTCTAAACAGAAGTTCTAGAAAAGACAGATGGGCAGATGTGGAGACTTCTCTATAGTGGAGCTAGCAATGAGCTGCTGTAAAAAATATTTTATTTAGTTCGAACTCTTACCTGGGGCCAGGCAGGCCTAGCAAGATCAGTCAAATCTTCATGAAGACCAAGAGTATGTTTTAGAATCAAGGACAGTTTTAATGGCTCCTATGTTTACGTGTGTAAGTCCTGCCTTCCAATGCACAAATAAAATTGCTTACTTAAACTTAGCCACTTTTCCAAACAACCTCTTAACATCCGTGTTCCTGGGGAAACAAGACCTACATTGCCTTATATATATGAAAAAATAACTTCAAATTGGTTGTCTAATTTCAGGGTCACAAAAGCAATAGTTACATTTTGAGGGAAAAGATACTGGGCCAGCATGAAGAGACGTGTTAAACTTTTAATCTATTTAGATGATGACTTTTTATTTTCAACAGGAAGGAAATCCAAACTTTAAAGTAATGTTATTCATAACTTAGCCTTGTGTAAGCAAGAAGTTAAGCTGTTTATACACTCCAGAATCAGATCACAAAGTCAGACTGAAACAAGTTTCATGAGTTCCATTGCTCACACATTTATCAGGTTTTCTCTATTCTTTTTGAAAATAATTGGACAGCCAGTGTTATTCTCTGTTTAGTACATAAGACACACCAGCCTTCTTTGGCCTGTGAACCACATTTCTAAATCACCTTTGGCCAAAGACATATATCACATGTGTGGGTCAGGGATTGTTCTAGGAGTGGTTCATAGGCAGAAGGCAAAAAGACCCCTTCAGGGTTCCCACTTGTGCAATCTAGGTGAGATTTAGCTGGACACGCATGTAAGTGGCAAAGCCACCCAGCATTAGTGATTTTGGCAGGTCCTTACAAGTAATTTCATCTCCCTTTTGGGAATTTGAGTTACCCAGCATGGATCTATCATTCCCTTTGAAATAACCCTGACACAGAAGCTGCCTTTGCATGCACAGCTTGAGATACCACCCCAGCAATAAATATTTACCTACTGCAATATCAACAGAAATGGCTTATTGTAAAGTTTAGCACATCCTGCACTAAAGCAGACACTGCCACAGGGATCCCATTACTCACACCTTTTCAGAAATTCCTTCTCTTTTCTCCACTCCCTCCCCTTTAACACATCAGAGCTGACTTTGATGTTATATTTTTAGAAGTTTGGTTGAAGGAGGTGGGAAGCAGGAATAGGCAACATATCATCATCCTGTTATTCCCTGACATAAATTTTTTGAGTCATTGACTGAGAGCAAAGTCTTTGAGATTTTAGATTCACTACATTTTCTAAAGATATAATATTCTGCTTTGCTCTAAAAACCATCCAGCATATCTTTGTTCCTGCTTACTTTTGTTTGCCTTGACAACTGAGAAGCATCATTTAAGTTTTTGCCAGAAGAATTAAAAAGGAAGAACATATATACAGAGAAAGAAGCTAAGATGAAGGTGGGGAGACAAAGGGGGTCCATGGAACAAGGATCAAGGAAAAGCCTCCCTTTGCTTAGGGTGTGAGCTGAGTGAGGAGAGCACAAGGAACGCCATTACACAGCCTAGAGGAACCAGGAAACAAATCATCACTTTAGGCAGATGATATCATGTTCAAGGTACTTCTTAATATGCCTGTTTTCTTCCCCAAACACAGTAAATCATCTCCCTTTGGACAATTTTTTTTCAAAGAAAATCATGGATCTTAAGTTCTTTGGGTTGGGGCAGATAATCCAAATAATGTCTATGTGTCCATTAAAACAGAAGGATGCTGAATTTCCTTTGTCTTGATCATTCATTCAATGAACCATGTTCATGAAGAGCTGTTTGCATACAAAGCAAGAGGTAAATATTTATAAATTAATTCAAACACAGGACTGGCTGAAAGGGCTTAATGGGAAAGGAGAGAAAGCAAAGAAAAGTTGTCTGAGCAGAAGTTTTATGGCAGTGTCTTTACCACTGGTATCCGGATACAATAATTCATTCTAAATACATATTAGAAGCTGAAGAATCCTCATCAAGAAAGCAATCCCACTGAAATATACTTTCAGCCATGTGATGCATATTAAGAAAGACAAACTTTCAGCTAGAATATCTTTAAAATTCACCTTGTTTAAAAAAAAAAAAAAAAGAAAAGTTAGAAAAGCATACTAACAAGCACAGCAGCAGAGCGCTAGCTGGCTGGAGAACTGAGTAGTGGTAACACAGAAGCATTTTCAAGCCTGTTCTATCAATGATTTTCAGCTCAGCCTTCAGGCTGATTCCCAACATGAATCTGCACCAGGCTCCATGTGGCTGCTCCACGTTGCTGACACAGACTGGCAATATTTTTTTACAGAGCACTTCTACAATAAAGGAAAGTTCAGCAACACCTGGGAAAGCCACAGCAGCCTCTGAATACTGAAATCACACAAAACAGTAGCTGAAAAATCATCAGGCTCAAGAGCAAGATCAACACACAGAGATTCTAGTAAGATCTCACACCATACCCTATCAGTGGGTGGGGAAGATGCCGACCTGCCTTGTTCTCGCTCTTCAAAATCCACAATGATGTATCTCAGGCTTAGGTCAGAGAAGCAGCATCTTCCAAGCAAATGTAATCACTATGCCAGCCCTTTGCAGGAGCTAATACAGTATTTCATGAGGGCAATTTTCTGTCTACCTATTAATATCAGCTCAGATTCAATTTTTATGCAACTAGCCTCCCACTATTAGGTTTGCAGCAAGAGATTTATTATAAGGAGTAAAGATAGGATTCTGCCTTCTATTTTGGTAGTCTCACTGTGCTTAGCTGTTAATTAAATCTGGGAGCATGTAGGGATAATGTCAAGCACACAGACTGATTTAGACTCTGCTAAAAGAAGCCACACACTGCCTATGGAAAATAT
This sequence comes from Sylvia atricapilla, assembly GCF_009819655.1. NCBI lineage: Eukaryota > Metazoa > Chordata > Aves > Passeriformes > Sylviidae > Sylvia > Sylvia atricapilla. The sequence goes on from NC_089145.1 coordinate 27,234,168, forward strand.
ATGACAAGAATATAATACCCCAAACACTAGCATAATTGAAGAGGAATGGCTAACAATCTTTTACATTTACTACTGTCCTGTCACAGCTCAAGTTTCATTTCTATGAGTTATTTAGCCTGACCTGAAATATCACCTGACACTGAGCATTGCTGCTGTTTAGAAATAATAGAATGGATTGGGTTGGAAGGGACCTTAAAGATCATTTAGTTCAACCCCCCTGCCATGGGCAGGGACACCTCTACTAAACCAGGTTTTCACAATCCCATCTGACCTGGCCTTGAACACTTCCAGGGATGGGGCATCCCCAGTTTTTCTGGGCTACCTGTTTAGTGCCTTACCACTTTCTGAATAAAGAATGTCCTTCTAATATCTCCTCTAAGTCTCCTCTCTTTTAGTTTAGGACCATTACTCCTTGTGCTATCACTACCAATGCTGACATAAAAAGTCACTCACCCTCTTTTTTTAAAATCCCTTTAAATACCTGAAGGGAGCAATAAGGTCTCTCTGGAGCCTTCTGTTCTCCAGGCTGAACAACCCCAACTTTCTCAGCCTTTCTTCATAGAAGAGGTGCTTCAGACCACTGAGCATCTTGTAGCCTCCTATGGACTCACTCCAGCAGCTCCATGTCTTTGTTACGCTGTGTGTCCCAGACCTGGACACATTATTCCAGGTGGGGTCTCACAAGGGCAGAAGAGGAGAATCCCCTCCCTTCCCCTGCTGGCTATGCTGCTTTGGATGCAGTGCAGGATGTGGTTGGTTTTCTGGGCTGTGAGAGCACACTGACAGCTCATGTCCAGCTTTTCATCCACAAGAACTGCCAAGGTCTTCATGTGGGACCATAACAAAAGCCTTACAGAATTCCAGGTAGATGACATCAGTCAGTCTTCCCTTGTCAACCACTGCAGTCACTCCACCACAGAAGGACACCAGGTTGGGTGGACAGGATTTGTTCTCTAATGAAGTCATGCTGGCCTGTCTTGCATCACATCCAAGTCTTGCATGCCTCCACACTGCTTTCAAGAGGATCTGCTCCACAGTATTCCCAGGAACAGAGGGCAGGCTCACAAGTGTTTAGTTCCCTGGGCCTTCCTTTTTCCTCTTTTGAAAAATAGGAAAAATGTTTCCCTTTTTCCACTCACTGGGGAGTTTGCCAGACTGCCAGGACTTTTCAAACATCAAGGAGAGTGGTTTGACAACCACATCAGTCAATTTCCTCAGGACCCCAGGATGCATCTCATGAGGCCTCACAAGCTTGTTCTTATTCAGTTTCCACAAGTGGTCTCAAACCTGCTCTTCACTTACAGCGGGAGGGACTTCACTCCCCAACCATCACCTAAGCATGTTACCCAGCTGAGACTAATCTCTTACAATTCAAATTTTTGAGAATTCTTTAGGAAACTAAGGGATTTTCATGCTAGAATACTGCTTCAAATTTATTTGTCTTCATTCCATCCTAAATATAAACACAGAAATCTCTGTGCTATGCAATGGGTTAAAAAATAAAAATAAAAAATGAGCGTTATTTCAATAGGAGATTTTAAAACCATGTAAATTTTTCTCTGCCTCTCTTTGCAAGACTCACATCTCTGTTCACTGAGAGGATGATAACACTACATTGAACAGTATGCTTGTAGTATATATGCACAGAGAACACCTGTAAAACCTTTAAATAAAGTTTCTTGGGGACTAATAATAGACAGGAAAACAGAAAATCTCATGTGGGTTTTGATTGCTGCTGCTTCTACATTGTTTCTGGAAGCCAAGACAGTTTTTTTCATTTAAAGTTAACTGAGTTATATATATATGTATATATATAAACACGTCAAACACACCACACTTGTACAGGTACATCTCTTCCCTAAGGAATCATCCCTACACACTGTGATGCAGACACACTTTCAGTGCTATGAGGCAGAAATCCTCTCAGAGAAATCTGTGGGCTTGCTTACATTACTGTGCAAGAGAAAGATGAGTAACATGAGGTGAACTAAAATGGAACAAAATCACAACCTAAATGAGAAATTTAGATTAACAAACTTAGGATGGAGAATATGTGCTTGTGGAATTTGGGCTGCTGTCTCTGAGAATACTGGCCCTAGCATCTTTCATCTGTCACTAAAAATTAACTTCATAAAAAATGATCTTAGGAGGGTGTGATCACACTGCAGTGCCTGGAGAGCTCTCAAAGGAAGCACATGCTCGACGGTGTGATCACAGCAAAATGACAACGGTGTGATCTAAAAATAAATTGGTTCTTTGCTCTGAAGCTGCTTTCTCCCACAGATACCCAAACCAGAGCCTCCAGTTACTGCTTTTAGGGCTAGGCAGAGAAATAAACAATCTGTGGATGGCACTTGTTTTCTATACATCATGTCTGCATGTCAGGAAGGTAAGCTTGTTACCATGTAAGAAAGCATAAACAAATTACTTGATTGTAGGCTATGCATATGAGTAGACACCCACTCAAGTATTTTACTATACAAGTCCCTTCCCAAACATCTAGCAACCCTTATTATACATTGTCCAAGACAAGACTGGACCACAACAAATCACAGTTCAGATCCAGGAGTGCTAAAAAACGAGCCTGTGAACCTTTATCCAGCAGAGCATCATTTTGAGAGAACTAAGTCCTTTGAAAAAGTCCATCATGCAGTGGGCATAGCTGCAAATGACTGTTCTGAATCTGAGCAATCATCCATCTCTGCCTGGGCTCAGGAGCTCTGCCAGGTACACTGCTGGGCTTACAGCGCTCCTCTATGTCCTTCCCACAGACCTAAGAGCAAAGCAACTCATTTCCTCTGGTGTTCACTGAGCATCAATATGCCACTGGGGAAACATTTTCCCCCTCATTCAGCTGATGATGAGCCTGTAATGCTAATTTTGAGGAGAACTGTAATTGCATCCTGTGTGTTCTAGGTGCTGCCCTCATGCAAAACAGAGCTCCCATCCTCTTACAAAGAAAGCTATTTGTTTGTTGTGTATTACAAGTCACAAGGTACATACATGAAGGAATAAAATGGTTAACATTTTATTAACACTTAAAGTCCCCACTGAAAAAAGAGAAAGTCACATGGTAGCCTAAACTCTACATGTCATAAGGCATAGAACAGTATTTTTGCCTTATTTATATTATATTCAGAAGAAGGAATCCACAATCAAGATCAGAGTTTGGGGTTTTTTTGTAGGTTTTTTGTTTGGTTGGTTTTGCTTTTTTCTCAAGTTTCCTCTTTTAAGAGAAAACAAACAAACAAAGAACGGAGGAACACTTCGCACCTTTGACTCAGTAAGTGCTACCAAGAAAACCAGTTGCAACAATGTAGCTGCTTTCCTGTTTCCTCAACCGTGTTAGCAAGTCTGGACATGGCCATTCACCCAGACTCCGAAAGAACCTTGGTGCCTAATTTGAGAGGCAATTAATCCCTGAAGCAGCTAGATTAGGTGAGCTGTACCTGCATTCTCCTTTACCAAGCTGGTAAGCAGCTGGGTCTGAGATAGGCCATCCCAAAGTCCAAGGGAAGTGACCTGCATCAGAAGTTACTGCACTTACTGAAGAGCAACATTTGAGATCAACCTTTCCCTAAGTTCTTTACATAGTAGTGGCTACTTCCCCTTAAAAATGAGACAATTTTGGTTTTTGCCTGATATTCTTTTTGACATAAATACATAGAGAGACGAGGAAACAAAGCTCTACATCCTTGCTTGAAAATCACTTCAAATCATTCATCATACACCTATCAAATGCTACATTCAGAATAGACTGTTTACAAGCAGATTTGGAACAGGCAAATGATGCAAAGAAACAATCCCAACCCCAGCAATTCTGTGATGCCACCAAGCACTTAAACTCATGGAGAAAAGTATTCCAAAACCAAACAACTTCATGGTGTCAGGACACTTCACAGTGTATAAGAACCTGAAAATAGACCCAAAATATAAGCCTCGATTATCTCTCACCAGACAGAGAAAAAGCACAAAACTTCCAGAGATGACAAATTTGCTCTGGTTTGTTTTCGGGTTTTTTTGTTTTTGGTTTTTGGTTTTGTTTTTTTTTTTTTTTTTTTTTTTTTTTTTTTTTTTTTTCCTTTTATGAACCAATTAATTCACTGATAGGAACAAATATGAGTTTAAGTTAATGCCATACCAAAGACAAGTGACTTCATCCACCCTTGTTCCTCATCACAAGCACCTCTCTTTGCTCCCTGTAAGAGCAGAGCGTTTGTCCTGAAAGGCCAGAGTGAGGCTGTCCAGTGCACACAGGGCTGTGTAGCACACTGGCTCATCCTCACACTGCACCTTGGAAAGAATGGCTTTTCATGGCTGCTCCATCTGCAGAGACTGGGAATGCTCTGGCATTAAAGTGTGTGGTACATCTCTGAGAAGCCAGGATAAAGACATATAAGTTGCAAGCCAGTTTACAAAGGAGCTCCTGAAGGGCTTCCTAAGTACAATGTAGAAAGGGTAAATGTGGGTTTGTGTAGACACTTTCCAAAGTAACAAACAAAGGTGTTTACAAACTCACTCTGAGGTCTCTACAGGCAGAGCTAAAGAAACGCACCATCTCACTAAGCTCTTGTACTGATACTAGTTATTCGTAGTCCTGGGCACCCCATTCAAAGCTAACATTACCTTCATCAAAGCTTTGAAACTCAGTTTCAGATCACCTGCTCCTCTCCTTCCACCTGACCACCCAGCGCACCAGGCACTGCCCTCCCACATTACCTCCAGACCATTACCTCCTCCGTGCCAGGACAGGTCTCTGGATCCCTGGAGCCGCCGCCTTGCCTGCCTCACACTCCCTCAGGGATGGGAGACCCGCTCCCGAAAAGCTCCCCTTTCACAGAGAGGTCTGGCGGCTCTGGCGGCCTCGTTTGGCCGGGCCTCCCTCCCGGCTGCCCTCACGCAGCTGGAAGCGGCACCGGAGTGATGCGGAGCCGCACCCTCCCCTCAGCACCTGCTGGCACGGGAGCAGCGGCCCTCCAGGGGTGAGAGTCAGGGGCTACCAGAGTCCTAGCACCCACACACGCTTTTATTCCGAGTGCCAAAACTCTTGTTTCTGCAGTCAACAGCTCTGCTGCTTTTGCCTCGCACCCTGGGTGCTGAGGGAGCATGTGTGTGACCCCAGCGGGCTGGCCCGGCGTCCTGTCACACCGGCGCCTTCCCGGGCACTCCCTGCGCTCCCAGCCACAGCACCGGGACACAGCGCTGGCGGGCGCACCAAGTCCCGCTGGGATTAACTGCGTGTCAAAGGTACGCATGTTTCACCAAACTCATGGAGCATCTTCTTCCCAGCCTTCTGAGAAATAAAATTTTGCAGTCATATGGACTCTGGTTTTTCCTCTCCCCTGAACTCTTTTAACTGAAGGAAAAGATTAAAAAGTGGGAAATGAAAAATAGTTTAAAGAGCACGAACAGCACTAAAAAAGACTAATAGAGAATAGATATCCAAGTAGAGGGATCAGGAGACAGCCCAGAAGACAAAGTCAGCTCCTACCTTCTGCATGTGCCTGTGACAGGTGAGCACAAAGGTTGGAGACACTCTGCAGTCAGGTTCCAGAACCCACTTTCCAATCGTTCTTGTTGAAACAGTGGCACTTCAGCGCTCTTCTCTCCTGCTTCTGTTTGGTTACTAATCCTTACTGCACAGGAAAAGCAGAGTTGTATTTCATTTAACCCCTTCAGCCTCTCAGTTTCTTCAGAAGAGTTTTCACTTTTGCTTTGGAAAGCCAGTGCCGTAAGCACGCACACAGCCACGCCTGCCTTGGAATCGTTTCTAGCTTCTGTAGTCTGTGTGTGAGCACACACATGAGCTCTAAACTGTGCCTAAAGTTGTTGCAGGGGTGGAGCCCTTTGTAACTAGTTTTATTTTAGCTGTAGGCATCATATCAAAAGAGAGACAGCTATCCACAGATCCCTTCAGTATTCATTTCCATTAAGCTCTTAACTCTGAAAAAAAATATTTAACTTTACATTTACTTTAAAACTACAGCCTGAATCTCAGTTCACAAATAAGCTTTTGACAAAAGAAAATTTGAACTTAAATACAATTCACAGCTATATTTGGGTCTAGGCAAAGTTAAACAGACCCCTAAAATCTGAAAATAGCAGCAATTTGATTACAGACCTGAATTTAACCAAAGGCAATGGCAGCACAGGTTTCTCTATTTTTTCTTCTAATAAATGCCATGCAATTCAGAAATCCCCTGAAAACTCCCTTGAAGGAACAATTTAACAACATAAAAACTGTTAAAGGAAAAGGAATCTAGTTGGATGCATTACAAGGAAAAACTTGTGGTTTTAATCATGTGGATGCTAGAGAAAACATTGCATAACAACTTATGTGTTGCTGTTGTTTTATTTTGCAAACAGATAAATCTGCCCCCCGTTGATTTTGTCCTCTGCTTAGTATAAAACAAATAAATAATGAAATACAGAGACCACAGATCTAGAAAAATAGATTCTGGTCCAACAATTATAACAGCTACCAGCATTTCAGCCCTATTTAATATTATGACTGAGGTTTCCTAGATTATGAGAATAGCTTTAAAGTTTTAAACTTAAAAAACGTCAGTTTTAAACTTAAAGTTTGGGTTGGTCTTTTATGATTTGCCTTCCAGTTTTAGAGTTGTTTTTAATCAGTAGTTCATTTGTAATGATAAGAGACAGAACCTTGCTCTCCAAAGGAAAGATGAAGCTTCTACTTTCAGGTAACACCACGTGTTGGATCTTCCATGGAAGACATCAAGATGTGCAATGAAGTCCCCTGAACTAGTACCATTACTGTTTTCTTGGCCATGCTGCTGCTTTAGATAATCAAAATAATCCTTGCCAACTCTTGACATGCCTAGATGTGCACAGCTCCAGATGGAAGTTTCTAGCAGACTTGTAAATGCATCAGACACAGAAGCAATTTTATTCCAGGGATATGGCTCTCTTCATCCCTGCTGTTCAACCCCTGCCCTAGCAGCTAGCCATGAAAGGTACACACTACTTCAATCCTACCATTACTCATCCCACAGGGGACAGAGTTCAAGTAAAAGTCATATCTTTTCCACCAGCAAAAGCTGTTCTTTCCTGTCAAAGCTAACTCTGCCACAATAAACAAGGGTAAGCCCTAACAGGAAACCCAACACAAAATGGTAACACCTCCACCAAGCAGCAGGGGAACCACAAGATACTGAAAGACACAACACACTCTAATGGTGGTGCAGGTGCATGGCTACCCATGTTATCCTTGTGAGGAGAAACAAAAATTGGACATTGTTAATACTTAATTAACAATATAGAAATTATTGTCCTGCCTTTTTAGATTCAAATTTTCTTTTAAGAAAAATAAATTTGGGCTTTGTACCAAGCTGTGATCCCTCTTTTTGCATCAGAAAGTGGTTACATGAGCATGTACTTTTTTTTTTTCCATCTGTACTCTCAATTAGCCACTGGCTAATGCCATCCTTCAAGGTATCATGTTATATCCTAAGCTTCGTGATATTTGGTCAAACCAGCACCTGAACTCCTGGCCTTCTTATGAATAAACCAAACTTTCAGATCAGTTTAAAGCTTTTAGCCCACTGGCAAGAAAAAGCTTGAAATCCAGTCCCAAATGTTCAAAAACTAGAAGGCAAAACCCTCCACAACTGCAGATGAATTCATAAATACTCAATCATTAAAATGCCTCTCATGACAGTGGGACCCTGAATTAATGTGGATTTTTTTTTTAAATGCCAAGCTTAATAATGTTCTTGTAGTTCTTGTGTTCTTGTTGATAAACTACAAGGGAGTACAGAGACAGGGAAAATGTGACTGCTTAAGTTGGAATCCAGCCAGGATACATCCAAAAAACAGCTGTGCCTACTGCATTAAAGCAGATAATGTGTAAACACATCTGGATTAATTTTAAAATTTTAACCCCATACAGATTTAATAGATGAGCTCTTGAGATGCTGAAATAAAAAATAAAAAAAAAAAGAAGTGACAAGACTTTTACCACAACTAAGCAACATCAAGTAAATTTCTTTAATTAAAAAAAAAAATCTGCTTATACTTTCTGGTTCCAGCAGAGATGTGACAAAATCAGAAGCTGTTAGTGTAGGATTTGAGCTTTGAGTAGGATTCGAGGCCAGTGCTTACCTAGAAAAAGGCAATGCAAATATGAAGTAAACCTTTGCCCTGTGGCTTCACAGAAAGTTTTGCATATGTACCTTTCCTCTGGGAGAAAGGACATGATACTTGTGTTGAAATTGTTTTCATCACTTACCCTTTAGTGAAAACAAGATAATCCACTGATTCAAGACCATTCTCACCTCTTGGTAAGACACAGTCACTATGGAATGAACACAGCAGGACCACATAGGTCTGTCCAGTGGCTAGCCTGGCATCTGGGTGCCCCTAATGAGGTCGAGAAGAAACAGTTGAGATGAATGCACAGTGAATGGATACTGCTGAACACAACATCCCTTCTAGCCTGATCACTGAAGTGCTTTTGGCAAGGACCAACTTCTACGGGAGCTGTGGCATTGGAATTTCAACAGTTACATACATGGCCAGAGGTCACCAGTAAGACTGCACTTTCTCTTTTGTTATACCTTTGATGGGAATAAACTACCAGATTTCTGCCAGAGGCCATCTAAAGATCTGCATGCTTTACTGGACAGGGCTCCAGTCTAACTAGTTATGGCTGTCTAACACTTAGAGCACTGTAGCACTTACCTGGTCACCAGATGCCCACCAAGATGCTCTATCACTCCTCATCCTCAACATGACAGAGGGAGAAAAACTGATGGAAAATTTTGTCAAACATGCTAAATACAGGAAGATTATTCACTGGTTACTGTGATGGGCAAAACAGACTTGATTTCAGAGAAATTAATTACTGAGAAATAAAACCAAAACATCTCTGCTTCTTCCCCAGGAGGAACTTAACACCTGACTCTTCTAACTCCTGTCCTCTCCCCCTGAGCAGCAACCAAAAAATTGAGACAAGACTCTTAAAGCCTCCAGAAGAGAAGCTTGGGCATTCATGCAAGGAAGAGAAGAATCTGTGTTCAGTTTGGTTTCAAAATCTGAACCTCCCAGGAGACTACTGTGATCAGAAAACCATGGCATAGTCACATTACAAACTGGTGTTCTTGATCGCTCACTTCACCATTTAGCCAAAGAGCAAGGACCTGGGGTGTTGTGATTATGGCTGGGTCACATGCCTAAAAATGGGATGTGTACCTTGCTTTGCTTTCAGAATAACATCCAGTTTCTTAGATAAGACCAATGGCCTAATAAAGGGAAATGGACAACCATTACATTTAGCCTACTACTTGCATTTTACCCAGGGGATGTGTTCAAATATTTCTGAGCACAGGATAATACTGACCAGTAATCTAACATCCTAGGTGAATGTGTTGATGGCTGAATGAGAAGGTAAAGAAATAAAGGTCTGTGGGATGTCAAATCAGGTCCGCTGCTACTGGGGCATTATGTCTCTCTTTCCACCACCTGCACAAGGGTCTGAAAACTGGAAGCTTCAGCTTACTCTGAAACCAATAATCTTTTAAGATACTGATTTTTTTACTTATTATTTTTTTAAGAAATGACAGTAAAGTAAGTTTTGATTCAACCTGAACAGAGCTTTTTTCAAACTTGAATAGTCCACCAATAACTCCATTCTTCCTGGACTCTCACTCACTATTGCAGGATAGGCATGTCATTTAACCCTCTGAATGACAGTTTCTCAGCATACAGAACCGATCCTGTCAACCCTTCAGGAAAAGCAGCTCAATTTCAGGTTCAGGAGACATTACAAAGTCCTTAAGGAAGGGTGGAAAGTGTATTACACACCAATGGGCTCTGCTGTACAAGTTAACTGCCTCAAAGCCTGTAATCATCTTGCAGTATCTCTTGCACTGGTTTATCTCTGCTGCAGGGGCCTGACCACATATGAACCCTTTCAGGTGCTGAGGACTGTTGCAAAAGAGCTGACCTGTACAGCTTTTGTATAGCTACATCTACAAGCAGAGCTGATTTTATTGTGGTTTGCCAGCATGCAGCCACTGAAGTCAGCAGTGCAACAGAACAAAGAGGTATCAGCTTCATTCCTACCTAGTCTCCCTTCTTGGACACTTTCACATAACGCAGCTCAGAACTGTGGAAACCAATGTAGTCATCAGTATTTTGCTATAATCTGCTCCAGGAACAGAGCTACTCACAGGCACATTGGTCTGGCAGGATTCTCTTCTCTTAGCCCCTTCTTGACAACTGAGCCAATTCCTGTGCTGTGCTCTCCAAGAGAGCCTTCAAATAAATTTACTCTTTGTATTCAAAGAATTAGATACCTCTCTTCATCCATTTCCAAGATGAGTGAAATGGCAAGCCTGTCACTTCATATTTATTTTGATTCTCACCCAAATCAGGCGAGACTTTTATTCAGGCCGGCTTTCTAAACAAGCTGATAGCGCTACACCAACTTTCAGTTCTTCATCCTTAGGCCGTTTAAAGAAGAAAAGCAGCATGTAATGATAATGTCGCTGTTCAAAAAGCAAAAAACAACTTCAAAGGGCTGTGACTAATTCTGTGCAAACTTTGTTGTGAAAGGCACTCCAGTACACTGTACCTCAGGATACAAGTAAAGGCACTATTCCATTGCTAAGACCATACTTGGATACACAAAGATTTGCCTGTAAAAAAACCCAGAGGAATTACATGCAATGGAATGAACATTGTTTTTAAACCAGCCCAACTACTCCTGAGTTTAAGTCATGTAAAGGGAAACCAGGATACAACTGAGTCTATTGGAAGGGAAGTGGTATTAATTTTTTCATTGGACAGCACATCTAATTTTTCTGATGTCCCACCCCAAATCTTAGGTTATTTACAGGCAATCATTCTAATAGCTTTCCGTAAAAGTAGACACTTTGAATCCTGCTAATTATTAAGAAACTGATCATAAGGACAATGCAATCCCATTTTCTTTTTCTGCATCATAGATTTAAATATTGCGTAGGGCAAACTTGGCAGCCACACAGAGAATCTCATTTAGAGAGATTAACCTGTGAACACAGAGAGATCTGGAGGGTCTCTGTTTGTCCACTCCTTGATGCACAGGATTTAAACAGGAATAATTATGTTCAGCAGGCATAAACACACACACGCTCAAAAAGTAACATACACATACACTAAGTGAGGCAATGCCTTATTGAGAACAGACACTCCCTCAGTTGTTTTCCTTTTATTTTGGTTTTACATTCTAATGATATGTAAAAAGTAGAAGAAATCACAGGTGGTAAGTAGATTTGAGCTAGAGAACTGATTTCAAGGGAAAACATTTTTTTGTTCTTATACAAACAAATATAGTGATTCATGTTGATTTCTTGTGCTCCCCAAGCTGTCACTGGTGAGAGAAGGGTCAAAGCTGGCCATTTGTATTCAGATAACATTTGAAAACATAAAGGACAGTCTCCAAACTCTCAAATGTTTTCTCCAATCTGCTCCACCCAAAATAGCAAAAAAATGAAAGTCTAAATCACACATATTTAACAAAACATGTTATCACATGAAACAAACCCAGAAAAACCTGTTCCCCATGGATGCCACACAAACATCAGCCCCTTGCCCAAAGCTCAGTCAAGATTTGAATTTCCAAAGGCTTTGGACTAGGCATAGACTGACGTGGCAGAGAGGAGGGCAAAGAAGGAACACTAACCAGCTAATTCTAGGCCTGATCTCAGTATTTTGTAATCATTAACAAAACTATAGCTATTTTCCCCATGGCTGGACTGAGGCCTAGGGGAAAGTCTTGCTTGAACTATTCTGCCCTGCCCAAACCTTTAGGGAAACCAAAGCAGCCAGGTTTCCTCTCCCTCTGAGCTGACTCCCTTTCCCCCCACCGAGTGCACCTGGGCTCCTGGTGCCACACACCCCCTGAGGCCCTCAGCAGTGGAAACAGCTTCTCTGCTTCTCAAAAGCATTAGCCCTTGCTGGGAATAAGGAGCTTGCCAGGCAGAGATAACAATACAGCAAAGCTTTGGAGGGAAAAAAGAAGCTGGCTACCTCACAGCCAACATGAAGAAAGATCCTCCTGGAACTATTCCAGCTATTCTCCTTTTAAACATTCAAGCTTTTTCTCTCAGCACTCTTTCCACACTCCCCCCAGAGATCTCATGCTATTCATGGTGGAGTCTAAAGTCACCTGCTCTTAGCTAGGCTTGGCACTGACTACCACAAATGCTGCTTAGAAGACACAGAAGCAAAGAGAGAAGTTGAAAGCAAGACCTCTGACAAGCAATTCTCACCCCCACGCCCACATACATTTATCCCTCGTAATTCCCGGTCCATTTGTACACATTACTTCCGCTAAAGAAAAGTAAATCCGGTGCCAAAACATAGCTCTTTGGTTAAAAAAACTGTTATATTCAGCAGAGGCTTTAACTCTAGCATACTAAACACAGAGTCATTAGGATTTAACGCTATTGAAATGGAAATCGAGACAGAAACCTTTCCAGTTCTTATACTTCACTTTGGAATTGGAAGAGGACAACACCAACTGTAATTGCATTAAAAGATCCTCTGGAACAACATGTCCTTGATAGAAAGTACTTGGAAGCATGAGGCACGACATAAGCTCTTGCTGATGTCTTCCAGCACCAGGCAGCAAGGAAGCTGACACCCTACTAAGGGCAGCATTACAGCCTGGCTGTCCAGCAGAGAAAAGTCAGCAACAAAACAGAGCAACAGGGGCTGTCAAGACGATGATCCTTCTCTCCATCTCAGCAGACTCTCGCGGCACAGCTCTCTCCAGCGACTCAAGGCAGTGACAGTTCTTTTCCCAGGCTCTGTCCTTGTGCAACCCCTACAGGGCATGACAAGGTGCCCAGATCCTGGCAGCTGTTTCCATATGCCTATGGCTCAGATCTCTGACAAGGGATTCTGGAATGAGATTTCTCTCCCAGCATAATGAGGTCTTTAGTCATTAACAAAGAACCTTCTGAGGCAGAATTCCAGCTGAGCCTGAGATCTTGCCTCCACAGAGATGATTTTTTTCCCAGCACACAGGTTTAGTCTGAGGAGAAAGGGAAAGGGTTGCTTTTACCAATCCGGGGATTTTCAGTTGCAGCAGTTGAAGGTTTCTGTTTACTCTTAGATCAGGGTAAGAAATCTCTGGCATCTCCTCCTTGCCACTTCACAGCTGCCGGTTGAGCTTCTGTGCTTGCCGCTCCTTTGCCTCAAAGGCAAACTTGGTGTCCTGTAGCTGGGCAATGGCCTCCTTGGCCTCCTTCAGGTCCTGACAGATGAGCTCATACTTCTCTGTCAGCTCCCTGTTCTCTCGGCGCAGTTCCTGTACCACCTGGTTCACCTCCTCTGTCTGCTTGGTGCAGTGGATCTTCAGCTGCTCGACCTCAGAGAGCATGATCTCCATGTTCTTGACCAGTGACTCCAGTTTCTCTCTGGACATGGTGTCAGGATCAGTTCTATTCAGCCTGCCTAACCCAAACCCAAAGGGGACAAAGAAAGCCACCCTGTGCAACATGCACCAGGACGTCTGGCAATCACAGTCTTGTGGTGTCTTTTTATACTCCCTGCTGCTCATCCTCCTCCCTTCCTTTTCCTTCCCCAAAGTGTCTCTAATCTTCTTTGCTTGGTTAATCTACTTATTTTTATTGCGTTGTAGAAATCGACTGAAGGGCTGACAGCCCTGCAGTAACACATGTGCTGTGCAGCAAAAGCCAGAGCAATAATGAGACTCTGTGCAGTCCGTCCACAGAAAAACAGCTTTCATCTGAAGAATTCTCTTGGGAGCCCCTTGCAGTACCCATTAAAGTACAAAGAAACCTCTTCAAGCCAGACACCTACTGCAGTCTTGTGCACCCAGTCCCGTGCACCCAGTCCCAAGAGCACAGCCTGACTTTTATCTTACATATATTAAGGTAAGCAAGCTTACAAAAATACAAATCATGTATAGGCAAAGAGAACTAACCTCAGTTTCTATTCCTCTCTCCTAATCTTATGTTTGGGCAAGATGGAAAGAACAAAATATAAAAATCCTGGTTTGTTTTTTTTTTTTTTTTCCCAAGAGAAGCTCTATCCAATAACAAATGCTGCAACAGTTCCATCTTCTACTGAAAGCAGTCACAACCATTAGCTCAATCAATGTCAACTGCACTTATTGGGCAATGTACCACTTGAAGGTGGCTTGTGTTGTGTTAGAGACATGCAGGCTAGAAATTTTAAACCCTGGTACTACTTCCCTCCCTTCCACTCCACCAGTAGCACTGGCCCCAGAATTCACAAAAAATTTACTCCTGTACACACTTGCCACCCACAACAGGGTGGCAAACGGCTGCTGAGCACTACAGAATGTGTGAGAACCAGGACTGAGACATGCCAGTCTCAACACCCTGATTACTCAGGTCACATCACACAGCAGGGTGATCCCAGCAGCCGCAAGGGATTAAGTGAGTCTGGCCGACTTTCTGAAGTTTGACCCAGACTTTCTTATGTATCCAGTTAATTAATGCACTTGCCTAGACAATAAGAATCCTTAATTAGCCAAGTATCTGATGTAACAATATCACCCTTGAGAAATTAATTTGTCTGAGGTGATGCCGCATGTGGCTCCCCAGGAAAAAACTTACGCTCTTTAGCACAGATTGTTTGGCCAGGGGGCACGGACCATGGCAGAGACAAAAACACAGGTTTGCCCTTGGGAGAACTTGCAAACTAAGGACAGAAAAGCATGTCTCTCTCCTTCCTCCCCACATCAGGAACATTTCCTTCAGGCTGAGTCTGCACCTTTTCAGAAGCCTTCAAACTGTTCTACATACCCACAGAAAGGCAGAGTCTCATTTGCCACACAGCATATAGACGTGGATCTGTGCTCACTGTATTACCCTCACAGAATTACATTCCAGTACACAGTATTGCATAATGGCCTTTACTCTTGCATGCTGCTTGGCAATTCCAGTTTCCCTTAAAAGAACCCTGTAGTGCCATCACATACATTCAATACCAGACTGAGAAAGAATACATGTGTTCATTGCAGAGCTCCCCCAAATATATTTTTCCTTCACTTTTCTCCACAAAATGTTGCTTTTTTCAGCTAGAGTTTCTGATGCTTCATGCCACAACTCATTGCCCCTTCTTCCCTGCTAGGCTCAGAGAAATAAAGCTCTTTCTTCCAGGAAATTTTACATCTCCAGCATTGGATGAAAACACTGCTGGATGCTGTCCAAGCCCTGACAGTGTTCAAAGGCCTGGGACTTCTCACAGCTGGAGGTTAAAGAGTTGCTCACAAAGCCAGCCATCCTACTGCCTCTCACACAAGTGCACCAGCAGACCCCTCTCATCCTGGCAGATGGAGCACTTTGCACCACACTTTGAAATGAGCAGAGCGACATCCTTCAGATGAAAAGAGAGTGGGAGAATCTAAACATAATTAGAATATGTCCTAAAGTCCTTGAAGAAACATTTGCACTGGCTGTCAGCCCAGATCCCACGTGATGCACATGGCACTGGAATAGGCTGGAACATGCTGCAGCATTACAAAACAGCAGGTCTTCATTAGTGAGGAATCTTCCCTGACTCCACAACTGTACGCGCTGCACCCAAACAGTTTAAATCACGCAGAATTACAATGATGCACAAAGGGAGTGCCATAGAGGCCATCTACTTGGGTATTAGTAATTGATACATCATCTCTCACTGTCTTACTCTCAAAATTATTTAAGTTGCCTTGGATACAGACAGAATCTTGGCAACAGAAAGAGGGTAAGAGACACTATTGAAATAACAATGTAAAATGAAAACAAGGAATAGCATAGAGAGGAGTTTCTACAGAGATAAGAGAATTGTTACTATGCTTGGTTTGATTTAAAATATGATTTGATGAAATAAGAAGTAGGAATTAAAAGTGTGCTCACAAAAATCGCAGTGGGAGGATGATGCAAAAATCAGTAGACCTGCTGTAGTTTTTTACCGTTAGTCACTGCTGGACTCCACTTTTGCAGACTAACTGGAGGAAGAGACAAACACCAACAGTGAATTCGGCTGGGGAAAAGTGCAGAACAGCATACCTGAGAAAAACAATTCAAACCACAAGAATTCAGTGCACCTGGACACACAGCAAACAGCAGTATTAGGAGTGTTGGGGAAATAGCATGTTAGGACAGAAATTAGTGACAACTTAGCAGGGGAAAATAATAAAGCACTGTTACACTGTGTTACATAGAGGCAGTGCAGTGCAAGGGAATGAGGTTGCTCCGGCTTCTCCCTCCACCCTGCTGGAGGGAAAATGTAATGTTTTTTTCTGGACTTTTGTCATAAAAGGACCAAGAAAAGTTTGAAACTTAGACAAGTGTTCAAAGATGCTGATATCAAAAAAATGTGAACTCAATGAAACAGGTTTAAGAAGAAGGATTGAAAACTACATGGCAAGGTATTTCTAGGACTATTTTGCAATCATGTCCAGGTCCTCTGCATGTTCTAGGAATACCAGCTCAGCTGGAAGAATATTTCTGTAATTACTAAGGGCCTGACTGTGCAACTGTAATTTTGAAAACAGCAATGATTTCTGTGGTCTCAGCCAAATGGTGCCTCTCTTGTTATTTCACAGCCATATTAAATCAGGCAAAATTAGTGTTAAACTTTTCACTACAGTACATGCTACATTGAGAGACACCATTGACAAATCTATCAGCTCTTTTGTGCATGTTCTTTCTCTGTCCCACCTTTCACTCTGCGTCACATGGGTTTGAGTTATACGAAAGACGGAAACACAGAACTAGTTAAAAACAAAACAGGGGAGCAACCACTGGGAACACCCACTCCTCCTCTTGTGGATGGCAGGAAAATTGTAGAAAGTAGCACTGGTAAAAGTGAAACTTCTTGTGCTTTTCCATAATGGTGGGAGCTACATCATCTGACTACAACACCACGCTCAACTATGCTGGTTTTAGCACTAGAAGCAAATGGCAGTATGAGGCTGCCAAGCTGAGGATGGTTCATGTGAGACATACTTGTGCTTCTTCACAGGTCTCTGAGCCAAATAGAATCCACCACTCCTCTCACTCAGAGGCACACACAAGCAGAAATGCAGTTTTCCCATCACGTTCATACCTCTGAGAGTCTGAGAAGGAGACACAAAAATCATACTCTTTCAGTATCTGTCTGCAAGCAGATGTGTTCCAGTTTCTAGTGTATTTAACAGGGGCCTAGGGAACATTTGAGGAAAAAATCATTAAGCTACCTCACTCTCTCTTTGAAGTTTTCCCAGCAATGCAAGAGGGACAATTCACTATCCTAGAATTTTAAATGGGAAGAATGGCTTTCAAATAACTGCTCAGGCTGAAAAATCAAGCCACTTGGTACAAACCCTGCAAAATAAAGCTTCACATGCTTTATCTTCTCAGGCACATACTTACTGTATCTTCTAGCTTTTCCAGTCACAGACACGAAATTACAATGCAACATTCAACAGTTGGGGGAGACAGCACCATAGTCCCTTAGTAGATAGCTTAAGGTTATTATCCCCACCTAATAATGGTCACTATTTTAACAACTGATCCTTTTTAAAATACATATAATATGCCACTAACTGTAGTGAAAGCATTAGAGCCCTCCAATCTGTTTTTTGTTGCAGCCTTTTCATTTATCCCTGATTTATCTCCAGTGGTACATCTAGCAGCCAGTGTAGCATTTGCAAGCTCTGTGCTTCACCATCTAGGAAGTCTACTTGGGTAAATGCATTTTATACAAAATCATTACAAGAAGAAGTATAAAGAACTCTCATCTCTATATTCATAGTAAAACCACTTGAAAAAACAAAACAAAACCAAAACATAAAAACCCACTAAAGAGCAAGCAGCACCTGGAGGCACTGACCATTTCCACACCAGAGTGGGAAACAATTGTCTCTAGCTATTCAATTTGTTTCTAATAAAAGACAAACACCATTGTTCCATTTGTCAAAATACTCAGCACTGTGTAAGACATTGACGTAATGATGATCTCATCCTGCAGAGTTCAGAGACTATTGATAAAATCTGCTCTCCTATTAAAACAAGAAATTTAATTTTTGCCACTAATATAAGCAGTAACCCTATCTCATGCACTTTGGCAGAACTCAAGTTTAGCTGCCCATAAAACTACATGATTTACAGATTTTGATCTAAAACACTGCACCAAAAGGATACCTACCAAAATTGTGATCAAAATCCTTGACACAAATGAGAATAATATGTTTCAATAGTGTAGGTGTCAAGAGAGGCATTAATGGATACAGACTTAACTTTTTCCATTCTGCCTCAATCTACTCATTGGCCAGATCAAAACAATAAATTCAGCATAATAACAGATCAGTAAAACAAAAAGTTTATACCTTTGACAGAGTTATTCCCAAACTGGGTTGATTTCTCCTTAAGAAATCAACCTGGTAACAAAAATACCAAGTAGTGACAGGTGACTTACAAAACCTTACAAACCCCCCCCCCGCCACCCTTTACTAGGATTTTTACCATCTAAGAAGAGGAAGAAACTGTTCCCACATGTTTATAAATGTTATAAAACTATTTAATATTGGAGGTGAAAAAATTACCAAAGCAGGACAGCAACGAATCCTTCAGATTAAAGAAAAGAGAAAAAAAAATTTACTATTTTAAAATGTTAAGAATGTTTCAAAACAAAAGCTCTTCCTAAAAGAAGAAATGGTTTTATTCAGAGTGTCAAACTGGAAAATTTACAAAGCCCCTCTAAACATTAACACGAGGAGTTCTGCTGGGAAGACATGCTCCATGACACTTAACCACATTTCTGGAGAGGAAACTACACAGGATATCTCCTGGGAACCACAGGGCATTGTCCAAGGGGCTTTCAGCCCCACACCAGCCTCCTTGGCCTGAGGGGTGCTCCCTCTCCATAGAGCCTGCAGTCAACGCTGTGAGAAGGAAAGGAAAAGAAGGAGGAAACACCTTCCCTGTTCCTTAGAGCAGACTGGTGCCTGCCAGAATGCCCACTGCCTGCACGGGCAAATCAGATGCACAGGATTCAAATGATGGTCTCATAAGTCAGTGTGCAACACACCCCGAGGAGTAATTAGATCTGATGACAATACAACAGTCAATGGTTTGCCTAATACATCTTTCCATGTCATGTTGAATTAAGGGTTGCTAGAAAAGAGGGGAATGAGCAGAAAGCAATTATCCATAATCAAACTTTATAGAGGGGTCTATGTATATTTTAATGTGCAAATAAATAATCTTAGAAACATTCGTTCATTTATTCTGCAGTGTGATTTTTTCCTAAAGACTGAGTGCCCATCCTGACAGAACATGCAGACTTCAGGAAAACAAGTAAAAATTCCCAAACTGTTGCTATTATTCAGTACACATGAACTGAAATACTGGTTCAAAGAAAAGAAAAGATGCCCACTGATTATTTGCAGGACATGGGGTTATGCAATCCGGTCCTGTAACCAGACTATACCAAATAAACTGGCAGTGCCGCAGATGTCAGTAATTATTGAGAAATTTGATCTGGTGAGAAGAAAGGCCCCTTTTAGTTCTAGATACATGTGAACAAACACTCACGTCATTTTTGGTTCAGGATGCCAAATTCTATTATAATGATTATTTTGACATGACTTTTAAAAGTCTTCTTACCCAGCTAAACCAATCTCCAAAACACAACTGAAGAACTTTTCACTTGTCTGCAGACTTCTCTTGACTGCCTGTTGTACATTTAAGAATAAGTCAATCTGCATTATCCAAATACATGAAAAAAGTTTTAATTGTGTTCACTATTCATCAAAAGTACGACTCGGTGTTGATTCAGAAGCCTCAGAGACTGCAAGGAATGGAAGCATTCAGGATGAAAGGACTTCCTCAAAAAGGATGCTTTTAAATTATAGGAGAAGCAGGATATCAGCAAGCCCTTGCTGAGGAACTACCTAGGAACAGTTCCATTTAACCATGACAAGTTGTCAATGCAGAAACACTGGTATAAATGAAGACTGGCTTCTCAGATGACTGTTCTCCTACCAGCTTGTCATAAAATCAGTCTCTCAGCAAATCT
The DNA here is from genome assembly GCF_009819655.1 of Sylvia atricapilla. Classification (NCBI taxonomy): domain Eukaryota; kingdom Metazoa; phylum Chordata; class Aves; order Passeriformes; family Sylviidae; genus Sylvia; species Sylvia atricapilla. The sequence continues at coordinate 27,254,214 of NC_089145.1, forward strand.
CAAACTATCAAAGTAGACAAAAAGCACTAAAATTTCCAGGGGCAACAAGTAGCATCTCCTCAGTACTGTATCCCTAGCTCCCTGTCACATAAACAGCCTTGACAATCTTTAAGCAGATTATGTACACAACAGCTTCATCTCCAGAGGAAGTGGGATTAAAAGGTTTATTGCTACTATGACAACAGCCAGGTTCTGCTGTTCTTAAAATAGTTTTGAAACCTTAGCAGTGACTGGAAATGCATACATGCCTCCCCTACAGGATTCATCATGTACTAAATACAGCTCTCCAAAAAGAAATCATTTTATAACAGTCTACTTTTTTCAAGTATATATTTTTATCATGCTCTTTAATCCCTTGTTACGAGCACTATGAATAGAAAGCAGTAAAAAAGGCACAGTGCTGTCATGTGGCTGTGATTACAGCTTTAGAAGTGATTATTGCTGGGTGCTGGCTGTAGACACCAGGACAGGCACTGCCCCCAAACAATAATCACTCCCTTGCAGCACCTCTGCACTGTGGGGTCTCAACAGGCCTCTATCTGCTCCATGCTGCCATTTTTGTCCTTACAAATATTCCCCTTGATGCCCACAGGTATGCTGTTATGTCTACGTCTGAATTAATTCCTCCCTCACAGGAATAACTGGAAGTACAATTTGCCACACAATTCATCACCAAACTGTATCAGTGAGGCCGAGGCAGGCATGTAAGTGTGCCAATAACTACATGGTAGCAGGACCCTCTTCACTTGAGCATGCTATTGTATCAGTGATTAGCGTTTTGTTGCTGAGGATGGTTAAATGAACCATTGATTCAATCAAATATGCAGCTGCTACACTCGATGAACATCCAGCTGTGCTCTGAGGCATTCTCCAAGTACATTCATGCTGACTTGTACAACAAAGCCAGCAAGAAGTACAATGTTTAATTCTGACAGCAGCATCTGACCCAGATCAAAGTGGGTAATCCTTATCTAACACTACTGAAATCAGAAAATTAATATGAACACAGAAGTCTATTCATTATTACAGTCAGTTTAGATTAAAAGCATATTTCAAACCAAAGAAAAATCAAATTGAATCCAATTACATTGGTACTATCCACCAATGTCACTTGATACCAAACTGAAATCATCTTTCCTAAAGCATATCATGATTTAAAGAGAAGAAAAACAAATACAGGTTGTAAAACTCAGGACGCAATTGATTGTTTCCATACCTAATTCTCAGTTCTGTTAGTTCCTCCCAATGAAGGCAGATGCTTTTTTCTATAGAGTCCACAAACTCCCGGACTCTATAATGTGGCCTTAAACATAACTTTAATTATTTCTTGGTAAATAAAAAATAGCTAGCTGTAACTGCTACAGACAAAGCTGATGCTGTCAATCAATAAAGCAATCTTATTTACCTATCCCCAAAAGATTACATTAAAAAACGGAAGTATGAAAACAGAGGGGTAATTAAATAAGCATATTAATTTGTAGCTCCAAGTTGAGTATTCAGCCTAAGATAAAATTATACTATGTTGCAGCTGATCAGACCCCAGCAGGTACTGATGCATGAGGTCACTCTTCCCCAGACAGAGGGCTTTGTATCTCCCTTGTTAAACTTCCTGAGATTGCTTTGCATCCAGTTCTCCAGCCTGTTGAGGTCCCTCTAAATCACTGTATCGTCATCTGGTCTATCAGCCACTGCTTCCAATTTTTGTATCATCTGCAAACTTGCTGAGGGAACACTCATTTTCATCATTCAAATCATAAATGAAAAAAGTGAACAGCACTGACCTCAGGACTGAACCCTATGATCTACTAATATGTATACTAATTATACTAACCCTATGATATACTAAATATATACTAATGATTTGCCTCCAACTGGATTCTGTGCTGCTGATTCCAAACTCTGGGCATGAGCACCGGGGCAGTTTTCAGTCTGTCTCACTATCCCCTTATCTAACCTATACATCATCTGCTTGTCTATGGTGAGGTTATGGGAAATGGTGTGAAAAGCTTTACAAGAGTCCAAGTAAACATCATCAACTGCTCTCCTCTCATTGAGCAAGATAGCCAGCTCATTGTGGAAGGCATGCATTGTGACCAAGCATGATTTTCACTTGATAAATTCCTGCTAGTTACTCCCAATCATCCTCTTGTCCTTCATGTACTTGGAGGCGCTTTCCAGCATGATTTTCCACGTTAGCTTCCCAGAGACTGGGGCAAGGCTGAACGACCCGTAGTTCCCCCGTTCTTCTCTACTGCTCCTCTTGAGGACAGGACTTATATTTGCTCTCTTCCAGTTGGGTCTCCTAGCTGTCGTGACAATTTAAAGACAATTGAGAGTGGCCTTGCAATGAGGCAATCAGCCATCTCTCTTAGCACTAATGGATGCAACCTGTCAGGCTTCACACACTTAAGTACATCCAGCTTGTCTGCAAGCTCCCTAAGCTGACTTCTTCCACCAAGATCATCTACCTTGTTCCAGACATTCCCTCTGGCCTCAGTGATATGGGATTCCTAAAAGCCAGTCCCACCAATAAAGACTGTGGCAAGGAAGGCAAAAAGTACCATAGCCTTCTCCATGTAATTTGTCACAAGGTACCCTGTCCCATTCAGCAGGGGTGGGGGAGAGGGGCACCTTTATTTCCCAGGTCTTCCTTTTGCCATTATATAATGGTAAAATGTCTTCCCATAATTGTATAATGTCTTCCTTCTTCTTGCCCTTTACATTTCTAGCTAGATGTAGTTCTAGAGGGGCCTTTGCTTTCTTAACACTATCCCTGCAAGATTAGAAAACAACTCTGCTCTGTTTGGGTCATCTACCCCTGCTTCCACCTCTTCTCCACTTCCTGTTTGGGCTCAGGAGATCCTTGCTCATCCACACAGGCCTCCTCCTACCTGTGTGTAAAGTACTTTACTTTCCACTTGTCAGGATGGACCTCTCTTTAGTTCTTTCATGCAGACACAAAGGTTAACTCCTCCCAGAAAAAAATTCTTCAATCAAAGTTAGTCAAACAAATTTTAACTTTGCAGTGAATACTTTTCCAAAACAATGAAAATACCCTCAAAGCTCTGTTTCAATCACATTGATAAGAAATCAATTCCAAAATGACAATACACAACACTGTTCATGAAATGTTTTCTTTCTGAACATCCTATGTATTTTGCGTGGTAGTCTTCATTGTGCCAGCTGGTGTTTCAGTATAATCTCATTTTTTGTGCCTTAATTATACCTTATGGGTGCTTTTGCAACAGCTTTGACTGACTCTTTAGAGATACACAAAAAGTAGCTTTTAGAAGAAAGTAATTCCACAAAAACCAGTTGAAGCTCTATTGCTAGGAAATACAGCGGCTCCTTAAATGCCTTAAGAAAGGAATCTTACTCATTAAATGTTGAATAAAAATAACCACAGTGCTTATGCCTCCAAGAGCTTTAAGTGATGGATTTAAAATAATGTAGTAAAGGCAAGATGAATCAGGATCCATGCAACTTTTATTTTAATAATTAGACAAATACAGGAAAATTTGCAATAATTATCAAAACTGTATCTTATCAAGAACCGGAAAGGTGTTTAAAAAACATTCACATTCAATTCAGGTTATGTACAAACCAGTGTCTGTAAAAAAGAAAACAGCAAATGCTTTGAGTGTAAAAGAATTTCATTCTAGTTCACGTTTCAACATTTCCAATGACCAAGTTACCACTGAGATGCAATCGCAGTGCAGTCATGTTCCACAGTCTATTAAACTTGTTTCAACAGCATCGTCAGAAGTAATTTTTTGAATAAAGCATTTTGGTAAGTTTTGTTGAACAGTACCATCCACCCAAAATTTACTTCTGCATGTTTAATCCTTGGCTGTACTAATGGCACAAGAGCTGTCCTCTACAGGTCCAGAGTACATGAATTTGTACCTCCATAGGTGCAGATACATATCTATATCTGAGAAGCACCAGCCCCCCATGCCTGAAATAGCCTGTTTCTGCTTTGTACATTGAGGAGATCAGCCATTTTAGTGGAGCACAGCCCTTGATGTTTTTTGGCTCAAAGAAGTCATCACCTACCCATCCAGAACTATCCTGAGTGTGTTGTAGTATCACATTCTTACACCTTCAGGATGCACCTCACACAGATGACATTTGAATTTAAGTGTGACTGTAACAGCCCTACACAGCTACAACAGTACCCTAAGGCTTCGCTAAAACCAGCTTCCAGAGTCTCTTTCTTTGCCCTGGATTAAATCCCCCAATAGAAGGGGGAAAAAAAAAAAAAAAAAAAAAAAAAGAGAGAGAGAGACAAATGCAAGTGCCTGGATTTTAGGAAAACTATTATGTCTTCTTATTTATATATTGAATTGAATCTTAACCAAAGAAAGAGACCTACAGATGTAAGTAGAATGGGGAGAGAAAGCTATTGTGATAGCCAGTTTCAAAGTATTAACACCGGAACAGCCACACAACAGTTATCAGTCGATCTGCCTGAGCACAGAAGGGATGAATCTACTACAGTTACAGCATAGTTCTTTCGGTGCTACAGTCTAATTTGCTGTCATTAACATACTAATTTAATAATAATGGAAACTCTCTCAAAAATGCAGACTACTTAGGAGAAATCTTTCAGTTACAACAATCTAACCAAGGTGAATCATGACCTCAAATTAGATCGATGTTTCAAGACAAAGTAGAGAAAAGTGACACAGTCTTCACACTTGTGTAGCAACAACCCAAATGCAAACAAAACTTACTGGCACCTTATTTGGACCTCCGCTCTGAGATAATCCTTAGCTGCAAGATCTCATCTGAAACATAAGCTACCATGATTTGGCCTGAGAGGGCAAATCTCGAAAATTTCATCTGGTTTTTGAAGGTGTACCTGGTAACAAGCAGTGTACTTTAACATATAGCTGCCTATAAAAGCAATTTCCCTTCTAAATTTATTTTGAGATTCAAACACAAACTTGAACAGCTTCTGTGAACACAAATTCTATAGTCTCCACCATTGTAACTCTACACTAGCTCAGAAATTAACACTTCGGAATCAGAGAAGCAGCTCTGGGAAGTGGAAGATTGGCAATGTAGTGTTGGAAGGTTCTGGGTTCTTCCTTGGGTTGTACATCTAACACCCATTCAAGTATGTGAAAAGGCTTTTGTACATTTCTACAGGTTCTAAAGCAACTCTTAATGGAGCTAATGCTCCCCAGGTGCACACTGAAGCCAAAAAAGAAATGAGAGAGATGACTTCTGCATTTAAGTAACAACCCTTAACTGAGAGCCTGCTCATATATCCAAATGCCAGTGACGTCAACTCTTAGCAAACCTGCTCTATACAATGCAATTATAGCTGGGATGCCCAATAAAACACACAAGGGAATTTGCTTAGATATTATGCTCAGGAAAGGGACAAGTTACAAAAAACCCCAAACACAAAAACCAACCAAAAAATGACAACAGAAATCCCTAAAACCCTCACCAACCAACCTGTTTTAAGTCAGATTTCACTGCAACAAAATATGGAACAGTAATTTAAGCCGGAAAACACAAACAAGTTTGACTTGAAAAGTCACCGTAAGCAATTTTGATATAGTTGGTTTATTAATGCTATCCACAAGGAATCAGCACACAAATGAGATGAATAAAAGTACTTTTGATGAGACAAGACAATGTATTTTATGAAAATGTAAATGCTAACACCACAGTTAACAATCATACTGGAAAAGACATACATTAACAAAGACAATCAAAGAACGCCTTTCTTGGTTTTAAAGCAGATTTATACGTCACAGCCCTTTTTTCTTTACTTGGGCAATGGGTGGTGTGCATCTCCAATGTTTCAGTCCTATTAATCTATAAGCACTGAAACAAAACCCCAGGGAAAAAAGGTAAAAGTGTCAGGAATTTGACAGTTGCTCAACTTGGCAAAGATTTCAGTATCAAGATGCAAGTAAAACAGAATGCCCATCCACTCACTATGGTTCCCAAGAAAAAATATTACTTGTACACAGTAAGAAATTACGGGAAAACCAACTTGATCTCACCCATCTCATTTCCAAGCAATTACTCATAAATGAGTTCTTTCAAATGAAGAAAAAAATCAGAGTTTAGCAGTTTTAAGGTTTGACAGACTCTTGTTATAAGAAGTTCAAAACCTCCTATCTTCTTTTCAGCAATACTGAATTGTCCTTCGTTTTACCAATCACCAGTTCCTCACCAGAGAGATAATTAAACTGAAGAGGCTTACAAATTTTGCTCCTTAGTGACACTAAGCAATCTCTCACTTAAGTATCCTCACCAATAAAGATACAGCACAAAAAAAAAAAAAATCCTTGCCAACCTGAGGTGTTAGACAGCTGAGCGATCAATACTCAGGTCAACAGAACTCTAAACCATGTTTTTGATGACTAAGAATTTCAGTGCCGCAATAGAAGAGCTCCTATTAGCACTTTGATCTCCAGATCTGGCAAGCTAAACTCCATCTGGGATTGCTGCAAACACCCACTTACTTCATAAGAATGCCAACAGAAGGAACATCCACCAGTGATGCAGTGATGCAGTCCGTGCTGTTAGTGACTGTTTTCAAATGCAGGGCTTGAAATGGTGTTCAAGCAAAATGATTTGCAAGAGCACAAAGAGAAAGTCCCAAAACTGCTTTTTAATGTAGTTTATTAACCTTTTAGAATGCAAGATCCAATTTAGGACCTTATGGTCCTCTACTGCCAAAAAATTCTGTCCAAGTCTAGGCAGCTACATAAACTGGAGGGGGTGTACAGAAGGTGCACTCCATGCTTGAGGATACACAGTATTAAAATTGAGAAGAGGCTCTAGTTCCAGTGTGGGAAAAAAAAAAGAAGCTTTTAAATTTACTAAACCAAACACACTCAGGCACAGAGGCTATGAAGTCATGGAGCACTCTTAGAGTGACAGTACTTTCTCCCTTTGCTGAATTGCTAAGAAGTCCTTTCCTGTTACACAGTTGGGACTCCACTGTCAAAATACCACTGCTGAAGAAGTCCAGATTGGGCTCTCTCTCTTCAAGCAGTTACAGGGACAAGTTCCATGTGATTTGTCAGCTTCCTCTGTTAACATCAAGGAAGTCCTCAGCACCCTTAGCGCTGTGAAAACAATCAGCCTGTGGTAAGATATCACATTGCTGGTGGAAGCATTAGTAATTTTCACACGGGTGGTCCTTACCAGAGATATGTATATCAGATGACCTCTGATATAACAGCATCTGGCTTAGACTGGCCATCAGGAAGAAGCCACTTTCACACAGGAAAACTCATATGGTGCCCAGTGCAGCAGTTGTCTCAGGAAAAAAAGCAAACCAAAAACCACCATTGGAGGAAGTTGTAATGATTCCACCCTGGAATCTTGAGTATTTGACTTCAGTCTCGCTTGAGAACTGAGGGAAAAACCATTTTTCCTCCTCCCAGATTTGCTACAAATATCCATTTCAGCATCATGTCTGCTAGATATAAAACTGATGGAATGCTAGCTGGTCCATAAAGGGTTGCACCAAGTTATCTGTGGCAAAGTAAAAAACTAGCCCAAAGGTTATGGAGATTGGAAGAGCTGGTAAGGCCTTCTTAAAGATGGCAAGAAGCAGAAGTGTAAGGCACAGACCCTGAGGGGAAAGAAAAAAAAAACAAAACACAAAAACATAGGGAGAAATTAGGGAGCTCTGACAAGTAAAAGGTTATAATATATATATATATATGTATAAATATTAATTCTCTAGGTTGTTTTACATCTTCCTAAATTAAAGGCTTTAGTGACAGATGTATAGCCAATGAAAATCACAGTTAAAGTTCTCACCAGCTTTCAGTCTGGCCTCCCAATAAACAAGATTAAAGACAAAATGCAGCAGTTACAACTTTGTCCTTGATGAACATTAGAAACTATCCCTATTATAATTTTACATTATACTCACAATTAATATGGCTACAAAACATGCTAAAGTTGTATTCCAGTCCCCACTTGCTGTTGCAGAGGCTTTGCCAACGAGGACACTGTAGAAAATGAAGTCTCCTAAACCGAGCTTTACTCCTCCTGCAAAGTGAACATATGGCAGCATTAAGTCTCTGTCTACTAATATTACATGTCAGTAACCATCAAAGAATAATACATATTTACTATTAACAAGACTTGCTAAAAATAACATCTGATTTTCAAAATTAGTACCACTCCAGAATCAAGTGATAAACTCCTGTGAAACAAGATGGCTTAGAAACACACCATCACTCAATTAGATCACTCTTTAATAAGAATTTGCCTATACTCCTATTTTCCTGGGCATATATATGCAGTATATATAAACTCAGATATCTGTAGTTTTATTTGTGGAGGGGTGTTCACTTTTGGTTGTCTTGTCATGTTCAACAGAATACTGAAGAGCAATTCCTTTAAACTGGCTGAGGGAGGGGAAAAAATAAACCCCTTGCAGACGATGTATTATTTACCAGTTAGAAACCTATACACTGCAAAATATTCTACTGCCTTCCCAATTTTCCTACAGAATTCTTATGCAGGTAGTTCTCAAAAGCACTTGTGTGTAAGTAAAGAGCATATTACAGAAGCAAAATCTCAACATGCTTAGGCCAAGATGTAAGATTTAGGAAAATTCATTCTCTCTTATTTTATATAATAATTACCACCTTAGCAACAACTCTGAAAGCACAATACTCAATTATTTATGCAAGCTCTGTAAGATTTCCTGAATGCCAGTTCACTTTCTGAGCTTTTAGTCTGAGATGTTAAGTAAGAATGGCCAGTATCAGGTGACCAGCTGTTTTCATTTGGCTATTGATTACTTTCCCACCTCACTACAGTGCAGCTCAACACTCACTTTGGAGTTCCAAGAGGAACTAAGAACATGAAGACATAGGTGGATTTCTGATTAATTATGAAGGTGTGGGGAGAGGGGAAAGGAAAAAGAAAAGGGAGAAAATGCGTAAAAGAAAAAAGGCAACCCTACTCTCTTTCAACAGGCCTCCAATAAAATGCCTAGGACAGTGCATTCCTGAAAAGCTCTTAAGCACTAAAACACCCTTTAACCGCTGAAACAGACCTTGGATACTCCAGACTTGTAGTAAACTAACTCTGGCTGACAAGTCTGACTGGATCATTACTACTCACTGCAGGAATACAGGAAGGAGAAAATTATTAGCCTGGCCAGATGAGAGTTTTAGTTAAAAAATTAACTGAAATAGCTACTTTGCTAGAATTTTTGCATCTTAATGTGGGTTTTTTTAAGTTTTGGAAATGAAAAAGGATTAGCAGCATGCTGAACTTGGTCTTTTTGAGACAAAGTAAATTTTAAAACTGTTCTTAAAGTAGAAGTCTCTATATTTTTAAACAGAGGAGCACCTGATAAGCAGAGGAAGCAGCCGCATCTGCTAAAATATGGCAGCAACACATGGGGAGAGCAGTTTATTAGACAGGTACACGCTAATTTATTTAGAGCTTTGCAAATCTAATAGCAGCTTGAACTCCAACTGGAAATCACGAGTCTGTTAAAACAGAGTCTGAGTATTGGAGTACTGATATCACACACTCTCCAAAGATATTCCACCTTAGAGCAAGACGCTGGAGAAAACTATGCAAACCCATTGCATTCTGCATTCATTTCAGTCTCCAATCAGATTTTAAACATTGCTTCCAACCAAGTGGATTACAGCAGTTTAATCTTAATAAAAAACCTGGTAATGACTCAATTTACACAGCCTAAAATGCAAAAGAGGTGATACACAGCAGAACACTGCACGAAAAAGACAAAGGCTAATGCAACTGACCATGTAATGGTCTGAGAGAAAGTTTGGAGTGTGTGTATCAAGCTAAAGAGCAATTTGGCCAACATTATTCACTCCTGCAACAAAACGAAATGCTACCAAAAAGCAACACCATTATTCCTGTGAGGAATATCAGCATTCATCAGGAGCAAGAGCATCTCTTCAACTTGCTAACAGCTCACAGAATCCTGCAACTATGTACTCAGGATGCCTGACTGACTAGCTTCAGCTTTAGTAAGCTTTTCAGATACAGTAATCCATACTCACGTTCTTCAGGGTCTTCACTAGTTTGAGAGTTACTGGGTAGAGCCTGAACAGCAGCTCGTGATTCAGGTGTTGATTCAATGGGTCCTATTCTGTTGTCCCTTTGTTGCTGCCATTCCTGACTAAAGCCACCATCATCTGCGTCAGCATCTTCATTCTGGCTCCGGCTTGCTGGAGCTCAAAGGAAGAAAGGCATTTAAGACAAAAATGTGCCTTCTAAAACATGAGTCTCTCCACATGTTAGATCACAGAAGAACAAGATAGAAAGAGGTACTCCATAATACCTAGCAACATCTAACACTGACACACACACAGAGTCAAATAGGATTTTAATATTTAAACAATCAGGAGTCAACGTATACTCTGCAGTCACAGTTCCAACATTTTGCACTCAAGCCCTAGTATTCAGAAGTACATCCACACGAAAGTGGAAGTTCCGTTTTGTTAGTTCTCTGATCTAACAAAGATCACAATTTAAGGAATAAACTCTCATCTGATATTTAATTAGCTTCTTTAGTTGATACTGACAGCTTAATTTTCCAGTAAAATAGGAAACTTCTCAAAGTTACATACACATGGATGCCTTCAAGCATGCTAAATTCAGAAACAGCATCCTGCTTTAGTAACACATACAAATAAACAAATTCCATGTTTTAAACACTATCTGCACAGCCAAAAGGGCTAGGCATATTTCTGTCTAATATAAATATAAATGAGTTGGTATTACGCTTTATCATCCCAATTTGACAAGCAGTTTATCATCCCCATTTGACAAGCAGTTGAGCTCAGTTACTAGTTTTATATTGAGTCATTTCAACACCAACATTCCAGATCCCAGAAAAATGAATGCCAAGAACATTAACAGCACAATAAGTAAATAATTTTTCAAGTCTTGAAAGATTGATCATTCTTAATTAGGATTCCATGCTTTCACTCTTCTACAGCACCTGGGACTCTTAAAAAGCTAAAAGATAAGTATCCATAAGCTTATATTCCAATAAAGTGACAAAGGTTTGTCAAAGCAAAACTCACCTTTCTTATCATAACTGGAGTTTCTGGATTTCCGTTGGGCTTCTGGATCTTCCTCAGCCATGTTCACAAGCCATATCATTGTTGCTATCAAAAAAATCCAAACCGTAACAGCATAGCTAATTGTATCTTCAGATGTAAGAAACCATTATTTCTCATTTTTCATGGTTTTTTTCTACAACTATCTTTTCCAACAGGCAAATTTACTCTCATTAAAGTAAAGCACAATAATATCTGGAACACAGCCATTACCAGCAACAACACATTTACAGAAACTGGTGAATAAAATTTTATTTCTACTAGATTTTGAAAAAAAATGGCAACAGCTGTTGCCAGACAAATTACTTCTACATATGAGGCTCATTCTGAAAATCAACAATTTCTTTACTTTTTTTTCTCAATTCCTTAATCTGCAGTAAAAAGGTCTTCAAACACTGTTACAGAGTTATGTCAATTCAGAGGGAGTATCTACAACAAAGTTAATTGTTCTCTGCCTTCACCATCACAAAAATTTCTCCAATCTGGAGGTAACCAAATGTTGTTACATATAAAAGGTGTATTTTAATTCAAGTGTTAACCTCTCCTCTCACAAAACAGAGTATGCAAGTGTGCTGCGCAAGTCTGACAGATAAAGAACCAGTGAGAGATAAAGGAAGTCCTCCCCTTTCTTCACAGTAAGCTTGTCCCTGAAGTGCCCAGCCTGCAGCACACTTCCTGCTTCCAAACACAGGCCTGTCTGAAGCACCAGTAGCATAATGACTTATGATTAGCCTCTTTCACTGTTATCCACGTGACTGTGACTAGCAACAGAGAACTTCAGAAACAGTTGGAATTATGTACTAATTGATACACCGGTCACAACAGCAAGTTTAATTCAATACGTTATTTTTCACAACTGCAGGGAGAAACAATTTACCAAAAACGACACGCCATCAAGAAAACAGTCACGCAAACAAGCCTCTTTCTAGTAGTTTCTCACATTTCTTATACTAAGACACAGGTTATTTAAGGATTGAAAGCTGGTAAATATTTTCTGGAAACAATTGCTCCCTTTGAACAGACTTAATTCACAGCCTAAGAATATAGTAGTTTATCCAAAACAAGGTTTGTTATCATTCTTCTTGTTTGTATTTTGGAACAAAACATGCTAGTTTTTATATTGAAATGTCTGTCAGATGATGTTCCATGTTTTTCAGTCAACAGTGAAAGGAAAACTGAGGCCCAAATGAAAAGATCAAGAATCAAGCTGAAAAGCATCTTATTAAAACCCAGAAAAATGAAAAGATTGCTTCAGATTATTGGGTGACTGCAAGCTTAAATAATTTAATAAAATGTACTTACAGGAGTAAATAAGTGCTGGAAAGAGAGTTTCATTTCTCTCTTGAGCTGTTTCAACTAACATGCGAAGAGGACCTTTAGGACACAGGACAGCAACCAAATCTGAAAGGAAGAGCAAACAGATCTTACATCCCTGCAGACATAGCTACATTTTTTTTTCTGTAACACTTGGAGGGACCTGAAGTAAGAAAATGCACCCTGAATACAGATTTTGAAGACAGCCACTAGCCACAATTCAGTATCCTACAGCAAATCCTTTTTAATATTCTCAGTTATGCAACCTATTTTACATGTTACTGTAATATGCATACAGATTTTAAAACATTATATTCCTCACTTAAGATATTATGCAACTGCAGATGTAACTGTGCCTATATGCTGACCTGTAAATTATTCAAGAAAGCTACTCTTCAACCACCATCTTGGAAATCCCCCAAGCTTGCCTTCTATTAGGAAAGATTTTGTAACCTAAATTTAATGCTAAAAGAATTTTTAAGACGACAGGTGAGGCTTACTTAATTCCTGTGAAGCAGGCATATTGGGATAGAGAGCTCTAACACTGCTACTGCCTTTTGCACTTGTTCATTCACCATATGTCTTTAAATTAATTTGAAGCTACACCTGACACTGAAATAACAGCTGATTTGCAGGAGCTGCGCACTGCTCAGAGCAGGCCTTCTGCACCTGAGCCAAGTGCCCTGGCACCACTGCTGGTCCCAGTCAAGCAAAGAATTCTTGGTGTGCGTCGCAGGCTTTGAAAACTTACATCCCATTTACTCAAAACAACTACATCATGGTCCTGGAAGTTGATCTCAAGTAATTTCGTTTTGCTATCACTGAATAAAGGCTGAATGCTTGGAGCACTCAGATTTGTTTCAGTGTATGAAGGGTGGAAATAGAGCTGGGGGATGGGAAGTTTTCCTAATGTGCTTTGTGATCCATGAGCATACACACAAGGGACAATTTTCCTCTCCCTGAAGAAAGAGGACAGTTAAGGAGTACACTGATGTATAAGAGCTAATGAAATCTTATCAACCCCTGCACTTACATCTGGACAGATTCTCAGTCTTCATCATGATCAGTACTTTGAGAGCACACATTCAGCATACTTACACGCTTCCAAAAATTTAAATTAAGAGCACATCTTCACTTAGCTGTAATGTTTTAATTATGTCTAAGTAACTGAATTTCAGTCTTGCCTGGAATTAAATGTATTTGGAATACAGTAATCTTCTTACTAAGTGCTCAGTGCCCCCTAAAGTTTTATGGAAAAACTACACCTAGGCTCCTCAGCCATCATTCTGAAAAAGAGCAGTATGTGACAACTACAATGAATTAAAAAAACCCCAACAAATCAGATCTCATAACCATATCCTTCTAAATATAAAATTACTTTGAGCAACGCAAACTGCTCTTAATCCTTCCTTCTTTCTCACTCTATTATCAGGTATGGATTAGGTTGTTGTTTCTATGTCCACAAATTTGAGCAATTCACAGGTTGGGCAGATCTATATTTGTATGGGACTGTACAGAAACAACAAGCTCCTAAATTATGAATGTACAAGGGTTTCCAAAGATTCTTGGGGAAAATGAGAATCTGGAAGTTCTCCACCATCATAAAATAGATCAAAATGGGTCTCTCTCATCTCCTCCTCTCTTGAATGACTTCAGTTCTTCCCCCAAAGAATCTAGACAGTCCAGGCAACATGAAGAAAGATGGGATCCACACAGTAATACAAAGCCTTCAGCTGCAGGGAACTGATCTCAGTTTAGGATCATGATCTTATTTATGAAGTCTGTAATCGCCTTATCTGCTACTTTGGATGATACACACACATCTTTTTTTTTAAGGTCTAGTCAGGCAAGTGGAAAAGTCAAGGAATAAAAGAAATTCTCACCACAGGACCTGTTACTGTGCCTTGCTCCCAAACTTACCATACACTGAAATGACAGCCAGGATAAGCCATGCAGTCCATTCAGGAAGGTACTTAATGAACACCAAGGCCATGAGAGCACTTATCATAATGAGATATGCCTGCTGGAGCCGAAGAGGGCCCTTCCAATGGATACAAATCATTCCCACAACACCGAAGTTCCAGATCATGAGTGCCACCGTAATGTAGTCCATGGCAACATTGTAAGTCTTAAAAACCTCGCTAAAAAAAAGGAAAATAATACAGATTGCATTTGCTTGAAACAATGGAAACAAATTACAGATGAAAACTTCAGAATATTTTTTGAAAAATTTTCATATTCAGTGTAGTAGCATAAATGTAAAATTCTTTCTCCAATTAGTACTTAACTATTCCTCCCAATAGGATTAATTTTGGCAGTGTTTGCTCCACATCAACTCTTTTGCTTTTCTGAAAATTTTCTTTAATGTTCTATTTCCTTCTCAATGAAAGCAGAAACTGACAGGAAAGGACATTACTGCAAAATCAGTCATTTCGATTATGCTCATAACTTTTAAAAATCAGAATAATCAGAACTTCTGAGGTTATAATGGATCTTTAAAGGCATGCAAAGATCTCCCTCTACTTACATGCTGCCTGTGGAATGCCTTGATAACTTCAAAGACACATGTTTATTCTATTATTCCCCATAAACACTGAAGTAAAAAGCTTTATTTTTGGATGAACCATTTCCCTGTCACACTAAATACTATAAACTAAGAACCTCAGTAAATAAAACCAAAATAGACAAATGTCATCGCCAAGTCACAGGTGATTTCTGCTGACTTGGGGAAGAAATGGTTGTGATGGCTTTTTGCAGAATCTGCTGCTCCCAACCCATCAAGCCACTAAGAACCCTGTCATTTGCATAACACTTTCTTCCAGAAAACTTGTCCTCTGCAGCTGTCAGTTGACCTTTGAGATGTATGGTGTTTGACCTTTGAGATGTACAGTGTTAACAGGATGTCCCTTACTGTCGTCGTGTATAATTGGTCTACAAACTCCTTCCCTCTCTGAACCTCTGGCAAAAGGAAGCCAGCACTGCTGTAAGGCAGGAGGGACAGGTGAAGAAATTGCCTTGTATTTCAAAAGCCATTGTTAGGGTTAGAGAAACTACTGATCACAAAAGGCATCACAGATCACTTCTAGCAAAAATCAGTGACTGAAGGGAAGACCATAATCTCCTTCAAGAGACCAAATCAAATAAGCTTCTTCAAAGAGAACTATTTGTCATCAAGTGGCATAAAAACATATAGAGTACAATAATTTCATGACATTACTCTAGTTACAAACCCTCAGGAGGCTGCTCGTTTTAGACAATATTGAATATTTTGGCCAGATTTTCTTGATGTCTGGACAAGGGCATGCTTCCAAATTAGAGAAGAAAAGTGCTGAACGTATTTTGATGAGATAGTAGATTCTTTTCACCCTTTTCCACCACTTCCACACAAACAGCCTTCACATACACTGCTAAGAATCAAATGTAAACACCATGATGTAGACAACTGCCCTTGAGTCATATGTCAATGAGAAATGAAATTATCAGAAGACATGCCAGTAGAAAAAGCTCCTCCCAAGATATTCTGATAAGCAAGATGTGCTTATTCTGGTGATGTGTGTGCTGGATTAAGTACAGATGAGCTTCTGTACCTAATCAGATCCACTATAAACCCATAAATCGCTCTTTGTGTACTCTATCAGCCTATATAAAACTAAGAATTTTATTGCAATAGCTTACTCACTGTCCTTCCTCTTAAGATTCAAGGCCTACTTCTAAAATAAATACATCCCTAAAGTGATCCATGAAAAACAGCATATTAATGGTTTAGTTCACTTACCCCAGGTAGATGAATGAGAAAAAGAAAAGCAGCAGAAGAGAAGAAATTATAAGCCAACCATGGATCACCTGAAGAAGAAGATAACAACACAGATGTTTCAGACTTGTTATTTTAAATTTAGCATCTATTAAAATGCTTTTAAGGTTAATTTTCCTTTCGTTTAAAGCAAGAAAATTATTTAAGATGTCTCTCTCTTTGGTTGGTGCTACATTCATGTTTAGTCTATGCACATTGGTGTACTTCACGTTACACTTATGAATTTTAAGTGCTTTGTGAACTTTCAGTAGATGTTCTTTAGCTCTACTGAAAACTACTGTTTGCGTATTTTTAGACCATTTTGATACCAGTGGCATTATAACACAGCAGAATCACCCAGCATGAACACAGATGGAAAACATGATTCACTTTTGTGCTGCTCTGACTTCATACCATTTTCAGAATGCAGTTATACAATTAAATGCTGGAACCCAGAAAAACCTTCAGTGCTTATCTACCGAAAGATGATCTGTGAATGACTATATAAAGATTTCTATATTCTCTATCAGTCATCTACAGACGTAATTCCTAATTTTGATATGAGAGCAGACTTATATGCCCAACAAGTCAATAAAGAACAGTTCAGTGTTGTACTCAGCAGGGACACTCAAAGATTTAAACCTGGAAATGACAGGCACTTAAGACTGCATTGACAGAATTGTACCTTTCTAGTATTTATTGTGCAAAGTTAAAAAACCACAATCAAACACCCCTTTAACTCCAGTAAACTCTTGACATCTCTTAACTAAGACTGAACATGTGTCAGTCCCAGCACAGAATCTCTTTTATAAAACCTGACCTAGTATTACAAGTAGACAACTGGTCAGAAGCAATAATCGAGAAATCAAAAGCTACATGAGGAATCCTGCTTTGAACAGACACAATCAGTGAAAAATTAACTGGCTACATGTGCTATACATGTACACCAGACTGAAGTATTCAAAAGTTGTTAAAAAACTGTGTTCTCTCTTTGTCCTCTTCTTAAACATGTGTAGTAGAATGCATCTTACATTCTTAAAATATTTAGCAGAAGTTAACTTAAAAGTAAAGTGCATATGCACAAAGACTAAGGGAATCACACTTACGTGATGCAATCAGGACTTTCTGGCAAATTAAGAATCTAGCCATTACAGTTAGTAATTTAGAACATTGAGTCTAATGCTAAATTTTTCATATGTGTTTTCAAAATTTTCAGCCATTATTAAAACATTCATTCTCCTCCTTCACACTGCTTCTCAGAAGAGGTTCAAATTTAACTTTCAACCTAATAAAACATGTCATTTAACTTCCTAATCTAACAGACTGGCTTTTGCTAGTATGCTCTCAAAAAGACTTAAGAAATTCCTACATGTAATATGCATAGTGCTTGTAAAGATGCTGCAGGAAAACTGCCAAAGTATCTGTCTCAGTATTTGAAAATGTCACCACTCATAGCAAGTGGGAGAAAGAACCTTTCCAAAGGTGAATATTGGTATGTATTGACTGAAACAGAACCAAAATTTCCAACAACCTGTAAGGTTACTAAGTAGGGACCTAACAAGAGCAACTTTGTTCCTCTGTTAAATCAGTTGAAACTACTTAAAGAAAACAGCAAAGAAAGCTGTCTCATGACTTCTACTTGTAGTTCTTGTATTTGTAATATAAGCTCTTAAACTCCTATCACTTGAGAAAATAAAGTGAATAGTAATGTTTCATCCTAAAAAAATAGTGAATGCTGATGCTGTCAAACATCAAGGCAAACTTCTCCACACACCAGCCAACTTCTCTACACACCTTGCATAACTACTGTCAACAGAACTAGAAGAGATAGTTTCAAGAATTGATCTAAGTCAGCATTTTATACAGATGCTTGCTTTATTCTCATTTACTATACTATTTACTATTCTCATATATCTCATTTACTATAGCATTTTCCAGATCACTGATCTCTTTTCTCACAAGTGACTTTTCCAAAGTACTTCTTGGAAGTTTTGCTGGCTGTTTTCCTAGCAGGGTACCACAACAGGTTTTTTTACCTTCTCGTTAAAGAATTTTCACTCTTAATTTGACAACAATGTTGACGCTAATTGATTGCTGGTACAAATTTGGCTTTACCTGCTACAACTTGAATAAAAATTAAGGATGGGCTGCAGGATGCAGAGAATTACAATGAGCTACAGCAGTCAGACTTTGGTTAGGCAGACTGAAACAGTGAACAATGCAGAGAATAATAAATTAAAAAGAAAATAAAATAATCTCCTTCAAAGATGCTGTTTCTGGTTAGATTGAGCAGCTAGAACCAGGATTATGCTTAACATATAATGTATAAGACAACCACAAAAAACTAACAATGGAGAAGCTGAAGTAGTATTTCCTTTCTTCAAGAGTTTTCAGATAAAAATCGTGTGAGGAGAAGCAAATTAGCACTACCAGATGAAGACCTAATATTGTTTCATTATAAATTCCATTCCCCATAATCTGGACTACAATCTACACATAGAACAGCATGTAAAATAGAACTCAATTGACAGGTAGCTACATTTCACAGCATTCTGATATAGCAGCATAGAAATACTCTGACAAGAAATTTAAAAATAATTTAATTATTTAGTGTTATTAGCATAAAATATAACCTCAGGAAATTTCTGGTATCTAATAATTCTAATTTTTAGTAGAACAATTATTTTTGTATGGAGAATACGCTGTGCTTCAAAAGGTTAAGGACATCAGAAATGTGAAAAGCTTAGTAAAAACTAGTTGTTGCCTTCAGCACCTGAGGAGAACCAAGTGGCTACTAAGGAACTTAGTTAAAGCACAGTAGTTATTTGACCTCATTAGAAAGAAGAAAATTGCCAGTTTAACTAGAACACTTTGACAGTTCATATGTAACACCACACGATGATAAAAGTGAAGGTCCATATGTTAAAAATCAGTATTCCGCAATGTACGTAGATTTGGGCAAAAATAATTTCTCCTGTCACTCCACAGATAATTTGTAAAGGGGTTTCACTGTTCCCCCTTGAAAACAAAATGAAATTAAGCAAACCTTTGAATCCCACTATGTGTTTTATAACTGTGAAACAGATTCAAGGTCCTGGCTGCATACCGAGAAGTTTTATTAGGCTAAGCCTTGTGAAATGGATCGTTAAGACCAAAACAAACCAGGAATTGTCAGGGACAACTCCTCCCATGCAGGCGGCACTGCAATTAATTATGCTTAGCCTGGACTTGCCTAGATTACATCATTACATGATTGAAGCCTTTCACAAAGAGCCTTAGAGATTCTGTGTTGGCCATACGAATTCTGCCTGGTTTGTACAGCCACACACACTGACGGGAGACGTTTGTACTGGTGACAGGGTGGGAGAGAGGAGCCCTCAAAATAGGACCAAGTCTGTCCTTTGTATTTCTTGACCACAGAAAGATTTCAGTGCATAAACATTTCAAAAGAACAGAGAGCAATGTCACCCTATTTCTAACTGACAGGACAGATGGCAGTGATAGTACTGAGCCTTTGCCCTGATTTGTGCCAAATGAACAAAAGCCATAAAAATCACCAATTCTGCTACTTTCACTCACTCATCCTTGTTCAGCCTTCATTTTGTTCCATTCTCTAAATACATTGTACTAATAAAAAAAACTAGCAGAACTACTTACCTTGTAGCACCTATATTTGTAAAGCACAACCAGGAGGATGGTCATGACAATGATAACGCTGATCATGATGGCTGCGTTAAGAATAGAATTCAGGGCTCTCTGTCCTACTGTCTCTGTTTCTTCTGTGAAAGGAGTGTAGATGCTACAAAAACAAAAAGTCAACTGAAATTACACCAAATGCACAGACGTTTCTGGTATGTGAGGCCAACATCAAACAAAACTGTAGTAATCTTTTAATTCAGAGCTGTAAAAGCATATCTATTTTCTACTAAGGCAAAACTTGAAAGGTGACATAGTATCATGTTAGGCAAACTTGAATTCCTTAGAAGACTTGCCTTTCCTACATTCCTAGATTTCTACTGTTTTCTGCTTTGTAAAGCAGATAAAGCCCATAGCTGCCTGCAGTTTGATATGGCTACTCTCACACTGTGTGCTACTGCCACTCTCCCATGCTATCACTCGTGTGCTGGCCAGTGCACTTGGAATTTTACCTATGGATTTACCATCAAAGGCTCCCCTGTGATTTCAACAGAACAATGCATGGGCTCAACTCATTCGATCCTAAAGAAATACAATCTCCTGGGGCAACTACTTCATTGTGGGGAGGGAAGGAGAGACAGGGAGAAAACACTTAGCAGAAATAAAAGCTCAAGAAAAACCTCAAAGAAAAAAAGAATTCTATGATCAACAGCTTCTAAAGTGAAGAAGAACTTTGTTTCATTGAAACATTTTATATATTATATATTATACAAGCATATATATTATACAAACATTTCAAAGTCGAACACACTTTGAATCATTTTGTCTAAATGTTTTTACAGTGGAACATTTAGACATCTTTAAGGTCTACTCCAGCTCCTTAACATTCTGTGATTCTATGACTTGCTGCAGTTTCTGACAGGCTCAGTATTCTTCCTTTGCCCTCCTTCTCTCAAATCAGCTTTCACTGGAATTGGTGGGTTTTTCTGGGCAACGTTAATATTTTACCAAAATCCAAAAAACTTCTACAGAAACATCTGCCAGGAAAGTTTCTATAACTTCACCAGAAGTGAACGTCTAGAAGTTAAATTCCCCTTGCATTTGAATTTCTTTATCTAACAGCATGGGCAAACCAGAACATGGCATATATGTTACTTCATTTGCACTAGTTGTTTTGTTCCTTTCCCAAAACTCTTTTATTCTAGCATAGTACAAGTGAAATGGCTTTGGCTCAGGATGGAGTTTATTTCATAAATACCACACAGCATGATAAAGTATTAAAATGAGGACTAGGATTTGAATCAAGCAGTAAGAACCAAGATATTATCCCCACTGGTCACCAGACAAACAACAAATGTCAATAACACCACAAAGAGAAGAGTCTGATTTCTGGAAGGAGTAAAACAAAACTATCTCTAGACTGGAGAAGGGAAAAACAGAGGCAAGAGAAAGTTCACTGCTTGAATCAGACTCCAAAAGAATTGAGGTTTTAAAGAAAATTATCTAAGTCCACTAAAAAGATCGGGGGAAATACTGATACATACAGCTGTCCATCCTTGCGTGTATAAAAGCTGACAGACTTGATAGTTGCAACAACAACCACCATGCAAAGCGTGACAGGCACAAACAGCATAATCACATGTTTTGCCCCATATTTCAGTGTTAACTCTTCATCTTCTTCTTCATCTTGCTCCACCACCTGCTGAACGTTGTTCTGTGGCTGCCCATTAGTCTCAGACTCGGCATTGTCATTCCTTCTGCGCTCACTATTATCATGGCGACGTCTTTCGCTGTTGTCATTCTGCAACACATAAAACCCAGTTTCCTCAGCTACTCTCCACAAACATGTGCTTGTACATTAAGCTAAAGATCACCCTGAGGAGGAAACATGTAAGATAATATTTGTTGCCAAGAAAACTTGCTACAGTAGGGATTTAAACAGTAGTAATTAACTGCATCACAGTTATTAAAAGAATGGGAGCACAGGGTCACATTAGAAACATTTACATAAAAAACACCAACAGTCAAAAGTAGGCTGGTTGATCTAAGAGCCTGTGTTACCCTTCCTTTAAACAGAAATTCAAAAGATGAATAAAGGCATCTTTTTCCCTTGGTTTAAACTACAGTAGGTAAAAGGATATATGACAGTAGAATGCCTGTAACTTGACAAGAATGAACTGTATTGACCCTTAAGAAAACTGATTCCAAACAGATGTTTATGATCCCCTCTCCATAAAAAGCCCAAGTAGACATTTTCATCTACTTCCTTTACTGTATGCTAAGTAGAATATACATTAAAATGGATTTTCATGAGGTATGGTGTTCTCACATTTTCAGGAAGAATGACACAGAAATGGTGATCAAACTCAGGTAATTCTCAGTATTTAGACTGCTATTTGACCCCTAAGTTTCAATGCAGTAAATTAAGCATGCAAATTTTCTTCTTTCCCAGGGAAACTACTGCCACATCCTTTCACTGATATTGAAGAAATTCTACCACTCTTATCACAAACATGAAAGAGCTTCCCGTTCTTCCTAATACTGAAACATGAAGGGTATAATACACGAAACATTAAATGTATAATTTAAATGCCAAGACAGTGGTAAACTTCCAGTGGAAGCAAAAGCACAAACTGGGAACATCATCTACTGGTAAATGATCAGGCCTGCACTCCAGGCTCCTGCTGTCACAAATCTTTTGCGCCCTCTTTAAGAAGCACCATGAGCAGGGGGCAATCACCTTTTTTATGTTGTGTCTAAAGGAGAGTGATCTGCTTTATTTTCCGGACTACAAAGAAATAAAACCATTAGCAGACACTCTAAACAAGCACTAAATTCTGACAGTTGATACAGACCACTTGTTTTCTCAGTGTATTACCATGTGCAAAATCAGTGCTGTACTGTTCAAATTCAAGAGATTTAATATACGAGATAAGACAAAAATATTTTTGATTCCTTACAAAATTAATCTCATTTCTTCTGAGTTACTTCCTGCACAACAGTTCTGTTTGACTAAGTGCACTAAAGCAGCATTAGATTAAAATGTACAGTAAATGGAAGGATGACACCTTTTGCAATACCTTTAAAATATCACTCAGTTTTCACAAAATTGATCTAGACATAAGACAGGGAACTGAAAATAACCTAACGATTTTTTCCTTAAGTATTCCTACTCAAGTAGTTTTTTTCGTTAAATGTGCAATGTTAAAGTCGAATTACCTGATCTCAGTAGCATTTCCAAACATAACTGCTGACTGGAATCTCATTAATTGACTGTAGTTGTTTGATAAATCAATAATAATTTTAGAGTCTCTCGAAAGAATTTTCCCAGCCCCGCCCTCAGAAAAGAGAAGATAAGTACATACTTACAAACTCATAGAGGAGTTTTTAAAAGCATTTGAGTGATTAAGGAGCACAAGTCCCTGGACTTTGAACTGTAAATAGTGACACTGCAAAAGCCCTGGTTGAAGCTTTACAACTTACCCAACTCATGAAAAATTTGCTTTTACAAAGCAGTACAAAGTAACAATATGCACCAAATGATCTGCCTATTCCTTCCTTTTTTTGTGGTATCATCAGGATCAAGCCCAGCAGGATTTCAAGATCTGTCCTCTAAGAAAATCTGTTTCATTTTTCAGTAAGGAAATGGAATTCAAAAGGAGAGAAAAACCCAAACTAAATTTGCTTAAATTAAATAATTAAAACTAGGTCACAGCGTGGTTTTAAGCTCAGTTTGAATTTAGTATCACTAACTTGAAATATGTCCTGAAAAAGATGCTGGGTTCAAAATTATTTCTTACTAAATAAAAAATTTACTATAAATCACTTGGGGATTTGCATAAAGGCCTCACATGCAATTATTCAAAGTCAGATAGAAGTGGAAATCTGAGAGAATGCAAATAAAGAGATCCTGTTTAATTAATCTGAAATGCTGGCTACAGCTAAACTTATTTCTGTACAGAATACAGCAGAAATGTAACATTTTTCACTTTGATAGTAAAATACCCCATTCTTCCCAGTCTACAACAATAAACTTAACCATCTAAATAAACTGTCTAAGATGATCATAAGTAACAGCACACTGAAGAAGAACAGAGTCTTGGAACTCTGCACGAGCAGAGCAGACTGAGTACTTAGGCTTCTGCACACTTGCCGAATATGTCGCTTTTTCTCTGCTGTAATAAGAGTCTGGCATGAGGGAGCACTTACCCCATCTCTGGAACAGAAATATATTGAAATAAATTAAAAATCTACAGCTTCACAGAACAAACACAAAAACATCCAAAGGAAAAGCCTGATCAGCTAGCACACCACTACAAAAACCTGTTATATCAAACACAAAGAGAAAAACTGAAGAAATTAGATGAATGTGTGTAATTTTACTTCCTGCTCCATTTAGGAACAAAGATGCAATCAAAAAAGGCCTTCACATACTAAAACACAGCATGAAAACCAGATCAGCATCAAGAGTTACACAAGTTACTCTCTTATTCGCACTTAAAGCTAGAAAATAAGTTGTCCTTTCAAGCTACTAAAGTGTAGCTAAATGTGACATGCGTGTGCCCCACTGCTTAAAAGAACAAAGTACACTTATATCCTACCTGATCAGTATTAAACAGAGCAGAGGCCATGGACTCTTGCTGAAGTGGAAGCAAAGGAACAGACTCTTCACTTTCCTCAGACATAGTTAAAAGTGAAAACTCTGAAGCTAAAAAGTCAGTAACACCTGTTGTAACACCGTAAGCAAATGTAAGTTATGAACTACGCGCTTTCAGGCGAATAAACAATATCAAAAGCAAATGATAGTGGCTTCTTTCCCTATCAGGGAAATAGTTAATAGTAAACCCAGACCAATGCCCCTGAACCAAGAGATTAAAACACAGCATATTCGATAAGACGTTTTTAGCTATTAAATTCAGATTTATCCATCAGGAGCAGACCACCATGCCTGACAGCGGGCATGGACTGCATCAGTTCTCACATACACCACTGACGTTAAAAGGTCATTATGCCGTGGCAGATATTGAAGACTGTGTTGAACTCTTTGTGTGTGACTAGAAGAGATGGCAAATTACAGCGCTTAGTGATTTCACATGCTGACTTGTTAGCCACAGAAGCTAGTATACACTTAAGCAGGAAAGAACTTTCTAGGTGTGTACAAAAACAAAGTAGATGTGTAAAGGGGAGTAACATCATTATAACTCAGTATCAAAACTACAGTTACTTAAACATGGAAAGGAAAAGCACAAGTAGCAGTTATTCATCAATGTAGTCTGTTAGTGAGGAGAACATAGGACCCTTTGCTGGTAAAGGAGCATCACCAAGTTAACTGTAAGGGTGGTGAGCCCACAGCTTATCACTGAGCTCTGCCTTTTTAATCTGGAGAAGTGTTCAATAAAAATTAATCTCTCGCCTGTCCAAGAGAAAAAGAAACCTTTTTCATTCCCTCTGAAGTAAAAGGAGAAAGGATACAGTAGGAAAGTTCCTACATTTCTGTTTTAATTTTTCAAATGTTTTATATTTTTATTGATAAAGCATGATGCTTATCTGTGGTTTTTCCAAAATTCTATTTAAACTGCTGATTGTATAGAAGAGTTGAAGCAGGAATCAGAATATTCTCTTGAATTACTGCTATAGACACGTCAAGTGGCCCAGCCTCACAAGAGCATTTCCGTGCCACAAGGAAACCTGATATTCAAGAGCTATAGCAGGAACAAAGAACAGTGTGACCAGTCGTAAGAGCCTGAGCACCACACCCAAGTAGATCATCTAAACGTGATGTCTCCAAAATGCATACGGTACAATTGGTATAGTTTTAGTAACACGCTTAGGTCTTTCAAAGCAATCATAGAAAACTTAAGGTTTTGAGTTCCTCCTCCCCCAAAACCTCAAGAACCACGAAGAACCTTGAGAATAATTCACAAGACAAGACAGCTGTTCTTCCTGCATAGGATCAGTCCTCCAGCAATAGCAATAGCAAAACCCAGGCTTCAAGCTCTACCTAGACTAAAATTAACTCTGTGACTGAGAAACCTGTGAACCAAGCCGACCACAGTCAGGCAGATCAAGAGAGCTCACTAAATACTGCAAATGTCAGTGTGTCAGTGTTTGACCTCCTTTTTTTTTTTTTTTTCTTTCTTTCCTTGATGGTTTGGTCACTCCTACACCACTTTAAACTGTGGGAGGTCTTATCTGTACATAAAAATGAGTTTAGAACATCAGATATTTTGCAGCATATTTCTTTTGGCTCTGCTTATCACCACAACAGTCCAGAAAGATAAAATTTATCCCAACAAACTATTCATCCCCATTTAACTGCTAGCAGGTACTAAAATTGTTTGTTACATACAGTGTTGCTGAGGTGGGTATCAGGGAAGTTTTCTGTCAGCTGCCCATGCTGAAACTGGGGTAAATGTGCAGACAGCTCTGTCATTGGGACAGTCCTCTGGGAATCACTTATTTCCACACAAAATGGACTTTTCTTCTTGAGATGCTGAAAGGAAAGAGATGTGTAAAAAGCCTTTGTTCTTAACATGACCAAGTTTCCCCTCCCGTCCCTACTCCTATTTCTGGAGTTCACGTATAACAAAGACAGCCATTCTGTATCTAATCATGATACCAAACTGTATCACATCTACTAAGAGGTCATAATAGGGATTTTCCATCACAAAAATAAGAGCCTATAAGTGTTATCAAATTAGTTCATCAGCTACAGAAATCAGTCAGCAACAACCTAATAATTTAAGCAGTTCTCCATTCCTTCTTTTGCAACAAATGAGAAGCATTCCACACTTGCTCAGAGCACAACTTCCATGTTTTATCTCAGCAGAGCACAATTGCTCTAAGTTGTTCTGTTTTGGATTGCTGACAAATTTAACAGTAATTTTCAAGGATGACTGAGTTACACTTGATTGTTTAAAATCAAGACATCCTTAACACTGTAATGCTACAAGTGTTATACAAGCGCTATACAAGATGCATAGTGCTATACAAGACAGTAGTTCAGAGCCTCAAGAACTAACATTCAGTCCCCTACATGTACCAGCTACATCCACACATGTAAGTAACAGCTTTATATGTTCTTCCATAAGAAAGTCAGATGGTAAAATTGTCCTATGTCAACTATATACTATATAACAAAAGAGGATACAGCAATATAGGGGAAAGAGGAAGTTTGACTGACCTAACTAAATTTCAGGAAAGACCCTATAATTTTAAGAGACAATGAGCAGGCCTAGATAAATTACAGTCTTGGTCATATAAAAAATAAATAATGAATACATCGTGAGGGTGGAGTGCCAGTCCATCTCAAGTTGCTCTTGTTCCTACCTTGTGTGAATTCCAGCACTCATCAGAACTCTTAATAGTAATTTTACTCATTAAAATGGGACTAAAAAACCCAGGAAAAGAAAATAAGAATATTTTTCTGCTGCTTTAGGTATACTCAGCTAATGTATTGAGAGATCTTGTAAAACTCTTACAACAGAGGACATTACAAAGCAAAGCCACTTGCTTTTGGCAGCAGCAAGACAGAAGTGCTGCAAGATAGCATCTTACTGAGAGAGCTAAGCGTATTTTCATAAACAGAACAGAAGCTGTTTATTTATGAATAAACATGTATCTAACAGGACTAGGGCACATTGCTTACTAACTTTGGCAGCTAACTTAGTGATGAGCCAATAGGAAGCAACACCAATTAAATAAGTCTACTGGAAACATGCTAACTGTTTGGAAAAACAAAGTGAATGTAGTATTCACTAGAATAACTCCCTTCCACATCTGCCATGAAAAATAGGGCACATCGCATAAAAAACATTATTTAAATGTAAGATCAGATGAAAATAAATATTAATTTTCTCTTAGTTTTAAAATTTTACTCTAATTATTTGGTTGGGCTACAGAATAAAAACAAGGCCGTTTTAAGGCTGCTTTTGGTAGCAATTCTCAGTGACAGGGCAACCACAATGTGAAGAGCTGAAAAAATTCATCCAGATGTGGACTATCAGAATGAAATTTTTCACATAGCAGCATGTAAAAATTCTAATTAAATTACTGGAGAAAAAACCAAAATGAAATGCCAACCACAAAATCCTACATACAGACTGGTAAAGAATGCCACCACAAATTCATCAAATAAAAAAACCTCAGCTACTGACGAGAAGAGAGAATCAGAAGAGAGGGAGAAGTAACTGATAAAAGAGTTACACTAAAGTTTGAACGACAGTCCCCAAAATTCATGGTAAAAACAGTTTCTTTTGAAAACTCAAGAGCTCAGAAAATAAATTTAGGATATCTTCCCAAACAACTTTATTTTATACTTCTAAATAAATAAAATTTGTATTTGAAATGTAAGTATGAATGAATGACATCTGTAAAGGAACTGTGCATAAACAGACACAAACTAAAACTTTGCTTGTTTTACCTGAAAAGCGACTCACCAAGACTTTTTTTTCTAATGAAGCTGTTAATGTTAAAATAGCCTGTCTAAAAAAGTTCTTCCTTTCTTCCTTTGGCTGTCCTAGGTCAGAACAACAGGAGTTACAACTGTGGCTGTCATGCGCTTACACTTAGCCTAATAAACAGAGGTGACACGCAAGTAAGCTCCTCGCAGAAGAGAAAGCAAAGCAAGCATCCATCAGCCAAACGCGGCGCGGCTAACCCGTGCTTTCTCCCTCAAGTGAGCAGCAAGAAGCAGCCGCCCCCGCCCTCAGCCCCGCCGGGGCCGGAGCAGCCTCGCCGCAGCCGAGGCAGTGCGGTCCCAGCCCCCGGGAGGCCTCGGCGGCGCTGAGGGTGCAGTCAGGCTCCGGCCCGACCCCGCTCGGCGCCACCAGGTGCCCAGGCCCGGCGCAGCCCCTCCGTGGGCAGCAGGGGAGCGGCAGTGACCCTCCCCGGCCCGCGGGCGTGTGCCGCAGGGCTCCCCAAACACCAGGCCCGGCCAGCCCCGCTGGCGCAGCGCGCCCGGCCCCCCATTGCCGCCAGGGCCCGCGCCCCCGCCCGCCCCGCCGGGGCCGACCCCCCCCCGCTGACAGACGGACCTGCACGGCGCCCCTGCCCTGCGCTCCGCCGCCGGCTCCTCGCCGCCCGCAGCCCGGCCCCGCTCGCTTCCGGCCCGCGCCCCGCCCTCCGCCGACACCTCACTTCCGACGGCCGCCGAGGGCCGTCCCGGGCGGGGGCCGCACCGCCACCGCCGCACCGGGCCGGGCCGGGCCGGGAGCCGCGGCCGGCCGCCACAGCCCCGGGGCGCGGGGCGGACGGGAACGCCTCGGAAAGAACACGCCGAGAGCTTTGCCGTCAGCAAGTGCCGGGAACCGAGACACGCGGGTGGGAACTGGAGAAAGGCACCGGCTGGGAGAGGCGGGCTGGATGGCTGGGCCGCAAAGAAGGAGCACTTGCTGAAACTTCAGCCCCGAGGAATCGTGCCAAGGAAAGCTAGCTTGACCTTTTTAACCTAGTACCAGATGAAGAGAGAGGTTTTATGAGAAAATACACTTCTCAGCTCTTTCGAATGCAAGTTATCTAGACGCCAGTAACCCTCTTTTTAAATGGTCCCACGAAAAAGGCATTAAGAAAGTAACTTAAGTGACATTTGTATTTCAAAACAAAAACAGTATTAAAAGTCAACATGGTATCTTTTCAAGAAGCCTCTAAGTAGAGCTGTGACTGGTTAATGGAAAAAACAAAACAAATGTCAATTACAAATTAGAAACTTACCTTGCTATCCACATTTGAAGAATCATCCACAATTCCTTGTCAAGTGCATAATCAATTGGGTTAGTAACATATAGCAATTGCTATAATGCATATAACCACTCTTAATGTAAAAAAATGTAAATGAGGGACCATGCAATTCTGCATGTTTAAAACAATGTATTTCAGTATTTGACTGCACTACAGGAAAATCTATGGTAAAATTGAGACAGAACGATTTCATCTAAAAGGTTTGATGTAAACATTGCAATGTAAATACTGACTTTCAGTAGCTCATAGGTATATGAAATGCATTTAAAAGAAACTATTTTTAGACTGAAAGTGATGTCTAACCATTAATCAAATAAAACTACTTGTAATTTAAAAGGGGCAAACAACCAAACGACGACTTAATAGTATCAGTTTGATCCATGATGAGATGTCTATTAAACAATACCTTAAAATGTTCACACTGCATGACCACATTAATTTTTAATTCTGTACCCAGTGTTCCTCCACCAGATAATATACAAAATATGAAAAATTGTGACTCAATTGTAATACAAAACCCAACAGCTTGTAGTTTTTAGTGTATCCACTTTTCCAAAATACTACTCCTGCAAGCAGCTATCTAGCAATCCTGTTTAATGAGAACTTGAAAGGTCTAATTCCCTCTCAGTTATAGGAAAGCATTAGTAGTAAGGCACAGGAATTCAGTAAGAAGCTAAACTTGCTGTTTAAGGCCTTTCCCCTGCTCAGATTTAGAGCCATGACCATCTAGCTAGATCATTATTTTTAAATAATGGTTCTTGCTTAAAGAGAATGAAGAAACAGCCAAGATTAGCAAGACTAAATCAGCAGGTGGTCAGGTTAAATACTCTAAGAAAAAAAAAAGGACTCTCACCAACTTGAAATAAAAAATATATATACTTTTTGGTAATGGATCTTACTTGCTTCTTGTTTCCCATTTCTTTTCAGTGCATATTGATGAAGAAAAATGATAGTTTAGATTTTGTACTCACATATTCCAAACACTGAATGGCAGTTACACAAAATGATTATAAGGAGAATAAGAGCATGTGTTATGTCAAGTCTTAAAGCCTTATTCCACAATAAGGTCCAGATAAACAAGTGCATCCAGTTCTATTGTGTAAATACTGGTTTTTTTTTCATTACACAGTGTGTAGAACTTCTGGAGTAATTTTCCCTCACTGTATGGGCAGTACTATGGCATGATGCACTGAGTACCTGGTGGCAACATCCACACTTTACTCATGTATCTCATTCTGAAGATACCCTTGATCTGTGCATTCACTAATGTAACACATGGAGTGTGTATTAAATCATACACCCAGACAGTGAAGTGTTATAATATTGTCAAAAAAGGCTTTTTCTATCCCAGATTTTCCAAATTTATCTTGAAATAATTGTTTGTGCATGTTGAAAGTTAACAAACAGAAGCTACTTTCTATACTAAAAATCTCGTCTGTATATGTAAACTTGTGTTCTACTCTCCAGCATCACTGACACAAAATACAGTATCACTGAAACATAACAACAAAACCTTGAGTAAGAGGTATAAGTAGAAGTGACTTTATAATTGCATTCTGAAAGAGGAAAAGCTGATAAGCCAGAGTTCATCTAGTGAACATTCCTTTGTTCTTCCACTACCGAAGAAAATTTGAACTTCCACAAAACTGATTTTGATGATATCACAATGATTCTACATACTTACTTACCTAGATATTTAACACTCCAGCTTAAAGTTTACATGTCTTTCTCATCTAGGCACCTTTAGTCTCCTTAGGAAAGGAAGAGTACAAGCTTATGTCCATTGCACACACAGCTTTAGTTTAGGGCAGAAATAAACTGAAGTTTCACAACCTGAGCTTCCTCTGAAGAATCTGTATGAGGATGTTGGGCAATCTGTCACACAATGGTATTACAATGCATTTGTCACATCTGTCTGGTTTAACTACTACTCATGAGAGAGAATGCCATTTACCAGCTCAAAAGGCACTCGTGAAGTTCACTTCCCCTCTTCTCTGTATTTCCTACAAACAGAGCAAGCCTTGAATTTATTTAGAATTTAAAAGCTTTTCGGTAAAAGGAGATGGGAGAACTGTATAGGGGGAACAGGGAAGTAATTTCTTATGGTTGCAATCAAATTGCAGATAAAAATAGGAAGATTGCAACATGTAAGCATGCAAACCAAAACATTCTCAGGCAAAGTCAAGTACAACATGAAAGCAACATCTGCACGTGACACTTCAAGTTAAAAAAGAACATTTGGGGGTGTGTAGTGCAGTATCACAGGGACGAGAACGAACATACTGGGATCACATCTAAATTTGCAGGCTTCTGGTATAAGCAGGAGGTAGTTAAAAAAAAAACAAACCCGGCCCTAATTTGGGAAGACTTGATTCAGTAAGCAGTGTTAAATACAATTGCATTCTGTGTAAGAGTCCAAAAGAATATCAACCCTTAAATCAAATATATACATTTTTAATATCTGAAATATTTACATGGTGGAACCTTTACACGATCCCATTTGTTAAGAACAGTGTTTTCAAGTGTCCTCTCCAGATACAAAGAACTAGTAACTCAAGGTCACAGTTTGTTTTCTGAACAGGTCAACCTGTATCCTTCAGTTAAATACAATATAGAGATACTGGAACACCTTTACTTAATTTGTTTGCTATTAAGAATTGTGTTTCAGAAATTAAAAATAATTTTGAGACCGTTTGCTCCCTGGAACATAGTTCTCCTGCAATCAAAAACAGCTCACAGCACATTATAGATTTGACTTCTTACCCAGGTATGAAATAAAAAAAATGCAGTTTACAGTACATGTCATCATTTATATCGTATCAGTCAATTCATAAAAAAACATACAAACAAGGCAGAAAATACCACCCTCTTTTTGTGGACAACAGACTGTGTACAGTAGAAAACAAAAGTCAGGGCTAGTTTAACAGTATGGATAAAAACAAGATTTCAGCTTTGTTTGAAAACTTATGGTTTAGTTTTCATGGTTATTTTGTTTTCTTTTATAAGAGACAGTTACATTCAAACAGGGCTTTTTTGTTTTGTTTCTAAATACTAAAAAAAAAGTTTTAAATTTCTTTTTTAAAAAACCTTCTGATTTTTTGGAGACAGAAGGGATAGTAGGTAAGGGCTAGAATGAAATTGAGCAGAAAAAAACCCCGAAAACCATTAGATAGCACTTAGTGAATTTAGTTCCTGCTCTTGTTTTAACTGAGCAAATAAAAAATTTCCTGTGATTTGCACTTTCTGGGAAAAAAGCAGAGGATCTGCAAGAAATTCATTAGTAATTCTTAATGGGCAACAAAGTACCAAGATTACTACTGGTTCACATTAGGAAGAGAAGTTTGAAGGAACTTCTTTTCCAGTCAGATGAAGAGATCAAATGAACACACAAAGCTGTTCTGTGAAAACAGCTCAAGACACTTATTTTTAAATCGTATTTTGATCATTCCTTAAATAAAAAAGGAGAAGTATGCTCCCAAAAAAACACTGATAAACTTGCAGTAAAATCCTTTGTCTTCATCTGTAACTGATATAGTTCCACATTAAGTGCAAATGTTTTGCAAAACAGGGATTTTTTTTTCTTAATATTTACAAGAATCAGAGTAACATAACAAAATTACCAAAGAGCATGTACAGTAGCTGCAGCTTATAAAACATACCGGTAATTGTACCTCGTGTATTATAAAGAGAACCAATGCAGGATTCGTTAACTAACTGAGAAGGGTAAAAGGGGCCTCAGAGCAGAGGACAAAAAAATTCACATTTTCTACATAAAAAAATACAGGTCTCAAGTCTCTGAGAACAGAGAGAATTCAAAGTCTCTGAACAATGGGGGGAAAAAAAGCCCAAAATTGAAATGGAACCCTAGAAGCAAGGAGAGTGCTTTATTTCACTAGGCCAATCTTCTTTGCTTCTGTCTCGTATATCAACAACCTCCACATTTTGACTATGAAAACTTCAGCTTCTTCATCTAGTACCTGTAGGAAATACACATTTTATAGATTATTTTTTACGTAATGCATTCTAGTTATAAAGACTAATTTTAGATACATCAGAATGACAAAACAGATATTACATAATACAAGTCTCTGAGAGAGGGACTGAATGCAACTCTGGTGTGTTTGTCTGCCCAGCATCAGTACATAGTTGACCAGGCTCTAACTATGTACTTGTACAGTGCAGCTGTTGAGCACTTAGAGGTAGAAGCAACAGTAAACTAGTATACAAAAGTGGTTTGGGAAGAGGCAGAGAAATGATAGGCTTGGAACCAATGTAAGAACAGGACATTCGCATGTAGCATTTTCCCTTAAATTAATTCCTAATCTCTGCTCATTTTCATTTGGAACTTCCTTGATATTTGTGAAATAAACCCTCAATGGATTTCTCTTCCCTGAACTTATTATCTAGACTTTTCTTGAACCTGTACAAACTTTTAGCGTCCACAGCATCTCTCCAAAGTTCCCCAAGTCACGTACTAGTCACACCAAAAACAATACTATCTTGCACTATGCATGTGGCTTCTACCAACTTTGCCTTTAAGTTTCCTTACAGGAAGAGAGTGGACCATTAGTTTTATTCACCTTTCAGTGTATGAAAACATGGTCAAACAGTAGCATGATTTCATAGTTTCTCTCTTCCAACACGAGGAAAAAAAGAGCCTTTACTCTTCTACAGAAAATCCCCTTTTGCTCATTGATTAGGCAAAGACCCACTAAACCACTAATAAAGATCTATTCATAAGAACAAGAAGGAATAAAAGTTTTTACTTCTGATCCAATTCTCTTATTGTTGATTGTGAGATCTACCCTTAGGGACAAAAATTTTTATTCCACATTTCTGAATAATACGAAATTCTGAAGAGGAGTCAGTAATTTGTACCCAGCTGCTGAAACTGCAAAATAATGCCTGTAATAGCATGATGTGCTTAATCATATCTAACATATGTTTTCTCTTATGGACTTGCTATTTTGCATAATTGACTTTAGGCTTCAGTAAAATGTAGAAGGTATATAAATCACAGAATTTCTGCTTACCATGGCAACATCATCCAGTATGCTCTGAGGTGAGCTGTGAGCCATAACCTGAAAGAAACAAATGTTTTTAGACTGAAAACTTCGAATAAAACCTATACACATTTTTTGACAAAATCCAGTTATGTCCAAGGAATTCTAGAAGTTTTCCATGTGCAATAAGTATTTTCAGTTCATCAGATTCCAGTAATAGCCATGGCAAAAATTAGTATTAAACTGCATCAGAATCCATTATACTGACTATTAGTTTATGGCAAATTACTGAGGAACAAGTTCCAGGAAGCTCCAGAGATTCACAGGTCCTGTATTTGCTGGTTATTCTCACATCTCCAATTATGTTTTCTTAACTTAAGGAAAAAGCTTCCCTTCCTTCAACAATAAGCTGCTAATGGAAGACAAAGGCAAAATTCTCCCTGTATTGCGCCTCGTAACTGGATTTATCATCTACTTCTTAAGTACTTTTTTCCCAGAACCAAGTAAGTTGTTTTTCAATACCACAAAATTACTTCTATTTATATATACATACACACACACATATATAATGTAAGCATGGCAAATATCCAGCTTCTGCTTTTGACTTTGCTATTCAACTGTGTCACAAAATTCTCAGCACTTGCTTTGCCTCTCATACAGTTGGTTGCCCAAGAAAAATCGAGACAAGCCATTATGAACACAAGTACAGGAGTCACTCTTGCAGTTTAAACAGGGAGCAAACCCCCAACTTCACAGAGAATGCAGAAAATACAAACCTTAGAGCAAACAAAGTCAACTAGTGTGGCTTCTTCTTCACCAATATATTCTATTATTTTCTTGTTGATCCATGGTCTAATTCGACGTTCCATTAGTGTCTGGGGAAAAAAAAAAAAAACAAAACCAAAATGAATAATTAGCTTAAACTTCACTCTGTTGGAACAACTGCCCAATACACATCTAGAAGATTTAAACAGCTATTTAGCAGAAGATATAATTTGCTATCAGTGATTTAACCCTTAGAGATTTGGCATCTGCAAGTATTTCTGAGAGCAACTAGAACATGTTTTTACAGTGTCTTTTTTCCTCCTTCCATAAAACTGCTTGGTAATTCATAGTGGCAATTCAAGAGAGACCAAACGAAAATAAGCAGGCATACTTCAGAATAAGGATTATATATAAACAAGAAATAGAGGACACAAGTTTGACTCCACTTGATGATGATGATGCTCAATCCACTGGGTCCCAGTAACCTTGTTTTTCTACTCAATTATAATGTTTACTAGGAAAAATTATGCCTTTTTAAAAATTGTTAAATGAATCAACTTACTGAATCCACAATTGACCAGTCAAGAGGATAAGCAAAGAGCTCTGGTTTTGCTGTGGGAATCTTCTCAATGAGACTCTTAATGTGTTTGCGCTTTTCTTCTGTATTGACACTGCCTTTGATATTGCTTTTGTCTTCTTCTCCATAATCCAGGGGAACAAGTTTCCTTTTCCGGGGTACATCGTCACTGTCTTCATCATCAAATTTATTGAAAACACTATCCACAGCAAGTTTCTTCCTTTTTACAGCATTGGGCTGATTAGGACTGTTGCAGGCACCTACAACCCAAAAGACAGAGTAACACATTTATCAACTGTAACTGAAACTAGTTTGCTCTTTCCCCATTACTTGAGGAATATTGCTTTGTATGCAACATATACGTCTGTGAATGCCTGGCATTGGCTTTTGGTCTCTCAAACTCTGTTACAAAAGTGGCAAAAGAGGTAAAGATCTTTAATGGAGTCTGTTGAAGATTGACCCATTTGAAAAATAGGGTCTTCTTTCTCTGCCCTGAAACCAATTACCACTCTCTCTGAGGGAAGACTTAAGTGAAAGGTTGCATCGCATACCAAAGTGTTCATCAGCCTAATAACACACAATCTCTCCTCATTCAAGATAGAACACAGTGCGAGCTCAGAGTGCAGCCTGGAATAACTTCATCAAAATAGTAAATAAAAAATACACAAACCTTCTGGAATCCAAATGTTCTTAGTTCTGCTGCTCAGAACTAACTTTCCTAAAACAGCAGGAAATTGCTAAAGTACTAAGGAACTCTAGGCTCAAGTTTCACTCACAACTGTCACCAGTTCATTGTGATATTCTAAAAGGAAGAAAAAACTCTAAATTTTCTTTTTTTTTTTCTTCCTTTTAAAAGGGTCTTAAGTAAATATAACTACCTAGGTCTTAAATTTAACACATATTTACATCAATGAAAAGTAGCAATGAGTTTGGAAAGAGATATTTACAGATATATTAAGGTGAAAAAGCACGTGAAAATAACCAATCCCAGCTCAGAACATACCTATAAAAATTAGCCCTTGAACATGCCTAAACTTCCCTCCTTTTCTGCCCTCAAGGTTTAAGATGAAGAGATCTCTATAAAAACTATCTTCTGGATAGGATAGGTTAATTCAAGCACAGTCCCTGGATTAACAACTACTTAATGTAAGTACATCAAACCATACGACATATTTGGAAAACTATATAACTACTCAGCTTGACAATTTTTATTTTGATCCCATATGGAAGACTGAAACAAAAAGTAAACTTGCCCAATTTGAGGCTGAGTCCTATTTTGGGCCGATGCTCCTCCAGTTGCTGTTGTTCAGGTGAATTTTCATGAGGAATAATAATGCCACAGGGAGATTCATCACCAGGTGTGTTAGGAGTTGCATTTCCACTAGCAGAAGAAACAGATGGAGCAGAACTGATGGGTCGCAAAGTTGGTTTAAGGCAGGGCTTTTGTTCAGGCTCCTCCTCCTCTTCCTCTGGCTCTTCTCTTTTTTCTTCTTTTTCTGCCTTGTCTTCCTCCTCCTCCTCAGATTCTGGCTCTTGTTTTATTTGTGGCTGCCTACGCCGCTCAGCCTCCTGCTCCATCTACAATGAAACAAACAGTTAGCAAAAACAGACACTCTCTCTAAACTAGTACTGTTTGAAAAGAATCAAGGATGCTCCTCTTTATAAGACTGTCAGTCAAGAAAAATACATGTAACTGCCGGCATTCTTGTAAGGTAAACTGATTAATTCAAATTTATTCTCAAACACCATCAAATCTGGATGTTATTCTGGAAAGTTTTTTTGTTTCCAATGTTCCTACTGCCTATCTGGACTTCTTTATAAGAAAACGTGAATAGAGAAAGTAGTAAATAGTAGATCTCTTACACAATTTTGCTCAATACAAACAGAATACAAAGGACTTGTTTTCCGGTCAGACCAACCACAACTCACCCTCTGGAGCTCTGCATCTGGATCTGGATGTCCTTCAGCCAGAAGACGCTGCCTAATTTCTTCTAATTCTTCCTTTTCCCTTTTCCTATCTCGTTCATCTGCTTCCATCTCTTTCTCCCTGTCTCGTAGCCTCTTCTGAAGAGCACTACCCCTACAAAAGATACACGCTTTTTATTGCGAGAACATTTCAATAAGGAGCTTGTACCACAATACAAGAACAACTTCATACAGATGTATCTCCCACTAAATGAAAATAACATTCATAAGAGCATCAGGCATCCTGTTTTTGTAAAAGAAGAATCTTAAGATACCAGATCTCAACCTTAGCGTACATAGTCTACCGCACCATATTAAACAGAAGTAGACAATGTGGCTGCTGATCTCTTTAGAGAAAGAATCAAGGTTTATAGGGTTTTGACAAGAACCACTTCTGCTAAATTAGTTTTACACAAATGTTAGCTAGTCCCATGCTGAAGGATGTTCCCAATTGTTTACATTAACAAGCTTGTTCTTCATATTATATACAGCTTCTTTACAGTGAATTATTTAGAGGCATGCTTATTATTCCCTTCTCTCTGCACCTTATTTTGACATTACACTGACCTTTTCCCTGACTCACAAAATAAGTGATATGAATGAGCAGCTACTCCCAAGCATTAACCAGTATAAGGATCTTCCCTTTTCCCTGTCACTTATGAAGTGACACAAAAAAAATAGGTAATTATAACCCTTACATTGCCACATTACTAGTCAAATATAAACTCCATAAGCCTCTGCCAACAAACGTCACAACTGTGTTAAAATGAACAATGGAGATTTTGTTGTTAGGAATACAAAGACATACCTATAATATTTTGGATCATCTCTATCATCATCATAATCTTCTAAGAATTCTTTCAACCGTTTGGCTTCTTTTGCCTGCAAGGAATTGAAACTTAAATAATGATTTCTGGTTTCCTTTCCAAGAGTTTAAAATTTATTATTGTTATTAGCAAGTTAATTGTAGATCTACTCTGCTTTAAACTAAAAATATGGAATTTTCCAAACAAAAAATGTTAAAGTTTTGGTATTGCATCCAGAGGTGTCCACTGGTATTGTGTCACTGATCTGCATACATAGATACATATACTCCCGCTCACATATATGTATTTATTTATTTGGGGATTTTTGTTTTATATTACAGATGAAGAGGATCAAAGTTTCTTTTCTCCAAATCCTTTAAGTCTGCTACTGGGTATTCTAACATGGCAGCCTAAGTGTATTTTATGAGTACTGCTTTGTTTCAAAAGCTTTTTTAAGACAGTTATGCACAGAAACAAATCTGATGGCTGTTCCTAGGATAAGCGCTCTCCTGTTGTGATACTGATAAAAACCATGTATCACTTATGTACAGGCCTATGTGGTATTAATGTGCAGACCTAACACTGTAGGGGGCAAGGGAGAAAGAGAGGGGACATGCTCTCCCCCTCTGATCAAATGAAAGGCAAACCCCCCAGTTCCTTAAGGAAAAATAAATTAGGACCTTCTAACCTGTATTTAAGCAATATTCTTAAACCAACAATAATATACTTCTCTGGTAATGGCTTTGAGAAACAAATTATGATTATGGTTGTAATTTCAGCACAAAATATAACACTGCTTTCTACACCTGTCATCCATAGACAGCATGCAGGAGGATTTCAAATGGAAAAGATCATTGAGTCAATTTCACACATTTTTTCTCCCTCATGCATTTAGAGGGAAAACCTGGATTCCCCATGAAGCAAAATATTTTATAATCCTCTTGCACCTGTGTGCATATATGCATATATGTGTGCATATGATGTTTGCATATATGGCTTTGAAGCAATTTCTAATCCATCATCTACTCTCTCAAAAATCTTCCCTCCTTCTCCAGGAAACTATGAAGTGAAATAACACCCCTAAAACATAAAATAACTTCTTTATGCTTTAGCACAAAACCGTTGAGATGACAGAATTATCTATCTTCCAAAGGCATCTTTTCCAATAAACAGATACATTGGTAACTGCAATAACTTCACAACTAATGAACTAAGGACAGGCGTTTATGAAGTGCTTAGATACATTAAAGAATATTGCATCATATTTCATAGAAGGTTTGGGCACATGAGCAGGTCTAGTTCACAAGTTACAGATGTAATAGTGTGTAGTTATCAGACCAGAGTATTTTGCAGCTGTCTGCTTCCCACTCTTTTGCCCTCACGGCCAAACCACTAGCCTTTGTTTTCCAGACTCTAAATAGTACTCCCATTTACTAGACATCTTCTGTTTCAAGTCTGTTAACGGGGGATTCTTTTGGTATAAAAACACACACGGTCTTTATACAAAATGAGAGCCCTGCTACTATCCATTAACACAACAAACAATAAGAATATTCCATTCTAAATGCGACCAAGAGAACAAAGCTGGGAAAATTACATGCCAAACTATAAATCTTACCATTTCCCGTCTTCTTTCTTCTTCCCTCTCAGCCTCTTTTTCGTATTCTCGACTTTTTTTTCGTTCTCTGATTTCCCAGTTTTTAAGACGCTGCAACAAAAGAAAATGCACTTCAATCCTCAAACATATTAAGAGCAGCAGTACTACTTCAAAGTTAGTTTGGATTGTTGTTTAA
Source organism: Sylvia atricapilla (assembly GCF_009819655.1). Taxonomy (NCBI): domain Eukaryota; kingdom Metazoa; phylum Chordata; class Aves; order Passeriformes; family Sylviidae; genus Sylvia; species Sylvia atricapilla. The sequence goes on from NC_089145.1 coordinate 27,294,709, forward strand.
AATAACTGTACTATAAATAATTTGCATCATTTTAATTTGAAACATCAGAATAAAAAGTCTGTTTTGACAGTGACTTACATATTCTGCTCCAGCTCATGTACTCAAAGGATTAAAAACATATTTAGGGAAAAGAGAATGATGTACTTTATACTAGAGCACTTGTTATCAACTCTCAGAAACACTTTTTTATTTAAAGAACCCACCTCTTGGTATGCAGCTTCCTTTTCACGCAGTTTCCTCTCCAGTTTTCGTCTTTCGTAGGCATCTTCTTCATCTTCTTCTCGGTCTCTCTTCTTATCCTTTTCCCGCTCTCGTTCCCGTTCTCTTTCCCGCTCCCGTTCTCGTTCCCGTTCCCTCTCGCGTTCTCGTTCTCTTTCCCTCTCGCGTTCTCGTTCTCTTTCCCTGTCTCTACTTTTTTCTCTGAAGGAAAAAAAAAAACCAGAGTTCAGTGAAGAGCCTTCTCTATTCAATCAAAAATTAAAGGCATCTTAGAGGTTATTTTGTTTCTGCAGTTGTAGAAGATGGTTAGCTGGTATAGAAATGGGCATAAAATCAATACTTACTGATGGGTATTCAAAAACCCACTAAAAGTAGTTGTTTGAACACTAACCATTTACTAAGCATGAGCGTCACACATGGCTGAGTGAGGCCAGCATGTTATTAGCCCCACAAAGGTGTATCAAGCTCTGAGGGTGACCAGCAGTGTCTCAAAAACAGCTTAAAAAAATTAGCAAGATAGCATGATTTGGTGTGTTTTAAAAATGCAAAAAGGTTTTAATTAAAGGGAAAATAACAAACTATATAGAACAAGAGAGTAAATGCCATGCACAGTGCAGGGAGGTCCCTTTCATGTGCTAAGACACCCTGAAAAGCCCAGAGAATCTCTGCTCTCTTTTAAGTATTCAATGATCTAGGAGGGGGTTTTGGCTTGTGACCCAATAGAAAATAGCTACATTCCTTGAGGAACAGCTCAAGGATCCAACCAGTGCCTTTGTCCTGGCACTGGGCCAATTATAGTGAGAGAAGCATAGAAATTTCTGGTACTTCTTCCTTAAAAGTTCAGGATGAGGATTAAACTCTTTTCCTAATATGGGAACACCTGCTCAGGTGTGGAGATACACTGAAACGTGAACATATGGCTATTTCTTACCAGACTGTGTTAGCAGTCCTCCACAGCCAAAATCACCAGAAATAGAGGCTATCCTAAACAAATCTTTTGTGTTTATGTGGCTTACAGACAATTTTAACACTTCTGACAATATGATTTAAAGTGAAAGCAGCACTTGGAAGATAATATGATTAATCACAGGTTAAAAGAGTCATCCCCTTGCCCTTACTAAAAAAAGCTCACAATCCAAACAAAAAACCCAAACCAAACTGACTAAAAAAAACCCCCCAAAAATCCAACCAAGAAGCCCACCATGTAACTAAGGATATGATAAAACCTGCTTAAGCTAAAAAATACCACAAACATAAGGTAGCTTTATGCAGGAATAAAGCTAATAATGAAAAATAAGAGATATTTGAGACAAAACCAGTATGCTTAAGTCATAACTGGAGAGTTGCTCTGTGTATATTGCAGTTTTTATATTCTTGTGCTGTGGGGCATATCAAGTATTCTCCCAATTTGGATTTCCTGCTGTTACTCTGATCTTCCACAAGCATCATTCTCTTGAATGGCAGCTGATCTACTGAACCATATACATTTAGTAAACAGCACTGAGAAAGAGTGAAATAAATAGCAACTGAAGTACATTTACCTCGATCTGCTCCGATCCTTGTTGCGATCTGAACTCCTCTCACGATCTCTGTCACGGTCTCTGTCTCGTTCACGGTCTCTGTCCCGGTCCTTCGTTCGGTCACGATCCCTATCTCGCTCCCGTTCACGCTCCCGTTCCTTCTCCTTCTCTCGTTCACGTTCCCTCTCTCTTTCACGCTCCCTCCTTTCTCGTTCACGCTCACGTTCCCTTTCTCTTTCTCTGCGTTCTTTTTCAATTTCCTGTCTTTCTTTCTCCTTTTTGCCTTTTTCCTCCTCCAGTTTCTAAAAACCAACAAGAGAACTTTCATAGTTAATTTTGCAGTTACACAAACTGGATACTCCCGACGCAACACACATGGCCGGTAATGGAAATACCAAAACCGCCACTAATTTAAAAATATTAAATAGGGTTTGGTGGGTATTTTTTGGAACTATAAGTATGAAATCAAAATGCAGCAATCACAAGACTAAGTTTCGTGCAAAAGCACAGATCTACACAGACCAGCAATCTCCAACCTTAGCAGAGTAGGGCTGGCCTTGTATTACGAGCTGACTAAATTGCACATTCAGAGTGTGCTACCAGTCATGATGGAGGTGGGACTCAAATTCCACTGGCCCTATAAGCCAGTTGGGTACAAGCAAAGTGTGAACTTCCAGCTGATAAAATCAACTCTGTTCAATTAGGAAAATATACTTCAGTGGAATGCTTACTGGGACAGTGAGTTGTTTCCCAAAAATCTTGGCACACCAAAACCATCCTAGGTGAAAACTCGGGTAAAGAAATACATCCACTTACACACAGTGCATGTGGTTAAAACAGTGCACAAAACTGTCACTTTTCCCCTTTTCCCTCCCTAAAAAAGTCCTAAGTGTTCATTGGTAAGAACTAGACTCTGCAGTATGGAATCTTAACTTCCACCACTGCAAGATGGAGACAATTAAAAAAAGGTTGGAAATAGCTCTTTTGAAACACAGAAACTAAGGGTTACCTGCTACAGTTTTACTAAAAATTGTACAAAATTGCCACCTTTTTTTTCATATAGAAACAGTTCTTATGACCAGAATTCCTATAAGACAATAGAGAATACATCAACAGAATGATAGATAAATCCATCCTTGGAAGCAATTGTTATGTGTTAACTTACAGATGCTGTGCTAGGACATGGACCGCCAACACTGGATTAACCTTGCCTATTAGCTATGTTTCTGGGAGGAAGAGCAAGTACACGGTTCACAAATATACCAAATAACAACCAAATATACCAAATTTCAACCTGATGGATGCAAGAATACCACTTTTTGAACAAATATAAAGCAGAATAAACAGGTTTATCCCCTTTGGCTCCACGTTTACCATCACTGAAATGAAATTAAAAACTGGAACAATGAAACAGCATTTTCTCTGTTTTGTGTTTTTTTGTTCTTTTCTTTAAAACAAAGCATTTAAGACAACTTTAAAAAGCAATCTTACCTGATTAGTATTCTTCTGCCATAGGCACAGAGACCAGAGAACCGACAAAGGAGTACAGAAATAAAGCTAATTCACTAGTGATTAATGTATCCAGTGAAACTATGCTGCATTGATAACACAATACAGGCAAACCCATGTTGGATACATTGAAATCACAAAAGGAAAAAGGGACTAAAAATGGTAGGAATTGGTAGAAAATTGATGTGAAAAAAATAAAACTTAGATCCTATAATATACACTGGGCTGAAAAACTAATTTCTAAGGACTGTTTTGTTCAAGAGCTTTACAGTGTTAAACCTCAGTAGGGACAAATGTTAAACCAGGTTGTCAACTTTTAAAAACAACTTACCTCAAATTTCATATACTTTTAAAGAAAGTTTACATACTGAAGTGGTTGATACTTACAGATTATCTTAGATGTTCCAATAGAAATTTCTACAGTTGAACTCCTGCTTTTTCACCACTCTCAAAAACTTTCAGACTCAAAAACTTTGTTTACAGTGAGATTTCTCAAGAGAGTGGGTTTCTTTCTTTTATTAAAAATATATTCACAGAAGTGTAAATACACATGCACAAGTTTTGGTATATAAAAATCCTTATCCTAAGTCCACTTTCTTAAAATCCAATTGAAAAAATAAATTGGTGTATTTTGTAATCAAAATCTGACCTCAGTCAACTTCTGTAAACCTAAATAGAAGGATCTGACAGGGTAATGGGATGGGAACAGTATCAGATAAACTGAAGTAATGAACAGAAATGAACAGGTAGAAGAATTTTAAATCTTACCTTGAGCTCTCTTCAGACTCGTCCGTGCTGTAAATGGACGCCCCCTGCAATGCTGATACCCTGACAGTCTGTCGTTATTGTTTATAAACTCATACCAAAAACATGCAAAGGTTCACTGTGCTCACTAGCCCACTGCTAAGGATTCAATAGCCCCTTTTAAACATATCCAATATACACAATGACTACTTCCAGTTGATTTTTAATGTTAAGAAACCCAAAATAGCCCCCCAAAAATACAGATCAAGGGCAGTGAAATGCCCAACAGCTTCTGAAATAGCGAAGCTTGCTTTTTGTTTGTTTTGTTTGCAATTTTAAAAAAAGTATTACTTGTTTGTGTTTTAGTAACAGTGACAACTCGGGGCTTGGAATTGAACATAATTCTACTGAAGTTTCACCACTAACCAGTTTCACATTCAATTGCTGAGCTTCTCCAGATGACTTTTTCTAGATTTTTTCCCCCAGGTTTCTATCTTGAACAACTTTTGTCAAGAGAAAAACTTACAATAACATGTAGTCACCTGTGTTCATACTGATATGGTTGCATGAAAACCACCCCCAGTGACTGCATGTGGTAAAGCTGAACAACACGGGCGCACTTCACCTTGCTGTATCATCAACATTTTCTTTAATGTTGATTTGGGAGCATTTTGAAAGAAGAGTGTGCGCTCAAAAGAGCAGCTTGTTGATACTTCCCCAGGCCAAGGACCACTCCAATTCTTGTTGGGGAAAATACTAATACCAACTTCAAGCTAAACACTAAAGTAAGAACATCACATGCACAATTGTGCTCTCCGATCCACAAGTATTGCTTTCCAAAGCAGAAACATTCACATATGCACTAGCATTAGTGGAAACTTCTGTAAGTGGGGACCCTGGGGTGGGACTTGATGCGCACAAATATTTCCAAGCCAGTTACCCCTTTGCATATTTTTCTGAGGGGGCATCCATAAGTATAATAAAAAACAGAAACTCATACTTACATCCTATTCCATGTTACTTTCCAAGCTGTGAGTTTCATCTTGCATTAGTCACCATATGATCTCTATCATAATGGTGGGGGTCAATGAATAGATTAGCTTTATGGGAATTTACAGTTCTTCCATGCATCTAAAGTTTGGTAAGTCTGGTAACCACTGACCTAGTTTTAATCTTCCCCCACTCTTAACTTAGAACTATTAAAATAAAAGACTTTAATTTAATTCACGTTTCATCTCTTCAAAAGTCTTGGATAATGTTACAAATCTACCTAAAGAAACACACTCAAGTGTTTGTCTTATACTGCAGCCCCGTTTAGCCTTCACTTATAAATATCTTGACTTAATGTATGTGTAGCAACTTAAGCTGCCTTTATTCATGCTGAAGTGAGAAGACTGAAAAATACTCAGTAGCAATCAAAGTCTTAGCATAAAGACGTCACGGGCCACTTTAACGTGGCAACTGTCTTTTTCTGACTTGTAAAGAACTACATGTATATTAAACCTAATATAAACATAATTTTAAGTGATATTGCAATGTACTGCTAAATTTTATAATAGTGGTTTTTTTGGATTTTGAAAAAGCCTAATTTTTATCAAGCGCAAAAACAAGAATACTACCTTGTGTGTGTCTCTGAATTTACTGATCTCTCTTGATATCAGGTCTCTTTTGTCTTCCTCCATTTCTATAGCATTTATATCCTCCTAAAAAACAAGGGGGACAGGAGTAAAAGCATTAACAGCCATCTGTACAGACACAGGAGAACAAGAGAAAAGCTGAAGGTTAGAAGTTTTCAACCCGTCTTGCAAGAGATAAATAAAGTCCTTCTGCAGTACCAAACCTGACAGTCTGATGTTAATGAGTGGAAAAAAAAAAAATCAGATGGACAAGAGTCACAAATCTGGCAACTAGCAGTAAACATAGTCATTGTCAAAGCCTACAATGTAAACGAACCTTGGTGATGAGTGGATAAGGTATCAGTGGGGCCACTGGAAATCTGCGGAAAATCTGCGGAAAAATCCACGGAGATTTTTTTTTTTAAAAATAGATTGCAAACTACTCTGAAAAACAATGTTTTGTATGTTTGTACTACAAAGCAATATTGTATTGCTGTGATCTCATTTCTCTGATTCAACAAAGTTACAGAAGAACCTCGCTAATTCTCCCTTTGCTGAACTACTTAAAAACACATAGTGATGTCTCATGTTAGTAAGACTTCACTGAATTACAAGTGTACTACAGGATATTAGTACGCTATGGTAGCATCAGAAACAAGGCTAAGCTACACTTGCCAAAATAAGTAAGTATATTTGCAGTGGGTATGTCTTGATTTTATTTACTCGCTAATTCGCAGAATTTGGTAGATCACACCTGCTCTTAGTGCGAATTAGCGAGGTTCCCCCGTGCTTGAAATTGAAAACCAGAATTCACTCACTCTCAGCTCTCCACACACATTTTCAACTCCCCCACAGCAGTCATGCCGTCAACCCAGAAGAACTAACAGCCTCTGCTGCTAACACCAGCAGGAGTCATCTCCACACCAAGCTCTTCAGGGGACAACAGCCCCAAAGCTGGTGAGTTTTCACACCCCCCTCACCACCCCCACAATATATCTGTATCCACCTTCCCTTTCCCCCCACCCTCAACAGTCTTTCTCTCCCCTCTCCTTTATGCACAAGAGAACAACAAGCTAGTACCATCTCTTCACTCCCACCTCTATCCACACAGGCCAAAGATGGCAACTTCCAAGTTTCTTGTCTTCCTTCCCAGTATGGGAAGGATGATGGGGTGCAATTTCAACCCACAATTGCTGCATATTTTAAAAGAGCTTATTTGGCTACTTGACTAGCTCAGATCAGTAAAGATCTACACAACACAGAGCTACGAGAATATTGCTCTGTCACAGGGACACACTCAGCACCCAGCTCTTCACGACTGCAAAGGTCTCTTACAATGTTTAACTACCTGGCATTTTTCATGGCCATAGATGTGTATATTTACCCACAGGACAATAAACATTGTAACAGTCTCATAACAAAAAAATACAGCTGATAGCATTAGACAGTGACTCAGTTGCACATTGTCATCAAAGAAAACATCTCCCAAAGAGAGGGAGAGGAAAGAAAAACAAATTCTCAGCTCAGCACTTTTATACCTCAGGTTGGCCATGACTAACAATGCTGTGGGAAGACAGACTTGCTCCCTGAGGGAGATGTTTCTTGCACCACATTTGAACTCCATAAGCATTTGAAACTGCATCATTGCCTTGGAATAGGTACTTTGCAAAAGACTTAAGTGGGTAAAAATCTTCATCAAACAAGTTTCCAATCTCTTTCATATAAGGTGCAGAACGGTAGGTGGGAAAGCCCATTTTCCCATGGTTAGAAACTTTGCTGGAAAAGCTAAGTCTGAGTTTGCTTATCCTTGTTCCCCCTTCTCCATTTTCTTTTAATCCATAAAAAGGTCATTCACAGAAGCAGGTCTAAACCAGAACATTCATTCCTGCTTAACATGGGTTTTTTTTCACGTTGCACAAGATAGGAAAGCCGGCTGACCAAATCCAGCCAAATTGAGACGTGTTTAAAAGTGATTTTGTAAGGCAGGAAGATTACAATATGCCTTTCATCCCTGAAGGATCCCTTCAAGGACATAGACAACTAACAAAGTGCTTCCACATATGGGTATACAGCTGCAACCAGTTGGATCAAGGCACACTACAAGAATGCGTACTATAAGCAGAGAGAAGAATTTTGTCAAAAACTACCAAAATTGTGACATTACAATAGTGCCCTGGCATCTTTCCCTCGAAGTGGATGGTATGCAGGAACTCTTTGCAGTTGTTTTTTTAAGTTTTTATCTGAAAAACCCTATATGCACATACAGATTAAACTGCACTAAATTCAGTATTTCCACCTTCAGAGGGATGAAAGGTCGGTTCAGTCCTGCCCAGATTCAAACCTGTTCTTCCAAGAAGTTTATGTGCTTAAATGCCTAAACCATCCTGAAGTGATGGTGTTTATAACTGACTAGCTTTCAGCTCAGAAAAAAAAAAAAAAAAAAAGAAACTGCTGCTGACATCAATGCTTGTTGATTTGTTTTCTCATCAGAAGTTTAGGTTTAAAGTATTTGCACAAGGTTTGGCCATTATATAAAGGTGAGTTGAAGAAAAAAAAAATCTGTTTTGTCCAAAATCAAAACACATACGTCCTCCTTCTTTTCCTTTTTCTTCTTCCTGGGGTGAGAGTCAGATTCCTGGGAGGGGGCATTGAGCTCGCTGGAATATTCTCGTATTAAGACTTCAATGGCCCCTTTAATTATCTGATCTCTTCTCTTCGTTTCCTCATCCAGTGCTTCATCATCATCATTTGTTGTCTCCGGTCTGGAGTTCTAAGGAAAAATGGCAAAGCAACAAGACTTAAAAAATTGAGAGTAATAGTGGTTTTCTCAGAAGTTCACCTTTCATCATCACATTCATGCCCCTACATTATTTACTATAAAAAAGCAAAATCCCGAACAAAAAAAAAACCCCAACAACAACGAAGAAAGAACAAATGCATACAAAAAAAGAAACCAAAAAAAAACAACAACTCACCACATGAAAACCAAACCACCTACAAATACAAGTAGTTATCAATTGCATTGTATTAGTCAGATCTTTTCACACTGGCAACACCACAGTTTATTGCAGTTTTATGGAATGGCTGCAGAGAGCTAGTGTAGGATTGTATAAAAAAATAACATAATAGAACAGAAAAATGGATTAGGGCAGTTGATAGGAAAAGAGAGAGCACCCACATGCTCCCAGAAAGGCAATCACTATAGTGCAGCTCTTGGTCAAAAGTTTTGCCTTTCATATTCCAGAACTTCAAGTCACTTCAACAACAGCTCCTCTAAGCCTTCTACTTAAGTGCCATGCAATACAAATGCCTACCTAAAACTTCCGAGCTGCAACTTCAAATGGGAGAACTATATTAAAGAAACATCATTAGGGAAAACATTCCTTGCACAATGAACTATTTTTTTAATTATTGGTGATCAAGTACTTCACAGTTCCTCATCTTTTTGCCCCTTTCAACCTTGTAGGGAGGAAAAGGAACTCAAAGAAGTGCCTTTCACTAAATATTATATGAAAGGGTAGAATGATGCACACCAAGCAAGGTCGCCCACCTCTCGATCCCCTGAATCTTTTAGAAAAATGGAATCTCACCTGAGAATCCAGCTGGGTATCCCGTCAAACGATAGGTGGTGGGTGGAGTGAGGGGGGGGAAGGGTCTGATGGAGCAGCAGCTAAGAATGAGGGGGAAGGGAGGATTCAGTTGGAGCTGAAGAAGCTGCCAGACCAAGGAGGAGCAGGCTGAAAAGAGCTAGAAGGTAGTGACAGGGGGTGGAATTGAAGAGATGCAGGGAGAAGTAGTGACCAGGGAGAGGAGCTAATTAGATAAAGGTTTGCTTAGTGTGTCTCTACATGAAATTGTGTTGTAGTTTATGTTTGATTTTTTAATTAAAAATATTTGAGAAAATCTTAAACTTTTGGATCCAAGTGGCACCAGCACACCAATGATGGTATGAAAGGAATTGCAAGCAGTTTGATTACAATGCACTTCATCAACACCCCTCAGCAATTCACAGCCTTTCTGTGCACACCACAAAAAAGAACAAAAAACCAACCAAATCCAATAAAACCCAACAAAAAACATGGAGCTAATCTCATTCTACAGTTCAAAATAATGGACTCATACAGTTGCCTTCACCAAAGTCACAATCAGTACCTGCTGCTACATTAAAATCAATCCTCCCAGCCTGACTGTAACTCAGAGGGGCTCACAGAAAACAAAATTCTTGAGAGATGTACAAGAACTCCAGAAATACTTCAAGCTTGTTTGTAATATCAGCTGTGAAGCACAGTAACACAGGTGATGCCACCATGAAACAAGGAAGTACAGAATTAAAGGGCAGTCTAACGAAGCCCTAAACTAGGCTAAGAGCTAGTATAGTACTCCATTCAAACCTCACAAAGCTAGCACCCTGCTTTACTAAGCCATTGCATTTACCCCAAACACAGGGTATCCAAGTCAAAAACATTTCAAGTACTTCAAGTCATTATTATGCCTCTACTTCTGGTTAGGTAAAATGAAACTTAAGTATCTGTGTTTCCACTCTAGTCTACACACATTTAAGAAAAATTCCAAACTGAAACTTTTAAAATTTAGTTGCTACAGCATGATTAGCATTTTTAGTTTTCTGAACAAGAGCCTCTTCTCACTGTGATTTTACAGCAAAAAAAAAAAGTTTAAAGTGGTATCTTAAGGCACATGCAAAACTTTAGAAATTAGAGACAAAGCCCAATTAAATTGGGAGTGAAACACACTATTTTAGCAAAGAAACAGACACAATTAAATTTAATGCAAACTTGTCTTTTAAGTATCTCTGCATCTCAATAAGAATTCAACACACCAAGTATCTGCAATTATCCCAAAACAGATCCTTAGATTTAGACAGGGATAATAAGAAAGCAATTTTTCCACCTACTAAGTGTCTGAAAGTGGCCCACTGCCTGATACCTGTCTCTTTTACTGAATGATCTACTTCCTTTCACTGATTTGCTCAAAAAGATCATCAGTGGAGGGGAGAGAAACCTCAATTTCCCTCAGACAGCCAATTTACAGATGGACATAGTAACTTTCTTCTAGGCTTTAAGCACTTTCAAGAGTTTCTAAACAAAAATGAAGCAACAGAATCAAAACACATAGCACCTATCACTACACTTCATAATGAATTACAAAATTGATTCTAGAAATGTAGTTGTAGCTTGCAGAGTTCAAACACTATAGAATTAAGAGCTTACATTTCTCTGACTTTCAACATATCTTCAGACTCACTAATGTGATTCTGGCAAAATCCTAAAAGGAATTAAAGACATAGAAAGGAGTAGAAACTGAGACATGCTCACAATCTGATCTAGCAAGTAACGTTACACTGACATTCTAATAAAAGAATGCAAATCACACATGATATACATACCCCATTAGATGCCTTTTTCTTTGCTTTCCATTCATCTAGCTGAGCCTTTGTCTTTGCATCAACTTTGACCAGCAGCTTCTTCTCTCCAATCTGGAGGTCATGGAGTAGTCTCAGTGCTCGCAGGGTGGAATCTGGCTCTTTGTACTCACAAAATCCAAAGGCTGAAATGGATGATTGAAATGAGTGGTAAAGGCATTAAAGCTCCTCAGGCAATTTACTTTGTTTAAAAATTTATTTTCAATCGATAAACTTGGAACACAGGCACTTGTTTTATAAAAGCCAGAAGTACAGTTATCTTTGTACTTATCAAAGTTCACTTATCTTTGAGTTCATCAGACTGAATTCATCTTTGATATCATTAACAGGCCAATAAATAAGATGGAACCAGTACACAAATGGTAGATGTCCCATCCTGGAAACCTTCCTGGTCAGGTTGGATGGGGCTCTGAGCAATCTGATCTAGTTGAAGATGTTCCTGCTCTTCAAAGGGGGCTGGACTAGATGAACTTTAAAAGGTCCCCTCCAACTCACTATTGTGTTTGTAAAGCTTTTGACATATCTGTCTTAACTAAGAAATGCAGTCTATATGACATCTCAGGTGGATTTGCAATTGTTTGATTTCAAACTAAGTTTTCACAACAGTTATGTAAAGTTTTAAATGAGAAAAACATTTTATAACAGCAAAATAAAAAAAGTGTGAGATATAAAAAAGCTGAAAGAACTGAACTACATCCTTAAAAACAAACAAAAAAAAAAAACCACAAACTTAGCAAGATGCGAAAACACAGCAAAAAAATAGTAATCAAAATTGATTCCTGCAATCACTGGAGAAAGGTCACAAAATTTAAATCAGTTCAACTTGACTTTAAGAAAAGTAAATTTTACATCAGAAAAACATCCTTCATAGAGAAGGACAATACATATTATTGGAAATTACTTATAAAACTTTAGGAATAGTATCTTCCTTTGAGGGCCAAGTCCAAACCAGCAAAGTTTTCTCAGGAACAGTGTATAAAATTATTCAGTTCCAGAAAAGAAAAGTAAGCAAAACTAGCCTCCCAAGACATTTTTCCATTTAATCTTTCTCAATGATATTATTTTATTCTCAATTCCAGAAAATACTAGCCCTTTACTAGAAAGCATTTTGTAGCTATCATATTACAGCATCTTAAAATGTAAAATGATTAAGAACAGCAGTGTGTCAAGATATTAAAAAGCTGACAGCTAATAAAAACAAGAACAGATTTAAATATTTTGAAAAGCATGAACAGTTACCTTGAAGTTTTCCAGATGCACCTTGCACTCTCTTCCAACTCAAAACCAAACCACATTTCTACAATTAAGAGAAGTATAATTAATTATTATTTTATATACAAAACATTACAAAAACATAAACACTTTTTGCAAAAGATTATAAAATTTTAAAAAATATGAACGCTACTAAAAATAAAATACGTCTATATTCACGGACATCTATAGTGTAAAAAAAGCTGTACTCTTTACTTACTGAATGCAGGCATAGTGGGCTGCTATTCCAGTTAGTGGGAATAGCTCTGCTTTTAAGTTTCAATACACTGCTTTCATTACTTTATTCATGAGCCGGGGATGAAATTTAACAAGCAGTCCACTGTACTTACTGCTAGAAGCTGCCGTATGAGCATGTCTGAGGCCTTCTCCGAAATGTTGCCCACAAAAACAGTAGTAGTAGGACCGCAGTTTTCATCATTTTCTTTGTTCTTTAAGCCAGGATGGTCCTTTCTGACTCCCAAATGTTTTCCAACCATAGACACTGTGGTAGGAACTAACACCTATAAAGAGGAGGAGAAGTTGTAAAATAAAGCATTGGATTGGTTTGGTTTTTTATTTAAATCAGTAAGACATAAGACTTAGGGATGCACACTTATTTCAAATTTGAATTTTCATACGAACTTTAGTTAGGCTTATGGAGTAAGACACCAATAAACAGTTCAGGCTTTAATACTTTCTACGACACAAAAAAAGATGGCCATTTTCTGGCAAAGGAAGATAACAAAAGGTGTAACTGAACACAGCCACTGGAGGTCTCAAGGTGAGCCTATAGTAACATTAGGTATTATTTCTACAAATAACAAAAGTGCAACATTTGAGTCACCAGAAGCTGAATTTCCTTACCTAATAGTGTAAAAACCAGGCTGTGAACAGAAAAGTAACTCCGGCTCAAAGGCTTCAATGGACACATGATCTTAAAGCTTCCACACAGTGAATAAACACTACTGCTTTTTTCAATGAACACATAACCCAAAGCCTCTTTACATTAAGGAGCAAATGTCTGTAAATTAACTGTACAAAGACAGGCATGATCATCCACTCCATTTTGCTACACTTCTTTCACCTTCTTTCAAGATTTAACAGTCCTCTCTTCTCAGAACACTCTTCTAGAAGTGTCACTTACTGTAAGTTATTTTAACCATGAAACCAAATAATAAATTTGTTTCAGTATCTGTTTCAAACACACTGGTTACCATGAAGGTATCATCCTGTAGGAGATAATACAAGCTATCAAAAAATTTTGTATTTTGGGGAGATATCACTTCTGCAAAATTGCACAAACAATAACTCACCCTGTAGTCAAGAAGTAATGTTTATATTTTGAAGCCCTCTTTTTTCCACCCAAAAATCATAACTCCCCTTCCAACTTGAAATTAGTAAGATAGACAAAGAAACCTTTCATTTGCTTTTCCACAGATGGGTATTAGATGCAACTCTTCCCTTCCCTGCAACATGGAGGCAGTAAGCTTACCTGTAAGCTTTCTCAAATCACATGTTTTTGGACAATCCAGCAGTGCTGCCTTATAAACCTGGATGAGGTAATACCTCCAGGGTACCAAGTCAGGGCTACAAACTCCAGAGCAAAAGACCTGGAATTTCCCTGATCTAACTGTACGGGACAGGAAGGTGCACACATGATCCAGAGGCAAAGCCTAAACCACTGTGTTTGAGAGAAGCATATCTTTTTGCAAGAACAATAATTGCTTCACCTCTGCAGCTGGTAGCTCCAGACATTACTTCAAGCTTTGTCCAGGTCAGAAATTAACATAACATTTGCATTATAGTTGCATTTAAAACTAAGCATTTTCTTTCACAATAGATTTCTGATGGAATAGAGCAAAACAAAATCACTGTTGACATCTACTAAGTTTTACTCTCCATTTTATTTGGCTATAATCTCACCCCTACTGTAATACTTACAGTTGGAGCAGGAGCCATAATGCCCATTGGTACAGGAATCATAGGGGTCCCTGAGAAAGACAATACATTAATATTAGTCTGCCCTGTTGAGAACTGATGAATACAAATGAAATTATTGAAGACATGGTTTTCAAACTAGACAGCAATTTTGGTCAAATAAGAATTTCACAGTACTGATTACCAGTAATTCCTTAAGCATTCCAACAAAGTACATTAGCATACCATAGGCATCCTAGTCACTTCCTGGTACTACCATTTCAAGTTTTCCACAAACAAATCTATTTTCAGAGCAGATTCAAGCCACAGTGTTGTTCTAGAAGACAGTAGAGTGATGAACGAGGCAAGGAATTCCTGAGAGCAAAGGCAGCTGATGCCCTACAGATAATCTCGCTCCCAGCTTACATAATTCAAAGAGCACAATCATTTCTGCACATGGCTTTAGGGATGAGGTTCTGCAGTCAATGGCATGAGGCTTCATGCCACTATTTATGGAATACCTTAATTAATGGAAGGCAGCATAAAAAAAAAAAAACTCTATCGAGAAGCTGCTGAATACTTCATTTGGCAGTCTCCAACATCTAATTTAGAAAAATACTGAATTTAAATAATATTCATTAATTAATAACAATATTTTAAATTAATATTTCATCAGATGAAATAATTCAATACTTCTTTTACATTACCAAATTCACGAGCAGCTTTAAGTACTTTCATGAGCCAATATCTGATCATAAGAAAGGCTCTTTATCTGTCCATGCCAGCTGCTAGAGTTTCAATATATTAAGTGAATGGATTTCATCAAAACTACTTGTTGGTCAGCAGACACATGGAGACTTGGGAACAGTGAAGTCAATCTCATGTTCTTCACAGGGATCCCACATCTCTTTTTTTTTAATTCTAGAAAAGCTTCCATTGTTTTTTTCTTCAATCCCTCCCTTTTGATCCTTCTCTTACTGCTGTGTTCAGAGAATCCTAAACTTCTGCAATCTGCTGCCCCTGGACTTGTTTCCCATTTTCTCTAGTGTTTAGTCTTAAAACACTTCTCCTCAGATATCCTTTCCAGCTTTTTCCTCATCCAGTCTGGTTTTACTTTATTTATGTTGTTTTTTTATTTTCTCCAGATCTCAATCCTCTTCCTCAGTCCCTTCATATTAAGGTCATACTACCTCTTGTTCCTCCAAACCATTCAGACAATCAAAACTGTATTGCCCTCCCATGTTCTCAGTTTTAATACACCATGGCAGCTCACAGACTGTAGCAACTACTCCCCGATAAGACTGGCTGTGCAGCCCTAAAGTTATTATAATTATCACAATGGCTTTTAAAGTTACAACTCAGTAAACACACTTGTGTTATCATTGATACCTCCATGAAACTATCTACCCAATATTCAGCAGAAGCCACAGAAATCCACTGAAATACTGGGCATCACCAGGAAACATAACGACCACAGGTGTAATTTAGCTGCTACACAAAAGCTTGGTGCACCTACAGTTTTGGCGACAGCCTTACAGACCTGATGTCTGCAACCCAAGGCTGCCCAGCCTCAGAGAACAGCAGCTACATGACTTCACTGGTGAAGCAGCTGCTGTACTAGGAAAGGCTGCACAACCTGAGACCCTTCAAGTCATGAAACATGGCTGAGATGTACAAAACCATAAAAGTCGATTCGCCCGACTCCCACATCAGAACTGCGACAAGAGGGAGAGACTGAGTAGGCCAGTGAGTGTAAAGACAGACTTAAGAGAGTAGCACCCTTCACAGCAGTTAATGAACTTCTCAAATTTGGTTCAGGACGTGACAGAGATGGACAGAGTAAAAAAAAATCCAAAATGTTCATAAATGACAGATTGAGAAAAAGACAAAGAACAACAAAAGATCACACTCTAAGACCCCTAACACTACAGGTGTATGAAGCAACAGACTCAGAAAGCAGACAGGGATATATGCCCACCCTAAATACTGCCTTCTAGTCCCACTGCCCACATTATGCACCAGCCCATATGGACTGCAGGTCTGACCTACTACAGCATTTCTGGCATGCAAAATGGGGTTTTTTTACATCTTAGTGGTATCCAGTAATCTTCAGAGATTCACTGGAATAACCTCCTTATCAAACCTTCCACACTATATTGGGAAATGCTAGACCTTCCTGGTTTTAGCAACTGTATTTTTAAGCAAAGCAAACCACCTTTCCTAATTTCGTTATTATGCAAGCAAACTACTTCAGCTGAAACTTTTCAGAAAATTACAGGCTGAGGTAACTAAGACATGCATTTTTGACCAAACATCTAGCAAAAGATCATGGTGTAAGCCACTAAAATTGTGATCTTACATATGGACTAAATTCAGAGCAGACTTTCATAACATCTCTGTGGCATTTTCAGCTCTACTGATGTGCTCATACTAAGAAGTGAGATCTATACCCTCTACAAGTCAAAATATGTCATCTGCACTGGTAAGCAAATCAAGTTTCTCTTGTGCAGAGAAAAATTTTATTCTCACCTAATACCAGGCTTCTCCACTCTACATACTATTCAATACTAAAATGAGACTATTTAAACACAAGAGAACAAAAAGATCTTTGTTACACATACTAAGAAGCAAAATGTTCAGAGCAGAAAATTCTATCAGGCATTTTAAAATATATTTCAGAAAGTAATTTTTAAAAGTATCTGGTGTTTTATACACTAGTATACATAAACTGGAGCTAAAATAAGAGGTAAGATTTTAAAATTCAACCTGAAATTTTTGATGGCAGGATGTTAACTTAGCAAGAACTCTGCCTTTATCAGAAAATAGGTAACATCTCATGGTTCTCAAGAAAAAGGTTTAGAAAAAATACACGCAAATAAAGATTAGCCTGATAAATGATGTGCAAAAATCTTTTTGTAGTTCAACCATCCATTTTTTGAACGCCTCTACTGTCTACAAAACACTCCCCCACAACACACTTTAAGACAATACAGACAGGACAGGAGCTATTTTCTGCATCCCTTGTGATGAATTCTGGAGGTAATTCTCTGATGTATTCCCCTCTCCCACCGGCTCTATGGTTTCTTGCCTCCAGTCATCATTGTGTATATTCACGATGTACAGAAAGCAAGTGCTTCCAGACCAACAAATTAAAATCTCAACTCAAAAAACAGAGCATGATCTTACAGATAAACAAAGAAAAAAGGTAGGAATAATTCTGGGAAGATTAGAAGAAATTATAAGGATAACTGTAAATTTCCAAGATTGGAGGAAAGAACATAAGAAGCAAAATAAAAGTAAGTGGGACATCAAAAACTGAGAAAAACAGTGCAACAAGTTGGACCTTCTCTGAAAGTTACTCCTCTATTTTCACATTACACATACTCAGCATACCCAAGAGTTTCCAAAGGCTATTACAACGGATTACTGTCAAAACAGTGGCTCTGGAACACCTAATATTAACAGAAATTGCCACTCAGCTTCAATCTTGAATAAAAGCTCAAGAAAAGTCCAGTATTTCATTTCTAGTCAAAAGCAAACAGTTTTTGGTAGACCAAAAGGAGCTTGCTCATATGACATGATCTGTGGGAAAACTAGAAACTCAACTGCAATGTACACAAATCAGAGTTACTGAGATGTATGCTTTATGAAAGTTACTGGCTTTAAAGGAATTCAGAATAATATCAAGAAATTAATTTGTACATACTTCCATATATTAATATAACTTACCAGGAGGTACAGGTGGAGGAAAACCAGGAAACTGTGGAGGTGGGATCCCAGGGGGAAGTGTTGGGATTCCCATAGGGGGGCGATTCAAATGAGGTGGAAAAGACATTCTTGCAGTCACAATCTGTCAAAAAGACAGAAAAAGAAACTTGTACTAGTCAGTTCCCAAATGTGAATTACAAGAGCAGTGAAGTGGCATAATTACTTTAAATTGTGCACATAGTTATTTTAAATTTTTATATGGACATTCAACTACAAACTAAAACTATTTTTTCAACTTTTTTTCTCACAGCTATTCATTGTGTTACAGATGTAGCAGAAGTCTTTCTCAATCAAAAACAGCACTTCTGAGGAAGTGTTTCAGAATGAAGCAAAAACCAAAGCTATATCTGACTCCTCTTACCAATAAAATAATTTACCAGTTTGTACAGTTTCTTTAAAATAAAACTATCTTTGCAGTATTTGAAAGCAAAACTGAGCTTGTAACACATTTTCAATAAAGCAAGTAGTTCTGTTGTACAAGAAATGATCAAACACAAGACAACTGTAGAACAAGACACCAGAAAGAACCTGGGACATCGCAATGCTCAGCATTAATGAGATTTGTATTTAAGATGACATTGGGAAGATCCTCAAATTCCAGCACGAGAGAGTTAAAAGCTTGAAAGAGGGCTCTGTGATCTATTTTTAACTTCCCAGTCCACAAATCTCCTGGAGTACAACTTGGACATTAGCCCATGAGCTGAGTGTCAACATGCTCCCATAGAGAGTAAAGATCATTTCAAACCATTTTATATTCATATTATTATTTTACATGCATATTACTGACCCTGAAACAGACATCACCCAATGACAGAATACACTCAAGATCACCATTTATACAACTAAGGCATGCATTTTTGCTTCTGGTATTGTTTCAGTGACCTTACACAATCAAGTCTTCCCACAAGGTTGGCCCTCAGTTCTTAAAAAACCAAAACTGGTCACAATATTACTGCTGAGCATATACCTACATTCACACTGCAGTGAGGAAGCATTGGAGAAATTCACACACAGTGGATCATGTGGATATGAATCACAAAGACACAGTAGCACAAGTGACAAGCGCCCAATGAGCTGTCGGCAGAAATGTTTGCGTTTCTCATTGGACTCTACAGACTGCCTTACAACCTACAGCATCAGATCTGCACTGCAACTGCTCTCCAAACAGGCAACTATGAGTCAAAACTGAAGCAAGGCTGTCTGGAGAAACAGAGTTATGTTAAGCAAAATTCTGATACATACAACAGAACTGTAGACTGTAATATGCTTTCTTCAAGACAGGGACACAATGGCACTGAACACACAAGGAATGGAAAACAAGTTTTGCTGCAAACAGATGTACCTTCCAGACTTGTTGAAAAGCAAGCATTAGTCTTAAATACTAGAATTAAGACAGTATCAGTACTCTACGATAATAGCGTGTATATCTGAAACATCTGAAAAAATTCTAGTAACAGAATCACACAGAAACACTTTATTCCCTCGGATTCCAGAAACAACTATGAGAGATAAATGTATATAGCAGACTGGAAAAGATGAAAGAAAAACCCAAATGTATTTGGTAATACCTTCTAACATCAGAGCTTACTTACTCTGGTCTAAGAACATATATTATAACCCCATCTCATAATTCATCCAAGGCAACATTTACAACTACATCAATTCCACAAGGTATGTGATGAGGGCATTCATTAATTGGCCCCTAAGGGCATTTATCAATATCTCACCACGGAAAACAATGAACATTCCTGTGACACAAGGTCTAAGATGGCAGAAGAAATAAGAGAGCAAATATTTTTCCAACAGTTAAATAAACCTTTTATGTAATCAAATAAACATCAAACCACCCCTCCCTTTCAGAATCCTTATGCCTAAGAACACACTTCCTTTCTGCAATTCCTGAATTTTTACAACTGTATAGGCAAAGAAAAGCAGCAAATATGTATGCCATTTTACTTTTTAAAAAGTTGTTTATTGTTTCTTCAGACTCTGTGTACATCAGCTGACATTGATCTAGAATCTGGAACTTGTATGGTATGGAAGGGAACAGAACTCCCTTATCTGCCTTGGTATCACTACTTGAAACTTTCACACGTAAAAACAAAAAACAGCCAATAGAAAACCCACAAAATTAAGATCTTTAAGGCTCTCAGTTCTTACCTACATTTCAAGTTGATAAACAACTGGATAAAATTCAAAGCTGTTTAGGGGTAGATGGTAAGACCAATAAGCTACTTGGTCTGAAATGGCTCTAAACAGGCTACAACAGAGCTGCACCATCAAAGGTCCATAAGATGTTAAGGTACGGTCTGTAAAACATATTAGAACAATTGGGGAAGTAATTTTCCAGGCTGCCGGTAGGTGCAATCCCTACTCTCGCTCTGATAAGCACTTTATCTGAGCCATCATTTTGGAGATGCCAACAAAAAAAGCCTGGGGACTAAGAGATGAATCAGTTCTTTGAATTAAAAGATCCTGAAACATACCCTACCCAGTGGATATTACATATGCACAGAGAAGGAACAGTTTTTTAATAATTTAAATTAAAAAAGCAAAGATTCACCAGTCAACAAAGTTACTGTTGCTACATGAAGAGAACAAACTTAAGTCTTTCAATCTTTTGGGCAGATGATGTGGAACACACTGTTATGCACAGGGCTTCAACAGTCCATTCCAAAGCACTCTGCTCTTTCTCCTCCCACTCCCCATATTTGTACAATTACTTTCACAGCAGCTAGAAAGCTGCCCTGTTACTGACTTAATTCTTACATGGACCAATCCTAGCAACTCTGCTGCCTGTGGCATTTAAGATCAAAACCAGAACTAAGGAAAGCCTTGGTCTCTTTCTCACTACTCTGTGTAACTACTGTGAAAGCGGCAGAGAGAACAGTTTAATTCTGTTTCCGTTATGAAAGCTGTGAGGATCAAGATACCGGGAGTGAAACTGTTCACTGGAGAAGTGAGATCTGGATGAGGGACAAAGATGCATCCAAGATGCTACAATGAAGGGAACTGCATAACACGTTATTTTCTGTCAGGAGCTAGAGAACACACTGCAAACGTAGATACTCTTCCAACAGTCACAGGGCTGCACAAAACTTCTAAGCAACTACAAATCAAAGGTGGAGTATGGAAAGATAGGAGATGCTAAATTGGACCTACACATAATACACTTGCAGGCATCTTGAGCTTCTTTGAATACTGTCCTCCTATCCTGCCCCAGTACAGTTAGGTGATCAATTTCTGATATATTTCCTGTGATCTCAGGAATGTACATGGTCACTTTCCAACTTCCTCAATTTATTCAAATGTCTAAGTAAGAAACTAAACAGTCCTGACATTTTTTTTCAAACCTCAGCTGACTTACAGAAGTATTACCTCCAGTGTACCAACGTAAGCAGTATTCTTGACAACTGCAGTTGAATTAGCAGCTCTCTAAGCAAGAGTTTAACTTGTGTGAATGTTACAGTAGTCACAAAAATACAGGAGAAAGAAAAGCAGTGATCAGCTGGCCTGACCACCCAAAATAACGACATCTTTCCTCCCAAAGTGATGGACTTATGTAAGACCTCAGATTCAAAGTGCAGTCAGTTTAGGCTGTGTCTGTGCCAGCAAGCAATACAATAGGAACAAGTCTGTTAAACAAAACTAATGGGAGTTGAGACCCTAATGTCCATACCACATGTTTTGGGGAGGCCCATCCCACTAAAACAAATGCCAGTTTGTAGGTAGGAATGCATTTTTGAACGTATTTTCAGCCAAATGGAATCCAGCTTATCCACTGGAACAGCACAAACCAATATGAAATAAACTTCCTAAGCGATGATGACTGTGAGACTCCCTTCAAGAGCGCACCCTTGATCCAAGTGAACACAGTAACAGCGGTGCACACTTTATTAGCCTTGGGCCATCTCTCTAAGGTGCAGATTAATTATATCATGGATGGCAAAACACTGAAGTTTATGCAGACCCAGCTCAAAACCAGCCTGAGCTACTAAGGCAAGTGCCACAAACACAGCTATAATATTCCAGGTTCAACTTTGGCCCAGAAGGAACTCAGTTGCTTTCTACACTGCACTTCTGACTTAAGTCCTGGTGGAACCAAGCAACATGCAGAGCCACCTGCACCAATCTTCTGAAACTTGCAGACTACAGGGATATCCACATGGGTGTAAGGTTTGGTAAAAATCCATGGAAACTGGTTAATCCTGCCATGATGAGATCCCCGCTGGGATGGAGCTTTGTCCACTAGAAGCACACTGGCTCTGATTTACAACTGAGAAAATGCAGGGAGCTGGTCTTAGGGCTGGAATCAAGTGTCTAAATCCACACAGAACTCACAAGTACCATGAAACAAGGGTCACCATCACTGATACACTGCCTTCCTGCTCTTCTTCATCTCTGACTCCTAGAAGTCCCAGTAAGAGTGGACTGAGACTGTACTGGTCTGGCTGCACTGTTAACGCAATAATTTCTTTTAAAATCGTACCATTCTTTTAACCATCTGTTTTAGTGACCCCATTTTTTTAAATACGGAGTGAAGGGATATGTCACAAGTAGAATGTAAATTCAGTAAAAACTGCTGGCAACGAACGTATTTTAAATTGACAATTCCATCATCTACTCAGGGCAGCATCATAATTCTACCAGTGCCACAGGATTAATAGCCTCAGTATCTCTGTTTACACATCACTTTATTTAGAAACTTGCAAAACATCTTAACCAACTGCAAAGCAGTGAAGTTCTCCATGAAGCAACTAGTTACAATACTTACTACTCTTACACTAAACAAAGTTAAAACTCACTACAAAACCCCTTCATGGACAAACTTCATGTGTTTTAAGAATACATACATGAAGTGTCACAGCAACAGTGACAGTATGGCTGATCTAGTTTGATTTAATTTTATCTGGTTTTAACTTCCTTTCAATATTTTCCCAAAATACTTCTGCACCACAAAAAGTCTGTACCCTTAGTCTAGAAATTGCACAACACAGCTATGCAGGCTGAAGAAAGCATATGCAACAAAACCATCTGTTAAAGTCAGTACTATCACACAGTCTTGTGTGTTGGTCTCTACACAATGGGTGGATATTTAAGCCATTCTGTTGGAAAAACAACCTCCTCATTTGTCACTCAACAAAGGTGCTGCTTAATTATTGCTTGTCACCCAAAAGAAAAGCTCCCTAAAAGAAAAATCTTCTATTCCAAGCCAGCTGGTTTCCTCAGTGAAAATGACCACTTTTTCAGACCCCTAGAGTTTTCTCCAAAATGGCCTGCAAGCTGAGCAAGATTTAAATGTTAAACACAACAGACATGAGGAGAGATAAAACATATTATAGAATTTCTAAGTTAAAAACAAAGATATGGGAATTTGCTCCAGCTTGTTTTTCAGAGGTAATGTAGAGAGAGTTTAGTAATTGCTGTGGAATAGTTGCATCTCCCACTGTATTATGAAAGCCACGTGCTTACTCCAACCAAAGCCTCAGTCCAAAAGCCCTTTAAGTAGGGGTCCATTAAGTATGTCATCAGAACTTTAAGATATTTAAAATGTAATTCTGTGCCTCTGCACCCATATAAAGCCCTGGTTAGAGAAATAAGTGACCTTCCATTCTAACTTGGCTATTGACTCTTCCCAAAACAGAAACATGGCTGTGGCATCAAAACACTTACACGAATGGACACTCAGAGGCAGAGAAGCAGGCAAACACAAAGCACTCTGATCAACATCCCTCTTTTACAGGGAAAGTAAGAAATCTCATATTCTTCCTTCTAATTTGCTCTGGACTCCCCCCACAAATGCTGATGCAATAACTGAAGTAACGCTTCCCTGCCACACACACACAAAGGACTAAAAGTCAGTGTGCGTGTATTTTAGTCTGAATGGACTAAGAAATATATAACTTGAGAGCTCACTTTCTCTAAAGCCGTTTAAGATCTAAAAAAGAAAGACAATAAAAAAAAAAACAAACCACCGTTAGTTGTGCTGAGGATAGTCCCTGTGTTTAAACAAAAAACTCTCCTTCAGGCAGACAAAGGTCTTCTTCTTCAACGGAAAAAGACATCATGAGAAAAACACGCTGTGTGCAAAAGGCTACTAACACGGATGAATCACTCTTGACTATTTTACGCGCGACCTGCTAACACATGTTTTAAGATGACCATCCCAATCCACACTAAGGACAATAACTTCCTCGCCGCAATACATCGCGTTTCCTGCCGTCATCGGTTTCCCCGACGTGCAGAAGTAAAAATCCCACCTACAGTCCGAGGCGGCCGGGCCGAGGGAGCAGCGTCGGGCACCAGCAAAGCTCCGCGCAGGTTCCTCGTCCCGGGCGTGCGACGGGCTCCCCTCGCCTCCCGCGGGGCCACTCCCGTTCCTCCCGCCGGGGTCGGCGGAATGGACTCTTACGCGTCCCAGCGGGAGAGGAAGCGAACGGGCCTCGCGAGCACCGCCCCGAGGCCGCTCGCCCGTTCCACGCCCCGTCCAGGCCCGAGCCGCCTCCCCAGCGAGCGCCCGCCGCGGCCCAGCGGCCTCGGCCCGGCCCCGACCGTGCCTCCGCCCAGCGGGTGGCCGAGGCGCCACCGCCACGCGCCCTCCCTGCCTACCTCCCCGATCCCCCCGCAGCCCCTCGGTTCTCACCCCTCGGCTGCAGAGCGGGGCGGGGATGGCGCGGGGGAGGCGCTGGGCCGGCTGAGGCCCCGCTAGGCCGCGAACACACCGCGCCGAGCCGCTGCCGCCGCGCCGCGCGGGGTCATGTGACCCGCCTCTTCCGCCAGCGGCCCGGCGTGCACCGCGCCGCGCCACCACAGAGGCGGCCGTGCCAGAGCGCCCCCGCGCGTGCCCGGGCAGTAACGCGGCCGACCATAGAGCGGCAGCGCGCGGAAAGGCAGGAGGGAGCCGAGGGGCATGCGCGCTGCCGCCATCTTTAGTGCGGGCCGGCCTTGACCCCGCCCGGAGCCCGGCCATGTCGAGGTCAAGCGCCGCTGCTTGGGGCTGGGGGCCCTGGAAAGCCTCCGGCTGGCACGGAGCCTTGCCCGGCTGTCAGCCGTCATGGTCCTCAGCCAGACACTCAGGTCAGGCTGACCCGTGACGCTGGTCGGGACGGGCTGTAGCGCAGGCGGAGAATCCTCTCCCTCGACCTGCTGCCCGCATTGTTTGGAATGCAGCCCAGGATACAACTGGCTTTCATGGCAGGTTCTGTCTGCTCAAAAGACCTAAGGATTTACACAGCAAAAAGAGCGAACACTAGTGTCTTAGGTAGCCGTATGCTCATCAGAAAGATGTCACTGTGCTGTTGGGCCTAGCCATGGTCTACAACTGGTTGTTTCTCTAGCCTACTTCCAGCATTTAAACTACATTAAGAGACAATTTTCAACATGACATGCAAGACAATAATTGCTGTAGTTGCGCTACTGGTGGCAAGAAGTTGCAGGTGGAAAGAGGAAGTGACTGGATGAAAGGAACGTGATCTTAGAGATTATAATGAGGTAGACCACAGAATGAACATATGTGCATAAAGCTGTTTTTAAAATGCTGTATTAGCTAAGGAAAAAAAGATATGTATTGTATTTTCCATTGTTTAAAGAAAAGTGCTCAAAAGCTGAGTAACATGACAAAATCTCCACCTGTAGGCTGACTTCTTCAGTAGAAAGCAGATCTGACTGATGATGAACGTGCTACTGAACAGCCAATAACTGCATTGGAACTAAGGTCCCATTCCTCACCTTGCTTTACAAGATGATGTGTAAGGGTAAATATTTTAGCAGTAGCACATTTAAGAAATACTTCAAGTTTGAATGCAATTCCTTCCCTTAGCCAGAAACAGCATTTTTACTTTCTATGAATTACAGCTCATTTCAAGCAGCTGGCATATCTCCTTCAAACGAATGCAAATTTAGTAACTACAATACTGACTACTGTTAATATTTAAAATAATTTATAAGCATACCTAGGAAAACCAAGGAAAAGAGAAAGGGCATAACAAAATTCTTCAGAATCTTCTCTGTGGTGTTGTTTCAGACAATAGCTCAGCTTAAAAAAGAAATGTGAATCCCAAACTGATTTGTACTGCTGTAATAAGTTTTTATTTACAAGAAACGTTGCAAAGGCTTTGCTCATGTACACATTCATCTATTTTTTTAGCCAAACAAATAGGCTATTTTGCATTTATTCCTCATACACAAATTAACTGTAGCCTTCTGTATCCTTCTTAATCAAGAAAGAATAGCAGCAGAAGCATCCAGTAAATGTAGTTGCTTTCTTGTCTTTGCTGTTTCTGCTATGGGATTTTAGAATTACCCACCCTAGTGCCTGTATTATCTTCCTGCCTTTCAGTTATGCACCTGAGATCCTTTTTCCAGATATTGATCACAGTGCACATTCTTGAGTTCTTCCTGCAAACTCCAGGGTTTCGTGCTCAAGCCAGTCATGAAGATTGCAGAACATGGCTTTTAATATTAAAGGGTTTTTTGTCTGTCAATTTGCTTGTATTTCAAGCATGAGAAGTCATCCCAAAAATGTCAGGCAGTACCTCAGGGTACAGGGGTCACATTGTTTCTAAACTATGCATTTTAGATGTTTTATATGCTTTTTTTCTTCCCTTCTTCATATCCTTTAACTGCTCTCTCTGTCATATTACCATCCCAATAGAGCCACTTAGAGGAAGATCCCTTAGATGCCAGACTCATTGATCTTGTTCCTTGGCTCCTCTCAATAGCATTGTGATATTTAAAAGTTTCTACCTCATATGTAATAGTTATATTTATTATTCAGGATTTTTTCAGTCTGAAGACATTTGGTTCACCAAAACTTTATTCTTTTAGATGTCAGTCTATTTTGTCAATCTCTTAAATTAATCTTTTATGCAAAATACCAAGTACATTATTGGTAAAATACCAAAATGCATTATTGTAACAGCATGAAAGAGAACAGGGAAGAGAGTTACTGTGCCAGTCTTCAGTCATTCATCATCACTAAACTGCATAAAAGAAAAAAGATCCTGTATATGCCTACACAAATACATATATAGTACAGTCTAGTATAACAAAAGTAATTCGGCAATACACTTGAATTCTGAGAGGGCCTCAGTCACTCTGTGTTAGGAAATTCACTGATGCCTCATTTTCACAGTAATTGGGCCTGCTGACTCAATTTTGTGAAATGATGGTACTTCAGAGGTAAATCAGGGAAATCAATGCCAAAGGCAATTTTCAAGGCAATTAGTGCCTTCTACATGGATATCCAGTTGTGTAATTTGGCTCCCTCTTGAAATTATTTGTCTAAAACTGAAGCAGGGGACCAAAGGATGGGGCACCTATAGCTGTCTGTTATCAACACGTGATGTCTGCTGAAGGAAAACAGTGTGTGTCCTTCCTCTGGTGAAATAACCGCTATCATTTGATTCAAACATACAGCCGAAAACTACTGTTACTTTAGAAGAGAAATTGCCTGCGCACTAGCTGTGCTACAACAAAAATATTTTTGCTTATTAGCCAAATCAGTCAATGAAAGATAACTCACTGTTTTCTTCTAGCACCCCATGGGCCAACAGCTCATTGGAGCCACTACTGGCCAAGGTTACTTCCTCACCGTGTGGGGTTTTTTGACCGTATCTGTCTGGTGTTCACCTCCCGTTCCCACAGTTCCAGTTTGTGACAGTGAATCTGCCGTTTTTTGGCAGATGTGTGCCTCTATTTTGGACCTGCAGTCTCTTTCAGCTATATAGATGATGGCTGTTCACCCATAGGTTGAAACAACAGTAGTGAAAAAAAAAACCCAAAGGCTGCAATGACAGTGACCAGTGGCTCTCCTTGTCGAGACTTCGTTTAAACCCACGAATGGCAGATGAGATTTGGGTGCCAGGTGCTCTCTCCTCAGGTGGACACCGTGATCCATTCATTTGCCAGACCTGGAGGCCTGGGAGCAGCCGCTTGGTGGTTCTCCAGGCGGTGGGAGGAAAAGAGCTTCGCTAAGAATTTCACCCCTTAAAACCCTGCTGGGGGCTATTTACACTCCTCCGGAGCAGTTCCTTAGGGAACCCAGGCAGGTGTGGGACAGTGGAGCGAAAACAAAACGAGGGGAGCAGAAAACCTCGGCGTCACGGCAAGGGCCGCGGCCCCGCGCCTGTCCGCCACGGGCACGGCACGTCCCGGCCGGCGCGGCGAGCCCGGGGCGGTGCAGCCCCGGGACTACAGCTCCCGGCGTGCCAGCGCCGCCCCGCCTTCAGCCCGCCGCCTTCCCGTCTCCGCGGTGAGAAAATAACCCCGAAGTTCCCCGCGATCAGCTGATCGCGGCTGACAACGAGGGGAGCGGGCGGAGGGGGCGCGGGTCCTGCCCGGCCCTGCCCTGCTCAGGTCCCCCGGGCGCCCCGACTGCATGGTCGGCCCCTGGGGGAGGAGATCCGGGAGATCCCCCCCGGGTGCCGAGGGGACGGGGGGGGGAGGAGGAAGCCGCGGCCGGGACCCGAGTCCTTAGTCACCGGGTGCCGGCGGGAGGAAGGGGAAGAAAGGTGGCCGCTGGCTTGTAAACAATAGCTCGGCTCGCAGCGCCCCGTGCCGCGCCGCCTTTGTTCCCGGTCCCACCGCAGCTCCCGCCCGCTGCCTGCGCTCGGCAGGAGGAACCCGGGCTTCTCCCCGTGCCGGCCGGCCGGCGCGGCGCCGGGCTCAGCCCCAGGTAGGAGCGGGCGCGGGGGGAGGCGCCGGCCGGCACCGCCGTTACGTAACCGCGGGCCGGTGGCGGGTCCGCCCGCAGCCCCGCGGGAGGACGAGCCACAAGTGCAGCCGCCCGCGGGCAGCGCCCGCCCGGCGCCGCGGGACTGGCGGGGAGAGGAGGCGCCGAGGGTCATCCCGGAGCCAGAGGGGTTCCGCGCTGGCTGGGAGCAGGGGAGGCGGCCCGGAGACAGCGGTCGAGACAAAGGCGGCGGCGGGGTGCGCAGGCTGCCCTCGGCGGGCGCTGGTCTCGGGGCTCTGCTCTGGCAACTTGGGGCGTAGAGGGGGAGGGAAAAAAAATCCGTCGTCTGTCAGCCTGACCGTGGTAGCGATCGTCTTCCAGTGTTACTAGAAGGAGCGCACAAAGAGAGCGGATTTTTGTTTATCTGGCGAAGCACATCAGGAAATTCCCAGCAAATAAATACTGTGAACTCTGAAGGAGGAGCCTAGCTGTGGAGTGAAAGCAGAGAATTTTCTAGTCTTGACACGGTCCTTTTGTGTGTGTGTGTGCATGTATATGCACTTGTGCGTTTCTGATACCTTTTTTGTCTCTGTGTCACCAGCTGTCTCCGTTCTCAGCTTCAGGGAAATACTTGGTGTATCTGCTGAAGTACACTAGGCTGGGGCTTTTTTCTCATCACTGAAAGTACATTAAACAGCTAAGCGGAGAGCGTTTGGGTATAATAATACATGAACCAGCCACATTGACTAAGTTTATTTTGGAGGAAAAAAAACTTCATTAGCACTTAACAACACTCTTCCTGCAAGGCAGGTCAGTGTATGAATCTTACAGGAGCATATATTAATTATTTAAAATTAAGTACAGACAGCATTCCTGTTACGTTTCTTTCTTTTGTGAAAATACTAAACTTGGAACTGACTTTTACACATATCATTGTTTGAAACAGAAACAGGAGGGAAAAACATTGCATTAAAGGAATCTGAAGATGAGTGCCCACACACAAACTGCGGAGAAAGGACAGAACACGACACTCCTGTGCCAGGAGAGCTATGTTTGCAGTGGGACAGATGAAGCAATCTTTGAGTGTGATGAGTGCAGGAGCCTGCAGTGCCAGCGCTGTGAGGAAGAGCTCCATCAGCCAGAAAGGTTGAGGAACCACGAACGGACCCGGATAAGACCCGGCCATGTCCCGTACTGTGACTCCTGCAAAGGTGCCAATGGGAACATAATGCATGCCAGTATGACAGGCTCAAGGCAGATAGCAGCAGTGAGGTGCCAGGTGTGCAAAATCAACCTCTGTGTGGAGTGTCAGAAGAGAACACATGCTGGGGGGAACAGAAGGAAGCACCCTGTCACCGTGTACCATGCTGGTAAAGCCCAGGAACAGGAGGAGGAGGAGGGGATGGATGAGGAGACCAAGAGAAGGAAGATGACAGAGAAAGTTGTGAGTTTCCTCTTGGTGGATGAAACTGAGGAGATTCAGGTAAGAACTGTTGTGGTTTGTTGTGAACAGGCAAGATGCTTGAGTTTCTTTCTTTCTAACAGGCTGCTGTGATGCATGGTTAATACTTGAAATGTAATTGGTGGCAATGGTAACAAAATGATGGCCAATAAAGTACAAGTGCTAAAAAGTCACAGCGCCTTCAGGTGGCCTTGCCTACGAGTTCCTCAAAAGGTCAAGTCTATTAAAACCTTATGTGTGGCAAGAGTCTCCTCTAAGAGGCTTGGTAAGCAAAGCTGGTGAAAGAATTGACTGTACTGAGACACATACAACTAAGATAAAAGCTGTCTGTGCAGGATGCTGGTCATTCCTGAACAAAATTGTATTGCAGTAGGTGTCCTGCAAATGGGAGTGCTGGCAGACCATTTCCTGCTTTATGACTAGGGCACTCTTTATGAGAGGGCACTGTACCAAGTAGTGCTAATGCAAGACTACAGCCTATTGCTACCATTTAGCACCAGTAAATTCATCTGATTTTTGGGAGTAGAACAAAATAGAAGTAAAGTGTTCCATTCAAGTTGTACAGACACCATGGTTAAGCTATATTGCTTGTCACAAATATTATTACATGTTAGAAAGAGGGAGAAATTGCCATTGGGGTAGGTCTGCTGATAAGAATGATGGGAACTACTTGACTAGGAACAGCCTCCCAGGAGGCACTATTTTAGTGTATGTGGTTATAGAACTCTCCTGTTGGCTCTTATATTTGGTAAGCATTTTAGAATGCAAAATGTGTGAAGGCCACAGAGCATATTAATTACACAACTAAAAACTGAACTTTGTTTTCTGACTTCCAGTTTGCATTCCGTATGTTAAACCTTATTCAAGAGACACTGAAAGAAAATGTGTAGTCACCTGGAAACTCAATATCAGGTTGCTCTAATTTAACATACTCATGCTACCATCATTAAAAAGAATTGTGATTATATATTATATTCTTATTTTTGATAGTTGTCTGTCACAGTGAGAGTTGATGTGCCTGTCATGCATCACAAGGATATATGACTTAAGTATCTCATACCTATTCTGTACCATAGAAGTGTGTATACATATATATATGTATGTACACACTAATTACACAATAATATAAAATAGTTGCAAGATACTTGGGTCATATTTCTGTCAATTCAGGTGTACTGACTGCTAAACTGTCATGGCTTCTGAAAGGGAAAGGGAGGAAAGGATGACAGTCCTTATGGTGCACTGACAGAGAACGCACACTATGCAGGACAGAAGTGAACTGAGTGCTCGAGTTTCAGGTTTGTAGCAGTCTTGAGTTTGTATGCCTCCAAGCCCTAAGCACACACTTATTTCCTTGTAATGTGTGACAGATGCGACTATTACTTTAAGATACAGACTTTTTAATACTCCTTCTCTGGCCACTAGAGCAAGGTCTGAAATGCCTTGGAACAGGGCTGTCCTGCAAAGCTGCTCACAAACTGTGTCTGTGTGTGGTTGTACTGGTTTAAGTTATATTTATACTCATAAATCTGTAAGCCTTATTGAGGTAGACCTTTGGCTGCCTCGTGCAATCAAGTGCATTTGCTATTTAAATGTCATGGGCAATAAAGCCAACTTCCTTATGGGGATGGCACTGGTCCTTTATCAGATCATAGCAATTTGATCAGAACAGGGTTGGATTGAAAAAGCTCTCCAAAAACAATCTTATTTCACTGTTAAGAGGTTGAATCAGAGCTCTTCCATCTGGAATGATCTTCTCCTCCTCACAGCTGAATACGTATGTGACATCTCGCAGCCAGTATCAAAGCAGTTTGAGAGATTTCAAGTAAATTATTTTCTGACAGCTGGAATTTAAAGAGTGCTTGCTATTATAGTGATAATTCTGCTAGTGAGCATGAGGACCTTTATTTAGAAAGGCCTGTCAGATGCCACAGAAGATGTCTTCAGAGCTAAGTTGTCATCTTTTGCTCTTGATAATATTGAGGAGCCAATTTGGCTATAGAAAAGTGATCATTAGTCTTTTATTTTGTGCTCGTCATTACTTGGGGAGAAATCATTAGAATGTTCTTTATTTAAGCCAACTTTTTGTCAAAAAAAGCCAAAATATTAGTAACTAGAAATATGGGGGTTCAGAGTTCAAGAGTGTGTGGCTTTTTAAGTTTGAGCAGACAGGATAAGGATTTAACAGAATTGTGTAGTTCATCTATCTTTAACTGTTTAGTGACCTTTGGAACTTGAAAATTGTTGCATTGGTTGGGAAATAAGAGGAAAGTGCTGATTTGATGTCAATGGTGGATTCTGCCATAACAATGTTAAAAGCTACAAAACTACAAATGATAAAAGCTATACCACCCCACCACCCTCCATCCCCCCCACCCAAATTAGATGGAGCTAGTTAGGCTGCTGGAGCAGCCGATGATAGCTCGAGATAATCACTGATGTGTATTTGTTTACAAACATTTAACTGGAAAGTGGATCACTGAGATGGGGACACAGAGCCAAAAGATTTGTTTTTTCATTTCCTTTGGAACCTAGAGTTGTTAAGATCAAGTGGTTATGTTTCATCTCACTGTTCCTGTTGGCTTCTTGGAGGTGGTAGCTCTAAAACTGAAGAATATTTATAGCGTGTAAGCAAATGACTGATCTAGTTCTAGGTCCAGAAGCAATGTGCCTTAATCCATAAGGAGCTGTGCCTGAGCAAATTGGTTCAGGGGAGAGGTGGAAATTCTCGGTTAGGGCTCAGCACTACACAGATACAGCTGTGATAATTATGAGATCTGCATAATTGTCTTTGTGCCGCGTTGCACAGATGTGCTGGCCTGCTCAAAGCTTTTTGTGCTTTGCAGGCATAGCATAAGCTCAGAAAGCTGAGGACTTCTTGTACTTGTTCAAATCCACGTAGACAGAAAAGGTCTTTTAAACACTGCTTGTCTGTAGAAAACCAATGGCAGCTGAAGTTTGTGTCTGTGAAATACAAGCTTCTCTGTGATGTTCATCTTAACAGCACTATATCTGAGCACCTCAAAAAGAGGTTGGCTATTGGTGTTAAAAAAAGTTGTTAAAGGTTAAATCCAAGTTCGCACTGCAAGTTTGTGGAAGAACAGAGAGGGAGGTTGTTCCAGCCCCAGCTGTCTCACACCACACAATGCAATGCTTTGCAGCTCTTGTGAGTTAGTACTCAGGCATCCTGATCTACATGATGAATTTTTTTCTTCCTTCTTCCAAGACTTCTTGTCCCTCATAAGACCTCACTGACTTCTATCAGACAACAAACCTTGACTGTTTTACAAACTGTCCTCACCTGTATTTTAGACCCCATTCTAGACTCTCTTTCTCGAGCTCTGTTATGCAGTTTTTCTTTACACAGTATTAAACTTTCAGCCTTATCTGTTGCATATCTGAAGCTGAGGCTTCAATCACACTGTTCTTGATAACTGCGGCGTCTGTTTGTTAATTGGCTCTAACGCAGTCTATCTTCCTTGCTCATCTGAGAATGATATTTTGGGGATTAATTCCTCAGTAATTACTTTTGTCTTGTCACTCTTTACATCTTCCACATCACCTCTTTGCCTTGATAGACTCGAACTGTATGCCTTCTTTTGTCATATGTGTAAGTCCCTCAACTGAATCTCCTGATCTGCTTCTCCCAAGATGTCAGTTTTCCTTTCTTATCTCTAACTTCCTGGATTCTCAAACAAGCAGTGTGTTGTCACTAGTGCTGCCCCTTGCACACAGGAGGCACTTCCCATTAGACATTAGAGTCAATTGATTGGATTTTTAAAAACTGGTATTAAGAAGAACACAGTGAAATACAACAATGAAAACATGACTCAGGTTGTGATACTTGTTTTAAGTCCTGAGGCTCTTACTGTCCCATGAACTCTTCCACTCACCTGGATCTTAGTCTCTTTATGCAGTTTCTGGATCAGTTTTCATTTTTGCTTTGTCTTTATGCAACATGCTTGCAAAAGAGCTCTTTAGCATAAAACAGAGTTATGCATCTGTTGTACAATGAATTTTATTTACTACTACTTTTGAGGCAGGGCTGAATGCTTAACAATGCATAAAACCAACTTGTTATTTTTATCTTGGAGAACAGATGTTAGGAGTTCTTGCCACAAGATGAGAACTTGCTTGTAGTATCACTAATGGCTTCTGTGATAACACTTTATGTGAAGCCCTAATTAAGGACCCTGCGCATATGCTTAATAGAAGTAGAAAAAGTCCTTCATTGATCCCAGAAGATAGAGGACATGCTTGGTTATTAATAATCTGCCTTAGAATTTGCTCAGCTTTGACCAGAAACAAGAATTTCTGTCACAAGAAATTATCTAATCTATGGATTGCAAAGAAAAATAAAAGCTACTGACTTTGTAGTCTGACTTACTAAGGAGATGAGAAGAAAAAAATTTTACTCTATTCAGTCACAAAAATAATTTCCCCAGCTGTATAATTTTATGAAGGAAAAGGAGCGTACATTTTTTGCTATGTCTCCCTTGAGATACCCATATGAGCTCCCTTTCTTCAGTTTGCAGGGTCTTTTTGTTGTGCCAATAGATATCTCAACTTCCTAAATATAGCCCCATTCCTTGAGGCTTTTTTATTCCTTCTAGCAGGTCTAGACACCTAAAGGAGTATAAGATAACACAGAAGGGCCCATAGCCCTTATTTAAGTGCAGACCATTTTGTACAATCATTAAATAACCTGTCACAAACAGCATAACAGTATGTGTTCTCCTCTGTCCCCTCCTGTTAAAAAGTTACACATACATAGTGATGACTCTGCAGGGTTGCTAGCTGCTTTGCTTTTCTCACTCCTGCTGTAAACCTGATGGAAGTACTGTGACTTTTCCTTATTATCTACTGATTGGAGCCTGGATGAAGTCTAGGGATGACAGAATGGAGTTTCTAGGAATGCTTTTTCTTGTCAAGTATTCTTTGTCAGTTAATGGGAGCTAATGTATGTGTTCTCTTATGAAAGAAGGTCATAATCTCTTCAGCCTGAGTGATGGCATTTATCCAGCAAATAGTGCTAGTTCCTGTGATACTTTCGCTTCATTTGCTGTTGTGTGAATGTGTCTTTGGTGTTTTTTTCCCCCATGCTTTAGGGTAGCACAATGAGCTGTAAATTTCTGGGAAATTTAGTCCATGTCCTGTAAAGTAAGGAGTCACAGCTAGTATATTTGCCATGGATATAAAGGAGGAAGAACAAAATGTTGAAGGATCTGAGTTTTTTAGGTCAGTTCGATCAGAATATGTAATTTCTGTCCCTTGATATTGTTGATGTGTTATAGATGAGTTTTCCACCTCTTTGTGCTTTAGAGAGATTTTCTTGTCAAAGTATTTTTGGGAGTTTACTGTCCTACACTCTAGGAATTTTTCTCTTACTACTTTGTTATTTTTCAGTATTCCTCCCATCCCAGTCTGTTATGAGTTCACCTAAATTTAAGTGCACTGTTTTCTGTCCTTGGAATAAAGTAGTAGAGAAACTACTCAGCGATTGCTGGTTAGGAGTGTTCCTTCTTCCACTGGACACAGACTAGTATTTTTAAGAGTATTTTTAGAATGTAGGAGAGAGAGCCATCCATTTAAGAAACACACAACTCCTTTGACAGTCTCAGGCTGACTCTTGGCTAATTTTTAACATAGCCACTTAGAAACAGTACTTTTCCCTGGAACCAGTCTTGTACCTTCTTCACAATGCAGTACTCTTGGGCATTAGTTAAAGTCAAATACTTTGCTCCTTCTTCTCTTTTGTCCATATGCAGACAGGAGTGCAGGTGTGGAAAGAAGAGAGCATGTCACTGGTGAGAGAGTCTGGTAGCAAGTCACTCTGGAATTACCCACACTTTCATTCAAGGAGTTCTTGAACTTAGTTCAGTTTCTGAACTAAACAGTCTTGGGTGGGGGAAATGAAGTGTTCCATTGCTTCCTGTGCTATACCCCTCTTTGCACTTTTCCAATGAATCCTTTTGGGCTCTTGGATGCTGCTAATAGAAAAGGGATGTGAGTACTTTGGGTTACAGTCAAGAAAGAAAAAAGTTTGCTGTCTTCTGGCTCTTCTGTCCTTTCCATTGCCTTCACTTTCTCCTTTCTGCAGTGATCAGTGGGAGGCAGATAGACACTTTTGGCTTTTTTACCTGGGTTCTTAATGCTTTGTTGCAGGGATCACATAAAGGCAGAAGATTGAGTCCTTTGGCCTGCCTGTCCAAACACCCTGAAATGGCTAAAATAACCAGAGTTACTGTTTTCTAGAAAGAATGCAACTGTAATACAACTAAGTTCATAAATGCCCCTCTTAACAAGGACACTGGTATACATAGTGCCCACACAAGTAATCTAGTTACTCTTAGTATTTAGGAAGACAGCATTAACTTGCTGGTTGACTTGCTGTCTTCTGGGCAAGTATCTTCATGTGGATGTGATCTCTGCTGCTAGAGCTGTGACTTTGGAGTGGTAATTGGTAGCTCTGTGGCCAAATTAACATCTACAGGAACTTGAAAGGTATTTAGGATACAGAACCATGATTTCTGCATTGTTTACTGATCTCTTTTATGGTTAGATGATACTATTATGTTAGTGTTAATTTCCCAGCAGTGGCATTCTCCTCAAAGTCTTTATTAGTTTTCAGTCCTTGCAAAAGTACTTTTTCAGCAAGCCAACAGTTTAGTGGACTTTGTAGTCTTATTTCTGCTTCTAGAAGTTTGATATAATTTAGCTGTCATCTACAAGGTTAACTTACCTGGTAATAGCAATATTTCTGTCATTATTGCCTCCTGGGTTAGGGTGGAGTCCAGTCATATTGGTTACCTCAAATCCCCTTGTTTTTTTTCCACCACTGTCTTAAAACATTTGAAATACAATCTCTTAGAATAGGGTTGTTAAGCAGGATTTAACTCTTTGGTCTTTGCCTCTCTCAAAGTTCTGTAATAATAGACATGGGCCTCAGACATGGGCAGCCTCTGCCCTCCATTGCAGGAATGCCTAAGTCCTGTTGAGACTCATGCTGTTAAGCTCCATACGAACCCATGAAAATATTGAACCTAAATTTCTATGCCAGAGCTGTGGGAAGGAACAGGACAATTTTGGTCTGAAAAATATATTCCAATCAGGGACAGTATTGTCCACGTGTATGTACTGTGGCTGATAACAAATCTCAACAGAACCCATAGGAGGTACTGCAGTGAAGACAAACAGGAAAAACCCCTTCAGGTTAGGAAACACCTCTGATACAAATGCTTTCATCTGCTTGAGCCAGACCTGCACCCACATGGGCAGTAAGATCAAAACCAGCTGAAGCTGAGGAGTGGTGTGGGAATCTAACCATAAATCCCTGTGGCATGTCTGTCTCTTGCTTTGTTTTGTCCTCCCTGCATCTGGTGTCAGGTCCTTCAATTTGGGCTTGAGTCTCTGTAGGACTCCAGTCCTGAAAATACTGATGTCCACTGTCAGCTTGGCTGAAGGCTAGGAGATCCCTGAGGACAGTGATGATTAATGTATGTCAGTGTTTGCTGGATCAGTGATTAATAACTTACTCCTGAATACCAGATTGTAACTACTGGTATGACATGCACAATTCTTAAACTAATCTGTTGACACAGCCCTTTGTAGAAACTTTCTCAGGCTACTGTAAAACATTTATGTAGTAACAAGTAACTCTTTGACCAGTAGAATAGATGAAGTCTAATTTCTGATTTTTCTGTTTTTTTCCCATTATGCAGTGCTTGTCCACATTTTCTGTCTTTTGAGTAAGAAGCAGTATGTGTGTTGTCATGCACCAGCCAGCAGGCTTACATATACAGGCATGACTACTCAGCTTACTACTGTGTCTTGGAGGCTGCAGGGGGTGGACATGAGACATGCTCTTTCCTCAGTAAGGTTATTGGAGTCTTTCTTTTCTGCTCTGTTGTCTATTTTCATCAAACTTCTAGGAAATTTATATTTTAGAGGCACTTATTTCTGTATCAAATTGGTGTAGTTGTATTACGAATTTTAAGTGACATGTGGAAGACTTGAGTAATGGCATAAATTATATTTTCCATGGAAAGTCATGGATAAGAAAAGGTATAGGAGGCAACCTAAGGTAGAAAACTGGAGATGCTTGGACTTAAAAGTTAGCTTTGATTCTTCTTGAGCACCTGCTTATGATCAAAATCTTCTCTCTTGTTTGGAAGACTCTGAAAGCTGGAGGAAGTAATGACCTCCTGAGGTCACTTTCAACCTGAATTAGCCTAAAATCTTAGAGGAAACAGAAATTGACTTACTGTGGTTTAGGGCTGTCTCACAGCTCTGTTGATGTCATGGGTTTCATAGCAGAAAGTTCCCTGTGAGGAAGAGAAACTATATTTTTTTGTCACTTGCTAACAAGATACACTGGTGGATATGAATAAAAATTTCTTCTGGGGCAAAAGTTGGGAATTTCTAGTTGCATTTTTAATAGCCTGTTGCACTTGTGTTGCTGGGTTAAGCCAGTTACTCTTCTTTGCATTCGTGCACTGCCTTTTCAGGAGTGATAGTGAGGAGCCTTGCAGAGATGTGAATTTTGACGGTGGCACTTTATTGTGGTGGACCTTATTCTTCTCAGGTTAGTCTTACTGGCTGTAGTTAAAGGAAGAAATCTGCTTTATGGATTTCTCTCTTTTTTTCAATGTACACAGAAGTTATGATTTAATGATCTAAAGGTAGGACCTGGGGCTTTAGACATACACCCAAACACTTTTTTGTGAATATACTTCTGGATAGGAACTCAGTTTTTTAGAGTTAAAATACAGATTTAGAAGCACTGTTTTTAAGTACTGGTCTGCACTGAGCTGGGCAGATCTGACAGATGTTTCCAGATTTAATGATTGGTATGATACTCTGTTCTTAAGATCAATTACCTAATATTGTCTCAGTATTGTTTTAGAAGTTCAAGACTGCTTAAAAGGTTTGTAGATCTTCTTTTAGCTTGCTTTGCTGTTTCTCCTTCTGAATTAAGGTGTCTGAATCCTTGTAAGCATTATCTTTCAAAAATATTTTCTGAACTGTGAGCAGCATTACTTCTATTGCCAGTGTTAAGTAATACTCTAAGGTAAATACTCCTTTTTTTTTCCACTTGATTATTTTGATTGCTTGTACTGATTTGTCTCAGATGTTTGTAATTTTATGCTGGTATACATTTGGATGTGTTGTTACAAATCTTGTAGTGTACATTTCCATTCATTGAGAAAGTTGTTAAATTTATATTATTCTTACTGACTTAGTGGTTGTGTGTCAGAAGATGCTGTCATGTGCTGGTTGTCTAATCATAGACTCACTTAAGTTGGAAAAAACTTAGAGATCATTAAGTCCAACCGTTAAATCAGCACTGCCGAGTCAACCGCTAAACTGTCCCTCAGCACCACATCTACATGTCTTTTAAAAATTTTCAGGGATGGTAACTCTACTACTTCCCTGGGCTTCCTGTTCTCTTGCCTGATAACCCTTGACTCAAAAATTTAGTTATTTATATGATGATTTCTTTCTTGATTGCAGAAAGTATATTTTTGTTATTAAAAATACACTTTTAAAACCAGGTCAAACAATGAGTAAGACTTCAAAACACAACAACAAAAGTACCAACATAAGTCAAAATGACAGTGTAAGACTAGCAAATGAAGGCGCTCTGATGAATACTATGCCAAGCATTCTTGATTTTTGTTTTGAGCTATTGTGTGTTGTGGCACAGCTCTGGCTTTGTGCACCACTTCCATGAATATTAGCAAGTCCTAAAGGGTTCATAGTCTTAAAGGAGAAAACTGTGGTAAAAATGTCTGATTCTCTTAATGTGTTTGTTTTGCTGGAGGCAGATTTAAAGTTGTATGAGTATAGGTCATTGGAAACTCTGTTCTATTTTATAGATTTTTTGTTCCTAGGCTTTTAAACACTTTTTTGTTTTAATAACGTTGTTACCAAGATATTAGTAGATAGGAATGTAATTTTAGCAGTTCTTGTTTCTTAAAAAGAGTTCTCTTGTTTAGCAGTTCTTGTTTCATTTTAACAGTTCTGTTTCTAAACAATTCTACTTTTCTTAGGGCTCAGATTTGGAAAACTTGTTATGTTAGGTACAAGAGATTTCCAAGTATAGGTGATAAAGAGACTTCAGTTCTAAATGTGCTCCACCACAGCATGCTGTGAGTTTTTGTACCATCCTTATAGAGGACTTTAGCTGTTAAGTTCTCTTTTTTTTTCCCTTTGAAGACCTTCACCTCCAGTTCAGCTGAACTTGGGTGAAGGGACTGCATGGGGAGCTGGATGACAGCTGCTAAAAGGAACATAGTTAAAACTACAAAAGAAAGCTAACCAGGGTTCTAACATATGATGTAGTAAAAACTGTTCTTTTTAGAAGATAATCTCTTAAGAGCTATAGCAAAAGTGTA
This sequence comes from Sylvia atricapilla, assembly GCF_009819655.1. Classification (NCBI taxonomy): domain Eukaryota; kingdom Metazoa; phylum Chordata; class Aves; order Passeriformes; family Sylviidae; genus Sylvia; species Sylvia atricapilla. Next base: position 27,335,224 of record NC_089145.1, read on the forward strand.
AATGAGAAATGGCAAAATCAAGAAGAGGCTGAAGATATATGACTCTTGGTTTTGATATAGAGTTTTCATCCCTAATTTACATTGTTGTGCAGGGTTTTGTATTTACCCTGTGCTGTGAATGTCAGAGATCTGGAGCTCTTGGGAAATGTGCAAGTGGACACAGTTATGGAAATGTGAGCCCTCTGCACATGCAACAGAAGGTGGTACCATGCCAATTTGTTTTAGAGATGAGAAGCAAAATGAAGAAGTGGGGATTAGTGCTTTGACACTTATGACACCCACTCTGATTTCAAAAATCTTAAAGGAACTTGCTCAAGGGAAGTAAATTTGACTACTATATGGAAATTGTTGTGGATGGTTCTTTGGCAGTATAATTCCTGTACTCAGCATTGGTTTAAGTCAACTAGTGCACAAGAACAAGGAGCACCAGTGACATACAGGTGTATTCAGCATCAAAGGGAAGGGATTCTTTTGGTCATTTTGGCCTGTTTTTGGTTTTGTTGCTTCTCTGCTCACATGGAATTTATTGTAAGGATGTTGCAGGATCCAAAATTATGACTAGGTTCTAAAATGGAGGATAGGTCTACTGGTTCTCTACCAACCACGAGTATCTAAGTGCAACCACTGCTCAGGAAGTTCTTGGTCATCTGACTTCTGAGCACTGGTAAAGTGTGCTAGGAAACATTTACTCATTTCATGTCTTAGATTCTTCTCATTCATCATTACCAAGTCCTATGAGACATAAACAGTGGACTAGCTAGACTGTGATGCATTTTTGTGCTCCTGGGTAACTTGCTTGTTTGTATCACTCCTGAATTCTGTCCTGAAAGGAGGTCTGGAAGAGCCTAGAAGGGGATAACTTAGAAGGGAATAACTTTGGGTATGTGATTTGATATTCAATGTAACTTCGAGTTACACTGTCTCTTAATGGTGGAAATATATCTCAGAGTTACCCTTATTCTTATGGTCCCTATTGTCATTTGTGTCTTCTGACATTACTGACTCAGCCCGTTCGACAGCCTCTCCCAAACTGCTACCAAACTGGTGCTGGCTAAAAGATCATAGTCATTAGCTGTCCTGCCAATACTTACGCAGCTGTTTGAAAGCTGATATTTTTTTGTGTTGTCCAGGGAGTACATAACTATTGACTCTGGCAAAAAGGCCCTGTCACCTTTTTGGTGAGAAGTTTGGGAGGTGGGAACATTATCATATTCCCTTTTGTGGACATACACATAACAGTTTCATATTGTCAGATCTGTGAATGTTTTTAGGAGCAAATCCATGAACCAAGAACTTCCTTTCATCCAAAGAAACATCTTAAGAGACACTAAGTGAAACTGCATATATCATCTAAGCTACCAAGAAAGCAGACCCTTTCTTGTGCATTTGTAATTTCAGTGTATGTTGATGTTCTCTCACAGAAACCAGGAAAGATTCTGTTGAGAGCATTTTAATGTCTCTTGTTTCCTGTTTTCTTCTACACTGTGAGGCTGCTGTGAGAAGCTACTGCAAGCCCACAGCCCACAGGTTTTCTTTGTGAACACTGTTCTCAGCCACAATCTGGCACACTGGCTATTTTTTACATTTTTGGCACACTGGCTGATTTTTATTTTCCTTCAAAGTCTAGGTGCTGCTGATAGATTTGACCAAAGCAAATGGGGCTGGCTAGGCCTTAAACTTCATTTGCTGATCTAAGAATAAACTTGTTCAAAGAAACCATTTATTACCTCTCTGGTTCATAGATTGTGAGATCTTCCAACTGTACTCGCAGGATGAAAATAGCTAAGAGCTTCCAGAAGTTAAGAAGCAGGTGAGGGGGTATGGAAGCCCTGCTCTTCTCAGTTGGTGGGGATTCCTTGAAGAGGGAATGGGGATAAAGAAAGTGAATTTAATCTTTCTCAAAAAGTGCTTCTGTCATTTTCTTCCCTGTCATATAGTATATGGATAATATCTGTTGGAAGACAGAAAAGTAAGGGCTAAACAAATGAATGAAGCATGAAACCTGTGAAAGCCAAGGATCTATTCTGCAACAAGATCAGGGCTCTTGTACAGAGCCTTAGCCCATTTCACTGCTTGTTTATCTGCTCCTGTTGCTCCAGTATCTGAACAGAAAATGCCCTGTTCTTTAGCCTAGACAGCACCATGCTTGACACTTTAACGATGTAAATCCAAAGAGAAGTTACCTGCACTTCTTTTTTGTTTTGTATGTGTGTGTTCTTCTGTTTTATTTTTTAATGAAAGTACAGTACAGTAAATTATGAAATGGATCATTGAGGTAGTTGTGGCACTTCTGTGAGAGCCAGTTTGACTTCAAGCACCTGACTCCAGTGCACAGCTTTGCTGCTTCTTCTCTGCTCTCACTTTCCAGCTGAAGGATTGATCAGCTGGAGAGCAATGGGAATAGGACAGTCTGTGTCTGAGAGCTCTTGGCTGTGGATAGATGCAGCACAAGTCCACGGCAGAGATTTTTCTACCTAAACAGGTGCTCAACCTCTATGGATGAGGCAAATGAAACTGGTAAAAGCAATCCCCTCTTTCACACCTGAATTTGGATGCTTGCCAGGAAACCAATCCTGAGAAAGTCTGCCATGCTCCATGTAGTTGCTCTGACATACTTGGAAGTAGTGTTGTGCTCCCTTCTCTGAAAAGGCTATCTCAGAGAACGGGGTGAGGTACTAGAGAGTTGACTAGATACATAATCACAGTGAGGCATCACTTCCAAAACAGCTCCATGGTGGAACAACATAAATCCCATCAATGTGTACATTTTACAAAATGAATTCTAGTATTTTGCTTTGTGCTTCTTGGTGCTTCAGATACTTATGATGAAATCTGAAGAGAGGGTAATCACTCTTTTTAATCTTAAGAGTCCTGAAACCAGCTGTGTTTTCAGTGTTGTCTACTCAAATGACATAATATTTTTTTCTTTTTGTTTTGGAAGGTGAGGAATGAAGAAGACTTCATTAAGAAACTGGACTGCAGTCCTGACCAGCACCTAAAGGTAGTGTCCATCTTTGGGAACACAGGGGATGGCAAGTCTCACACCCTTAACCACACTTTCTTCTATGGCCGGGAAGTCTTCAAGACATCTCCTGCCCAGGAGTCTTGCACAGTTGGAGTTTGGGCAGCCTATGACCCTGTCCGCAAAGTGGTGGTCATTGATACTGAGGGCCTCCTGGGGGCCACTGTGAACCTCAGCCAGAGAACACGGCTGCTGCTGAAGGTCCTGGCCATCTCTGACCTTGTCATCTACCGTACTCGTGCTGACAGGCTCCACAATGACCTCTTCAAATTCCTTGGTGATGCCTCGGAGGCTTATTTAAAACACTTCACCAAGGAGCTAAAAGCTACCACAGCCCGCTGTGGCCTAGATGTTCCTCTGTCAACCTTGGGTCCAGGTGTCATCATTTTTCATGAGACTGTGTACACCAAGCTACTGGGCTCTGGTGAGTAGGCAATTCCAATTACAACGTGCTAAACACTGTCTGTAAACTATGAGGTTGTATTGAAGATTCAGCATTCTTTACTATCATGTAAAAATGTGATTTGGGTTTTGCTCTCAATGGTTTCAGTCTGGGAACCAGGCTGTGGAACTAGAAGAGCATTCCCTCATGGTGATCTGACTATTCCAAGTCAGTTAGAATAAGCTTCTTAGTTAGCTGAACATGAGCACTGAATATTCATGAGTTCTGCCAGCCACAGGAGGGGTCATCATGCAAGTTCATACAGTGGATGAAGGTGAAAACTGATGTGGTGAGTTGACCCTGGCTGGATGCTGGGCACCCACCAAAGCTGCTCTATCACTCCCCTCCACAAGGGGACAGGAGAAAGAAAATATAATGAAAAGTTCATCAGTTGAGATAAGGTCTGGAGAGATCACTTGTCAGTTACCATCATGGGCAAAACTGACTTGACCTGGGGATATTAATTGAATTTACTACTGACAAAATCAGAGCAATGAGAGGTAAAACAAATCTTAAAACCAGTTTTTCCTCATCCTTCCCAGCTCTACCTCCTCCCCTGCCAGCCATGCAAGGAGACAGGGAATGGGGGTTATGTTCAGTTCATCACACATCTTTGCTGCTGCTGTTCAGGCAGAGGAATCCTTCCCCTGCTTCAGTGTGGGATTGCTCCCATGGGAGACAGTTCTCCATGAACTTCTCTGCCATGAGTCTATCCCATGGGCAACAGTGGCTGAGGCTCACTCCCACTGTTTGCAAACATCTAGGAGCTGTCTCTCATGTAATAAATACCTCAGCAGTCCTGGTTGACCCACATTCTCATTTTGGCTTTTCCAAACAGTGAGGTTTTAAACTAGTAGAAGAACTTGACATTCTTTCTGGTTCTTATTTGAGTAACTTCTTAATAACTTTTAAGTTACCTATAAAGCAGATCCTTTCCTTATATACCAATTTGCTTATTAGCAATTCAGCTTCTCATGAAGTGTTGATATTTGCTCTTTGATCAGTTCAGCCTTTAGTGACCCATGAGGACACTTGCACCTGTATGCAGAGTCAGGGTCATTAAAAAAATACCTATTTTTATGGTCACTTCTGATCGCAGTAGAAATAGGAAAGAAACCTCAGCATATGGATATGCAGAAAGCTCTAACCATCTGTCTCTATGGAGAATTGAAATAAGTGTGTTTATGTAGTTTTAGGACAGGGAAGATGGGGTCTGCCTTATTCTGAAATGCACAACAGGTACTTGGAAGCAGGCAGGAGAATGTAGTTGGCTCTGTGGAGTCTCACCTGATGTGGCCGATTCTGAAGTGGTGTGCCATGTACAAATTGTTGATAAAGGCTTAGTCTTCCTTGCTACAGTGTTGGCATGGAGAGCAGGCAGTCCATGTAAGGTTCATGTCCTCCACTTATCAGGTGCTAGGAATAGCTATACCAAGTTATGGTCTGGTGAAAAGAGCTAACAAATGTGCTGACATTGTGTTTCCTTGTATTATGTCCTAATTTGCTCCTTAATCTGGATATCTGTGTTTCAAAATCTAGATCTGTCTGGTTTTACCTGGGAAACTTGGTCTTAGAATGTAAAGCTGTGTATCACAAAACAGAGCCTGCTTTTGGAAAGTTTGTTTCCTTCCCTTGTTTTAAAATATTATGATAACTGCATTCCAGATATATTAGAAGATTTAATTAAGAAATCTTCTAATGCATATGAAAGTACTATGCAATTAAAATATTATTTTAAACAATCTGCTGTTTATGAACTTGCTGATACTCTTATATATAGATCATCCTTCTGAGGTTCCTGAGAAGCTCATTCAGGATCGGTTTCGGAAGCTAAGCTGTTTTCCTGAGGCTTTCAGCTCAATTCACTACAAGGGAACAAGGACATACAATCCTCCAACAGATTTCTCTGGGCTTAGGCGAGCTGTGGAGCAGCAGCTGGAGAACAATACTACTCGGTCACCTAGACAGCCTGGGGTTATCTACAAAGCACTAAAAGTAAGTGAAGAAGAGTTGGTCACAGTGTTTATTTGTACCACTGTTGCTGTTAACTCAGCTGTGGCTCATAAAGTCAGAGCACCTGAACCAGTGATGCAGACTTGCATGGAAGTCTTCCATGAGAATGATAGTTTTTTCTAATAGCTGGGGAAGCTGAGTAATTTTTTTTTTTTACTTCGAAACAAACACTTTAGTAAAGACCACAGACGGTCAAGAAAAGTTAAAGAGCAAAACTGAGCGAGATCATAAAGCTGGGAAGAAAAAAAGTAACTGATGCTGTGAGTGACAAGTACTTAATGCCAGTGATTTACAAAGAGAGACCTTAGAAGGTTTTTTTTATAAAATTCCTAAAGTTGGCCTCAGCACAAGAGGAGAAAATGCAAGAGACTTGGAGGGAATTAATAGTTGGCAAAACCTAGCACTGAGTAGTATAACCTAAGGGCTAGGAGGCAAAAAGGAGGAAGGAGTTGTGCTCGTAGCTAGGGAATAAGATGGGATCAAGCCAAATGATGCATTACTTCAGAGCAAGTGATTTTTCTTAGACAGTTCACTTTTCTAAGATTTTGGCTGTTTAAATTTTCTACAAGTTTCCACATACCACCGCCTGACTAGCATCATATTTTCTTTGGCCTGAAGAGCACAGCTGTCATTGGGGAGGGGCAGGCAGAGCTGGGGCATATCTGCAGAAGGAGGTAGTAGTGTTAGCAGTCTTTTCTGGTGTTAGTCACAGCTGTTGGAGCAGATAATTCTGGCTGATCTGCATTAGTGTTAGGTGAAGCACAGAGGGAAATGTTAGAGTGGCATGTACTCAGTTCTTTGCATTAGGGAGCAGACACGCAGCAAGGGGAAAAACAGTTGGAATCATTAATTTTAGTTTAATTTCTAGATTTAATTGCAATAATCAAGTAGCCTGGTTTCAGATACAGCTGCTGGTATATTTGGATTCATGACCAGTAGAGTGTTTGCTGTGTTCAAATCACCACTGACTACAAATTAACTTATTTTGCTTCACTTGCTGAGGACACAGGACTTGCTAGAGATTTGTCCACTTCCTCTAACTTGTGAGTTCATTCAAAAGTACCAGTATCAGTCAAGCTTAAAAGAGAATGTAAAGCAAATTTCCTTGAAATTATGTGAAATAAAATGTTTAAAAAAAAGAACTTACCTGAAGGAAGCTGTGGTGAGAGAGGTATACACAGGTCTGTGTGTACGTGCAGTCAAACCTTGTTACACAGCAAAGATGCACCCGCTCCACCTATCCCAACCCCTGTGAGGGAAGGAAGAGAAAGGCAGGCAGCCACTATATAAACCTCAGCTGTAGGAAGAGTTTCAGCTAGATCGCATGCCTTTAGAGATCTCCATCAAGAAAATCTAACAATTTGCTTTGTTCCAGTACTTTTTTTTTCCCCTAAACATAAGACCTGAAGGAACTGAAAAAGTTAAGTGTGCCAAGGCTAAGGACTGATTTAATCTGAGAATGGATGTTCCTAGGAAAGAGTACAAATCCCTTTGTCTCAGTTCTGCCATTTCACCAGAGAAGAGCAGTTGTTTAAGTGGCCAGAGGAAAGCTCAGGGCAGCACTTTCTGAGCCATGAGGCAAAAAATGTGTTCTCATGAGCTATGAAAAATTATTCTATGAGTTTCTTTTCAGAGGTTTCCAGAATGCAAAACCCTTTTAGCAAGAGCCATGATATTTTGAGCATGGATTGGATATACAGAGGTGGATGCAATTTTCTAACACCAATTTATACTACAAAATTCAAACTAAGGACAGGAGGAGAGGAGAGCAGAGAAAAAGAGTATCTTACAAGTATTAAAGTTACTTCCATACAAGTGCAAGATTGCCTTCTTGGTTGTTTTCCAATCCTTGTTTTGTTTTCCAGGCTAGTAAGACACATTCGTTAGCTGTGTACTCTCTGCCTCCCTCTCCAGTAGAGGAATCCATGCTTTTTCTTGCAAAATGTCTTCATTGCCCTTAATCTCTTTCCAGTTCATTCTTTTTTGTTTGACAGGCTCTAAGTGACCGGTTCAGTGGGGAGATCCCTGATGACCAGATGGCTCACAGCTCTTTCTTTCCAGATGAATATTTCACATGCTCCTCTGTGTGCCTAAGCTGTGGGTAAGTAGATGAGAAATGCTGCTCCATCCTCTTAGAGGATAGTGCTGCCCCCACCTGCAGCCACAGAATGTAAAGTTTCTGTGATATCTTGACACCTGACATCATCTATCCTTAGCTAATACTTCCAGGAAAAAATAATTTGAAATTCAACTCTTATGTGAACTGGACAATCACTATTGCCACATCCCAGCTGGATGCATGATTTTTGCCCACTCTGTTTCTGTGCATGACTACAAACCTGTGCTGCCCATATCTTTTCCCAAATGCAAGCAGGGCAGGAAGAAAGGAGTGTCTAAATTAAATCCCCTGAAATTTCTTATGATTTTTTTTCCTGACATTTTTATTGCCTAAACAGTAAAAACAACCCTAAAGCATGCATCATGGAATGGGGCTGTGTTCAGTGACTAGGTCCAAGTGGAGCTCCATATTTGATTAGATCTTGGCTTGTAGCTCTCTGGAAAGAGCCCCAAGATTGAGCCTGGAAGGGCAGTAGATGGCAGTCAGTGCTCTGAGTCTGGGAGCTGTATAGCAGCATGATGTTGAGGCTGGTTATGCTTCTTTTCTGATGCTGAGTGTTTTCTGCAGTGAATTGTTGTGTGGTGCTCCTTTGTATGTGAAACAGTGGCTGGACCTCCTTCTGAAGAGCCTGCCTTTCAGTAATAAATTATGTCATTGCTGTATGTACAGTTGTGAAGATGGTTTGAGAGCACATCCATAAAAATGCAAGATAGCACTAAAAATGAAATCTTGGTGACATCTGTCCTGTGTCTAAGAGAAACGACTCATGGGTTGCTCTTGCATACTCAGGTGTGGCTGTAAGAAGAGCATGAACCATGCAAAAGAAGGAGTCCCTCATGAATCCAAAAGTCGATGCAGATATTCTCACCAGTATGATAACAGAGTCTACACTTGCAAGGTGAGATACAAGGACAAGGTCTGAAGAATGAAAAAGGAAAAGATCACCAAGTAAATGAGGAATATCACAGGCATGTGCCTGTTTTCTTCCTTTTTTTTTATTTTTAATGTCAGAGGTGCTCATAGCCTTGACAAGAAAAATTGATCCTTATTTGACTTGTATGTTTGCTTGGAGAGTTCATCACCTCTGTGTGTTTTGTGTCATTTTCTAGCTAAATTTTGAAGCTGGCTGCTCTTAACCTGGGTGATGTTGACCTTTTATATATTTGACGTGGTTACTCTTATTTGCTTATGCCCAGTGCTTGGTATTAGCCAATTTTTCTGAAGGATCTGTGCAGGCGACCAGGAAAATTTTTGGCCAGCATCATGGTCTTTATTGATGTAGAAATACTTCCCTGATGTTATTGTTGATAGCGGGTTTGCTTTTGCTTTGTTTTAAAATGAGCTCTGATGAGTGCTCCTTTGCTGTGTACCTTTGTAGGCTTTATGTGGCCAAACAGCAGGCTGATGTAGTTTTGGATTCCCAAGAATGTCGTTTTAATTGAGCCTTTATGTTGTAGGCCTGTTATGAACGAGGGATGGAGGTCAGCGTGGTGCCAAAGACTTCTGCTTCCACGGATTCCCCTTGGCTGGGCCTTGCCAAGTATGCCTGGTCAGGGTGAGTGCTGCAGCTGAGATCTCTCTGCTCTCTGTGGTCTCTGTGCTGCCTGGTGCACAGGACTTGCCAGAAAGGTGACCTGTCCTCCTCTTGTGCAGGTACGTGATCGAGTGCCCCAACTGCGGGGTGGTGTATCGCAGCCGGCAGTACTGGTTTGGCAACCAGGACCCTGTGAACACTGTAGTGAGGACAGAAATTGAGCATGTCTGGCCAGGGGTAAGTCTGGTTGCTGGATAGTCTGTGTATGTGTGCAGCCATGCACATGCTCATTTGGTTCTTCTGCGTGTTGATAGACAAAATAGATTGCCTTTCATTAAGCTGGTCCCTGCTGTTGGAAAGTCTTTGCAAGGGCTCTCAGACGTGTTTTGGCTATCTTGAAATGGCTAAGTTGCCAACCTACTCCTGTCTTTCAAAGCAGGGCTGGTGAGTCTTTTTCTCTTGCTTGTCCTCCAGTTTAACAGGAGTAATGGGTTGCAGAGCCATCTGCATCTAAAAAAAAGAGGTTTCCCTGTTTTTATTCTCAAATGAATATCTGTTTCATTCCAGACTGATGGATTTCTGAAAGACAACAACAATGCAGCCCAGCGTTTGTTGGATGGCATGAATTTCATGGCTCAGTCAGTATCTGAACTTAGCCTGGGACCCACAAAAGCTGTGACCTCCTGGTTGACAGACCAGATTGCCCCTGCTTACTGGAGACCCAACTCTCAGATTCTGGTAAATAGCAGCTGCTGGAGAGAAAGGTTTTGCCAAGCTAAAGCCCCTTCTCCTTACTCTTTAAATAATAAAGTACTTTGCAGATTCTAAATCCTTTTTGTTTTACTGCAGCAATCCCTACTCCTACACCTCTGAGAAAACTAAAGTGCTGTCTCCTTTCCCCATTCTTGACTTAGCCAGAGGAATTATAAACAGAGACTTGGCCCAGCCCTGATAAAGAAATTGTTTCTCCCTGCTCTTTGTGAACTACTCTCCCAGCAATATCACAGAAAATCCTGGCTTGCATGAGCTTGTTTTTCAAAGCAAAGAATCAACATCTTAAATCTAGCTACTGCAGTTGATAGTACTATTTTTATAGGTGCAGAGATTAAACTCTGGTTTCATAGCAGATGCAAAAAGCTCTCTCAAACAGTTCAACTAGGAAAGGATTCCCTGTGTCTTGCCAGAAACAGATTCTTCTTTAATGAAAACTGCCTTCTGAATTCTTACCTCACACAAAGGTCAAATACCCATCATTCAGCCCTGCATGATGTGGCTGTGTTTATTTGTGATTGCAAATGAAGAGATCATAGCAGTGTATTGGTTTAACCATTGTACACCTACTCTTCTAAGTCACCTCCCTGGGATAAGGTTATGGGGCTGATAGCACCCAAGTCTTGTGTATAGCTGTATTTTTCACTATTTCAGTCTAAATCTTGCCATCCTGGGCTTCTGCTCTCTATTTTTCACTTCAGGAAGATCAAACTAACAGTTCTTCCTTCTGTGTTGTTCTGATTAGAGTTGTAAGAAGTGCAACACGCCTTTCAAAGATAACGACACCAAGCATCACTGCCGGGCCTGTGGAGAGGGCTTCTGTGATGGCTGTTCTTCCAAGACCCGTCCAGTGCCTGAGCGAGGCTGGGGACCAGCACCAGTGCGCGTGTGTGACAACTGCTATGACAACAGGGGCATCCAGCTAGGTAATCTTGAGTTGATTTTGACAGAGATGTTCCTGAGCACAAGCCGGAAGTCTTTGTCCCTGACTTCTGGATCACAGCCATTCCCAGTGGGTGTAGACAGTGTTGTTCACACTGGGTTTCCAGACAGTTTGTGATAAGGAAGCTGAAGAGCTCAATGCCTTTTGAAAGAAAGATGACCCTGCCAGATACCTGAACTGCTGACAAAATTATTTTCTAATCGTGTATTTACTTTGTTTTCCTAGCAACTGCTGATGATCTCATGCTAACATCAGAGCAGGGGTGCTTATGTTACAGTAGACTATATATTTTGTCCATTATTGCTAAAATGAGCACTCTGCAATCCAAGATTGTGGACAGGGAACATAATGGCTGAGGAAAGATTCCAACTTGCCTTTTGGGTTTGCTGCTGGTTTTGTTAATGTAAATTAACTGAAACTTGGCAGAAAGGATGGTGGACTTAGGTGTTGAGCCCTTCACTCTTGTGTCATGCAGATGTGGCTGAACTGCCTTCAGATGAGGAAGGGGGGACACTTATTGCCAGGAAGGTGGGGGAAGCTGTGCAAAACACGCTTGGAGCGGTGGTGACAGCCATGGACATTCCCTTAGGTGAGTTGAGTTCTGTTCTGATGGGTTTTTTTTTGTCTAAAGCCATTTTTGTTTTCAAAGAGCAAAACTTGTTATAAAGAGCAAAACTTGCTATTAAACTTCAAGAGCTTGTGTGACAGGCTGGCACTTCTGTGATACCACTGTTGGTTGAGAGTTCTACAGCATTCTGGACCTCTTCTGCTTGATGTTTCCTCTTGGTTTTCAGCGTGTTGTTTCTGCAGATCACACTCTCTCTTTTCACCCTGTTATGCAAAACTGTGCACCAGGCTGTGAGTAATTCATGCTCCCCTGATGGATTCACTGCAGTGACCTGCCATTTGGAGTTCCCTAAAGATTGGCCAATTAGGAAGCATTTTATCAGGTTTGGTTTTCTTTCAGAGATGCAGAGTGCCTTTTATGTGTGTTCATGGATACTGCTGGTACTTCTTGGTACTTCTAAGGGGAGGGCTGAGAATTTGAAGTTGTCCAGGTTGGTAATGCTGAGGAGGTAATTAGTGGTCTGATCTTTAATGTTGAGCTTAGTGCAGGGAACCTCTGCTGCTCTTTCATGTGCTGGGTGGCAGTTTAGGTATGTCAGCAAACATTTCACATTTGAATCTTCTGTTGTTGGACCTGACTTCCTACTCATTGTGCAGATCATTGTTCAACTGCTTTGCCTATAGCATGTCCTGTCTTCACCTTTGTGGGTTTTTGCTCTCTGACTCAGTGAAGTGCAGAGTAAATCCCTTTCTCAGTTCAGACAGTACATGCATTTCTGAATATTTGGTTTGGTGACTTGGTGGTTTTTTTGGCCACATCTGAAACTGAAGGTAGGGAAAAGCAAGTGTCTTAACTTCCAGTAAGGCAAGGTGACACTATTAAAAGAGACACTGTTTACTCCTTGAAGACAGGCAGCATGTGGGAGAATGGTAGAATGCCCTAAATGGCTGCTCATTGCACTGGAGGATTCTGTCAGTAGGTCACCTCCTCCTTAATGGCAGCGGTATGACTTGCACTGTGTGAGTGCCTCCACTGGAGTACATTCTTGACATGCCCATGTTCATGGATTATTTTGTTCTCCCTTTCTCATCCCCCCCACCTCGCTTCCTCCTTAGGTCTGGTAAAAGATGCTGCCCGACCTGCATACTGGGTACCAGATCATGAAATCCTGCACTGCCACAACTGCCGGAAGGAATTCAGTATCAAGCTGTCCAAGCACCACTGTCGGGCCTGTGGCCAGGGATTCTGTGACGAGTGCTCACACGACCGCAGAGCGGTTCCCTCTCGCGGATGGGATCACCCAGTCCGAGTTTGCTTTAACTGCAATAAAAAGCCTGGTGACCTTTAACCCCAGGCTGCTCTCCAGATCTTTGCAATTCCTTATGTTCTCAGGGTTACAAATGAAAATATCTGGTCTCCCTTTCACCTTCTAACCTGTTGCAGCCAGAGTGCATGTCTCCAGTTTCTGGCCTCCTCTCGTGTTATATCCATCTTGGAACGCTGGGAATGAGCTTACATTCAGCCTCTAGGTTTTAATTTCAAATTAACTGGGAAAGGGAGGGAGCTCCCTTGTAAATGAGCAAACCAAAATCCATTGTATTTTATTCCAGTAAAACCCCCCCTATATACACATATATATATATATCAACTATTTAGTATATTAAGAATATGGTTGAATAATGAAGCTTTGAGTATTCCTAGTTCAAATGATGGATGGTGGTATTCCTTACTGTATTGGATCAGAATTATGGCCTTCTAATTCTTCTTTTGGAATGTCTTGCTGATCGTGATGTCGTGTGAGGATGGTTTGGACTCTCTGCTGCCAGGAATCTCCAGTGCTGATATATGAATTACACCTGGTAGTTCAACCAACTCTTCATCTGGAGGTGCTGCCCTTCTGGCCATGGAAGATTAATCCCAGATTTATTAGCAAGTTTGTTTGAACTGTGATATGAGCAATGGTCTTGCAGTGCAAGAGGTATCAAGTTAACACAGACTCTGTGGCAGAGACCAGTAGAGCTCTGAAAGGTAAAGCAAATCCTATGGCACGAGGCAAAGCATTCTAATTTTGCCATTTCAGCTTCAATACCAGATCAAAAGGTAGCAGGGTTTCTTTTCTCCCTGACAATGTTTTCATGTACTCAGGTTTTCTTCCAAGTTTTTCTGCAAGGTCATTGCAGTTACAGGTTTTCTCCATAGCAGAAGAAGAAAGAGAACAAGTTTCGTAGGCAATTCCGAGAGACAAGATTTGAGTTGTTTGGGTCGTGATGACTTTCCTTTTCCCCCACTTTTTAAGTGATCCTGTAGTCTCTCTGAAGCCTCTGTGTTCTCAGATATGGTTGCATAGAAACTGCACAGATTTGACTTACTTTCTTCTAATATGAACTTAAAAATCAACCTGGAAAATGGGAACCTTTCTTCTTCGCTCCTAGCAACTGGCACTCACTGGACTTCATCCTTTTATGAAAGGACTGCAATGAATTTACTGATTTTATTACGAAAAGCACCACTTAACCTAACTTACACTGTCATGTTCTGTGGATTTGTAGTTCCACTTACAAGGAGTAAGAGACCATTGTGGATTAAACTGCCTAAAATTCTCCCTTCTTGGCTTACACAGACAAGAATTCTTTCACCACATGAGAGTTGCCTCCTCTTGGAGTGGCTGGAGTTTAATGCAGTGTCCTGGAACTGTGGTATTTCTTCCCCAGCTTATTAAATGTGCTGTTGTGTAGATGAGTGCCCAACACCCTGTTTTAAGACTGTATTATTAAATTAACTGATATAAAGGACTTTATCTTCTGAACAAGCGTACTGACTTTCCTTGTAACAAGTGGTTCTCACTTTGTTTCTGAAAGAACATGCTCACAAAGTATTTATCCTTTCACAACTACATCCAGCCTACACAAGGAAGTAGACTTAGAAGCTGTTCCGGGACACCTTCGGTACTGGCCAAGTTTACTGCGGACTGTCTTATGTTTTTGTAAGCAAAAGTCTGCCATAAACTGACAGTTGTCCAAGTAAGGGCATGAGTAGGTAGAAATCCTCTCTGAAAAGACATTCTGTACATCTAGCATAATTCTGTGCTTCAAAGTATTCTTTATTTTTTTAATGGGTGAGCAATGTGTTCTCGGTTTGTAGGCTGTGCCCTGTGTGCTGTTTATGCATGTAGCTTACTACCATGTTAATGCACAAAGAGAAAGCAGCCATGACATTCCTTGTATAAAATATTTGGCATCTGTTTCAAAGACTTGTCTGATCTTTTTTCCTTGTCAAAGCAAGAACTGCTACTCAATCAAAAGGAAAATGTTGTCTAAGCATTTTTAATATATATATATATGTGGTCTCAGTAACTTAGCAACCTGTCAGTATCAGAGTCCATTCTTGACAGATTATCCTGGACCTGAATATTCTGTGATGTTTCTTTACAAAGCAGTCTTACATGGTGCTTGAACTGCAGCAGGCTTGGTGTAACTCTTTCTGGAGAATGCTGAGAGGTGTATTTGGGATCTTTGTTTTGCAAAATGAAGAAAAAAACCCCTAATGTTTAAGTTCCCTGCTGTTTCCTGTACAGAATAGTGCTTATTTTTCCTGGCACTGTTTGGTGCTGTGAATACTCAGTATAGAATATGGTTATTAAATGGCTTAGCTACTTAAGGGGATAGATGGTAGCAGAGCCCCATGCTATTCATTGTTAACACAGCAGGATTCAATAAACAAAAGAGCCTTAAGAGATGTCTGTGGACAGAAAGCTCTACAGAAAACTTACATGAAGGAAATGGAAATCCTGGGAGAAAAAAAAAATCCCTAAAGCAACATGGGAGCATGTTGTATTTGGGGTGAGACTATCAATAGAAACCTGTGAGAGTTCTATTCCTGAACTATTAGAAGAGATGCTTTATGTTATGGATAGCACCCACCAAGAGTGACTTTTGGGAAAACCTGTCAAAAGCTCACAGCAACATTGCTGGAGCTATGCAAAAGCACGAACTGTGAGTTTCATAATGGCACCATGAGACAGGTCCAAAAGTAATGCAACTCCTGTGTGAAAAAGTCTTCTGTATTGAGAAGGGCAAAGATAGAAGAAGACTTTTTCAGGAAATTACTAGAAGATCATCACTATATATGTTACACTGAAGATAAATGACCATGAAGTTGCAGTTGGTCAAGATGATAATGCATCCCTTGGGTGAACTGAAGTTCACTGTAATGTTAGTGTTTTAGCAGTTAAAATTGCCACACTTGCTTGGTAGGATAATTAATTCAATTGGTCTGAGATGTGACACGATAAAAGCACGTTCTGAGTTAGATTGAAGTTGACTGATGTAAATCTCTTGCCAGAAAAATTATGTTGGATTGATTATTGACAGATCAAGCAGCATCTGCACCTCTTCCAATTCAGAAATGCTATGGAAAACATTGTTACTTTACTCAATCATATGAACTAGCCAATGTGCAAAGATGTGTGCCCCAACGACAAACTGAATTCCTTACCCAAATCACCACAAAACAAGCCTAAGACTTGTTGATTGCTCTATTCTGATGGATTTATTTCCATTATGGGTACATATGCCAATTTAGCATGAAGATTCATCTTCCAATAGATGATGTAGATCATTCTGTGAAGCAGATATATGTATGTCCATTTAGATGTGGACACTTTTACTTAGACTCCCTATCCAAACCCTGTAGGGCCATTCTTGGCTTAAATGTGTACCAGGTCCACATTGCACCTGCAACTTGCAGCCAGGGGACAGATGGTGGAACAGCATGGCTGCAACATGTAGCTGTTGTCAGCGTAGGAACAGGCTGTAAGGTGGAATTACTTGCGCAAAAAAACCTGCTTTGTCCTTCATTCCCTGCCCTCCCCCACTTCCACCCCCTGCACTGGTTTTCCTTTTTTCTCCTGCCCAGTGCCTTGCAGGTGAAGTTGGCCAAGGTATCCTGTATGGTCCTTTCTGTGTTTGGTTGTGTTCTGGAAGACAAGACAACCCTTGCCAGCTTTTGATGTCAACAAGAATTCATTTGTAGAAATAAACACCATCATTAAGTTAGATCTGCCTTGCGTTTATGCCATGTATCTCTGTGACTGTGCTGAGACATTCACAAATGCCCCTGTTGCTTTGGGAGCCTGGACTTTAACATTACAGGACTCTGGCTTCCCCACCTGGTTCTATATACTTTGTTGTCCATATTTTTACTTTCAGCATAACTGGCCCAATTAAGTTTAAATACTAATATAATTCAGTTTTGGCAGCCTCTCATCATGTTTCATTTGTCAACTGACATTGTCAGTCACTGTAATGCCACGCACTGTGGCACTGCCCTTGCATTTAGTTATTGCTGATGGCTGTAATATAATTTGGCACCAACAAATATGTCTTTGCCTGCCAGTAATTTGAGAACAGAGAGTGATTTGGACAAGTGATAGAACTGTCTGCTTTTTGTTATTCAGGTTTCATCCCCATCCCCTACTTTAGCTGGGCACTCTTCCATGGCAAAGCAGTGTTGACATACATATTCTGTCAGTCACAGTACATGTATTATGTCATAAAATGTATTTGTTTGTAGTGCAGGTACATCAACAATGAAATCGGGTCAATGCCAAAGTAAATAAAAATTTGCTATGAGGGCTTTCAAAATCAACAGTATAATGTGACAAAGCTAAAGCAGAATGGCAGCTAATTAGTTATCTGAAGCCAAAATTAAAATACACTCTGCTTTTTAACTTTCTTTTTGTTGAATATAACTCAAGCAAAAAAAGTTATACCAGTGAGAAATATATACGTATGTGTATATATATGTGTGTGTGTGTATATATGTATATATGTGAAAGTCCTTATGTAGGAGATTTTTTAATTGTGGCATTATAGAAATTCTAATTTCAAGAATGCCAGAGATTCTGAAACATACTGCTTTCTAATGTTTTGAAAAGCTGGTTAAATCTTTCTGTTTCTACTTAAAAGGCAAATTTTCAGCAGCACTGGAGAGAAAGCAGGTGCATATGTATGATGGTGATGTGCAGATGATGACCTGTCAGGAAGGCATCAGAGTGCTTCACAGCTACCATGATACCAACAGATAGGAAAGAAGTTGTTTCAACAAGAAAAGGCAGGTGATCTTGATTGTATTTTCAAACATTAGCTGACAAGGTTTATCAAGTTTGTGCTTTGGCTTCCATTTTTGAAATATTACACTAATTTGTAAAGTGCTTTAAACAGTTGGGTCACGGATCTCTCAGCCCTCAGGCCCTCACCCTAAAACACCTGTCTAGAAAGTTTTTTGGGGTTGGTGTCGACTGCTAGATTCAGGTCACAGTATATGTAGTACATATAGTGTGCATAAGCAGCCACTAGTGACTGAAGGTTTGAGGACCAAAGCTGAATACTCCACTGCTAGATTATAACTTTTCTGAAAGCAGCTTCTGTAAGGGGATACCATGAGATTACGTACATAGTTGAGTTTGAATTCTCCCTTTCTCATAAATGCATTATTTTCTAGTCCTGTTAGAACAGGTCCCTCTTAAACTTAAAAATGCAAAAACACCAGTGTGAATTTGTGATTAGTAAATCGACCTTTTTTGACCTCTTCGTTTAACTATTCATCAAGATAACAGAGGAGAAATTACTATGAATGCATGTACTGCAGTAAATTGGGGCCAACAGAAAAATGTGACCAACACCACCATGGAAGACCCAGAAGTAAATCTCCCTGCTTTAGAAATTTCAAGTTAAAATTGACATTTTTCTACCTGTTATGTCTAAGAACCTTATGTGACCTGAAGAGGTTTATGTGTAAAGAGCTTTATTGATCAGGGTTGAGAGATGACTGATAGCAGCAAGGGACATGGGACAGAGCAAGGGTGAGACTGTGGCTTCTGAGAGGGTGGCGTTGATGGGAGGCACTGGCAGTTTGGCCAGTGAGGAGAGCCTGGGTAGGGCTACACTGTGCCATGCTCCAATGGACCAAAGGGACCAGGGAAATGATGTCTGCTGGACAAAGGATGCTGCAACCTTGCTGAGAAGCCGAGGCAAAGAAATGCTGTGTTTTGATACTGTAGCAGATGAGAAGAGTGTTGCAGTTCCTTATGAACTGCCTTAGGGTCCCACTGTTGCTGACCAATGAAAGAGATGATTTAATATACTTTAGCTGCTGCCTGTAAACTGCTTGCAGTTTGTCACTGAAGCCAAATTGCCTCTCTTCTTGCCCTGCTTGCCCTCTCTTCTTTTAGTGCTTTTGCAGGCTTAATTAGAAGCTTTGGCTGCAAAAGCACTACTTGGGTGAATGGGTTTGCAGGGATATGTGTGTATGTACACTTGGTTCCTGGAAACAAGAGAAAGGAAATTATTTTCTTTTATGAATTTTCCCTGAAAGGAACAAGATGAAACTATCTTCAGTTATGTAAGATGCCTTTCAACCACAATTCTTAGTTTGTGTTTCCCACGGTAACTGGACATAATTGTTGCATGGTCTTATTCTTGCAGAACAGGAATTACTGGATTCAAGAGCACTGAAAGAGTCTAAATTCTAATTTAAATTTTGGAATTATTTCTGCTTTAAGGGGTTTCATGATCTTTGTAGGTTACTACCTGAAAATGTTTGAACCACACATTTACTAGCAAGAAGATCAATAAATATAAAGTGTGTTGCAACTGAGTTGATTATCAGATGTAATATTAGGACTTTGCAGTGGGATGGGGTTAATTACACTTCTGTTTTCTGAACAGATGCTTAGTTGCAGTATGCATTATTAACTAAAGCAATGCAAATGCTTTTGAAAGTTACACTGTGTGCATATATCATTGTGCATGCAACAGAAAATGCCAAAAATTAACAACATAACCAATTAAGACAAATTGTGAAGTATTTTCTCAAATTGCAAAGCAACCAGGAATTAGGTTCCTTGGTTTTCAAAGGGGAGTAGAGGGAATGGAACAGCCTTCAAGGCTTACCTTTTAGGAGAGCAGGAGACCCTCATGTCTCATAAACACTGTGGAAAGAGTCAGCACAGAATATGCTGTGAGCAGCACCCACTCTGTTTTGTGTGAGAAAGAAGGCTCTGCAGAAGAACACTAAAGCCAGAGGTATGAGGGGAACCATGGCTGTAAGGAATTAACAGTTCAGTCTCCCCATGGGAA
This sequence comes from Sylvia atricapilla, assembly GCF_009819655.1. Taxonomy (NCBI): domain Eukaryota; kingdom Metazoa; phylum Chordata; class Aves; order Passeriformes; family Sylviidae; genus Sylvia; species Sylvia atricapilla. The sequence continues at coordinate 27,354,774 of NC_089145.1, forward strand.
ACAGAAGTTGGCTGTCAATGGAAGAAAGATTTGGGGATTTTGAATGTATACTCAGAGAGGGAAGAAATACTTTGAATATTTGCTGCGATTCATCTTGATTACCTTTGCAGCAGCTATTTCTGATGGAATATATTCACACTGTAAAGTTTTGACATTGCTACCAAGAGGAGTTTTCCTGCTGTATTGTCTTCTGTATAGATTAATGGGTAAATGAAATACAAAGGTTAGGAGGTCCCCACACATAACACTGGAGTGCTGGTGAGCAAGACCTTGTGAGAACACAGTCTCTTGGAACAGTAAGCACATTGTTTAGGCCTGAAGGTTGTGAGAGAACAGGAGAAATGAGTGTGGAGCCCTGCAGGTCAGAGAGGGTTTTTACTAGGGCCTACCCTTTCTGGTACCTGTATTTGAATAATTCCCTCTTAGCCAAAGTCACTTCAGAAATGGAAGGAGAGAGGAATGTATTGGAAAGAAACAAAAGCCTACAGGCTCCACTCAGGTTTTCATGGGGCTTGTGGAGGGAATCTCCCTGCACAGTGTCTTGCATTGCAGGACACTTCTGAGGCTTCCTTTCCGAAGCCAGAGACACCCTCATGAACTGTGTTCAGTGAGCTCAGGCCACTAGCAGGGATGCCACCTGATGAACTGGCTGCTCCACCAAGTCCTCAACGAGCTCTTGTGGAGCTCACGCCACACCCTGAGTGCCTTATCCCTGTTAACTGTGCTCCTGCTGCAGCTCACTCTCTCCTCTGGGAAAAAAAAACATTTTATGACTGGTTGAACAGTTTTACTAACCCACTTTTTAAACTACAAATATTCCTGTTCAAGAGGAGTAAAAAGTAAGAGTTTTCTTGCACATGCACCAGTGTGAGGTTAAACAAAGCTGATGGCCCATCAGGATGAAGGTGGCAGGGGTACAATCCCTCCATAAATAGGTTGCTCTGGCCAGAAGCTTTAGGTGCAAGAGAGAATAATATCTGTTATGAAATGAGATAGCTGGAAAACTTTGTAATATGCCTGAGAGGGTGCTGGCAGGAGCTTACTTTGAGGGCAGAAAGAGGATTGCTTAGTGTGGCACTTGAAAGCCCTTCCTTCCTAGGATGCTCAGCCCTGTTGCAGCCCTTTCCAGTGAAGACACAGACCCAGGTGAGAGTGCTGCACCAGGAACTGCCATGAGAGGCCACGCCTGTAGAGAGCAGCAGCACTCATCTCTGTGTGCCTGCTGGCACAAGGCAGTCAGAATGCAGTCCCAGCCTAGCTCTCTGCCAGGGCCATCTCACTGAGCCCTCTTAACGTGCCGTGCAGCATGGCTGTCGTTAGAACACATTTGTATGCTCACCTGCTGAGCTGGCAGGACCCCAGGGGAAGTGGCATCTCTGATGACACAACTGTAGACCTGAATACTCTAAGCAGATCCCAGGATGAAAAGGTGGTTCTGGCACTCCTTTAATATAAGTTTTGGAAAACTTGAGTGCAGTGTGGCTTTCCTGTAAAGCCCATCCTAGGGCTTTTACCCTCTCACAGGTTTCTGATCTGGTCAGTGCTTCCTACAGATGCTGAGAGCAGGATGGTCTTGCCCAAGTCAGACTGGTTACCAGGCAGGAAATGAAGAGGCTCCATTGAATGGAAATTGTTCTCAAATACAGATAAGGTATCATCCAGTTACTGTGAGCTGGTACTACAACTTTGCACCTGAGGGCTCAGTTGTACCTCTGCATACTGACTTTGCACAGGTGATTCCGAATCCCAAAGATGTGGTCTGTACAACTGGGCTTGTGTCCTGCTACAGCTGCACGAGCAAGCCCGCCCTTCCAGACTGCTGACCAACTGCATGTTAGGGGTGTGGACTGGCTGAGGAAACACTGTGCTAAATTAACAGGGGCATTCAGCTTTGCTACTGGACCTGAAAAGGGGTTTTGCTCCCTGCCTGCTGCTTTTTACAGGGGATGGTGGCAGGGCAGTCACACACTAACATCATTTAAAAGTTTAGTATGACGAAGTTTAGTATGACCCAGCAAAAATGACTGACGGTGGGGGTAAGGAAAACAGCTGTTCCTCGAACTGTTTCCAACCGTGGAGCATGGTTCCTTCTAACCAACTGCTTCTAAGGTGGAGCAGTGGCAGTTGCAGGAATCCCAACCAAAGCTACCCCGAACAAAGCCCCAGAACACTTATAGTGTTCAGCTCCTCAAGATCAGCTGCTTCATTCTGCTGGGCCAGCCTACTTCCTGAGGCAGATGTGACCACAGCTAAAGGTTAGGTGATCAAACTAGGATCAAATTAGAGTAGCCTTTTGACAGCAAATTCAGCTAGCACAACAGAGGCTCTTTAAGTTACCTGCCTGGCAGGCTTACAGCTAGATTTCAGAGAGGCTGAATCTTGCCTACAGTTAATCAGTGTTCAGCTTTTATTTACAAGAGGTCTGAGATGTATGTGTACAGCAAGACTTGCTGAACTGCTGAAGGAGGTTCACAATAAGATGAGCAAAGCAGATGCAACAGCAGCACATAAGGACTGAACAGCTTTGTGCCTGGTGTGAAGATTCTGAAGTCACATATAGATTGGCAGCTTTGTAGACCAAGTCTGAGGAGAGTATTATGTCAGTTATAGGAGAAGTGATAGAGATCCTGTTTGACAGCCATGAGTAAGCCAGGAACTCCTCGGCTACCCCCAAGTCTTGAAGAAAACACCACACTAGGAATGGCATCTTTGGATGATGGGTGGGGAGAAGGGATGGTTCTAAGCAGATGAGCATCTTGAAGACTCCAAATTCTGGTGTAGCAATCCTGACCAACTGGGAGGAAAGCAAAATTCAACATTACACAAAAAGGACTTTACATGGTTCTGCAAGATTATCACCACAGAGACAGAAGGTCTATGGGGAAAACACCCTGAATTTTTTTATATCCACAAGAGGCAAAGTGATTATCCATACTTTACAAAACAGAAATTTTACACTGAATACTACAAGAGTGGGAACAATGTGCATTTCCTATGAGGTAATTAAAAGTACAAGAAATCAGCATTTAGAGTGCTTTTCTCTTTATCAAGCTCCTAAGCCAAGAAAAAAGGGAGAAAAAATCAGTCAAATGAAAAATTCTTACTATTCCACCACTTATTGACAAATCAAGGAAAGGAGGTCACTGTCTTTACAGTGACTATGAAGCTGGACTACACTATCAGGGTTTTGTTTCATCTATTGGTAATTTTCCTTCCCCCACCCCAAATAATATAATAATAATAATAATAATAATAATATTTGCAGGGATATGTGTGTACACTTGGTTCCTGGTTTATTACTACTAATAATAGTAGTAATAAAAAAAATAAATCTGAGTGTAACTGGGAGTATTCAAAATTAATCTGAGTGATATAGACAGTTTACAAGCAGTCAGGCCCACATGCTAATGCTTCAGTTCATCACTACATTCTCCACTTAAGCACCAACTAAAGATATACACAGTCTCTATATAAAGTTATCACCAAGTCTCCTGTTTACATGTTGTTTCCCTGAATTTTAAAATCAAGTGTTTTCTGCTCTACTCTTGAGACATATTGTGGAAAGGATAATGGGACTTTTACAGGACACAGCAGATAAAGCTGTTGAGCACCTCATAGGATTGATTACAGTAGGTGTGCATCCATAACATAATTTTCATAGTATATTACAGTATGTTTAAGGTTAATTTTTTTCTGAATTTTAAAGAATTAACAGCTTTATAGCTTCTAACAGCTGTACCTAAGAAACACCCCTAGGAAAATCACTACCATACACTATAAAAATAGAAGGGAGAAAAAGTCAACCCACCTGCTATAAGAAGTCCTTCCTCCTCATTTACATGCAGAGGGAGAAGAGCATATTCATTGTGGTGACCTTTGTACTGCTTCACACACTTTGTTGTTCTCAGGTCCCACAGTTTTATCTGCAAGTTGAATGAGTTGTTTGAGAGTATATATTGAAGCTGAGAACACCCAAAGGTTGGATGTGTTGGAGCATGTCCAGAGGAGGGCCATGAAGATGATCAGAGGGCTAGAGGACCTCTCCCGTGGAGACAGGCTGAGAGAATTCAGCCTGCAAAAGCAGCCTTCTCCCAAAGGAGGCTACAGGAGAGCTGGAGAGGGTCAATTAAAAAGGGTATGTAGTGACAGGACAAGGGGGAATGGCTTTAAACTGAGAAGATTTGGTTCAGATCAAGTATTAAGAAGCTCTTTAATGTGAAGGTGGTGAGTGACTAGAACAGGTTGCCCAGAGAAGTTGTGGATGCCCCATCCCTGGAACTGTCCAATGCCAGGTTGGATGAAGGTCTAGTGGAAGGTGTCCCTGCCTATGACAGAAGGCTGGAACCAGGTTATCTTTAAGTTTCCATCCAATCCAAACCATTAGGTGATAAATAATGGGCTCTGGAAAAAGACCCATTAAATGGAACTACCACCCACTTCTATACTACATATTAAGAGCGGACATGTGCCCTTGGGAGTGGGCTACAGTACATCCATAAATGTAGATGCCCAGATACTAAAAGGAACAGAATATCCTAAAGACAACAAATCCATACCTTTCCAGCCATATCTGCTGCCATCAGATAGTGTTCAGCCTCCATAAGGTGAATAGATGTAACTGCTGAGCCATGGAAGAGACGAGTTGCTTTCCAGCTCTGCCCCTTGCGGCTACGCTGGCGCACATCAATGCTGAAAATCTCACCCGAGCGGCAGCCATTGTACAGCACCGGGGTCTGGGAGAGTCCCAGAGAAAGAAGTGTACTGGGTCACAGCTGCAAGGATCTTACAGGTTACACAGACAGTCTGTGTCATGCTTTTGACCTCTACAGTGGAGATGTTGCATTATTTTAACAGATGCATTAAGAAGCAGAATTTTAAATACACACTGCAACATTTCTCAGGCAATTCATTAGTTCCAGTCAAACCTCAGCTATTTACTTTAGCTGTAAAAGTTTCCCAAAGTAAGCAGGAACTTAGTCTAACAGAGCAGCAAAACAGAAACTGGAATTCTCGTATTTCTGTTTCACCATTCTGATTCTTTGTGAACAAGTCCATTGGTATTTTATAGGGACTTTCTCCTTCTTGGTGGAGGTAATACACTGAGTGTTATTAGAATGAGGCTTTTGCCAAAACCAAAACAATTTTGCATGTTATTACTGTGCGTTTTGTACTTCCCTGTTTTTTAACCTCTGTAATCTTACCAAAAATTGCCCGTTACCACAATTTGAAATCAGATCTTTTTGTTGCTATTCAATTGTGTGCAAGCATCAGACCACATCAGCTCTGCTGTGGAACAGCCATCCAACAGCAGCTGTCATCACAACCTTACGTACAGCTTGAGGAGTCCTGCTGAAACAGAACAAAGAGCCCACCAATGAGGCAGTGCTCTGAAAAAATGGTGTCTGGCTCTCCCTACCTGCGTGGCAAACTGCTGTGCCAGCACATCACTGCTGGTTCCAAACGTCTGACGATGCCCTGTCACTACATTGGTCACAAGAACTCGTCGTGTCAGGCCTAAGGAAGACAGATGATGCTGGTTTAGCTGTAATTTGCATAGCAGCTGGGAGATGAATGGAAGAAGTCACTCCCACTGAGACAGAGGGGGTTGCTAGCCTTGCGGATAGATCACCTGTGCTAAAGCAGTTGTCTGCTTGGGGATTCAGGCACCAAGCGCAGGACCAGGCAGTAGATATCTTGAAACTGCACAGCATTCCAGGTCGATCTCCTAGAAGACAGGAGCAACACATGAAGTGTTCACAAAATGTTAGGGCAGGATGATAACTCAGAAAGGTTCTTAGACCGCCACATTTCTTTTAATATTTCAATCTGAAGCAGAGAAAGTATTACCCAATTAGTGTCCTTTTGCTACTCAAGAGACAGGATACAGAAATGGAAGTTCATGATGTGAGTGGGACACCTACAATCTATGTAAATAGATGATATTGAGAGACATTATTTTATTAAACTGAAATTTATTCAGTATTCAGAGGGCTGACCATGGCAGGAAAGGGAAGAGTAACTTCCCTTATAGCACTAAGTAAGCCATTTTTTAAAGATGAGCGGGCTAGAAATAAAGTAAACCCATTTACTTTATAAAAGAAAGATTAAGTAATAAACCCCTAGCTTTGACCCTTACAACACATGTAGGCCCTGCACAGAATTTATGCCAATTAGCAGACTACGTCCTCAGTTCTCACTTCCTTCATGGCACATCATGCATACATCTGTGTCAGGTAGCAGAGGTGACATGGACACGAATGGATGGGTAACATAGTTTTAGACAGGCTAAGTTCTACTTTTCTCTCAGCATCTACTCAGCAAGGCTCCCACAAACCACCTGGTTAGGAGAGTGAAGGAAATCATATTTGGAAATACCTAAACAGTCAGTAGGATATATCAGACAAGAGGACTTTGGTGGAATTCACAGCACCTAATTATGGTGAAAGGCTTAAAATCTTTTACAGAGCAACTGGGTATCCTGGCCTAGTAGCCATCCACCCTCAGTGACTCTTCATTCAAGTTCACGCTGACTCTATGCAAATTTTTTAAATGGCTGCATATATAGCAAGACATTAACAATTTAAAATTAGTCCATTACTCTTATCTATTACAGATTTCCTCTGTATAAATTTAACTGACCATGTCTGAATGGAAACCAGATTAGAGCATTGCACTCAGTGACTTGAAAAAGCATGGTTCTAACATCTATTAAGAAAGCAAGAAAGTCAATTGATTAAGTCCTGCTCCCAAGAACATTCAACAAAAAAGATCAGCTATAGCCAGACTTAAGATGCAGTACTCTCCCAGTCAGTCAGGTTTCCATACAACTGGAGCTGGAGCTTGAGCTGGAGCTTGTACAAGGAGCTATGGGCTGAGATATTTACCAGCTTTCCACCTCTGACTTATGCACTGAGCATACCTGAGCAGCTGCTATGAAAAGGGATTCTGCAGTGGCTCTGGATACATATAAGGATATGTGAGTACTTGCTGGGTGCAGCTTCTGAGTATTAATTACAGACCAAGCTACTCATGAAAAATCTGAAGTGTTTACTTTACAAGTGAGGTGTTCTCCTGCCAAAGTCAAGTACTGCAGAGCTAAAAATAATCTAGGGCTTTGAGTACTGCTTGTTAATTAAGTCTCAAGTTCTTTCACCACAATTTCACTTTCTAAGCTGTTTTAGTCTTACAGGAATACAACAGTCTGACCAACTATTGAAAAAGAATGCTAAAATAATCTTTCATTTGTGCTCTTTTCATATCAAAATTGCTACCAAAACTTGGAGAAAAAAATAAACAAAAACACCCTACCTGGGTTAGTGCTGCTGAACAATGATGCCGGAAGCAGACTGGCACAGCCTGGTGTTTCTGCAATTCCCATGAGACACAGCTTGCTGGAGTGAGTTAAGAAAAACTGCTTTCTCCCTAGAATGGAACAGCCTGCCTAATATTAATAAATGAGAAAAGCAAGATGCCCTGACACAGCTACAGCTCACAACACTTTTCCTCAAGACCTTTGATGTGCTTCACAGTTTACAACTAAGCTGTGACACTTCATTTCTTTCACAGGAATGAACTAGAAACAGCTCAAATTCTTACTTGTATTTACACTACAGAAAGATAAGAGAATACTATTGTATCTTACTAGTGATAGGAAAAAAGAAAAAAATAAGCATGGCCTACATAGATCTCTCCTCTCACTTTTTCATTAATATACATTAATATAGATCTGTTTTTCATGAAGATAAATTGGAAAAATGGGAGGCAAGGAAAACTCACTTTAGATTACATTTAAATATTTATGAAGACTATACCAGGTACAAATAGAATTTGGAAGCTGCATTTCAAGTTCAGTGGGGTAAATCTGTAACTCAACTAGGGGAAAGCATGGACCCACCAAACCAAGCAATCCCAAACTTGTCCCCAGCTGTGCGCATGCCTGGTGAGCTCCTGCCCTGATGGGTCAGTCTGGAATTGCCTGGCTCTTCACACAAGCCATTTTGGACTTTTCTATGTCATTTCTTTTTGCACTTGAATAGCACATCTATTGTCTGCCATCTCCTATGTCAAAATTCAGTTTTTTTCCTCCACTCTTCTGGCCTCTGCACTGTTTGTTACTGCTTCCTTTTCTATATCATCAACTTTCCTCTTCTTTGAGTCAGACCTGCAGAACATACTCTGAAATTTCCAGGTGATGCTACTGATTCACTCCCATTGTCCTCTCACCCCAACCAATATGGGGATGGTTTTAAACACAAACAAACCATCCCACTTTCAAAGAGGTTCACTTCAGAAAAAGATTGTTGCCTTAACCCTTGGCTCCTGTTCTTTTGCCTCAGCCAACTTCCAAACATCAGATCATTTTGGATATGGCATTTACATACACTATTAATGAAGTGGGAATTCTCCATGGCAGAAAACATGGTCTTTCATTTACCATTAACACAGGAACATATTAACATATCTGTTACATATTCTACATATATCTGTAACAGAACCATACATCTGCCTCAGTAATTCCAACATATTTTGATTTTCATTACTTCCGCTGTTTTCCAGAAAACTTATCTTCTGGGGGAACTACAGGAGAGGTATTCCTTGAAGTTAGTTTTTCTGTGAAGCATGATGCAGATTTGGGAAACCTAAACAACAATTTTTCTTTTTTTAAAAGGATATAAAACATGAGAATCTGGATGAGTCAGTGATGCCCAGCACACAGAGTTCACCTTCAAAGAGAAGAAAACATACTGTTTTTGTGATCTGTTATTCAATTAAGAAAATATTATCTCCATGCAAAAATGACATAAAATTAGGCACTGGGTAAACTCCTCAGCCTACTAAATAACTCAGTAATGGGGTACAAGCATTTCAGGTTCATATTCCTAACAGAACAGCATTGAGAAGTCTGACCAAATACAGACTAAAGCACCAAGCAAATCCTGTTATCCAAGAGACCATCCTTGAAAGAACCTGAGCATGAAGAGATCATGAAAACATGTTTTAAATATGTCTCATATTTAAAGGAGGATAAACACAGTTTCCCAAAATTATTTTTAATAAAGAAGCATGCCAATCTTGGTAGTTTTGGTAGCCAAACATTAGTTTTGCCAGCTACAGTCCAAGTTTAAAGTAATCACTGTCCTTGGAAGCTGTACTTGTATGTAGTCGTCCATTCCAATTGTAGTATAACATTCCTGACAACTATCACTGGTACTGAGCACTTTCAGGACAGGTTTATTGTGGTTCTGTGTTTACCCAAGCTTCCCATTTCCAGATTCTTCCATTCTCTTCTAGCCCCTTCCCCAACCCTCATGGTGCTTCCACCTGAGCCTCCCAAGAACAGTGTTTTGAGAATGCAAGCAGCAAAGGAAGGAGGAACAGAAAATAGTACTTTGCGGTTTGTGAAGTAGAGGTTGTCATACATCTCCACAGTGAGAGACTCCTTCCCCAAACCGCTGAGATTGATGATACCATATTTACATCCTCCATGCTCTACATCGTTCACAGTGAATATTCGTTCACAAGCAACATCTGCCTGTAAAATAAAAGCTTACCGGTCACACTTACTGGAAACTTACAGGAAAAACTGCTTGAGGGAGTTGCATTAGGTCTAAAATGAAACAACACATTAATTCTGATCTCTTTACCACCACCCGCTTTCCATTCACCTCTAAAATCAAAGACCAACTCCTTTTAAATGTATGCGCAGAAAAAACAGGTATAAGGAAAGGATTCAGTCCTTGGCCAACAGTAAATGATCTCTCCAATGTTAACAATTCTATACACTTACACAGTTTCTGAGTCCCTTTTGGCTTCAGCTACCTATGCAGTGCTCTGTTTACAAGGCCAGGAGCTGGTCCTGGAGAGCTTTCTATATAGTCTATGAAAGATCATGAAATGTAAAGTGATTACTGATGTTTACCTAAATTCTCTGAACCACATGCTTTGCCACTCTCAAAATTCTCCCCTTTCATTTGTTCTTCTTTCTTTTGATCCTCTCCACTCCTCCTCCCAGCCCCACAACAACGACCCACTCAACTCCTGTTTATATCCAAAATAACATGTTGATCAGATTAAAAAGAAACCAAAAAAAGACCCAACAAAATATGCTTTCAAATCCAAACTTTTTTATAATTTTCCTTTGTAGGAAAGGAACAGCCTCTCCCTACCTGTTCAAAGTTACTGAGCACAGATTTTAAGAACTGACAGCAGGAACAACACATCTTTAAAAGCTACATTTGACCTGTGTGATTTGATTACAAGAGCCTTAAATTTTAACTGAAGAGGGGCCCTTTTTATCTTAAACATTATTATTTCTCATAACATACCACAATGATTTTAAAATTGTTGGTTCCAGCAACTGAGGAATCCGGGCTGTGAATTTCTATCTTCCTCCTCTGCATGGAATTCACTTTTAGTTCATGGACTAGCCTGTAAAAGAAGGCAGGAGAGTGAAGGGACTGAAGAAAGAAGATTTCGGGTAAGCCTAAATTTAATGCATATGAAAAGAATTCTGGCCAGGATATAGAACTGCTTCTCAATTACCAAAGAGAAAATGCCTGAATAACTAGCATGCTGAAATTTAACTTGCATAACCCATTAACATGTGCATCTTCCACATTCATGGAGTTTTATCCCACTGTTTTGAACCCCAGCACAGTTTTAGTAGCCAGAACAGCAACACAGCAAATCACTACCTTAACCTGCCTTCTGCTGTTCTAATGGCGGGGCAAGGGAATGGTCATGTCCACTGAAAGGCACTTACCCTAAAAAAGCTGTGCTATACTCATGAAGTACAATGTGGCAGAACAGCATAACCATACATAAAGTGAACTCTTTTTCAAGTAAAATTGGGAAACAACTTTTTCATTTGAATTCTGATCATTTTAGTAATCTGATTATTACAGAATATAACCTTTTTTCAGACTTTAACTAATAGGTTCCTCCTCATCCAAATGGAACAGTAAGAAATGCAAGAAAACCTGACACAAACAGTTGCACTAACAGCAGAACTTGGCTCTGCAAACAGAAGACAAATCAAATCATTGTACCTGCAATAACTGGTGGAGCTGAGCAAACCCAGCTGCCTTTTCTGTAACAGCACAGATGAGTTCAGTCCAGCCCTTGTTGTTTTCTGGAAGAGAGTAACACAGAATCGTACTCAGTTATTCACTTGTTTAAGATTCAAATATGGCTGTGGGTCTTTGATGTTTAGAGATGTTTAGGTAATGTTTTCCTCTAGCCTACACACATTAAAATTTTCAGAATGTATAAAACACATATACCATATACCTGACGTACTACAGTAAGTAGACAAGAATATACTTCTGTGAGAAGTGGAGTGCTTCTGTAAATACAGAAGCTCGAGAAAAAATATGAAACTACAACAGCCATTGTTTTCACTCTACATAATCACCAGTATCATCTGGAGGTGTAAAGTCACAAAAAAACCAAACCTTTTGGTTTCCTTACAACACCTCCAGTTTCCACAGCAAAATCTTCTATCATGATGAGACAGACATTGAACATGCAGTCTTATTGTTGTACTAAACTGCTTTTCCATTCCTTTTCCATTTTCCCCACAGTTCCCTGGGGTTGGAACTAGGTGATCTTTAAGGTTCTTTCCAACTCAAGTCATTCTACGATTCCATTCCATGATTCACAAACACTTTAGAATTTAATGCAAACATCTTCTGAGGAGACCAAGGGATGGAGTATTTAGCAGAATTATGGAGTAAGAAATTTTTTTGATAATGCTCAGCCAAAGCAAGTGTTTGAGAGTCAAAAGGTTCTTTACACTGAAGACTGAAGAGCTGGTTGGAGAACTTTATTGCTTAAGAAAAACAGTGTTCACTTATCCCAAATGACAGCATATATATAAGACATGTTTTTCAGGTAATGAAAAAACATCCTTGTTAGATATTTTACCCACACTACAAATATGCAGCATCAGCATTAATTTCACTATAACACTTTACAACAAAAAGCACACAGGCTTTCCAGACATAAACATAAGACCTGCCTTGATTTTTGCTGTCCAAAAAAGTTCTTCAAGAAGAAGCTGTTTCCACCAACTATGGTTAGTATTGCTTCTTCAAGGTCCAGGAATATGATAAATAAATTTATTAAAAATGTGAAAAACTTTAAATCAAGACTCCTCTTTGCCAATTCAAGGCAGAAATTTGAAACCTGGCATGCAATATCCTGACTGAAGTGTAACTGTGAAACAACTGCAATTCTGAGCACAGTTCCTGTGTTTTTGCAGATTTTTTTTGTTTGTAATGACTCATTCCTGTGTGGAACAGCCAAACAAAAGGCTTCATGGACTTTATTCTTAGCAGAAAAAGAAACTGAATTGTCAGAGCTTGAAGACTTTAGTTTATAATCTGTCCTGGGCCAGAATACAGTAGAGTCTAATTGCAATCTTTTTCAAAACGTACCTGATTCTGTTCTTCTTCTAAGAGTCTCAGTCTTTTGCACTCCATGGCCTTGTGCTGAATGCTGTCCTTGGTGAGTGGGTTGTGGTTATTATGTCCAGGCAGTAGGCGAAAATAGCGGTTCTTTTCTGGGTCATAATAAAACCCTGGCAGTTCTTTGGGGTGAGGAGACATGGGGGAGAAAAAGTGACAAAATTAGATGGATCATTAAGTTTGTTTATTGCTCTTTGATATTCCATATCTTCATGTGAATGTCAGAGTCGTGAGACCCAAAGCTCTAGCTCCCAACAGGTCCCAAGCATGACAGACTAGGAACAAATGAGCAACTTACCGGAGAAAAAAAGAGGTTATTTGTTCAAATGCACTGCTCTTACACAGGCACAGAAGGGATGTCCCCACTGACCAAGGGGAAATTCAGACCAATCAGAAAAGCACAAAAGAAAGGTTTTGTTGCAGAACAAAAATGGTCTTTCTTCATAAATAAATCACGAGGGGACATTCTTAGTTAAAAGACTTGGTAGGACAGCCAAAAAACTGACAATGAGGTATCAAATAAACCCAAATAAAGTGATTCACTTCCCAGAACAAGGCACTTTTTCTTCAGCACATAGGAGAGATTTAGATAAAATCAAGAGTATATTTGGCTCCTTCCAAAGATAAACTGGGATGAGAAAGACTCAATTTTAGTGCTTCATAGTCTGTGTGAACACAGAGGCAGACAAGTTGACAGAAGACTTTGATAGATTTAAAATACTTTGACAGATTGTCTCAAGACAAAGAAATTTATTCAGAGGCAATTGTTAACCATTAATTTCATAAGTTTTTATTTAAAATTTTATTTACTACCAGATTTCATTTTAAGTATCCTCTTTTTGCAGCTGCTGACCATTCGGCTCCTTGTCTGCATCTTTTAGGTTTCAAGCCACAAGTCACCGAGACTTTTTGAGGTCAGTGAAAATAAAAAGTTAGTCAGAGAATCAGTGAAGTTTATAAAAGCACACTACATTTAGTAGTTACACAGTAACTACGCAGCAATTACACAGGAATAAATGTCTTGCAGGGTAAGTCTCCTAGCATGCTCATAACACAATACAGTGATATATAAAAACAATCTCTTTAAACTAAGTGTTGTTTCAGGACTCTCCTGTTGTACAGAAATGTAAGTTCCCACTGGCTTAGTTTTTGCTAGCATTGTTTAATGAGTCAGGAAGCCAGAACATAAACAGGACATCTTTCCCAACAGCACTGCTACTTCATTATTTGTTGTAAATGAGCAAATATTTAGCCAGAGTGTATTTATTACAGACTACAAAGTACACTGAAGGCATAAAGAGAGACATATCACACAAGAGACACACCACAAAGTGGTGGATTGTTGCACCTTTCAAAAGACTGAGTAACTGAACACAAGCTGTAATTTTTTATACGCTCTCTTATTTTATTTGCTTCCTTAGTAGTTAATTTTCTTCCTAAAGCAGCATTTCTGGAGGGAGAGGAGAACTGCACTTTTTCAGTTTATATAAGTTTGGCTATGCACACAAGTTTTCAAACATGAGGAGCACTTGTAGGCATGAAAGTGATTTGGCTCTCTTCTCTAGATCTTTACTTACTACATCTTTTTGTATCACCTGATGTTACTTTTCTCCACAAACTTTACGGTTTGTATTATTTCTGTCACACCAGATTATTAATGCAGTTACTACTACTTTTTTCATACAATCAGCATATAGGAACTGACTTTTGACCTATAAACACCATCTCTTACCTGGTGCTACAGAGCTCTGCGTTGAACTGGATGAAGAAGGATCTTCATTGCTGCTGGCACCTGCATTCATTGGGGTCTGTGGTTCTTGTTGTTCCAGACTAAAAAAAATAGCATTGCCTTCAAGATAGGTTCACAATTGCCCCACATATCTTTCCCACAAAGAATCTAGAAAGCAGATTGTTACTGACATCAACAGAATACCATTATGCAGTGCTCTGACAGCACACTCTGCATATCACCATACATTAAACTATGCAAATCAAACAGTGAAAAATAGCCAGCTTAAAAATTTCTCAAGAACATAAGTGATACCAGCATCCTAAAAGCCTTAAATGACTTGCTAATACATTAGAGGTGGCTGTTGATTCTGCAAGTGCCTTTAACTTTTTTTAGCAAAAGATTACCTAGGCAACTGTACATTAAACAAACAGCCCACTCCTGAAAGCATGCAAGTCTTCACAGCACAAAGCAAGAGACAGTGTGGATAAAACACTGATGTCAGGTCAAAAATATTTTGCTATTCTCTCCATAACAAGAATTTCACTGATGAGGTTTAGAAACATGCAAAATAAACAAGTTTAATGAAAGAGCAACCATAAAAACAGCTCAAACATCCGCAAAGTGTAAGTTCTAAAATGTAAAACGTGCTTTCCTGAAAGGATCAGTTTTCAAGGCAGGGGATTATTCCTGAGGCCTTGTTTCATTTTCCTGATCTGCTAGATGTGGTATTTTTACCACATTACTTACCATTCTTTCAAACATTCAGGAAGATCCTTTAATGACAGATTTTACACCAGTAGACTCAGAGGCTTAAAATAAATAGGCACGTAGCATGAAATAATTACATTTTTCTTCCCTGAACTGTCTTTTCGTATCGATGAAGGGTTTATGGACGATAATGCACAGCTGAAAGGACGGGCTAATGGAACCGCATCTCAGTTTAAAATCAGTATATAGTTGTGAACACACAATAAACGTTCAGCAATCAGTGCAATTCCACTCCCAGCAGGGATGACAGATATGACAGATGACCAGAATTACTGCCTACTAGATCTTCAGGTGGCCACCCTCTCAATTCTAGGAAGTCACCATTCTGCACATTTAATTAGGCGCAAGACTGAGCGGCTTCGCCCCTGCTCAGCCCGAGCTCCCCGCACTTGCCTTTGGGCGCGGTTGTTGTGACCGGGTCTTCTGTGCCGGTGGTGGCCGCGCTTGTGGCCGCTCCATCCACGCCTCTCCTTGCCTCGACGGTAGTTTCTCCGCATTTCTACTCTTAAAGCAAACACACACACATTTCTCACCCCTACTTGCCTGGAACGGCTCAGCACACAAGACAAGTGTCTTAATGCGGCCTCTTTTCCAACAGTTTCAATCTGTAACGAGCAGGCCCGCCCGCAGCACAGCCGCTCCCCTAGCCTGTCGACTTCCTCACTAGTCCCGGACCAGCTCCGCAGCTCAGCCCGCAGCGCTGAAGCCAAAACCCCGGAGGCAGAAGGACAGTGATGACCGAGCGCCCCCCGCCGCCTCCCCGGGCCCGCCCGTCCCTCACCGCGCCGGGCCCGCGCCGGCCCCGCCGCGTCCGCGCTGCCGCCGGAGCCCCGCCCACGCTCCCAGGGACGCCCCTCACTGGCGCTCAGCCGCGGCCGCCGTTTGATGGACAGCTCGCTCGTCCAACCGCAGGAGGCCGGGGTGGCGCGTGCGCCGCGCGGGGGCGGGGCCGGGCTGGGGGCGGGCCCTGGCTGGGCCGGGCTGGGGGCGGACGGGCGGTGCGGGGTGTGGCGCTGAGGGCATGGAGGGTGAGGGCTGGAAGGGGCTCTTAGCGCGGCAGGGCAGCGGCGCGGGGCGGAAGGGGTCGCTTAGCACGGTAGGGAAGCACCGCCCGACAGAGGCAGCCTGGGGTTTGCTGGGAGGTGGTGTGCTTTGAGAGGACTGCGAAAGGGTATCTCCGCTTCCTTCTCTCATGTCGCTGGCTCCCTCAGAGCCCTCCTTTGGCTGCGGGCAGCTGAAGCTGTTACAACCGCTTTGAATTTATCAAGCGTTCAGAAAAGATAACGCCTTGAAAGTGACTCTCCTGACCGAGACCCCTTGGTGCTTAATTTTTCCGTACTTTGAGCCTTCTAGTGGTGGGCAGTGTTGGGGCACAGGGTGGGCGGGAAGGCTCGGGCCGCAGCAGTCAGTAACACCGCCTCGCTTGCTCGGAGCCTGCGGGGTGTGGTGGTGGCTGCCGTCTCCTTGCCGTCCGAGTAATAACCTGTTCTCTTCTTAGTCGTTTATTAAAGGTGTCTTTAAGCAGTGTTTGTGCAATCACACCCCCCTTCCTGCTTGTCTAGCTTCTAGGACTTTAAAAAAAATGTCATTGCCAGAATTGTAAAAAAGCTTATTCATTTAATGATTAACGTTAAAACAGCAGCTATACTTGAAAAAATTGTGGAAAAGTAGGGGTTTGGCCTTTTTGCTTCCAAAAGGTGAGAGGTTTTTTTGGTTGCTTTAACAACTTAAACTTATTTAACGACTTAAATAAGATATGCCAGTACTGGTAAAGTAGGCAGTGGGGTTTTGCTACATTTAATGTTTAAGACTTTGCACAAATTTGCTGTCTTACTTGGCAGGAGAGTAATTTGTGGGAGATAGTATTTTTTTTGTTTCTCATTCGTATGATCTGTGTTTTAAATTCAAAATCCATAGAGTTAAAATAGTCCTGGAAAGTATTCACTTAAGGAGAATAGAACAAACAGCTGGAGAAATCACCTGTGGCTGGCATGTATAGTTTGCGAGCTGTATTTCTTTGACTTTACAAGGCAGAACACAAGCATGGTCTAATTGTAAGGCATCTTTTGTTGGTTAGGTCTGTTTCTCATAGTGGTTTAGTGATAGTGATATTTTGCTTTCACAAGAAAATTTTGAATTTTAACACAGTAACAAGTAAAGTGCCTAGAGAAAGTGAACTTCTCCTAAAACTGTCACTGGTGTTCACTTATTCAAAGTAATGGTTTTTATGGTGGTGTTACTTGATCTGTATGTAAATTTGATGCTGGTACATCTATGCACAGGATTCTAGGGAGTGTTTTCTTCATGTTATTTCCTGACTTGTGTGTAATAGTCTGGAATATCTAATGTTTTGCAGGTACTGTTATACTCTGCTTTGTTCATTGGTTTTGTTTAATCTGTTTAATTTCTGGTGCCCAGTGAGCATTCAAGGTTCTGTGACCAATATGTGCTGCTTATAAGCTGAGGGATTCCTGTCACTGAAATAGTTACTATTGGGGAAGAAGTGTATTAAATGATTTGTTTTCTCAGTTGTATTGCAGATACTTACTATAAAAGTTAATAAAGAATAGACTTTAAGATATTTCAGAGATCACTGGTTTTCCATGCATGCATTGAAATGAAATATATAAATAAAATACACACATTCACCCATACATTGTTCCTTAGCAATAGTTTGTCTAACCTTTTCTTAAAGCCTTTTTGTTTGGTTCATTTGGATTATCTTGTTTTAGTATTTATTATTATATCTCACTGAAAGGTTTCCTGATGTGTTACCTTATTACTTATTGCTGCAGTTTAAAAATGTAACTGCTATTTCTTCTTTCTTCTGTGGATATAGAAAACAATTTGTTAACTTGCTCTCTGCCTGAATTCCATATTTGAAATGTGAAAAAGCTGTCCCTTTTGAGTAATTTCCTGTAGATTGAAGACTGCCTCAAGAATATCATTCCACTAGGATATTATAGATGACAACTTTTAACTTTGATGATTCTTGCTTCCTTTTTTGGATCCCTTTGATAGAGAACAGATCTTTCCTTGAAATGTGTTCCTAAAAACTGGATATACCACTAGCTCAGCTGAGGCCTTCCTAGTGCAGAGTTTGTTTTGCAGGTTTTACTCCAGTTGGAGTTGTAGGATGTCCTACAGCTGTGCAGCAGTGCCAGCTTCCATGAAGCTTTTGGCCAGAAGTGTGGGCAGTTTGAGAACTGCTGTGTGAGCAGTTGTTTCCGCTCTGGGTTTGGGGAATTGGCTGTGCTTGTGCTGGTAACAGCTGAATGCTGCTCGTGTCAGGCTGGTTCATGAGCTGGCCCAGGCCGTCCTGCTCTGTGGAATGTGCTCTGCCCCTGTGTGCACCTTGGCTGTTCTTCTACTTCCTGTAACCTGAGGGACTGGGTTGATACCCCTGTAGTTGATTCAATACATATGTTCAGATTATGCTTATTTAGTTGATTGAAATGTATATGAAATTGTGTTAATCCAAATTGCTTAAGACCAATTGCATAAAGACCAAATTTTATCAATAACATTAGACTTTAAGGTTTGAATGTAGGTTTAGCGTTACTACAGTTTAATGAGTTGCCTTTTCAGATGAACTGCAGGGTCTGAGCCAGTGGTCATTCTTAGCAGGTGCATCTCGAAATTAAAATTAGTTTCTCTAAGCTCTTGCTGAGGCTTAAGCTGTGTATTTTGACTCATGTTTTCTGGGGTCTAAACCTGTGTTCTGCCTGTTAAAAGGCTTGGCTTACATAAGACAACTCATTAAACTTTGCTAGGTGGGAAAGTGAGCCCATGGATTACCCAGGGTTTTGTCTAGTAGTAATTTTTTTTGTTTGTTCTAATATTCCTGAAATCAAAGCAATTTAAGAGTCTGCAATTTTTTACTTACTCTGCATTATGAGCTGCAGCAGTCGCACAGTAATAGTGTCAGAGTTCTTGTGAAAGTTGCTGTTTGCTGTTTTATCTTAGTTTTCAGAATGCCCTGCTGTCCCACAGGCTGTTAATGCAGAAAATAACTTTTGGATTCTCTGGCATTAGGTCATAAAATTGCTTTGATTGAAAAAGACATTTAAGATGGTCCAGTCCAACCATTAACCAAACACTGCCAAATTTACCACTAAACCATGTCCCCGAGTGCCATATCTACCCATATTTCAAATATCTCCAGGAATGATGACTCCTCAGCTTTTCTGGGCAGCTTGTCCTGATGCTTGACAACCCTTTTGGTGGATATTAGGAAAAATTTCTTCAATCTAAACAAAGGAATAAACTGCTTGTAGTATTTAAGCAATTAAGGTGATGAATTGTTGCAATTCAGTTTTTATAAAGAGCACTGACTTCCTACATTTATTCTATATGTTTCACTTTTTTACTCTGTCTGGTTTAAATCTCGAGCTCCCAAAGTGGTCCTGATGGTCTTGGAGGTGCGGCTTCCCTTGAGGATCTGCTGGGTATTTTAAGGACGGGAGCGAATCGGAGCTGACCCAGGAGAGGGCAGCAGTGCACTTGCACAGAACCACTATGTCTTGGCTCTGTAGGGTATTCTGTACCAAGTATTAAATCTCTATACAAATATATTTTTAAAAGCACAAATGCACCGATGAATGCCTTTGCAAAAGTGTATTTAATTGTATTTATAGCCCTAAAGTCCAGGGACACTGACATATATTTTAACCAGAACTTGCCTCCAAGTAAGAAGGTGAGACTTCTTTCTCCTGGTATCAGCTTTGTCTACCCTGCAGGTCAGAGGCCATAAAAAATAAGCCCATGAAATATGCATCAGATCTCAGTATTTATATATATATGTCTTTTATATATAAAAATATATTAAAATATGTAAGTGATATAAATTCAAATTTTGCTGTGATAGTACATCTGAAGTCTCTTGCAGTCAAATATCTTTGGGAGTGAGACATGCTGGTCAAACCTTGCCTTCTTTTAAATGCTTTTCTTAATAGAAATGCTTAGGCATAATTTACTCGATAGTCTGATGAGTAATGAATTAATCTTTTTCCTGTGGACCCAAAATAATAATTTGTATGTAAAACTTATCAGAAGTAAGTTGTATTTTAAAATTATTTGGGTTCTTAGGAAGGTGTCAATAAAAGACAGTAATAAAAATATTCAGATTATATTTTTGCTGGCACTGGTGGGGGGACTATGACTTCTGATGATAATCAGAAGATGGACTGCAGAACGTGCAGGCTTGAGTGGATGCCAACAGTGTACGTCGTTCTGTGTATTGGTAGAAGTAGAGCTGTGGGTCTCTTTAGATGTGCTGGGACATTCCAAGAGATGGTCTCTGGTAAAAGCCCGTCTGAGACCTTCTGTTTGCAGTGGTCTGCCCTCTCCTGTGGGAGGCACAGATGCCTGGGCTGTGTTTGCCACCTCAGGGACTGCATGTTGCTTCCTATGACTGCAGCAGCCCAGTGCAGAACAATCTTGCTGCTGCAGCCACTTGGAGCTGACTAGAAGAAACAAAATAACGAAAATCCCCAAAACACAACAACAGCAAAACAGAAAATCCAAACCTGAATCTTATTAGAAGTTAAGGGAATAGTTGAAGAGAGACCCCTGACACATGTAGCAGCAACTTAATGAGTGCAGAATGACAAGTCTGGTGGCTGCTGTTGCCACTTTGGTAGAGAAATGTAAATCTTTATTACATATGAATGTAGCTTCTATGAGTATTGGACCCCAAAAATCCAAGGTGTATTATTACTAGGCTGCCATACCTGTGTATAAAGTGAGTTACTGCAGGACAGGCATGGTCTTAGATATACAGAGAACATGTACCCGTACTTGCTAATATCAACAGGTTGGCTCTAATCTGCTTGGTCAAAGCCAGATGACTGAAGTGATAGTTCTACTGAGTTGCTTTCTAGAGCCAGAAAGCAGCACAGATTAGGAATTCAGAAGATAAGGCTCTCTGTTGTGACAGAACTCATGTCCATTGTGCGTACGTGGATATGTGGATTCAATTTGAGATCTGCATTTCAAGTCAGAAGGTCTCAGTGCACTGAGCTGGAAGACCATGGCTGTGTAAATGATAAACTCCCAGCTGACCCTGAACTTCTGTGGGATCTGCTGCACCAGCTGGATCCCTATGGATTTATGGGGATTAATCTCAGAATTAAGAGATTTAACTCTGAAGAGCTAGCTCATGTCTCTTGCACTGATTTTTTGCATGATCTTGGGAATGTCTCAGACTCTCAGGCACATGGTGTTGAGTTTTGGGGTAATCCTGTGCAGCGCCAGGAGTTGGACTTTGATAATCCTTGTGAATCCCTTCCAACATAAGATATTCTATGAGATTTCTCTCCCTAGAAGGACAAGCTGAGATCCAGACTCTGGTGCTAATTTTTATGCAGATAACTGTGTATGTCTTAAATGAGCCCCTATTGACCCTGATTTGAGAGGGATGTTAAAGATCCTTTAATTTTTACTGTAGGAAAAATGGTTTGCTTTGCCATTTTGTTTCAAACTTGTCACTCCTGTGATGTAGCACAAGCTTCTGTGCACCAGTTAGTTAGGTTTTATTAGTTTGTTCCCGAAATGGTTGCATTTTTGTACTACATTTCTTTCAAAATAGCATGCTGTCTTTTGAATGGCAAAGTGCTGGATACACGGGTAGTCCTTTTGAACACGGGTAGTCCTTTTTGATGCTTTAGCTAAGTATTATTTATGTGCAGCACGAGCTGTTACTTAACACCCTGGAATATCTTTTGTGGGTTTTTGACTTCTGTCATTAATTGTGGCCCAGTCTAAAAACTATTAAATGTGTAACAGTATTCACCTGTCCTGATGGTGGTAAAGGCTTATGAAAGTTCTGTATGTATTGATACATAGGTCAACATGTCTCTGTCTACAAAACCAGAACTTCATTACCATATATTTCAGTGTATGGGTGGGGAGAATGCTAGTTTGAAGGCATGAGATTTGAAGGTGGTATTGACCACAGATGTCTGTGCTCTTCCATGTTTCCTATGAAAATTGAAACTTTTTTGTTAATAATGTCTACAGATGGTAAAGTGTTCTGTCAAGCAGGTAGGAATGCTAGCAAGCTTACACTGCCAGAATGCAGAACTGGAACTTCTATTCCTTGCAGAGCCAGTGTAGAGTAGAATATCCTGATGATGAGGAAACCTGTGTTGAATAATACTATCCTACCCATTTTAGGGGGAAAACTCAAGATCTGCATTGGAAGGTCAAGTTCCTGATGTAAATAATGCCATCTTTAGAGCAGTGGCAGCTGACAGCTTTTTCATTTTTCCTCCAAACTCATTTGTTCAGCTTATGGACCTATAATACACAAAGTGCTTGCAGTTACAAGATTGTCTTCTAGTCTTGTGTTTAAAATTTGCCAGGAAAAGAACTAGTCAGCATGTCCAAGGAAGTATTCTCTTTTGGGGTCAAAATCTTGTGTGCTGCTTCGTAGTCTCCCTTGCCTGCTTTGGGTATTAAAGTTGTACTTTTTTACAGAGAGAGGTGAACTGTTTTGCTTTTTACGTGTCAGTAGCAGATGTCAGGGCTCCGAGAGCTGATTTCCCATGGGAAGAAAAATTTGTGACACGGACCATAGGAATCATCTTTCTTAGCAGACTTCTATATTAAATACATGAGGCTTTGAAAAGATGTATAGATCAATGAGATTGAAATTTCTGGAAAAGGGTTTTTTCCTACAATCTGGAAGTCAGTGTTTTGCTTTCAGAAAACAACTTTATCTTTGAAGTTCCTTGCAACTAAAGACACAGTGTTACAGGGCTACTAACACCACGTTTCTCAAAGTCTATGATCTGCTCATATCTGAAGGAAAGCAAGTAATTGGAGAGACTTGTGTGCAAGGAGGTATTGTAATCATATGAGGGTTGTTCTCAGAAATGGATAGTAAATTAATACCATTTTGGAGTGTGAGCTTCCTGAACTGTCTTGTATGCATTGTGGCGTAGATATTCCCTTTGCAAAAGTACTGTTTGAGTGATGCAGGGATGACTTGCTTAGTCTCCCACCCACCTCATCTTTGAAGATGTGTGTGGGAATTTCTTGTTTCAATGTTTTTATGGTGGTTGGTTTGTTTGTTAGGGGGTTTGTTTTGTTTTGTTTTTGTTTTGGTTTTTTGTTTTTTTTAAGGAAAGGGAATGAATGAGGTAAGAATTCCTTCCTCTCTTTCTCTTCCTAATCCTCTCTCAGGGAGAACATGGCAGGAGGAGGAGGAAGCTCAGCTCAGTGTATGCTGGTGTGGGAGGATTCCTGTTACTGATGTGTAAAGTGGGGTGAGCAAGTTTCTTTGAGGACTTTCAGGAGTATATCCTGAAGGAAGAAGGGTGGGAGGAGGGAAGGTTACCATGGGAAAGCAGTCTCCATGTATCTGTGCGTTCTGTAGGGGGTATGTGTGGGTTCTTTGATTTGTTTGGTGACGGGAAGGATTTGAAGGAGAGTCAAAGATGATCTGCAGATACCTGGTGTCGCTGGACAGGCGCGAAAAGAACAGCACTCATGCATCCAGGTGGTAAGAGCAAAAAGAGATGGTTTATTTTCCCCTTGGGTTTATATAGACCCTGGACAATGATCAAAGATTGCAGGATGAGGTTGGCACCTCCCTGACCCCACTGGTCAAACTAGAAGTCCATCAATTGTCCCTCCTCTAGAGAGGAATGCAAAAACATCACTTTATAATTACAATCCTTGAGAAACTCCAGTACAAAACTGAAAACATCAAAAGGCTGAAAAAGATCAGGGTGACACCTGGTCTCATAATGGTAATGTATATTGTCTACTCATGTCTTGGTTACTATTTATATACCTGTATTACTGTAATAACATAGAGTAATATATATTACATGGTAATACATAATACAGTAATTTATATTACTATTTAAATGTTCTGGATGCTTCCAGATGTATCACTGTAGCTCAGTCTTAAATTTTATTCTTAGACTGCTGTTCCTTTGGTCGTTCTAATTGCATGTGTGCCCTTATGTTTATCATGGCCAGTGACACTGCCTTCCAGTCCACTGGAATGTGTGTTCCATTGTTAGCTCCATTGATGCTCTGTTTCATGAAGCCCTTCTAGGACCTGGTTTTCAAACTGCTGCTCTTCAGGGCATTGAATAGAAGCCAGGAATATTGAGCTGTGGTTGCCTGTGATTACCAGTATAGATACCAGCCTGTAGATTTCAAAGCATGTGCCTTGTGCAGAAGTCTACCCATGAGAGTAGCACTGCAGGAACTCTCATTAGTACAAACTAATAAAATTAACTTTCTGCACAGTTACTGTGTCACTTCTGTGTACCTGTGGAAAATAATGAAATAAAAACATTTTACACAAGTCACACAACACTTAAATGAAAACATTTATCTAATATTTCTGGGAAGAAATCAGATAAATAACTAAATTAAAATAACACTGCAGATAGGGTAGTCTTAGCCCTGTTTTGTAAGATGATCTTCAAAAGTCTGAAGACAAGTCAAACTGCTTATGTGCTTTGTAGACCTGAAGCAGTAATTTTTTCACATACAAGATGTAATATATCACTTGGCAGTTCCAAAGCAAAACCAAGACCATCTAACAAAACTTTAGCTCTCAGCTTAATTGGATGGTAATTGAAAGAGGATATGGAAGATGATTTATGGGCTTGTTTCGCAGTGCGTGTGTGGCCTGGCTCAGCCAGCCCTGGCACCACGAGAGCACTGGGGGCTCTTGGCTGACCAAGAGCAGGGACGTGGCCAAGGCAGGAGATAAAAGGTGGGACTCTTTGGAGACAGGGCTACACAGTTTATTGGATCAGGGGCATCCTCACCCCAGGGCTCTGTGTCAGAAGAGACCCTGAGAACATGAGGGGAGCAACTTATAAAGGGGGGTGGGTCTCAGGGATGGGGTACAGAGACAAACCAATAACAGAAAAGTAAGGAGTGGCTCTTAACATAACATGCAGGTGCAACATCAAATCATAACCAAATGAGAGAGACCCCCTTGGTTCTGCCCAGTCACTCGATGCCTCTCTTGGAATTTTCTGGACACAGGGAGAGGCCCCAGAGTGACTGACAGGACCAGAGGGTTATGTAACTAATGATTCACACTTAACAAATATCTGACAAACAACTTGGGGATGAACAAAGGGAAAGGAACAGGAGGGGGTTACAAAGAACAAACCATTTTACATTAAATTTTCTGGAGATAACTCATATAACAGAACAAGCAAAGTAAAATCCAAAACATGCACCACCACAGGCTTGGTTGAGCTATTTTTATCCTGAGCAAAGCACTAACTGGGAGCAGGAAAGCTCTGAAGGTCCCTAGGAAAAATAATAGGTAAATAACTGGCTGTAGGATCATATAAATTCTGTATTATAACCTTGTGGGAAATCAGGAAGGATGACTTAACTCTATATGAAATGGTTAAGAGCTTCCAGGGCCTTTAAGAGACTATCAAGCAACAGGACTTGATCTGTGTTAATTACCCATCAAAATTTAATTGTGTGTGGTGTGTAGTTTTTGGTTTGGTGTGGCTTTGTTGTTGTTGTTTTGTTTTCTCTATTTGGGTAAAACTCGGTGTAAGTTTATTAATAGTGTTTAATTACTTTCTTTATAGAAAATCGCTGCTTTCTTAAGGCTAAGTGTGATTACATCAGCTGGTAAAGCATCCTCACTTTGAGTACTCAAACGTATTTTATCTTTGTTCAGAATGATGTTTCAGAAGAGCTGAAAACAGCACTTCTGATTTTTTTTGTTTCAGAAGTGGGGAAGAAAATGAAAATACAGATTATCAGTGAGTTGCGTGTAAGTTCAAAGTCTAGGGGAACTTCTTAGAAGTAACATAAAGGGTGAACCTTTTACAATGATAAATCAGTGAAATAAAATTGCTCCCATGTGTTCTGGATAAAATTAGAAGAGTGGATTAATGCCTTTATACAGTGTTGCTAGTTCTGCATGTATACTGTGCCCAATAGAGAAGTACTAATAACTTGAGGGGAGTATCCACTAAAAATTTCTTTTGGTTGGAATGCAGGTATTTAGTAACCTTTCTTACAGACAGTTGCATACATTCATGTAGTCATCAGCCCTGTGAAATGAGGGAGGATAATTTCAGAAGAAAATTTAAGATATGTTTCTCTCTCTAAAAAAAAAAAAAAATTGATGAAAGAAATAAGTGAAAATAGTTGGATGGTCACCTGTATTTTGTTATGAAATTATTTTTGTTTTGGAGTTCTTTTTGACATACATAGCATAATTTGGTTGGATTGAATTCTATGGGGCAGACTCACTAAAGAATGATTCTTGTAGTAGTGGTTGGATATACTTGTTATGGGATTGGATATACCTGATATGGGAATAGACCATAACGGGAGGAATAAAAAAATTATATTGGGCAAGAACTGGACAGTTGTTCTTACTTTTGGTTGTACAAACTGACTGTACAGAAATTTTTCTATGTCTTTTGAGCATTCTGATTATCCTTCTTTGTGCCTTTTCTAGCTCTAACAAACTGTACAAAGTATTGAGAAATTGAGCACATTATAGATTCCTGTGTTGTGGCACAATGCCCAGAGTGTGTCGTCTTTGACTTGTGGTTCAATAGTGAGCTGCTCTCAAATAATTCCTGGTTATATCCCAAGATCTTGTTCTTGACTGGCAATAAGTAATTCAGAGGCTGAAGGTGTACATGCAGTGTTAGGACTTTTAAAAGTATGTCAGTTTGTCACCATTTTATCTGCCATTTAATGTCTTATGAGTCAGTTTTTCATTTCCCTCTGCCTCTTCCCCTCATTTTCTGAAAATCTTCGAAACAAAACAGAACAAAAAAAATTGGGAAGATGACTCCTGAGTTCAGTTATGTGGGAAGAATAAAGTTCAGTTCCAAAGCTTCTCTGCAGGTTAATTGAAAATAGTCACTGAAACACTTTGCCACCTTACAATGCCCTTTCAGAAAGTGGACTGAGGGAAGCTTGCTTTAGGGGGGAGCTTAGAGAAAAATCCATTACTTGCAGCTTCCCAATCTTAGTGCCGATGAAATAACTTGAAATACACTAGAAATGTAATGTGACTGGAAGGAAATGGTTACAGGCATTCTGAATTATTATTAAATAGTTTGGTGAAAAGAAAAATCTCACTGGAAGGGGGTTACAAAGTGGCCCTGATTTCTTTCTGCCTGTTGCTGGTAATGGCAAGCAGTGCTGCAGGGACTGAAAAAGATGTTATTAAAATTTTTGTATGCAGCACATACACAAATATGTGACTGTCCCTAAAGAGGATAAGAGCTTGGTAGTTGCAGTTAAAAATAATTTATTCAGGCTTAGCTAATGCTGCAGAATCTGGTGGTCTTTTGTGCTGCTGGCCTGTAGTAAGCTGCAGCATGCAAGGTGTGGCATAGAAGAAATGCACAGCTTTCTGATTGCTCCCTGAATTGTGCCATGAATACATTGCATTAGTGGTGCTACAGCAGATATAATCTAAGGATATAAGCAATTGGAATACAGATACTCTTTTATCTAAACTCTACTAGTCTTAACATGTTAGATTGATCCTATCCATTAGGAAGAATGAACTCATAAATGTTCCAGCTTGAAGTCACCTCTGTAGTATTTCTTAAAATATTATTAAGCTCTGCTGGCTTCTGAAACCAGCTGGTTTTACTTCTGTTTTCTGAGTTCGGAGATGTGCCTGCTATTCACGTTGTGTTTGCATGACAGCTTTAGGATGATACCGCCACTGGAAGGGTAACTCAGCGTAAACCTCTGGCTGCATGAGTGGCACTTCTGCACCTGCATGGAACAGTGTCCAAGACAGTAAATCCTGTTTGAAGGCTCAGATGCTCCTCTCTTGTGCTGAGTTTTGTGCAGCTTTGTTCATCTCTGAAGGTTACGGGAAGGAGGACACTTGGCTGGTGGCGTTTGGTGGGTAACTTGGCCCAGCCCGCTCCTCTGGCCGGCCAAAGGAGATGCAGAGAGCCCAGTTTTGCTGTGCTGTCATGGTGTAGGTAGCAAGTAGGCAAGACTGGCCATGGAGAGGGAAGACACACCCTGATAGATCTGATGCAAAGCCTATTTAATTCTCTAGAATTATTTTTATGGAATGTGGATTAGATGCTAAATCCTGGAATAGCATTTAAAGGTTTCTTATCTAAGAACACCAAATCTCCTGAGAGGCACAAAACACACCACTTCAGTTAATTTTGCTGAGCCAAAGCAAACCTACTGACTTAAAGTATCAAAATAATATGCATGATACAGTTCTTGGTAATTTATAAGTATTCTGGGTCAGACTTGTGATGTGACTACCTAAAGTAATCTGAGGGGTGAATCAGGCACTGTCTTATTTTTGGGTGTAGTAACTTGACAATGTCCTTTAATATTCCTGGTGTTAAAGGACAAATTACAAGTCTTCATTTATTTGCCTTTTTAACTGCATTTTGTTTCAACCTGTTACACCACCTGCTTTCCTGTAGGAGACTTTTTGCATGCACATCCCTTTTCCTGGACACAGGGATAGTGGCCTAGGTTGGTTACTGTCACTGGGTTCTTGTCAGGCTGGATGATAGGTGGGTGTCATCCTACCCTGTCACCAAGCACTGGCTGAGGCGGGGAGGATTGAGTGGAAAAGAAGGATTTGTTCTGCATTAGTGTATCCTGCCCAGCTTCCAAAATG
Source organism: Sylvia atricapilla (assembly GCF_009819655.1). NCBI lineage: Eukaryota > Metazoa > Chordata > Aves > Passeriformes > Sylviidae > Sylvia > Sylvia atricapilla. The sequence continues at coordinate 27,383,383 of NC_089145.1, forward strand.
CTAGAGGGTATTACCAGGTGAATTAATGCCAAGGCCAGTGACAAATTGTTTCACCACAGTGTCCTTTCCATAGGGCAGTCCTTCAAGCTGTGTCCACTTCACCAGGGCTAAGTGGGGGGCTTGAAACAGGTGGTTAGGGTGTTTTTCCCCTGCTGACAATTGGCTGGGGTAAATGTTTTGTTTATTTTTATTCTTGGAGAAAGTTTGGGTGGTTTTTTTGCAGTCTGGAAGAAAAAAAGAAAAACTGTTATTAACTGTTAACTGTTAATTAACTGTTGATGTGGTTTTTTTTTCTAATTTAAGGAAATAATCTTTCCATAATAAGCTTGAAAATACTTTCATGTCTGAAAATAGTGCTATATTATATGAAATTAAAGTTTCTTAAAATAAGAACTATCTGACCTTGAAATCATAAGGTTGGTTTTGTAAAGGGCTTCCACTGAATGATATTATTTGTTTTGGCTGTTTTAGAGTGTTATGAACTGAATGACATAACCATATCTGTGAAAAGTCAGTTTAAATATGGTGACCGGCTTTCTTGTGATTTAAAACTTAAATATTTGTAGGCTTCTTTGGCTCTATAGGCACTAACTAAAGTGTCATGTTATTTGGGACGTGCACTATAAATTCTGGGTGACCCCAAGTACAGGTTGTTAATCTTTCTTTCAAGACAATTGTATGGTGAAAAAATACTAAACTTTTTAGGGATGTCTTGTATGTTTTTCATTCTTCTCTTACCTGATTGTTCCTGACTAAAAATCTTGGCATGAGAACATGACCTTATGTGTAGGTGTTGCTCTGATCCTTCTGTTTCGTTTTTCACCTGAAGCATCGTCATCATTCCTATAAAATCAGAGTTGGTTGCTGTATGAATAATTAAGAGTGTTACAAATAAAGCTATGACTTCAAGTGATCAGAGAAAAAGCAGATAAAACACTTCAAAAAAGGGCTTTCAAGGACCATCTTTGTACCAGTAAAACAAAGTGAAAATAACTAATAATGCTGTGTATATACCACTGATTTTTAAAGTTATTCACAGATGTAGAATAACTCATAATAATAATCTCGGGTTTGAGATTGTCCCAAGGCTTCCAGCATGATTTCAAAGGTTAAATGATAGTCTGTGCTTGTATGTCCATGCCCAAATGCTGGAGAGGAATTGTGTGGATGTAAAAAGAATGGTCCAAATATAAATCTTGAAGTGTAACCTCTTTGTCCTAGTGCTAGGACATGTATTTAGGGTTCTGGGGAAAAGCAGAATGGCACACGATACTCCATCACAGCTATGTGATGGAGTATATGATACTATATATACAACATATTAAAAATAGAAGTAATATTATGGTGCCAAAATCTAGGCCCTCCCCCCCACCCCCAAAAAAAAAAAAAAAAAAAAAAAAAAAAAAAAAAAAAGTAAATTATGAGGTGCCAGAACAAAGGTTTCCTTAGCAGCCTAAATTCGGCTCCTTTGTCTGGGTTACATTATAATTCATCCCAGCAACTGGAAACTGTATCCTTTCTCCCACTGCCCTGCTGCCCTTGTACTTCAGCAGAGTAAATACACAGAGCCCAAGTGCGCTGGTCTTCCCCTCCGCCACCTGTTGCAAGTGTGACTTCTGAATGAGGAGCGAGTGCTGCAGAAATACAGGTGCAATCCTTGGCAGTGTTTGGTGGCTGCATCCCAGCAGCTTTCTGATGCTGGGTTTTCATGACTCGGGCAGTTTGTTGGTGTCTTCTACAGAAAGTTTGTAAAGCCTCGCACCGAATTCCCCGAGATGTCAGAACTTGGAGGCCATGGAGGCTTAGAGTCACCCGACCTTATGGCTGCTGAATGTCGGGCTCCTCGCTCATTCTCGCTGCTGTAAAGGCTGGAATTGCCGAAACGCTGGGCTTTCCGTGGGCGCGCCGCCGGCAGCGCCACGCGGGGGCGCCGCGGGGCCGGGCCCAGGTGCGCGGGGCGGGAGGAGGAGGAGGAGGAAGGGCAGACAGGCAGGAATATGCCGTGCACGGTTTTCCGTGACCTCAAACGCCTCACGCCCAGAGGTATTCACCGTACGTAATACACATCGAGTCTTAATTCGGACACACCCGCAGTATCGTATTGTGTGTTTGGGAGTTAACAGATAAATTAAGCAACGGCTGTGTGGCAGGACAGAATTGCATGCACATTGCTCTTAGCAGGTTTCCTTTAAAATATATTTTTGTTTTTATTAAGCCCATTTTTTTTCATAATGAAATACTGTATCTAGGCCAAATTCTGCACTTATGTGTTTAAAGAAACGCTGATTTTTTTCAAGTCGCGACTCTTGACACTGACATTAGATAGTACCACTTCCTCCTCTGGGGTGGCTTTTAGAATAGTATATGAAAATTTGCACAGAAGACCTGAACAGGACCATACGTGTTTTAAATGCTCTATATAAGCATAGCCGATGTTCTGCTTTAGTTTACACCACTATAAATGCAGACTAAATCTCACTGGCAGAATAAACTAGATTTGAATGTGACAGTGTTGGACAACCCTTTCTCCTGTTGAAGGCGACTTTGGCAGAACCAAGCCTTTAGGTTAGAATTGCATATGAAAAATGGGAACAGAACCTGACTGGCAGGGATTTTTCTGTTTGTTTTTAACATCTGCAGCCCAAACATTCAGCCTTAAGAAGACTAAGGCTAGGCCCCTGAATCCAATAACTCTGAGAGTTACCTAATATGAAACACTAGACCCATATGGAATTTAGGCTATGTGAGTTGAGGCTTACACAGCTATATTGCAGCACTCTAAAATACTCCAGTCTGCTTTTCCAAGGTGTCCTATTGTTATGGGCTCTTACACTTAGTGACTTGGCATTAGTCATACAATTCTCTGAATCTAGATAATCTCTTTGTAATATTCAAGTCTCAGCAGCCATTGCTTCCTAAGTTATTTTCCAGTCCTGTCTGATACCTGTGTGACTTCTCTTCCTAGGCTTGTTTCCACAAGATATTTAATAGTATTACTCACCTCTAGCAAATTAATGGTATCAATGATTATGTGTACACAGATGTCTTGGTGTTTTGCTGAACTAGGGTCTACTTTTCTTGATATGATTTTTGAAAATAGTATAGGGCTTCTGCAACCCTTTAAGCAGATGTTCTGGGATATTTTGTAAGAATTTGACTGGAAACAGAGCTTTGCTGGTGGGTTAGAGTAGGTATTGGAGTGTGGAGAGAAAATTAAATATATAGCAACTTTGAAATGAATGCCTATGGTTCCAGCATTCTGGGTGCTATGCTAACAAGCAAGCTAAACTTGGATGTTCCCAGCACTCCAGTTTGGAATAGCTCCCAGCTTTGGAATATAACATGCTTGCATTTGTATCTGGAATACAACTGGGATACTCATGTTCAATAATCAGAAGGAGGGAGTGTGAGTGAGGGAAACAGCTGCATATCTCTGGCACTAGGCTTTGCATACTGACCCTTGTTGTGTAACCTCCATGCTCCAGAAGTTTGAATTCGTTTCAGGAGGTTGGCATGCATTTAGCTGGGAAAAGTGTTAGCTACTGAATTATTCCAATTACATAAATAGAGTAAGGGAAACCATTCTTTTCTGATTCTGAGAGTGATCTTAAGCAATAAGCAGTTCTCTCCCATAACAAATGCAAGTACAACTCAAGCTGTTTGTGCTATCCTTCCCCTTCTCCCAAAGTGGATTTGGCCAATGCCTCTGTCTAGAAGAGTGATGAAAGTGGATGGTCATGATAGCTAGAAGAAATTGTTACTGTGTGGGGAGATAAAAGGTTTAATAAAAAGAACTTGGAGTAGAACTAGCCAATGGCTTGGAAAGAATAAGAAGCTGTTGCAGCGCCAAAGGGGAGTGGAAACGATAGCAGGTCAGTAATGCTTGCTATACCATTTCTGAAGTGTCATAACCTGGGTAATCAATCATAAGGCTTTATTTTGTGGCCGTTGGTTGCACAGGGTTCCTGAAGGCTGGATTCCCACTGCTTGCATTTTGTAGTGAGATGCTGATTTTTGCAGGAGCCAAGCAGGGAGAATCCTCCCTAAGATAATAATTTGGTACACTATTCTACTTTCTGCAAGCTGGAGCATTGTGGCAGCATCTAGGGTATTCTTTGTAGATGTTTTTATTCTATCAGACTTGTTCTAGTGCTTTTAAATAGTATTTCATAAGAACTTTAGCCATAGACTAAATACCAGATGACAAGAAACATTCTGCTGCATTTGAGATCAGCAAACTCTTTGGGTTTTGCAAGTGTATGCAAAATTCAACATACATATATAAAACACTGTTCTTAGTAGGTGGTTGATCTTTCACACAGCTTTAGGAAGTTTTGCCCAGTTTAAAAACTGTAGTGCTTGATCATTCCTGGGCCTGACAGGTGCCAAAATATTCTAAGTGCTCTAAGGCTCCCTTTTGCAGGTTTCTTTGAGTTTGGTGTTTTTTTTTTTTTTTTTTTTTTTTTTTTTTTTTTTCCTGATGCTGAAGATGCTTGTGCCTTCTTTTCTCAGATACAGGCTGGCATGCTCCTAGGTGGCTGTTGACCTTTAGAACAAACAAGAAAATCCCCATCACAAGCAGGTACAGGAAGGAATAGCAAAGCAGGGAACTTGGCATGTGCCACAATTGACCTGATGGAGTCTTGTGTGATGATGTGTTTTTGGACTTGTTCTGCTCTCAGCTCTTGGGTAGGAATCCTTTCTGTCCTGTCAGCCTGGGATCTGAAGATAGGTTAAATACGTATTTATGAGTGCTACTTGTAGCACTGTGAGGGAATGTGTGGTTGATGGGCAGGCTGGTTAGGAAGTCGGAGCCTCTATAGCCTATCTTGGCTCACTGGAAACTGGCCTGTATCACTAATACACATGAAAGATGAGAATCTGTCCCTATGTCTATATATATGCCTGGTAAATTCTGCACTAGGAGTCTTTCTTGGAATGGCACAAGCATTCCACAGGATAGTCTTAGAAACAGCCTAATAAGAATCATCAGTGGGAGCAAAGGTCTGGGCCTTGCATCAAGTAGTGTGCCATCAGCCTGTTACGTCTCTTGGGATTTCATAATAAACTTTGACAAGTCCTTCTTACATGCTTTCTGCTGAGGCAGCAATGAGTCCCAGTGTGAGCAAAGGCCTGTCAACTCTAGCAAAAGCCTGAGCCAGTAGAAGACTTGACACAAGGGCATAGATGTGTGAGGAGAGTGGCTAGAGCAAGAGTTGTGTGGCAGAGCTTGTTGTTAGAGACGTGGCTACTGCATTTGAAGGAGGCGTCCTGACAGCAAAGCTGATCCACCTTTGCTTAAAAAACAAGAGGCAAACAGAAAAGTTCAACAAATAACACACTGCTCATGGCAATGCTGATTTTATGTAAAGGATGTTACAAATGTGGTAATCCCTGTTAAAAAGGGATTATTAAAAATTATTCTGAATTCTGGCCTGAGATCTGTTTGGCTTGAGGAAGTTTATATCAGATTATTTCCACAGGCTCTAGTTGGGGAGGCTTGGGAGCAAGTAAATCAGGGTGGCTTCATTGTGACATTGACTGCAATAACTGACTCTGATGGGTTCCCAGGATCATTTTATGTAATACCAGTACTACATTTCACTGAAATTTGTAGTCATCAACTTTTAAAGTTGACCTAAATTGGTATTTTAGGCAGGTCAATCTACAACTTTCTATTGTTTCTCTCCTCTACCAAGAAAGTTTGATGGAAAATGGAAGAACGAGTTCGTGACACTTTTGAAGCTGTTTCTGTTTAGCAGGATTTAAGACATAGCTAAAATAGACTTATTTCCTCCTTTCTACCATTTGCCTCTGGTGTTTGGCCAATCAATGAAATAACATGAGCTAGTGCCTTCTTATCCTCTCACTAATTCTAAACTGCTGTTTATGTGGATGTTTTTCCAGTGCAACCACCCCATCAGATTTTATTCTTCTTAGTTTAAATTTTTACAAAGGGGAAAATATTTTAAGTTACAGATGGTTTTGAAAATAATGGAACAAAATACAAGGAAAAAGAAAGAGAATGCAATACTATAGTTCTATAGTTCTTTTGTGTTTATATGGAAGAGAGGGTGAAACCACTGAAGGTGTTATTAAAATTATTTTAAACACCTCTTGAAATTAAAAGCATTTCACAAATAATATTGAAGTAAAAAACCCAAAACATTAGCAGGTGAGATATTTTCATGCTGAGTCTAATGTTCCATGTAGTTAAAAAGACTGGTTTTGTTGTTACCTGTATAATTCTTGTATGTACTACAAAAGCGGCCTACTTATGATAGTGTTTGTTCCAAAGACCAAAATTCACTCTGTAAACAAGAAAACTTGACTACTGAAAGAAAACAATTGCAGTCATCACATTTAAGCTGCGTCCGGACTGCTCACTTCTGCCTACTCTACTAAAAAAGAAATTGCCATAGTGGAATAAGCAGATCATCACAGCAGAATACTCATTCCTTTCTTTGAGGTGGTGTCATCAGTAAGGAAGGAAAGGTGAAGCAGTTCAAATCAACAGCAGATTCAAACTTAGCACTTTCTTTGGATGAGTGCGGCAGTTTGTTTTTCTCAGGTAGAGTGCTATTCATTATGCTCAATCCGGATGTTAAACCTGTCTTAGAATCATAATTATATTGTGTACTCTGGGCTTATTAGAGATAAGATTGGTTAGCAAGGTATTACATTCCATTTTCTCATCATGGGCAGGAGGAAGTCATGTTGTGCCACCTTTGGGACCACATTTGAAGTTTTTGTTTAAGGGTGGTTAGAACCATAGGTAGAAAGTATGTCTGGACTCCATTCAGAGTAGCAAGGAGGAACTTTTATAGGGGGTCAGGCCTTCTATTGATTGCTCCCTAAACTATATCACCTGCTCCCTCCATGGTTTAAGTCACCTTAGAAACTCACTTTCATCCTTGCACTAGGATGCACTTACCAAGAGGATGGAGACAGCATTATTTCAGGTGAATCAAGGTACTACCTCTGTATCCCATTGGTGGATGTAATATAAAAACATTTTTTCCTACCTTTAATCCAGGAAAGAGTGAAATGGACTCCCAAAGGGTTCACCTATTCTTTAATTTTTAATTTTTTTATTCTTTTATTTTCCTTTATTATTTTTCCTTTTATCTTCTTTTCCCCCCAGCTAGTTACTCAAGAAATAAGTCAGACAGACCTGAGTCCAACTCTGAGTTCCAACTCTGTTGTAATTTCATAATAAGCTTTGACAAGTTGTTCTTAAGTGCTTTCTATCATGTCCTTCTTTATGGGAATTCAGTTCTGTACCATCTAAATTTTACCTATGACTTCCCTCAAGGAAAGGGCAACCGTAGTTACTGAATGTGTGTTCTTTAGAGGATGTGTCTGTTTTATTAGATTCCTTTTCCTACTATTACTGTGGTTTTGCAGTGGCTACCGGAAACACTTGTACTCTCCTTGTTCATAACATTACTTGCTATTGTTGGGGAAATTTAAAAACAATGCATGACAAAGAAACCTCTGGCAGCCACACTAAATAGATTTTCAGCTGCTTGTTAAACTGGGGCCAGGCTTGAGCCAGAGTCCAGAAATGTACACAACTTCTGTCTCCCCAAATTTTAAAAGCTTCAGATTGAAGTCTCCATGTACTTCTTACTAGTAGAGACTCCTCTTCAGTGTTAAAATGTAAAATGTATTTATTTTATCAGAACATCCCATTAAAAATAAAGGGCTTGAGTCCAGACATCAGCATACAAGTAATTCAGGTGTACTTGATAGAAAATTAAATAGTGCATACAATAAATAAAACTGCGTAACAAAATCAGACCTGAAATCAAGATAGGCTAAAGACACCCAAAAATTGTTGCTATAGTTTTAGAGGAAAAAATCTGCTTTAAAAAAAAGCTAAATATTTGAGGTCCCTTTTATGAATACTATTCCCAGAATTGTGAAGAATGAATTGTTGGCGCCGATTTTTACACCGTGTAACTCCATAGTTATCTTTGTTATGCTGACTACGAATTTTTTTTTTGTGATGTGTCTGTAGAAGGCTGGTGTTGAGTCTATAACACTGACACTCTGATATCTTTTCCTTCTCTTTCAGCTAAGGAACTATTGGTAAAGATCAAAGAAAGGGAGGAGGAGAGCTGACAAGAAACAGTGTATGAGAGATGCCTGCACAGCTTTAATAAATAAAAAGGGGTTAAGGCTTCAAATCTCTTGCAGGATATCTGTGCATGTGGGGCCCTGTTTTGCTGTAACAAGCTACATTACAGCACACTGTCTTATTTAGACCTATATGAATCTGATACTTGGAATTTTAATATATATGAATAAAAGAAAATTGTAAATCACTGGAAATATCTGAGAATATTAAGCAGTTGTTAATCTACCAGAAGCCACTTCTTTTTCAGCTGTTTTTTATGGTTTTTTTATGTTCCCCTCTACAGCAAAATTAGATTTGTGGCTTTTAGTGTCAGTGTCTAGTTTGTTTCACTTTCCAATTCACAAGAGTTGAGGAATGTATAATAAGAACCTCACTTTCCCTCCCTCCAGGAAACAGCAACTCTACGTTGAAACTTAACAAGATAAAAAGGAAAGCGGAAGATAATAAATACAAGGTAAAAATTTTTCACAGTTTGAAATATTGTCAGCTAAAATAAGGCTTTTCAGGGTATACAGGAATACTGCAGAGACCTCACAAAAAGTATCAATGTGCTTGTGTTATGTAAATAGTAAAAATGTTTGAAACAGAGGTGGATCAGGAGAGCAGCATTATGATCCGTGAGACATGACACTTCCCAGTACACTGAGAAGATATGACATTGTGTTTCTTCTACTTGGGTAGAGACAAGCTACAGTTCTGTACGAGGGGCTGGAGTTGAGGTGGTGGACTCTCTTCTAAAGCCCTGCTCACTCTGATCCTGTAGTTGCATCGTGCTTAGGCCCTATGTTAATGCTATAGATGTCACCCCAACAGATTTATGTCAAAACTTACCTTCCTTTTTCAAAATTTATGTGTTGGCTGTTGAAACATTTGGCAAGCTCTTGTTAAGAATATGCCCGCTCGGCATATTCTTTTAAGAATATGCCCACCTAGGGTTTTTTTAATGCCATATACTTTTAAATTATTTAAATTTTCTTGCAGCGTCCTTGCTATGTTTCAGGTGAGTGTGAATAAAACTAACAGTAGCTAAGTACAAATGTAAAAGTCCTGAAGTTCTGACTTATTGTATATGTGAGTGAACTGAGTGTGTTTCAGCTTTGTTGGTTCTTCAGGATGTAAAACAATAGTAACATTACTGATTAGTGACTTATGGTACACAAAAATCAGAAGAAAGATTAATCTAAAATTTAGTTCATAAATGATCTACCAATGATGTACTGGTGTATATGTGAAAATGGAGATATCTATGGTTATTACATTCATATGGTGTGAAATTTTTAGTAATATAGGTTTGTGATGTCCCCCCTGCTTGCAAATAGTGGACATGTAAACAAGTTGTGTAGTTCATTACAAGCAAAATACTAGTCAGTGCTCTGTGCCTTTTCTTTCAGCTAAAATGGTAATCTAACTTGTGGGATTCTACATGAAAAACATTGTGGGAAAATTATATGGACATGTGAGCAATGTCTTTGTTGTCAATGTCTAATGTCTTTGTTACCGCAGGTGAGGCTTCCCACGGCTCTGATATGGCAGCTCTGTCCTTGGGCATCCTGGAGATTCCTCTGAGCAAGGCAGTACTGTTGGCTGGTTCTCCTAGCCAGGAACGTGGGATCTGCCTGGGAAAAGGGCTGTCAACAATCCAAGGTCATCTGTGCCTGTTCTCACTATTTGTTGCTTTTGCTGGTAGTTGATAAAGGCCCAACATCTGAAAAACAGCCAGGGAAGCATCCCTTTTTTCCAATACACTCCCTGCCAAGCTGCACCAAGAGCTCTTTGCCTGCAGAGCAGGAATAGGCCTATATATCGAACAAAACAGGACCAGAGGGACTCATTAAACTCCTAAAAATGACCTCAAACTGGGTTTCTTAATTATCTGAAAATGTCACCAGTTCGCATTAAAAAATCTCTGGGCTTTCTAGAGCTTGGCTGAATTTTGGTACCTTCTCTCAGTAACACAAATGTGTCTCCTGTTCTACAGTGTGATACAGTCCTAGGTTATTTTTTTCTTACGTGTGACGCAAAATCATTATATCCCACAAGTGAATATTGCCCAACCTACAGTAAGTGCTCAAGTGTTTGCCATTAAGCAAATATCACGGCAACAAGAAAAGTCGAACCAGAAATACTCATAGTGGCCAGATGGGGTGTAGGTTGCTAGTCCGTGGTCACCAGTTCAGGTGCACGCTGTGCCGTTTGTTTCTTTGCAGCACACACATCTTATGCTGCAAAGATGTGCTCATGACAAGTCGGCAGTTTGTGGTTAGCTTTTCCTGTGAGCAGTGAGAGTAATGAGCAGGAGGGTCTGAAGTCGCATTCAATGTCACCTGGACCACTACAATGTTAAATAATATAATGTAATATGATAATGGAAATGTTCTTAAAGATTACTTCCCAGAACTGTTTTGGGATAGATCTCAGCATCTTGGCAACTCTCCAGCTGCCAGAAAGCTTATTTCTCCTAAGCAGTGCCTGTAACCAAATGGCTTAGATTGCTTTGATGGAAGGGATGCTTCCCTCCGGGGATATATGCCTGGCACAGTACCTAAGTTGACCTAGTAGCTAGAGTAGGCAATGTTTTGGAAAGAGGAACCCTAGACAGATCTTAAATTTTAACTTTTTGCAAACTTCTGATAAATTCTTAATGAATGGGAAACTGCTGCATTACACTTGTGTACCTGTCCTCACTGTAACAATTATACTCTTTCTATTCTCCGTTTGTCTTCCTTTTCTCTTTAGCCCCAGTATTGGAATGTTTTATTTTGTAAAATAGTTGAGCAAGAGAGATTTTTTTGTCTTTACTTTTTCAAGTTCAGCCCAGCAAGATTGCTATTTCTACTTCTGTTAACATCTCTCAAACATCACTACTTCCATTCTTTTATTAAGTTGTGAATGAAATTGTTTTTCTAGTTTTCTCACTTTTACTGCTTTGACAGTATTGTGTGGTAGTTTTCTTTAGCTGAGTTTCTTCTGGATGCATAAAAGCAAATAATGGGGATGCAGGCTTGGTTTAGGTGGTGCTTGTTTGTGTTTTCAGAGGGATAGAGGATGCCTGAAGGGAGACAAGACCTTTGAGAGTGGGAGAAAAGTATGAGATGACGAAGCTGACATTACTATCAGACAAGAAGAAAACTTCTTTGCTCGGTTCTGCTCTTGTTGGCACCTAATTTACACTGAAGCAATTTCGTGAACTTCAGTGAGTTTACTTTTGAGAGTGAGATCAGGATCTGAGAGTTGAGATCGGGATTGACACCTCTTAAATCACTTGGGTCATGTTCCATAATTCATTCGCAAGCTCCTTTAATTAGTTGCAGGTAAACCCAGGCTTCCTGGAGTTCGCTGCCTCCCCAGGAATGGGCTCTGCCTGCGCCCTACCGCGCTCCGGGGTCCAGCCTCCGGCTCCTGTCTCATCGCAGGGCTGCGTGTGCGGTGAAACGCGGGTCAGGCTCTCCCCCCGCGGCTCCCTGTGCCGGACCGGGACGGGGGCCCGGCTCCCGGCGCGCCAGAAGTTGCTGTGTGGGAGAGGAGCGGGGCTGTGTAGGGCCGGCCGGGCGGTCCGGCCGCCGCGCGTTATGTAAGGGCGCAGGGGCTGCGGGCCGGGATGACTGACAGGGAGAGGGAAATTCCTGGGGGAGGGGGAGCGGCGCTGCCTGAGCCGCTGCCAGAACCGGCGGCTCACGGAGACCTGGCGAGGAGCGCGGCTGTGCGGAAAGGGAAGCAGCGCGGGAGGGACGCTGCCGGGCAGCGTGCGGTGCGAGCGGGCGGCGCTGGCTCGTTCCCCCGGCGGGGCACGCCGCCTGGGAAACGGGGGGACAGCGGCGGCGGTGCGAGGGGACGGGAAGCGAGCCCGGCTTCCCCTCTCCCGGAGCGGCGCGTTCGAGCGGGGCCGGAGCGCGGCGGGGAAGTGCAGCGCTGGAGCCCAGGGTGCCCCCCGGGCGCGGCGGCGGCCCCGCGGCGGCGCTGCCCCTTTAAGACCTGCTCGCCGCCAGTTCCAGGGAGAGGGAGTGACCTCTGGGCTTTGACAGCTCCCCTAATAACTAGCAGCGCCCCGGCCCCGCCCCCGCCGCGCCATTGGCCGCCGGGCCGGTATGCCGCGCTGCCATTGGCTGGCCGCTTCCCCTGAGCGAACCTTTAGAACTCCGAGACACAATATTCTGTTACATTGTAGCAAAATGGCGACTGTCATTCACAACCCCCTGAAAGCGTAAGTAGGAATCAAAAATGTACATATTCCGCGTGGTTTAAATATGAAAAAAGGCGCCTTTCCGGCGCCGGCTGCCAGCCGGAGCTGGGTGCCGGCAGCCTCCCGGCGGGTCCCTCCTCCCGCCCTCCTTTCTGCCCCAGCGACTCGCTCGTGTTTTTTGTGCAACACATCGCCGCGGCTCGCGCCGAAATTAACGAGGAAAAAATTGTTGGGTTAATTGGCGCCGGGGCGGGGGGCGGTGGACCGGGGGGCGGCGGCGGGGAGCCCGCCCGGCGCTGCCGGCGCTCAGCGCGGGGTCGGCGGCGGCCGCGTCCCGCGGGGGTGCGCGCACTTGACAGCGTCCTGCCCCCGCTGCCCCGGCGGGCTGGCCCCGCCACCGCGCTCGGCGGGGCACGGACCGGCCCGCGGGGGCGCTCGGTGCCTCCGCGCTCCCATCGCGGCTCGGAGTTGCCTCCGCAAATCTTTGGGGAGTTGGGATGTCTTGACGAAGCAACCCCGCTCGCTTCCCGGCTGGGCGGTGGGAAGCGGGGCAGCGGGGGCTCCGCCGGTGCGTCTCGGCGCTCGTGCAGGGGAGGGAGCGAGGAGGAGCGGCAAGGAAGCCGACTTGGGTGAAATGAATGACTCGGGACTGCCGATCGCTGATTTTGGGCAGGAAGTCGGGAGATCTGTTTTGCATATGACAGGCTTTCGCTTTTCAAAGTGGCAAAGAGAGTTGATCGTGTTTCCATCTTGAGAGCGGGCGCAAGCCGCCGAGGGCTGCACGGATGGGTTCTGACCCCAGTTTGAGAGAGGGAGGGACAGGTACTTTTGCTGCGGAGGTATTCCGGTTTTCCCGGTCTGGAAATAAGGCTGATTTCTGAGGGACACCGCGGCAGCCGGTTGTCGTCTTCTGGATCGCGTCCTTTATTTTCCTTGTGGTCTGCAGCGCACGCCGCTAATCCCCGAAGGCATTAGGGAGAGTGGGATTTGGCACCGTATGTGGGGAGCGGAGCTGCCTTAACCTTTTTCAAACGACTTCCCCGCTAACGGGGGCAGCGCTCTTGCTAGTAAAGCAGGGAAGCAGAGTACCTGGCGGTGACGCTTCGCTTGCACTTTCTGGCTGCGCTGAGTGGGTGTTTTTATACCTTTGAGTTTTGTGAGATGAAATTAGGGCTGCGAGGTTTCTTTCTTTTTTTTTTTTTTTTTTTTTTTCTCAAGTCCCTCCGGCTGGAGTTGGAAAAGCACTTGAAGGTTTTTCCAGGGATTTCTGCCGCTGTCTCTCTGCGATCCAGAGGGAAAAGAAAGCCTCGAGCTGGGAAGGGGTGCTGACATATTTACCAGCTCTTCTGCTCCGTCCTGGCAGAAAAACCTTTGCTTCATTTACTCGCCCTCTCGGATATAAAAATCCACGGGGAGAGGGAAGCGCAGTTGCAGGGGGTTAATCAAAGAAGTCCGAGTGTCTTCATGGGTGGGAGGCGAGGGACTGAACGCGCTCTGAAAACCGCGCGGCAGAGGCAGCGGCCCCCACCCCCCCGTTGGACGGCAGGTTTGACGCTTGTGCAGGCGACAGCGATTCCTCTCCGTGCCCCTCCCGGCCGCCGGGCGCTGGCAGCTCACTCCGGGGCCGCACCGCCCGGCTTTGCACCTGGGCACGGAGCACCGCGGATGGGAGCGCTGTTCGCGCTTACTGCCGGTAGCGGGGAAGCCCGGGCTCGCCTGGATCGGCGGGTGGGAGGCGGGGAGCTCCCGGGAGCGGCCACGGGAGCACGGCTGCCGGCCCCGGCCCCCGCCCCGCCGGCGGACGGGACCTTCCCGCCTCGCCTCGCACTTCGTGGTACCGTGGGGCTCCCGGCGGTCGCGGCGGATCCTGCCGAAGGGCTGCTTGCGCCGAAATGAATCCGGGCCCGATCCCGCTGCTGCTGAAGTCGGGGAGGACAGGATGAGGCCATTTATAATTAGCTCTCTTCTCCTCCTCTCGCCCCTGGGGGGTGTGAGAGGAGGAAACAATAGACATCAAGTGCTGGGTTCGCTTTTCTCTGTGTGCCTTTTAAAGAAGGCTATGTGGAGGAAGCAGAATTGGTACTGGCTGTCTGACACCATCTGTAATTTTGTTGACAACTTGTTCAATAAAACATTTTATAATTTTCACTTATTCTTTAAAGTTGCTGATCGGAAAACAATACACATGTAAATAAATTATGCATGGGATAAATTAGGACAAAAGCAGTAGGACACATAATAGGAAAGGGATGCAGTGCACAGTGTTTTATCCTCATGTGTCCTTCCTGACAATGAACGGGAGCTGAATGACATTTGCATTTCCTCTGTCTGCGTTTTGATTGTATCTCAGAACCCACAAACGCCCCCTACAGAAACCGGCCACACAAAGGTTTTGCTCCGAAATGGGGGACAATGTAGGGACTGAGAAATCCGGGCTCAGGTATCAAGCAGCTCCTTGTGTGTGCTTATGCGTTTCAGAGTGTCCAATATTCAGTTTATCTCTGGCACTTGGACACACATGTGCCTTGTTCATGCTAGAATAGTCTCTCTGAATAATGTATTCTACTACCTGAGCATCTGTGGGAATGCATTTCATAGAATAGCTCGGTGCGTGGAGTCCCTTATTAATGATTGGTTTCTTTCTATTCAACTTGCCTCTTTCTCTGTCCAGCACTCTCTTATTACTTTCTGCTTCTCTTTTGGTGCTTTCATGCCTTCTCCCTTTCACTTCCTCTGGTGAACCAGTTAACCTGACATGACTGCCTGTTATTGCTGCCATTTATTAGCTTGTTGTTTACCAACACGGTGCTGCAGATAAAAATATCTGAGATTTAAGTTTAACAGATCTGCAAGGTAAAGGTGGCAGGTGTTGGGACAAGCACATGCTTCTTCATCTGTAGAAATGGTGATATTCTGACAGCTTTGATGGGACAGAAGTGGATTCGAAGTGCTGAATTTGTTGCTGTTGGGTTTTTTTCCTCACTAGTTTGTGTATGTATCTCCATGTTTTTTGTTTCCATCTTCTTCTCCTTTGGATATTTTAATATGAAGACATTTGAGTGCAGTAGAAGAAACAAATACATTTAAAAAGTATTCTGAATTACTTCAAATGTCAGTCAGAAATCTCAATGGACTTTGTAAACATTAATTAATTAAACCTCTCAATGCCCCTGTGAAGAAAGGATTATTGCCTTTGTTTTATGGATGGCTAAACTAGGACAAAGTGGTTCAGAATCTGTCTAAAAGTTGAAGTCTAAAATGCAGGCATTCAACTTCAAGTTTTATCATTTAGTCCCATTTCCTCCATCTCTGCCTTATTAGTGATGTGCATATGGTACCATAATGCACTTAATGTAATTAAGACCTTGTAATTTACACAGTCTTGTCTAGAAGCAGAGCTGGTTTCCTCCCACCCCTTCTCTGTCTTTACTCCCACGAATGACTTTTATTTCAGGTTGCCAATTAAACACACTAAGTGGAACATAGGTTAGGTTGCTGTCATTTCAGCCTGTGAGATCCCCCATGCTCTATAGCACTCTGCCTGGACACTCACCAGAGGGCTGTTGCCTCCCAGCAGTTCAGCAGTGCTGGTGCTCTCCTTTTTGCGCAGGACAGCCTCTGGGACAAAAGAAGCTAACTCAGGCTCAGCTGCTAGGCTAGCTCACTTCTGTGCTGCCTGCATTGTTGGATAACTTTGATGTGCTTGGGGACACTTTTTCTCTGCCAGGTGTTTGGGGAGCAGATCATCACAGATTTGTGTGCACTGTGCTGGAGCTGATCTTCCAGGCCTGTTCTGTCTCTGCATTCCCACTGCAAACACACAGCAGCAGTTGGGTTTTCAATTGCTGTGCCTTCTCAGATAAAATTGCCTTGACAGCCAACTCCGACCTTTGGGCTGCCAAATGACCTTCCTTGTGATGATGAATTCTGTGTCATGAGACACCTGTGAAGAAGTGGTCTGTGTTTCCATCCCTGTTTCATGTTGGCAAGAAACCAGTGTGGGTCTTGGGGTCTTGTATGGCAAGAGAATTTCATTAGTGGTTACTCTGGCTTGAACTCAGGCTGGGGACTCTTAACTGGAAGGTCCTGTATCCCATTACACAGCCCTGAAACAGTACTATGTCCTGATTAAGTGCTGATGAAGACTGATTTTTTTTTTAAATTTTTTTTGTGGACATTGTTGCATAAGCATCTGGTTGCTGATTTTTAATATTAAAGTGAAAGTATAATGTACAGTGCTGCTTTCAGCAGGTGGAAGCAATAAAATAGACAGACATGTTGCCAGTTGAGTGTTTACAAGTGATGTGGAGGTGATTTTAATGTGGCCTCACAAAAGGGAATTTTCTTCTGCTTGAGAGAACAGGGTTTGTTTGGCACATTAAACCATGTACCAAAATCTTTACAGCAATTCCAGTGTGGCTCTGATGTTACTTAAAAACATAAATGAGCTCGAATGTGATACACTTCAAAACAAAACTGTTGTCCACATGAAAATCATATTTTGAACTATCTCAGCAGCAGCTTTCAGAAAAAACAGGATCAATGTTACTGTGTTTACACAGGAAAATATAAGCATAAAACCAAAGTCATTGGAAGGCAGAAAAGGCAAGAAGACCTGAGGATACACTGGTTTTGAATGAAAGGCTCTGATAAATGGCGTGTTGCTTGTTACAGTGTTATGTCTGATTCCACCACTCACTTATGCATGATTAGTTGTTGCAATGCTTTTGTAATTTTGTTTTGTTGGTCTTTCAGTCTTTCACAGTCTGTCTAGTTGTGTGGATGGAGGGAGGTTGTATCTCAAAATTGCCACTGAAGAAAAAGTTTTTAAAACATATTATTTCTGGTGTGTGAAAGCAATTCTGAACTGTCTGGGTTGTCCTACAGAGACCCAAAAGTATGGTTTTTTTGGAGAGTGTTATAATTTCAAGGAAAGCACATGTCCAATGGGCTGTATGCATGATACCCATTAGATAGGATTCACAGTGTATGAGTGGGAATACTTTACACAGAAGTCAGGTACACAAAGCAAAGTGGGGATCTGTGTCAGTCTGAGTCATGGGGAAGCTAATGTGGCTCATCTTTGTGGAGCCTAATGAAAATTGATTTCCTTCTCTGCTTTCTTAAAATTGGAAGCATGGTATTTGAAGGTTGCTCTCAAGAGCAGACTTTGTCCATCTTATGTGTCTGTCTTCTGCAGCTTATGACAGTTGGCTGTACCTCTTCTGTCCTGAAATGAGGCATTCCAAAGCCCCCACTGGCTGTGAATAAACCTTCTTTCAGCATTGTAATTTGCCGAATCTGGAATTTTCTCACTCTGGATTGTCTTTCATGTCAGAGCTGAATTTCTTTGCTCAGTAGATCAATTTTACAATCTTGGTATTTATTCTGGGCTCATCACTGTGTTGTCTGTATGTGATGTTGCCTTGAGCAAGAACCATTCCAGTATTGTTTATCCCCGAGGACTTGTAGGAGTGGAATGAATCTGTTCCGGGAGTTGATGTTTTTTTCCCTTGGAGAGACCAACCTCTGATCTGAGGTTTCCCTGTCTGGGGTGACATACTCCCTTGTGCAGACAAGCAGCACCAAGGCAAAGTTGCTTGAGGCCTGTTCTGAGGGCTTCATTAGGACTGTGCTGTTCTTCTAGCTTTGCCTGGTAATTTTGCCCAAGATGCAGAGACTGAGTGTGTTAATAACTTCCTTAGTGCAGGTCCCAGTTTTTGCACTGGTTTGTTTCTTAAAAGGAAAGTTATCAACACAATCTAAAAGGAATCATGCTTTAAGAATACTTACCTTTTTTAAAACAATTTTCAGATGGTAATGCTTCTTTATTTTAAATTTCTCTACAATTTGCGGAACAAACCCATATACGTTGGACAAGTGCATGAGAAGCAGAAAGTGGTTTTCTTCTTTCTTATTTCAAAAGAAAGAAGAGAGCTGCACAATGTGTTTTTACTGTCCAAGCTGAGTGACATGTAAAACAAATGTTATAAGTGAATTCTTGAATATTGAAAATTTTAAATCTTTATTTTTCTTTATTAGGTTAAATTATTCAAAGCATGATACTTTTTTTATTGTTATATATGGTTTATTTCCCAGCAGAGCATATTTTAACCACAGTTTCCCAGCACATATCTCAGAAAAGAATAATGCAGTGTCTCAACAGCTGCTGGCAAGTATCCTTCTCACACCACCGTCCTCTCCAGTAGGGGAATAGCAGGAGTATGTCAGCACGTGTCTCAGTTTTCAGGTTACCTGCCTGAGCCAGGTGCGGTCAGAGTCATGATTCCAGCAGCATGGAAGGTTTTACTGGCACTCCAGCCTGGTCTGAGGAGAGGCTTCACAGGGAGCCAGTGGAGCAGCAAGAGCAGGGGAGGGACAGGTACTGATAAGTGTGCACTAGGTGGCTGTGATCAGCAGTGTGTGCTTGCCAAATCCTGATGCATTAATTTCATGTTCTGCTGAGCTGTAGCTGGGAGAGAGTCTTCCGCTCAGGTGTGGATGGGGACACTGACTACATCACTGTTCTTCTGGTGAGAAAGGCTGGAAGTGATATTTAATGTCACAGTCTGTTGTGACAGAACTGATCCAGCCTGAGGATCATCTCTCCATTCATACAAAACTGTGAGTCCTATTAGTCTGATAACTTTCCACTTGCTTTCTGATAGCTTTCATAAATGAATATAAAATTACAGCTGTAACACATATGAAATTTTAGTATGCAAAAGAAAGTAACTCTGTGTAACCTATAGTTTCTCTCTCTTGTTTTTGCTCAGATTTCTGCTTGTGGTACAAGATACAAAGCCTTTGTTAAGACATTATGCTACATTTTCTACCAACACATGGTTTAATGCTTTCTGCCTTTTTGTTCTCAAAAATCTTGATAGGTTGGACACTGCAAAGAAAATCAGGTGCAGAGCAGTGAAACAAGGCCATTCCCTGACTTGGTTAATTCCAGCCTGCCCTACCGCATCATCTGGCAGGGCTGATTTGATCTGATCAGATGTGGGCATGCTACTTCTGCCAAAATGCAAAGTACAATGCTTATGCTGCTTTTATGCTTTGAGTTGGCTTCATGAGAGGCACAGGAAGATAGATTATGGCTGTTGGAACAAAATTCCCTCTTGAAAACGTTTTGGGTGCTTTTCATGTTTTGGAAGAGTAAGTGAACACCAGTTCAGTGCTTTGTGTCACAGGGCTGTTCAGTTTTTGGTCTGCTTCTAGGACCTTTGGAGTTTCCAGTATTCCTGTAGATCTACAGCCTAACATGGCTAGTCAAAGAATTGGGAGAAAAATCAAAATGACTGGAGTTATAGCCCAGATAATTCGCTATCCAGTGGACACTGTGAAAAAGAAACTTATTGTGGAGACACAAAGTTAGTATTATTTCTTCAAGAGAAAAGTTGTGTCTATATTTTCATTCCACTTCCATTTCAAGAACAGTTTTGAAGAAAGTAATGCATGGATTTGTGACTGTTGAAGTATTTTGGTCTCAGTATTGTTTCCTGAAAGACTGTGTTTAGTCTGTGATGGGGACAAATACATTTTATGTTTATGATTATTTTAAAACCTGTGCAGTTTGAATAAAGAATAAAGGAAACAGTGGTTCATAAAAGAGGCTAACTTACTGCTAAACTCCTTTGGTGGTCATCGTGTGTGAGGCTGCTCTCCTGAGTGTTCAGAAAACTCACTACCCAGTGTCTAATATCCGAAATCACATGAATCCACCTGTATCTGCAAAACTTACCCTGATTGATTTTGCTTTTTTTTTTTCCTGAACAACTAAAAGCTGCTTTGAAGACTGTAGGTTTTTGTGTTTTCTACGGATCGTTTATCCTCAAAGTTTTTAGTTCATTAACAAATACCTATTGATGTGAAATGTGGATTAAATCAGGATCACAATTTTAATTCAGAGATTAGTATCTTTTATAGCTGGGGTAGTACAAATTAGCACGCATGTGAGATTTGATTAGTGAGGGTTGGTGATGGGAACTTCTGCTGCTTCATCATATCTGACTGATCCTTTAATTTTTAGGATGTGCTTCTCCAAAAATGATGTTTCTGTTAACGTTGGTGATGTTACCCTTCAGTGATCTAATGGCACGTGGATGAAAGTGATGTTAATACCTCCACAGGCAGGATGGGGCCCAAAAGGCTTCTCTCTTCTCCTGTTCTGGTACAAATGAATGGCAACTCAATCAGGTTACTGGTGTTATGTTGGTGGCAAATAGGCATTCCTGAGGTCAAAATCTAACAGAGTAGTGTTGGTGGGGGAAATACATTGAAAACTCTTCTCCACCAGATCTGATTTGTTTTTGTCAGTAGCCTCAGCTAAATGTTTTATCTTCTCCTTACTTTCCCCTGCCTCCCAACCTCTTTCCCCCACTGACCTCTATGAGTGCAGTCCTGGCTGCTGATTTATCAGGGCAGGCTGGCTCAGCACTGTGTGGAGATTGCTTTTAATTAACTCTCTTCGTTTTGCCAACCTTCAGGGAGCAGCAACCCTTTAATGGTTATAATACTTTATCTGGATTTATATCCACCTTATGTGTTTGTTGCTCTGCTTCCTCACATGCTCTTCCTGAGTCATTTCCCAAAATGAAAGGTTTGTTTCAGGTCCCTAATACAGGATGAGGAAGAGAGGCTGCAATGGCTTCTGGACTGGAAGGATGGACTCTCTATGATCTACCTGAGTGTTTTGGAGGCGGATGGGGATTATGAGGTGATGCATTTTGGGGCTGTCTTGGAGCAAGACTCATTTCAGTGACTTGCCTCTATGCACCGGGAGAGGCGGCTTTGTTTTGTGGTTGCAGCATGGCAGATGAGTACCTACTAAATTAAATCTGCCCCCTGACTTGTTGTATGACATAGATAAGTCATGAACTCATTGCTACAGTCAGGTTTAACTAGTGACTTCTCAGCCTGACTGCCCTGAATATTGCTAAAATGTAGTTAACTTCTTATATATAAATACAGATCTAAAGGACAGTCTCTTTACCTGCAGAAGTCTAACTTGACCCTCTGTGAGTAGCTCTACCAAGTGAAATTTCTTCAAACTGAGCAGCAAGCAGCTATATAAAATTTTTCCCACTTGGAATTTCCTCTTTACATATTCTACAATAAGGATTTCAGGAGATTTGAGCATGAAAGAATTAGAAAAAGTATGTTATTTGTAATAAAGTATGTGTCATGTTTGTGCCAAAAAAATGCTTTATAATCATGCTTTAATTAAGCATCACAGTCCCTTTTGTGGCATAATTTCCTCCATTCTTCCGTGGGAAGAATGGCATGCGCTGTCTGACTTAGTGATGGTCACACTAGTCACACCATCAACCATTGACTCAACATTGCTTTGCTTTTGGTGTTGAGCATAAGAGTGATGTATTGAAGGTGAGTGGGAATCCTTCCCTGTTAGCACTTTCATGACCAAACTGAAGAGTGGAAAAGTGAATTAAGACTGTCTGCCTGGTTCTGATGGAAGAAGTTCACCAAAATTTACTGTTATATCATCCTCAATGGCAGTGACTTATGCCCAGAGCTGATAAAGGCATTTTTGGGATGAAAAGACTTTACCATGGAAATGAACCAAGTGGTAACTACTTCTGCCTTTTAAAATGTAAATGCTGTGCACCAGTCTGTTCAGTGCAATTTCATAGTCACCAGTGTGAGAAGAGTGTTATGGGTCAGCTTGTAAATATGTGTATTTAAAGTATATTTAAAGCCCACCTTGTAAATATGTGTATTTAAAGTCCCTTTGTTAAAATGGCAGAGGAAATTAAGAAGGTCCCAGACCTAGTCCTCTCTTACTGAGGAAAAAGAGATACCAGCTGAAAGGAATACAGTCGTGGGTGCTACTTATCAAAACATTGGCAACACATCACTGGGTAAGATCATCTGTGTCATCTGGTCTGTGGTTTGTATCTTTCCTATCTTCTCCTGCAGTCAGCTTTACTTTTTTTTTTTTTTTTTTTTTTTTTTTTTTTTTTTTTTTTAATAATTGTTTGAATTTGTATTTTTATGTGTTTTTTGTGTTATTCCACATTAACTAACTCCTGGCATTCTCATCTGACCAGACTGCAGACATATCTGGTTCAGGTACTCATTCTGCTGATTAGATCTGAAAGTAAATTCCCTTCTCCCCTATCATTAACTTTCTAGTTTTGTTTCCACTACTACCTTATCCACAAAGTTCTAGGGTTAGAAGAGGCTGTCTCTTGACACATCTTCTGAATTCCTCAGTTCAAAACACACTCACTATGCAAAGTTGAAACCTGGCTGACCCTCAAAGGACAGTGTATTTCCCAGGCTGCTGTTTCCAGCTACCTTCTCCTCCATGCACCCCTCAGAACAGAAGAGGAACAGGTGAGGGGTGAGCACTCTGCCTTTGGGAAAGGCTCTGACCTGAAAATGGATTGCAATTCCAGCCGAATGGTTCCTTCCCTTGGTAACAGAATTGCATGCCTGGGCTCTGAGCTCTTTGCATTAATTTCATCTCTGCTAAACTTTCCCAGTCAATTAACCATGTCCATCTCCTGCTCTAGCAGCCACATGTGTCTTTTCTGCCGCAGCAGGGTTTTGAAGCAGTAACTCCCTGCAGCCTTTGCTGCAGCAGCTTTCCTCAAACAGCTTCCCTCAAGCATGGTTATCAATCAGGACCTGTCAGGTTTTTTTCCCTCCAATGCATCTATTTTCAGAGCTGTATTCGTTTGACCTATTGCTTTTGTCTTTATAAGTACTACCTTTTGCAACAGGACCCAAAGCTGCATGAAAATTTCAGTCTTAGTGTGAGGAGATTCTGCTAAACCTGGATATTTCTTTTGTGTTCTGTCATTTTGCCTCCCTTGGGTTTTAATTTTGCTTGTCCAAAAGGCCTCGTTAAGCTGGCCAGTAGTTCTTGTGTGGTTGTTCCAGGCAGCACCCGCAGTGCAGAGTTCTCCTCTGAGTACTTGGCTAACAGGATTTCATGAAAGAGTAGTGAGTTCTTAGAGCCTGGTGTGTCTGAGAGATGCTCAGCCTGGGGTTTGATAGAGGCTACCTTTGAAGGGAGTTCTGCACCCACCTCTGGAAGAAGAGTTTGGATGCTTGCACTAGAGTTCCCTTGGCAAAGCACCTAAAGGGCCGAGAGTGGCTTGAACATTATTTCCTTGCATGTTGCGCTATGATCAATGGCTAGAGTGCCTATTAAAGCAAGAGTCTGTGCTTTTTGTCTTGAGCATATGGGTGAGCCTGGTTCTGTTTCTACAGGTACCTGTATTATAAAGGCTGCCATCCCAGTTGCCACAAGCTGGGTCCTGTGTGGGCAGTTTCAGACAAGAAGACAAAGACCAAATTTGCCACAGTGGCTCAGTTAATGGAAATGTAGGTTTAAAAGGGGGTTCCTGGATCTTATGTCCAGTCCTCTGGTACCATGTCAGATAATCTCTTTCATAAACTGAAAAGTCCTTGTCTTAAATCCCCACTTGGACTGTTTGTTCCCATTACTCCTCTTGGGAGGGTTCCAGAACCCACTGCTCTGGTGGCTGGAAATAGCATTTTAATCCCTAGCCTAGCCCTACTTGTGACTAGTTTATTCTCATTTGTTCTGGTGCCAGCATGGAGTTGTTAGTGTAAATACTATTGCTCCCTCCATGTCTTCCTCTTCACTATCACTTGTACATTTGTGCAATGCAATTATAAGTCCTGTCAGTCTTTGTTTTGATATACTAAACTTTCTGTGTTATCTTTTCCTTTCCTTTGGTCACTGAAGTATTTATTGTCTTTGTCATCTCTACTCCAGCTTGGATTTCTTGCATTCGGCTTTCTTGAGTGTGGGTAGACTCACTTGTACTTTGTTCCAGGTGGTTTTGCCCTCTACAATAACTTTCTTTTTTACCTCTTCTGGGAAAACCTTGCTTTTGCATTTGTTTGTGGTTGTATAGTGCTGCTAGTTCGTAGTTACTCTGTGGTGGACTAATACTGTTATGTTTCTTCTTCTGTCCTTTCAGCTGTCGTTGAGGTGATGATCTGTAAGTTATTAAATGAAATTTATACTGAATTCACTCCATCTAATTCTTCTTGTCTGATGCTTTTAATTTCCTTGGTGTCCCTTCAGCTTATGTAAGTGGCTAGCTTTTCTCAATACACACACTTTTTGTGCCAAGGTCATTAATGGAAATACTGATTTCAGCTCCCAGACCAATCCTTTCCAGAACTCCAGAAAAAACTTCCCATCAGCCAATTACTGTCTCTGTGCTCAATCCTCTTTCTGTAGTTTTTCAGTCTTCTCACCATCCTTTTAACAATTCCAATCTTCTCAATTTTCAGTTATTTCTCATATACTACTGAAACATTCTCTAGAAGTCCAAATAGCTAAGAAGTATCTTATGGAAGCAAGATGTCAAGTTGCTCTGTCACAAGGTATCAATCTCTCATGTTTGTCATTTCCTTATTCAAGACTATTGTTGGTTGTTTTGCACTGAAATTCTGTCAGTAAACTCTAGCTCAGTTATTGTTACTGAAATAATTCCCAAGGCTTGTGTTCTGTAACAGTTAACAATGAATATCTTATTTTTCATGTTACACTCTGGTAATATAGTAGCAACCATGATTTGCAGTATCTGATTCAAGAACTTGCTAGTAGATACATGATTTCATGTCACAGTTCTTGGGCAGAGATGATTCAGAATTTATGCCATGGCTGCACAAATGTCATTGTGGCTTCCACCTCAGTCATTCCAGTGAAGCATAGCATTCCTTTAGTTCTGTGCTTGTACCTATATTGTATTTAATCTATGTACCATTCTAACTGCAAACCAGCTGAACTTTGATCGCTTTTATTTTGATGCCTGAAGAATACTGCTGTTTTTTAATAGCTTTTGCAAGTTGTAGCTCTTGACTTTGGCAATTCTCCCTATACTTCCTGACCTTTAAGATTCATTTTTAAAAATTCTGTTACTACTGTTTTCTGCTCCTGAAAGAGTGTCTGTTTGATTCTGATGTCCATTTGAAGGCAGTTACTCAGCCAATAACTTCTCCAGTCTTTCCATATGAGTTTCAAACAATTCTTGCATTTTTTCTCTAAAGGAAATTCCAAAAGTTCTGCTATATTCTGCTCCTCCCATGCTTAAGAAACAGGTTTGAGGTACTTTGTGATGGTGGTGGATACTGTACCTATCCTTGATGTTTTGTGATTGTGGTGTTTTGGACCTATTCTTGGACTGCAGAAGACTTAGGCTGTATTGAAATAGGGAAAACAGGGGTGATTCTTTTTAATACTAAGTTGTTTTACTTAATTAGATGATGCGGAAATGTGGCTTTTAAGATTTCATCAGTGTGAAACGACGTTGCATCTTTCACTAGATTTGTAACCATTAAGCAGAAATTCAAATGAGCAACATAAAGTTATCCCATTTTTCTCCTGTGTTATTGGTCTTATTCAGAGAAAACTGTGTGTAGTACACACACACACACAAATATATTAGGTATTACATAGGAAAGAAAGAATGCATTTTCACACGGTGTTTAGGAAAGCATGGTATTGTTCATTAATCAATGTCCTTGCATTTTAAACATTTCCATATGCTCCTTACTGATTTATAGCAATACATGATTCAAGTATTTTCTACTGGTCAGTTTTACAAACTCATAGAAATAGGGAAAAATGATACATATAATATTTTTTTCTTACTATAGGACTTTGGGAACTTTTAAAATATAGCAGTCTTTGGATCAATGCATATCCCAGCAAGACCTTGCATAAGTGACCTAAAATCGTGTGATCAAACCTCTTCTCCCCTCCCCATCCCTAGAGAGATATTTGTAATTAGATAAAATGAGGACAGAATATGCATAAGTATCTGTTATGCTGGGATTCCTGCCCAGAAAGGAAACTAATGGCCTGAGCTGGCCATAATCTTTTGCACCCTGTGTGCTATTGACAAGGCTATGGCTTGAGATGTTGAGAGTTCAGGGGCAGATTTTTGCTGCTGTCTTATCATAACCTTTCTAAATTGACTGCTTTCCAAAACAAGTTGAATTACACAGCCTGTATTTTACTCATCATTCATTGTCGGGGACACTTTGCCTGTAAGAGAGGGTCTGATTCTTCAGTCTTCTGCCTAATGCAGTGGAAGTGAGTTTAAATTACTGCTTCTGCGGTTTGGAAGTGTTACACATTCACTTCACCCAGATGTAAATGACCACATGAAGTGCAAGACAGTGCAAGTAGAGTTAGTAATTTTTTTCCATTTTGTCTATCAATTTGCTGCTAGTCACTGGTTCTTCAGAGTGGAGTTCTGTGAACAAATTCATCTCTCTCTAGTTCAATTGAGTAGTCCTTTAAAACCTATGTGACAAGTTGTCTAATACTGTGATACTACACACTGTAAGAGGATGGCAAATGGAAGGCACTTCAGGGATCTGGAGGCTGCTTTATGTACTGTTGCTGTTTTCTTCTTTCTCCCAATGGTAGGTGTCAGCTTGCCCCTCACAAAATTCTAGTTTTGCAGTCCCCTCCCAGATTTGTGGGGTTTGTGTCATGACTTGGCAACAATAAAACAGAAACCCGTGGCATTTACAGTTCTGTCAGTCATCCTCAGATATTCCAGTTGCTGGCAAATCCAGTGATGAAAAGCTTTTCTTGGAGCAGGTAGGTAGTGGGTATGCTACTTTTCCTCTCTTGCTTTGCTTCAGTGTCCTTAGGGTAAATGTCAGTGAAAGTAAGAAGTGTTTTGATAAAAAGAGGGGCAAAGTCACATGAAAAGCATGCCCTCTTCCACATTCTCAAGGAACGTATCTACCCAACATTTCCATTATTCTGCCCTGCATAGCTACATCACAAAAAGAGCCAAGGCCATACTGAAATTTGATTCTATTTAGAAATTCTGTCCAGTTTGGCATCTTTTCGAGCTGAGAAAGTTTGGCTTACTCTTTTTTTCCACTCACAGTAATTTGCAGAGTGGGAATTTTGGGGTGAATTTCTGTTTTCTGTGCTTACAAGGCAGCAGGAGCTTCTATGGCTGGGCTGGAATGTGTTGTTTCAACACACTGAGTGTGAAAAAAAAAAAAAAACCCAACCCCCCTTCAGCTTCATACAGACTGTGGTTTTTGTTTGTACTCAGTCAGTGTGATTTCACTGAAGTCCAAAAGTTATGCCAGTGTGAGACACAAACCAAGTCTATGTTATTTCAAGACAACAGTACCACCAGAGAAAATTCCTTTTATTCCATCCACCCTCCTCCCCCCCCCCCCCCCCTTAATTTTTCAGACTCTGTCCTTGTCAGATATTCAGTACTGCCTGATGCTTAGAATTTGGCAGGAAATGTTGACAGCAGTAGCCACCTATGAGATCCTTAGCAGAAGCCTATAGCTTAACAGACAGGACAGACAGCAGATAGCTTCTTAGTAACAGGGGTGGGTCAGAACAAAATCCTGGATCTCAGCACTTCTTGTGAGCTTTGAAGATTGAACCTGGATCTGAAGTTAAATGTCTTTAATGGACAGGATCCAAACACCCACATGCTTTGGCAGAGCTCAGATCCAAATTCTGTCTACCTAAAGAATCAAGGTTCTGTTTTCATGTGGATTCTTCTACCAGTGAAAAGCAAGAGAAGGGGTAAGACAGAAAATATGACACATTGGCAAAATTGTTTTTCAATAATATGTTTTTAAAAGTTTTTTTCCATGAGGCGTCAGCAGCTCTTAAAAAAATCACAGGGAGAGCATACAGTTGTCAATGAGCCAGAACAGTTAAATGTTTTTAAATATTTGAGTTGGGTTATTCCTTCACCTTTCTTTCTCACAAACATGCCTAGTAAAACTCCAGTAATGAAAACACTTGCTTGGGGAAGGGGATCAAATCCCTTTCAGCAAATAATGATGGTGACATTTTAATTGCATTATAACAACACTGTTAGCAATGGTTTAGGTTTGGCATTGAACTTATACACAACATTTGTTCTTTTATACAGTATTGGTATTACATAGTAAAAATAGCACAATTGCAAAACCCATTTGTTACTCCTCTGCCAACTTTGTTCAGCTGACTGTTGCTGTTTGAACTTTTAAAGCAATGTTTCATCCATATGTTAATACCAACTGTGCAATTAATTCTCTCTGCTTTCAAATGATTCTCTTGTGCCTTAGTACTTACTTTCCAGTTTGAGCTACCTGCAAAACCGCTTCTGTCAGATGAGCTATGCTCATCCTGAGTGGTTCCCTACACTGAGATGATAAAGAGCAGCACCTGCCTTTAAATTTCCCAGTACATTCCTGTACAGAAGTTGTTGCAGACACTTTGCTTCACTAAGCTATTTCAGGACGGGACTATTCAGAAATTTTCATCTTTCTAGTGTGAGATTTGGACCTAGTCTGTAATGTTTTGGATGCCATATATGCTCCAATTATTTTCTGTCTATGAAGGATTAAAAAAAAAATAATCAAGAGGACAAAAACAAGACCAAGAGCATCCATAAAGACATCTTCCGATCGCCTATCCCTAACTATATTGAACTGCTACAAAGTCTCCACTGGATCACACTTAAACTAGTTTTTGATTAAGGGAGTAAAAAAATCAATGCAGTAAATAGGAAGGGGGAAGAACCCTCCACAGGTGAAATAGTGCTTCTTTGGGTAGTTTCTAGCTGGGAACAGGCTGACATGCAGCTAGACCTGCTACATCTTCATGGGAGGTTAGAATTCAGACAGAGAAGGCACCAGTAAACTTTAATTAAAAATATTTTCATTCTTCCTTGTTCCTACTGTTACATTTACACTGCGCTTTATTTTAGGAAGGTGTTTTTTTTTTTTTTTTTCTTTGTTTACTTAACAGTTTCTCATGTGTGAAACTTACAATGGGAAAGAATCATTATGCAAGTGCTTGTGTGCAGACTAGAACCTGATCCCAGAGAGGGGAATCACACTAGGGGGTTTCACACTAGGAAGAGCATCATGGAGGGATACACTTAGAGAAATCAGAGAGAAGCTAAATGTCCTGTTGGTCCCTAAGAAGTATTTCTTACTTAAGGGTTAAATGGAGTGGTTTTGTTTCCTGACAGGTCTGCTCAGAGTTTCACTCAATGTTTCCTTCTACATACGTATAAACATAAAATGTGATGGTGAACTTAATTGTACCGACTGATATTGGACCCAATCCTTATTTGTTCCAAGATATCACTAAGGAGTCCTGGGATCGATAGACCTTTGCTTAGTTGGAGATTGTTTGAATGGTGATGGAAGTTGTGCTGTAATAAAACTGTGGCTACACAGTAGTGCTTGTGTGGAGCATTTTTTTTTTTTTTCTGCTTCAGGTTGGTCACACACCTCTATAGCAATAACTCTTACAAAATCACTCATCAGCATGCTTACATAGGGCATCACTTACTCTAGTGGCACTGGTGCTCCATGGGACTGCAGGTGCCTGTGCCCTAAGGGAATCTGGGGCTTCCTGGCAGTGCAGGCAAAGCTCCATTTTGTCTCTCCGAGGATAAGGGGTCAAGGCCGGTGCTTGTCCAGTAATGGGGAAGAAAGAAGTAGTAAGAGCAGAAATGGAAAACAAGAGAAGGATGACTCCTGCTTCTCTTTTTTCAGCCAGGAGAGTAGGGAAAACTGGAATGGCACATGCAGCTTGGAGCTTTCCTCCAGTGGCAGCCACTCCCACTTGGCAGCCACCAGCACGCTCAGACTGGTTTGCAAATGGCTTTGATAATGTTCTTCTCTTGAAGCTTTTAAGGAACCGAAGCTGCCTTGAGAGGTCCTCCCAAGGCACACTTGGTTAAAACCTTCAAAACATGGGCTAGGAGCAATTGGACAGGTCACCCATGGAGGCTCTGTGGGATCAGTAACTGGGTCTGTGCTGCAAATGATCTGGGAAAGAATGTGAAGAGGAGGTGGCAAAGTAAGCTGATAATACTAAGGATGCTCCATGTGGGAAGAGCACAAGGTTGCTGCAAAGTGTTGAAGAACCCCATGAAAATTATTTGACTGGTTATGTTCAGTTTAAGTAAATGTAAATTAAGACATACAGGGAAAAATATCCCAAATTAATATATACAGGAATGGGGACAGAATTGGTTAGTGACACTGAAAAGTTTTGGAGTTATAATAGTTCTACCAAATTATGATATTTTTGCTCAGTAGTAGGTAAAGATAATAATAAGGTAATAATTAAAAGAAAGGGAGAGAGGAAGGAAGAGATGCAGGCTAAATATTAGGAGTTAGTGTCAAAGGAAAGAAAACAAACATCATTACTCTGAGAATATATTTGACACATTACTGGTCTTTTCCAACCTAAATGATTCTATGTTTCTGTAATTCTATATAAGTCCAAGGTTTGAAGCATGCTGGAATACTGTGAGCAGTTTGGTCTCCCTGTGTTGAAAAGGACACAATAAGCTGAGAGATGTACTGAGAAAGAAACAAGGATAATCAAAAGGAATGACTTCTGTATGAAGAATTAGTAAATTGGTTTGGGTTTTCCAGTCTGTGAAAAGATTTCTGAGTCTCTTTCTATGAGAGAGGTTCCTGAGATCAGGAGCATCGTGGAACGGGCAAATAGGGGATGGATGTATGTTCATTCTCCACTTGAAGTCAAAAATTAGGACATCAAACAAGATTATCAAGAGGCTGGTTCAAAAGGAGCAAAAGGAGATACATTTTTGCTAAATATTAAATAAACCTGTGAAACTCTTTACAATGGGATGTATGGGATATTGAAGTTTACCTGGGCTCAAAAAACATCAGCTTTACAGAAGGTAGATCCTTCAGTGGCTGTTCATTTTCTTGGTATCCGAATCACAATTCCTCAGAGGCTGAGATGAGATACAAGTATATTTGCTGCAGAATATCACTATATCCATATTTTGTGTTCCTCCTTAGGGATTCTGTAGTGGCCTAAGTTTAAGGCCATGTTAGATGGACCTGGTCTGACCTGATATGGCCATTTTTGTTTCAAGGTTTCTGGCAGTCACACAGTACTTAGCAGTGTTGCAAGGAAGGGCTTGAGAAGTTTCAAAATAAGAGACCCAGAAATGCAAGATGGAATTATGATTACTGGCTGAATAACCGGTGCTTTATTTTATTCTTTGCAATATTTGCTCCTGCATGTCAACCCTAGGGGGAAGTCGGTGTGCCAGTTCACCCAGGTCTTGCAACAACCTGAGACAACCTGTTTATTAAACATACACTTTGGCTTCTGTACAGAGGAAATGGCATGATCCAGACTGGTAATGCAGAGACTTGCATTAGTTTCTGCCTACACCACTGACTTTCTGTATGTTTTCAGACAAGTCCTGTGCTGTAGTGTTTTCCTATGGAAAGAATACATAAAATCTTGTACGTCTCTTCCTAAAAAGAAGTCTGAGATACATGGTTGTAAAGTGCTAAAACTTGTGAATGAATGCAAAGTGTTTGATGATGATTTTTTTAAATGGACATTGCATTTAAGAAATTTACTGTCTCTAATGTCTGTTCATAAGGCCTCTCATTCAGACTGAGTATGAAGTAAAGCCTATATTCAGATTCATTCTAGAGAAAAAAAATCTTAATTAGTTGTTTCTATACCTATTAGTCACTCATTTATTTGGCGTGTGTGTCAGGGTGAACCCCTGGGAAATCTTCAGTGGTCTAATCTGACTAGAGGAAGCATTATTTTTATATTATTTTTATTGTCTTTTTTCTTTTCTCTCCACATGCAGTTTCTTTCCCTTTTTTTTTTTTTTTTCTTCTCTCTCACTAGGTCACTGTTTAGGGAATGAATTTTCCAGTCATGTCTCAGATTCACAATCATAGGTGACCTTTGCTCTTCCACGTGACTCTCTTTCTGCTCCTGTGGCCATTTGCAGACATATCTTATAAGTTAATATTTATAATGAAAGGCAGCTGATGGCACTTGCACATAAGGTGGTTGTCCTCTCTTCATGCTGTGCAGCAGCATGCCTGAATTCTGATGAGAAGACAGAGGTTCTCTTGTTCAAAATTAAAGGTATTCAATGGAATGATTAATAATTGCATATGAGGCACTTGATCAGGTTCTGTAGATGGTTCCAGGACAGTGTACACATTGGGTAAAACACAAAATAACAAAATCTATCTTTTTTAGTGTGCTAGCTAGGTATTCACACAACTTTCCACAGTTGGGAGGAAGCTCTGATGTGCTCCTTTTATGTATCAGCATTTGAGCTCTTAGATATCACATTTTTGAGAAATCTTTAGAGATGAAACACAAACTTTTGCAGCATGACCAAGAAGACCTACCTGATCGCCTTTACTACTGGGATTCAAGTGCTGGGATCACATCAGTGCTCTGCCTCAAAGCTGCTACAGGTCAGGAAGTATGGGAGAGGACCCAGGTGCTTGTGCAAACCTCCTCTAAGTCTGACTAATAAACTTCTAAACACTTTTCAATGAAATAGCTGGGACTGTGAGGTTTCTTGGAGAACCTTACCACAGCAGAAGAAATCAGCAGCTCCTATTAATGTATTTGCTTTGTGCTTTCACGTGGGATCCTTCTACTGGATATGGGGGCAGTCACTATGTGAATGCAAGTCTACACTGCAAATGTAAGGCAAAAGATGTGCAATTGCTTCTTGATATCATTCCATGTTTCTTGTGCTTGTTGATGAGTTTGCAGGGCCACTGCAGCTGGCTGCTTAGGAAGACGTGTGGATTGTGAGGAGAGGCTGGCAGTAAAATAATTAGTATTGGTATTGATGTATTTAATTTTTGTGCCAATTATTTAACTGTTCTTATCTGAACCTATGAGTTGTTTTGGTGGGTGGTGGTGGTATTTTTTTTTTTTTTTCTGATCCCCACTGCAGGGTCTGTGAGGAGTGGCTGTGTGGTACTTAGTTGCCAGCTGGGATTAAACCATGACACCCTGGAAGTTGTTTCCATTTATGATCTAAGCTGCTTCTGTACCAGTTACAGCTACTTTTTGACTTGGAAAAAAGTGGTTATTTGAATGACATCTTGCTCTCAATTTTATGTAGTTTCCTCTTGCCCACACGTAAATTCTGTGTGAAGGCCACTGTGCCCTCTTGCTCTTTGCGTAAGTGTAGAGAGGCACCTAAACATGGCCTAGCAAACAGATATTCTATACTATGCAAACAGTAGCTCTGTGCAAAGGGCACCCACCCTGCCTGTGCTGCCAGGGAGTGTGCTCAGAGGATGGTCTTGTCTCAGCTTCCCTTGTTAATTTGAACTTCTGATTGTCCGTGGATGTTGTGCTGCTTCACTCTGCCCAGTGACCAAAGGCATCCAGCTGTGAAGTAGAATCACAGATTGAAAAATCCTGAAACAACCAGAACCAAAACCCAGCACATTCCACACCCAGGCCCCCAAGAAAACAAACGTTCTAGTTGAAGATATGCTACTTTTTGAGTGAAGCACTGAAGGGTGTATGGAACACCTGAAGTGCCCATGAAAATGAAGCAAAAAATGTTAAGCTAAAACAGAAGCACAAACACTAATTTAGTGTTAATATTTCAGTTTATGTGAATACTGTGCCTTAGTTTAACTTTCCTTTGTCTGTGTGCAATCCCAGTTCTAGTCTAAGATTTTCTCTATATTATGGGTCTCTGAAAACCATCATCTAGAAGTTTTAAGTTAGTTGAAAGAACTGTGAAAGGGTTAATTTTGAGTCCCCTCTTGCATTTTAAGAGGCCTACAGACAGTGTCCTTGCCAGCCTTCCAAGCTCAATCCCAGTTTTTCCTCACCTGATGTTATTTTAGTAGAAGAAAATAGAAATATTTCTAGGTATTAGCATATTCTTTTTCTTTAATCCCTGGAAAGGCCAAAATGAGATGGAAAAAGATAGGCAAACCCATGACAAAGTGAAGTGATGAGTTGCCACTGTTGAAGCAGGGCAAGAGGTCAGGACTAAGGAAGGATTGGAAAGAAAATGTTTGTGAATACATGTGTGTGCTACTTTGCTTTGAGAATAAGTCAAAGAAAAGGACTGCAGATAAGAAGGCATCTGATCCTTTAAAGGGTTTGCAGCTTTCAGATTCAAAGAAACTAGTATTCTCATGGGGTAGGAGCATGTATGCAGGTTTTTTTCCTCGCTAATCTCTTGGTTTCCCTGTAATTGCAGTGGGGACTCTTCTAAAATATAAGTTCACATGGTAGTGCTCTCCTCATATGCTAATGAAGAATAAGATAGTGGTGGTGGGGGCAAACTCTCAAGTCCTTTGGAGGGTCTGAAAACAAATCTAAGGAATGCTGACAGAAGAAAACTTGGAGATGATGACTGCCTGGATTTTAAGGCAGAAGTGCTTTATTGAAGAAGGGCTGATTAGGGGAGGCCCTGTTTGGGGAAGTGACTGGCAAAAGGACTTGGGGAATGAACAGTATGCATGGTAGAAACATGGTAAGGTATGAAAAGAGGTTTTGTAGGCCAAAAGGGAAATGAGGACACAGAAAGACACATTGTAATACAAATTAAAGACATTTCCTTTAATTAATTCCTTTAAAATTACTATTAACTAGAAATGAGTATTGTAAGTAGCTCCCACTAGGCTGTGATTTCCTTGTACTAATTGAGCAGTTTCTGACCCAAAGAACTTGCAGCTGGCAGCTGCCACTGGTCCTGGTTCCTGAGAACTGCTGGGATGTGCATACCTTAGCAAATGAAGAACATGAGACCAATTAGCTATCCACAGTGTTCCCTGGAGAGGATAGCTTGATGCGATATCCTTGGCCATAAGGTTGGGATTTTGGATGAGAAGGCTTAATCTGGACAAATAAGAAGGCTTCTTTTCCAGACTCAATGTGAAAAAAATGTAAAGAGAGAGTTTGGGAAGCGGTGCAGTGGGAATCGTGGGAGGGCTCTCATGGCAAAAGAGAGTAAAACACATCTTCAGCAGCAGGTACCAAAGCTGGTGATAATTGTATTCTTGTTCCTGAGGGAGGTGTGAGGCAGAAGCCCTTCTCTGCATTCAGGGTTTTATAGACTAAATGGGTACCACAGCTTGGGGCATCTGATTGCTTTTCCACCCACTGGTAATGCAAGAAATCCACCTTCCTCCTACTCCTTCCAATGAAGAGTGGAGGCAGGAAAGGGCAAGAGAGTGTTAGGGATACCCTCTGCACCAGGGTATTGCAGCGTGGACACAAACTGCACAACTGTCCCTCTGGAGCTTTGTGGGTTACTGCTTTGGGAGGAAGCAGAAGCAAAGAGCCTGGCTGGTCTGGCTCATAGACTTAACCGTTGGGTTGCTAAACAGGACTTGTCATGCCAAGTGAGACCTGTTGTCTGCTTCATCCACAGTCTTATTCTGGCAACATTTTTTGAAGCTGGATTTTAAATGTCTACTAGGCATCTTAAATGAAAGCCTTTTCATGTGAGCCAAATTATTTAGGCTAAAGAGACAGTTAATGCTTCTTCAGAGGTGCTGTTTGCTCCAACAGATTGCCTCTCTGGTGCAATTCCCACTCCCACCTCCTTCTCTGAAGACCTGGGACTGAGAAGTGTTATCGCATATATTTTGCTCATTGTCTCACAGGTTCTGTGCCCACTGAGTTTGGCAAGGAGATCTTGAGGGGAAGCCTGAGAGTAATTCTTTTGGGGTCTACCTGCTTTTTAGCAGCTAAACTGACCTGACCAGCTCTTCTCCCTCCCTGCTTCTCTCAGACAGATTTTCTCATAAAGATCCTGCAGGCTTTGTGTCACCTGAATGTATTTAGTCCTAAATGCCCAACAACAGGCTTCATCATCAAACAGAACAAAGGCAGTCTCCCACCTTTACCATCCATTTCTGATAGAGTAATTTGAGTCGTTCCCTATTTTGTGCTTTTTGGTATTCCTAACTGATCAGTACAAATTAGAATCTGGTAAGTGAGCTTCAGTCTCTGTTGTTTTCCTGATATGGTGGTTCATTCACTTTTCTGACATGGTGGTTCAATCACTAACAGACCATGTAAAATACTTCATTTTGAAACCTGTCACATTCTGACCATGTGTTAACAACAGCACAAGGTGTTCCAAGGAGGGTTAGATGGGATTCAAGTTCAGGTTGGTATATAAAATATATGCTTTAGAATCAACTTTTGTGTTGCCCTAAATGACTGTTTCACCTTTGCACTCTCATTTCTGCAGTAATGATTAGCACACACAAGGAAAACATATTCTTGTCTTTCATATCATATGTGTAAGACAGAGGGGCGTAAAAGCCCAGCCCATGAATCACAGGTGCATAAAAGTGGAATGTAGGCATTGTGCTGTTCATCTTTAAGGAGGAAGAATAAAGCTGTTTTGTGTCAGGAAAAGTTTTCTAGAAGGTTGGTATTTGCAGTGTTGCAGTGGTCCCAAGGACATAGTCTTCCAACTATGGTTTGGAGTGATGCTCATCTATTATGTGGAAAAGAAAAAAAAAAAAAGAAAAAAAAGAAAAAAAGAAAAAAAAAAAGAAGAAAAAAAATAAAAAAAAATTACTTGCTACACAGTGTACAAGTTTTCCACACTAATTTCTTGTAGAAATTTGGTGGGTGACTTTACTGCCCTGCTTAGTTCTATCCCCTGTCCAGGACAGGGATTCAAAACTGGCAGTGGACATTGTGCTGGTGACCAGTGCAGCTCTGAGCAGGAAACCTCTGTATCCTCTGAATGTGCCTCAGAGACTCCTTTCTCTGCTGCCACTATCCTAACACACCTCCTTAAGAAAGGAGCCACAATCTGCCCTGTATTTGCCTCTCTTCATTACAGACTTGGTGGTAAGGAACCACACCTTCTTCTAGTCACTGCCAAAATACTACCATACCTTTCACTACATCCACTGGAGCTATGGGTGGGAGAGTAACTTCAGGAAAGCAGCTGTATTTTCAAGAACTGTGCTGATAAATTTTGTGCAGCCAGTGAACAGACTTACGAGGCTTTATACTGAATCCAGTCCATGCTGTAGAGGATTTTGCATGTTTAATCGCTGCTGTGTGACTCTGTGTGTAGCGCAGAATTAGTCAAAAAAGTGTGTTATTGTCCACTCTTCATGCCTTGAATTAAAGTGCTCAGAGTAGCAGTTCACATCTTCAAAGCATAGCACCAGTTATAACATGAAAATTCCTGTGATGGAGCCGTGTAATGGTATTCCCATTTTTAAAACTGGGGAATTGAAAGAGAAAGAGAAGGAAGGGTGAACTGAATTCAGAGGCCTGGGACTTGAGAAACATGCACATAACATTTAGGGGTTGCTTGTCCCTATACTTGTGTTAAGCATGACAAAACATGTCTCTCTCTGGATATTATTTATGTAATCTTATATGCATATGCATATTACAATTCCTCATGACTGTCAGTCACCTTGGAGACAGCTTGTTAAGAGCCACACAGGTGTTCCTGATAGAGGTTCACCTGACTGCATCATTTCATCAGACCCTTGTCACAGGTGTCAGTAGAGATACTCTAAGTGAGTGTTGGAAGCAGTAGGTTTTGCGTGGGAAAGGATGTTGTATTTGTCATTTTTGATCATGTATTCTGAAGTGGCAAGATGAATTTGAAACAGTTATTCTTGGAAAAGCTGCACTGTACAGAGAAAAAGTCATAATCTAAGAAAAATATAATGCCAGAAATAAAGGGTACAGCTACAGAGTAATAACAGTTGAGTTGGATACACTGGAGGTAGCAATGCAATGTTAATGGTTTTTTGCTTGCAGCTCCTAATTTGAAAAGAACTTTATGAAATCCCTACCATGCTTCCCTTAACCCTGCTCTGCCCCAGTTGCTGTTACTTTTTGAACGTGTTGCTTAGCTGTTCAAATTTTTCTGTGAAAGCAAGGCTTTTAAACAAAAACAGAACCTCTGGCCCTCTCACCTGACACCTGCTAAAGCTATATGGCATGAGACTCTCCACTTACCACTGAACACCTGAAGCTGTAAGAGGACATGTCTTCTTTGCTAGGCTGAGGTTCCAAAAAGCTTAGAAACCTGTCTCTTTTTCCCTTGAGCTCAGAAAATACTATTTGGACAGGAAAACTGAGGCTGAGATATAAGTATATAAAATAAGAGCCTCCTTCTTCTTCTCTGTCTAGTCAAGTTGGACAATTCAGATTCTGTGTTTCCTGAAAATGTTAATGAACTCTGCAAGCTGTCTGGAGAAACTAGGGGTGAGAAGCATGCTTAGCAGTTGAATTTCAGGCATCAGGAGTCAGAACAACCAACTTGTGTTTCTTGCATCCTTAGTGTCCTTGGACAGGTTATTTAACTGCTCAGTTTCATTTCCTATATAAGGAAAACAATAAACCTCATATGCACTAGAGGTGTGTTTAAGGGTTAGTTGATGCATACTTGTAAAAAGCCTTAAAAGGGCCTATTGAGAGACAACCTGTAATTATCGTGTGCATCATGATTACTTGAGATTGCTCCTCATGATTAGCTGAGATTGCTTCTACATTCATATGTGTACATGTATGCACCCAGCTGGTTTGGGTACACAGTTTGCTGAGGGCACCTGCCCAGCAGCAGATTCAAAAAGGAATTCTGAGAGTTGGAGGTGAAGTCTTCTTCTAATGATAAATAACTTGTTTCAGTGGGAGCTGACATTTACTGAGGTATTAACTTTAGGAAAAGGAGGGGGTGATGAAGGAGGAAAAGAAGTACTCCTCCTATTTTGGTGGTTGCAAGTTCTTTATCTACAGCATGCTTATGGGCAAGATCTTACTAGACTCCCTCACCTTGCCTTAAAAGATCAAGGGCTCCTTCATTCAAAGGAATGAGAAGATATTTTATGCTCCACAACTCTTTTAAGCCTATGGCTTCTCTCCAAGGGAAGTAGCTCTAATGGTGTTTCTAGTGATGTGCTGGCTTGTCCACAGGAAACTAAATTGAAGCACCTCATCCCTCCAGTTTACAAATTCTATGCTATGCATACCATACATGCAAGAGTAGTAGGTCACTGTCATGAGAAGCTGTGTGGAAAAGGCAAAGATGAATTTTGGTAACTCAAGTTCTACAACAGATGTTTAATGCAAAGGTGTGGACTTGGTTTCAGTTCAGTCATATTACTGATCTCGGAGAAGAAGTACAAAGATATGAAAGGTGTGTCTTTTAGTAGGGGAGCTTCCCTTCTCTCTGGATTTCATATGTATTTTTAACTTTCTTGCTTCTAATACCTTGAGAAGAAATGGAAATCCTCAAAGAAACACTGCTGTATTCTTTAACTGAAAATTTTAATGTTCACATGTCTATAATCAGAGAATGTCTAAGACACATATAAATGCAGGACTGGACCTTCTTATTGAAGAGTTACCTGAACCCTCTTTAGGGTTTGACCAAGAACAGAATGCCGTGTGTTCAACATGTGAAGTAGATAGAGGGAGCAGGGAGTTTCTGGGGTACTTATTTGGAAACTTGGAGGAGACTGGGGGCTGTTTTCACTGAGTGTTTTGGAGTGGAGTATGCCAATGCATGAAAACCAATTCAGTTTGCAGAACACGGTTGATTTTTGAATTAATTTTGTAATTCAAATGGTTGAAGTTGTTTTTCAGAAAAGTTATAGAACACTCCATTTTGGTATTTTCTGATTTATTTTTTTTAAGTGGAAATTACTTAATAATTCACAAGGCCCCAGAGGTTAAAATCAAAGCAAAGCACTGTAATTGACTTAAAGACATTTTTTTAACATATTGTCAGTTTATGCTCTTTTCTAAGACTTTTAGATTCTTGTACTGTTGTGGGAGAGGGCAACAAATCTTCAGATCACCAGAGGTGAGAAAATAATTTTGCAAACAGATTTAGTAAATGAGAGATGTTAAACAAAGAAGTTCTAATCATAGTTCTCTGACTGTCTGTGCCATGTTGAACAAAGCAGAAGCTTGTATTATAACCAGGACTACTGCTTCTTGCAGAATCACAGAATCACAAAATCACTTAGTTTGGAAAAGACCTCTAAGATCATCAAGTTCAACCTTTGACCAATCACACCAATCACTACCTTGTCTATCTGGACCATAGCACTAAGGACCGTATCCACTAATTTCTTGATCACCTCTAGGGATGGTGATTCCACCACCACCCTGATAAGTCTGTTCCAATACTGAACAACCCCTTCTATGAAGAAATTCTTCCTGATGTCCAACCTGAACCTTTTGTGGTGCAGCTTGAGGCCATGTCCTCTCTCTTCCTGTTACTGGTTGGGAGAACAGGCTGATCCCCACCTGACTAGTCTCCTTTCAGGGAGTTGTACAGAGTGATAAGGCTACACTTAGGATTTCTTTTCTCCAGGCTGAACAACTCCAGCTCCCTTAGCTGCTCCTCATAGGATTTTTATTCTAGACCCTTTACCAGCTCCGCTGGACACGCCCCAGCACCTCAATGTCTTTCTTGCAGTGAGAGGTTCAAAACTGAACACAGGATTCAAGGTGTAGCCTCAGCGGTGCTGAGTACAGGGGGCAATCACTGTCCTGGTCCTGCTGGCCACAGTGTTTCTGATCCAAGCCAGAATGCCACTGGCCTTCATGGTCACCTGGGCACACTGCTAGGTCATGTTCAGACCCATTGTGTAGGGTTGCAGTACTGCTTCTCTGAAAATTGTGACAAGGGCTGATCCTTATCTTCAGGAAGGTTAAAAAAACCTTTTTTTTTTCTAATGGTGCCTTTTTGAATGCTTGTCTTTACATATTGGATTTTGAGCCTTTAGGTTACAAGTCCAAGGTATTCCCTGCAAACCCGAGAGTTAGAAACATGAAAGCTACGGCTGTGTTAATCATAAGACTCTGGAGTAGAACTGTGAGGAAGAACACTGCATTGCACAAAACATTGAATCAGTCCATGGGAACTGGTAAGACCCGCTTTACGCTTTCTTGGTACTGAAAGTGAGTTGAGTACCATTGCTAGCTTCTGATAATCAAGGTAGGCACTTGACCATTCCTGTTTATTGACTGACTGACAACACAGAAGGCATGTGAAAATGGATTCTTCCTAATAAAGTTGCCTGGAGTTGCAAAGAGAATGTGATTCATACAGATTTTATAGGCTGGCCCTTTTTTGTGTATGATGACAACCTATCTCAAACTTAAACAAAGTGAGGCACTTTCGTGCTTGCCAGAATATATTTAGCCTTCCATAACTTATTCACCTGGTAAAGACTCAAATTTGCTCAAATTTTTGTTTGTTTTTTTAAGGAAAGGTGCCTGCTTTTTCCCCACTTCATGATCAGTAAACAAAAATGCAAGGAAGATGAGTAGCTGCTACAAGGTCACACACTGAACTATCTGCTCAGCTGCCTTTTGCCCTGTAGACCAGTCTGAGTCACGGGCAGGCAAATGAGGGCCAGCAGTACATATCTTCTTTTTCCTCTCTTTCCTCATTCCTCACATGCAAAACAGTCCCCCTCGCAGTCAGGGATCTCTTGCTTAGATTCAATACTTTGTACAAAAAGCACCAGAATGGACGTGTCAATTCATGGGAAGTTTCCTGGCATTGTGCTGGGCCGACTTCCAAACCCAAATGAGCGAATGAGGTAAAACTGCATTGGAGACTGTATGAAGGACAGGGAGTTGGTCATAGGGGGACCACAACTGGGCAGAGTCCAACTGTCTTCTGCTAAATCTTTCATGAATCAACAAATGATGCTACATCTCCATCAGGCTCTGGGCTTACTGAAGCTTCTCAGTCAGGGAAGTAAAGCCTTTAGATATGCTTGGCAGGACAGAGGGGGGCCCTAGGGACACTCTAAAGGCAGCCTTTTCCCTCTTTTACAGTTGTATCTAAAGACAAATGATTAATGTACTACTCCTCCTGACAAGGTTCGCTTAAAAACACATACTTCAGTGTGTGCAACTTAGGTTTTGGAGTGGCTGTTAAAGATTAGGCTCACTGTGGAGGCTTGGATGGGGAACTGGTGTTGGTGAATACTCTACACCTCCTGTGCCTTTTGGAGGGTCAGTTTGGACCTCCTCCCGTGGTGCTTTTGCAGCATGCTGTTGGCATGACACATGCCTGGCTGTTGCTCTCCCAGCCTGATCCCTGCTCCTTCAGGTAGGTCACCATTTCAGCTACCATTTTCTGTTGGGCAGATCAAACAGTATCCAGCTTTATCTGCTGTGCTTTATCTCCTGTCATGAAAATCAATTCTCCCATCCCCGTTTGAGATAGACTATTCCCTTGTGAAATGCCTCATGTCTTCCTCCCTCAAACTCATTTTAACTTGTTTATGGTTTGACCAGGTAGTTTGTTATATCGCTACATGTGGTTTATACAACTGGGCCTCTGAAGGGGAAAGAACCCTCCCAAACCTGCAGCTCACATACTTCTTACTCCACCTCCTCTTCCTTCTCTCCTCCCCGCCTCCCACACCGGAAAAAAAAAAAAAAATCAACTAATCAACGGTTGTATCTATTAAAATATTAGTCTGTGGGATACTACATGCAAGAGCAAATCCTACAGAAACCTCTTGCACCTGCAGGGGAAATGTTCCATATATGGATTGAGGCTGGCAGAGACTTGATTCGGAATAAAATTTAAATGATTCTAGTCGTTTTGCCACATCCTGTTTCTCTCATTTATGCATGCACTATTTTGATAACCAGCAAATAGTTCTCAGTTTGCTGGAGCTAAAGATAGCCTTGAATTGTAGCACCCTGCTCCTTTAGAAGTGCTCAGGCTCTCTCCCCCTGGGGCCAGCATGGGGTGAGACCAAGTTTCCTTTCTGGCATTTCTTTAGGTTTAGCATTATTTCATAACTGCTTTTGAAGTGTTTCAAAGTCACTCAAACAGGAGGAGCTGCAGAGTCTCAATTTCTGGTTACTCAAATGACCAGTGTCATCTCTCCCTTTGTTTCTTGTGATCCTTTGTTTTGTGTGAGATATGAAGTAGATGAAGAAAAGCAGTTGGTATGCTTCAATTTCCTGACTCTGCCTGGGGGCCTTCCCGTGTTAACTCTGTTTCTAGGATTAGGGCTTTTTTGGCATGTGAACCATTACCTAGATCCCTTGGCTGAAGCGTTGAGTTTACCTTAATCTGAGAATATGTGTTAATAGTGTAAATGCTTTGTATAGAGCTTTGACTGGGACTAGTGTTTTCCTAATGAAGAAAACATAACATCTCTCCTGTGAAGACAGGCTAAGAGAGTAGGACTTTTTCACTATTGAGAAGAGAAGGCTCCAAGAAGACCTTAAGCACCTTCCAGTGCCTAAAGAGGACTTACAAGAGGACTGGAGAGGGACTTTTTATGAGGGCATGTAATGATAGGTCAAGGGGGAATGGCTATAAACTGGAAGAGAGTAGAGTTAGATTGAATGAATTGGTAAAAAATCTTTACTGTGTGGGTGGTGAAGCGATGGAACAGGTTACCCAGGGGTGTTGTGGATGACCCATTCCTGGAAGTGTTTGAGGCCAAGCTGGATGGAGCTTTGAGCAACTTGGTCTAGTGGAAGGTGACTTTGCTCATGCAATGGGGTTGGAATGAGATAATCTTTCCAGTCCAAACCATTCTTTGATTCTATGAAATGAGGAGGAAGACTACAAATCCAGTTGAATAACTGTCAGG
The DNA here is from genome assembly GCF_009819655.1 of Sylvia atricapilla. NCBI lineage: Eukaryota > Metazoa > Chordata > Aves > Passeriformes > Sylviidae > Sylvia > Sylvia atricapilla. Next base: position 27,427,158 of record NC_089145.1, read on the forward strand.
GATTAAAGTGAAAAATTGGCTTAATAGTGCTCCACTGCTGGAAAATCCCAGTCTGGGCTCCAGAGCAGTTTGTGTGCACACTCAGATGCTTACCCGTGCTGTTGCATTCACCTGTAGTGAATACAGGCCTTCTCTTGAAGCTGAGATCTAGTTAAATTAATATTTTTTACTCTCAAGTTTGAAGAATGACTAGGCTGGGGTTGGAAACAACATATTTTGGAAACAAGTTCTTTCTGACATTTGATGCTTTCTAGGCTTTTCACATAATCTATGTTAAGATGACTCAGACTTTGGTCTATGCAGGCTTTTGTTCTTCCCAAGAGAAATGGAGAAGACGTATATTTTAACTAGATACTTACAGTATCTTACTTCAAAGGGCAAAATAATAAGCAGCCCCTGATACAGGAACTTCTTCATGCTTCTTTTTCTTGGTGTATCAGGAGATGCTAGCCATCCTAATGCACTACAGCTATTTAAATAGCACACCCAAATCCTTGGCAGTGCAGTGCCCGATAGCTGAACGCTGCAGCTCCCCTGCGGCAGCTGGGAGCCCAGCACTGGGCACATTTGCCATTACCACCAGTCATTTGCTATCTGTATATCTGATCTGGAGTGAGGATGAAGTCAGTGAGACTGTTCAGGTAAGCAAGTCCAGTATTTTAGGGTGCCTTGCTCTCATGGGCAATCCTGGAACTACTCAGCTAAGTAAGACTAAAGACATTCAGCTGTGTGTGTGGAGAGTTGTGTTCTTTCCATTAAACAAAACGTGACCTCTACAGGTTCTCCTTTTCTGGTGTAAACATGATGTCTACACCAACTGAGGAACCTCTGTACTAGTGCTGCTAATTCCAAATAAAGTAATAGTGACAGGACCCTTCCCTGGAACTTACTCTGTTAAATTCATAATGCAGCAGTGCAAGAAAATGAACTCATTGGACCAGATCCTTACAACTGTTGTAAATCTCGGTCACCTTATGGACTTTGCTGGAAGTGTTCCAGAGTACACAAGGAAATGAATGGGATCATTGTCCTCCTTTATTCGCTGTCAGGACCACCGCCACGTATATTTTATTTTACTTTTAGTATTTATGTGTGGCTGATGCTTCCTGTCCATGGCGGGGAAGTTGGAACTTAAGTGATCCTTAAGGTGCCTTCAAACCCAAACCATTCTATGATTCTACAAAATACTTGCTTGCCTATTTTTTCCTCAGTGGTGCTGCTGACATTCTGTGAACAGTTCTGCAGGGTCGAGATGCAGTTTGTTACCAAGTTTCAGCTTGTGTTTCCCATCCTTTCCCCTTTCTCCTCCTTCTCTGTTTTGTGGAGCAGATGGTACTGATTCCCATGGTGGCTCTTCATACAGCTGAAGCCTCTTCCCTAACGCCTCTACTGTACCATGGAAACTCCCTGTGGTATTTTTGGAGAAGAGCACACACAGTTAATTATTATTTTTTGTTTATGATCCTATTAGGATTATATTTCTTTTTGCTATGCTCTTTCTCTTCCCCTTCCAACCTGTCCCAAAGATCTGTGGTCTGAAATTCCCTGCAATCTGAGGAATATTGCTTTTCAATACTGTTGTAAGTTGCATTATTTTGCATTCCTACAGACATCTACCCACTCACCCAGCCCACTGCATGTTTACCTTTGTAAACATCCTCTCATGTTGATTGGACTTACATTTTTTCAAGCAGAAATGCTGAGTCTTTACATATAATGAAGGTCATTCTATTGCTTTCTGTTTCAATTAGGAGACTAGGTGCCACTAATTGCCATTTTTAATTAGTCCATTCTTTAGTGCCCCTTTTCTTATCCTTTGGGTGTCCCCCTGTCTTGTATTATACAAGAACCACAGGATGATTTTTAGAACATATCTGCCTCTCCCCTGGGCAACCAGTGTCTCCTGCCCACACCTGGCAGACCCCCTGTGATTTTTTTTTTTTTTAGTCCTCCAACTCTAGCACCACATCCATGTCTTCAGTACACTGCATTGCTCTCTCCTGACCTTTCTGATTCTTTTCAACTATATATTTTTCTCTTTGCAGTTAAGTTAGTGGCTTTATATAGGTGAAATCAAGAATAGAATTTCACCTCCTGTATCGGAATGCTTTATTTATTGTGCCAGCTTTTCTCCTAATTCAGCTTGCTGAGTTGCTCCAGCATTCTCCTGCCATAAATGTCTCTGTGCATTTTCACGTATCATATAACGATGCCTCTTCAACCCTGTGCATTGTACTGCTCAACTTTCCTCCAAACCATGCACAAAATCCACTCCTTTTAGGCTGGCCTTCCTTTGCTGTTCTGCACGCCAGGGTTTTATGCCACATATGAAGCCAAATCCTAATGCCACTGAAGTAATTTGAAATGTTGCCATTTGCTTCACTGAGATGAAGACTGAGTTCACTGTCTGCAGATTTAAATATTATGAATGGGGGGAAGTGGGGAGTGAAATGACAGGAGAAAAAGAATCATTAAGTTCATTACGCCTGCTGAACAGATCCTGTAAGCTCATGCTGTTGAGGCATGTGCCCTCTCATGCTGCTGGTTTTTGTCACCTTTGCTGTGCTATGCTTAATTTAGATTGTAAATTCCTCACATTAGACTCTTTCTGTTTCATTTGTCCTTAATGTGGCATGCCCACCTATAGAATTGTGCAAATGTAGTAACTCAAGGAGAAGATGTAGTCTTCTGAAAATTTTACCCAGTTTAAGCAGTTTTTAAAAAATAATAATAAATAAGTAAATTACCCTTTCATAGTACCAAACAGGAAATCCCTGGGCAGTGGTCAGGATCTCAGTGGAAAGTCTAGCTTCACTGTGTGACGGTATAATGACCACAGTAAGGTACAGAACAGAAGCCTGTGAAGGAACATTTTGTTCATCACCTTTGTATCTGTGCCAGACTGAGGGATACAAATCCTTAAAATTCTTTGTATGGGCAGTTTTCCTTTGAAAATATGCACACAAGACTAACCTCAGTATGGCCTCCAGCAAGTGTTCACCGTGGTTCTGTGTTATTTCAGAGGACAAACACTGATTCTGCTTTTTCTTACAGTACTATGCACAGTTTCCTATATCCTCTCTCAGGTGAATCCTTAAAGGCCTGAGCCATCCCAGTGACATAATGCTTTAGAGTAGCTGTGGTTTTGTGGAGAGCAGTGGGTTTGGCTCAGGCAGTCCTAATGATGTACTGAGTGGTGGTTATGGCTGAAATGAAAGAGGCAAGAATTGCTCTGTACAGCCAGAGCTCAGAGTGGAGGTGGGGGAGAAGAGCAGGATGTTTCTGGGGAGCTGCGTGATTCTGCTGTTCACCCCCTTGTTCATTAGTAAGTGGCCTATGCCCTTTGTGGGCTACAGAGCAATGTATTCCAGTTACATCAAACTCTGATACTGCCTGATAGCAATGGCACAATGGATTCTACTTTATTTTGCAGCTATCACAAGCTAATTTCATTCTTGCTGAAGTCACTGGCTAAACAATGCCAACATTCCTCTCTGATACATGTGAGATTACTTTTTCCTCCCTTCTTTTTCTGCTTAAGGTTCATTTTAAAACACCAAAGACCTGATTCTTCCGTTGTTCCTGGATTTCACTGGTTTAATTCGTACAACTTGCACAGTTCTCTTGGTTTAGAGAGGTGATAAAAGAAAACCGGAGTCTCTTTCATGTTATGTGACAAGCCAGTGGTGGCATGGTGCAGTGGGATAGAGCTGCTTCAGCTAGCAGTGAAGGTCTGTCTGTCTTGCTGCATCTGTTGCTTTGATATTTGAACAGGACTCTTCTGAGACAGTCTCTGTCGCTCCTTAATTAGCCTGTCACTCCAGGGAGGAAAGAAAAAGCCTCAACAAAAAAGGCTGAGACAGGAATCTAATGTGGCTTTACTGAATGACAGGACACAGCACAAGGCTGACCAAAGAAATATGTATTTAAACAAATTACTTCCCATTTACACATCAGCCCTTGAGTGAGTGTCTTGCATAATCTAAGATGGAATGTTGGGGAGCAGTTTCCAGCAGTACATCTCTTGTAAGCACAAAGGTACTCATGAGAATGGTGAGGAAGGCAAGTCAGGGATCTCCAGCTGGAAGACCCTGTGCCAGAGGCTGTCCTGAGGGATACTGGTGAAAGCACTAGATTGGGAATTTCTGTCTCCATGTGATGGGCTCATGGTGAGTAACCTGAGAAATAGCTTCATTGTCCCTAGGATTTGTACTGGAAAAAAAAATGTATCACAGGAGCAAGTAAAAATTTTCAACCAGGCTGGAATTCCTGCTGTGTGAGAGACCAGAGGTTAGTGAGAGCCAGTCACAAGCTCCAGAGCATGTTTGAGCCAAGGATAAGAATGGCCATTGAGGGAATTAAAGCAAATGCAAAACACGGGCTTGGTTATTGTTTCAGTCATTTCTGAACAATGAGTGGTCCATCCATTTAATACTTATGAACAGGTGTTGCTTTTTTTGCAAGAGGCAAGAGTTCAAGTTCTCAAGTGTATAGCTCAATTAGAGTGCTCTCACCTAGTATTTTTAGCTAATACAACAAGCGTAACTCATATTCTGCAAAGGAAGTGCTGAAGTCTTAAGACGTACCTTGATTTTCTTCCTAAGGTCAGCTGCCACTTTTAACTTCTCCACAACGCTGTTTTTCCTGCGAGAAAAGATACTTAACAGTTACACAGGGTGAAATCTCTTTTTGTTTTGTTCCTGTAACATGGTCTTTTCTCCAAACAATATTTAACCAGGGAGTTCATCTTTGGCATAACTTTTACTTCAGTGGAACTACATCGGAAACAAATTTTGCCTCTGGAAACCAAGCAATGGATCAAAGATTTATCATTAGAATATCTGGTACTCTGTGGCCCTGTAAATGCTTTCCACATCAGAGGCAAGGCCTTCTTTAGGACAAATGTGATAACACACTTTACTACAGGCTTGTTGTAGCCATGTAAGCTTGTTTCTTTCCACATTTAAATAGATTTGGCTAAAGTTAGTTGCTGGATTTATAGATCTGTTGAGTTAGGTCTTCTTCCTGATGAGCTTGTCAAATATTGTCATCAGGAATGGAAGTTTTCCCACAGGCTACCCTGCTAATCTGTACCATTGCTAGGCCTTGAATATGTGAGCTAACTGGATTATTCTTATTATTTCAGCTAGAAAATAAATTGGTAAGCGGTTGATTTAAGGTAAATCAATATATTACTTATCTAAAGCAAAATAAAGTCATATAGAAAGACACTGAGTTAAACATGTACATGTTTTAACCAAAGCGGTTAGTCCAGAAATAGACACCTTTTGATGAGTGATGTTGCAATTATAAGCAACTTGTGACTTCCTTGCTTCCAGAAATTACTGCTGCCACAGCCTCTGAGCAGAGCAGTTTGTGTGCTTTCATTTCAGGTGGCATCAATCGGTTTAGTTCTGGCCACCAGTTTAAACTATTTAACCTAACCCACTTTCTTTTGCTTGATGAAAATTGGAAACCTCCTTCAACAAAACTGGGTCAGTAACCTCTGGTGTGGTGGTACCATCAGCATCGCAGCAGATGCTAGATGAGAACTTTTATGCCCAGCAAAAATTGGTACAATCTCTTTAGGTGACTTGCTCTTCAGAATAGTTTTTGGCCCATGTGGTCCTGAAGAGATAGGCTACTGTAGTACAGGTGCTGATGGTATTGTAATCTGACTGCTATTGATGGGATTTTGATTCCCAAGATACTGTGTGAGGATGCAAGTGTCATTAAATTCTCTCAGGTTATTTCTTTGTGGTTTTCTCTCCTCCTCTTTGTTTAAAAATGTGGCTGAAAAACTTGAGTTTTTTTAGTTTTCACTACCGATTTAAATGGCTCAGAACTGGGGCTTTTCATGATTCACAAGGATGCTATTACTTGCCAGTAACTTTTTTGTTAATGGAACATCATAGTTAATGATGAACCACATAGAGAAAAATAGGATGTTTGAGGTGTTTGTTGACCTTCACCACTTGATGGTACTTTGGCATCTAAAAGATAAAGCACAGCTCTGGGTTCGCTTCTCCCTTGTCTCATCAGTATAAAGAGCAAAAGTTAGGTACACTAGGCAAAAGCAGTTGTGCAAATTCTCATTTTTGTACTGTACATCAGGGAGCCTGAGGTAGGAATAGCAAAATAAGTTCCGACTTAATAAGGAGAAAATTGAGTCTTTACTAGAATTGAACCATCTTGAATGACAAATTTCTGAAAAGTGAAAGTTACTTCCTCTATCACTTTTACATTCCTGCTTGCAAAAAGGAGTAGAATAGCCAAAATACAGTGAAAGTGCTCTTGTGGGATAGTGAGCCTGCAGGAAAGGCAGACATTTCTGCTCTTCCAGAGCAGGGCTGTGCTCAAGTGGAATCTTTGCTCAAACTAGGCAGTGCCAGACCAGGCAGTTTGTGTCCAAATCACAACTGAAATGATTTGCTAGTGAGATTCCAAGGTGGCTGGCTAGAGAGCTGTAATAAAATCTCCCAAAGCAGTAAGTCAGACCTGAAACAATTAGCCAGTTTTGTGTGCCTGCCCCAAATTGCTGATGTTTGAGAGGAGGCAGTTATTTTGGTTCACAGAGTTATCTATAGGCTAAAAAATTAGTTATGAATTTCCTATATAGGGTTCATTCAAGTACAAGTATATGTACATTATGAAATATTTATAAGGGTAGTTACAACATGGAAATATGTTGTCTGTTTCTGGCTGTACAAGTTTTGGAGGAAGAAGATGGAAAAATACTCTGAACTGGAGGCATTAAAAGAGACTGCTAGCATGAAATTCAGTCAGAAGACTCAGGAATTAGATTTGTCTTCTAGTTGTTTCAATTTTTTTCCTCATCTCTTTATATGAAAGTTGTGAAAAATGGCACTATCCAGATTTAAGCAAGTAATTGTCAACTGCACTGTACACAAATAGAGATGCATTAGCTTTTCTTTTCCTAGTGTCTTCTGTCCAGTGTCCTCCAGTATGACTTCTGTCAACAGGAGGTTAAAAACCTTTTGATAGGAATGTGAACTTGGAAGTTCATTGTATTCCTATTACTGGAAGCTTTGTTACAAGAGATTTCCACCCTTCCCACTGTAGAGAGGTTTTTCTTGTGGATGGAACAGAAGGCGAGTCCTTTTCCCAGGAGAGCTCACAGCCTAGCATGAGTATTACAAAATCACCACACAGCTCCTCTTCCTTCTTCCTACAGGAATAAGTTTGTCTTTTGTTTTCATCAGGTCAAATTCACTGATGAGTTTTAGTGGAGTGTGGTCTGCCCCTGGTGTCCATTTTACTCATATGATAATTTCTACAGGATATCAAGCAATCATCATCTGTCAGGACCTCCACCTCAGAGGTGATTTGGGCATCTGCACAGTGTTCCATTAGCATCAAGTGTGGGCTTTGATTCAACAGTGACTCAGAACTGAGGGCAGAATGTTGCTTCATGAAATACCAGCTACGTGCTCTGTACCGCCTCAGATTTTTTATAAATTGCAGAGCATCCCAAGAGATTCTGATTTATTTCTTGAGTCAACAGGGCTTTGGTAGTTAGGGGTTGTTCTGAAATCCTTCTGCTGGTGATGTACTTGAGACATCACCAAGTACTTCATGTACAAGTACTTGGTGGTTGTACTGGATGCAGTGTGAGCTTATCCAGAAGCAGCAAAATTTCTGTCTGTTTGTTTGTTTTAACACATAACAGAAGATTGTTGAGGCTACCAAGAGCATTGGAGAGGCATATTTATTTATTTATAGACACACTGTTTACATATCATAGCTTGATGAAAAGCTGAAGTCATTACACTTGAACTGAACATGTGACTCTGTAGTTATCTGCATCACACTGCATGGCTGTAGTCCAAGGCAATATATGCACATTATGTGTATTCTGAGCTGCAGTTGTGCAGCTGAAGCAGTTGTTCCTTCAGCTTGCCTTTGCTTCTCTGCTGAAAGTTAACATCCCCTTGGTGTGTCACCTAAGCTCCTTTTAGATATCTCTTTCGAAAGTAATTTGGATTAGCATCAACAAATCATTTAGGCAGTAGGTCTCTTCACTTGAGTTTGTCTCAACTGATGGTTAGGGAATGCTTGCACAAGCCCCTTGGCCAGTGACAGGAGTGATAACTTCTGGCGAAGGCGTTGGGAGTGAAGTGAGAAGTGGCAGACTCCATGTAACTTGGTGGCACTTAGAGGACATGTGACAAAATAATTTCCTTTCATAGTTTTTTATATAAGCCTTGTTTTGCCTAGGTAGCTTCCACTGGCAGCAACATTAATTTAAATGGAACACAATGTTAATAAATTTTTCTTTCTGAATCACCACCAGGATTTAGTATAATGGGGTTCTGTAGTGTGCAAAGGTGTAAAGAGGGGGTAAAAAGCCACAGCACAGGACGAGTTGAGCTCCATCATATTCTGCTATGGTGCATCCAATGTGAGCAATATCACAAGGATTATGCCTGTTTCTTATGAATGGTTCTTTTTGAAAGAGAGAGACTTTTTTTCTGATATGTTGACAAATGCACGAGAGTAATTGTTCTTCCTGTTGGCAGGGTTGTGCAGACTATCCAATTTGAAAGAATTTCTGTTCTGTCTCTCAGGTGATGCTCCCACTGAACACTGCCTCTTTCTTCTTTAGAACCTCTACTGCTGCACCTTCACAATATCATCTAGGTGAATAGGGAATCACATCTGGGCTTCTGTCAAGGGTAGTCTCTTAATGAGAGATCCAGCCATGTTTTTTGCTGTGTTTTCTCTTGGAAGTAGGTTAATGTTTTGCTGGCATGCAGAGATAAACTGGACAGAGTTGATGGATAGAAGGATGTATGGTTGGTAGTGCAGGGTGAGAGAAGAGGGGTAGAGGAACTGCGCTGCAAGAAAAAATAGCAGGAAAGTTGAACTTTTGTGGTCTCATGGGAGGCCCAATGTAGTGGGCACAGTAACACTGACTGATGTTCTTGGGAAGATTGTCTTGTCCTCTTCAGTGTCTATATGATCACACTTGTTTTGCAGCATGGATGGCAGAAACTTTGAAGGGGCTAACAGAGCAAAATGAGGCTGAGTTAACAAGTTAATGACTTCTGAGAGTGAGGGTGAAGGTCCTTGAGATACATTGAAACAACGGAGACAATTCCTAAAACCTCCTTGCTTCCATCTCTTTCAAAATATGAAAAAAAAAAATGTACTGGATCAGGGCAGGATATGGAGGACTTGCTGACTGATGGTGTAGGTCTGGAATTGGTTTTAGCCAGTCTTGTCTGCCAGCAGTTCCTGACTATATGTTCTAGATGTGAAGTGATTAAGGCAAGAGAACCCATTGAGTTTAAAACATTTTGCTTTGTTTTTACATTTTACATTTTTTTACATTTAGTGATTGTATGAGAGCTTGTGTGGCATTAGGGGGAGGACAGATGTGATGGGAACAGCAGGAGGAGAAGGGTAGAGGACATTTATTTTAAGGTCAGTGCAAGCTACTGCTGTTTTTAACTGCTTGTGGGACTGTGGCACAGAAGGCACAGAATGGCCATGTAGTAGGCAAGGAAGCAGATAATGCATGTCTGGCTGATTAAAATAGTGCAGGTGTTGAAGGTAATGTTGCAGGTCCTGTGCTTGGAGGCAGTTCACGTCGTCCCCATGCCTTTAGCTCCTCTATCAGCAGAAGAGCAGATAAATCCCTCAAGGGGCTCCTGTGGGGTATAATTCAGTAAAGCCCTCAGGAGGAGACGTTTCATAGAGATAGGTAGTGTTTGTAGATTGAAACCAGATGCCTGTGTTGACCAAGAAAGTTTGTAGCATTTACATTTGGCTGGAAGTGAGCAAGTTTCTCTGGCCTGGTGCAGACCTTTCTTCAGAAATTGGGACTGCCACTTTGTAATGCCGAGTTTGTGCTGCACATTTTGGTCTGCAGCCTTCTGTGATGAAAAATAGGACTCAGCAGCCTTCAGTGTTGCATATTTGTCCTTATGTGTGTGGCAGAGTGTTCACTTTCACTGAGACTCTACCCTTAAGTAGGTTATATCAGGTAACACCTGCGGGATAGGGAGATGGTACAAAGCAATTGATCTAGCTGCCCTCAGCTAGGAGAACGAGGGCAGGATGTTGTCTGAAATGTCTCAGTAGTAACACTGACTACTGTTGGCTTCTTTTTGGTGTACACCCCTAAGCCCTGTGTAGTCTCCAGACCCTCCAGAAGGGGAAGAACAAGCCACAGTGACAGCAGGAAAAATGTACTGATAATGTTGAGGGGCACGAAGACGTGGTGCTTAATTTTATTTCAAATGGGGACTATTGTAACATTAATGAAAGTGCACAGAGGTCTGGAGAAGGGGCATACTTGCTCCTCTCTTGCTTCCTTGTAGCTCTGCTAAGCAGACATTTCTGCTTACTCCTGGTTTTCCCCACTGAAAGTTCCCATGTGCAATGATTTTGTTTAGGTCAGTTTCTGTTAAAGAGGGCAATGAGAGACCATTATGATCTCCAGAATGTGCTAGGTTTAAAGAAAAAAGCTGAGGTCTTGGTTTTACAATGAGTGACTCTTCAGTTTGTTTCTGTGTATTTCCAGTGCTACTAATCCGTTACGTGCTGTTTTACTATTTTAATATATTCTCAAGTCAAAAACTAGGCTTGCACATAATGTTGACTGTCATAGAATCATATAGGTTGGAAAAAGCCATTGAGATCATTGAGTCCAACTATTAACCCAGCACCTGAATTCTACATCTAAATGTCTTTTAAATACCTCCAAGGATGGTGACTCAACTGCTTTTCTGGTCAGTCTGTTCCAGTGCTTGATAACCCTTTTGGTGAAAAACTTTTTTCCAAATATCCAACCTAGACCTGTCTTGGTCCAACTTGAAGCCATTTCCTCTCTTCCTGCTCCTTGTTAATTGGGTAAAGAAACCCATACCATAAACTGGCTTCCTCAAGGAAGTCACATTGTCTCTTTTTATCTACCAGACATGTAAATAATGTACTTTTACCTTCTCCCTTGGTCAAATAGACAGGCCATAACAAATTTTAAGCATGAAAGTTTTGTTACTTTGCAAAACTGTCCTGCTCAGTAGTGTAATTTGAGTGAGCCCTAGCTTTCTGGCTGCAACTCTTTTGTTCCAGAGATGTTCCCTTATTTCAGCATTACACATGTGTGAGTGGAGTGGATGTCAAATACCACTAATACTGTAGTATTTGGTGTACTTCCGTTTCTGGCTGTTCCTTATCGCTACAGTTTAGCACTTTTTCTTTAATATTCTGATTCTTATAAGAACGTATGGGAACAGTGGGCAAGAAGGGAACATACAGAAGTTCTCCCAGGAGGAGATGTGATGAGCTGTGGGGGCACCCTGCATGAGATGCCTGCCTGGGGCTCTGACAGCCTTGCCAGGCTTCTCAGCAACACCTGCCTGGCTCCCTGCTTTAGTAGGAATGGCGAGCAGCTGGTCAGCACTTCCAGACCAGGTTTTCCACATAACAAAGCCTGTGGTGCTTCTGGGTTGGCTTCCTCTCAGGTTCTCATCTGATTTAAGTCAAAAAAAGGATGTAAAGATAGAATGATTTCTGATGAAAAAAATGGAAAGCATGAAAATAAACCTACATGATATTGCTTTGACTAAAATCAGAATACGGCAAGAGGAAAGGAATTACTACTTCTAGACAATCAAAAGACATTTATCAAAAGGTAGTGCTGTGTATCTACCTGGCAGGAACACACAAGTTTATTTTTTGTCCTGGGAAGCTGTTTCTGGATCTTTGAAACATTACCCTTGCTACTGCAAGTTTGAAGAGTTTGCTGAGTATCAGAGTGTTGAACAATTCACTTTCCTGCATTTTTGTCTCCTTCCTTCTTCTGCTCCCCAAGGAAGACATCTTTTCAAGCTCCTGCCCCCTCCCAAAATACTGTAGTAACCCACCAGCTTTGCCAGAAGATGCTTAGCACATTAGCGGGTTTAAGTTTCATAGTTGCAATCATTCAGAAGGCCAAAGAGCTGCATAGATTTCATTCCAGTATCCTGTCCAGCTTTTGGACAACACTTGGTGGGCAGAGTTACAAATGAAGCCTGTGGTACAGATGAAATATGAGTTGCTGCTCTGCTCGCAGAAGCAAGTTGTGTATGTGTGGATGTGGCAGAGGGAGGAGGGTTATGAGATCAGCTGGATGTCTGTAGTGAGAGAAGTGTGAATGGCAGGGCTAAGTTTTCCGTTACATACTGTCCAAATAAAAATGGTTGTATTTTTGAGGTTATCTATTCTAGAGTGAAAACAAAAAAAACAAAAAAAAAAAAAAAACAAAAAAAAAAAAAAAAAGGTCAGCACTGCCCTATCCAGCATTCTCTTTAAGTAAGCTGTGTTTTTGCCCTGTTGTTTTGGCTGTCCTGGATGATTCCTGTAATTCTCTAAATTACTTCCGTAATTGCTTGTATGCCAGATTCTGCTCACAGCTACAGGAGCATGACATCAGGAACTATTCTTCCCATGTTAATAGAGTGGTGCTAATTTTTTTCTTCTTAATGTGGTGCAACTGAGAGCACCTCTTGGTCCCTTCTGTATTAACACCTGTTAGCAAGAACTGAGAAGTCCCCACTCTGCTGAATGGAGACAGAGAGTGGCTTATCTTTCTTGCAGATGTTACTGTCTTTTTGTCTGCTTGGTGTGAGGAGGCATGATGGAGCATAGGATTGTATCGTATATTTTCCATTCCTCTTCCTGCTGGTTTGGGGCAGCAAAAAATGAGAGGAGATTAGGGACCCATTGGCAAAGTGAGTGGGAGGATGCTTAATAAGCTCCTATTTTCTTGAGCATGGGATCTGACTTTTAGGCAGTGGCTGCAGGCAGGGCTGCAAGTGGGATATATGCAGAGAGAATGCATAAACCTACTTTCTTTACCCAAAATTACAATACTGCCAGCTTTTGGTGTGCAAAAGCTGCTTTCAGGTTCTGCTGACTGCCTGCCAAGTTCAGGCTCAGCCCCACTCTCATGTCCCCTTGCAGCAGGCTGCCTCAGGAGCTGACCTCCAATAACAGAGGGCTGATGGTCACACAGCTGAAGGACAGGACCTCACTTCTTTAGAGCCAGTAACCTAGTCCCAAGTTACTTCCAGCCTGGGAGCTCCTCCCTTGAGCAGGGCAAACTGAACTTTTACCTCAATGCAAAACAGTCCCTTCCAGTTCCCTTTGCCTTTTTAGCTCTACAGGAGCTTCTCTCACAAAGGTGAGATACTGCTGATTGTTTCCTGTACTGCTGCAGGGCCACATGATTTCTGCTCAGTTTTGTTCTTGCCCCATTCTGGGCCGAGGTGTACTCAGCAACAGCTCTGAGCATTTCCCACAGAGGTTAAACACTATCAACTGGCTGGTCAGAGGCGTCCTGCTTTGTGTCAAGTAGGTGCTACTGTATTGCCTTACCAACATTGCACAATAATGAGGTCTGAATCCATTAGGGAACACTGCTTGAGTGCTGCCCTGCAACGTAGCCTGTCACTACAGGGCTGTAAATACCTTTAATAACTGTTTGCATTGGTATTTCCTTGCTACAGTGCAGAACCACCCTGTAGCTCACTGGAAGTGTATCTGACCATGCTGCAGTCTGGAGGCCTTCACCAGAAGCACACAGACTTGAGTGCAGCTGAGTGCAAGTTGTGTGGCAACATCCTACTAGGGCTGATCTTCAGTGTTATTCGGATTTTTTAAAAAATATTTGCTCATTATTTGGAGATACAGTGTGCTGGAGTGATTGGACATTCTCTCTGGAGGAAGCAAGGGCTCCATCAGTAGTATCTACAGGGAGGAGGAGGGTTCACCTAGAATGACCAAAGGAAAAAGTGCTAATGTTTGTCTGCCTTTTTGCCTACCCCTTCATTGTCCAGGAACCAAGTGACACTGTTGTTTATACCAGGTTGTTATAGTTACTATTGTATTAAAAGAAAAATCGAGAAGGAACATTCAGATTTTGCAGAATTGATAGGTTACTCCACTCTTTTTGGGTCAAGAATGTGTCTAAAGCAATGTACTGTCTCTTAAAAACAGACAGAAGAAGCAAAACCGCCACATAACTCCAAGTCTTTATTTCAGTATTTCCCCAATATTGCATAACTCTACAAATGCAAGTGGCATGTTTTATACAGGTGTAGAGTTGTGCCTCACTGCTTCCTGTATTTCAAACCATGCTATCTGATTGGAATGGGAGCACAGGTATTGCATGCCTTGGTAACCCAGCATTATGCATTCACTGAATCTCCAACCCCTTTGCTTTTCTTTGTCCTGAGCTGGCATTCATCTCCATCCACTGTTCTCGTCTCCTGCTGCTTATACACATGGTACAGTCATGCACTGAGCTGAGCTCCTGCTCATGCCAAATCCACCATGCTGTAGAAGGAGGATGTTACAGTGCTGGAACCAATTGCAGCATAAAAAAGCCAAGAAATACATGAAAAAGAACTGTATTTAAATCATCACATCAAATAAAAGAAAAACCCAAATAAATGTGAAGAGAACATGAAATTTTATCTTTGATGTTCTGTGCTGGGAAGGTTTCAATCTCTTTTTAAAGCTCCTCCTCCACCCTCTTGCTTCTTATGGGATTCTATCCAATATTCCAATGTTCATGTAATGCCTTGACTTTGCTATCATTCTTCTTGGGATAATTATAGGTTAGTATAATGTACCTATTGTTCTGTTCCACAAAGCAGCACTGTCATACGGATGGCAGGGGTGAGATGGGGGGGATCTTTGTGTGTTCTCCTGCATCCACATTGTGTCTTTAATTAGTGTTCTTCCTTGCCTTTTCTTTTTTTTTATTTTGAAATTTTTCCTTCCCATGGTACATGCTGAGTACTTCCTCTTCTCAGACTATTGGTCTCTTTTTCCAGTTACACTGGTGCCCTGTTTTATTGGTTTTGGCTGAGTTCATTCCCATCATAGCAGGTTTGCCTATCAGATGAAAATAATGTGAAAACCAAGTAATGAGTTACTGGTGTTTACAGAGAAAGCAGATAAATTATTCTTTCCTAAATCATATTTGTTGGGTCTCTTTTGTTGTCTTGTATGTTTTTTCCTAAATTCAGAGAGAAGAAGAAACCTACCCTGTGCCCAAGGGCTCCACTCTGCATTTGGGCCCTGCTGCACAAGGCACTGCATAAACATGTACTGACATGGTCCCTGACTGGAGTGCTCACGTGTTTTTCTGTAACAGGATTCGTCTTTGCCCTCCAGGTGCAGGTGTGGGAGACTGCTGTTGAGTGTTGTACAGTGCTTTTGGTGCTGGGTCTTCCCTGGTGTTGGCTAGACAAGGTGCTGAGGATATTATTGGGTGCTTGAGAAGTATTAAGGAGAGGCTGAAGAGCCCAATTAATCTCGGTTGTTGTACCCAGGAGATGGATGTTGGCTCCTAGTTGGTGGAGAAGCTGTGTCAATTGCTTGCTTTCTATTGTTGCCACCTCCAAAATAAATAATATTCAGAGCTGATGATGTATTTTAACCTGCAGGTTCATCTTGATTAGATGCTGTGTATTTTGCTGTAAATGACTTCTTCCTTTTGAGTCAACTAAATGCTCTGGGTGGATGGTTCCTGACTAGCCCATCAATGTATAGCAGTAATGGGCTGGGTTTTTTCTTTTTTCAGGACTTCACACAACTTCCTTTTCTTTGGGTACCAGAGAGATGGTTTACCAGAATGATGACACGGGAAACCTCCAAATGATTGTGTCTTTGAAACCTATTGTTATAAAGGAGAGGATTACAGATTTTGGAAAATTTTGGATTAAAATCTCTCTGCTAACAATGAGTTTGCCTTGATGCATGCAGCTTCCCTTCTGTAAATGGACACAAGTGTGTTCTGTGGTCAGAACTTGGTCTCCTCTGTGGCAGTTCCTGAGTTTCCTCTTGCTCCCGATGCACAAAGCCAAAACACTTGGTTTCAACTTGAATGTTTCTTTTAAAATGCCTTACATGAATCTTAGAAAGATCTGAAGGCTCATCCAACTTTGTCATTGCTAAGTTCTGTGACAGGGATTGACTTCAGCTGTAAAGTGTTTAAAATCATCAGTGTCTGTACACCTTCCAATATTTGCAAGTCTGAAAAAGCATGCTGTCCCTCTGTGGGTGTGTGGAATGGAGTAAAACAGACTTAGTGGATGGAAGTGGACTTCTGGAGAATATGATCTTTCTACAAGAAAAATTAACCTCTTTCATAATGATAATTTGTAGAATTTTGTCTCCAAAACAAAAGAACCAACACAGATGTACAATTTGGCAAGCAACAAATGTTAAGCAGCCAGCCTCTTTCTCTCTGGTGTAACTCCATGGATTTCAAGGGAATTACACCAGTGGCAGCGAATCTGGCCTAAAATGCCTTTGACTAATATTTGTTGGTTTCTGTCTGGTGTCCTGAGTAATGCCAAATCAGATTTGACATTTTAGAAATGGATGAACTCTTGTGTGTTCCATGCTGCAGGGTGAGAAACAGCCCCTGGTAGGAGCACACATGCATCCGCACACACATATTGAGTGCTTTCTGGGGATGTTCCCAGAACCAAGGCGCTTGCCAGGTGTGATTGTAAGCCAGCTCTGGCTGTGTTGTGTGTGCTGGAGAAGCACAGGGATGTTCCTCACAACTGCTGTTTGCCTTGTGCTTGCTTATTGTATTTCCCCTTTGTATCCTGAAGTGGAAACCACAGGTTCATCCCAGTCAGATCCTGTAAATGTTTGCCCCTGTTGGACCAGACCCAGAAAAATTCCTCCTGCTGGCTTCAGTGTATTTACATACCACAGGTCATTACAAGGTGATGCTCACCTTTGTAATGTCAAAGCAGAGATATCTGTTCATTTTTCTTTTTTCTCCAATATTTCTTCTATTTTCTAGGTTACTTTTTTTATGAGATAAGAAAGCAAAAGGAGTCATCCCCATGGGTCCTGACATCTGCTACAGTCATTTTTACAGACTCAAAGGAGATTTAGGGAAAGAGAGGAAACAGTCTGGCTGCAGTCTCTTATTGTTTCTCTTTTGTAGGCCCCCACCCTGCACCCTCCTGGGCCTGCAATCCACTAACTAGCTCCTCCTGACTCCAGCTGTCATTTTTCCTTTTTATCTATTCCTCTCTCAAAGAACCAAATGTCATCTCTTGTGGTTCCCTTAGCTGGGGTCAGAGACTCCTTTATATGCATTACGCTGATCAAGGATTTTTAACTGGGAATGAGAGCAGTAATCAACTGCATGGTTGGGGAAGGGGAGAGATTAAATCTGAGAATTGCCGGTGATTGCCCCACGTGAAGAACAGCAAACAGCTAGCACAACACATGCTATCATTATGCCCTTATGATTATTTTATTCCCTCAGTGACAGTAAAATGCTATCTACAGCAGAAAGGTAGGACAAAGTCCACCCTTGTTTAGTCCTATGGTATTCAATGGATTTTTTGTGGGGTAGAATTGGGAACAATTAGATTTACTATTTGTAGTGACTCATATTTTCAGGCCCCTCTACCTGAGAGATTTCAAGAAAGGGAGAAGGGAAATCAAAGGTATGCTTGTGGTCTCAACTGAGAGGCCATTTTTGTTCAGAAAAGAACAGCCATTTTTATATCCAGTCTTGACTCTTCAGGTGTGGGGAAGTCATGGGAGGGTGTCATGGGTTGGAAATTCTTCTGTGTCCTGACACTTCAGCTTTGTCAGCAAGTTTTAGGGCGTGATGGCTGAATAAAAGCTGGGTGAAAAAAACACAGGAAGGGCTCCTGGTGTTCAAGCTCTGCCCATGATTTATTTTTCTGGTTTGTTCAACACAGAACCAAGCTCCAGCGACCGCAACAGATTGCAAAATTTAAGTTTCAGTCTGTGAAGATGTAAGTTACAGGATGAGAATTACCTTTGGATTGATTAATTACTTTAATTTTAGTAGTCTAAACTGTGTCCTTTAGTACACCCTTTTAACAGTCTTGTCGGTCCTTCTAAAATGTCCTCTGTTGTTACAGAGCTATAGGAAGAATAGTACAAAGTGTCCTGATTCTCCTTTTGCACTGATGTAAGTCAAGAGTGCTCTGAAGTACGCAGGAACTGGTTCAGTCCTCTTCTAGGAGAGCATTTTTTCATAAGAGAAAAACTCTAAGTTAGACAAAGACTGTAGTTAGAGTTGGTTTATTTGAGGGAGACCTTCCTGGTGGAAAAAGGGGTTTCCCTCGACTCAAATTGCCAGTTTTTCCTAAGATGTGTGCTAGTGTCTAACATACTAGTATTATTCCGGTTTTATTTTTGAGGCATTTGACAGTGATTTTGTTAATGCTTTCAAAATATGTTGCTTTCTTAGCAACTCCAACTTCTAGAAGCTGGGGACTACATGAAATTTCCAGTTTTATTGCTAAAATTTCTGTCTCTTCTGGCTCTAGAAATATTTACAACTGAAATAATCTACCAGCTCTGAAACAGGACCCAGCTCATGATTTTTTGAGTGGTTTGATTTGGAAATATTGTAAATATTTCCCTGCCTTGACAGACGAAAATATGAAAATAACCTGAAGGTTATTTAACGGAAGGTGTCCCTGCCCATGGCTAGGAATTGGAACTAGATTATCTTTAAGGTCCCTTCCAACAGAAATCATTCTGTGATTCTGTTAAATTCCAGGTATGAGTTGTAGCTGGAATATAAGAAGAAAGGTGGGAATATCAGGATAAAAAAAGGCTTATTTCCCATAGGTCAGGGGCTAAGTGGCTTGACCTTGGACTTAGTCTCTTTCCTGCCTACTTTTCCAGTTAAAACAGATGTGCCTGAATCTCAAGTTTAAGATGGAACCTATTGGTAAAGATCCAATCAAATACTGCGTTGTAAAGCTTCCAAATCTGGGCAGGTGTGGAATTGTATCTGACCTGGCTTTTCCTTCTTCCCTCTACCATGATGGTTCAGCTTTATCATTTGGGATTGGCCTTTATTTTTATATATATATATATATATATATATATATATATATAAAATTATTATTTTTTATTTATTTATTTTTTAGAGTCTGATCATCCCTTGTATGCACTGTGATATGAAGAGAAGTATGGATAGAAGAAGACCACAGAGACCACAGTCCTAGGGATACTTTGTCATCTACTGTCTTCTTGGTCTCCTTCTTTGGCTCTTCTCTGTAGCATGAGATGTGGATCATCTCCTGACATGATCTAAGCACATTTGCCTCACAAATTCCTTGGTATTTTGCATGCCCTAGAACACTGGTGATGCCAGTTTTATCTTTCTTATGCAGGTTATAGCACTTGAGGGTTCTGGTAATTTATTTATTTTTTTACTATAGATCTTAAGTATTTTTAGAATACTGGGAATTTGTACCCTGGTTTTGTGAACCTTTGTGTGCTAAATGCCTTGTACATTATTTTGTGGGGTTGATAGAGACTGGGCTCCATTTCTCAGTTTGTAATTTCCAGTCCTTTGTTGTTCAAAGACACACAGTCCCTGCTGTGTGCTGTTCCATTTACTGCTCCCTTTTCAGTCTTTTCTTGCCATCTTTCCTTACTTATTCAAATGTGTCATTCCCAATGGTATTGCTGTTTTGTTCAGTGGGAGCCATGATTAAAAGTTTCCCCACTGGACTGATTTGATTTGATACCTGTCTTTTCAACCTCACAGTCTTTGAACAAATCCCTCAGTACATAGGCAAATACCAACACCAATGCTGTGGCCTCATTCTTCTTCCATCTTGTGCAGCTTTTTACCTTAGTAAAGTAAGTGTAAATCTAGGAGAAATCAAAACGGAGTTCTCAGTCTATGCAAGCTTTAATGGCAACCAAATGCACAATGGCATGGGGAAATGATATTTCTGAAGTTCAGATTCAGGCCTTGAACCCAGACTGAAGGTGAATTGTTATTTGTCATAATTTACCTGTTGTTACAATATTAAATGCTTCGCAAAAGCAAGTTGTATTTTTTTCAGCTTCTACTCTTAAAAATTTTGGTACTTTTCCTCTATTCAAATGTACTGACAGTTGCAATCACATGGAATGATATTACTGCAGTAGCCATTTGGTCCTTCAGGATATTATATAAACATGTTCCTCAAGTGACCATAGAACATGCAACCTGAAGGAAGCAGATAATTGCAGAGACAAGCTATATTTTTACTGTCGTTTGTGGAGCACTAACAACTCTATAAAAGGTGGATATTGCTAGAACTTAGTCCTCTTCCTTCTGTACCACCAGCTGTTCTGGGATTCTTCTCCAGTATTTTATCAAGATTATCTCCTTTAAGTAGGCAGAATTAAAAGAAAACAGAGATCAAACAAACCTAAGTACAAGCATGCAGCGTAAAGATTCTGTAAAGTGTCATATTTGGGCTATTAAAAACAATCTCAAAACTATGTCATCCTATAGTAAATTATAGCCATACTGGTTATCACCTCAAAATCCTCTAGGAATTTTTGCCACAGATGCTTTCCAGATGCTGCAGCGATTTCCAGCTGTTTCTCCACTTTTTGATGCACCAGTCAAATGATGCATCATTAGCTGATGGCCCAACTTATGAAGGGTAAAATGGAGTAGGAGCAACTTAGTAGGAGCAGACATAATTTAAGATGCCACTGGCTGATGACACAGATGCCAACTGTTTATCAGCTGGCTTCATACTGAAGGTTTGTTTTAGTTTAGTGTGCTCTGTACTTGGACTTGCCCTCTTCAATTCAGTCTTCTGGCTTGCTAGACCAAAAGGAGAAGAGAAAAAAGAGAGCCATGAACTTATCATTCATGTAAGTGTATCATTTTCTTATAATTGAACTTTTCTCTGGCAAGAAGTCACATGAAAATCAAGTTATGAGATTCCCCCAGCTCTGCATTACCCTCAGAACAAGAACGACCTGGAAGAGTTGTATCTCAACGCATAAAATGTCAAATGAACACCAGGCATTCTTTGTATTCAAAACCCATATGTGTGTTCCTATAGCTCTTAAGTAAAGTACTCGAAGTCATTCATGGCAGCCTTATACCCAAGAATCCATGTGGCAGTGATTAATTTATAAATACAGGCAATGCTGCAGATGAGTAATAGTCAAACCTGAAAATTTTGCTGCTTGAATGGGCTGAGGTGATCAGCAGGGTGTGGTACCCGATGCTGTGCTGTGGTTGATGCTTTGCCAAGAGTTGCTTTCCATCTTTCCATCTTTGTGCTTCTGTCTTTGACTACATCAGAGTAAAGAACAATGACTAGTTCTTTGAAATATTGGCTAAGCCTGCTTGTTTGTTGGGGAGAGGCTCTGATTAAGCTACTGATTCCTTCAGAACTCAGATGTCATATGAGGCTGAGCTATGTGATACATTAGATTATTTTCCATTTTCTGCAAGAAGTGTCCTGTGTTTCATTGAGTCACATGGTACTGTCTCCTAGTTTTTATGCTGAGAAAAAATTAGTGTGCAAGTGACGAGTGTATGTTACACAAAAACTCCAAAGACGATCTCAAGGGCTTTGCTTTTGTAACCCTCACTAAAGAAGATTAGATTTTTTAGCATTTCATGCATTTGGCTTGTGGTTCTTTTTGGGGAGAAGAGGGGACACTTTGGAGAGAAAGGAGATCATCATTTTGTTGTTCAGGTGATACAGCTAACAGTGCTGCTATCAAATAATCCCAGTTTCCAAGCTAACCACAAAGGAGATCACCCCCAGAGGGCATTTACCTGCCTGCTTTGTGCTCAGTAGCAACTACATGAAGAGGATTCATCTATGTATGATAGTCCTTGGAAGAAGATTTCCATGCCCTCCTTACATGTGACCTTTTTGCAGATCCTTTATTTTTCTTCCCTTCTCAACTCCTGCCCATGGAGACACTCTTCCCTTCCCCCTCCCATTGCCTTGGAGCTGTTTTGTTTCTCCTGATGAATGTCAAGTGTTTTGGGCCTGCAGCCCTAATGGGTGGGGGCTAAGACTTGCATCTACCCCTGAGACACAGTGGAGCCAGCAAAGATGGGTTATTTTAAATTGTGTGGTGACAGGCCTTTTTTTTCCCCCCTCCCTTTTTGTTCCCAGAGGATAGCTGGGGAAGTTTGCTGTGCCAAGTGGTTGGAATGTGTTTTTTTCTCCTCTTCCTCCCCCTTCTGAACAAAAAGAGAAAACTTTATGCTGTGAATTCTGTTAATTGGGGAACATAAATCCAAACTGTAGTGCAGCGTTGCTTGCACCTATTGAAGTTTAATGAGGGAACAGCAGCTTTCTCTTGCCCTCCCTCTTATGCTCTTCCTACATGAAATTCTTTCTTGTGGTGCCATCCTGTTCTGTGCGAGTATGGGAATGGCTGGGAGAGTGTGTGCATTTGTCCAAAGTTCTCATGGGTCTGAATGCAATATGTGACTCCTTTAAAACAATGCACCCAGAGTGAGGCATGGACATTATTCCAGGCTGAAGTTAGTTGGGTAGCCAAGTAGTTAGTGTAGGAAAAAGAAAGAGCGATTCCTCTGGGTTCTTGCCCGAAGTGGGTGCAAACTCATTGAGGGAAATCCACTCTGCAACAATGGTGTATGTGCCCTGACCATATGCTTTGGACTGATGACAGAGTTCTTTGATGAATGTTATATGACTTCTTACTTCAGGCCTGATATTGTCTCAGAACTTGATAATGAAGTATTTCCTTATCACTACTGACTGGCTGAAGAGATATCTCATTAAATCCAAAATAGAAAATAAGAATCCTTCTCCTTGTTATTGCTGTGGTAATGGGAACAAATTGGTTCCCATCAGCTTGTTCTGGATGTAATGGAGTCCCTTACACAAAAAGGCAACCTGAGAGGGCCTTAATCAGAGCATGAATGGGAATATAATTAAACTGAGTGTGATAACATATACTTTAGCAAAGATAGACAAGTTCATCTAAAATGGCTCTGGAGTGAATGCCAAAAGCAAAAGCTTCTCTTTGGCATTGATGTTTGAAGAAGAAAAGCAATTCACATAGTGGTAGAAAGGTAGATTGGAGGGGTAACAGGAAGAGAGCTTAATTAGAGGGCCTTGTGAGTTCCAAAATTTATTAAAGCAAATGCTGACTGGCTCTGAGATCTGCTGCAGTAAAATAATAAAACATACCCTCAGGTAAAAATGCTTCTTATGGTGGTGCAAGACAACTCTTCATCTTGAGTTCTGGATAATATAACGTTACCACACAAGGTATTTTAACCTGCTGGTAATATTTTACTGCTTTTGCCTGCTAGCTCGTTTATGTTTATGTAACATTAAGCATTAAAACTCTTTTTTTTTATCAACGTCACCAAGCAATTTTATCAACTACTGGTGATGAAGTACTGGAAGTCTGGGAAGAGCTGCTTGCTTTTGCTTTGAGAGATGGGATGTAAGGTTAGGGGGGGTGAATGGTGATTGTATGAGCAATGCAGGTCAGGTTACTGTTGGATTCCTCTTGCAAGATAAGTGAGAGCCCTCTGAAAGGTAATTATTGGAAAGCATAAATTCCTGAGATAACCTGTCCAAGAAGAAATACTGACAGGAGCAGAGGCCACGTGTTAAAGGCTAGCCATTACTCCAGGGCAATGGGCTAACCTCTCTTTCTCTCTTTTTCTGTAACCTCTCCTTGCTCTGACAGTTGACTCCTGCAGTTCTTTTCCTTCAGTTACTTGTCAATCTTTTTTTTTATCCTGTTATACACCACTGTGATGCTTGTCTCCATTCTGTGCTAAGTGGGGTGCAGACAAGTGGAGACTCTGTATGCAGTTTAGTTCCATGTCCAAACTCTTGTTTAGTCATTGTCTTTGCTTGTCATTGTTATTGTCATTGCAGTGTTCAGGTAGCTTTTACAGGATTATCTGAAAAAAAAAAAAAAAAAAAAAAAAGAAAGGTTGCTTTTGTATTTCTTTAGTGGATTTTTGTATAGAAGAGTTTCAACTAGCTTTCAGCATGACATGGTGTCAGCTTTGTCTCTGAACCAAGAAAATTGCTGGATGGCAGTTGGGGAAGGAAATCTTGAGTGAGAAAACAAATTTCAGAGGAAAAGATGGAGCAAAACTGGGAAATAAGAAAAGTGACTTCTCTTTCTCTATGGCTTTGTTATGCAAACTCTCCATGTCTCATCTGTAATGTAGAGATAATGATATCTACCCAGCTTGTATTTCCACTGGTTGATTGATTAATGACTGTCTCATGATCCCTAGATTACACTTTTGTGACCTGCAGCTTTAACTACTGCAGTGTATTACATACAGAAAGAAAATGGAACCAATGTGTTAGCTCTGGCTAGTTCCAGCTGGGAAAACATGATAAACTGACCTGAACAGCCTTGCCCACGTGTATCTGCTTCTAAGACCTCATTCTAAAAGTGCACTGAAGCATGTGCTCTCTGTTCAGCTGCCATCTCTGTTCAGCAAGACATTCAGGTATCTGCCTAACTTTGAATTGAAGGGGGCTTGCACACTCAATAATGTGCTGTGCTGAACTGGGGCCTGATGCTTGGTCACACGCAGGGTTTCATCACAAGTGTTTGAACACCTCAGTCAACACACAGGGCCGAAAGTGAATCTGAGGTCTGCCCTAGCATGATGGGGATATGCATTAAACAGCTGGAGTCTTTCAGTCTTGCCAAAAGAGTAAATTATTTGAGCAGAAGAAAGGATTGTTATTTTGCAGTGATAATTGCAGCAAAACAGTATTGCAGGCTTTGCTAATTGTTAAGTGAATTACAAAGGTTTTCTATTTAATTTAACTGTTCTACACTAATAACCATCTCAGTCTGATAGTTGAATTAAAGTGGTGTTGAGAACAGGAAGCAAGGCAGAAGAAAAAGAGGTGCAAGGAAAGTCCATTTGTACAGGAACAACTGTCAGACATTTGAGTTTCTGAAAGCTGGTTGTGGCAGATTCATTTTCTTGACTTTATTAAAGAGTTCCTCTTGGGTGCTGCATAAGTATCTACAGAAACCAGGGCACAGGTGTTTGAAACATCACTCCTCAGAGTTATATGTTAGTATTTGCAATGATGGTTTGCTCTGCTCCCATGGGATGTGCTCCAGGTGCAGAAGATTCTGTGCCTAGACCTTTGAGTTAGTTCCAGTGTGCTCTTAATACAGGGCATTCTTTATGCTGGGGGAGCTGTGAGATTATGTGTTGGATGCGTCTATTTCACCTCTTACAATTTTTATTGTTACTTTTTGAGGAGTAATAATGATACTTCAGCAGAGGAATGACTGTAATCTGCCCTACTTCCATTTGTGGGGAGAGCTGGGGGAAGGAGGTGAGGAAAAGGTAATCTAATTCACAGATATCTTGGGAATTCCCCTATGTAGCATGAGTCAAGTATATTCCTGCTGTATGTCTGCCAAGGCCAGTAGATTTATACAAGTAACATAATGATTGTTCCTGTGTACTTAAGAGAAATAATAACTCAAAGAAGCGTAACTTTAGTTATCTAGGCATGAGATGACTTTATAGAGAATAGAAAATATGATTTCCTGTTTTGATAATTATTGACTGGATGCAGTGGATTTTAGTGTTTTCTTACATATGTGTTCAGTTTGTCACACGAAGATCGTGACCAAGGGTCTGAAAGTGCTGTCCATTCAAGATTAGTAACTTCAGAGTATTGGCTCTAGCTGATTTTTTTCCCCAAGACTGACCTCAGATGAAGTAAACTCTAATAATTATGCAGATTTATGTTAGACCTATATAAATCCCTGCTTTGCTACTTGTGTGATCATTTTCACCTGTGCAGAAAGGATTGTTTCCTGGAGTGGCATTTCCTTTGCAGCAGGAGTTACAAGGTTCCTACAAAAGAGACAAGTCAGCAGAAAAATGTGAGCTTACCAACTCTTTCTAGTCAAAGGACAGGGAGTACCTAAAATATTAATATAATAACAGTTCATAGTAGTGGGGAAGCTTGCATGCCATTTAGGAACATTTGTACTACTCTTCTACTTGCATGTTTATTTTAAACTCTTTTAAATTCTGCCAACTGGATTGAATGGCACTGTATATTTGTCTACTAAACAACTGCACAAGGTGCAAGGGAAGTCCCAGCCTGAGACCTTCCAAGAGGGCTAACAGATGTCATTCAGACCAGGGCCATGCTGTAGAGCTCGGACAGCTGGGACTCTGACATGGCTTAAAGCATGGGGCGAAACCCCCATGGTCTTTCCTGGCATCTCACTGCCTGTTGAGCTCTGGTGGAGATATGTAGCTTCAGGAAAGATGTGATACTTAGAGACACATGAAAAGGAATGCTCGTGTCAGCTTAGCTGATGTCATTTGGGCCAATGATGTAACTGAAGTGGTAGGGAACAACTTCCATTTACATTTGCTGTGTCTCCCAAGAGGGCTGTGCTGGCTGAGTGACCTAGCTGTCACCACTGATGGTGCTGACAGAATTTTCCCCTTTGCAAACAAAGAAGTGTGCCGCTGGAAGACTCACCCAAGCTGGTTGTACCACTGGAAATACTTCTGGTGGCAAGAAAGGGTTATGTGAGCTTGCCTTCAGCTCTTCCGGGCAATGTCAGCTGGGTTTGCTCGAACAGATCGAATGGCCTTGCTTGAACTGAGTCAGGGAGCGCTCAGGCAAATATTGCCACTGGCAGGAGGTGTGGGAGCAGTAAGCTCTAGGAGACAAGCAGTGAAAAGCAGCAGGGTAGGAGGGAATGGGTGATATTTTTAGCTGGCACAGCTAGAGCGAGGAGAGGATTTCTGTTCATGATCTGAGCATCTTTTTAGTACAGACAGTGCCTGAAGTAATGCACACGATTTATTATTGAGGTAAGTGTAGGGTGTTACCCGTGTTCTGCAGGGGAACTGTTAAAGCTACAAAGGAAGTCACAGCAGAGTAATTTGTAGAAGTCTGGTTTGCTGTCTTCCTGGTGCCAGTTTGGGTGATAGATTATGGTTTTTACCAGGAATGCAAAAGATAGGATAACTGTGGGAAAACAGAATCATGGGAGCTGAGTGGATAGACTTTGTCTTTGACTACATCTGGCCCATAAGACTATTGTTGCACTAAGCCAAACAGAATTCTGGTGACCCCAAGCCCCAGCAGCTTGAATCTTTTCTAAAAATACATATAAAGAAATCCCTTAGATGTTGTCATGTCCAATCTCATACTCTTGCTGAAGTTTTTGTGAGTTCATTCCTTTAGTAATTGGAGAGAATTTTTGACCTTTCAGGGGAGGTTAGGACCAAGCTGAATTCTGAGTGCTGTCTTCAGACACAAAAGAGGTCTAGGTTATTACCTTTCACACCTGTTGTTCATTTAATTGGATGATGCTGCATCTCTTTAAAACAGAAACTCTGGCCTGAGAAAGAATAGATGCTCTGAGATATCCCCAAGGAGCCTGCCTCTGAGATTAACCTAATTGGTCACTGTGCTGAGTCTAATAGAGATTGTATGCAATGTCTGTGTCTGGAAACAACTTAGGTAGCCTGATGTATGACATGGAAACTGCTGCTGATGCCTCTTCATGGAAATGAAAATAAAGTAAGAGAAGATGTGGACAAATTACCACATTCACTGTAGTATAATTGTTCACAGTCCAGTGTATTTGAATGGGGCTGATAACTTAATCTTCTGAAACACTTAATTTCATAAGTACACATCAGCTTGTACCATACACAGATACCTCTTGTATTCAGAGAACCACTGTGCATGTTAGCAGCTGAGTGAGGTGAGCAGAATGATCCCACTTTTTTGGCTTTGAGAACTGGGAATGTGGCTTCAGGCCCTGAGCAGGGTCATGCACAGCTGCAGGAAGTGGAGCACCTCTAGTTCCAATCCTTATTCCTGCACAAAGATGGCTGCAGCTCTTTACCCTGGAAGCCAGATTTTTGTCAGCAAGATACCATCATGTGCCACACTCTTCTTGGCAGTATTAACTTGTGCTGCTGTTTCTTTTCTTTAAATGGAAATGCCAGCAGAGCTCTCATACTTCTACAATACCTGTGATGGGGCTAATCAGATCAATTTTCCTCAAATTGTAAGTTAAGCCTACCTTTTGTCATTTTTTTTCAAAGACAGACTTTTTGCATGAGATGATACCTGTAGTTTCACAGTGGATTAAATTACAGCCTAAGCCTGTTTCCAGAGTAGTGAATGTAGCTCACTCTACGAGGCTGCCCGCTCTGTTACAAACCAGCATCACACCACGATTCAGGCAGTGAGCACCCTGTTGATTCTGGCCACAAGTAGCCACCAGGGATTTCCATCCCATCAGGGGAAGTCTTCTGGTAAATGCCTGCAAAAGGGGATTTCTTTGCCCTTCTACATAGAATGCTAATGCTGAGTGTTTGGAGGAGGGTGCTAAAAAACCTCACATTGTTTTTACACTGTTTTAGGATTCAACCTAGAATTGTAGCTCAGGGCATCTTCTTGACTGCTGCAATGTCTGGGCTGTGCCAGTGCTGACTCAGGAGCTTTTCATCAGCTCTCCGATGGCTTCTAATCCCTTGAACCACATACAGTCTCTGCACCTGCCACAGAGCAGTGATCAAGTGCTAGAAGCTTGTCTGTTTTGACCTGTCTGCATGAGTTCTTCCAATGAAAGGCGTTAACTCTCCTGGAAAGTCTTTTGTTTACACTTGGATCATTGCTGCTCCAGCAACACTGTCTGCTTTGTATACTGTTTTGTGGTCTGATTTGTGTAGTCTACCTATTACCAAAACAGTCCTGCTAGCCATTGTTTTTCTGATGTTGTTTCTCAGGGTTGGAAAGTTACACAGTCTTCCTGTTGTCCATCAGGTGAAATTACTCAGTGTGTATAGAAATGAAAGAGCTCTCTCAATGACACTGGCTCTTGGAGAGTGTAGATATGTGTTTAGAAAGCTGCCAAGTTTATGTTAAAAAACTGAGAGCCCAGAAAATTTGAGTCATTCTGTAGCACATCTGGAAATCCTGTTTTGCCTTTGCTCACGTTCACACCCCTTACATCATTAGAAAATGTTATGCAGGGACAGATGCAATGGACCACTACGAGGAAACTGAATCTGCACATTCCTGCACTTTCTGACTTGCCATTAGAGTTTGTGGAAGGGTTTTGAGCAGTCTGTTATGCTTCACCCAACACCAGGAAACTCATTCTCTATCCCTCTTGAATGTCCATGTCCTACCTTTATGCAGTTACAAAGGGTGCGTCATTGTAGCAATTAGGCACTGCCTATAAACTAGAAATTCCAGAGAGTGCAGCCAAAGGAAGGGCCTAGCCAGCCCTTTGTTGTCTAATGCTCAATAGTGGTCTGACACTCTTGAATATGTAATTTTTTTTTTTTTTGCTTGGATCTTTTGATGAATGTTATGTTAGCATCTTGCAACATAATGTGAGGATGAGCAAAGCAGAATGCTTTATCTCTTCTGGGAAGATGCTCTGGAGCTGAGGGTCTGCTGTCTGAAAATGTTACAGGAGCCTGGTGATACTGGACTCTGTTAAGCACAGGTTTCCAGGTGCATCTGGACATAGAAAAGAGAAGCAGATATTCAAGCAGCTTGAACTTAGTCCACTGTGCTCTTCATGAAAATCAGTGGTGTTTCAGAGTCTGTCAGGAAAAGGCATGAGGACAGGCAGGGGGCTGTGGACTTCTTTGGCTTGCTTCATGATAGGGTAAATACTACAGTTTTGCAACTAGCTCTGTCTTTGTTGCTTATCTAGCCTGAGGTAGAGAGTCAGAGTACATCTGTCCAGATGGGAGAAACACATGAGCAAGGCTATGGCACAGCTGGAGAAGAGAATTATGCTGACTGGAGAGGGAGGCCCTTTTGGTGATTGTGCCTATAAGACTGTCCACATTAATAGTGTTAGTGCATAGTTTGTAATGCTTCCACTTCCAGTCAGCCTCATTCCAATCTCTTCTGACTTCAGCCTCTGCCAGCTATGCTACCCTTGCTTTCAACACTGTGAGGTTTGGGAGAGTGCTTGTCAGCATGAGAGGGAAAAAGATACATAAAGCTGCATGTCATCAATGTAATGGCTGGCATTGCTGCCCAGATACTTCATCATATTCCCTGAAGGTTTTGCATAGATATTAAACAGAAGTGGCTGAAGAATTGAGCCCTGTGGCATTCTTCGTGTCACAGGTCATAGAGAGAAGGAGCAGCTGCCTGTCAGGGCCCTCGTGGGACCTGCTGGAAAGGAATAGTATAGCCAGCTCGGTGCAGTTCTCTCAACACTTGCCAGACACGTAGTTGTCCAAGAGGGTCTCCAGTGTTGCAAGCAACTGATAACTCAAGTAGTGCCTGCATGATTTCTTAGTTTCTGTTCAACTTTGTGAGAAGGCCTAAGACCTCACTGGTGCTTTATTTCCAGATTCATTCATAAGTATCTCCAAGAGGAGAGTAAAACGTATCTTCTGAAGTTGCATTGCGGTTGCATCAGTTCTCTTATACCACTTCTCAGATCTCATCCAGCTTGAATGTCATCCACTTGTCATCCACTGGATGACAGTGCTGCTGAAAAACAAGTTCTGATTTAAAAGGTCATTTATGGTTATCCTTGCTGTTCCTCACAGTGTCAAATGATCTAAGATGTAAGACTAGAGGCTAAATGTATAGTAAATGAAAACTCCATGGTCTTAAGAAAAGCAAGGCTCACATTTTTGATTGTGGCTGAGGACCACTGAAAGCTGTAGAAGGAAAAGTCTGTGACATGACTAGTCATTTCTTCCTGTGCTATCAGGGTTTTACTTGCCTAGTCATGTAGTGAGCATAGGTTTAGAGGGAAATTACTAGAAAAAGCCTGGCCTCAAGAAATTGAGACAATCTGGATTCATACTCAGAGGTATCTGGTGAATTTAAGAACTGCGCTTAAGGAAGAATGGTTCTTATACGAGTTTTCCTGGGGTGATGTAGAGCTGTAATCATTGTTGAGCATGGCTGATTATAGGTCTTCAGTGAGTGGTCACTTTCTCTGGGTACTAACCTGAATTGTGTTAGGCACTGCAGGAGGGGCATGCTGGATTCTGCCTATTTTTTAGTTGTTGTAAAAGGTGGAAGTGCACTCAAAAATATGTGACTTTGCAGGATGGGCTGTGAAGTAGTGGTGGAGAGCTGCTCTGCTGCTTTCAGGGCCCAGCAGGATCCCTTGTCAGCACAGAAACATCTTGAACATCTGGAGTAAAGTCAGGCTCTTGGTCCCTGTTGCTAATTTATGGGCTTATAAGACAGGCAAGTTCTTGGGTTTCTTTTTGTTCTTTTTTTTTCCCCTTGTCATTGAAGGCATGCCTAGACAGCAGAGTCAAGGCACTAAGTACTATACAGAGAAGTAGTAAGTTGGAGTCTGCTCAGAAACCTTATGGTCTATTTAGAGCTAGCAGGCAAAGACGGAGGGAAGAGAAGAATTGTTCTTCCTTGACTTTGTTATTAGCTGACTTGATTACATGATAGAAAACCTCAGTTTCTTAGCACTTAAAAGAACAGTGACCTCAAGGAAGTCACAGAGTCTGATTTTCCATGCTGGTGCTTGCTCTCATGGCAGAAACTACCTGCAAGGCTGCACAGAATTGCACCAAGCTCACACCTCTGTCCCAGCACCCACAGGGCTGCTGGTGCTCTCAGAGTGCTCACCTCCCCCTTCACACCGAGTTTCCACTGCTCTCAGCCTGCTGTTTAGTTTCAGTCCTACTTTTTTTTCACCAGTAGAGTCCCTAACCTCTACTAAACATTTACCCCTCCTGTGCAGCTTTGCAGGAGTACGCAATAGCATAGGTTGCTCTTTTCCAAGCCTGGGAGCTTTTATCAGTCAGCCAGAACCAGGTTACTGTTGTGTGCATGGGTTGGTATGTAAGTGCAAAGCCTGTGTGCATGCCAGCAGTGTCACTGGCATGCGTGTCCCAAAGATAGGGGTTTCACTTGGGGCTCTCTACTGAAGGGCTGTGTGTTTTTCAGTGTGCTGACAACTGTATTCTGTATTTCCAGTTGTGCTGCCTTCAGTATGATTTGCCTTCCTTGTCCAGCAGTTGCTGATGTCCGCTCCTTACTTTCCTTTTCCCAGCATCTTTAAAATCTGCACATATGCTGATGATTTTGTGTCATCAATATCAATCTAGACAAGTCTGTGTGACCTTTAATTCCCCTGTCCAAAGGGAAGAATTGACCCTTGCCGTCAGTCACAGCATAGCACTGACTCATACATACTTTTCATAAAAATAATGAGGAAATTCCCCATAGTTTTTACAGATACTTTTTCAGGAGTTGAAGTGGAAGTCTTCCATAGCAACACAGTTTGGGAAAACTATGAAGCATGTAACAGATAATTAATCTTTTTTTCTGACATATGATACACTTTACAATATTCATTTTTTTCTCTTCTTGTATCTCTCTTGCTCAAACTCAACGGATCTATCTGAGTTTCATTTGAGCTTATGTGCTTTCCAGTCTTATTCTGACCCTTATCTGTTCTCCAGCTCCAGTGTAAACCTCCTGGGAGGAGGCTGGGATATGTCCCACCTCCCTGAGTCCCACCTCCCTGAGTCCACAATGATGAACACAATAGGACCGTACTTCCCTTTTTTTTTGCCCTGATTTTAATGTATTTTCTGTTTTTTCCTGCATAAGATAAAACATGCTGTGTTTAGATATGTAGCACCAAAAAAAAAAAAAAAATTAAAAAAATCTCTAAGTTTGAAATTCTTAAAAAAAACCCCTAACTGAAGTTTGGAAAGAGTGAGAATCCCTCCAATAAAGACTAATGATAAAACAAAACAACTAGCCATGCAAAAGTAATTTCAGGGAAGCTGTTTACCACTGACATATGAGTGTCATAAGGAAATACCATTTCTTTACTTTCCTATATTTGATTATTTGTCACTTAAAAAAAATCCATTTATAATTAAGGCCAGGGCAATTCCTCAGTATCTGAATATCTTTCCAGTGAATACTTTAAGAACTACATTTTTTTTATCATGCTTGCTGCAGTGGAGCCAAGGCAAGTATTCTTAAAATATGGAGAGGACTGAATACTTCTAAATTGTTATTTTTCTTCAAGGCAAAAAATGCATATTTAAAAATTTTTGAAAAAAAATGTAATGAAACAGCTAGACTGCAGTATTTTGTCAAGAGTGAATTTGACCCATTAGCTTGGTTGCTTCTCTGAAATTAGGACCTCAAACCTTCTTTTCTCCCTCTTAAAAAAATCTGAAATTTACTCTAGTTGATAGTGTGATTTAAAGCCAAATATCTTACATTTGATGACTTGTAGTTATTTTCAGTCTTAGAGCAAGGTGAAAATTCAAGCAATGTCCAGTCAGATCCTCTATCTGGGTTGCTGATATGTATTGCTTTTGTTAATATGGATGCTTTGTGGTGTACATATTCTAATGACCGAAGTGATTTTTGGCATAAGGAAGACTTGTGCACTGGTGACAGTTTTTTGCCATACAGCCATGCTTTTCTTTCCAGTATACTCCTTAGAGTTAGAGAATATCCCTGGTTTAATATAGAAGGAATCTGACATAGCTCTGAGGAAGCTCAAGTGTTTGTGGAAAGAGCTGTTAATCTTTGATCAACTGGGGTCTCCTTGTTACTGACTTTGATTACACAAGTGTACAACTTTAATTACAGCTTTTAATAAGATTTCATTTCTTCCTAGTCACATTCTTTGTATAGTAGAGCAGCTTATCTTTTCCTTTCTCCCCTGCTCCCCTTCCCTTCCCCCCTTGCCTTTTTATGGAAAAGGGCATTTGAGGTCATTGCAGGGGATTCAGTGTCCGAAGGGATCCTGCTGCACACGCTCTGCCCATGACTCTACCCTCCACTCGCTTGCACAGTCCAGAGAGCTCTCCTTCAGCTGCCCTCCAAATATCCCTGCACTGCCAGCTGCCTGGGAGCTGGTGGTCAGCAGGGGATGACAGCTCTGAGAGGCACCATGTCCACGCAGACATTCACTGCTGCACAAAACCTCTCAAAAATTCTTAGGAAGTCTCTGTTCTGATCTCCCCATCACTGGATAACCCGAGAGTTGGGAAAATTAAGTTCTGATCATCAGAGTTGAGAAAGGGGAACTTGAGGTGCCTCTCTTGGTGTTTGCTGTATTTGTGCTCTTCCCTAAGCCTCTGCTTTGGCCCCCTGTCAGTGATAGGATATTGGTCCAGTATAGCCACGACAAAAAGAGTTTGACTCCCGTGTAAAGCATAAGATACAACTGACTCGTCACTTAAAAGATGTGAGTCACAAAAAAGATACAGATGGTAAAACAGAGCAATTTACACTGATTTGACATTCAGAGGTGTGCAAAATTTGAAAATGTGAGTTGTGCCTATGGAAGAGGATAGTGGGGAAGACAACGAATACAACAGCGAAGGGAGCTCCTTTTATCTCTGTGCATGCATCTCTTTGGCTCACTTGCTGTATGTGCTATACTCTTTTTGCACACTAATGAATATCAGAGTCAGAGCAAGTTATGCTATCTATCACTCTGCTCCTGTTTTCTAATGAACTTACCCCTAACAGGTAGCTTTCCTAGCTATTCACGTCACGAGTGAATTTCACCTTGACAATAGATCAAGAATGAGGTTCAGCAGTGTGGCCCACCTACTTTGCAATGCTCCAGCATGACAGCTGCTTTGTGTCCTCAGGGTAGCTTTACTTTGATGCTTTTCCCTGTTTAGAAAAATTTGGAGGGAGGATTTTGGTAATCTCCAGCAGGCAGATTTTTTAAATCTATCTTAAGGGAATATGAAGATTCTACAGAATTTTTGAACAAACAGTTATTTATGAAGTAAGTGACATTGTCTTTAGAACTGTTATTCCCACTGGGCTCCAGAGAAAAGCAGTATTTGCCATGCTGCATCTGACTGGTCGCTGCTGTAGCCTGCTGCTCCTAGCACTTCAGGCTTCATTGTGGAAAACTCTGGAAGGCTTATGACAAAACATCTAGTCTGACCATTGCAGAGATGGCTCTAGTTATTAAGGTGTGTGTTTTCATGCGTCAGAAGAACACAATAAGAGAACTCTGGTCTTTGCTCTTATGGGCTCTTTGACACCAGAAAGGCTGGAGTGAAGTTCTCCTAAACTTGGCTGGCTTGTTGCTTTAAACACACTACAGTTAGTTCCTGTAACATGGGATTGAAATGATTGGTTTGCTGATTTGCCTGGACAAACTACAGGGGAAGAGAAACAATCAAATGAGTTCACTGTGGTGTACATGGGCCTGACCCAGGGTCATAGGCCAGGGTGATTGCATCATTTGCTCATTCAGTTGCCATGCTGCTACTGAAAAGATCTGTGTCTGGTTCCTGACAGCCTGATCTTTTGATGAATTTGGCATCACTTTCTGCATGATCTGCTTCATCAGTGTCTCGTGTCACCAACATTTGCATCTGTCCAGGCAAAGTTTTTTGTTTCTCCGTTTTCAAACTAACCTCACGTCCCCTTTTCCTACTCTTGGAGGGGGCAGCACAATCATTCTCACTGTGTGCCCTGTCTCTTTTGGCAGACTCGGGGACCAGTTCTACAAAGAAGCGATTGAGCACTGTCGCAGCTACAACTCTCGGCTCTGTGCCGAGCGGAGCGTCCGCCTTCCCTTCCTGGATTCGCAGACTGGGGTAGCTCAGAACAACTGCTACATCTGGATGGAGAAGAGGCACAGGGGACCAGGTTGGTAGTGCTGTGTCTGTGTATGCATGTGCATGTACGGAAGGCTGGCCACTGAGCCCTCATGGGGTTTAATTAATAGGAGCTCAAACCTGCTACAGGCCACACAGAGGAGAAACTGCCTAAACCTCTGTGCCTTCGGGGGATTTCCTTTGGTAACTGCCGAGAGCTCATGCTAATTACTCTCTATGCAAAGAAGTGCTTGACGTGGTAGTTTCTAAGGCTGCATCATTGTAGCTCTTTTCATGCTATCAATCTCAGTCGGTAGCTGAAGGCTCAGTGCTCTGCTCTAAGCAGGAATTACCTCCAAGGTGGAGGTGGAAGTTTCTTAGATGAATGCTGAAAATAAGGAACTATATTAGGAAGGATATAAAACTGAAGTAAAATATATGAGAGTCCAGTTAATGGAATGAATGTTGTTCTAATGGTCAGAAATATACGTATAAATCCTGGTTCTGCTTCGGTTAGGTTAACTTGGATATCAGTTCTGGAGCTGCAGTTCCCTTGGGTACAGAAAAAAGTTGGTATATTTCCTTAAGGAGCTTTGGCGAATGCCTATTCCACAGCTCAGTGAAACTCAAGGGAAAAGAGCACTATTATTTTTGTAGACTTTGGTGAGTTGTTCCTTTGTTAGACTAAATCCATCAGAAATCCTTTTTTGAAAGGCAAAGGACAGTCACCAGTTCAAAGACTGGAGATGTTGCTCAGACAGAATTCCTTCTGAACCCCAAGGGGAATTTGGCTGTAGCTCAGTATTTGACCAATAGTAAGCTCAGGGAACAGATTTTTGACAGCACCAGAATGTATTTCTACCTTTTTTTCCCCCTTTAGTGCAGCCCAGAGGATCCAGGCAGGAAGGGAACTGGGGTACATGAGCACTGGAAGTATGACATGCACACATCTCCATAAATACCTGCCAGTTCTCTAAACAACACTGACACCCTCCCGCCTTCACCCTTCACCCCCTCAAATTCTAGATCTGAAATTGTGGGAAGGTGAAGCCTGCTCTAATCTCTTCCATTGTCCGGTTTACAGGAGATGAAGTGGGAGAAACGCATTGGATATTCCTTTACCCTCCTAGGGCTTAGAAAGCAATTGCTTCTTCTGAAAAGTGCCTAGCTGGGTCTTAGCTAAAACTTTCCTTCTCCCTTTTCTAGGATGTACAAAAGGAAAGATCCTTGTGCTCCACCTATTATTAAAATACCAAAAGTAGATCTAGGGTTGTCTTGCAGTACTATCAGAAAACTGTTTATAAACATAATGCATAACCGTTTATAATATAATGCAGCCACTTGTGGCGCAGGAGACAACAGGTCTTTTACAGTGTTAAAAATACCCAAAGAATATTTCAGCTACCAAAACTGCTAGAATTCAGAACTGCTGAATGTGGTTCACAAAATAGGAGGTGTCAAAACTTCTGGACTAACTGTTCTTTTCTAGGGTTGCTTCATAAGTCTTTCCCTTTCCCTTTCTTTCTCTCTTGTTATAACTAAAGTGCTGCTACTTTTATCTTTCTGAACACAGTCAGATATATATACCCAGGTGTACATCCACTGTATTCACAAGTAATGTTTTGTCAACAGTGTCTTCCACAAAAATAGACATAGATAGTCTTGCGTGGGTCTCATTGGCATCTGTACATGTGCAGAAGGAATCATCATAAATGTGTTACAGTATCACGCCAGGAACTAAGATGCCTTAATTCTTTGCCTTTCTCAGCCACAAGCTTTGTGGACTACCTTGAGTAAATTTGTTCTGCAAATCTTTCCTTCCTTACTTCTGATAGTGAACTGTTTAGCAGCTTGTCTGGCAGAAGGGGATAGGTGGCATTTCTCCTGCAGGTCTGCACTGGAGACTAATGGTGGAGCATTCTTCACAGAGAGTATCAAGTGAAAGGAGCCTCCTGCATCGGCACTGGCCACCAAATCTGATGACTTTGTTATTTTGAATTAGAATAATCAGTGTGAAATGAACCAGCCCTCCTTCCCCCATATTTGCTTTCCTCTTTTTTGATTTTTATTAGCCCATTTAGTGCTCTCTTGAGTGTCTTTGCATAATCTATTTCTTGTAGTATTATGGTGAGTCAAGGCATCCCTCTACAGTTTTAGCATGCCTGGTTTTGATCTGTACACAATCTGCTCAAGCCCATACTGAAGGGCTCTGAAAATTCTGTGCCAGCCATCCTGGTATCTGTCTTGTGGGCTGTGCTCACTATCATTTACTATCTCTAACCTGGAAAACTAGATAAAGACAAATGGCAAAGCTCCAGGACCTCTTTTCACTTACACAGACCTGAAAAACAGAGAAGAGTCAGGAACTCAGCATATTAACCTGAGTTCTTGCTGTCCTCTTTGTTAAAGGAGTCAGAAATCTGCATCTCATAATAAACAGTTCAGGGTTAATTTCACACAGTACTGCACATAACTCCCTCCTTTTCCCCTCCCTCCCCTGGCCTTTCACACGAGCTTTGAGTTATGACTCTCCTACACTAATGAGATAAACAACATAACTCACTGCAGGTTCTGCTATTTCCTCTGTAAGCAAATGGTTGGAACCTTCTCTGGTTGCCCTATAAGGTACCAGAGAGAGAGACAACCCACAGAGGGCTGAAGACAGTAATATGCATTATTTCCATAATCACTGCAAGATTGCCTGTGAAGGAGCTA
Organism: Sylvia atricapilla; assembly: GCF_009819655.1. Taxonomy (NCBI): domain Eukaryota; kingdom Metazoa; phylum Chordata; class Aves; order Passeriformes; family Sylviidae; genus Sylvia; species Sylvia atricapilla. The sequence continues at coordinate 27,465,322 of NC_089145.1, forward strand.
CATTCAGAGCATTCAGAACTGACCCTTTCCTTGTTGCATTTCCTTTGTGTAAGACCTACACTTCATGTGAGCCAGCACAGAGATGGATGAGGAACAGGGTAGAGATTTGAAGGTAGCATTGGTAGGTTGAACAAGGTGAAAATCTAGTATGTGTTTTAAGTTCATTGGATGGCAGTATATTAATGAACAGGTGTACTGTGAGTAGCAACAGAGAGCTTACCTGAAGGGTTGCAGAGGTGGATGTCAGATCATCCGTTTCTTATTGATTTACCTGCCTCCCTCTAAGGAAAAGGCTTTCCCAACTCTTTCCTTTCAAGTTTCTGATTGGGCTTTCAGCATGTGTAGTTGGCTTTTGCTGTCCTGGCTGAATCCAGAACTGCTCTTTCATATAAGAACAGTCTTCTTAGCAGATATTCCCTCAAAACTGGTAGATATTTGCTCTTCTCTGTCTGGGACAAAAGCTGTGGTACTTATTCCTTCAAATGGCTCCTCTATGGAGACCTGTGCAATGGAGGGCTGATTCTCTGTCCTATTGCTTTGATCTGGCAATTGCCATTTCAGTGTTGTCTTCAAGTCCTTGCACGGGACGTGATGAGAAAGGGTGGGGCTTCTTGCCTCCACCCCTTTAATTACTCACATCAGAGCCAGGCACAATCCACCTCATCATTATAGCAATTGTTTGCAGTGGTTAATGTTTGCAAAGTGGTATGAAGAAGGATGTCCAAACACTGTATAAGTGGTAATTATTCACATTTTTATTTCCAAACCGGTCCTAGGCAGCCTGTTCTGAAATGTGTCCTTCTTGGGATGTGCACAATGCCCAGCTTTCTGTGCATCAGTGAAAGAAGGGCATGAAAAGTCCAAAAGACTCTGAAACAGCCAGAATCTCTGCAGATACTCCATCACTTGGCCAGTGATGCTCAGGCAGTATGCTGTAGATGCTCCAAGGCCTTGGAAGTAGGTGGAAGGTGCTGGGGTCTGAACTAGAATTCCCAACAGTTGCAATATTTAAAACCAGGAACTTATGTCTCACCTGCAGAATTTGATTAGCACATTCCCTCAAGGTAAATTATGTTATTGTGTCTTCCTTCCCACTCCCAAGTAAGAGGATATTGTTTTTTTCACTATTCCCATTTGGTCTGGTGAGTTGCTTTTGTTCCCAAGCTGATATTCTCTCCTGGCTGCTTCAGAAGAGAGGAGAGAACTCTTGGGCCATCCTCCTGCCCTTGAGCTGTTCTGCTTTACTGGCACCCCCTTGATGCTGTCCAGCTGTTCACTGTCAGTACAGTTTCAGATATAGCAACATCACTCCTGTTCTCTCTCATATGTGGTCTTGCCTTGGTTTTGAGGACAATGAGTGTGGAATTGAAGTCAGGCTTTGTAGCCTTTTCAAGACAACAGCAACTGCAGAAGGGCAGAGGAGCCAAACCAGAACTGGTGGACAGAGAGGGCAGGAAAAGAGGAGGAGAGAATTAAATTCCTCCAACTTTTCTTGCTGGGTATTTCTCTGTGTCATGACTGTTTGGGGCAGTTGAGGATACTTTGAAGCACTTGTCAGTGTACTTATGTGCCCCTAGCAGTGATGCGCTCACAAAGCCCTGCTGTGTCCTGAATGCAAGACAGCAAAGTATAGCTTGGACATGGGCTGAAGGGTGTCTGTCAGGAGAGCCAGCGCAGCTCAAAAGCCAGTGATGCCAGATGTGATTTGAGAGAACATGCAATGATATAAACATTATTGGTGTATTTCCTCCCTCATTCAGAATATTGGCATGAGGAGGTAAGAGTCAAAATGAAGAATTTAGTATGCAAAAGTCCAAACATACAGAGTCAGACCTCTTGGATCTTGGTTTGCTCCAGTTTGGAAGACAGAAATTTCCTGAGCTGCTCTGTGCCATCAGGGCCTCAAGATTTGCATGTCAGAACTTCAACTCTTTTCTCTCAAGGGGCTTTCTCTGCCCGTGGAGGAGGCATCGCCCTTGCGACCCAGGAGAATCTGAAATTCTATTTACCCTGAAGAAATCACGAATTATTTATGTGCAGCTCTGGTTTCAGTGAGCTGAGTGAAGTGTCTAAGTGAGACCTAGATTCTCTGTAGGCCTGATCCCAAGAGGTGCTGAAGAGCCTCAGGAGCACTGGATGCCTTGAGTGTGTAGCTCTGCCTCATGATTTGCAGTATTGAACCCTCCAACAAGGAGATGCTGGAAGGGCAAGAACAAAGAAACTAGAGACAGTGCTTGTGGTTTACAAACTGAAATGTGATTAATTTTTTGCCTTTAATCTTCAGGCTTGGCCCCAGGTCAGCTGTACACATACCCAGCACGTTGCTGGCGCAAAAAGAGGCGTTTGCATCCCCCCGAGGATTCCAGGCTGAAGCTGCTGGAAATTAAACCTGGTAAGTATTTGTTTGCCTGCCTCTCCTAAGCTGCAGAGCAGCTGGCATACATGCAAACCTGGAATTTAGACCTTGGACTTTATCTTTGCTGCTTTCCAACCATTTCTTATTGCATCTGTTGCATCTTACTTGATTTGCTGTAACCATAACCACCAAACCCTCTGCACACAACTCATCCCTTACAAAAATGTGAACAACTTGTATTGAATGCAAGGGGAGCTGAATTTACCTTCTGTAGGGTTGAATCCTGGCCTCTACTAGAAAATTTATAAGGATGTAAAGAATCAATGTATTACTAACTTTTTCCTCAGTGCATTATTAATACAAAGTCTCACTGGCATCTACTGTCTAATCTTTGTGAAGAAGACCATTGTGTGTGTGAAACAGTAAGTATAAAATAAGATTTTTCTTGGTGGGGCTGGTAACGAGGGGTATGACCAGATTATAAACAACAAATAATAAAAATAGTGAGCATATGCCACATTTGTGTATTTCTGTCTCACTGTATGTGTACCTTTGTCCATTATTCTTTAATTCTTCTTGTCCTTGCTACTTTTCCACAATTAAACTATGTGAAGTGATGAGTCTGTATGCTGAATGAGTGACTGTGAAGCAGATGTGGAGGAGCTGCAGCTGTGTCAGGTAGAGCATAGTGTTGTGCATGTTTCCCTGCAGTTAGTAATAAAGACTTGCTGTCTCTGGGGTCAGCTATTATGAGGAGGGAACACATATACTCACAGCTGTATGTGGTTTTTAAGGGGTGAGACACTGCCAGTATAAAAACTACAGGAGAAAACCCCCAAATGTAAATTAAGAATATTAAAAAAACCTGTTTGACAGAAGAAAGTGCCTGGGAACTGAGCTATGCTCAGCAATACTGATGACTTTGCTTCTACGCAGTAGTTGGTAGAGAGAGGAAAGGGCAACAGAGACAAGTTCTAAACCCATTAAAATCAGAGGAAGAATTCCTGTTGATTCTCGTAGAAACAGTTTTTGAAAACTCCCTACCTTCAGTATAGGAGACATCAGTAGACAGTTGGAAAAGAGGAAGAAATGCCTATAACCACTCAGTTGAGCTTCAAACCAAGGGCAAAATCTCAGCCAGAAAACAGAACTAGACCTCACAGCAGAGCTGCTTGGAAAGAGCTGATGAAATCAGTCATGTACATTGATGAAAATGAGAATGGACTCTAGGAAGGGGATAATGTTGGCTCATAGAAGTGCCTACCTTAGACTTTGTGATTATGCCAGGACTGCTGTGCCTTGGTAATTTTGTAAGGCAACGCAGTAGGGCAGAGTTTGACTCTTTTTGTTTGCATTACTCTTCTTTGCTGTACACACTGAATGCCAAATTAGTGCATCCTACATGCCACAGGGCATGAAAGGCAATTACTACAAAGTTATCAGATAAAGAGACCTCAGCATGTCTGTCTCTGTGTTGTTTTCCCTGCTATAAACATCTCCTCTGCATCTCAGGAGTGCTACTTTTGTTGCATTGCCAGTGGCAACCAAATAAGCCGAGTTACATTGCTCTACCATTTAAATCTATTTTCTAACCAATTTCTATCTAGTGATTAACTTTCGTTATCAGTTATACCACAAAACAATTTCATTCCATCTGTGCATATCAAGAATAGACTCACTAGCCAAAAGTGGGATTTTTCCCTTCTCTGATCTGAAAGTATAAAACCTATGGAAAACATTGGACCTCCATTTAAAGGTAGCTTTTGAGAATTTGAGACAAAGAGTATAATTTATTTTCAACATGCACAGAAGAAATACTGTAGGTTTTGAAGGGGAATACTGTTGTAAAACCTAATGCTAAACCTAGGAAGCTACCTAATGCTGACTTCTTTAGTCCTCAGTTAAACATCAGATGGTTGTGTGGGGCAAAGATGTGGAAATTTAAGATCTATTAAAAAGCACAGAGATGACAGCTGTAGGCCATATAAAATAAATTTGAAAGAAATCTAATCTATATGTTCCATAGTTTCACTCCACCTAGGGTCTGGACATTCTGTTCATTCCTTAGAACTGCTCTCAGCAGCTAGAGAGTGCTTATGTTTGGTTAATATGCAAATACATGATTTTTATTGAGAAAGCTGTGGAATTGTTGATATATTTTTATAGATGTTTATAATTGTTGTGTGGCATGTTCAAGCAATGCACTTCTACAACATCAAATTAGGGCTAAACCTTAGTTGTTTTATGCTAATGACAGAGAGCTAGTTCTTGTAAGACAATCACTGTGACAAACACAGAAGAGGAGGTTTGCTTCAAAAGTTGCCATTCCAGCAGTTGGTGGGATTGGCACCAGAGGTGTGGATACTTGTTGGACTCCTCCCGGGCTTTCAGAGTGGCTTATTATAGCAAAAAGTTGTATTCAGAAGTTCCTGTATTTAGAAGATGCCAACATAATTCAGGAGATACACAGACCTAGGATTTTTTGTTTTAAATAAGTAAAAGTCATAGGTAGTCATCGGCTGGCCAGCAACTAGAATCAAACTATTGTCTTACCAGCACTTTGAGTGTATAATAAATCATTTAGTAATAGTATAGTTTGCTATTTTAGGTTTTTAAACTTAATTAGTTTTATAGTTTTTGGTTTATAGTTATAACCTAATTTTGCAGGTTTATGTAGTGCATGACACAACTCAGTGAGTGAGAGTTTCACATTTGGTAATACCAAAATCTAGTGAAGAAATAATAATGCTTCAACGGTCTGCTGTTTTTTTGTAAAATGCAAGGTGCACTATAATGTTTTTCCTGGCGTGAGCTGCTTATTGATAGAAGATGTTGTCCTGATCTGTTGCTTTTATTTAGTTTAAAATGAAGCTGTTTGGTTTTAAGAATAGTTCCAGCCCAATTTGTAAAGGTGTGAACACTGAAACAGGAATTGCTGATGCAGCCTTTAGATGTCTATTTTCCTCTGCCACGGTATTCAGAGTTAACATGCATGCATTGCCCCAGTAAAGTGGTTTGTTCAAGGGTCTAGCAACGTTCATGTTTGTGCTATTTCTAAGCATCCTCTATCCCATCCAGTAGCTTATCCAGTAGATATGCAGGAGAAATAAAGTATTGCCAATACTTAGTTATGATAGTGCCTTTACTGACAATACAGCCAATATTATGACCAGATCTTCTGGAATTTCACTAAGTATTCCTGAAATTTACTTTCATATGGCCTTGTCTTCATCTTTCACCTCTAAGTTATATTCTTATCATCAAAACCAAGCAATATGGCCCAAGTGTAGCCTAGAGTTGTTGTAATAGATAGGAGCTGTTACTTGAGTCATTATAGTCAAGACTTCTATGAACATTCCTTGAAACAAATCCTGGGCCATGGTCAATATATTGACATATTACCAATACTGTGATTTCATAGATTCATAAAATACCAGCTTGAAATGGACCTCAAAAATCATCTAGTCCAACCTTTCTTGGAGCATGGTCTAGACAAGGTGTCTCAACACCCTGTCCAGCCAAATCTTAAAACTATCCAGTGTTGGGGTATCTACCACTTCCCTGGGCAGATTATTCCAATGGCTGACTGGTCTCAATGTGAAAAATTTTCCTCCTGTGTCATACTGGAATTTCCTCAGGAGTAACCCGAACCCATTGGCCCTCATATTATTCATGTGACTCTGTAAAAAGGATGTCTCCATCTTTGTAGCCACTCTTTAAATTCTGGAACACAGTGATAAAGTCTCTTCTAAGCCTTCTCTTCTCAGGTCTGAACAAACCCAGTTCTCTCAAACCACCATTTGGCAGGCTTCCCAGGCCTTGGATCATCTTGGTAGCCCTTCCCTTGACCCCCTCCAGACTGTCCACATCTCTTTTGCAGAGCAGGGACCAAAACTGACCACAGTATTCCAGGTGTAGCTTGAGAAAGAGCTGAATATGATAATTACTTATCTGTGCTGGTGATGCCCTTGCTGATGCAACCCAACATCCTGTTGGCTTTATTTTTTTTGTCACAGCAGCACAGTGTTCATTCATATTGAGCTCATGGTCCACCAGGACACTGAGTAAAACAGGAAGGACAGAGCTGAGCTCCTGTACATGAGAGGTCTGGGAATGGGTGAGGGAGAGGGTTGAGCTAGGTAGCCTGACTTCCAGTGGAGTGGGAGAAAAAGGAGAATTTTTAACTCTACCACTGCTGTGAACTGCAGGTGCTGTGAGGGCGAGCAGTATAGTTCTGACCCTTGGAAAAATCAGAGCAGTTGGAAAGAGAAGGGTTAAAAATAAGAAAGAGATCCTGGATTAGGCCCAAGGCCCCTTGAAATCATAATTGATCCTTGTCCTATGCACTTAGTGGTTTTGTGGTGCTGGGTATATGATTCTGTGTTGGGTCAGCTATCAAAATTGTAGAAGTGCTATTGCCTACAGTAAACCCTGCTGACAGGTAGGTATTACCCAAGCTTTGCACCTATGCAGATGAGAACAGATACAGTGAGTGTGGCCAAAAACTCTGGTGGAGTTTAAGTTGGCAGTGTCCTACTTCAGTCTTACAAGATGGCTAAATCTAGGTACCATTATGCATACCTACAGAGTTTTATTTCACGTGGTGTGTAAGTCTAGAGTATGACTGTAATGCTTTTGTGTGAATTTGCTGAGGTCCTTTGGTTTTGGACTGAGAGCCCACAGTGAGGTTTCAGGGTGTGCAGCCTTCCCACTCACTTGGAGGGTGTGGAGTAGAGTTTTTTTATGCTACTACTGTGCTGAGAATGAGCTGGGGTCCTGTGCTAGTATCTGTCCTCTTACTTGTATTGGACAGTCCAGTGCTCAGCTGAGCTGTAGAAATGGAGTTTTTTGCTGGTTGTTGGATAGTAAAAGCAAACAAAAGTATTTTTCATTTGCTATGATGAACTATGGTAGTTGTTTGAAGCAAGTACTGAAAACAGATTTTTAGTTCCAGTTGAACAATGTCTGATCTGTTTTTAGGGCATTTGGGGTATACCTAGATGAGTGTGCTTGTGGATGAATGAACTACATCCTTATACATAACCTATTATCTCTTTAAAGCATCTCTATTTACCTTGTGGAGACTGTGACTGATTGTACAAGCTACTGTGTGTTTCCTGGGAAGTGAGGAGTGCTTTCAACTCTTGGGGGAGATGCTCAGCATGTCTGTGGAGGTCTGTGGTCTTTAGGATGCGGGCACCAAGACAAGGTTAAGATGACAATAAAAAGCAAAGAAAAGAATTTGCAGTAGTATCACTTGTATGATAGCATCTAGAGACTCAACCAACATGTTAGATCATCACCCCAGGGGTTGTTGTGAAGTCCTCTTAGCCATCTACTGTCCAGATATACAAAATATAGTGAAGGAAGTACTTTGATTCCAAAATGGAGAAATGAGCGACAAACAGAATAAACTACTTCTATGCCATTTTAATCAGAGGCTTGTGGTACAGCTGGAAATCGAACCCAAGAACACAGAAAGAACACAGTGCTGCTAAAGTCCATATTATTTTTCCTGCTCCTTTTTGCTATGCCCAGTTTCACTCAAAGATATTAGAGCCTAAAAAAGAATTCAAAACGCTTAATGAGAATTTCCTTTAAAATTTTTTCTCCCATAGGCCAATTAATGTTGACTAGTTTCACTTTTCATTTCAGCGATTTCTGCACAACCACGTGTTGGTTCCTGTTCTGTACTACAAGACAGCAGTCTTGTTTTGTGATGAACACTGTAAAGAGAGCACATCTCTTCTTAACAAAAACTTTTTCTACTATTTGACAGTTTTCCTACTATTATCTCTGTAATTAAAGGTCATGTTATGTTATAGAACCTGCCTGGCTTTTTAAGGTCCATTAAGACCATCTTAGGATCATAACTGGAAGAATAATTCTGGTGCCAAATAAGAGTATGCCTGTAATATGCAGATGAATTGGATACAGTATTCCTGAAGGAGGCTATAATACAAACCTATCAGCTGTTCAGGCTTCTGATGGATTTCTATAGACGTGAGTTTACCTAAGATACTTTTTGCATAGAATTTATTTTAAGCTTTTTAATTGTTCATGGCTTTTATCAACATTTGCCAGGATGAACCCTGCATTTGGGATGGAGCTGACTTGACAGGAGCAGGTTTTTTTTCCTGATGGTTTGGTCTAGATTTCTTATGTAAGATAGATTTTAATAGCCTGATAGCAAACTTCAGTGAGTTTTGCTCCTGGCTCTCCAAAATTCTGGAATTAAAATGTCATTTAAGATCTGCTTTTAATTCAAGTCCTTCTGCACTCCGAAGTACTTTGTGTTAAAAAGCAAACAGAAGCCCCAACTCTCCTGGTCTCTTGTAATACGATCTTTGCAATATCCCGATTTAGGGCGTTTGATCCCGCCGCCTGGCAGCGCCGGCGCGGTGGCGGCGGCTGCAGTGTCGCGGCGCGGCCGGCAGAGGGCGCGGCGGGCAGCGGGAGCTCCGCACGGGGCCGCTCCCGGCGGGAATTCCCCCGCGGCGGGAACAGCCTGCGCTCAGGGCAGCGTCTGCTGGAGCTGCACCGGGCTGGGCTGAGCCTAGAGCGCATCTCATTCTCACCCATCTTCATTTTTGTCACCATGTAGAAGAAAACAAACAAACAAACAAACAAACAAACAAACCTTAACTTTTTGGGACAGGGAGGGTGGATGGTTTTCAGTTCCAATTTGATTTGTTAGAAAGTGCATCTGCACCCTGACCATGCTGAGTCCTGAGTTTGGTCTGTCGTGTACATAGGAGTGCCACATTTCCATAGCACTTAAGAACAAAATGAAGCTTTACGTTGTGAATCTAAATCCGGGAGCAGGGATGCCAGAAGGTGTTCAGTTTTTATACTGGTATGAATATTGAATTCTACTGGGCCTTTTCTTTTGGGTTTCTGGCCTAAATTTTAGTATGTGTTTATTCATCAGCTAAGCCTGCAGCTTACAGATGGGTCCATCAATGCTCCTGAATCGAAACTGTAGGCTCCAATTCCCCACTAATCTTGTCTTCACAGCAGGACATGGCACCACAGGCAAGAGCTGCTGCTTTAAGGCACTTACACATCCAGCTATGACTTGTGTTAGAAAAAGCGACTTTCTGTCACCAAGAGAAAACTCATCAGTGTGGGACCTCCTTGTGAATCAGCTTCTTTCTGTTATATACACATTTCACCATTTTATTCCATCTCATCCACCACCTTTAAATTCTACCTACAACAGGGACTTTTGCTGGTCCAGATCTCTGGCCAGATAAAGTTTGCTTTTTCTTTTCTTACATGGCACTAAGAATACCAGAGAACCTGTCTCTTTTTGCATATATTCACTGACTCAGAATCATGACACACAAGTCCTGCAGTGAAATATGCATTGGTCCCATTGCCAGTCTGCAGTAGAGGTGACCATCTGTGCACTTCAGGTTGTACCATCAGATCCTTGCATCTCCTGTGCCCCACACAGGACCAGGACCAAAGGAATATGTCTTTTTCTCTCAGCTTCTCAGTATGTGAAATGGAGGTGCTAAAACATCAGTTTCATGTGTCTGACTTAGAGGAGTACCTAACAGGTATCTAAGAAATACATTTAGAGAAATTGGAGTATGGGATGGGAGGGGTATGGGAGACCTCTAAATAAAAATATATGACTGAATAAACCATGCCATTTGCCAAGCCCTCAAAGTTTTGCCTCATTTGCCAAGCCAGCATTAAATGTTTCATCAGCAGAAAGCCTTGCAAAACTGGTATGAAAGCGTACCAGCTCTGGTGCACAGCCTGGAATTATATGTATCAGAATGATGATGAAAAAATAAGTAATTTGTTACACACCCATATATACAAATAAAGAGACTCACCACAGGTGAATTGTTAAGCCAGTTTTTGCAAGGCTGGCTGTACAGTGTAATTGCTGGAAAGATATCTCGAGTTTTGCACAGTGTAATTCTTCTTGCTTTGTTTTTCTGGCCACTGGGGAGCTGGCCTTCTGTATGTCATGGCTGCCAGGGCTGTGGTAACCTCTCCTCCAAATCATGCACTGCTCTTGCTGGATTTTACATTTGACAAGCTGCAAATTCTTAGACTAATCCAGCTCAGTGACTACTGTAAGTAAATGTGTATTTTCCCCCAAAATGGAATTTCATGATTTTGCAGTTATGGAAGTAAAACACTCATTTCCAGAAAAGCAAATAATATTCTATAAATATTCCAGTCAAGAAAACAAAAACATTGTTTCTGCTGTTTAACTCCACTGTCATGCTGGTAGAATTTACAGGATTAACTTTGTGTAAATAGTTTCTCTTTCGTTTTTAAGATCTGGAACAGGTCACTACATGTATTTTACATTCAAAGTTTTACCAGAACTCTGTTGTTTAGCTAAGATGGCTTGTATGAGTCACACAGGATTACTCCTGGTTCTTGTGTGGCTGAGCCAGTTTGCATAATTAGGAGAGAGATGCATGAAGAAGCTACTGGGCTTTGGAACCCCTCTGGGTTTTGATCAAAAGCCCACTGAAGCCAAAACCCTCTGGCTCTAGTCATCAGGCTAAGGCAGCAGTAGCAACTGAACAAGATAAGAAAATTTTGGAAGCTGTTAAATATAGTTTTCTGAGTTCTCTGGATCTTATCACTGGGGATGGGAACATAGGCTGCATGTGCAGTGTCCCTCAGACACAAGGCTTTTGTAATTTCAGAAGCAGCCACTCAGAGGTGTTTTTCCACTGGTGTGTCATCTTAGCTGTATTTAGTATATTTGTGAAAACAGAGTTATGATGACTCTGTAGGCTGGCTGTTCTGAAAAATGTTTTTGGTTACTACAGTTGGCCATTGAATTGAAGGAATGAATTGTGCTGTTGATCTCCTTGGAGCCTCTACAGTGTGACTGCAGGTCATCTTTCAGGGCTTGACTTGCAAGATGTGAGGGAGGGCTCAGGCAGCTGAGATTGCTTTGGCTTGAAATACCTGGGCTGCTTGAGAGAGAGCTTACTTGTGGTGCTGCCACCCTCTCTGAGCTATCCAGCCCATTGTTCTGCTCTTTCACTGTTCTTGGCTACTGTCTTTGACTTACATCTGGCTGCTAGGACACGTCTTTGGGAAGAGGTTATTCAGCATGTGCCTCTCAAGCTGCCAAGGCCTGACTGAGAATGCTGTGTCTCTAGGAGACACATTATTCCTCCTGGAGAGGTGGAACGCTGAGGGATTTATTCTCTTGCTATGAAGTTAACATTGATGTGTGTAAGTAACCATCAGGATTATTTATTTATGAAATAAGCAGATTTAACCTTAAAATGAAGAGAGGCTCAAAGCTTGCCAGAAGAAAGGGCTGTGGGAGCCACAGGGGGAGCAGCAGGGGATGGTGCCTGGGGAAATCTGGAACCTGTCAGATCCATTTCCCTCAAGGCACAAATCACCAGGTCTCCAGCATGGGGAGAGGCAGAGAGGAAGCTGTATGCCCTGTAGGAGTCTTAGAGCTAGAACCAAACCTGGAGAGCTTTCCTGGCAAACCTACTGCCCCTTTTCTAAGCATAGCCAGTAAAAATGCCTGAAAAAGGATAAACCACATCGCCAAAAGGGTTTTTGTGGTGCACAGGTACTGTTCAGAAGCAAGTACTGGACACAAGATCCTAGGAAATGGGTATTTTTAATCTAATTAATTGCATCTATTTTGTGTGTTCATATGGGTAATTCTGGGAATTCTCTGGTAATCACGTGAAAAAGGGTTTATTGGATCAAATCCCTAGGGCTTAGTCTCATAAGATGGCAAGCTGTCTAACCCCAGCAAAGGAAAGCACCCGAGCTTGGGCTTTAAGAACATGAGTGATCTTTTAGTAATGAAGTTAAATCTATGTGTAAAGTACTGGGTTGGACCAGACTTGCAGGTTTGGTACTCAGCATCCTGCACTGAGCCCAGTGAAGTCATTGGCCTACTAGGTCAATGGTATGGTAGGGCCTATGTGCTGCTTTATGAAAGAAAATGTTAGCAAAAACCAACAAAGATATTATGAAATATAATTACATAAAATATGGTTTTAAACCCCCCATTTGTTAAATTTTATTGTTCTCCTGACACAGAGCAAATTAAATTGATTTGTAGCATGAAATATTTTAATATTTATAGCAGGTGTTATTTTTCTGGTGCATAATGTAACAGAATGAGCAATAAATGTTAATATAATGATCAGTTTGAACTCTTACAAGCCAAGCTTTATAGAATTGCTAAGAGTAGAATGGAGAGAGTATGATGACATTCCCTCCCACATCCCTATACCTCCTACCAACCTTCCTAGGTTTCCATTTCAAGAAGTTTTCATTCTGCATTCCCATTCTTTGTAGTAAACATTTTACAGCCTCATAATCATCTCGTACCTGAGAGATATTAAATGTTTTTACTAGATTATGATTAATTTCAATATTCCCTGCATTTTGCATTTGATTGACTAATAGTTTATTACAGATGTTTTATTCTTCAGGATTCTGACACCATTGGTGTTTGCCATAGCATCCCTTCTCAGTAATGAACTCCATTGGAGAAGGAGGTTTGATGCAATACATTGGAATAGGTCGATATGGATTTTATGTGCAATGTATTCTAGACCAGAGATCTCACTTACGATGCACTTGCAGCATGATTCCCCTTAAACAAACCAGGTAATTTAGGCCTAGGACCTTAGCTGTTGTAGGTAGGTAGCTCTAATAAAGACATCAGCGACCAGCAATTTCCATCAGCTAAAGCTATGGTTCTTGATGTAAGAGAAAGGATGAAAACTTCACCCCTCTTGATGGAAATTATGTCCTTCTGAATGCATATGATTGCCCTTGGCAAGTGTGGGGTTTATGTCTTAAGAAAACATATGGTCATGATTAATATCCTCTGCATGTCCTAAACAGTTGTAGTGAAAATCCTCTAGTTGTTGGCCTAAAATAAGCAGCATTGCATGATGGGAATAAAAGACAAATTTTCAAAGCTGGCTCAGATTGAGTGCTAAAACTATATATTAACAAAGCAAGTGACTCATTTTTTTGTGTTTTTGAGAAATGGTGAATGGTTTTCTCTTCTCATGATTTCCTTGGTGCAATGTCTGTAAATGACACAGTTACAGATATGTGCTACTCTGACAAAGTGAAGTTCGTGGTTACAGGAATTTCTGCAGTGATGCTAATTTGTAAGTGATGCTATGGATACATCTGCCATGTAATGCTCATTGCCTAAGAGAGGTAGCAGCGCGGCAGGAGGACTGGAAACACAGAGGCTGTATCTGTGAGCAGTGGTATAGACCAGGACAGTATCAGCAACAAAGACACTATTAACTAAATAGAAAGGACTGAGGATTAAGTGCTTTGTGCCTCTGAAGCTGCTATACCAGGGCTGACACTATAAATGTACTTACAGTATATTCTTCCAGGGAGGTTTCTGTTAATATCTGAATGGGCAAAATAAAAATATTAACCTCTTTCTGCTAAAGATGATGCCCCAAGTACATCTGAACTCTCAGCAAGTGCTACAGATGGAACAAGAGTGCATCCAACTTTTTTGTTTTGCCTTTCAATCCTGAATCTTAATTAGTTCCCTACTGCTTTAGTACATGCACAACATTTTAATAGTCATAAGGACTTACTCCAATCCACACTGCCATTTCCACAATTCCCTCCTTCATACCAGTAGCAATTCTCTCCCCCGCCCCACCCCCCCCATATTTAGGAATAGTGTAAAGAAAACTAAATAGCCAAGCATGTAGCTGTAGATTGATGAGGTTGTCACACCATTCTCTTCACTGTTTTCTTCCAACCTGCACTGTGCTCTAATAGATGGATGATTGCCGGGGGAGAGAGAGACTTAGCAAATCCCACAGCCAGATGTTCAGGGATGGACACAGCGACCTTCTCAAGGAACCCAGAGGACTATAGCTGTGTCCTTCGGAGGGAGAAGGACAGTCAGGTGCCTCTGGCTGCCTGTGTTTATCTCTCATTTCAAAGGGAGCACAAATGGGCTCAGCATGGCTGCAAGGATGGATGTTTTTCAGTGCATCGCGGGAAATGACCAGTCATCCGTCTCTTCACTGTGGAGTCTGCCTGCAGCCATCAATCTTGTAGCCCAGCATGGCAGCTCCTTTTGGCTTAGTTTGGCTCAGTGTTAGATGAACAAAGGGAAATCTGAGCAGAAGGAAGGGAGAGAAGAGTAACTATTCTCTATTTCACTTTGTTTCCCCCTTGCATGGCTCTCCCTCTTCCTCATTATCATCAATTTTCACTGTATTTTGTAAGGTGTGGAAATGTATATTCTCAGGGTCTGGGAGTTTACAGCATTTCTCTGTTAGCAGAGAGGAGAAAGGCGAGAGATATTGAAAAGACGTAATTCAAGGCCCAGAGATTCCCTTGTTCAGAGCTAGTTAGCTACAGCAACAGGGAGAAGGAATATAGTACTTTTCCTCCATCTTGCTGTTTTTGTCCCTTCCTTCCTCACTGCCATGTTAGTGTTTTCAGATGTGTACTTCATCTCTCCATTCCTGTTCTATTCAAAAGCAATCAACAGAGCCACATGATGGGACTTTCTGGATAGAGGTGTGTACTGATACCCAAAGCCACAATGGCAGCTCCTGCTGGCAATCAAGCTTGCTTGGGTCAAGCCTTCTTGATGTAACAGCACTGGGCTGTGCATGAGCTGCCTAACCTCATCCAGCACCTGTGGTTCCTACTGTGAAACCAGAGGTCATGGCAATATCTTCATTGGTATGCAGCCCATCAGAAGAAAACACATTCAGACATGTCTGTTTGCACACTTAGCACTGAATCAGCTGGTTTGAGCACTGAACTCAGATGGGCCAGTTTTTGCCTGAAATACTCAGATTTGATGTACTTTGAGCCAGGCTGAAAGGAAAAAAAGGTGTGTGAATACACTGGCTGCTGAACTCCCATAGCTAGGGTCTGCCTTTTTTCTACAGTGAGCTGTACTGTTGTTGCTTATTCTGTTTTCCCCTAATATTCTTGCCTCTGATTATCATAACGGTCCATGTTTGACTTTTTCTGCAGAAGGCTTATAGAGATATCATTGTTCCCCTTAGCACTGCCCCACTGTAGTGTTTGACTGATGCATTTAAAAAAATGTGTGACTACATTTACCTTTTAATTTTCCTCGTTGAACACAATGATGTAAGCATCAGGCCTGACAGAGCCAAGCTTCCCTGCAGAACTGTGGTAGGAGATTTCTCTCCCAGTTTTATTGTAGGCAAAGAACCGAGATCTCCCAGGCATAAAGATGGACCAGCCAAGCACTGAGGCAGAGCTCTGTAAATACTGGACATAGAGATCTCTGAGAAATCTTTACCTGCTTTCAACCCAAATGTGCCATCTGGAGTGAACAGACTTATGCCAAGCTGGGGAAAATTTATACCATCATGGGCTTAAAGAGCTGATTTGCAGTATGTGCTGAGGTTTTTTTTTTCCTTCCTACCATAAACTTAAAGGATAAACCCTCAAGGAAAACATTTGTTTGGTGAAAACCACTTTCTCTTCCCCCACACCTTGTATGAGCAGGCTTTAAAAGTGGGCACAAGACCTTTCTCAGTGGGGATATTCAGGGAATTCTTCTGTATTTTCTTTACAAAATGGATGGTGTCCTTTTCCAACCTGTGCGTTTAACTGTGCCACTTTTGAATGAATGGTCATATTTTCTGCTTCTACTCATTTTGCTTCCCTGAAAATTCTGAAAAAGACAAATCTTGTTCACGTTGTCATGAGACAGCCTACCCCAGCTGGCACATCTGTGTCTTGGGATGCCCTCTGGCTGGCCTGTTGGCAGGCATTCCCATGGCTTTGAAGGTCACCTTGTTTACACCTTGCCTTTTCCCCCCCTCCCTATTCAGAGGCTTGCTGAGCCTGCAGGCTGGGCTTCACCATCTGCATTTTCTCTGGTGCCATTAATCTTCCTGTTTACCATTCTGTTATTAATTCTAGAGTTCACCTTTTTGTCTAAACCCTTTATAGGCCTCTTGAAATTGCTTGCCTTTTTGTAGCAAGAGATCTGAGCATCTCAGAGATAATTTGCTTTGTTCTTTCCCATTTCTGAAAGGCTACCTACTAGCATCTTTTTAAAAAGCCTTCCTTTTTATAATAACATTTTTCACTTATATAGCTTCATCTGTTATACGTATCTTAACATAGGAGTAAATATTATCTTTGTCCTTTGGAATTTGTGAATTGGCCACTGAAATCTGGTATCTGTGGAAATAGTCCTACTTTTTCAGTGTTTTTCTTGGCTGGAAAGAAAATATGTTCAAATCTGTCTTTGTGAGAGCCTGTAAGACCACCTTGCATTTTTGGTGCATTTTATTTAAATGCCTGAATGCCTATGAATATTAAACAAGCCTTGCCAAACCCCAGAGGATAGGTGAGGACTATCTCCATTTGACAGATGATGGAAAAAGCAGAGAGTGCCTCTGTTAGAATTTGGCTCAGCATCACTTGGTGGGACAGCAGAAATGCCAAAGGCAGCATCTGGGGTGGTTGGTCCCTATCCCATCCCTAAAATCACTGCCAGTTTGCTGTGGCCTTTCCGTTCTCCTCTGGTTTGTGCAGTCCGGTACTCACTGAGCCGGGGATGCTGACCCAGGTGTGCCTGGCCCGGCCGAGCCCCGGGCGCGGCTGTGCTGCTCCCCGGCTGTGGAGCGCTGCCTCCCGCAGGATCAGGCCTGGGACAGCCAGCCTCAGGCTGGGCGCTGTTCATGAGCCCCACCACACCCCTGCTGATGCCCTGGGGCTGAGCGGTGTCTCTGCCTGCTGCCCAGAAGTCTGGGTGTCAGAAAGGCCCCGTTCGCGGAGCTGCCGCTCCGTGCAGAGCTGAGCACAGCCCCCTCCGGACGGAGCGCCAGAATGCGCAGAGCAGGTTCCCAAGGAGCTCTGCAGGACTCAGATTGGCTTTGGCAGGTTTATCAGCTCTGGCTTAGTGCCGGCTCTGCTAGGCCTGGACTGAATTAATTGGGATGCTTGTGCACTGCAGCTGAGAGATAACTGCATTACAGAGATTTATCTGTTACTAAAGGTATCCCCTCCACTGTCCTCGATAAGGACGAGAAGCTGTGCAGAATCTCACAGCATTTGCAGGAAGGTTGGCATGGTGGGCTCTACACATGGTTTATGTATGAGTTTGTGTGCAGTACAAGTGTTTTTATTCAGTTCTGTCACATCCAGTTGCTTGTGGTGGAGGTCCACTCCCTGTTACCCTTTGCAGAGTGTGCAATGTGGGCATGCCTATCCCACCTGTGGGGAGGGAAGGACTGGGGTTTGCTGATAACTGTTTGGTTAATTATTTAATTCTGGTGCTTTGCAGAGGTCAAAATGCCCATCATCTATTCTAGATGACCATTTGCAGATAGCCTAAGTTATTCTTTTCCTCCCAATAGACCAAAAGCCCTGTTAGGGTGACACAAAGCCCAAAGGAATAGGCTTTTTTACTTAATATTTTTCTCTAAATTGTAGTAGTTATCTTGCTTTTGTCCCTTGATAGTGCCTACAGTGTTGCTGCAGAAGTCGTGGTGTAGTGTGAGCCCATCTAGAACACAAATGCAAGAGTGACCAGAACACAAATGAGTGCTAGAAAAATGCTACTGAATGGAGATATTTCAGATATTTCTGAATGGAGACGATTTCAGCCCTGAGGGTAGTTACTTGATCCAGCATTTAGTCTGATACTGTAATTTGGCAGTCTTTGAGAAGCAGGTATAGCTTATTATATGTGACAATGATTTATATCTGTGCTGAGAAATAAATCTGTAGAAAACTTCCAAGAGACAACTGACAAGAGGGCTGTTTTGTTTGGTGTTTTTTTTTTTTTTTTTTTTTTTTTTTTTTTTTTTTTTTTTGTGGGTTTTTTTTTTTTTTTTTTTTTTTTGAGAGAGAGATTTTATAGAGGCATTCTAGTCTCCCAGAGAAATACAGCTGCTTGTAAAGTCCACATTTTGATAGTGTGTTAAACTAAACAATGCTTAACCTTATGTTTAAGGGCCTCCACAATTTTCTGCAGTCCTCCTGTTGTCTTGTAGCCTCCTGGGATGTATTTTAACTTGGGGCTGATAGAAGCTTTCTATTGAATCCCAGTCTTAAAACTCGAAGTTGTCCTCTGATATTTCTGCAGGTATGCCCAGGCTAAAGACTGAAAGTGTACAGTCCCACCCATATCAGATCTTCCTCTGTCTTCACTTTCTCCCCCTGCCCTCTGCCCTCCCCCAACCTCATAATGAGATTAGCAGCATTCCATGAGGAGGTGCTAGGGAGACATTGGGATTTTCCAGTCTCCCTGTGCTCCCTAGAGCAAACCTCAGTAGTGCCTAAAATTTCAAACATTTGTTAAGAATAATTTCAGAGCTTTACAGGATAGAGTCCTTGAAACTATTTTTTCTATTCAAAATGGTTTGTTTCTGTAAAATAAATACTCTTATATTTTCAAGTGGTTTTGCTTTTAGGAGTGGTTTATCAATGTCTTTGGCTGGATTCTTGTTCTCACCACAGCACAGTTTACTTTGAGAGTGCAATAATATACATGAGGTTTAGAGTGGGATTGGTAGGAGAGACAAAGAATTACTGGAGTAGCCTTACAACCTCTAGTACAGCATGGCTATATTGTAGCTTGGATTAAAAATAAAGTGGATTTGATGTTTACTACTCTCTAGGGACATTTGTTTGGCTTTATGGACTCATTGTGAGAGTCTGTGTTATCAGTAATCTGTCCCAGGGGAGGCCCATGACTGGGCTGATGGGAGGTTCTGTGAACCATGTTTGTGTAGAACTGTCAGTGACAAGTTTGCTGCAGATGGATGCTGAATTGCAGGAGTGTTGGGAGAAAAGGGTGGAATATCAGGGGCCATGGAAGATCAACATTAAATCATAATAGCAATAACATGAGCATGTGTCCCTGGGATAGCAGGATGTGGTGTGGTGAAAGAAGGGTTTTGGAGATCTGGATCTGCAGGAGGAATTAAGGTCCTGTGCTGTGCTGGCAGGGGCAGAGCCCTACCTTTAGTATACCTGGTTCTGGTCATTGCTGTGAATGTATCAGTTCCAAAGATCCTAACAAGTCACTGTACTGACCATGAACACAACAAACAAGCAAAGAAGCTAAAGACAGTCTGGTTGTGCACGCACAGAAAAGCTACAAAATGCAGCTATTCACGTAAGGCATTGTCTCCCCATTCTTTCTTCAGGGATTCCATCCCCTGCCCCCACCCTTTGCACTCTAACGCTATATTTGTGCCTTGGAGATGTGGAGATGAGCATATGATGGATGGATGGATGCTGCTTGTCTGGGTTTTTCACCACCATTTCCCCTGGGGCACTCTGTCTGCTGGCAGAGAGCACCATCCCAAAAGATGGTATCTTTTGCAAACTCGACAGCTAACAGACAGCTTCTCTCTCTGCATATTTCCCCAAAGAAGAGCAGGCTTAATCTGGTTTTTATATGGCATATTTCATTATAATCTTTTTGACTTCCCATGTTCCCAATACGCCATAATAAATAAAACGCTGGGGGTGGGAACAGCAGAGATGCTGAGGCTTCACACTCTTGTGACACTGATAGATTCTCATTTTAAACTGTCATGGGATTTAATTGCTTGCTGAGCCACTGCACTGCACTTTCAGACACATCCTGCCACATCCTCTTAATGAGCTTAGTGGCTGCATTCACTCAGCAGTAGTTCTGTTTGCTGTGAATTAGGTGGCTTTTTTAGACCACCTATATGATTTTAAAGAGGTAGTGGTTATTAAGGTAATATCCTTGGATTTATCCACCCTAAACAACACTTCATGGACTCGTAACATATAGTTTCCTCTGGCATTTCTTATGTTCCAAAAAACGGCACCAAGAAATGAAAATGCAAGAATCTATGTGCAAAGTCAGTGTTTGTCTAAGAGGGTTTTTGGAAGCCGGATTGCTTTGGTTTGCATAGTAGCTGTCTCTGGCGTGATAGATCATGCTGGAACTCACCCAATAAGTATCTCTGTTCCCAATTAGAACTGGAAATGGAGCTGCTTACGAGTGCACAGAGATGATGGTTTGGGTGGCAGCTGCTACTGTGGAGATGGAAATGATCCATTGTAAAACAAATACATTGCACTGTATAGAAAAAGGGATGATTGTTTTTAATTTATGTTTCAAAGAGACACTGAAAAGTTGCTTAGCTCTCAATGCATTGTAAACCAAATGTTGCTTACTTAAGGACAGGAATTTTCAGCTATTTTGGTAAATCAGAACTTGAAAAAGCCCACCATTTTGTGGGCTTCTTTTGGAGGCAGCAGTTCAGTTCAGAAAACAGATACAGGAAAGACACTTGCATGGGTGCTTGTTCAGATTCTACAACTGCAATCTTAGGACCTTAGTAAATAGAGAGGTTGCTGCACTTAGCTTGTAAGCAGAAATATCCATGTTAATTTAATCACTATGAAAGGGACTCTGCCAAGTTAAGAAACATAAATTTTAATTATATGCACACACACATATTTGAATTATAATATATGCACAATATTTAGTTGTAACACCTAGAATACGATGGTTTACTAAAACAGGAAATGTGCTTTAAAAAACATTTTATTTCTCATTGACGATTTTTGTTTTGACATTTCCATTTTGGTATAGTTCTAGCTAGTTGTATCTGCTACATTAACCACGTGCTACTGTATTTGTGGAACTAATCAAAAGGAAATTTATCAACAAACCTTCTTAAAATTTTCATATAAAAGAGTAAGCTTTTAATTATAGTGACTTTACTGGTAGTTATTACTTGGAATAAAGATTATGTTCTCTGAAATTGTAATGTTTGAAGAAGAGCTTGTGATACAAACTAAAAGTTACAAAGAATTTAGAACAATTAGTGGGTAGCAAATGCTATTAGCTGTATTTAAAAAGGATTTGGATGTGATTCAAAGATTCAAAACACATAAATTCTACATGAACATCTGAGAAATTGATTGAAACAGTAATTACATATAAGCAGTAAAGCACCTGGGAAATGATGATATAGGAGGTTCTAACCAACTACATTTTTTCCTGCCAAGGAAAAGCATGCCTCTCTACTTCCTTAAAATTCTTTACAGGATATGTAACGAACTAGTAGGTAGAGGGGTTGACAATTTTCTTCAACTTTCCGAAGACCTTTGTTATGTCTCCGTGGTGAAACCAGGAATTTTCTTGGATAAAAACTTTTGGAATAAAAGATAATGGAAGAGAGAACTTTCATTGTAGATAAAGGCTTACAGCTGGTGCATCAAGGTTTAGTGCTTGGTCCAGTATTGTATAATACACTAATAGACAAGCTGCAGAGTGGGAATACCTTGTCAACTACAACGATTTCCACATAATATGAAGTTATTGAGAGCAATCATGGCCAGGAAGGTCTGTGCAGAGCACTCTGGGATGTAAATGTGCTTGGGAAGTGGGCAGAGGGTTGGACATTTTAATATGGTACCTGTGTGTTTGAATGTGTTCCTTATGGGAAGTTGCCCCCATTATAAGATTCCTAATTCTTCTGCTTAGTTAGTAACTTGGCCATTGAAAGACACAGCCTGAGGTGTAATCTAAAGAATATGTAATTCATCTGTTTAAATGGGGGATGTGGTTTCATCTGAAAATGCCAGATGCAGTACTGGTCCATCTTGGGAAGACTGGTGTATAATGAGAGAAAGTTCAGTGAGGTTTCTCAGGACCATATGGAAAACTTCCCACAGCAGAGTAATAGAAAAGGTTGTGGCTGTTTATCCTTGAAAGGAGAGGAAATAAAAAGAAATTACAAAAATTTCAGTCAAGAACTTCTATTTTCCCCAGCAAGAACAAGGGGGCTGGCAATAGATGAAGTGAAACAATCCTTCTTTCAAACCATAGTTTAACTGTTGAACTCCATGAGGTGGGAAAACATCGAGGCAAAAATGTATGAAAATTCAGAAAGGGCTGGGCTACTTCTGTGTATTTTGAGAAGAGACAGATTTAGGATAACTGGAAGGGATACTACATTTATCTCTCAGGATGAAACACAGTGTTAGGGTGGGTAAGTTATTTTGCATTTCTCTCGTGACAGACATTCATAGCTTCTTCTGCAGCATGTGAGGTGACTGCATATTGTGGCATGTATCAAAGTATCAAAGCAGAGGCAAGCATGGGGTCACAGCTTAATTTCTTAAGCCCAGAAGAGTTCTCCCTCTGGCCTTGTTTGAAGCTTCAGGCACTGGCTGGTACCTTTATAAGCAGGACAGTGAGTGGAACAGACCTCACCTTACTTCCAAATAGCAGTTCCCATGGTCTGGGGAAAGCCTTGATCTTTCACATGAAAGCTACATTTTGGTTTTTGAGTTGGCTCCTCTGTTTTCTTTAGGGTACTGGCATAAGAGTAAAAGATACTTTTCTTGCTTTTGTGGGAAAATCATGGATAGTTAAATAGGAAAGAGAAAATAAGGGACTTCGTGAAATGAATTTAATGATCCCTGGTAGTGTTTAACTATTTCTATAGGTTAACTGAACTGTCTTTTAGATTTTAGAAGACTTTCATCTGTGGGAATTCAAAAAGTGGTTTGGAAACATAATTTCCTGTCTTCATTACTGTACCCTTTACAGACTAGCCATCTTTCAGGAAGGATTGAATTAATTACAAAGACTGAATTCATTACAAAGAGTTGTCTTTGGGCATATGAAGGTCTTTGTGCTGTAAACTTTACATTCCAGATAAGAAAGAGTCTGCTTTTTCCCACTTTTCCGAGCTATTTAGGAATTAAAGTGCATTCATAGAAGCTACCAGTGGAGAAGAAAGTGAAGAAGTTGAAGGCCATCAAATGGCAGTCAGCTTAGTGGGAAAATGAGAGGCAGACACTGAGTTTATTTTCACTGGATGCCCAGCTCACTAATTTAACTTCTTGGTGATTCAGTCTCCCCATCAACTGTGAATAAAAATATTACCTTACAACGCCTTGTCAGTGGGATGTTAAATTTAGTAATTAAAAAATGCTCTGAGAGTTTTGGATGAAAAGTCCTCCTGGAGTAGTGTTGTTGGGAAGTAGCAGTGCCACACAGAACAACCATGCTTATTAAACAAGCTTCCTGTTTTGACCTTAAAGCCTACCTTTCCCTCTTTTCAAACTTAGTTTTTGATGTCTCTGGAACAAATGGGGAGTAGTTCCACCTTCATATATGTTCTACTTATCCCTCAGCCTTTCCTCATCATTTCCTTTTCTAATGCATTCATTTGCTGGATGTATTGGTATCCAGAGACGGGCGTAGCTTGTCACAGTGAAGACATGTTTGTTTCCAATGCCCTGGAGCTTGCTTGAAGCTTCTTTGCTTGCTGAATGTATGATAACCCCTTGGGGTTTGCAATCCCTCAAGGTTCTAAATACAGAGCAAATGCCCTTTTGCACCCAAGCACAGGACTTTGAACCCAAGCCAAGCCCACATCCAGAGATGATTATGGAGGTTCCTCAATGACTTCAGATTCAAGTGTTGGGATTTGCACATAAGTCAAAAATCCCTTCTTTCTATTGAAATATTTGAATCCAGAGGGAGGTCTATGAACTAGGAGTTCATACAGGGAAATTCAATCTTTATGATTTTCTTTTGACTTTTCTGTCTTTTTTATAGCTCAAGCAAGGGAGAAGTTGGGGAAGGGGCCATAATGGGGTGGGTATGCAGAGCTTAATGCTGAAAACAGAGGCCTGATTGAATAGAGCTCCTTGTGATGAGAAGAGGGATCAATTCACAGTTGACCCCATCCCATTGTGTGGGTTGTCCTGGGAGTTTCCTTTAAAATCCCAGTGGTTTGGTTTTTCTGCATGGTTTGTACCCAGCCTTTCCCTCCATGAATAGAATAGCTTTTCCTGGAATTTTTGCTCGATTTTCTGTGGTTATTGGCTGAGCTCTTTCACTTCAGAAGACTGGAGCAAGTACATTGTGGAACTACTGATCAGAGACGCTGAATCATTTGCTAACTTAAAAGTTTTTCATATATAAAACAAACATATTCCTGGGACACAACTGCCCCCATGAAACAGATTATACTTTACTGTCCCAGGTGGAAGTGTTCATTCATTATTTGGTTTGCAGGGGTGATTTGGGACTTCAAGAACACATGAATTTCTGCCCTGCAGAATGTACAGCTCATGGTGATAGAAAGGGAGGGAGCTTCAGGCAGACTGGGGAATGAAACACAGTTCTAAAGCATAAGTAGACAGAACTGTGAATTAAGGACACCAGATGCTGATTTTTAAGCATCATTCTTGTACATTATTACTTGTAAACATACTAGCCTAGAGAAAGGAATTCATTTTAGAAGGGAGGGAGTACTTGAGAAATCCATACCTGGCAGTGTCAGGTAAAGACATGTGCAGGATGTTTCCCTGCCAGCGGATTGCTCTAAATGAGCCCCTGTATGAGTGGGGTAGAGGCTAGAGTCTACAAGGAGAACTGAATTATTGCCCAGGTATATTTTAACATCTTGCTGAAGTTAACGTGCTGGAATTGCCTGTCTGCTGCACTGTCTCACAATCTAGTGGTAGCATTTGAAAGGGGAATAATGCTCTGTTCCTTGACTTCTCCAGCAAGTTGCATCAAACTTGCTTATCAATCCACAGTGTCTTTGGACCTCTGTCCCCAGCCTGTTCCCAAGCCAGCCTGTGGCTCTTTCAGCAATTACTGGGTGCTGTCCCATTTTATGGGCAAGATTCTGCACTCGTAACTGTGTTTCTTTGCTGGTATTCCTAGCTGGAGCCAACTGGAGATTTTATCTAGTCAGTATTACAGGAAAATTGAAGACACATCTCTTTGTTTTTCAGTGTAAGGTCTCAGCATTGGCCCCCCACACAAGCTTTCTGTTTTCCCATGTGTGGAACATGCCCTGGTGTAGGAGAATGAGGATTGAAGCTGTGCTATATAAATTGTGCCAGATGCTAAATTGCATTAAGATACTTTTCTTCTTCAGGAGATCCGAATCTCCGTATTTGTTATTTCAGTATCTTAAAAAGTCCTGTTTTTGTTCTTTATTTGACGCATAAGGAGTTTACACATAGGAGCAGGATTCGGAACCCTCCCATTTATTTCCCCCTGATGAAATATATTCGGCCTTTTTTTCCCGTAAACAAGCACAGCAAATGAAAAGAGAACAGGTCTTCAGTAGGACAGAAATTAATCATATATGGAGTTTCTTAGTGGTTAAATAAACTTGAAGAGCTCTCCTTCAAGATAGAAACAAGTTTAAAAGTCTGTTCATCATCTGCTTGACATCTCTGTGCTTCTTCTTGTTAGCTCTTTGGCGGAGACTCACAGTGAGTGTGGTTTTTTTTTCAGAAGTTGATCTGCCTCTGAAAAAAGATGGGTTCACCTCAGAAAGTACAACTCTGGAAGCCCTGCTGCGTGGAGAGGGAATAGAGAAAAAAACAGACACTAAAGAGGAAGACACTATACAAGAAATCCAGGTAAAGGAGGGCCTCATGCCCTGACATCAGGGCTGGATTTTACAATTTGTCTCTAAGTCTAGCAGTCTTTTGTCCTGTAGTAGAACAGTGTATCTGTTTATAGTTGTGTAATGCTACTGCCAAAGTGTTATCAAACCTTTGTGCTACACTGTGATGCTCAGAATGATGTCAGTATCTCACACACTTCTCGTCACAAAAATCTTCGTTGTTTGACAGTATTCTGCACAGGTCCTGTGTTGGAATTTATTTTGCAGCACTATGAGATAATTGCATTAAGAACTGAGAAGCTGAGGTGGTTCCCAACTATAAAGTGAATTTTAATGGTTCATATTTAAAGTGAGTTTCCCAGATTTCAATTTGGATTCACAGCCGCTGTAGACTAAAACATGTCATTACCTTACCTGTTTTGTTTGTTTTAATAGTAGGTAGCCTTCTGAAGGTATACAGGAAAAACAACTTAAAAATTGTAATCTTAAATATCTCAGTAATTATTAGTGATGCAGTATGAGAACTATTGCCTCTTCACGTGCATTAAGGTTTGAAAATTGTCAAGATTCCATATCATCCTTCAACAATTAAAAGCTGAAACACCATTGTAGGTCTCTCGTAGAAGGAATTCAGGTAATATAAAGGGTTCTTGTATAAGTCCATGTCACTTTTAAAACATCTTAAATCACTAGGAAAGTGGGCCTCTCCCACAGCAGCACATCTTGGGTGATGCTAAAACACCATTGTGCCATGAGTCTTTTTAGGAATTTTAGAGAGAGTTATTAGCAATGTGTCAAATCTGGTAATTCTGGGTGAGATAAAGTAGTCAAAATTTGAGGGGTCAGTCCCATGCCAAATGAAACAGAAAAACATAGGCATCAAATCTGTTTTAGCTAGAGTTCAGCCCTTTTGCTCTATTTGTTAGAAATTTTACACAGGTAAAGGCAGCACAATTGGGTCTCCCATTCCCATTTGCACAGGTAAAAAAGCACCATCAAAGAGGAAGCATGCCATGCTCATGGATTGGGGAAAAGCTTGGCATGAGCCCTGCTCTGTGTTAGTCTCTTCAGTAGTATATCTGGGTTTATTATGCTGAGAGCTCTTACTAAAGGTCTGGTTTTACCTGCTTCCAAGGTCGCAAGAAGTCATGGTGCAGCATTCATATGAAATTGACAAGTGCCTTTGAATGTTGGTGTGTGATCTGAGCTCCCAAATTATCCTCAACAGCAGTTTGAGAAAAGAGACCTCAGAGATAGTGGAACTGACATAAGTCCAGGCATTGCAGAGCAGGGAGGGGGTGCAAAAAAATAGAACAGATTTTCAGCTAAACTGTAGCTTTGCTTTGCTGTAGCTTTGACCTGTCACCTGGATGTTAGTTTCATCAGAACAGATGCAAAAAGCATGTCTTGCTGCTTTATTTTATGCAAGCACAGCTTATCTGGATTCAGTCTGTAGAACAATGATTGCCAAAGCCTTCACTAGTGGGCAGCTTTCAGTGTGTACTTTGGCACTTGGCAGCTAGACTGAACCAGATCAAAATCACCACCAGTGCCTTTATCGGCATGACAAATAAGAGAATGCAAATCTCTCTTTTGTTCCTTTGCATACTTGTCTGTGCTGTAACTGTAAAGGGCCCAGCCTCAGTGGTGGCGAGAGTGAGCAGGTGGGATAGCCATAACTGTAATTCCCACCTCAGCCCCAGCCACTCGCTACTCTCCCAAATTCACAGTATCTGTCAGGAGAAGATGACTTGGTGCTTGGCTGCACTGGGAAACGGTTGTGCTGGGAAACATAGTGCTGGGAAACTGTCTTAGAAAGGCATAATAGTAAAAGAAAAGTTACTCTGCTAAAACATATAAAACTCTGCTCAATAAATTGGGACCTGCTGTACAGTTGGTGTGTAACAGGATTGACAGTTGTGTCCTACAGTAAATTGGTATTGAATGTGTGTCTCCATTGTTTGATGGAGAAGAGTTAGAGTAGCCTTCTGACCATGCAGCAGGAAGGTTATGCTGCTTCTATCAAGAATTAAACTAATTATTCTGGCAGTGTCACCAAATTTACACTTGGTTACGTATTATCTCTTTCCTAAATTGATTCTTCAATTTTAAAGCAAGAAAGTGGTTTGTAATGTTTCTCTTAACTCTTGTGTAGTATTATTGTTGTAAATTAGCTTCTCTCTCTCCCGCATACCATGTGGTTGCTTCTGTTTTGTTGGGGTTTTTTTGAGATACTTTAAGATATGAAGCAATCTAAAAATACAAACTCATATCTGTAAGTTTGCTTATGTTCTTACACACATTCTTACATTTCTTACAGTCTCCTCATGCACAACATTTTTCAAGCACTTCAGTCCTAAGATTAAGTCAATTAATGTATACAGTTTTATGAATTTTGAAAAAAAAAATTATGTATGCAGAACTGGAACCTGCTTAACTTTGACACTCTCTGGTATTTCGTACCTCCAGCATTATGTGAAATTATATTTCATGATGGTCGGAGCTCATTAATAGCCTCTTGATAGTCAAAAATAGAAGAAGCAGCAAAAATTAGATGAAGACTTGATCCTTGTCATGTGCTACAATTTGTTTGTAATGCACTCACCAGTATTAGTCTTCGAAATTTAGCTGATAAAAGAATAAACTTTTGTAACTGGTTTTCTAAATACAGACTTTTTGAAATGTGAAATTCCTGTTGTTGAATTCTTTCACACAAATTCAGAATTTGGTGCTTGAGGTATGTGAAAAGGAGAGAAAGAAACTACTTTGCTCCTGTTCCCCGTCTGCTAGCTCTCAAACAGCTTTTAGGTAGAAATTAGAGAGAAGGACAAATACCATAAGAGTGAAAAACATTCCTATCAGTTTAATGTCCCTATTGGAATCTGCATCGTGGCTGTAATTTAAATGAATGTTGGCATGGCAAAGGTAAGTTAGTGATTCCAGTATAGTCCCTTGCAAAATGGCACAGCACCATAAATGGCAGGAGTGGCTGGGGCAAATCTCTGTATTTCTAGCAGACATGCCAAGGGTTGAGGGAATTTCAATGGGACTTCTTCCCACATTAGTGTTGTGGTGATTTGTCTGGCTTTTTTCCATGTGATGTCTGACTTGTGCATGTTTTCATGTGGGACAGCCAGCCTATGTTTGGTTCTGTAGAGGTTACATTTCAAAAGATTAAAAGATTGAAATTGCCTGTACTAGGCATCTCATGGTTATGTGAGCTGATGAAGATTTGTTCCTAATGAATAATTAGTTGAACAAATCATTGCTGTTGGTGCAATAATCGAGATGAGACCTGTAATTCCTCAGCATTTTCATGCAACAAACTTCCTGCTTCCAGATTAGACTTGTACGTGTGGTGCAAGCTCTGAAAAACATGTCTTTCTAGATCCATTCTGGAATATATGGAGGACTTTTCTCTATTTCTGCTAAAGAAAGAAGATTGTGAGCTACCAAAGAGAAAACCACTGTTTTTGTATTCCTAAAGTGCACTTTCAGCATTAGAAGAAAACAAAACAATTTAAATTGCAACAAATGAAAATAAAAAAACCAGGCAAACAAATTCCCAGACAGGGCCTCCAGTTACGCATACTAATTTTTGCGTTGTCTTCAAATATTGGTGCTCAGTGATGCCAGTATTCTTTCTTAGGAACCTTTTTATCATGGTTGACTGATATCAGCAGTATTTTTTTAGTAGGAATTCCCTGGAGATCTTACGGTGAAAAAGAGAGTAAATTTTGCCTTGCTTGAGAGAAGCAGGGGTACTGGGATCTGATTTGGCTTTATATCACCTGTAATAACCCACAGTCACTATGGTAAAGAGCAGTAGTTGGTTGGATGTGTCCTCCTTTTTTCTTCTAACCATTCCTGTTTATTGTTCAACCACAGAGGGTTTTAGAAAATGATGAAAATGCAGATGAAGTGAACGAGGAAGAAGACTTGGAAGAAGATATTCCAAAACGAAAGAACAGGCCTAGAGGACGGGTAAGTGGAGAGTTTATTGGAACGGAAAGGAAGGAAACAAGCCTCTGCTTTTTAGTGTATATTTCTTAAGTGTATTATATATGCAAAGTATTTAACCATGAATATATGATAGTGATAACACTATAGGTAATTTTCAGTCATATGTAATAGATTTTTAATACTTTTTCAGTTTATTTTCATGAATTGCTGTGAAAGAAAAGGATTATTTTGAGAGTAAAACTTTGGGGAAAATTTATTTTAGTGTTGTATTTACAATTGTAATGTAAACTGTAATAACTATGACAACATCCTGCTATTACAATGCTCCTTAAAAAAATTTGCTAATTACAGAAAATAGGAAATTCAGTCATGATAGCCAAATAAAGTATTAATAAAAGTAACGTGAACTGTGTTAATAAGTTTTGCAGCTTTCTTCAGGGTAACATTTTATGTCTGACGCTGGCTCTCTTGAGCCCATGGCAAATCTTCCATTTGCTTAAAAAGGGCAATATTTTATCCTTAGGGGACTCTGTGTCCCTTCTCTTACCTAAGATGTCTTCACAATTCATCGGGGTACCAGTTAAGTAACGAGGCCAACATTTTAAACTTGGAATCAACATTGTCAATTGTGGGCCCGTAAGCCAGGCATCTGAAAAAACATGGACACAAGTCTCAGAAGTTTTGAGCAATTTCATCTCTCTTTGGCTCCAGTGGATGCTGCAGGGGCACAGGAGCTCTAGAAGTACCTTTTGATGTGTTTATAGAAGTCAAGCAAGAAGGGCCACATTTTAGGCCAAATGAGCAGAATATAATAGCTTTTGAATAAAAGACATGAAACCACATTGAATACTTGCAATGTACTTATGCATCAGACCCTCTCTTTTGGTTTCTTCTTTGGTTGTTGTGTTGTTTCAGTTTTCTGCTCCTCTTTATTTTGGAGCTTAAGTCTTTTAATATAAGATCAAAGCACTTTAATAATTGGATAAGTATATATTTCACCATCCTTATTCTCAAAATCACCTGAACCAGTTTCTTTCTTTCTTTCTTTCTTAGCCAAAGACCCCCACCTGGAAAAAAATTTTCCAGAAAAATGTAAGTTTCAGAAAATTTGTATGAACCAGTAACCAAAACCAGGAGATAGAATCAATACATGCACATAAGCTTGACTGTAGCAATTAACTAATATTCCAGGCTAACAATTCTTTTCTAATAAGTTGCTCTCATATAAATTGCACAATGCTGGTTAGTGTGAGTGAAAGGGAGTGAATAGCTAAAAGAGATATATTGCTTAGGAGAAGGGAATTTGGTGTATTCCTATGTCCCAGACCTATACAAACAAAGTCCTGAAGTTAGTGTTATGTGCAAGATTTTGCTTCACTGTTCAAGAAAATGTTCAGGAATTTTTTCCCAGTTACTGTAAAGAAAGGAGTTAGAGGGTACTAGATGTCCCATTCATTTTGAAGCATACATTTATGTTATATTTTCTGCCCTAGAACTTGTCCCCTATTAAGTACAGGAGAGCAGGATTGCTTGCTTTTTTCTTGCAACTAACTCCTGCTCTGCTAGTGCCCTGGCTTCTTTCAGTGCAAAAAAGAGAAGTCTGAATAATGCCAAATACTTCAAGCAATTTTTGGTTTTATTTGATGGCATCAATAACCAAAGCAAAGCACGGTAGAAATTAGGAAGTCAAAATTAGGGCCATTTTATCTAGCTGTTGAAAACTGGTAAGCCTGAATTGCATCTGGTCACAAGTACTTTGGCAGTTTTCTAAAGGCAGCCATTTTCTAGCCTGACCCAGCATAGGAAATTGAGGCTAAGGATTTAAAATTAGGGACATGAAACAAACATAGGGTGACATGAAACCCAGGCAGCTCTTTGTTTCTGGGAAGGACTTGGTTAGGGTATTTTTAGAGGGCAGAAGAGGGGAAGGACATGCATAAGAAACAAGATCCTTTGGAGTGTGACCTTTGGGGACTCAGAGGAGTGAGAAGGACTAACAGCATAAATACAGGATTAATGCGACGGAATTACTGCTCTGGACTTTCCAAATTGCACATGCCCCTTCCTTTCCCTACAGCATGATTTTATTTTTAATCCTGGACTCTCCATCTGTCCTTTTGGCTACTCTCTCTGGCTGCTTCAGGGCTGCTTCAAGGCTGCTGGTCCAGGCCTCACATGTCAAGTCTTGTAGTCTTTGGTGCATCCTGTCAGTAGAATAAAGGCAGCTGTGGGTGATTGAATTCAACAGCCTGGAGCACAGACAGAAAGTGTGGGGCATTCAGTTCAGTACCTCTGGGGCAGCTGTTTGGTTTCCTTTCCTCTCAAGGCTAGCCCTGAAATCACAGGGGCATAGGAAGGACACTGAAGGCAGAAGAGGTAGATTTACAGACAGAGATTTTTAGTGTCTTTGCTGGACAGGGGCAATGTGGTACCAGCTGGGCAGGGTAGTTTGCTAGAAGATGTGAGATGTATGCAGCTGTACTTGTACAGATTGTCTGCTCATCAGCTGGACATCCTGTGGGACAATTTCAAAGGCATCAAGCACGTTTAAGAACCCAAGTCCCATTGAAAGTAATTGACTTGAAAAATCTCCCCCTCTGTGTTCATTGCATGAAAAAGTGTATCTGACATGTGGTCATGCCATGAATGATGTGCCCCTGCATTTCTGTAGAGAACAGTTTGAAAGGAAACAGCTGCTGTAAGACTAGCAAAATTCTGAGCAACAAACCTTAAATTAGTATCATATTCTGAAATGTACCTATGTAAAAATAGTACCTTCTTATTCAACAGGTATGTGCCCAGTGTGTGAATAGAGTCTGAGCTACTGACTAGTGACAAATTTAAGACTTTCCATCTTTTTCATAGCCCTAAAAAGTCAATGCAGCTGGTAAGATAGGGAAATTAGATCCCAATCCAGGTACCAGCAGGAATATTTATAAGGGCCAATCACTTGCCTATGCGAAGACTCCTTGATGAGTTGAGGGCTGTGGAGGAGCTGCCATGGACTGAAATTCAGCTTGCAGCACATTTAGCAGTAGTGAGGGAAGAAAAGAAGTAGCCTGGGATTGATTTCATTGCCCAGAGGGGGTTTAAAGAGCTGGCAGTCAGAGAGAAAATAGTGCAGGCTAGTAAGATGATTTTATGTGATACGGTCAGTAAAGAAGCTTCCACCAAACAATTGTTGCTGAGGCCATTTCTAGGGTGAAACTGCTTTTCAGTTCACCCTTACAAATCTTGCTCTGCACATGTGTGCTGGACTGCACAGAGGTCTTTGCAGAAGGCAGAGTTATCCTTGTCATACATAACAGTATTTACCCCATCCAGATAGCTGCAAATCCATGTCTTCCCTTTGGGACTGTGTTAAGAGTTAGACCTGAGAAATCCCAGGG
Source organism: Sylvia atricapilla (assembly GCF_009819655.1). Classification (NCBI taxonomy): domain Eukaryota; kingdom Metazoa; phylum Chordata; class Aves; order Passeriformes; family Sylviidae; genus Sylvia; species Sylvia atricapilla. Next base: position 27,498,444 of record NC_089145.1, read on the forward strand.
AAAAAACATGTGAAGTTTTATAAATCCCTGTTTTGACAGACTTTGTCAGGCCACTATAAAACTGTTCCTTATAACTTCTCTTTAGATATCCAACAGAACACAATTCTAATAGTGCTAGCTCTGTTCCAAGCTCATAGAAGAGGGATGGAGTTTCTATGGCCCCTTTATGGCTGGGTGCAAATATTCTCAGATTTCTACACCTTCTTCAGCTTTACCTAACAAAGCTCTGTCCCTTTCTTATTTCTACATGCAAAGGCTTGCAGGATTTGAGTCAGGTGGCCTTGTCTATAGTGAGAAGTATGAACAGTTTAATAAGAGGAGCAGCAGAAGCAATTCTGTGATTTTTTTTCCAGGAATAGAGTAGCTAGGAAAATTAATAAAGCACTATTTAGCCATCCACCTGTGATCACTTCCTCAAACAAAGATCAATTCTAAAATTATTGTCATTTACAGACTGTACATTAGTGAACATGAAAGAGTTGAAGGCCTTGGCTGAGTTCCCAGTTCCACATCACAGCTCCAGCATTGGACAGATATGAGCTGTTCCCTTGTTGGCATCTCAGCTGAGAAGGGTCAGGATCAAGTAGTTTTGATATTGAATTCCACTGTCACCCCTGGAGCTCAAGACAGAGCAGTCTGTGCTGTGGAGAAACAAAGTTTTTCAGTTTCTGTAGCTGTCAGTTCGGTCCATTTTAGGAAGACAGAACTGCACAGACACTTTTCTGGGTAATTTCTGTTATTGCAGGTAGCCATAGCAACATTATCTAATCTTTTCCACTAACTGACCAAAGCTCCATTTTATAATTAGCCATGGTATCTTTGTCCCAGAAGGCCATTTCAAAACATTGCTTTTCAGCTAGAAAACAAAACATAACACAAACAATGCCCCTTTGAAAATACTGAAGGAGATAATTTGACCTATCTTTTATTTGAGGTCTGTTTTCTGGCTGATTTAATGTTTGTATATATCCTTTAACACCTGTTCATCTATTCATTCATTCATATTCAGTTCAGCAAGGTATTTGAACATCTTCAGAAATGAATGTGTGATGATACTCGACTGAATATGTGCTGGCAGTGACCTACTGCTGTGGATGAACAGTTTGAGCTATCTGTGGAGAGGATCTCCATTGCATTACAAGGTCCATTAATATAGTGCACATCTTAGGAGATGAAGGGTCAAGACCACTTTGAGAAACCTGTATGGAAGCTGAGGATTTGTTTAGTTTATACTGCACATCTTTCATAGGAGGGTGTGGGGCACAAGGAGACCTGAGAGGTGACAGAATAATGCTAACATTCCTCTTGTCCTTGCAGGCTCGGGGATCTGGAGGTGGCAGGAGACGGAATGATGCTGCCTCCCAGGATGATCATGACAAACCCTATGTTTGTGACAGTAAGTAGCAACCAGACAGCTTATTCTGCTTCCAGCCTGGTCCTACCAGCTTAGTGCACTCAGGGCTTCATATATTACAGCAAAATATCCTGCTGCTCTCTGACTTGCATGTTTGCCACCTGCTGCTGATGCTCTTGGTGTTTTTGCATGAAGGAAATAAAATTAAGTTCTCAGCAAGACTCCACTTTCCTTTGTCCTTTAATAAATCATCTCTTATATTTTCTTTCTCTTTCTCTTTTTCTGGCTTCTATGCCTTTTGTCTTCTTTTCCCCCATGTAAGTTTCACCCTCTATTTCTTTCTGTTTCAGATAGTTACAAACAAAAGCATAACTCAAAAATCTCCGACAAAGGTACTTCACCCTTGTTGTGTCTCTTGATATATTTGGTGATTCTCTTCCCTTCAGTCCTTTTAAAACCTCACTGGGCTAAATTCTGAAGGTCTTATCCCTCACTAGAACGTAGTCTTGTGGCATCATCAAAAGCTGAGCCCTTCTAAGAAACAGATAACATCTTGAATGCTTTGTTTTGACACGTATGCACTTCGAATACAGCCCTGCTGTTTGGCATCTTGCAGTTGGACTGCAGGTGAAGCAAGGCATTGTCTGAACAGAAAAATAATACTAGAGCCCAGCATCAACACTGAAGGAGGGTACTAGTATCCTAGTATGAGTGAGGAGTCCAGTGTTTGTTACCAAAAGGTTTGGGGATTTTTTTGCAGTCCTTAATGCCTTCCTTCTTCTTTTGATATTCTTTTTTGCTTTACTGTCTCACTTCTGTGAAGGGCACTTATCTTACCCACATATTTTTGAGGCTTCCCATTGTAAGGCTTACTCTAGAGTGCACATACAATTGTAAATTGTGCTACCAGGTGCTTTCTAGCCTGTAAGACAATAGCTTAAAAAAGTTAATAGAAGTAGGAGAATAGCAGATCTTCACTTCTGTAATCCAAAAGAGATGGTTTTGAGAACAGCTAAGTACCCCTTTTTCTATTTTTGCCAATTTTGCAGCATTACCCACCTTAAAAGAATAACGCTTATTATGTCAATCTGTGGGGGTATTTTCTGCTGATTTATAAAAACGTAAGGAAATGAGGAGCATGCATGGTGAATAAGAACTTTATGCCATCTGATGAAATCATATTCTTGTATGGTGAGACCAGGTGACTGTATGTCCCCAGAAATGGAAAGAATTGCATATGAACGGGACATGACACATGATAAAACATGGTCAAGGAGGAAGAGCCCCTTGAATTATGAAGAGTCAGAGGACTTATGCTGTGATTAAATAGCAGTCCTAGTGCATTGGTACAACTAAAATGTGTCTTCTAATACTTCTATGAGAGCCCAAGAGTTATCTTGCTGTGATCCACAGGTTTTCTTTGCTGGTATATGTATATCTTCCTTTATCTCTTTTCTGCACCATCCTTCTAAATCCAAGGACACTTGTCAGTGGTAGTCATTTTGAACATAATGACTCTTTATTCTCTCATCTTGCATTGCTTTTGGATTTTACCAAGAACTCACAACATACACAGTAGTGCTTTGCACAGAGTAGATTAAACATTGAAGATACCAAAGCAGGCAGCAGAAATCTGGTCAGAAGTCAAGACTCTCATACATTGTTGTATTGATGGAATGTTGCTTTGGCTTACATTTTGGAGCATAAATTTCATCTTTGGTTTCAGAAATATAAACTTTTCTATTTCATTTGGCTGACACTTTTCACTTTTAGGAAACTTACAGTTACAGGTGAGTCATAAAGGGTTTTGGACTCCAGACTTGGCACAGTGACTTCTCCTTTTCCATTGAAGTTGCTGATAAAAGGGTTATATGACAGCAGAACTCTTCTATCTGAGTTTAGAGCAGAAGGGAAGAACTGTCCCTTCTGCTGTAATGTCAGTAGTGTAAGCTGTAATGTCATCATCCTGAAGTACATCCTTCCCTCATTAAATTTTGATACAAACATGAGATACAATTAATTATGAGTAATTTGCTTATTATCCTGCTTGGGTGGATTTTTTTTATATTTTTTTTTCTTTGAAATGATTTCATGAGTATTTTTATAGATAAAAATTTAATTGTGGTAGATTAGAAATTGGTTTGCAGTACTCCTTGGGAGATGTTTTGGGCAGATAGGTCTGTTTCACATGGAGACGTGCAGGTGAAATGCAGTGTTATGTATTTCCTGTTTGGGAAAGCATTATTCCCTCCATCACATTATTGGTATAAATAATTAGCTTAATGGGCCAACAGTTTGTTTTTTGTGTAGTTTATTTAATTTGCCTCCAGGCTTCTTTTTCTGCAAGTATTCTGATATTTGGGTTTTGAAAATGACCACAGAGAAGAAAGCATAAACACAGCTAAACCAAATTAATTTTCTTATAAAACTGCATGGGCACAAAAAATGATTTGTAGTCAAAAACTACTTTGCTCTTTTATCATATTTACACATTCACATTTCAGCAAAACAAGAATATATCAACAGATTCCATCAGTTATAAAAAAATAGGAAAACACTTAGGCTGTGTGTCAGTAAGATGATGCAAGAGTGATGCCCAACTGGCACTGCCCCTTGTGTTGGAAAATAGCAATGTTATGTCTGAAAAGACCTGCCTTTTTCTGTACGAGGCATTCAGATATTCCCCAGTATTAAAGTCTCAATATTAAAACTGACTGGAAACATGCAATTTCTAGGCGGTAAAGGTTTTCAAAGCTCAAAATATTTTGTCCTCCTGTGCTTTTAAGGAGAGGTGGTTGGATGCTTGTTTTGTGGAATGAAATACTCTGAAATACTTCAACTGGTTTTATTGAGCTTACACTGTAGTAGAAGCTCAGAATAAAATGTTTGGCCAAAGCATCAATAAAATTGCTAGGATAATCATGAAATGCATGGTTTCATCACATCAACAAGTAGAAAACTTTGTGGTCAGATTTTTGACCACTTGCACCGGATAGTGCTTGTGCCTTAAGCTCCCTTGGGATCACTTTGATAACAACAGTGGCAGGGAAGCCTGGTGGGAGATGGGTACAGACTGCAAATGGTAACGTAGCCAAAATGGCTCAGCAGCTGTATGAGAGCAGTCCCAATTATAGCTTGAGCACCTGGCTAGGTGAGGCAGCAGGTGCCTCAGAGAAGAGTGGAAAGTAAGGCTCAAAAAACAAAAAACAAAGCCTGTGGTGTCAAGCAAGTGGAAGATAAACCCTCATCATTGTTCATGATAAATGGGGCATGTGGTTTTTAAAGGAACAGAGTGAATGAATGAATGAATACTTACAGGTTTAATAAGAATTGATGTTGTGTCCCTGTCAAATATTCAACTGGGGAACTGTTATTTCTACCAAGCAGTCTTCTTAAAAATCCTTCTATTGCTTTTATAGTGTTTATTATATATTACTTACTACTTTTTAAAAAGCACAGCCTTCTCTGAAGTGTTATCTAGAAACTTGTATTCTGGTTTAAAAGTTACAATCAGTTGCAGCACTTGAGTTCCATGGCTCCAGATGTGTACTTCCTCTAGCCAGAGAAGTTAGTCTGTGCTGAATCTCTGCAATGGAATTACCAAACCAGTGCAAAACAAGGACAAATTTTGGGTTTTTTTGAGTGGAGTGAATGGTAGGACAGGAAGATAACTTTGAGGAATGACTGCCTGCCAGAACCTAACTCAAGATTTAGTATTTGACATGACACAGCTGAGAAGAAAGAACAGGAGGCAACAGAGAAAAGCAAAGAAAGACAATGAGAGGGGCAAAATTCAGTGAGGAAAAAAAAAAAAAAAGAAAAAGGCAGCATGTACTCCTCCAGTTTCCTGTTTCCACTAAAAACATGGATTGTTTCCTTCTGTCTCATACTGGTGACAGATTGTGCAAAATGTATGTGGAGAGCTGGCTGGAACACAGCTCACAGGCTGCCAAGGACCAAATGTGTAACTATTTCAAAATGACAGCAACACAGCCATTAGATATTTGATAAAGAAATCTTTTAAGTCATAGGTTTCAAATCCCCTTTTTAACAAGGGAAGTATTTGATATTCATTTTACTCATAGAGAAATAGAAACCCAGTGAGAATTTGCTTATCCAAAGAATTGCAGGATGCTACAGCCCAGAACTTAAAAGAGAGCTGTCTTTTATGAAACACTCAATGCTTACAATTATACTGTTTTCCCCCACGTAATGCAGTTGTGTAACATTTTCATATCAGTCTTCAAATTTGAAGGAAAGTAAGGTTCATCATAGGAGACTGTCTGGTAGCCTCATAAAAAACCCTCACTCTTCCCCATTTGTGACATTTGGTCTGCACTGCTGTATTACTGCTTGCTTACGCAGCTTGTTCCTAAGGCAGCATTCACATCAGGTCATAGCAAAAATATATCCTTTGAATGCAGGAGGAATTGGAGTGGGTTACATTCTACAAACTCCCACTGTTGTTATTGAGCTTGGCTACCTAATTAAAGATCAAGTCAACTTCCCAGTGTTGAGATTCAGGATAAAATCTGCCACATGCAAGAATGATGAGCCTATCTAGCAAGGAAAATTGAAGATAAAAAAGTCAAAACTGCTGAAAGGAAGGCCACTGGACAAAGTTTATCAAAAACACACTCTCACTTGCTATGTGTAAGCTTCATAGTGTTAAAAACTAACCAACAGCGTGCATTTCAGACTGGGAGAACCAGTTCTCACTATTCTTTTGTCAGCTCTAAAAATGAGAAAGATGTGGTGTAAGCACTGGTGTGGATGCTGGAATTCATGGATTCCAGTCCTGGTAATGAAAAAAGATCACTGTGTGGGAAAGTCAGCCCCTCTGCGGTTCTCTTTTTTCCAGAACTGAAGTGAGAATAGTATTTCCCACTCAGGAATGTGGAGGAAGATTAATTAATGTTTGAAAAGCAAGTCTGCAGTGGGAAGAGTTATATAAGAACTAAGTGTTTATTAATGATCACCCTTTTATAGAAACTACTTTTTAGCACAGTGATGTGGTAGGTTAATAAAATGTGCTCTTACCTGGAAAAGAAGACATTAGGGTGAATTGAGGAAGATTCAATCTGTTGGAGAAACCATGAAGTTCTGACTTAGCTTTCATTCTAGTGAACTCTCACTGAAGGGAATGGCTCTTTTGCCTGACTAATATCATGACCCTTTTCCCCCTGAAAAAGTCTAATTTCTTTGAGGAACATGAAATCTCTGCAGTTTCAATTCATGGCAGGGCTTCAGACTCTTTTCATGACACAAAATGAATTTGAAAACTGGAAAAATCTAGTCACCAAGAACAAAGGCTGCTGGAACTGAAATCTTTGGTCCTACAAAGGATCTTCTAGAACAATGTAAACCAAACTCATTTGCCTCAGTTCTGGTTATAAAGTCCTCGAAATCAGTTTATGAAAAGGCATGTCTGAGACTGCTGCCACCGTTGAAGGCCACCTGGAAGTCCTTACAATGGAAAGGACTCAGCTGCAGAATTACTACTGCCTCAGCTTATATCAATACTTGCTTTTTTCTGGTGAGCTGATACTTTTTTGCCGAAGAAGGACGAGTCTGCAGACCCATCTGATTTCCTATGTCATCCTTAACTCCCTAGCTAAAAATCCCTGTAGGATCCTATAAGGAATGGAGTAAACACCACAGTTTTGGGACTTGTTGCAGGGAATGCAAGGTTCCTTTTGTGCATTGACCACCTGATAGTGTTCTGGAAATAATTGGACAGAAGTCTTTGAGCAGTATTGGTAATTCATAGCAATAGAATTATTTTTTTAATATTCTTCTTTGAATGCATCAATATAAGTGGGATAGAGCAGGATACTTGATGAGCCGATCCAGCTCATCAAGCAGATGGTCAATCTGCTAGAAATGTGAATCTCTTTCTCCATTCTAAAAAATGCTACAACATTTATGTAATTAGAGGAGGTTACCATTCTGAAAGAATTTAAGCAGTGAGCTCTCTCTGGGCTGTTTACTCAAGTGTTATGCTTTTCTACTATTCAAAACATGGGGGAAATCATACAGAACTGCAGATAATCTTGTTGTTTTGACTCTTGTTCAGCATCTGTTCCACTGCTTGTCCTTTGCCCTGCAGGACCACAGAGAAGGAGAAGTAGTTTCCCTCTCCAGAATGCACTGGAAGAAAACAAGGATGGTACTAGAAGAAGGGAGACTGAACTGATGTTTTGTGGACAGCATGCATCTAACAACAGTCTAGTCCTTCAAAATGTCTTGCAATGGAGTTAGGTTTACATAGGAAAAATGAAGGCAGATGCTTCAAAGAATGGATGTGCATATCTATATGAGTATTTCATTTCACCCAATATTCCCTCTTCCCTCCTGCAGGAGGTCTCATTTCTGAATCAAGGCCATTCAAAGACTTAAAAAATCTGTGACTGAGGACAGGACATATTGCGCTTCAAAGAAACTTCTGTCTTGTTATGATGATTCTGTGATCATCACAATGACTCTGTGATCATTGCACAATGAAGAAAATTGGGATAAAGTATCTAATATTCCAGATCACTCATACATATCAGGAGCTTGTTTGACATGTTTCTAATAAAGAAAAGCATTTTCCTTGAGGGAGTTTGTAAATCAGTTAGAAGAGATTAAGAATGAAATATATTATTGTAATAGGCTTTTATTTACAATTTTCTATAATCTCTTCCAAAAGGTGGAACATCAGTTGGTGCTTTCTGAGAAGTAGCAGAAAAGTATAAAATTTAAAGCTTTATTTATATGTAAATGAATAAATGGGATGAGGGGTTTTTTTTGTTTTGTTTTGTTTTGCTTTGTTTCTTTTTTTTTTTTTTTTTTTTTTTTTTAATTTATTTGGGGACAGTCCCAGACCCAGGTGTCTGGAGAATGGGAAGTAAGTATCTATATGTGTTGCTGGATACATACTGGGGCCAACTTAAGTTTTTAGGAGTGGATGGTCACTTACCCCTTGGAGATCCTTTTCAGGGGAGTCTAAAAACAGGATTGTGTTCTCTCTTCTGGCACCGTTTCCTTCTAAGCAAGCTTTGCAGGACAGACTGCTGGACATGACATTTATTCCTGTGTGGAATCCTTGAGGTTAATTAAGGTAATAAAGTGACTGAAAATGTGTCCAGAGGTAAAAACTTCCAAGCAGGGCACTGAACTTTTTGTCCTTGTTTTCTAATATTTTAAAATGGAAATATTTGTATTTGGTAGATGAAATAGCCGTATTAAAGAAAATGAACATTCCGAGAATGCTTTGAAGATGAAAAGTGATACATTTTTGAGGCAATAACATGTCTTTTTGAGACAATAACATGAAATAAAAGCTTTATAGAAAATCAATTAATATGTAATGAATTCTATGATGTTCCCTGCCCTTGCTGTAAGCTCCCTGTGAAAGTAGACCTTTCATCACCCTGAGTTGTTTGATTCTGTCCTTAATATTTGTTGACTTAATCCTAAAATAAATGGAAGTTCAGAAGCAGGATTCTCTGTCACACATTGTACTGTTTATTGGGATGCTGAGTATGAAGTTTACCTGGGAAAATAAGTATCACTACCACATGTTTTTCTAGCAAGAAACTGTGGATGATTTCCACCTCCTTGTCTTAACTGGGAATCTGTAAAAGAAGTTATTAACATTTGGAGAAAGTATTTTAAAAAAAAAAACCCATCTGTTCCCTTTTTTTCAGAGATCAGTAATGAAGAAAATAATGTCCTTTCTTCTCAGTCTTGTTCCCATTGCTGTGCTTTGTGCAGCATCACTACTGGAACTGGCATTTCATTTAATTTTATGTGCAGTCTTGTTATAATCTTAGCAGAGAGGATTAGGACTCTGTGATCTGTAGGGACTGAATGTGCATTTGCCTAGGCCTGTGGGAAGGACTGCTGGCAGCATGGTGGGAAGAAACCTTTTCTGAGGACCTGCAGCTACAGGACTGCCCTGTGTCACCTTTCACCAGTGCTGGCTGGAAGGGTTTTGGGCAGGCGCATGGAGTGTGTGGTGCCGTTCTCAGGGGAAAAGGGAGCATTGTTTGAGAGGATGCCACTGTGGTTGTAGATCACACTGATGTTTCCGTTCTCTCTTCCCCTCCCTCATATCTCCTTTCCATCCAGTCTGTGGCAAGCGTTACAAGAACAGGCCTGGGCTGAGCTACCACTATGCTCACACCCACCTCGCCAGTGAAGAGGGTGATGAAGCCCGCGAGCAGGAGACCCGCTCTTCCCCTGTCCACCGAAATGAAAACCACAAACGTGAGTAGGATTTTGCCTTTGAGATCCTTTTCAGGGGTGCTGCCTCCACCCTGTCTTTGCCTTGGGGAGGCTGGTGTTATTGCCTGGCTCAGTTGTGAGTGATTGGGACCTGGATGCTTGGAGCTAATCAGCCACAGCTCACACGGATGCTGGCTCAGCTAGTCAGAAATTCATTTCAAACCCAGCATTATCTCTGCAGCAAGTCACTTTTCCATTACTGCTCCTGTGGGGAGGAGGTGGCAAAGAGAGGGGGGAAAAGAAGAGATGCCCTACCTGCCCATCATCAAGCAGCCTCCCAGTGGCTTTTAGTAAGGCTGTCAAAGAAATAGACATCCAGCAGTTTCTGGGGGCTGTCTTTGTTTTGCCTTTAAATAAGATATATTCGTCAATGTCTCAGTTTTTAGTATGAAAATAACAGCACTTTTCTCCCTTATACCTTCACCTGCTGCACAAGCAGCTTACCTTCAACTTTGCCAAATGTTGCTTCTTAGTTACAATTTGACAAAAGCTATGAAAACACATCAGTACTGATCTGCAAGAAGGAGAGCTAGAACATGAAGGGAGAATGTACCTCAATTTCCCACACTGGTACAGCACTGAAGGAAATCTAAATGGTCTGAATTCTTATGTAATGAATCACATATGTTCAGTGTGAGCATAAGGTCCATTGCCCCATTTGACTGTCCCTTCTATCTCCCTAGGCACAGAACAGGAGGTCAAGGAGACTGCGTTCTATTACTGATTTTTGCAAGTCTCTAATCCCCTGTTTCTCAGTTTTCCAGAGTGCAATACTATGTGATGTTTGCTGTGACCTTGGGATTTGTGTAAATATCTTTGTTTGCTTTCAAAAAGTTCTTTTGGATCAGCATGTGATCTGTGTTATTTTAGTTAAAAGTAATAAAGCAATAAAATGCTTATGGGGAAAAATATGCAGGAAACCCCTTTCTAATACCTTCAAGAAATATAGAAGTAGGAAAATATTTTCTTTCTAAGCAGTATAATTGATACTTTTCCCCAGGGAGGTGTGGGAGGGGGTTTCCTTCCTCCAAAGCATCTGCTACTAGCCACTGTCTGAGCTTGAAGGACTGTTTAGTGTGATCCCATTTGGCAAGCTCTATGTTTCTGTCACATTTATGTTCTACCTTTTAGTTATTCACATGTTTTGTTGATTCACAGCAAAAGTGATTTTGACTCCTCCAGCTGTTGATAAACTTGAGCTGTCAATACATTAAGAGTGACTGCTTGGGCAGGCAGGAGAATGTCAGTGTTTAGCCAGTAGCTTTTGTTTATTTAGCAATTATATCAGCTTTGGGGTTTTTTTGGTGGTTGGTTTTTTTCTTGGGTGCCTGCAGTCATCAGTAATAGTTGCATACCTGAGAGGAATATTGCAAATCTGTATTGAATCATTATTGATAATGGTCTTGCAATAGATGCCCAAAAAAAAGAAGGGTAGTGTCTCATTCCCTGAATTCAGCTTGACATGGGTGCCAAGGGGTCTTAGTCCTTGGATCTCTGGTGCTTAGGAAAAGATAGAAGTTAGCAAAAAGAGCTAGAAAAGCCATGGTAAGTTAGGGGCAGCTGACTTTCGCCCATGATAAAAACAGCACGTTCTACACTGTGGGAAAGAGAGCTACTTGGGCTTGTGGCAAAGGGAAGCTGCTGATGCACAGATCCACAAGCAGGCAGAAATTTGCAATCATTGGGGTAAACCTCTCTGATGCCCTCATTCCGGAGTGGAAAGAATAACCAGCCAGGAGCCAGTGAGGTATAGGCAACAGCCATGCAAATGTGCAGATCAGCCTTGGGGAAAATCACAGATGCTGGAAGGTAACTGTCCCAAATGGCTGAGCTGTCACAGTGGTGGTTTGTTCCTTTTTTGCCTGTTTGTTTGTTTACAGCCTTGAGCTCAGATCTTGCATCTTTACTCTTCCACTTGGTGATATTTAATTTATGCTGCCATTTATCTTCCATGTGAATGCTAATTGTCCACATTGCTAATGTGCAGTCATTAAATGGTCCCTTTGTACAGAGGAATGGTGGGGACCCAGAGCATCAGATCCTTCCTCTCCCCTAAGAACGGCTAGGCATGTGTTATGAATTAGATTTGACAGGTCTGCAGTATCGTAGGTCTCAAGCTTCAAGAGTCCTCTCTGCATGGGCTTGGGGGGTGGGGTAGGTGGGAGGGAAGGCAGAGGGATGTTAATCCAAACAGCTAATCCACAACCCACTAAGCAGGAGCACCAGAGATATGGTGTAGAGCAGGATCTGGTTATTTGCTGAGCAGTGTGTCAGAAATACAAGCAGCCTGATTTAGAAAAGGCAAGGCAAATCAAACCAGCCATTTGGAGTTAGTTGAGCCGTGGGAGGTGAGCACCAGGTCAGTAAAGTTCAGGCAGCTGCAGCATGAACTTCCTTCCTTTGTACCCATGTCTCCTCTACAGCTTCCACTCCTTACAGAACCTGCAGTAACAGCAGCCCTGGTGATGCAGGAGGGAGCAGGGCTTCTGCAGGACTCAACCATTGATGCCCTAATGGCTGCCAGATCAAGACCTGAAAGCCTCTTGTCTTTCTGCATATTCAGTCCCCTCTATTTCATGCACAGACCAAATTGAGTAGGTCAGAAAATTACCCAGAGACTGGAAGAGATGTAGATAGGAGGAACCTACATAAAACTGAGAACCATTGAATAGGTGTGCATCAAAGAACTGGGACTCGCCCAAGTCTCACGTCTCACCTTGGCACATCTCACTGTCCTTGACTGTGCAGAAGGTTTGTCTATTTCCATCTCTTTACATCTCTCTTTTTTTCTGTCCTTCTTTCTCACATAAAGATTACCTGTTGCAACATGAAAGATAGTTCAACAGTCAACACCCTAGCCTGTGTTCTGTTTGAGCTTTAGTGGCTTGCTTTGTATGCTTTATCTAGCCCTTTGACACAGATAAATAGCCCTTCTTCAGTGTCTAGTCTTGCTGCTGCTTATATATACATTTATTTCTGACCTACTCTTTGAATTTTTACCTGAGTATTGAACTGTGAAAAGGAAATTATAGAAAACCTTTTAAAAAGTCAACTTCCCCTTTCCTCAACTCCACTGGAAAAATAAATGATCCCACACCATTTAAAGACGTTTTCTCTGCTGGCTTTTCCTCTACATGTTGGCACTGAGACCGTGAGATTTGTGAGCCCAGGGTGCATCCAAGCCCGCCACAAAACACCTGCTGTTTTATTCCATCTCTCTCCATGGGTACAGGCCAGCTCTGGGGGCAGCTGGTGCTCACAAATTTTGAGACACTTCTGATATAGGAATTACATTAGACTTCTATCTATTGAAATGTTTCTGTGAATGAGTGTACTAGTATAAAATGCTCTTTCTTAATTCCTGGGAGAATAGGACAGTGTGTCTACATGGAGGAAAACTTCCTCTCCTTTAAAGGAGAAGAGTTTTCAGTGGCATTTTGCTGTGTGAAATGTTGATTGCAGGCGGCTGTGCAGAAACAGGAACTGAACAGGATCTTATGCCCACAAGCACTTTGGCCAGTGACAATCCTAAATGAAGTACATTGTGCCAAATGCAGATTGATCCATTGTGCAATACATGTAGTTAAGGAGGGTGCATTCCTGTGCCTTCCTGCTCTCTGCTAGCTCAAGCATTTGCCCTTCAAAACCACCTGTGTACATTATTTCATGGCATCAGCCTGTTGTGCCCAGTTCCATCCCAGATTTTATTATGTGGATAAATCTCTACTGGAGAGACCAGCCAAAGTTGTTTGTGTACTCTAAGCATAATTGGATACCCGTTCTCCAGAGATAAAAAATTAATGTGCTAACCTCAGTGTGCCTCCAAGCTGTCCTCCAGCTCCCCCACACAGTCATCTTTGAAACATTTTTATTTCCATCCAGGCAGGGGGCTGGCCATGAATAAATGACGAGAGTCAGCCCCTCAGTTGGAGACGAGCTGTTTGCTCCTCTCCACAAGCAGCATCAATTTGAAAAGCTACATCAGGCCTACTTTTTCCCTGCCTCAGTGCTGATCCTTGCTGGGGCCATGGTGGGAGCTACTTCTGAATGCAAGGATGCATCAATGCCCACCTTGCAACAAGATACCCTGCAGCAGGTGTTTTTCAGTCAAAATATGTACATTACCTTGAGTTGACTTCTTAGTAATTTAATCTGTTTGGGACTTTTCTCTTTTCAGAGTTTGTTTTCTGAAACAAAAAGGAAAAACACTCAAAATGCTGAAAGAAACAGTAGTGATTGAAGAGTTTGAACTGTGTAAAGATTTCCCTTAAATCTTGTTTGCAGCTGTAAATTACTGAGACATTTGTGCATATCTTTTGCAATGCTTAGTTAAAAAAATTGATCAGTTGTTTAGAGTTGTGGCATAGTGGAAAATCCCAAACTTGTCTCCTGTGGAGAGGGAGAGCTAATCTGCAACCCACTTTTTGTTTGTTTGTTTTGATTCGAGTCACGGAGTGGTTGTTTTGTTAGTTTGGTGTTTCTTTTCTATACTGCCTGGTCAGGGACTAAAATGATGCTGTTGATGTGCAACTGTCATTGAAGAGAAGCACCAAATAGTAGGCTTCTCAGTAGTTTATGAAAAAATATTTCCAATCTGACTAATTGGTTTTTGAAAACCCTGCGTTGTTTCAACAGCACATCACCTCTTGATTTAGGATTATATCATTTATGTATTTATATTTTTTCTTTTTCTGCTATTTCCTTGCTTTTTCTGCCTTTTTTCCCCCTCCTCCATGTAAAGTTTAAACCAAGTAAAATTCGACTGCTTTGATTGAATTTGAACTGAATAGGTGCTCTCTGCCTTCTCACACTCCTCCAGTGAATAATTTCCAAATAAAAGCCTACAAGATGTTGCAGGAACCCAATTCATGGCACTGGCCATTCTCATACCTGAATATTGAGGGATGCTGCCAGATGGGGCTGTATATTGGGCATTACAATCCTTTCTTGAGGTGGGATATATTCCCTTAGCTGACGGGAATGATGTGTTTCAGTGGCCAGGCGCCACTAGAGAGGTACCCCTTAATGTCAGGAAATCTTTATGTTAAGGTGTCAGACTCTTTTGTCTGTCTTCCTACTCTGTATCTCCTACTCTTTATCATCATAAAGGCACTAGATAGTTACAGTGTTTTACTCCTAGCAGTGGGCTTTAGGTGTTCCTGCAGAAGACTCTGTAAGGTCAGTGCACAGAAATTCTATGAAATGGTGCCTTAAGGTGGAGGAACGCTGATTCCCTAAATCTGCTGAATCCAATCAGTTGATGTTGTATTTTCCTAGCTGTGCTTTCCAGCTACCTAGCTCACCTTCCAGCACTCTCATTTAGCTGCTCAACTTAAGGGCCACACTGATTCCTGTAAAAGAGATGATCAAATGATCTTTCTTTCCCCACATTTAGAGGCTTCCTCTGACTTTTACAGATGTACCTACTTCTCCTAGCACTTCTTGTAGTGCTCCTTGGCTGTGCTTCTCTGTGAGCAGGGGCTACAGAAAAGGCAAACCTTTCAGAGTTGCTAAAAGCTGTGCAAGAACAACAGCTTCTTCTATCCCCACACTACCAGCTAACTCAAAAAAGGAGATAAAATCCAGTTACCAGAGAGACCTGGCAATACTTTAGGTGGGTGGTTTGCAGAACCTCTCAGTAGCATATCCCGCTTCTCTGGCTGCCAGCACAGGGCATGCCCATCCCATGCAGGGGAGTGCAGCGTGGGGAGCAGAAGCTCGTGGAGGCCATGGGGCTGTGCAGGCTGATTAGCACAACTCTGGGAACAGAGCACTCGCCGTTTCCCAGCGTTACGCCCAAGTTCCAAGTGTGTTTAGTAGAAAACAGCACCACATCGACACAGATGTGCTGCCTCCAGCCTCCTGCAGGGCCCTGTATCAAGTGGCCCCAACACTTCCCGGTTTTGGGCCAGCCAACGTGCTTATCTCTGGTGCTAACAACAGAGTAAGTGACTGGCCATTTCCTCTCATTCAGTTTGATTTACACTTCTTCCTGAAAAACTGCAAGGAAAAACCCATGCACTTAATTCATGGTGAGGAGTCTCCAGAAATGGCTGTGCACATCCCTGCCTAGTGCATAGATGTGAGAGAGCGAGAGCCTTGAGCACACTTCAGCTGTGCGTGCTGTGTTCCTCACCGCACCAGCAGTTGTGGTTTTTTATTGTTCCTTCCCAGGGCAGGGTCTAGCCTTGAGCACAGAAGCAGCTCCCCGGTGCACCTCTCTGCCCCACCATTGCTCACTGCACCCAGCAATGACAGGGACAGACGGGGGTGCATGCCCAGCCAGCCATCTCCCTCCTCTTCCATCAAAGAAAGCCACAGTCCAGGCACTGCTTTTCTTTTGCCTTCCCCATAAAGCCGTGTTTTCATTTAACCATCACTGTAATTTCTCTCGTGAGCCTGCCTGCCCTGCCCTGAGCCGTTCCGAGCAGCAAGCGGAGGGGCCGCGCTGCGATTCCTTGCACTGGAGAGCAGAGGCAGGCAGGTGGCAAGGCCAGCGGCAGCCAGCCGGGCCGCGGTCACCATGGAGATGGGCCAGGCCTGCCAAGGAGGAACGCTGGAAGCCGGGGGGGCGAGGACAGGCACATGGAGACATAGGTTGGGATTATCTGTCACCGAGGCCTCCAAGGGGCTTGACGACCGCAGGCGCAGGCTCTTGGCTGGCGTTTTGCTCAGGCGGCCAGACATTGGACTTGCCCTTTGCCAGGGAGAAAAAGGGAGGAGCTGGAAAGGAAAACTGGCCCCATCTCAGACAAAGAGTCTTGTAAATTAAACAAAAAACCCTAACAAACAAAACCCCAGCAAAAAAAGCAAATCTGCCCCTTTTTCCTCCATCGTGAAGTGCACTGGCTTGACTCAGGCCTACATGCAGAGTCCTGCAGTCTCTTGTGCTCTGAAGATCCTTGTTGCAAACAGAGTAAATGGCCTGATTCAAAGCCTTTTGAATTGAATCAAAAACCTCCAGTGGGCATTATTGGTTTTGGATCAAACCCAGAAGAAACAGGTAAGAGCTGGACGAAGTGTGCTAGGAAAAATCCCTTTGTGAATGCGTATATCTCTGACTGTAGCCAATTCACTGTAATCATTGAAATAAATGATGCACATCTCCACACCCCAGCAGCAAGGCATGCACTCCATGCATTCTCCATTGCCTTCCCAGTAATGTGGATATGACAAAAAACAGGGATAAAATGCTGCCAAACCTAGATGCATATCTTAAATTGTGATTCAGTGTTGTACTGTATTACCTATAGGCTGAAGAAATGAATGTGACAGTGATTTGTTTCCCAGGAACACAAAAACAGTTTTTCTTTTAAGCACTGGTTCCACCTCCCAAGTTTTTGAAGATTTTGATCCAAAACATCAAAATAATTTCACTTAGAAATCGGAAAAATTGATAGATATAAGGTTTTATTTATTTGAAGGTTTGTCTGTATATATTTAAGGGTAATATTTTGAAGAAAAAACATTTAAAATATCTGTATTCTGAGTTTTCTGTTTAAAAAGCAGAGACAAGAATTTCTTTTTCTGAACTTGCCTTTCATCCAAGATATTTTCTGCAGTCCTGAGAAGTAGAAAACTTCTGCTTCTAATCTCTAAGAAGAGATTTTTATTGAGTCATGTGGTTCCACAAGATGATGTAGAAAAGAAAATTCCTTATTTCTTGATGTTATTTCATTATAAACAGCTTGCTTTTATCATTCTACTGAGACTATGAGGAAGAAAACTTACAGGGTTTCTTTGGTTTCTTGGGAGGGACGAAGGGAAGCTAGAATTGTGTTTAGAGCCTCTGTCTTAAAAATCAAAAGAGCACAGGAGTTATTTTATATAATTAAACTCAGTCAACTTGTTTAGTTTTCAGGTTTTGTCTTCAGAACGAAGTTACTGCATGATATACTACATAATTTATGTAATTTACCAAACTTACTTCGCGAAAAGACTGCTGTTAATGATGCTACCATATTTTAAGTAGTTCTTTATTCTGCTCAGCTTGTTATAGCTTGAAATTAACTTGATTAGGCTAAGAAGAAGAAAAATGTTTCAGAATAAGTGCATATCAAATTTATGTGGAAATATTGACTTTATTTTCATTCTGCATCCTGTCTTCACGTTAATCACCTTTCAGGTTCAGAGAAGCTATTATTTGAACTGTACAGCTCTTTCTATGTCTCTACCTAATCAATTTTTAAAGTTTAAAGTACTTATAAAACTTTAAACCATCAACCACCCCTTTTGGGGGAGATGTAAATGAAGACAGGGCCTTTGATAAAACCTGAAAACAACTCTAAGTTGAAATGGCAGGTGGTACTGATTTAAGTACACCTCCTATGAGCAAACCTTAGCTCAAGCAATACTCAAAGCTCTTTGGACCTTTTGATCTGTTGTGGCAGTTTGCAATGTAAAAGAAAATCAGAAGAATTTCGAGTAAGATAGGACAAGGCCATGGCTGGTTTTCAAGCCTTTGCTTTAACACAGTTTATAATTATGGGTGAGCGTTTATTTTTTTACCAAATCCTTGGAGGCAGTCACCTGATCTAAGTCACCAGTTGACACCTAGCAGAGTCAACTCTCTGCTAGGGAGTTACATCTTGCTAGCTGTGCTGTTTGACTGAAATTTGCACCTTCTACTTGTTGATTTCCTTGTGCAAAAAGTGAATAGCTAGTTAATTACTATGTCCCCGATGAAAAGCAGCAACATTACTCCCTAGGAAATTTATTGTTTTTTTTCTTGTGAAGCCATTTCCATAGTTATTTTGTAAGTAGTTTTATTGATTTAGGGGTGAGATTAGGGTCGGGCTTTTCCTGCACGATACCCTGTTCATAAAATCTTGCCATTTTTCCTTTGTTTCCTAATTCCTTCATCATTTGTTAGTGACAGTAAAATAGAGCTAGAAACTCTGAGGATATATGCAAAAAAATCCTTTGAAAGTAAGAACTCTGCTTACTGTCATCTGAAAATCTCTATATTCTCAAACCTTATGTGATTTAGCCTGTCACTTAATTCACTATATGGTTCTGATCAAGAAAATAAGCTTAAGTCATGTTTGGTTCTAGTTTTTGCACCTGTTAGAACAAAAAAACCCAAACAAAACATTGAAGAGAATAACATTGCCGAGCTTATTTGGCTCTAGAGATACATCATTTAAGATATCATTGATGTAACTTTGGCAACTTCTCATCTGTCTATGACTTTTTAGGCCTGATATCTCCATCACACTCTACTGAGCCAGGTTAATAAGTGAGAACAGACACACTCACATTAAAAATTAAATAAATTGGAAGAACACAAGGAAGAAAAAATGGGAAAAGGGAAAAAAAAAAAGGAAAAGAAGGGAAAGAGAAGAGAGAAGAGAAGAGTGATTAAAACCAATGTTTATTCCCTTGCCAGTGGTCTGGGAGAATCCCTTCAGCTTTATCCCACTCAGCTAAAACCCTCCACCTCTCTCACACACTGCAGATTAATTGACCAGTGTATGTACTTTTGAGTTCCCCTGTCCCATTTCCAGTCTGATGGTCAGTGGATCTTATGGTCATAATCCATGTTGAAAAAATTTAAGTCAGTACATGCAGAGTGTTAATTACACCATTATGAGCAGTGGTAGAAATGCAGCTCTTTCCTAAGTCTGCTGGCTGGCACCCTGACTGCTTGTTTTTATTTGTGGCCTCACCACAGAATTTTTGTGTGTTTGAGAATAAGCCAGTTTACTACGCTATCTCCAAGTCTTTCAGCTTTAAAATGCAACACAACCTCACCATGAGACTTAATTAAGGTCCAGAATGCTGGTTAGAATCAATGGAAAAAGAGGCTTTTGACCTCACAGAAGCTTAATAATAGGATCTTAATATCTGTAAGGCACTTTAAGACACTTGCATGAAAGATGAAATAATGTAATAAGGAGCAGCAACAAAAAAAGTCACTGAATTCTGAGCATGCTGAGTTTGCATTGCATGTGGACTGTCTGTAGATGCAGAATAATATAAAGAGGTAATTACTTAACTTTTTCAAAATGGGGCTGCAATGGGAAATATAAATGCTTGGGAAGTCTGGTTTTTATACACAAAATATGTACCAGCAGCAGCTTTATGATCATTTTGTTACAGCTCTTAAAATGAGCTGGTGTGCTAGACTTCCACCTGGTTCCTGTTCTTTTTTTTTTGCTTATCTTGGCATGCACGTATTAAATGCCTTCCTGGAACAGACAAAATGCTAATCTAACACTGGGACCTTCTCTCTTTTTTTGAGAGAGTTGGGGATCTGTCAACCAGGATCATTTCAGAGCAAAGTCCATTGTTTAGTAAATACTGTCAGGATCTCCATGACCACAGAAGAAGACAGTGATGTATTTGCAGCCTTATGGGTTTTAATTTTCTTCCTGATTTCACCTTACCATTCAGTTACCAATGTCCCAAAGTTCAGCTAATCAACATCTGGAAATAAATGAATAACTAGATGCACCCAA
Source organism: Sylvia atricapilla (assembly GCF_009819655.1). Classification (NCBI taxonomy): domain Eukaryota; kingdom Metazoa; phylum Chordata; class Aves; order Passeriformes; family Sylviidae; genus Sylvia; species Sylvia atricapilla. The sequence goes on from NC_089145.1 coordinate 27,518,529, forward strand.
ACCAGAAAAGCAGACTGAACTTGGAGGAAAATTTAATTTTAAGTGTATGTCTTGGACTGCTACCAGAAGCCCTTTAGAATGTCATTGTTCTTTGGGGGAAATTTGAATGTGGACAAAAAGACCATTAATAAAGGCTGTCGAAACATCTGTTAAAAATCTGCAAGTTACAAAATATGCATTAAAAAGATAATTAAATGGAGATGATACAGTTTAAAGTTCTTCATTTTCTCATTTGTAAAATTCTTCATGCAGTAGGCCAGGTATACCTACTGGCATATAACTGGATTTTTTTATGTTTAAAGAGAAAAGCAAAGACAAAGACCAACTATTACCTCCATTCCCTTCCTCAGTTCATAGTGTGTACAGGAAGATGTTTTCTCTCTCTGGAGAGCAGAGGAGGGAAATGGCAGTTGTGAGCAAGAAAAAAAGGACACTGCTGTTCTGCTCAACTAAGAGGAAGGTAGAAGACCTCTGCCCTTCTCTTCTTCCTAAGGGATCTGCCTCCTCCTCCACTTAAGATCAGCGTGTGTCTGCTCCTTTCCAAGTATTCCTAGCTGGAAAATAATAATAGAATCTCACTCCCTTTTTCTTGGCTGGAAAGGTTTTTAACTCTGCTGGTTTGGGATATCTGCCCCAGGCTCACTCTGCACCTCTGCTGGGTGCTGGGGTAGTGTTGGACCCTTTCTGCTCATCCCAGGGAACATGACTGCTGCAGAGGGCTTAAGTCTTGAGTGAAACATCCCCAAATGACTTTGCTGTGAGTATTCAGGAGCTTTTGAACCGACCATCTGACTAAGGACACTCTGCTACTTAGAGATGTAGTCCCCTAAAAATTTACTTGAAATAAAACCAGTAAGGGTGCCTATCCCCCCATCTTCCCACTGTTGATTTTTGAGCTTCGGAGACTGTATTTTTCCTTTATGAATTTGTATTTTCTGGGATTATGATGTTGACTTCTGCCTGAAAAACCAAGTTTTGCTCACTGACAACATAGGTCTTGTTCTCCATTAGGAATTGCCTCTATATCTATATGTGTTACAAGTCCCTGAACTGTATAGGCGTATCTGGAAGCATGTCCTTAAGAGGAAGCAGCCTGCCTGGGATTATAAAGGAAATAGTGAAGGGCATTTCAGGCAAAATAGATGCAAACACAGGTGTAAAATGGAAGTGGTTTATGCAGTTCACTTTTTGTTCTGATTGACAATGTTTTGGGGAGACTGTGGCCTGCAAACTCACTGAGCTAACACTATATAAAGGATAAGGGGCAAATGTCCAAGTGAATACTCCTCTAGTAAATTTGACTTCTAACCCAACTACAGCCCAGAAAGGACCAGATGGGGTCATCATTCCCAATAACTACTGTGACTTCTGCCTCGGAGGCTCCAATATGAACAAAAAAAGTGGCCGGCCTGAGGAACTCGTATCATGCTCAGACTGTGGGCGCTCTGGTAGGTGACTCCTTCTTGCATCTTTCTTGTACAAAGGCATTTGTGTGATTTGGTTATTACACCTTCTGAAGATTTGAAGAAAGGCAGCATATTTGGGAAGAGATAGAAGATGTCTCTTCTCTGTGTTTGTGGGAAAGGATGACTGAAAAATTTTGTATTATAAACCCCTTTGTTTGATTCACGTATTTAAGCTGATGGGGTCCTATGAAATAATGAAGTTTTAATGTATTTATTGGCTTTTGGGAACATTGGTACATGTACTAGTTGTTCTTTATGTGGAAGGAAAAAATCCTATGACAGTTTTACAGAATGGTCTCTGTCTTTAAATGCTGCAATTACAACTATAAATTACTTACAAGATTTATGAAAGTTGCATGACAAGCATTCCCATTGATTACACATTTCATGCATTTCTTCATCCAAAAAAGAAAGAGGGAGAAAATTACAGGGTAGGTATGGGGCTAGCTGTCAAGAATTATCCTCTTACAAGATGACTATCATTAGTTTTGTTTAAAGAGGTTTTTATTTCTCCCCTCTCTTCCCTTCTCTCTTTTTAAATGTAGGCAATTGTGTCTTTCCCATTCTGAGTTGTCTTTATTTCTGGGCTGTTGTTTTCTTCCTCCCTTTATTTATTTTTTCCCCTCTTTTTTTTTTTTTTTTTGGAATTTTTTTTACCAGCTGAACAGTTATTTATAGCTCACACAAGAGGTAGTGGTGGTGGTAGAATGAATCGGGAGACCTTTAACAACTGCATATTCCAGCATTGGTCCAAGTTTCCACTTGTGCTATTTTTGTATAGTGGTGATACTAGTGGTGATAAGATGGTCATATAGAAATCTGAAAACCAAAGAAGCCTTCAAATTCAGTATGAATGCTGCTCCTTCTGTACTGTAGTCACTGAAAGATGTCTGTTGCTTCATGGCTGAAATGTGATGTGGAATATTCTCATAATAAGGAAATTGCCTTTTTATGCTCCTGCTGAAGTTCATAGTAAGCCTATTACCACCTTCAATGGGAGAACAATTAGACTCTCACTGAAATTCCCTTCTGCAGTTGTTGTGAGCTCTGAAGATACTCTGAAATGATACTGGTCACCAGCGGATCAGTGGCAACTCCTTTTGTTTTCTCCAGTGGCATCCTTACAAATGCTGTGCAGTCAGACATGGACCTTTTAGTGTACACATGATTACTTCTACTAACTGAAAGGGGAAGTCCATGGGGTCTGTGGTGCCATCTTGAAAGATCACTGCCCTTCGCCTTGATCGTTATATTTCAATATAACTAATTTCAGCATTGTCCTGATTTGGCACAGTGAGATGGATCCATATTTTATTGCTACTTAAACATTGCTATGGTGATTATATCAGAATGCAACACAAATATATTAATTCCCTTGATCCCTTAGTGTGATAGAACAAGTAGATCGGCCTGTAGCCTAAACTGTGTAAAATCAGTTTCATTAAATGCTATCCTTGTACAAATTCTGACCTGCTTGGGTCATTCATAGGGTCTGTAATGCTGTGACTGATGTGTGATGAAAGTGATTAAGGTACAACCACACACTAATCTCTAAACTAAAACATTGAAACCTCTTTGGTGTCTGCCATCTTTCTCTTTTATAATAATGGAGAACATTTTCATTACACTGAAAGAGAGGTCATGGAAATTATATTGCTTCTTCTGTTCACAAAGTCAGTAAAATCACATTTCTACAATATGGTTTATCTGCCAATTATTTTGTTATATCCATTTTCTTTTTTGTGAACAGGATTTACTTCTTTCTGTCTCAAGCAATGCAGTATACTTATTATATGGCTGATTCCTGTAGCTGGAACAGGGACCCGACAGTTGGTTGCTTAATACCATCCTACTGGTTGTGAATAGCAAAATAGGTGTTCCCTAAGATCTCACATTTTAGTTTTGCTGGGGCACAAGAGAGATATTTTTTTCTACCTTCCCTAAAGAGGGAATTTGGAGGTTGTACTATTAATCACATAAAAAGTTTGACTGAGAGAAGACAAACCTCAATTTCACAGATTTCAGTATTTGACTTCCCTTTTTAGGAGTCTTCGTATGGTTGTTGTTGCTGTTATTGATACTCTGTGTGGAGAATTTCCTGTTCCATCTTGAAAGTTGGATTGACTCACACAAATTTGAACTTTTCAGTGTTTCCCAAGATGGGTTACTTCTCACCTCAGTTGTTTTAGTTGTTGAACTGTATATATCAGTTTTTGTTTTTTTTGTTTATTTTTTTTAAGGAGGACATGCCATGAAATTTGTATTAAAGTATTGGTTTAGGTTACTTTCACTTAATCTTCAAAATGTATTTAATTTTGTCTGCAGAGGAGCTTCTTTAGGATCAGGTGAAGAATGGGGATAAAAAGTAGTCTTGAGGTTGATGAGGTATCTAGTGGCTCACATTTCTTTAGCAGAAAATTTGTGACTGTTGATGCCATTGTGCTTAGAGATAACAGTGTCTCATTACTTATATGGTCTAAAAATATTTAAAACTTGGTCTAAGTAATCATGAGGAAATATTTTACTGTCTTTTGAAGAGAGGAAAACATGATTAACCCTTTCGCTGCTGTAGCTATGGGCACCTGTGGCATTTGTAGACGTTTTTCTTGGAAAGAGAAACTGATCCTTTGTTATTTTTCTTACTGCAGTTCTACCTGTGCTATGTTGTTGGGGTGCGCGGGCACATACAAGCACACACCTATGAACTTGATAGTCTGACTTGTTTAATGATAATGAAAATGATGAAAAAAATGATGATGATGATGCCTGTTGCTTAACCCATGTGCTGATATATTCATCATACATGTCAGCTCATTTGGGAAGAGAAGGCAGGAGGGACGAAGCAGCGCCAGCACGCACTACGGAGGACTTGTTCGGTTCCACGTCAGAAAGCGACACCTCGACCTTTCATGGCTTTGACGAGGACGATGCAGAAGAGCCTCTCTCGAGCCGAGGAGGTGGCTGTGGTGGCAGGTCTCCCTCTGCAGACAAAAAGGGCGGCTGCTAAAATAACTAAAAAGACACAGAAACTCTGAGCTGTCCTTTTCACTACTAAGATTATTATTACCTTTTTCTTTTTTTTAAATTTTAGGTCCTCTTGTGTTTTTGGTTGGTTGGCTTTTTCCTACTCTCTTTTTTGTTATTTTTGTTATGTTTTCCCTGTGGGGTGTACACTGAAAGCACAAGCATTTAAAGCTCTTGACAACTACTTTGAAGAGACGGAAGGTTTTTGATTTTCTTGTTTTGTTTGTTTTGGGGTTTTTTTTTGTTTGTTTCCTTTTTTTTTTTTTTTTTTTTTTAATTTTAATTTGGTTTTCTCCCACCTTACCTCCTTCTCTTTCGAAAACATAAGAAGTGGATTTAATATTTTTTTTAATAGTGAGCAGAGTTGATTTTGTCTTTTAATATATATATCAGCAAACCACAAAAAATACAGATGGGTTGGAGAACAGAAAGCAAACCCAAATAGTTTTTTTTAATTATTATTATTATTATTTATATATTCTATGTATTATTAGAAAAACTACTTTTTAAATAAAATAGAAAAAAAAAACAACAAAAAAGCAATGGATGTCTACTTGATAATAGAACTGTTTATAGAGAACCACTGTGGGCGGACTTTATCAGGGGACAAGGAAACCCTTGGTGTGATGGCTTCTGCATTTTGAGATTTTGCACTTACTGTAGCATGTGAAGTCTGGCTCTTCTCATACATCTGCTACGCTACAGCCTGAAAATACAAGCAGCACCATTGAAGACCATGGCCTTGGGGGACACATTTTCATCTCCTCTGGACACCTTTACACTCAATAGATCTCCTCCTCCCTGCACCCCTTCATGTCTTCCCCACACCGTTCTACTTTTTTTTTCTTTTCCTTCACCTTTCACTTGATGGACAGCAATTTCCAAGCATAGGCATGGAATATGAATGGCACATCATAGACATCACAGACAAAACAAAAGGAGGAGCAGAATTCTGGAAGAAATTACATGGAAAAATACCTCACCTATACTGTTCTTTCCATTTTTAAATTTCAATTCACGGCATTTTTTCCTGTGTTGCCCTGTTTTTTCTCTCTGTAGTGTCTCATGAGACACTTTATTTGCTTTTTAATAGCTTCTTTTGAAATAAACCAAAGCAATACTAATTAAGGGCAATGGAGAAGAGAGTGACTCCCTTCCCAGCGACTTTCCCAGAAAGGAGGAAACATACAGCAGGATTTGAAAGGTATGTCCGAGCTGAAATGTCTTTCATTCAATTGTGAAATTTCTTGCCCTGGCTTTTCAGCAGACCCCTGACTGAGCTTTGTTGTAGCAGCAAGTCCCAAGGATTGAATTGTATTATAAGTATGTGCCACATTTATGCCCGTGGTGAAGCTAATGGAAGTTTTGTGAGAGCAGGATCCAGACTTGTGTACAGTCAGAAATGATGCAAAAGGAGTCAGTGTATAGTTATGTTTTGCTGTCCTACTGCAGGCAAAAATCTCCCTGGAGCAGGGACAGGGTTAAGTTCTAAAGATCTATTTTTACTGATGTACATAATGCAAACAGGGTGAAATCATGACCTGATTTAGAGCAAAACCAAAAGAGACATTTCTCTGGACAGTGCCTAATCCTTAAACTGCAGGTATGTATTGATACCAGAGTAGAAGTCTTAGCCTTGCAATAAAGAATTTGGATATGTACAATGAAAGAAGCCAGACCAAATTTTTCCTGCTTCTTTGCTAGGGTAGTCTGTCTATGAGAGCAATTTAAATTCCCTCCCACACCTTCCAACCTTGAAGAAAAAAGAGAAACAATTCTGTCTCTTGACTTTTTTATTGGTCTCTTTAGACATAGAATGAGCAGTGGCCAAATTCTGCTTTTAGGTATACAGGCATACATCCAAAATATAAAATAACTGATGTCTAGATTACATGAATAATGTAACTTCAGGATGCTGTTAGAAAACATATTCTTTGGTATACACATACTCTGTATGTGTATACCAAAGAATAGGGCATGCCAGAGCCATGCACACTTGCCAGGAGACAGCCTTGTTTAAGCTTTCCCCATTTTGATAATTCTTCTCTGATGCTATTATTTTTTCCAAAGTTTTTGATTTTTTATAATCAATCTAGTGTCGAATCAATTATATTTTGACATAATTCTGTCAATGAGAAGTGTACTTTAACTAATGAAAACATTAATTTCTTCTACAACCAGTCTTTTTTTCCCTCTGAAATAGTGCAAGATAAATAGATAATGTTTTGCTACTCTTCTGTATTTACTAAAGCTCAGTCTTTGTAGCACCTGAATTAGGTGGCTGAAACCTACCCAAGTATATCTTTCTGAAGAACTCCCATCACTGTATAAACTGCAGAACAGGCATAGTTTAAGTGGAGTTTTTCCAAGTGGAGTCCTTAACATTGTCTTTTGTGAACCATGCCTAACGCAATCTGGGCTCTTTTGGAATACAAACAATAATCAGATGCCCATAATTCATTAAGTCTTGACTTAGTTTCACAAATGCAGTTACTATAACAATGCATACAGTCTTAATCCTTTTGCAACTAAACCACACATCTTTGTGACAACTGGGTAGCACAGTACCCTCAGAAAGAAGCCACAACAGCTCATGAAGTACATACAAATTGCCAGCTGACATATATTACAGATAGCATAGAAAATATCTTCACAGTTATTTATGTCATTAATGTGTATATGGATGCTCACTCATTCAATATAGTCCTGAGAGACCAAGTAAGGTAAAATTAATTCACTTTTATGGAGTGAGAGTAGTTCTTGGATTCCTCAAGAAGCTTTATGAGATTCAGATAACCAACATGAGTTTAGTCCAGCAGGCTGCACAGTGTGGTACTGACCATGGGAAGGCATTGATCATAGTGAGGAAATTAGGACGTAGAGTTGAAAGCTAATGGAGTATTTGTTTAAGATATGTTGTAAAGTAGTGTTAATGGTGAATATTGCATGGAGTGATGATAGGGAAATTAAATATTCTCAGGATATATAGTGCTTGAGTGAAGGCTGGGAACAGGGAAAGAAAGTTGGTAGCTCCTAAGTTGAAGGAAGATGAAAACGAAGCAAAGGGGCTGCTACACAAGACCCTCTCATAAAGGGAAGAATGACAGTGTTAATGAGGAAGAAAATGTATAGGAGAAGGTTTCATAAGTGCAATTAAAAAAACAAAAACAAAACCAAAAAACACTCTGACACTAGCATAACCCATTCAGAAATGAGAGAACTGCACAATATCAATTGAATCTTAAAGGGCACATAGGTCCCAAACCAAACTAGGGAGGCATTAAAAAAGTTTGCAATGTGAATTCTGTAATGTAACTAAAAATTTATCTTTGAAATCAGAAAGAAATGTGATGCTTCCTATTTCTCAGTGATTTCAGCAGTTCAATGAAACTTTCTGTTCTTGAGAAGTTCTTCAAAGGTGTAGCCCTTCAACTAATCACAACCCTGGCTATTCCAGTTCTCCCCCGAAGATGCCCTTATTACAACGAGGTTGGCACAAGGCTGTCCAAAGATTCTCCTGAAACACATACTCCCAACAAACCACATACCAAAATAAGACAACCCCAATGTGAAATGTGAATAAAGGGGTGTTTCATTTCAGGCCCTTAATGCAGACTTTTCTGTGTTTAATGATATAAACTGTCTCCTCAGGCACCTTTCCACTGCTCCATACTAAAGGATCTTAGATAACACACATAGTTTCTGGAGTCGTCCTCTGCTAACTCTGATTCACAGATGGGAGCAGGAGAATAAAGGAAGTGGCATGCTGCTTAAGCAGCTGATAAGGGAGAAGGAAGGCTACATGGAGTGGGCACTGATCCTTAGCCTATTTCCTTTTGAGGCATTTAATTAGTTGAAATTTTAGCAGGGACAGACATCAGCTTTTTCATGAAAACAGTATAAAATGTCAAGCAGGATAATATACATTGAGAAAATTTTAAGCAAATCCAGGATTCTGGCATAGAAGTTAAAAAGTAAAAGGAGAACCAGGCATATGGTGGAAGAGGAATGGAACTGAAATCTGACTTGCTTCACTTTGCGTCTTTTCCCTTCACCCAGATACCCCCCAGTTTTGTGGGCTGTATATTTTTTCTTGAATTTGTAATGGTGCTTGGAATAACATCGTGTCTATGTGGTAAGGTCATAACTGATGAGCCTAGGCTGCTGAAACAAGGGCCAGAGAGAACTTTACCACTGACTCCAGAAGGATTACCACTGGGCTTTCTTAGCTATTGCTTTTATTGAATGAAACCTCTCTGTTAATATGCTTGCTGGTATGGTGTAGACAAGCTCAGAGATGGCCATTTGTTTCAGCAGAATGTGTTATTAGAGTCCCCTCCCCGCATTGTTTTGCCTTTGAGCTTTTACATTAGTTATTCATTTTGAGTTCCAGTTTGCCATTTTACAGACCTCTGCTTAGGCACTTGATTGAAGACAGAGACTCAGTTTGCTGCCTGCTGATGCATGGAGCAAACAAGAACTGCACCCAGACAGTCAGAGTCCTGGCAGTGCTGGGGCACCACTGTGTTCTGTCCTGCCCACTTTGCCTTTCTTTGTTTAATTCTTGCAATGATATTTTGAGATAGGCCCTAAAATAATAGTTCAAATACCATAAAACTATGGCGTTTTCAAAGCCTGGCTCTTCATGCAATTTGCCTCTTCCCCATGGCAAGCAGTTTTACTAAATCAAATCCTCAGGCAAACATTGTATTGACCCCACTGGGAATCATCTTCTTATAAAACCGGCAAAATCTGCCCAGTGAGATTTTGCTGCGATGTATGTAGATGTTTCCAATAAACATCCATTTCACATTCTCCTTTCTTTTCTTATTTATATGAAATTTGTAGCTATAAGTAAAGTATTGAGGCACATGCATGAGTTCATGCTCACATGGGGTTGTTTTGACAAACCTCACAGTGCAGGAATTCAGCTGGGATGAGTTTTTGCTGACTAAGCCATTACAATAAACCCTACCAATCTTTGTTCTCTTTGCCAGACATCTACCAGTGTAGAAAAAACCCCCCTCAACCTGTATAATACCATAGAATACTGAAACTGAGTCAGAACTATTTTGATACCCCTGTCTGTATTTCCATGAATGCAAATTGCTGATTTCAGAGAAGACAAGTTGTAATAACATTTAGAAAAAAAACCAGCTCTTGGGATTTCCAGGCCTGATAGCTCTGTGAAGTGGATGCTGCCAGCTCATATCTTTGACTTATTCTTTTGGTCTCTGGAAGCTCCTAAGATTTTGGACATTTATGTAGTCTAGAACTGATATGAGAGATGTGGGAAGATATGGGAAGAGGCACTTGCATTTTGTGGAAATAAAGAGACTATTTTATCTAATCCTGCTCAGGATCTTAGCAGTATGTAACTTAGTAAATTCATGGAGTTAATGCAATGAAAAATGCAATCTTTCATTCTTTCCATAAGTTATTGCATTGCTGCCACCCCATGTGTATTGTTTAGACTTCTGAAAATGTCTTTTGTGCCATGGTGTATATGCTTGTGGCTCCCTACAAATAATTAGCAATAGAGCAGGGTAATTAGAGAAGGATTTCATAAGCGAAGGTCTTAACCTCTACTGAAGAGGCAGCTATCTAAGCTGAACGATGAAGGTTCTTTAATAATATTCCCAGTAAGAAAGATTGACAGTGTTCGGTGCCCTTCATTTTGGTGCACTTTTTCTTATCCTGTTTGCTTTGTGTTCATTTATGGCTTCCACAGTCAGTTGAAACTGAGTCTGTTGAGCTATATTTTCAAGGAGCTAGAATGCATGCAGTGTTGGAAGTTTGATTTGTGCTGTTCCTATTTTTTTTTCTGAACACATGCTTTTTTTGTCTGCTTGAGTTTGTTTAGTTTTACTTTGTATTGCCTTTCCCTCTGCAGTCAGCGCTGCCCTTGTGGATTCCAGCAGCCTTCAAGCAAGACTTTTCAGAAGAAGATTGAGAGAAGCCAGGATGCTTTGATACTTCTTTCCTTGCCCTGACTCTTCCACACCCGAGTTCCATCTGGCACAGGAGCCTGGACTGTGGGAAGTTGGCTGCCAACTGTTGAGAGAAGTTCTGGGGATGCCCTAAGCTGGTGCAATACCAAGAAGTTTTTTGAAGTCTTGATTTCACTTTTCTTTTAAGTCTGTGTATAAACCCAGGTCAGACTGAAATTGATCTACATTAGAACTGACTGAAAAACAATCTGAAAAAGACAACTATTTTATTTATTTCGATATTTAAAAAAGAAGTGCTGAAGTTGCACAGTATTTTTGTTTGAAATACATTTTACTTCAAATTTTAAATGCAATTTTGTGGAGACATGAAATTTTAAAAAGCACTTACTGTAAAATAAAGACTGAATATTTACTTTTAGGAAAAAACTTTTTTTAAATAATGAAAATAAAGTTCAACTCTGCTCTCTCTCTTACTTTAAAGAAGCCATTCATACATGTGCTGGGTATCTTTGTGTTTTGAAAATTGGATGTGGTAAGTGAAGATTGTTCTGGTTTATTTTCTCCTTAATAATATTTTCCTGTTAGATTCTTAAAACTTACTTTGCTGTACTGTGTAAGACACAAATCTGAACAAAAACTGTTGGAGTAGCAAAGACCAGGCTCAGTGGTTGAATTTTTTTGTTACCAGATTTTGTGTCCATTTCAAAGGACTGCCTTCTCCCATGTGTCTCTTCTGCAAGGTAAAAGAGGTTTGCTCTTGAGCAACTCTGTGAAATACTTCTGCTGAAACAGGGGTTTAAAAATTGAAAACAAATCTGTTCATTTTTTGTACTTTTTTTTTGCTTAGGTAATTCCACAGCTGATTGTGAGTTGGTTGTAAGGGAAGTATCTAAATGTTAGGTGCTCTTGGCATGGATCTTGTTGTCAAGGATGATGTCATGTGTAGAAAACTTGTGTACGTCAGCCCTTTCTGAAGTTGTAGAGGACTTCAAAAAGCATACAGGTGCAACCACATGTCTGCAATAAGCAACAGAGGTTACCATGCAGGAGAAAAATATGAGTTCCCACAGCTTCAGTCCTAAGCTGTCCTGTGAGGCAGCGGGGAGGGATGGTCACATCCCAAATTGTGAGTTGTTAGGCATTTTCCTGGTGGAAAAGGTGTTCTTCTTTGTACAAGCATCGGAGGGTTTTGTTGGATGCCAGATGTGCTCACAGTGGATAGCACAGGTCTGTTCAGTGTCATGTGTGATGCAGTCTGGTAGGGATGCAGGACAGCCTTGTGTCCTAGGAGAGGAGTATTGGACTTGGCTCTGTCTGGCACCGCTGCTACAGAGAAGAAACTGAGGGCAAACCCCACCAACAGTTATTGGGATTGACCCTCAGGGTATGGGCAGAAAAAAAAGTAGGTTTTTTTAAAATGTGGCTTACATTGGCTTTCAGAATGAAAAAACTATGTCCACAAAAATGCATACTAACTAGGTGAAGCTGATAGAAAACCTGATAGTGTGTTTCCTGCACACCTAACTCAACTCACTGAACACAAACTCACCTCACTGAGAGGTTTCTATGTGTGAGTAGCAGCAGAATTTTACTCTTCTCCCTTTCCCTTCTCCCACTTCTTCCCAGATTAAAACATAGAGTCAAAAATAACCATGTAAGGCCTTCCTGCTCCAACTAAATTAAATGACAGTTTGTGTCCTAATTGGCCTCTTTAGCAGGATGGGTTTGCTTTGCTCATGTTGTTGGTTTCTGAACTTGCAGTGGGGAACTGCCTCTAGAGGAAAACAAAAAACAACAACAACAAAAAAGAAGTGTTTTCATTTCATTGAAATATAAGACGCACAACTGTAATGAAGATTTAAAAACTGTAGGGTCTGTGTTCAGTTTGTGTAATACTCCTTCCAAATAAAAGTTCTGCTTCCAGCATCCCTACTGTATATTCCTCTGTAAATATTACTTTCCCAAAGCAATTCCATAAAGTCTTTTTTAGTGCAAATAATCTTCTTTGAAAAAGACATTGTTGAGTAACATATATGTACATTTACTTTTCTAAGCTCTCCATTGTTTAGAATACTCTTTATGAAGCTTAAAATAAAACTTCCTCCTCTACTGCTTTTGTTTCCCTTTTCCATTTTGTAAATTATGACTTTTGCCCCCGAATTTTGTTTTGTATTTCCTAATGAACCATGGCATTAACCAAGAATTATCTTAATTTTTCTCCTTTACTTTTTCTTCTCCATTTCTTGGACTGCAGAAAATGGTCCTGTTGCTTGCAATAGTGAAGGTAGGCAGGAAATAAAAAAGTGCTTCTCTATAGGACTCATTATAAGAGTGTTTTCTATCATTTGGTGATAATAGAGGATCTTCCTAAATGTGTTTGCATTTTAATAGCCTTCTTCATGAGGTTAGTAGAGTTGTATTAAGGCAGTTTGCAGTCAGAGATGGAGTCTAAGCTATATGATAGCTGTTTGCATAGGTTTTAGTGACATTGCCTTAAGGAGTCCTGCCCCTACCTATGCTGTTTCCAGTCCAGTCACTGGAGTAACTGGAATCTGTGGTCCCCTTTGTATTTCACAGTGCTGGCATGAACCTTCCCTTTCCCTGTACATGTTTTAGATTAATGATTTGGCTGTATAGAATGAAAAGAGAAAGAGGAGATACTGTTTCAGATTAGATGCTATCTTTTTAGGAAAGGCTGTGTGTGACATCTTCCCTAATATGTTATTTTTTATAAAGCTCTGTTATACAGATGAGCTCCTACCTGCCTGATTCTTAACATCTGTGTGACAGACTTGTGTGTCTTTGTGGCAGATAATTAACTATTCTTGTTCTTCTTTTATAGGCTTTCCCTATATTTTTTTTATTTTTCTCAGTTTTAATTTCAATTTCCATTAGTGTTTTGGTTTTCCACTCTTTCTTTGGGTCATTACAACTTGAAAACTTCACTGCTTGCCTTCAGACCTTATCTTTACCTGTGCAAGGCCTTTGGCCAATACATTGGAGGAAGAAGGAGACAAAAAGGCAGTTTCAGCTACCTTTACTGTCACTGTGGCTCTTAGCAACCTGTTTGGGACATGATAGAGCAGCTCATGGATTCCTTAGTGGATTGTCCTCAGCTGTTCTGGGGCTTCCTTTTCACTTGTTGTGCACTGAGCACCAGAGGCAGCTGAAAAGGTGGGGCAGGTGCCAACTATCTCTGGTGCTGAGAAGGCAGCTGTGATACCTTCCTTAGAGTGCACACAGGGGGATCGAATTGCTGCTCTTACAGCCCCTCCTAGATTCTTCCATTTTCCCTTTGTAATTTGATCTCAGATATTCCTACAACTATATGAACTTCTTTTTCTTAAGGATTTTTTAGGGGCAGGTAATCTTTTCCTACCTGAAAGCAGAGAAAGGAGGGGAGGGTTTGTGATCGCTCCTGGTTAGTGCTGCTCTTTCTGCTCTTCTCTAAGCTCCTCTTGAGCTTTCTGCTCTGCTGGAGAGGACAGAGAGACCTGGCCAGAGGTGGGACTGAGGGCAAGGCTGAATACTGACAAGGGGAAGGAGGGAGGGAGAGAAGGAAGGAAAGAAAAGAAAGAGAGAAACAGATTGCTTGTGGCATCAGTGCACTAGGTCATCTCCCATTCTAGCATCTGTTGCCATTTTCATTGTCCTCAGTGTGATGATGCTGAGTGCAGAGTGAGACATTTCTGCTAAGGTAGCCAGAAGTGAACATGAACATTGAAATTGGTCTTTATGGGTGTCTGTTAACACCTTGCTTAGATGGATGGGATGGATCCTCCCCCCCACAGCAGAGCTGTTGTTACAGGCTGTCAGGCTCCGAGGAGTGTCTCTACATAAGTCTTATTACTTTGAATACTTTTTGTGCCTTTTTATTCTCTTTTCTTTTTTCTTTCTATTTTGTTTTTAAGCCACAGGCCTGGAATTAGAAATGTTAAAGAAAAAAATTAGTTTTGCAGAAATTATCTGAACAGGTAAGCCCCTGAACAGATTTATGCTGACATAAATAGATCTTATTTTCCTGTTTGGAGAATGTCTCTTGCCAATGAGAGTGAGGGATGGCAGCAAGAGGGACTAAAAGTGTCTTTCAGCACTGCAGCAGTCAATGGGTACCTCCAAAGCTGTGTTTCCCTGGATTGAGACTGAGCTGAAGGCTGTCAAGGCTGAGGGCTGGAATCCTGTTTACTCTGGGTAGAGTGAAAACAGCATCAGCTAATTTGCTTTGGCCTGAACAAGAATATTGCGCTGGTTTAAGATTTATTCCAAAATTTTGCCTGCAATCAGAAAGAAAAATTTGATTAAATTTGCATCTTGGATTTGGGAGCCCTAATTGCATTTCAATCAATCAGCCTACAGATGATAAAGAAAACCCTGTAACAATTTTAATTCTCATTAGCAATGACAAAGACTTCTCTGTACCCCATCCTATCCCTGGTGTTGAAGATGGATGATTAAGACCTCAACTACATAAGGCATGCATAGCAGAGCACATAAGCAATGACTATTGCCCTTAGCTTTGGCTGAGTGTGTCCAGATTGTGGTGTGATGTTTTTAAGACCTCCGTAATCCCTTGGAAATTATTGTATAAAGACTGTATTTTGTTTGCTTCACTAAAGCTGGACATTTGCCACAGTAAGGTCCTAACTTTGATTTTAATGACATGAGAGCCATCCATCTGTAGCACCTCACCAGTATAATTTTGAAGACCTAACTGTATCTTCTGCTGTTTCAACAAATGCTCTTGCAGTGTGTGTTAGAAACTTCTACTATCACATCTGTTATTTCAAGATGTTTTGTCTTTGCAGCCTGTAATTCTTCATGATTCCATGGAGAGTGAACCATGGTGGGAGAAGGATGGCATTTACTTTCATAAAAGCACAGATTTCTGGAGTAGTGTTGTGGCTAATATTGCCATCAATAATAGAATTAGAAATAGGTTTGCTTAATGTTGTCTAAGGCATCTTTGGTAACTTTGAATGAACTACAAGCCAACCATGGCACTGTTAAGGAAAAGGCAAGATGATCTGAATGCTGAAGCTCTTGGAACTTCTGCTGCCTGTCTGAGAAACCTTGCAGAGGGTACTTCTTTTTTGGCAACTCTGCTGATGGATGGTAGGAACAGACATAGCCTCCCTTCCAATGTCTTAAAACTGAGTGGTTTGGGTTTTTTAGGAGTGGGGTTTAATTCCTCAGTGCTGCTCATCTTTCGTAACCAATTCTCAGTAAAACCTAGTTTATATCTGGGTTTGCATAGGTGTTAAGAGTAATTTTTTACTTGGATTGAAGCCTCTTCCCACTGCATTTCTTCAGTCTTTGCTGTTAAGTGTCTTCATGTCAGTGACTTCATTGTAGACTGCAGAAGTCAATGAAGATGACCAAATTTTAATATACAGCCTCCCTTTTTGAAACAGAATAGAGATTTAAAGTAATGCTGGAGATAGTTTTGTCAAGCACTGCTGCAGACTTAGTTTGCTATTTTGTATTTCTTTCCATAGCCAACAGCCATTAAATTCCTCATATGATGATTTTGGAATCAGTATTGAGGCCAACTCCCCAAGTGAGAGGAAGTCATTGGATGGGAAATGGTGGAAAGCTGTCCTATCACTAAAGGGGTACTTTTATTTTAGTGTTAACTAGTGTGGCATAGCTTTCAAATTCATGTAGCACTTTGTGCAGTAGAGTTTGCATGGAATGGTTTTAAGTCCATGTTCGAGAAATTAGTTTTCCCCTGTTGGTACAAATCATAGTTGCTTCACATCAGTGCTCTGCTGGGAGTGGCTTAAATATGTTAAACAGCACTAAAGTCTTTCCTGCCCTTTCCCCAAGCTCAACAACTTGTTTTACAGTACAGTGAATTCTGGGTCAGAAGTCTCATCCATTGCTGGAATATCTGGATTCATAAAGAGAAGGTTCCAGGACTTCTGAGATCTTTCTATATTGACTGTGTCTCTGAATGTGTCCATCAGCTTAGGGGCTTAGGATAGTTTTCAACTGTCCACAAGCTCTCTCTAGGTTGAATCTGCTGTTGTATGCAGATGGTGCAAAGTTGTGTATTCCTTCATCTGGAGAAAAGGACCTTCCCTGCCTTAGGGGACTTAATTTCCCTTTCAGTCTCTTCATTAAGTAGCTCTCCAAGACCCTTTCCTGACTTCGTTAAGGGTAAGACTTTACAAGTACTTAGTGAGCTGAAAGAACAGAGATGAATTTCCTAAGGACATCCATAGCCATAAGATTCCTCTGTGACTGTTTACATATTTACAGGTCTGGAAATATGTGAAGAAGAATTCGTCCCCATTAGGCTCAGTGCAGTTCTCACTGAGAATTGCCAGACATCTTGTGGGTGGTGGGATCCCTCCTAACAAGTGAACACTGCAGGTGATGAACACACTCAACAGCTCTTAAAAGTGAAAGGATTTGGGGTACCCACGGTCTGGTCAGACCAACCTATAGGAGAGGATTTCCCAACTTCCTAGCCATTAACAGAACCACTGAGCAACAGTCCTGCTGGCCAATGGAGCAGCCAGTTAAAAGCAGGGCCAGAAGAGTCACAGATTGTTGTAGTACTGTGGAAAGTAATTTTCTTTAATTAAATACAATAATATTCTACTTTTGTATAGGCATTGTTAAATGATTCCTTTGGTGCTGAAAAATAGCAAGACTAGTGACCTGTTTAATGAGGGACATCAGTGTCCACTGCCATGGAACTAGTGATTTCTTGTTTAGTCTGATGATGTAGTTAGCTGCTATGAGTTATTGGTTGTGTAGGTTAAAGCAGCACTACTCACTTGTTACAGCTTAAAGAATGTCCAGGACTTTGACTTGACTAATCTGGGGTGGAAGGTCTGGTGAGCTCTAAGAAAAGATCATGGATTTTAATCAGGTGGTCTTCCACTGATGAAAAAAAAAAAAATTACTATTGTTTTAATCTCTGGCAGCATTTTGTTGGACATTTACTCAAAAAGGCCATTGAAACAACTGAACTGAAAAATACCATGGGTGAGGATAAAAGATTTTGGTTTGATTCAAAATGAAACATAATCTCTCCTTCTCAATGAAATGACCCTTTCCCACTGCCAACTGTGCACGGGCTTGAATGAAACATTTCATTTGTAACTATTTTTCTCTTTCTTAAAAACAATTCCCTTGAATTCACTTTTGAAGCAAGGTGCTGCTCCAAAATGAAAGTCCAGCTTCTTATTTGTGAGACACTGGTACAAAATGTCTCAACCTTTCGGAAAATCAGTTTTTTGCCCTGCCACCTCTTAATCCTTTCTTCCCTCCCACTTACTTTTGATTGAAACTACTTTGTTCAAATTCACTCCTTTACTCAGATGTTTAGATCACCTTGAAACTGCATTTTTCAGAGAGTAAACAAAGACATTTCACTCCCTCCTACCAGGCTCATACTGATGCTCTTCAGCATGTGGTTATAGCACTTACGTCCTTCTAGATATAGATGTTGCTGGGAGTTTGGTGGGGAAGCAAAAACCGGCTGCCTTGTTGATGAAGTCTCTATTGACACGTAAAAATTCCCAACCAAACAGGGGCTTTAACTGACAGAGAAGGGAAAAAAATTGGTGTTTTCCAGTGTTGTGCCCACTGCATTACAAACAATGGAGAGTGTGCATGGGGATCTGCCTGTTTGGCAGCTGAAAGAGATTCTTTAACTCAACAAGGGACTGAAGTAACTTGCTCTAAATTGGTCGTGTTTGTGTTGAGTGGGGCAGTTGTACTTATGTCTGAATATAAAGTCACATGAACAACAGTGTAAATTATGCTTCTGTGAGAAAGACAGACCTCTTGCATTTTCAGCATGTTCACATCAATCATCAGTCATTTACCCATTGTGTGCTGAATATCTTTACCTGGATGGTATGTGGTTACCTCATGCAAGAGCAATGAGGTCACTGTCTATGCAATGGCATGGTGTCTTCTGCATAGTTAAGTTTCTTTAATATTAAAATGATGACATTTAAATAATTTCTCTGGAGTTTGCCATTTGATTTGAAATTTCTACAACTGTGCTGGCAGAGAATTACTCTAGAGTCATTCCTTAACCTTTCTAGAAAGTTAGTCCAGAGATTAGTAATACTCTCTCTTTTCCCCCTTTCCCCAAATTAATCCGCTTATCCTGTTTCCAAGTGACAGTTGTGTTTATGAGATGTCTGTTCCATGACTCATGGGTGAAATCACCTCTAAAGTTCTCCCCACAGTCCTTGATGCTTGAGGAGGACCACGGTGGTGCGGTGGGGTTGTCTTAATGCTCTCTGAACTGTCAGGGTGAGCATGGCCTGTGTTTAGTGAGGAGGTGTCCATGTCACGACACATCACCTTCGTTGCGCCCTCCTGCAGAATCCCAGTCGAGAAGCCCCTGTCGGAGTGCTCTGGGGAAATGATGTGACCCATCCACTGCTGCCACTGGCTCAGGTTAGACACCCTTTGTTGGGTCAGTGCAAAAACTCTGGAATCTTTTCAAATGCTGCCTTGATATCGAGGGCAACGCTGGGCCGCGCCAGGCATTCCTGCAGGCATGCTGCCATCTGTGCCTGTGTTAGTGGGGCAGTTTAACACCAGAGGTACTGGGGAAGGACCAGATATTTGGACAGCAAATGTGGGTTCAAGCAGGTAGCAGAGTCCTTGTTCATGTTAAAGAGTGGGGAGGAGGGGCAGCGCTGGTATCTTGTTTTATGGGGGGATTTAACAAAGGCATTGTGCTCACCGAAGGCTTTTCAGGCTGCCATTTCCCTAGCATTTTAAATACCACCCCACTCCTCTCATTATAGCTGGGGATTTTGGCTTTCCCAGGGGGGAGGAGATGTTCTAAATGGGCTGCCAGGGAGGTGGATTTAATGCACTAGGAAGAGCTGGCTTCACCAAGTTAAAAAGAAAAACAAACCCCAATCCTCCATTCCTATTTTTAGTGTTTATGACCAAGTATTTTTGCTTGGTTGCTCATTTTGAAAGGGTTTAGTGAGCCTGCCAGTTGATTGAAAGCTCTGTGGTGTGTGAGCTGGCCTGGCTGGGGAGCCTGCAGTGCATAGCGACGAGGTCGGAGCTGTGCCGGAGGTTTTTTTCCACTGCAGTTTGTTGAAGGGTAACGAAAATGTCCCCGGGGCAAAGGGGATGTTGGCTTTCCAGGTTGTGGTGATTCATCTTGCCTGGATAAGCAGTCTTTCTCCCACTCCTGCATTTTCATCTCCATCTACCTCACCCCCACTTCACTGTGCAACCCAATGCAAAGCCAGCCCCTCTCCACGCAGGGGTTTTGCCGGGGGTCTCCGGCAGCAGCCCCGGTGAGCTGCTCCGCCTGGGCAGCATTAGCATTCAGTGCCTGTCCTCCTGGCCGGTTCATGTGCTATAAATGGGTTTATTCTCGTTATTAGGAGCGATGTCCCCGGCATATGGAGTCCGTGCGGTGCCTGCAGGCAGGTTTCCTTCCTGTTGGTGTTGGTAAGCAGCCCAAGTGCCTCCTGGCAATTAGCAGATCGTTACCCATAATGCAGCACGCAGGATGCAGCCTGGTGGTTTTTCTGGAGGTCACTCTGACCTAATTCACCCCCAGGAATTGTACAGTGCTGGCATGACTTACCAGTGCATTAACAAGCTGATGCTTCAGTACAAGGTTATTTGAGTGCTCCCACATTATTTTTCTTAGGCAAGAAATAGCCATTTTGTCTGGCGGCCAGCAGTGGTTAATAGGGGCTAGTCTGGAAGAAGAGGGAGCCGAGTGCTGTTTCAAACCAGATGAGACATCGGGGCATGTGGTATCTCCTTTGGCTTTAAGGCTGGGCACTGTTTCTGATCCCCCAGGCTCTGCATTAGCACAGTGCGTTTGCAATGAGAAGAGCAGCGTGTGTCAGGTGTGCCTGAATCCCCACAGCTTGGCTCCGGAGGGATGGGCCTGTGCCCCAGATCTGCCCCAGTTCAAACCCCTGGGAGATATGAAATGGAGGTGCAGATTTCAGCCTGTCCCAGGCAGTTTTGGAAGGGCAGGTGTGTCTGGCTGGAGGGGGACACCCATACAGCAGCAGAAGCCCTGACAGGGCTCATCCTCCCTCTGGCAAACCTGAACTCAGGGCAGAAGGCTTGGCTGCAGCACACCAGCCCAAATCAGGGTGTTGTCCCAGGGCGAGATTTGTGAGCACCAAAGTTAATTGTTGGCAGTTTTTAGAGACTTTTAAAATCTCTTATTTATTTATTTTCATTTCTCCCTGCTGAGCTACATATGGCTGGATTGTGCATGCCGAGGAAGGGGTGTACTCAGGGAGAGGCACACACAAACCTATTGCAGTAAAACTGTTTTAAAACCTTTCTCAAGCGATTTTCCTGTAAGATATGGGGCATCTGCTACCATGGGGATGGTGTGTGGGGAGTGATTTCACTGACAAGCTCAGAATACCTCAGTCCTGACTTGTCCCTTTGCATGCTCCAGAGATCACCCCTGAATCCCACCCAGTTCCTCCTGCCACCCTGTACCAGACAGTTCCACTGCCTTGTCCACAGCTGATCTCCTTGGGTGCATGTGGGTCTGTGCATACACATTTGTGCACACATCATTTTGTTTAAGCACGAGTGGCCTGAGCCAAGCTTTGCTCTTCATATAGCCTCTGTAACCCAGGCTCCTTACCCCAGCTGATGCTCTTGATGCTTAAAATGGTTTCTGAGGAAATTATGCAGCATTGTAGAGTCAAAGCTGTGCATGAGTAGAGCTGGTGGGTGGACTTTCTTCAGGAAATGAATTTTTTTGGAGAGTGCCTGGAGATGAGGGGTCCTTTGGCAGGAGCTTACTCCTTTGCTCCCAGTGCCCTTTGGTGTTTGCGTGGCTAAAGGAACAGCAGAGCAGTGCAGGAAAGTGAGCTGCAAGTGCTACCTGCCATACACTACCATTTTATAGCTTCCCCAAGGTCCCTGGCCTCCTTTTCAAACACAGGTCTGTCCTGCTTTCTCCAATTACACCAGCCAAACTGCATCTGGGGCTGAACCACTGCCATTTACACAGGGGTTTTATTTGTCCCTGGGGTGAACAATTAAAGTGGGCTCTCTTGTGTCAGTGCCAAATATTTGAGCAATTGCTTGTAATTTATATAAGTTCTTCCACTGGAACTGGCAGTACTGAGACGCAAACCACCACCTCCAGAGTGCAGCTGGCCACCAGTCCTGGTGCTAATGCAGCAGAGTGCCCCTTCTCTTTTTGTGGGCTCAGTTTTAGCTCTGTCCATGCATGCCAGAGCAACTGTAGGGCCAGAAAATGAAATAATAGGAACTATAAGCTCTTCTACAGCTGAGTGGTTTCAGAGATCCATCAATTATTAAAGGCATTAATTCTTCCACAATTACTGGCACGTTGTGACATATTAGAATAGAGGAGATTTGGTCTCTGACCAAATCAGACTGACCAGACTATTCAATGAAATCACTGAGTCCTTTTGGACTCACTTCTTTAGCAGAGATGGCAGTGCTGGAACATACTGGAAGAAACAGCAAGGTTTTCTCCCTTCCGTCAGGGCACAGAAATTCACAGTGGTGATATTTCCTCTCCTGTCTGATAATAATAAACCCCAATGTGGTGCCTATGAGACTTTCTTTTGTTTGTTTCTGTCTTTTTCTTGAGAAGCTGGATTGAACAGGGCCCTGTACTGAAGGGGGTGAGACAAGAGCTCTTCCCCTGCAGCCTCCAACACCTACCCTTGTCCTGGCCCCCAGGAAAGCTGTTACATTTTCCTGTAATGAAATCCTCCTGCTTCTCCTTATCACAGAGATAGTGTGGCAGGTGGTGCCTTAGATCCTCACCCCACGGACACTTTTGAAGGCTTCTGTTCATGAGACCCTCCATTTGAGCAGGCAAGCATCTGTCTCTACACTGTAACACCTTCACACTGCAAGATGGGAATGCAGAGAGCTCCCCAACCTCATCCCTCAGGAATGTTTGGTCTTTTTCTGAGAGTTGCAGCTTCTTGAGCCCTAGGATTCTAGCAGAGCCAGGCCCTTCAGTGTACTTGGATACTGTGAATTTTTAAGGGCTTTTTCTAATCTGACTGTTGTTGACACTGCATATCTGTACGCATGCCTTCTTAGACAGACAAATGAGAGCTACTGTTTTAAATCATAACCATAAAAACCATATCACTTATTAGAATTACAAGTTTCCCTTCTTTTGTACAGGTAATGGTAATAATTCTGTCTAATGATGGCAGTGGACGCAACAAACCTTATTCAATCTTAGCAGGAGGAAATTATGCATTTTCTTTCCATGTAAGCTTCCATTATTTGGATGGGGCTCCTGTGACATAGGCCATTATATCTGTAATATGTATTTATAGTTGTTTAAAGACCTGAAAGTTTATGGAATAAATCTGATGCAATACAGCCAGGAGGCCTGTGAGTTTTCATCATGTTATTGATTAAAAAGCCCACCACTACACTGTGAAGATAATGGAAAGAATTGGAAACTGGGTAAAAATTCCTTTTATTCTGTATAAATAATTTCACATTTGTTTTAAAAGAGGAGTATTTGCTTATTTTTTGGTCCTCAAGATAATCTCTGCCTTTGTTTGAAAAAGGTTATTGATTGGATTGTTAACTTAAATAGTCTGTGGCGGGTGTGACAGAGCACATGGCTGCAATTAATCTTGCAATGCAGAACCCATTATTGAAAAAGCACTAATGAGCCGTTCTAAGGCCTTCACTGGTCACAGAGCGCCTGGAAGCAGCAGATTGCTCCTGCCCTTTAATGTCAGTTTTGGTCTTTAGTGTTATGCAGCCAGTGTAAGCAGAAGAGATTTTTAGGGTATTTATGTTAAAATTATCTTTCCCATCAGCCTGCAATTGTACCAGGTGCAGGATACAAGAAATGGTCTCTGAATGTGCTCATCTCCCCACTCTGACCAGATGTCTGGTGGGCAGAATGTACAATTAAAGCCAGTGGCATGTGAAACACTGATGTCACTATAAAATATGGTCTTAGTCTCAAAGTTCGGATCCAGAGGAGAGTTTTGACAAAGATGAGGGAGCTTTCAAACCTGATCTGCACTTTAAAATATTGTTTTAAGATGAAGGGATGAGTTGTTGAGAACCTCACTGCAAGTTTTATTGTCTCTGTCTGCTGTTTATAGCTATTGCAGCATAGCAAAAGTTTAGGTAGAGAATAGTTATGGTAGATTAGAAACTGCCAATGTTAACATATTGCCTTCTCCTTCAACAGAACTGCTCCCAGGGTGTATTTTAGAGGTCTGTCTATTGACTTTGGTGACACCATAAATATGTGTTACTTCCTCCCCCTATTAGATCTGCCGAGCTGATACAGACTTGTGAGAGTGATCCAGGGTGGAGCCACCACCTGAATTATTAACTGAGTTTCAGCTGCAGACTGCTGCACACCTTAGCCACAGCAAATGCTGTTCATCACACAATTAGGTGAAATAAGACCCTTTCTCCATCTTAAACACATAGCAAGAAGACTTTCAGCTCTCTGGCTTGTATGCTACCACAGTGTCCATAACTCGAATAACATTTTGGACTGCTCTACATGTAAAATAAAATTGTGGCCTTTTTTTGAAATTATTTTTTTAGGGGGAAAAAAAAGGGAGTTTGAATCTGTCTGTGGTAGTTTGCCACATGCAGCTACAGGACTTGGTGTTCAGGTATTCTGACAAAGAAGGAATGCTAAGAAGTTCTGTGATATGGAGCAGGGATGGTGTTCACTAACACTGCCTCAGGAAGTCTTGGATGTGTGAATTTTCTCATGGCATGTAAAACACTAGGTTCTGAACAAAAGTAGCAGGAAAATAAAGACATTGTGAAGAAGGGGAAAGCAGGGAGGAAAGGAAAGAGAATTTTAATATTTTGAGTGTCTAGTGGCATGCCTGCCATATACTAAAGTGCCTCACCATGCTGATAGCATAAGTAAAAATAGTCTTTCCAATGACATTAAGTTGGGGTCATGGTACCAACAAGGAATGTTGCTTAGTGTGAAAGAGCATCTGACTTAGAGGCTGAAGAAAGACATTCTTTTTGCCTTACACATGATAAAAGCCCTGGGCTAACAGAGAGTCTGCAGCTATGCAGACTTGACTCTTATAGTCACAGTGCTTGGAGAGAGAGCCTAATTGAGGTAGTTAATTGGTCTGTCCTTGCAAAATATTTCTGCATTGCTACTAAAAAAGAAATCACTGTGGCCCTCTCCCTATTCCTAAATTTTCTAAGGAATCCTCAGCCCACAAGAGACTCTTTCAGGCGTCTGGTAGGTGTGGCTTTTCAGAAGTTCTCTGCAATATAGGTAGGATGTATCATTTCAAGGATGAGGGACCACTGATGTAAGATGTCACACAGGAGACCTGCTGGGGTGTTTTTGAGGAAAATGAGGAACAAAACAGTCAAGACTGATAACTGGAAGAGAGAAGGAACGACTGTGAAGGGACAGATATAAAGTAGTGAACAGGACCTGACCCTCATGGTGTGTTAGAAAAGGAGGGCCTTCAGCTGGAGTCTGTGGAGTGTCTGCAATGAGCAATGTGTGTACACAGGCAAGTGAGCACGTGAAGATGTGCATGCATTTAGCTGGGATTTATTCCTGTAAGTTTGATTCCATTCTTTCTGTTTCTTTTCAAATGTGACTGAAGCTGTTTAACTCTCTGATTAATTTACCTCCCTATGAGTTGTTTTCTGTGATATATTCCAGCACAGTACAACATTTTTGGAAGCAAATCTTTGCTGTTGGGATTAGTTCCTCCCTGACGTGTAGCGTGGCACATTTGTTCTATTTACTGGTGCTGGAAAAAGGTTTGCATTCAATGTAAATCAGATCTGAAGGAACATTTCAGTGTCATGTCAGGTTCTGCTAGTTTGGTACTATGAGAAAGTATATGTGGTCATCTCAGCAAGAAAAGGTATCTTGTCACATCTCCTTTTGCTTAGTTGCAGTTTCAAGGTCCCCAGAACTTTAGTTGGTCCACTGTAAATCTCAGTAAAAACTGTCACTTGTTTTGTGCTGACATTTCAAGGGCTCCAAAACCCTGTGATCTTCTTAGCCCATCTGAGCGCATCAATATTGTCAAGATGTTTCTTTATTCAAAGGCTTAAGAGTGTTATGAGCAATTTCATTGATCCCTCCTTTTCTAAATATCTCCTTTATTTTCTATTCAATTTATTTAATAATTATGCCTACACATTTCTTTGCTGGACAGGCTTAGTTGTTGTATCACAACCATGCAAATGTAACTGGAGAACAAAAATTCTTATTACAGCATTTGGTGGTATCATGGACACATAAAAGAAATGTACTTCCTACAGCATTGCTTCCTTATCCAGCAATTCTCAGCCTGTTTTCTTCACTAGCTGGAAAATACAGATGCTTTTTGTAGAGTGGTGATGGGCACTGTGATGACACACCAAAATATTACTGATAGGTCTGGTAGTGAAGATGACACATCTGTGCCCACATCTACCATAGGCATGCCTTTTTTTTTTTTCTTCTTGGAGAAACACCCTTTCTTTTTCCAAGTAAAAAGGCACTTAACCTGGTGGAAACAGAAAAGATTCTTTTTCTAATCTGTTGGTTGTAGTCTAAGACCAGCAGATCGGGTAGAGGTGAAAAACCCCACTCAACTTATGGTGCCAGTTTCTAGAAGAAGCAGGTGGCAGTGCTGGATGTGTGTACCTGTGTTCCTAGTCTTTCTACAGATGAGCAGTTGACTCTCCCTGCCCTGAGTACGCACAGTGTTAATGTTTAAGTGTGTCAGAGAAGGATTCTAAATATGGGGCTTTCCAAGAAGGCAGGCAGGAGCTTACTGCAGGTGACTTAGGCAATGTCTCAGCCAGGTAAGGGTGGTTTGGGAGTACAGTACTTTATTTCAGTGGTATATTTGTCTTGTTTTGTTTTGCAGAAGGAACACTGATCCTACCTTTGGTTTGTTTGTTTGTTTGTATTTTCCCCTCCAGAAAGCCCATTGCTGACCTTGCTACTGTGATACCGCTGTTTTGCAAAGCTGAAGTCGACACGCATGTAGGGGCGGGGGTTGTAACTCTGGCAATTTGTCCTTCCCGATTAGATGTGACTGTTCTGCTAGCTTTCCCTTCTTTATTCCTTTCATTTAGTTCATTGTGGGAGTTGGCTTGGGTTTTTTTTTCCCTTTCAGTTTCCTGTTTTGATCCTGGAAGGTTAGCTGTGCAATTTGGTTTCTTCTGTGCCAACCAACTTTAGTGGCAGAGCTCTTAAAAAATTAAAAGCTATAGCCTTCCATCCTGTCTTGTGTCTTCTCTGTATGCTACTGCTTCCATTTAAGCAAAGTTTACAGAATTGCTCCACCCATTTGGACACCAGGAAAGGAAGCTGTGAAATGGAGAATAACCTCATTTCCACCAGGTCCTTCGTTCCAGTCGAAACAACGCTAATTGAAACTGTAGTCCAATTTCTATTAAGACGGATGGTCTCTCTCTGAAATTGGGTTTGTTTCTGATTTCATCCTTTTTCTTGTTTTCTTTAAAAAAATCCCCACAAAAACCAACTGAAAGCCAAACCATTTTTAAGAGCTCTGAATAAAACTGCTTTGCCAATGGGGAATGGGTGGAGATGACTCTGATTTTCTCTTGTGCCCGGCAGCGAAAGGGTTAATGCCTGCTTTCCTCTTTGGTATCTGTTAGTTGCAGCCCATGTTGTGATCAGTCCATGTCCATGTGTGTTTTGTTCCCAAATTTAGTACCGGTTAATTAACAAGCAATAAGTGAGCCTTAACAATGACCGTTGTTTCCGATCTTCCTCAGGACACCCGACCTGCCTGCAGTTCACCACAAACATGACTGAGGCTGTTAAAACCTATCAGTGGCAATGCATTGAGTGCAAATCCTGCAGCCTTTGTGGGACCTCAGAGAACGATGTGAGTCCATTTACCTTTTCATGCAAATAAGCACCACTGCAAGCTGCTGCTGTGCCCACCTTTGAGAAGCATGTGGCTCTGGTGTGGGTTGTTTTACTGCTGCTTCCATGCATCTCCGAGGAAGAGCCACCCCTGAGACCAGAGGTGGGCTTCTTCCCCATGTCCCCATTCAGCCACTGGTCTCTGCTGAAATTGCCCTGGGTATTGTATAGGGCCACTTAAAATGCTGATACTTGTGGCTTGTGTACTTATTCAATAGAAATTAGCTGGGGGGCATGGAATCCTGTTGCAGGGAGCTTTCAGTATGATAGTCAGAAGTAAACATGAATACACGATAACCCAAGAGAAGCAAGTATGCTCTTTCTGTCCCTGGTTTTCTGTACTTTCTTGGTATGATTTTTTAAACTTAACTGCAAGACTTGGGAAACATGAAATCATTTGAAGTGGAATAGCTAGGCCTCACCTAATGACCAACTCCAGTGATTTCCAGAGCCTGCAGCTGAGCAGTGTCCTCTCTGTGGGGTTTGTAGTTAAAAATCTGATGCTAAGGGTCCTCGGTGGCCCCAAGAACCTTGGAAAATTGAGTGGCTAGAGAACTTTGGAGGTGATTAGCTAGCACTATATTCCCTACAGCGGAATAAATTCGAAGCCTGAGATTTTGGGTTTGCCTTAGCATAAAAAAATCCGAACCCAGGGAGCTGTTCTGCTTTAGGAATCACAGGATACTTCAGAGCAGCTTTTTTCACCCCAAATATATGAAAGAGCTGCAGACCACATGGTGGGGTCATGTAATTTCCATCTGCTTCACAAAACATTTACTCAGCTGAGTTTTAGAAAACTGTCTAAGTCAAAGGTTTCCTCTGAAGGAATGAGATCAGCACATGGTGACACGGGAGCCCAGCAAAGCCTGTCCTCTTCTCTCAGCACAGCATATCTCCAGCATAACAGCTTTTTCTCCTGCGTCATGAGGCCATCTTGAACAGGAACTCCTCCACTTCTCATAGTGATTTTCTAGTTAGAAACTGAACTGTCTTTGTGCTGAGGGAGGCCTTCTGCAGCCCCTCAGGAATATGGTGGCTAATCGTGGATGAACAAATGGGATGCTTGTAGCCTTTACATTCCCAGCAGTCTCTTAGTTTCTGTTGTTGCAGCTTTGCATTCCCAGCTGAGCATTGCTGGTTACCCTACTTATATTTTCATCTTGGCAAGAGATTAATTTACATAATTTTCTCTCTTCTCCTCTCCTTCTCTCCCTGTGTCCCCACTGTCTCTCCAACTAACCTGCCTCAGGACCAGCTGCTCTTCTGTGATGACTGTGACCGTGGCTATCACATGTATTGCTTGAATCCACCAGTCTTTGAGCCCCCAGAAGGTAACATATGACTGAAGTCTGCTCTGAAAATCACAATAAAGTCTTTGTGGAGAAGGCAAAAATTTCAGAAAGGTGTTTTGAACCATGCAGGGTTAAGGAAACAGTAGCATAGCAAAGGGAGGTAGCACTGGAAAGGAACAAAATTAATAGATGTCAAGCCCTAGTGTGATCTGTGGTATCCTATTCAATATTGCCTGGTCTCTTCCTCTTCCAGGACATGGCTCTTTTGTGGGTCATGGGTACCTTTGGATGTTCCACATGTCATTGGTTACCTCAATTTAGTCAACTGAATTGTGCACATCTGAAATGTGACTTTGGCCTTCTTAAGAAGTCAAAGTCCCAGAGAGAAGGCCTCAGATGTGGAGGTCCTCTCTGGAACATCTGAGAGCCTGGATGTCAGGAGACTGGATTAAAGGGATTACCTTCCTTGCTCTATGATATGCTTCTCTCTTGGCAGGGTGAGGGTTTTGTGGTCTGTATTACATTTGGTATGTAGTTATGACCTCTGCAGGGGGTTCAGTCTGACTATACTATGACAGGTTGGAGTTTTTACTTGGTTGTGGAGCAGAGGAACCAGTCTCTTACCAATAGAGGTTCTCTGACTAAAATCCCCAGAGAGCAATAGAATTGGAGGAGACTTGTGAGTGCGAGTGACTGGTTTACATGAGGGGCAGGACAAGAATAATTACAAATCAATCATGCATTCAGGAGCTAATGTTTGTAACTTTGGTAAAAAGGAAGCTAAATCAGGAGGGGAAGATTTTGAAGTGCAGCTCATAATTAGTTAAAAGTTTCTGTTCCACTGGGAAGTGTTTTATTGAAAGTGTGAAAATATAAACCACCTTATTACAGTGCACACCCCAGCAGCATTGCAGCTCATGTAGAAAGCCTATGGACAGAAAATCAAGGGCAGCAGAGGCTGCTTCATAAAAATACATGCAATTTCAATATTAGAAATATCTGATATATTATTCAAGCCAATCTTGACATAAACTCTGAGTGCCTGGATTTTATGTCATTCCTATAAGGATTTCTTCATTTGCAGGGAGCTGGAGTTGTCATTTGTGCCAGGAGCTGCTCAGAGAGAGAGCATCAGCTTTTGGCTACCAGGCCTGAGGAGTGCCAGCAATCAAGAAACACCTTGCTCCTGGTGTTGCCATACCAGCACACAATTCCCATCCAGAACACAAAGACACAACCCACATCCAAACGAACGGACACTCAAATACAGGAAGAGGTATCTGTGGTAATCACTGTCACTAATGCCAGACCTCCTGGGCTCTGCTAGGACTGTGTACCTTCCCAGTGATCCAGATGAAATCTCTTCACTGCTATGCATGGTTGCTGTTGCCATTAACAAGCTCACATGCATTATGGAAGGGGGAGGGTTGTTATACCAACATGGAGAAGTCCATTTTGTGTGGCCTTGTGCTTTCTGTTTAGTCTTTTTTTAAATGAAAAAGTAGTAAGATATTTCCCAAGGAATTATTGGTGAGTACTTCAGCTGCTAGCAGCACCAGGTATTTCTTCTCACAGGCTTGACTGGAAATCTCTTTACTGCAACCACACTGTAGATGCATGGGTGCTTAAGAGGGGCACTTCAAGATTTGCATCTAGTTCAATGCTTCCCACTTCATGAACAGCACATTGTCACTAAGAAAAGCACTGATCAAAACTTTTTGGGGTGACACTTTCTCCATTGAATCAAATGCCTTGATTTGGCAGATCATTAGGAATCTGTTTTAGGTGTACAGAAGAGCAGTACTGGTCTATACACACTTAGATGCTTAGAAATGCCTTTGGCATTCCGGATATTCAGGCACACTGTCCCACTGCAGTGCCAGCAATACCTTCCAGACACGTAATTTCTTTTTGTTCAGAAAATTCTGAGTGAAAAATCTTATGTATGCAACTGACTTTCTGTTTAGCTCAGAAAACTGAACAAAAGAAACATTGTCATCTTAAGTTGGTCACAGAAAGTAAAAATTGTCTGGGTTTTTTGCAATGTAAGTTGCAAAAGGGAGCAGTTTTGGCTTAAGGTCAAAGGAAGCACTTTGATTAATTTCTTGAAATTTCTAAACTAAAATGTTCTGCAACTGAAAGCTGCGTTTTCTGGGCATTGCCTAATTCAGGCTTTCAGCATTTCCAAAGTGTTACTGTTTTTCATCAAAGTAATTATCAATATCTAACTTAATTTCTAAATAATTTGCCCCCAAATTCTCTATGACTGCATTTTTTTGCCAATGACATAATTTGTCTAAAAACCTTCCCCAGCTCTAAGGAAAAGAATAATTTGTTGAACCTAACAAGAAAAGAGGAATTTTCATAATGATTAAAAAATTTAAATAGGAATAGTTCTATTTTATTTAAACAAAGCTTTACATGTGAAATGAAGAAATATTAAGTGAGAACATCTACTGAAAAAATTGTTTGCAGTTAAATCTCTTCGAATAATTTAACACATTACTAGGATAATAAGTACATCAAATATTTTCTACAAAATACATTTTTAAGGTTAAAAACCTACCACTCCCTGAACTGCCAAGTAGCCCTGAATAGCCTTTATTTGGGGGGGGGGGGGTTATGGTGTATATCACGTTCTATGCACAGATTTAAGTGGGTTTATAATATAAATTTATGAGAGTTCCAAGCAGCACGTGACTCATTTGCTGGTACAAGTAGGTAAAGATACTGACGATTATATTTGGCATGTGCCATTTGGTTGAAACTCTTCTGTAAAATTAAACATCCCCAAATACTTGAGAGACATTGTGAAACAATATTGGCAAGCTATTTTTTCTTCCTTCTCCTGCTAATTACACTTAGTTAGGATGAGCTATACTGACCTAGTGCACTTTTTCTCATTATTTATATAGTTTCTTCCCCTTCTGTTCATCTTACACACAAAAGTAGCTGCGTCAGCTACTGGATTCTCCCACATACTGTTGCAGCCTCTTCTCAGGCTCCAGCAGGAGTATTTTAACCTGTTAGGAAAAAAATGTAGAAAGTAATTATCTTAATTGTATTGGACCAAGTCTCTCCTGCAGCCGTTGTGCTGGCTACCTGTAAAATTCATTCAATATCTGGTGCTTTCCATGTGACAGCCCTTCAATGAGCTGAGAGCACAAAGAAATTTGAGCATCAAGTCTGGGGAGAGCAAAGTCTGGAAGCCTGTGCACTTGCATCAGGTGTCTGGTACCTGTTGGGAGAAGGCCCTTGAGCAAATATAAAATAATGCACCTTCCTCCCAGTCTGGAACTGCCCTGGCCCTGGGAAGCACTTGAGGACACAGCTGATCTGCATGAGCATTACACCCATCTGTTGGTGTGGCTGAACCCTGCTGATCTGGAATTTTGGGACCATCACATGGTTCAGTCTGATACAAAATCCTGTTGCTGTTGTGGCCAGGACTGCAAGTGTGCATTCACTAGAGGCACCACTGGGCTCTCTCACAGAAAAGAGGTGTTTTGGGATGAGTGACTGGAAATGAGAAGTGTGTGTGCTGGAGGAAACTTTTATGGTGGTGCTGGTGGTGGGATCAGCAGATGTGGGTTAGTGTTTGGGCTGGTCCTCAGCTACCAGTCCTGCTGGACATAGAGAGTTCCATCATAAAAATGGCCACCTCCTTCCAGTGCTCTGATGTTTACACTGACCTTGGGGGAGTAGGACAATATCTGCATTCCTAAGCAGAGAAGACATACATTGTTTTGGCCTGTGTGTTAAGCAGACACTGGTGGCTTATTGTGTAAGTCTCAGGTAGCCTCTGCTTGGTGGAATCAGCTGAAGCAGAATTTCAGTGGTCTCCATCCCTATGACAGAGACATTGCTAAAGGAGCAGTGCTCTCTCTGTACACCTGCTTTCCTATTTCGTGGTTTTGATCCAGAGCTGCTTTTTCCTTCCACAGTCATCCTGTAGCAAACAATATCTTTCATGTTCAGAAATACTCCTCCGTGGCCTTGCTGAAGTCATACCACTAATGTGGAATGACAGAAGGACAGATTGCTAGATCTTCAATGCCAAAGCATTGTTTGCCATCTGAGATCAGTGTGACAGTGTGCTTACCCACAGTGGACCAGCTGTATTTCATCTCTGCAGCTTTATGCTGTGTGCTGTGTAGCCAGGCAGCTCCAGATCACTTTGGCAGCAGATTAGATACAAGCTCTCCCATGCAGAGAACTTCCTCCAGTTACAGCCTCCCTTCTTCCCTAGCTGAGTCCAAGCTAAGGGGCTGGAATGGACTTCTCAGTGACATTTTTAACATGCATTCGGAGCCATGCGTGTTGGTGCACTTTAGAAACACTGACTGACTTCCCAGGTGAAAAATGCACCAGCTTTCCTGAGATGTGGAGAAGTTGTGGCGCTACCATGGGGGTGAGGAAGAGGAGTTTAGAAACTCTGATAACTGGTTGCTGTCACCTGCTGCTCCACTGTGGATAATCCTCCTGCATGACAGCTGGGATGTGTGACTAAGGCAACACCATCCACTGTCAGGCAAATCTTGCCAGTGATCTGGTCTGGGCACTAAACAGTGCATGGGCTCCAGCTCAGTGTGCTGCTCTCTCTCTTGCTATGGCAGGACATGCAAATTTGTTGGCAGTCTCTGAAGTGAACAAACTGATGTTTTTCAAAACTCTTCTGTGTAGGCAAGGCAATTAATATTTTAGCACAAACCAGGGCAAACTACTAGGAGATGGTAGATCCTGCATGCCTTGAAGACTTCAAATCAAGAACGGACAAATTCCTAGATGTATTTTAATTAAACACAATCTTATTTAATCACAGGAATATCTGACTGAAAAAGATTTGTGTTATGAAGGAAGTCAGGCTAGATGATGTAATTGTTCTTCCTGGCCTTATTATGAAAACAGATGTTTTCTGTGGGAGAGGATGTATTTAAATACAAACGTGTCTGCATAATGGCCTTAAAGTATGTTAGTTAAACATGCACATGATCCTTCTACCTTTAACTCCTTTTGGATAACCTAAGAAAGGTCAGTTAGAGAAAATCATCTTTAAGGATGCACTAAATTGCACATTACCTCCTTCATGCCCACAATGGCATCTACTTTTGTGTTGGCTACCTTGGTCTGTTCCAGAGATTGAACAATTCAGACTGTATTGTGTGAAACCATGGCTTGCTTCTGGCTCTCCCTCCATCACCTTTGTGTGCTGCAATGCCCAGTTTTCTGTCCATGGTGGGGAGACTGGCTGGGGAGGGCAGCACCTGCAGGGGAGGACTCAGAAACCAGAGGGATAGAGAAATCCCTCTGAGCCACTGAACAGGGGCATCCAAGTTCATTGAGGAAGTGAACTCGTGTTGCCATCACAGGGCCTCCCCCATAGCTTGGAAAAGGCAATATCTTTAAGACACATGGGATGGGTCCTTATCTTCCCCCAAACTGTGCTTCAACAGCTGTGATGTTGCATCGAGTTTACAATGCGTAGTTTACTTTCAGTAAAAGTACCTCAGACCAGTATTTGATCTAGGAAAGCCACCATTAAGTGTGTTCTTTTGAAGCCAATGCTACTCTAAATAACTTTGAATTCATGATTTTTCATCTCTCTTTAAAAGGAGCTTAGTCAATTCTGCCCCAAAGGAAGAATCTCCTGCATCATGCAGTGTTATGGGGCTGTAGCATTTTCTTTACACCTACAGCATGTGTTTTGACAGGGGTCTTTTGGGATGTGAGGAGTGGATGGGTGTAGAACGGAGTATTAATTAAACTTGTCACTGTTAGAGGGATAGTGTGCATTGTGGGGAAGAAAATTCCAGGCAGAGCTGGGCAGGATTTTTCCGTGTGGAATGAATTTATTTTTAAAAAATGTTCTTTTGAGAGAACCATAATTATTCATATATTGAAGTTCAATCTGACGAATTATTTCATACAAAAACTAAGGGGGAACAATCAAAAGAGCTGAAAATTATTGTTTCAATCGTTTTTGGAAAGGCTCGCGTCAATATTTGTATTTTAAAGTCAGTGTAATTTACATGGGGAAAAATCCCTCACCAGTCTGTGATGGAAGAGAACATAAATTGTATGGAGGATATGATTAAAAGATAGATTATCTTTTCAATGTTGTTGTGGGAGATTGTGGGATGATCATGAGGAAGTCACCTGACATTTTAACAGTTGACCAGTTCTGTAATTTTGGGAAAATAAGTTCTGTGGAGAGGAGCAGGCAGACAGGTCAGGAAAGCCCCCTTCTCTAACCAGTTCTGGGCTTGTTATGATGTTAGCATCTCCCCCTTTTACATGACAGGAGGAGGGGTCTGTGCAGCTGAGCAGGGTGATCACGGCTGCTAGGCAAGAGCAGGGAGTGCTGCCACTGCCCCCCAATAAGGGGTGTCTGCAGAAGGAGCCCCCGGGCAAACTGGCAGGGATCTTCACAGACTGAGGCCAAACCTAGAGCTCAGTGCCCAGCTGCTGACCCGGAGGGGAACGGTCCTGCAGCGCTGTGGGTTCTGCCTTTCTGCCCATCACTGGGACACTCAGGGCTGCTCTGGGCCAGTCTGGGAGTGGGACATTTCCCACACCCCGCCTATGTGGAGTTATAAAGCACATGGCTTATTTCCATTTACAACAAGGATTGTGGCACGGCTGTGGGCAGCTACTCAAAGGTAATCAAATCTGTGCCTCGCTTCTGGAGAAAAGGCAGGATGACAATTCTTAGCTGCTTTTGCAAAGCACTTGGAGCCTACAAACAATGTGCAAGCCCCAAGTGCTGCTATTTACGACAGTGCTGCAGACCCAGGCTGTGGCAGAGCAGGAAGAGCCAGCTCCTCCGGGCTGTTCCTTACACCATTTAGTTCTGCCAGCCACGGGCCCATGATGCTGCCTGCGAGATAGGAGCAGGTGACAAGGCAGGAGTTGGATGTCAAAGATCTGAGACCCTGCAGAAGGAACAAAAAAGTTCGGTTGCTGTGGCGGTATTTCTCTTCCGGTAAAAGAGGGCAGGAGTTGTGACTGGCAGGCAGCCAAATCCATCTTTGGTGGTGATATAATACTAGCAATGACCTCTAGCCCCAGCAGTAGTTGAATGGCTTTTCAGGACAGGCACCAAACTTGGTCTGGTTTACATAAGATAAACTTAGGTTTGCTGGAGGGACAGGGAGAGGAGGGGACTGTCTACGGTTTGAAGGTACATGTGCAGCTGCCCAGCCCATTCCCCATCACGTTCCCCTGGTTCTGCAGGCTCAGGCAATGTCCCCATTCTACCAGGGCCCGGGCCATTATCCAGGGCCGAAGCATCGTGTCCCCACTCCTGGGGAGCAGCTTTGCAGAGAGTGCTGGCACTGTCCCAGCTCTGTCTCTGGCGGTGCTGGCTGGGGCACAAGGTCTCACTGCATGGCAGACAAGGGCGAGAGGGACTGACGCTCCCAGGCAGTGTCCTCAGCCCTTGGGGTCAGTGGCTGTCTTGAAGGAGGCAGGCTGCACGTCGTGAAAGCACAGTTTTGCTGTCCTGATGGCCAAGCTTAGCACAGGGTAGAGGAGAGGTGCATCACTCTCGTGTCTTTCCAGCTGCACCACCGGGGTGTTTGCACTGTCCCCCCACCACTGTGCATTGAGGGACTGAACCGAGGGGAAAGAGAAGGTAAAGAACAGCACGTACTTCTAGGGGACAGAAGGGGTTTTAGGCTTTACCCTTTTATTGTATGCCAGTGAGAATGCCAGGCATTTAGCAGCTGGGGAATCGAGCCAACAGTTTATTAATATTTGCTGTGTATTTCTGCTATGTTGGGTGAAAATGTAAAGTGTTATTACATTAGTGCATTTAGAATATATGTTGTTACTGCTGTTTTGAAATGCAAAATCAGCTATTTTCAGATCAGCTTAATGCCCTTTGTGTGCAAGAAGTTAAACATAAAACACTTCATACCTGAAAATTTCTGATTTTTCAAGTATTGATATTTTCTTTCAGACTCCTGTCAGTTTAGTGATCCATCTGATTCAGTTCATTGTAACAAACTGTAGGTTTCACCTCCACGGTGACTCAGGAAATATTTCATCTCTTCCCACTTTCAGAAGTCAGGGAGAGAGAAGGGCAGATTTTATCCTTTGTATTCAGAAAGACTGATAAAGGATGACACATTAATTTCATGTTCATCTTGTTTCCATGTCTTCAATGATTGAATTGGCTGGCTGGGAGAGAGTTCCTTTCTGTAGAGATCTGAAGGGTCTTTGCTGCCATGGCTCTGAGAAACCACTTGGATGGGACTCCTCCTGCTATTGCCAGAGAAGACTTTGAAACTGCTAATTCTCATCAGGGACCCTTGTGCCAACCAGATAAGGACTTCCCTTCCATTTCTCAAGATCTTCTGCCTGGAAGGCCAAACCCCCTGCTGTCCATGAATTCTGATGAAGCACACATCTGTTTCCAGCCTTAAGATGTGCTTCTGCTGGACACAGGACCTCATTTGGGTGTTGACAATGTACTCCCACTGCAGAATTTGCCAGCAGCAGTGAAAAAGGAAATACCTGCTGAAAACCAAAGGACAAGACATGAATGTTATACCTAACCTACCCTTCCTTTATAGCTCTCCTGGAGCGCAACACTAGAGATGTGCCCCTGCATCCTTTTGGGAAGGTTGTGCATGAGGAATTTCCAAGTGTCATCTCCCTTGAGCTTCAATACAGAATATGTTTCCTTGTTCATTCTCATTTTTTCTTTTCTTACAGTATTTCAGAGACAGTGTATACTAAAACTGATTTGAAAGGTTTAGAACAATTCAGAAATAGACAGGTCCAAATCAAAGCATCAGCTTTTATCTCTCCCTTAGAAGTGTTCAACAAACCTTTGATCATTGCAGAGAATGAAGCCTGTGGGCTTATTTAATTTCAACTCAGCATTAAGGCCATACAGTAGTTCATAAAGACTTTTTAGTCATAAAATCTTCTTTTAAAAAAAAGAAAGACATTTCCTCTTTACTTTGATGGCTTTCCATTTCTTCTGCTGCAGCAGATATCAACAGTCTTCCTGTTCACTTCAACTTCCTTCCAGCACTGCAGCTTGGGTCAGAAGTGATGGGTATAGGCCTGGAAAAAATTTCATTGAATTGCAGATGTAAAGAGAGTCTCAAGAGTATTTAAGTAAATTGTCATTTGTGCGACTCAGTGAGACCTTCTAAGAACCAGAACCTTGTGTACATGCTAATTTATTACTTCACCTTTTCTTCATCTACCATTTCAGGTTGAATGTGCCACTGGCATACACTTTTTTTTTCACTAGAAAGAAAAGAAAAACATCAACAATTAAAATTGGGGATGAGGAAGACCGAATTACAATCTTTGCTGTTGACCCTTTATTTGATTTGGGACAACATTGTCTCCACTATTCTAAAAGAAAATAGAAGGAGGATACATCTGTGACATCGTAGCACTTATCCCAGATAAAAGCTGTTTTGTCATCATCTTGTAAGTTCACTTTTAACATGCTGAAGTAATGATCTCTGAATAATGGCACTGGCACAGCCTTACTGTGTGATGCTACGGTATTGATTTTTAATTAGGAGACTTTAGGTTATATATACAAATATATATATATACACACAAATATATATTGGTGTATCATCCTAATGTTATTTACTGTAAACATTGCTCACTGATCAGGAATAGATCTAGAGTCTAACAGTAAGTATTACTGAAGAAGGAGGAAAGAGAAAGTCCTACTTGTTTTGGAAAGGTGTGTCAGCATTCTAACAAAATAGGGAATAACCTTATCCCTTACAACTTAACCTGAATTGTATTTGGAGCATGACTTATCAACACATGAAAGAGAACCAATGCTTTAGAAAGTGGGACTGATTCTCAACTGCCCTTAGTCAACATTCATCCACTGACTTTGTGGTTGGCCTGGTATCCTTGAAGATGCCAAGTCTAAGTCTTGTACTTTAGTCTTTATGAAAAGGTGTGTGGCTGTTTGATAGGTGAGCACACACAACACATGCAAGAAAACAGTTATTTCTATCTCTAAGTCTGGTCTGTTTATACCCTGTTCTAGTTCAGCCTCGCTCTGGTGATGCCATGTCACAAGCTCCAAAGAAAAGTAAAAAATCTCAGCAGAAGATAATGATGGAATAGTCAGCAACCAGGGCAAATCTCTCTCTGACTTCAAGGAGTCTGAGCTTGTTTCATTGGTTTTCAGTATACTGCCTTCTGATTTTCTGTAAACAACTCCTCACTGCTATACCAGGAAACAGCGGGCAGCAGCGCATTATTTTCCTCACCTGTATGAGACCTCACTTCAGTCAGCTCCATCCTCCCCTCTCTTACTCATTTCTAATCTGTTTTAGTATTTTTGATCTCTCTGTCTCTTCAAGTGGAAATTTTTTCCAGCCCCTCTCATTTTTAGCATCTCTCCCTGGAGTCAGTCCTCTTCAGCATCATTTGCTCTGAGACAGCCACCTAGGATACACCACAGGTGTTTAAAGCTTTACTTCCAAGCTTTACTTCTCTCCCAATGGTATGTCCTGACAGTATGTCTTTGCTTTTTAGCCATCCCGTGAGAAGGCCCATGGTCACCTCTGGGATATTTTCCCTTTGTGGTTACAGCTCACCCCAAAGGAACCTGTGTTACAGCCAAGCGAAGCCATGCAGCCTTGCTGCTGGCACACACCCCCTCCTTTCCCCAGTGCTCCAGCTGGGGATGTGGTCAGGCTGCCGGTGCATGAGATCACATCCAGCAGGGCTACTCCCTGGAAGCCAAAGTGTTGCTTAGTAACCCACTCATGGAAGTACCAGAAGCATTTTTCAATCTGTCACATTGGCAAAGAACACTGGCTTCTTGATTTAGAGGCATTCTGCTGTGTGTGGCAGGGCCATGCTCCATTATCTTGCATCCAACACTATCTGCAAGCAAGGAAATGAACCTCCCATTTAATGGAGGGGCTGGGAGAAGGTGGGGGTGTGAGGCACAGAAAATATTTTTCTAGGATTGTACGTGAAGCTTTTAGTTGGTTCTCCTGGCATCTAGTCCTCATCTTAACTCCCTTCCCGTGGGAGATATTCCCTGCTTATGAAATGCACTCCAGGGTCCTATAGCAATTGGCCAAACAGGACCCTGCAGCACCTTCATCTATTATGAGACATTACTGCAATAAAACTTGGTGTGTCATACAGAAACTGGATGAGGTATTGCAATATTTATGCTGTAAGCCTCAGTGTCATGGACAATTGCTACAGAATAATGTATGTCTTCTCTTAATGCAGTGGAGTCACAGCAGCTTCAGCAGAGCACACTGAACACAGATCATCTGTGATTGCATGGTTTCCTCAGTTATTTTCAAATGATTCTGTTACAGAGACTTAAATGAAAAATATCCTCTCATTTAACATAGACTATAAAGGCTCTTAGGTTACTCCTCCTTTGAGGAATAATTCAGTCTGAGAGCAAAACATCCAAGAACTGGGTTCTGATTTCAGAGGCTGACTCCTTTATCTGGCACTGGTTTGTCATTAAAAATGGCTTAAAAAAGTAACTTTGAGGGCTTTTATTTGAGGTATCTTATTGATTTTGCTATCACATCTCCTCCTTTTGGAAATGAAAAGTATTTTAAACAATGTCTAGCTTTGAGCTCTGGGGACCAGCTGGACTCTTCCCATCCTACTTCTTGTTATCAAAGACAGTAGAACCATAGAGTGTGTCCAGCCATGGCATCACCCATTACTGTGGCTTGCCTCCTCTTGACAGGTTGTGTCCTTGAAGCCCTCTGCAAAAAACTGAAGGGCTTTTATATGGTTTGGAAGGTCCAGAGTGGTCTGAAGATGAGGTTGTTAGACAAATGTACCCAAGGGCTCTTTTCATCTTTGGAGTGTCATTTACCTGGGATGATGTTCAGTGTTGCAGTGATGAAATCAGCAAGTTTCATCACATTTTTTTGTGTAAAGCCTTGTCAGTGCAAGGCCAGTGACATGCACAATAGTCATTGTGCTAAAGCTTGGCTCAACATAAAGGTGAAAAAATATCCCACAATATCAGAAGCTCCTGACTTGATTTCTGAGAACTTTCTGAGAAGCTGAGTACCTTCCTGTGCTCTTTCCCAGTCTAATAAATAAATTTGGCTATGGGTTAAAGAGTCTTTCAAATTTCTTGTAGGTAGTTGTATTTTTTTTTTCACATAGTTTAAGAAATACAGAAAGTGATCAAAAAATGCTCCTGATGACTGGCCAGCATAAGAGCATTTGATGATCTGCTGTGGATCCCAGAGCAGAATTCAGAAGTTCATAATAGAAATATTCAGAATGAACTGGTTTCTCCAGGGGGCAGGGAGCATTCTTGGCAGGGAAGCAAAGACTGTGAAGGCCTGATCTACATTTTAGAACTCTTAGAACTGGCCATACCAGTTCAGAACTGGTGGAAAGCTTGCCATTGTCATGCTTTGCTCTGTGGAAAAGGGATTCAGAGAAGCACTAAGTGTACAATGCATTATTGTATTAAAAGAATCCGGGTATCTGTTTTCAGTCTTCTAATACATTAACCTTGAAGTTTGTTCACAATGAGGTAGTCTAGCCTTACCAGTTAGGCACTGAAGCAAAAGACTTGTTGTTATAAAGACAGTGGGCTAGGGAAGAGCAGGTGTACTGGGCAACCTCTAGGCAATACTGAGAAGGAACATCCACTCCCTATATTCACAGAGGAGGACACCTCTTTCTTTGCACTTACTGCACATTCTGCATCTTAAAACTATTGAAGGTGAGAACCATTTTAGAGCAACTGAGTGAGCTACAAAGCAGGAGAGGTTCCACTAGTGTTAATTCTTGTTTAGGTTTTAGGATTTTTATCTGCACATATACTCGCAGCCTTCTTTTCAACATTTGAAGATGCTCTAGATTACTTCTGTCTCACCTAACTGGGATCTGCCTGCCCCTATGGAACAAACAAATTGTGGGTTGGAAGCTGCCCCACTTCCTGGCTGTACATACCCCTATCTATACAACATGTATGTGTATGTTGAGTGATTGCATTGTAGTGGCTTTTGTAATGCAGTAACTGTGGTGTCAAGAAAATGTGGTTGGAGAAAACTATTCTTACAAATTAACATGAATAGAAAATCAAAGTCACTGAAGAGGCAATACAGCTGAAGAATTCTTACTGTGAGCCACCACCATGTTTTCCACAATATGCCAACTTCTGTATCGTCTAAATAGCCTTTTATCCTCCTTGCAGCAGAAGTGAACTTTAATTTTGTGTCTGTACTCTGAACTGGATACATTGGTGCTCAGTCTTTTCATAATGTGCTGATTAATTGAAATGCTAACCTTGTCATGGGTTCGTCAGCTTCCACAGCTTCCCACCAAAATACTCCAATGCCAGTTGGTGAATAGCCTGGAGGAGTTTTGGGTGCTGCTGACTGAACCATGCCATTGAAATGTTGGTCTTCAGGGACAGAAGGTTTTGCATTGATGCTTGTAAGAAAAACCCAGCAGTCTCAGATGAACCCAAATGGCATATTAGTCACATGGCGGGTACAAAGACAAGTCGAAACAACTGAGTAAGGGGAAAAACATAAGGTCTCCTGCCTAAAGAAAAACCCACATACCATCTCATTTCAGAGGAAAAACCCTTCTGTGACCAATCCTGGGTGACAAGTAGGTGGGCTCAAAGGCTGGAAAGACCCATCTCTGTAGTGTGTCTGTCACTGTGTCTTTGGTTATGTACACATACCGGTGTAGGAGAAAATGCCTGTCTTTCTTCCAAATTCCTTTTCAGCTAGGTACACTGCCTCCAGGTTGCCTGTTGCTACACCCCTTGAGGCCTCATTGGAGTTTACACTATCTTGCTTGGTATTTGTTTACTTTTGGAGGCCACAGTCTAAGGTTACAGGTTTGGGAACCAGTACATAATTGTAACGACAGCTTCCTGTGTTACTTTCCCCCCCTCTTCCTCTTTTGTAAAGTGTGAACCTTTCTTTGGAACTCTGAAGTGACTGTATTGTTACAATGTTTGTATGTAGAGATTTGTTTTAACATGGCTTGTGTGGAAGACCTTTGCTCTTCTTATCTCACATTCAGTTTTATTAAGTGCTTGATAGCTTTGCCAGCCTTCTGTGGAGGGGGGGAGGGGGGGAAAGGTGATGGGGTGGCTTCAAAACTTGGCGCTTTTTTTAAGGGAAATTTGCCCAGCTTTATCTAGAGCAGTATGAGAATCTGGGGTGCTCCTGACTGTTCTTCAGTAATACTGATCTGATTGCTTCTTGGAGAAAGAGATCAGCCTTGAAACCCTCAGAAAAAAAATATATTGTTTAATGTGCTAAGCCAGCACTGACCAAGAAGGCCCATCAGTTTGTCATGCATGGAAACCTGCATGGTGTTTCACCCCACCTGAAGGTGTCCGTTGAGCACAGAGTGAATCATGGCAACTCACACTGCTCTGCGGATGCCAATGGAGCCACCGCAACTTGCACCAGCCAAGGATCAGCCCTTCCGTGTTTTGGTGGTTAGGAAACCTGTGAGTGAAATCCTACTGAGGTTTGAGAGGAGACGAAAATGTGTGTTGGAAGCCTCTCAACTTCACAGGATTTCTTTGGTATTCATACACATTTGCAAGAATGTATTCCAAGCATCTTGTACTGTTATTAGTAACTTGTACTGTAGTTTGTTAGCAGTGTTGACTACCTACGTAGCTAATATTCTGTTGCAACTTAGAAAATGTGTAAACAACAGCAGAAAACAGGAGTTTAGAACTTGTATGTACTGTTTTTTTATATTAAAGCACTTCAATTAAAAGTTCAAAGAAAAATGCTTCTGTAGCCTTTGTATCTGTTTACATAACAGATGAGTGGAAAGAGATGGAAGTGCCCTCTTCCCAATATCTTCCCTGTTTGTTTTGGTACTAACCTAAAGAGATGGTTAAAATTTTGGGAAGAACTTTGCATGTTAAAGTTTATTCAGCAAACAGAAGGT
Organism: Sylvia atricapilla; assembly: GCF_009819655.1. Lineage (NCBI taxonomy): Eukaryota > Metazoa > Chordata > Aves > Passeriformes > Sylviidae > Sylvia > Sylvia atricapilla. The sequence goes on from NC_089145.1 coordinate 27,562,114, forward strand.
GCCAGCACCCTAGTCCAGAAGACATTGTAATCTTACGGAGTCCCTGCGACCAACGCTGAAGTGTCTGAGGGATGGCCGAGCCATCACCGAGTGCTGATTCACACAGACGTGAGTATCTGCGAAAGAGGTTTTAAATGGGGACCAGTTAATGAATGAGTCCACGTGTAGTATATTAGATTTCCTTTATTTTTATCGCGAAGTCCCTCTCAGGTCACCGGAAGCCTGCTCATGTGAAAGTGAAGGAAAAGCATCCCCAGCCCAGGGTACCAGAGGAGTTGGAAAACAGCAGCACACACAGGCAACAAATGGTCATCACCACACATCCCAGAAATTATTTCTCTTTCCTCCCTGCCCCCTGGCCCCCCTCAACATGCATATCCAAATACTTTCCTGGATCACATCACTGTGGGATCGGCATGCATAAACAGACATCTCTAAAGCAGCTTGTGATTTGGTGATCTCAGCCCAGCTCTTAGTAGCCAGATGCCCACAATACGAAAACAACCATCAAAACTGTCTCTTTTGCTGCCACTGTTTAATCAAAGGGACAATGGGAGAGAATGGCAGTCTTATTTCAACAAAGAGCCCTTCAATGTCAAATTTGCCATACAGTAGAGTAGCATTCACCTCTGTGGCACAGACCACAGCCACTCTGGAGGGGAACAAAAGCTCTCAGACAGCACGCAATTAATCCAGCATCTATTAAACCAAGCACGGGTAATTTTGAAGGAACGTAACAGATTTCTGCTTTAAATTATTCTAGGCACTATTTTTTTAACTCTACACAGTGTGCACAGCTCCAAGTACAAACCAGAAGGCTCTGTTTCTGGCAGCTGTTATCTTCCCGGTAGCTGTTTTACATCCCTGGCATCTCATAATCCTGAGACAAAAATCAAGTAAAACACTGCAGAGGAACAGCATTAAAATGCCTCTGGTTTTCCTGCTGCCCAAAGCTGTGTTCAGGTGCTCAACGCCAGAGCAAACAATTAATTCCATGACCAAGGGAACTAATGAAATCTGGTTTCCTATGGATTTATGACAAGACATTACCTTGGTGCCAGAGACTTGAGGAGTTAGTCTTTCTGCCAATATCTTGAATCCAGATGAGGATTCTATCAGCACCAGTCTCTGGAATGGCATAATGAACTTTGAAATGGATACATTAAAAAACAGAAAGCTATATTACACAACATACAGTGAGAGATGAAATTTACTGATGGGAATTTACAAGATAATTAAAATCACAGATCAAAACTAATATACCTTGTCTGCTAAGTCCTAAAAATGGGACTGCTGCTTATTTTATTTCTGTAATGTCTGTGCCTACTTTTTCCAGTGCAATGCCATTGAATAACAGTGTGATTGCCAGTGGTGTGATTGCAATAAAAGACACACAGTATTTGTAATAGTAGAGCAAAAGGTGTAAATAAACAATATATTTTCACAGAGGAGGAAAATTACCCAAAGATCTAAGATGGACATGTATTTTTAAATCTTTTAAAAGTGATTTGGAAAAGAGGGGGAAAAGCAAGGTGAGAACTTTACTGAGAATGAAAAACTGTTCTATGCAGTCAAAACAAGAGTCGACTGTGAAGAGCTGGAGAAGTTTTTCATGATAATGAGGAACTGAGTTGTAAAATGACAAATGAAATCTACTGTCGATAAATGCACAGTAATGCTTCTGGGGGAAAGAAACACCCTAATTATACATGCATAATGAGGGGCTCTAAATCAGCCATCACTTCACGGGAAAATGATCTCAGCATTGTCGCTAATTTTGAGAAAATGACAGGTCAAGGCGGAGCAGGTGTCAAAAAAGCAAGTAAAATGTTAGGAATAACTAGGAAGGGAGAAAAAAAAAAAGACAAAACATCATTAAGTCTCTGCATAAATCTGTGGTGTGGTCCTTTGCTGGGCAGTGTTTGCAGCTTCTCCTCCAGTGTTTGCCTCTTCTCCTTCATGCTCCCACCCTCCCATCCCCACAGCCTAGAACCCATCCAAAGAGCCAGAAGAGGCACAGGGGACAGCCAGAAAGCACTGGCGCTAGGGGACAGCTGCCATGCAAGGAGAGAACAAGTGTGCTGGGACTCACTGGCTGTCAAGAGAGATGGCAAAGGAGAGACAGGTTTGCAGGTTTGCTAGGAACCAGTCACCACAGAGAACAAGATGCACTTCCAGCCCCAGCCATACTTGAAGCATCTGCCTCCCTGCAGCTGGGCAGGCACAGCGCAGCTGTAGGGTACACGTTCTATATGCACCTTGGTCCTCATATTTTTGGCCCCCAAATTTCCTTTAGAAATCACTATTTTGGAAGGTTATCTCCACATCCAATCCCATACTTTGCTTTTCACAGCTTATTTTAGTAGAGTTCATTCCTAATCTCGGATTTATTTTCCTACGTCTTTAGTATCTGTCCATAGGGGGAGAAAATCTATTTGACACTTCAGCCATAGTTCCTTGAGCAAGTTAAGCTGTGCCTACTTACTTCATTCACTACAGTTGATAAAAAATAATAAAACAGTTTGTGGTTGAAACCTTTGCCATTTTTCTGGTACAAAACCCATGTGAAACAGTGAATCCAAACCACAGCAAACCACAGCTAAACTCCAGGTGGATACAAACCTAGCACCACATCAAAAGAGAGTGAACCTCCCACCCCCTTCTGTGGGACCAGGATTTCATTTCTTAGTGTAGAAGCTTCCTAAGAAGATACAATGATTGCAAAGACTGAAGGTGGCTCTTCATCACAGCAGAAATTGATTTAGTGGCTTTTTATTTCGTGCTCCTGCAATGCCCGAATGCATCTATCTGTTCTGATACCACAACAGCTCACTGCTGCACAGCCTCTGCTTTAGTGATTTGTTTACATGCCCATCTTATTTTTGGGAAATAAGAATCCATAGGAACTGAAAAATCCTCCTTCCTAAAGCTGGCTGGCTGTGTTAAATGGAAGAAAGACTCATCAGTCTCAAAGAGATGCTCTGGAGAGCAAAGGTACCTCCCCAGCAGCCTGACCTTGGCGAGGAGACAGGAGACTCACCATTTGCGACAAGCAGCAGTTCCCTTTAATAAATATTTCATGGCAGAGAATGGCAGACTTGGGGAGAAAATGGAGGGCAGGGTTCAGCCTGTGACGCAAGGTGATGTGACCAGACCTTGTCTAGCAGGGCTGGAGGCCACCTAATTGGCATTCCCACGCCATTCTTACGAAGAGCATTCTGTAGTCCTCTGGGAACACACAAATAATTAAAAGGCCCCTCAGCATGCAGTGTTGCTAATGGGCTATTGCCTGTCATGTGATGTTTTTGTGCTCAATTAGAGCTGAGCAACACAGACTGCTCAAAATTCTCATCTCCCTCTGAAAGACACCTGGGTGGACCAAGCATCCTTTTCTGCTGCATGATGGCCCTTGTTGTGCATTGCCCTGCAGCGTTTGTGATAAGGAGCTGAAGGCTGGGGCTGCAGCTGAGCTCCCTGCCGCCGAGCACGCAGTGCTGTATTTACGGTGCTGCAGACGGAGCTCTGGCAGTGGGGGCAGAGCACACGGAGCTGGTCGGCTCAGAGCACTCATCCTCGCACAGCCGGGCACCTCCGCAGTGACCTGGAGCTGCAGGATCACTGCACATATGGTACAAAGCAAAGGCCCTGGATCCCTTCCAGGCGAGGCCTCACTCACACACCACATATCTGTGTGAACTTCTGGCTTTTCCTAACACAGTGCAAGGCCACAGCTGCCTGGCAAAGAATTCCTTCAATATTCTCCCCCTTTTCTCTGTGCAGATCCTGTATAGGATGATGCTGAGAGACCTATCAACACCTTTTGTGCTTTCTCAGGAGGGATTTGGCCACCTGAAGGCAATTTCTCTTTGCAATCGCAGATTGCCTTCTGTCCAGGCACCTGTTTTATTTACCAGCCCTGCTGTAGAGGCTGCCTTGCCAGGTCTCTGTGCCCAGCATTATCTCTGATGCTCTCAGAAGCCTTGATTCACTTTGCACGCCATCGGTGCAAGCTATTGCTGCCTTGTTTGGGCCAAAACAACAATTCCTCTCCAAGGTATGGTTGTTTGAGTATTCATGAGCTAAACTTTAGGTAATTAGCATTGTTAATGTTTTCTGTGTGATATTACAGCTGTGGGCCTCATTAAAATATACACCTGGGAGAAGTCAGGTGAAAAGTCAGGTGTCAGCTTTGCATCATGTGGAAAAGCCTGCCTGTTATTCTGAGAGAATTATTTGTTTAAACACTGGATTTACACATGATGGTGTATTTAATCCCCACTGCTTCTGACAGCTGGAGAGCTGGGCTGAGCTGCTGAGCAGCACTGGCTTGGAATCCAGCAGCAAAGATCTCCATTTCTTCCGCCTAAGAAAGGCTTGACCCTGTGGGCTCCTGCCCAGGATGCTGGCAGCAGGCAGGAGTCTGCAGGGTGGTCTCCCCAGTGCTGGCTGCCCCAACCCACCACAAAGCCCTGTAATATCCTGCCCACTGCCTGGCCAGCCCAAGCCCCAGAAGCTTCCCTGAGCAGCCGGAGCCTGAGGAGTGGGCTTTTAAAAGAAAGGACAGTGACAAAACACCACAGAGTAGCTCAAACTGATCTGAACCAGCGGTGTTCAGATGATGAGAAGAGAAACAAAGAAACAGCCTCTGCTACTCAGCCAGGGGATGGCATGGGCCAGGGCCATTTTCCCAAGGCACTGCCAGGCACAGTGGTGGTCATCCCATCCTATCTCTGTATTTTGTACAAGGAATGGGAGACTTGAGCAGGTTGCCACTCCAGGCAGCGAGGGAGTTGTGCCCCAGTAAGGGCCTGGAGGAGTCCATATAGCTCAGACATGGGGCATGACACATCTATGCTCTACAGGAGGCTCTGCATTTGCTCTGTAACCTTCCTGAGTTCTTTTCCCCAGGCCTGCCAGCAGCTGCTTGGGCAATTATTTATAAACAGGAGTTGAGCTTCTCCAGCTGAAGGAGGTGGCTGTGTGCAGATGTCAGTGCAACAAATGGGCACATACCAGCTGTTTGCAGCGCTGAGCAGTGGCAGGCAGAGATACCCACTGGCAGAGGTGTAGAGAGATGCGTGCTGGCTCTGGACCTGGCCTGCTGTAGCTGCACAGAATGTAAAGCATAAATGGTGGTGGTTTTTTTTTTTTTTTTTTTTTGGGGGAGGGGGGAGGTCAGTTGTTTTTATTATTTCTTTGTTGTTGTTGTTTGGTTTTTTTAATGTTTCACCCAAGATGCCTCTAGTATCAATTAGCGGGTTGGCCTCAGGAGCTCAGAGAGTTGTTCTTGTGCCTGGGGAGAACAGCCACCACTGTGGCTAGGCTGAGTGCTCAGTCCCAGGCAAAGCTTTGTGTTTTGAGATGCCACACATGACTGTCACCTGGCTGCCATCTGAAACCAATGGCTGCAGCCTCTAGGTAGGTTTCTCCAGGAACAGATTTTGTTGTGATTTCCCTTGGGGGGTTTGGCAGGTTGCTCAGATGAGTAATGACCGTTTGAAAGTCTCCCCCTTCCTTTCCATTCAGCTACTTAAATGTCCTAATTTTTCATGGATCTTTCTGCCTGTGGGAGTGGTAGGTAGGTGGCTGGAAGAGCAGAGGTGGAGAGATGCAATGGAGGTATTGGGTTTCTGGTGTGAAGACAAGCTGAGGGCCTGGGTGGGAATGAAGGATGCTGATGGGTGAGTAGGAGGAAGCTTCACAAGATGGAAAGGAGGAGTGAAAAAACTGCAGGATAAAGATGGGAATGGAAGATTACCTTACTGCAGGGAGAGCATTTGTACAGCAGGATGCTGCTTTGTGTTGATTGTGCAAATCACCTGTGTACTGTGCAGTGCTTCCTTGGGTTTGCTGTTTCAGTAGAGGATGGCTGGCTGCTCCCCAGGCTGCTGCTGCAGCCCCTGTGACAGTGGGCAGCACCAGGCCAAGAGCACAGGAGGGTAAATGGAATTGCCTTGGTCAGTTTTTCCGGGAAACACCTCAGCTGGCTCATACTGGAGTACTTCCAGTGAGTCTACTATGCTGCTTCACACCTGCCAAAAATCTGACCAATCAAATTTTGTGCTGAAGGAAGTGTTTATTTCTTCTTTCACTAGTAAAATTATCAGCAAAATCACCTGTTTTACCACATCCTACTTGCTCTTTTAGGAGCATTTCACCAGAGCTAGTTAAATCCAGTCAATATCCCTGTTGTTCTGAACGTTCTCAGAGCTGGGAGGAGCCTGAGGTAGAATCACACAGGAGGATCCACTTTTTATCTTGGCCTGTCCATATATCCATAGTCCAACCTGGTCCTAACCTTCAGTGTGCAAGAGCTGTGCACAGAGCTCTCTGCCTTTGTGAAGAGAACACAAATGGCTCTTGGAAAAATTTGCCTCCTGTAGCCAGGCCATGTAGCCAAGTCAAACTGCAAAATCTGGGTCCACATTTTGTCTGATGCCTGGTCAGGGTATTCAGAGTAGAGCTTAACTTTGCCTCGTGAGTGTGAGGCAAATAGCAGAGCTGAGAAGTGGCAGTGATTGCTGCAAAGCCTGTGCCATACCTTCATGCACCTGGAGCAGAAGCCATGGAAAGAAATTCCTTGTAAGAATGGGAATCACGTAAGGAAAACAATTTTGTCTCAGGAGAATTCAGAGCAGGATTTTATACACTGGTAGAGGCCAGAACAGTGCGATATCAACTACTAACATCTTTACTAATAACACTAACTTTGGAGAATCGCTGGGCACAGGGATTTTATCTAATTTAAATGTAGCTCTCCTGTGCTTCCTTTGCTGCAAACTCGTGCAGATGAAAGAGGAATAACTATCTTGCCGACAAGCAGTTCCACGTACTGGAGATTAGCAGAGGCACCAGCGAGGAGCGGGGCTCCTGCCGGGTGCTGACATTCCCATGTGCTGAGCAGAGCCTGCATTCAAATTATTCTGAGGTGAGCCGAGTCTTCTGCAGGGACAACACAAGGAGTGCATCAGGGACTGGGCAAAGGGGTGCCTGTGCCTCACAACTCACTGAGCACAGGAGTGTCCACTCATTATCTGCCTGAGAGACTGGTGTGTGACTCCTTTCCTCCTGCTCTGCTGCATGGGTGTGTTTCCATCTGCATCTGTGTATCTGTTTCAGGGCTAGCATGTTCATCTGATGATACATATTTAAATAATGTAAATAATTGACATGCAATAAGGAAATGCGCTTTATCAAATGAAGCGAGACCAGGCCCAGCATCAATTCATATTCATATGCTGTGCATTTCCTCCCTGTTTAATCTGTGTTTTAAAGGAACCTGTCCCTACTGGGAATTCCACTGCCAGCCCTCACCGGCCTCATTTTGTGCCTACTATGCCTTCAAAACTAATCCATCCTCAAAGCCAGAGGCTCATGTCAGCTTCATTTTGAGAGTGAGCATTTAATTTCTGTGTGCTCCTATCCTCTAAAAAACCCCAATATTAAAGCTAATAAAGGGGAAGAGCAGGGGGAGAGTAGAGAAACAGCAATCTGACTCTCCATCCATCCATCCATCCATCCATCCATCCATTCATCCATGTCACAGCTAAACCCAGTATTTTACTATGAAAACAGGTATCTCCTTGTCCTCTCTCTGCCACATTGACATTAGGACTCACAAGACCTATTTCTCCTGGATTTAAGTTCAATGCCTCCGCACTTCTTTCACCTGTCTTTAAAAGATTCTTCTTCCCTCTGCTTATTTTGTAATGGTAGCATGAAGTTTTGAATGACGAAAGAGGACTTAAATTTATAGTGACTGGTGATCCTGATGGCAAGTGCCAGGTGAACAGTATAAATCTTCCCGAAATCCAGCTTGCCTTTGATCCAGGCATATGTATACCCCTTCCACTCTCTGTGCCTCCAAATGCTCCTTCTTTGGTTTTGGGAATGTGTGGAGCAGCAATTTCATTAATTGTGTGCTGAAGTCTGCGAACAAATTAGCATCTGTGCACAAAGGTGCTCCCCTGGCCACCCTGTCTGTGCTACTACACTTAATTGGTGTGAGCGTGGCAAGGGAGAAGCCAGCAGGCAGGCACTGCATTTAGCTTCCCTCTTTCTTCCCCTCTCACTCAGAGGTCTCCAGGCATCTTGTTTAATTTATGCTGCAACTTTCTTATTGTCCCTAAAAATGCATTTGCAAAGAAAAAAATCCATGCAGAGGATCTTTATGAGAGGGTGGGGGAAGCTGCCAATGGTGATTATGCATTGAGACAGTCAGCATGAAGAGTGGCTAGTGCCTCTGAACAAAGAAGTTATCGGTAAAAATGACAGCTTTGATCAATTTATGTTTTCACTTGCCTCCATGAGAGGCTGTAACCCTTTAGCTTCAAGTCCAGCCATCAAACCCAGTCTGCTCTTCCTTGAAAAGGGCTATGTGGAAAAAACCGTTCTTCCCCTCCATCTCCCCATTTGAGGCATTTAGGATTAGCATGGCATCTCCAAGCTTATGCCTGGTTTTTCTTCCCCTCCTGAGCCTGGGATTTTGTCTTTGTCCTGTAACTGCTGTCCTGTGCTTTGTCCTGCTCTCACTCACATACAGACCATGAAGAACCTGGATACCTTCAGTGTTTTCAAGAGGGTGTTCATGAAGGCACTGCTCTCCAGGGAATACACCCCGAGGAAACTGTCTAGAGCAAGATCTGAGCTCTTCAACACAATGAGAGGGATCAGTTCTGTGCCCTTTGCCTTGGATATTGGCAAAGCTGCAATCCAGATGGAGAGTCTCTGCTGCCTGCATGGAAATGTGTCCCCCTCCTCAGCAACAGCCTCCAGGGCTTGTGCTTCCTGTGGGGGTGAGGGGAGAGAAGTTTACAGCCATCCCTCAGCCAGGGTGTCCCCTAGCATGGCCCCTAGCTGGAAATCCTGCCACAGCAGGGGAACTTGGCACCCCACCTCTCACAGGGGTACAGCTGGCAGTGGCATAGAACCATCCCTTTCCAGCAGCACTGCTTTTAAAGAGTCTATGGCCCAGTATGGTGAGCCTTAGGACTGCAGGAGGAAGGAGAAATTAGCACGCATGTCCCTGTGCCTCTTGGGCCCACAGCGACAAGGTCTCATAACTCTCCCTTTCTCTGTGCTGTCCTGATGCCTCTATTGTTTCTCATCAGCTCTCAGTATGTTGATTTAATGTCTTCTGCCTTCCTGGGGTAGAAATAACACTTGTCCTTTACCCTCATCTTGAAGACGACGCTATGCAGCTGTGGAGAGTCCTTGAGAGTGCATTAGTGGCATTGCTGGCAGCTCTGACCCACAACCATCTTTTCTTTGTCTGCTCCAGACAAGAGACTGAATTTCCCAATCCTACAAACTGTAATGAAAAGATGAACAGGAGACTAGGGTTGTTTCCTGGGTATAGTAGAGCTGTGATGCTCTCTGCAGAGGCACGGGTTCAGCTCCCCCTCAGTGCTCCCACTCAAGTACATTGATGACAACCAGAAGAGTTGGTTTCGGTACTGTCAGAACAGTGCCAGTTGCCTGTTTGGCCATGTGTAAATGAGCAGGACCTCCTCCAGGCACAAAATTCCTGGGAGGTGCACGACATTGGCTCCTCCATGCTGCCAACTTTTCTGGTGCTGTGCATGTGCAAAGCAGGGAACGCTGCCCAGGCACTCAGTGGAGAAAGGGACTAAGGGATACTGTGGTGCACCTCAAGAGTGGCACAGGAACAGCAGGTTCATTTTGTGCTGAATGAACAAACATGTGACTGTCCCAAGGCCACTCAGTGTAACAGAGCAGTCATTCAACACAAAGCTTCAGCTCACTTGAAGTGCAGGACTTGCTGGAAAATACTGTCCCCAAGGTCACTGAAAGATATTGCTGGACTCAACAGCTCAACACCTCCTGTTGAGCTGTTCAGAAGGTAACAACAAGCTCATTTGCAATGTGGCCCGAGGCTTTCTGGGAAGCCAAGCTCTGGCTGAGCAGTCTGCTTTGCCCAACACCCTGGGTCAGTGCTGACTGCAGCCTGCCTCCACCTGAGCAGACTTGCTTGTAAGGCAGCCCTGGGCTCCCTGCAAACCCAGGCCCCCTGTGAAACATCCATCAGTTCTGGACAGCCTGCAGCTGAGCCCGAGCTTAGCTTTGTGTCTTGCACAAAGTAAAAAGCCAAGATTATTTTCCTTGGCTCCACAGCACTCCTGGTCTTGACATTGCCTCTGCTGTACACTGCTACTGCTGTTTGTTTACTCCTAGGGATGAGTCAGACAGGCAGTGGCATCTTGTCTTGATGTTTCTGGACCCACCACAGTTTTCAGTAGCTTTTTGCTCAGGTGGTCCTGACTCCTCTGGGTTGCACCATCTTCCCTTTCCCTTTCTCATTTCAGGGCAGCTTGAGCCATGACTGGGTGTTGGTACTTGCATGGGGAACTCAATGTGGGAGCTGGAAGCTGGCTATTTCTGGGTTGGAAATTTTGTGAGTGTAGAAGGCTGGAAAGCCAGGGCTCTGGCCCAGACAACAGCCACTCTGGTTCCCTGCCAGAAGCTCTTCCTTATTCCTGCCATTTAGGTTTCTCCCTGCTTGAGGAGGCAAGTGAGTTATGATCCTATGGAACTGGCATGAGCGCAGAGCCAGGGGAGACCAAGCAGACAAATGATGGGAGCTCTCAAAAGAGTAGGTCAAAGACAGGAGGACAGAGAAAAGAGGGAGGAAAATTCAGACATAGTCTTCTGCTGCAGTTTCTGAGGAGGACAACTTCATTCCCAGCAATTAAAAGGTTCATTCCCTTGACAACACCTCCTTCTCTTTCCCAAAGTCTAGCTCAGAAATAATCAAAGTATTTAATTAATATTGCACTAGTCCAAATAAGTACAATCATCTTCAAGGAGTATTTACATGTCAGGCTATAATTAGCAGCCTCCTTGGCACCAGCCCACATGAGGTGACAGGTCACAGTTTCCATTACATGCTGCATTTTCCCATATCATTGCTCATTCCTGAGTGACTATGAAATGAGTTAACAAAACTCAGCAAAGATGATGGATTGAGTGAGCCATGGTGGCAACCAGAAGAGGAGCAACTGATTCTTCTTGTCAGGAACTTGCTGACAATAATCAACATCTTAGTTAAGTGATAATATCCTTCAGTTTTTAAAGTATGCTTTTCAAGTAGTCTGAGAACTGGAATTTCAAGATTTCTTTATTTCCTAGTAATGGTGAACCATTTCTACCTTGACTAAACCTCCATCTCCTACTTAGGAGGAAAGTGCTTTGTCCATCCTACTGGATGATGTCTCTTGTTCCAACAGAGGCTGATGGGTGAAAAAATGGCTGCACTTAAAAAACCAAAATTGTTCTTTAATGCCTTTTACTCTTAGGCCTTGCTATTAGCCACTCAGACAAGACAGGACATGTAAGGAGGCACAAGGAAGCTTCAGACCAGAAATGAACTTCTGTCTGTGGAGAAAAGTTGTTGGGCTATGATCAGAGCTGCAGGAGGTTGAGTCCTGGAGCACTGGCTTCTGCCACTGCATTTGCTGAGATTTTCCTATTTTTACTATAATTTTACTCAAAAAAGCTATTCATAAAGGATCAAAACAGATACAGGCATAAATCTAGAAGAAAATATCAATGGGCAAATTCCCATCTTTTCTCTTAAAAAAATGTAAGCATTGTTATTTTCTCACTCAGACGTGTGTTGCCTATTTGCAAGGGCAGCTGGATGGGAAAAGGCCCAGTGAAGTGGGCACCAATACTAAGGAGTGCTCTGGTCTCCCTGGGTGCTTTTTGAATTTCTTCCTGGAACTTCATCCCCACATAATGTTCAAGGGTTTTGCAGAAGTGGTGGCTTCTGTTTTGGCACCATGTCAGCTCCTCATTTAGCTGGCTTTCTGCTTGGATGTGAAGCTACAAAGACATTTTTTGCTTCTCACTGATCCACTCAGAAGTCCCATGCTCCATTTTGGGTAGGAATATGGATGCAGTATGTTTGAGGGACATGAGGGAAAGGAAGGGTGAAGCATTTAGGGTGCATGCAGATTTCAAGCTGATGCCCCACCTGGCTGCTGTGAGGCAACAGGAACATTAATGCTGGCCCTCACCTATGGGCTGTCTTACAGCTGCAGCTGGACAAAGATGTGAAAAAGTAAAAGTGTCTCCTCAGGTATGAGGAAGCCAGTGGAAAAGTAGAGGGATAAGAAAATATAAATCAGATGGTTTTGCAGTGAAATTTCCTGATGAACCTTTTGCCTGGGCATTTCCTGATGCCTCACGCATGGGTGCTGCCCTGCTGGTCCCCTGTGCTGGCAGCAGACTGCCCTTCATGCCTCGGAGCGTGCAGGGCTCAATTATGCACTTACATGTCTTCCTCAAAATTGGCACCATCTGGACCACCACCTGAATGTCATTTTTTTCCTGCACAGCTTCTCACATGATTTGCCAGCTTGTGTTTGTGATTAGGAGGGGGGGATGTGTGTGAAAGGTGGTGAGCTCTGGCACTGTTTTTTTGCATAAGCAATGCCACTGAAAGAACCTTTATTTAATTGATCTCTGCACCTCCTTGGAAACTGGTGCCACTTACTCAGAGGAACTCCCTAAATCTGTGTCAACCTCCAACAGGGCTAAGTTTATCCTTCTAAAATAACAAACATTTAATCACCCTAAGGATAACCTCAGAAATAATAAGCAGCTTTTTGTTTGAAATGCTTCTACAGGGAAGAGAGAGCATACCAGGACAGGACTTGGAGAGACCAGGAGAGACCAGTCTCTGCTGAGTCGTTCAGGTAGCATAGGCACCCAAACAGCATCTACAGATCAGCTCTCAACCTCCTCCAGGATGCTCAGGTGAAACAAATATTGCTCCACCACCTGCAGCACAGCTGGAAGCTCTGATTATATTCCTATATATTATTGTAATATTAATATAATATTATATAATAATATAATATAATATCCTATATATATTGCTATATTCCAGGACACAGACTCCTAAATCAAATTATGATTTCATAAATCTGACTAATCCGGGCTGTTGAGCTGTTGCTGCAGAGTATGTTCTTGTACCAATGCTGCCTCTGCCACCAGCCGGTTTCACCAGCACAGGAAAGAAGGCCACTGTTCACAGAGGCTGTACTCAGGTGGTACCTACTGAGTACACAGTCCAGCTGTACAGCACCCAATCATGACATCTGTCTAGAGTGAACAGTAATAAGGACTTTGGTTTACAGGGTGTGAAATTATTTGCATACACCAGTAAAAAAAATCAAATAATGAAATTTTTAAAATATGGATGCTTTAATAATATTAAATATATTACTTCTTATGGGAAACTTGGAAAGTTCAGTGCCTGCTGCCTTCACAGAGGCCATGAGGAAATGAGTTGGTTGCATTGCAACCAATAAATCACAAACTTCTAGGTAAAAACTCTTTCAAATCATGTTGTGTGACAATGTATGTCAACCAAAAAAGAGTTTTCAATGTTTTAGCATATGCAGATACACAGTCCTTGTCATTATATGCGCCATCACTAGTGAGCTAATCTGAGAGTCACATCCTCTGCCTTCCTGGCATCAAAGACAGTGCAGCTGCCATCATTATGGAAGCCCTGCAAATGCCCAAGTGTTTTCTAAATACCTGTGAGTGCTGACCCTCAAGGTCAAGGAGGGCTAGATATTGCCTCACCAATGAAGCTCAAGGAAAACCAGGAGCCATGGAGAGTGGCACTACCTCCAGTTAGTGGATTAGTCATGTGAAAACTGGGTGACACCTTCACTGGTATGGAGAGGAGGATTTGCCATATTTGTTCTGCCTAATGACCAATACATTAAAAACAGGAGAGGTCAGCGTTGACTCCCCTTCTAGGAAGAAGAAAGCAGGTGCCTTGCTGGGGGGAGCTTGTGCACTGCAGCAAGTCCTTCAATATGCCCAGCATAAGGGAAGCTTCCAGAAGAAATTTTGCATCTACTGCTAAGAAAATTATACACCATTCTTTGTTGACCATTAACTCACAGCAGTCTGATATACTTTCAGTTTTGGGTAACTCACCACTCTGGGTATACTGGTCCTCTCATTTTTCCAGTCAGGGAGGCCGTGCCATCAGCTCTATCATTTGCATCCTCCACATTTACAAGTTAGCTTCATTATCCAACAGCCAGGTAGTGGCTTTCTGGTGGAGTCTCTGTAAAAGCTCTCCTAATTTACAACAAGTATATATATTTTAGAGATCAAGACAAAAACATACCTATTCCTAACTACAGGAAGGAGAAAGGCATATGCTCCTCTGTAGGGGAAGCTTAGGTTCACAGCTACACCGCAGGTAAGTAGGGTAGGGCTGTAGGACTGTACTAACAAAATGATTTGCCATGTCCTTTTGGGAACCAAGCAGGTCTAGGTCAGCCAGAAGAAGCTCTGCCAGAGAAGGGCCATGGGTCTCAGCGTTTTATTTGAAACTTAACTTGATCACAATGTCAAGAGCTCAACTGCTGGTTCAGCACAACACTAATTAAAACTGTGTCTTATATCCCTTTAATGACTGGTCTAACAAATGGGAGCAAGAATTGATCAGATAACCAAAGTCAGTTAGTTTTGGCTATTCCAGTAAAACAGGAGCAGTACATTGCTATGAAACAGCTCATAGTCAGATACACAAACAGATTAGCACACATGTGGAATTAACTACAAAGAAACTTAAGGAAAACATGCTTTTGCTCAAGATGCTGAGAGGTCCTTTTCCTTCTTAAGTGCCTATCCTAAGTTTGAGTAGAGGATGGATGGATGGAATAAGACAAAAGAAATTATTGAAATCCCTGATATTTTACTTGTTTTTAATAGATTGAATGGATTTTTTTCTGTTTGTTTATTTTTTGGGGTGTTTTTTTGTTGTCGTTGGTTTTTTTAAAATAATGAACCACCTCTTTCATGAAGTCCAGGGGGCCAGCAATTGCTCTTTTCCATCTAGAAATTGAGTGTTGGAGTGGTGCCAACTCTCAAAGAAATGAAGTGCTAGCCAGTGGCAAGAAAATGCAGTTTGATTTATTCTAAACCTTTAAAGAGAGTGGTAGGCCTGTACATTAAACCCAGCAGTCTTTTAATTATGGATTGGCTATTTCTAGTAGCCTTAAGATACAATCATCTGTCCGAATGAAAAAACAGCTGGGTGGCAAGGCTGGAATACAGGCTTGCTGATTTTGCCCAAACAAGGAGACTCAACAACTTTCATGGAAGTTTTTGCTGCATAAATACTTTAGGCACCTACCCTGCAGCTGGATACAGGCTCATGTATCACCTACATCTGGGGCACAGAGACTGACACTGACTACAGTTTTTCAGCAAATTTATAAACAATGATTTAGGTTGGACTGTGTTCATACCCCTTTTCTTTCCAGAAATATTTTGAATTAGAACTTGACTTAGAAGAATGTTTCTGGAAGGTAGAATTAAAACAAATATCAGAGAAAGATTGAGCAAACCCCACTGTAACGGTTGTATCCGTATTCTTGGGTGGCAGAGACAATACCAAGTGACCTGAATATCCAAGAAAAACTAAACATAACTTCTTGCACTTCAGCTATCCAGCATCAGTAGCAAACTCTGTGAATGAGATGCAGATTAACAATTTCCCTAGGAATAACTCTCTGGCAAGTAAATATTTGGTAATTATATTCAAATAGTGAATAAATCTTGGAGATACTGCAATCTACTTGCGGGTAATTTGTTAACACCAGAAGAGATAGTTAGTAAAAAACATCTTTGCCCAGAAATGACAGGCTCATAGGCTAATAGAAATTAATTTTCCATCTCCAATATTGGGCACTACTTCTGCATGGTATCACAGACCCTGACAGTTCTTTGGCATGTGATGTTGAAAACAGCCAGTTGCAATTTGTGTTTGCTCTTAAATTTACAGTTTAGCCAAGGGGATAGAAAAATGCTTCCTGTTGGAAGCAAATACACCCTTCCACTGGGCCCACACAGACTCTGCACCGTGCTTTGAAGTTCCCTGTAAAACTGTGGAATTGGTGCATGGCCCCTACCTGACCGGAGGAGTCATCTGGTATGTGAACTCTCAGGATGTGACTGACGCAGGGGCAGGTTGCCTCCAGCATGTTTGAGGTTAACACTTTGTGCTCTTGTGCTCTGACTGCAATTTCAAGTCTCCCATCATCACTGTTGTTAGCAGTAATGAGCCTACTCTGGATGATGGTATCCCCCTCTGTGACAATCATGAATTGCATCCCTGATGGAAGCAGTATCTTAAGGCAATGATCATGTATGCCAAGCTGTTATCCAAGCATGCTGGAGAGGCAGGAGGTGATGGCCAAGATTGACACAAGAAGGAGCTCAGCAGCCTCAAGGGAGCTGAAATGGTGAGAAGGCAGCAGGCCAGGAAGATCAAAGGGCTTTCATGCCATCAGCTCATCAGCTGTGTCCTTGCTTCCTAGAATGGGCACAAAGTGGGAAGGGGTCTGACTCACTGGGACTTCTTTCTCAACCTCCTCTCCCATGGGGATCTTCCATCAGCTGAAGTGCACCTCCTATTTCTGCGCTGCTGAGGTGAAGTCTGCTGTACCAAGTCAAACTCTGCTCCCTCTCCTGTATCTATTGCCAGCAGAGTGCAGTGGGTGCTCCTGTGGTCTTCCAGGAGAATGAGTAAAAAGGATAATTTGAAGTGCACCCACACACAACTGCTTGGCTGGGATGAGTCACCAGGAGCAGGCTGGGAATCTCAGCAATGTCTGCCTGGCTGCAGTGCTTATGCAGCACCAAGGGGAACACATGGTATCTCCATGCCAGAGCTCCTGCCAGACACTATAGGAAAAACCACATTTGTCTTATTTTATGGGGAACTTACTTGTGCATGGGAAGTCCCTGCAGATATTTCCACTGATTTTAGAAGTATCTGCTTGTGTGTGTATATGTATTGACCAAGTATGATGGTCAATACATCACACAGCAGTGTTATATAAAGCTTCTCTTAACATGACTGCAGGATGGTTGTATTACATGCAAAACAAGAAAACCCTGTGGCTATGTCACATGACTTTTCTGTGGAAAAATGATTCTCGGAGTGATGTAGATGGCTTTAACAGTTTTAATAGAACTGTTTTCAGAAAGACCTTCACTCTGCAGCCAGGTGCACTAGTTGCTGTGAAGACAAATGTGTAGGGTTTTGAGAATGTCATGTATGTCAGTAATAGAATTCTTTTCCGATACTATGGATTTTACATTTTTAAAGCCTTTGATGATATGCCCATTCTGGACTGGGAACAACTGCTGACTTCTCTTGCAGTGTTGGGTGTGACCCCTTTCTGATGGGAGTCAGCTCCCCTTTTCAGCTACTGTGACAGAATTGAAAATGTGCCCAACAGGAAAGCTAGAGTGGGTTTGGCATTGACTCCGTCTCCCCTTGGCAACTCTTGCTAGGGTAAATTTGCAACTGAAATTCCAAATTTGGCAAGAAAAGGAGGAACCATTTTCCTGGCAGCCCTCCACAGGTACTCAGGAGAGTGGATAGGGGGTGGTAGCCACAGAACAGATGGCAGTGTGGGATGAAGGTAGGTAAAGTGGTCAAAGATGTGGAATAAATAGATTTAACAAATATGTTACATCACAACATGTGTGACACATGCATGCAGTTTTCCATGAAGAGCACAATGCCAGGGTTATACCTCACTTACACAAATGACTGAGTAATTGTAATTGTGCCGTATGGACAAGCACAGCCCTTCTGTCTTCACATTACTATGTTTTT
Source organism: Sylvia atricapilla (assembly GCF_009819655.1). Taxonomy (NCBI): domain Eukaryota; kingdom Metazoa; phylum Chordata; class Aves; order Passeriformes; family Sylviidae; genus Sylvia; species Sylvia atricapilla. Next base: position 27,579,800 of record NC_089145.1, read on the forward strand.
CCTGAGTGATCTTTTAAAGAAAGACAAAGGCAGTAAAATCGATAGCAGTCTTTGAGAAACTGGCATATGAGAAAAGCCTCAGCCATTACAGTCTGAGGTGGGAAAAAGGCTGAAAAGAGACACGATAATCCATAAATATCAACACTTTTCATGATGGGGAATGGATGTTGATATAAAGTGCAATAAACTCAAGACTATACAAAACATACATTAACAGAAATACTCAAGGAAAAAATCCATTGTGCTGAACACCTTTGCTATTTGTGGCCCACAGATGGCTCTCCCTGTTTTTAAACTTACTCGGAGATGACATTTTATGTTGTATATCAGACTTCTTTTTTTTCCTTGCGGTAAATGTATGAAGTATGGAAAATGTGTTCCTGAGGGCATCTGCTAAGGTCCCATCCATGGAGGTTTCAGAGGTGTGCTAGATAAAGCAACCTCAGTGAATATTCAGTAGGGAAAAATCCTGCTGATTAAAGGGAACAGTGCAAGACGAGCTGCCAGGTCTTTTATTATCTATGACTCCAGGACTATTGGTAGGGAAAGGAGCTCTTGCATAAAAGCCTTTACTGGCTTTATTTATGCGAAGGCTGCTTCCAGGAAGGGGGAATCCATCATGTCAGAGATGAATGCAAACACAGAGCTTTCTCTCTTGCCCTCTCCCATTTGGACTGTCCTTTCACTTGACATAGAGACTGTGGTGTTCTGTGTATACTCTGCAACCTGATTTGCTTAAGACTCCCCAGAAACAAAGAGACAGTGAGGGCGGGATCACCTTAACACAGTGACTTGACTGTTTTCTGGGAACTGCTTGCTGGGTCAGAAGAGAAAGTCAGGGAGGGAAGGCCAAGTCCCACAAGAGTGGGCTCCAGTGATGCCCTGACAGTCAGGCAGGGAGCCAAAGGAAGGATGCTGATCCAGGTCCCTCCACCTGCAGCCAGGCACATCTTTCCTGTGACCCATTAGAGACCTCAAAGCCCTGACAGATGAGAAGAAAAGTCACCCCCAAACCACTGCTAGAGTGATGCAGAACTGCCACCATATTCATCAGGTCAGTTATACCCCAAGTGATAAAGAGAAAACCCTCACTACGAATTTAATTTCCTATTTTCCTAGCACTGCTCTCAACACTGCTTCCACATTCCAGAGGTCTGTGGTTTTCTGTGCTGCTTTTCATAAAGCTCTGACAATTGTCTAATTAAAGGATGGCAGAAGACAGCTAATCTCTGCCCAGCTCTGGCTGTCAGGGCAGTTTTGCAGAGGGGAAAGCAGGGTGCATCAAAGGAGTTTAGCATCATGGCAGAGTATCTCCATATCCAGAGGCAGGTCACCACAGGAGGAAAGACATTTTTGGGTAGGGTACCACCTATGCAAAATGCATGACATGCAGAAGCTCAGGACTTAAATTACAAGATACGGCTTGCAGTTGTCCCATAGTGGCTGATCCATCATACCAAGCACAGAAAGATTTTCTTTTCCTGTGTATTGGATGTGGGTGTACAGGGCTGGCAAAGAAACTGGAAAGATGAACTTTCTTCAGAATGTGGGAAGCTCTAGTTAGCTTGATTCATCCAGCCCATGTCCCAAATCTGTCTGTGCCCCAGCATGGAAGATCTAACATATGGTACTGGGCATCAGCTGAGGGACAGATTTGAGGCCTTCCCTGCTATAGTCTGTATAAACAAATATAGAGCTGCACTGACAGACAAACATAAAGAAAATGTCCCAGAGGTGACAGCACCAGAACACGGTATGCAGGCAAATGCTACAACTTGCTTTTGCCAAGGTGCTGCCAGTGCCTGAGCTCAGGATGTGCCACTTCAGCTCACAGCCCAAAATGCAGCGTGGGCTTGAGATCCAAAGAGGGGTGAGTCCAAACCACATATGCATGCTCCTCACCTGATTTTTTGCAATTTCAGAGCTCAGTAGCCTTGTACATGGCAGCCCTTGAGGAGTGTTTTAGTGAAGAGACTGATTCTTCAGCCAGCTTTTGTAAGAAAATATTAGTTTGGCAATCCCTTCCTGAGTTGTACAGACCAGCCTCTCCAAGCAGGGGTAAGGGAAAACAAGAGTTAAGGGGAAACAGCTGAGAACCGCAGATGCTGAAGCAAGGTGATGTGGTGTGCTGGCAGCATGATGGGTGGAGGAGCACGGATGCTCTGATGAGCAGAGCTGCAGGATGGCTTGAAGGCAAACACACAAAGCAAATAAGCCTGTCAAGCAAGACAAGGGGCTGCACATTGCAACTCTCTGATTCCCAAGATATTAATGATGGAGTCTGTGCACTAAGCACGGGGTCTAGTTGAGGAAGGTGACGATTTCCCTGGCCTGTTACTGGTCCCTTCCTGTAAAACCAGCAAATGTTACACATCCTTCAGAGGCAAATGACACACAGAAAACAGAGATGCTCCGAAGGATGTAAGCCCACAGCTCTGAGCTCCCATGTGGGGGGTCACACTCAGGTCTGGGAAGCAGCACAACCCTCGAGCAGGGTCGCTGGCAGTCACACCTCCCGGCTCCGCAGGCCGGCACGGCCTGACTTAGCTGCTGAGGAGAGCTTGGCTCGCAAACACTGCTCGTCTCTGGGACCTTTAAAACCTGAGAACCACAGGTCTCTGTCCTCCTGTGAAGCAGCGCACCCAGCTTGCTGATTTGGCAGGAGCAGAGCCATGCCGCGGGTGCTGTTGCCAGAGGCTGAGGGTCACTGAGCAGCACGGACGTCTGCAGCAGCAAACCAGGTGCGTTTTGCAGCCCCTGGCATGGAACAGAGCTTCCAAGCTGGGCGCGCAGCCTTTGTTTTCGGTGTTCGCTGCGGCTGAGCACGGTCCATGCGGCTGGATACGATGAGGTTCCTCGGAAAGGGTTAAGGGCCCTGGGGGAGCAGCCGGGGCCCGGCGCGGTCCGTCCCCGTGGCGGGCGCAGCTGCGGCCCGGCCCATGGCCTCAGCGGCTCCGCGCCTGTGCCAGTCTGAAACGCTCGGCGGCAGCGAGTCCAGCCCCGGCCCCGCTGCCCTTCCATTCCGTGGGCTACAATGCGAGACGGTGCCCATGTCCCCACACGCAGCACGGGGGACACTCCCCCCCCGCCCTGGCCCGGCCCTCCGCCCTCCCCGAGCATGGCGCTCTGTGGCGACGGGCCGTGGCCCTGCGGAGGAGCAGCCCTGCCTGCCTCCAGTCTCACCGCAGGGGCAGGAGACCCTTCAGAATTGTTCCCGTGTAGAGGAAAATCCCACAGTGCCCCTTTGGACCCAAAGGATCCCCAAAGAGCGAACTGCAGAATCCCAGATGCTTTTAGGAGAAATGATGCATTATATAAAGCTGCCTTCTTTTTTTTTTTTTTTTTTTTTTTTTTTTTTTTTTTTTTTTTTTTTTTTTCTCTTTAAATCTGGTATGCCTTAATTCACATGGCATGAGGCTCACGTAGAACCATGACGAGAACCAGATGCCCACAGTTCTGGGCTGTGAACCTGTGCAGCATGTGGGAATAACCTGCACATGGATGGACATGAGAAGTATTGCTGAGGATCCAAAAGGACCTCTGGAACGGCCACTCTGGAAATGCCAGTCTACACTACCCCACTTCCTAGTCCACCCATACAAGGTGCTGCTCAGGGCTAGCTGTCACCTACTATTTTTGTAATGATGGCTTGGTTTAAGTCCCCAAAGATATAAAGAGAAGATAGATGAGACAGAGAAGCTCAGTTTAGTATCTCTGCTGACAGATAGCAATATCCAAGGAACAATGCCATTGCCCACAAGAGAGCTGTCCTCTGCCAGATGAGATGTTTCAGCATGTCTTCTGGGTCCCCAGACAGGAAGGCACTGGTACAACCCTAAATTCTGCCCACTAACATCCACCCTCTGTGTGGGGTGAATCCACAATTTCCTATTGCAAATACAGAGGGCAGCTACACTGACACTTGTGGCTATAGCCATAAATTCACATTAAAAGCCTTCAAGTAATAGCATTGCTGTGTAAAGACAGCCTTTGAAAAGCTTGTTTCCAAAGCTTAGCAGCAGGATTAGGAGGTTGCTGGCTCTTAGCTGCGAGCTTTGCAGATGCTAGGGGCTGGCAAAGCAAAATCTGTATCACATGAAAAAGTTGATCAGGTCTGACTCTCCCCTGCCGTGAGATTACTTTTCTCACTACAAAGCATTTCTCCTCAGCAGTAAGTTCAAAGTATGTGTGGGCATGAAGATAGTGTATTGTTCACCAGCTCACTGTTCTGCTGAGCAGCCACGTTGCTTGTTCCCTGTCTCAGGTTATATACAGTGCTGAGGAGCTCAAAATTGCTCACAGCTTAAACTACGTAATCATGATAACCTAGCCTATCTCACCCTACTGTGAGCTCTACTTTAATAATCCTGCTTAATCATTAAACCACAATAAAAGCAAGCCAAGGAGTTTAAGGCAAGAGCCAAGCCAAGGTGTATCAGAGCACTGCTCCAAACTTGAACTGAGCAATCACCTAGAGACAGAGAAAGCCACACAAAGGGATAGCAAAGTTGTTGTGCAAAGGCTCAGAAAGATGTAGCAGAAAATTTGTATCCTTTGGGACTTGTGAAGCTGTGAGCTGCTCTTGCTAGTCAAGACTGCAGTAGTGCCCTATTTACATCCTTTTCCCAGGAGACCATCTTGTTATCTAGCACACACACTCCACTCAAGTCCTGTTGTTGACGTAGATGCTCTGACTAAACCCTTATTCCTGATGATTATCGAGTATAACAGCAGTTGCCAGTTATTTTTCAGAATGCTTTACCCCTCTACTGAAGAGTGCAAAGACAGCAAATTCCTTGGGCAGACCTAGTCCTTGCCCATGTTGCTGCATATTGGGTTAAGGCAAACTAATTTTTTCCAATATCATTTAATACAGAGGGTGAGGTTAAATTAAAAAAAAAAATAATAATGGAAAAGCAGGAAAGGAGAAACACACTGCTTCTGTCACTCTGCTGGGGACACCGGGAACAGGGTTAGGCCAAGGCCTGCCCATGGATGCATCCAGGGCTTGCACTGGTTCTAGGAAGATTGTTCTTGTGTGCATGAGTGCATGACAGACAGAACAGATTTGGTCCTTGTTGCTTTGACTTTTCCAGGATGCTCCATTTATTTGTGCATTTTAGGAAACAGACTGGTACAGTCAGATGTTCTGTACCTGGGTTCCCCTTCTCCCACCCAAAACAGAATTAATTTTAGGCTAAAAGCATCACCCATGCCAAGAGATGAGAGAGCCAAATCCTTTCAAAGGCAAAGGACTTACCAAAACCACCAGGGTTTCACCTCAGTAGGACTAAACAAAGAACTTCACCACAGTCTGTGACAATTTGGCTGAAGAGACAATGAGTCAGTTTTATATTTTCAGACCAAAATAATTGTCTGAGTGGGGGAACACTCTTGCCCGAGCTTCCTTGAAAGCGGGAATGAGAGGATTGGTATTGCTGAGATAACTCCAGAATTTGGGTTATGGTGCAGAAAACTGATTCATGTTCTGCAGTGTGAAATGGGGTATATTTTGTCTTCATTGTCTCACTACCACCTCTTGTAGGATTTGACTGCAGCATGGAAGCATCCTGATATAACTTTACAGTGCATCATGTTGTTGTTACTGTAGTAACTTATTACTTGGACATCTTATGTTATCTTTATTGCTGCAGTACCTGGTACCAATGTACCACTGTTTGTCCACACACACTGTTATTACCGCCTTATTCCCCAAACTAATTTACTGCAGCATCCTGTTGTGTCTTATTGCTGCATTATCAAAATGCTACTTTACTGCAGTGGCCTGTGTTACCTTATTGCTACATTTATTCCGGTATTATTATGTCAGCTTACTGCCACTTTTTATGGCTGCCCTGCTACCATTTTATTACAGTACACTATGGGATCTTAGTGCTGAGTTATACTGAGAGTACATGAATCCATTTGCTTCAGCCTAACACTGTCTGCACTGGCTCGTCGAACCTTTCCTAGTGCTTGTCCTGCTGCTGTTTTGCCACAATTAGCCATGAATGCTCTGGATACTCTATTATCCAAATAACAGTGCACAGCCATATTTCACAGCCATAGCCCTGTAAGTATGGGAAGTTTTGTAGCTAGCTTGCACAGCTCGGACATTGTAAAAGCTTTCCAGACTGTCTTTCTTTGAATTGATGCCATTTAGAGCATAAACAGAGGTGGAAAGCTGATTTCCTAACTCATCTTCAGCATGATGAGGTAGTTGGAAGACACCGGACACTTACAAAGCAGCAGATTACTGCTTGCAATGCTCAATGGGATACCATTGGGTGTACAAAAGTAGCATCACTTGGAACAAGCAAGGTCATTAAAATGCAATAATTCAAGGATGTTCTTCATGTGGAAGTAGTTACATGTTAGTATCACCATATGTGAAGTAAAAGACATGTGAAGAACAGTTGATATATATTCCCAGGAGGAGGCCTTGTCTACTCTCATGTTTGTTTTGGAGAAATTTAGTCAGGAAATGAGGAGCAGAGCTTTCTTCCCTCCAGAGGATATGCAGCTCTGTCCGCTCAGCTAGCCATTGCTGAGCAGATTAATCTGCACGAGTGTGCATTTAAATGGCAAGCTGTTCAGCATCCAGGCCCCCTGATGCACGCCCATATGCATACTCTCCATTTCTGTAAGAATTCCCTCCATGTGCTCAACTGTTCAAACATGGAATATTCCCCACAGGCAAAATACTGTGGCAGCCAACATGACCATCCTGCAGGATATAAAGCTGAAAGACAAAGCAGAATGCATTGCTCACAGGACAGCAGCACATCCCCAGGTTGAAGTCCGGCATTTCTGCTGCCTGCACAGACCATAACCCAAATTCCACCTGTCCCACCACCCACTAGCATTCTCCAGTCCTGCCCACATGTGCCTCCATGCTGCAGGACCTGAGGAGTACCTCCGTGGAGCTACCCCATCCTTCCCCCAGGAGACCTCTCCAGTGTCAGGAGCTCACTGCAAAGCAGAGACCCACAGGTACCAGTTTACCATCCCTGCTCCTTGCTACACACCAGTTTCATGTACATCTTGCCCAGGAATGCTCTGTAGACCAGTTTGAGGTTTCACAAGACAAGCCTCCCATGGGAAATGCCTTGTGGCTGGGCAGCACTGGCAGTAGAGTAGCTCGGAGTGCAAGCAGCTGTTGGTTTACAGAGCTCCAGTGATGCATGGCACTGGTGGGTTTGACAGAGATAAAAACACCATTGACAAGGCTCTGAGAGGAGATGACCTCTGCATTTTCCTAGGGATTTCCAAGGGGGCACATATGCATATGCATGAATGGACATGTGAACCTATTACACAAAGACCTGGTATTTCCCAAAGGGACTCTTTGGCTGGGTGTGTAACAGAGGACAAGACAAATGAGTCCTGCAAGGACAGCTAAGTGACAATTTGGAGGGGACCAAATGTTGTCTTCAGAGTCAGGGGACCACAGGAATGTCAGGGACATTCATGGTGGTTCTGCAGTTCTGGAACTCTATTGTGTGTCATGTATACGTAGGATGAATTGGATCTGAAGGCCTCGGACAGCAGGCTGTTCAGGGTATAGGCATGTGTAAAGAACAAACATACTCAGTAGCCTACTGTACATCCATGCAGGTGTATGGACCTTAGGTAAAATTGATATTAGGACTTTTCTGCAGGAAAGAAAAGAGGTATCAGAATGAGAACTGTCATTGACAAAGAGGAAGATACATTTTCTGACAGAAACTATGCTGGCATGTTTTTGTGCATACATAGGCCTTAGATATTAGAGTAATACTTGCCTCAGAAGTGAATATTGTTGATAGCCAGCTGTCTACTTTTGCCTAGGTAGGAATGCAGACTTGTAGCCATATAGCAGTTTCTACCGCCTGTACAAAAAGCTAATTTGCCTTGGCATGATGAAGAAGACCAAGAAAGGCTAGTTTCATGTATACTTCAGATCTGAACTGCTTACAAAATATGGAAATTTTGTGCTACTAAGTCAGCTGAGTCTTGAAATTCTTTTTTATATATAGATAGTATACTGTATGTGAATGCAGGCCATTTTCCTATCTGCAGCTAGTGTAAGTGGATTTTGTAATAAAGTCACATCAGTCCTGTCTTCATCCTAACCTCAATACCTCCAACAGCTTGAAACAAGCTACTGGGTCATCTTTTGCTGTTGCATTCATGGGCTGCAGGTCAGATGAGTTTTAGTGAAAACTCATTTGCTCCAATGGTACAATTTCACTCTCAGAATGATGCTTCTCAGCAAGGTCAGTTATCTGAGTAGGTGTGCTACTGTTTAGGGAGGGTCACCTGGCACCCAGTGCCCTGCCCATCCACACCCTGCTGCTGCTGGTTCCATCTCCATCAATTCCCTCCTCTCTGTTGGCTGAATTTTGACACCAGCCCACATCAGAGTTGCCTTTCCCTGGACACATGTGAATGGATTTTGGCCCTCTCTGATTGGAGAGCTGGAGTTCGGTTTGGTTTGCTTGGAGAAAACCTTGAACATCCATCATTGATTAGGTATGCAAAATCTGAAATAAATAAAAAATTAAATAAAATATTTAACTCACTTTAAAATACTGTGTATGTGTATGTGTGCTTGTGCTTTGCACATCTCAAATATGACTTTTTGAGTATCAGGCAGAGTCTGATCACATTTGCACTATGTGCACATGCAGAACGATTCCGCCGATGTCAGAGAATTTGCACCAGCATCAGTCTGACTGAAGGGGGCAGATCTTCAGGTGATGAAAACCACTCCTGCTGTCCTGACTTCAGCTGAGGATCTGGCCATCATCTCTGGACATGCTACATGCTATTGGAAGGACAATGAGTGATGAACTTAAAGAGTGCCTTTTTTTTTTCCCATTGCTTTAAAGGAGGAGAAACATAGGAAAGAGAAAACAAAGTTAAAGTCAGTCAATCTGCAGGAGAAATGCATTTGGGATTTTGTGAGAAGGAGAAGCAGCTTCCAGCAGATATTTTATTCAATCCAGACGGCCACATGAAAGGGAGGAAGTGAGATTGTGGCGCCATCTTATTACAGTCACGTTTGTGCCAGAGAGAAAAGAGATGGGGAAAAACACTGATCTCTCACAGCTCTTCTTTCTCCAAGCTGCAGTTGGGTTTGTTTCCTTAAATAACAAGACAGCAAACCCTTGCCTTGTCAACTTCTTGTGTAAGGTGAAGTGTGCTTCTCCAAACCTCAGTTGGAAACAAAGTACCTGCACCTGGCTCAGGGTCCTTAAGGAGCTGTGCAGACAGGGAGGTGTTGGTGTAAACTGTGAAGAGAGGTGCTCCACTGGCGTGTGGCTCTCTGCTTCCACTTGCTCAGGCTGTCTCCCCTGCAGGGACCTGCTTTCCCTGAAACGCCCCGTCCCCGGTAGCGGTCCCAGCTGTCTCTCCCGCGGGGCGGTTGGCCGGAGCTGTCAGGAGGACTGCATCAGGCCCGTGAGCCGTTTGCTTGCCAGAGACTTTCCCTGGAGGGAGGGACAGACAAACACAAGAGATCCAGAGGTGTAAGTGATGTCGTAGAATAGTTTCTCCGGGAGTGAGGGGCAGGGGCTTTCCCCCAGAGTGGAGCATGAGGCTCTCCCAATAAGGGAGGCAGGTGGGGTGAGCCAGCCTCTAGAATTTCATGTGCCTGCAGTTTTGCCCCAGGAAAGTCGTTTGGCAAGGAGGAGTTGTGCCTAATGATGTCCAGTGGCTATCACTCAAGGCTGTGCCCTGGGACCCTGTCTTGTGAAGATATTTCCTTTCTCCAGTTTCATGGGAACTGGTGAAAGCAAAGCCCTGTCCTACACTCACTGCTACTTGTTCTGCTCAGTGCTGTCCTGCTGGTACAGAGCTCTGCCCAGCTTGGGGAGGGATGCACAGCCAAGGCTGCTTTGAAAACTGGGATGTCGCTCCCACAGTCTGTGAATCAGTATCAGCTGCACAGCATCCACCAGGAGCAGGTCTAGGAATTTCAGAAACAGTTTAGCTGTTCCTGGCCTGCTGTCACTCACCTTGGCACACTCCTTGGTCACTTGCCTCCTGGGTTGGTGCCTGTTCACTCTGCTTGTCCTCCCTGCCCTCCCTGTGCTCTCCTCCAAGCCACCAGTGCAAAAGTGTGGCTGTGGCAACCCTGCTCATGCCCTGCTGTCATCTACATGAGCCTTTGACTGGCAGAACCAAGGATTAGGAAGAAGGAAGGTCACTCGCACATCTGAACCCGTTCCCTAACTTAGACCATGCAGCACCTGCTTTCAGGAGTGAAGGATCTACAGGACCTATTGCAGGACCTACAGACAGTGTTCTCCGTTTGCAGACAGGATATATCCAAACAGGGAACAACTGCCTTTGCAATTACTGATATAACAATGAAAAACTATCTCAGGTATTGCACCAGTTGCTGTATTTATTTGGTGAGCTTTCTTCTTGAAAAACAATGTTTTTCTTAAAGGAAAAAAAAAAGTCTTGCTTGAAATAAACATTCAGGGAATACCAGAGAGCTGTAGAATACCTAGCAGCTCTTAAACAACCTCCTCTTCATTACTATATTTAGCCGAGATTTCCTTTGCAATAGGAAGTCTTACTGATTGCTGTTTCAAAGAAAGAGCCACAAAAAGAACAAGAGGATTATTCAGGGAAAAGTATTAAACGCAAAGTGTAGAAAAAAATTAAAGGTAAAAATTAGCAGGCTATTTGAAATAAATATTTTTAAACAAGTTAACACTCAAGAAAAAAAGAAACATTTCCCACCTCCCTTGGATTTCTAATCTCTTTCCAGGTAGGGCTGTTCCAGGAGGATGTAGCTGTTCCCTACAGAAGCAGCATTTCATTACTGAAATGTGTGACTTTCACTAAATAATTTGTTTAGCTGGATGAGTACATGCAGTCTAATCTGTCCATGTTCTGTATACCAGCAGCTGGCTGCAGGAAACACTGTCATCATGCCGATTGTCCTGCCTGGGAGGGGAGGCCCACAGCCATTGCTCTGTGCCTCACACACAGGGCTCAGCACGGGAATGGCCAGCTGCATCCCAGAGCTCTGTAAACACACCATTCAAGATATGCATGTTTGGGTGGGGTTTGTTTGTTGGTTTGGGTTTTGAAAATTGTTTTTTTTCTCACCTGTAAATCAAATTTTTGATTATTATTATTTTTAAATGCACTGTTGTAAAGCTTAGCCCAGTGGGGGGTGGCCAAGTCTTCTGCAGGGCAACATGGCTTGGGGGGCTAAGACCACGGCTGTCATTTTGCTGGTGTTGAGAAGAGTGAGTGTTAAGGAATTATCAGTCCCTGAATCCTATTTATAGGAGAAAGAAGGTAAAGGTATGGATGTAAATTCCTGGAATAATTACCATGTCTGAGTTTAGGGGGAAAAAAAAGCTATTTTTCACCAATATTTGGGTACTTCCTTAGGAAAAAAAAATAACACCTTAACAAATAAGCCTTGCTTTATATAATGCCTATTATTCAGTCAGACTCTAACTAATCTGTGAAAGGCAGCTCCTCTTGTTATCTTCTCACAGGCAGGTGGCTTGGGGCTACGCCAGCTCCCTGTGTCAGGTTCCAGCAGGGCTGAGGAGAGAACACTGTTCCACATCTCGCCTCCATTTCAACATTCCTGTGTTCAAAGCAGGAAGAAGAAACGCCGGTAGTGGGCCAGGCTGAGGAGAAGGGACAGCTGCCCTGGAGAAGGTGGAGGGTTGGAAACGGAGCCAATGGCTGTGGTTTGTGCAAAGCAAATCTTCGCTCAGGAGTTTCCCAGTGGTAACTGCTTCTCGTCGTGGGGGAAAGCAGTGGCCTCCATCTGCAGCTCCCCCGTCCCATGGGAAAGGCGTTACCCTGGGAACTGCAGCAAACTTCCCGCCTGCAGGCTGGGATGAGTCCCCAGTGCAAAGCTCGTCTGTCTGGGAGGAGAACTGTGCCAGGGAACGGCCTCACGCGCAGGGACACGCAAACAGATGGGTCCAAGAAGCTCTGTTTTAAGACAGCAAGAAGCAGACAGAAGTGTTGTCTGCTCGGCTGTTGTGTTCGCCTCTGTGCTAGGAGAGAAGGCAAAAGGATCCTTGAAATTGTGCAGAGGGATTAATGCTGTGACATTTTTGACTACAAGCAAAAGCACTCTAACATTCAGCCCCCAACTAGAGGCATGCTGATGTAAGGGATTTTGTTTTAACACAATGCAGGGCCAAGTGTCAGCCTCACAGCATGGGTCTGAGTGATGTGGATATCTGCAGGCTGGAGTTGGGTGGGATGCAGGTGATCCGTTTAGGATTCTCTCATCTTAGACATCCTCATTAAAATAAAAATAAAAGAGGATCAGGAAAAAAATGCATTTCACTAGGAAAATTGGTATCTCTTTCCTATTACTAAAATGAACAAGAAGGGAGTAAAACATTGTATAACAGGTGGAATAGCTGGATGGGATCTGCAATCCACCTGCTGATATAAATCAACAGGACTCAGTTGTTTTCACTGGAGCGCGGGTGATTTGCACCAGTTCAGGGGCTGGCCCATGGTATTTCTGTTTCTGGCTTAGCCCTGCAAGGCTTCTAAGGCACAAAGCCCATCAGAAGACACAAAAGGTTTGCATCAGCTGATTGACAAAAGCCTAAGTGGGGCACACAGATGGCTCCTTTGGAATGGGGCAGTGGCTCACTCCAATGGCAGCCAGCACTCTCTCCAGGACCCCCAGCCAGTCCATCCAAACCTACCTGCCCCTGCTTGCCAAGAGGGTGTCCATGGCCCAAGAGTACAGGATTGCCACAGCATGCTTTAGTGTCATTGCTTAGTGTCCAGAAAACAGTCATCTGGGTAACCAGGAGCGGGTGGCCTGTGTCCTCCTTGAGACAGCAGAGGTGAGATGCACCCCTGTATTCTTTGTGATCCCACAACCCTTCCCTGAGGCTGGCATAGTGTCAGTGCCTGAGTTAGTCAGGTGAAAGGCTGCTCTGAGAAGCTGAAGGTAGCTGAAATAGTTCTTCATTGGGTACAACACATGCCAAAAAAGTTCAGGTCCAGGAGGGCATGTTGGGTCTCATCTACCACATGGAATGGATAGAATTCCCATGGAGATATATCTGACAAAGCAAGGATGTTTCAGATTATTATGATGTGAAGGTTTGGCACAAACAACACCTAGTTTCTTTGAAAAGGTTCATCCAAAATAAATTATGTTTTCCTTCCCTGTATCTTTGTTTAGCAGTGACTGTCTCTCCCTCTCCTTTCCCCGCTGGAAGAAAATGTCAACAAAAACTGCTGTATTTCCAGGAGAAATTTCATCTAAGCTAGGCTGGCAGGGGATTTGGAAAGCGTACCATCTCAAGCTCAGCACACTTCAGTGCTTCTTTTACTGTGCCACATGTATATGCTGAATAACTTAAGGCAAGATTAGAGTGGATGTAAGGAGTAAACTTTTTACATGGGGTCTAAAGTCTATAAAGAAATCCCCAGTCCTCCAGTCCCAAAATATTTGTCACAACTAATTAGGGTTACAACAATTAAAAGCCCAGACTGTTGTCTCTCAAACAGCATAGCACAAGTAGTAGGGCATATGTTGTGCGACATATGTTGTGCGTTGTCTCGGATGGAGGAAGGCTTCCTTTTCTCTCAGGTCCTACAAGCAATTGAGCTGTTCCACAGCTGACAGGCAAGGATGACATGGAGCTTCACTGCATCTGGCAATTGTAATGTCCAGTTCTCTCTATGCTGATAAATGAATATTTTTTCCTTTGAACACTCCCATGATAGGAGCCATTTCTGAAAGGAACGGTAAAATCTGAATTTGGAGTAACCTAAGGAAAACATCAAGGAATTCTTAATGAACCTAATGAAACTGTCCCCTAGAACATGACTTCCAAGCATGTGGCCATCCTAACTGCTTGGCTACATGTCCAGCAGAGGCTTGGACCCCTCAGCACTTGTGGATCATCAGGGCTCACGGAGGCCCAGTGAAATAAAGGTTAACCTATAGGTCACAGGAGATGGTTAGCATCTTTAGTGGCTGAGCCTTTGTTGAGCAGCTACTAAGCTAAAGTTTAAAATGCAATCAGCAATTATCTTAATGAAGAAAAATTCAGCAATTTAACATAGGCAAGAAGCCAAGTAAGAAGGAAAAACTGTGTCTGGGATTTGATGCAAAAAAGAGACAGCCCTCCTTTCAAACCTCCTGTATAAGCCACCAGCGTTTCCATCTTGCTCCTTGCTTTTATCTGCCAAAACCAGCACTTTGCACAGTTGGGAAAAAGAGTAGGAACTTTAAAAAATATTTTTAAATGGAAAGTTTAGTTCTGTCCAGTACCCATGGCTTCACACAATGTTGATGTGCTCTGCCCAGCACAGCTCAATTCAGCATGCAGACATTCCCCACCCCCAACATGCACAAGCCAGAGCTCCCATGCATGTTGCCAACAACTCACCTGAACACCCAGGCAGGATTTCTCCCATAAGGAGCTTCGTGGCCACAGCAGTGGGAGAGAGGAGAGATGGCAGCACAAACTCCTGTTTGCCATGTCAATACACACCTAAGTGCTTTCATGCTGACTGCTCACCTCCACAATTTCCACCCACCAGCTTGGGGCTTTGTTTTCTACAGCTGTCCCCACTTCTTGCTTTCTACCCTTCATTTGTGCTCAGGGCTCTGCTGCCCAATCTGTTCCAGCCAGAAGCATCACCTTCCTGGAAGAGAAGTCAGCTTTTGGGGAGCACTGTTGTCCTGTCCCCCTTTGCAGAGAACTGGAGCTGGTCTGCATCTCAGTGGAAGTGAGATAATTCTCCTTCCATCGGCTTGAATCTGAGGTTTTTCACATCATCACAGGCACTGCTCAGTTTTCCTTTTAGCTAACATACTACAAGAAATCTTGCAGTGGGCATACAACATCTTGCAACCAAATTTTACTTCTGAAGAGACTGCCATGGCCCTAGCACTGCCAGCGCTGGTTTTCAAGGTTATATTACAATGCAGATCTTGGGGAAGCTTTATTATTTGTCCCATTTAAAAATATTCTTTTTATTAGATTTTTTCATTAAGATATACATTGTCAACATAAGATAAATGTAACATAAATTAATGAAGTTAAATAAGAAACTGAATTAAAAACATAAACAATACTCAAAAATAACATAATTCAACACAAAATAAACACAGACACGTAAACTATGAATATAAGTAACATAAATTAACGCACAAAATGTGGTGGACAATACCACCAATTACACTCTGACACAAACTGAACACAGGAGCTGCAAAGTGACTGTAGAGGGTAAGGTGGGCCTGATGCTCCCAGCATGCACAATGCTCACCTGTTCTTGCCAGCACAGCCTCATGAGTTACCCAAATTCCTGCAGAGTGGGCCGCACTCCTCTTCTAAGGATTGACTGACAAGTTACCTGAGCTTCTTGCCAGTCCTCCCATCACAGTGAAGCTCGACAACCATGGCTCAGGTTCCCACATTTGATACTGCCTTTTCGCTCTTCTAGCTCATTTCTCTTATGGGAACAGTTCAGAGCTTCAGCCCAATTAAAACCAGTATCACCTATCCCCATTTTAAGTTGCGAGGATTTCTTACACTTCCTAAATGAGGCATTGCACTTTGCTTGGAGAAATACCAGTACACCACTGCATATCGCACAAACTAGGATCTGTGTATTCACTCACTCCTAGCACAGCTTTGTAATGGTTGCAGCCCTCCTCTATCCCACTAGCACCACAAGTAAGATCCTCTTCTTTTGTGGTGCTCCTTGTAGCTGAGAGTGAACCAATTTTGCCATTAGTTGAAGCTGTCTATGGACTGCAAATTCAAGATGTGTTCTCCCTTTGAAAAAAACCCATGAAGAGAGAGGAGCAGATGGATCACTGCAGCCAGTACACAATGGAGTGGCAAATTGTTTTTTCCAAGCCACCTCAGACATGACCTAACTGAATGTTGCTGGTTTGGCTCTTGGGCAAGGTGTGATTCTGTGCAAAGGACTCCATTTGTCTGACAACCTTCAGCACGACTGGGAACCAGGGATGTAAATGTCTTGTACAGAGGAAAATGGATGCACCACTGAAATATCAAATCTCTCTGGAGTATCAAAATAAACTTGGCTGAAATCACAACAAGGGGTAAGCACACCCTCTGTCCTAAACACCCTTGCTAAGGTCATGGTTTAGTATCTGCAGCTAGACCTGTTTGTAGTGAGAAGGTACCAGCTTTTATCTTAAAGGGTTTGTGTATGGCTCAAATGAAATACAGCAAATTAATAGTGTGTGTGTTTGAACTCTGTACAGTGCTTTTCTATCCAGAAGAGTCCCCAAGCACTTTCACAAACAGTATGCACAAAGATCACTCACCCACTCTGCCCTCACAGCAGCAAAAGGAAGTGTGCACACGCAGCCTAATCTGTCCATGTTCTGTCATCCTGTGCCAGCAGCACTACACAGCAGTGCTTTTAGGAAGTGAAGGACAACTCATCGGCTAGAAACAATGAATACTTACCCTTTAAAGGAGCGGCAGGATATGGAGCAGACTGTACAGCATACAGGTGACACATGCAACTTACCGCATACCAAACCGGGTAAGGTACCATGATGATGCCAAGAGCATATGTGGTGCATTCTCGCCTGCAGCGGCGAGTCAGTGCATGCGCTGTGCAGGCCATGCATGCAGCCCTCTGCAGCCCCAGCTGTGGACACTGGCTGGCTGCCACACCAAGGGAACAGTCACATGGCAGGCTGCAAACACGGGCTGCAGCCCCTTTGTGCTTTGGGTATGTTCTGATCTTCCCATCACCTAAGTAATGCAAGTCCCTATACTCAGTACAAGCCAGTGTAATGACTGGAGTAGTGAACACATTTTCTTTTAAAGTAAAATACCTTCCAAAGATAAAGACAACCCTTTCCTCAGACATCTTTTCTTGATGCCAAATCTAAAAACCTTTGGAATCCATTCCTGTATCCCTTTCCTTCTTGCTGTCTGTTCTGATAGCCACTTCACCAGCATCTCAGTGTATCATCTTTTTACTTTCCACTTTTTCAACCACTATTCTCTACCAATAATGGCTTAAACTTTTGTCATTACTGCAGATTGTGAATACTTTCCATATCCTCAAATGCTGTAATCTATTTATGCAAGCTGGTAAATCTGGGAAAGTGAAAAAGTGGGAAAGGTGGTAAATATATGACAGCTTTATGAGATTATCAAGGAATCAGTTAAAAAGATGACATCAGGCAGCAATTCTTTCTCCAGCCTTACACCTTCTTCACTGCTTTCATGGTTACTATTTATAATACATCACAGTGACACAGCTGTACAAAACATCACACAGTTCACCTGAGAAAGATAAGATTCCATCAACACGTTTCACATGTGTGACACCACACTCATGAATTAAGAATAGAACTGAGTTTGACTTAGACTCTGATCCAACAGTACACAAACCAAGAAGACATAAAAAACAGCATGAGGAGCAGTGGCCAAGGGATGAAGCTCACGGTCAGGAAGATGGGGAAGCAGCAGCAGGGAAAAACAATAGTGACAACATGGAGCTGAGAGACAGCTGAGAACACCGAGGAAAGCACAGACAACGAATCAGGGTAGAAACCAAAGCTTTCATAGCTGTATAATGCAAGACAGCAGATACATATTGAACTGAAGTAAAACATGCAACAGTGGATTTCTGTGGGCATTGAACCGGGATGCATTTATGTCCGGAGACAAGAATTGCTTGATATAAAATTACCAAAATATAGGAGAAAACTAAAGCAAAGGAAATGCTACCATGATTATGTCAGCTTGCATCACTGCAAGGAGGAGGAGGGCATTTTAGGCTCCAGAAGGTATCTTGGGCCCTGAGCATGGTAAATACATTGAATACAAGATCTCCAGTCATTTTTGTTCCTGGAAAGGTTATCCTTGCATGAGAAACCCAGGTGGAGCACTGGCTCCACAGCCAATAAGGATGTCATGTGGGACTTTGCCTACAATGCTTCTGGGTGGGAATACAAAAGCACTAGACTGGAGCTGGTAACACAAGGCTGACAGCAGCTCCAGCTTCCCAGCTTCTCCTTCTGCCTATGCTATCGTTAATGAAGCTGGGCCAGTCTGTCAATTTAATTATTAACCTGTGCCTGGGAACTGAGACAATCTTTAGTCTTCATTGATGTACTGTACAAAATATTCCATCCAAAATCTCCAGGATTCTTTGAAGAAGGGTCATTTAAAAACTTTCCTTCTTACATCCCTTATCTACAGTCTACTTCCCCCACAACTCAAACATAGACCATCTCATTCTTCACCTTATTTTCTTTCAACACTGTGTTTAATTTACACAAGAGATTCTTTGCCTTCTTCAGGTAAAGACCTTTTCCAGTCCAGGAACATAATGAGTAACAGTGTCCCATATCCATCAGCTTAGCCAGAATGTGTAAAAATTTTGCCTACAGAATAGATCGCTGCTCTGGTCACTCTCTTGTCCTTTAAAGCATAGAGACTGAGAACTCTTATCCTCTCAAAAGTGGTACATGTGGGTGTGCCTTTTGTTCTTAAAGAAATATCAGCTGGGAAGAAAATCCAGAGGTCTCGGCACTGAGTCACCACCTGGACAGTGAGTCAGAAATTTTAACACCTGTTTTCTTCCAGGGAAAATCTTGAATATAGCCATTTTAGGAAAGTTTGAATTCAAGTTTCGGTATCATGGCTCAGGCTTATCTAAGTTACCTGCTGAGACTGGTATCCATAGGTTTAATCTCTGTTATTGCTGAAGTATCCGTTGCTGCTTTTAGAGATAATGCTCAAGATGCAACAAAGGACCCCCCTCCTATTTTCTCCATTATTAAATGCAAATGGCTACCAGCACAAGTTAGGCAGAGACTTGGTGGCTTCCTTTGTGAGACAAAAAGCAGCAGTAGTTCCCCTTAATGTACTCATTAAAATATATTTTCCTTCTACACTCGGCCCTGAAGGATCATCTCGGCTTATGAGAACTAAGCTTCTGTCCATCTGATTATTAAATAATTTCTAAACAGACGGGAAACTACAGTGGTTTAAACAGCTAGGCTGAGACTGCAGGGCTAAAAATAGTATAGCAGGCTCCTTTTAATTAGTAAGATGATGAAATATGACAGAAGAGAGAGATGTAGATGTATGGATCTGTGTGTATGTGTGTCTTTAAAATTAAGTTATTACCTCAATACTGGATATTATTTATAACATATATGATACATGGTGTCTGATTTTTATGATGCCATTTATCTTCACTTGGGAGAGAAGACAGGCTAACTCTGCTTTCATAATGTCAATCCTTGTTGTATTCCAAAGGAAAATTGTAATAAGATAAACCTGCCACCATGTTCAGTGCCATCCTTTTTTAAACAAGGTGGATTAGTAAGTGCTCCAATGCAATAGACTGTCAGCTCTGCAACTCTGTGATATCGACTGTTCCCTAGGGCACCCTGGAGAGCATGGAAGAGCCAGCCTAGCTTTATACCTGTGATTCCACAGCATGGGAGCCTGCCACAGGGCCAAAAGCAGGCAGGTACTGTGATGTTTACCCTACCACTCTGCTGCCTATGCATTTTTGAGGACTCTTCAAAACCTAAAGAGAAAAGACATCTGCCCAGCAGCACCGGGCAGCATATGCCCTGAAGTGTTCTGCTTCACCATGCAGATGTGGCCCTTTGATGCTCACAAGATGACTGATGACCATGTTTGGACCTGGGACCACAAAGCTGCCATGAAACACATGGACATCACAGCTTTGGACTTCTGTCAGGTGAGTCAAGGAGGCTGAGGGTGCCTGGCCTGTTGGGGGCTGGATCAGACAGATGTTCCCTTGCTCCAAGGGGAACCCAGACAGGCACTACAAACCATGCCGTTTGGTACACAAGGACCTGACTGCAGTAGGCACAACACAATAGCCTTTTGGCTATTGCATTAAGGTGTCAGCTGACACTTCTTAAGGACTTGGAAGTAAAAAGATGAACAATGACCGCAGTGAAAATTGCCCTATCAAAATCTTGCTCTTAGTGTCATGCTTAATGTGTCCAGATAGCACCTTGCTTTCAGAAAGATTTGGTGCAAAAACCTCAGTTTTGCATTCATTAGTCATGAGATGCCTTCTCTTGGTTGAAAGTATCAAGCCAAGGAAGACAAAGACAGTGGGTCTTGAAGAAGCTGAAGCCTGGTATAAAAAACTATGTAAAGCCCCATTCTTTCTTATTCCCCATTGATCCATGGAAAGCCTCTGGCTGGCTAGCAGAACTTCATGGTGTCTTGCTAAAGTATGCCAAATGGTCTGGAGCCTGTCTCCTGAGTTACGACTCTGAGATGAGCAAGAGCCCAGTGGGTAAAACAACTTCCACTTGCTCCAAGTCTGTGCTCCCAAAACCAGGTGTACAGCTTTCCACCCTGCGCAGGAGACCAGTTTGGGAGCACTGGAAGATTTTTCAGAGGTAGGGCTTAACCCAAGTAAGAGACAAAAAGCCTGCAATACTCTTTGCAGTTTCTCAGCACAAAGCTTTACTGCTCTTTCTGAAGTGTTGAGTTTTTTCCTGTCTTTGTCAATCAAGAGATAATGAGACCCAAGCAACCAAAACAGGCAAACTTATAGAGTCTGATTATTTTCACTCAGGTGAAGATTTGCTGTGGTCTGGGAGGTGCTGGGTATGTCTGGTCTTCTGGCTACAAGTCAGCCTTCTCTGATGGAAAGCAATACTGTAAGTACAGTATTTTGAGCAAGGAAGGGATCATGAACGCCTACCTCCATGCTCCTGCTCTGGCTCTGTGCCACATGCAATGTTCCACAAAGTTCCCCAAATTTGAGTACAATAATGTAAAAGGAAGGACTCTAGATGAAAGGGGGCTCAAGAGAGATGGTCAGTATTCAAGATCACTTCTTCCAAGCTCAAGTGTATCGCCATGAGGAAGGAATCAAGCAAACGGGGCAGGAGACCCCTTTGGATGAGCAGGGATCTTCTAGCAAATCTCAAACAGATTCTGAGATGTGGAAAAAGGAACTGGCCACATGGGAGGACTAAAGGAACAGTCAGAATACGTGGGGATGTGACAAAGAAGGCCAAAGCCCATTTGGAATTATGTCTGGCAAGGGATATGAAAAAGGGTTTCTACAAGTACAGCAGAAGCAAAATGGAAATTTGAGAAAATGTGGGGCTGCTGCAGAATCAGATACATGTTTTGGTGACAGAAGACACAGAGAAGGCCCAGTTTCTGAATGCCTCCGTTTTTAGTGCTGAGGCTGGGAATCCCACACTTTGGTGGTAAGAGAGGAAGGCTGGAGAAATGAAGACTTCCCCTTGGACATAGAGGGCTGGGTTACAGATTGGCTAGGCAGACTTAGGTGCCATAAATTTCTTTACACTGAGGGTGGGGAGCACTGGAATAGGCCGCCCAAGGAGGCCACAGAGCCTCCCTCTGGACACAGTCCAAACACACCTGGACATATTCCTGCATAATTTGCTCTAGGTGACCCTGCCTTAGCAGGATAATTGGACTAGGTGATCTCCAGAGGTCCTTTTCAACTGTAACAATTCTGTGATTTCCCAAAATGCTGGGTCACAGGCTATAGCCAAATCTGAAAATTTTCCCAGGAGTCTACTGGCCCTCCCAGAGCCAGAGAGAGAAGCACAGTCTAGAGATGGCCCAGATCCACAGGAAATTACTAGTTCAATCAATCTGGGAGACTATTTCAGTTCAATTATGGCTCCTTAATGCAAATAAACTTTTAGCCCTTACTGGTTTTGAAATTTCTCTTACAGCCATCACTGGAAATGTGACCTCATAATAATCTCCTTGCAAAATAGGCTCAGTGTTCCTCTCTTAAGAGATACAAACTGGGGGTCTGTTCCAGCCAAACCTTAAGCATACACTTAACTTCATCACGCCTGTGCAGGGCCAGCTTGAATACGTGATCCTGTAATGAGCAATCACTAAAGCACAGTGGAGCTCTGGAAGTATGGATTGCTGAATTACTCCACTCCTACACAGTCAGGGAGCTGCAGTGCATTTTGGAGAACTAGAGCGTACAGAATTAAGTTAGTCTTAACTCAGTCCCTGGAGTATGCCATAAGGTTCTCACTTTGGTAATACTGTCCTCTGAGGACATTATGACATGTCAACATAGTAACTGTTTTCTCATCTGATGGCAATGACAAACTGCTAAGTATAAAGTATAATGACATAATGCAAAGCATAAAAATTCAGTCTCTTCCTAGTTCTGGTAACTACCATGCCATCTGAAGATGAGATTTTACACCTGTATTAAGAGAAATGAAAAAAAAAAAATATTTACAGCATGCTAGCCAGTAAGACAAAAATGAACTAAAGTACCAACCAATCTACTTCAGTTTTCTTTACTGCTACTTAACATTCTAATCATAGCATCCCAAATTTAGATTGTCAAGTTACCCTTCAAATCAAATGCAAGAGAAAAATCCATCCTTGGCTGTGCAACTATAAACCCAGCCAGTCTAGTAAAGTGAGAGTTACTTTTCCACGTACTTGGCAAATCTGGGAGCAGAATTTACCACTTGGTGTAAATATTTCTGCATAGTTTGTTTAAAAAAAAAATTAAAAAATCTTTCCTACTCCTCTCCCTGGCAGACTCTTAGAAAGTAGTAAATATGCAGATGGGCACAGTGATATATTTTGTATCAACATGTTTTAAATGTGTGCATATGCATTAGCTATATAAATACATTCCCCAGGAAGTCTGCCAGTGGATGTACTACAAAGCCTTGTATGTTACATTTGGGTTTCCTTGCGCAGTAGCACAGCAATGTCAGGAAGAACTGCTCTCTCAGCTTATTTGCTCTACAGCAGTTCACACTTACCTGCACAGCTTCCTGTTTCTCTCAGGATATACAAAGGTGCTATATTTATATGCCATGTGTGTTTGTAGTGTACATATAAATATACATCTATACACGCACATGCAAGTGTCATAGATTCACAGAATGCTTTGGGTAGGAACCTTAAAGATCATCTAGTTCCACCTACCCCCGTCACAGGATGGGACACCTTTCATTAGATCAGGTTGCTCAGAGCTCCATCCACCCTGTCCTTGAACATGTCCTGGGATGGAGCATCTGCAGGTTCTCTGGGTAGCCTGTTCCAGTGCCTCACCACCCTCACAGTAAAGATTTTTTCCCTAACATACAAACTAAATCTACTCTGCTTTAGTTTGAATTCATTCATCCTTCTTCTGTCACAACATGCTCTTGGCACAAAGTCCCTCTCGTCTTTCTTGTAGTCTCCTTTAAATTACCGGATGGCCACAATTAGGTAACCCTAAAGCCTTCACTTTTCCAGACTGAACAAACCTGATTTTCTCAACATTTCCTTGTAGAAGAGGTAGTCTATTTCTCTAATCAACTTTGTGGTCCTCCTCTGGATTTGGTCGATGTCTTTCCTGTCCTGGGGACTCCATAGCTGGATGCAACACTCCAGGTGAGGTCTCATGAGAATGGAGCAGAGGGGCAGAATCCCCTTTCACAACCTGTTGGTCACGCTGCTTTTGATGCAGCTCATAACACAGCCTGTGCTGCCCAGTATTCCTGCTGCTCCACTCCACTTGCAGTATCTGCCTCTGGTCCTGCCCCTTCTCCCTGCTTTTCCGGTTCTGTAGAAAAATTGCTGTGCAGACAGATCCCTGAACACAAGTGGGGCAAGCAGGTCTTGCCCAAGCTCTGGACAGACCAGTTGGAGGTTGGAGACTGATGAAGACTGATGAAAGAGAGAGGACATGTGCCCGCTGCCCTGAGGTCCTGCTGTCCCCTTGTCTAAAAGGGGACAGTGTCATGTTTCTTGCTGTGACTGTGCTCCTGTCCTGGTATCGGTATCATGAACGAGGCAAAGGGTATGGCACATCGCTATTTACATGAGCACTGACAGATGGGGGCAAGGGAGGAAGCGGCTGCAGTGCTGTGGGTGGATATGTATGCCACGGTATCATTATCCATGCACTATGGAACCGTACAGATACTGTTGCAATGGAGCTATGAGAACCATGATCTTCTACTTCATTGTGAAAGGAAAAGCCACAACAAATACTGTAGAGGGAATGTAGCAAAAAAGGCAACTTTGTGTTTAAATCTAGACAAAAATCAATTTGCTTTTGCAATGATGATAAGCTAGAATGAGCAGTATGCCATTTCTCCCCCCACCTCCACCCCCTTCTTTAGAGCTACTATTTAGATGAGCTACGGTATTAAGAGAGAAGCTGCGAAGATGCTAAGTGCAAAAATAAAGGATGAAATAAAAAGTCAAACATCCATATTTCCCCCAACTGAATATGAAGTTCTGAGGAAAGGGAGGAGGGAAAAGAAAAGGAACTTACCACGCTGCGAGTGAACTTTTCTAGAGAAGTTCTACGACCTTGCTCATTCTCTGGCTTAACAGGGAACGAAGTAGGGAGATAAAAATACAGAAAAAAACCCCTTCAGCTTAAATGCAGTCTTTTAAAACAGCAGCAAAATATAAGGAAGCAGCAAGGAGAAAAAGTCATAAAAAATGTAAAAAGCAGGAATTGGTGTTTGCAATAGCAAACATAAGAAATCAAAATGCCTTAAAGAAAGAGAGACATCACTACTTTTATTCTCAGCGAATGTCACTTTTCCCCTGTGAAATTTTTTAATGGTTCATATATTCCTGTGCATTGCTGTGTCTTACAGTTGTTGGTATTGATTTCTTGTTCACTGAATTTTTCTTCTGATACTGTTCAAGCTGGGACTTCTGGTTCTGGTTAATGTCTGCCAAACAGGTATCAAAGGTTCCCATCTACTTGCGTACAGAGATGAAAAAAAACCACAGTAGCTTTCACAATATTAAAAAGCCATGTCTGAATGAATACAGCACTGGAAGAAAACCACCACTGGAGTCACTGCCAGTGAACCAACAGTCTTCTATTTATCCAGAGTAGAGGCATATTTTTAGTAGGTTTGGCTACATCAAAACACAAGACATGTTTGTCTTTGCAAGAGAATGGAAAGATACAGACCAGTTCAGGGCACTGATATTTTTGTACCTGGAGCACAGGACTATTCATATGCAAGAAGACATTCAATTGCACTGTGAGAAAACAACCGTGTGCATGATGGCTTTATTAACATATCCCTAAGAATGTTGCTCACTGCAGCGCTTTGTTCATTTGGCACAAGGGAGATCTAATCGCCACTAACAAGGAGGAACTAAATAATTTATTGGCATGTTTGCTGGAACATATAAGAGAAAAAATTTGTTATAGAGAAGAGAAAAGAAGAAACTCAATGCTACAAAAGAAACATCATTGCAGTCAGAAAACTGTGGGTACTGCTGATTTCCAGGAGAGATGCTTATTTTAATGTAGTGAGCCAGCAAAATGGGGGTGGTAAGATGGAAGTAAAACTGCCATGAAGGGAATAAGGTGCTAGATGTTAGGGTAAACCACAGTAATGATGGTGCAACACAGTGCACTGGAAACAAGCATTGCACTAGAGAGGAACCTACCTGGCATATCATCTGCAACAGATTCAGCTGCAATAACAACCCCCAGAACAAAGGACCAGTGCAAAAATCAGAGAGAGAAGACATAAAGAATCCAAACCCATACCAGATAAACTGGATGAGAAGTTGTGTAGTTGAGTCTAGGCAAAGCCTTTTGATTCTTCTGCATGTTTTTCACTGCTTTCACATCTCTCTGATGTCTACAAAGTTAGTCTTAAATATTCCATGGAGAGATGTGGCAGATCTCTGCTGCATCATCAAATATGAGACCAAAACATAAGGTCCTTTTAAGGCAAGCAATATTCTTTATCCAGAAGAAAGAAACAAGCACTCTCCACACTTATAACCATTTGAGGAAGCCACAGGATCAGCTCTGATGTCCCAAACTGCTATCAAAAGTGAAAGTTAGAGGCACATCATTTTAGCCCACACAGAGGATGGAGCCAAGGCCTCAAAGCAAGTACCAAGTAATAAAGCAGCCTTCGTGGCCGGCAGGAAGGCAGGGATGTACCCAGTCCAATGCTTTCCAAAGGAGTATTTAACATGCACTAATCCAAGGGTTAGTTGCCTCTCCTTGCATGTGAGAGGAGAGGAAGGGGGAAAGAAACATCAACCTCACACTTTGGCTGAGTATTAGAGCCATGCAAGTGCTCAGAGCATCACAAATTCCTCTTGGAAGTAGCCTCAGAGGTGTTGCTACACCCCAAGGCAGCAGAGACGACAGAGAGAAGCTGAATTCCCACCACTCTGGCTGGACATCTCCCACCGAGCAGGACTGAGGACAGCAGTGCCCAGCCGGCCCCTGAGCCTTTGCACTGGTCTCCTGCAGGGAGACCCACCAGCAGCCAAGTTAAAGACACAATTTCAGGAGAAGAAATACCTGAACAAAAGACTGTGTGTTCTGCAAGGCTCCTTAGGGGAGCAAGGCACTTGAAGTCTGCAGAATGACATTCCTACAGGCTGGAAAATCATTGTCTGACCCAACTGCATTTTGTAGTGGAGCTCTGGTCTGCATGGAGGTCAAAGGACAGTGAGCTGCTATACAGGCCACACTGATCCCCTGCACTCACTGTCAAAATTTAGTATCTCTATTTTTTCTACCAGCAAGGTGATGCATCTTCCCACCCAGCAGAAAGGCAGGATGGTGGTCTTCAAAGATGATGAGCACCTTGTTGAGGTGCTGAGAGCTTGTCAGGCACAGGGAGCTGCACAAAAGTCTGTTTGCTGCCTACCACAGCTGAAGATGTGTGGGGAAGCAGCCACATAGAGCACTGACAGTGTCTCACAGAAGTGCCTTGCAAAGCTCAGTTTGTAGTCACTCTGCACATTTGGCATGGCGGTGGCAGGCTGGGACCAGCTGGATGCGTGGAAAGCTCATCCTCATAGCATCCAGCTCTGAGTCAAAGCATGACATTTTCTAGTGAAATAAAAAGCAGCTGAGGCAGGCTGGCTGTAGAGTGATGAGCTGGCTTGAGCAGTTTGAATGTCCGTGGGTGTGGGTGCTGGCTGTACAGCTCACTGGCTCTTCCTGTCTGCTTGCCCGTGTGGCTGGCAGCCTGCCGTGCAGGGAACGCCTGCCCACAGCTCTGCAGCATGGGGCTGAGCTGTGGGGAAGCTGCCTTGCACACCAGATGAAAGAATCTTAAAATAACAAAAGGAAAAAAAAGACCGCATCACACCTACCCCAGTCCAGGGAACAGACCTGGGGTGTGGACCCTGGAGCCATTGCCTGCTGCAGCAGCTACAGCAGCCTTTGCACAAACATGCACTGTGTGTGCAAAGGGGAAAAGGCAAGAAACACATGTGCACACCAGGTCATGCAGTCCTCCCAGGTGCAAAAAATGCAATCTTTGCCAGTAAACACAACAGACTCCACCAGCTAATGGCAAAGGACATATGCACTCGGATAAAATATGAAACAACAATCCCTGCTGCAGATGAAAACCTCTCAGCCCAAGCAGTTACAGAAAAATAGAGCTCACCACATAGAAGCCATTCGCTAATTATTGACTGGCTGAATTTTCCTTTTTTTTCATGATTAATGGTTTACCCAGCCATCCAAACTTTAAGTTCATTTGTGTAGATTCTGCTTGCATGGAAATTAAGTAGAAGAAATCTAAGAAATCCAGCTGACACTGACTATTAAAAGTAGTTATGAGAAAATTGCTCAGCATCTTTACAACATTCAAGACAAGTCCTGTCATTGATTCAAACAGGCCCTGTGTGGCCTGATGGGACTAAGAAGAGGGCATAATCTGCAATAGAAACTTTCATGGACAATACAGACCAGTTGGCACAGGGTGTCTGGTTAAAAACAATGCTTCAAAAGGTGTGTGCTGGAAATGGAGCCTGTTCCTTGTGTCCTGAAATTCCTAAGTATCCCCTTGATGACATTTTTTGCCAGGGATCTGAAAAGGGGTAGGGAAATACATATAGAATAGTCAGTCTTCTGAATATAAGGTCTGCAAAATTCTTTACCTCATGCCTTCCTGGATTTATTTTGTTTGCTGCTGAATCCTTTTTTTTTTTTTTTTTTTTTTTTTTTTTTTTGTATGAGACTTTGGGGTGTGAAGTGGAGTTTGTTTTGAACTTCAACTTGGTGAAAAAATAACATGTTCCAGAGGGAATGGCATCAGATAAAAAATAAAGGATAATAATATCCCTGACCCTGGGTTCAGAAAAGGCCAGGAGCAGATCCTGGGCTTCTCAGGCAGTCACATCTACCTGTCCAAAGTGAGAAAGCAAAGGGCATGTACAGTTGCTACCAAGGGGCCGGAGTATTTTGCATCTATTGTGTGTTCATTTGAATAGGATCACGGTGAATTCACACTTCCCTGAACCACCTGGAAAACAAAACAATGCTCTAAACCAAGAAAATACCAACCTGCTCTTCTCTCAGTGCTGCAGGGCTCACTCCCATGGCTTCACAGCCTGTCTGCACTACAGCTGTGGCTGCCTTTCCAGGATGCTTCCCTGCCTGTGGGCACAGCCGGATGGCAGGAAGCCACCCAGTGCCAGGCTGACATGAACACCAGCACCGTGACAGTTCAGCTGCCGCTTCAGCTAATGCAGAGATGCCAACTATTGTCATTGTTTCACCTTTATAGTGAGTAATGGAAAGTACCTCGAGGTCTTTTCTGTTCCTTTTGCTCCCTTCTCTGCAAAAATAACTAGCAGAGCACGTGTCTGGCTGCTTCTTCACCATTAACAAAAGTTCCTGTGCACTTGCATCCCCTTTCATGGTGCACTAATTAATCTACACTGCTCTTTCCCCAGGGAATAAACCCCTGCTCCACAGCCAAGTCACCCTGCCAAAACCCCTCCTTGCCTTGACTGAGGAGGTTTGTCACAGCACTTGTCCTGACAGGTGGATCACTGCTGTCTAAGGACATCCAGCCATTATTTTGGCCACTGTAGAGAAGGGCTGGAGGGCAGCGCAGCAGTGATTACCTGCTCTAAGTACCCTGCAGCAAGGTGCCTATCAGCAGAAACAGGAGCAGGTCAGCGCTTGACTCTGTGTAGCACCAGCAAGATGCGTTGCATAGATACACAAATAAAATGCAGTGAATTGCTCGGGGATCTCTGCACATCCAGCCCTTCACTGCCGAGCCACATGCTTTCAGCAGATCCATGATTTCTACCTGCTCCAGAGGGGGGGGCTGGGAATGGAGGCCCAGAGCTCCAGTTGGGCTGGGCATATGGCCATTCCTCCTGAGGACAGGGCTGTGCTCTCATCTCATCTCTCCTCCAGCCTGGCAGGGAGGAGGCCTTCTGTTCAAGGCAGAAGGCTACACCCAGTTTTTCCCCCTCTGCAGCTCACTGCTTCCAATCACACCCTTGCTGGAGGCCAACCTCATGTTCCCTGCTGAGCGCCATGAATCTGCAGGATTGAGGCCAATAATACTGTGGTTACTTGCAATAATGACACTGGGAAGAACGGAGGAAAAACATCTAAAATGGATTAACAAAGTATGTATGTCTGGTCTGTACACAGCCTATGTCTGCTGTCTTGCATCAGTTAGTGGTGTGAACAATATGTTCCCCTCATAATTCTGTCATTGTATCTCAATCCCAACCCATAATTTCTTCTCCCTCCTTCCCCTCCATTACTGTACTCCCAGAGTGGGGAAGGAAAGCTCCCACATCTGTGGCTATTGTATGGTGCGGAAAAAAGTAACTCTTCAAACTTATGGTATTTTACAAATACCAGAAATGTGAAGTATGTTTTGAGGCACTAATCAAGCTTTGGTATCTCTCTGCTGAGCAGGTCACAATTATTATTGCTCTTTGAAAAAGAGGAGGATACAGGGCAGGTAAGGTTGAACTTTTCTTTCCCCCAAGCTCACACAAGAAACTAAGTGGGGTAACCAGGGAAAGCATACAGATTTTTATGGTTCCCAGTTCTGTGCTTTAGCCACACAGCCTATCTTTCCCTTTTTCCTGCCCTTTCAGTTTGCCATAACCCAGTGCTGGAGGGCAAAAGATCCCAAATGACACAAACTTATCCACAAAACATTAATGTGGGAATTTGAAGCCATAGTTCATTTGCTTAGTGCAAGCTACTCTTTTACCCCACGTCCATCATGCTGTGCTTCTGACAGAACTTATTTTCAGTAATGAAAGTAAGCTATGTCATATCAGTGTGGTATATAAGCCACGTGAGGATAATGACTTTGGGGAAAGACAGGCTTCAGAGAGATGTACTCATCGCAACTTAAAGAACTGGAGTGAATTTCTATTCACATCAGTAAATCCCGGACACTGTTTGCAAGCTCTAAACCAAATCCTCCATCCATGCAGGCTCTGATATGTCCTTGGGTTCCTCTTTTCCTTCCCTTGCCTTCCAGCTATTTAGAGGAATTTTAAAAGGCTGCCTCTCTAAGCTGCATCAAACATCCTAAAGATAGGACCATGTAGCTCAGCATACAGAAATGTCATGTTCTTTCTATCATAATCTCTGCACCTACACTGCTTCCAAAACATTCACTTGCCTAACACAATGTAATGGTGTTGCAAAGAGTTTTACAGACTCTGGACTAACACCAACTCCCCTCCTGCATAACGGGAAGCTGATGAACAGCGCATCTGCACAGATCTACTCCTGCCTTTTCTGTGCCTTCATATGTTTACTCATGCATCCACAGCTCCTTCTAAAAGAAACTTGATTCTTGTTTTCATGGCTGTGTTAACATGACACCAAAACCTGCTCCTGCGGCAGTTTGCAGGGGAATGAGGATGTCATGCTGACACATCCAGGGCTTGATCTGACAGCAAACAAGGATTGCAGAAAAATAAACCTTTGGTTCGAATGGGTTTGGCTGAGAGGAGGAAGCTTTCCTGGCTTTCAAGCGCATGAACCCTCATGTGTTCAATGGAGACTGGGGGGTAGGGGGCCATAAGCTGCTGGGGCTAGGAAGATGGCAGAGGCTTTTATGGTTTATACCGTCAGAAGACTGCCTCACACCTCCTTCATTCCCCCAGTCTCTGAACTAAGTCAGGTCTAACCCTTCTAATGTAAGCAGCACTGGTTTATGCTGTCTTAGACCAGACATTTTGAAACAGAAGGTTGACTGCTGCCCTCCACTACCTTTCACTAATCCACCTGCCAGTAGTCTCAGGCACAGCAGACAGAGGGGCTTGTCTTCTTTTGTCACCACATGTATGCTTTTAGGGCACACAATGACAATCAGGACAAAACTACCACTGGGATTTCATTGTATTGTGCCGATGCAATTGTAACTTGGCAGCACACAGAGAATGCAGCAGAAAAACAGCAGGGAAGATGATGATGGGGAACCATACACTCAGGCTGCAGGAGTCAGGAGTCAGTTTACGTTCAGTCCTGGGAGACAAATGCAAGTGGGGCATACACACGTGTACGTGGCATGCACATGCATAGGCACACACATAGAGCTATGGGAATTAATCAGGAATTGCAGGAAGCATTTGAGCACAGCCACAAACGCAGAAATCAGTAGCTTATCTCCTAGACCCCTTAGCAAGAGGGGAGTCAAGGACAGGAGTTTTAATTCTACGTAACCACTCCTTTGCTCCCCTGATCTGGAGGCTCCTGACAGAATCATGGTGCTGGCAGAGCTTATGCAGATACCAAAAAGGCTAAGAAGAACGCAAACCCAGATTTCCTGTGAGACAATGTGGCTGGAATTCTTAATTACTACAAGCATTGCAATTATTTCCTGTCTCTGAGGAAAAGGAAGCATCTCTAGGGAGGCAAAAGCAAGGCAAAGGAGTATGGGAATTGCTGCCATGGGGGATCTATAGGTAAGGCATCCAAAGGGAGCATCACATGGTGAGACCAGGGAGGTGAAAACCTTAACAGGTGAATTTTGTACTAGTAATGAACAGATTGATGGGTTCTGTTTCTCATATCACATACTGTCTTTTCCATGAGAAAGAGGTAATACAATTTGTATTGCTTACACTGAGTTTGGGAGACAGCTGTGCTGGACAAACACCTTTCCATACTATTTTTACCTTGGGTCACCATGTTTTCCCCAAACTCATGCTGAGGCTGTGCACACAGATGCCATGCCCTCAGTGAAGGAGACAAAAGTGCTCATTCCCTTCTTAAAGGAAAAAAAAAAAAAAAAAAGGAAACAATGTTTTCACTTTCACACTAGCAGCAAGCAGCAGGCGAGAATCAGGAGGTGCTAAGAGATGCAAGCACGTCCTTTCCAACAGATACCTTCTTCTTCGCCAGCAGTAAGTCCTGGTAAGCATTCGAACGCAGAAAGCGCGCGTAGCTGTCACTCTTCATCAGCTTGTAAATGTGCTCCTGTGGGACAGAGGGAAATGAGAGACAGAGAATTGTTATCAAACCTCATTTAGACATCACAGGGACTTAAACCACAGAGAATTGGAAGGAAGAGAGACTGATCAGAGTTCTAATTAAGTCTGCTATTATTGATTATCTGTGCTGTGGTAGTGTACGAGGTCCATCCCGGGGCAGGACCCTATTGTGCCTGGGGCTGTACGAACACGAAACAAAGAGATGGCCCTCACCCCAAAGGCTGGCACACATTATTTGCTCATCAGGATTATTCTGCAAAGATTGCAATTCTCTGAAGTCCCCAAATTATAAGAAAGTGCCTACCCTGGAAATAAGGAATAAAACACCAGAAATTTTCTCATAGATTAGGTTTTATTTTACTAGTTACAGATACTTGAACAATCGCCCAGCACTCCCTTCCTGTTCATGGAGGGGAACTAATTGCTTGCACAGGTTTCATCTCCACTTTAGACATTCACTCAAGTAAGCCAACATGTTAATGTCCTGCAAAAGCCCATATCTGTGGTGACTATGCAGGGAAGTTATATGACTAGCTCTGATACATCATATGTATACATCATATGTAGACAGATACATCATATGTATAAAGTTACATTAGATGAGTCTCTCTATTATGGTCTTCTCTTAAGTCAAACTACTGTTACCAGTTTACTCTGAGAGCACTTACTATGTTTATCTTCAAATTTACAAAGTGGTGTTTCATTGCAGCAGATCTTACTTAATACGTACCCTTTTCTAATTTCCTTGCTAAGCTTTACTTTCCTGCTGAGAATCCCTTAACACAGTCAGCTTTTCTCCTAGTTATCCCTGGATTTACAAAAGATATTATCCCAAACACCAAGAAAATAAAATCAAAATACTTTGACCAGATAATGACTGGGAACACACTAAAGGAACTCAAGAGAAAAACAGGCACCTTGGACCTTTCTCTTAGACTTTGCCCAAGGAACCACTTTTATAGAGTTAATGAGCAGTTTTATCTATAGCGAATTATACAACGTGAAATATTCTCTCCTGCCCTAAAGCCATTGTACATGAAACTTTAGAAGAACCAAACCACACAGAAGTCGCATAGCTTATTCTGGTCTGTTAACAAGCCAAGCAGAATTCCCTTATCTTCACTATTATGGGTAATTAGCAATGACCTGTCTTTACACAGAAGAACTGCTTAATTCAGCTTTCTTACACTATTTGTTGTAGTCCTATGAAGGCCACTGGTTTTCCTTTGACACAGCATAAATGTATTCTTTGAGCTAGATTCTGGTGTGGAACAATTTTTACTGGTTAATTTCCACACTTGCTTTTAGTCTTGACAGATCCTCATTTGTGCAGCACTCTCTATTCAAAGGATAGCACAAGACTTTGCAATAGAATCGTTCATATAAAGCTATTTAGCAACTGTCACCATTCTTGCTTCAGAAAAAACACATGGTAGGGCACAGTTTCATACTCCTTATATATAGCATTGCCATGAAATTTGACATCCAGCTGAGGGACATTTGTTCTATTTATGCAGGATAGAACGAGCCAAGTATGCCCTAAGATAAGAAGAGGGAAAATAACACACAGCATGGATATGCTCATCAAAAGGCTTCTATTCTTGTGTGTGAATAAGGATTTTCAATATCAGTTCTCTCTTAAATACTTCAAGTAGCATAAACTCAGGACTCTGTTGATTTAAACCCAACCACACCTCAACCAGTTTGCCTGTACTGCTACCTCTTAAGGTTTATAAGGAGACTCCAGATCCTCCTAATGAGTTCTTTGTAACTACCTGAGAAACAAACCCACCTAACTGGTGCTTTTCCAGGACCGTGAGGAGACTGATGAGTAAGTGAGCACCTCGTAGCCCATCAACAGTAAAGGAGCTGAGGGGTCTCCAGTACCTTCATCCTCTTAGTGGTTCTTTTTACAGCAGCCAGTACTTGCAGGGTGCTGGTGGGATAGGTGCTGAGGTGGGCAGGAAGGTGCTGTGGCTGAGACCAACACGGTGGGTGACAGGGATATTTATATTAACATTTTGCTAGATGTGATATTTCACTGTGTTTGGGCTCCAAATAGTTTCTTTAACAGTGGTCAGATACCTGGGTCTGGTCTGAAATACGATTATAACATTTTTGGAAAATAAACTCCAGTTTTCATTACCACACAGACAGAGGCAAAGGAGAACACACGAGGCTGGCCATACAACCCACCTGCATGCCAGTGACAACTACCATTCTTGCTCGTGTCAAGACAACTTCATGTATTTGACCTTAAAACAGTATAAACTCAGTATCTGGTGGTCAGAAGGAGAAAAAAATTGCTTGGATCCTGAGAATATATAAACCACAAGCTGCCTTCTTAACTGAAGCCCTTCCCTGAAACAGGACTGTTGCATGGCCACAGCCCTGTTGCCACTGCAGTTAGCTAACTGGTATGAAGCATTTTCTCTGCTTTTCACATCTTGGAATCACTAAACAGCAACACTGCTACCTTTCAGCTGTTCACCACAGATACACTCAAACAGGGAATAACTATTCCTAGGCTTTGAATGCTAATGAAGAAAGAAGGTTGGGCATAGGAAAAGGAGGGACATGCATAGCTTCAGAAGCAAACTGTACTTTTTAATAGTAAGAATTCAAAGGGCTTGCTTTCAACAATCTCTAGACTGAAGGCATGAATGATATCCTGGTAATTTATTTTACAACACTGCATTTCTGAACCAGCTACCGGAAATCTGGGCCAGTTGCTCAGATCAGCAAAGACTGCCTTCCAATTTGCAACAGTACAGGACAACCTGCATTGCTACAGTGAAAATTCCCTACTGAGACTGCACCATGAAGATTGCTAAAATTGTGGCTGTGGTGTGTGTCTGGCCCACTTACACACCAAATCTAGCTGCAGGATGGGAGAAGCCAGTGGCTGGAACTGGAATTTGTTTTCATCTCTGTTCTTTGCCACCAAGCTATTTTCTCTTATCCATTCTAGAATCTGCAACTTCCTAGGGAGAACCTACAGCTACTGTTTAGCAGCTCCTCATTTTATAGATAATTTGAAGGTTACTGGAGGTATGAAAACTGATCATACTCTTCTGTAGAAGCCTGAGCAACAGGCAGAGGTGTGGATTTAGTTGCTCTGTGCAACTCGTGCAAATTGTCTTGTCCTGTGTCATGGCTTTTTAGTTCACTTTGGATCATTGCAACCCACTGGTCTCTCACTTATTTTACTGAGCAGCTGGGTTTTTTCCACCTTTTTATCACATGGTGGAAAGAAAGGACATCCACATTAAAGACTGAAATCTCCCAGTGCAATGCACTTTATAAACATGCACAATCTCCCTGACATTACGCGGCAGTGCTGGTAAAAAAATTGAGCTTTTCCATCCTTATACTGAGATAATTCTCCATTTTGTTGTTTATTACAAGGTAATCAGCTCACTGTTGCTAGTTGTCTAAATAGAAAAAGTAAATGCACTATTCATGTAATTTTTAACAATGCAGCTGCAGCTTTGGACATTCCAGTCTCTTGCACTGTGAGCAGTCTGTCCAGAATTATCACTGCAACACCTCTTTACAACTGCCACAGGAAGTTCCTGTGCCCTATCTGCACAAGAGCAGGAGGACTATTTCATCTAGGTGGTGTAGCCTCTCCCAGCCATTGCCATGTTCTCAAGTAGGCTCACAGTCTCACAGCTCCCTGCTCCAGCCCCAAAACAGCAATCCTTTAGGGAGTTACATTGCAAATACAAGACTTTAAAATAAACTGCCTAAGTGATCTATTAAACCATTAAACAAGGTAGCTTATAAAAACAGATAAATGGCAGGAAAAAAATTCTTTTCAAGTTCTGGCCAGCAGTTGACAGGCATCACGTGTCCCACTGGTCTCCCCTGCAGCCTTGCCAGCTCTTTCTGAGCACTGAGCTGCCATCTCAGGCCACTGCAGTGGCAGCTGCAAATGGAGACAGGGACTGGCTTGACAAGTGTGAGGAAGCCCTGGCAAGCTGGCTTTTGGAGCCGACCAGTCATCAGTCCCTCACACAGCATGCTGCTGATGAGTGCCGGCTGTACTGATACTCCCTCGTGACAATGGATGCACATTGGGAAATGTCAGTCTAACATGGAGAGTGACACAAGAACCTGCTTTTGTAATTGCAGTGGATTCTCATCTGCAGGAAGCAAACAAATCCCTTAAAAGACTCCTGCAAGCAGAGCAGGTTTGCTTTAAAACGTCCCCATGACTATTGTTTCCCAGTTCTTGAACCAAGACAACAGAGGCAAAGGGATCTGCTTGCATCTCGTCAGAGAAAAGAAAGGCTGAACCTCTTTTGTGTTTTATGGACCTGGATCACATCTTCTCCATGATGGGGAAAAATATGCAGTGGTCCTGGGGGCTGTCCAGCTTCACTAAGCATACTCTCTGTACCTGGTCTTCTGTCATGAGTTACACTTCAGACAATATAACCATTCCACCTGCCACAACCATTACATGATATAAAGAAGAAAAACCAGTACTTTTAAAAGGGGAAAATGTTGTTGCTTCTAGAAAAAAAGGAACCAATGAGATAAATCACAAAAAAATTCTCTTTTACAATTATGTGAAACCAACAGGAAATCCCACCCCTGACAGCTGACAGCTTACATGCAGGGAAATAAACCCTGATAAGGTTCAGCGTCTCTTGGCTATTTTCCTTCCACAAGCTTTACCTTTGGAAAGAGATGAAGGACAGGCTTTGTAAATTATTCCTGACAAGAGGGGAAAGGGGGAGGAAAAAATAAAGTTTGCAATCCAGACGGGAATGTGGGAGGTGGCTGAGATAGCAGAAACCATCTCAAAGCTGCACCTGCTCCAAATCAATGTGCTGCAATGTGATCTCAGGTCTCTCTTCCCCCTCACAGACAAAGCACAGTGACCCTGAGGAGGCCACAGCTGCCAGATAAGCAGAACCATGGGAACACTCAAAAAAAAATGTGAGAAAAAACCTGAATGATAAAAAAATAATAACATCTGACTTGCACGAGCCATGTGGTAGATCCCAGGAATTATGTTCTCTGTTAAGAATGTGTCTTTTCAGCAGAAAACCTTAGTTCTTTCTTTGATTTGTGTATATGAGACAAGAAGTGAATCAGTGGTTAAACATATATTCCTAATTCCACCAATATTTTACCCATCTTGATATTCTGTGACAGGCTTGAGATTTTTTTGGAGTTGT
Source organism: Sylvia atricapilla (assembly GCF_009819655.1). Lineage (NCBI taxonomy): Eukaryota > Metazoa > Chordata > Aves > Passeriformes > Sylviidae > Sylvia > Sylvia atricapilla. Next base: position 27,617,265 of record NC_089145.1, read on the forward strand.
GAAGGCCAAGCACGTGTTCTCATGAACTCTGAGCACCAGTTAGATTCCAGAAAGCCCCTGAATTTGAACTTGCTGATAGAAATTTTTGTGCCAAAACACAGCTGCAAACTTTAGATGATGATGGGGAATAAGGAGAAATGGCAAATTCTTTGCTCACTTCAAGCACAGGTTTCCCATTTAGCACATTTATGGAACAGATTATCTTGACTACCATTACACAGCATGTACAGAACAACCAAGTGATCAGGCCCAGCCAGCATGAGTAAAGGAAAAGCACATCCTGCCTGACCAACAGAATTTCCTTTTATGACCAGGTGGCCTTCCTGGTGGGTGAAGGAAAGACTGTGGATTCACTCTACCTGGACTTCAGCAAAGCCCTCAATACTGTCTCCCATGGCCTTCTCCTGGAGAAGCTGGCAGCCCCTGGGTTGGAGAGGTGCACTCTGCTGGGTTAAAAACTATCAAAATGGCTGGGCTGAGAGAGTGGTGGTGAATGGAATTACATCCTGGCAGCCAGTCACCAGTGGTGACCCCATGGCTCAGTATTTGGGTCAGCCCTATTTAACGTCTATTGATGATTTGGATGAGGGGATTGAGTGCACCATCAGACAATTCACAGATGACATTTAGCTGGGTGGGACTGTTAATCTGCTGGGTGGGAAGACTCTGCAGAGGGATCTGGACAGGCTGGATCAAGGGGCCAAGGCCATTGTATGAGGTTCAGCAAGGTCAGGTGCCAGATCCTGCACTTGGGTCACTATGCCTCATGCAGTGCTACACGCTGGGGGATGAGTGGCTGGAAAGCTGCCTGGCAGGAAAGGACCTGGGGGTGCTGGTCTACAGCAGCTGAACATGATCCAGTGTGTGCCCAGGTGGCCAAGAAGGCCAGTGGCATCCTGGCCTGTGTCAGCAATGGTGTGTCCAGCAGGACCAGAGCAATGATTGTCCCTCTGCACTCAGCACTGGTGAGGTCACACCTCAAATCCTGTGTTCTGTTCTGAGCCCATCTGTACAAAAAAAACACTGAGGGGCTGGAGCAGTTCCAGAGAAGGGCAATGACAATGGTGATGGGTCTAGAAAGTCACCCATATAAGGAGCAGCCGAGGGAGCTGGGGTTGTTCAGCCTGAAGAAAAGGAGGTTCAGAAGAGACCTTATCACTCTACAACTGCCTGAAAGGAAGGTGTAGCCTGGTGGTGGTCAGCCTCTTCTCCGAGGCAGCCAGCAACAGGATGAGAAGAAGTGACCTCAAGCTATATCAGGAGAGGTTCAGATTGGACATCAGGAATAATTTTTTCACTGAAAGAGTGGTTAAGCAATGGAATGGACTGCCCAGGGCAAGAGTGGAGTCACCAGCCCTGGAAGTGTTCAAGAAATGAATGGAGGTGGCACTCAGTGCTGTGATTTAATTGACATGGTGGTGTTTTGTCAAAGGTTGTACTTTATGATCTGGGAAGTATTTTCCTACCTTAATGATTTTATTCCATGATTTTTAGCTCATTTTGCAGGCTTTAAACTAAGGCTAGATTGCTGTTGAGATGCACTTGAGCTGCAAGAGTCCACTTTGCCTTTCATAAACTGGTCAGAAACCTCCTTGCTGTAGCTATTCCACTAACATCTCCTGTATTGTTTTGGAGCGCTCCTTCACCCTGTAACCTGGTATTAACTAGTGAGAGCTGATTTGGAGACCCCTTTTTGTATTGCAAGCATGCAGCTGAACCTCTGGCCAGCTGCAAAGGAGATTTGCAGCATGTCAGACAAATCCATTAAAGGAAAAGGCCACCAGCAATGTAAAGCAGTAGATTAAACAACTAAACAAATAACAGCATACTGCAATGAATGCTAATATTTGTGCTACCTGTATGCTTGGCACTGAGGAGGAATTTACTGCAGATTCACACATGAGAGAGTGCTGCCTGAGTGAAGGCCTTGTGGCCTTTGCTGGAAGGATAGGAAGAGATGCCAGCTGAGAACCTGCCCGGAGTTTGTTTTTGGAAGAGCTGTCTCTATAGCACAAAGAGGACGTGGGAAGGAGAAAGCAGACGCTTCTGCAAGCACATGGTGTGTGACTGCTGCACCTTCCAATTAGACTTGGCAGCAGCCTAGTGCCTGTCTGTCGGCACCTCTGCTGTGCACAGACATTTGTGGCAGAGGAGCTGACGTTAACCCCTGTGCCAGCACACACACATCCTGCAGTCAGCAAAACCTGCTGTCCACGGGTTGTTAGAGATGTGTCCTGTTAACTCTGCTGTACTTTTCCCAGCTCATCCTCAAGAATCCTGTTTGACCAGGACCCCCTACCACACCATCAGCAGGATCCTCCAAAAAGCCAAAGAAAAGAAAGGAGACCTAGCCTTCTTTAAGCAGCTACTTGTGCCAAAACTGAACGCAACACTTTTTAGGAGCAATTATGATCAACTGCATTCAACCTAAACGATGGTGCTAAAATGCACTTTAGAAAAAGCAGTAAAAATTGTTGCATAAGCTCTGGAAGCGGAAGTAGTTGGTAGCAGGCACAGTTGAGATGAGGCAAACAGTAAAGAAGCTGCAGAAGAGACCTTCACATTTGCCCTGACAGAACGTGACAGGAAAATCAGTGAGAGTGAGAAAGCAGGGAAACAAGTATGTTTTATTCCGATTCCCTTTAATGTTTCCAAATCCCCACTAAGAGCGCTTCTGGATCTGCTTATTCTGGTCTCTGCATTCAGGATTTCACTCTTCTCAAAAAATGCTGTAGTGTCTGTTTGAGCTGCCTGCCTGCATTAACCAGGGTGAGCCCCTTCCTGGAGCTTCTCTGGTACCCGGCAGTGCTGCCATCTAGCAGGGCCAGGGGGGACCGAGTGCTCCAGCTGCTGCAGTACTGCTAGGCTTTCCTGGATTTGTAGTTGGAAAAGAAATGCTTCAGGTTGCTAAATGGCACATAAAGGTCTTGGCCTAAGAGTGAATAGCTCTGGAAAATCTGAGCAGTATCTTCTTTGCCACTCTCAAGTATTCAAGGGACATGATAATTTACACCAGGTTTTAGCTGGTGCATTTTCTTCACACTCAACCAAGTTGCTTTTACTACTAAGTGAAAAAAAAAAGATGAATTATTATTCTGTAATACAGACTAACCTCCCTGCTAAACTAAAAAGCATAATTTTTTTTTCAGCCCACAAAAGAAATTACACTGGGCTGAAGGCACAGGAACATAAGAAAGAACCTTAGCAAGAGGGATAACTGTAAGCAATGGGAGCTCATTTTGAGTAATACGCAGAAATCCTTTGTTTAGCCCTGTAGATACGTAGTTGGAAACACAATGTAAATCTTTCATGGAAAAGTACATTGATAAAAGTAACACATAAATTTAGCTATGGCTTCTCTGTAAAGTGATGAGACAACTGGTTTGCTTCATATCTTTAAACACAAATGTGAGGGCAGAGCTGTCAAGGGTCCATGGCAGATGCAGTGCAGAGGACTAGAGGCAAAGGGTTGTTGAGTGCTGTGCAGTTAAGGGGTCAGCCTGGTACTGCAGGAGGATTTAGTCCTAAATATAGCAAGGGCTATCCTGGGAGACAAGAGTGGGTTGCCGGGAGTCTAACGCCATATGAGCAGCTTTAGGTTTTGAGAACAATGATCATGGCTAAGAGGCTGATTCTCTCAATATGGGCCAAATCCTGGTAGCTGGCAAGAAGCCCAAGTGAAAAGGTTTTGCCTAGGAGGAGGGGACCACCTTCTGTAGCATTCAGGAGACTGGCATATCTTTTCCAAACAATACATTGTGTAGGAGTCTCAGCAATGAGGATAAGGTTTTTCCCTCCAGTGCATGCTGTGGTACAGCTATGAGGTGTAACTATTTAACCTTTTGGTCAACACCCTGACATCTGCAGGCTGTCAGCAGCTTCCTCCTTGTTTTCTCCGTGAAAAATCCTGCCAAAAAGCTGAACTGTACCAAGGAGAGTAACATGCAGAACCCCTCATGCAGCAGAAGGAAATTCTATTTCAGTGGGGCATTCTGTGCTCCATAGGAGATGGAGACAGAGCAGGATACAGCCCTACAGAAACAAGCAGAACACAGCTGCTGAGTAAAGGGGACTATGCTGAGACAGGGAACACCAACCCTGCTTGGATGCCGACCTAGAGAACATGTACTGGATGGATAAACAATTTTCCATGCCTCATCAACATTTTGACTGTAAGATATCTGCTGCTATGTCATCTTGGGCTGCCGTTAAGTGATAAAGCTTAAGATTTCAGAGTCCAAATGTATATTGAAATCTTTTAACTGTTTGCCAACAAACCCCATCCTGACAGCCTGCATTCCTACCTGCTGTGGGCTGAGCAGAGGTATGAAATGCGTTGCTGATAGATCTTCCCAGGGATTTTTTCTTAAATTTTTAATTAGGAGTGTGAACACTTAAAAAGTAACAACCCCTTAAAAAAATTAAATACGACAGTGTTTGCGCATGATTTAGCAGAAAAAGACCATAACCCCGCAGTCCATGAGAAGTGGACTCCTGGAGTTCTGGCTTCTTGATTAGATGAAAGGATGCACTTGCAAGCACTTTGGCTCCCTATTTGGGAGAAAAGACACAGTACCAGCAGCTTCCTGACCTTCACATGAAGAGGAAATTCTCTTGCTCTGGATGTGACATGCAGTTGTTTCTTGTTTTCAAGAAGCACAGTGCACACTACTGACACAAGAGTCCCAGAGTCTGAGTGCTGAATTCAATTTTTGAGAAAGCTAGAGACTTTCCCATTTAATCCATCTAAAGGTATTTTTTGGAGGTAGGAAATGTCTGGCACTGAGACACTGTTAATACTCATGCATGTAGTTTTAGACAGCTTGGCAGGATCAGCACCCTGAATAACAGGCAGACTATTGTCCTGTGGGAATATGCTGACTGTTCTTGTTACCCCATTCCCATGATCTTTCATTTGGAGAGATCTGTTGCCTGCTGTCACTGTGTCTGCAAGGAGAGAGGTCACTTGTGACTTTTTCCTGGCCCTTTTTCTGCTTGTGTGTGACAGAAGGACATTAGCTTAGACAATAGTTTGATCCCTGATGCCTTCAGAGACAGAAAGGGAAGACAAAGGCTGGATGGTAGATGTTTTTCATATAACATGACTGCTAAACCACAAATCAGGATGGAAGGCAGAAGATAAGTACTTTCTGATGTGCGGTGCATACGCACATTTTGAAAAAAACTACCAACAAACCAAAACAGGAAAATAATAACACAAAGTATGTGCTTCAAGTCTTTTGTTTCCTGCTTTGCACAGCATCAGGCACACCAGTATAAGCCTCCACAATCACTTCCCTATTTTTGCTTCAGACACTTAACTACTCTTCTGGCTGTATTTGTGGGGCTCTTGATTTTAGATTCTGTTTGGTTGTAGGTTGTTTTGTGAAATCCACAAGGACAGGAGCTTGCACTTTTGTTTCTAAGTGTAACGAATACACAGCAGTGAGACTCGGTGTGTTTTCTACAGTCACCATAACCCAAATAGGAGGAATAGAACCAGAATGCAGTGTAAGGAAGGATTTTCTCCTCCAGTCCCACAGAATCAGAGCCAAAGAAGGGGAAGGGAATAAAGATCAGGTCCTTGCACAGTCCCTAACCTCCACAGGAAAGTGCAGGCTGCCAAAAGCCTCCAGGAGCCCTAGGCACACCATTCATGTATAAATACTGATGCAGTGCAGCATTACTTTCAATTCCCCACAGCACAGGCTCAAGGCCTCTGAGCAGCACTGGTTCAGGTGGACTTGGTCCTCTCTTAGAGGCAGAGCACCTTGTTCTGTCCCATGTCCCCTTGCTGCACTGCCAACCAGAGCTGCTTTGCTGTTACCATGATTCTCCACCTTAGTCATTGTTCTTTATAGGCACACATGGGGTGCTTGGGCAAAACTTTAAGAAAATAGGATTAATGTTTCTTCAAGTTCTTACATGAAAGATGATACAGACACAGAATGGGTAATTATTTTCACATTTTACTACTATGCTGTGATTTTGCACAAATAGAGTGCTGTATGCCCACTGAATAGCCACCAGGCCTTTTACATCTGTGCATGCTTGAGAACACAAAGTCAGGAAAAGTCACCCCTCATTTTCCCTTCTTGGTAAAAAATGACATTTCACTTCCAAGAGATCCTTGCTTAAACTTGGAGTTTGGTTTTGAATTCAATAGGGTCATGTCAAGTTCTGTCAACACCTTGAGCTTCCTGATACAACCAGAATGCAAACTGATGACTGACCACTGATGAATCCTGCAAGGACTCACATCTCTGTCACAGTCCAGAACAAACTGAACTACACCTGGGGCAGCTGAGAGCATGAACTGGGCTCAAATCTCAGGATCAGATTTAAGGAAGAAAGTTTTTACAGTGAAGATAGTGAAACCCTGGCCCAGATTGCCCAGAAAGGGAGTGGATGCCCTGTCTCTGGAAACATTCAAGGTCAAGTTGAACAGGGCTCTGAGAATCCTAATTTAGTTGAAGATGTACCTTGTTCATTTCAGGGGAGCTGGACTAGATGAATTTTAAAGGTGCCTTCTGTCCCAAATTATTCTACGTTTAAAATCCGGGATAGGTACGTTTCTGGTTTGAGCTGCCTGGAATTTAGCATTATGGTCTAAATCTGCCCTGGAATTAGCCAAGGATCTGCAAAGAACAGTTAAAATCCCTAACTGAGCCTGGATTAGAACTGAATTTCCCTGAATCATCTTCATAGAAACAACAGCTGGTTAGTTCAGGTAAAGGAATGTTGATCTAAAACTCTATTTTATTTATTAAAGAATGAAAATAAACAAAGAAAACAGGAAAGGAATTCCAAAGGCTACTGTGTGGCTTACCTTACCTTGGTACTCCTGGCTCTGAAGCCTACCAGTAAATGTAGGCTAAATGTCCCTACAAACACTACTGTGAGGAAACACAATGAATCCTGGTGATATTAGCTCCCAACACCAAGGGACTGAGGAAGGGATTAAAGATTTTCTGAAGGCAGAAAGACATTTCAGGGGAGGCAAGAGATGCTTGATGGGGGTAGGGGGATAATGGTTAAAAAACTAATAATGTATTGTACAGATAAGCCATAACTGTCACACTCACAGCTATGTGTTCCCATGTAAAGATGAATTACTTTGGCTGTCAGTAGCTTCATTAGCAAAAAGAGGCCATTCAGATGGATCCAAACCTATTTACTTTCTAGAATTGGTGGTGCCTGCTTCATATTGCAGGGCCCCACACTGGTTGTTCAGTGATGCTGATAACTCCTGTGGGAGCTTACATCCTGCTAAGTACTTCACTGTTTAATTGAACTGACCTTTCCTGACGATGCCCGTTGTATTAAAAGCTGCTTTGCTCCCCAGCAAAAATGGTTTGATAATCATAATATTTTACTCAGAGGACAGTTGTTTAAGAGCAGAAAATAATCAGCTAAATTGGTAGGCTCCCCTCTGGAGGAGCTCAGCACTAAAATGACAGAAGGTGCTGCAGACCAAGATAGCTGGCAGAGCTGATGATGAGGACAGAGCTAGGGGCAGCGCTGGGCTGTTCAAGGACAGGGACACCAACAAACTGGACAGCTGTGGAGGGGAGGGGAGTGCAGGCTGAGCCAGCACAGCACACTCTGCTCAGAGCTGGGATGTACTGCCACAGCATGAGGCGGGCACGGGGCTGGCGATGGCTCCTGTGGGAGCCACAGCAAGAGGGGCAGGGCTCTGCAAGCCCAGCAGTGCAGGACAGTGGAGTGCAGCAGCATGGAGGGACACACAACACAGCAAAGATATTAACCTGATAGGGGAAAATGGTGAAACACTTGGAATCTATCCCAGAGAGAGGCTTGTCTGAAATAATAAATGCTACAAATTCAGGTTTGGATTAAGAGTGCTGTGAGGTACAATATTTGGAGCTGAGGTTTTCTTAAAGAGAGGAACCTTTTGCTTTGAGACCATGACTAGCCTGGGGACAGAGGTTTAAAGTGAGAGGCATGTTTGCCAAGAGCCCCTTTTCTCCCTGTTTTTATCTAGGCTAGTTGCCTTACCAGATGGTTGAGCAGCATCTGGGAGAGCTCTCTGGGGCTGGGAGCCAAGGTTGTGCAAAGAAGCACACCAGTGTAGACTGTTAAGCACCTGATAACAAATGATGCTTTGCTTTCAACTTCCTGTTATAAAGCATTTGCTGGCCTGGATATGCTCTGCCACACCTCGCCCTTTACAGCAATGTGTCCATTTCCAGTGCTTATTATACAGAATTGGCATTTTGTGGATCTCTCAAATCATGACTAGAGTGCCACATCACCTTCTCCTATTCTTCTACTGCAGGAGTATCGAAGTAATTTTCTCAGATTGGCCAACACTTTCCCTTCCTCTTAGTGTCTCGGACCTGCGGGCACTCAAAGAATGTGCTCTTAAGTAAACTAAATTTTTTCTCATTCTTTACTTACAAGGACATTTCAGTTGTTTTCCTCTTTGGGCTAAAGCTACACAGGACAGGACAACACTCATATTTTCCATTCCCACAGAGGGTGTTTTGATTAGTTGTATCTGCTTGAGTCCCTAGGAATGTGGGATGTGTGGGAGCTCCCATGGACTCCTGGTGCCAGGGTGCTGAGATAAGGCAGCTGCTGCAGATTGATGGACAAGAGCCTCTGAGGTGGCAGGGCTGACCTGGGAGAAACACCATGGCAGTACCTGGGAGACTTAGAGCACCCTGGGGTGATCTACATTGGCTCCCACAAAGTAGATGTGCAAACAAAAATGTCCCTTCACCAGGATGAGCCAGTAAAAACTCCACCACGGCACTACACCCTTCAGCAATGTCCTGTTTCTTCCTGCTTTTGTCAGAATGCTTTCTCAGCTATACAGTCGAGTAGTCAAAAACAGCTTGCTTGGCCTTTGGAGAGCTACCAGAAGCCTGCTGTACAAGAAGGTAACTGGGTTCACCCTCCACATTGTGCTATCTTCTCTTGGCATTTATTCAATCTCCAAAATAACCATAGCTGGCCCTGAAGGTCTGCCTTTGCCTCATATTTCTGTGTCCATGAACCACAACAGATGCATTGAGGACATCTGTCAGTGTAAAAATCCACTGAAATAAAATTAACCCAAGGAGCTAAAACTGCAGTCTAACTGCCAGGGCTCCAGCTTGATTTTATCAACTCTCATTTGAGTGGCAATTACATTGTGAACTGATCAGTTCAAGGCTAAATCCTCCATGTCTTCCTCTAATTAAATACTCATTGCCTAAACATTCATCTTATTCTTAGTACTTCTACTTATCAATTTAATCAATTCCCCCATTATTCACCTATCTACTTTAGCCTGCATTTTGCCATCATCATTTTTTTTAGGTGATGCAAGAAGTTCTTTTTCACTACAACTTCCAAGCAAAGAATATATCTTAGCCAAAATGTCTTAATATTCCTGGATTTCTCAGCTTTAAAAAGGGCATTTAAGTTCCCTGATATTCACAGGGGACTGCCTTGAAACTTTGTGTACATTCCTTCTATGCTGGCCCCAAGGAGCAAGATTGCATTCAGGAAAATAGAGTATTTGGTGCTGGTCTGAAAAATTCATTGACTAACCTTGTATAAGTGGTCCACAACATCTCCCCTGAGATGAAAATATTTTGTTACTGGAGTATTTTGAAGAATTGCCTTTGAATGCAAATTAAAAAAAAAAAAATCCCATACCTCAGGAATTCTTTTCAATGCTGTTGGTTTTACTATATCTTGTGATAAAAAAGATTATGAGGAGGATATCTTTTAATTTTGTCCTTAGTAATATTTGCCAAATGATCCCTTCTTCCTTTTTCTTTTTTAAAAATTAGAAAATTATATTTTCACTTTCCAGAAGGTTATGCAGCTTTACCCTTGTTGTAGCAGTTTTTCTCAAACTATCTGTTTTCCTCAAGGCATTTTCCATGTACAGTTTATCTAAAATTTCCCTGATAAATCTGGAGCCTTAGGAGGGAAGGATTAAGCTCACTACATTGCCTGCTGTCCTATCATTATTCTAAGGTATTGTCTGGTGGACAAATTTCTAGCTGTGTTGGAAGGAGCTGCTGCATTTGGGGTTTGGCAGGGGGATATAATTAGTTATAAATAAATAAAACATAGAAAAAGTGTATTAGCCAGGGTTTTGATATGACATTGGCCATTCTGTAAATATGCCAGACTTTGGTGACAGGTAGCACAGACAGACAAGCTGAACTATATAGCACTCTTTCATCTGTGCTTTCTCTGAGACATGGCTCTAGCTTGCAGCTCCTTGCAGACTTGGAGATTTTGGAACATTTGTTCCCAGAGGAGCCTGAGCCTGTTACAACAGATACATTCAATGAAAATATCATTTACCCAGCTTGAATAGATATCCTCAAAGTCACTTCAAACTGTGCATCTCCTTTTTCTTACAAGGGAGCACTGACAATGTGATAGTGGAATACCATATTAAAACTGAGAGTTCCATTAGCAGTAGTTCCATAAAACCAAAAACTAACCTGTGCATCTTCATATGTGTATCTTCCTGGGTCTTTGACATTTTGGCTTGTTTTCTCATAGCTGTGGGAATCCAGGTTGATAGCACTTTGGGCCCCAGGAGCTAGAAATTCTTGCCAGATTTCTTCCACTCTGGTGGTCACATCCTGTAAAGGCTGCTTCTTGAGATCTTGGACAGCCAACCAAAATCTGTACTAGTCAAAATTAAAAGGGCAAAAAAGAGAAAGAAAGATAGAAATCTAGGTAAGATTTTGTGAATAAGCCTAGGCAGAGTCCTAAAACAGACATAGAACCTAATCCTGCACCTATCAGAAATCACAGAAGACTCTCCATGTAAGCATGATTTCAAGGGGAAGGGGTGATGTACTTTACACCAGCCCCTTATATATTTTGGCTAAGATCGGAATACTGACTTTAAGAAGTGATACATTCTTATTCAAACTTCCCCTGCAGAAGTGTCAGATTAGGTATGCAAACAGAAAACCTCCAGAGCTATGCAGCTGGAGGAGAGCAGCAGGCTCTGCCTCCCACAGCCCCGCTGCAATGTGCTGGGTATTCCTGCTGCAGGATCGGTCATCCACAGGGGATGTAAAATGAAGTACAAATTTAACATTCATATCATTTCCAGTGTGAAGTTGTAGCAATGCCACTTAGAGTTTCTTTTTTTACCTGTAAACTGACCAGCATTCAGATGGATGCCATGAGAAAAGATAACTCTTGTCATGCCATACTCGAATTTTACAGGGATATTTTCTTGACTAGGTTATGCTTACAGATTAAAGTTCATAAACACTGAGAAGATAATCTCTTTGATGACTAAAGACATAATCCATATCTTGATCTGTGAAAACAAAGACCACAGAGTATTTTTGCAAGAGTGACATGCATGTCTTTCATCTTTTACCCTAGGAAAAAGAAAAGACATTTTCTTGATGGTGCTAGTTTTATTCATTGCTGAAAGACATATGCTCTTTCAGGTGATTAATTCAGAAAATGCACAGTGCCCTTTTGTATTGGTAAACTCTATCTTCCAGCAAGAAGGTACCCCTGAGGGTTATCTGCCCTGAGTACCTGGGCCCTGCAACCTGGTTGAGCAAGCACAGAAGTGCTCTGCAGGGAGTGCTGTGGGCTACAGGGAAAACAGGTACAGAAGGCACCTTTGTAACCACCTGCAATGACCAGCTCTTTCCTACCCCCTGGGAAAGGTGCCCATTGTTCAGGGTGACAAGGAGGGGATGGTTTGCCTTGGCTGTTCTTGCCCTGCACTGCTCTTACGCACTCCCTCTGCTGGGCACACTGTGAGGAGGGGACAGGGATTGTCTGGGTCACTGCTTGTTCAGGACGTCCACAAGAGCTGCACAGCTTGGAAAATCCTGTGTCTCCTTTATAAACCGGTTAACTTTAACTGAAGTCCTGATTTCTCATGCCAAATGGTTCAGTGGTGTCAATGTGCTGCCACTAAGGCAAATATTCCTCCATAGTGGAAGGAGGAAGATAGAGTCTGTCCCAAACAAAAATCCTGATGGCAGTGAGGGTAGGTGGAGGAGACAGCAGCCTGGTGAGTCCTGTGCTGTTCCTGACCCTTGCTTCTTTAATGGCTGCAGGCAATACTTTAACACCCTGGAATCAGTGGTGTTATTGCAAGCAAATGAGGCTGCTAGCCCATTTAGGCTGTATTCTACCTGCAATAGAGGCAAACAGTCAATTTGGGAAAAAAAATTACATCCACACTACATGCAAGGCCAGGCTAAATCCTCCTTGCTGTCTGCTGCTTCTTCCCGACCATCAGGGGGCCTCACGCTGCAACCCTGACTCACCCAAGCCACTTGACTATATTCCTTCATATGGTTTTCTCATTTCCTTGGTAGGCTCAGTAAAACAGTCTGGGGTACACTCAAACACGACATCAGTTCCTGTAGAGTCACATACTTGTGGTTTTAACACAGTGATGCTTGATTTTATAAACTAAAATGGAGTATCTGGGGTTGGTGGAGGAGCGTGCATGATTGGTCCTTTTCCATCTTTGAGAGTTTAGGTACACCTGATATCATGCTTTGTCATTTGAACAGTGACACCCCAACTTATCATATGCATGCAGAGAGTAAAGGGTGGCACTCACAGCACAATAATCTGATGCCATATGTGGATTCCATTATTTGAAAATACTTTATCATTCAATTTCAAATGTAATAGGAACATATGAATGCAGAAGAGCATAAGGAGAAAAGATGGTAATCATTCCAGAGTAGCTGGGACACTTCAGACAAACACTTGGCTAGAAAGAACCTTTTCTTCTGGCTTATCTTCTGCCCCTGGAGCCGGATAGGCAGGCTGGGAAAGCACACTCATGAGCGAACCGGGAACGCTGTGAAGTGACAGCTTGCCAGAACAAGAGCACCATCCATTTTAATAACCATTTGGCTCAATCTGAAAACCAACCAACCAGACCAACCTGACAGTAACAAGAACAAGCTCTTTTTACTGCAAGCAATTGTGAATTCATGCCCAAGGCTGGATGTCCTCTTCAAGGCAAAGGGGAGTTTTGTCTTGGTAAAAATTTCAAAGCTATTCAATATAGCTGGCATCTAAAAATCAAGAAACATCAAACAGGGGTACCCAACCTCACAACTTCAACTGCAAGGCAAATTCTCTGCCACAAGGAATCATCCTGAAGCTAATGCATAAGCAGGGCTTGCTATGGGACTGATAATATTTATAAGAGAGAAGCAGGTATTTCTGCTTAGGAAAGGAGCTGACATGCAATGACTGCGCTGGAATTTCGGCTCCATTATAATGTGCAAATGCACTCCCTGAATCACTCCTGCAATTTCTGAAGAGCAAGCCCAGCCCCAAGTTCAGAAGGAGTCAGGTGAAGATCCTGCATTGCCTCCTCTCCTTCTGTAGGAGATGGATGTCCAGCGGACAGCTCTTCCACAGGGCAGGGGAGAAGGGAGATGTCCTTGTGTGTCCTCTCCACAGGTGCCCTTTAAGCACAGCAGGACTGGCACAGGGACTGTCTGCACAGAGGGAACAGCAGCATTGATCACGGCTTCTTTGTTCTTTATAAAACAGCATGTAAAACCAGAGAAGGCTGATAATATGGTGTCCTAAAGTGTTGTCAGTGGCATAAACCATTCTAACCTCATCCAGCTTTGTAATTAAACTGCTGTCACTTGCAGAAGATATCCCACAATGGCATTTATCTTCCACAACTCCCCCAAGGCACACAGAGCTCCTGGACCTCACTGTGTGTGCTCTGCCTCCATACAGGGCACTGCAGAGCTGCTTGTTCACTATTGCTGCTCAGAGGTCCCCCAGTGAAAAGGCTCCTGGGGAAAGACATGGTGAGTAGTGGGGCAGTGGTTGCTTCTGAGGTACACTGTAAAATAAAAATTAATTTAAAATCCCGATTGGGAGGCAAAATATGGACGACTCCGGAAACTGAGAAACAACTGTCAAGATAAGGGCAGTGTCGTATCCCCATCTTGGGGGTGGACACAATACCCCTAGCTTGGCAGTGTGTTCATCAAGTGACAATCTGAGGTCAGAATCCAAGCACACTTCTCTCCTTGCCTCAGTAGTTCCATGCCAGTATCCCGTGCCCCTCCGGTCTCACACCTCTAGCCATCCACAAATCTTCCCTTTACCAAGAAATAACTTCGAACATCTCACCCAGGAAATAAATGAAAGCAATAGGTAAAAATAAAAATGCAGTTCACACAAGGGCAATATTCACATCTTTGTGTTTTTAATAGTCAGATCCTTGGCATGGTCAAGACCAACAAAAATCTGTCCTCGGTGAGTAAGCTGGGCTCAGGCAGATGCCGCAAAGCCGCGCGCTGGGGCACTGGGGACCTGCCAAGGCGACCGCAGCGCCGCTGGGGACAGGGCAAGCGTCCCGCCGGCCTCGCCCTCACCGCCCTTCCAGCCCTCCCCTCCCACGCGGTGCCCGCCGGCGTCCGCGGTGCAAGTCCCACCTTCTGCTGCAAGTCTTTTCGGTGCTGCGGGGCAGAAAACCCCGGGGCAGCGCCCGCCGGCCGTGAGCAGCGCCCGCGGTGCGGAGCCGCCCTGCCCGGGCCCGCTGAGGGGCCGGCACCGCGCCCGGCTCCGCCAGGGGCCCGCACGGCGCGGGGCGGGGGCGCCGCCTGCCGGCACCGCCCGGTACTGCCCGCTACTGCCCGGTACTGCCCGCTACTGCCCGCTACTGCCCGGTACTGCCCGCTCCCGGTACTGCCCGGTACTGCCCGCTCCCGGCACTGCCCGCTCCCGGCACTGCCCGCTCCCGGTACTGCCCGGTACTGCCCGGTACTGCCCGGTACTGCCCGGCACTGCCCGCTCCCGGTACTGCCCGCTACTGCCCGCTCCCGGTACTGCCCGGTACTGCCCGCTCCCGGCACTGCCCGGCACCTCCCGGCACTGCCCGCTCCCGGTACTTCCCGGCACTGCCCGCTCCCGGCACTGCCCGCTCCCGGTACTGCCCCGCTCCCGGCACTGCCCCGCTCCCGGCACTGCCCGCTCCCGGTACTGCCCCGCTCCCGGCACTGCCCGCTCCCGGTACTGCCCCGCTCCCGGCACTGCCCGCTCCCGGCACTGTCTCGCACTCCGCGGAGCGCTCCGGCGTTGCCGGCGCCTCGGAACTGCTCGAGAAATGCTCTTTAGGGAACGGGGGGCTTTGGGGCGGCTCGGTCTTTTACTATGTGTACGAGCTCTCCTCACTGCCTGAACTTCTTAAATGAAGACTGGGGAAAGAAAAACTGGCAACAAGTTTCAATCATTAGTCATGTAGGATATAAACGCTTTCTGCAGGCAAAACTCCTTTCCGGCGATCTCCATGTTCAACATATGCTCACAGTCAATAAGGCCCAGGGCACCTGCATCCATGCACTGCCAGCTCCACAGTGCATTCCCACAAAGTGTCATGTGTTTCCCACTGAGGTCTATGAACAGGTGTGCAGCCTCCTTTCCCTTCAGGTGAAATTCCCATGTCCCATATTCCCACTTTGCTGTTTCTCTTTCCAGCTGACACTCTTTGAACTTGGGGGAAAAAAAAAATCAATCCACCACCTGGCTAAATGACCATCTCAGCAATCTCAAGATGTCTCGGAAGGTTCATAAAAAATGTAAAATTACACTCTGACGTCCTTTCTTTTCTTATCCTTTCTTATTTGTTTTGTTTTAAATTTGGCATTTTGTCTGCTATATTTTGGGTACTTCAAAAATCACCTGAGTCAAAACAAATTGTAGACGAAAGACAATGACAGAAAGGAGAAAGAAAACAGAGCAAGGAACAGAGTTAAAATAAAAACAGAGAAAGAGAAATACACCCAACTGACTGGTTTTCCTGCTTTCACATAAATAACGGATAGCCAGTTAATAAGTAAGTTACAGGGCTCAGCCTAGCCCAGGAGACTGGTGGACATGATCCTGCAAGTTTATTAGAACACAGAAACACAGCTGGAAGGTGATCTGGGAGGTCATTGAGTCTAGTCTGCTGCTATCTCTGGCAATGCCTCACCCAAGACCCCCACTGGGACCAATTTTTCTCAGCTAGGAAGAGACAGAAATACCCCACCACGATCAGCCCTGTGACTTGGGACTCACACCACAAGGTGTAAGAACAGAATTTGGTCCCCTTGCTGTATTACTGAATTACATTCATTTCAGGGCATTCTCAAGCCCACACTTCACAAAATCTTTTCTAGCGCTATCATGAATTTCTAGGTCTGCCAGCAGTCAATTACTCAGATCTGCCTAAAGTTCAACACAGTAGCCTACAGGGCTCCCGCCAGTGTTAATTCTAGGATTAATCTCAGGATACTCCCAAAATCCTAGTGATACCCCCAAAAGGTAACACACCCCTGCTGCAACAATTCCAAGATCTCTGGGTAGTTACTGGGAAGAGAGTCCTGAAAAGATTAACTGTGAATGTTACTTTCCAGCAAGGTGGTAAGTGCTGTGCTCTCAGAAAGTTTCTTACACTTTCCCAGGGTGGGATGTGTCTCACTTAACTGTAGTTGTCTGCCATGCAGACACTGTCATCTGAATGAGTCTCTCCAGGTTTCTGATAACAGACAAGGGCATTTTACAGTGTAATTTAGGTGCCTTTAGTTTTGTTTCCACTTAAGCAGAAACAAATCCTTCTCAGGTGATTCACTGACTCCTCTTCAGCTTCTCTTCCCTCTCTCTGTAGGGCGACTGGATAAGAAGAAAGCATGTGCTTCCGAGCTGTCAGCTTAGGTGAGGCAGATCCCAATTTTGCTGTTGAGTGTAACTTAGATTTTGCTTGCATGTGTAAGCATCCAGCAGTTGCTTTCCTTTATGCTACATACACCTAGCAACAATTAAGGAGCTTTCTCTGCCTCACCTGAACCCTTCTCTGTAGCATCACTGCTAACAATCCACTCTATTCCAGTTTTCTTCATTAATATTTCTGTCTTTGCATCCTGTTATTTAAAGCTTTAAGTAGGCTGGCTAAGGTATCCAACCAATATGAGATCATATTACCACATAAGCCAATATCATCGTAATGACACCATAAGAATGACAGCAAAGTCCCCATACTAAGAATGAGGACAATGTCTTCCACAAAGGATGCAGGATTTAACCTGCCTATGTCAGCCCACTGACTTACCACCTCCCTTCACTACATCTCAAAATCAAAGAGAATGTGCGTCAGCAGGAGGAACAGCTCCAACTGACCAAGGAAGGTACAAGTTTGCCGTCTCATGATCAAACTTCCTTCATTTGTTTGATAGGATGAACGTGGGAGACAGACACTAGTCATAAAACCTGCTGGGTTTCATTAGCACAACCCCAGATTAATTTCAGAACACTCATTTGAAGAGTATTTTAACACAGTATATTAATTTTGCACTTAATCACTACAATTTAATTGCAAAATGAGTACCACTGTACATAACTGCAGTAAGCATATGCAAGTTCAGTACCTGTTTAGCAATGGAATTTGAAGCTCATTTATGTAATTAGTAACACTCCCTTGTTTTCTTACATGTTATCTTTCAGGTTTTCAAAATAATAAAGTGCATTGTGTTTTCACTGTTTTGCTGCTGGCATGCTTTCTGTACTTCTCCTTGGACAGGGAAAGCTGATAAATAGGATGGTAAGTTCCAATGCCATTAAAAATCAATTTCTGTGGAATTCCTCTTTCAGACTTTGCAGGCTAGCAGACTGCACTACAGTGACAATTGCTCTCACGCTTTAGTAGTATTTGATTTTCTAAGTGAAAAAGAATGAAAAAACCACAACATAAAAAAGGCTGTGGAATCAAGTTCTTATCTGGTACAAAAAGAGAGCATCAAGCCTGCTCACTACCAGCAAAGGCCAAAGCCAGACTGACTGTGTGATCACTGACAGAAGATTTCCTCAGCCCAAGAGCAGGCACAGTTCTGCAGTGAAACTGCAAGCTTCACAGGCCTTCCCTGCAAATGCTCATCAGACTTCTGGAACATGACTGACCCAAAAAACCCTCAAAAGAACCTGTCCCTTTACCCATCCATGTGCTAAGACACAACCACAGCACTGCAAAAAAGCCTCAGCAGTGTTATTCAGACTGTAAAAAAAGTGGGATTTACTGGATCTCAGCCTGATGTAGAATTATGTGGGTATCTACATAATTTTTCATAATAAAAGTTTTGACTTCTTCACAACTTGGTACTCAGAATCTCACAGAGAGTCCTGTTAAGGTGAGACAAGCTGTTGGATATTCAGCACATGCCAAAATTAAAACTAGTTGCTGCAATCCTGACTTTGTGACTGCCAATACTGCAACAGTTCTTAGCCACGTGATGACCATACTCTTTTCCTCACACAAGCCCTGCCACAAAGACACATGTAAATCCTACATATTGTTAGGGAGCTCAGGAGCAATGTGCTGCATCTCATGCAGGCTCATCATCATACAAGTCTGCAAACCCTTGCATGAAGAAGAAACCTGACAACACTGGCTCTGCTAAACACTGTTTCTGAGATTACTTATGTAGGTCTAGTAAAGGCATCTGTAGCACTGCTATGGGAAAGATCCTGCCTTTCTCATCTTTATTCAAATAGGTGTTTTTAGCACTTCAATACACACCAAACATTGCATTTCACCTATGCAAGAGAGTAGGATCAGTCCCATTCATTTAGTAAAGTCAGAAAAGGTTTCACCTGAGGTTTTCTGAGCTGAATTCTGATTCCAGGAAACGAAGGAACTGGTCTCGTCCTACTGGATCCTTCAGCACCTCATCCATGGAGAAACCCCATCTTTTCACACGCTGCTGACTAGGTTCTTTGCTGTTTGGAGAGAGAAGGGAAAAAACAGATGGAATGTGCATCTCTGCCTGCTGTCCGAGCAGCTGCTGCTGTTTCTGCTAAGTGAAGGGAGGAACATTATTAGATGAGATGTTGTTTTTTTCTCAAGATTTTTCAGAAATACAAGTTAGTGAATAACATAAAAAAACCCTATAAAGACCAGGGCAACTGGAGGACTTTAAATCATTACATCATTTGAATCATTAAGGGACATTATTTGGGTGCTACATTCATGATGAAACAAGAGAAAATGTGAATGATACGATTTTCAGAGCAATTTCTGGTAGGTTTCATTTGAAGAACAGCATACCATGCCTAAATGATTATTCATTATGCATTTATTGCATATCTCCTCAAATGTACCCTAGGATTCCTTATGCATCAAGGCAGAAATTTCCCAGCAATGTTCCCTGGGTCACTGGTGAGCTCCAGAACATTTCCTTGTGTCCCACACAGTGCTGCCTGGTCACTTGGCTTCAAATTTTCAGATCCACATTTGCATTAGAAAAGCACTTCCACTAAAAAGCAGCGCAGACAAAGTATCTAAACTGATTACTGGTTTGTGGTATTTTATTTTTTTAGCGCCTCTGATTTTTGCATGCCTAAGTCTCAGAAGACTAAAAAGCAACTTCCTCCTACTCTCTATGATCAGACTTTTATTTTTTGTCTCAGCTGGGATGCTGAGATGCAGAGGCACCCAAAATCACTAGCAATCTTTCTCCTTAATTATTTCTTAACAGAGCCCAACTTACACGAGCTGTTGTTTGAATTGCCAGACATGTTGCAGAGATGGCTATGGGGAGAGGTGGTGCCTGGGAATCACAACGAGGATCCTATGCGACAGCCTGCATCAGAGCGTAATCTGGGCTCACAAAGTGTTTGAAAGCTTCTGGTGTGATGGCGTCATACCATGAGACAACCACTGAAACACAGCTCAGCTGCTCACATTTGTGACAGCAGAGCCATTGTTAACAGTACATATCCATTAAACTATGTGTCTCGTCATGTCCACAGCGATTCCTAATCATGGAGCCTTAGGGGACAGTGGCGATCTGTGCTGAAGACAAATAAGCCAAAGGGGTAAATAAAATGCCTGCTTTCATTTTCTCTTGGTGTAAAGGCTGAGCAAAATTGATAGGCATGTCTTCACTCGAGGTGCAGCACACTCAGGATGGCTCCTTCTGCACTCCCTCAGGAGCCAGCAGTGCTGCAGACAAGGGTGCAGATCCAGCCTACTTCTTATGTGAACCAGCCTGGACATCAGGACATGAAAGCCATGCTTGTGCAGAGCCATGCACCGTCTAAGCTCAGGGAATTTCCCGGTGAATCCAGAGGTCTGTACCTGCTCTTCTTGCAGCTACACAATGTTCTAGCACACACACACAAAAAGGCCGAAGTGCTGTTTAAAATGGAATGTTTTCTGTGGCATTTCCTGAGTCCTGATTGCCATGGAGGATGAACTGTAGTGGCACAGGGCTGCCCGTACTCAGCAACCAGCCTTGCCACTAGCAGAGAGAGGCTCTTTGTTCTCCTGTGCAAGGGCTATGCTCTCCTAACTGAGGAAATAGCTTTGCAGGCAACACAAGGAGATCTTGGGGATCATTTAATTATTCATGCAAGTTGCAACTAGATGTAGATGCAGTTAGGGTTTTTTTACAATAGAGAATAAAATGGATATACAGAGCTGTTTGCTCTTCCCCCCCGCCACACTACAGCTTTCTCTTTTTCATCCACAGGAAAATCACCTTCCTTAACTCTGAAATCATAGCAGAAGCCAAGCATTTATTTTAAATTCCTATAAGGCTGTGACATCAGGTTAATTGTATTCTTCAGGGACACAGACATCTTTTCTGGGATTTGCAGCTATGTCAACAGATGCAGAAATAATGGATGCCTGGATTACTTTGTGGGTGAGGGTTTCTGCAGAGCAGTGTTTTGCAAGGGCTATGTCTGGTACTAGCCCTACTAGGGAGGATGGAGATAAAGAGAGAAACTAGCTAAAAAGGAAACAACAAATACTACAATTACGTGAAGAGGGGCAGAGGTTAGGAAAATAATGAATTTCTGTGACTACCAGAGAAGCAGGTGAAAACAACTTTCACATCCCAAACTATTTGGGTTTTAAATGGGGCAAAATCTTGTCCTTTTCCTGGAACACTGATTCCCTATGAATCAGTTTTCTTAGGCCAATAGCATTTTTAAATTATTATTCAAGAACACACAGGATTAGATTTGGCATTCTCTTATCAAAGACTTGCTACAGTGAACTCCAAGTTCAGATCTGGTGCCAAATGGCAGCAAATAAACACTGGATAAGCTGCTAAGCCCTTGCAGTTGTTGGCCACAGGATGTGACTGAGTAGTGAAGGTAACATGGGGCATGGTAATCCCATTCAAATGTGCTGTGGCAGGCAGGACAATTCTAGCCCCTTTACGAGGATTGCGGATAGCACGTGAAGGAAAGAAGACACAGACACAGGCCAGACTTCCTGACACAGACACAGACACAGTGCCAGCATTATATGGGCAAAACATGATCTCTGTTGCAGTGTTCTGCTTGGGTTTGTGGTTTGTTTGTTTGTTTGTCTGTCTGGGGTTTTTCCCTGTTTTCATCTATTTGACACCATAACAGAGACAAACCAACTTGTTCACCAGTAGGTGAGACCCGAACTCACTCTATCCATTTATTATAATTCTGACCTGCCAAGTCTCACATACCACACGTGAGCTACATTCTTCTGGCTTCTGTGCCAAACTCTGCACAGGAGGAATGGCCACTACTCTGTAACTCATCCCCTTTTTCCAGCAGCATTTTTCATGGGATTCCATGACAGAAGCAGGGCTGGAGCATTGCAGCTGAGGAAGAGCAGCCTCCCAAGGGTCAAATGAACAAGTTTGTCTTAGCAGTACTCTATGGCTTTAGGCTCCTAGACCTGAGTCTGTGCATATGCCTGACAGGTATGGGAACATCCATTACCTGACTTACAGACTCCCATACATCAAGCCATATAGAAGTGGAAGGGCTGAATAATTCACAGACACCAGTGATAAACTTTAGCTATGCTCTTGAATCTTGTAGTACAGACATACAACTTCCTTTCCAAACAGGGCAGTGTGAAAGGCATACAAACAAAACGGCAAGACATCTCTCACATTAGTTAAAACTACCAATTATTTTTTACCTCATTTCAATGTCCCACAGTGCTGCATCATCACTTATCCAGGGATTGGAAGGCTCAGCAGGAGTTATAAAGGGGTCATATTCCACATACTGCTCTGTGTAGGCGATTAAACTGGCAGGTTAAAAAAAAAGGAAAAAAACCAGAATAAAGTAAGGGTTTGAATGCTCAGTCCCATGTCACAGAGGTGCAGCTTTTCTATTTATCCTGCTGGGTTTTTTGGGTTTTTTTTTTTTTTTTGGTTTTGTTTTTGTGTGTGCTTCTTTTTATTTATAGGGATTAGTCAGTTTCTCAGCAACCACAGGAGACCCTTTTCCCAGGGATGATGCATGAAAGGATTTCTCTGCAAACACCCACCAGCTCACTGCAGTATTTTCCTCAAGAGCAGCATTTTGCTCAAGCTGGTCTCTGTTGAGACGCCCCCAAAAAACCTGATGAGGCAACAACTGGATTGCAAAGTGTGTTCATTTGCTGCATGTTACTACTGCCTCTCATCCTTTTCATTTCTGCCAACTTTTGCACACACATAAATTTAAGCACTGTGAGAAACTCACCTAAACAGGGTCATGGGCTGCAGCTAAGAATATGCTTAAATCTTAGAAGGGTCATAGTCCTAAGCATCAAAGCTTTGCCTATAGATAATTTTTTAGTTATGTTGATATAGTATTTATACTAATGGCACTATTGTAAAATACTTCAACAATAATAATTAACTTAGACTCTAGTAAATTATATGTATGTTGGAAAAACACCTGGCCTTGACAGTGGCTTGCTTCATGGTGAGTCAGTTATGGCATATAGCCTCTAATCCTCACTAGGATGAGATTCAAAGAGCTTTCTCAAAAAGGACTGTGTCTGCTTGCATAAATGATTCAGGAATTCCACTGGGGTTGGGGCTAGGGGCGCATTTTTACAAAAGAAAGACAGCAAATATGAAATAAATCAAAACAGATTTCTTCTAGTCTATACTGGAAATACTCTAAGGCACTTTATTTTTTTGCCTACATCTGCCAAGTAATTAACTAAATTAATTATACTGAACAACCAATGTACCTGCACTGTGATTGTCCATGCTAAACTTTACCTCTGGCCCTCCACATCTCAAAAAGGCAGGCGAATGAAAAGAACCTGTGAAACAAAGGGTCATAAAAGGCACAAAGTTTCCCTGACCTGTTCTATAGTAATTATTTCTTTTTTGTTTGTCCTAGCTCTTATCATAAAGCATTAAAATCATACACTTTTGTAACCACAGCAGGTTCCCATTGCCCCTTAGGGCACTCAGGGCTGTCTCATCTCATTTCATTAATTACATTTCATGACTGCTGTGGGTCAAGGGTTGGAGGAGGGAGCAGCGTCCAATTTCATAGAGCAGCAGCAGTCCCTTAGACATCAGTGAAAGAGAGGGTTGGTTAAAAAAGAAAACAAAGCCAAAAAGGATCAATCAGGAGATATCTGCTGTGAAACCTGAATTGCTCCTAATAAAATAGTAAGAAGGCATCAGAGGTGCTAGTACAAGTACTAGCAAAAAGCAAAGGGGAATTTCTAATCACATTTTGCTGATTCAGTATAATGGCAGCAGCAGAATCATTGCCTCATTGTCTAACGGAGCCTACAGGCAGGGGACTCCTAAGGAAAAGCATTTTTGTCAAAATGCAAACCTGGCCTTTTGGGTGATAAACTGAATACCCAATAGAAGGGGTGGTGGGAACAGTTGACTGAAGGGTGCAGAGCTTGCCTTGAGAACCCAACTGCCTCAATCAAGGGGGCCTGCTGAGCCTTCACAGGAACTTTGATGAGAAGCTGAAAGGATAGCACAGATTTTCATCTAGGGAATGAGATTGCTTCTGGTAGGAAGATGCTAGTTTTTCCCCAGCCATTTCAGTGATGCCGTGTCTAATGAAATTGTGCTAACACTGCACAGGGCAGTCAGGGAAAACAATAGGGAGAATATATTGATAGTTTTGCTCAACAGTTTTCAAAGCTCAATGGCTAAAACTGACAGTGTGCAGGCCCCAAGTGGGGAGAAAGGATGTGGAAGAAAGTTTCCAAGGTGAGTGGAGCAGCTGAGGGATACCTGCTGCCACAGTTGGTACAGATCTACTCCTGGAAGCAGAACAGGAAGGAAGGGGAAAAAATCTTTGGCGGTGAACATTTATCTCACAGAAGCTGGAGATATCTTTTGGAGAGCCTTCCTCTTCTGACAGACAAAGGCTATCCCAAGAATAGTGTGAATTAATGTAAAATAAATGCAACTGATCTAATACTATTGAAACAATTTATAGCTTATTCCTATAACTTGTTTGCCCTAGTGCTTCCTGACTTATTTGCTCCCTGTTCCTTCCCTCATCTTCTCTCAAAGTGCCTTTGTGCTAAATTGAAAAATTGGCAGATGGTGCCACTGTCAGGCTTGACAGCTGAAGGGAGTGTGCCAGGAAGTCATCTCCTGTACCCTGATCTGCCACACTGTCACCTAATCTTATTGTCACCTAAACTGTCCCAAGAGCAGGGTCCAGACTGGAAATTGACTTGATAATAGCAGCATCTCCTTACACAGCAATTTTGTTCCGTGTGCTTATAATCGGTGTTTTAATGAGGCTTTCAAGGCTGCACGGGTCTTTTTCAGGCAATTGTGCAAGTCAGATCATCCATGTTTATTCTGCCTCACCAATCCCCACCCCAGCAAAGCCACCAGACCCATCAGCTCCTCTACTTCCCTCCTACTTGCTCTGCAATGCTCCTCATCCAGGCTGCACTTCCCAGCACTCTCCACACCAAGTCCTGGGACTTTCAATCAATATTACCAATATTCAAATCAATATTCAAAGTCATCACATGACCAAACATCTCCTCATAAGATATAAAGATCACAACAAATGATTTTCATTCTTTATAATTATTGATAATTATTTAGAAATATAAGGTTCTTCACCCAGAGGGTGTTTGGGCGCCGGAGCGGCTTCCCCAGGGAAGCAGTCATGGCACTAATCCTGCCAGAGTTCAAGAAGCGTTTGGTCAATTCTCTCAGGCATATGGTGTGATCCTTGGGGCTCTCCTGTGCAGGGCCAGGGACTTGACGATCCTGGTGGGTCCCCTCCAACCCAGCTTATTCAGTGATTCTGTTCTCATTTGACTGTTCTCATTTTATTTGCTTTTCTCCTGGTTATTATTTTGCAAAGGTTTTGATAGCAATATTTTCTTCTCCAACTTGAGAACAATTAAAAAAGAAAAAAAAGAAGGCCCTTTCAAACCAGGAGAAATATTACTGTCTCAGGATATTAAGGTCATTGTAAATAAAATCAGTACAATGACATTTTTTTTGTTAAAGTACAAGTATATGTTCTTAATTAAAAAGATCCAAAAGCCCAAAACATAAATATAAATGTACTCATTTCAATCATACAATGTATTGCATGCAGGATTTCAGGGATCCTCTGAATACTTTCTCTTTAATTGGATACATTTTCATTTTAATTGCTAAACTTCATGACCTAATAGGAAGTTACATTGGGCCTCTCACCATTTAATTTACCTAGTTTAGTATGTGCATGCTAACTACAGGTGCAGGCACTGCAACACACATTCCATGGGGTAATCCCGTTTTACTTTGCTTAAATAAAAATTCCTCTATTATTTCCCTAGAAGGAACCAGGTCTTATCCTATCCTCCATGTTCAACACAGTTTTGCTTTAATAGTGATGTCACTGAAGAGCATGGCTATCTCTACCTTCATCTCAGTGACTACCCCACAAATGTGCCTAACTTACAAGTACCTAAGTAAGTGACCTGTCATACTAAATTAAATTTTAGCTTGTTCTTCACCTGTTCATATTTTTCGACCAAAACTAAATATTTAGCAAGTCAAATTGTGCCCTGATTTTCTTCTTAGAAATTCATTCCTTAAAACACTGCCTTGAGTAGTCCAGGTACAAGCCCAGCACTTCCCTAAGGGTTTCACATACATGTGGGTGAGAGCAGGAACTGGTCCGACAACCCCAGTATGAACAGGGATGTGAACACCATGTGCAACAAATGCAAACACAGCTCCTTCCCCACAGCTGTGCCAGAATAACAACAGATGAGCACTGAGAGTTCAGCCAAAAATGGAAAAAAAAAAGGTATTTTCAAATCGAGACAAGAATGACTTTTCTAAAAATAAACCCTAGGGTAGTGAAGGGGTGGAAAACAAGTCCCACAAGGGTTTTTTCTTTAGTGAATGCCTCTTTTCTTTTGCAGTATTACAGGTCCTCATTTTCCACCTATTTTTTGCTCAGTGAATACAGAAGTGTCAGCAGCCAGACAGCAGACAGGCAGCACAGCTGGTCAAGGAGGGATGCACAGAAAGGGGGTCAAGCCTTTGCAGTTCACTGCCTGCTCTGTTTCTAGAAATGCCAAACTGGAGATGAGAAAAGAATGGGAAAACATCAAAATGGGGACACTCACCTTTCTGCTACTTTGGACATCTTTAAGCAATGTCTCTCTATCTGCATGTTCAGAAAAGTTATCTGAGGAGAGAGATGACAAGGACATTAACAGTCTATGAATTTTGCAGCATGCATTGACAATACCCCAGCACACTATTGATTTCTCTTTCCAAACAGCTTGAAAGTAACTCAGAAGGAAATGGGACCCTTCCCTAGGTATCAGAAGCTTATTAACTGCTTCCAATAGGAGGCTACATTGCCGAAGGTAAAGCCCTAGGGGAAACTTCAGAAGACATAATTGAAAGTAGAAAAGACATGTTTGGGGCCAAGTTTCCTAGAGTACTCAGGGTACAATATGATCTCCTTTTTACAAACGCACTCTGCTCTCCCATTTCTCTTATTGACTGGCATCACAAGACCAGTAACATTTTACAGCACACTTTCATTCTGCTATGAACCAGTTCTCCAGCCTGTGATAAAAAAAGCTCAAGAAATGTAGCATCCAGGTTTAGTTCAGAATACCACCCAAAAACTGGTTGCCTAAGAAACTTGTTTAAAGCTGCCTTTAGCAAAATGCTGATCCAGTGATTCCTGTTTGTCTTTCAGTGAGGGCTGCTTGTTGCTGCAAAATAATTTTGAGGGAGAGCTCTTTGTGCCAGGGCAAGGATGTGTGAGTTGGCTGGTCATTCCTTGGCATGATTGTCCAAATAACTTCTTCCTAGTTTCCTAAAAGCTCTGACTGTACAGTGTAACAGTCACGCACTGTTAGAATGATGCCTTTCCTCACCACTCATCCCTAGCCTGTGCTCAGCTACACTGGCCTTTGTCACTGCCGACTTTTCAGACATTCTCAGTGAACTGGAATTATTGTCTTATTGTCTGGCCCACAGACAGTAACAGTAGATTCAAAGGTCAGTGTTAATCATAATACGTATCATCGTACAACTGCACTGCTCAGTGAATACTTACTAGTACTTTACATAAGTGAGGATCAAGGACAGATGAAACATACAATGGGTTTTGCTGATATCTCCTTAACTTTTTATGCTTTTTCCTTGGCAACAGTTCCCAGAAGGGTTGCTACACAGCCACCTACTTACCTGCTTCCGGAAATCCTCTTTAGTTGTTTTGCGCACTGGCTGGGAGGGCAGGTGTACAGGGCTTTGGGGCTGAGACTCCTCTGTTACCCCATACACTGACTGTGAGGAACCAAGGAACAAACAAAGGATTACAGCATTTTTCACAGTGAGGAACAGTGCAGTATGCAAAGCAGCAAGGTAACAAGCCAGCAATTTCCTACTGTTTATACCCACACAGGTCAATAATCATTCAGCCCAGAGCAAAATTTACAGATCAGACCGTGCTTGCTGATGCCTGCACTTGGAAGGCCTGTAGGCATGCTAAGAGAAGGGTTTGTTTTAAATGTTAAAAAGCAGCTGATAATTTTTAGGAGCTCTGAAGGCTGTGTGCATAAACATTTGCAGGATAAACACTGGGAGCTGTCACTGGGGTGAATCAAGTGGTAAAAGAAAATACTAGAACCTAATTCTGTGCTGCTGTCTTTCACTTGATTTAATTTCTTGATGCAAAACTACATACTAAAGAAAGTGCTTAACCAGGTCAAGTCAATAGGTCAAGTTAATGTGAGCTTCTCTAAACAGAAACCTGCAGACTGACTTGTAGCTATTCATTTTCAGGACAGACACCTGCACTGAAAATAATATAATTTTCCCCTTCATTTAGTGCCTTTGCTTTTCAGTAAAACTTCTAATGCATATGTGAATAGCTCTGCTGCAGTTCAACTACTTATGGAAGCTCAGGAGTCTGGTGTTCCATCCAAAAACATAACAAGTGATGAGACAAGAAGAAACAGCCTGAAGCTGTGCCAAGAGAGGTTTAGACTGGATATTAGGAAAAAATTTCTTCTCTGAAATGGTTATCAAGCACTGGAACAAGGCTGTCCAGGGAAGTTGTTTAGTCACCATCCTTGAAATTATTTAAAAGATAGGAATGTGGTTTAGTGAAGGACTTCATTAGGCTGAGGTTTTGAGTCACTGATCTTAATGGCTTTCTTCAATCAAATTGATTCTATGAGTGCATATACATAGAAGAGCTCAAACTTGCTGGAAATCAAAGACACCCAAGTTGCTAACAATCCAGCATTTGAAATGATTAATGCAGATAAACATCTCATTATCTGTGCCCAGATAATTTCTTAAAAAGGGACCTAGGTATTTTTGCCAATTCCTTTTAATTTTGTGGGAATGCAGAGCCATCAGACACTAGCGACACAGAGCTCCCTAATGCCCTTCTCAGCTGTACCCATCACCCAGCCAGTACAACTTTGTTGGTAAAATGGAAACAATAAATTCATCAAGGAGAACAAAACAGACTCATACTATCAAACTACTTGTGTTTGTTCCTCTTGGGTAAGTCTCATACACAGTAGGTGTCAAGTGCGATTTACATTAAAAGAAAACCAAGAACAGTGAACTAAACCAACCCCAAACAGGCAAAAACCAAAACCAGGAACTCAAGCTGACCTTTTTCACTTTTTGTGGGTTTTTCATACGGCGACACTTTCTAATGTCCATTTCTGTGGTGTTCACACAGCCTGGCTGAAAAGAGATGGTAATTGTGTTACTCCTCTGTTAAGAATCTTCATCCTACCTTACCTTTATAAAATATACTATTAAATCTTGTCCAAAACTCTTTCTTGAGATTTGTGTCCCATAAATTACTATTGCTAAACAAGAGACTGCATATACCCAAGGACGCCATGTCAGCATTCAATCCACTTACTCCTAAGTTTGGCACCGAAAGGAAATAGTCAACAGGGGGGAGCTTTTGCTAGGGAGTCTGAGACAAACTGAATAAGCTGCTTTTCTTTCATAAGCCCAGTAAATAATTTTCCAAAGATCATATTTTTCACATATTTTCAAATCAACAGTTCAATAGGACACAAGCCCAGAACGTCTCAAATAATCTTGTAGACACTTAATGCATTTTAAACTGCAAGGAAAATCCACATGGTAACTGTAAAGGCAATGTTTTGTGCATAAAACGTTTACTACTAATAAAACTTTTCCTGTCAAATCCTGGAAAGTCTCATCATTCAAAAATAATTTTACCACAGGCCTGTGCACATCCCAGAATGCTCTTTCCTGGCTGTCCAAAATCTTTCTTTCCGTTTTATCCTTTTTCCTGTCGATTCTGAAAACAAAAGCGTAAGTGAGCATGAGTCAATGTACAAGTCATATTTTCTTCTTTGATACAGTTCCTAGTGGTGGTTTTTAACGCCAAGACAAAAAAAATCAGAAATCAACTTTTTTTTGTATAGTGATGTCACACTCACACTTGCAAGGGCACACACCAAGAACAAAATAACACTGATGTTTATTCCAACATGGGTCAAAAGAGATTTTCCTAATAATGTGGAAAAATTTAACAGCTGTTTTTCATCTGGTGAGGAAAACTTTTTCTGGAACCTTATTCCCACACTCTGATTTGATAGGCTGGGAAAGTTTGTAGTTTTGTCTGTGTCAGGAGACCCACCAGGACCTCTTTGCTCCAGGGGAAGCTCCTGGCTGGCGCTGAACTGAAGTCTCCATCAGGAGACCCCACTGCGCCCCAATGCCCCAGCAGCACCACTGGCATGAATACAGATTGCAAAGGAGCATCTATTCCAGACATTCCCAGCAGCAACAGCATGGGCAGCATTTGGGGTCACTCCTCCTTAGAGCTTTCAACCCGGCTCACCCTGTGTGCCCCCATGCTGGCGGAGCAAGGGGTCACAGCACAGGTGACCAAAGCTGAGCTATGGTCTACAAACCAGCACCCACCCCAGAGAGACATGATTGGGCTGGCACAACAGGAACTCAGTAATTCCAGCCCTGATGCAGCCAGTGAACCAACTCACTCAAAGCACCTAGCCCAAAGGCCACTGGAAGTTGTTCAAAGCAATTCTTGGCAGCAGTGAGCAAGTGACATCCAGCACCTCACCCATCTTTACACGAGTACAAAGTCAGCACCAGGATCTACTTGCACAAGGACTAGAGGAGGCACATGGAAGGAGGAACAGTCTCCACGCCTCCACTTCCAGAGCAGGACTGAATAAAGCTGTGTCCTTGTGCTGGGTTCCCACATTGCTGCCACCAGAAAAATCAAAATAGTGAGGAAAAAAGCCCATGCCAGCTGTGATTTCTGACCACCAAGTTCTCTCCCATCTGTTTTTGGTTTTGAGGGGCAGTGATCCTTGGCTAAGTCTGTGCTAGAAATGTACCAAGAGGATAGGAATCAGAGAACTAAAACAGAAGTTTTAACACCCCTCCCCAGAAAAAGACCAAATTCCCCACAGTTTGGCATCACTAACTGATTTCCCCCTTGCAAGGCTGAGATGAGAAAATGAGAAACAAGCTCTGGCACAAACTCTGTCCCCACACAAAGCCAGAGCAGCTGCTGTACTGTGCTGAGGATACCCAGCCCAAAACTGCTTTTCTGAGTGAGTCCTTCACACCTGGCCAAAGGGGAAGGTGAAGCCTATTCCAATCTTACACTACACAGCATAAACAAATCGGAGGAACTTATCGGAGGCTTCATGAATTCTCTTCACTGACACTTGGTGCTCAACCCAGATTGTCAGCTCCTATCTCCAAACTTACTAATAACTCAGTATTTCACATTTTAAACTATGAAGACCCAAAGTAGCCAGATGCTCTATGGCTGCAGTTTTTAAAGCAATGTGGGTGTAGCAACGGGAATCCAGTGTGCAAAAGCCAATGTGGAAAACAAAGCAAAACTTGGTAAGCAGGAGGAATGTTTTCAGGTATTTTTTAATTCCCCCACCCCTCCCTTTTCTAGTTAACATAGATTTTTAGTACTGTGAAGTACCATGTGAATTCCACCTCTGCCTTTCTGGAAACCTGAAGACTGAACCACCACATGAACTGTGAATCAAGAAGCTAGAAAGTAGCCAGCAAAAAAAGTTGATAGTGGCCAGTTCACGCTTATGCTTCAAAGAAAACAGAATGGAGAAAAGATTAATAACTAACAATGATCACAATGAGTCTGATATTTACATTTCTTTGTTAGATGATAATTATATGTTTTAGACAGAATGCAGACTTTTGTTTTGACTTACACTTTTTTTTTCATCTTGGCAATAGCCTTTAAGTAACTGAAAGTACAATTGCTATCCTGAGTTCTAATTTTCTCTTCCAAACAAAACACTGCTATTCTGGTTGGAAAAAATCCCTTAATTACCTTCCAATTTAAAAGATAATTACCATATATTTAAATGGTTCATAATTACAATGCTATTAAGCAGAGAATTCATCAAAATTCCAAAGGGTTAATCAAAGATAGAGACATATACCTCAAGCCACACCTTTGAGAAATTATATTCCTTAACTTATAGCATCTAATGCTGAAAGTGCAAATTTCCTTCCTATGGAACCATTTCAGTACTGGTGTTCTCACGTGTCATCTTCACCAACCTTTCCATTTTATAAGTGACAATGACATGCACAAAATGGACACTCAGAGTTTTAGGTATTAGTTTGTAGACAATAGTACACAAACCCTGGACCATATCCATTTACCAGCAGTAATGAAAACACACTCAAAACATTAAGAGCCTTCATACTGCTTTCACGAGGGATGGTGAGAAGAAATATCTGTTGTAAATACCACCCTTACAATCACATGGAAGTGACAGCATTTTTAGACACAGAAATACTCTGCAAGCATAGAGTAACACAGACAGATGAGAAAATTCTGTTCTTTCCATTTATACAAAACAAAAATACTACACAAATGGAGAAGCACAACGGGCTTGTGAGTTACCCAAGGTCCCATGATGAATTTAAGATTAGGAGCTCTGGACCAGCATTTCCATGTACAGATAATTAAATCCATCTTTGAATTTCTGGCACAAACCTTCAGAATTGGCTCTCTACTGTCTCTAGTCTGCCAGTGATTAAAATTCACCATCACCTTCTGAGCTTAGTCACAGTAAAGATTTTTACAGTAAAGTTTTATCTCCTCAGAATCCCCTTCCCTTCACAGCTCTAAACACTGGTGCAGTTCAGTGCTCCAGGATTACTCACTTCACTTGGGCCTCTGCTTGCATGAAGATGAATTCCCACTTTCTTGCAAATGCTCTCTGAAGTCTTGCTAGGTTTTCCTGTCAAAAGATGAAAATAGTAAGAACAACTTATTTCTGTAATTACAATAATTGCTCGAGAGCACATTTAGCATGGTGGATATTTATTTTATTCCTTTTTTATTTTTAACTGAGAAACTAAAGGCTAAATGGAAGTCAGTGTTGGTTTCAGGTGAACTATACTGCAGGCAAAGCAAGGCTCTAACACATCTTTTTGGGCTGCAACCCAAAGGGGCCTGCCAGGGATAAGTAATGGAGTGTGATGAAGACAGCTTGAGCTCTAGTATGAAAAAAATTATGGACTTGTTCCCAAAAGATAACACTGAGAAGCTTTGTGAAGCTGATGACTTTCATTTCTGATAGCAGATGGCTGCCAGCTGCACGTTTCCCTCTCATCCTCACTTTCCTTTCCTCTCTGCACTGTTCTCTTCTCTTCAGGCTTTTGTGAAGGTGCAAAGCCTGAGCATCCCCTGCTTTGCTCAGTCCTGGTCACCGCTGAGAGCATTATGCAGCTGCACAGTACTGAAGGCTGGGGATTGCCAGGATAATTCACAAAAGGAAATAGCTTGTTTGTCTGAACAATGCACACAGTTACTGCAAATAATGGCTCCAGATGCAGTTTTGCTCTACATCTGAAGTAAAAGCTCTGGTCCAGACCCATTACAGAGAGTGTAGGGATCCGAACATTTGGATGTGGATGTGGCTTCATCAGAGCTCGAGGTTAAACTCAGAACATGGCTGGAATTTCAGGCTTAAATGGCACCCTGAAGTTACATGTCCATACCCTCCCCAAGAAAGGAGGCCTGCGAGACAATTAACAGGACACTCCTCTCTGTTACAGCTGGTTTAACTGTTTCAAGTTTACATTGAAAACAAACACTTGTAGTTCTACTCTTGTTCTCCTTATATGTATCACCATTATTTCAATAAATTTTTTTCAGTCACACGCATTTCAATGTAAGAAGAAATCTTCCTATTATTTACTTTAAACTCTTGTATAACTCACAGCATAAAGCTTGGCCCTGGTACCACCAAGTCCATGTAACAGTTTCAGTCTGTACACATGGAGGAAAACAGTTAAACAAATGATTTACAGTTGTACTGAACCATGATGATTTCCTTAACTGTGGCTACAAAGAAGAACAAGTTGTAATTATCTGTAACACAAATTTTTGTGGGTATTTTTTTCATTATTTTTATTTTGTTTTAAATTATGTTCACATGTGCCCTCTGGAGTAAATATGCTGAAGCCAATGAAACATCACCAACTGAAGCTATATTTGAATTGTGCTTATGTTTGACCAATTATAAAAAGCCTGAATGCCACTATACAAGCTTAACCATATCATCAAGACCCCTGCTCTAATCAGTATAAATGTGGGCTAGGAGACTGTCTCTAAATGCTGCAAGCAGAACCTAAATATGAAATGTCCCCTGAGATGCTTTGTAGAGAGTCTCTCTTGAAGCTCCAGGTCACTGCTGATATCTAAGGAGAAACATTCTCATGCTGCATCTCCAAAAATGTGAGAAGGGCTGCTTCTCACTCCTGCAAACCTCTTTCTCTCACTTTGCAGAGCTTACATCCCTTGCTGGATCTGCTGCAGCTCTCAGAATGCTTAGGAAGAGTTGGTGCCATTCTTATCTGAATGTCTCTAATTAAGAGAACAAAGTTTGAATGCAGAAGTAACCTCTAATTGTGCAATGCAATATTCACAAGAAAAATGAGAGACTGCCAAAATCTAATTATTTACCATCACTGGAGCATTGCTACTCTCAGTAGGCAGCAATGTGCAAAAGTACTTAGCCATAGCCTCGCTGCATGTGTGTGGGAGTATGTGCGCTGCTGAACAGCCTTTTGTTGCTCTATGATAGATCTTTGGAGTACTCACAGTTAATTGGTTGGATGTGAGCAATTTTAATGGTTTTAATAATGGAATCAACAATATGCAGAAGAGAAAACGCAGCAAAAGGACATGTAAGTGCATGCAGGTGGTTATACTCCTTCCTTTGTGCCTGTTAGAGATTAGAACTCTTGGGAAGTCGGAATGCATTTCCAGGGTGGACTAGATAAGTGGCAATTTTTGCATGCTCTGCACTGAAAGAACCAAATGGCATGAACATATCTCTCCATGTGCACAAATATTCCAAAATGTAGAAGGTAAGGAAGAAGGAAAAACTTCAATCTTGGAAAAAATAAAAAAAATCCCACTCTAAAATATATGCAACATAAATATTTTCATTGTAACAAACATGACCACGTAAGTCCACCAGAACCAACTTTGTAAACTTTGTAAATAAACCCTCCAATGAAAAACTCCACGTGTAAAATTCTGCTATTTAACTATTGAGCAAGTAAACAGAATAAAGTCAATACAACAGAAAATTTAGCTGCTCAGAGCTACACAACACCAGCACTACACTGCTGGTATTCAAAGAAATACACAGCCCTGCCCCTCCTGCCTCCATCTTCCCACTCCTCTCCACCCTGCAGTCTGACACCAAAGTTTGGGATATTTTTATTGATAGTAACTCCATATCAGAAAACACACTCTAATTAAAGTTCAGTGATATTTTTCATATGGCATATTGAAAATGTTCCAGTCTAATATCTGAGAACTTTTGTAACTAGATGTCTCATCAACAATTTAATTGCCCAGTGGCGCACCTGAAAATCCATCATTTTCAGGGGAAATCTGCTATATAAACCCGGATTTCCTAACTGAAAACAGGACACCAAGCTAAGCTTTTGTGAAATTTGCTCCAGTCATGAAGGGCTCATCATAGAGCAGATGCTTTAATGTTGGACACAGTAAAGCCAGGGACATTCATCAGTCATGTTCCTGATGTTGTCTTCATATCAACCTTCACACAGTTCTGACAACTAAGAAAACAGAAAAGGCTGACCCCAAAGCACAAAATGGCAGCATTCAGTTGGCAAGCAAAGCTATCACTGCACCCCCCCAGCTTTAAACTCTAGCAGCAGTGTACCTACGGCTTCATAATCCGCCAGCTCCAGCCTAGCTTTGTTCTGCATGGTCCGTTTGCAAAGATAGATGGCTAAAGAGAGAAACAGAATGGAAAACAATTACAGACAGAATATTAGTACTAGATCTCAAAAAAAAAAAAAAAAAAAAAAAAAAAAAAAAAGTAGTCCATAGATGGTTTGTTTTAATCGGAAAGCAACGCAAGTCAAGGAATGAGAGGGCTGGAAACTCAGCTGATACTGTTTACAACTAATCTCAGAGACCCTAAACATCTGGGGCATCTCATTTAAAAGTGCTGAGAGCAGATGCCAGGACCTAACAAGATGTCCAAGAGAGGCACAATTGCTTCTGGGTCTGCTAAAAGATATAGCATTAGCAACCTGTATCCCCGAGCAGTTTTGGAATATGCATGCCAAAGTGACCACCCCTGCATTTCTTTTCTGCTAAAAAAAATAAAAATAAACCAGGATATTGAAGTGAAAACAGAAATACAGGCCAGATATCAAAGGCATAATCTGAGCATTTTTTAATATGCTCCATCCTTTTATTCTTACATATTTTAAATGGTTAAGAGAAGCCTTGACACATTTTGCTCTAGGCAGACGTTACTAAAACTGATGTGGTTTGGTATCATGAGGGTCAAGATGAGCCCAGTGCACACCACCAAACCAGTCCCAGGCTGCCTTCTGGGAAAGCCCCACCTGGATCTGCTAAGCTCATCCCATTTCCATTAGAGGCTGAAACACAAGATCCACAGCACACTCTGAGTACACAGTCAGGTCTGAACTTAATAGAGGCCCAGTGCTACTCATGTAAATTCTATTCTATGCTGTTTCTGTAACTTTAACATTTATTTCATGAGCCAGTATTATGCATTGTAACCAAAGCTGACTAGTTCATTTATATTTACATATCTCAAGGGCAGTTTCCTCCATAAGGCCCCTACAACACCAAATGAAGTGACTCAGTTGTCTCACAGTGTTTTTTCATGCAAGGCAGTGACCTGCCATTAGCAAGTTAGTTCCTCTCCTGTAAGTGGACACATGCAAATAAAAAAAGTCTGAATTGCTGCTGGGATTTCAGTTTTATTTAGGTCTACTGCTAGTTTGGGATTAAGTCCTGGGAAGACTCCATCTGTACAGGCCTCTGATATGCAGTCTGATTATAAGCATATGTTAGAGGTATCTGGGACAGATGAAAATCTGTCACTACAGGGCTCAGAGCTAATGCAGCTGAAGCTTGTCCAGCTGTGGGTCAGTTCACAGAGGGCTTTATTTTGGGGTGTACTGCTCCACTCAGTGCTATTGCAGCACAGTAATCTGCCTGATAAAACCAATTATTTATCTGATACTGCAGGAAAAAACCAGAACCTCTCTCTTCACATTATTTTTCTGGTATTTACAGAATATATATTAGGCACAATTCACACAGTGATATAGGGTGACTGTAAAATCTGGGCATTTTTCTTTTGCAAATACAAAACAGCATTGTGTTTTCTCCTATGGAGTTCCCTCACTGGGATAAACATGTAAGTCTGTGCTAGCTCCTCTGCACATGAGCTATCACATGACACACACCATTGCAGGCTACTTCTCCACCCCAGAAAATGACTTCCAGAATCCATAATGATGAGTAATTATTGCATGGGCAGGAAAAACACTCAAACTGATTATTCAGGGAGGAGCTCTAAACTAATCTTAAAAGACTACCAGAAGCTCCTGTTTTATGACTGCACACATGGATACGCTTCCTCTTCCAAAGCCACACCAGGATGCAGCAATTAATTTTATCATTTAACTGTGAAAGAAGTGCAGTTCTGGAAGAGACAGCAATATTGCATGCAGACAGCTAAAGATAACAACACTGACATATTTTCTTTTTGTATTATCCCTGTCTGCAGGCATTCACATGTTTAAAACACCATGTTGCGCTTTATTAGCTCATAAACCATGCTCATTCTCTTTCATCATATCATCTGGTAATCTTAAAAATATGGGAAAATAAGTCTGATGTCATGTATCAGAGGACTTTTAACTATGGGTTGCTGTTAGTTATGTACTGGTTTACTGATCAGTCAGATAAGTGCCCAGATGAAGTAAATTTTATTGATCTACATAACAGATTCAGCAACAGATCAGAGAGTAGTTTCCCACAAAAGCAATATTGGTATTATTTAAGGTTCCCAAGAACCAGTATTCTGCTTCCCACAAATCCTGCTGAAATGAACAGAGCTATGGGAGAATGGAGGTAATGGAAGGCAAAATCCTGGCTCCACAGAGCTCAATGGCAACAGCTCCAGGGGCTTGAGGTATCCCAGGGTTTCAATTTGTGCATTTGAGATGGGCACATATCTGCCTCTGATGCTGCTGTCTGACAAGGAACTCTGCATATGAAGGGTGTAGATGGCCAGCTGTAATATTTTAAGGACAACTGTTTGCATCACAAACTAACTTTCTATAATGAAACAATTATACTCTCACCATAATCTGTGTTTTCTGGTTCCCAGCAGTTTGAAGGCCAAAAGTATGGTGCCTAAGAAAAAACATCCACATTTTTGTAATTTAAGAAATGAAAACAGATTCAGATGCAGAAAAACATCACAAGTAGAAAAAGAAGTATCACATAATATACCACCCAGATTCTGCCCTCAGGGGAAAAACACTGCTACAGATTTCAGTAAAAGTGAGGATGCTGCCTTTAATATTCCTCACTGCAGCTAAATAGAGATACTGTAATGCAAGCATCTCTTGAGGAGGTTGTCCAGTGACCTGATGAAATTTCAGACACTGTTGCCAGCTCATCTGAATGTGGATCCCTTATCCACTATCCCCAGAACCTCCTTTTCCCCCAGGAATTCACAGGCAACCTGAATATTTTTGTTTTTTAAGTGCATGAGAAACCTTGTGGTCTTATCTATATGTTACATACCCCCTGCTTTTCTGGAGCAGTTACCAATGTGGTTGGCAGACTACAAGACAATTTCCTTTTTAGTTGTAACAGATGGCAGAGGTCAAAGCTCAGCTGTTTAGAGTCATTCTGAAAGCAGAAGTCCTGCTAAACTTAGTGCTTTTGTTTTCTATCCAGGTCTGCATATTGAAGTTGCTACAATTAATTATAAGCTATAACTATGTGTGACTGTATTTCAGTTTTAACATGAATGAAAAATAACATAGCAGTGATCACACAAAGTGAAGCTTTACTGATTACACATTGCTTTACTGATGTAATGCTACAGATGGGCATAGGACATTAACACACAGACTATTCCTTCCACTGAAGTACAGAGAGAACACATGGAGGATTCAAACAATACAGGGTTCAGTGCTCCTCAGTGATATCTATCTTATGAATTTCAGAAGATGAAGAGCTGCTGTTAAAGGAGGGACTAATGTTGAGTTAAAGAGTAGCAAGAAGAGAGTAATGGAAAGGAAGCATGATTCTATCAGGTTATTTTTGCAAAAAACAGCTAAGGAGGTGTGTTGGAGAAACAAAAACAAGCAAAGAATAGGCAAAAATTGTAAGAAAATATGAGGGAAAGAAAAGTTGATATGCAGTCAGTTTGATGATGAGGTTTACATAGGCTTAAAACAATAAAAATAAATTAAGTTATATTGAAATGTAGCTCCTGAAAACTGCACAGGACAAGTTCTTAGAGTGCCATTCTTTTAAAACAGAAAAAATGAGCTAAATGGGCAACCAGTACTACCCCTGCTTCTGTTGTGTCCTACACGATGGGAGGATCAGGATTTCAGAAAAGAAAGGGAATTGTAATGAAAAATCTGAGTCTGAATGATGCCTCGCAACCAGAAGGAAGGGCGAGATAAGAGGACATCTGTGATCTCCTGGGTTTCTTTTCTCACCATGGCATTGGCCACATGTGATAACACAATATCACATTAGCAGTGAGCATGAGCAGCTGCAACATCAGATGCAAAGAGCAGAACTGGATTTTCAAATAAAAGCTAAAAGAAGAGTAAAAAAATGTAAAGGAGGAACAGGAGGGTGAACAGAAGAGAGGTGACAGGAAAGATAAGAGAGCTGGCTGGGATCATGTAACTGAAAAACACAAATTCAGCCA
The DNA here is from genome assembly GCF_009819655.1 of Sylvia atricapilla. NCBI lineage: Eukaryota > Metazoa > Chordata > Aves > Passeriformes > Sylviidae > Sylvia > Sylvia atricapilla. The sequence goes on from NC_089145.1 coordinate 27,656,872, forward strand.
GCAGGATGAGGCAGTAGGACTCCAAGTTTGGACTTACTGCTTCTTCTAAAGTTATACAATCAGTTCACAGAAGGAGCTGTTGCAGGACAAGCACTCAGTTATCTAGCAAGTTGACAGTGGCAGATTTTGGACAGGGCATGGAACTCAAGCACAGGATGCTTTAAAAATTCAGCACATCTGGAGGCACAGGAACACTGAGGGATAGAGATGTCCCAGTTTAGGCAATTACCAAAGTTACACATTCTTTGTAGAAGAGCCAAAGCCTTAAGCCTGCCCTCTCCCACACCGATCTGTAAGCAAGAGACAGTAAAAATTCGAATTTTCTGCTGTGCTAAAGCTTAAATGTCGAGTTTCTAAGTGTGCCATGGTCCATTTTGCACAGGAGAATGGCTACTTAATTCTGTATCAGAGTTTGGACCTCAAAGCCACTTTCTTTCTCATGGTTTAGTTCAAATCTGAGTAAAGTAGCTGTGAATTAGGGTATCAAAAATAGTCACAAGAGACAGTCATTCATTTATGTAAAAAACTGTAAGTCACAGGGTAGATGAGAGTGATTGGGGATTCTAAAGCAAAATTTTTTAAAGGGACTTCATAATTTCCTAGGGCCTCTATGAGGATAACCTCAGTCCCTGGCTTCACAGACCTATATACTTTATACCTGCTTAGGTATAAAGAGTGGGTGATTTCAGCACGATTACTGCAGGGACAGAAGAAGGGCCCACAAAGGAGTCAGGGTGCTCACCAACCTGAAAACGATAGAACGTGCCGTCATCTTTCAGGGTAAGGACATGGTCTGAGATGGGGAAGACATAACCCTGCGCAGCAATAAGACTTCCCAAGTGTATTGCTTCCCCTGTGAAAGAGAAAAAACAGCAGGGATGTGTCAACAAGACATGCACCGCACATTTCTCTGCTTTCAATTGCAGCTTTGGTGATGAGTCATGTGAAATCTGGTGCCCACATGCGTCTCTGTACCCACACCACATCCCTACTACTTCCAACCAAACCCTGCAAAGCTGGAGCGCAGAACACAGATGAAGCACTGCTCAAATGTTTAACCCGTTAGTTTTTTGTTTGCAAAATGCACACAGCAGTTCAGCTCTAGAGCATGAAATTCATTTCAAAGTACACTATCCACCACAGGTGACAGCTGACAAGGAACCTGTTCCATTCAGTGAACCTCACTAGCTTCTACCAAATCCAACAAGCACCTGCAACACCAGCTCATTAGCAGGATATTTATTCATAAAGACACATCCTCACACTGCCCTTTGTTAAAGAAAATGTTGCAAAGGGGAGTTACACATCCTAGTGCTGCCCAGGCAACCTTCCTCAATGCAGAGGAACATCTGCACAGATTTTGAAGCAATGCCAGCTGTCAAAAGCTGCATCATCTTTCCCAGAGCTGAAAAATCATCTGCTCGTGCATGTCCAGATAGATAATAAAGCTGTTGTCAGCAGCTGAAATTCAGATTTGGGACCTGACAGGACTCATGAGGAGGGATGTGTGTATACAGATGCCCTGCTGGGTGATTCAACACTGCCTCTATCTGTGTTTTTACATGGTAACAGTAAGGCAGATTAAAAATTGGTAGATGAGATTCTGGATTTTTTTTTCCTTTTCTGGAAAGGAGAAGAAATTTCTGGGCCTGCAGATCTTTTCTTTCCGTTTTCTTAGTAGGTCTTCACCTGCCTAAATGATTTTGGTTTCCCTGAAGAGTGAACTATTGGGACTGTGCCCATGCACTGATCACTCTTTATTGTTGATTATCCATTTATCTATCTGCTGATTTATCTATTTTGTCTTTTTGATCAATTAAAAACCATTACCAGATTCTATGAGCCTGGCCAAGAATGACACAGACATTATGTCCTGTCAGCTGTGGCTACCTTTCTTCACACCATGAAAACCTGACACTGCATTTGCCTACCTAGCCACACACATCCACCAACTTCTTTTAAAGGCTAGGAACAAAACCTAAAATCAATCAGTCCTCTGTAGGTAGCAACAGTTTCACAGACAGACTAAAATTCCTGCAATGGTATTTCAGTGCATTGCAGTATAAGGCATTAGACTTAATTGAGATGTTGACTCTTAAATCTTTTCCTCCTCCTTCCCTCCAATGCTTAAATCAACCATGTTCTTTTACTGGTATTTTAGACTGCAGCAATATAGTATTTACTGTCTAATGGCACACACAATACAGACAGAGCACCTGTTTCTCCCCAGCTGTGGTCATCTTACCTGCCTCCTCAATGCTGAGATTCTTCATAAGCCATTGCACAATATCAGAACCTTAACAAACAAATGAACAAAAATTTAAGAAAGTATTAGACACCGAGACCACAGGGTTTGAGTGCCCTAGAAAGAGATAACATTGAGATAGATACAATAGAACTGACATGAACTTTATCCCATTTTGCTTTTTATTTCCACTGAGGTTTTAGGACGTTTTTCCTTCTTGTGCCACACTGCAGCTACGTGGTTATCGACAGGTACTAAGTCCCATGAAGCTTTCTGTGCAATAGGAGACTTGATATACCTGAAGTCAGATATCAGTCTAATGGTTCCTTGTCACTGTTCTCCATTTTCTTTTCTCTCACCTCAGCATACAGAGTTAAGTTTCTGCAAGCACTGGTTAGCAAGGAGATAAAAGAGCATTTACTGGCACCTCCCCCCTGTAATGTGTAGATGTATAGAACTGAAACATCAGTCAAAAACAGACAGGAAGGCCTTGCTTATGTCAAAGTCAAGCAATGTCTTGGAGAAGGAGGTGGTATTCAGAGTGCCTGTAACCACAGCCCCTCTGAGCAGTGACCCGGTGGTGATCACACAAACTGAGTGGTGGCTGGGAAGGGTGAGCCTTTAAGATGTATCAGGAAGTTCATTAGGTTTCCAGGGCCCTTCAAGTAAAATGAAAGTAGTTGATATCTTATAAAGAATGTCACATTCTCTAGGCATGATCCTCTGCATGTATACAACCTCTGTGGCTTGCTTAGAGATCACAGAAGTGGAAAACTTGTCACTGTTCAGTTGAAAGTCTGGTACCAAAACACATCATGACAAGGCAGCAAAATTTAGTTAAATCACATACTCCGAAAGTTAAGCTTAAAATTAAACATGATGGTGTGTATAAGTCAGCTAACTGGAGTTCTCCAAAGTCAAAGGCAATCAGCAAAGACACTTGGATGCAATATAGCAAGCCCGTATTAAGTTACAACAGCATTCATCACAACCTAACAATGCCATGTCACTAGATGCCTTCTAGTGAACACCGTTAGCTGAATAACATATAGGGAATATGTTCAGAGCCATGTTGTTTTGACAAGTTTGTTAATAAATACTCTATTTTATAAACATGGGTGTTCCCTTTTACCTTTTACAAAAAAAATATTTTGAAGACAGAGCACAACAGTTATGGTTAGAAGGCTAATTCAAGAAGAGTCGAACTGCAGTGCTTCTGTATTGTTAGAAACAAAGCCTCAAAAAATGCTGTCTTGGTTCAAGTGAAATCAGAATCTTTCTTGGTTTTCCAGTTATTCCCCCCCCCCCCCCAAAAAAAAAAAATAATCCACTGTTTCTCCTGATTTTGGTCTCTGGTAACAGGCTTGCAATGATCTCTTAGGCATTGTATTCCCAAATGATGTGAGAGCTGATACCTGACAATCATTTACAGTATTGCATCGCTTCGCTCAGAGGAAGTGAAGTGCTTTCTGCATGACCCCTTTCCAGATGTACAGGAACACTTAGTTCCTGACTTAGCCCAAACTCCCACTCCATTTTTACATAGAATGATCATGTCTTCAGCTCTAGGACACTTCTGAGAAATCTATTCAATTTCCATCAAACAACAATGAAAAATTCAAGTAATACTGAAAGTTAGTTCCCCACTCTTTCTCACCCTGCATAAGAAAGGTTTAAATGAGCAGGAAAGGTTTAAAGGGTAAGTAAACTGAAGGCACTGACTCAACCAGAACTCCTGTGATCAGCCACTCCAGAATATAAGCAGCATTTGAGATCAGGAATTTTAATTTGTCTCTGTTAAAAACATGAAGTCATTCCTGATGCTGCCAAGAGCCTGGAAGATGTTATAGTTGTTCTCCAGTTGTCCTGAGGCAGACAGATTATCTTTCTGCTGAGCTTGCTGAACCATTATTTATCACCTGCCAAGACTGATTACTCACCCTTGGGACAATGACAAGTCCTTCCTTCCTCTGTTAATTACTGTCATCGTTAATAGCCATGTCACTAATTAATATTCAATCATAATGAAAACTCTTTACTGTCATCTTCCAGAACACCTTCAATTTTTAGGGTTACCCTTACACATTGGCTTAGCTTTTGTTTGTGGCTGTTTCTATCACTGCAACCTACTTTTGCCCACCTTAGAAACATTACTTACGTCCTTCTTCAAATGAGGAAATTTAGATTTATCCTTCCAAGACACAGTGAAGATTTGAGTGACTCCTTTGCAACACTGTTGTCTGCCAGACCAAGACATAGATACCTCCAGCTCTAAGTTTTCCAGAAAACATCACCTTTCCTTTAGATTAAGCCTGGTGGATGGTCCTCACATAACTCACCCTCCCCAAGAGGTATTTTCTCACATTTCACAAGCTCTTTCAGAGGACACCCAAGGAAAACCCTTGACTCTGACATGTTTCCACTGTACACTAACAGGGCATTTGAAATCTTCTGAAAACAAATAGTTGGGCATGTTTTCACAATAGGAAGCGTTACCAAATCCAGGTAGAGGAATAGCTTCCATCTTCCCTGCGCTCCTCTCTATACATCTACATTTCCTCTGAGTCAGAACGCTCAGTTCAAGAATAGCCAACATCCTTTGAACACCTATTTCCTCCTCATCTATAATGAAACATATCTTTTTGCCGTAGGCTCTTCTTTGAAGCTGAAGTTGCTTAACACCATCAGAATAGCTATATTTCTATGTGCATTGTGAATATGTGCAAACATATTCACAATGACCATTTATGCAGCTACATGTTTAGACACAGACAAGCAGTTTTACATTTACTGCTGTTTTCTACATTTTCTCTTTAGTCTCAGTGACCCCTTAATAGTAGCTAGTGTTTTCTGCTGGCCATTGCCTGTCAACCTGACAAATGAGTGGTAAGACACTGAAAGATAAATTTTAAAAATTCACAAGGTGTGAAGCCATTGGCAAGATGCAGTTGCTGAGGTGAGTCACCATCCCTGTATTTGATACCTTATCTACTCAACCTATGTTGTTCTACTTCTTCCAGAAAATGAAGAAAGAAAGATTTGCCCATCTTTCACATGCTGAAATGACAAAGGCAGACAGGACAATGCACCATTCTCCAGCTGTTTCTAAAGATCTGCTGCCTGGAGTGGAGTCTGTACCTCTGGTTCTGAGCAAAGGAACCAGGACCACTGAGGTCTGCTTGTCATCCAACGGACTAAACGTGTCCTTGACAAGGCCTACACCTGTACTCACATGTATACGTATCCAAATAAAAAAATACAGGAATATTTCTGAAACCTCAGCAAATGTGTGCATCTTTATTTTTCTTTTTAGGCCTGGAAAGACAACTGCTTTTTTTGCTGTGTCCCAAGATGCCAGAGCTGACAAGTAGTGATGAGGGGAGCTCCACAGGGATTTGACATGAGACATCTTGAGTAGCACCAGTGACCAAGGACTAAAGTTTGTCCTGTCTCACGGGACTTGTTAAGCTGAGCCCTGACCACTGGATGCCATCAGCTGACAGGGTGGGATATCCTGGATCTCAGATCATTCACAGCCTCACACTGCACTGACAGATAGTATCACTGAAGCTAGTTTAAAAACATTTTAAAATAGCACCTGATCATAACATGAGAGAATGTGTTACATATATCTGCTTAGGATACAGAAGGATACAGAGGATTGCTTGGTTATTTCCTGTCTTTTTTTCAGTGTTACTGTAACTCTGATATTCTCTGAACATATTTTGATGGTTTAAAAAATGTTAAGTACTTGTGCATGGCAGGGGAAGTTTTTTGGTCTGGTTTGGATAGGGTTTTTTGTTCTCTTGTTCTTTTTCCATGAAGAATGGGAACTGTTCAGCTCCTTCCTAGACCTTATCTACACACTTCATGGACAAACAAGCCACATGCCTGCCCTGTGATGTCAATCACCTCCAAACTCACAGTCTAGACAGTCTTTTGCTGAAAGGGTAAAAACATGTCCCCCTTCCTGTCACTTCATTCTTGAAAATAGATGAACCCATTTCAGCATCAAATTTTCCAAACAATTTGCTCCTGAACTCAGAGCAATCTTTAAATATTTCTGTAAGAAAAGCAAGAGGAAAAAAATCACAAAGCAGTGGAAATTACATAAAAATACATGCACAGGTATACGAGCAGACACTCAAGCTGCTTTTTCACTGCCAATCATGGCAATCACACTATTAAATGAAAATAATGTCTTGGGTCCTTCCCCAACCAGTTCTGAGTCCTTGGTAAATCTAGGACAAAATGGTTAATTATCCCCACTTTTACCACCGGGCCTGCAAAAATAAACAAATTAACATCCCCCAAGATAAAAGGTAAAACTACTTAATACAAAATTTCTCAAGGCCTTTAGCACTCTGTGCTATAATTTTTCTTACACAGAGCCCCCCACTGACACCCACAGTGCTTTCAGCTAAGTTGGGAGTACAGACTACTGCTCACAGTAGTGATTTAACACAAAGCAACAATTTTTATGGGAAAAAAAAGACGAACATCTAGGTCTCTCTCTAGTGTTCTGTTACAAATATTGAGGAAGTGCTTTATAGAATTTACCTACGAGTACATAAATAAATACCAATGCCAACTAAAAAAATATCTCAGCAGTTGACTCAGAAAATGTGGTAATTGCAGCTCTCCTTCATCAGCATGTGGTAATTGCACCACTCAGTGTCAGCAAGGAGCATCATCAAAGCTACAACAGCTCAGAGCTTCTAGCAAAAGCAGTTTATGTTATACTCACTTTAAATCTTGTTTGTGAATTATTAACAACCATTAGCAGCAGGAGTGTTACCCTTTTTTTTTACAAAGCAGCCAAAGTTTCTAAGGAGTCCTTTTGTTCATTGTAAACTTGAGAGCTCGAATTTACAATTTACTTTTCTTGTAATAAAAAAATGACAACACAGTACTCTATGTGAAGTAAAAATGAGGCTTAGTGGGAAGGTGGAATACAAAATTTGAAAGATGGAGATTTAGAATTGCAAAACCCACATTCCTGTGTACTTCCAACCCTGTTGACACCTCCTTCCTCTGACCTGCTATTCAGAGGGACTTTTGCCTTCTCATCATGTTGGTCAGGCTACCAAAGTACACACTCCCTCTACAATGCCGACCTATAGAGGGAGATTTCTCACTAGGCAGGAATCAGTAAATGACAGGATGGTGCAGAGCTCTGTGTGGGCTAATTTACCCAGGTAACAAAGATAAATTAGATCTCAAGATCTCAGAAATACCACAGCCAGGTTTGTTTCCTTACGCAGTTGCCCATCTAAAAATAGCTCAGGTAGCTTTCCAAGGCATGAAAGAAAGTAGCAGCAGACATGCCTAAAGACCATCACCCATCACCAACATCTGGAAGCAGGCAGCCATGCTGAGGAGCAGAAGGATGCCACTCACTGAGAGCTCTGAATTTAAAATGATTGCTCTACAGTGGTGTCAGTAAAGCTGAGCTAGCAAACCTGTTAATGGATGCACAGTTAATCCCAGTGAAAGAGGTCTGCCAGGGCAGCTTAAACCAGGTCCTCAACTGGAAAAAAAGCAGTACCAGCAAAAGGTCTTTTTCCAGTTGACCTGCCCATCTCATAAAGGGTTTGGTGTTATGCCAGCGTCAGTGTTGTTCTCATTGCACTTTGACAGAGCTGTGTCACATCAGCCCAGCCCTCACACCTGACACTCAGCGCCTTTGACCCTCTCTGGCCTTTGCTCACACCAAGAGATGCCAAGCTGTGGCCTTACCACAGGGCAGCCACACTGTTTTACTCGTGCTAAACACCCCTCACCTGACTTGGAAAACCTGAGCTGCCATCATATCAGTGCTACCTAAAGACAGGCCTGGCATCAACAAGCACACTGGTATAAACCCAAATGCACACACTCTCCAGGACCCAGGATATACCAAAACTCCAGCACAATTCCCACTGCTCTTGCTTCACTTGGCTCAAATCTGGCCTAAATTTGAGATATACTGTGTGACCTGTGCCCAAATCTTATTCGCTCCTCAAATATAACTCATATCAAATTGCTGTTATTACAAGTATGGGAGGAAATTGCAAAACAAAAAGAATTAGCAGTTCCACACTTTGTGTCATTCAAATCCATACTTCCTCTAACACCCACAGAAGATGAGCACATTGCCTCGAGAGCCCTTACAGAGGTGTACAAGAGGTAGGAAAGTGGTACCTTGCACTCCCAGTCTCCCAGCAGCACATTTTATAGGCACATCTCAAACTACCACCTTTCACAAATTGCTGAGAACTGCGGATGTGTTGAGATGCACCTGTACACCTACAATTGATCATAGATTTCCAGCTGCTTTTCAGGGCGCTCTGCCTTTGCATTAGTCAGACTACTGAAGTGGCTCATACAGCTTAGCAATTTGGCTCTCTGCCATATAGTAGTGTTTAGGCGCTGTTCCTCACATTGTCAAAATGATTTGGCAACAAAACAGCAAAGAAAACAACTCTGAGCACTGCTGGAATTGAGGCTTTTGAAGATTCCTGTGTCAGATCTTGTTAGGGATGAAACATTTTTACTTCTACTCAATTCATGTGCACAGCCTTTAAATCAAAGGCAACGTTTCTGTCATTTCAATCATATATTTGTGTTTTTAATAGCTAATTTCCTTCTCCAGGAAACAAGAAAATTGATAAAACGTAGAAGGTGACTGGTGTATTTCAGCATGCGACTATCAGGTCACTTCACACCACATCCTCATTCACAAACTGAATTTCAAAGGCTGTTACATCGAGGTCCTCCTTTCCCTCACCAGTGTTGTAACAGTTTCCCTGCACAGGTATAAATGTCACCAAGTGGTGCAAAACAGCAAAGTGCTCTGAAAGCTGCAGCATTTTAACGATTTTGGCACAATAGTTATTTACTAAGAGATCTGGAATTGTAGTGCTCACCTATGCTGGAGTCCTGTGAATTTCTGCAGTAATTCTGTTTGCAAAATCAAATTTTAAACCTCCTACAGAGACCTGGCCACAACAGATCTCTCCCAGGATCACACACTTCTGTCTTACCCACAGTAACATGATCCTCTGTGATCTCTTTTACAGAGAAGGACAGTAGTTACCTTCACCAAATTCTCTAAGAAAGTAATTTCCTCCTGACACACTGGTACTTTTTTCCCCCTCATGCTCTTCAGGAAAGGTTGAGAACAACACACAGTGTTTCCAGTGATGCGCTAACAGTCCCATTACCTGGAAAATTAAATGACCCAATGTCTGTAACTCTCTTCCCTCCAGTTCATTGTCCTTAAAATAAAATAATCAATATTGCACAGCTTTCCCACTCCTTTTCCTGCTAGGTCTTTCAATCAGCTGGAGTGCAGTTGGCCTCACTGGAGCTCTCTACAGCTGCAGAAGTCAATCAAGGATGATTCTCCAGCAGGAACAAGGTAGCACATGTAATTTCTTTTAGTCAAGGGTAAAGCCAAATGAATTACAACTCTACAGCAACTGCTCACAATTTACTTAGTGCCATGCAAAACAGAGACAGTATTGGCACTAGCGCTAGAGGCCTTATTTTAAAGAGGGCTCTTTAAGCCATGTGTTAAAGGGACTTCTACTGGCAAGGAGCAGTTGATTTTGCTGGCAACAGCTTGTTCCTGCATTTCAAATTTGGGCAGAGATATGTAACAGTGGGAATTCCAAATGTGCAGAAGAATTTAATGATGACACTGAAACAACCAACAAGCAAAAATCTGTTAGCCACAATTAGCAAGTTCAAATAGGTAAATTATTTGTTTTTTCTTATATTTGACTGATTTCACAAGGATGTGCATAATACAAGCAGTGAACACAACCATCATAATTTCTTAAATAACGATATTTAAAAATTACATTTCCTGTCTGGTAAACCCTTCAAGTTTATTTTACCAAATAACCTCTGAAAGTAAGAAGCATTTTGAAAAGCTGAAATGTGCACTGAACTACTACCATTCAGTTTGAATAATAAATCTAATGTCAAAACACGATGTATCTTATCTCTCAATGAATTTTAGAAAGTGTTTTTGTTTTCATTCTAAGATGGAGAGAATCTAGTCAATATTTTCCTTCTTTTTTTTTTTTTTTCCCCTCCCAGAATTTGAAGATCAACATTTTATTTAATTCCTTTTGATGTAAGTATGGGTTTGGAGTCGGAAAAGTTGATGGGCTGCTCCAAACCAGCAATGATTTTTGGTAGCAACAGGTTCTGAAAGCAGGATGGGCACAGTTGTGTATTTGGTTGTTACCCAAACACACAGCACAGCCTTCATAAAGCCATTCACTGTGTAGTGAGGATCAACCTTGATCAGATGTTTTGTTTGAGAGAGCTTTGTGGTGCAACACCTGCCAGCAGTGGGACAAACCTGACGATGCTGCTGCTTTCCTACTGCCATCCAACAGTGGCCTGGTCTGAGACCCAGCAGCTTTACTCACTTCTTACTGAAAACCTCGTGAGAGTCAGGGTAAACGTTTTACTGCCCCCACAGACTCTTGACAAATCCAGTCTGGTTTGGCTCTCTAGAAATATATCCCTGGGCACATCAGCCACTGTGTGTACTGTGAATTCAGCCACATCCTGGTGAGTGTGGCAGGAAAAACCTCCTGCCTCAGTGTTTCTCAGCAGTTTGGCTGGGCAAATTTGCACAGAACAGCCTTGTAGTTCAGCAAAACACATGCATGCTGCATTTAGTTTCCAAATAGTAAAGCTCAAAATCCTTTCTATGTAAAGCCAAAACTTTCTCTTAGCCCAGGCACACTGTGTCCTGGAAATCTTAGTAGGTATTTTCCTTCATCAGAAGTTCTGGGAGAGAACTCTTAAAATACTTTCAGAGAGTAGTTTCACGACTGACTGTAGAAAATAGACCAATGTAAATACTCTAGTTAAAAAAAATAATTCTTGCCGTAGCCATTACAAAGGACACCAAAGCAGAAGCAAACACATCTCCCGGTGTCCCGCCAGGCCGGCGCGGGCCCGAGCTGCAATGCCGCAGGGCGGCGCCGGGCGGCGCTGTGCCAGCACGGACAGCGGGGAGCCCGCGGGAGCGCGCCGGGCGCCGAGGACGGGACACAGGCGAGCGCAGCTGCGGGAAACGCGCCCGAGGAGCTCCGGGCGCCGGCCACAGAGCCCGCACCGCAACACGTGCGTCTTCTGGCAAATCAACGCTTAGTACAAGGAAAACAAACCTTCCTGCTATTACAGACATTCTTCCGATGCTTTCAGATCACTCTCATTTCAGATCACCTTCTCATTTAAAACGCATATCGCTCCTTCCCTCGTTTCACCTTTTGTCCATCCTCCCTCCTCCTTGCCCCAAGGCCCCGGTGGCGGGCGGGAGGCTGAGCTCAGCCCGCATCCCTCCCCGATGGCAGCCGCGGGGCCGGGCGGGCTGCGGCCGGGAGGCGGCGGTGCTGCCCAGGGATCGGGAGCTGTCGGTGCTGCCCGGGAACGGGAGGCGGCGGTGCTGCCCAGGGATCGGGAGGCGGCGGTGCTGCCCAGGGATCGGGAGGCGGCGGTGCTGCCCGGGAACGGGAGGCGGCGGTGCTGCCCAGGGATCGGGAGGCGGCGGTGCTGCCCAGGGATCGGGAGGCGGCGGTGCTGCCCGGGAACGGGAGGCGGCGGTGCTGCCCAGGGATCGGGAGGCGGCGGTGCTGCCCAGGGATCGGGAGGCGGCGGTGCTGCCCAGGGAACGGGAGGCGGCGGCGCTGCCCGGGATCGGGAGGCGGCGGTGCTGCCGGGGAACGGGAGGCGGCGGTGCTGCCCAGGGATCGGGAGCTGTCGGTGCTGCCCGGGATCGGGAGGCGGCGGTGCTGCCCAGGGTACGGGAGGCGGTGCTGCCCAGGGAACGGGAGGCGGCGGTGCTGCCCGGGATCGGGAGGCGGCGGTGCTTGCCCGGGAACGGGAGGCAGCGGTGCTGCCCAGGGATCGGGAGGCGGCGGTGCTGCCCAGGGATCGGGAGCTGTCGGTGCTGCCCGGGATCGGGAGGCAGCGCCGCGCCCTCCCCAGCGTCTGCCCCTGGCACAGGGATCTGTCCCAAGACAAAGCCCGCCCGCTGCCGGCCCCCCGGACACCGCAGAGGGAGGTGAGGCCTCTGGAAAACTAGATGGAGCGCGCACCCCTCTTCTAAGTGCCGCTCATCGTATTCAGATGTGACTGATTTCGGAGGTAAGGAAAGCAAATACAAACTGCAGGGGGAAAGAAGCGGGAACTGTCCTGAGCTTTCCATGCCTCGGGAGGCACACGGGAAAGAGAGAGGAACGCTGTGGCCACTGAAGCCACTCACAGGGAAGAGAAGCCAGAGGAAAAGGTTCCCGGCACTCAAGACACAGAATTGCAGTAAATCGGTAAAATAAAACGGGTCGCACCATCAGGTTGTATATCTCACAACAAGCAGGCAAAAGCAGAGCAGGGGAAGGCCTTGTTTATCCTCTGCTTCTTTTTCACTTTCACGTGCTCAGGAGGAACACATTCAGATGTGCAATGGCCTCCTTTTCCTCAACAAGTCATCAGCATCTTGCATCAAGTCCCCGAGAAGGACGACAACAAAGCAGACACAGCGCTTGGATCGCTGTACCGCTGCCCTGGGAGAGCTGCCAAGCAGTCGTCTGTCCCAGCACAGCCAGCTCACTGGCCTGCTCCCAGAACAAAGTCAGATATACATGGAAATATTTGCAGGACAAATACAGAGTGAGAACTATAGGCCTTGTCTTTTATAAACATGTTCCCCTACGTTGCACTGGGGAGGCAAAGGCAAAGCCTGGACATAAAAAGAAAACTCACATGGCTGAACATCTGTAGCCTGAACTTCTTTTGTTCTCCTGAACAAAAATAGAACATCTACAACAGGTTAACCCCCCAAAAGGGTTAAAGCTATGACCTTACAAATTAAACTGGATCAAGAGAGGGGAAATGTAAGCAGTGAAAGGTACAGAATGTATTAAGGAATAAGTTTTGAAGAAAAAAAATTTGAAAGCATTACAACAAATTTGTCTGCAAAGCAATGCAATAGAAACAAGTAAATAAAGTCAGATCCAAAAAGAGATCATGTTAAACTGAGGGGAAAAATTATAAAGAAGTCACTTCTGTCTAACAAAATGTTTGGTCACATAGAAGCAGGCACTAAAAATTAGATAAAAATGCAGGAAACCATGGCTTTGTCTCTGTATACTCATATAGTCCCTCTTCAGGAACACAGCTTAGAGATTATTCACTGGATTGTTGATTGTATGGTCCCCTCTATAAGAACAAGCATTAAAATGATCTTTGGAGGACTTGGGACCAGAAATCCCACTGTACAAAAATCAAGGTAACTCAGTAACACCAGATTCCAGATTAAGTGGAAGAATAGTGAATACACATATAATGTTCCAAATACTACATCAATCTCAGTACAAAATACTCTTCCAAAGGCCATATAAAAAAATTGCAGGTCGAATTAACTCTGACATAGCAAAGGCATTCCAAGTGGCATTGTATTTTTTTTTTTTTTTTGAAAACATAAAATGACCAAGTCTGAAACCCAAAGTTATACTGGAAAAAAACTGTCTTTTTTCCTCCTCTACTTGGTAATATGTGTAGACTAACTCTGATCACACCTCATATTCCTCATATTCCTTGGTTAAAAATTGCCAAGTTTCTTCAGTCAACTGCAATCGCTCTGCCCTACCAGGGCTGGCTGTGCCTTCTCCTGCCCTTGCTGTATCCAGCATTTTGGGTATTGTACCAATTGCACTGCTAATGGCACTGTCACAGCTCTGATGAAGCCAGTTGAAAACATGTCAGGTCACTTTTTACAACCATGCTATCTTACAAGCTCAGCAGATTCTGTCCAACATAGTGATTTATTCTGAAATAAACTTCTCAGCCTGTTCACACTCCATTAGCTGATGCTGCATGTACAGAGGGAAGTTAGAAGGGAGAAAGAGTAGTAGAAGTTGATGGAGAAAATATACAAGAAGCAAAAGAATCAGCCTGTAAAAAACAGGCCCAAGGAATAAGAACACAGATGTTGAAAACAATGACAGGTAAGCAAAAATACATTTTGCTTACAAAATCTAAATGCTAACCTAAGATATGTGAACATGCTTTCCCCTGAATTCTGTAATCATGCATACATATACTTGAATGTGAAACATAAAAATTGGCAAAGTTCTTTCCTGCTACTGGATGTACTTGGACTTCATCAGGGATATCCAAACTTACATTCTGGTACATTTCTGTATGGTTTAGGAAAGACCACATATAATCTTCCTGAAGGACAAATATATGGCTGAAGAAAGTGTAATGTCTTTCAGGAGTGCTGTAAAGATTAATGAATTAATGTTTACTTAACACTGTGAAAACATAAAATGCTCTGCAACTTCATAAGGTTGAACATCAATACCAATTCCTGCCAATAAAATTCCCCCAGTCCTACTCTCCTGTGCAGAATCCCTGCTCTGTAAAGGCTCATTTCTGGTTTTGCTTTCACAGACTGAAACCTGTTAGCGCTGTGCAAATTTTGATAACACTATTCTCAGAGCAAACTACAGTAGGTCCCAAGGCAGGTAACTCAGAATATTGTTTCCAACTTGGAAGAACAAATTGAAAGAGCAGTATTTACATTCACTTGCCAGCGTACTCAGACTGATTTGTGCAAACATGATCAGACTACAACATGGTAACACAAATTTGAAACCAAGCACCCAGTCAAGTAACAGCTTCCTTTCATGACTCTGACCACAAAGGCTGCCAGACTTTGGCTAAAACAAAAACTTGCTACCAGGAACTGGTCTGATAAGAGAAGACGTTAAAGCAAGAGATGGTATTTGCTTCCTAAAGTCATGAGGGGGTCTTTTATGCATTTAAATTTGAAAACAGATAGTCATGTCACAGATGTGGAGATGACAGCCTTATTATAAAGTGCAGTATAGCATGACAAATTATTGATCTACTTCTTAAAGAAACTTCTCTCATGCCAATGACTTTTCCTCATCCTTCGATACATCCTCCCAGTATCCAACATTACAAAATACAATCACCATTCTCAGCTTTCCCTCAGTGTCCCACTAAAATAAAAAAACTTTCTCCAAATTACACTTATAAAAACCCAGAATGCTGGTGTGGCAAGCTGACTGTGTTTCTGCTTGAGATGCTTTTGGTACTGTGACTTTAACTCTCCTTAGATTTAGACCTGGGTCTTAAAAATACCTGTCTTAGCAGATCTTGTGAGTTTAAGTCTGGAGTCTGTTGTTGTGAGGCTTCACTGAGGCTGTCAGCTCCCAGTAAAAGACTGGAGCATTTTGTGCACATGAATCGGGTTGGAATGGCAAGGTTTTGGTAGCAGGAGTGCTACACATGTGGCCTCTGAGCACATGTGAGAAGCTGCTGGAAGTCTCCCCTGTGCCTGACTGAGCCAGTGCCTGCTGGCTCCAAGACGGATCTGCCACTGGCATAGGCTGAGTCCATCAGTGGGGGTGGTAGTGTCTCTTGGATAAGGTTATTAAGAGATTTGGGTTTATTTCTTATTATCCTACTCTGATTTAATTAGAAATAAATTCAGTTAATTTCCCCAAGTTGAGTCTCTTTTGCCCATGACAGTAACTGGTGAGTGTTCTCTTCCTGTTCTGATCCTGACCTATGAGACTTTTCTTACATTTTCTCTCTCCTGTCCAGCTAAAAAGGAGGAATGATGGTGCATTGGTAGACACCTGGCGTCCAGCCAGGGTCAGCCTGCTACAATACATCATAGAAACCTCTAGAAAACTACAAAAAGGCCAACAAACTTGTAGCCTCTCCCTAGTGACTGCATTTAATGAGTAGACCATAAACAGATCTAAAGAACACAATTTAAGATACTTATTTCAACATGGGTAAATTGTTCTCCTGCTCTTTCTGCAGCCCACAGGAAACAGAATTCCGGCCTCCAAGACAAGAAGTCGAGGGGTTGTTTAGCATGAAGGAGGCCCAGGGGTGATTTTATCATTCTCTAAAACTTACCTAAAAGGAGGTTGTAGCAAAGTGTGAGCTGGCCTCTTCTCCCATGTAGCAAGTGATAGGGTTAGATGATTGGATATTAGGAAAAATTTCATCACTTACAAGGTTATCAAGCATTGGAACAGGCAGCCCAGGTTGAATTACCATCTCTGGAGGCAACAGAGAGGTAACAGACATGTGGATGGGACACTCAGGGACATGGTTTAATGGTAGACTTGGCCCTGTTAGGTTAATGACTGGACTCAAGAGTCTTAAAGGTCTCTTGCAACTAAAATAAAAATCAATTATTCTTTAAGGAGAATGGATTTTTCCAGTACTTGGAAAGAAAACACAAAATGGAAAGGATATATTTATTTCACTACCACTTCAGGTTAAATGTGTAAAGAAACTGCTTCAGGATATGCAATCAAGTCCTGGAAGCAGAGCAGAAGAGTGTACAGCAGGTTTACCATGGGCAACAACAAGAAGTAAAATTTTCAAGCATTTGCAGATGGTCAAGAACTAGACAAATGTTGGTAATGCCCATCTGAAGCCCTACGGGCAGGGATGGCCAGTTAACACCTTTTGGGCCACGTGGCACATGAGTGATTCGTGTGGGGTTCCTACCCTGCAGGAGTCCCCTGTACAGGAGCTTCTAGATCACTTGAATCTCTGGCTGCAGAAGAAAGGGTGTCTGCACTGCCAGACTGCCATGAGGGCCAGCAATCCAGCTGGAAAGTGGGTACTTCTGAGGCTTTTAATACAAGGTCAGGTAGTTGGTGCTTTTGGCATGACCCTGTCTGCCCTCTTCGTAGCACCAGAGCTGCCTCACTAGCCCAGCAAATCTCACCAAGTTGCCATGGCTGGCCAACAGCATCTTGGTTAAGTTCTGGTATCAGGGAAGAATATAACTACTAAATACAGACCAGTTGGAGCACTAGTGAGCCCCTCCCTGTGTAGACTGAGAGCACCATACAAACCCACAACAGCCCCTGCCAAAGCACATGCCAATAAAAACATCTACATGTTGATGGGGCTTGGTTGCTTTCTCTGTATTAAAATCATGTAAGAAAAGTTGATCTGTAGAAAAAAAAAAAATAGGGGCTTTTATCCTTTTAGCAGGATGTGTAATCAGTGGCTATCAGGATATCAGGAATTGAGATAAGTAGGTCTCCAGCTAGCTTAGATTCAATTGATTTTTTTTTCCCATTATGATCTCTTCAGTTCTATCATCTGGTTATTAAATGCACATTTTTGTTTTAAACCTATTTTGAAGCAATTATATGTTTATGCTGATGTAGTAGAATGCTCCCTTTTATGAAACTAAATTGTTGGGTATTTGTATGCTGTCTGTAATTTGGTATTCTAAAGCAGTAATTCTGAAAGTAAAACAAATGCACTTCCTTGCCTGCTCCTCCTTTTCCTCTCTCTAGTTGTTTGCATCCCTTTGCCTCCTTGAATACACAAAGACATGGATATTTCCCTTAGATTAAAACTAGGCCACAGCAGGCTAATAACCATTTGTGTTTTTGAGAACTACTCCAGACAGATTTGTTACATCTCTTGACTACAAAGGACGTCAACCCCAGACAAATGACCAACACATCAAAAAGTTGTCCTACCAACAACCTTCCAGAACTTTTAAAAAATATACTGGGCACAAGTTTAAGAAATTACTTTAGAGCCTTTTGTTCCATTTTTAAAACTGAAAAGCCCTCAGGAGCCTACATCTAACCAGCTTTCGACAAGATGTATTGGCATAATGGTTAGAGCCATTTTTTAATGTCAGGCTTATTTCAAGGGCACTTCAAGTGTTTCACCTAGCCACAGAAATATTGGAGGAGCCTGAGCTTGGTTTCAAGCATTCATCTCTTTCTTGAGCTGGCATATAGGCCCAGAATAAATTCTATAATTCATCAGATTGTTACTTTTTGCCTTACAATTCAGAAGTCAAAACTTTGTAAACAATTCAAAATTTATAGGAAAACCTGGGCACATTTTTTTCTTTAGTTATGCTTTCACATGTAAAATAATACATTATAAAAAAACAACCACATCCACAATTCTAGTTCATACACAGTATGAACATTTTAATTCATACACAGTAAAATAAAGAGCTTTATAATTCACATCAGTCTTCCAGTACTGCAGAGGTTTCTTTTTAAATGACCAAGGATACATATCAAAACTATGCCTTAAGGGCAAGTGGTAATGTCTTTCATGAAAGTACTCAGTAATGCAACATTAAAGGGACAAAAAATTCTGTGGGGCACACGTTTGATTAACTGTAAACCACACACTTGGTGGATTTTTAAAATTTTTTGTACATTCCAGCTGTATCTATAAATCCAAAATCTAAAAAAAACCTCCAAAACCCAAAAGCCGAACAAAATGAGTTTTGTATCAAAATGCCACCATTCATCATGATCCTAACTAAGCATAAAAGGCTAAAGTCACCCGTGTGACTTAAGCACAGCTCAGAGATAAGGAAACAGGAGGGATGTCAAGTGGCAGACAAGGGTAGTTACAAGTTGAGCATGTTCAGGTGGGATGTGATGGGATAAGGAATGTTGACTAATTTCCTTGAACTGCAGAGAAGGATGAAACCTTCAAGCATGCTGAGACAGGGTGAGATCTCCTGGGTGCTGTAGGCAATCAGTGCAGGATCTTTCTGCACAAAGAAGTTGGTCTTCCATAGCACTTCAAAAACATGTTCTCAGCCAGTCTCTTCAGCTAACTAACTGGGATGGTTGCTTGACTAGAATACAACAAAATACTTCATTTCAAAGGGATCTACAATGTTGATCTAGCCCAACTCTTAGTCTGTATTAGTCAGGAAAGGAGCAAAGAACTGCTTTACACATCTGCATGTTAACCTGAAAATTTTTCCAGTCAAACACCAAAATCCATGTGTATGACAGTGCACCTTTGTGTCTGTCACACACAAGGTAAAAAGTACATTATGTATACATTTGCAGGATTTTATGTATGTCAGTGTAAAATGCTGAAAATATTTAATAATATTCCTAAACTACTTCCTAAAATGTTTTTTTTTTCCTTTACTGTGAGGTAAAACCATTTGTTCCATATATCTGCAAAATATAAACACAATCAAATCAGTGCAGAATGGCAAAACCTCTGACTATGACCCCCACCATGTCCCTCTCAGTCCAGACAACTGGAGACTGAAGCAACATACTTCCACAATATTGCTAAACATTGCCTTTTTTCTTATATACTACCCTAGATATCTCTTATAGGATCCATGGCCAGAAGGTTGCTGGTGGCCACTGGTCTGACACAAAGTGGGCATTCTTAGAGCCTGCCTTTTGCAGTTTCCATCTGCTAACTTGCCCCATGTTAGGCAAGAGCATCACTTCAGAGAAAGTGTACAAAAGTACACTCATGCAGGAAAAAGGCAGAAGCAGGAGAAAAGGGTCATACCTGAAAAAGGACATGCCCTATTTTCTATCCCTCCCATCAACCTACAGGGAGCTTGTGAAGATACCGTCTTGCCACAAGGGTTTCAAGTGCAGCTGCATGTATGGATACCCACTGTAGCCTGGCTTTGCTAGAAGTCACCCTTTCAGAAAACCTGTATCCCAACACCAGCAGAGATCCTGCAGACTCTTGCTCACAACTGGTCTGTAGAAACCCACCACAGAACAGAGCACTTAGAGCAAATTCCCTAAACAGATACAGGGTGAGCCCTCTGGATGCCAAAGGCCATTCAGCAAGTTCTCACTCAAAATATGGTATTGCACATTATCGTCACTACTACAGCCCTGCCTGGCACCTCTGATTATTTACAGAGAGTAGGTTGTGTATTTTCCTGTGCCCCCAAAACACACCATGAAATTACCATTTCCATCACCGAAAGCTTAATGTACAAAGTTAAAAAAATAAAAGTTTATGTAACAAAACAAAATGCAGCTGCCATTCATATTACTGTTCAAGTCTATATAGGTTTTCATTATGACAGTGGAATTTCACAATACTTCTCCAGATATAAAGTTTGCTATGCAGCAGGACAAGACAGGATGAACTGTGAGTGACACAGGCAGGAACAGGCTCACAGACTCAGTCAAGCTGATCAGGTACTGCCAAGTGACACAGCTGAAGAGCAGATGCTATCTTCCTTTAATTTAGCAAAGCCAGCACGGTGGCTCCATGGACCCATGCAGACATGACACAAAGCATCTGCGGGTTTTACCTCTCACTGTGGCAGCATATTAATCCACCCCTCTGAGTACCATCTGCAAAGGACACCCTCCTGTTCTGCAGGGCAGACCTACAGGTACCCCATAAGCAATCGCTGTTAGCCAAAAATGAAAATATGCAATCACAAATGACCATCACAATCAAGGTGTAACAGCTTTTCAACCTCTCCTCACACACCCCCCAAGCTCCCACTCCTGTGTGCTGTCTTGCCACACATTAGAGAATGTTGGCTTTAATCCCTGAGAAATGTGGACTATTTTCATAGAATCACAGAATGGCGTGGGTTGTGAAGGGACCTTAAAGATCATCTAGTTCCAACCCTCCTACCATAGGTAGGGATAGCCTTCACCAGAGTAGGTTGCTCAGAGCCTCATCCAGCCTGTCCTTGAACACCTCCAGGGATGGGGCATCCACAGCTTCTTTAAGAAAACTCTTCCAGTGCCTCGTCACCCTCACAGTAAACATATTTTTCCCCTAATATCTAATCTAAATCTATTCTGTTTGAGTTTGAGCCATTTCCTCTTGTCCTATCACAACATGCTCTTGTAAAAAGTCCCTCTTCATCGTTTCTCGTAGGCTCCTTTCAGAGGTGAGCTTGAATAAACCACAGTGAGTGAGACCAATGGTGGAAGGTACCACACACATGCAAAAAGAACAGAGAGGAACTGAAGAGTGAATTAGGAGGAGGAGCATCAGGATTTCTTAATTTTAAAAGAGAATTAGTTTTAAAAATGGGATAGTAAAGCACCTACTGCAATATGCAGAGGTAATTCTCAAATAAACTGTCCCCAAAATGAGCATTGCTTTTCTACGAACAGAATAGCCCAGGAATCTCAGGAGAGAGAAGTGAGTGTTGACGAAACTACCTTTCAACAGCATGAGCCCTATTGGAATGAACCCTGCTTTAAAAAACCCTGCCTGTCATTTTGAGACTACTGCTCTAACAACAGTAGTCTCAGAATGACAAATCTCCAGCATGTCACTGCACATGCAAAGCTTTTCCTGGTCTGGTACTCTACATCCCAGCATGACTTTTCCAATACTCTCACAATCTGCACCTAAAGTGCTGTGACTAGTTTAGCTCAGATAATGTGGATCCCTGTTTCAGAAAATGCTTCATAGCCTGAGAGTATTTGAAGAAAATTCATGCAACTCATCCCTGAATCTATCCAGATTGGTAACAAATCCTTTGACCGCTGAAAAGAAGTAATGAAAAGGAATTTAATCTTAACATTTCTGGATTGACAGGCAAGGCCTTAGAGGACTCAGGGGAACAGAGGACAGCTGTTTCCAGAGCTGCACCTAAACTGACAAAGTCTACACATTATGAATGAGAGCTCAGCAGAGCTAAAGAAACTTGTTACAGCAGAGATGGGAATCCAAATTTTAATGATTCAATTAAGAAATGCCAAGGCTGGTGTAAAATGCTGAGCTATTTCTACCTCTGTGTCCCTATGACTGGCCTCACACTACCGTGGGTGTAATTACATAAGATACACAATCCTTTAGTGGAAAGTGGAATTATTTAAGGAAAACAGCTGGCAAATTTAGAGCTAAGTAGGAGCACAGAAACGTCAATGCCGAACCAAGAGCATGTCAAACATGACCCAGATACCTAATTAGAAGTTATGCTCAAATCTAACTTGCACAGCGCTCCAGAAGCAGGCTGACTACAGTAGAAGAGGTACTCTCCTGATCTTTATTCCCCTGATTGTGTTAGATACTGTTCTGATCTCTCCTCCCTCTTCCTCAACTGTAATGTCATAACCCTTACAAATCTGCCAGGAATGGGGAGGGAAGGGCAGTATTAAAAAATAATGATGCTAAGAGCCTCAGGAAGGCATCAAGGCTGCCAGAGGGCTTTCCCCAACACAGAGAGGTGGGATCTCGAGGCCTCATGTCTGTTCCCAGCCGACCTGCTTTGAGCCAGTGCCCAGCCATGGGCATTGCGGAGCTGTGAGGGGGATGCTCTCCCTCTGTGATGCTGGCTACAGTAACACTTCTGCCTCAGGCAGCTCAGCCTAATGGGCTGAGCTGGGAGCAAATGAGCAGGAAGTCGTTGACAAAGATGGTGCCAAGACATGCTAATATTCTACAGGAATACCCCACAGCTGGTACAGACAGATCCAAAAGATCCCCAAAGCACCTGGATGATAACTTCATGATACAGGTACTAAGGGTGCCAACTAGGAAAGATGCCTCCCTTGATCTGTTGCTTGTCAACAGAAATAATTTCCTTTTATTACAAGGTAACCCACCTAGTTGATCAAAGGAAGCCAGTTGATGTAATCTTTATAGATTTCAGTAAAGCTTTTGATACTGCTTCTCACAGGATCCTTCTGGACAAAATGTTCATCACACAGCTGTATAAACACATCATATGATGGATGAGCAACTGGCTCACGGGCCAGGTGCAAAGGGTTGTAGTGAATGGGGTGACATCAGACTGCTGACTGGTTACTAGTGGGGTTCCCCAGGGCTCCATTTTAGGGCCAATTCTTGTCAACATCTTCAAAAACTACTTGGATGCAGGACTCACAGGCATACTGAGTAAGTTTGCTGATGATACTACACTGGGAGGAGCTGTTGACTCCCTTGAAGACAGAGAGGTCTTGCAGAGAGAACAGGACAAATCACAGGGCTGGGCAATCACCCATAGATGAAATTTTGACTAAGACAAGTGCCAGATTCTGCATCCAGGATGGGGCAACCCTGGATGTACAGACAGATTGGGTGACAAGAGGCTGGAGTGTCAAAGATCGAATGCTCTTTGGAGCTCTAAAATCAACTCTTCCTACTTAAAAAACCAAACGAACACAAAACCAAATTATAATGCAGTGCCTGTGCAGCAGTGATGCAAATGATGAACATGAGATGCTACAGTGCAAAATTATAAATCATATTTTAAAAGATTTAGTCTTCAGATTATTCAGGGTGTTTTTTACTTGACAAAAGAAATAAGCTTTGATGAATATGCCACTGTCCAATTGATTAGCTTCAGTAATGATAGCCTTGTGATCAAAATTTTATCAGAACATGGTAACTTTTATCTTCTATGGATACTACAGCTTCCTTAGAAAGCACACCTGTCACTATCTCTTGTAGGAGAAAAAACACAGAAAGCTTTCAACAAAATACTAGACATTTTGCAGATCTCATTTGTTAAAAAGTGTGGTTTCCCATCAGTCTAACTTATTCAGGAAATAGGAATGAAACTTACTGAATAGTTAGGGCAATAGTTAGGGCATGAAAGGAAAACTCATCAGAAATCATTCACTCAGTGATTGACAACCATTTTGGCATCAGCCAGCAAACAACTGAGTTTGCTGGCTGATGCCAAAAAAACCCCAAAATAAAACACTGAGAGAGACAATCCTATCCACAATAAGATAGGTTCAAAAGTAACCTTTCTATGCAATACCACACAACACCCCACAATAATTGGATGTAAAACCTTCCAAACATGAGAAACATGAGTTGCTGTTCTCATCAGTCTATGCTATTTTTTTTTGCTTACGAGTATACTTAGCATATTACATTAACCAACTTCTCAAAGTTTCCTGTCAGTTTTATTATTCATTCCTAGGTGAGAGTTAGTCTGCAATCCTGGCCATACTGTGGAGGTATCTACATGGAGAAAATTCTTACAGTGCAAGTGGCCTTGCAATGGAGCTGAATCCTGATACTCTTCTGGCAAAGCACCCGGTCACCAAACAGGAATTAAATGAACAAAGACCTAATTGCTTAGTTTTATAGCTCTGCAGGACCAAAATATAATTTTCTTCTCTGCATGTGGTACTGAATCATACATCAAAAATATCCAAGCTCATCAGTTCACACCACACTCAAAACAATTCCATGGGAAGCTAGCATGCAGTTTGAGAGATTTAACCACACAGGGAAAAAAAAAGAAAGCCAAAGAAAACATGCAAATGTATATATTTATAGCAATGGGTATGCATGGAAAGCCTGAAAGCTTTTTGTTGTCCTCTTTGCCTTTTCTTATAGAATGTTCTAAAGCCAAATCCATGGCGCTTTCAGGTGCAAATACATAAGAGACAAAAGAGCTGTGTATTTCTCCTGGAACAGGCAGGATAAAAAAAGGTATTCATTGACCATTCAGAGTATTCACACAAACCAGGCCCTACAGCTTGTCCAATCTAGAACTCCACCTAGAGCCTCTTGTGGAGATGTTTACTCACTGCCCAGCACAGCTTTCAGCAACAGTGATTTCCGGCTATTTATGGTAGTAAAAGTAAACTGGTAGTCTATGTAATTCTTTGTTTTAAAGCAAAACCCTTCCTTTTCACCTCACTCCCAGAAGTTACATTAATAGTGACTCCAATGTTGTAACTGAGATATATCAAACATACAATACTCACCTATCAAACTTAACATGTAAGAATTATTTATGAGCCAGGATTTACAGTTATTGAAGCTATCTTCTGCCTTTTTTAAAAACAACACACTGATTAAAGTCAGGAAATTTAAATCCTGGAAGAAACTGTTGGGTGTTTTTGCAAAATAAACCTTAATTAAAATACAAGTTAGAATCTGCCCAGTAAATAATACCCTAAAAATTACGTTGACTTAAAAAAAGCCAAAGAATGCTAGATAACAATGAAGAAAATCTATGCATGGAACAAAGAGGCAGATGTAGTCACCCAATAATATGAGTTGGTTATTTTTCTACTGGTTGGAATGGCATTGAATTAAAGCAACAGGTTCAAAGTAATGGCTGTCAATCTACACTCAAAGATTTGTGCCTACACATTGCTATTGATTATCGTTGTGCTTTTATATATTGTTGCTTTTGCACTACCGCGAAGTTAAAACTGGCTTGTCAAAGGGTCAGATCCCCACATGCTCCTCAGGGGGATGTGGCTTCCCAGGCACAGCAGGAGCAGAGCCGCTCTGCTGTGCATCTGATGCCTTGCAGCCCACAGGAATGCTGGAGGAAGGGCAGAAACAAAGCAAGAGGTGTGAAAAAACAAAACTGTGTTGGTAGATCCTTCACCACACAACTCCCAGGTTGCTATGAAGTGAAGACAGGAGAGATGAAGTATTGCAGCTTGACTGCAGTCTGCTCAACACTCCTATCCAAAAAAACAAAGCTACACAGTTCTTATAATTAATCTCTGCTCCTTTGCTGTGTCATTCAGATCTGGAAACAACCTTCTGTAATAAAGCTGTGCTTTTGAAGATGAGATGAATGCAGAAAAGCATTAATCATTCATCCCTATGTATTTCTACAGGCATTGAAACATTGTTGACTTTTCTTTTTAATGCTTTATTCATTAGCCACAAAATTCCATCAGCTAAATGCTGCGTTTCAGAATAAAACTGCAGTCAGCAACAAGACCCTTCTTAATATCTAATATTTTTTGTTATTGTAGCTGAATTACCAATTCATCTAAACACTGGAATTCAACAGGTAATTTGTCATGCAATCTATCTCTATTCCAGCTTTTAGTCTCGACTGAAAAGGCCTAAAAGCAAATTTTGGTAGGGAAAAATACTAAGCAATTTTTAATAGCTCTGCCTTGTTCCAGGCTCATACCTCTCATTTGTTGCTTTCTAGTCCAGCAATTTTTATATCATGTTTGTCAATAAGAATAATTGAATTTTTGTGTTCTAATTTCTGCCCACATGGCTCGAAGATTGCCTTGGGTTTACTTTCCCTTCTGACATCATCTCTGATGTCCAGAAAATGTAGACAAGCCACTGCAGAATGATGGATCATTTGGTGATTTGGGTGATTTTTCATTATAGTTTCCTTGGCTACAGGAATATCCAAGCAGCATAATTATTTAAGTTTCTGATTTATCATAGCTTCACTTGACAGATGCAGAGGTTCAAATACAAGGACAAGCAGGACCAGGAAGGACCTTCACAATTCTAATGTACGGAAGTTTAAGTTCTCATAATATTCTGGGCTTTAGCACTTAAGAAACCTTTTTATTGACTGAAATATTACTAAAGCATCAGGATGGGCTTTGTAAGTGTTTCAGTGGCCTAAGCTAAATTTTAATGCACCCCATGCTGTAATGAGCATTTCCTCCAGTATTTTTCGTCTCAGGTGCAACTACTTTCTAGTGCTGTCATATGAAAGAACGTAGTTATGAATAGTGGCCAATTTTGGTAATTTTTAACGATGATCAACTTTGTTTAACCATTTAGGATTTCTCCCATAGTGCAAGCACACATTTTTATGGGATATTTAAGCTCCATGTGATGTAAAAGCATGTTTTGGAGATGAGGAGTCCTGAAGAGGACGGAGAATTATGAATGACACACATGGAAGTAGCATCAACAGCCAGCTATGAAAACCATCCTTCATCTCCAAGCCCAGAGTAGCTGTCAAGTCACACATATCCCAGTATTGGGGCTGGGTTTATGCCACACAGCACAGAAGGACCACTGCTATGGAACAAGCAGGACACAAAACACACCACATGCACTGCCCCTGAGCTGGGAGAGCACAATACAGAGACAGCAGTTGTGAGGAAGGTGAGCAGCTGCATGATGTGTAGCTTGGCTGCAGCAGAGGGCAGTGATACACAAACACCAGCAGTTCTCGCTCTGCACAGCACCTACAAATGAACAAACCTGTCCTTGGCTATTTCCAGCATGCACCACTTACCACTCTTAGGCTTATTCTTAACAAAACTTGCACACTATTTACATGTATTTGGGTGTAACGCATGTGCAGACGCACAGAGAGATATATTAAATATCCACTGTTTAAAATGTTAAACATTTTAAAATGTTAATTGTGATTGCTTTCTCTTATTTCTTTGATGACTATTCGATTAATCTGCTATCCCCCTTGTCCTCTGAAATCAAATCCTTTAAGGTTTTGCTTCACAAGGTGTTGCTTTGCATCTTTGCAACAGGCACAAAATTACTACGCTTCAGGGAGGTGGTTTTCATCTTCTCCTCTCTCACCCCTCTCACCATTTAAAAGGTAGGAAGCTGGATGCAGTTAAGGAAAAAAAGAGAGGGAGGAGGGAGCTGAGGATGAAGACAGCACAAGAGTTTGACTCCTTAACTGGGTTAATTTGTTTCCTGGCAGGCAAGCAGAGAACTTAAGAGAAAGCTACAGAAAAAAAAAAATAATTGCAAGACATAGACTATTCATGTAATTGCTGACATGTCTAATGCTGTGTGATTCATGGCAGCTTTGAAATACTAGACTTCTCATTGAGGGATGGAGGGATTATATTTCCACTGGGTGCAGTTTGAAGAGATGCATAAAAGAAGGAAATGTAAGTTGTTATGAAGAAGCCCAGACTTGACTTGAATTAGTTTAAATGCACCTTGCTCAGAACAATTGATTTTTTTATGAGAAATAAATGGATTTGTTTGCCCAACCTGTATTTGGCAAGCCAGTTTCTGCCAAGCAATTGCTAAACTGTTAAATTTACTGTGCAGCATCTGCTCTTTAGAAATGTGGAAAACCATCAAAACTTATATAGTATGCATATATAAACATATGTCAATTTTAACCCATGAGCATGTTCTTCATATCCTTCACAAATCTGTAAACACTCAGTATTAGTTTGGATATTGATTTAAATTTTGGAAATTTTTTTTGTCTGTTAGTGGTTTTTTGTTTGCTTGTTTTAACTACATAGACTAATTCACGATTAGCAGAAGATTGAACTTGGTTTAGTTTTGGGACCATCTACATCTATTAACTGCCTGAAACAAAGTCAGTACCATGTTTCAAGTGTCCTATTTTTCAAAGCAGAACTACAGAGGAAAGACAAAATATCTAGAACAAAACTATCCAAATGCTGAGGGAAATCTGTATCAGACTTAGTCCTGCAGTGAAAACCCTGTGTTAAGGTGATGCAAATAGCTGGGCAGACAGCCTGGGGAAGCCAATCTATTGGTAGTCAGCTCATGGAGGCTTTGGTCCCATTGACAGTAGTTTCTGTAAGGCACCAAGGCAAGTCCTACCCTTAAAAAGAAGCATTAAGAAAGCAAACATTGGGACCAAGCATTCAGCCTTGCAGCCTGCTCTCTGGGTGATGGGTGCTGGCTCTTGCCACCATGCCTCAACAATCTTTTTTTTGTATAGCTCACCTGAAGAGGGGCCTTTCAAACTCTGGACATGAGGAACTTATTCTCCCTTGGGCCTCTGGCTGCCCTGTCTGGATAAGAGATGTGCTTGAGTTCCTCTGAAGGGAAATGGCAACAAACACTCTCAGACTGGCCCCAAGGGAAATAATTTCTCAATGAGTATATAAAGTTCTCCAGCAGAACTTGTCTGTTTTGAACTACATCATCAGGGAACATTATCAATAATAAAGTCTCTCTTTCACAATGCTGTGGGATTTCCATACTTCAGCCAAATGCATTTTCTTTGAGTAAGTGACATTCTGATGTGTTCTGGGACAACTCCATGGGCACTTGCCAAGACCCATGCTGGCTTCTTCAGACAGAAACACACAGCAATTTAAACTTGGTTTAGCTCATGAGTCTCAAGTAGTGACAGGCCATCTGGCACATTTCAGTAAAACTAGCACTTTCTGCTGAGAGAGGTCCAGGGCTTATATAAGACAAACAGGGCAGGACAGGAGTGAAATGCACTGGCAGGACTGTGTGCACTAAGCTTGCGTGGCAGCACTCAATCCAAGCCAGCACAGCCAGGACGTAACTCATCAATCCACCCACAGCCACGGAGGCAGCGCTGGGAGCAGAGCAGGAAGACAAGGGAGTGCTGGGATGAGGGTCAGGAGCAGTGCAGAAGCAAGGGACTGGCCATGGGACTGCTGCTTGGAAGGAGGAGGTATCATTCAAAATGGAGCTGTGGGGACAGCCACACTTGAGGTCAGGGGGTACGGATCAGAATGAAGCTGTAGCAAAACCTTTTGGGAGGAGGGCAGACTAGTGCAAAGACTTAAGACTGCATGTGTCCCCCTTGGATTACGATAGCAAAAATGCTGATACACAGGATCAGACAGTACACAAAAGAGGAGAACCTGCAATGAAGTTGGGAATGTGGGGCAAACTGGGAAGTGTAAAGGAGGCTTTTTGTACTGGAAAGCTCTGCTGTTGCAGCACTGACTCCTCTCTGACTTGTTTTGGCAATGTTTTATAAGATCAAATCTGAACCAGTGGGAGAAAAAAATGTATGTGTTTGGTCCTCCTACCAAAAGTGAGGTTAGTTTTAAGATGCAATTATATGAAAAAAAGATGAGAAATCCAGTTTTGTTGCTGGTTGGTATAATGAGATGTTCCTACAAGAGTCTGATGACTGGGAAAATAGAATTAGCAATTCATCTACAGAAACAAAAGCTTTAGTGAGATTTTTTTTTTCTCACTAGAAGAGAAATGTGCAACTCCATTTATTGCAGCAGTTGCCATTACATGCATTGGCTGACAACCCATTCTGGGCACAGATCACAGCACCACTCAAAATCTGCCCTCAGGCATTTTTTTCCATATTCCATACTCTAAACTTTACATTGGACAATGTCTGACACATGCACACAGGTGCCACACAGACTGGTCCCATCCTACTTTCATTCTCTATGGCTTGCCTGTGAAAGTGAAGACCTAACCAAGAAGATAATGGTGAGATGTGTCCTCCTTTGACTGACCTACTTCCAGCCAAAAGACTGGGAAGGAGATACACAAATCTACTTCCAAAGCAGACTGAAATATGTCTTTGGCACAGCATCCCTGCATACACTCATCAGACATTAAAAAAAAGTTTTTTCATCCTTTTTCCCAGATTTCTGTTGTCAAGAGAGGACCATTATTGATAACTCCCTGAGGCTTCTTCTCCTTGTGTTACCCAATACCTCATTCACACCTACGGCATCAGGACAGATGAAAGCAAAACAGAGACAAGCAGTTCTTTCCCTGGTATTCAAACTTTAAATCAAACACCCACTTCACTGTACTATAAACAGAGCTGCCTGTTTGGAGCACCAAGGCACTCATGTAATATTTCTTTTCCTTTAAGATTTTATATTTCTCCTGTGAGAAGCAATTACAATAGAAGTGTCAAGCAAAAATAAATCCCTGTTAATCACAGTCACTGTGATCCTGCCAAGAAAATCACATCTCAGCGTTGCTGTTCCATTTTTCAGGTAGAAATAAAAAGTGTGTGAGAATGCCATGGTCTAGAATTGAGCTCTTCCCAAGAGGAGGTACAAAGTTTTTGAAAATACACATTTTTCTGCTGTCTTCATGACATTGTGTGGAATTAGACAAACACTAAAACTGACTATCCAGTGACCTTAAGAGTAATTCTGGTTGGAAGAATTTTCTCAAGGTTGTCTAGTCCAACCTTCACGTAAAGCAAGGCCAAATGCACAGTTAGGTTCAGATTGCTCAGTTCAGCCGGGCCCAGGCGTTTCTGAACAGCTGCAAATCACTAGTTCCACAGCTCCCCCAGGACACTAGCCTCATGCTCACCTGCTTTGACCATAAATAACTTTCTCCCTATATGTAAATCTAGTTGGATTTCTTTTCCTGCAATGTGTGTAGATTGTCTTTGGTACTTTCAACATGGACTCCTGAGAAAAGATCTGACCTTGTCTTTGTAGCTTCTCATTCCCTTCGGCTTTTCCTTCCCCACACTGAACAAACCCAGTGTCCTCGGCTTCCATTCAAATTTAGTTGCTCCTGCCTCTTCACCTATCTATCACAATCAATCACTGATAACATACATACACACATTTGTTTTGGTCTGCAAACAGGCAAGTCCATGCATCTGAAAGGAAAAATAACAAATGGAGAAAACTATGGGCTCTCCACTGGGCTGTTACTTTCCCATAATTTTTAAATGCAGAGGCTTCATGAACTGTCCATGTGTCACAAGGGAGCTGCCTTCAAATCACCTGAAGGAAATGGTACTGAGCTTGTTCCCCTCCAAAAATGAGAATTTCTATCAGCTTTGGAGAGAGATTTTGTTCCTATTCTATCTTCATCTTTTCACAATTCCCTGTGTTGTGAAAACCAGCCATTTCAAGACTATGCAATTGCAGGTGCTGTTCCAGAACTGAGGGCAAGGGAACAGTTTCCATCATGCCAGAGAGCTGTCAACCATGGTTTAAAAATGCTGTGAGGTCTCCTATTTCCTTCTGAGTAACATGCAGTGGCTTGGTGACTAGATCAATTACCTTTTTAATGCTATTAATTTTAACCAGAAGATCAGAAAGCTGTTTTAGCTGAGTTGATCTTTAGACACCCAGTCTCTGTAATACAGACTTGTGCTTATGAAATGAGTTTTCAAATCAGATAAATAGTTATTTTCCCCAGGAACCTTCAGGAACACTACTAGTGAGTCAGTGAAAATAGGTACCAGAAACCCAAGTACAAATCCTCTGTACAATTTACATCATCCTAAATAAACTCATCATGTATTAACGGCAGAGGTCTTTGTTACATTGGAAAATACTCTGTCTGGAAATACACAGAGCAGTGATTTTGTACTCTGATTCCCTGTTTCTGCACCGTCCACACTTTTGTACACAGAGCTTTAACAAAGCAGCACACATGCATAAAAGGTATTTCACATTCCTCTACCTGTGATCAAAGTCCAGTAAGAATATTTGGGTATGAGCAAGGAAACAATTTCAACTTTCTTTCCTGACCACTCACCTAAGATTGTCCTACCCCTGTCATAGGGAACGACTCTGACTGGTGATATTCTGATAGCCACAAAAACTATGTAACATGTTTTAATAACTCACCCCAAAGAAATATAAATGCTTGTTTACTAAAACAGAACTAAGGAATCTTTGCTCAATACTTCAGCCTGTAACTGAACAACATATAGAAAAATTAAGCAGAGGGGGGATTTTTTTTTCCTCACATCCCTTCTTTTTTTGTGGCATTACTATGTTTGTTTAGAGCCAGCAAGTACCAGCTCACATTCTCTTCCCTGCCAACTGCAGTTCTTACCGGTGACCACGCTGGGGATTTTGGACAGAAAGCTCTTGACAGTCCGGATGGGAACTCCACCTGTTTTGTCATCTTGCATTCTTGTAACGATATCTTCAATCTGTCAAAAGAAAGCAAAGACTTTGGTTTATGCAAAATGGTGACTTTAACACATATACCATGAGTGCTTTGCAGCCCTGCTGGTAAAATGGGTTTAAAATATTGTGTATTACTGCACAAATATGGAGGTAGAGACACTACTACCTCCCAAATTTAAACTCTGAGATCAGAAACCATGAGACAACATAGACTAGCTTTGAAGACAGAGGTTGGATACTGAAAATCCAGCTGCAACTGTGTTTTTGCTCATCAGGGGTGATAGAAAGGTGATGTTTGCTCCACAGATGAACTGGATTGCACTTCTGGAAGTTTAAGGATGTTCACATCCAGTCCACTTTCCCCTCTGCTCCCACATTCATTTGAATTCTCAATACTGTAACCTTGGGAGAACATTCATTTTCCAAAGGGTCCCAGACAGTCACCAACCTCCTACGGCTTGAGAAGAGTCCAAGATGGAACAGCTGCAGGAGGACCTCCCCTGCCTCGTTTTCTTGGCTAAAATGCTACATGTCCCATGGTCAGCACACAAAGTAAATAACCAAAAGTGAAATTATTATAGAGGAAAACTCCTTGGATTTTCCAAATCAAGCTACCTTTTAGTTCACAGGCACACACATAATCTACCACATAAAGATACACAATCAACTTCAAAAGCCATGGCAATCAGAGGATCCAGTTATCAGGGGAAGGAGCTTAATCCTCCTCCCGATTACCCTGAAATGAGAAGGGATTTTTGTTCCTTTTAAGGCTACTTGCCAAGCATTTACTTTAAGGCAACGCCAGGGAGAACAAAAAAGCTGAACATAAGCACAATGCAGAAATTCAGTATCTCCAAAACCTCCTTTCAAGTTAATAAGGTCTCAAAAGCCCAACGAAAATAAACCCAAAGCTGTTGTCTCTGTTAGCTCAAGCAGTCAACAGCACAGCCCCACCCGCTGTTGTTGACAGGTGGCCAAGGGCAGCAGACAGAGAGCACAGCCCTGATTTTACCTGAAGATCTCCCCCTCACACATGCTACAAAACAGAACCGCAGTGGAGAGGTTACATGATGGGAGCACAGCCCCTCTCTCTCCTAAAGGCAGCCTAAGAACTCAACATGCTCTCCTCATCTCTGGGAAGCCACTTCATTTACATACGTAAGTAAGTTTTTTTCACAGATTTAACACCTACATTTCAAAACAAGTTTAATTTCAAGTCTTCCCGAGGTGGTAAGACAATCTCCCTGCCAACTTCAGGCACTGAATTTGATCACTATGTTTTTAACCTCAGGTTACCACTTAACTAAACTGTTCACACCTTGTTTATATATTACTTTTAATTTAACACATCCCGAACAAATTCTCAGTGGGAATGAAATCACAAAGATGAAAATATCCTGACATTTTCAATATATTACATGAGCTTTGGGCACTTAGACAGTTAATTTGTGATAGAATAATGATACTTTCCCCAAAAATGAATCACTGTGAAAATTAATACCACTTTTCTGTTTTGCCAGAGCCTTATGCAAAGTTGTTTGCTCATTAAAGCATTGGGCTTTTTTTTCCAGCCTGAGGATATTTGGAGAAATAACTGCTCACCTCTGTTACATGGAGTGGTAAGTGCTCTGCTAAAGAGTGGACAAAAAGCACTTCATTTTGTTGAGAGGAGCTGGACAGCATCACTTGTTACCAACCCAGACCTACAAGGCTACAGCACTCCAACATCAGACCCACTGGGCAACAGGGCAGCTCAGTCCCCTGCGAAGCATAGAATAAGAGTCACAAAATCTCAGAATGGGTCAGGGCAAAAGAGATCACTGTGGGTCATCTGGTCCAACCTCCCTGCTCAAGCAGGGTCATCTTAGAGCACATGGCACAGGATTGCATCCAGGTTCTTGAATATCTCCACTGAGGCAGACTCCACAACCTCTCTGGGCAACCTGTTCCAGTGCTCAGTCTCCCACACAGTAAAAATGCTTTTCCTCATGTTCAGGTGGAACTTCCCGTCCATCAGTTTCTGCATATTGCCTCTTATCCTATTGCTTGGCACCACTGAAAAGAGCCTGACTCCATTCTGAGTCTTGGACTTCATCCAAAAAGGTCAGCCAGACTAAGAACTGTGTCTGCAAGACAATGAAAAACCTTCTGTGTTACCAGCTACTTATGTGTCTTTGTATGTATTGTAGCTGACATCAGAGAAAGATTTTTCATGCATATTAGGAGGAAACTACTCTGAAATGTGCTACGAGTATCCCATGTCTCCAGGAACACTTCAAGGCTTCAAGAATCATAAGAATAATAATTTTTCCATTTTTCTATTTATATGACAAGCTCAAAATGAAAAATGAGCTAAAATAATTACTTCAATGCAGGAAAATAAACTTTTTACTCTTTTGCTCACTATAAGCTAAAGGAACACCAGCATGATTTATGTAATTAATACTACAAGAAAAGTTAAATTTCAAGTGAAATAAAACTTTAACTATCTTAGAAAGAAAGATATATTGTTTTTTAGCTAAACTATTCCCTGTTTCAGTCAATCAAGCAGGCACTGGTGTCTCAAATGGGGCCATTAATTTCAGTTACAATTACAAATATCTACTGCATTTTTAAATAAAAAAGAAACAAAGCTACCCTAGAGATAACTCCTTCCCAAAAGGCTCCTTCTTACTCTTGTCTTCTAGCCTAACTACACTACTGGCACTTACTGCTCTCATTATTTCAAATTGTTGGATGTTTCTTTTCTCCTTCTCTTTCTACTCAAATGCCATACCTCCATTCTCTCCTCTCCTCTCAACTAGTCCAGACATGAATACACATGTCATCCTCCTACAGCATGCCCAGAATTTTCAGTCTGCTGCGTAAGAGCCCACAGGATTTACAAGCCTCTGGTTGTACATACTCTTTCCATTCCCAACATGTTTTTCTTGTGCTCTCCAGCAAATTTCTACCCTGCTCGAAGAGGACAGCATGGCATACTCAAAGAAACATTTGATTATAATTTTATCCTTTCTTAAAATTATAATTACGTTTTAATTAAAATATTAAAAACCTGTATCTAGCAATGTTTCCAGGTTTTGGTCAGTTCACTACAAAGAGAAGATGTGACCCTTTACACCAGCCTTTGTTTTGCACCCACCCGATGCTTGCAGATATTACTACCCTGGATCCAAATTCCTGCTGAGCTATGGGAATATTTCACAAAACAAGTGCTACAGTGACAAAGCAGAGAAAAAAACAATCATTAGAGCTTCAAGCATGGAGAAAAGCAAAGAGGGAACATGAAGTGTGAAGGTCACTTTAATCAAAGCTTTTAATCTTAACTTTCAAGAGAGTTACCTAGACACTGGAGTGTTCCTGACTTTCCTTGAGCTTCTGCCTATCATTTAATACCCCATAGGCTTCCCTCTCTGCACACAGGGAATGAGAGTCCTTGGACAGCTCATTCCATCAGGCTAGGAAGCAGAAAAAACGTGCAACAAAGCATTCCTTATTTATCTCTCCTAAATGAGCAAGCTTCAGCAAACTAATTTCTGCCCCAAAAAAAATCCATGGTAAGAACGTGGTAAAACTTCTTGGTTTTTTCCTATGATGGGGGTGACTGCTATTTCAATCTAGTCTGATTTTGTAAAGGGAATTGTTATTCTTCCATCCAAGTGGATTCTGGGTCAGTATCCCCACAAGAAAGCCAGAGGAATGCATGCTGTCACTGTTAGCTACACTCCTTAATGTATGCCTAACAAACTGGATCTGCTTTGCCTCCTGACTGGCTGCTGACATGTCTGCTCCCTACATTTATCCAGGATGTTTTCATTCCTCATTATCCCACTCCCAATGAACTGAAAAGGGCTTCTGGCTTCAGGAACACATTAGTGGAGAGATAAACTACTGCAGGTAGTTTATGAGAGGTTACCAGCATATTCTGCTACACAGTGTGATGGAAATTTAATGCATATATTGCTAATGTTTGTTAGACCTTCTTTTCCACTCTCAGCACTTTTGCTGGCCTAGGGAGTCGGAAGACACAAAGTAGAAGACCCTGAATTTCTGTCAAGACGAAGATGTCTAAGACTGGAAGATAGGAAGTCATTTCTGTGAGGCAGAACAGAACAAAAGATTGCATTTGTTGATGCATTAGAATAACTAAGTCATAATATAACAACAAATGTAACAACCACAGCCTGGCAACTTTGGGTCAGTGTCATCCAACATCCCATTACCATTATAAGAGGGAAAACAACTCTTTGCTGTAGCTTTTCTTTCTCCCAGCACCAGGGTAAAGCAGGCACCCCTTCTGCTGCAAGTTAGCACACACAGCCTTGCTGAGCCCTGGGCAAGGCTGGCCTTGAAGGTGACACGCTGAGGGAAGGGTAAGTTACACATAGGGAAGAAAAGTTACCAGTTCCCACCTCCATAGCTCCACACCCGGACACGACCAGCAGCTAATGGAACTCCCTGGCTCAACACGCTCATTTGTAGCTCAGTGACACGTAATGATGTCAGAGGCCCTCACGGTCCCATTTTGCCATTTTATTTAGTGATTTACTGAGGAAAACAGTGCTCTTTTTCTACGATCTGAGTTAGATGTACATATCCCCTTGGACCCTGCAAGAAAGCTCCTGCTGCCTATTTCTGAATATTTCAGTACCTACCAGGTGCTTGTCTGATTACTCACAGCAGCTACTGTACCCCTGGGGCCTCCTGTCACCGGCTAACCTGTGGCAGGAGTGTCTCCAAGCATCACTCATCAGCGCCAACATTAAAGGTATGGGGTTAGAGGGAGCACTGTGCAGTTACAAAGGTCCTCTCTGACCATGCCAGTGACAGCTCTCACGCATACTGGCGGAGCTGGATGGTACACGGAGCAAAGGATCAGTCTGTTATCAGTTTGCATGATGGCAATAATTATAAACACTTTTGATCTTTTCACTAAAATACAAGTTTAAAAGAGTCTGTTTCTCACAGTGCCAACTCTTACTCCCATAAGTGCATCTGACACTATCGGTGTGCCTGTGCATTCTGCACCTGCTGACTCCTGCCACACAGCCCACGCAGGCACAGACAAGGGAAGTTAATTTGACAAGATGCCTGAAGCCAACTTGCTTCACTGGTCCAGACAATTTAACTCTGCTCAAAAAACAAAAAGAAAAAAGATTAAAAAAAAAGGGCTATACAGCTCCCTTTGGCAGCCTCAAGAGAGAAAGAACAACCTTGCCTCTGAGACAACGCTGGAAAGCGGCAGAGCAGCACTGCCAGAGAATTGTGGTGTGGCCTTCAGCAATCAGCATCATCTGCTTCTGTCCAAGTTTCCTCTCCTGTGTAACAGATAATACTGAACTGCACAGGGGTGCTGAGACTTAATTAAAAGAAGTCCAAGGATTGGGATGCCTCAGATAGCAGATGCCACACAACTACAAAAGGTATGCTCCCCATCTCTGACAACCTTTCACAGTCCCAGGAAAACCAAATGGCAGCAGAGCATGGATGGCAACTGCTTCCCACCTGACCAATGTCCAGTGACAGCTCAAGTCAGGCCACTGGTGGAACATGTGCTGATGGAACTCCTGATGGAGTTCTCTCTCCTTCTTTTTAAATTTCAGAGCTTATTTCAGATAAAGGCAGAATTTACCACATATCTCCTTAGTTTTGAGTGTGTTTCAGGGAGTGTTAACTGTGATCTTCAGATGTTTACTGGGATGGTGAAACAGAGCTAACAATGTCACCCTGAAAGCAGTAACGTGCTTTAGCACTTATGTATCTCCACTGAGAATAGGAGGGTACCAGTGAAGAAGAACCACCAAGGCATTTGTCATGATTAATTGTATGCTGCTGCTAATCCAGCCAGAGCTCCACAAAAGTGAGCATCTACTCACAAGTCATCACATGGAGGGACAGGTTTTATCACATCAATTGGATTACACAAAACAATCCTTAGGGAAAAACTGTGACACTTACTCGGCTGCTGAGGTGCAACATCAGAGTGTGGAAACCAGGCAGCAGTTTTTTGATCAGACCATGCCTCCCCTAACACAGCCTACAGTGTCAGCTCTGCACAGCACCCCCAGCTCGGGCCTGGGCTGCGTTACAAGAAAACACAGTCACGGAAAATGAGAGCCTGAGCTATTCCCCTCAGGCACTATATGCACAGTTGGAAAACAGAGTTTAATATTCAGCAGGAAAACAAAGCATAGCAAATTAATTCAGCAAACAGAGATTCTCCAAACGAGTTGAACTAATGCAATTTTCTCCCTCCCTAAAAATCAAGCTTTTTAGCCCATCAGTGTCAACAGTGAGAAGCAAAAGACATCAATGTGCCAGTGTTATGCAAACTCAATTTTTCATTAAAAACATTTTGACAGACAACTCCCGATGAGCTCAATTTCTACATGAGCTATAATTGCTTAAAAGAGGAAGCTATTTTGGCATGTTAGAAAGCTGTGTAAAAATAAAAAATAAACTCTTGCTTATTGATTGTGCTACTGTAATTAAAGTAGCAAATGCTTGGCACTCTGTTCCAATTTGCATCATAACAGAAGTGTCTTGTGAACAGTGGTGCATTTTTTCCCCATGCTCTCTACATTTATGGTAAAGATGCGACATACATGCACACAGCTTGAGAGATCTTACACCATTGAAAGAACAACTGCTCTAATTAGAAACTTCTAAGGCTAGCTTCAAAACAGACCAAATATTTACTTTTTTCCATAAGCAGAAGTGTTAAGCTTTTTAAAATAGTAGGAAAGTATCATAAATATCCAGTGAAAAGACAATATGAATTTTAAATAAAACCCCTGTGGAAACCAAGTAGCCACAGAATTGTGACAGAGGTGTGAAGAAAGTCACACTTCAAAAAAAAAAAAAAAACAAGAAAAACCCCACTTCTGCCACATAGTATTTATTGAATAGTTGTGACTTTTGTGTAACTTATGAACTATGCAAATCTATGCACAGAAAAACATACAAATGCAAAGATTATTTCAGCCAGGAAACCTGTAGGATGGAATGATCTACACACTGTTTCTCAGTGTGTGATCTGAATTGAAGGAATTACCACTCTGGGGGAAAAAAGGAAGAAGTTGGCCCTATGTCCTTTTAACAGTGCTGCTAAGGGAAGGCACTGGTGCTGGCACCATTTGGGCTCTTTGTGTCTGCCAGCTTGTGACAGAATGGAGCCTCCCAGACCATTTCTCACATGTCACCAGTCGCCTAGTACTAACTGCGTCTGGCCATGCCATCCTCAGCAAGACTTGAATGGATAATCCTGAAGAGCTCTGCAATGACTATCTGCAGAAAGAAGATTGAATCAAAACATAGCAGCAGCAGGGGTTGAAATAGGAAGAAGTAAAGTTATAACAAGAAATCTAGAGCTGCATTTTTGGTAATATATGCACCATAGTCCCCATATACTAATAAGAAGAAGTGTTTAGGGGAGCGTAGGAGTATATGCTTTCCTTTGATGTGGTTTACTGAAGTCACTGACTGCAGGGACTGACAGCATCTTGCTGCCTCGCTCCAGCCAGGGTCCGACGCACAAGCTGCCATGGAAACAGCAGAGATTTTCTCTCCTGTTGCATCACTGCACTGAATGTAAAACTATGCAGGTCTCCAGATTGCTCATACGGTGACGAATGAGGAGCGGAGCAGACGTGCTAGCACAGCCCACACGGGGCTAGTGCAGCAGGGCTGGGCGCTGTCCGTGACCCGGCAGAGCCCCTCGCACCCCGCTCCCACAGCCACACACCCGGGCCCTGGCCGGCACACCGCAGGCAGGGCACTGGGGGAAGCCCAGTAACCGAACCTCAGGAAGGCTCAAAGCAAATCTGCGACTCTGCTGCCATCCAAAATAACCCTGCACAAACTACCTGAACTCTGACAAATTCCAGAAGTAAGTTTAGTTTGAACAGCTTTGATTTTGACAGGTCTTTTTTGGGGGTTAGCTCCCACACCCTGAATTTCACTTTGAGTTCTGGCCATCAATCAATTCTTTTCATGCAGGACAAAACTATGTTGAACTTTGTGGGGGTTTTTATTCTAAAACAATTGAGAAAGCTTCTGAAATCTTAAATCTTCCAGCAACATTGGGTTGAGACTCCAATTTGTAACATTATTCAAGGACAGTTATTCAAGCCAGTTTAGAAGCAGCACATAAGAATCTTAGTATTACACTGTGGTCTGTGCCTGACCTGGCTCACTTTTCTCTGGAGTAAGAAATATAAGGCACTTCCAGACAGAAAAATGCCAGACAATGATGGGTCACTAATCTGTTACCAGGCAGGAACTTGCAGCCCCCCAAATCTTGATAAAGTGAAGAGCTAGTTAGGACTGCACCCCAATGACTTCAAACCAAATCCACAACCCTAAATGAACTCACATTCACTTTTAAAAGCTGGGAACTGGACAATATAATCAAGACCCATCATCCTACTCAGGAGCTGGAATCTCAGAGTTGTCCACCTCCCACCTCAAATGCTTCAATGCAAGGCAGGGGAGGAAAGGACTATCCAGCCACCTTCTTCCCACCAGTGACATGTGACAGTGAGCCTTTCAATGCAACAGGGTGGAAAAGGCCATCTCTGGGTCTGACAAAAATTACTTAAAAGAATGATGAGCAGAGGTAAAAAGACAAGTTGCTCCTCAGGAGTGTTTTCCCCCTTTGCTACAAAATGCAGCAGCTGCTACCTAACTGCTCTAAAGTATTTCATTAAATATATTATTTCTTGAAATGCAATACAGATGCATAAATATTAAACAGATAAGAAGTTGGGATGCAGTTGGTGGATGCTCAATCAGGGTTTTGGCATTGCTACTGCTATCTTTAAATATCTGAATAATGATGAGCATTGAATCACCTCAAACACTCAGGGAAGGCTGTGTTGTTCTCTGGGTCTCACTTTTTAAAAGGAAAATAAATTTTCTACCCCACTAACAAATCTTTAACAGAGAGCAAACTCCGCAGTTGAAGGGGGAAGAATTATCTGCTGCATTCCTGTCCTTATTCTGCATACAGGGGAAGAAAACAAAAACCCCAGTCCTAATCTAAAGTTACTATTTTCTGCCTAAAATTTTAAGGTCTGAATTTGCACTTTGATTTAGACCCCATAGCTGAAGGAAGATTTGTGTCCCTATCCTTGTGAAAAGGCAGAAAGGTATTTGTAGAGAAAAGGAGGATATATGAATCACAAGACAAGATTTTTACACTGTGGACTTCGTGATTCAATCTCAGCTTCATCAAACCACTATCGACTGCAGGCAAAATAAGATGAAACTAAGTAGGACAAACTTGAGAATATTATTATTTAACGGGAAATGCAATGTACTACCATTTTCTATTCTTTTTGCAAAGCTTTATAAGGATGTTCCTAACTTCTCCCACAGCAGTGAAGATACTTGGAGCCATGCAGGAAATAGTCAGTTATTTCCTGCATGAGACATAAGAGTTGGGGTTTGTTGTTCTCTGCAGGGAAGCTGTAGCACTGGCACCAAATCTCCACCATTACCTTTCCTAATGAATTGATGAGGGGAACTATCCAGCATATCTCTTCTTTCTATTTTGACAGGCTTCTGTGGCTTAGCTAAAATAAATTACACAGAAATATACATACTTGCTCACAAAACCAAATGTTTTTCTTCAGAACAACTACAAAGTGGGGCTTCAGGAATTCTTTTTCTACCTTTTTTTCCAAGCATTCCTCTGTGTATGCAATACTGTGACACATAATACACTGTGACAGGTCATTTCATGCATCATTTAATTCTTTGCACTGCAAAGTGCCCTGCCACAATAAAGATAAGCTACATCCCGCTTGCCCCCAAATACTGCTGAAGATGCAAAGCAGAGAAGTTTATAAATTAGAGGAAAGACAAGAAACCCTATTCACCAACATCAAAAGGTTGTATTTGGTTTCTCTTCCTCTCCTTATGATAGTGTCAACATCCAACTTCTAATATTGTCTTTACACATAAAAACATATTTTAAAAAACTTGGAAAAAAAGGCAAAGACACAGAAAAACCCACCAAAGTTTCCACTCAGGAAGAAAAGATACCACTACAAAAGAAAATGTAATTTTTTTTTTTTTCCATTTCAGAGCACATGAAAAGTAGAGGCTTTGAGAAGATTTGTCAGAGCGAAAGAATGTAGATTTAATTGTTTTTTATACCTCTAAACCCATATATTTTCTTCCAGTTGCTTTCTAGCACCTTTTAAATATATGTATTAAAAAAAGGAGAAGAGAAGAGAAGAGAAGAGAAGAGAAGAGAAGAGAAGAGAAGAGAAGAGAAGAGAAGAGAAGAGAAGAGAAGAGAAGAGAAGAGAAGAGAAGAGAAGAGAAGAGAGAAGAGAAGAGAAGAGAAGAGAAGAGAAGAGAAGAGAAGAGAAGAGAAGAGAAGAGAAGAGAAGAGAAGAGAAGAGAAGAGAAGAGAAGAGAAGAGAAGAGAATTGGTTTATGACCACAAATACATAAATGATTACCAGTGTTGGAAACACTTTTGTTTAGCCCACAGAGGCAATGATGAAGAGTTCAGCACTGTCAGACTTTCTGCACTAGCTCTGGGAAGGAGTTCCAGACAAAAAGCAGTCCCACTGCTGTCTATCCACACCATGGCTAAAAAAATCTGCAAAGTATGGATGCAATTTTCTTAGCGAGGTGGTAAGATTTGGGAAGTCAGCAATTATTAAAGAAACCTTTTTCAACTCTGCTTCACTCTCTGATGTGTTAGTGAGCAGTACTAAAACAACAAATATCAGACAAAATTTAAAATCTGAGCAGTAATCGAAACATATTGGATATTGTCTGACAAAGGTTATCTTCATTTGGCAATTCATTTATTCAAATATGCTAAATTATGCTGCTAGGAAAGTTTGCATAACATAGGGCTCACAGAGGTTCTTTAACTGAGCCACTCAAGTGCTTTGGTCCTTGACTTTGATGGCAGCTATTGCTAGAATGAAAAACCCAAACTTCACAGATTGCTCAGTAGAATGCATGCATTAAAAAAGCACATGATTCTCATAACATGATCATCAGTACAGGACTTATTAACATTTTCATGCACTGAAACTACCATTTATTATGCCAAGAATTGACTGGTGCTTTCCCTTTGGCAAAGAAAATGTTGCAAATCAAACAGTAGTTATGAGTTCTGCCACAACTCAATTACAGTCCTCACCATGGATGAAGTTATTTACTTCAGCACCAATTTTGTGATTTATTCAGTAGTTCCATTTCTGTTAGTTCTGAACTTTTTAGTAATGATATTGCTAAAACCAAAAAGATTTATAACACCTTAGAAAAAGAATAATTTTCTTTCTTCATATAAAAAGAGATATAAATTCTACTTCCCCACTCCTAAAGTTTTACTTCCAAATTCCTGCTAATAATAAATCAAAGAACACATTCCAGTAAACATGTGGCAGTTGATAAAAAGGATGCTACATCAGCTTTGTTGTCAAAGCTCAGCCTCAAACTGCTGTTTAATTCAACTCTGGCATTCAATGCAGCTACTGCACAAGTGGGGCTCTGCTCTTTTAACCCCCTATTTTTACAACACTTGTCGAAAATTCTCCAAAGGGAAGCACAGGTGTCCCAGCTCTGCAGAACACTCATGCACTTTTCTTGAGCAGAAATGGCTAAAAATGAGCCCTGCCAGAGACACTGATTTTAAAGACTTTTACCTCTTGACACCTAACCAGTATTTCTCCTGATTCGAGGGGAGGATGGGGAAGAACTACCTGTGGACTGGAAGTCAGACACTCAACAAAGAAAGGTATTGCTTACTTTTGGTACTTTATTGTTATATTCTCTCCAGGAGACTGTGTAAGAGACAAGTGAAGACACAGCTCACAACACAAAACTGCCCTGCAAGAACACAAGGCACTCTCACCTGCCTCTCC
Organism: Sylvia atricapilla; assembly: GCF_009819655.1. NCBI lineage: Eukaryota > Metazoa > Chordata > Aves > Passeriformes > Sylviidae > Sylvia > Sylvia atricapilla. The sequence continues at coordinate 27,701,178 of NC_089145.1, forward strand.
TGCCAGCAGACAACACAAAGGGCATCTCTGGCCCTGTAATGCCAACTTGCTATTTTATTCACTGAGAAAGGGCAGGACAGAATAAAAAGAGCAGACACTGCATCCTGTGGCTACAGCTTGGTGGCTCTTCCAACACGTGAACACATCAAATGAGGGAGAGTGAGCTGCCTGCAGAACAGGAAACAGCTACTCTTACCCTTTTTTATATCACTGTCATGATCTCTGTACCTATATATGGGTGGATTTTCTGCCTTTCAACTGCAGAAAGCATTTGGTCCAAAACATAAATAGTAAGTAATCCTTTTGCATGATACTCAATTATTTTTTAATGGATTTTGTGCTCAATTAGCTCTCTTTTCATGATATGGAGGGAAAACATCTAGCATAGGTAATAATACCATAAAATACTAAATTTTATTACGCAGGAACAACTGGTTCTACAACATGGTTTTGACTTCAACTCTACCTTACTTTCCCAACCAATGGCTCCTGTACTAATATACTTTGCTTGTAGAATATTTCTTGATTAAGGAAAAAAATTTTAAACACCTATATATCTCAGCTGTACATGAGTGGTTAGCCAGAATATCTTTGTCACTGCATTTTTAATGTTAATGCTTGATGCCAAAAGATAGAATTGTTAAACACATAACTGTGTTACAAGAGTTGATTTTTTAAAATTGTAGAATGGCAGCTGAGAGACAGATGTGAGATATGGTTGTAGTTCACATAGATTTAATTACTGAAACAGAATAACATACTAAAAACAACACAAATAACATGAGTTTTAAGCACCTAGAATTACAATATAAATCACAGATCACATTAAAGTTATTTACCTTTCTCATTCCATGATGGAATGAAAGTCATTTTACACAGATGGGAAATACATTTAATGGCTTTCTAAATACACTGGGATCATTGTTTTATTATACTTAAATTGTTTTCCCATTCCAGCTTTTATAAAAACACTTAGAATCCTCAGAACCATGACTTCGACTTTTAAATACAAAGGAGTTACAGGTTAGCATGCCTGACTTGTACCCCTACGCTGTTAAATCTTAGTGCCAACTCTGACACTAGTGTTTCATGGTAAATCATTAGCAAAAGAGTATAAGGGGGTTTCATTTAGCTATAAAATCCTCTTCCTACTAGTTAAGGTCACTGAAGTGTTGATTTATTCACTACTGAGGCAGATTCAAAGTCTCCCTATTCTATAATTTCCTTTTTCTAAGGTATTATCTCCCAAGTTTTTTCTCTGTTCAACTACAAAGCAACAAAATAGCATTAAAAGGTATCTAGCATGCTTTCCAGCAATTCATGTTTCAGTGCACTTACTTTTTGTAGCATTATAGCTACAGGTTGATCAAAAGAAGAACAGGAAGAAAAGTATGATAATGATTCTTGTGGATAAGGACAAACCTTGGACAAAGAAATTTATTTAGTGCATCCTTGTATCACAAAGAATAATATCTTTTTAACCATAAATTCTACCCCAAACTAAAACTATGTACTTCTGCAGGAGTGGGTTTGGTTTCTGTAACTTTTTTTTCCAACTCACATAGCAAGAAAAAACTACAACAACAACAGAACTCAAGAAACTTACTCTAGAGTATTTTTTCCTTTATGTTCCTCCCTCCTCAGCAACCTGGTTTACTCCTTTATCCATTCAGCTTCCAGATTCTGCCCCTAAGCCTCCACTACTTCCCTTCTTCATTTGTGCAGTTGTCCAAGGACTTGAGGACATGCAGCTCTTAAGGGGTAAGTGCCGTTTGTATTGAAATGTGGTGCCACATTTCACTCTCATTCATTTTTCCACACCTGAAAACTAGATAAACAGCTCAGGAACCTTCTATCTGAAACCTTTCCTGGGGAAAGAGAGGAGCACAGTAACCATGAGTCCTTTAAAGCCAAGTGTGGTAGCTCACACCAGTGCTGCAGTGGGTAACTGCTCCCTCCTGGATTGCAGCTCTGAGGTGGAAGATGTTGCTGTGACAGGAAATGGTCAGTGGAGAAAACACTCCTGCAGCACCAAAGGTGAAGCCACTCCACCCTCAGTCACAGGGAAAGAGAAGTGACTTGGGCTGCCTGTGTCCAACCTCAGGCAGCAGAAAAAGCCATGGCTGGGCTCTGAGCTCAGTGCTGCTATACACTCTGCTCACTGGATTTGTGAAGCTTACAATGCTATTAGTCTTTGTCTAGTAGCAGAGGAGAGTGGTAAAAACAAATAAGCAAAACTTTTTTGTGTGTGTCTGTCCCTTTAATTAGCTCAACACCATAAATAGATGCTTCATGTTTAAACATCTTGATTATAGAGTTCTGTGGGACTTTGTTCTTAACTTTCTAACAGAGAGCAGATAAAGATATTTAAGCTACAACCTAGCTTCGAGGAACATTTTTCATTCTGACCAGCTCCTGAAGCCAAGAAGTTGTTATATTTTTCAGGTAGATTGAGTAATGAGCTTTTCAGTAAGCTTCAGTAACTCTTCAGAGCAATTCAGTTACTCTCCTCTCTTGCCACTTGTTTTCTACAAACTGAGCCATTTCTTGCTCTGACATGATGTCACTTCTTTGTTAAGATGGAAAGACCAAATGTGGATCCTTTTATTAATGCATGAACCCTGCAACTTGCAAAAAGCCAAGAACTCTTATTTGAAGAAAAATGCCCCTCAAAGGACAGATGCACATAATTCTCACCCGTGTGAGCATGCTTGGCTAATGAGAAATATATGCATGTATGCACACATGCACTGTAAAAAAAAAAATCAAGCTTTAAATATGAATGAGCATGAATCAACTGAAATTTCTTTACTCCATCATAGCTGAATGCTGGGTCTATTCATGTTTTCACAACAAAAACTAAACACAAAGGGTATACCACCAACTACTTCTCTTCATAATTTTTAATACAGAGCATTCCTTTAGAAGTGATGTTTTATGTTCTATGTAAATGAGACTAACTAAGAAAGTAAAGAAATCCTTTGAAATAAGTAGCGTTGACAGATTTTTTCGTTACTTACTTTACCGTAAGTCAAAGTGAGTGAGCAGGACTTGGTACTTAATGCTAAAAACTTCATTAAAAAAAAAAAAAAAGCAACATGAGTGAAAAATCAACAGGAATTAGACACTATCCTCCATCTAACATGTCTCAAAACACTAGCTGTCTGAAGCACAAAGGCAGGAAACACACGACTGCATAAATCTGCTATTTATCCAGGGTAGTGGGGCAACAGAACCCTTATACCTGGCATCAACTCAGCGAGACACAGCTCTGTGTTTTTCACCTACCAGTAAGACATTCATAAGAAAATTAGTAATGGCTGAATAACTGGATAAAGAAGTAAAGAAAAAAGAAAAGGATTCTCTGCAAGCCCTCCTCAGTTTTGTACCAATATCAAGTGGCCCCTATTAATGCTAGGAAGTATGCATGAAAAGAAACAAGACCCAACAGCCTGGAGATCAGCAGCTCCGGCTCCACGCTGGCCTCTGCACCTGCTTCAGCTCAGCAGTGCACAAGAGCTCTGCGGGAGCAGGGAGGGAGAGGAGGGTGGATGGCCATCAATAATTCACGGCTGAACAGCCAGACGGAAGACCAAGGGACTGCACACTGCATGATGATTTCAAAGCTGGCGTTCTTGAGAGTGTTGTTCAGGGCTGTTAATGTGAGCATGGCCAGCAGGTATTTACTGGTGTCTTCCAGCACATAATTGAACTGCTGGAAGGGGCTTATTCTAGACTGCATCCCAGACGTGAGCAGCTCTCCAACATGCTTGCTGAGCTGGGTCAGTCTCTACAAGAAATTCAACACCAATTTGCCTCCTTTCACATTCAGGAATCAAGTTCACAATCAGAGAGGTCTGACTGCTTTCTCACATTAACATTGTTATCAGAATTAGGCTTCTGATATGTAGGCTACTGATAGGTTTTCAAGTCAGGCACCTAATGCTGCAAAATAAACAAAAAACCAAAACAATCATAGATTTCTCTGCTCATAGTCCTTATTCAGACAAAAGACTAGCCATCAACTTCCATGTATCATTTGTCTGGTCACTTCTGTTGCTATCCTGAATCCATGGAGTCAGTAACAACCTTTTCAATGTAATATCAACTTCAATATACCTGGATGCAAAGATTTGTGTCACTCAGTCGCTGCATTGTCAGCCTCTGAAATTCAGGTCACCCTGAGGGTTTAATGTTCATCTTTCTGGCATTAGGTCTTTCCCATCTTGTTTAGATTTCTGTCCTCCCCACTGCCCTGTTACCAGCAACAAGTGACTGTCACAAGCATTTTGCCTTTGCTTTCCGGATGTAGTAAGAGAGGAATTTGGATTCTCTTACTTCAGGACATGCAGCTCCTCTTTACTGGTTCCCTGGACTTCAGAGGTCACTTCCCACCTCGCTGCATCTTTACCTCCAAGTGCCTCAGTCTCCTCATGTCCTTTGTCATCCTGTTCCCCACCACACATCTGTTCCTCTGAAAGTATGACAACTTGTCTTTCTCTAGTCCCAAGCCTGGAGAGCTCTCTGGGCAGTACTAAACATGCTCAGGAGGGAGAGGCTCCAAAACCCGCTGCTTATTCAGCCTTGCTCTATATATTTGATGCTCCCTCTGGAACTTGCTGTGTCATGCCCACGTTTGGTGGGGACAGGAGATGTCAGATGTCAAGTACAATTCTATGGTTCTACAAAAAGAGTGGTTATATATTAGAGAGAGTTCATCTTCCATGTCAGGGCTGTGACTGTGGGAATTCCTGCAGTGAGCACTCAGCAGCTATTTGCCTTCAGACAACACACACCAAGACAGTTTGTATGACCCAGACATATGGGAACAGCTCCTGGTAAAACTTGCAGTCAACTTGGAGATGTAAACCTGAGAGAAGCTGTGTTTCTGTTACTCACCAGACTACCTAAAATGCCACTCTGGCACTCACCAGACTACCTAAAATGCCTTTCCTCTCATAAAGCTACAGCACACCCAGTCCAAGACCAGCACCAGTTGCATGCCTCCATCCCAGTTCAGGGCTATTTGTTCTCGCCTCTGCTTCAGAGCTCGCTGCCATTGCCAAGGTTCCAACACAACTGGTTGTGAATCAGGACACAGGAAAAGCTCTACTTGGTTGTAGTGCACAGAGTTGGAAGGGAACTGCCTATAAACATCTGGGGCACAGGGGAGGGCAAATTCTTGAACAGAAAGACAAACAGCCCAAAGTTAATTATGCAGAAAACATTTGGTTGCCTGTTGAGAAATTCACAGGAAGCTTTCCCTCAACTTCAGACAATAGCAAAAGTTACATTGTTTTCAATATGAACAACACATGCTTCATACCTTAATCACAAACAAAAAAGGAACTATCACCTTAATAGGTAAGTGCCACTGGGTACCTCCAAGCTTATGTTGGCTTATCATTACTAGAGACTTCAAACACTGCAGGAAGCCATATTTGCTGTTTTACTCAATATCTGCTACACAGATAGCCATTCACAAAGCACAGACACAGGTATGCACCCCCATTCGTCCTAAATTTTCACACCACCTTTTCACGTGGCAGATTTACTAGAAATTAAACTGCTCAGTTACCATATAGTATCTTTCACTGGTTCTAATTCTGAGAGGGTTTTCATGTTCATGGAAGTTTCAACAGGCATTGGGCCATGAAGTTTTCTCCATAAAATACTATAACGTGCTTAATTTGTTATTCCTTTATTATTAAAAAACTCCTCTTGATGATAAAAATCTCAGGTTTTCCATATATTTTTACCTTCACAGCTCCAAGTATTTTCTGATCTTTTTCATTGATAAGTTTGCATTTCATTAGTGTTTATGAGCATTTTAATGAAAGTGTAATAATTTATAGCACTGAAGTTGTGTGCACAGTTTGTTCCCTCCTCACAGCACTATTTCTACATATGTCAATCTTAGGTATATAGAAATTTTCCGGTCACTTTTGCACCAATTTATTGAGAAAATACTGACAAATTATGAAGTAGATATTTACAGTATGCAGAGTATTACCTGGCTAAACAGAACAGTTTAAAGGATCTGTGATGAGTAGGAGGCAGGAATTCATTCATGCCAAACCACTGAACTAGACTGGTTGCCACTGCCAACGGCTATGCTTTAGCAGATGAAAGTCTTTGAGAAACAACAATTGCTATATGCTCTGCACAAAGAAGTACAAAAATGAATTATCCACAAGTAGTATTACTCTAAATTGCTGTTGGATTTTTCTTTACTAGAGCTTTCCTCAGATCTCTCATATTATTTAAAACTAATGATGTCTCAGTCACTCAAAAATGTTACATATAACCTGGTGCATTTGCTTCATCTGAATGATGCTAAAGGCAACTTCTGGCATGCCCCAGTTGCTGAGCTCAAAACAAATTTTTAGTGATGTATGCATGAATATAGCTCTGTACTAAATGGAAATATCAAAAAAGCCTGTCTTTTTAGATTGAGACCTCTGGGAACTGAAAACTAAACTAGCATAAAATATCCTTCTCTCCCTTTCTTTGAGGTGAGACACCTGGTCAGTGGCTGCAGATACAGGCAGAGGTGAGCAGTGGGACACTGGAAGAGACATCACATCACAAATTTGAGACGATGTATTCCAAAGCCTGCACTTGGCATCCTATACTTGTATTCCTATCGCTGTTGCTTTATCTGCTAATTCTTTATCAGAATTTCCTCCTGTGGAAAGCAAAATGAGAAATCTCTCTCTTTCCTGCAGTTAGTTCAGCCAATCAGCCTCAGCGGCTGAGGTCAAGTGGGGATAGAGCCACAGCTCCTCCGCCAGCTCCCCCCCATGGCCTGCTTTGCTCTCCACAGCAGGTCAAATGGGGCTGTGCAAGCAGCAGCTGGACTTGAGATGCTGTCTCTTAAAGCATGCTGCTGAGGGATCAATCTTATGCTCCACTTTCTTGCACTGTCTCAGGTCAATCTGGCCTCTTAAACCCCAATAGCAGCCCTTCTACAAGTTTTTGTTTTTCTCAATACGGATCTCAAGGAATTGTAGAAATGTGACTTGGATGTTTTTCCTTTTAAAACAGAAATCTAGGAAAAGTATGTTCTGTCTTTTCAGCTTTATTGGTCTGCACAATTTTTAAAATAACTTGAGACTATGCATGTTAGGGGATGCTGTTTCTTACAAACTTTCAGTGCCTATACTACACTAAATCGCAGTTATTAATTAGGTCTCATCATCACTAAGGCATAAACAACCTCTAAATATAACAGCAACTGCTATTACTACTAGCTCTGGGAGTCCAAAACTTAGTCCAGGGACATTTCTAATTGCAACTCACATGACCCTTGATTTTTGCTCTAATTAACTGAATGAGCAGTGAGCATAAAACTGTATTTTGGAAAAGGTGTATTACAAACCTATTCCTTACCTGGCTGGCAATGGTTCAGTGACATTCACAGCTGGGTGAAGAGTTACAGAAAAGAAAACTCACAAATATGGAGAGTTTCCCTGACAGTTTCAGACATAGGCCAGGGAAATAAACCTGCTGTTTTCTTCAAGTCACAGACAGAAATCAGAGATGAAGGAGAGAATTTACTGGCTCATCTTCACTTGGACTTTAAAGATGCTTCTCTAACACAATTAAAATGGAATGCCCCAATATCACTCAAAGAGGTAAAATGTGGAGCTAGCTCTGGGCTTTCACCATCCCTGCTCCTTTCTTGCCTCAGCCAGCCTCAGGAAGGGGAACAGGCCACCACCACTCCAGCAGCTCCCCCAAGACTGGTGGCTTTTTGCCAGTGAACATTTCCAGCCTCTTAAAAAGAAAAGCACTTGTTTCTGGATAAGGACAAGGTGGACCCCAGTTTTTCCCACAGGCATACTGGTCCCCTGGGGACAGGCTGTGTCTCCTCAGTCCTGTTTGAACCTGCTCCACGTATTAATGCAGATGAATCAACTTTGACTCACCCATCCATGCATGTAGGACAGCTAATGGAAATGGATGCAGCTCCCTGCACAGACAAGGCACATAAAATGACTCTTGCACAGCCAAGGTAGGTATCTTTAATTAGCAACACACCTCCATTACAGGCTTTAAAAGGAAAATTCAATTTGCACCTAATTTGAAAGCTTTTTACAATCTTTAATTAGTAGCAACTATCTTAGCTAATAAAACTAAATACCTTCTGCACATGCTGTTACCTAAGAGGGCATGAGGTGCAGCTGCTCAGACAATCAGCCTTTCACAAGAGCACTCTGGAGACAGCAACGGTGAGGAAACCTGGAGCTCTCCAAGGGCCCATGCTACCACTGCAGCAGCTTCCTGCAGGGTCCCTGGCCAAGCCCTCTGTGCAGCTCTGCCCCCAGAGCACTCTACTCTCCACAGCTCCTTTGACAGACTCCTCCAAGAAATGAAGAAATGGCATTTCTCTTGCAAGGAGTGTCCCAGCTGAAAGAGACAGGTTCCCCTAACCACAGCACTGTATTGCGAAGGAAAAGCTGTTGCATTGCCTTGCCCTGTCTCCATCCCTCCATGCTGAGCAGCTGTTTCCAAGCTCATGCTCTTCCCTGAGCAAAGAGGAACATTTACAGATAGTGTGGGGTTGCTGCAGCAGTTTAGGATATCAGTGCCCTCAGCTGTGTGTACGACAGGAGTTGCAAATTCCCCCAAAGAAGTCTGCAGAAGCAGATCAGACTGCAGATTGTAACTGTATGTCTTAGTGCAAACACCACTTCAGAAGAGCTTTAATCTGTTATGCTGGGCTCTGAAGAGGTGCAGCTAAGGCTGAGACCACACGCTCTTTCCAGCCTCCTGTGCAGAGGGTAACACACAGAGTAATAACACCAGAAGCTGCTCTAGCAAGGTTCCCTTCAAGCTCAGCCTATGGCAAAGTGAGGGTGCAAGACGTGCAGTGGTCACTTGCAGACAGCATTTGGGTTTGTTCATCTGCTCCTCCTGTAGATCTGACCTCTAGCACTGCAGTGGTGTTTTAGAGAAAGATAATGGTTTATCACCTAAACCCCCTACCCCTCCTCTTTTCCAGCTGTGAACCACCCTTAGTCAAGAGTGTGGCTGTCAGCATTCCTCTTGCTGTGCAGGTGACTCTGGAAACACCAGCCTCTAAGCAGCGAGTCATGGTAGTCAGGTAACTTTGGTTCCCAAGTGGCACAACCCCCAAATTTAGTAACTTGAAAGCCTCAGAAGGCTAGTTAGATTGAAGCAGAGCAAGTGTGTCTGCACTGTGGGACCCTTCATTTATCTCTTCCCTCAGGAGAAAGTCGACCAGCTGAGAGCAGACTCACAAAAAACCCAAACCATGGCACATCTCTAGGGTCTTCTCGTATCACAGAGGGCAAATCTCCTGCACAGTGATTGGAAAAAACCCCAAAAGCCTTGCTGTTCTCAGCACCTCAGCCTCCTTTAGAGCCTCCAGCCACCTGAACTTACGAGCTACACAACTTCAGCAGTTCTCTCAAGTACAAGCCTTTACATGAGCAGTATGTTCAGTTCATCATAAAAAGCCTGCATTAGCAAAAATCAAGTATTTGCCTTGGAACCCCCATTTCAGAGGACTGCTCATTTTCTTTAGCTGTGCATTTTCTGAGGAACATATGAACTGCCTTTAGCAAAGATCTGGCAGCAGAGTGTATGTGACAGCATTCTGAGAAGTGACTTCTTATCTGACTACAGCAAGACTGCTGGTCACATCTCTTCCCTGACAGCTGAGGTGATGAAACAAGTGCTGTATTTTGTCCTGCATTTTGTTTTTGTTGTTATTTTCATTGTCACTACTCCATACCTGTCAGCTTCCTCCCACTCTAAACAGTATAGGGTCTTTAGGGTCTTGGTGTTTTTTTTTTTTTTTTTTTTTTTTTTTTTTTTTTTTTTTTTTTTTTTTTTTTTACTTTGAGTGTTTATTTTAACACTGAGGAAAAAAAGCAAGTACTTACATATGCAATATATTATCCTGAACACTTGTTTTATTCAACCTAGATAACAGGCACTTTCTCATTCAAAGCAGCATCTGAAAATTGCATGCTTATTTTAAAAGATAACTCAAGCTATTGAAGAGTACACTAAAATACAGGCTGCTATCAAACTCTGGTCCATTTGACAATAGTATATATATTTTAACTGCTTAAAAACTTAATGGAAAATTGTAGAGTTAAAGAAGTACCTTTGAAGGTCTATACACATTTGCATGAAAGTACAGACAATTTAAAAAGCACTCAACCTCCTGTGGCCACACTGACCTAAGAAAGCATATTTGCTGAATCTGTTACTACTGGCAATATTCAGTACACCAGAGCAAAGCAAAGCAAAGCAAATGAAAATCAAGTTCTTGTTCTCTGCTAGAATTTTACCCAGTGTCTCTCAATAAGACCTGGAAAGCCCAAAGCCAGCCCGTATTTCCTTTCACCATGCAGGTGAAAGTCAGCTAGTTCTACCAGGATTTCTTCTGTCCTTCAGTTACAAGAATTGAACCATGCATACCTACATAACAGTGATTTCTCAAGTTTTTTGAAGCACAAAACAAAAATCACACCGAATTTACTCATTGTTCAGCAGTTTCTCTCTCTCTCCTTGGTACTGTTTTGATCTCTGTAAATGATCAAGGTTACTTTTCTCCATTTTCTGTGCAACAGTTACTGTGCAACAGATCATAAATAACAGAACAAACGTGTGAGCACATAGTTTAAGGAGGGCTACCCTGGTTCATTTTGTTACCAGCATAAATTTCAGCATTGCATTTTTCCTGGACACCTCTTACCCCAAGAGCAGTGCCCATCATTCCTGATTAAAATTTTGTTACTACTTTAAGAATTAAGTGTAATTTAAGCTAATTTAGGCTAATAAAACCCTTTTCCTCTCCACATTAATCTACATTGTGTCCTCTGCCACAGTGCTGCAGATTTGAACATCACCAGTGGTTTATGAGCAGCAATAAACTGTGCTGTTTATTTTGATCAGATCCAAATTATGTTGGCAGATCAATTTGGAGGCCTGTGCTGGAATAAAAACGTGGCACAAAGGAGGCACACTGCCAGAGCCGTGTATATGTATGCATGTTTACATGCCTGGTAATGGCCAGGATGGGGAGCAGATCCAAGGCTGAAATTGCATAGGAAATTTCTAAAAATCAGGATTAAGATGCATTGCTAGGGCTATGAATGAAACCTTGCCCATAGGCGGCCTACAGTGTGTCTGACTTGGAGCTCTTAGCCCCGTTTCCATGAATAACATCAATGCAACTTACACGGAACAGTATCTGTGTCACTGGGCTTATTGAAACAGTGTAAGCAACCTTCTCCTCCCAAGTCACTCACGATGATGTGAAATCTGCAGTTTCAGATGCTGCAAGAGGCATCAGAAAGGTATTAGGATATACATTATTACAATCCTTTAACTGCTGCACCTAAAAAAAAATTAACCATAGGGGGAAGTGCAGGGAAAAGTGCAGCAGAGGCCCAAGCTGTTCTGCACAGCATGCTCCTCCCTGATCTATATTATTCTCCAAGATCACTTACAGACCTTTTCTATTGATATGGAAAATTCACATTTATTAATGAGCCCCAAACACACATCAATAGTAAATAGAAGAAAAAGATCTCATTGGGAAGTAACGAAATGAAAAGGGTATGGTGAGAGTGAGGCTGGCAGAGAAGGTAAAGGCTGCCCTGGGGTCCCACCACCCCATGGCTTCAGGCAAGGCTGCAGAAGGCCTGGGAACAAAGGTGAGAGGCCAGGCTCTCAACAGGGTAAAGGCCAGTAGGTGCTGGAGGTGTGGTATCAGCCCAGATACTACACCATCAATCCAGAAAAACACTCAAACACATTAACAGAGCTGCTGAAACTTCCTTTGTTCCAATGTGTTGCATGGGAGGCAAGCTGCCTGTAAATGCAGAGCACTTATATTTTTTGATCTCTGGCAAGCAAACAGTGTTCAGTCCCAGTGACCTGATCAGCTTCAGCTCCTCCAAATTTCTACTCCTGACAGAAATCTTATCTTCTTTCTCTGAAAGGCAGCCCCAAGGCAGGTGACTTCCTCACCTTTAAAATAGATTACTTGTCAATCTATTTTAACTCCTCCAGTTGAAAAGCTCAACCTATTTTACTCCAGTCCCAGAGTTACTGTGCAGTACGAATCTGAAGCAACAGCCTTGCTCTGCCCCACACATGAATTTGAATACCTGACACAGGATTTCTGTTTACTTTTTAACCACAGACCAGGATTCAGCTTGGCTCTGGAAGAACCTAGCAGGGGGTGACGGGAGGACAAGCAAATGTCTGAAAAACTTATACCAGCAGTCTTTTACTGACGACAGCACTCAGCTGCATAGCTTCTTCAAGTAATAATAACTAAGATATTTCATAATAGCTACTGTACAAGATGATTCCAGGGAATACAGCTACTACAGAGTAATCAATCCCATAGGATTAGAAGCAGCCCTCTGAGCCTAATGCCTGTTAAGGCATCTAAGAATTATTCATCATCTCATGATAACCATATTTTCTCTAATGTATTATTACTTACATGTAATGGCACCCTTACAACATTTAAAAGCCTATCACATCCAGCACCACGCTGCCATTTATTTCCTGTATATGTACCACTTGCTGTCATCAATGTCTCTTCTCAAGCCTTTTTAGCTGTTGGCTCAATTCAATACTTTTCTGGAGATTGCCATCTTAGCTGTAATTACAGTAAAGAAGGACTTCACAATAAATGCATTTCTGCAGCATCCACAGCATCTGTTAACTCTTCTCTTAGCATATGTGCCTACCTACCAAGCATATTCCAAAAAAGATATGCATTTGGAAGCACAAACCCTATGTCTTACCAGTACAATTCACCCAAGAATAAATATTTAGATACTACTGATGATAACGAAGCTAATGCTTTAGTTAGCATTTTGCAGTGCTATATAGCCTTACAGAAGAATTTGGGCATTGTAGCAATTTGTGGTGTGCTATTCATGACACTTCAACCTAGCTTTACCTCAGTGGTAATTACAGCACGGCCATCACTCAATTTAACCTAATTTGGGTGGTCCTTCTCTGACACCTTGATGCTAGGATTGCAACGTGCCCTATCTACCCCATGATAATTTTAACACACAGTAGAATAAGACAGACCATACACTATACCCACTAGCAACCTCTAAGATTACTTGAGCTGAATGACCTTATGTATTGCCTAATTTTATAAAGTAATATATGCTTGGTGTTTGTTCACATTTTCCTATCTTTTTCCAGTATTTTTCCCTTTCTGCAACTCAGATCTGCACAGGAAGTAGTAAGTATGCTGACAACTTGCCAGATGATCCTGGTAATTTATCATTCATAGTATCAGACCAGAAATCTTCAAATGTTAAAAAAAAAAAAATCAAATGAACAGGCCACTACTACTTTTCACTCATCACTCCCTACAAAAGAAACAAGGAAAGAAAATTGCTTTCAAGTTCCCCTTGTGGGTTTTCTCTTCCTGTGCTCTGTTTCCATGTAGGAAGAGCATCATCTACTCTTTCTCTCTTCATGCAGAGCTTCCTAGGCATCCATAATCATTAATCAGATTTAGACACAGCACTCAAACAAAACTTGAGAGAGATGAGGAAAGGAAACAGGGCTAGACACCAGCAGAGGGTGAACAAGTGAACCATGTCAACCCCACAGCCTAGACAGAAGTGTTATTCTCTATTAACTATTAATTAACTAACAACTAGGAAGCACTGACCAGTAAGGAACAAATACGACAAATGAAAACTCACCAAAAGACAAAGCTCGTGTCAGTCTTGCACAAGGATATACACTGACCCCAAACTCCAACAGAAGACCAAGAGCTGCTATTCAGGCTAAAACATCACAGCTGTGTCTCTCCAGCATCACAACACCAGGACTCAGCAGCTCTTCAGGTCACTAGGTAAGAGATATATTAAGCTGCATTCAGGCACTAAAGAAAGCAATTGCCACTATTCAATAAAATTTGCAGCTAAGCAATGCTATAAAATGTGACAGGTTAATCATGCTTCAAGGCATGATATGATTGCCTTGAGGACGTGGAAAGAACTTCTTGCCTATAGTGTTTTATGAACAGTTATTCTTATCTTTCTCCAAAACAGGAAGAAAAATAGATGGCCAAAATTAAATTATATCGAATCATATGTAGGGCACTAATTTTCACAAAAGAGCTATCAGAACCTTTTAATCACTTCTACTTGCTTATTTTTAGTAAAAAGCAACTGATGGAAAAAGCTAAAGTTCTATGAAATAGTAAAAAAAACTTGATAAAAAATGTTCCAGTTTGTTTGTGCCTTCACTATTTTTAACATTCATGTAACCTGAGTTCATTCACAGGCTGTTGATTAAAGCTATTTACATGCATGTTTTGTTTCACCTCCCATTAAAAGATTGATTGTAGCTATGGCACAGCTGAAAAAATATCCTCTGCTAAATGAACAAACATGAAAAAATGAAAATTTATCACATTTTCCTAACAGCTAACAGATAAATTTTCATCCCCTGAAGAATGAATTTTACTTCTCAGACATTATATGAATAATATATGACAAAAGTGGAGGAGAAAAATACACCTGTTTCTTTATGGCAATATCACTAAATGGATGGCAAGGAGCTCTTATTTTAACCACAATAACAATATTCCACCACTTTCACAGTAATCTAAAACTTCAAGAGCAAGACTTCAATGGCAACATTGTTTAATTACTCAGTTATTTCCTAAATTGCCAGCCAACTTGTCACATGATAATTTTAGTTTTAAAGAAAAAAAAATCCCACCAAAACCAGACACAGTGTAAAATATGCACTGGATAGAGTTGTTACAAACTGTTTATTAGCTCCATGTTGCACAAACTGTCATAAGGTTTGCATGGAAAAATCAAAGTTAAGACCAGGGATGAAATTCCTAGAAAAAACAGGATTAATTTATCAAATTAGCTTAGAGAATTTTCATGGTGGATGGTAAATTTATGCTATTCTCCAGTCCCTTTCCGAAATTCACTCATATGAGAGAGTATGGGGAAAAGAGATCTTATGAATACTTGACTTTTGCTCATAGCCTGGTTAAAATCGGGTGATTTCCCAAAGAGATAATACAATAGCATAAGATTTTTTTTTTTGTCAGTGTAGATAATCCAGGCACCTGAAAAGAGAAAAGTGCAGAACTGTCAGCTAAGCAGAGTCCAAGAGAGCAGAGAACATTTTTTAAAGTCTGCCAACATTGAAACCTATAACAGAAACATTCAGTTTTTTTACTTTTTTGAGAAAGTGCACTTGTAAGAATTCCTGTCAAAGCTCCAAGATCACATCTCTTGGGGACAGCTGACATTAAGGCATATTCTTCTGAGTTGCTGAAATTAGGTCGTTCTTTTTACTATTGTCACCCCTTAGCAGAGGGAAGCTTCTTTTATCAAAGCCTTATCTTCTCACAAATGCACTTCAGAGAAAACTTTCCATCAACGTATTTTTCCATTTAGATTTTGTAGGGAAACTTGCACAACTACTGAAATTTTTCCAAACATATCTGCTGTATTAAAAAAATAGATTTTTTTATCTGAGTTACTGTTCTTTGAATCTATATACTTTTTCTTCTGGAGCTCAAAAATTTTTAAGAAGTACCTAGCAAAGCAAACTCGTCACACAATATGCACCATTCTCATTAGAAGTAGCTGGTACCATATTTTCAAAAAGTGCTGAAACAGTAGAAATTATTCTGCCATATTCATGGCACATCACTAGCATTTCATTGACTTACACCAAAGTACTCTAAACTTGCATCAGCCTGGGTAAGTTAAAACTCAGAACACATGCACCAAGTGGATACAGGGATACCTGGATTCATCATGCACTGAGATGTGTAGGATTTTCACCTGAAGTCAGCTGTGCATGAACCTCTGGCACTGTGTCCTCCTGAACTGTATTGAGCCCTGACGCACTGGGTGCAGCCTGTTTCCCACTTGTGGGCAGATGTCCAACCCTTGCACCATTACATACCCTAAACATTCCATGTCCATGGTCCCTGCACTGCTTAAATGTCATAGGTTCTGATTTAGAAGCATATGATTCCTATTCCTTGTTGATCAAATCCTGTTGGTTTTATTAGGATTAGTTCAGATTTGGACAAGCCAGAAGCAGCAATAAATCCAAGCACTTCCAAACTTCAATTCCACAGAAGACCAAGCTCTACATTCCTTTTTTCCCTAAGACTGGAGGGGAGCAAGGTTTAGAAGTTTTAAAGTTCTTTATAACTGAATGATTTAATTATTTTGCTGGGTAGATGCTGGTTTGCCTCCTGCATAATTCCCTCAAATAACTCTAAAACATTTTCTAGCTCTTTAAAACAAGTGAGCAATTTCAAAATATCACATAAAATTTGGCATAAGAATAGAATTCAGAAACTGCCTTTTATTCTTATCACATCACTGTATTGAGGAGGCAGATTACAAATATGTTTCTCATGTCAAAAAACAGGCAATCCAAAAGTAACTAGCCATTTCTTGCTTCTATGTAACTGCAGCATTGCAGGAAATAATCTTCCATCTGGCAGCTGATCTACCTGTACCATTTTCTTCCCATTAGTCCTGCTTTAGGTTTAGAGGTATCAGCACCAAGCAGAACAGCACTGTTATACCAATGAGATCTTCCAGTTCCCAGCTGATGAACGAGCCCCTCAGGGCACTGCCACCAAGCTGAGGCCAGGCATAATGATAGGAGACCCTAAGGGAGAAAAGCACACCTTCTGCACTGTGCAGTTCTTTGGGGAGAACAGGCTCTGGTCTACATAAGAACCAACAGAAAAATAAGCTTTTCCATCTCCAAATTGTATGCTATTCACATTTTACAGTTCTTAGTAGTCTCCACAAAATCCTGCTCTGACTTTGTGGGATGTGGAGTTGAGACTGTTAGGACTAAGGACTGAATGCACACTAGAAAGCAAATGTCTGGAAAGATTCTGTGTAGGGACTATATGATTTTAGAGACTTTCCAATGGAATTATGCACTGTACCTTGCATACAGTAGGCTGAACAATGGGAAAACGTTTACAGCTATACCAGGAGCCATAAGGAATGGCTCAAAAGCAGTTGTTTTGGAGTTGCCAACACCTAACTAAGGACTAGAAACCTTTTGGCAGAAATGATGCTTGTTTCAGGTGAACACAGTGAGGCACAGCTTGGAAGCAATGTCACTCCTCTGCAGATCAGCTCTAAAAAGGAGCTGGGAGTTTCCAGAACTGCAGATTTGGCCATAAATATGCCCTTACATTATTCAATATAATTCTTCTAGAATAAGAGCAACTATGTAAGTGACAATAGGGCCTAGAGTACCTTTTCCACCTAACCATTTCCTGCAGGGGAAGAAAGAGAAGTGCAGAGGCCAGAGACTATAAAGAGATCAGATTAAATACTATTGTGCTCTGGTACCCAGGGGTTATGGGAGGCTGCCACACTGCCATAGCTCATGGGGCGCACTTGAGACCTAGATGACAAAGAAGAGCTCATGGATGTCTTCTCCTCCCTTTCACACAGTAAAATGCAAAATGCAAGAACACAAAGCAGTGATGCAGGGCCTGACCAGAAATCTACCCACTCCTGCGCTCTCTAAAACACTGATCAATACACATGTCTAGACAAAGCTGCAAGAACTAGGTGACTGCGAACATAATAGTTCTAAATCTATTTGGTACTCAGGCTCAGAGGGATTTCATTGTTTTATTTTAAAGGACTCCCTTCACTGATTGCAAAAGAGCACGTTTAAAGGTATGGACAAGATAGAGCAAGTATTATTCTTGCTCCAGCTGCCCCTTTTAACACAGTAATGTTACAGCTGATAGTTTCACGCTGCTTTATATTTAAGGTATGCTTTCCAGCACTCAAACCAGTTCACAAAGCTGGAGGGAGAGGTAATCGCCTGCCACAGATATGAGAAAAGCTAGCAAGAAAGTTAGTTTTGGAGTTTTAATTCTGCTTTTAAACCAGTGTCTTTCCTTACTTCTACAGTTCACTCATGAAGCCTTAAAAAAACACTAGAGAAACTAAAGACTGTTATTGCTTTCACATTATGCCTAACAGTGCCACTTCCATGGCTGTATAGACAATGACATTACAGACGGTGGCAAACGAGCACTGCCTGTTTAACTGCCCAGTGACAAAGCCATCAGAAAGAGCTTCATTTAGAAAAGCATGGAAGCATATAACCTCACCACTCCTATTAAGCAGAGCATTTTAAATATGCATTTAACTTCAAGCACCTTCTTATGTTCTGAACGGCTTATTTGGGGAGTAGGTGTACATTAACAGACCTTTCAAAGAGAGGTGGTTTGCAGATGTGCTAACTACATAAGAAGTAATATAGGGTTTTTCATTAAAACCATCTCACCACACAAGCTAATGAACAGAGCCTTTAGTTGAACCAGTAGAGGGAACCTAAATGCCATGCACTTCAGCCCAGGAGAAGCAACGTTACTCATAGGAACACCCAGGTTTGAGAGCTCCCAGGTTTTAAGCTGCACCACACCAGCTTTTGCTACAACTACCTAGAAAGACACACCATTCTTCATTACCTCATGGTCTATCATGGATACATGGACCTTTCAGACTATACACATTGCATTGCTTAAAATCATTTTTAAAGGACAAATATATTTAAAGTATTGTGTTTGTACAGCCTAAGCTAGCCAATTTATATTTTCCAACTTTATGTCTTCATTCACATTATGCCTGTCTTCTATTATACCACATAATCGAATGTTAACAGTATGCACAATAATAAAGAACACTTGAAAGGAAGGAAGACATGTAAGGACTCAATCCACAACTTTGCTGTCTTTGTATATATATATATATAACTGTTTGGTAGCACATTTGTACCATTTTCTCACTGTATATATTGGTTTGGGGGTGGGGGTAATTGCCCTTGATACAGATTTTTCTGGCACAAAAATCTTGCAAGTGGGAGTTTTTCCCCCACTGCCTGAGAATTTCTTCTGCTTAAGTGTTTTGGAAAAGCTACAGTGTGTTTCCCATGCATTTTCTGGCAGCCTACATGAATCCCTTTTCAGCATCTTGAACTGAATTTGCATGTGAAAACAAATTACCCTAAGACAATTACAATGTCAACTGATTAAAAAACTCCTGCACTGCTAGGACTGTGGAATTTATTTAAAAAGGACAATGAGGACTTTGTTGAAAAGTGAACACACTTGAAAGACTTCAGGAAACTTGAAAACTCTTTTTTACTTTTAGTATCACATTCTGGAGGAGACAGCTATTGGTTTTCCTTAAGTTAAATTCAACACACCATTTCTTCCCTGTTTAAGTGTTCAGAGCAAAGTTTCACATACTCTTCTTAAAAACAAGTGCATCTGTATCTGTTCCTCCTGAGGATGCAAACACTAACAGATAATCCAGAGTAATAAAGGCAGCAGAGCCATATGAAAAAAAGAGTTGCATCCTAATAGTAACTCTGCACTCATTTTATCCATTGCCTTCTTGGCTTCATCAAACATGACCAACCCTCTTTCAACCTCCTCTCCATACAGAGGACTCTCAGGCAATTCAGCATCCATCTGTAAAACAGTTGGCTTTTTTATTTAAATTGTTCTTCTCTCTCTTTTCTTGAGTGCTACTAACCTTGAGATGGGGATGCCAGAAGCATTAGCTTTCATAGATTTCACATTAGGAGCAAAAGTATTTGCTGGTTTCCCTATTGTCATCTCTGTCAAAAATCTGTATTTCCCTCCAGCTCTGTTTCCTCTACAAGGCTAATCTGCTGCTGACACCTGTTGTCAGCAGTGAGGGTAGTTTAGCAGGGACTGAACATTACCTAGGGAAAATACTCTCAAGACCACACTGCATGCAGCTGTATTTCAGAAACTGCAACTGGGTTATGCCCTCCCCCTCTAAGGAAAAAAAAGGGAACAGTTGGGAAAAACAAGGCTTTTAGCATAGATGCAAAACCAGCAAATTTGTCACAGTTGATATTTGCACAACTGTCTGATTTGCTGGAGACTAAGGATGAACTCAAAGGGCTGGAACCATAAAGTGGGAAGTTCATTCTCCTAATGTTTACATGGAGAAAGAAAAGTACAACTCTCTTTTATTTTTAGACCACAAACTTGAAACCATAATCCGTTATGTCAAGCACTAGTGTAGGTTTGGAGAGGGAAAAAACAAAAGTAGGTTATGGCTTAATTTGTAAGCACACTGGATGAATTCAAAAGCAGGTCTGCTTACAGTATTTTTAATAGGATATTGTAATAGATGGACTGAAGTAGATTTATGTGGCCTGTGTGTAATTTAGATCCAAAAGGAGAAGCAGTATTACTTACAGTGAAACTTAACTGTGAGGTATGTCCTCCATTCTCTTAACTTGTCAGGCATTTCAATTATCTCTCTGGTACTTTGTTATAAATAAAGCTGCAAGGAGATCTTCTAACCCAGGCTGTCTGGAAATACCAAGAGCTCAAAGGACCCAAGATACACTCATATAACAATTGGGGTTTAACTCAGAACTATCCAAACTTGTGATTAATTTTATACACGGAAAAATTCCCAAGTGATATACTGCCACAAAAGTACAGTATTTATCCAGCCAATCATACTCAAGAGCCACCCTCAATCTTCATTTGAAAGGCAAAAAGCTCTAAGACATGTGCAATATGCTCTTCCAACAGCTGGCTTTCTGGCAAGGAAAGTTTACTCTTACTCTCAAATGCACACACTTTCAAACATTATCTACTGTGCTACTGTCTGAATTGCAAGACAGTTGTATTAACTTCGACCAGCTTAGTTCTTTTACCTTTCCCCTTCTCCTTTCACCACCTTCCATAGTTTGTCTTGCTACATGCAATACCTCTCTTATTTCAAAAGAAAAAAAAATTCATAGCATAGAATATCTCTTTATGCCCCCTTTAACACTGTACATACAACTCATAGCATCACTTTTACATTACCAAGTTAAATAGACTTTATTTTACTGCTTTAAAAATATATATTCTAGCAAGCCAAGTGATTTTTACAGAGATTACTTTCCTGAATGTTAAATTCAGCTTCCTATCAGGAATCTTATCCAATCCTTTCCTCACATACTTATTTGCAGGCAGCCTTTGCTAAGATTTATCTTTTGTTCGTTAAAAATCTTTTTCAAAGAAATTTTTCACTTCAGACTTACAGAGTCTGAAAGGCAATTCTTGAACTGACAAGACTACTATCTTCTCGCCTGCACATCCATCCGGACCACCGAGATCCTGGGAAATCCAGCATGCCTACTTTTAAAAAAAGGCAAGGAGCAGAGAAGAGAGTAAATCCCCAATATTAACCACAGTCAGAACCAGGGTGTGCTTAACCTGCACTGATCTCACCTAAGTAGTTGCTCTCCAGGAATCTTCCAAGAGATCATGTCCCTAGGTATCCAACCAGGAGGCATGAAATACAGATCATTCTAAACTGTTCAGACAGCCACATCTACCTCTAAAATTCAATCCTGAAAGGTCCTATACACTGTTACATTGCCAGAGGACACCTTCTGTTTTTACCTCTTGAAATTCAAAGCACTAATTATGGGTTGTTTTGGTTTTCTGTGACTGGAGGGCAGGTTAAATTCGACCTAATACCTCTGCGACAGAAGGTGACAGAATTTACAGGCACCAACACTAGCACTTTCCTGCTCTCAGTTACTTACAGCTCACTACCAATTTGTTCCAAATTTAAACTAAGAGTTAAATCTCCTATGGTAGCCTCAAACACCACACAGCACTTGTGAACTTGTGTACCTTTCCAAGGAGACAGTATGTGGATACACTGTGTACTTTTCATCTGTCACTGCTGTGTTAGAAAATGAGATTGCCCTTCCATGACAAGATGGGAACTGCTAAGTTAACCTGTATGGCTTTGGAATGGTGTCTTTAGGACCACAGTAAAGGTGTGATCAGTTACTGTATTTTTCCACCCTGGGAGTGGTTAAACACTTGGAGGAAGATATTCACACAAAGCTGAGAATTATTGAACCAAGGGGTGTCTTGAAGTGGCAAGTTGCTGAACAAAGGCCAGGTCAGGCCCCCAGAAAAGGGGCTTTTTGGAGAATGTCTTTATTAGAATAGCTGTATGGACACACTGGCAGACAACTCATAAAAAAAGGCACAAACCATTTCATAGTTGTAAAAATATTTTTCAAGAGTGCTACTGTTCACAAAAATTACATTTCACTCTAAAAAGGCTGACAAAGCACTGCTTCATTTGCACTCAACAAATAACATAAATAATATCAACTATGAATGTGGTCTGGATTTACCAGCTCCTCAGCCATGTAAGCAATCTGTCTCCTAAACGCTCTGCTAAGTAAAAAAAGGCAACTTCAGTCCAATATACCATTTCTACATAATATTGCTAATTTTGTGACTGCTGTGCTAGGAGAGAGAGGAAAATGAAGTTCCCCCATACTTCTTTGAGTTTGGAGCACATTTTGGAGTTGTGCTAAGCCCTGCTTTCATGGCTTAAGGATCACAAGGCTTGTGCTAAGCCTTGATTTCATGGCTTAGAGGATCTGAAGGGACTGGTTGCACTTGCAGTGGATCCCCTGGAATTCCTAGCTTGGTGCAGGTGGTGAGCAAGCATATAGATGTACATACAGACATGTCTAAACCCACATGAAGGTGTGTCCCCCCCTTAAAGATGGCTTTGCAAGGAGCAGGGGAAGTAGAGGGTTTGCAAGTTTTCTGTTTTGAAGTGTTTACATAAAAACATTTTAATTGCCTAATGGCTACAAATAATTGTATTGCAAATGGACATAAAAACAGATTCATTTTGAGGCATTTGGCATAATTACTTACTTTCCTTAAGTGATGAAAATTACTGTGTAAACCAAAGTCATAAACTGAGTGAAATGATTGACTATCAAACCATCATCCAAGCATTAAAACCTCCAAACTGATAGTAAAACAATTTTATATTCAAGTAATTCTTCCCCCTGCTGAGGCGCAGACCTTGTAATTCTTGGTGGAAATAGTTAGGACTAGAACTTCTTATCAACAGAATTAATAATAAAAAAAATCAGAAACAACTGCTAATGATTATACTATAAATTTAATTAGCAGCAATGAAAAATGTCATTTTAATTGGCTCAGGTGTCATAAAAACCTGAGTGTTTATGAAATACAGGACAGTCAGGCAACCACGTGACTATAATAATCCTTGTGATAATAGTAAATTGCTAAGTGAGAGGGTAATGGACTGCTCTCTTTATTTTTTTTTTTTCCCCAAATCATATAAATAAGGAATGTCATCTATATTATTATGGCAAGTTAAAGTTTGATTAGGTGCTGGGAAGACATATAAAACCCACTTCATAGAAGTATAGAAAGTATAGCAATAATCTGAAAGATGCTGCAACCTCTCCGAAGTCATCCTAAAAGATAAACTGTGGGAACTGTAAGAGCAGAGAACCACACATTAGAAATTGTTAATGCTTCTAAAACTGAATTTATGTAATTAAAATATTTAAAAAATTAGTGCAGAAGAAATACAAGTGAGAGTGAGGAAAGAGTTTCTGTCTTTAATAAATGTATTGAGGATACATTTTCCCAGAGAGAGGTCAGAAGAACAAAGTTCCTCTTAAGGAGAAAACAGAGCTTCCCAATCCACAACTTGTATAGCTACTGGAGTAGTGGGGGATGGAGTCTTTCAGCACTACCCAGAACATCCACTGGCTGTTTCAGATTTCCTTGTGTAATACTCACTGAAGCTTTGCATGCAATAATAGCAACCACTCTTCTACATTCTATCTCTTTGTTTTTTAAGTTTGCTTGACAATATTATTGCCCCCAGGTAACTTGCAATAGTCTGGGAGTAATGCATCACCACAGTGAAGGGCTAAGAATTCAGTAACATGTTTCCAGCTTCAGTCTGATTTTACACGAAGCTTAAAATGGCACAGAATTGCCAATGTCACTATTTTCCAAATGTGGGGAGTTTGCATAAATTAGACTTTAAAGCGGCGTTGTTCATTGCCATACTCCATGGTTGGCATGATTTGAGGAGCAGCCTTGGCTTTGATGCCACAAGCAAGCGTGGGTAGCTCAGGTCTAACCCCAGAGACTCTCCCCAAAGGCAGGGCAGAGTGATGTGAGCCCCCCAGTTCCTTTGCACATGCAGCATCTTGCTCCCTTCTCTGGGCTCTGCAGATACTGAAATCACCTGACCTTCTCTTCTTTCTCTGCTTTCTCCTGCCCCCAGCAGCCCCTCCCCAACACAGTGGGCTTCAGAGCAGAAAAATAAAGAGAAGAATTCAGGTTGGATTTTTAGGTATGAATCTGGAAAGACAAAAATGAATGCAGAACACAACCCAACCATCCACTATGGAAGAAGCCATCCCCTGGCTGGATCCACCACCCATCACTCATCAGGTTAAATCTCACTGCCCACATCATGGAGAGCAGCTGCACCCTTCCCGACCTCTGTCTGCGCTGCTCCCCCTTACAGTTCTCCAGAGGAAAAGTTTGGACACAAGTGTGTCTGCTCTGCCCAAGGGCTCAGCAGCTGCAGTGTGAGTAGTGACACCCCCTGCCCAGCATTCCACTGGCCAGGGATATGTGCTGCACAAATGCCAGGGACAGCCTTTGTCTGGGGTCCTCACTCAGGCTGCTGCTCTACCCCATCACCAGTGCTGTCTCTTAAGGACTATCATACATTTATAGTAATATGCTCCCACACTTGTTTGTGGACGCTTTCTGCAAAATCCAGGATTTTGCATTTGTTAAGATATTTGTGGTATGATCCTGCAGACAAGGGGCTGGGTACCAGATTACTCCCACGGTCTCCTCTGGAAAAGAAAGCTCTGTTGCCTTCTGTCTTGTGAGGCAGGAAATGTATCCTCACTACATTTATGAAAGATAGAAACTCTTTCCTTACTCTCACTTGTATTTCTTCTCCACTAATTTTTTAAATATTTTTAATTACATAAATTCAGTTTTAGAAGCATTAACAATTTCTAATGTGTGGTTCTCTGCTCCTACAGTTCCCACAGTTTAGCTTTTAGGATGACTTCAGAGAGGTTTCAGCATCTTTCAGATTACTGTTATACTTTCTATACTTCTATGAAGTGGTTTTTATATGTCTTCCCAGCACCTAATCAAACTTTAACTTGCCATAATAATATAGATGACATTCCTTATTTATATGATTTGGGGAAAAATGATTCCTCTGTCATACTTAACTGGATTTCTAACCTGTGAATCCTGTTTCATTAAAAGGAAGCTGTTAGTTATAGAACAAAAATGTAAACCTTGGAATTATTTCTTTGCAGTGGTTTATTTGTTTGTTAATCTAAATCAGGTGCCTGATATGCACCTTCTAGCTACTCAGCAACTCAGAAGTTGTAGTAATATTGCCGTCTCACTGTGCTGAAGAAAGGAACCCATTTTGAGGTTTTATTTTTCTAAATTGTCATGTCATCAATTCCTGATGAAAAGATAGTTGTTTACTTCTTTCACACAAAACAGAGGTGGTTACACTATGTCTGTCAGAAACAGGCTCACATAGGAGGGTTGTTTCTGGGTACCCTTTTTGAGGACTGGGTGTGTTGCTAATCCTTTTAAAGCTCTCAGTTACTCCAGGTGACACCTTACAAAAAACATCTAATACCCATAGAGACAGAGCTAAATAAAATACTATCAATAATGAGCAAGGACTAGGCCATTTTAGTTCCAGAATCAGAAAAACTCTGATGTTTTTATACAAAGAAGGGATGTCTGACTGAAGAAAAACTGTTCTCACAACAGTTTCATTTTTTATACTGTTCACTTGCTAAAATATTATTGCACCTTCTGACACAATAATATGTTTCAGTGCATTTAGTTCACCAAACACAAGCACCTCGGCTGCAGGTCACAGATTAAGAAGAGCTGTAATGGTTTTGGACAAGAGTCCAGGAGACCACAGACTACAGCACCCGAGGTGTTTGCAAGCAGCCAGGAAGAGCCATGGGGCTGGCAGTGCCCTCCAGCAGTCCCAAAGCCTGAGCTGCTCTGGATTAGCCAGACTCCAGTGGGACCAAGACCGAGAAAGAGAATTCAGGTTAAAGAGCCCTGCCCCAGTCTACAAAGTCAGAAATGTCTCCAGAGGAATAGAAGCTGACTTGCAGTAACTTGGATTATCTCCTTTCCCAAACTGAGGCTTAACACTACCAAAACAGGCAGTTGGTTCCTAGTTTCAGTGTGCACACACTGGGTGGGTATTCTCAAGTGATTCAACCCAGTCAAATATACTCTACAATTCACTGTAGAACAGCAGGAATACCCCCCTCTGCAGCTGGTATAATTTGTTTTCAGTAAATTGATCTTAGTTCTAAATTAAACCAAGTTGTGCAGATATTTCTTGCTTTAAGTAGTTGCGGCCCTCACTGCACTTGCCCTTCATTTCCCTGCATGCTGGATATCTTCTTCAAGTAAGCAAGAGCATTTGGGGTTGATATGCAATTTGAGGACATCTAAACAGAAATTTTCAACAATCTCTAGTGTCCAAACCTCCTGCTGTCACAGGCCTGTCCCCCAAACTGTATCAATCCCCCCCTTCCAGTCTATCCACCACAGAAACTGGAAAAAAGCACAAACACTCCCATGTCATCTTGAAAATAATAATTCCTATCTACACTGATCGCACAGTTCCAACACAGTAATTAACACAACATTTTCTAGCAAAAGGCAAATCTTCTGGCCAACAACAGTCATATATCAATAGTTTCTAGGGCTGGCAGCTCACAAAAAAATATACCTCACTGAACCTATTTCCCCATCAAACCTGAGGAAAACATACATTAATCACAAGAATGTGCCAGAAAATGTTCCGAAAATAACATACTAAACTGCTGTGATTTTCTTGTGTTACGGTGATTTGTGGTCAGCTGTGGCTCCTGGGTTTGGAAGACTCAAGTAGAAAGGGAAATTTATGTTACACAATATCCATGGGCAGGAACCTAAATCACAGAACATGCTCAGTGGAATTCCCTTTTCATAAATATTACCTGATACTTATTACAATAGTTCAAACAATAAACCAAAATATTAGTCTCTAAACATCTTTTCTTGGCTGTAGTTACAATCTCAATAAAAAGACTAGAACTCTGCCTGGAAGATAACTAGATGCAAGGGAAACAACAAAACCACATTACTTCTGTGAGTTGGCAAAAACCGAAGCACAACACATTTTGCTCCTCTTTATGCTTCTTATTCAAGAATTGCTTTTCTGCAGCTCTAGAATTGGTGACTACGTAGGAATTACAATTCAGATGAGATTTTTGTAAGCTCATCCTTATACCACAAAATTTGCAAAAATGTATTAAAACATTGTTTTTAAAATGCGTTATCTGCTTTTCAAAAACCTTTGCACATAACAAGCCAGGTGACTTCTCTCATGTTCAGTTTCTCATTTGATATATTGCAGTATAAAACCTGAACTGCAGTGTAAAGATAAAGAAGGAACTTGATAAAACATGGAAGGAATTTAAATTAACTCATTACACAAATCATTGTAGGTTTATAGAGGCTGATCTATTGTTTAAAGAATAGGAGATTCACATTTAGCAAATGGCAAAGACACGGAAGCAGAAAAGACTTGCTGTTACAGCAGCATATACAGCTATTAGACAAATTGTATTGCGCAAAAAGCTGCAATGAAAGCCCTCAGCCTTCATCTCCAGAGGTACAGCAACCCCACACTGAAGCTAAAACCTTCAGCAGCCCAAAGCAGCACACATTTCCTCATCCTCTGTTCTGATGCTCTCTGGCTGGGAGGCACTCACAAAAACTGATCCTTGCTGTTCCTCCAGGGAAGCTGGTGGACCTCTCTAGCACTCAAAGAGACTCTGAGATCACTGCTAGAAGCATTTCTGTGCTTTACACCCTCTAATTTATCTGTATGCATACATAAATAACCCTGTCTCCATGCAGCCAGCCACACACATGTGGACACTGCAGCAATTCCTGCTCCGACTGCAGGAGCCAGTTTCGTGCTCCTGGCATAAACAGGCTGAATTTGTGAGCTAAAACATGTGCAGGAGGGTTCTGTGAATTGGGAGTATATGACAATGGTATTTTTATTTATGCTCATTTACGAGCCATCATTAATGGGGGACTCTGAGCACTGTAGGTGTCAGACTTTCCCACCCCCAGTGGACCTTTCCCTCATTCTTTCTCACGTCACGAGAACAAGGGACAAAAATCACTCACCCACCAAGCCCACCAAATCTGACATAGCTCAGAGCTTCAGTCTTGTAATTTCCTGCACTCTCCTGCAACCAAACAACTCTTATTTATAACAGATGTTAATTATTGTTTCCTTATCACCAGGGTTACATGCAATCATGATTTGTGCATATGTAAGACTCATGGTGGTATCTCTTTCTTTGTTTGTTAGTGACTAATTTAAAATGTTTCATTAAGCCTGAAACAAAAGAACTGAGGCAGGAGGTTAAAGCATCACTGCAGGATTCCTCAGCTCTTTGACTACTATTGGTATTTGAAAAGGACTGAAAGTCCTTTGGATGTTGCAGATGTAGTCAGACAGCTCAGCCTCTTCCCCACACTGAATTTACAACTTCAAGTCTGACATCCCTTCAATCCTTTTGTATGACAGAACTGTCATGTACAGTTCATGCTGTGCATATTTCAATAGCAAGCCATGTATTCCCACTTAATATAACAGAATTATACTGTGTTATCTTCTGTCTGAGCAGGGCCACACGCTGCCTCAGCCAAAACTAACACTGAGGCTAGACAGGATTTGCTTAAAAGGTACAGCATTGCTTTGGCATCTTACAGCCTTCAAAAATCCAGATTGTTTAAGATGCCATCTTCAGGGTGTCCTTGAGCCATGGCTCTAGGGTTTTCTATCCCAGATGCTTCAACTTCATGTTCTACTAGTAAAAGCTTTCCTACAGGTTTAATTGTGTGTTTCTAGAAACCTCCATATTCTGTGCAAGTGCATTTGTGTGAGTACAGGTGCACAGAAAGATGGCAGGAGATCCTCTCTGTTGCTGAGTGTCTTGCTGTATATTAAGCAACCTATTCTTTTGGGGAAGGGGTGGGCAAGGAGGCATGAAAAAGGGAAAAGAGACCTCTCTTTTCTCATTATTATTTTTCTTTCCAATTTCCCCCTTTCACAAAATGCAGTAGAACAAAAACAAAAGAACATAAGTATTTATGCACTTGGAAAACATTAATTAGTGTTTCTTTAAGGGAACCAAGATGTGAAAACTCTTGTCTGTTTATTTGCCAACAACATTGAATTTGATCTCAGATAAATACAGGCGTTTTACACCTGTATAAGGGTCATAAGTAGCAGCAATGGAAATTCTGTTGATTTCTACTAGTGGGCCAGAGAAATCAGTCCTGCTGAAGGGCCTAGCCTCAAAGATTACCTTGATCTATCACCAGCCCTAACTCCTGAGCCAGGAAAGAAACAGATGAATGCTGAAGCTAGCAACGGGCACTGCAGCTGAGGAAATCAAAATGCTTTATTAGTTTCCTGCCCTTGTTCATTTTAAATCAACAGAGGAAGGGAATTTATGCTCCCACTACAGGCCAAGAGATGCAGTTCTCACAGCATCAAGTGTTATTTTTATTAACATGATTAAAATGCATTTTCTATATAAAAAGAAATTGAATATTCAGAGTTTAATAACTAGAAGAATGCATGCTCTAAAAACCTTCAGGAAGGCCTTGGCAACTTACTGAACCAAGTTTCCGTAAAAATACTTCCTTGTTCTTGCTAGAATTGCTACACCATGATGTGAAATCCATGAAGGTGGACTTCTCCCGTCTCCCTCCCACACCTCTGTCCCATGCCTCTTTCTCAGACAGACGTCAGATTTCTGTGGATGCCTGAGTCCCTGTACAATGTTGCTTGTAAGTGATAAAAAATCAACTCCGGTGGTCCTTATACATACAGTACAAAATCTATTTAAATATTAAACACTGTCAAGGCTTTCCCACTTTCAGAACAACGTATAAAAGTAATTTTTCTGTGAATAACCTATGTCTGAATTCACTGTTAGACATGCACACAAAAAAGTTCATACAAGCACAACACTGAGGATTATTTTTTTTCCCCCAAAGGCAGCAAAAAAGCAAGGAGGGAAGCTGGCAGGTACTCTTATGACTGGCAGTTGCTATGTTGCAGCATTAATCTAAGTAGTCACTGCTCCACCCTTTTCTTGGTCTTTAGAAAAAGGAGCACAATGATTAATAGTTGCTTTTTAAAAACTTGTGGGGCAATTCAGGCACACCCATGGCAAATGCTATATGTAGTGATGCAGCTCTCAGTATTCCTGCAGTAGTTCCCACTTGCTATTGCAGTGGGGCACAGAGAACTGAGGTACTTTACCCATCTTTGCAGAGGAAATCAATGTCACAGGTAAGAATAAAGAACCAGGAATACTGGCCTATACCAGTAACCATGAGAATGTATTTCTTTCCTGCATCTTCACTGGGCTTTCATACTCTAAACTCCCTTTTTTTTTCACCACTAACAGCTACCTGCTAACAGTGACACCACTTATATAGCAAATGATTAAAAAATATTCTCACTGACTCATTTTCCTTAATGAGACAATCAGTCTTATTCAGAGCAATAGACCCAAGCTAATAAACACACACTTATTGACTGCAACCAAATCATGGCAAACATCATGAACAGCTATATTTTCTTCCAGATTCTTCTTATAAATACAAAAGCAGCTGTCACGTCTCTTGATGAGGTGTGACTGCCTCCGTCACTGTGTTGTGCTGCATGACGCACATCGAGATCCTGTTCTCATTGCCCTCATTAGGATGCTCACAGGTAAGCCTGGCTGGCAACTCTGTCAGCCCTTATAGCAACTGCAGGGAATAAACGTTCTGAGTGGTTTTTCAGCTTTCTGAAAATGTTTCTTAATCTACATGACCTACCACACAGTGGAAATTGCATTTATACAGAAGGAAAATTTAACTCCACCTCAGTAAGCAATTTCATGACAGCAAAGAGGCGTCCCTCAGAGAGCAACAAAGTCATTAAGCCGTTCAGATTTTAACACAAAATTACAATTCATCATGCTGTCTTCTTGGAGGTGGGGTTTAAGTACCAATATAGTTGTTGGATAATGATGAGAGGATATTCACCTTTCTATGGCACCTGAAATACACAAAACTGTGTGCGGCAGCTGGAAACTACATCTTAAACTCTTGAGAGAAAACAATGAAGTCCTGAGACCAATTCATCTGGGTTCAATGGACTGAACTCAAACCATCAGGACCCTGAGCAGGACTCTTTTATAACCCTTGATAATAATAGTTTGTCCAGCAAACTAGACTAGCTATATGAGACATAGACATTTAGGTTTCATCCTGATGGTAATTCTGAGAGCCAGGAGAGATGATGCAGTAAGTACTTGTGAGGTTGCAGATTGTATGTCCCCAGGGCCTGGCAGTGGTACAGCACAGGGACTGAGAGAACGGGTATGTATCACTGTACTTTGACCTCTGGTGCCATGAGCAGTTGAACTAATTCACAGAATTACAGATAATTCACGACCACATGCATTATTTCTTCCAATAGGAAGCATTTGTTTAACATGAGGCAGATGGGTTTGTTCTGTTATTTGCCACACAGAAGAGGAAATCCTAAATTTCCATTTTTCCACTATCCCCACACCATGGGCTTCTTCATTAAGATGAAGGTGCTGAATCTCTGCTACAGGTGGAGAAAGCTGCATGAGCTTTTCTGCTTTCCAGTGAATCAAGACTATTGAATTGCCTAAATAAAGCAGCATTAACAATACAGTAGCAGAGTACTGCTGCAGAAATCAAAATCCTTAATGAAGATGTAGATTAAAAATTCCTGCCTCCATATGAGGCTGGGAATAAATTAACATATTTCTGATCAAATGCTCTTGTGGGTTTTGGCTGACTTTCAACCTAAAATTCAAAAAATTGTAGCTCACAGCTACAAATTCTGTGAGGTGACCTTAAAATTTTGCTTTTTTTGACCTCTGAGTAAAAGGGATCTTTTTTCTTCATTTAGTCAAGTAAAGGGAATGCAATGTTTTAGTGTAATCAGAATTACCTAGCAATCTCCTGGTCAAGTGCAGTAATAAGCTCAGTCATCTCTGATACCCCAACTACATTGCATATCAGTGACATTTACAGTTAGTCACAAACTAGCAGCATAAAGATGACCCACTGGCTCATGAAAAGGAAGACAGGAGTGGCAAGAACAACACTGTGTGGACTAGAATCTCTGAACTACTGCTGCCCAGGTTAGAAGGGATCTGGAAATAACATCCATTTCATCCAGGAGGTTTTAAAGAACAATTTAGACAAGCTTCTGCTGAAATTTCCTGAGCTGATTTCATTTTGGAGTTCGGTATATCTTGGAGACCTTTCCTCAGTCTCCTACATTCCAGGAAAAGGATGCAAAAGGAAGCAATGAAATGGTAACAAGAAAGTACAAACAGAGAGATGCTCCTGCAGAGACTGACTGGAGGAGAACAGCATCAATGACCACATTTCCTTGCACTGCCCCTTGAGCCAAGGACTAGCTTTTGCTCTGTGTTTGTGCTGCCCTTAGCACATGAGTCTCCTAGTTCACTACTGCCCTCCTCAGCAGACACTCAAGCTCAAATTTCAAGCAGAGGACATGCGATCCTGATTTTCCCATTTTCTACTCCCACAGTCCTCACCTCTATCTCCTACCCCATAATGGAGTTGTACTGCTTCCTTACCACATTCTTTGCTTACATGTTTTACACACATCTCCTTACTCTTCAAACCCTTGCCCCTTTGGATCAATCAGGTTTCTAACTCATGGATTTGTGTGAAGTTCTCAGTACAGCAAAACCACAAGTGTTAATTAGAATCTTTAAAAGTTAACATAACTTTTATCCCTCTTATTACTACTAATAAGAACTAAAAGTAATGAATTCTTTTCTCAGTTGTCCCATTGACAAGTCACTTACATACACATTACTTCTGCCAATTACAAAATAAGGAAAATAGTTCTGCCTAATCACTACAAAACAATTCTCTTCTACCAAAATCTCAAAAGGGGAAAAGAGCTGGTTTACAGATCAGTGGTGATTATTTCCACAAAGGAATAAAGGAGGATGAACAGAGAAAAAAACTGTTCTCCCTTGGTTTACACACCTTTGTCATTAGAAGAAACTTCCCAATACCTGGTTTTAAGCATATGCCTGCAGTCATACATGTACAAAGAGCTACTCTGGCAGAGGTTCTTCAGAGTCCCCTACGCTTTACACATACTGATGAAAAAAAGATGGAATTATGGTTGGTTTGAATGATAATGGCAAGTGCAACTGAACACTAATTTTATAATGAAATTTTAAATTATACAATTAGAATATATTGGAAAAACACCTTAAAAAATCAAGCACACAATATATAACATCCACATTTTGAACCAATTCCTCCCAAGCATATTTTAAAAAAGAAAGTCTAATCTGGTAACTTGGAAAGTTCTGCAGTTACACCTGGAAATGAGCAGGCAGTGTTCACCCCAGAGAAGCAGCACAGTAGCTAAGCAGCACAATTCTCAGAAGGTATCATCCAAAGTGTTCTAACAGTGAGATGCCCTGGGCTCTGGTGGCCTCCCAAGAGAAACGGCAAAATTCCAGATGTGACGCATTCTGGACGAGACTACTTAAAACAGAGGCAAACAAGACTGCAAGGAACAAAATGGATGCACTTGAGGGTACTTGGCAAAATGCCTTAGTGGATTTGTCTAATTTTTAGCCTCTACAGTTCTGAGCCATTGCGTGACTATAGAGAAGCTTTGCTTTTCATGTCCTGCAGCACTTTGTACAGTACAAAAAGTCATAGCATGTCTGATTAGAGTGGCTCAAGGCATACATTAATAAATGCTCCCACAGCAGACCAGTACTTCTTTTTACATCAACCTATCACCATAAAAGTGATCTGGGAAAGACCTGGCATGTCAGCAGCATGCTCTGACATACTGGTGAGTAGTTTTTATTTTAGCCAAATGGAGAATGTCAGAACAAAAGCAACATAATTTTTAAAAAGAGAATGAGAGAGAGCTCAAAATACACAGATAGACAGCCACTCTGTTCGCAGATGATGGTAATGAACAGTGAAGCACTAGAGTTTGTAATTTCCCTTTCAATTAGCAAAGGGGACAATTGCCATCCAAGTGGCTCTCCAATCCCAGCCCCATCTCCTGTGGCCTGAGCTGTAAGTTGTTTCACTGAAGAACCAAAACTTTCATGCAAATAAGGTATCTGAATGCTTGGTCAGGGGATAACTTCACAGTACTCAAAGCAAAACATATGATAAAACATATGGTACCTGAGATAAGTGAAAGCTCCTAAACCTGCATACAAGCAATGCTGATGGCCAGTGGCCAGAAAAGTGGGAGTCCTGTATCTTTTGTAACTATGGCACAAAATATTATGGAAGTAATTTTATTACTGACCATAATAAACACACATACAAGAAAAAAACAAACCAGCCAAAAAACCCACACATCAAACCCCAAACACCTCACTTCCATTTACAGATCCCAGGCTGAATACAAGAATCTGACAGGTACATGCTGTGTCATTTTTATTGCTTATTTTAACCCATGGAAGGAGCAGATCTGAAGGCACTTATGCAAGATGTTGACTAAGACAGGCTCTACAATCTACTCTAGTCCCAGACTGACAACTATTAAAATCTAGGGCTTGTTCCCCTGTTTTTTCATGTCCCTTTGCTGTTACTGAGTTGTGCTGGCTCTTAGATAAAATGGGTTCAAAGCCAATATTTCCATTTCCTCTTTAACAAACTTATCCATGCAACCTTGTCATCTTTGACGGCTCATTGCTCTTCTGCAACACTTACTACTGCCAGCTGGGTTGCTCCCTGCATCTTAGGAGTGACCACCTGAGGTAGTGGGTATCTTTCTGACTCAAGCTGTACAAACATGCTGTCACAGTCCCCTGGGGCACAGTGAAAGAATACACCTGAGATGATGGAGGGCAGTGAACAAATAGTGAAAGGCTGCGAGAAACATCCCTTGGCTTTTCCATGGCAGCCTTCCCCACAAGCCCCCATAAAAGGGATGGAGAGACATACAAACTGCAAACACAGACTTGTAAGAGTGGTAATACTGGACCACATTGCTGGATGACAAAATCTCACCTGTATTTCTGCATTAGAACATGGCAAGTTCTAATGTGTTCTAATAAGTTCTAATGCATATAAATGTACCCAGTTATACAGGTAAGTATTTTAAGAAATGAGGAGGAATCCATGACCTCACTTTTGAAGCTCACTAAACCTTGTCTACTACCCATCATTTAACTTGTGTTTTGTCTAAACACTCAAATATGCATGGGATTTATATGTTATGAACAAAAAATTGATCTCAGCCACCCCATTTTCCAACTTGCAAAACAACAAGTACCTGCATGGACCACTAACAGCTGCTCAGCTCCAAGCCCATATCGCTGGGAGGAAGCTCACTTCTCCCTCTTTCTTCAGGAGAAGAACCTCTCAGATAAATGTGTAAATGCACCACCTCCAATTTTATTTTCAACTCAGAATTATGAACTAGTCTATGGAACAACATCAGACATGTCTTGTGGTTAACGGTTCAGATGGCAGAGTATCAAATATAAGGTGAAATACTTGATTATTGTAAAGGGATGATCAGCTCTTCCAGCAACTGTTGGTACAATTAGCAGGAGAACTTTCCTGCTTCCTAACTGGTAGGTAGCTGGATATGGTAAACAAACACTATGACAAGAGTTCACTGAGTAACACTAGCAAATATGTGAATTTCCATCTGTATTTAAACCTTAAGGTAAACTGAAACATTGCTATTAGCAGGAAAATAAAAAGCCCAGATGTGATGATAATACCCTAAACTCAGCAAAAGGAAACAGGGGCAGAAGGATTTTTTCATTTACATGGAAAGTGGACATTATACTTTTTGACACTGGCTGTGAACCATGTGAAAAAAATAATAACTGGATAAGTAGTGACTTTAAGCAAGACTACTTCATTAAAGGCGACATGCTGAGCAAGTGATGGATTTTATTGCTAAAAAAATTGGAAGCTCTTAGTGAATCGTTAAAATGATATTACAAAAATTGTTTAGAGGTCCACACTCTAGAGATGCAAAGTCATTACTTCTACATACCAATGCATCTCAAGGGTGTGCATAGATGTGCATAGTACTTTAATATTGTGGTGGTTTGCTGTGGTGAACACAGAGTGTAGGGCCACTTAAAAGCAATAAAAGCCTATTCAGTACCTTGTGTGAAACACATCTTTACAGTCATACCTACATGGACATGACTTTAAATAAACAAATTTGGTTTCAGTCTTGGAATGGAATTACACACCACAAAATTGTGCAATCCTGATACCCTGCATGGCACTTTCTTTTCCATCTACCATCTCTACAGCAAAATGCTGACAGGCCTTGCTGATGGCACCATCCCAATGATCCTTAAGAGCAGAAAAGAACACACAGATGTATAAAATTCAAAGACAAGAAACTTCTAGAAAAAAAATAAAGGTGCATTTATGACCTGCATGATTGAGAGAAGTTCACACTCAGCTCCAGGCATCTGGTTTCAGCTGCTAGCCCGTGTTCCCAAAGGGGTTGGTCACAAATGCCAGATGCAAGACATCAAACTTCTTGTGGATGCAAACTATTTTTAGTAGCACTTTAAAGTTCAGGAACAGTGATATGATTCTGAATCTATCTCCATGTTTGGTACTCTGACTGTCAGCTTCTGCAGGGTGGTGAAATATGGAGTGGTATAAACATGCTGACATCTCTGCCACCCCTTGAAGTGGTCACAGTCAAGTACAAAAGGAAGGATTGCTTGGGGAAAGCTGGTATCCATCTGGTGGTATTGCCAGCAAAACGGTGAATTTATTTCCCCATTGAAGTCCTCAGTTTTGCATGACCCAAATTTTTTTTTTCCCCTAACACCAAGTTTTATTCCAGGTGGGTTTTTTTTTGTTGTTGTTGTTTTGTCTTGTTTGTTTGGTTGTTGTTTTTTGTGGTTGGGGGAGGGTTGTTTTGTTTTGTTTTCTGCCAGCTTCACCATTAGAAGTCTCCCATTCCACAAGGGGATTCCCTGACTGGCTGCACTACTAGTGAGTCAAGACAGGATATTGTCTTTCTTCAGATCTTATCAAATGTGTTACAATTATTGTAGAGGTATGTCATCTGAGTAGTTATGCAAATAAATCTCTCCTCGAGGGAGTTATTTTCAGACTCAATTGTTCCTGAGGAAGCAATGCTCATATGGTATTATGGTTTATTGATGGGCCTGTGTGTGTATTCCAGACCTCTTCAATCAGTTGGCTTCTTTCAATCCAGTGAAACAGACTCGTGAGAGCCCCAAAATGCCAAGTTTATAGCTGTGTTTGGAAAATACAATAACCAGGTGCAAGGGAAACTCCATTAGTTGCACACTATGGGGAAAGGCAGGGAGGGAATGGAAAAGTAAGTATCACCAGATAATTATTGTCAACACAGACTTTGGGGGTTCTGCCTCACATAACTATTTCTTTATGTGAGGGAAACATAACTATTTCTCACATAACTATTTCTTTTCTTAAGTTATCCTCTTTAAGAAGGATCAAAATTTCAAGTACTACAGCAAAACTGAACCACAACCATACACTGCCGGTATTCAACCCAATGGTAAGTGATGTTCCTGCTCCTTTTTCCATACCATAGTAAGATGTATTTCCCCTATTCTAAGCCTTGGGAGCTCCATCTCACCAAAGACACAGTAACTATATAAATCTACTCAAGAATAAAATCAGATCAGACCCGTGCAACCTCTGAAAGCCAACACCCTGAAAAAAGTCAGGAAGATATTCTAGCAAAGGAAACACATAATGTCAGTGATAATAAAAGCAATCTTTGCTGCTTATTTTTCTTCTATCTTAAATGTGTAAGATTAAAAAAAAAAAAAAAAAGAAGAGTGCCATCTGCCAAAGCTAGTCCTAACCCCTCAAGACAGCCTTGTGGTCAACAGCTTGTCCGTGAAGAGGGAGTAATTTGCAATAACAATCAGTACCAGGAGGCTCTCCACTGGGCAAACACATTACCCAGGCAAAGACCCACAGTGGTAGCTGTCTGCAGGCAGAGATTACAGGAAGCAGGGACTGCTCTGCCTGCCTGGCACCTTCATGTAGCACCTTCTGACAGCAGAGTTACTCCAGCCAAGCTCTTCAGAAACAGGGTACCAGAACTCTGGAGAGCAAGGTTACAAAAGGGATGGATGCTCAGCACAGGAAGGACATTGACCCATTAGAATGAGCCCAGAGGAGGGCTGTGAAGATGATCAGAGGACTGAAGCACCTCTCCTATGAAGGAAGGTTGACAGAGCTGGGGCTGTTCAGCCTAAAGAAGGGAAGGCTTCAGGGAGACCTTACTGTGACCTTTCAGTAGTTAAAATGGGCTCACAAGAAAGAAGAGAACAAACGTTTTAGGGAGTCCTGTAGCATAAGACAAAAGCTAATGGTTTTAAACTAAAGGAGAATAGACTTAAACTAGGTGTAAGGAAGAAGTTCTTTACAATAAGGGTAGTAAGACACTGGTCCAGTTTGTTCAGAGAGATGGTGGATGCCCCATCCCTGAAAATGTTTAAGGTCAGGTTGGATGGGGCTCTGAGCAACCTCCTAGTTGAGGATGCCCCTGTTTATTGCAGGGTGATTGGACTAAATGAACACTAAAGTCCCTTCCAACTGAAACTATTCTATCATTCTGTGAAAACATTTGTCAATATCTGCAGGATACTTTTTGAGTTAGAGATAAACAACCATAAAATTTGTGTCACTGAAGTGACAAAATATTCAGTCTTATTCACCTGTTTCCACATGTTTCTCTGAAATAAAGACACTGCAGTATTTCTCAACAAAATAAGAATAATCTCAATCTCTGCTCCTCTATGCTTTCAGGACTGCCTTGCTTTTTTTTCCATGGAAAACAGTGTCATGAAACTAAGTTTAGGTTTACCTTGTGGCTTCCAGCCTACTCAAACACCCTAGGTTGCTGCAGAAAGCAACTGATAGAGATGCCCACCTGCTTCCCCCAAGACCATACACAGATCAACACTAGGACACACTGCAGTTTGCTGAATCTGGTCGTCCTCATCTCAACAATTGTTTTAAGGGTGCAGAAACAGAGCCACGGAACAAAATAAGAACACTTAAGTAACTGCCCAGTGAGCTTGAGAAAGAGAGGAATTCTTAATGCAAGGGCAAACTTTGTAACTTTACACAGTGAACATCCTAAGTGTAAATCTTGAAGTTTTACTGGGTTGTATAAACAATCCTCCCTCAAGGAGGAGAAGGAGGTCCAAAAAAATCACCCACGGGAGCAAAAGACGGGATGCCCTTTAGGGATATTTGGTAGTTAAAAGACTAGAGCGTCATGCTCAGGACATCTTTGTTAGAAATGACACAGACTAACTGGCCAAGTCCTTGGTGTACCAGGCAATGAATCTAGGGAAAATAGAAAGTAGACACAAAATCCCTATTCAGTTTAAATCTATTGTCTTAATGAATTATCATTTTGTGGTTTTGATTTAAGCAAAACATTTGTAAATTTCAATAAGTTGTCAACAGTTTTAATTTTAACTCCATATTACACAATATTGGTATGCTTTTTTGTTTGTTTTGCCTCCAATCAAATACATGGCTCATTTCATAGTCCATGGACTTACAAGTGGAAATCACCTTCCATCATAACAGCTAGTAGACTTCAGTAAAGGAAATACTAGACCATGTTTTCAGATGAATTATTACACCTACAGAGCTGGTCCTTTCCCCTCCCACCACACTTCTGCCTGGCGTCCCTGCTAGTGCTCGCTGTTCTAGAGCTATTTAACAACTTCAGCAATACCTGTTGTATTATACCCAAGCTGAGACACAGAAAAAGATGAGAGTTGTAGGTGGGAGAGAGGAGGAAGGTGTCTACCTCTCCCTTTTCTGTTAACTTTCATTCTCCTAGAGTTAGAAATGCCCATGTTTCCAGTAAAGCTCCTAAAATTATCACTGCTCCTCAAATGCTATAAATAAGCTAGAGCATTGCATATTGGCCAGGTAAGTTCCCTATGGGACACACAGGGTGCCCTGGATCTTCCCAAGTGGTGGGAAAAAACAGGAAGCATTCCCATTTCATGTCTAACACTGGACAAGGTGCAAACACACCCTGTGCACCAGAATTCTGGCCAGGCATCATTTGCTGCCCAAACACAGCTCTGATCCCAAGGCAAGGCACATAACAATCGTATACTGAGTCACACCGGCACTTATTATGGTTCATTGACTTTTCTGACTGCATTCATCACCACAGTCTTTGGAGCAAGGAGCTGAAGTCCCCTAGCTGGAGTTTTACACAGAAGCAGCTCAAAACAAAAAGGAATGGAGATTTCACTGCATGCTTGGTTAAAAGCAAATGAAATGCAGACCTTCCTCTGCTACTCTACGGCCACTGAGACTATGATAAAAAAATCCCAACAGTGTAAACTTCCTCTCTTGCTTTATGAATCTTCAAGTAAGTATATATATGTACGCACTTATATATGTATTCGTAGATAGGTATAAATATATGAAGACATATACAAATGTTTTTTATCTCAGTGAAGCTGGAATATTGCTCTAAATTATTCACCATGGAAAGATCTCTGGATGTTAGTCACCCAATTCTGTTGACAGGCAAGTGCAGTTTCACTTCTGTCATGTCCTACACCTTATCCTGTTAGAAGGAAAAGATGGAAGCACAGACCTGCAGTGGTCCCAGGACTCTGTTCCTCAGACTGCAAACCTATTAGCACTTCTGAGAAACATTCTGCTGATACAAGCTTATATGAAATGTGTTTGAAAGGAGAGCCCCTTAAGGATTCACATAGCTTCCCAAAAGTGCCCTTATTGGGAAATGGAAATATGTGCTGAACTGCCTGCAGAAAGGATAAATGCTTTGTGGAATATTACAGAAAGCAGTAAGCTTCACTTCCATGTCAGGCCAAAGTGGATGGCAACAACTTCATTAAGATCTAATTCATGCAAAGCATCCAGCAGCAAATGCAGGGCAAGGTATGTAATGCTGGCCTCATTTTGAGATCCATATTATGAAAAATTATCTTCTTATGTTTCTTCAATATGGTACACACTGTTAGCAGACTTGCAGTGAACTTTTGCTGCTGTCTCAAAGCATGCTGCAGTGGCTCTCTTCTTATCTCTAAAAAGACATTTAGGTTTACATATTGCTTCTCAAAAGGCCAGTTTGCTCCTGAACAAAACCACTAATGGCAAAGAACACAATCGCACACTATTTATATCACAATCATCTCACTAAAGTTACCATTTCACTAATTTTATTCACTGGTCATCTCACTAAAGTTACCATTTTACTAGTTTTATTCACTGAATATGAAACACAAGCTGTTTATGCACCTATGCAACTTTTATTTTGTGCAAAGTGTCAGTCTGTTTCCATCATCAACAACCTGTAGATGCTGTGGATTTCAAAGCTCCCTTGTTCCCTTTTATCACCTGCTTACATTAAACGAGCTGCTTTGAGTACAAGCATTCAGCTTTGGGGCAATTTCTGGAAGAAGAATAATTTAAAGGCACAAGAGGGACTACCTGGCAAGGACAGATTAAAAAATAACATGGGGAGTTTGACCCAACATGTCCCTGTAAACAAGGATCACAATGCCACATGTCCCTTAGGATAAAAACAAATGGTTCATAAATGTGGAATTGAAAATATCAAAATAGAATTAAAGCAAGGAAAGCATTAGAAAAAATAAAGAATATTACTAATGGCAGAGTCTGTTAGCAATAAAATATATTTCAACTGGCTGCTTGATAAATGAGGTTTCCAGGTGACTCAGCCTTTGCACATGACTGCAAGTTTGCAGGCTCACAGGTCAGGCACAGAAAGTCACAGTAAATTGGGTTACATCAAGCTGACTCCCTCAAAGGCACAGCAGCCCTGTGGAGAGATCTTGACAAATTAGAGGGCTGAGAAAACACCAAGCTATGTCAGGGGGTGTTTAGGCTCTATATTATGAAAAAGTTCTTCACTCAGATGGTGGTTGGGCACCAGAACAGGCTCCCCAGGAAGTGGTCACAGCACCAAGCTAGCAAAAGTTCAAGAAATGTTTGGACAACGCTCTCAGGTGCATGGTGTGATTTCCTGGTGCTGTGCAGGGCCAGGAGTGGAATTCAATGTTCCTTGTGGGTCACTTTCAACTCAGGATAATCTATAATTCTTTGTGAGTTTTTTCCTCTTTCCCTGCTTTAAACAGAAAAATCATCAGCCTACTTCCAATCCAAATGCTTTCCTACAAAGGTTAAATCCAGCTGTTAAAATCTGTTTCATAGCAACATCTTTTACCTGACCTTCTGGTCATTATGGGACAAACCACTGTGCCCTGCCGACTAACCAGTACAAATCAGGAAGGCTGTAATGTGCAAGCTACTTTCAGTATTAAAAGTCAGTCCTCAGGTCTTGCTTTGCAAAGCTGATGTAGAATGCAAACAATACGCAGTTTTATGGAAGTTGCAGTTTTGAGCTGTTAACTCAGAGAGAAATGTTTCAGTTCATGAATGTTACACACATCTCTTCCTAAACAGATACTATTTTCATTTACTATGAAGAACTTCATAGAATTCCAGGAAAATTCAGGTTGGAAGGGACCTTAGAAAGTTTTAAGCACAATTTTCTCAAGTCAGACTTGGCTGTGAGGTGAGACCAGGTTACTTAGGACTTCGTCCCCTTGGGGATCAAAGACCTCTGAGGAAGGAGTCATGGCATGATCTCTCTGGTCAATCTGTTCCTTGCCTGACTGTCCCCATGGGGAAGAAGTTTTTAGCAAAATTATGAGAAATACTGCTTCTTGTATGAAACCTGTATCAGAAGGTATTTGCATAGATTTTCTTCATAATGGCTGGGTTTCTCTCTCTCTTTTTTTTTTTTTTTTTTTTTTTTTTTTTTTTCATTAGTGTAGTTGCACTATTATGGGGCTCTGCCAGGTTAAAACGAAGTCAGACTCTGATGATGAGCACATGGCTGAAATGGTCCTGCACTGCAGTTAGAAATAGGTCATCTCAGAATACCTTCCCATTTTTATCTCAACTAAAATGAAACAAGAGTTTGTGAACGTTTCAAAGGCTGAATTTTACTGAGCATACTATAACATTATATAATGAAAGCTGACAAACAGGGCAGTAAAGAGGTGGTTATCTTGAAATTTGAGCCAAGTTTCTCCCAGTGAGAGGTTGACCTGTGGGGGCTGTGAAATCCATCTTCTTCCTAGAAAGGAAGAGATGGGAACCTGGTGGATCAGGAGTACCTATATGTCCAGTCACCAAAACCATGCTTAAGTCCACATGATAGTTTTAAGTTGCCGTGATTTAATGACTGTAAGTTCACTGATGGATTATTTTTTCCTCTACGACACACTAGAGCACAGATATTGTACCAAGACAAGTGAATCCATCATGCACAAGGGACTAACATCTGTACTGGGGACAAGGATTTCAGCAATCTCCATGACAGTGGGCTTAACATTCCCATGTTGTACCACATTTCAGATAGACCATAAAATAAAACTTTACACCAAACACATGATCATTTACAGTTACTGATTTCATACTCTACAGTTAAGGCCCAAGGACTACAGAAGGACTTTATCAAGTATAGCTCTTATAATGTAATTTTATAGAAAACTGTCTATAATCCACTTGGATTTAAGCCTAGTGCATCACTGAATATCTCAGCTTTTAAGTGATCAGCTCAGAGAAATGCCTTTTACAGCAGTGAATATAATCATTGTCTATTACTGAGCACCAGCTTATGCTCTCAAACATTAGACTTGACCTGTTGAAATAGTATCTCCATGTAAGGCATCATTGTCACTCAAGGAGAAGACACAGGGCATTAGTTAATCTGGTTTCTGGTCTTCCTGCACATATTGTTCAGGAGCAAGATGTGACTTGAATGGCACCTGTTCCCTTTCTTCCTTGGTAACATCAGGAGAAAGGGTTTTTTTCAATGGATGGATACAGGGAAACAAATGAACCCACAGACTGTCCCTTCTGATGGCATTTCTGCCACGGATACCAGGGAATTTACCACAGTCCTGGTTCAAGGCACCGACTTTTTTCCCCCCAAGAGACCACATGTTGGCATCCACTGCATTTACAATTTCAGCAGGTCATGGTGGAGGTAACACAGGACCTTTCAATGAGAAAGCAGATGGCATTAATGTGTTGTT
Source organism: Sylvia atricapilla (assembly GCF_009819655.1). Classification (NCBI taxonomy): domain Eukaryota; kingdom Metazoa; phylum Chordata; class Aves; order Passeriformes; family Sylviidae; genus Sylvia; species Sylvia atricapilla. Next base: position 27,745,461 of record NC_089145.1, read on the forward strand.
GGAGTTGCTTGTTACACCAGTAGCACCAGGTATTTGTCCCACTAATAGCTAAAGAAGGGGCAGGAGGGCAAGAAATGACTTCGTACAGCACAGCTTAAAAAAAAAAAAAAAAAGACAGAGTAATGCCTCATTAATAACATCTTACTTAAAATGCATTCATTATCTTGTTTCTCACTACAGACACTGCAGTTATGTGTTCAGCAAACTCATAATAAAGCCTACAGTTTCAGAGGTAAGTTGGCCACGAACAACAGCTTCCCAGCCCCAATTTTTGTAGAGAGGCCATTAACTTAGTAACAAGTTAAAACATTTCCTTTTCAGATTTGACTGCATTTTGGCAAAATGCACGAATATCATGTTCTATTTATCATAGAAGGACATATAAAAGCCTTTTTTTTTTACACTTGTAATTGGTTCTTGTCAGCTGTTACTCTGTAATGTGGTGAGCGCTCCTGGGAGGGCAGGGGGATGTGAAATCAATCAGGATTCTTCACAGTGCCAGTAGTGAAAATTCCTGCCATGTCTATGAACTCCTCAGGCTTTTTGTTTTCTTTGTAGTCTCTTTTAGAAATCCCTACAAACTCTGCAAGGCACAGAACTGAAATACACAGAGCTTACACCTAGGCAGAGAGGGATGAAGGAAGACGCATGCTCTGCACATCAGTGCAAAGGCCGTACAGTTCAGACTGTTTATTGATATAATGATCTGGTTTTATTTTCAAAATCTTTCATTAGGTTACTCATATCCTTTCAACTACCTTTTTCCCCTACAGAATTATAAACTGGTGGACTACTTACACATCAATGGTGAACTGCATATTGTGCCTTTGGCAGGAACCATATTTTCTAATTTTTCCTAAAGAAGTGAGTGATAAAACACTGCTGTTACTGAATAACATAAAAATGCAGTTTATTACCAGTCTTACTGCCTACAATTACTTCTACTAGTAGTCTAATGTTAATTTACAGACCAGTGCTAGCAGTTATAGGCTGGATCACTGGCCAACTAACAAGCCAAATATACAAGAAACTCACAGATAGTAATGACTTCATGTTTTAATCTAGGCTAGGCATGAATGCACAATTCAGACATTATAGGATAAAACAGCTCTGCGAGCAGCAGGAATTCATATAGATCCAGACACCAAAATAAATGAACAGAAGGAAAAACCTGAGATAGTGGAAATATTGCCATAACACATCATTTTCATCTGCACATTTTCTATTTGATGATATTAAAATGGCAGCTCTACATTTCAGCCCTTTCTTTGTTTCTGTGCTTCTGATGTGCACACACAAACATAGGAAGATGGACAGGGGAATTCACTCATCTTCCAGCCTAAGACAACTGTACAAATTTTGTAATGTAGACAATGTAGAAAATAGCCTTTGCCTTGCCCCCTAATTCCTACACAAATATTTTGAGAGGCCTACAGATGTTAGAAGACAAATTCCGTTAGATTGGTATGCATTTGGTTACTTCACACCTATCTGTGTCTTTCAAATCCCCAACTCTTCTGACTACAATGAGCAAACAGCCATGTCAACAAGGAGGGAAAGAGCTGAGAGCACCACTCCATTCAGTGGCTTCACTGATCACTAAGGTTTGGAAAACATCATAAACTTTCAAACAATGTGTATGATCACCTTTAGTCTCTCTTATGAATTTTCAAGACAAAGATATAGACTAATTGAAAGGTAAGCTGAAAAACTTGTGAAAGTCCTGACAACACAAAAGGCCACTATTTTTTCCTTCACTTTTATGCTTGCAACTCTGTATCTTAAGGTCTTGGAATTTACCACCACCTTCCTTTCTCTCTTTATCCCACCTCCCCTTTCAGATTTCAGCTTGCTGCATTCATAAATTCATACCTTTCATTCTTCCTTCTGCACAAAAGCATGACTATGGTGCACTACTCCCAAACTGATCACAGCTGAACAACCAAGCCACACTGATTTCAAGCTGTAGCTCATGACTGCACATTCAGAATCCAGAGTCTCTCTGCTCTCCGTTTCGATTTAACGTTTGGTTCTTGTTGGCCCATACAGTTAATCTTGTTGCTGTTAAATACAGTAGCATCTCTCTCTGCAAATCCTGCCATCTGGAACAGTTCTTTACTTACGTTTCAGCAGATCACTTGCTTTAAAAAATCTGGAAGCATATCTTGTCTCCTGTTGCTTGAAACTAAATTCCTTTCCTTATCACTGAGAAAGCGATACCATTGCGCATAGCGCTGGTTTGTCCCTCATAGCCAAATGTACTCCTAAACTGCTGTCCTGAACCACCCTCTTCAAAATTACAGACACATAAACCAAGACCGAGGTCTTTCAAATTGGGTTCACCTCTTTTTGGTTGTTCTGTTGTTTTGTTTGTTTTTTCTTAAGCAGACCATATGACAAAACCATGAGGCATCTGGGGATACAGTCTGCATGAAATCTTTTACAGAAAATTAAACTGTAGCACTGTCTTAACCATCCACTATTAAGTGTTCCTCAAATTACTTCAGTATAAAGAAACAGACTCCAAATAAATAGCAAAAGTCACTTATTTGTGTCATCTACTTTGAAAAAATTTGCTTGAAACAGAGCAATTAGTAATTTGTCAAAAAAATTCCAAAAGCTGCTAACTGCTGCTGATATACTGCCTGGCATTACTCTCCTGTTTTCAAATAAAAAAAAACAGACACTATATACATAACATATATTTCTATTCTTTGTGCATTAGTAGCTGTCTCTTTCAGGTCTCAATATGTGATGAGAATTTTAACTGAACAGCTCTCACTCTAACATCTGTATTATTCTGTAAACATGACATTATAATAAGAGTGCAGCGTTAGCCCCGGCTTTGGATAGACAACAACACAACCCTAGAACAGCAGTGAAGGATACAGACAAAGGTTTATGGTCCAGAGTCTCAAGAGCTGAAGCTTCTCTGCATTAGGCCAAAGATTTTTACTCAGTCATAAGCTGAAGAGCTGATTTCAAAAAGAGTATTCACTGTCCTGAAGAATCAGAAACTAAGAGCCATGAAACACGTTTGATACAGATATGACCAGCTGTCACAGGGAAACTACAGCAGCTTTAAGCAAGTGATGGAAACATATGGGACTCCAAGCCCTTTTCTGAGCTTCCACAGAATTTTTTTTTACTATATGCTGTTGGTCTCCAGTTTACCTGGCCTTTAACTGGGATGTGACTTCAAATCACTACCATGAAGATGGGTCCATGTGTCAGTTATCAAGCTGCCTAAATCCAGTGAGGCAAAGAGAAAGAACCATAGTAAGAGAAAAGATCTTTTTCTTTAAGGCAGCATCTCCTGCCCTTGGTGTTAAGGTGCCCAGCACAGTCAGCAGTCAGATCTTTTCTGGAGAACTGCTCCATCTTGGTGGGTTCTGCTTGGTGACCTCATCAAGGGCAAGCACCTTGTGCCAGTGTGTGAGGCCCTGGAGGAGATCTGATATTGGACTGCGGAGCTTCCAGCTCTTTCCATGGAGTCTTTAGGGCAGGATTAACTTGTTTTTCTCTTCTGTGCTTTTAAGATATGCACTAATTTTTAGAAGTTAAAATGTTAACTTGATTTCTGTTGCAGTAATGATACCATAACAATGGCTAAGATGCTATATTAGGAGATATATTTTCTAATTTAGTTTATCTTATTTCCTTACATTTTATCTTATCTCTGTAAATCACAGAATATATGAATCATTTAGCAGAATATGACTATTTCCAGTATTAAGTACAAGAACTAGGAAAATAAAACTCAGAAGTTTCTTTTCTGCTATGGTTGCAAAACTTAATTTAGAAGAATGCCAATCAATGGAATAAAGCTGCTATTTTTACCCTTTGGGCACACAAAATTTATCATTAAAACTTACAATTAGATAAAGGATCTGAAAGCAATATAGATTTTAAGATGGAAAATTCTTCTCAGGGAAAAAGCCACAGCATCAACTTGAAGCTAATCACAGCCTGAGATCTGATAGAAAGAGAACAGTACATAGGAGAGCAGCAAAATAAATGAAGAGTCCTGGTTCAGACCTCTTGTACACATATAGGACAGTACAATAAATTTAATTAACTCCTGACCTAGACCACTGCCTACAGGACATGTCAGTGTCTATACTGCAAGAGAGTCTTTTTGCATAGGCACACAAGTTAGGGCAGAGGCCTTTGGAAATCTTGGCCTGGAATACACTACCAAGTGTACAAACAATAAGCCTTCTCCAGAAATCCTCATAGAAGGTATGTGCAAGCAGTATTGTATATTATTGTATATATTTTGCCTTGATTCCAAGTTTCTTTGATATCACAAGAAAATATTTTCTAGGAATTATAGCACTGTTTGGGATGCTTGTTATGTGCTTTAGAAATTAACTTGAAAACACAGTTTTACAAATAAATCAAGTTTTAATTGCTGTTTATAGAAAAAAATATCGTCACTATCTGAGAGTCAGAAATGATCCTTTCCCTTGCTTTTAACTACTGTCTTGATCTATCACACAGCTCTTCTTCCCAAGGAACAAAATCCCAGCTCCTCGGTTCCATCTCTGCATTGGAAGGAACATTTCTTAATCCCATGTGAAATGTGAAAAGGCATGAATTGATGTCACTTGAACTGCACAGCCAAGAGAAATGAATTAATGTGATAAGCATTTGCTGCTCTTGAGGCAGTAAATTGCAGGCTGAACCACATAAAGACAACGCATTACAGAATACGGCTGATTGTTTATTCTTGACTGCCAAAAAGCTGCTCAGGATGCACTGAGAGAGAATTCTGCAGCCAGAAAAATGATCCTGATGATGATAAGAGGGAAAGAAAGGAATCTCTCCACCCCCATCCTGGCCACCCCAAGCTTAAAAATACCTAAATGTTCTGGCATTAAAAACAAAGACGAAATCACATTGAAACCCATTAAAAACTGATTAAATTAGTAGATTGCATGTACTTATTGACGAAAAAGATGCTATTTGATTACTTGGAAATCATTTAAAAATGCATATTTTAAAATACTTTGTTTGGTGTTTCTGATATCTTGCTTATGCTTCTTCCCAAGTATCAGAACATTAGTTTAAGTTAAGGTTTTGTTCATATGCTGTACATAAAAGTTTATTTCAATAACTTCACTGACTTCACTGAAAAAAATACTGCAGCCTTTTTGTTAGCACAACACATCTGAGAATTTTTTTTTTTTTTTTTTGGCAAGCAAAGACAACGTTGTAAGTAACTATTTTTTTAAATCTATTTAAAAGAAACACCATGAATTTTACTGGAATCTGCTACCCATAGTGCAGTACTAGTAGCTGCCTGACAGTGGCTCCTTGTTCAGTTCTGAAAGCCTTGTATGAAGGGAAAGAGACTAGAAAAAAATGGGAAGAATACTACATCCCCTAGAAATTCTGGATCTAAGCCTAGCATCCACTCCTACCAAAGCCTGAAGAAAACCACATATTTGTCCTTTAAGCTTTTTTTATTCTAGGCTTCTCTTTACAAATATATGGAAATATATAGGGATTCAAAGAACTTTAGGAGACCAACATAGCTTATGCAGGGCACTTCAACTGCACAAGCATGTTCTTGGCAAGCTCAGCAGTGATTGTGCACTTGGTGATTAAACGGAGCTGGCCAGCAGGACCCCAAGCAGAGCCAGCCCACTTGAGCCAAGTGCAACATGACAGTGCCCAGACCTGTCAAGGCTCTGAGCAAAACAGTGCGCTCAGCCTTGCAGCAATCCAGTTCTGACAAACAGTGTCTTCAAAGCACATAAATAAACTTTGCTAGTAATTATACATGTATTTATAGTGCATCCTTCCTCCAGGAATCACAAAATGCTTTAAAAATATCAGCCCATTCTCTGTAAGAGACTTCTTGTCTAGCAGTCCCAGGATTGCCAGTACAATTGGCAAATGGCATTTCACTGGAATGAGAGGTACTTCAGTGGAATCATCACTTGTTGGTTTAGCAGAACTACTCTGTCCTTCTTCAAATCAACATTTAGACACAATCCCTGTGCTTTTTGAATGAGCAAAACAACAATAGGATAATTGGACTGTGTGCTAAAAATGTTTATTCTCTTAAGGACACCAACGCTTTAAAGCTAAAGGGACATTTGCATCATGATTTAGTGAAACCATAGTTGATTTCAGCAGAGTGATTAAGACTTCAGAAATATTTGTACAGTAGGTTGGTTGCTATTGCCTGTTCTAATACCCAGAAAATACAATTTGTTCTCAATTATTTTTCCCCATGCTCAAAGAGTGTCTGATCTAAAAAAAGTGATTTATCTCAATGACTAATATGTGTTCTAGCCAGCCAACTACAGGCACAAAAGTAAGCATTTTCTTTATGACCGGCACTTGATGACCTTGAAAAAACCTGCAACAGCAGCCTGTGGGAAGTCTACAGAGATCAAAGAAACAATTCATGTTTGTATTCATTTGAGTGCCATTCTATGTCTAGCTCTGTCTGCAGTGATGCTACAAGAGCTGCATATTACTAGTGTTCTCTACAAGCACACTAGTAATGCGTGACATAGTTGCAGAAGCCAGGAAACAAAAATCCCAGTGCTGTACTGAGTGCTCCATCTCTGTCAGCAAATCAACAGAAATCCCTAGAGAACAAAAATCATATTGTGTACATCTAGTTAAGTTATATCCACTACCTCAGATGTTCTAAAACTACTGCAACAGTGCCTATTTGTGATAGACTGCAGGGGCCAGGAGACCTGTGTAAGTACCACATCACTTATCATTCAAAATAAATTACTTCCACGATGGTGCTACATAGAGTGCGGCTACGTAGCTTCTTAACATTAGATTTGTAGAACACCCTAACTTATTCAAAGTGTCACAAATTTTTATGAAATTAATAAGAAACTGAAGTCAGATCTACCTCTAGTTTTAAAACTTTCTTATTTACAAAGTTTCTTTAATGAGACCTCAGTTTTATGTTTCAGGCAGGTGATTTTGCCTTTTGCAACAACAGATCTCTAGCCCAGCCAGGCTGCCCTGTCTGAAGAGTTGAGAAAAGAGAAGCCAAGCACATTGATAAATCTCAACACAGGCTGCTTCAGAAAGTCAGCAATAATGAATAACTAAAACTGTGTAGCGTTTATATTACTCAGGGGGTGTTTAAGTATTTGTCTACTCTCATCTACCCACACAGGATAACAGACAAGTGCCATGGTGAGCAGCAGGAACTTGGGGATGACAGCTGGGATGCAATTCAGACTTATACGGGTTCTCTGGTGGAAAATAGCTAAAATCCACGATTGGGAATAAGGAGGTCCAGCCAGAAATGTTAACTCTCTAATGCAAGGACAGAGTTTGCACTTTGTTTAGAGCAATCACTTCTGTAACAGTCAAACAGTGCTTCAAAAGTGTATCTGGAAAAATTCCCAGATCACACATTTGATCCTTTAATTTAAACCTCCAAGAACGAGGGCGGCCACAGAAGCAATGAGAGGGATTAAAGGACTGGCTTCCTTCTGCCTCTTCAGCTCTATTAGAAGAGGGTGAGTCACGTACATCTTTTCTTAATCATCGAGCTACAAACCACCTCCTGCCTTTTCCTCTCCTACTTCTCCAAGCCTCTGCTCCCAAACACGTGTGCTATCACCAGGCAAATACCAGAGCAGCCCTGCCCCGATAAATGTGTACAGCCCTCAGGACACAGTGGTAAAAAACAAGCTACCGTTTCCATTTCCCATGACTGATCCTGTAACTCTTCTTGCACGAGGCAGTTGAACAATTCAGTACCCCTCATGGAAAGGAAGTTAATTCACCCAATTAAAACAGGAGGTGAATCAATGATACCATTATCACAAACGAAACACGGCCAAAATGAGCATCCTTACTATCATGCTGAAGGAATGCCTGTGACATTTCTTATGTTCAGAGCATAAAGGGATGCATTTGCAATGACTTTAGCTAATTTGCCAGCTGCTTCTTTTGTCACTGGAGAGAGAGACGCTGGTCTGAGGAGAAAATTCAGAACAACAAAAGTTAATCTCTTTCTCTGAATTGCCTCTTCTAGGAACCTCATGTATTGTGACTGACAGGCGAAGTCATATCCATCACCCAAGTCTATTCCTTCCACATATTTATTTGAGAAAGATTACAATATTTGTGATATTCTATGTGAAACCCAGGGGAGCCTATTTCCCCATATTTCAGGCCCCTCAAAATATCAAACCCTTATTTTAACCTTTCATGCTCCGAAAACTGCTCATGCTGTAATTTCCCAAGTAGCCTGCAGACTCACTGGACAGTTTTTGGACTAAGAAAAAAAAAATTCAAAAATCACCACTCTAGCCAAAAATCTGAGGGTTATAAAATAATCAAGCCTTTAAAAACAGGGTGCACAAGACAAAGCAAGAAGCTCATTGTCAAAAACCCATGGCAAAAGTGCACATAATCTTGTGGCTATTACAGGTTAAATAAACACATTCTCTGGCCCCAAAGCATTTTCATAGCAAAACACAACTAGCAATTCCATTATCACCAGAGTAATGCAATGTGGAGCACCACATCCTGCATAGGGTACCTTATATGCTTTGCAATAGCTCAGAAGAGTACTTGTGGATGTTCTGATATCTCCAGAAACAGCTGTGCCAATACAAAAAGTATCCCATTTTAGTGCACTAAACATGTACCACTGGTGTACAGAAACCTTCAAGCAAGATTATCCTGATACATTTAAAACATGCCCACATATGGATATGTCATCAAATCCAGACTCCTTAGCCTCCTCATTTTCAGCACCATGTCAATTTTAAATGATTCTGGCTGAGAGAGATGGCAAGATGCTGAAAACTCTGTCAGCAACTGGCAGTCAGACTCCATTAAAGTACTCAATATTGCTAACATTGGTTCAAGAGAACTTAAAAATTACTCCCCTGTGAAATCAAATTCATCGGGTTCTCTCTCACGCTGCCCACAACACAGATTCTAATCCACAAAAGCACAGGGTCTAAATGGTCCCCTGACCATGGGTCATTTTGCATTCAGGGTTCAAACAAAAATAAAATTTCAAGTGGAAAAATTACTGAAACCACAGAGGATGGAATTTTGACCATTAGTAAAAATCTGTGTAAATTCATACAGAACACAAGCTGATTCAGATGCCAGATTTGCAATGATATCTACAGTGAAGCTAAGGGTGGGGAGTATGGAAACGGGGTACAAGGTCTTAATGAAAGGTCTTTGTTGAGCTATAGTAATGTCAGCCTTCCCTACACAAAAAAAAGCAGTTTTAAGGCTCGGAATTACACTCTCAACTCCACAGAGGGTCGCAGGAGACTAGGCCACCCAGAGACTAGTGTCTGTGTTTAAACGTATTTAACCACTGAATTGCATTTAGCCCCAAAGTACAAAAATGTCCTCTTGATCCTGGTAAAAACCCACTAAAATCCCATGCATTCTCTAAAAATAGCAATTTTGAATTCTGAGTATTTAAGAACATCTTATCCTATCTCTAATACCAGAAAGACTCCACATTGTGTGGCCTTGAAAGAGCACACAAATGTGTTGTGGTGGACTACTGAATCAATCTGACCTCCTGCCTCAATCTTCACTTCCTAATAAACTCTGAAATCAAATGAAACCACAAATTCACTACCTGGTTCCTCTACAAGAAGCTTTATGGCCTGTGACATGTACAAGCTGGAACAGACAATGTTAATGGTCCAGCTTTTAAACCTATATGAGCTTGAAAACTGCAGAAGGCAAACATCTCCTTTTACATTTTCTCACAGAGTATGTAGCTCTGGGCATCCGAAACCCCTCGGAGGTGCTGTCCTCACTGCTCATGTCAGCTGCAGGAATATTTTGCCTAATTTATATCTGCATTGTTAGATCAGTAACATCAGCACTCAACTTCAAGCAAGCCAGTCTGCAGCTTGGTAAGAGTTAGAGCTTACACTATCTTTCTTCATTCAAAACATTTTGCATTCTGCTGGTGTTTAGGCTAGACTCAAATATTCAGTTCTTCAGTGGGATTGCTCTACTTCTGTATGAGAGGAGCTCCTTGAAGAAGAAAAGCAATTCACTTCTGTGAATCTTGAGAACATATAAATCTTCCATGTCTTCCTTTTGAATTTATATACAAGTTGTAAAGGCAAAGTCATAATGAGAACCTTATAAGAAAAAAGACAATCTGAGCTTCTCAACACAGTGCCCCCATTGCTCAAAGCCCTTTACTCCCCAAAATACTTTCCAATTCAAACATCAGTGCTCTTATCCCAAACACCCTCATGCCTCCAGCCCCCCCTCAGGTGTCTCCATCCCTGGCCTCCTCCAGGTGGTCAATGGGGCCAGACAAGCCCACCTTGATCTTCTCTGGAGTGCTTTTAGTGGTAGTCCAAACATTCAGAGCCAGTCTGCTGCTATGAAGAGCCCACCAAGGCACAACTTAAATAGCAGAAAAACAGAGGCAGAAGAGGCAGCCCCATCTGAGAAGAATTCTCCACTGACTGATGCAATTGCAGCCCAGAGAGCCAGGTGAAGATGAAAGAAGAAGGTGCACAGCTGCAGATATAAATGGAGGCATTACACTACAAGACCAGAAGCTGGAATATGACTAACGCATCTAAGAAAGTTGATGGATGTTCTGAAGGCAGCTTGTCTTTTATTCTACCCCTAAGCAAAAAGTAGGCAGCAGAGGGAAGGAATGATCACAGCCACTTGTTCTCCTTTATGACGGCAGCCTCTGTTATTTTCATACAGTACTTTTTGCCCGCACAAGAGTCCCCCCCATTTTACAGCCTGTGGACTAGAGAGCAGCCAGGCAAGTTACACAAATGTCTTATTTTGAGAGCAAGTCTCCATAGCTGCAGCATCTTTTATTACCTTTGTCTTTTTTTTTTTCAGTTCTGATTAATTATTTTCTTAATGGCAGTCAGCAAAGAATTCAAAGTCATTATTAGAAGACAGAGATAACATCTAGAAAGTGGTATACATCATATTAAACAAGCTTTGCAACAGATTCCTGCACTACTCATCTTGATTTATTTGTATATATTTGATCAGACAAGTGTATTTTATTCTGTATCCAGGCCAAAGTTTTAAAATTATATATAAAGATAGGTAGCTAGCTAGGTGCTCATCAAACCTCAAAAATAAAATCAGTGAAATCATGCCAAATGCTATTGAGTCTGAGGAAGCTAGAACCAAAAACTGCACAGTGGCAGAGTAGTGTTCATGTTCCTGAGTCACATCACACAAAAGGCATTTAAAATATAATATGAGTTCTCATCTCATATCATTTTCAAGATGGAAGGCAGTCCAGCTTTTTTAATTGTGCAAGTTTTGTAATACATAGGCAATGAAAATTGACAGTTTCCTGACCAGCGAGCTTTCTGTCTCAATAATAAAGCCTCTTGTATTACTGTAAAATAAGTGTGGTCTAGTTTCAAGATCAGTAAAAAGCAGTGGGTTGCGTTTTCAGGACAAAGCATATAGTAGCTGTATAGAAACCCCCTTCCATGAGGAATATACCCAGAAACCTGGAGCCTCTATAGATATGCACATCCAGTGACTTTAGTGGCAATAGTATCCGCAGATAAATGGCTGGATCTACAGAAGGCAAGGCAATAAATGCAAACATACTCTTTCTCTCCGAAAGTGAAGGAAGATTCAGCATTTCACAGAGGCAGTTCCTTCCTTTCTGTTGCTGAAGCTCTGTCAGTGGAAACTTTGGAAGGTATGTGCCAAACAGGGAAGTCCAAGTGCACTGCGCTCCCCAAGCCTGCTGTCTCCTGCAATCCCTGCTACCCTGTGGCTGCCTCTTCTCTAAAAGACTTTTTTCCCCTCAAGCACTTCCACTTGATCACATCAGTGTCCTTATCACCTCCTAGCCACAGCCACTCTACACAAACAAACCAACACCCCAGGACACTCATCTGGAGGTAGTGTCAGAAATAGAAACACATTTTTAACTAGAATCATAGGTCTATCCAGCCTCCAGATCTGCAACAGAAATGTAATCTGATACAACACATTGTAACAGAGATACAGCTTCAACTGATGAAAACTTCGTGCTTCTGTGCCCACCCTTTTGGATATTTCAGCCTGCATACTTGTTTGGACTAAAATGTTAACAAGTTAATTTCTCCATGAGAAAGTGGAAGATTGATTTTATCCTAAAACAAATACCCCTGGTACATGACAGGCACTGTTAGGGAGCCATGCCAGCAGAGAATTTTAAAAAAACAGCAGCACCAACTATTTCTCATCTGCTGTTCTGTGAAAAACTGCCACAATCAGAACAGCTTGAAATAAAGCTCTTGAAGGAGCTGCACTATTTTAACCACCCTATTTCTCTAGTTGCCCAACACTTCTCCATGTTTTGAGATGTGGCTTGATACCTCTGCATTTGGACAGTGAAAAGCTACTTAGCTTCCCATGTATGCATAATTTTTCTTGTGTAAAACAGCAGTAGAGGTTTGGATCCACGATGTTAATGAAGCAAGGAAATTTATTTCCACCAAACCCCTCCCACTACTACTGCCATCACTCCTTATTAGCTGTAACCAGTTCTGGTAGCTGTAGGACAAACACTTCTGATTGAGACTTGAGCGTAAAAGAAAGTTTCACAACAACTTCCTTCTTGCTGTTGATCATGATTGTCCTCTCAGAGTAACCCAGCACTTGAACCTTAGCAGTGTCTTCATCAGGAGAAGTGGGCTTGATCCTTAAAGTCTCAGGGAAAAGAAATTTTCCTGATAGTGAATAAGTGTCTCTTTTCAAGAGACTTGTTTGAATTCTGAGGAACAGTACAAAAATTCCCAACAAACAAGCACTGTTCACTAATAGCAACTTTTTTTTAGTGCAGTTCACTTCCTGGTAAGCCTGCACAGCACAGATGCAGTCTCAGAATCAAAGCTGCAGAAACACACTTTCAAGTGCAAATCAGAGAGATAAGGCAGGGTCCAACCACACAGTATAACCTGATCTCCACAGCCTTCTTTTGCATCAGTGATGATGCTACAGACAGAAGTGCCCATTGCACAGCAGAAACTGTGCCCATCTTGTACAGCAGAGCATTTCTTGTCTCATCTGAGTGAGAACATCAAGGAACAGTCACTTAATTCCCCTTGCTTTCACCAGTGCCACCACACTGAGTCAGCTCCACAAGCCAGCCATAGGCCAGTCACAACATGCGTTCCATATTCGCTTGTATTTCTACATGGAAAAACAGACACTACACTGCAAGTGCAACATTTTCAGCTAAAATATTCTTGTTTTCTAATAAGATTTTAAGACACAGATACATGTTTATGTTTAAGACAGATTTTCCACCTATAGGTCTGGTCAGGTCACTAGATAGGCACTAATTTTAAAATAAGCACAGGCTTTTCTCCTCTTCATAAAGTTTTCCTGCTAGTACATCAATACTTACTTTGTACTTTATTATTACACCTGAACAATCAGCGAACTTTTCTGTTTTAGATTTCAATGCAAATTTGCCAAAAAGTAACCTGTAACTTTTACAGTGATTAATTAAGTATTTGTTGGGTTGTGTACTATACTTTGTATCTTGCCATCTTGCCTCACACCTGCTCTGCCTGATGCATGTGTGCAAGAACAGAGGCTGCTGACTAGAGTCATAGAGATCATCTTTCTTGTGAAGAAAAAAATGCCAGAAACTGAAATATATCAAGGCTCTGCATGCACAGTTAACGAGACAATTAGATACATTTTCCTTTCAGAAATTCCTACCTCCCATCAGTCCTCAGTTCCCACGGAGGGACTTTACCTTAACAACTGAGTCTGACTGGAGACTATGGCTGGCTCCGAGACATCCTCCAAACTCTTCTCCTCACAGCCAGCATGCTGTATCTAGCTACACACTAAAAATGCTTTTCCAAGACTGGATTTTCCTCTAAGAGAAGGGACTTGGCACGCCATGCCAGCACAAGCTGATTCTTGGCACACCACGCTGGCTGGGCCATACCGGTGATCACCTGTCCTGAACAAGTTCTCACAAATGGTGCAAGAGGCCAGAGAACAGAACAAAATGGATTAAGATGACATTTAGGTCTAAGCTCCTCAACAACATAAATACCCACCAAAAAAAAAAAAAAAAAAAAAAAAAAAAGATAAGGAAAGAAAGAGTCTGGATGGTCTCTGGTTAATGTTACACTCTCTTTTGACCAGCTACTATTTTTTAAGTTTCTTTCACTGCTGCAGGTTTTTTTCTTTATGTTGCCCATCTAATGCATTCAAGAAAATAAAACTGATGAACATGAATTGCTTTCCACCACCATCTTTTTAAAGACCAAAAACTTTTTAAATCAGGGTGAGCCAAGTAATATAACTTCAACTTTGTAAGTGGGAAACAGAAGCAGAGCAGTGATTTATTCAGAGGAATCAAGACAGGGAGATAGGACTGAACAGTGTGGGACTGACTCCATCCCTAAGCAGAAGGTAATTATGCATAATGTGAAACAAGGGTTGCTCCTCTCTTTCTAGACAACAAACTTCAGAGTACATTCCAAGCACAAACTAAAATTCATCCCCTCTTCAGAGTACTTTAAAAAAAATATAGAGACAGGTAAAATGGATCTGTGAAAGAAGCTAGCTTGCTAACTGTTCTAAAATGAAAAAAGGAGCCTGTCTCCTGTTACAGCCAGCCCAATACTTTAGAAATGTCCAAGTGTTTGATGGAGCATCCAGAAGTGCACTGTTTGCAGAGGAAGGATAAACAAACACTGCCTGTAAATCACATTCAGCAAAATTACATGTTTTGTTCTAGAATACGAAACTTGATTTCCTGTAGCCTTGTATATTCTGCAGTCATTTCCACCAGCATGAAGTAATATACTGACGGCCTATAGACCACCTCTTCAATGTAGCAGCATTTTAACCACATGACACAAACATCTGCTGTAAATGTCTCAAAGAAGTAACAGTATACTCAATCTGTTGGACAACACACAGGCATACAAATATTAAAAAAAACCCCACAAACCAAGTATTGACATTAAAAATCTACCTATATATTAAAAAGGAAGATAGAATGGGAACAAGACAGCTAGAGTACATGGAGTCAGAATTTAATAAAACTGTTTTATGAAGTTCACAAATAAGATCTTATACAGCTTAAAAGAACTCTATATTATAAGACTGTGCAAGCGTGCAAGCTTAAAACCTGCAACTTAAACCTTGCACTTTAAAGCTTTGAATAGATGTCTGAGTTGCAGTTGCTTCAGCAGCCTAAATCCAGCTCTCAAGCTGGAATACAAACCTTAGAAGCTCGTTAAGTTTCTTTCCACAGAGTCCTTCCCTCAATTAGTGGATAGGATTTATAGCTTCTATAGCTTCTAGACAACTATTAAGTGTGACTGCATTCTCATCATATTTCTACATTTACACACAATTCTTGCATACTGTGCACTATTTGCAATCTGCTCAGAAGCCTGATGAATTAATTTCCTACTGACTGTGTCTGTGTTATGATCACAACTGAGCCCAATTGCTTCACAAATATTAGGGGGTTTTTGCACTGTATTATCTACGTTTTATATATTTTTAACTGATATACTGAGATATCAAGGTAAAAACTATATCCACTGACTTTCAGGAATCTCAGTGAGAAGTATAGGGCACATTCCTCTGGTTTAGGCAGGCCTCAATTTGTGGCTGGGGTGCTTAACCTTTCTGAAAATTATGATCCAAATCTCATTCAGTGAAAGAGTATCTTATCTTACAAGTGAGGAATTTTGGTTTAAGGCACATTAGGAAAATGATGGAACAGATAGAAACATGATGCAGGTCTCCAGGGCAGCGACAGCTCTCAGGTCCCTTGAATTGTACCATTTCTTCCTGCAGTCTCTTGCTCCAGTTGGTCATGCATTTCTCAACCTCTCCTCTGTACTATAAACAAGACCCAAGTATCGTGGAAAATTCAGAGTGCAATCATCGAGTTTGAAAGACTATCACATTTTAGAAACAATAGTGGAAATGCAGAGTCATGGAGATAACCTTTCTTCTAGAATTTCAGTCTTTCGAGCACTGGCCTTTATAGCCTTAATAATATTCTTTGCAACTACCTAGTTACCTGCACAGCAATCCAGGAAGTTCTGTGGGTTTTTTTAATTGAGTAATTTTTTTAAAAGCCCAAAAATTCTGTCATGAGGAATAAGATCAATACCCAATTCTGTTTTAAATCTTGTGATATTTGCAATTGAGTTAGACAACCTTTTCCTAGACACTGAATGGAAACCCAGGGAGCTTAGGAATAAAACAGGCTCAGTGTTGTTTTAGACTCACTGAGAGACTCAGTGCTGAAGCCCAGGGTGGCAGAAGAAGGGACAGTGGTGGTGAGTCTTGTGAAATCTTAGTTATTTAAATTAAACAAATTTAAAGCATAGTGTATGGATTTCCATCTAGGTGACAGAAAGACCAAGACCTTAGGTGAAAGTCATATTCTTGCTCCAAAGCACAGGACTGCTAGTTCTTAAAATGAAAGTTCACGAAAATATTTACCTGGTGGAGGGAAGATATTCTATAATTGTGTAAATTGTGACTAAAATTTTAAACATCTGAAAACAAGGTCTAAAGGGTTAGGAAACACAAGTAGTATATTAATGTTACCCAGTTTTCAATGTGTTTATACACTATTGTTTCTTTGGTCTCTTCTGATAAATTTGATCTAAGACATCAGTTCTGCTCAGAATAGGGAGCTGGACTAGATAACTTCTGGAGGTCCTTTCCAGCTTTACAATGGGAGTTTTCGATACACAGCTCTTTTCAGAGTCAAATCCAGCATTTTTTTATAAGACCAAGTGACATCAACAAGTAAAGTATTACAAGTAATGACTGTGAAATCTAAGCATGGGATGTTACCAAATAAAACATTGACATGCTTGAGCTCACTGATGGTATTAATTTTCCAAAACATGGCTTTTCATTGTAGGCAGTTCTAGACAGGAATTAATCTAATTATATAATTTCTTAAGTACCACCTCGCTAGCCAGCAACTATAGGTAAGCCTAATGCACCAAGCTTTTATGATCACTCTGTGCTTTGAATTACTGTCTGAGAAAAACAGATCTGTCTAGCATCTCAGTCAATTTATTCAAAAGACAAAACAATCCAGGAGGCATCAGATTACTATTTTAGTGCTGATTCTCTAAATGCACTGAAGCTGCAGTGAGGTTTGCCAATTTGTCATTTGGTCCCCTGCGTGCCCTTAGAGGCAAAGTCCACTTACTCTGTGTGTAACTGCATCCTTAAGCTTGACTGAAATGTGCTTATCATCAGACATGCTGAAGAGAAATTCAGCTTAGCTGCTTTCATTAATACAAGCACCTATGCAGCTAGAATTTCAGATCAAGCCCCTGAAACATTGGAAATCACCATTCTCTCCTTGGGTGTGCTACAAAAAAGCATATCATAAGGAAATGGATGAAAAGAAGAGGGATGAAAAAGAAACGGAGGATTAGTTAATAATATACTTTCCTGACATAAAAAGGCCTTTCTGTGCTCCAACATGTGTTGCCAGATCTAGAATTTATCTGCAGCATGAGCTAGACTCTTAAAGTTATTTTCAGAATATTAAAAACTTATGATTTTTAGTTTTAAGGGTACGGTACATTTTCTGTAAATCAGCAGGATAACAGAACAATGGAAGAAATGCGTTTCCACCAAATAACAACACTCATTGATTATAAGGGATGTATTTCATTATATTATATATATTGATGAGGGGCACTTATGTACAGAGGTAGGAGAACAGTGAGGGTGTACTATAAATTTTGAATCTGGACTGCTGTTTACCTCACTCACTTCATTACCAGAATCTTAAACTATGCCTCCTTACTGCAATTCTCCCCTCCTAATGTTTCCATACACTGGCAAGAGTATGGAAAAGGGACTAAACTCTAATCTTGGAATACTATGGGCTGTATTCTTCCCCAGTGAAATTAATTCTTTCCAAACAGAAAAATATTTAATTACAGCACTGCAAGTGAGAGAGTGCGTGAGAGAAGAGAATATTCCATCAGGAAAAATTTTGAGATAATGAATGAGTGAGGAAGCTCATCTCAAAAAGGCTTCACAAGGTCAAAGACAGGATTGTCCTAGGAGGAGACGCTCAAATGAAGAAAGCAGATCTGAAATGAGTGACTGGCAAGCATGATGGATGTGCAAGTACCACGATTTGGTAGTATTAATACAATAGCTCTGACTGCTATTATGCATTACATATAACTTCTGAAGAAGGAAAGCACAATCTCTGCTAGTTAAAGGAGAATATGAAAGAAAAGGGTGAAGGATGCTTTGAAAAAAAAAGGTGGAAAGGTATACAGTAAGAACAATATAGGATGATGACACACCAAACAGCAGGTCTCAATAATCTATCAAGGTTTTCAAGGGTGGGAGAGGAAAAATGAATATCTTAAAATCACCTGCATTTTAAAACAAAAAAGCAGAGAGGGCATGCCTGAATAAGGTACGGAAAAATCCATCTCTAATCTCTCCACTGGCAAGCAGAAAGATTCTGGCCCGAGGAATAATGCTCTGGGCTTTATCATAATGAATTTCTGTCTAGAATGAGAAGGAAGAATCTTTACCACTGTTACATGACTAATATATTCAAGCACTGTTAAATCAAGCTTTAGAACAGGCATCCTTTCCGCTTCTTCTCCATATTCATCACGTAATGTGTACTGTTCCCATTGTGAGTTGTGTTTCAGAAGGTGTTTGACTTCACCATAAGCATCCAGAGTGTGGATCCAAATGTGCAGCACACAGGATTTACACAACGCATTTGCTCCCCAATGTTTCTCTATTCATACAAGTGAAATGCAAATTATTGCACTCCTTCATCATTCCTCTTATTTAAATCTCCACACCTCTGAGCCTCATCCCAGTGACACTGAAAGCATTACAGGAACAATAATACCTAACTAGAAGTGATCCCTTTCTGCATTACCCCATTACCTCTCCCTGCTCTCTGAAAACTTCAAGGACATCCAAAATATTTGTAAGGCAGCAAATGGCAAGTCTCCAATGTGTTTAAGGAGGGGTATTTGGTAAATGCAATGCAAAGAGTTGTGCAATTTGCACCCATCGCACAGTCACAGCTTTCCCCTCCAGGCACTCCAAGCAAAATGCATTTCTGGCTATCACCTGCTATTGACAATAGAATGAACAAGACTTCTGATTCTCTTCTTTACCCTTCTCCCCAACACCCCTAGATACTACATCTTAGTAAAAGTTTTGCTTCCTGAATTTTGCAGACTTACTTCTCTACAAGCAACAGGCACCAACTGCAGTGCCCCTGGTGATACAGTCAGATTAACCCAGTCAGCCACTGGCTACTCAGTGACATGTGAGGGTAGAAGGCCTTGGCCGGCAGGTCCAAATTGCGCTGCCTTTGCTGTCAGCAGAGAGCTTGTTTAGGAAGATTGATCAAAGGGGGAATTTAGTCAAATGTCCCTTGTTATGGAATAACAGCAATTAATCACAAATCAGCAGCAGAGATTAGTAAATCAGCAAGAATTAAACGGTTTCAGGTGGCAAACTCTAGAAATGCAGCTATGGGGGAGTTATAGATAAGATAGGGTCTTCCTGCAGAGCTACTTGGAGCTACTGGGAGGCTCCTATTATGCTTTCCAGCTCAGAGAAGGTGACTGGGGGAGGCTGGATGGGTGGGAGGCATGTGGCTGCCGGCAGTGGGTGCAGCCAGGCAATGCCATGTAGAAAGCAGAGCTGCATGCCAGCACACTGCAGCAATGGAAAGACAGTCTTGCTGCCTCATGTCTCACCCCAGTGATCTGGGTTCTCTGAGCTTGCTGTTGTATCTTAATGAGAAATGAAAAAGCAGATACAGGGAACAAAAAGCTGCAGAAGGCACTGGAGAAAACTCATGTTTTCTCCCCTCTACAGGCTGCTGTCTTCCAATTTGGAAAGCTGAAAGGTAATGCAAGAAACCAGTGTCAAAGAGGACCACAGCTCCCAATTTCTTTGGGTGAAGTCTGGCAAATGTTTATGGGTCTCACTTTGACATGTGAGAGTGTCACTGAGGTGAGTGACAAGAGTACTTCAGCTGTCTTCCAGACACAGACTGAATAAATAAAACTGAGCATCTGGAAACTATCACATGTTTCAATTCTCAGATTTTTCCCATGCTAAGGAAAAAGAAACAAACATTTAAAGCTGCCAAGGACTAGCTATGCTGCAACACAGTGGGACTTGTAGCCACAAGTACCCATATGAAGAGTGAATGATGCCACAACATGTTAAATCAACCAAAAATATAACCCTGGAAAGAATGAAAAAACATGGCTCTCAAGACTTAGTGCTGCCACACAGTTATAGCATATGCCATGTACAATACACAGCCTTAATGTGTTTTGTGATCTGTTTTAATTACTACATTCATATTAATATAAACATGAAAAACACTGCCAACAGTGTCCCAGAGTCTGTAAAAGTCTCCGTTCTGCAGCAACATCTTTAAGTGAAGATCTCTGCTTGGTATGTGCTGACCTGTCAAACCCCATACACTTGATACAAGACATCAGCACCCTGACATCTGTCTGCAGTGCAGCCTGAACCTCATGCAATTAAACCTAGCTCCTGCTCCAAGGCCCTGTGCCACAGTCAATCACACAACCACGCCAGGGGCAATGCATTACCACAGAAGAAAGATACCAGGTCTGCATCTGCACAGCATCTTTTACAGGGGTTAACACCAGGGAAAGCTCCAAAGGAGAAAGAAGCAGTCAGGGGATGTAAGACTGTGAAATGGGTGTTGCTGCTGCTCACCAGAGTCCTCTCTGCCTCCTCTTCCAGCAAATGCCTGCCTGAAACAGCTTGATGGTGAAACCCTCAGAAAAGCGTTACTTTAGCACTGTTGCTCAAGTGTTTGTAACATTAGCTTAGCAGGTTGCCAACTTCTATTGTTTCTTTCATCTTAGCAGGATTCACACAGCTGATCTCTTAAAAGCAATTAATCAGTGTCCTAAATTCCACCCACCAATGAGCCTCGGCACACAGGTTTCTTAAGAGGAAAAGAATTAAACTTTTTAATTAAGTTTTTCCACCAAAAATCCAGTCCTGCTGATAATGGTCAGGAAGGTATGCAAAAGTAATTACCCACACAATCTGTTTGTCACACTCTTGCCACTCTCTTCTGGAGCATCTAGTGTTCTTCCAATTCATTAGCACTCCTGCCCTGCCCACAGTGCCTCAGGAACAACATGTCCCTGTTTTCTTTCTCTGGATTAAACACCCCTGTACATTCACAGGTCAAGAATTTGGATATCTTCCCCCTTGCCACAATTGAATAACCACATCTACATTTGTTGCCTGTTTGCAGGAGCCTGAGAGTAAAGGAGGAATCCAAGCCCCTCACCTCCCTGGTGAGCTTAATTAGCATGTCAGACAAAAGCCAGGGGGAAGAAAATTTTATTAAGTAGCTAGTTTAAAAATTGCAGCCACCTGCTAGACAGTGAAACTCTTTAGCCTTTCCTCAAACGAGGAGAGACTGCTGGGCTTGGAGCAACCTTTGCTTCTCATCTGCCAAAAGTACAGCACCAGTCAGTGCTAACTGAAATTGTGAAATTTTCTGGCCTAATGGAAAAAACCCAAAGGCAACATAATTACCTACACTTCCATGACTCATCTTCTTGACCCTTCAAGGGAGACAGAACAGAGAGATCAATAACTCTCACTTTATGACGACCACTTAACTTTCAATATTTGCTACAGCAGACGACAGGCATCTCAGTGTATTATTTTTGTCAGAAAACACTGTACTGTATGGTTTGCTGTATAACCTGTGTTGTTCACCACTGTCAGAATGAAAACAAGTTAAATCAAGGCAATCTATTTGCAACTCAGCTGGTTTGACTTCACTGCTTGCAATAAAACCACTTTGCCATTAGGGAAATGATAAGCAGGGAAATGATAAGCAGGAAATGATAAGCCTCAGACATACCCCACTGCTCAGTATGCAGATTTTGCAGAATTTTACAGGAAGAAGTGACATCCCTTCAGCCCATTTGTGAAATAAAAACCATGTCCCCTTCTCCCATGCAGGAAATCTACAGCCCCTTGGCCATCTCTGACCCTGTTTATATGGAAAATATTGTATCAAATACCACTAAGTTAAGCAGCAATGTAGGGGCTCTCACAAATAAATCCAGGGCATACTATCAGTCTGGTTATCAATGACTACATTGAAACAATCCTCCACTAACTGAAAATGGAAGTGCCCACCTGTCAGTCTGAACCTGCTTAGCTTTCTTAATCCAGAAGCATCCCAAAGGATCAGACTGGTGGCACTGCAGAGTTGCTCAAGCAAGCATTCATCAGGCAATGGAACTCACAGAACAGCAGTAGATCCTGCTTATGGAAGCATGGCTGGAAGATCTCCAGCAACGTTCCTACCCAGCTCCTCAAGCCAAGCAGCCTGGGAGCCAGAGTAGTGTTCTCACATAAAGACAAGATTTCCTAGTCCTTGAATACTCCAAAAGAGAGATTACAAAGTGTTTTTGGCCTTCTCAAACAAGAGAGGAAATACACAAGTTAAAAGAAGGACGGGAGCATATTGCTTTTTCCTCAAAACCTTTCTGCCTGTTCCTGAAGCATCCCTACATCCAGCTTTTTTAGACCTACACAAAATGCCTGAGAGAAGACCAGAAATCCCATGACTGCATTTTTAGTTTTGAAGTTGGGAAGCTTCTGGACAGAAAATACCAAACTCCTCAATTTCCCTAGCTGTTGTTTTTCCTCTAAATTGCTCAATTGATACTGCTGCTGCTCACAAATTCAGTCACTGTCTCCACAAACACATCTTAACACCCAGCAAACCATGGCCAAAACCATGACAGCTGGTGCAGTGTTACATCTCAGCAGTGTAAAAGGAGGCAACATAACCTACTACCACCCAAAGAGACACTCCATGTGTTCAGAGACTGGAGTTTGCAGCTTCCTGCAATTAAACCTGTTTCTGGAAACCAGGCAAGTAGTCCTATTCTAGGCGAAAAACAAGGTACTTGTCTCTCCTCAAAGCCAATTCAAGCAGAAAGCCTCAACCAGCACTTGTAAGAAAGCCAGGCTATTAATTCAATTCCCTGAGTTTAGACACTGACACCTGACAGTTTGGTCATAGCTTTTACTAAATACAGTCTTTTTATTGCCAACATCATAAAAAATGATGGGGTAGCAAGAGTTAAGGTTGACACCCTGAAGTTTCATCCTGTTTATATTTTACATACTGAAAAAAAAAGTCAGTCTTTTACTCAAATCCCATTTTCAGAATTTCTGTTTAAGGCAATTGGGAGTACAGTGTTCCTTCTGTTTGTTTTGTCAAAACTTTCAGACTTTTTAGCATCAGATTAGAATCTGCAAATCTGAGGTCCATGAGGTGGCTATTAATACATTATTAGGGCTGAGTTAATGACTCAGCATTCATCTGCTGCATATATTTTTGTAAACAAAGGCACTGAGATTAAATGCTACTGGTACAAATACATAAAATACTCTGTAGATTAGGGGTCCGTATGCATTGCTAGAGCTGAAATTAGATTAATCCCTTTAGGGTAAAAATAAAGGAAAGATGGAAATCTCATGACCTACTTTTTCCTTCTAAACTTGAAAGCAGTATTTTTTAGAGTACCCTTATCTTCCTCTTCCTAAAATACACAGCAACTATTATAACCTTGAGTGTGTCAGTTGATTTTTAGAAAGACAGCTGACTTTGCATCTTTGACTAGAGTTACTTTCAGGAAAGCCTGGCTCACTGTTTATTATTTTTACTTTATAGATGTTCCTACTCCACAGCACCTTTGTGACTCTCTGAAGATGTTTATTTCACAAACTCCCAAGTCCATCCATAGACAGACACATCAGGGCTATCTTTTGTTTAGTTTCTAATACGGGATTTCTGCCGTGTCTAATTTAAACTATTTCCTAAAAATTTATGTTCAGCATGGCTTTACCTTGTTACCTGTATGTCACTGCCTTATACACTGATAAAGTTTTTCACCTTGCCTTGATTGGATAATTCAGCAGCAATTATCCAAGATCCTAATAAATTTTTGTATTCCCACTTTCAGAACTAAAGGTGTTCAGCAAAGGTCTCATAAGCACAATTCTGCCACAAGTTGATGCTATTTAATGAACTGCTGATTCAGGTACTGAATAGAGGGTACTGATGGAGTGTACTCTTTTCTTCTATCTCTCTAATAGTTCCTGGATGGCCTTCATAGAAAACTTCCTTTCCAGTAATTCCAAATGATGGTCAGGCACTACAACACCCTGAGTGTGCATGTCAGCACATATATTCACACGTATTCATGTGGGGAAATAGCAAAGATACATATAAACAAAAACTAATGTAAACCAAACACAGGAAATACTTCTATGCAGGCCTCTGACAAGACAACAGTGCAAGAAACAAGGTGATTGTTTATAGCTCCACATGGATCCAAAGAGCAAAATAAATTGAACAAAAGCACTGACGGACATAGAGAGAACATTTTGGAGCTGCATCATCAGTACATAGTAAAGGATCCTTTATGCTGATCCTCACTACTAAAGTATCCCCCAGTTGTATCCTCCATCTCCAAACATAAGGGAATAAACACAACAGCATCACTTGGGAGAGAGGGAGGGTGCCCTATCAGGAAGCTACCAGTCCCTGTCAGGATCATTACTATTGCTCTATTTCTCCTGACATCTTCAGATGTTTCTTGCTGCCCGAAACAGCCCTCTGCAGTTACAACCATTCCTGCAAGCTCACATCTCAGCTGCTCAACTCTGCTCCTCCCGCACAAAGCAAAAGGGGGGTCAGATGGAAAAGCTCTTCCATGGGCCTCTTTCTCTCCATTCAGTATACAGGAATACAAGATAAACACCATAAAATTATATTAAATAAAAATGGGAAGATTCAAACACCAGTGACACTGATGTTTTAAGCCAGATGAAACTAAATTACTTTGTGTGTTAGAGTTCTCTCCCCCTCAAAGAGAGCATTTATATGTTCACTGGGGAAATATGACAAGTCTTTTGAAGCCCTCGGACAAGCTGTTGCACCACTCAACAGCTTGTTTGGGGTATGAACTTTCTCTGCCACATGCTGTGTAGTGGGCGTTGCATTAAAGCCAATGGAAAACCATGTGGCATCTCAACTAACACCTGCGTAGTTTTGGACAGGCTTCTGGACCATTTCCAGCTGCCTGAATCATTTTAGGACCAGGTCAGATGCATCCCTTTCGTTTATTTTATTTTTGTGTTAAAAACCACTGCACTTTCATTCAACACCTTTCATTTGCCAACCTCAAAAATACTTATTCAGTATCTTCAGTGCATGAGGTGAACAGGAACAGGCAATTTAAAGCATTAACTGTAAATACAGATTTTTATCATTGCTGTTCAGCAGAAAACCAAAATACTCCTATTGTCTCCTGATTCAAGGTATTTAATTCCTTAGAAAGTATTCCACCTCTTGCACAGAGCAGCAGAAGCACAACCAACAGCTCTGTGTAGCTGTGCAGGCTTTATACACATCCACTGCAATTTCTGCCAAATTCAAGTCTGTTTTCTATAGGCAAAGATATTTCTCATCAAGTGCTAAATCAAAGACCAACTCTACAGAGAAACCTGAAAAGGGGGCACTGAAAGGCAGTGACTTTGGATACAGATAAAACCATAATAATCATTAGGAGGGCAGAGTGCTAACTAAGGGGATTTGCTGCCAAAGG
Organism: Sylvia atricapilla; assembly: GCF_009819655.1. Classification (NCBI taxonomy): domain Eukaryota; kingdom Metazoa; phylum Chordata; class Aves; order Passeriformes; family Sylviidae; genus Sylvia; species Sylvia atricapilla. Next base: position 27,771,176 of record NC_089145.1, read on the forward strand.
AAACCATTCAGGAAAAAAGTTAGAGGGACTTAAGTGGTTTGAACATTTGCAAGAACACAACTAGTATCTATATACAAACTGCAGTGGACTGCATTTTTTTAAAAATCTACTCTTAAATGACTGAAATGAAACTGAACCCACAGTGACTTTACTGAAAAGCAGAGTCTGCAGTCAAATGGGGTAAGAACCCACTCCATGAGACATGGGATGCAGCCTGGCACCATTGCCTGGTTTTACCACCCTGCGTTACTGTGCTCCAGTATTGCAGTAATGCAGAGCAGCCAAAGGCATCATCACCAAAACTACCCCAACAGTTCAACTGCTTCTCAGGATTCGGGTCAGCTATTTGACTGTCCCACTGCCAGAAGCATCTGCTCACATGTGATCTTGTGCAGACAGACACTGCCCTTCTGAATTCTTCACAATGCTGAGTGCTGTGAAACTGCTGAGTTTATTACGAAAGTGGGAGAACTAACACCTCATCCACACAACTAAGGTTGCTATTGACATTATGCTGTAGTTCACCATCTACTCCCAGCAAATCTGACCACAGAAAAGTCTTTTGTACCTAAGTATGGAGGAAGGCTGGGGAGAGAGGCCCTTTCTGGATGCTTCACCTTCCATTTGTATTTGGTGACTTGTCACAGTTTTTTTAAGTATACAGAAAAGGCATGGAACAAACATTGTAACAAGAATGCCTGTGCAGAAAGCTCCTTCTTAACTCGTATTTTCTTTACAACCACACAAAAATGAAACAAAACATACACACAAAACCTCTAACTTTCAAAAAATGAAACATTTACTTGAACTGTTACCTCTTCTAGCCTTGAATGATGGAGAACCTCACATAGAGAAAATGGCAGGGCAGGACAGACTGGCACAGTGAATTGGAAAGTGAATTTTGGCACAGCAGCTCTCTACCTGCATGCAGAAGCCCTGCATGTCCAGGAATGCCTTCCAGATCTCAATTCTCTTTCTGAGGTTCTATTCTTCAGTGCCAGACCTTTCCACTTCCAACACTACTAGACCAGAAAGAAATCAAAACACGCCTCTCCCATTTTTTTTAAGGAAGCCTGTTAAAAGCAATAGAAGAAACAAACCTGAATTGAAACATTGATGCAAGCAACTTAGAAACAACCTAAGAATTTTTTACATAATCCTTTAGAGTTTTCCTAGTTAGCTTTAATAAAATGAAAAAAAAGGGTTAAATTTAAAAACTAAAAATATTTCATCTTAATTGCTCCCTCCTCTTTTCTCTTTTTGTTCCTACTCCCCCTTTCATTCGTACAACAAATCTCAGTAGTTCCTCAGATACAAAGACCGCTCAAATCTGATTTTTAATATTTTGTAATTTAGTCATTCATCAAAATCAATGAGATTTGGGTTTTTTAAATACAAGAACACCACATTTTCTTGCTAGTTGGTTGGAATTCCTTCCTTTTTAAAAAATATTAAGTGAAAAACAAACAATTGTCAGTTTAACCTGCTAAATGCTTGATTGCAGTTTAGAGCAGCTTTTCAGTAAGAAAATCTTCCATGGCTCGTCAAGAAAGAAACCATACACTGATCTATCTGAAATCTGCTCAGCACAAGGACATCTCTGTAATCTGAAAAGTTAAATCCCACTCTCCTCCCTTATCTATTTTCCAGTCAGTCATAGCAATTTGTGCCAAATTCAGAAATGTCAAATATAAAGAATAAAAACTAGATCTCAGACAATCTCTCAGAGAGTCAGCGTTTTTCCAGAGGGTGAGAGGAAAGGTTCCATCAAAGCACTGAAGCATAGGAGTGGTCACCCATGAAAGCAGAAATCTGTCCCGCCCAATATGGTCCCTCTGACAACAGAGAGGAGCAAACATCTCAGGAAGAGTGAAAAAAACAGGACCAGCATATCATGACACTTTTGTTATTAAACTTGTTATATGAGGGTAGAAAGTTTGATGAGGGTAGAAATTTTAATATGATCAGAACTCATAGAAATTTTTCCTTTCAGTAACAGAACAATTAAAAAAAAATTCTTCTAAAACACTAAGAGGCATCACAGTTCACAAACACCTAGCATAAAATCCTCAAATGAGAGAAAAGTACATGTGTTTCTTGGTTTAATGCAGTATCTATATATAGAAGGGAGTGGGAGTATTAAGACGTAGTAACACTTAAGAGATACTACATGAAAAAAAAATCCTCCTTTCACCCCAAGTAACACAGATGACTCAGTGTCAGTTAAAATTGTGTCTGAACATTAACTGAGTTTTCACTAATGTAATGGTATTGTAACATATTACTAAGTCATAAAAAGAGGAGAGAGAATGAAAATTTCCAGCTACTTGGATTAAAGAGCTGGGGTCAAGCAATAAAAAGTATACAGCTGATACTGGATTGTTGAGAAAAGATTTGCTAGCTTATAGAATGTGCAGCATGAAAATCTACTTGGTAACTGTAATTTCTCTACCTTTCTCCTGTCAAAAATAAGAAAGCAGCTGTAAATGCTGATAGGTGTTATGTGAGAGTTTTTCACTGAAAGCACTACCCTGGGACAAGCTATAAATCACTCCTGAAACAACGTGATTCGTATCAAGTACCTCAAAGGGATCGTGTTTTAGTCTACAGCTAAAACCTCCACCTAGTGTGGGTAAAAACAAAGCATTGCACAGTGTCATGCCTTCTGCTGCTGAAGGGGGAATGGGAGGAAACCACTGTGACAGAGAAAAAGAGAAAGCAAAATAGAGGTTGGACTCGATGACCCTAAAGGTCCCTTCCAACCCAAACTATTCTGTGGCCTCATTAAATAGGCCTAGAACTGCATCTCTGGAGCAGATTACTGTCTCATGTTCACCTGCTAGACCCCAGCACACTCTGCTTGGCTAGAAAAGAAGTTCCTTAGATTTCCTAAGAGATTTTCTAAAGCTGGAGGTGAAACGTTTTCTCTAACATACACACAAAAATAGTACTGCTCAAGTTTAATTACTTAAATACTTCCATTTATAATGACACTATTTTTTTACCAAACAGGAGATACAAGAACAGACAGATACCAGAACACATACTAAACACTATTCTTTGCAAACATGTATTTTAAAAAATCAAACGCAAAGAAACTAGCACTCAGTTGACAGCTTCTGATCCCAGAAGGGCATAACTAATCCAGAAAGACTTGCACAATGTAGTAATACCAACAGCACCAATACCTGAGAGGTACAAGATGCATCCTGCTGGTGCTGCAGCACGTGCAGCAGAACCATCTGCCTGGCTGCTCTGGAGCTGCGCAGCCTCAGAGGGGCAGGAGTTTCCGTGCTAATAGATGCTGCAGGTGCTTGCAAGAGGGAAAGTGCTGTGTCCCTGTCTCAGCTGTGAATTTGTGCAACAGACACCACTGTGTCCACTAGATTGCTTCTCTTTGTGGTGTCTGCTTGGGGACACAGCAAAGAAGAGAAAAAAGAAAGGGAAGATAAGAGTGATAGGACAAAGTACTCTTTATCAACATTTTAATTGACCTTGATTCAATACGGCTTTGGGATTGCACAAATCTTTTCTGCCATTTCCTAAACACTTACAACACCTTTCTAACAGAAATGCATATTTTGTATTTAAAATGTACTGCTAAGACTGTAGAATGAGCAGGAGTCAACCGGCTCAGCAACATCATGACATTGTTTTCACAGACCCCCAAAACGGATCACAAAAGGCATTTACTTCAATATGCATTAGGCAGTGGATTGTTCTGTTCTGCCTCGGATATGTCTGAGATCTCTCCCACAGCAGACACAGTGACCTAAACTGGAACTAAGCAGGCAGAGAGATGCCCACCTTTCAACCAAGTGGATGAGCCCCTCCCAGAAGGTACCTGCTTCAGAGCATTAATGCACCTACATCTGGATCAAGACAGAAACAGTAGGGGGACTGATACCCATCGATTCAACATAAAATTACAAATGCCCGAGGATATTCATAAAGTAGACAGAAAAAACATAAGAGAACTCATAGAGAAAATACAGTTCAGAAGTAGAAACTGTTGCAAAACATATTAGTTTCAAACAGACCAAAAAAAGCCTGGAAATGCTGAAGTGCTGGGAGAGGAATATTTGCAAGCCATATAATATTAAGTATCCCTTAAGAAATATCCCTAAAAAACATAAATTTGGCAACAACATCACTTTTAAGCTTCAAAATGTGACGAGTATTTTATAGATTTTAATTTTTTTTTCTGCAAACATTCTGTGAATTCCAAAATATAGATAAATTACAAAATAAAAGAGTGACTAGAATAATAAAAGCTGTTGCCCACTTCTCTGGCATTAGTATTCTTCTGCAGAAACCTCTCAAAAGAATGAAAATAATGCCCAGGATTATTTTCTATAAGACATGAACAGCAATCTTGGCTGCATTTCTTAACATTAGGAGATACGAAGTGATGGAAACATGCACAGTGAGACACCTCAACTCTAGGTGATGATCTTGCCAAATACCACATCAAGTATTACTGAGATACTGAAATAAAAGACAATTCAAGAGAGGGAAAAATGTAACTCTTTTCATCATAGCCTTCTTTCTTACATTTGGTGGTTTTATTACTACCTTGTATGTATGAAAATACATTTGTGATCATAAACATCCTCTTGTGTTCATCATTTAACTCTCCTCTACAGTAACAAAGAACACAACCATGCACATTTACTGAGGTGAGAACAATGTTGAGACAACCCTGGACTGAAAAATACAACACGCTTTTTATGATTTTAAAAATCATTATATCCTGACTCTTCTGCTGTGCTTGCCTGTTTGCACATGGAAAGTATTTTTCTGTTACATAAACTGTACCAGAATGAGAAGAAATCTGTTTTTTTTAATTTTTATTCGATTTGCCAAAAATGAACATCAATTATTCAGTTCGTATAATTAACTTCCAACACAGACAGTATTTTACATGAAGAAAGACTCTCCTTTGGGCAACCAAACTGAGTTAAGCAGTTCCACTTGAGCTACTTACCAACTCATTCAAAAGCATAATTCAAATTCAGAAGTGTGTAGAGGAAGCATGCAAGATGTCAAAGCCTTCCCCCACTGCACTCATATTGTGCATCACTGGGGATGGCCCATCACTGTATGTCCTTCCTTTCCATGTGCTCTCCTCTCATTCCCATGCACTCCATATGCCATGGACACATTCTCCTTGGCCGCTCACCTACAGCCCACAGTGCTTTGTTCTCGCATCCTGCCACGCCCTTCCCCACCACCTTGAGACTGGGCAGAATGAACAAGCTCTGAGCAGGTCACCAGTCACAAAGGAGATTTAGAAATCTCATTCTAATATAAAGAACATTACAAGGTTGGTGTGTGTTGCTCAGGTTACATGCAATTGTGGAGATTGGGAGGGCAAACGAAAGTACATCAGGAGTGATGTAGTTATAGGTGATATTGATGTAGGCAGGTAAATTCTATTGAAATAGAGTGTATACAAAGTATACATGCAAGTGTGGGCATGTGGACAAACAACAGAATTTCTCCTCTGGGGATTTCTTTTCCCTCCAAATGTTAGACTAAGTCAAGTATTAAAAACCATTACACACATAAATACAATCTACTGGGAAAAGAAGAAGAGCTAGCATATTTGCCCTTGAAAAGCTTCCTGAGTCTAGCAAGCTCCAGGAAACTATGAATGAAGCTTAGACCTATTCAGAAAATATTCCATTTGGACGTATACATGCCAGGATGTGTGAGAAACAATGAAATTAAACAATGAGACTGGCTGGCTCTGCTCTTCCCTCTACCAATCTTATTTAGAACCTCTCCAATGAAGCATATCCGTAAATACCTCTGAGTCCAGGTATGCTTCATCCCTTCTGATTTTAACAGGCAATCTTTCTTCCCATGCCCTGAATTTAGAGCAGTAGAAGCTCACTTTACAATAGTGAGACATGACACTCATGAATTTGAAGTTTTCAGACCACCTCTAGTTGAGCTTCCACAAAGATTCTGCAAAAAGTTGTAACTTTTCACCAGTTATTTAAGAAATACTATCCCTTTATCTGAAGACAAGCAAGCTGAAGCACATATTTTAAGCCTCTATTGCTAATGATTGCTAAAGCAGAAACAGTACCTCTTCCAAAAGGCTGAAACAGTATAAAGGATTTTGAATATAGATGGCTGGAGAGAAGAGAGAGCATAGAGGATTGACGCAATTCACCACATGCATTAGATTCAAAATCAGCTCTAGGTCACAAGTGAAGGGAAACGTGAACAATGGTATGGTGAGCTCAGTCTAAATGTCACCAAGATGACAGAATCAATGTGGCCCTATGGGTCATCTCTTAGTGGACTAAAACAACAGCTTATGTTACAGTTCAGCAAGAAGACAAATCTAGAGGATGGGAGCACAGGTTGTGTTTGCAGATATGTTGCATGCACCAGGCAACAAAAAAATTTCTCACTTCAAGAGTGCTATGTTTGCACACAAGTCCTCAAAATATACAAGCCAGAACAACAGAAAAAATTCAACAAGCAAAATCTTTAAAATACATTTGAAAAGGCAAGGCACAAAAAGTAAGATGTTTTATTCCAACAGCTCTTAAAGACAGTGTTTATAATCTATGGAGAAAACAAAAAAACTATATAAGGGATTTTTTCCTATATCCTCATAATTCACATTTCTTCCAGAAAATATATACATCACTAGCCCCACTGTTTGAAGCCCTAGCTGAAATCAGAAACCTGCTGTTCTCCTTTATTTCTCACCATCATCTTCTTCTTCTCCTAACTGACCAGTGCCTTTCAAGCATTATCTTTCACGAAACTACCCAAGCCTAACTAAAACACTTCCTTAGCATACAGCTTTAAATGAAATAATCATAAAACTCTTGCTAATTCAACTTTCACTAAACACATTCCTTGATTTTGTTCAAAGGTTGTAAGTGAAATACTAACTACATTTGCTCTCAAAACTGGTCCTTGACAAGTGTCAGGAAACCTTCTAGCAATTGTTTCCTTCCAACCAATGTTATCCTTTCAGGTGATCAATTTCTTCTCACCTTCTAATTCTCATATTAATATCCATCCTTTCTATTTCAAATGCTTTAGTGAAGTAACTACTGTGCTTTTCTCCATAGAAACTTATTTATTCTCAAAGAAATATGTAAGTAGTTTGGAAGAATAGTCCAAATACCACTTTTCACTTGGCTTTGTGTCTCTAATCTTCTCTTCAAAAGTGAATCGAGAGCGCACATACAGTGAGTGAATACATGCAGTCATGTGGTGAGTTCAGCCACCCTGGGTCTGGAGAAATAGCCAAGGAGGCTATTTCTGTGCCTGACGGGCATGGTAACACAGTGTATACATAAAGACTAAGTGATGCAGAAAGCTGTGGAGCTTTTGGAGTGTAAAAATGGAGAAACAAGAAACATGCAATAACAGCAAGTTATGGAACAGATCCTGTGAAGAATATTATATTGACTCTTTAGGGAAATCAAGGAACACCTCCTAATATCCTGTTGTCTTACCTAATTACTCTTCTGTGGTTTTTCTTCTGTTAAAATGACAGAGCAGTTGTCAAACTGCTGGTGTAGTTCCCTTGCTTGTGTCAGCAATGCATTCAATAAGCTTCATTTGAATGTAATGATTTCAATATCAATAGCGAGCAAGCACAACACTCCTCCTACTCTCAGCCAGAGTAGCAGCAGCATGGAAAAGCTCTTCCTTTCGCACCTGGATAAACAGCAAAGTCATCTTTGATGTTTCTCTTTGAAGTCAAGGCAGAATTAGCTTTTTAGTAGCATTAGGAATGACTCATTCACTTTGGACGCCAACTAGGATACTCTGACATTTTCATCTTTTTAATCTTTGTGCTGTCAGGAAAGAGACATCTCTCCAGCTAATTCCTCCAGGAGTAATGATTATTATCTTAAGGACTCTGCATCCATCTCTAATTTAATGACCCTTTAAAAAGTTAAAAGAATTCTCCCATTTCCATGCATTAGAATTCCCTCTAAGTTAATATCAAACAGATCAAATAGTCAATAGTCATACCCCAATGGCATGAGATGAGGTCCCCAAGCACACAGCTGATGGCATGTCCAAAAAGCTCTGTGCTGGGGCAGCTCACCTCTCAAACCAAACTACAGAAGGAGGCAGGTGCACAGTAATTCTCAGCAGCAAAAGCCCTTTATTCCTGAGACCAATTCATCAACCCTTGCTATTCTGACAGTATTAAGGAGGGACTTAGGACCCTGCAAACTGGATTTACATCTATGGCCCCTTCTACTCTCCCAGTGTGCAGAAAAATGAATCATTGGTGTGGGAGTTCAAAGTATGCTGACATTTCTTCAGGGTTTACCACCACCATGCAGATGTCCAGTCAACATTGGCACACATCCAAACACCACCAGTCATCAGCATTTCTGCAAGAAAACCGATCACTGCAGGGGCGATCAGAACAATTTCCTCTGATCCAAACAGACATTCGTGCCCACATACGCAAACAGGGCCAGTAATGATGTTGGTGCAGGCTTAATTAGTGGGTCATGGGAGATGGCTGTTCTTTGCAGCAGATGGAAAGGGCTCCCATCCGTTACTGAACCAGGACCAGATCGTTACCATAACTGCATGTTCTACTTTGCCTGAAAGATTCCTTAAAGACTGGCATTTCTTCAGCTGCACTAAGACCAAAAACCCCTGCTGCTCTTTTCCTCCCACAGTAGCTGATAACAAACTGGATTACAGAAAGACAGTAATCCCAGGAAACAGAACTTCTTGTGCATGAAGGACGAGATGGTGACTTCTTTCATAAAGTACTTAGGAGCCACTGTAATAGTCTTCTTAGAAAGAGAACAAAGTCCTTTTCTCTCTACAGTGAGGAAATACTATCACCATTCATGCCTGAGATATCCTTACTTCTCTATGGGATTAATTTCAGTGTATTTTAAATTAAAACTCCTGTCTTTAAACACAGCTGGTGCCTAGAGAAAATGAAACATGAGGGGAAAAGAATCTATGTATTTTGCTAATTTAAAAAAAAAGTCCCAAACCACAGCTTTGCTCTTGATATTTTGACTTCTAACATTTTGGTTTGTTTGGCGGAGGAGACATGAGTGCTAATCACATTTTCTTTGGCTTTTTACTTCAAAAGAAAAATACAACAATGCATCTTATTGGAATTAAGCAAGAACTTCTGCTAGAAGCACTCACCCAGCCACTTTACATAATTTACCAGCAGCCGTGGCTAACCAGGGAGGTCCCAGTTGACTGGAAGTTACCCAATGTAATGCCCATGTACAAAAAGAGCAAGAAAGAGGATCTAGGGAACTTCAGCCTGTCAGCCTGACTTCAGTTCCAGAGAAGGTCATGGAGCAGATCATTTTGCATGCCCCCATACTGATTCTTGTGGGTTCCTTCCAACTCCAAATATACTGTAACTGTGATTCAGTATGTAGGACAACATACAGGGGATCAGGCCCAACACAGGTTTATGAAAAGCATGTCCTGGTTAACAAAACTGGAGGATTTCTCTAATCAGAAATGTCACTCAAACAAGAAACACAGCTTAAGGTATTACAGAAAAGTACAAGCAGAACTCAACAACCTTTACGTCTAAAATGACTGAAAAGAGTCACAGAGTTGCTAAGAATCCCCACTGGGTAGAAGCATGAGAAAATAAACCATTTTGGGCAGACTCCTGCACAATGCCTAAAAATAACCCAGACAGAGAGAGAACACTGGAACCAGCATCACCCCTTGAGCAGAATGGTGATATTTATACCATTGAAGAATTTTGCTTTCATCCTCAAAGATGAAAAATTAGTATCTTCATAAAATTACCATTTTCTGTAAACACTATATTTATTCTTGGCTGATCTGATAATCAAATTTCCCCTGGCATAGGACTGATTTCTGCAGATCCAGTCTTTAGTGCCTTGCTATCCACATATGCCTAAGGAACTGCTGCTGCTGTTACACCCCTCAGACTGTGAGAACAGCTGGTTCTGAATTGAGAGGAGAGCCCAGTTTTTAGTCCCTGAGCCACAAAAGTCATAGAAGCAGGGACTAAGTTTGCACATACTGCCAGTGTATTACCATGGTACTCTTTTTGGTACACCTAGGTAAGGACTCTCACAGATAGTACAAGAGCAGCAATAGACAGAGCACTAACTACAGACATTTTCCAGGGGAAAAATATATATATTCTGTCATCTTCCAAACAGCTCTGAGCCAGCTCCAAAACATACCTTTTAATAGTCAATACCTGAAATGTTCCCAAATGTCAAGAGGAATGGTCAGACACCTGGAGCCAAATAATCTAGGCAGCTCTAGAGGTCTTCCTTCCAGAATGAAGGAGCACACACATCTTTTGAAAACTTGAACATACCCTAAAAACCACAGGGTTACAAGGACTTTCAATAAGGGAGGAGCCTCACATAATCATCTATGCTAATGCAAAAGTTCACTAGATTTGACCTCACCCCTTTCACCACAGTAGGAAATACAGATGCAAATCTGCTTTAGGACAACCCAGTGGAGAACTTGGTGTACAGAAGAGAAAGGTCAAAGGCTGTGGCCTGCACCAGCAGAAGTTGCTTTTGGACAGGAACTTGCTACATCCCAGCAGACTCCTAATTAGCAGGTTATCCTGCAGTTACAATATTTTTACAGAAGATCACAAGTTTGTCTCAATTCAGTGACCAGGAAGACACTTTGCTTCAGATCTTAAAATTTTATGCAAAAACAGTCAAAAGCAACACATCCACATGAAAAGTCTCATATTCAATGAACCAGAATTTTGACTCAAACTCTTTCCCATATTTCTAAGCTAAACCTTTGTAGAAACATTCCTGTTTTCTTAGATATCTCAGACCTTTTACCATCTAATGCAGATTCAGAATCGCTACCAAATCTTAGTCTGGTCCAACATTTTCTAACTACATTGGAATAGGACTTTTGAAAATAATGGAAGTCACTATTAGAGAGGGAAAAGCACCAACTTATCATATTTGCATTCCTAGTCAACATCAAATTATACAAATAAGCAAAGATTGCCCTTGGAAGTAACATTCAGAAATTCAGTATTTTCATCTCAGTGGCATGCTACAGGGCTGCTCCTTTTCTACCGTATAAATAGCAGAAAAATGCACATACAGGCAGTTAAGTCATCCCTAGCAGAATTAGCTATAAGCTTGAAAGCATGACTATGTTTTTCTTGGCTACTAATTTCTAAATGCAATTTTTCTTTTATTACTGACTGTACATTACATAGACGTATTGAAGTCAAGATTGGTTGACTGTTCCCCTCATAAACAGTGTCTGACAAAAGCCTTCATAGCTAATTTTTGTCATCTTGTTCAAGCGTATATAGCTGATTTCAGCTGGTTTCTCTCTATTTTGGGTGCAAAAATTCTAAAGTTATAAATTCTCCAGCCAGATGTTGTAGCTTTATAGCCCTGGGCTAATTCATATAGTTTTCTCTGAGTTTCTCCACCCAACAATAGGTCAGGAATTACATAATTTTAACATTTTCATTAAAGGAAGCCAATCTACTGAAAACACAAATTGCTGTGGGAAAAGCAGAAAACCGAGAGGATGTGATTAACTGAATACAAATGAGTTGCACACATTTTCCTAACACTTCCAACATCTCTGAACTAAAACTAAGCACACATTTTTAATGAAATGCAAAGGTTGCTCAACAACTGCTATTTATTTTTAGGGACAGAAAACCTCGTGAGCGTATTTATTCAGTCTCATGCTTTTACAGACTGTCTTTTTTCAGGGAAGTTACAAATTCCATGTTCCTCCTACTCAAAAACTCTTCAGGAACTCACTCCTTATAAATGTCTTTAACATCCAGCTCAAAGTTTCTTACAGCTATCAATTTCCAGGTAGCCACACTTGGTACTCAACTAAAAGGTTCTTCTGTCTGTGCATTTCCCAGCTCCCAGCATACGAACATTCCAGTTCCCTGCCCCTCGCCATTCCTGCAAGCCCTCTTCTGCATCAATTCCAACTTTAGTTACTTTTCTTGAAAACATAGGCTATTAAACATGAGGCTGTGGGGACAGCAACTCTGTCTTACTATTTCAGTCCTTAACTAGAATGTTGTGTGGTCCTACTCTCATTTAATGATGACTACATTCTGATCTTCTTCAAGAAAGGTATTTACTGTAGATGAAAGAAGAAATTAAAGGTTTTGATTCAACATGCACCAGCCTGCACCTTGGACCAGTCAGTTCTATGGGTTTATTGGGGTTTTTACTGTTTTATATCAAGGTCATCCAGTTCTTGTCAGAGCATCCTTCAGTGCTTTCCCATCCTGACTACAGTTGTTAGAATTCCACTGTCTGAGCATTTTGTACTCACGTCATCAAGGAAGGCACACACATACACAAAACAGATCCATAATCCCATAGTTAGTAATTTTTTTTCCCCTGTGTTTATCTAATTGCAATTTTTGTTGTGTTTGGGCAACAATGTACCCAAAAGAAAAAGAGTGCAGTTCTGCAGCCACAGCAGAGCAGAAACACTGGAATGGTAATTTCTGTGGAAGCTTTTCCTGGAATAGACATGCAAAAAGGAGAACTTTGGGTAAGAAGGGTAGAAAGGCTTTCTGGAACAAACAGACCTACTCCTTCAGGTTTAAATAAAAATATCTAGAAATGTAGATTAATTCCCAATGATCAATGTTATTGTTGTATCTCCCATCAAACACGAACCTCAATTATTTTGATCAATATTAGTCAGGTCAACCAGCTTCTCTCCAATCTCTGGAAGCACACTTGGTAGTGTCCAGGGAATGCTATTTTAAAACTTCTTATTGTAATCTCCACACGCCCCTCGTGGATCAGAATTTGGTCTACTCTGGGAGTTCTTTCAATTAAATCCAAAATGTGTGCAATTTAGGTCCAAAACATATTTCATTCACATTTGCTTCATTCAAATGCAAGATATTTGCAACATGATAACCAAACTGAGGTAGAAAACCAGACCTAAATAACTACATAATCTTATTTTCATTAAATTTATTATTAATAATTATTTTACATTGTATTTTAAATTAACTTAAGGTCTTATTTAAGCATGCAACAGAAAATAACCAAATCCTGGAATGGAAATGAGGCATTGGGAACGTACAATAACAACAGTTAATAAGTTGTAGATATCTATCAAGTGAGCTTCTGCTACAATAGTGTAGCTTTGGCAAAAAAAATTATTACAGATTTGTCAGACCTGAAATACATCTGCCTACAACAGACGTTTCAAGACAGAGTCTGGCCAAGCTGCACATGCAATAAATTATCCACGTGTTATTTGTCACTGCTGTTAACACCCTTTTCCAGCCCAGACTAAATGATCTATTTTCATAAAGATGTTATAAGGTGGTTATTTTGCCTTTTTTTTTCTTTGGTGTTTTTTTGTTTGTTTGTTTGAGTGGGGGTCTTCAGGTTTCTGCTGCAGCTGAGCAGTGATGCAGTCTGAGAAAAGAAAAAAAAAGTTTACAGCTTTTAGAGGATTCCTTGGGTAGGCTTTTGGAGAACTGGTTACATTCAGTCTACTCTTACCCTATTATAAATGCAAGCCCCAAAGTAGAGTAAGCTACCTACTACTTACCATGCAGAAAATACACAGAGAGAGAGGCAAGAACTGTGGTGTCATCAATGAGCTGCGAATCCATGGCATAGCTTTCTCATTACTTGCCTGTTTAGCTGTATCATAGACAATATCTCCTGCCTAAAATATTATTTTAAATAATTAGTATTATTTTAACTGACTGCATCCATAGAGTTTGAGTGAGGCACATTCCATCTTATCAAACCTAGGGCTGCACACAAACAGCATCATATAAATGCAAACAAATAAAAGACAAAACAAAATTTTCAGAGGCCAAACCAGCACTAAAGATTTACACATGACAAGCAGTTGCTTCTTTCACTGATTTAAAAGTAAAAAAAAAAAAAAAAAAAAAAAAAAAAAAAAAAAAAAAAAAAAAAAAAAAACCTGCAATAAAATGCATTGCTACTCTTTTCTTAAGCAGTTTGTTTCTACACAGTAATCACAAACCAAGCTAAATGAACTTTTCAGTATTCAAGTCATGAGAGGTTTGCACTTACACCCCAAGGATTCAGCCTGCAAGGTCTGTAGATGAAAGCTTCCTAGGAAGCTCAGTTTCATAATCCTGTTGCCACATGACCCTACTGCCTCCCACAGCCAAGCCCCAACATAGCCAGTTTTTTAAGGTAGAAATCCTGGAGACTTCTCTAGCATAAATTTTCCAAGGCCAGGCAGAACTCAAGAATTTAAAATGAGAAAATGCTGGGTTTACAGTTATTAAAAACTTTAAACATAATTTTAAAATCAATTGAAGACAACAAGACAAGATGGAAAATAAATGAAAAATTTATGCAAAACGTTTCCCCAAATCTTGCAGACCTTGAAGGCAATTCCTTGCTTCTGTGCTCAGCTGCAATGAACTCAGTAGGCAGCTGACAAATTCTGTGTAGTCAAACTCTTTGTCTTTCCAAACCAAACAAAACATTTGCCTTTTGCTTTATTCACTCTTGTTTGTTCTTAGCAATACATCCTTCTCTTACGCATCCTTCAGAGAGTACAAGCAGGACATGATTTGAATATACACTGGAGCAGGAAAGGAGAGATGTGGGGCTTCATTCTTTCCTAGTCTAGTTTCTCACTGGAACTCTACCACAGAAAGTGATGTTTTCCCTGCACCTCTGCCTTGTGGCCTTTACACATGCACTGCTCTCACCTCTGAGAAGGCGCTAGGGAAGCACAGCCTGTGACTACAGTGTTTGTATACTCCTATAAACTGTTGCACAGCTTCAAAAAACATGTCTTGATTATAGCAGCAGAATAAAAAGCAACTGTTACTAAGTAATATAAGAACATATTTCTCCAACTGGAAAGTAAAAAAAAAAAAGGTTAGAAGTCACAATAAAATCTATGATTCAGAGCACACAGTAGAGCTCATATCTGCCACCCATATCAGCCCAAAAATAAGAAAACACTTCAGAATCAGAAAGCAGTTTAAAAAATCAGATTAAAAGGTCACCCCTAGAAAGCAGCATACCTCTGCAGCTATTGGTAAAAGCAGAAAGGAGAAGTTACGAACTAATGATCTGCAGGTAACAGAGCCCACAATGACTGATGTGATAATGACAAACAGCCTGCACACGAGCTACAAACCCACACCTGACACCTTGCACTGCATGACAACAACAGGAGCTGCCAGGAGTTCCTTACCTCCCTGTAACAGTTAACTCATGCCCACGGTGGAAGGAAATTAATTCTGAAGTGAAAAAATGAAGTGTTCCCAAACAGATGTGTCATTCCACAGGAGATGATATCCTGCCCAAAGGCACAAGCCTACATTAATTTCATGGAACAGCCAGGAAAAGCTCTTGGGCTGACTGCATGCACTGAGTGGGTAGGCAGGCAGAGACCTTCAGGAGTCTACAGTACAGACCATATCATCTTCATGGCAAAACCAACAAACTGTTGGCAAACCCAACCGTTACTCTTATTCCTGTGATAACAACCTTTTTAAACTTGAATGGCCATATTTCTAACATTTTAAGTGCCTAAAAAAGATAGGAAGATACCTCACATAGAGAAGACAAACACTAAAAAAAGAGATGCTCAGCTGTCTCATAGGACTTAAAAGTATGTCCCTCAAGTGTTTCTTAGTAAAGCTAAAACTTAAACCACATATGCAATCTTTCATGTATTTTAGGCTCTGGTATGAGTGGTTTTGCAAGGTCAGAACTACTGAAGATTTATCAATGATCATACTGTCTTATGAAGCATCCACACAGAATTGCGCTGGTCTCAGTTTTTTGTTTGTTTGTTTTTTGGGGGTTTTTTTGGGGTTTTTTTTGTTTTTTTTTTTTTTTCCTGAGCACTGAGGATTCTGAACAGAAGGCACTGAAATTCCTCTGCCACACATCAGAAATGGTTCTTCTCTGTTGATCTAGTGATTCACACACCTATTGCAAAAAATCAAAAAATACTGTTGTTTTGAAGAAATCCCAGACAAGATGAAGGTGACACAGCTGATTGCTGTGACATGGATTGTCGCTGACAGAAACACGTTCCATTTCTGGCAGTGGTTCAACTGATGAAGGTCAGGCAGAAGAATTCACCTGTGACAACTTTTGCAGCAACTTTTCTTTGAACACTGACAATGAGCTGTCACTTCCAGATTCAGCCAAGTGGCATGGATGGGAAGTGCCGCAGATCTGGCAGTTAAGCTACATCCCTAGACATGTTTAGAAAAGAGAAGGTGCTGCTGAGACCACTCCAACTGTGTCCATCAACAGCAGCATCCACATGTGAAGCCATTCCAAAACACTTCCTTTCAGGGTGGCTTTGCTTTTATTCCATGGAAGGATTAAAGAAGCAGCACAGAGATAAAAAAATTCACAGTGACAATTTTAACTTCATTAAGAAGTCTTTTAAGTAATAAATAGCCTAATGAACTGGTGGGAAGAAATGATTGTCTGAGAGATGTTATCCTCCAAAACAGTATTTGAAAAGGCTCATTTATCAACAAGCTCTATGCAACATCACTTCTCCTGTCCTCTTCCTGGGTTTAATCTCCTGAGGATGGAATGATTTATTCTAATTTAGGGATTAATTTAAGAAATTAATTTTGTAAAATACATTTGCCTGTCATACCCAAGTGGTCAAATCGGCTCACCTCACAGCCTTTTCTAGTCTTAAAATGTAAGAAATTACCCATGTACTAAAATTACTACAAAAATATGACAAACTCCAGAATGAGTCAGTAAATAACTTAGACCGCCACTATATTTAAAATTACTGTAGGTGGTAGAAACAGATAAAGTCTCAAGGCAAAGTTATTCTCTGCTTAATAAAATTAATTCTTTCGAGGACTTCTTTTCTCAGCTTTGCAGTATCAGAAGTGTAATTTATTGTAGGATGTACAATTTCAATATTTCATTTTAGTTAGGTCACATACACCACTGTATTTTTAGGAATAAGCTTAATTTGAAAAGGACAGCTGTTCTCAACCTGGTTAGAGCAGATCTACCTTGGAAACTATCTTCTCACTTTTCAGGCACCTCTATGTTACAAATTATTTGCTTATGTCTTGATGGACTATCATTCTCATTGGATTTGGGGTATAGAAATGGATGATAAATTATTACTTCCAGGAGAAAAAAGCCTTCTAAGTCCTAGTAGAAGGACAAGAAGCCTAGTAGAGTCTCCTTTCAGTAAGCCACATTAAGAAAAAAAAAACCAGGTAAGAAACTCTATGTGGTGAATGGGGTTGGCAGAGGGATAAAATGCTAAAAGCAGAAGAAAACTCACTGCAACTGACAAAATGTTTCCTCTCTGGCGCAAATGCAAAGAAGAATCTGACACTATTGACCAATAACTACAAGCTACAGAGTGGCTGTGTGATGCCCAAGAAGGAGCTGGAAGTGTGTTCAACTAAAAGCTCCTCAAATAGTCACCAGTACATGAAACTGCAGATATTCTGGTTAAAGATCAAGGAAGGAGAATGAAATGCACAGGGAAGTAAATGGCTGAAAGCAATGTGCAAAACAGATGAAAATAAAAATTCAAAATTTGGGAATTTGCTCAAAACAAAACACCACTGCCACTGACTTTTTCCCCTTTCCAGATGAAAAAAGAACATTAAAAAAAAAAAAAAGTTTCGATAACTAATCCATTTTAGAGATTCTGTCTGCTTACTTTACAAATAAAATAATTTGCTTTCACAGACCTTAGGCAAGTTAGATTCAATTAGTGATCAGTTAATGCTCCCTACTCTGCGATGGATTTCTGCATATGATAGAACATATTCCTACAGCAGAGCTTTGCACAGTACTTGAGGAAATAAAAAGTTAGCAAATCCTGAAGATCAAAGGCCCATTGTGCTATTGGCACCACTTCTCCTGTTAAAAATAATCTTCAAAATGAGATTACCTTAATATTCTGTATCATCCCTGTTGCCATGGCAAAACTAAAAAAAAAAAAAAAACCCTTCAAAATAAAACCAACAACCAAAAAAAGGCCAAACAACAACAACAAAACAAAACCAAAAAACCTTAAAAACAAACCCACAACCAACCAAACAAAACGTCTTGGTTAGCCAGATAGTAAGCATCACTGTGCAATTCCCACTTCTTCTGTTTCACTTCAGCAGAGTATTAAAAACACTGTCCATTGATGTCAATGAATCACAACTGTAATTGCACTAGCTGTAATGAGTTGTTCATAACTAGTTGATGCAATATGAAAGAATTCCAAGGAAATTCATAATCAAAAATAATCCATAGGAGATGCAAAACAACAGAGAGCGTCCGTAAAAAAGAGGAGTTGTCCTCTCAATTTGTACTGGAACACTATACGCAGTGATGGGACAAGCCCCATCGGGTACACTGAAAGCCAGAGCTTCCTCACTAGCAGAAACCTTTCCCACTTCCCCAAATCCAAGTATCAAAGGACGTGGAGTTTGAAACAGCAGTGAGAAACAACTACTCCTCCCCACCACCCTGCTCCATCAGCCGGAGGAGAGCAGAAGAGACTCAAATTTAGCAAAACATTAGGTAGGAGATTATATGAACTACGGTACCACTGTTAGGGGTTAGATTTGTTTCTTTTTTTACTTATAGAATTTTCCCCCTGTAAGTTGCTAAGAAACTAACTACTGGGTATTTACAGGTACTTAAGCAGAACAAAGGAACCAAAAGAAAGGAGCTGTAGCACCTGCCTACACTTCCTTGGATCTCTGGGAGTTTTGGGGCAGGTAAAGGACAGGGCTGGGGGCAGCTTTGCTCTCTTGTTCTCAAGCATCAGAGAGAGGACGGGCAGGCTGTTGCTTGCTGCAGGAGGAGTTCACTGCTACTACTAAGCCTGGTCCTGAGACATCTACCATCATCTATCTGCTCATGTGGCCCGGAGCTCTGAGCTCCTCCTCCTGCCCTGCTGGAGCTGGGCCAGCCCTGTCCTGCTGCTGCCGTTTCTTCGGCACTGCTGTGAGTCTTTTTGCTACTCTGTGGCGTCTCACTGCCTTGCCAGGACATCCCTGCCCTTCAGCTAGCACTAGCGGAGCTTCTGGTCATCCACCAACCTGGGATTTTCCAGCCTGGTGCTCTCCAAGTCCTGCAGGGGCACCAAGATCAAACTGCCCCGGGCTTTGTGAAACAAAGCCCCTCGAAGTTCCTGGTTCTGTTTATTATTAACACTATAGTTGTTTGTTTGCTTGTTATACAGACTATTATCCCTATCTTCATACCTCTGCCTGAAAGCTCCTTCAATTTTCCAAATTATTATAAATTTGGAGGAAGGGGATTTGAATTCTCCATCCCTAGGGAGGACTCTGCCCTCCCAAGCAGACACCTGTCTTTCAAACCAAGACAAACCACTTATGAGGATGCCACTCATCTCACTCCACCCCACAGAAAGTGGTGATTGGAGGATTATATTCTGAAATTGATGCGGCTCTGCAGAGTGAGGACTTCTCATTCCAGCTCACGCACCAGACCCCCTTGAATGGCTCTCTGGTGCTCAGAGTACCATTCAAACCAGAAGGATGAGAAACGGGGGTGTATATAACTAGATGGAAGAAAGGGATATGTATCACCAAAACAGGTTGCCTCCCCACAGGTCAGCTGAAATACAGCTTAAATTGTAAAAATAGAAGGTATAATTTCTAAGAGAATAATGCATTGCTGTTTCTAGAAGTGACAAATCTTTCCTACTCCACCAACCCCATTACCAAACATTTTAAACTGAAGCTGTGCACCACTTATCACATTCCCACTTTGAGGGTGATACTCTATCCAACCCTGTTGTCTTGCTGTATCTGAAATACCACCACACATCAGCTTGATTTCGCCAGCTATATTTGTCAAGAATTGCAGATTTTAGTATAGTGAATATGGAATTGTGAAAAAAGGATAGCAAAATTTTTAAAACTGAGAAACTGTGCATATTCCAGTAAAAGTGCAAATTATATTTTACATAGTATAACTTCTTAAAAATTAACATTATACATTTTTCCCCAGCTTAAGAAGAATCAGTTTCATATTGAGGCAAGGAACAAATTTTTAAAGATCTAACCTATAAGAGAAATTCCTGAACTTTTAAAATATGAAGAAAGGTGGAAAGTAGCAAGACTCTTGCCCAGGGCCTTAAGACTTTTCGGGCCATGCAAGTGTAGGATACAGCCAGTCCAGGACCTGTAGTTTCCACATTCAGCACACTGAAATAATACTTGGTTGTGAGACATTACAGAAGTAATCATTATCATTAAAAAAATCTCATTGGAGCGCGTTTGCATGTTACAGTTGTATTATTACTACCAAATTTCTGAACAGGAAAGTAAATTTTGTTAATAAACCCACCTGCTCTTACAGTAGTACCCAAGACAAATGCAAAGAAAAAGCAAAGGAAGCACTCGAAAGAGGCATAAATATTGCAGTTTACCTTATTCTTGCCCCCCCTCCATGTAAAATGAATAATCTTCACAGAGCTGGAATGCAGGCACAACCAACACATTTTGTAATTATCAAGTATCTCAGCTTCACTGTACAATTAATCATCTGCAAACACCATTCACTGCCACATATACTCCTCCACTGTGAACATTATCCCATAATTAAGCAAGACAAAAGTAAACAATGTCATAATAACATAATTTTATACAGCGCAGCAAAAAATTCAAAACAGCACAAATCCCACACATTCAAAGATGGCAACTGACCAAGTGAGGTATCTAGAGAAAAAGTATTCAAAGTATAAAATGCTAACTGGCAAAGTTACAGCATTCATAGTGCAAGATAGATTATGGATTTTAAAGAAATTAATAAATAAATAATAGTCTATAATATATGTCTGCCGTAGATAGTTATGGCGCTTTCCAAACTTAACCAATGCAGTACGTTCTCCCTGTAAGTTCTAAGGTTAGGTTTAATGATACAGAAATGCAAGTCCTCAGTCTCTGTTCATTTTGAGAATTTCAATTTCATACTCAATAATGAGTATGCCATTATTTATTAATCCCTCCATACTTCTTTTATGAAGTGCTTCTGTTGATGATCCTATGCTATATGGAATGATAGTGCATAAGGAAATTGAAGACATAAAAGCATACTTAGAAAAATAGCTCAAAACTTTATAGGATTACATATCGACGTTACTGAAATGAGTGACCTTTATAAAGAAAGACAATTGTATAAAGCTATAAAGATACCCAGAAGCTCTCAGCATATAATATGAACATACATTTTTGATCTGAAGTTTCATTACCTGAAATTCTGGAGTGATTTAGAGTGCATCAATCTAGAGCTCAGTGCATTTAACGATTAAGATATTTGACTGGCAGATTTTGAAGTATCTGCTATGAACAGCACACCAAAACTATACAGGAAACGAGTAGACTGGCTGGCCATAAAGACAACCTACAGTTAACCTTAGGATAGCCAGCCACATTGATGCCACCAGATTTTTAGCACAGAGGAATTAACAGCCAATGCCATAACTCTCATTCTGAAGACTGGGATGTCATTTCTGCATCTTTCACCCAGGCCATCATTCAGAGAGGACAACACTACTCAATGAAAACACAAAAAGAGAACCCACATTGTCTCCCAGCCTCACAGGATCTTTTGGTGCAGCAGAGACGCTACCACAGAACACTTTGGCAAAGCCCTATCTGAATCAGGTTACTCCTGATTCAGAGTGGGGAAAAATAAAAGGGTATTTGAACTGCAAAAGGTACAGAGAAAGGATCTAAGGATAATCAGAAAAATGAAGAGCACATTTTTACCAGAGATTACAAGCTTGGCTTGTTGAGTCTTACGAGCCAAAAGCCAAGAGAAGCCTGGATTGCTCTTCCAGCGTAATCACTGGGGAGGGGAAAAGCATGATTAAGACAAAGCCAAAAAAAGTAGTGGAGTAAATGGCTGTAAACTTACCCATTAAGAAACTTAGCCTGAAGATGTGAAGAGCATTTCTAACAGGCTTAGCCTTGAGATTGATTACTTTATGAAAGATATGAGATGCAAACCCAGGGACTGGAGTCAAAAGTCCTTATATTCTTATACTTGGCTGATATTGAGTAGTTCAGATTAGGGATTCCTTCTCTCTCTTCCCTGCATGAAGAAATGGGCAAATGGGCATCCTCAGGGCTCCTGCCTCCTCTAGGCACACTCAGCTCACTGGGCAGCCCAGGCTGCTCAAATATCTCAGCCATCACCCAAAGTCCAGTTTCTAACCTGTGCTTTCTTGTCCAGCTCCTGAGAAACTGGGGGGGGAGCCTGCACATCCATCAAACCCACCCAAGGATCTGTCCAGGCCCAGGCAAAGATTCTTGACTTTGCAACAACTGGAAAAATCATCAACATCAGTGCAGCACACTACAGTCTGTAACAACGCCAGGAGAGCATACACCTTGACACTTTGTCTCAGACTTCTTGCAGACTGGATGCTCCAAGGCAGTTTAGAAATTGTATATATTTTCAAGTTTCTTTTGGATTCTTTTTCTCCACAAACATAAGGAATTATTAGGAAATAAAAAACCCTGAAAATTCAGAGCACAGTTCTACAACACAGGATGAACTCTGTATTGCAAGGTCAGCCTCAAATTGTAGAATGATTTCCATACTACTTTGTTTTTCATGTGAAATGGCACAACTTGGATAATAAAACTTTATTAACTGTGTAGCTGTATGCAGCTGGACAATACTTGTCATTCCTCTCTGTACAAGACCAAGTATGCAGCAGCAGTGCTGCAAGCAGAATGTTATTTCACTGTGATTATTTTTAATCTTGCAATAGAGAACAAAAGCCGATCTCATTAAAAGATAAATAGGACTAGATGACTACTTGAGGTAAAAGAAGAAATAAAATTAGAGAAAATAGAGACCCATGAGTGTTTCTGCAAAGCACCACTGCTCTTCACAGTCTCTGCTTTTGCACTGAACACAAGCCGGGGTTAATATATATCACCCTACTGGCTTCACTAGTTCAAACCCAGGGGAGCTGTTCTGAGTAACAGAACTAAATCATTCCTGAGGCTTATTAGTTAGCAACCTAATAAGCCCCTAAATGAGAAACAGTTTCCAGTCATTATAGGAACCTTCACAGGTGGTGTGGAAGAGCTAGCTGTGCCAGCAGTAATGCAAGCAAAATTACTGGAATAGCCTCTGTCTGCATTTAAAACTGCCACAGGTAAAGTATTAAACTGTGGACTATCACATGTAGTAAAGGCAGTGACAGCAGCACAAGAAAGGTGGAAAGTAGCAAGACTCTTGCCCAGAGCCTTAAGACTTTTTGGGCCATACAAGTCTAGGATACAGCCAGTCCAGGACCTGTAGTTTCCACATTCAGCACACTGAAATAATACTTGGTTGTGAGACACTACAGAAGTAATCATTATCATTAAAAAATCTCATTGGAGTGCATTTGCATTCTACAGTTGTATTATTAATACCAAATTTCTGAACAGGGAAGTATATTAATTACTATTTAGTAAACAAAACCATCGGCAGCCCTTTACCCAAGCCCCAAACCAATGAACCACAGTGGTCCTTTCTGCAGGAGCCGGCCCGTTGCCTCTGACTCTGAGAGCTGCTCAGGAACGTGTGCCAAGCAAGGGGTCCTGAAGTGGCTGAAGAGCCATTGCACAGACGCTCTCTAATGAGAACAGTGTGCCACTGTGCAACAGAGGAAGAGAAGCTGTGACTCATTTCACAGTCTACTGAACATGAAATGAGTTTGTTTCCATCTGTGATAAATGGTGCTACCACTTGTGATCCATATTAGGCATTGCTCCTACCATGTCTTCTAATAATGTGGTAAAAATTAAGAATCAAGCAGCAGTGGGTGCTCCAGTTTCCACTGCATGAGACAGCGACAGTTTTGGCTGCCCTGGTCTCATTTCTAGACTCAGTGATCAGCCCTACAAAAAACAACAGAGGGACAAGTGTTGGTCTGTTGTTTGTCAAAATGCCCCCCTTCACATTGACACTAAAGGCTTGTCCCCTGTTCATGGTGAATCCCTAGCTGGGACACAGTGGGAGATTTGCATTTCCAATTATGAAGAGAAGAAGTATTTTAGTAGTTACTCAGAACATGCATCACTTTGCTAGCACCAGATCACGAAACTTAAAGCCAGACATCACTCAATACCTCTTTCAAGAAACTGTAGTAAATCTTGCAGTTCCCAGCAGCCAAAATACATGAAACCCAAGTGCATTTTAAAGGCAAGAGTGGTTCCCTCGCTATGCTCCTTTATTCAACCCTGAGCAAGCTAAAAATGATACATCTTTGCAGGTTCCCTTAGCCTGCATCCACCTAGGGCAGCACCACGCCCCACAGCAATGAACATGGCCCAAGCCAGTAATAGTGCCATAGAGAGGGCGATCCTTCTGCATTTGTGGGGTTAGAAGTCTCCATGTGGTTGATTTGAGTGTAAAAATGGGATGGCGTGCAAAAGTCTAATGAATACACACTGATTTTAGCAAATATTTAATGAAGTGGCATCCAAATGAATCATAAAATAATATAATTAAAACAAATATTTTGACAGTCAAACAGTTGGATTCATTACTACTGTCACCCTTCTTATTCAATTATTGTATAATTTCATGTCGTGATAGTTAAAACAAGTTTGTGTGTTAGGACAAAACAGACAGCAGCTTTTCTTTCCAGTTCTGAAGGGAAAAACCTGAAACATTGCAAGTTCCAGTACAGTGCAAATTTCAGTTTGTGGCTAACCCACTGTCAGCAGATCATCTCCCTTCCCCTGAAGATGCACTCTGTCAGCAGAAAATATAGGTGCTTCTAATGAAGAAATAAAGCTTCAACAGAAGTTTTTTAGAGTTGTGTGCATTTGTGCAACCATTGTGCCAGTAATGTTGTTTTATTCACCTTGCAACAGAAAGCCATCAAAATTAAAGACAGAAAAAAGTTATTCTTTCTCCAGACAAGTACATTTCATGGGTTTCAGAAACACAACCTTCATATTTCCCTCTCCTCTTTGATAAAATGCCAAAAATGTGACAGTTTCAGTATAACTATAGGAGGTTTCCAAACAGTTGTACCACAATCTACCTCAAAGTGGTATCCAAACACTGCTTCAAGAGCCTAACATCTCTTCCTGAGCTCAAGCCTAGCAAGGCACAGAGCCAGGAGCTGCTGCCACTGACAACAGTAGCATCTTTACAAATCTAATTCCAGAAGGCAAATGCTTTAGTGTAGGACTGGAAGTCACAGGCTTCTGAAGTTTAATTGAAGTCTAAAAATGATCTCCAGAGCATCCTCAGGTGCATCACTGTCTTTCATCAGTCTGATACACACCCTTACTTTTCCTCACAATTTCATCTTGGTGCCTTTTTCTGTTAGGCGTAAGGTAAGATTTCATATGACTAAATTCAAACACCTTGAAAATAACAAGCATTATGCTTCACAAATTTTTATAAAAAGGTAAAAAACATTAGAGCAAGCATTCATTCTGCTTTTGTATCACACTGCATTGGCTTCTTAGAAATCAAAAGAGCTGAACGTAATGGATTGTTGTTAAAAGTAATTTTAAAAGGAAAAACAAATCAACAAAATGCAAAACATTGGTTTAACAAAATGGGGTCAAATATCGTGGAAGATTTTAGACATTTACAAAAACCTTTCCTCTCTAAGTCAGAAAAAAATTGCAACCCAACCACTGAAACAGGGTTCTCTATGAACACTACACAATTTCCTCGCAGAGGACCAGAACGCAGAAATGTGTGCAGAGGGGAAAAACGAAAGCCTGAAAGGGAAAAACAGAAGACCACTTCTTTGTGGGTAAGGCTAGACCCCAACAGACAGTGACAGAGTAATGAAGAATAATTTAAATTTTTTAACATTTTGCTAGGAACATTTTTACTCTGAAACTTGTTAGATACACAGGCAAAGTAAAAGCACTCAAGCTTGGATAATTGGAAGTAAGGTGCTTGGGAAAGACTGCGTTCCCTCAGGGAAATCCTGCCACAGCTTTGCCTATTTCAGAAGCCAAAAATTTTCTCTGGAGAAATTATTTTTATGAGCTACCAATGATTCATCCTTGGCAGAGCAATTTAACTTTAGTCAGCAAAGCTGAACTCTAGCAAGAAGAGGAAAATCACCCTGGTCTTTCTGTCACTGCAGTGGCAGAACTGAATACCTTCTTGTTAGCAAGTTCCCTCCAGAGCGTCGTTGGGTGCAAGGAACATAACAAATACAATTTACCAAGGACACACCAACGCTGGCAGTAAGAAGCTCATTAAGGGGAGTAGCTATCATCATCATGCAACAGGTAGTCCCACCTCCAGGATTTTCTGTGCCACAAAGCTCCTACCACTCAGCTTGTCTCTAAGGGTTTAATTACCTTCTGGAAATGAAGCGTGGTTGTAAGGGGAAAACTTCTGGGAAAGATTCAGTTTCATGCAAATCAGTCAAATCCTGGAGGCTTTACATGCACTAAAAGGCTTTAAAAGACCATGTCGTTTTGTCAGTGGGCTGTTTAGCAGCAGACGTTCACTGTATAAAAATCATTATCTGATTTAGTTTTTTATTAGCTTTGTCACCACTCCAGAGAAATTAGATGAACTAATACCATCACAGTTGCTGTTTCACAAAAGTACAATATATGTTCAAAATTTGCAAACAGCTCCTTCATACAACCAGGTTTATTCTGATGTTAGCAAAAATCATTAGAAGATGTTTGAGGGTATGGTAATCATCTCATTTTTTCTTCAGCTAGAATTACTTAAATATAGAAAAGATCCATTGCTGAGAAGGACTAACAGCAGCAAAGACAGCATGTCAAAGATAATGACTTGCACAGCTAATCCCCATGTTTCACACTGCATATTTACCCCTTGATGTAATAAGATCTGTGTTTCTCTAAATAAGAACTCATCAACACTAATATCACTGGCAGAAATAGGACAGAGAATGTAAATCTCACAAATAGGTTTTATAAATAATATCAGTATTTTTTTTCCTTTCTATCTAGCTTCCATTCCAAAACCCATTTGTCACAATGCAATAAAACGGTAATGCTGTCAATCTATAGGTGATGGTAAAAAAACCTACCAACTTCAACTAGAAGACTCATGCCTGATGCAGCTCATTCACCACTTCAACTTCCTTTCTAATCTCAGATGTCCTGAGTGACCTCAGTAGCCCTAGGGAAGGTATGGCTTTCACAAATTGGATTTTCAAACTTACTTGGTGGGTGCGCAATTAGCACATGTCTACAGAGCTGCTGATCTACAGCTTCCACATCCAAGTTGGCTCAGTGGCAGCTCAAAGGCAGCACACATTCAGGTCAGGACAGACTAACATACAGCTCACTCCCACTCTCCCCAAAAGGTTATGCTTCCCAGCATATTTCCCTTCTGTAATCCAGTTGTGGGAAATAAATCAGAAGGTATCATTTTCACTTCCAGTTGAGGAGGAATGAATCTCGTGTTAAAACTGAGTGTAGGTCTAAAATTAAGACCTACACTTTCCTTCCTCTTCCCCAGTCATCTTTGATTTGGCTTGAAAAGGCCTCTTTTCTCTTGTGGGATAGGGAAAAGAGGACGACATCCCTCCCTTGCTGTACCCTGAGGGACAAGGACAGGACTAGATGATTCCCTCAATATTCCCTTTCACAAAGAGTCTGGTGCAGCTCAAAAAATATTCATATACCCATGTGTCCAGTGGCCATCTGTGTAGTATCCGTGGTTAATGCCATGCAGTAACCGGACAGCACAGAAAAGGAAGCAAGGATGTTCAGGTTGCCAAGGTTCCTGTCACAGGTTCCCCCTCTTTGTCCTACAGCTTCTCATATCAGCATGAGACTTCCATGCACAGCATGAATCACAATCCATTTATCCTTTCCTCCTAATGGAAATCACAGACTTGTTAGAACCACACCAATAAAGGGAAAGAAACTGTTTGCTGAAGTTAAGGAGATGTGCTGGAAGACAGCTGAGTAAGTTGAAATGTTCGCTAACACGAATATTTCAGCAGTCTACTAGAGGAATAGTACAGAGGATTGCTGCTTCAAGCAATTTGAAATAAGCTGGAAAAGTTTCAAGTATAACATGAGCATGAGACTACTATCAGAATAGCACAAATCTTGGAATTTGTGCCTCTCAGAAAACCTATCCTCCAGTCTCCTTTAATGTAGTTATTTAATTCCTTAGACAAATAGAGAGATGACCTAATTTTACAAGTTTTTTAGAAAACAAGAAGGATATGCTTTCAAACAGCAAAAGAATCCACACGAAAGTGATTTGTGGATATATTTTGATGTAATTCATCACAATTTTCTAAAACTCTACTTTAATTTCATTGTTTAACTGCTTTAAGGTAAGGACTACCAATCTGGTGAAAAACCACAAAATGGGTCTTCTGTAAAATACTAGCTTTTTAATTTCAGAGAAAAGGTGGAGAGGGAGTTTAACCCATTCAACATTCCACAGAAATTATATCACTAATTTACAGTCATCTACTCTTAGGATAAATGTCTATTCATCTCTTTTCCATACCATCAACCAACAAACAGAAATTAATTCAAATTATCTGAACACCTCAGTACAAGCACCGATGAACCCCAGAACTGCTCTGTCAACTCAAAGCACCAAAGGATCTGGCTGCAAATGCTTCACTGCATGATAAGGACCAAAAACATACCTAAATCACATTTTCCGTTTCAGAATAAAAAAAAAAAAAAAAAAAAAATTAAAAAAAAAAAAAAAAAAAAAATAGCTTATACTGCTTCATGTAGTCATCCAAGGTTCATCCCCCAAAAAGGAAGGTAAAGAAGATAATGATTTTTTTTTGCTATAAATAATCACAGAACTAGTATATCTTGGCAAAAGATCTTTCAGTTGGTTTTAAACTGAAGTATTTCCCAAAGTAGACTACCCTGCATCATGTCCAAAAGCAAATATAAACATTAGGAAAAAACTTACAAGGACTGCTGAAATTAAGTTAAATATTTATCTTTTTCTCTTTTTCCTTCAACCTTTACTTTTTATTATAACTGTTTTATTTCTGTATTTGAGGGGACACAGCCAAAAAGACATTTAAATATGAGATCAAAATTGCATTTTAATGTTTTATGTTTTGATGGAGATGGAATTACTTCTTTCACTAACTCCACATCTGAGTTGCTGACAACCTATTCTCACCACACTAATTTATTGCTAATGATGACACAGGGGATGAGACCATTTCTAGATACTACCTAAATATTCAGCAGAACAGCTTCATCCAAAACATCAACACTTTGTTACAGTATATTTTCTCCACCTTAAAAAAAGAGAAAAAACCCAACTATCCTTGATTTAAACTGAAAAAAACCACCCCAAAATAAAAGAACAAACTCATTCCTACCCCAGGTTTCCTTCCACTCTTGCTACATTTGACACAGGAATTGACAGTACACAGAAGCCTTTCTGCAGCTGCCCTTCAGGACAGCAACAGATAAAGCCATTGTAAATTCTAAACATAGCATTCTAGATACAAAAAATTAAACAGTTGCATAAAATTCCAATTAGCATGCATATTCTTACAAATCAATACTTACTTCAAACCAGAAAAACAGATGTAAAATTATATAGTTAATGAGCTAGACTAAGAGCTAAGTGCGGACTTCAATCCACAGCAGGAGAGCTGAAGAAAATACCTTTTGAAAGAGGAGAAAACTCAAGGTAATGAAACACACTGCAACCTGTGTTGCACTTGGTGGACATTGCTGAGAGGAATAAACATTTGCCATTTATTACCCTACACTTACCAGACATCTCTCCTACGCTATGGCTAAATTGAAGGCACTTTGTTATTGTGCACTAGCTATTATTTAGGTTTTACATTTCAAATTTGTTTAAAATGAAGTCATAAAGGCTTAAGCCTGTGCAAATATTGCAACCATTAGTTCCTGTTGATTTCTTTATCATTGTGTCTTGCAGGTAAAGGGAGCTCCAGTGAAGCAAAGGACCCACAAGGGATGGATTCAAGCTGAACAGTGAGGTGATTCATGACCTTTCAGGAGTAAAAGAATAGTTTACAAGCAGAACAGAAGGACCCCAATCAACTGATAAGAAATTTTCTCCTCATAATTTCACTGCTTACATAATAATACATGTGCCTCACTTTCATGGAATGAACAATGAAGACAGGTGTAGAAGAACTGACAATTTGACACTGGCTGACAGAAGTAGCTCACACACAATGTTGTGGTTCAGTGGTAAAATCCTGCCTGTTGCATCCCAGGCACAAGAATATGTTGCAAAGAAGGATGAGGAAAGCATAATCTTGCACCAGCTGAGCTTTACAATGGGTTACAGCACAGTGACTGAGCTAGCGACACATATGGAGCCCTGGTCCTCTGCACTTTCAACAGATATCAAACACCTGCATCTGGAAAGGCTGCACAGCTGCTCCTCACTCTACAAGTACTAAATGGTGACATCCATTCCTCCATGTGAAGCATGGCAGGGAAGAGAAAACCATAAATCCTGATCTACCTCCAGAAAGGCATCCACGGCAGTGTGACAGCAGCCACAAACTCAGAGACCATGTCTGGAACTTCTGAGCTAGCCAGAGGCAAGGCCTGTGCCACACCAAGTCTGGCCCAGTTCATGCAAAACTGAGAAGTTTTGGGATCTTTCTTAACCCCTGCCTTGTGTTTATCTTCTCGGTGTAATTGTGGCTTCATCAGGTGAGAGAAAGCTCTGAAGTCCCTGCCCTTGGTGCAGCTCAGCAGAGAGATTTGCCTGTTGGGGACCAGCACATACCCACCAGCCCAGTAACAGCAGGCTCAACACAAACAAAAACACAACAACAAAAGAGCTTTTAAATGAGTCTGCATCAAAACCTTTGAAAAAAACCTTATTTCATGAAGGGTTTAAAATCAATATAACAGCACTCTAGCTGTAATTACTCACTGATAGTTCAGGACGGAAGTACTGCAATCGGAAGAGAGGCAGAAGGCCAAATTCATTTCTGATGTAAGCAAAAAGACCATTCAGAGTACAGAAAGAACCATAACCTCTCCTTAGATGTCAGAATCTGACCCACAGTGCTCAAAGATCACTGCTGCTGATCACTCAGATGAGACCATGGTGAGACTCAGGCATCAACATGAATCGATAAAGACAAAAAACCTGAAATGTACCATTCATTCACCTAACCATTTATTTACTCTTTTAAAGAATAGTTGCAACCTTAATAAAATATTTTTCCTTCATTCAAATGGTTTCTGAAGTTCTTGCATATCCTCCATTTTTCTGATGTAACTCATTTACAGTAGAAGAAAGTCTCCATTTATGAGGCTACAATTCTCCTCTTTGTCAGAGTTAACAGCAATTCCCACCACCAACATGCAAGCTGTCACTCAGACAGACATTTGCTATAAACATCTTCATTCCCTTTTATTTCTGCAGACACCTTTAAACAGCACCACTGCTTAATTCATAAGCCATATTAGTTCAACATCCCTCTAGACAGTCTCGCATAAAATTAAATGCCCATTTAGCAGCTTACAAACCTTACAGCAGTTGGTTTATTTTCACTCATTATTGTAAGAGAGCAATCAAGAACAACAGACTATTACAGCAACATGTAACATGGCTTCTCTATCAACCCACTGGGATAAAATTAAATGGCTATCTGAAAGATGAAGTAAACCCCTAATTTATATCTGGCAGTTCTATGATGCTACTGAGCAAATAATGGCTGCAGGCAGATTTCTAAAATCAGGACAGCTCAACTCACCAAGGGTTAACCTGTTCACACACCAGGACCTAGGCCTTTCTCTTGCTTAAGGACTGTTTAATTATGTATACCAAGTGCAGCAGCTCCAGCAGGAAAGATTAAAACACTCTTTCAGCCTAACGCAAGGACATTTAACCAGAACACTGCAAGGCTTCAGACCAGTGTCTCCCAGGTTCATGTAAGTATAACAAAAACCAGAGCAAAAAAATTCATTCCCCAATAAAACAAATGAATGAATAAATAAACAAACAAATCTCAAGGTTATCAGACACAGAACTATGGTTTAGAAAACAGCTTTCATATGAAACTGGATTTTTTTTGTTCCTGACCATCTCATGAAGTGCTTAAAAAGTGCTTGGATGCTTTTGAAGTTCCAAAGAGGGTATGCAGCATGTCCATCTCGTGGTATTTTTTGCTTGCATGGAAATAATAAGGTTCTTTAACTTAAAAACCGATTTTCACAGGGAACAAAAGCTCTCAGAATTGACCATCGAGGATGCTTCATAGCACCTCTCATTTCTTTTGTCAGTTTGCCCTCAATCCATAATTATTAAGAATACTTTTTGAAACACTCAAAACAACTCACAAGTGATAAAAGGACATCCATCCTCATGTTACATATTTTTATTTGTGCAATATAATCTGCATTAAGCACATTCCTTTGACCACACCACCTGAATCACTGTCTACCTTGTTCAGCCTGATAAGGGTAAAGCCTTCCACGCAACTGTAAAATCCAAACCCATCACCTTCAGCTAAAACAAACAAAAAAATTAAAAGACAACAGAAAATCCCATCTCTAGAAGAATGCCCAAAGCAGCTTACTCCTACTAATAGACACCATAGTACATCATGAGGTGGGAATGCACAACAGTGGCAGGTGTAGGGCCAGTCTGCAGAAGGAAACTGCTCCTTTGGCATCCCCAGGGTGGACCAACGCCTTCTAGAGCCTCTAAGGAGTTGAACAGAGTTAACATGGACCCAGTGTATGGAGCAAACAACTTCTGGCTGACACTGCAAGCCCTGGATGATGCTTGGAAACCAGCAATAGCATGGCACAGCTTTTCTCCCTTGTGCTGTTCTTTATCTGACTGCTGCAGCATTTTCTTTTTTAAGTACTGTAAGCAACACATTTGGACCAAGATGAAACAATCATGCATATGAATTTGCAGTTTTCTGCAGAAGCTACTAACATTATTTCTGGACTGCCTTCCTATTTCAGACACAATCTGGTTAAAGAAAATGAAATTTTTTATAAATTAATGTAAAGAAAAAATAATTTATCAGGTAAAGAGAAAAAAATATAATAACAGAAGCAAAATGTCCCTTTTTCCATCTCTGAGCAGAAAAGTCAAGGAACTCTCAATAAAGATCTTTTTTTTGCACCCTTTCTACTGATCACAATAAATTTCAGAGAGAGGAAGCATCTATGATTTTATTTTACAAGCCCTTTGGAAAAATAAGATAAATTTCTCAAGCAACTCTTGAAGAGTTTCATATCTCTTTTCTCACAAATACATGCCTTCAGGGCGCTCCTCCTGCCTCCTTTTTAAGCCCAAGCACTGATTTTTATATCAGGAACTCTGGGGCAGACAAACAGCAGATTCCCAGAAGCCCAGGGAATATGAATACGGAGCTCTCTGACAAGGCCCCAGAACTTTCCAGAGCAGTTTTATTTTCACTTTCTGTAATTTAAGGTGAAACTGTTTCAACTAGAACACAAGCAGTAAGAGGAGGGTAATGCACGCTGGGCACTAGGAACAACCTTCTTTAGACTCTGTTAGCTCTG
The DNA here is from genome assembly GCF_009819655.1 of Sylvia atricapilla. Lineage (NCBI taxonomy): Eukaryota > Metazoa > Chordata > Aves > Passeriformes > Sylviidae > Sylvia > Sylvia atricapilla. Next base: position 27,804,723 of record NC_089145.1, read on the forward strand.
TACTAAGAGCTGCACTTTACAAGCCCTGTTCACTGCAGGGTTTGTATTAAAAATTAAAATAACAAAAACATAAAGTGCTGCACAGAGCCAGTGTAAAAATTATGGTAATGGAGTATGTTTGCTCATTTAGTGCCATTTTTTAATAAACATTAAACAAATTCAGAAAAGCAAACTACTAGCAAAGTAGTGAAATACTTGCATGACCCTCTCCATACCACATTTCAGTCTATGCCTTCTAGTCTTCTCTCCTATTTATCAACCTCATTTTTAAGTATTCAACAACATGAGGCTGCCCAAGCTCTTCAGTTCCCTAAACACATTAATTTCAACTTGAAGTGCTGAAATGAGGTCAAGGGAAGCCAGCTGATACAATTTTATGGATTTCAGTAAAGCTTTTGATACTGTCTCTCCCAGCATCCTACTGGACAAAATGTCCATCACACAGCTGGAAAAACACATCATGTGATGGGTGAGCAACTGGCTCATGTGCTGGGCACAAAGGGTTGTAGTGAATGGGGTGATGTCTGACTGGTGACCCATCACTAGTGAGGCTCCCCAGAGCTCCCTTTTAGGGTCAGTTCTCTCTTCATAAACAGCCTGGATGCAGGACTCAAAGGCATACTGAGTAAGTTTGCTGATGACACTAAATTAGAGAGGAGCTGTTGATTGCTTTGAAAACAGAGATGTCTTGAAGAGAGACCAGGACAGAGTTCAAGAAACCTTTGGAAAATGCTCTCAGGTGCACGGTAGGATTCTCAGGGTTGTCCTGTGCAGAAGCAGCAGTTCTGGCTTGTGGGTCCCTTGACAACCCTTGTGGGTCAACTCATGATACTCTATGATTTTATGAACATCCCAGAGGGTAGGTTGTTGGCATCTACATTCATGGGAAGTAAAAAAATCAAAGAAAAAAGTTATCAGAATTACAGTGGGGCTTCATTTGCGTCTCATGATAGACTGGAAGCAATGTCACTGGACTGCATCAGCCCCTCGCAGCTGGGTGCTCAATCTCACATCTGCCTGTATGGTAGAGTACAATCCCATCAGTGAATGTGTTATGCTTGCTGATCCCTAACTAGCAAATATTTAGAGAGCTCTGGGCAACCCAGTTTTCCATCAAGCAGAAAACCTGCCAAGCTCAGCCAGCACCGAGTGCTCTGTCATCAGCGGCATACCTTACTCAAGATTTAGAAATGCTAACTGCTGCAGTCCAAAGAGTAACAGTGCCTTTGATTCTGAGTGCAGCACACTTCTGATCATGGTATTAAATGCCAGAAACTTTTATTTATATCTGATATAGGGGTATCCAGCTGGGCCATCAAAAATGCAGCTTTGTATTGTTTCCTAAAAACATAATTATGTTACTTGCAATATAAATAGATATCTATACTTGCTTCATATTTTTGTGCTTAGATCTGTTTCTGAATTCAATAGGTCAGAGCTGTAAAGTAATTATAAGCTGCTGTTGTGCTTATTTCTATTCAAACCTAAACATTCCCTTCTAAGCATCTAGCTTTCACAATGCTGAATCTTGTGGTGACTCAGTAGAAGAGCAAATGGTAAGACTAGTACTACATAAGAACAGTTCTCAGTAGTCAATAATTCACAATTTACACTTAATCTAAGGAAAGAGCTAAGAAAACAGAAAGAAAACAAATGAAATCACTTCCTGAAGATGTTTAAGCTGGTCAGTGGTAGACATGACAACAACAAAAATTTAAGCCTGCTGTCTCTCGTTCCAGCACTCAAGTGACCATAATAAGCACTAAATGCAAACTCTCTCTTAATGCCCCTTTCCACAGCCAACATCAACCAAACCAACTTGAAAGCCTCGAGTTAAAGGACAACAGTAAGTCAAGAGTAAAGTGCATGTGTATAGCAGCTGTCACTTCTCTCGACAATATGAGGTCCAAATGTCAGCTCATCACATCAAGGGCACCTCCAAGATATAAGCAGGCCCTGCTGCAGTTTCCGGACTTAGCTCTCTGGGTGATGAGCAACAGTGTAGTTAAAAGCATTTAAGAGGATAATAAGCAGAGGCTGATCAGCTCTCCATAAAAGTTCAGCATTTCTAGACAAGCAGAGGAAAGACAAATTTAGATGTAGGTCAGCAGGTCTTGCAACATCATAGACGCTTTCCTCAACATTTCATCACCAATGTGTGATTACCCGGCCAAATTTAAAGCCTTGACTTAAAACCTGGGATTACTACATCTTTTTTTGAACATGCGTGCTCCTAAGATATTATGAGGATGGATGAAGACTGCTCCTGCATAAATATTTTGCAGTTCAGAGTAACATTATTGCAAAAGCATTCATTTCCTGGACAATAACAAGAAAATCAGGAAATTTTATCCAAAAGTTTGGAACTTAAATATTAAAGATGGTTAATATAGCACAGCGTTTATATGCTTTTTTTTTTTTTTTTAAGCCAGCTCTGGGATGCAAAAACTGTTTTGTTTACTCAGTTATGGTAGGCAGGCAAATTGCCATATTCAGTCTTATGCCTATCCTTTCAATTCTTCCATCAGCATGGATAGGACTATACCAAATATCATCTGTTCAGATCTTCATCAGGAACCATTCATCAGTGAAATTTTCACAAGTATTGAGGGGAAGCACTTTGCCATTGGTACCATTCTATTTTCTTTAACATACCTCTTGGGTTTGCATCTAATTTTAAAAAATAATAACAACAGATAAAATTTGAACTTCCTATTGGCACTGTGACAGAATCTTAACCCTTTCAATCACTCATTCAGCTCTGGTTTCTCAGTGTACTTCCATGTAGTTATACCACGACTTGAACAAAGATCATATTACGTTTGCAGTTGCATTTAAGAACCCTAGCACTGCCTCAGAAAAAGAGGAAAATGCGTAGCATTGTTATAACACTAAAATAACAGTCTACTGATATATATATATATATCTATATATAATCAAATCCTAGGTGGACAATGACAGGAAGGGACAAGGGCATAAAATCACAGCTGCTTTTGTAACAAGATTAGGTTATCATCTATAAAACTGAATTATGAAACAGTTTTTGCTGTATTCATTGCTGTTCAATAAGCTATGCCTGAAAGTTTGTAGCAGCATCTAGCTTAGCAGAAATCCCAAGATAGGCCTTAAGGAACTGTGAATCCATCCTGACAAAGCACTGAAGCCTAGAGCCCTTCACCACTGCTTTGGAGACCACAGAGCAAGGCACATTGTGACACCTGGGCATCATTTCAGACCAAGTTGTTCCTAGATGTAATTCTAGTGTTCCTAGAAGCAACACTCCCTTGAACACCCTCCAAAAAATCCTTTTCTCCTTTGAGAAAGACATGTATCGTAAACACAACTGCAGATAAACAAGAAACAAGAGCATGCAAAAAATATATTTAAGAGAGTTTAGCACTTAGCAGCATGGGTGAGTTTCTCCTGACTAATCATCTTGCTACTCTTTCCATTACAAATTTCCAATAAGCATAGAATTTGAAATTAAGTAAGCTAGTCTTGTTAAAAGGATATATCATTCCAAATTCAAACTAAATTTTCTGGAGAATCAATGTGAAAGAAAATAAATTTTCAAACCTCCCTTTTTGCTTTTTTTTATGTGAAGTAAAGTTGTCTGGCCATCTTCAGGTCTCTCCACAGGGAAAAAGAGAATTACCGTCCAGGAAAACAGAAAACAGAGCTGCTCTGCATGTTTTTAATACAATGTTCAGGAAATAGAGATAACCATAAATACCTGATAAAGTACTCAAAGACTGTAAGTTGTAATATTTTTACTGTTCAAAATCACTGCAATCTTTGCAAGCCTCATGCAAGTAAGTGGTAAGATGAGCTTTCAGCCATGATATTTCTGACAAAACCTGCCTGTCTACCTGGAAGTCAGTGTGCATTCTTTTTAATCCAGAGTCAGTTAAACACGGCACAAAGGCTACGAGAACAGAGTTATCTTGATCTAAATGCTCAAAGGCAATTGAGTCAATTTGTAGTTGCTAAATTTTTCCTTTAAAGATCCTCAGACTTAAGAAACAGCACTGGGTGGCAATTAGAAGAGGGATACAAAGGTATAAACATGATACTGCATAGGTATTAAGTTTCAGGCATTCTGGTGGTCTCCACTATAGAGGAACAATATCTTCATACTTTTTTTAGGTATAAAAAAGCCCTCCAAATCTCCTTCAAAATGATCTCAACATACCTCCAATACTAGCAGTAAGCACTAAGTAACTAACTGAAAGAAAATGAGATAATAATGATTTGGCAAGCTGAGCTCCTTTAAGTCCCAGTAACAACTACTGTACTTCGACTCTATAGGAAGTCATGCCTCTTATGCCCTTTTCCTCACAGTTCAAGGAGAGAGGTTTATTATGTACCCAACCAACTCACAAATAAGGATGTGCTGCCATGCCAAAGACAAACAATGGGTACAAATGTCTGTTCAAAAACAGTGGATTTCTCATGTTGCAGTCAGTAAACAGAAACAAGCATAGAAACATGTTGCTTTGCATAGAAAGGCATATGCCTAGATGGACTTAATGATATATACATGTCAGAGTACTGAATCAAGGGAAAAGGAAATGCAATGTAAGATAGTCAGGTTTCACCTTCAGTAAGATTGCTCATCTCTAAAAACATGTTCTTGATAAATCCACTAACAACTAAAACACAAAAACATTTCTGAATAAAGTAAGTAGTGTTAACTTTGCAGTAGTCAAAAGCATCTAAACTTGAATCTTTCTTACACAGATTTCACAGGGAAATTAACCCACATCTGAAGCATAAGTAATAAGTAAATCTTGTGACTTACTAAGCATGACTACCCCATCCTCGGCAGGTTATGCAGAGGTCAGCAGACACCAGCAGTGCATCTTCAGCCTTACAAGAAAATCATCAGTTATTTCTCTCTGAGTAGATAAGAGCTTTACAACAGACATCCATCACCAAAGAAGTCACCCGTAAGGTCTGACCAGCAGGCAGAGCCCAGCACTTGACACAGTGCTAATGAAGCCAACTGCTACACCTGATAGAGAACATCTGATGTTCATGGTCATCCTACTGATAGCCTCTGAGGGAGCAGCACATCCCCACACTGTCTTCTTGAGCAGTATGTGCTTCTGGTAAACCTGGTATTGCCCATAATATTACAAACAATAGCCATAGTGGTTTGTCACAAAAATCATAAACCTCCAGTACACAGCTGAGGAAGTTCAAAAAACCACACAGGTAAAGACACGTCTTGCACCATCACCTAGTCTGTAACACATCACTCTTCTCTTTGTAGAAGTAACTATGATGCCTCTTTAGAAGAGTTTACTGACAACATCATACGAATGAGCCATGCCAATGCCCATTGCACTTCTGTTGTGCTGATGGTTGGGTTTAGATTCTTTGGTGCAATGCAAATGTAAAAGTAGAAAAACTTTTTTTCTTGTATGGAAAATTTGTCCTTTGAGACACCTGCATTTCTCTTGGCATATTTCAGACATAAATTTTTTATGAAGTAGAAAGGAACTTTCAAGAAGGGTCTATGAATTACCTAGGGAAAACTCGGAAAATTGATTTTTAAATGCTGATTCTTTTGATACTGACACTCTTGCCTCATGTTAGCTTCTTTGTCTAAGATGTGTTTATCCAATTCCCAAATAGATTATAAAAAATTCCAAAAAGGGAGCACAATATTTAGGTTGGGACTAATCCTAAAATAAATTCTCAGTGCTTGAATTTCTTACTATCCACATCTGTATTATGAAGACAAGGTCCCCTAGTTTTAGCATTCTTACTACTTTGAAAAATTAAACATTTTTCTTTGGAATCATTTCCTCAGAGTTGAAAGAAAACTGATGGAAGCACTTTTGGTAAATAGAGTAGACTTCAACATGTTCCATAGGTTTGTACACGGAGAGCGACAGACCTCCACTTACACATGCACCCACTTTGGATCAAAATAAATGAGAATGGGGACATTTCTGACTTAGTACCAACTAAACTCTACAAAAGTTAGAGCGATCCACATGTTGTCCTTCATAGGCAGTATACATGCCTTCTACAGCTTCCTTCAGCCATTCTGAAGACCACAGTGAGTATGATCCCCACCTCCATGCTGTTTAAAACCAGAAGCAGGGAAGCTATTAGAGTCGTTATCAAAGGTATCTGCATTTTGGATAATCACTCTGGCAGTAGCACCACATGAATGCAATCCAAGGCACTCAACAATCACTCAGGTCCCAGGAAATGTACACATGACACCCACTAAGGGTCAAACAATATGGAAATACATGCAAAGAAAATGGATGTTTACAGCACAGGTTAACATGAACATCAGATGTTGCACTGAGCTACAACCCTGAAACTTTTTCAGACTCTGTGTTCATACTGTATTTCTACTGTAAGAGCATTAATTATAAGTTAATCACATCCCCAAGGCATTACAAAGCAACAGGCAATGGCGGATGCCTCTAACCCCTCTGGGGTGTAATTATTTCATAACCACTACATTTCAGGATTACCTGATGGCCATTATGGAAAATTTTATACTCTCTCCTTTCTCAGACCAAGCCTTTTAAAATTGGATACATCTCTGACCTATTTTACACAATCTCAATTCTTTCCCTTAACATGCAGTGTGGGACTTTCTTCCTTTCTTGAGACAGCAGACAAAGGCTACTCTTCCTCCCCCATCCTCTTCCCCCTCACCTCCCCTCACTCTTCACGGCACATCCAGCACAGTATAAACTATTTAGTATTTTCAAAGGAGACTGATTGTATTTGAACCGAGATTTGTTCATTGTTTGATGTAGGAAGGATTAGGATCCTCAGCTCCACAATGAGAATTCTATAAGATACTTGTTGCTGTAAGAAACCAGAGTCAAATACATGCAGACATGTTTTCACCTACATCTTATCACCTTTCTGGTAAAACGAAGGGATTTTTGACATCGTGATTTGTTCCTCTCAAGCTGCCTCCATCTAGGAGAAAACAGGATGTGGATCCACAAGAACTTTTTTTTTATTATTAAGCTCTCTTTGCTTTGTTCATTTTAAGTCTCAAAATCCTAAAACAATAATCACTAAAAAAATAAGCAAAAGAAATCTGAGAAATTTTGCTTGCAGAATAGACCTTTCTATTTTTAGAGACTGCCAATGGCAGATGAAAATGCCATTTTCCTCACCACAAAAAGATCAGGTTGGGAGCACAATGAATTTTAGAGAATACAAGATAAATGAATCCTCCTTTCCTCACCCAGACCCTGGCAGAGTATCCCAGTCAGTCCCCAGATTATACCCAGGCCTCTGAATGAGGAAATTAAGGCCAAGATCAAGACTTCTAAACCAGGGCAGTGCCACTTTTAGGTCTCTTCAGTACCCATCTGTGCAGTTCTGGAAGAACCTACAAGCCAAAAAATTACAATGACACAGTTCCCACACTGACACAAGCAATAATTGACTAGAGTAATAACTGGCAGTGCTCTCATGGCCTTGGCTGGGCTGAGATTAGGCAGTGTTCAGACACAAGGAGAGGAGAATTAAATAGATTGCATTTGGTCTGATGATAGAAATCTCAGAACATGCTAAAAATACCATTCTTTTACTTAAAGATCCAAAACTCGTTAATATTTCAGTGTTTTCTCTCCCCATTTAACAGGTTTGAGGTCCTTATTCATCTCCTTTGTTGAGTACACAGAGGATAAGAGCAAAGAATAAGTAACAAAAGAAAAGGGGTGAAATAAAAGGGGGGAAGTACATTTCATACTGTGTCTGCTTGCTCAGCTAGAAATCAGGCAAGAACACTGTTGCTCCTTGACAGAAGCAATAAAATAATCAATATAACTGTAAAATATCATTAGATGTCACACACATCAGCCAAGACCTACAGTATCCACCATTTGATCTTGCATCCTGACATCTCCCTCTGTCTCAAAAAAAACCACTTTCCCTTGCACCATTTTTTATTCTGTGTATTTTATTTGTGTTACACAACTCAATTATTAGAAATACTGTTTTTATTTGCATTTACCAATTCTATAACATTTATTTAGAGATTGAGATCTTAAGTATTCAGGACCTAAAGAGTTCTGATTTTCAAAAACAACACTCAAGAGTCTCCTTTCTAAACCAAATTAGATGTCCAAGGCGTCACTTCTTTATAATACCTGAATATCTAAATAAAAACTTAGGGGCTGCATCTAACAGAGTCCTGCTTCAAAATTCTGGCTACAGGATAAATCTTCATCTCTTTTGCTCTACTGCTGGTTTAAGGTGACACCCAAAGAGTTTAGAATAAGCTCTGCAGTTCAATTGCGAAGCTCTCCCCGTTAAGGATTACTGGAGCAAGATGACCGGCAAACCATTGCTGGGAAGGTAATTTGCCTGCACCAATTCTTCTGAGGTAAATTCAGACTCATTAGATAGGGGCAAATATAAAAAGTATTGCCTGCAGCTCATTGTTTTCCTTAAGATATTGTTAAGAAATCTCCTACAGATACACTATAATAAGATTTCAGATAAATTAGGGCAATAGAGAAAAAAGATGTCATTATTTTAAAAGTAATGACCATATGAAATGTGGAGTATAAACCAGGAATCTTTAGTAAACTCTGTTAAAGCTGGAAAAGGGATCTATCCATGACTCTCTTTCTTAAAAGTCATTCTATTTTCTGTTCTCAAGTGATTTCTTGATGTATTTCTATAAATATTAAAACAAAACACTGATCTCCTTGATAATGAAAACATTTTCTTTAAGATTAATGAACAAAACAGGGAAGTGCTGGTTTCACTGACTTGCAAGTCTGTAACAAAGTAATTTTAATATTATTTCATTACCAAATCAAGCATGGTGGGCAGAGCAGAGTTTTAGTTACTTAAAGATATGCCAAGAAAACAGCAGAATAGACAGTCATCAAAATAATGAAAAGTGAAGGTCTTATCTTTCAAATTACTTCACTTTACACAGAATCATAAACACCACTCTAGAAGCCTGAAAGTAACACTTTATCAGGTTGTGAGTTTTCTCCTCTGATTTAGTTATTTGACACTGTTCCTTTCTCCTGAAATGAGGCAAAAATGAAGACAGTCTGGACAGGAAGAGATCACACTGGTAAAAAGAAACAATTCAACACATTTACATATATAGCCTTCAACCTCCCTATAATTGCTTTGACTCTGGCACTGAGAGGGTAAGTAAGAAAAAAACATATTTCCTTTTCGTTAAGCAAGTGCTAATCAGAATGCCCTGATTTGGTGGGATTGCCATTGTGTAAATCAGAGGTACTGTAACATCAACACTACAACACCCGAGTTACCACATGAATCACTGGATCTGTCAGTTGCAGAGGAAAATGATGGACTGGTAGGAAATAGAAATCAACCATCTATTGTAGAATACAAATGTGAAGGCAAACCTCAACAGAAGGAAAACTCACACATGTTTGTCAGAGGACTTTAAACTCAAACACTGTCACAGTAGAAACTTCCGCCTATATCTTCATATTTCAAAAAAGAAGGAAAGAAAAAAAAAACCCAGAAAGCAGGTGTTGGAATTTGGCAGTCTCCTCTTTCTGTTTGCACATCTCAAGACAGTTCAGGCCCAATTCAAACTGTAGGAGAAACATTTGTTAGTTTGTTCTAGAGCACACGTTCTAATTTGGAATTATTAAATACGTCATTTCAAATATATCTATTTATCTATATATATATATACACACATAGATGTATAAAAATATAATTTCATACTATTTGCCACTGAAGAGCATGAACAAGAGCAAGAGCAATATTTCAGACCTAGTGGAGTATATACACATGCTGGCTGTTAAGCACTAGGGATTATGAAAAGGAAGGGTGGTAGAGGGCAGATCCACAAGCCAAAAGACTGGTTCAGAAATAGAGTCAATCCCAGTAAGCCACAACTGTTTGCTCCACTAGCTTTTAACTGCAGTTCTACAAACCATAGTTACTCAAAACACAAAGTTAACTAAATTTTCAGATATCCCTTACCACTACACAGAAGACAGATGGTCAAATTAGCTATACTTTAAATTTGTATAGCGGAGAGAATATAAGATATTTTTTAATCAGGATTTTAGTTAATCTTTCATTTGATTTCTTGTTCAATAGGAACACAACGTTTTGCTTTAAAAATTACATCTACCTGATGAATCATATGTGCATCTCAAGTAATAAAAACCATTATGATCTATCAGAAGGCAAATGCTAGTCTCCTTTTACAAGACAGCTGTAATTAAAGTATTATAAGGAGCTTAGCTTTGACAGAGCAAGCCAACAGGTTAAAGACTGGACTTAGTTTGCTCAGACACAGAAACACACAAATATAGGGAGCAATTTATTAATAAGGATTTGTACTGGTAGTTACAAACAATGAGCAGGCTGTGCCATGAGACAGAACTTCTGCAGTGCTGACCCTGGGCTCCTCCCAAGTGCATGCCTGCCTGCAGGGTCAGCGGAAACCAGACCCGGCACTTGGGGCAAGTTTCAGTTAGGGTGGGCTGCTCACCTGGTCAGTTATCTGATTCTTCAGAACTTACAGCAATGTTATTATTACGTTATGTTTATAAGATTATACCACATAAGCACAGAAATGCTTTCATCCAATATGAATATGACTTTATTTTAATTCCAGGATGGTGACTCTAGAGGAGCATCTTCATTTCATTTTTGATATTTTTATAGTGTCTTGGTTTTCCTTGGCATCAGAACAGAAATAAATGCCAAAGCCCTCTCAAAAACAAAACATGAGTTATCTTCTGGCAAGCCGTACTAGGAAGAAGTCGTGACTGAGAGAGGATGGGAATGATACAGGAAAAGCAGTACTTTTAATAGTTTTCATTGAACGGACTGAGGCAGAGGGAAGTCAACTGAACTGAAGTAAAAAGAAAAACAGAATCCCAGATCTGTGAAATTTCTCTCTGCTACCTACATCATAGGATATTTCTCCCTCTCTTTTCATATACGATAAATCCTATACATATATTCATACCCTGTGCTTATGCAAAACTCTATGCATATAAAATGCATGTTATACACATATATATGCACACACTTTTATGTTTTACATACAGAATATGAATATTGCCCATATGTATACAGCATCTACTAATAGAGGACATTTTCTATACTGCTTATATCTAACAGTTCAATGGTTACTACTCTTAAATTTCCTTTTCCTGGTTAACTTTCTACCATATTAATATTCAGAAATTGCACATAGAGGATTTAGGCTTACATAACTGAAAAAAAAAATCTCCCAGTCTTCTGCTGCAAAATTATGGAAAGAATTTATATTGCTGCTGGATAAATCTAGAAGAAATCAATAATCTATATAATCTATATAATTTTATTATATAAAACAAATTAGAATTATGTCATTGAATAACACCAGCAGCTGCCAAGCCCCTTCTGCAAGGTGAGATAGAATAAGCAAGAGGTAGCAGAAGGTGCTCAAACCTTTATTTTCTCAAGTCGCTTCTGCTCATTTTCAGATATGTACCTAGAGAACCAGGCTGGCCAGGAGGGAGGACAGGAAGGCCTTTCACCTGCAGAACAGGCTGCCATGGCCAGAAAAGCCTCCTCAGACATCACATCCTCCCCCTCTTGTAACACAGTCAAGTTCAGCACTGCCCTTGAAGTCAAATTTTCCCTCCCTGGCATTCAACCCTAGCTTTCTAAACTGCAATTCCCAGTCCATGTTTTTTGTTAGGTCATCTGGCTTTACCAAGAAGTGCTTGGCTCCTTCAGCTCTGTGATTCCTCCTCAATCCTCTGCAGGTTGCTGCTGGATTTCCTCCTGCTCAACAACCTAGCTCCCATGGTGTGCCTTCATGGGACATATGCTTTAGGCTCCTGATCATCCTGGTAGCCTGTGCTTTCAGGCATGAAGCCCTCCATTGAACCAACTTTACCTTTCTTGTGTTGGCAGAACTCAAGTTTAAATAATCATACTGCCCTAACTTTAAAGAACACCCAAGAATATCCCAGTTCCGACCATAGCCAAGATGGCCTCTCAGCAAAAAGAGACTTCAACTTTTTCACTTGCTCTTTTCATTTCCAGCTGCCACTCAAGAATAAATATAGTTCAGCAAACATCAAAACACATATACAGAAACATGCTTTTCTTCATTAAAAAAAATGTTTCAGGCAAAATCCAGTGACTCTTTTCATTTGTAGCAGCACAAGTTCTGATCAAAAGCTTGCTGAAGGCAAGGGGAGTATATCAAATGACTCACAGTTTTCAGGTAGAGCCATTAACAATCCCAAAGACAGCTCAATCTGAATTAACGTTTTTTCAAGGACAAGCCAAATCAGTAGATGGGAGAAGTCCAAAGTAGATGTGGTGAGCCTCAGAAGCTGTGCTGGTAACACACTGGGCAAGGTAAAATCCCTTGCTCGGTACAGTATTAAGACATCTCCCACACTTCAATGTCAGCTACTGACTGAATACTTATTCTTTTTAATGATAGAAAAGGTATCAGTCCCAGCATCTGGGACAAATTCCAATTTGAGTTACTACATCCTGATCCAGCTGAAATTTTCCATAGCATCTTCACAGACAGAACACTTTTTCAGCTTTTAATATTAAGCAGCTTCTAGCTCTGAGCTCTATACTTACTCAAGCAACAGCAGCTGAATTTTAGTAGTCTATGAAATCATAATCTACAGTAAAACCTCTAGAAACATTACAGTATTTATTTCATTTTAATTTGAACCCGTGAGTTAGAAAGAAGCCCCATTCTACAGAGATACATCCCATTCAGCAAACTTAGCTTTGATTTTTTTTTTAAACATTATTACCACTAGATTACTTTTCTCTGAAATTAGAGTGACTGGAAGCATGATATTAATTTTGTCTGAGACTAAACTACACACTGGAAGATGGGCCACTTTAATTATTTCAGCCCCCCAAAATCATTACAATAAAAAACAAGGAATAAGCTGGAACACCACATGCATAATTTCCTCTGTTACTTCATATTGCAAATCTGATGTCAAAAATACTAGTTCAATCAGCCACAACAAGGTACCCAAATGTGTTTTTTTCACAAACAACCCAAATAAAAAATAAAAAAACATAGTAACTTACGATGCAGGTGACAGAACAGAGACAGCAGCATGACTAAGAGGAAGAAAAAGCACAAGTAATAATAGAAAGCAGTAGAAGGCAAAAGTAGAGTAATGCACACAAGTGGTAGTAGTGGTAATAGAAGGCAAAGAGTTTATTTACCCTGATCAAAATATCAAACCTTCCACTCCATTCCCCATATTAAAAAGCCACCCTTTGTCTCCAGCATCACCATGATGTGAAATTCTTCGACTGCTCTTCAGCACATTCACTACTCAAAGACTGCCACACAAGCTTTTTGCATTTATTTCTTCGAAGCTTTGCTCTCAAAGACTCTGTTGACAGAGTCAGATTATCAGCACTACTGATGCTGTTAGTACTAGCCATACTTCAGCTGTCTTGCATACAGATAAACAGTACCAGCCTTTTCTTCCCAAGGACTTGAAACATTTTCACTGCTGTACAGGCACAGAGCAAACATCTGTAAAAGCTGAAAGACCTGTGAGCTTTAAAACGGGTCCCCAGCTTTGTCACATACCACCCAGGAACCAAATCAGGCACAGATGGACACTGAGGTCAGCAACAAACATGCAGACTAAGTAGCCTCTCGGATCCTCCTGTTCTTATGCCGCAATTATTTATAAAGATCCTCTTGCACAGACAAGCTGGAGGAAGCAGAGACAAAAATGTGCATGTCCTAAGCTGACATTCCCTAAACCATCTCAAAACAGGAAAAGCCACTGACCTCAGTTTGTCTTCACTTGTACATAAGGTTTCAAGATATTAACTTCGAGGGTGCAGCTGGGAACACCAGCACATGCTTTACCTGGACTTCACACACGTTTTCTTCAGCTGCCTGTCCTGGAAGAGCCCTTGCTGCAGCAACGGAGTAACCACTACTATGTTTAAGTAATAGATTTGATGCTAACAAGTATTTTCCCTTTAAGAATGAGCAATTCTGGGGTGCAATTTAACCAGGCCATCATCTATCCTGTGTATTCCCAAATGAAGGAAATCCATCAAATTATTCTTTTCTCTCTGTTTTGAACATAAGAGGGGGGAAAACCCACAATGAAAAGGTTACAAAAAGCCATTAAAGTAAGAGATAACTGACTGTCATCAAATTCTTTATACATTGGACATAGACCTTGGACAACAGTACCACAAAAGAATTAGCCACCTGAGATTTCCAGTGCCTCTAAGAAACCTTGGTTACCAATACAAAAATTTGGAGACAATTTTTAGAAACCACCACAAGAAAATCCCCCAAAAGTCAGATGCATAAATTGAGGCCAGTGTATCCCAAATGACTAAACCAGAGTGATCTAATATTCATACTTTCCCTGGAGTATCTCTTTGTTTTCGAGTGCCGTCTTGAGACTCCTTGGCAGAGAGGAAGACTACGGAGCACAGCTGAGCAGCTCTCTCGCCTGAACTGCTCTCAAGACAGCACTTTGATAACAGGAAGAGACAGGACTCAGGAGAACATATAAATATCTTATAAGGTGCTGGAACACTCAGTAATTAATTTTTCAGCAAGGAGAACCTTTTATTTCAGCAATGTGTTAAAAATAAATTTCTAATTCCATACCCACTGCCTGGCTACTCATGCTCTGACCCAAAGTAATAGCAGAAACAGAAGAGTCACAATTAAGAAACATGTACAAAAGAGGCCAAGAGCTCCTGCTTTTACTTAACCTAATTTCCAGAATACATGAGAGTTGTTCTTCCACTACAGAACTCTGTGGAATTTTTTTTTCTTTCTGTGTGAACATAAGAGAAAAAGAGCACTCTGGCTTTCATTAGGGCATGAAGAGGGGGGGAAAGACCCTGAAAGCTTTACCTGCTTCACCACAGACAGGCTTTTATTATTCTGAAGTCTGAGGTAGGTTAAACAAAGCACAAAAGCATTAGTCACACCAAATGGAAATGTCCAGCTCTGATGGGAAAAATACAGTAAAAGTGATGGTGAGCCAGAGTCAATCTGATGGGAAAAAGCATGTTCCTCCACTTCTCCTCTCCTTCCTGAGCATTGATTTCGCCTGAGACTCTACCTACACAATTTTAACCCATCTCTTCTGGCTGTATTGCTCTTCCAAATGCAAGATCACTTGCCCTGTTCCAAGCTCTTTTCTGTGGTCCCAAGTAAACAATTAGTAACAGCCTAAATTAGCACCATGACCTGCTGTGTCTGGCAAGATCCAGATAATAGCTTCGGACATGAGCCTAAAAGCTTTGATGCACATTTCCAATTTAAGCCAGGAAGCCACAGAGAAGAAAATCTGTTTCTTGTGATGATTCTGGAAAAATTTCCAAGATCAAGGAGTCATTTAACTGGAATATTAATTCAAAACACATTGAGGTGCCCAAATCTCTTGATCTTACTGGAAATAAGAAAGAAATTAAGTTCCTATACCTCTCCTCTTTCATTCCACAAAACATAAAAGGTATTTTTTAAAAAGAAAAAAAGAAGCCATAGTAGGAAGGAAAAGTATCAAGAGAAGTCAGGAGTCAAGCTGTGTACCTCATGCCACAGGACTGCGTTGAAATACCTGCTGAAATACCTGCATTGAAATACCTCCTCTCTTTGAGGAGGCAAAATTATCTAAATAAATCTAAATCTTGGGCGGAGCATTGCAACACTTAAGCTAGTCTTGGTCTCCTTTTCTGGATTTGATAAACAGACCACCGGAAACCAAATAAAAATCCTTACTGGCATCCTGTTCACAAGTTTTCATAAACAGTTAATTTAAATTTTCCAAAAATTCATATCCCCAAACAAATGTACCTAGCAGCATTTAGTTCCCCTGTGAATTATAGAGCCATTTTATAATAATTAACTATTTGTTCAGTTGCTTGCAAACTTACTAGGCTAACCGTGAACAACAATTCTTATCAAACACTCCAGATGTATCAAAGATCTCATTCTTAGGAATCCAGGAATATAATACTGATTTCCATAAGGTAAACATTTTGTCAGCAGTAATTCAAGTTTTGAAAACTAAGCATTCCACAGACATAAAAAGACATTTCTTGGATCAGATTCAGCATTCACAATGCTTAAAATCTAAGGCAGCAGTGTTCCAAGGAGGAAACCAAAGCTAAAAACCCCAAACTTAGTAAATGCATAGGACACAGACACTGTGGTCACTGGATGACCAAAGACAAAATATAATAAAAGAGATAAAACATTCAGTGAGTGCTCCAGGTAAAAGCAGCCACATTGCCCATCACCTTCTTGCTCATAACAGTTACAAACTGGCAGTGGAACAATCCTTTTCCAGCAATCCCAAATCACTGAGTTAGATACTGTGACCAGTCACCCATTCTATTCAGTTGATGGAGGTGTTTTTCTCTGGGCTTTGTTTCGTTGTTTTGGGTTTTTTTGGTGTGGTTTTGTTTTGTTCTGTTTTTTGGGTGTTTTTTTAACATCAGAGGCAGCTTAGTGAAGTTTTGGCTTCCTGGATGTCAACAACACGAACAACAACTGGCTGTGCACTTTACACTCTCCTGCTTCAACCTAGGGTTGGGGTTTGACCTTTCAAAGAGCTCTCCTTAAAACTGCCAGAAGTGAAATTTCAAGGTAACTTTAGACATGGGTATGATTTTTATCCAAACTGCTGAGCACAAGTGGGACAAACAGAACATCTAAAGGAGCCTCTTCAGAAGTTAACCCTGGTGAGGCGTCTCAGGAGACAGAGGGATTCCTTTGTGCTGAAGGGCTGTCTTCCCTTCTAAGTCACTGATTTCCCACAGAATCAAACTGTCAGGTCCTGTGAATACAGAAGCCAAAACCATCAGAGCCAAGACAGACAGACTGGTACTGTCTGCACATCTCAATTCACACTACTTCAGAATCTCCAGGGTAGTTTCTTTTG
The DNA here is from genome assembly GCF_009819655.1 of Sylvia atricapilla. NCBI lineage: Eukaryota > Metazoa > Chordata > Aves > Passeriformes > Sylviidae > Sylvia > Sylvia atricapilla. Next base: position 27,821,663 of record NC_089145.1, read on the forward strand.
CAAGGGGTATCTGTCTGCTACAAAATCAACTAGAATTAATTCATTGATTGCAAGATGTGGCAAAAAGTCATTGTTTTCTTGCTCTTTGGATCACACCTGGCTGCAAGGTGTAAGGGCAGAAGAAAAAACCATCACCTCCTCTCTCATTACAATTTCCATCTATTAACCAGTTTCCCATCCCAAGGATTTTACTTGCCCTATTCAAAATATTCTTCAAGTGGCACAGCTGTCACAGAGAAATTTGCTCAACTGCCATAATAAATATGAAAAAAATTAAGACACTATGGAGAAAATAATTAAAGTAATGAAGCCAGTGCTTCCATTCCTGCACAGTTTTGTAATTCATTTAGAAAGAAGCATCTGAGCTGCTTGTCCTTGAATGCCCCAGGAAGCTTTCTGCAACTTGACATATTTAAACAGTTTATCTGGTCACTGACTCTATTTCTTAGCACTTCATCTGAATGCATCAGAATCAGGGGTGTAAAGCAGTGTCCACCATAGGGTATATGCTCCAGTATATGACCGTGTCTCCCTTTCATTGCTCTCCCTTCACCTGGCAGATGAATTCAGTGCTATTGAGATGAAAGTGGCCTAAAGGGCACTCAGCCTTCAGTTAATTTTCATCAACTTAAAATAGCTGCACTGTGAGAATGGCCAGATTGTCAAATGAAACAGTTAAGGGAGAAAGAAAAACACAGGAGACTGTAAAATGGAGTAGGAGCACGCAGCTTCTCTGTGCCTTTGCCTGAACCTCAGAGGTGACTCAGTGCCTCATTCTACAGTCAAATGTTTCTCAAATAAATCCAGTTTATTCAATTAAAGACACTTAACCTAATCCACAGACTTCATTAATGCTTGCATGCAGCCCACAATGGACTCAAATACTTTTAAAATACTGCTGAAAAACAAGAGCTGGGATTGTTTAGTCTGGAGAAAAGGAGGTTCAGAGGGGAACCTCCTTGCTCTCCACAACTACCTGAAAGGAGGCTGTAGCCATGAGGGAGTCAATCCCTTCTGCCAAGTCTCAAGCAACAAGACAAGAGGAAATGGCCTCAAGTTCTGCCAGAGGAGGTTCAGATTAGACACCTGAAAAACATTTTTCACTGAAAAGAGTGGTTAGGCATTGGAATAAATTGCCCAGGGAGGTGGTACAGTCACTGTCTCTGAAAGTGTTCAAGAGGGGTTTGGATAGGGCCCCTATCCAGATGTTTGGGATGTTGTTTAGGGGTGATTATGGTAGTGTTGACAGCTGGACTAGATGATCTTGGAGATCTCTTCCAAGCTTGACAATTCTGTAAATATTTCTTGCAATTCTATGTCAGAAAATACTGCTTTTTAAAAAGCAATATTGAATCTTAACCCTCTCTCTAAAGGGGTTTGCTCCTGCATTTGATTTATCCTTTCTGCATGATTATCCTAATGCACCCACTTTTGGTGCATTATCCTTCAATCCTCTGGTTTTTCCTTCAAATACTATCAATCACAAACGTGTAACACAGAAAAACACAAAAATTTAGTCTGTCAAAATTTTACGCAGGTTTGGGTAAAAGGTATGCCATGCTCCCTGAAACCCTAACATATCTCTTGAGTGGGAAGAGAGCACCATCGATGCTAAATACACTGTGAATGACTTAAACACCATCTTTATTGGGAAAAATGGAGGTTTCATTCTTGCAAGCAGAAAGGGAAACTTCTTATAACTCAACATATTTGAAGTGCTTCCCAGTAAAAAATACTTAAAAAAATCATTACCAAAGTAAATCACCTTTCCTACTAAGAGGACCAAGATAAAAAGCACTTGGGCTCTTCTTTCCAAACACCCTTTCTGATGCTTTCCTGTAACTAAAAAATGTGGAATTAATCACTGTTTTTCCACACATAACTTTCCAGATACAAGCCAATGGTTGCACTATCTTTGGCATACAAGCAGACAAGAGTAGTGCCATTATTGTAGGTCTGTTTTTCTACAAATAGAAAAATATAATAAACAGAGCTCCAGTTAATTTTACTATTTAGAGCCCAGAGGGGACAGTGAAAGTAACAAGAACCCAGTGCTGCCAAGGTTTTGTGACATTTTGCCCAAGTTAACGAATGAGCTAATTCATATGTAGCTACAAGCAATGTTTAACAAAACTGCGTGGATTTACTGATGGGGAAAGGCATCTAATCATAGCTCCAGTGAATTAAATAGTCCCTTTATTTGGGGCATCACACCAAAACAGCTCCTAGCACCAGTCATGACAATAAGCAGAGGAGAACTGTGTTTGCAAATAGAAGTTGTTAAACATTCTCCACTGCCATCCAGTTCTGGTCTCCTTGCTAAAACTTCCAACTTCCACTTTGAAAATGTGAAATGTTAAGAGAACCAACACAGAAAATTCTTAATATACAATGGCCACCACACCTATTTTCATCAAGAGCTGACACAGTAGAGAACAGAAGTGATACCTCCAGCACTAAACTCTGAGAAGACTCTCGTAAACAAAACCATTTCCATCTAGAGCTTAAAAACATAACAACAAAAACATTTACTTGACTTCTATCCCATAGAACCACATTTTCACAAAACCAAAGTATGAATGAAATTGGAGTTGATGTGCTTTCTCTCCCAAACAAGAAATAGAACTGATTAGTCCATTAATGTGTTCTTTGACCTATTCTACTTATTCTACTCCCAATTAAACCACTACAACTTCTTGTCATTTCTTCTTGTATATACTGCAAGTATGTTTCACGTTACCTTCAGAGGCCCTTAATTATTGGTCCAAAATATAATTTCCAAACTAATGCAAGATAATATTAATGACCTTCATTAATACTTAAGGAAAGTAAAGTACAGAGAGGGGAAATATCATTTAAATTAACACTTTTTGCCCTCTTTCACTGCCCCAAAAGACATGTAGCCTTTGAACTAAAATATTGAATATATTCAAGAATTGGAATGCAATTCTTCGTTAAGCAGATCTGTGTGCTTCAGTGTCTGGTTAACTGGTTACTTTCCACTTTCTTGATTTCAGTTAACTTTGGAGAGACGAGGAAAAACAAGACACAATACAACAGCAGCAGTGATAAAGCAAAAAGAATAAAATTGCTGCCTCTTGAATGTGGTATAACAGTTTCTTACGAAAAAAGAGAAGCATGCTTCAAAATGTCTTCGGATGCAAAATGTGAGTTTAATGGAACCTCATTTGCGTATTTTCATGGTCCTGCATGTGTAATTCTATTTATTGAACTGAATCCTCCCACTCAAACTTATTGCAGAACCTCTTGAAATAAATTCATAATCCCCTGAAGCAATATTTTATTAATCACGATAGAATAAGGGTTTAGTTGAAGTTCTATTACAAAACAACAACAACAACAAAACCACACAGTTTCATGCACATTTCATCCAATTCCATCCAAATTATTTTGTCTTAATACATAGGTTCAAGATTGCATCTGAAATAGCCAGAAGCTGCCTCCTGGAATAAGTCAGGCTGGCAGCTCCATGCTGCTTCACCACTTCATTTTGGTTTGTTTCTACTAAACGAAACAAGCACATGGCTAAAACTAAGTTTTAGGCAGAAAGAAAATGTTCATATTCAGCATTTTGCCCAAAACAACATGCAAAAGTAAATCAACAAACAGTGCAAATACTTCATGACCATCACTTAAAATGCTGACAACAAATACAAAGCAAATGGCATGAGAAAAATGCTAGGGGAATAAAACAGAACCGTTTCCAAAAAAGCAAGGCACTAAGTGCTACAGCTACAATAGTGTAATCTTACCCTCTAGCTGAACCTTCCCTTTTTATCTCTATATTCTAAATTTGCACTAGTTACTTTGCTAAAAATATACTTTGAAGGTGTCATAGCTATTGGTCCTGGCTTGTCTTCTTTCTCCCTCTGAGAACAGCTAAAGTAATAGATCACTGTAATTAGACTTTCATGGGTGCAAGAGACAGTTTGTTTCAGTCACAAACAGGAACACCGAAATTATGAGCCAGAGAAAGAAGAAAATTAAAGAAGTTAAAATAAGACAACTACTAGGGAAATATGAAGAGAAGAGGGAAAAAAAAATGTTCTCACCAAAATCTCTAACTACAAAGAGGTATACATTACATGACAGTTCAGGACAGTTTTATACTTGGGCTAAGGCCATGTATGAAATGCAAACCAATGAATACATGCACACATTATTTGAATAGAAAGATTTAAGGCACATAAGATATATCAGAAAGGGCATCATACATCTGTATATAATGTTTCAACACGTCTCCTATATTATGCATACTAGGCTATAGCATATAGCCAGGACAAAACAAGGGTTATTTGTTCTTTCTCATGACTTTTAAGCACGTAAATATGTGTCTGTATATACATGCATGCATTTATATACCTAAAAAGACAAATACAAAACCTGTTATTTGAGGTGTTACCTACAAACCACATTACACATATTTCTCCATTTATAACTTTGCGCACTGCCTACTAATCTGAATCACTAATCTCAAATCTTAACTATTACTGCAAGACAAATAATGGAAAGAAACAACAAATCACAAAGTATCCAGAAATCCTTCTTCCAGGTGGATGACCTCCACCTGACTCTAAAAACCCATTTCTGCCTCTGGTATGACAACTTTATTTGCACTATGCAGCAATGCAAGTCAGCTTCTGAAGTCCTCCAGGAACTAACTGCTTGCAATTTTACACTAATGCCTTTGATCATTAATCATTCATATCGTCTAACTGATGCAGAAATCAAACCCACAGACCCCAGCTTTACCACAAGGCTTCCCTGACAGCTACAGTCAAGGTCAGTAGCATTAGCTTTGTTCATGGACACTGACATGTCAAACTTTAGCAGCATGAATTGTTTGCTATTTCATGAATAAAGGGTGTTTGAAGGTATTTAATATATAAATACATACACATATTTAGGAGGTATTTTAGGTATTATTACCTACTCAAAGTAATCTGAAGAAGGTATATATAAAGCTAGAGAGACTTCTTGGCTCTCTGTGTCTCCTTCTCTACTTTTGCAAAATACCATGTCATACAGGCCTCTTCTAAAACATGTCTACAGCTATGTAAAACCATGTGGCTTCCTGGGCCTTACGACTCTCTGCAGTGACTGCTCCAGAACTCCACTTTTCTAAGAATTATGAACCATCTTCTAACACCAAAACTGTTTATATCCATCACAAATTTACCAAAATTTGTACGCACACCAATACTAGCTTTTGCTCAGCTAAATGCACCATCTGTTCTTAGTCCATGCTGTGCAACCAGGATATGTTTTCTGAAGACAGGAGATGACAAAAGAGAAGACTATACCATGACCAAGAAGAGGTCATTATCACTGGCCTTTTAAATAATACTGCTGACACCTATCCCTGCCCAGGAAATACTTCTCCAAGACACTCTGGGATTTGTGATTTTCATTGCCATTGTTCATAACAGGACTATAACCTCCCTGTGACTTACCACTATGCTCTGGTCTCTCTGCTGCTCCTACCTGACAGGTTTGTTGAACGTGGCAATTCCCACCTCTGTCCCCCACTGTACAGCCCCTCTCTCTCTGTAAAACTAGATTTAATGCCCCTACTGTGATTACTATCCCCAGGATTTTACTGTATAAGGTATGGAAAGGAGAACTGGTGAATGCTACCCCTGTTACTATAGGAAATGCCAAGATGGAATCCCCTAGATAAAAATTAGCCAGCTCTGTCATAATTACAGCCACAATTTAACCAGTAACCCACCTTGCACACAGGTATTTCCTCCTCTCTATTCAACATTCTATGCAGACAAAGTTGTTGACACAATAATCCAGCTGAATAGAGAAATTAGGAAGGTTTCAAGAAATGACTAACTTCTGTTTACAAGCAAAGGCACATGAGTATTTGCAGTGATAAATTAACTTAAACCTCCCTGTCAATGTGCAATACAGAAGTGTAGAGTTAAAGTTCCCCTGCTGCCTAACCTGTGTGTCAACACATTTTGGTAATAAGACTAGGTTTAAATTAATTTTCCAGCAGTAACAATGCTAGGTTGGAGATTATTTATCCAAAATTGTGCGTATTTCAGTTCCTGAAGTCCCATTACATACTCTCAAATTCAGTCCAAGTTTAATCGTGGCTTACTGCGGAAACAGAGTTAAGGGAGAAAAAAAAAAAAAAAAAAAAAAAAAAAAAAAAAAAAAAAAAAAAAAAAAAAAAAGACATCAGGAAATGTTAAGAGTAAGATGAGTAAGATGACTTAAATTTCCATAAAGTAATCTCTAATGACAGTACTGAAAAATCCTTGGGTAATATTTGAAGTCTGAAGGTCTGCAGTGTTATCAACTCATGTATTATCATCATCAATTTACAGTTCTATGTTAAAAAAGACAGTTACAAAGCAGAAGCAACTGTGTGAGTAACTCAGATTTCATACACAAAGATGAGAAGATTCGGTACTTGTGACAGAATCCTAAAATATAACACAAGAGACTCAAATAAAAAGAATACCAAAAGTATTCAACAGTTAAAATATATTTTAAATTCTGTTACCTCTCATAAAAACAGCATGAAACATCAAAGGGGCTAGGAAGCCTCAAAAAATGATGCAGACTGCTTTCTTCTAATAAAAAAAAAATAAGTTGTATGCATGAAACCCATCTCACTTTAAAACACCTCAGTTTTTTCTTTCCTTACAAGAAGTCTCATTTGGACTATACCCTTATGAGGCTCATCTGCTTTTGGTTGATTAGACAGTGTCCTATTGAGATGTTTTTTCATAGCACCACTCAAGAGCAATCAAATTGCAGCCTCGGTTTTCTGACTTGATCAAAATATCAGTACTATATTTTTAATACGAACAGTTAATTTAACAACAGTCTCTTCCTCCATCCTTCTGCTTCGTGGTCCATACATTTTTTGGATGCATATGCCTGTCTTCACAACTGCTTGTTCTTTCATTTCCTGCCCAATCAGCACACTCAGCCAGGTCTGACAGCAACACTCCTGCTACTGAACATGACTGGAACACGGGAATTTGCCTGGAGAAAATCTGCATATGTCAGGCTGCTTTTCTTTAGTTTGTTGTTTTTTGGTTGTTTTTTTTTTTAATTATTCCAATTCAGATCTGAAATCAGCATTTAAAAAGACGCTAAGGCTGCCAAGTACTGAAGGTAGCAAACAACTCAGATTTTTCTGAAAGCATCTTGTGGCAGCTGCAAGTTTGTGTTACATTACTTAGAGCAGTAATTGCCTTTGGAAATTAGATTTTCCTGCTTGTTCAAAAGATTTACCATGAGTAATCATAAAAATTCAAAATTTAACTCACTAAGTGCTGACATTAGCAAGCAGATATAGAGGATGTGTGTAGCAAAAAAATAAGCAGAAATGGAAATCTATCAGATAATGTAAATAATTTCTTTGACAGTACACTTTGATGTCCCTCAGAACATACATGCTCCAGTGGTTCTAAAACTCTCTAAACAACACAGTTTGCAAACTCTTCCCTGTCACAGATCTCTCTCAGGAATAAGTACACCTTGCTATCCAATTTAGACATTAATTTCTGCATTTTCATCCTTCTTCTTATATTCCCCAACTACTCCTCCTTATTGGTGTTTTCAGTTCTTATTTAGTCAAGCTCTGAATATTTTGATTTTTCTTACAGTGACATTACAATTTTCCACCATCCTTTATGTAAGAAAATTTGATTTGCTAAATTATTTTGATAACGGGTCACTTAATAGGTCTGGTGTCAGAAGGTATCCATGAACCATTTGCATTACAACACTCTCTGCAGAAGAGGGATTTTCAGACGTCGATTACTGTAACAATGAGCCAAAGGGCCCCTGAGACAAAGTCACCAGCACTTGCAAGAAAGGCTAATCAAGGGCGGATGGATTTTAAGGGAATGTGACCAGCATTTAAAATCAATTTATATTTTTTGTTACTGTTTGCTAGTAGAGGTTCTTCTCCTCTCACTAGCTTTTATTGCATGTTTTTCCTTCCATGCTGCAGCACCCACACAATGCTCGCAGACTGAACTGAGGATAGGAATGCCACTCCCTGCTCCCGTGAAAAGTAGGGTAGTCATTTCAAATAATCTTTTTAAGCACTGTACACCACTCTTCCAGTAGTAATCCCATCAAAAAATACATTGGCATCTTCTCCATATGTGGCCAGACTTAGTGCGCTCACAGAGTTCTTGAATGGCAATGCAGTATCTGCAGCACTCTTACACCTCCAGTGGGTACCACTGCACCACACAGATAAATGACAGCCCACCCTTCCTGCAGCACCACCTGCAGCCCTGTGAGAGCCCAGAGCTCAGCACTGAGATGCACAGAGGGATGGGAGGACACACCAGCCCAAGGAGCAAAATGCAGTTTGCTTAACTATAAATGTCTATCCTATGATGTAAGTACCTGACAGCTAGGTACCCATGACTGTCACTGGAGACCTGGTCAATACAGTCACAAAATTTGGCATAAAAATCATCTGAACAAAGGTAGGGATAGGCAAATCATATCCTAAATACAGCTCACTGTAACACATGCATCTGCACTATTTAATTCACACACATATGTCATCCAAAAGAGTGGAGCAACATTGAGTATCGTGGATTAAAAAAAATAATGTGCCTCACAAATTGATAAATATCACCCCCTGAAAGGTTAACTCTGAAGGCAGAAGAAAATAAGACTTATCTCTTTGAGACCCTCTGCTGTAGCAATCAAAGCAGTTAGAATCCATTTGCTTGCAGGAGTCCATAGAGAATATCATGAAGTAATTTGAGTCAAAACAAATTAGTTTATTTTGTTCTGCATGGCCAAAACCCATGCCACTTAGTTTTACCTACCTAAATAAACAGCACAGCCCGTTCCAGACTTTTCTCCATAAACAAAACAGAGAGAAGTTGCTCCAAAGGGACACTCAATAGCACCAACGATTTGGTTTGTCCTCTACGTGTGTCTACCTTTCATTGTGACTAAAAGAAAACCAGGCTACGACCAAGCTGTTGACACATGAACTTCAAACCAACCTCAGAGACTCTCAGTAAAGAAAGCATTCACAATCTGAGGTTCTATTTTCAGGGCTTCCCTCCCCCCAAACCCACAAACATGACAGATATAATAAGCAATAGAACAGTTCACACAGCAGAATTTACTGTGGTTCCACTATCAGAGCCCACCCTTATCACAATATTATATTATTCTTCCTAAGAAGGATCAAAAATTGCACCTTGGGATCCCTGCTGTGAGAAGAAAACCTTTCCTTCTAATGTGACACAATACCAACCCTGAACTGTAGGGTATTCTGGCAGATTGCATTCAGTATTTCAAGGAGTCCAGTGCAGTGTTTTTCTCTTTCATTACTGGCAATCAAGCCATTTGAAAGGAAATGAGAACTGAAGAGCTAAACATTCATTTGGAGAGAGGAGAGATAATCAAAAGAATAATAGTCTTGTCTCAGATTTTGCATATGATTTTTCAACACTAAGGAAGATAAAATTGATGTGCAATACATCTAATATCAAATAATACCAAATACTAATATCTAAAACTAATATCTAAAATAATGTAAATTACATTTTAAAAGTCAATCACCAATGAAAATTTACCCTGAAATATAAGTAATACCAATGTTTTTTATTCATAAAGTAACAGAAACACACAGCAAAAAGCCCTGACAGACATGTTAGCTTCAAATCGATGATACAGAATACACTATTACTGCACAATGCATGAAGTATGGTGTTCTAAAAGACAATTATGTATTTTGACAGATGACTGTATTATGAAGGGCTGATAATACTGATATCAGAGGAAAACCAGTAAGGAGAGATGAATCCAATAGTATGAGGATATTCCCCATTGATACCACAGAACTCACAAGCTCTATTCTACATGACAATAATGAAACACTGAAAGGCAAAGAAATGGAGAAATCCTAAAGTGGAAATGCTGCAAGATGAATAGAAAGAGAGGCACATAAATAAAACGTTTTCAAGAACTGATCAGTGGATACTCTGCAGAGTGACAGATTTAATGCCCTAATCCTAGATCACACAACCAGACCTTTCCTTCATAGCCTGTATCTACTTCAGCCTACTGGGGTGTTGGACCTCACAGCAAACAGGTTGGAAAAACAATCTGACTAACCGACTAGTGCTACTTCCAAATTAGCAGCCAAAGTGTGTTCATAACACATTCAAAACAAACAAGCCTACACATTACCCAGAAATTTTTCCCATGTTAACAATTCCAGATTCCAAACCAAATACACAACAACTAAACCAAAATTGTGGATATCAAAAAGTAACACTTTAAACAACTCATGCTCCATATGAAACCTAAATTATTTTCTCAGCATATGAAAGTCATCAAGATTGCAGTCATGCAAGCAGAAAACATAACCATATACCTCCAACACATTTCAGTAACTTTACCCAGGATCATACTACACAAAGAAAACTTGATCTGAGCTAGCACTGTAGCTCTTAAATTCACAGAATGGTAGCTTATTTAAGCTATGCAAGAAATTTCTGTCAGAATCGTACAGCACTTCTGCATGCTACATAAGAAATACTTTGCAGGGTAAATAAAATATATTTACATTATTTCATTAAACTACAAAAACATTAAATTTCAAAGATGAAGGATACATCTACCCTGGAATAAAACAATACCTCTGCAAATGGGTCAATAGATAGGTTTCCTTCACCTTTTATGCCACCTCCAAAGTACTTCAGAATAAGACATTTTTTCATGGTGATAAAATCATACATTGCTTATGTTTAACCTTTGCCTAATTCATTTCCCCCCAGCACTTGAGAAAATACTTTTTTTTTTAGGGGGTTTGTTTTTTTGTTTTTTTGTTTTTTTTTTTTTTTAGTTTAAGCAAGGCATGGGAAGTAAGAACAATGACTTACAAAGAATCAAACTGCTAATTATACAACAAGAAACACAGTATGAATACAGGGGAAAAAAAGGAGGGTGTAAGAAGGATGCTTTGTGCTTAGTATGATAAAATTTGGAAGATGTGTACACTTATTTTAGCTAGCTGCAGTAAACTTGAACGATTACCTGAAGTCATATGACAAAAAGTTAAATTTCAAGTAATTAGCCTGTCATCAAATATTTCATACTAACAAGCTCAAATGCTTCCATTAAACAGAATTCAACTTCCAAGCCCTCAAATGCTATAGTTTGAAACACCTACTTTCCTGAAAACTCTTCCAGCTATGCATCCAAGCAGTCTGAAATATACCTCTGACTTCAAAAGGGGCATGGGATTCTTTCACAAGCCAACTACATAGAAAAGGGATTTTTGCACACAGCTCCAAATCCTTACCTTTCTGTAGACTATCATATTCGGAGAACTCTCCTCTGGGTCAGCAGTTTCCGCACTACTCGGATCAGTGGGAGCTTGGGCCATGCTTGCCTCTTGTCACTCAGACTGCAAGGACAGAAGCACATGTCAGCATCACTCCAGGCTGCAATGGAGCATGGTAAGGACATGCAACTGCCTCCCTGGCAGACAGACAAGGATGGTACAGAGGGATTCACACTCCAGACTTCACCCACGCAGGATTTTAGAACTGACTAGTTTACAGGATAATGCCCCAAGAACAAGGACCATCAAGGCACACACAGCTGTGGTTTGGGTCATCACATACACATTTCTCCCACGGTTCTGAAGTTTTATCATAAGCTCTCATTCAATAGAAGAATATCCAATTAGTACTTCACACGCTTCCTTTCCTCGCTATGTAGCACCAACAGCTTTGACTTCTCTGAAAGCTTTGAGTTACCTGCAGAGAAAAAGCCAAGGCAGCTTGCTGTGCAGCAGAGTGAAATCCCACTGTAACTGGCAGGTGCAGCAGACTGTCAGGCACTGACAGCTCTTGCCTGCAGACACTCGAAGTACCTTCCAGCTCTCCACAACCCCAGAGCAGCAGCCAAGAACCAGGGAGGCATAGCTGCTTGTTCAGAGTTCCCTCACCTCTTCTCATGACACAGCCAGGAAGAAGCAACAGGACACAGGCAAACAACCACACATAGTACTCCTTATCTTCTAGAAGCACAGGACAGGAACTGCTGCCTCATCTCCTCCAGGTCATGCCAGCCTTGAGGCAAGAGCATTATTTAAAAAAAAAAAAAGTCCTGGTGCAGGGAAGGCACTTGAAGTTCTAAGTCATATGCTATATTTTAAGTTTTTCTTCCACCAGCACATTTGACAAGTTACATTTAAATTAGAGGCTGCAGTGGAGCCATGTGATGACCTTTCCTAACCAAAGAAGTAACATTGCCTTGTAGAGACATTTGCATTAAAACTGTCTGACAAGTTCAATTTCTTTAACATTGAAAGCACTTAAATATCCAATCTCACCATATTTCATTAAAAACAGAGAACAAAAAAAAAAAAAAAAAAATCTATGTTCACACAAGCATAACCCATGCATTAATTTCTAAATCACAGTTCACCACTAAACTGTCCCTCTTATTTAAGGAAAAAGATAACTTTTTATTCCTTCCTTTACCCACTTTCACATTGCCACAGGCAACGAAGTGCCCCAGCATATAATAAACGTACATAGCATACAATTATATGTATAATGTAGCCCTGAGCCATTCTAGCTGTCATTAATTAGCTCTCAAGGACAAGTCAAGAGCCTAGAATCAGACAAGCTCAAACCATATCCCAGCTCTGCCCTTTCTCAGCAGTGAAAAGGCTGCTGTGATAACATGGCTAACCCACCACTAGAGTCAGAAGCAGCTGAGACACCCTCTTTAAGAAAACATAAAAGAAAACAAGGTTAAATTCTACATTAATAATTTTTTTTCTTTTATAAGGTATGCACGCACACACATAAATGCATATGTACATGCATACACCAATTTCAGTAATATACAAATTCAGTAATACAGTTCAAGGTCAATTTAAACAATATATATAGATCACCCTTTAAAGGCATGTTCAGACCAATTTAGACACTATTTTATATTTAAAGGACAACAATTTATTTTAACCCCTATTAAACCTCACATTTTCCTAGAAGCCTAAACACTACACCGTTGTGCCAGGTCACGAGCCAAAAAGGAAATTGAACAAATTCTCTAAGCAAAATTATTAGATGCAGAACAAATTAAACAGCACAAACAACGAAAGGTAAAGCATTTTCAAATTATAGCACTCCAAATTATTTACAGGAATATGCATTTTCACAATACTTCTTGGTCATGATTCAAGGCACTGAAGAATTAGACTCTAGGTTATCCTGCTCAGTTTAATGGAGCAGGAACTGGGCTGATATTTTACGTAACTTTCTGAAGTCAATTACAAAGCAGAGTTGAAAGCATATGTCAAGTCACACAAGTTTCAGCTTCACCTGCAGTATATAAAGATCACATTCACCACTTACATTGAAATTTTATATGCATGCTTTAAAAGAAAACAATTTGCAACTAACTTTCAATTCAGAAATGCTCTTAAAGAACAAAATTACAATTTCTAACCGAAAAATCCTCTGCAGCATTACGTAGCTGTGCTTCACTTAGTGCATTATTCACTGAACATCCACATTTACAAATTCTGTTGTTCTTGTTATACTGTCAGCTCACTTGATTTTTTCTGGTGCTTCCATATTTTCTCCCATAGCACTTCTCAAAGCTTTTCATCTACTCCAGTTCAACAAGACAGTAACATCACGTACAATATGCAGTAGTAGCTGGCGTGCTGTTCATGGTGACATTGAGGGAGCCATTAACTTTGAACATCTACATAAGCCTAACAGGAAGATCTACATAACATCTACATAAGGTAAAACAATACAAGTGAATCAATCTGCTTTTGGAAGTCAGAAATATGCAAAAACGATTCCCAAGAGTGCCCAGCATCTGCTGTTGGATTTCAGTCAGGAGCAGGGCCACTATTGCAGGAGTGACAGCAGGATGGACATCTCAGAGAAAAAGGCTAGAGACAAGGTAGGACTGATGCGCAGTATGAAGCAGAGACCAGAGTGGGCATTCCCTCCACACAGCCCAGGCATTGCTGCTTCTGGGATGAGCCTTAGCAGGCCAAGCCAGGGCCCCTGAGGAATTGTGAGGACTCTGACCATTGTCCAAGTTCTTTCTCTTTCCTTTATACCCTTTTTAAAAACACAGAAATCGTTCTCATTGGTATTCTACAAGGAAAAAAACCAAAGTACGGATAAAATAAGACAGTGATATGACATGGGCATGTTCTTGCCTCTTCAAGGTGAAAGCACAGCAATGCTGGGTCCCATGGATTCTACTGCACCTGTGCTTTTTAACATATGGGAGTTGAACGGAGCTCAGCACCAGTGATGCAGGACTGCTTCACAGAACGGTTGGCGTTGGAAGAGACCACTGGAGGTCATCTGGTCCAACCTTCCTGCTCACACACGGTCCTCTACAGCATGCTACTCAGGACTGAGTAGAGACAGTGTTTGAGTATCTCCAGTGAGAGAGACTCCACAACCTCTACGGGCACCTGGTCCAGTGCACACTCACCCACACAGTGAAGAAGTTCTTCCTCATGTTCAGGTGAAGCTTTCAGTGCATCAGTTTCTGCCCATTGCCTCTTGGCCTATTGCTTTGGCACCCCAAAGAGCCTGGCTCCATCTTCTTGGTACCCTACAGATACTTAAGTACATTGATCAGGTCCCCTCTCAGTTGTCTCTTCTTGAGGCTGAACAGGCCCAGCTCCCTCAGCCTTTCCTCACAAAAGAGATGGTCCATTCCTCACTTCATCTTCATAGCCCTTCACTGGACCTGCTCCAGGAGCTCCATATCTCTCTTCTACTGAGGAGCCCAGAACTGGACAGGACACTCCAGGTCAGGCCTCACTAAGGCTGAGTAGAGGGGCAGGATCCCCTCCCTTAACCTGCTGTCAGTGCTCTTCCTAATGCAGCCCAGGATCCCATTGTCCCTCTGGGTCACAAGAGCACTGCTGGCTCATGGACATCTTGTCCGCCAGGATCTCCAGATCCTTCTCCAGAGAGCTGCCTGCTGCAAACACAAATGAGACTGCCCATGGTCAAAATACAGCTTTTTTTACCCTACTACTGTGTTAACATGCTGCATTTGCAACCCTTTAATTAATACAATCGTATGTGAAAGTCCACATCTGATTTGCACAGCCCTCTCTTAAGAAACAAACCAAAAAAACCTACACAATTTTTTCCTCACTGTCGGCCCAGTCTACTCCACATGCAAGCAGGAAGTCAACCCTACAATACTACACAGACTGTAAACAGAGTTTGCCCTCTGAACTTTTCTCTAAGTACATGTTTGTGATGTATCAGCCAGAATTGAATCCAGCTTAGTCTTATAAAGAAATTTCAGCTACACTTAGCTGAGAAGAGTGAAAACAAAGATTTTACGTCAGGGTTTCTTGCAAAAATTAACCCTCCAGCTTAATTAAGACAGCCTTCAGCTAAGGACCTCACCAATTACTATCTGAAGAGTACTATCAGCTCCTCCCTCCTCTGGGCAGTTTGCTGTATTATCAGGGCTAACTCAACCCAGCCTGCAGTCAAACACCAGAAATCTAAATCCAAATGCATGTCTTCAAAAAAATAAATGGTCTCTAAATTTTAACTTTCATGTTCAAAGATGCTGTTTCCCCACAGCTGTTTTTCTGACAATAGCCATGCTTGCAGCAATCTGGACTCCTCAGCAACAAAAGCGATAAAAATTGAAAACCATTTGTGCTAGCCATTCTCTCACTCTGCCACACACAAGGAGAAAATCAGCAGTCTTCAACTTCTTGTTTATGGATAAGACAGCCTATTAAGCCTTTGAAAAATATTACCAAAAATATGCTAAAAAGAGAGGGTACATTCTCCTCTAACTGATTTTTTGCTTTTTATGTTTTATTCTTTATTATAGAACACTTCTGCTTTTTCCCTAAGAAACATAAGCACACTGGATTAGATAGGCAGCTGCTGACAAAATGCACTGAATCACAGTAAGAGTTCTCTCTCTTGCTCTTATCTGATCGGGCTCCTCACTCTCCCAAAAACCAGAAGCTGCAAAGAGATAAGGCTCCCATATGTCATGAAAGGATGAGTGAACTTTAAGGTGAATAACCAACTAAAAATATGCTCTGAAAATCAAGAAAATATTTTTTCCAGTTTACCTTTTTAGAGTTTCTCACACAGAAATGTAATTAGAAAATTTCAAAGAAAACCACTTTTACATTATAATCCATAAATACTGTCAGGATTTAATCTCTGTTAAATTCAATGTGTAAATTCAATGAAAGCATCTGAGCAGTAAATTAAGAGATTCCCCTTAGTGTTCTCTAGCACCTTGATTGCTGGCAGAAAAGACCATTTGAAACAAAACTGCTGTAAGAAGCCTCTTACAGACCCAAAACCCCACATGTTTCATAGAAATTAGTACACCTAGGAGTCCTTATAGACTCTGGGGTTTATACACAATAGAGAAAGAAAGAAGTGCATTAGAAGAAATCCTGGAAAACAAACTATTTCTTGAAAATATCACCTGGATTTAACAAACTAATACAAGGCCATATTTCAACTCCTATCCTGCATCAAAATAAATAAATTGTAAACTTAATATGGAAAATCTGTAGCACAAACCATTTCTTGCACATGTGAGATAAAATAAAGTATTTTTTTCAAATAGGGGAAGACTGAATCACAGAAAACAGAATCAGCTAAATTAATTCCCATGGAGATATATATATATATATATATATATATATATCAGGACTGCTCAGCTGAAATATAATTTTGAGTGACAATATGTGAAAATTACCTTTATGCTATGTAATTAATATATTTCAAGGGCAGCTTACAATCAGCATGTAGTTTTAATATCAAATCATGAATGATTTAGTGCCTTAGGACACAATCATAGAGTAAATTACAATTTCATGTCATTAATACCTAGGTAATTTTTTTCTAATTAGTGAAATACAACTAGACTACATGACTTTTCACATGCCTGAGAAATTATATAACCACATGCCTTACTGAACTCATAATTACCTAATAGGAAAAATCTCTACATAATCTGCTAGAATATTTAGATCAAATAGGTCAATATTAAGGTGACAGGAGGGAAGAGATGGAAGGAAAAATCACTTATGCTGAGTTCAATTAATCTCTATTAATATTAAGTTGATATTTCTCTTCCATTACCAAATCCCTCTAAAATTGCACTAGGAAGAAACTTGTCTTCATGTTCTTTTTCTAGTTAATTATTACTTCATTAAACCAGGACTTGGGCATGCCATGCACGTTGTGTATACTGGAAGGCAACATACAGCCTATCATTAAGCTGATCCTGTTGACCAAGGTGAAAACACTAGCCAGAGGTCACTCCCCAGGTCCTATCTAGGACATCATTTGCTTTTCACTGGTGCAGCTTAGTCCAAGCACTTCACAGTTCACCTCTACTCTTCCTTCAGAAGTAAATCTGCATAATTAGTGAAATAACTTTCCGAAGAGGAACATCTGTAACGCCCATCTGAATGGACCAAAGCCAGGAAGACTGGAGCTGAGATCAAAACTTCACCAGTTCCTCTCTGGGAAACACTGGAGCTACACAAGGCACATCATCGCCATGCCCAGTGGGCCAAGACTCTGCAAGTATGTCCTCCCCTGAGCCTGAGGAGGAGGACGTAAGGGCTACACACCAGGAGTCAGCAGTGACAGAGCAAAGGTCTAGGGCCCCACCCTAGATACCACTAGGTATGCACTGCTTCCCTGCATGGAAGGGAAGAGAAGAAAGACTGCTTTCAGTCAGTGAAGTACAGCTCCCAAAGCACCTAAAGATCCTTCAATCCTTTGTTCTGGACATCAAAATGTAACTGAAGCTACTCCAAAAACAGTTTCCTAGTAGATCATCCCAGACCTTCTGCCCCTCCTGCAAGTGCTGAGAACTGCAGTACTATCAACAATACCGCCTGTTGCCTTTTTTAAGGAACCAAGTATAAACACTTCCAGCAGCTGCACTTAATGTCCAAATTTTTGCCAAACAAATTCCTCTTTGTTTGTGGGAAAGCAGTTTTGTTCACACTAAGAGAACTCAAGGGCTCTAAAGGACCCCATTCCTCCTCTTTCTGAGGTACAAGCTCACAGGGAGTCCCATGTTGAAGCACAGGAGCTCAACGCTTTTCTCACCCTACAACTGGCAGGATGAAGGATGGGTACACACCTAGGCCAGGGAACAAGCCAAGACTCTTTTGCCTCACTCTGACAGAGCAGGAAGAGAGGACATAATTCCAGGACACTTCCTTTTTCTTCTTTTTAGGGAAACTGGGATCCTGATGAAGGCTGGGATTTCCCATTTCTACTACTTTACAGACATTTCCCCAAGATGCAGTGTCCTTCCATAACTAAGGGCTTCTTCTGTGGAAAACTTGCCTCAAAACATCCTCCAGGTATGTCTACATTCCCACACCAGTACTAGGGCAGGGAGAAAGCTCTGGCCTCTAGAACACCCACAGTACTTATCTGCTAGTTCGCTCCCAGGTTCTCTTTTGTAGAGCTCCAAACCTCAGCAGAACACACAGCTCTGCACCATCAGTAATTTGGGACACACAGCTCTCCACCATCAGTACTTGTTCTCAAGAGTCAGAATGGATGATCTTACACAGGGTTGGGGCCCCTACTTCTTATCCATGTCTGCATCAGTCTCCCAACAGGTTCTGCAACACCATACAGCTTCCCAACATGTCCCAAGTCCTACAATGCTTAACCTCATCCTTCTGGTGGGCTGCAGGACAATCTCATTTATTTAAACACCATGCTTGAAAAAAAACCCATCCACAACAATCACGGTATCTTCAGGCCACAAAGGTACCAGCTGAGAGCCAGAGACTTGAGACCCCTCCAGCCAAGAATATGCAGTATGAACACAGCCATCTTTTAGACCAAACTAGCTCTCAGACATGAGTCAATCCAAGTTACTTGGTTTCCTGCAGACAGACACAAGTTTAAACTCAGCCCCTGAGTAATCTAATGCATAGGTGTCTGTAGGTACTTCTCACCAATCACTTGCTATTCCCAATCATGTATGTTGGTTAACAAAAGAGTAAATATTAATGGTTTAGTGGTATAAGCAGAATATTGATAACCAGGGATCACCAAGGCCTCAGACCACCTTCAAAAAGGGTGCTCCCCGTGGTCTTGAGCAATTTTCTCTCCATCTGTGACATCTGCGGTAGTGCTCACATTGTCACTGTCTAACAGACAACACTCAGGATGGACATGGCCAGTTGTTCCATTTGTGTGAGTCACTGGCGATCTGCCTTAGTCATCCAGCAGGTTATCAGACTGCTTCTTGATAAGCCATAGAAGTGGATTGCTTTCCTCCCCTTTCCCCAGCTTGCCACACAGCCTATTTTGTTTTTATGTATTTCTAAATCTGCAGATATTCTTAGATATTCTAGAATGCTGAAAATGCTGCTGGGTCTGGATGCTATATCCAGGAAACATAGCGGTGGAAGTCAATATTAAGTAATTTTAGGCCACTAACTTTGACTAGGTCCTGACTTCCCAAGATAACCAGAAAAAAAATGGAACAGAGATGGAGGTAGTGAATACTGACATATGAATTGCTGGTTAACCGAGCAATTTTTTTGCTCAATGAAATCAATTGTTAAAATGGACACTTGCATACTAAATTTACTTTTAATGGACCAGAATGATGTTATACCAGTAAGAAACTGCCTCAAATACATCTACCCCTCTTCCAAAGAATTCAGAAAAAAAAGTGCAGTGTTCACTGGTAATCAATCTCCTTTCCAATAACATAATACTGCTGTGAGCACAAGGCCTCTTGGAAAGGCTCTGAGCCAACATGCTGTTACCAAGGATAGCTACAAAGAATGTGATAGCAAGTATATGCTGAATATTTAACTAAAGCAAGTGTCAGTGCTATATAAATTTAGAAGTGCAAAGAGATAGCTATAGCTCAACTTTGAACTTCATGTGAATTGGTGATCTCAAACTACGGCAGTAATTATTCAGCACTATTGGCCTGTAAGGAGCAGCAGTTACAAAGCTGAAGCTGTATTTTGTTGTTTTGCAACAGTGCCAACTTATTGGCCAGAATCATTCCCTGTGGAAAATAGGCAACTGTACTGATAATACAGAGCTTGAGGGTAGACTTCTTATCCATTCTCCAATATAAATCTTCTACTGGATCAGTTAAGGTGTGCTAAGAGCATCCTGTTCTTTGAAGCTGGTCCATCAAATATACTGTCTCTGAAAGTGCCTTGCCTTTATGCACCACAGAAAAAAACTAATTGCAACTACAGTAAGCTACTTCTGGGGCATGGGCTGCACTTTGTATTTTACATTGTATCCAGTAAGCTGAAAACAGCTGAAGAAAATTGATTGAAATAAAACTGAATGATAAGATGCACAAAATAATGGATGCTCTAATAAAGATTGACAAGAAAATATTAAAATTTAAAAAAAACTACAACTAAACAAACAAAACATAGGCCTCAGTGCTTGTTAGATTCCAAATTTAGATTTACTCCACCTTAAACTCTCTGTTCCCAATAGATCTTGCTGAAATGAAGCTCCCTGCAAGCAATCTTACGCAAGTTGATAGAACCAATCCAGCCCCACATTGATCAGTGACTGAATAATCTCATTTAAAATGCCCCAAAGTGCTGAGAGTTCTTGCCAGTTGTTCATTCTCAAAGAAGATGGAAAATTGCAAGTACCCTGCAATCAAATAAAATGGGAAATTTGCTACCCAAAAGCATGGGTGTCCTTGAAGATATGGCACCATGAAATATCCTTGGAGCAAATGAACACAACTGGTTGCATCCCACCTACTTCAAGGACATGATGCAATATACTGTGATTTCACTGCTCTGCTGTTTATCATGAGAGCACACTGCCTTTTCAGATGCAAATTACACACAAATCGCTTCGGTAATTGCAATGTAAAAGCACTTAAGCCACTTCTGAATTAGCTAGCTCCAAGTCCACACACCACACATCCACATAGTTCAGCAAAGCCTACAAATCCCACTGCTGAGGTTCATTTAACCTGAACTTCACAATATAGGCTACATACACTATAAATACTAATATATTTGACTCCTGCTAATGTTATACTAGAATACTCCTGTAAAGACAGTTTGTTTAATTGAGCTAATACATGCCAGATTGCTCTTACACTGATGAACACAAACTGAAGATTCCTGCAAAAGTGCAGCAGTAATTCCTCCTCACTGCCTCATGGTGCCCACCACCATGGGCAGTACCTGCGCTGCTGAGTCTAGGAATACACAGCTGTTTCCAGCATGACAATGCAGAGCTCCTGGGATTTCAGTGTCAGAACCTTATTGCTCACTGAAATTTTAGTCTTCTTCTCCTTCCTTCTCTCCACATTCGGTGCCACCCGCTGCAGAGATGTTAAAAAATAGTATGAGATCTGATGCAACATAAGTGGGTAGCAGCAGTCTCTCTTGACTCCACAGTCTTTACAGAGCTTGACAACCAACAAGAAAAACACAAATTAGCTCCTCTTCATAGATAGAGCACGACAACAGAAATTAGCTCATTCCTCAGTCACCACAATATGCTGGAAACACTAACTGAATTAATCATGGAAACTCCTTTTCATGGTAAAATTTCTATAGATTAAGAAAACACTGTGGATACACTAACATTAATATCATCCTTTATAAACCACAAAAGCCACTACATTATTGAGGGAAAATTGCAATCAGTTTAGAACTCTCCATGAAACATCAATTATTATCTTTTCAAAGATATAAAGATACACCAATTTTTTCAAACTACTCTAGCCACCTCTAAACCTCCATAAATACACCACCACCAAAATGCAAGCTTTACTCTCACAGTCACCAGATAAAAAGTTAAAAGATGAAGAATGGAGGCAGAAATTGAAGGAAAATAATAGATTTAGAGATGTAGGAGTATAATAATTCAATTCAGAATATGAAGACATGTACAACTATATGTAAGTGCTCAAAGATGCAAAGAGGAAATTTTGTAGCCTGAAGAAGTCAGATGTGTAACTCCACAGGAACAAAGCGACTGACCCGATGTTTCCGAAAAAACAATCACCACCTACAGCCATAGAGAATTTCTAATATTTGCTTGGCAGTACAGCTCTGGTCAGCTTGTCTCTTGCAGACCAAACTGCAAGTGAACAGGGTTAAATGTACTATTACATCTTCAGTAATAGCACAGGGCCACCATGCTGCTTGATGCTTCCCAAGGCAGAGTGCTATCTTACACCACACTGGGGACAGCAGTTCAAAGTCCAATGTGAAGAAACACCCTACCAAATCATCATCATTTTCTTACACTACACAGGTTTTCTTCGTAATTACAATGCCATGGTGTGAATTGACATAGATAATAATGCAGCCATGAAGTTGTTGAGAAGAGTCCCAGGAGGAAACAGAAGCACTTCAGTTCTGACAATAAGTGCAGTATTTGTTACCTGAAACAGCCTAGGGCTGCTCAGTGAAATGGACCTGTTTGTTCCTATGATCTCCCCTCTAGAGAGCCAAGGTGTGCTTCCAGAAACTGAAACTCTACGTAATGAGCACCAACAATGCAATAACCTATCATAAGGACAAAAGTGTACTCTTGTAACATTGGGCATGGGAAGAGCAGTTCACCCTTGTTCTGCTGCCACTGTACAACTGGAGCGTTTGATTTAGATATCAAAGTGATACCCAGCCAAAGCCCCCGCACTAATTATCCTTTGCTACTGAAAAGCTGAAGACTCTTATCATTATCAAGGAAAGAAAAAAATCATCACCCACAACACCCCTGTATTTCGGTCAGGAAGCCTGAGCCATGGCACTGCAAGATCCCAAAGTTTTACCATAGACTAACAGCATCCCAACATACCATGTTAAAATGACACACTGCAGCTATTTTCTCTTCCTGCTACTCCACATATATTAGCTTCTTCCTTTCCTTGCCATCTGTTAGTTTGCTGCAGTCTGCTGGGACAGGACTGCCCTCTCCTTTTCTCCCCCTTCTTGCCTGCTCGAATGGACGACAACAAAGCCTAGCATTTCCTGTCCATACATTCAGCTTTCCTCAGCTACCTCAGAAGCATTAAGAAAATGCAGAGTTACTGCCACAAATGAAAGTGCTCTGCTCACCTCTGCTGTACCAGTGTGCTCACCAGACTTACATGCTAGACACTGAAACACCCTGTAAGTGGTTGGCAAGGAGGTAACTGCTGCTTTAAGAGGACACACCTTTTCCACTTATTCAGAGGCATCATTGATTAAAACAGGTATCTGTACTACCTGCAGCACAGGAACTGCCAGAGAGAACCTAAGGTAAGCAGCATTGACAATTGCTCTATTGCAACAACCTACCGCAACTTTTCTTAAAAGGGAAGGGTAGCAAGGAAAAAAGCCAGAAAAATCAGGTGAACAGCAATCTTTTATCACCATAAACCTCAGTATAAGATGTGCAGCAAATCACCGGTTTTCCCTCTAATACAGTTGAGAATGGGAAAATGAAGGGCTATCTAATCCATCACACTTCTAGCCAGTTAGGAAGGAAATTGGAGTGTTTGTCATCAATTGTTCTATCAGTCAGGTCATTAGAAAAAGGAGCTCATATAAAAATAAAGTCAATATTGGATGAGTCTAAACAGTTTCTTCAGCCTTTCACACACACATTCAAGCAATGAACACTATTATTCTGTGCTTGTAACAATATGCCCCTCAGTCAATAACTCCTCTTCAACATCTGACCTCTTTTTAAAGCAGATTTATAAGGAAGTATAGTGAAAGTGTTTCAAATCAGCTGGTGACAAAGTATTATAGATCATAACTCCACAGTAAACAATCCCTAATTCTTCTGATCTGCAAGATTAGAATAAATCCGACATAACAAAAAATTTAGAAACAAAAAAAGGAAACTTACAATATCAAATATATTTCTACTCAAAAATCCCATACTAACAGCTCATAAAGCACTTCCTCCAGAAACACAGAGGAAATAGTAGCTTTTTTGGGGGTGGGAAACCACCAATATCTGCTGCAACATGCCAACACAAAGGTGAGTTCTACCGTATGACTTCACTGACCAAAGACAGATTTTCCTGCTTTCCAGTCCCTACACACTGGCTGTCGGCACATAAAATTCAGTCAAGAGCAAATTACGCATATCTTTCATTTCAGGGAGGCATCACGTAGCACACAGGTTACAACCGGGATACAGTTCTGCCAAATCCCTTACAGGTCAGCTGAAGGAAGCCCCGACTTACCCAGGCCGTCCCAGCGAGGGCAGCGCCGGGGCAGACGGGACGCCAAGCTCAGAGCCACAGGCGTAGTCAGCTCCTCGGCGTGGCAGCCCTGGCTCCTACTATGTCTGCAGCGTCCAAACGGCAGCGTGCTGTTATTTATACAAAAAACAGCATCTTCCCGAGGAAAAAAAAAAAAAACATTTGAAGCTTCTTACTGGCCCTACAACACACTCCTATACTTATGCCATCACATCCAGTGAGTAAGAAGATGCTTTCAGTGTCACAGGAGATTAAGATTCTGGGAGGAGAGTGCCTGGCAGCTTTACTCTCACACACCAATCTGCCTTCATGCAAACTCACTTCGTCGGCGGATGGAAGCGTATTATTGCAATACGCTACCGAAGCGAAACAGTTTCCAAGTTTTCCCACAGGGTATCAGCTCCCCCTTCAAGCTCTACCCCAACGCCTGCCCCCCCCTCCGCCCTTCCCCGAAAAGACCTGCTGTCTCCGCACCACAACTTGCCCGGTGTCCCCACCGAGCTCCGGCTCCCCGTGCGCCGCCCGAGCACCTGCCGGAACACCGCGTCCGCCGAGCCGCGCCCCGCAGGGCGTGGGCACCCGCACCGCCCGGACAGCGCCCCGGCACCTCCCGCGCCGGGACCCGAGGCCAGGCCCCCTTCCTCGGGACTCCGCGGGAGGGCGAGCCGCAGCCGCGCTGCTGTCGGGGGTCCGCACGGCCCGAGCAGAGCACGGCCTCCCCCTGGCCGGGCACCACAGACACGCACACGGAACACACGCACAACACACGCCTTGCACCTGTCCGCTACTGCCGACGGGGAGCGAACTCCCACCCGGGGGCTCAGGGCTCCGCTCTCCGCGGCGGGACCGGCACCGGGATTCCGCTGCCGGGGCACAGCCGAGTGACAACCGCTCGTCACACAGATGCGGATAAGCAGGAAAAAGACGGCGAGGAGAGCAGCCCTCTCCCATTACCTTAGCAATCGCGCCGCCGCCGTCCCCCGCCGCCCCTTAGCCTCTCCTCAGAGACGGGAAAGCGCCCGCAGCATGGCGTGAGCCTGCGGGCGGGGCCCGCGGTCAGCCCGGGGTTCCTCTGTGCGCCTCTCTCAAAAACCTCCCGTTCTCCCCAGCGCCCCTCAGGCCGCGGCGGAGACGGCGGCAGGGGCGAATCCGTCGCGACCAGCGCGCCGCGGGCACACCGCGCCCCGCCCGGCACGGCCCCTCGCTGCCGCCCCCCGACCCCCCGCCGAGCCCGCGCCGGGCGGCCGGGGGCGGCCCCAGCCTCGGCCCCGCCGCCGCAGCGCCCGCTGCGGGCAGCCCCGGCGCGCCGCCCCCGCCCGGCCCCGGCGCCGCTTTCCCCGGGTGCCGAGCCGGCTGCCCTTTGGCGGTGACGCGGGGGAACTTCAGCCCCCGCGTCCCACCACCCTGGCCGCTGCTGGGGCGCTCGGCGCAGCCCCGAAGAAAGGCACGGAGCCGAAGGCAAGCCTTTTATCTGTCTTGCAATCTTGTTTATGTGTTGAGTCGCAGAGTTAAAGTGTTTGGCAGAAGTCCGCCATCTGAAACCGGGAAAGCCTCATCTCCTGGTCACTCTCCTCCAACAGCCAGGATTCCCTAACTAAAACCTGGGCTCTGCACAGTATCATCGATATTAACAGGCACCACAACTCCAGCAAAACAGCTTGGAGACCCAGCTCTTTTACACGGACCTGTCCCATGGGCAAAAGACACTCCTGTTGGCTAGGATGAGTTTCCATGCATTAACTTTGTGGGCAAAGTAGCTTGCATACTTCTTAAGGGTATTATCCACCGATTTCACTACTGGATGAGATTTGTATTCCTTTTTCTCCAGAAGGCAAGTTAAGCTCACCTTTGACCCAAACTGACCCTCAAGTCTGAGAGCCCTGTGCTGGGATGCACTAGGGCTGACCATTGACAGGAGGCAGCCATGCCCTTTCTGCCCATCTCTCTGCCAATGTTAGTGAATTTCCAAGGTTTGGTTCCCACACATCAGACTCATTATTGCTGTTGAACCTCTTCACAATGAGGCTGTCAGCTGCACAGAGGAAAGGCTCCTTTACCAACCTGAGCAGCCTGCCTTAAAAGTCCTTGTGTGGTGTCTCTGTTCCCTCCATTTCCTAACATCCTGGATCTTACCAAAACCAGGTTCATATTTCATAAGCCTGCTGACTGACACCAGAAGCTATCTATCATGTGCAGGGATGTCCTGTTATTTTGTGGCTGTAGTCTGCCCAGCACAATTTCTGGTGATGTCTGGTACATTAAACTGCCACAGTAATTCAAATATTAAATTAATAAGAAAAAAATATATCTGGTTTAACTGTGCATCACTTCCATTTTTACTGGATCCATATGTCCATCTTTACTGTTACTGGCTGCTCCTTCCTTAGTCTTGCAAATACCAGTTTCTATCTCACTGAGTCTGCATATGCTTTTTCAAAAAGGTCCTTCATCAACACAGACTATACGTTTATTTCACACTCAAAATTGCATCTTAGTGGCAAAATTCTGCAGTTACGGCTCACATGAGCTCATTGACACTAACTACATTTTACATGGTGTTGATTCAATTGATTTGGTTCAGATTTCAGCTGTGAGCATTTAAAAACATCTGTGGCAGGTTAAAATATTTTGATCTTGGTAGACCTTCCCTGATTGTTTTTTTCAAAGAGAATGCACCTCTCAAACATCACAGCATATTTTTGGGATACTTTTTTGAAATAAAATCAATCAAAAAATATTTCCCTTTATATCAAGTTTGAACTTAAACTAAGTTTCATTCCCTTTGGATTAACCCAAGCATGTTATATATTATTTGCCACACAAAATTGTCTGGCAAAGGGAGGAAAGAAATAATGGCAACCTATGAAATAAAAATTTCTTTTTTTAGGTATTTTCTCAGCAAAGCATTTTAAATCACGAATTATATTGAGTTATGCTGGAGTATGACTACATGGAATATCAACAATGAAATATTTCAGTGTCTTATATCAGATCTGTTCAGGAAAAACTGTTTCAAGACTACTCCTAACAGTCTTTGTTATCACAGCTCTCTCAAAGAAGTGTGCATGCAGTAGCCAACAAATCTAAGTGCTTGAATATTTTAGATTAACTCAGACTAAAATGTAAGTTCTAAAGAAATGCTGTTTTCAAAGTACAAGATAAATAGGAAATATTTCATGCATGTATTAACATAACAATTCAAAGAAATTACCAGTATGTTTCCTGGAAGTATATACAGCCTGAGTATTACCATACTACAGCATCACATGATGTTGAGAAAGGAAGCTGAATGGAAACATTAAAGCACAAGTGACCTCCATGCTTATTTTCATCACGCTCAGCAAAAGAAATTGTAACCAAAAAGTACAAATAAAAGAAAAGGCAAATGATAAATAAATACAATTTAAATGGTATTTCAGGTTTGGATAATATTCCATGCCCTATTTCTCCATTTTATACTATACTTAAGTGAATCTTTGCCTAGTGGCTTCTCCCAAGTAATAATGATTCTTTGGTTCCATGAAGTAATAAATGGTATTTAGAAAAATGGCATAGTAACATTTTTTACTTTCATGCATTAACTACTAAAATAAATTATACCTAATTAAAACCCAATTAAACCAAGCCAGCTTTGTATTTGCAATGATCCTTATGCTGAAAACAATGTAGTCAGACTTGCTTCATCACAGCAATTGTTTCTCAGTTTCTCTAGCCTCTTTCCCAGTGGTAGAGACCAGCAGTCTTGATGAGTATGATTAGAGATGCAGAAACAGTTCTGTTTAGATCAGTGGGACATCTCAAGTTGATGTAGAACTACACACATCGAGCAATGTTTGCAGAAAATGACCTTGCATCTGAAACACTGCTATGCTCAGTAAGCACTGGAGAAGAATGCATGAGAAGTGACTGCCATGCATTTTTCCGGCCAGGAGGGACAGAATTTTACTGTTCTTTTTCCTCTATGTTATGTGATGAGATGAGATCTAAAAGCCAGAAGAGACCAACGTGGTCCACACCAGGTATGGAACATCACCTGTCCTTCATGATACGTCATTAAAACAGAAGAATCTGAGCCAGATTTTAATTTTCACTAACATTTCCTATTGAAAATATTTGGTCAGCTTTTCTTTATCCCAGAGACTGATTTCAATGACAAAACCAGACATTTTATAAAATTATCATATCTTCTATTAAAGACTGCAGCAGTAGAAACTTCCCCCATGCCTAGTAATGCTCTCCCAAAGCTGCACTATCCTCATTGCTTTAAAGAGGTCCTTTTATGAGCTTCAAAATGTACAACTTTGAACACCTGCATATCGTGGCTGATACTGGAGTTACACATGCTCACAGAGCCTGTGCTCACTCTTACTCACAGCTCAACAGTGGGAGTCTCCAGGGTATTCCAACAGCTTCTTTACATGGCGAAGAGTCACAGCACAGCATGTTCCCCTGTGATCATCTGAAAAAAGGAGGAGTAGATATCGCTAACTTTCTGCCAGTAGCATCCTCCTCTCCTGGTGCTTGAAAAGCTCAGAAAAGCAGAAGCTGCTGCTGCTGCAGTGGTTGCAGTGCTCTGAGGTAGGGCCAGTGTTTTCCTTTCAGTTTGCAAACCAACGGCGTTGTTGATCAAATGAGCAAGTGTTACCCCGTAGCACTTACTTCATAAATATTCAACAGCTCTTAATTACAAGAAAAGATGGAGCTGCTGGCTCGAGGTGGACGCTGAGACGTCAC
The DNA here is from genome assembly GCF_009819655.1 of Sylvia atricapilla. NCBI lineage: Eukaryota > Metazoa > Chordata > Aves > Passeriformes > Sylviidae > Sylvia > Sylvia atricapilla. The sequence continues at coordinate 27,850,697 of NC_089145.1, forward strand.
TAAAGCAGTGCTTTTTCTCATGAAGGCAATAAAGAGGAGTAAGTGTCTCTCTCTGGCAGAAGACATGAAAAAGGCAAAGAGGTTTTCAGAGTTGTTCAAGGCAGGTTCTATTTTTTATAAAATGTTTAATTTAACAGTGACCTAGTTTTACAACAGCTTTCAATGTCTTGGCTTTTCTTATCTCCTGTGTCTTAGCCTACATCATTAGAAGTGCAGAGCAATAGGCTTTACAGATTTTGTTAAAGTAAACTAAATAAGGCCTTGCCGGGTGGATTAATTCTTCTCTCCCATTTTGTTTCAGGCAGTCGATATGTTACAGTTTCTTTGTAGTTTTAAAGAGGTTTTAGCACATCTTTTATAGCACCTATTATAGATTTTTTTAAATGTCAGCTTATTTCATGGTACATTTTTGAGTATTATACTGCAGAGGCACTCTTGAATTCCTCAGCCGTTTTACAGAAGGATCCTTTGTTTTGTAAACATTCAATTAAGTGTATGAAATTGGTGGCTGGCTTGACTAGCAAATTTGGACATTTACAGGCAGTATAGACTCATGCTAGCTTTCATCAGGAACAAGTTGTGGGATGCCATTAATTTTACTTACCTCACTCCACTTATCAGAAGAAAAAAGTTATTGTGTATCCTGTCATTGTGACCAATAAACAGCAGGTCAAGTGATGCTTGCTCCCTTTTTCGCTGTGCTCTGCATCCGGTTCTTTCAGATACTGTTTCATGGTACCCCTCTGTGATTCCTAGGTTGTCTTTATGGAAGTGGTGCTTTAAAGATTCCTGAATCTCTATTGTGTGTGCCGTGTTTCATATGGATTCAGAAGAAAAAGGGAGCAATTAGAAAAATGATATTTCAGCCATGCAGCACCAAAACACACTAGGTCTGCAAAAAGATGTCTCCTCCTTTCACCTCCATCTCAGAGATGCACAGGAAATTTTATCCTTCGAGAGTCAAGTGTGAGGAGCCTTGCTGTGGCTGAGTCCCTCCTGCAAACCCTTTAAGGAAGGAAACACAGCGTAGGAGATGATGCCACATCTGCCAGGTTTATATGAGTGCGAGTGCTTTGTCTACAGGGAGAATTTTCCTGTGGGGATCCCAGCCCACAGAGGTTTCCATTGATCCATGTTAATGTGTTTCACAGAAATTGAACATGTCAGACTGAAGAATGCAAGTAATGTATATTGGCAGTTTCAGAGCCATGACTTAAACAGTGTCAAGCCCAATGTATACTTCTACACCTACAAGGATCATGCAAGCCAAAAGAACAAAGACAACATAATAGGAACCATTCAGAGGCAGCATGTACTGGCCTTGTTGAACTTCACTTAATTCCTCCCTTTGTGCAAAGGGATTTCAGCTGCCTTTGCAAACATGAAATTTGTGCCAACTCTAATGCCTTTTAAATTTTGTGTAACTTACCACAAACTTCTTGGTGACTTGTGACCATCAGGGGAAAAAGCCATGGTGGTGAATTTCAGGCATGGAAGAACTTGCATCTCGCATCTAGGAAAATCACATAACCAGAAGTATTGAGAAATTTTTTTTTAAATAAAGCTAAAGACAACAGAAGAGCATTAGTAGCAGCTCTTCTGTTCATTTTTATCAATAAGTAACACTGTGGGAACGTAAAATTCTCAGTCTTTGTAAATCCACCTAGAAAAGTCTGGAAGACCCTCTTTGCTGAAAATGTTGAAAAGAGATTTGTGTAAGAAGATTTGCTTTGCTTTGTCTTACATGGAAGCTCAAAATGGACAAAGAGCAATACAACTAATCCAAAGAGGAGGGACTCCATTCCTCCAGTATTCAGGTTCTTGCTCAAGCAAGATAGCAGAGGCATCCTTTTCTCTTCTGCCTTGGCAATCTCACATCTGAAGAAATCAGAGCACTGGCTTGAGTGAGGAAATTACCATAGCCTCGTACTTTCCTGTGTTAAAGAGAGGACTGTAGAGGGGATTTCAGATTATTCTATAACATCCATAAATTGCTAAAATCTCTCCACACCTTCTTTTAGTTCATCAGGAGATCAGGTTTTTATATCTATCGATGTTTATTCTTTTCCATCCTTTAGTCAAGAACAGCCTTCTGTCTGCACTCCGTCTGAACTTGTAGAGCTTTCCTGAATGTGGTAGAGCCTCAACTTCTGCTATGTCAGGTAGTCAAATATTATGAAAACTCATGGCACTAAGTGGCAGAAATGTGTGAATTTCCATAGAATTCAGATTTTCTCCAGCTGGTCTTCACCTGCTGGTCTGGAAAAGCTGCACAAGTAGTATGTACTTTGAGTACATCATAACATTCTTGACTTTTTTCTTCTGTGATATTGCAGAAGTTTCCTTTGGATTTTTTTTTTTCCTGTTTGAAATATGTTTTATGATGATTAATTACATAAGCTGTGATGGGAACTGCTGCGCAGTGAGAATGAGGAACCTGAAGTGTGGAGGAAAGCATGAAATATGTTTAAAAAAACCCTTAAATACAGAAAAATGCAATATGTGCCTTTCATAGACCTGATCATATTTTTTGTATGCTATATCACTCTCTCACCAGTATTTATCTGTGTCTTATTAAACTATGCATTTTTCACAGCAGAAAATATATCATCTTGTGGTTTGGAAAAAGCATTTACCATATGGAAGAAACTGCAAACATCATCATGAACCATGTTTCTTTTCTGTACTTGGATGATTTATAGTACCCACCAACACAGTTCAAGTATTGAAATGCATGTCTCTGTGTTTCTGTATCTATCTATCTATCTATGTTCACTTTATATGCACAGATATTCTTACATATAAAATCTTTTCTCTAACAGTTACAAAAAATGTGCAGGGTGTTGATGATTTATCTAAATCAGATGATACCACTTCTCCATCTTTGGCTAATTTATGTAGCTAAACATCACAATGCATGTTCTGGTTTTGGCAGGGAAGTTTAACGTTTGACATGCTTTTGGTGAATATTCAGTTCCTTAATTTTGTTTCTTTTTATTTTTTTCCTATTAACATGTTAAACTTGAGCAGTCAAATGTTTCTACATTTTGCATAAGAAAAGTCCTTAAACTCACCTTCAAATGCAAGTGACAATTAACATTTCTTTATTATATTGATAATAATTTTCAATTATCCTCCCAGCTTGTCTACTGCTGAGAAAGTACTGCACAGGGAAGAGATCTGACTGGGTTGGCTGTACAGCATTCTCTTAAATAAGTGGGTGGGAGAAGGGCTCAAAAATACATATTAGCATAGGAAACCTGATTTTTCTGGGCTCACAGTAGGGACAGTGGAAAAAGACACTTGGAGATTCAAAGCTGGAGCATAACCTCAGATGCTCATAGCTGTGACAAGAATCTTTCTCTCTGCTGGGCACAAGAAGACCATAAGAGGGTTTGTTTCACTGGAGTGCTGTCATCCTTTCCTAGGTTTCACAATCTCCCTTCCCTACAAAGCCAGGAATCCAGATGCCAGTTTTGCAGATCTCAGCAGTGTGAAATATGAGAGGGATCCCAGGACTCAGTTCTGGTCTCAACTTCCCCCTCTCCAGCCAGAACAACTGCACCAGCAGCTCTCTGCTTGAAATACAGTCCTTACTTCAATGCTCAGCCTAAGCTATGACCGTAAAGAGACTGATACAGCCCAATTCAATTGAAACACATTTGAAACTGGTCTGCTGTGTTAAATTAGAATGTGAGAACAGAACACTTGCAAAATGCATAATTCAAAATCAGGCATAGGGCTTATTTAAAAAAACCCCATGAGTTTAATTTTTTTTCCTTAATTATCCAAGAAACTGCTTTAAATCTGCATTGCCATTAGCAACTCCACAAAGCTTTAAAAGATGCAATACACATCGTGCCACAATCTCAAACCCCCTTATAAATGATAATGAAACAGTGAATCTTCAAATCTTCTTTCAAGTAAGTACCTGTGGCAGGCATGGTTGAGAACCTTCCATCTACAATGGCCTGGGCCACAATGTTTCACGATATGGATCAGCAAAATTCTGGATTCTTAATTTCTTTTTTCTTTTATTTTTAATATTTCAACAAAATCCGTTTAACCAGCTTCAAGGAGATTTGATGAAAAAAAGGTTTTTGCCCATGTTAAATATATTTTTATAACTGAAGATGCCCATGTTTTGAAGCTATTGTTAAAAATCATGGGCCTTGGTAATAAAGATATACTATTCTGTGAAAATCTGCCCAAATTTTGACAAGTTACAAATTCCAAAATTTTTAACTTTTTCCTGCTTACATTCTTAGGGACTGAAGACTAAATTCCTCAGAAGCTGATTGTAGTGATGCACATTCAGAATAATACAGATAATTTCAGCTAAATATGTAAATTATTCAGTAGAAGGTGGAGGTCTGCTTCTTATAAATCTGTAGCCTAGGAGGAGACTAAAAATCACTGAGTCTGTCTCACTGCTCAGGGTAGGCTCAACTATACCTAAATTTGCAAGTTCTTACAGACGTTCAGTGCTGGAGATGCCCTATTTATTCTACTATTTAGTGAAATATTATCTATACAAGGTTTCATCCTAATGTTGAAGATGAATCTCATGTTAAAACAGGAGCCCTTTATTTCTTGTCCTCAATTATAAATGTGGAAAGCAGATTACCACTGTTCTCTTTGGAGCAGAATTTCATATTTTTAAATCTTTTACCTGCTTTTCTGTGTCAGATTAGACACTATAACTTTTCATTCCTTACAGCTTGTTTTTTCAATGCCTGACTGTTCTGATTGCCCTCCTCTGGACCACCTCCAGCTGGTTCACATTTTTGTTGTGTCCATGAGTGTAAACACCACTTTTGCTGATGCCTCACCAGTGCTGAGCAGAGCACTCTGCCCCTGCAAAGACAGCTCAGGGCAGCATCCTCTGGTTTTGCACTAGCCCAGCATTATTTCATTCTGTTCAGTTTGTGTTCTAGGAATTCTGCTAAGTATTTTCCCACAGAATTGCTTTGAGAGGAGTTCCTTGCTGTCTTGTGTTTCTGCAATTTCTTTTTTCCTGTCTAAATGTAGCTCTTATTCATCCTGAATCCTACCCACAACTTTTCAGATCATACCTGCAATTTATCAAGACCACTCTATTTTAATCATCTCTTCTACAATACTTGCCATCTCTTGCTGCTTGAAATTACCTGCAAATTTAATAATTATTCTTTTTGTGTCATCAGCCAACTCTTTAATGAGTACTACGAGACTTACAGCAATCCTCTGTGGAGCTTCATGGAACTCATCCTTATATTTTGACAATGATCTGTAACTGCTGCTTGTACATGGTCTGCAAATGCAACTCAACACATATTTTCAGTACAAATATTTACAAGTTCACAATTTATCTTCTGTAAAATAGTTGTTTAAAACCTAGTCTTTCTTTTTTTTTTTTTTTAAGATATATTTTTTGCTCAGGAAATTTTTATTAAAATATTAACAGAACTTCAGCTTTGAAGGAGATTGAGTAGGGGTAAAGAGATTTCATGTTTCAGTCAATTATGTAATTGTGGGAAATATCCTGAGGTGCACTTTCATTAGTATTCACAGAATACTAATAACTCAGTATCTCACAGTATCAGTGTACTAATAACTCAGTATCTAAATCTGTTAGATACTGCCTGTCTCTGCCTCTCATTGCCCTCCCTCCCAAAAGCCTTCTTCAGATTTAACTTAGCAGCTGATGGCAATTATCATATGGAAAAGTGTAAGTATTGAAAGATGGAGAAAGTCCTTAGTATTCCATTGAGCCATCTCACTTTGAGTAAAATATCTGTATCTGCAGTGACTTAGAGATCTTCTGCTAAGTTTTGCTTCTTTAAATCGCACGTCCAAATGAATAATACCCTTCATGACAGGTAAGACATATTTAGAAAAGGCTCACAGATCAGCTCATGTACCAACACAAGGTAGAAAAAATCTCTATTCACCCTGTTATAATCAGCTGGCCCTCCTCACCTTTTCAGAATATAAAAGAAAATATTTCTCCTCCTAGATACTCAACTATTCAGTTTTTGGCAGGATCAGGAAAAACCAGAAGTATTTCTCTTTTCCCTACCTCTTGAGCAGGCTAAATCTTTATTGCTTATGCATGTCTGATACATTGACTTTGTAAACTGCATAGTTCAAGTACAGTACCACAAATCATAAGTCTAGCAACTACATTTGGACATTTGGAGACACTGCCTAGCTGGGAGGTCACTTGTCACCTTGAAATGACAAAATGACAGCCATAGCCAAGCTTCTTTTCTTTATTATATCTAATGCTTTATGGTTTGGTTGGTTGGTTGGTTGGTTTTTTATTTGTAACCCTGAAAGCTCTCAATGAAGACACATCTGAAGGCAGATCCAATGGAAAACAAAGGTAACAAATGGAGATGACTGCAGCTGGAACAGGGAGCCAAGACTGCATTTGAAACAGGTGACTAGGTTTTAGCTCATTTAGATGCAACTCAAATGTCTACCTCTGCCTTCGATCTACATATTTATCTTCTTCCTACTCCCTCTAGACACCATGCATAAACCCATGCCCACATGTTTTTTAAATTACTTTCAGCAGTTTTCATTTTTAATCTACAGTTTAAAAGCCTGTGCTCCATCATGAAACCCAGCCTTGGTTCTATGCTGTCTTCCCTGGCAATGCATCTTTTGAAAACAGAGGCACTTGTTTGGTCTTTGCTATGTATGTTAATCTTCCAGTCAATTTCACAGGAATTTACATTATCACAAATTAATTTCAAACAAAGGAAAAATTACTCATTCTCCAGCTCAACCTTGAAGGCCTGTGTTATATGATGGGGATGGTGCACGGACCCAGCTAGTAGGACTTCTCTCCTATACAAAGTGATAGATTCACCTCATGACTTCTGATGGGCATAGAGTTAGGCCCTCCTCTATGACAATTTCCCAGACTTCCTCTATAGTCACCTGGGGACAAGTAACTCACCTATTTTAGATCCACATTTGATGACAGGATATGTTGCCCTTTGCAGCTGACACCACCACCTCTTCCTTCTTTTGATGAGAGTCTGGACAACCAGCTCAGACCAGCTATTAAAGGGTGGGAGCTGGGAGAGAAGAAATTTGATGATGGAACAAGAAACTCAGAGACTTGTGCCTGCAAAGCACTCTGAACTCTCATTGAATTTTTGCACAAACCATCACCCTTCAGGATTGTTTCCTAAACCTGAGACAATACCAAGTATAAAAAGACCGGGATGAATCATGCACACTTAGTTCTTGGGGGACTGAACCTTCTTTTTAGACATTTAGACATCCTCTCCCTCCCATCCCCTCTCTTACATATTTTTTAAAGAAAATTGTAAAAATTATGAAGGAAAATTCAAAAATATCCCAATATTGCAACATACTTGGAGATGTCATATAGGAGATCTCAAGAAATCAAAGATTTCCTAGCTTTGCACTCACCACTAAAATCAGGTCACGAGGCCAGCAGTTTAATGCATGACATATACAACAACATGAAGTACTATACTAGGAAAAATTAGGACCATCTTCAGAGATACCTTTTGCACACAGCATTGGCTGCAGGCTTAGTTTGCCTGTAATATTAAACTATTTTTCTCTGTGACTGACCCTGCAGATGACAGTTTTCAGTGTCTGTACACAGCATTGTTAGTTAAAGTCACTGGGCTGTAGAAGGACCTTCCAAAAATGTAAAACTGATAACCACAAAAATCATGAGATATGAAAACACAACAGAAAAATACTAATAAAATTTCTGTTTCCATCTTCCTGACCCATTCACTTTCTGCCTTAGGCCATCAGTTCATGGTTAAAATGTAATTCACTGTAAGGATATATTTAACTAGTGTTCACCTGCTTCTCCTAAAGTTGTTTTTTTCACCACTGTAGTGTCTAAAGCTTGTAAAAGACCAACATTTAAAAATATTCCCTTTCAGACCTTGAAGTTTTACCTATTGAAGTTTAAGAAGAAAAATTTGGAAATATTTTAGCAGCCACCTTTTTCAAGTGAGTTTCAAATAGTTGGAAATTATCTGGTAATAATATAGCATCTAGATGCATCTCCACACTGAAAGCATTTTTGGTGCAAGCCAGATTAAGGTTTTTAACAGCCTCAGGCACTGAAAAATAGCATGGGGGGATATAGAGGCCATGGGAACATTCTGTAGTCTTAAACCACCTATAATCCAGTACACAATTTTACGCAGAGAGCACTCCTAAAGCAACTGCTGCAAAATATCAGGACCTAGTGAAAAAGAATGGAGAGTAAAATAATCTTTTGAGAAGTGTTATTAATTCATGTAAATACCTCTTCTTCCTTCAGTGTGACTGCCTTAGATTTAACAGGTAATACAGATTTTGGAAATATTACTGTATGCAGGCTATCATCATCTTCTGTTTTGCAAAATTTCACACCTAAGAAGAAAATTGAAATGTCCCTTTTGCAGGAAATTAGCACCCCTACTTAAACCTGTGCGATCACACATCTGGGACATTGACTGTAGGCTCCCATTTATCCCAATTAAAACACACAGGGGGAAAAAAAGACCACCACTGATTTTCAGTTCCAAATAGATAGTTATTCTCATTCTATACTTTTTAGACAATAAAATCCAATGCTGTTTGATAAAATTATTTCCAGCCTTTTATTTTAAAAAACCAAACAGTCCTATAGTTACTAAAGCTTTTTAAATAGGGGTCACACTTCACAAAAATTTCTTCCATTCATTCATTCATTTCTTCATTCCTGCATTCATTCATTCTAAATTGTCATGATGCACCCCCAATTCTCAAAGGTTACCCAGTTCATCTGCCCTCCCACCCCAATCCGCTTCACAAAAGGTGGCCTGTGACCTTCATATCTAGATAAAGTCCGGGACTCCCATTCCTGACACCCCTAATAGAACATGCCAGGAACTCAGAGAGAACGCACATGAGAGTGGCGCAGCCTCGCCCTTTGCTTTCTGTTTATCAGACACCTTAACAAACGTGGGAAGTCCCAGATAAAAGGAGAGCCCTTGAACACATTTGCTGCTTGCTCTGTGAAGTGCTCAGTTCATCAACACAAGACCTTGTGTACATGATAAAGCATTCGTGGGTCATGTCACACAGTTTCAGAGCGAAAAGGCCGTTGGGGGCCTTTCTGCCTGTTTTGTCAAGGGAACCCCCGCGGCTCCATTATGACCCGTGGCTCTGCTCTTGGCAAGTGTCGGGTCGCCATTATGACTTGCCCGGGGCCATTATGACTCCCAGAGCTGAGGCAGGGATGGAGGGCGGGGCCGGCCTGGCCGAGACGCACTGCGGCACCTGTGACATCACAGCGCCACCGTCACAATGGGGACAGCTACCAACAGGAGCAGCGGGTAACGCCGGCCCAGTACAGCCTCGGCGAGCGGCGAGCACGCACGCAGACAGGAGGCTGTGCTGAAGGCCGAACGAGGCCCACGGCACAAAGGCGAGTGCCCGGGGAGACGCTTCTCACCGGCCACCCAGAGGCCAGGCCCTCGCCGGAGTGCCTGTGGCAGGCCGCGGTGCCGCTGCTGCCGCTGGGCCAGCGGCACAGGCCTCGCAGCCTGCCGGCTGCCTGGCCCCCTCTTTCCTGCCTTCCTTCCCATACCTGGGGCTCCTGTGCCCACTTCCCCCATCGCTACCTCCCTCCCATCCCCGCTCAAGCCCTGCTCACCTCCTTAGGCCATGTTTGCCGTTACGCTCCTCCTCTTGCTTGCGCAAGGCCTCCTCCGCTACCCGCGGCAGGCCGGCGATGGGCTGGATGAGGCCACACGGGAGCGCATGCAGCAGCGGGCTGAGTATCTGAACCGGCAGATGACTCAGCTGCTGCAGGAGCTGGAGCAGAAGGAGCTGGAGCAGAAGGGCGGGGCCTGGGGAGCCCTGCTCGTCTGGCAGGTCTGGGCTCTGGCTGCAATCCTCGTCCTTCTCTTGGCGCTGTGGATCGGACTCGGGAAAATTAGACGCCGTCCAGACGACAGCGGCCACAAGGAGAGGTCCAGCAGCAACCTGGTGGAGGAAGAAGGAGCAGAAGAAGGACGCAGCGTCGTTGCAAACGAAGAAGTAGAAAGCAACGATGCCAGTGTGGAAGAGGACAGTAAGGGTGGAAACCAAGAGGGCAGCAGTGATGAGGCAAAGGCAGAAAGCAATGCCGAAAATGAAGCCAAAGAAGGCTGCGGCGATGCAAGGGAGGAAGCCAACCCTGATGAGAAGGGGGAGGAAGCCAACGCTGCTGCAAATGAAGAAGACAAGCACGGGGCAAGCAAAGAAGACAAGGACCACGGTGCCAACAGGAAGCTCGAAAGCCTCCTAGAGGAGCGCCTGCACTTGCCTGTTCTGGACCTGGACAAAGGCTGCTCGGCGATAATGGACCTGATGGACAAACTCACCCACATCTTCGGGCAAGGCTTGTCCAACAGCTTCTACCCAGTGCCACAACAAGCCATCGGGGTGGGCAGCGCCTTTGAAGGCTGGAGTCCCCATGCACAAGACCTTGTGTACCATGTGCTTGTGCCCCTGAGTCCCCCTCCAGGACACGCCTTCCACCTGGACACTGCAGGGATGCTCCAGAGGAACTTCTGTGTCCGTGTGGAGCTGCTGTGCACCTGCGCAAGGGAGCAGCTGGGGGAGGACATGCTATGTTTCCTCCACCACCCCGAGGAGGAGCTGAGAAGGAGACAGGACCCCAGCCTCCTGCACACCCTCTGCACTGGCGCCTATCTAGATGTGGAGAAAACCGTCCACTGGTTCCATCGATTCGTCAGAGTAGCCTGGCTGCTGTTGCCTGAATCCCGCCACTGGTGTTTAAGGTTGCAGCCCTCCAGCCGCTCCTGCAAATTCCAGCTAAGCAAAGACAACGAAAGCTTCGCTGTCGAGATCATCTTTGGCGTGCGGCGAGGAGACTCGGACATCTTCGTGGGCAGCCAGCCTGCAGAAGCAGGCGTCCCAAGCACAACGTGGCTTGAGACTTACGCCGTGGCAGAGGCAAAGTTCTTCGGGCACATTTCCAGGCAGGCCCCCCAGGACAGCTGTCACTGCAAGTGCCTGCAGCTCCTCGCACGCTTCCTGACGGGCGTAGGCTTGTCCAGCTATGCCTTGAAGACCGTGGTGATGCACGTCCTGAACACCGTACCCCCGACACAGTGGCGCAGGGAGGATTTTGGGCAGCGGCTCATGGACATCCTCACGTACCTCCACTTCTCACTGGAGACAAAACAACTCCACCACTTCGTCGTAGGCAACGCGAGGTTTCCTGCGGAGATCAGCTTGCCCTCCGGCTTCCGGCTGGCCATACCACCCAACCTCTTCCAGCACCTGGCGAGCAGTCCGGACGCTCACGCCGAGGCCGTGCAGGACTACGTTCACCTGCTGCACTGGCTCAAACAGCTGCTGAGCCCCGGCCATTGAAAGAGACCATCATGCACAGGGCTGTGCTTCTGGGGCCTCTTGACACCCCCTGTATATACTAACCTCCCGTTAGTTAGTGTGTTTGTTAAGACCCCGTAGTTAGTACGTTTACTGTAGTTACTAAGTACCCCCTAGCTAGAGTATTCACTGTAAGGATTAGGACGCCCTAGGCAGCGTGTTCAGCAATCCCAAACCTTCTTTGCTCCCGTTCCAATAAAACAGACTATTCCGGTATCTGGACTGTGTGCAAGCTCTTCTTGAACCTGACTAGACCTAGAGAGCATTTACTTGCAAGTTCCACTAGCTGTGAATTTGTGACTGGCTGGGAGGAGGGACTTCGAGTAACAGGCCTTTTTCTAACCAGAGGCGCGCGCTTCTCGTTCCCCGCTGCCCACAGTTATCCATCGCACGGCCTGTCCAAGTCCGCCAGGCACAGAAGCCCACGTTTACTTGGCACAGCTTCCTTGTCTTCCTCAGGCAGGGGAGATGGACACCTTATCCAGCTCCTTGGACAAGTGTGGCCGCTCACTCTGGGAAGTTTTTCATGCTCTGTCTACAAACAGTACAGCACGGGCAAGACCAGAACACAGAGATATCAGCCTAAAGCTACTGTTCTTCTGAAGTACAGAGCAAACCCTTAGAGCATACACTCATCTGAACGACAGAAGCAAGGCAGTACGTCCTACATTCCTGTCACGATGATAAAAGTGCGAGATATGAAGATCCTCCGCTGCAGAGCACCAGTCTCAGCCTCCGTAGAAAGGTGAGTAGAACCACAGGCAGCATCTGCCAAGCCGATCCCCCTCTCATGTCAGCGGAGAGTTGCTCACTCAAGCACAGCCTAAAAAGAGAGAAATCAATAATTAGGAAAACCCCAAGCCTCCTGTGTGTTGTCACGACTAATTGGAATTGGTATCTGACGCCTCTGAAGACACGGACTCCCATTCCTGACACCCCTAATACAACACGTCAGGAACTCAGAGAGAACTCACAGGAGAGTGGCGCAGCCTCGCCCTTTGCTTTCTGTTTATCAGACACCTTAACAAACGTGGGAAATCCCAGATAAAAGGAGAGCCCCTGAACACTTTTGGTGCTTGCTGTGTGAAGTGCTCAGTTCTTCAACCAACCGTCATATTCTTACACCTGCCACAGCTGCGGCACCTATGTCCTGTAAGTGATTTCTTTCGTAAAGGGATCACGCAATGATGCATTTCTCTGAAAAGAAATGGGAAGATGTGCATCGGGTCTGCAGGCATGCTGCCAAGTCTGCTGCTGATGGGGCAAAGAAATAGCACACGTCTGAATTCCGGCGCTGGAAAAACTTACACCTTGATTTTCGTTACAGTCCAGACACTGTAACAACATCCCTCAACACAGAGCTGGGGCTACGCTTGCAGAATTCCTGTGCCGAATTCAGAAGGCGCCGTTCATCTATCAACTACAGCTGATAAATACAGAGTAAATAAAGGCAGGAAATGCAAAATACAGAAATACGGTTGATAAACACAAAATTCAGAGTTCCTGTTCTCCCACACCAAATTACCGTGTTCTGTCTGCAACGCTCATTTGTACGCCACAGTCCTGAGGAGGCCATGGCAAGGAGCCTGGAACTCAAGATTCTGCTGACCAGCTGGACACTGAATGCCCTCCATATTCGAGAGAGTCCACGCCCTCAGGGAGTTGCTGCTGCTCCCCCTGGGTGCTTCTCTCAGAACGAAATTGCCAACGAATGTTGTGCTAGAACCAACACCGTGTCTGTGAGTGTCGGCGCATCACTTTGTTGGGAATTGGGGGCAGGCAGAGAGCGCTGCAGCAGAACTGCATTTTGCAGCAGAATTGATGCTGCGGTGGCCTCTGGCTTCTCTGATGCTGTAAATGCTGGGAAATGTCTCCAGGGAATCAAGGTCCTCCTCGTGGGGGCACAGCAGGACCCGAGATCCTGCCGTGGAGACGGCCCAATGCCACCACCAGCATATTCATCACTACACACCCAGGGCTGTCACTTAGGTCCCAAGAGCACCCCCGCAAGCACACAGGTCAGCAGCAAGGCAACCCGTTCCATCTCACAGCAGGAGATATCCAGTAAGAAAGCATTCGTGGGTCATGTCACACAGTTTCAGAGCGAAAAGGCCGTTGGGGGCCTTTCTGCCTGTTTTGTCAAGGGAACCCCCGCGGCTCCATTATGACCCGTGGCTCTGCTCTTGGCAAGTGTCGGGTCGCCATTATGACTTGCCCGGGGCCATTATGACTCCCAGAGCTGAGGCAGGGATGGAGGGCGGGGCCGGCCTGGCCGAGACGCACTGCGGCACCTGTGACATCACAGCGCCACCGTCACAATGGGGACAGCTACCAACAGGAGCAGCGGGTAACGCCGGCCCAGTACAGCCTCGGCGAGCGGCGAGCACGCACGCAGACAGGAGGCTGTGCTGAAGGCCGAACGAGGCCCACGGCACAAAGGCGAGTGCCCGGGGAGACGCTTCTCACCGGCCACCCAGAGGCCAGGCCCTCGCCGGAGTGCCTGTGGCAGGCCGCGGTGCCGCTGCTGCCGCTGGGCCAGCGGCACAGGCCTCGCAGCCTGCCGGCTGCCTGGCCCCCTCTTTCCTGCCTTCCTTCCCATACCTGGGGCTCCTGTGCCCACTTCCCCCATCGCTACCTCCCTCCCATCCCCGCTCAAGCCCTGCTCACCTCCTTAGGCCATGTTTGCCGTTACGCTCCTCCTCTTGCTTGCGCAAGGCCTCCTCCGCTACCCGCGGCAGGCCGGCGATGGGCTGGATGAGGCCACACGGGAGCGCATGCAGCAGCGGGCTGAGTATCTGAACCGGCAGATGACTCAGCTGCTGCAGGAGCTGGAGCAGAAGGAGCTGGAGCAGAAGGGCGGGGCCTGGGGAGCCCTGCTCGTCTGGCAGGTCTGGGCTCTGGCTGCAATCCTCGTCCTTCTCTTGGCGCTGTGGATCGGACTCGGGAAAATTAGACGCCGTCCAGACGACAGCGGCCACAAGGAGAGGTCCAGCAGCAACCTGGTGGAGGAAGAAGGAGCAGAAGAAGGACGCAGCGTCGTTGCAAACGAAGAAGTAGAAAGCAACGATGCCAGTGTGGAAGAGGACAGTAAGGGTGGAAACCAAGAGGGCAGCAGTGATGAGGCAAAGGCAGAAAGCAATGCCGAAAATGAAGCCAAAGAAGGCTGCGGCGATGCAAGGGAGGAAGCCAACCCTGATGAGAAGGGGGAGGAAGCCAACGCTGCTGCAAATGAAGAAGACAAGCACGGGGCAAGCAAAGAAGACAAGGACCACGGTGCCAACAGGAAGCTCGAAAGCCTCCTAGAGGAGCGCCTGCACTTGCCTGTTCTGGACCTGGACAAAGGCTGCTCGGCGATAATGGACCTGATGGACAAACTCACCCACATCTTCGGGCAAGGCTTGTCCAACAGCTTCTACCCAGTGCCACAACAAGCCATCGGGGTGGGCAGCGCCTTTGAAGGCTGGAGTCCCCATGCACAAGACCTTGTGTACCACTGTGCTTGTGCCCCTGAGTCCCCCTCCAGGACACGCCTTCCACCTGGACACTGCAGGGATGCTCCAGAGGAACTTCTGTGTCCGTGTGGAGCTGCTGTGCACCTGCGCAAGGGAGCAGCTGGGGGAGGACATGCTATGTTTCCTCCACCACCCCGAGGAGGAGCTGAGAAGGAGACAGGACCCCAGCCTCCTGCACACCCTCTGCACTGGCGCCTATCTAGATGTGGAGAAAACCGTCCACTGGTTCCATCGATTCGTCAGAGTAGCCTGGCTGCTGTTGCCTGAATCCCGCCACTGGTGTTTAAGGTTGCAGCCCTCCAGCCGCTCCTGCAAATTCCAGCTAAGCAAAGACAACGAAAGCTTCGCTGTCGAGATCATCTTTGGCGTGCGGCGAGGAGACTCGGACATCTTCGTGGGCAGCCAGCCTGCAGAAGCAGGCGTCCCAAGCACAACGTGGCTTGAGACTTACGCCGTGGCAGAGGCAAAGTTCTTCGGGCACATTTCCAGGCAGGCCCCCCAGGACAGCTGTCACTGCAAGTGCCTGCAGCTCCTCGCACGCTTCCTGACGGGCGTAGGCTTGTCCAGCTATGCCTTGAAGACCGTGGTGATGCACGTCCTGAACACCGTACCCCCGACACAGTGGCGCAGGGAGGATTTTGGGCAGCGGCTCATGGACATCCTCACGTACCTCCACTTCTCACTGGAGACAAAACAACTCCACCACTTCGTCGTAGGCAACGCGAGGTTTCCTGCGGAGATCAGCTTGCCCTCCGGCTTCCGGCTGGCCATACCACCCAACCTCTTCCAGCACCTGGCGAGCAGTCCGGACGCTCACGCCGAGGCCGTGCAGGACTACGTTCACCTGCTGCACTGGCTCAAACAGCTGCTGAGCCCCGGCCATTGAAAGAGACCCTCCTGCACAGGGCTGTGCTTCTGGGGCCTCTTGACACCCCCTGTATATACTAACCTCCCGTTAGTTAGTGTGTTTGTTAAGACCCCGTAGTTAGTACGTTTACTGTAGTTACTAAGTACCCCCTAGCTAGAGTATTCACTGTAAGGATTAGGACGCCCTAGGCAGCGTGTTCAGCAATCCCAAACCTTCTTTGCTCCCGTTCCAATAAAACAGACTATTCCGGTATCTGGACTGTGTGCAAGCTCTTCTTGAACCTGACTAGACCTAGAGAGCATTTACTTGCAAGTTCCACTAGCTGTGAATTTGTGACTGGCTGGGAGGAGGGACTTCGAGTAACAGGCCTTTTTCTAACCAGAGGCGCGCGCTTCTCGTTCCCCGCTGCCCACAGTTATCCATCGCACGGCCTGTCCAAGTCCGCCAGGCACAGAAGCCCACGTTTACTTGGCACAGCTTCCTTGTCTTCCTCAGGCAGGGGAGATGGACACCTTATCCAGCTCCTTGGACAAGTGTGGCCGCTCACTCTGGGAAGTTTTTCATGCTCTGTCTACAAACAGTACAGCACGGGCAAGACCAGAACACAGAGATATCAGCCTAAAGCTACTGTTCTTCTGAAGTACAGAGCAAACCCTTAGAGCATACACTCATCTGAACGACAGAAGCAAGGCAGTACGTCCTACATTCCTGTCACGATGATAAAAGTGCGAGATATGAAGATCCTCCGCTGCAGAGCACCAGTCTCAGCCTCCGTAGAAAGGTGAGTAGAACCACAGGCAGCATCTGCCAAGCCGATCCCCCTCTCATGTCAGCGGAGAGTTGCTCACTCAAGCACAGCCTAAAAAGAGAGAAATCAATAATTAGGAAAACCCCAAGCCTCCTGTGTGTTGTCACGACTAATTGGAACTGGTATCTGACGCCTCTGAAGACACGGACTCCCATTCCTGACACCCCTAATACAACACGTCAGGAACTCAGAGAGAACTCACAGGAGAGTGGCGCAGCCTCGCCCTTTGCTTTCTGTTTATCAGACACCTTAACAAACGTGGGAAATCCCAGATAAAAGGAGAGCCCCTGAACACTTTTGGTGCTTGCTGTGTGAAGTGCTCAGTTCTTCAACCAACCGTCATATTCTTACACCTGCCACAGCTGCGGCACCTATGTCCTGTAAGTGATTTCTTTCGTAAAGGGATCACGCAATGATGCATTTCTCTGAAAAGAAATGGGAAGATGTGCATCGGGTCTGCAGGCATGCTGCCAAGTCTGCTGCTGATGGGGCAAAGAAATAGCACACGTCTGAATTCCGGCGCTGGAAAAACTTACACCTTGATTTTCGTTACAGTCCAGACACTGTAACAACATCCCTCAACACAGAGCTGGGGCTACGCTTGCAGAATTCCTGTGCCGAATTCAGAAGGCGCCGTTCATCTATCAACTACAGCTGATAAATACAGAGTAAATAAAGGCAGGAAATGCAAAATACAGAAATACGGTTGATAAACACAAAATTCAGAGTTCCTGTTCTCCCACACCAAATTACCGTGTTCTGTCTGCAACGCTCATTTGTACGCCACAGTCCTGAGGAGGCCATGGCAAGGAGCCTGGAACTCAAGATTCTGCTGACCAGCTGGACACTGAATGCCCTCCATATTCGAGAGAGTCCACGCCCTCAGGGAGTTGCTGCTGCTCCCCCTGGGTGCTTCTCTCAGAACGAAATTGCCAACGAATGTTGTGCTAGAACCAACACCGTGTCTGTGAGTGTCGGCGCATCACTTTGTTGGGAATTGGGGGCAGGCAGAGAGCGCTGCAGCAGAACTGCATTTTGCAGCAGAATTGATGCTGCGGTGGCCTCTGGCTTCTCTGATGCTGTAAATGCTGGGAAATGTCTCCAGGGAATCAAGGTCCTCCTCGTGGGGGCACAGCAGGACCCGAGATCCTGCCGTGGAGACGGCCCAATGCCACCACCAGCATATTCATCACTACACACCCAGGGCTGTCACTTAGGTCCCAAGAGCACCCCCGCAAGCACACAGGTCAGCAGCAAGGCAACCCGTTCCATCTCACAGCAGGAGATATCCAGTAAGAAAGCATTCGTGGGTCATGTCACACAGTTTCAGAGCGAAAAGGCCGTTGGGGGCCTTTCTGCCTGTTTTGTCAAGGGAACCCCCGCGGCTCCATTATGACCCGTGGCTCTGCTCTTGGCAAGTGTCGGGTCGCCATTATGACTTGCCCGGGGCCATTATGACTCCCAGAGCTGAGGCAGGGATGGAGGGCGGGGCCGGCCTGGCCGAGACGCACTGCGGCACCTGTGACATCACAGCGCCACCGTCACAATGGGGACAGCTACCA
Organism: Sylvia atricapilla; assembly: GCF_009819655.1. Lineage (NCBI taxonomy): Eukaryota > Metazoa > Chordata > Aves > Passeriformes > Sylviidae > Sylvia > Sylvia atricapilla. Next base: position 27,868,865 of record NC_089145.1, read on the forward strand.
ACAGGAGCAGCGGGTAACGCCGGCCCAGTACAGCCTCGGCGAGCGGCGAGCACGCACGCAGACAGGAGGCTGTGCTGAAGGCCGAACGAGGCCCACGGCACAAAGGCGAGTGCCCGGGGAGACGCTTCTCACCGGCCACCCAGAGGCCAGGCCCTCGCCGGAGTGCCTGTGGCAGGCCGCGGTGCCGCTGCTGCCGCTGGGCCAGCGGCACAGGCCTCGCAGCCTGCCGGCTGCCTGGCCCCCTCTTTCCTGCCTTCCTTCCCATACCTGGGGCTCCTGTGCCCACTTCCCCCATCGCTACCTCCCTCCCATCCCCGCTCAAGCCCTGCTCACCTCCTTAGGCCATGTTTGCCGTTACGCTCCTCCTCTTGCTTGCGCAAGGCCTCCTCCGCTACCCGCGGCAGGCCGGCGATGGGCTGGATGAGGCCACACGGGAGCGCATGCAGCAGCGGGCTGAGTATCTGAACCGGCAGATGACTCAGCTGCTGCAGGAGCTGGAGCAGAAGGAGCTGGAGCAGAAGGGCGGGGCCTGGGGAGCCCTGCTCGTCTGGCAGGTCTGGGCTCTGGCTGCAATCCTCGTCCTTCTCTTGGCGCTGTGGATCGGACTCGGGAAAATTAGACGCCGTCCAGACGACAGCGGCCACAAGGAGAGGTCCAGCAGCAACCTGGTGGAGGAAGAAGGAGCAGAAGAAGGACGCAGCGTCGTTGCAAACGAAGAAGTAGAAAGCAACGATGCCAGTGTGGAAGAGGACAGTAAGGGTGGAAACCAAGAGGGCAGCAGTGATGAGGCAAAGGCAGAAAGCAATGCCGAAAATGAAGCCAAAGAAGGCTGCGGCGATGCAAGGGAGGAAGCCAACCCTGATGAGAAGGGGGAGGAAGCCAACGCTGCTGCAAATGAAGAAGACAAGCACGGGGCAAGCAAAGAAGACAAGGACCACGGTGCCAACAGGAAGCTCGAAAGCCTCCTAGAGGAGCGCCTGCACTTGCCTGTTCTGGACCTGGACAAAGGCTGCTCGGCGATAATGGACCTGATGGACAAACTCACCCACATCTTCGGGCAAGGCTTGTCCAACAGCTTCTACCCAGTGCCACAACAAGCCATCGGGGTGGGCAGCGCCTTTGAAGGCTGGAGTCCCCATGCACAAGACCTTGTGTACCACGTGCTTGTGCCCCTGAGTCCCCCTCCAGGACACGCCTTCCACCTGGACACTGCAGGGATGCTCCAGAGGAACTTCTGTGTCCGTGTGGAGCTGCTGTGCACCTGCGCAAGGGAGCAGCTGGGGGAGGACATGCTATGTTTCCTCCACCACCCCGAGGAGGAGCTGAGAAGGAGACAGGACCCCAGCCTCCTGCACACCCTCTGCACTGGCGCCTATCTAGATGTGGAGAAAACCGTCCACTGGTTCCATCGATTCGTCAGAGTAGCCTGGCTGCTGTTGCCTGAATCCCGCCACTGGTGTTTAAGGTTGCAGCCCTCCAGCCGCTCCTGCAAATTCCAGCTAAGCAAAGACAACGAAAGCTTCGCTGTCGAGATCATCTTTGGCGTGCGGCGAGGAGACTCGGACATCTTCGTGGGCAGCCAGCCTGCAGAAGCAGGCGTCCCAAGCACAACGTGGCTTGAGACTTACGCCGTGGCAGAGGCAAAGTTCTTCGGGCACATTTCCAGGCAGGCCCCCCAGGACAGCTGTCACTGCAAGTGCCTGCAGCTCCTCGCACGCTTCCTGACGGGCGTAGGCTTGTCCAGCTATGCCTTGAAGACCGTGGTGATGCACGTCCTGAACACCGTACCCCCGACACAGTGGCGCAGGGAGGATTTTGGGCAGCGGCTCATGGACATCCTCACGTACCTCCACTTCTCACTGGAGACAAAACAACTCCACCACTTCGTCGTAGGCAACGCGAGGTTTCCTGCGGAGATCAGCTTGCCCTCCGGCTTCCGGCTGGCCATACCACCCAACCTCTTCCAGCACCTGGCGAGCAGTCCGGACGCTCACGCCGAGGCCGTGCAGGACTACGTTCACCTGCTGCACTGGCTCAAACAGCTGCTGAGCCCCGGCCATTGAAAGAGACCCTCCTGCACAGGGCTGTGCTTCTGGGGCCTCTTGACACCCCCTGTATATACTAACCTCCCGTTAGTTAGTGTGTTTGTTAAGACCCCGTAGTTAGTACGTTTACTGTAGTTACTAAGTACCCCCTAGCTAGAGTATTCACTGTAAGGATTAGGACGCCCTAGGCAGCGTGTTCAGCAATCCCAAACCTTCTTTGCTCCCGTTCCAATAAAACAGACTATTCCGGTATCTGGACTGTGTGCAAGCTCTTCTTGAACCTGACTAGACCTAGAGAGCATTTACTTGCAAGTTCCACTAGCTGTGAATTTGTGACTGGCTGGGAGGAGGGACTTCGAGTAACAGGCCTTTTTCTAACCAGAGGCGCGCGCTTCTCGTTCCCCGCTGCCCACAGTTATCCATCGCACGGCCTGTCCAAGTCCGCCAGGCACAGAAGCCCACGTTTACTTGGCACAGCTTCCTTGTCTTCCTCAGGCAGGGGAGATGGACACCTTATCCAGCTCCTTGGACAAGTGTGGCCGCTCACTCTGGGAAGTTTTTCATGCTCTGTCTACAAACAGTACAGCACGGGCAAGACCAGAACACAGAGATATCAGCCTAAAGCTACTGTTCTTCTGAAGTACAGAGCAAACCCTTAGAGCATACACTCATCTGAACGACAGAAGCAAGGCAGTACGTCCTACATTCCTGTCACGATGATAAAAGTGCGAGATATGAAGATCCTCCGCTGCAGAGCACCAGTCTCAGCCTCCGTAGAAAGGTGAGTAGAACCACAGGCAGCATCTGCCAAGCCGATCCCCCTCTCATGTCAGCGGAGAGTTGCTCACTCAAGCACAGCCTAAAAAGAGAGAAATCAATAATTAGGAAAACCCCAAGCCTCCTGTGTGTTGTCACGACTAATTGGAATTGGTATCTGACGCCTCTGAAGACACGGACTCCCATTCCTGACACCCCTAATACAACACGTCAGGAACTCAGAGAGAACTCACAGGAGAGTGGCGCAGCCTCGCCCTTTGCTTTCTGTTTATCAGACACCTTAACAAACGTGGGAAATCCCAGATAAAAGGAGAGCCCCTGAACACTTTTGGTGCTTGCTGTGTGAAGTGCTCAGTTCTTCAACCAACCGTCATATTCTTACACCTGCCACAGCTGCGGCACCTATGTCCTGTAAGTGATTTCTTTCGTAAAGGGATCACGCAATGATGCATTTCTCTGAAAAGAAATGGGAAGATGTGCATCGGGTCTGCAGGCATGCTGCCAAGTCTGCTGCTGATGGGGCAAAGAAATAGCACACGTCTGAATTCCGGCGCTGGAAAAACTTACACCTTGATTTTCGTTACAGTCCAGACACTGTAACAACATCCCTCAACACAGAGCTGGGGCTACGCTTGCAGAATTCCTGTGCCGAATTCAGAAGGCGCCGTTCATCTATCAACTACAGCTGATAAATACAGAGTAAATAAAGGCAGGAAATGCAAAATACAGAAATACGGTTGATAAACACAAAATTCAGAGTTCCTGTTCTCCCACACCAAATTACCGTGTTCTGTCTGCAACGCTCATTTGTACGCCACAGTCCTGAGGAGGCCATGGCAAGGAGCCTGGAACTCAAGATTCTGCTGACCAGCTGGACACTGAATGCCCTCCATATTCGAGAGAGTCCACGCCCTCAGGGAGTTGCTGCTGCTCCCCCTGGGTGCTTCTCTCAGAACGAAATTGCCAACGAATGTTGTGCTAGAACCAACACCGTGTCTGTGAGTGTCGGCGCATCACTTTGTTGGGAATTGGGGGCAGGCAGAGAGCGCTGCAGCAGAACTGCATTTTGCAGCAGAATTGATGCTGCGGTGGCCTCTGGCTTCTCTGATGCTGTAAATGCTGGGAAATGTCTCCAGGGAATCAAGGTCCTCCTCGTGGGGGCACAGCAGGACCCGAGATCCTGCCGTGGAGACGGCCCAATGCCACCACCAGCATATTCATCACTACACACCCAGGGCTGTCACTTAGGTCCCAAGAGCACCCCCGCAAGCACACAGGTCAGCAGCAAGGCAACCCGTTCCATCTCACAGCAGGAGATATCCAGTAAGAAAGCATTCGTGGGTCATGTCACACAGTTTCAGAGCGAAAAGGCCGTTGGGGGCCTTTCTGCCTGTTTTGTCAAGTGTGGTTGGATAGGGACAGGCGGCGCGGAAGATCTCGGACTGTAACGGTGAGGAAGAGAGCAAGCCCCATCCCCCTCTCGAGATAAGCTACCCCTGAAAAGAATGTAGACCCTCTACTAACATGTGCCAGTACTTTTCCACTCCAACTACTAACCCAGGAGGTGTGGCAATATCCTGTTTGACGTAGTAGTAGATAAGAAGTATAAAACCTGAACTTTTTACTTAATAAACGTCTTTTGTAACCGTCTGCCATATTGGTACCATGCGTCTGTTACAAGACCCGACCCACTCATGAAAGTAAAGTGGAAGTCGTGCTGTATGCCTAGATACCAGAGCCTCCACTGTGGCAGAAACAGCGAACTGCTACAAGTGGTGCCGTAAACCCGGGAACGATTACCTCGGAGGACGGGAGCTACGCTTTGGAAAGGCACAGCGGGTAGGAGTCGGCCGGTCCGAACTCCTGAGGAGGAGAAGGAAAAGGGGGACGCCCCAAAGGACCCCGCGGGAAAACATGGACCCCGTGAAGCTGGTCGTGAGTAAATTAGCAATCCACTCGGGAATTGCATGGGACAAAAAAGATTTATTTCTTGCTATTGCAAGGTTAACGGATCTAGGCGCGATTTCACGCCCTATAGACATATTAAATTCAGAGGGGTGGGAGAAATATACAGTTGCCCTGGCGGAAGATACAAAAGCCACCGGCAGCGGAAAAGTTTTAAAAGCATGGGGAAAAGTTGAAAAAGTGTTGCGAAAAGCAATGGAAGAACAGGAGGCTTGGAACGCTGCAAAAACGTGTTTATTCACGGCTAAGCAGCCGGGGAGAGGGGACCGAGGGGGCGCAGGACCCTCCGGAGAAGCCCCGGAAGAGACGGGGGGGGGGCGCAGTGCAGCAGAGACCCCAGGGGAAAAGCGGGAGTCAGACGCCTCATCCCCCTCCACAAATACATGCATAAAAGCCGCGGAGCACGCGGAAAACCCCCGGGTCCCCCCGCGAGAGACCCCAGATCCGAACACCCCCGAAAAAACCGCGGTTTCCCCGATAGTCCCTCCTTGCCGCGACCAGGGTCCGAGCGGAGGCACGGCGCTAGGACCGGCGGCGGCGCCGCCCGCGCGGAGCGGCGGCTCCCCGGCACGGTCCGAAACGGCGGTCTCCCCGGGCGCGGAGACGCGGCGCGGCCGCGCGGAGGAATGTACGCGGCTCGTCTGGGAAGAACTCGCGCGGCAGGCAAGAGACGCAGAGAGATTGGCTATCGCCGCGGAGGGCATACACCCCCCGCCATATGGCCAATATGGCGCCGACGGTCCGGCGCGGGGGCGGGGCGACCAATCGCCGCTACCCCCCCCGCCATGTGGCCAAGATGGCGCCGGCCACGTGGAGCGCGAGCGGGGAAGGGCGCCACGTGGCGATGCGAACCCGGAAGTGCAAAACCCCGCGACCGAGCATGCGTGGGGGGTCGGAGGAATTCCGGAACCACCGACCTACATGGCGCATGCGCGGGAGAGCGGGGGGGGGCGAACACGCGGACAAGGTCCCTTACCGGTGTCATCTACCAAGGGCAGGGGCGAGCAAAAAGGAGGAACGTGGGACAACCCCCGCGAGAGGCGCCGGCGTCACCCCCGGTCGGAAGGGGGGGGCCGGGCGCGGGAGGCGGAATGGAGTCAAAGCAGAGGGAACATCCGAGCCCACCCGCGGAAGGCGGGACGGGGGCGGAGTCCGGGGAAAAAGCATAGCAAACCGGAAGCTTACCACCAGTTCACTTCCGATACGGAAGGAAGTTACAACTCCACGGCGAGCTCTACAGAGGGCTCCGAGTCCGATTCGGAAACGGAGATAACAGATTTTATAAAGTTTTCAGCGAAACCGAGCAAAGCTTTTAACAATGTAAGGGAACAAATTCAGGGCAAATTAACCGATTGGGGGAAGATAAAATTAGCCTGTGCAGAGTGGGAACCTGCGGCTGCAATACATGCGTTCCCGGTACGGGTTTCTGGCAACCGGCAGAACCAGAGACGGACTTATACCCCACTCAGTACGAAAGAAGTGCAGATTGTGGTGAAAGCGGTGCAGGAAAAAGGAATTAATTCACCCCTGGTGTCCACACTGATCGATGGTCTTTTTAGCAATGATGATATGCTGCCGTTTGATATCTCACAAATAACCCGTATGTTTTTTGATGGGGCAGGGTTGATTGTATTTCAGCAGGAGTGGTCCAATTCATGCGCAGCTGCCCTAGCTCAAGCCTCAGGGCAGGGACAGCCTCTCCATGGCTCTACTCTGTCCAGGCTGCTTGGCAAACATGACGATGTGGCCACGCCCCAAAACCAAGCTGCACACCTCACAGCAGAGGAGGTGAAAGCAACAACCAGGGCAGCTAGGGAAGCAATAAGGGCAGCTTCCCGGGTTGTGGACAAGTCCACGCCATGGTCAACGATCAAACAGGGGGAAAGTGAGAGTTTTACACATTTTGTGGACCGATTACAGGCTGCAATTGATTCATCCACCCTGCCTGCAGCTGCAAGGGGACCGGTGGTGACAGACTGTTTAAAGCAACAGTGTAATACTGTAACCAAGGAAATTTTACGGTCTCTGCCTGCAGGAGCCAGCTTAGCTGACATGATCAAACATGTGGTAAAGGAAGAACACCTAATACCCATGCAGGCAGCGGTTCATACCCTAACAAATGCAATGGCTTGCCTGAAATGTGGCCAAACAGGTCATGTAGCAGCAAGCTGTCCCCAGCCAGCACAGCAGCCAGTGGCAGCACCCCCGACCCAGCAGCGCCAGAGACCCACCTGCTGGAATTGTGGAAAAAGGGGACACCTGGCCAAGGAGTGCAGATCTAGGCCTCAGGGAAACGGAAGGGGGAGGGGGCGTGCGGGCCATATTCAGCCTCCTCCCACTGCGAGATGGCCCAGCCTTCCCAATACCCAGTGGGGCAGGGGACCTTCATACCCCATATATATACAGGAACCAGTCAGTGTCTCATCCCCACCAGTCATTCAGTGGCAGAACAATGCACCACCACCAGCAGCCAACATGCACCTCTCACCACCACAAACTGCTCCAGTGTCACAGGGTCAACAGGGGACAAACCAGAGCGGAACCCCTGGGTGGCCTTGGTCATGAAAGTGGGGAGGGAGCCCTTGAGGGTGTGGGGGACATGTCAACTCTATGGCAGCCAGGACCCTCACGTTTTAGGGCTTCAGTTTTTGGCAGACACTGGATCAGACTGCACCATTTTTCCTCAATCACACTGGCCCAGACATTGGCAAATTAAAGAAGTCCCTCCTGTGAACGGGGTGGGGGGACAATCCAGGGCATGGAAAAGTACCCAATTGGTGGCGATAACACTTCACACAAAAAAGGGGCCAGAACAAACAGTTGCCATTTACCCTTACATTTTACAGGATTCTCCACCCTTAATAGGAAGGGATGTCCTGGCTATGCTCGGAGTCAGGATTACAAATTTATAATGAGGGCCACTGCCTTACACCCTTTGCTGCCGATCAAATTGACCTGGAAATCATCAGACCCTGTATGGGTTGAGCAGTGGCCCCTATGCGAGCCTCGCTTGGCAGCCTTAATAGAACTGGTTGAGAGGGAACTGCAAAAGGATCATATAGAAACCACTGTGAGTCCTTGGAACACGCCCGTTTTTCCTGTACCCAAAAGGTCAGGAGAGGGCTATCGCTTAGTCCATGACCTGAGAGAAGTGAATAAAACAATCCGACCCATAGGCCCAGTTCAGACACTGTTGCCCATGAACTCAGCTGTTCCTGAAGGACAGCCATGTGCAGTATTGGACATTAAAGACTGTTTCTTTTCAATACCTTTGCATCCTGAGGACAGGGAACGATTTGCCTTCTCTGTGGTTTTCCCGAATGGCAATCGGCCCAGCCTGCGTTTCCAGTGGAAAGTACTACCTCAAGGTATGGTCGACAGCCCAACCATCTGCCAGATCACCGTGGACAAAGCACTGATGCCAGTCCGACAATCCTATCCTGCTGCCACCATCATCCAGTACATGGACGACATTCTGGTCTCAGCACCATCAGCGAGCCAAGTGGATCATCTGGTATCCAGGATCACAGAGACCCTCCAGGCCAACGGCTTCGAGATTGCGAGCGCGAAGATCAAGAAAGGACCCTGTGTCACCTTCCTAGGAGTGGGAATCACAAGCTCCTACGTGACACCTCCTAAGGTGAAAGTCCACCGAGATGTTAAGACGCTCCACGACGTGCAACGCCTGGTAGGATCACTGCAGTGGCTTCGCAACATCGTCCTGGTTCCTCCTGAGATCATGGACCCTCTGTACGACCTCCTGAAAGGAAAGCACCCCTGGGAACCCAAGGAGCTGACACCACAAGCAGCGAGCTCCCTCGACTTCATCGAACAGCAGATGTCCACTGGCACACTTGCCAGATGGAACCCAGCGATGCCCCTGGACTTATATGTGCATTTTACACAAAAGGGGGGAGTGGGAGCATTGGCCCAAGGACCTTCTGAAAAGGCCCGACCGATTCAATGGGTGGTCCTTGGAAGGCCTGCTCGTGCATTTTCCCCAGCAGTAGAATGCATCGCTAACCTCATCATGAAAGGCAGGAAACTCGCCTTGAAACACCTAGGGACTGAGCCAGCGAGAATCCACCTTCCTTTTCGCAAGCAACCGACCATAGAATCAACCACAATCTCGGAGCATCTAGCCCTTGCTCTCGTCGGATTTGGAGGAGAAATCTCCTACTCCACCAGACCACCCTGGACTCAGCTGCTGACCATAGTCGACATAGACCTGCCACCAAAGGTTATGGACAGACCACAGCCAGGACCAACAGCTTTCACAGACGCTTCCTCCACTACTTCTACGGCGACAGCAGTGTGGCAGGTAGGAGAGCAGTGGCATTGCATCAAAGCATGTGACCCCACACTGTCAGTGCAGCAGCTGGAAGCTACAGCAGTAGCCCTGGCCTGTGGACTTTTCCAAGAGGAACACCTTAACATTGTAACAGACTCTATATTCGTGGCAAGGCTCTGCCTAGCCATGGCAGGACCAGGTGTGTCAACATCAGCAGCAGCCCTAATGCTAGAAGAGGCACTCTCTTCACGAAAGGGCACTGTATCAATCATTCACGTCAATAGCCACAACCCAATTAAAGGGTACTTTCAGATTGGCAACGACAAAGCAGATGCTGCAGCGAAAGGGGTCTGGACACTGCAGGAGGCCCGTCAACTGCACGAATCCCTCCACATTGGACCCAAAGCACTAGCGAAGAGATGTGGAATCACAACAGCGGATGCCAAACATGTAGTGGCTACCTGCCCTCACTGCCAGAAGTCACCCCTGTGGACTAGTGGAGTCAACCCAAGAGGTCTTAAGCCCTCAGAAATCTGGCAGTCGGACTTCACCTTGTGTCAGCTGCTGAAGCCTCGAGCATGGCTTGCAGTAACAGTGGACACATTCAGTGGAACGATTGTAGCCACCCAGCATCCCAAGACCAACTCCAAAGCCACAATCCAGCACTGGCTGACAGCTATGGCATGGCTTGGTATCCCCAAGCAGATTAAAACAGATAATGGTTCCAATTTTATTTCTAAACCAGTGCAGGAATTCGCCTCCAAATGGAGGATCACATTAGTGCAAGGTATCCCATATAACAGTACTGGGCAGGCTATAGTCGAGCGGGCAAATCAAACCCTGAAAACTAAGATAGAGGTGTTGGCAAAAGCAGAAGGCTTTAACAATTCCATTCCCTCAGGAGAACAGGCACGCATACTGGCAACCGCACTGATAGCATTAAATCAATTCCCCAGAGGAAGTGAAGCAAATAATCCCATTCAAAAGCACTGGGCCTCCAGAGCACTAGAGGAGGGCCCGCAGGTTGTAATTAAAAATGAGCTGGGTGAATGGGAACGGGGCTGGAGATTAATGCTTACAGGGCGAGGGTATGCAGCTGTCAAAAGGGAGGGGAAAATCAGGTGGTGTCCTATTAAATCAATTAAACCTGATCTCCACAGTGAGCAGGATGAGACTAATGAGAATTGTGAGTTTCTGTTTACAGGACATGCTGGTGGGGCGACCACGTAACGCGTACACGCCTCTCCCAGAGGAACGAGACACACCACCAAGCCGTCAGAAAGCACCAGAGAAACCCACGCGGGCGAGATCCAAGCACCAACGATATGCCTGTGTGATTTTGTTGCTGGGGTTTGTCGCCAGAGGACAAGCCAGCTCAGATTTCTACCCACACCAGCCATTCAGGTGGGTCATGAGACATCTTACCAGTGGTAAGGTGCTCAGAGACATCACCACACCAAACAGTCCATCCTTCGTGCTTCGTATTATCGATTTGTTTCCAGGACAACCAAAGGTAGACCCTCATTCTCCATTTTCATCACACACATACCTATCCTATTGGTGCCCAGCTTCAAACGCAGGAAAAAGCTATTGTAATAACCCCGGCTGGGGATATTGCGGACATTGGGGATGTGAGACCATTGTAACAGACGCCAGGCCGTCAGGGCCTGGGTGGGACCCACAAAAACCTGACAAATTCCTGCAATTCACCTGGGCACCCGCAGGTTGTAAAACACCTCTCTCTGTACACGGGAATTCCTATCGATATAGCTACAAGATCCCAAAAATCCGAAAATGCATATACTATAACATGACAGTTTTGCAACCCACTCATCCTAGCTGGACGGTGGGCAAGACCTGGACAGTGGTCCTTCAAGGGTCAAAAAAGTGGGTGAACGTGCAAATTACCAAGTCTCAACCCTCAGAACCCAGAGCTGTGGGGCCCAACAAGATAATTAAAAGCACACAGACAAAGAGAAATATGACCTACCCTAAGGCTGCACCTACGGGTGTCAGCAGAACCCCAACTAGTGATGCAGAAGCCTTTCAGATGGACAAATTAGCTAGGTCAGATCCCGATCCAATCCTTCGTATGTTAGAAGCTACCTTTCTATCCCTGAATGAATCTAACCCTAACCTAACCAATTCCTGTTGGCTTTGTTATGATGTCCAACCACCTTTTTATGAAGGAGTTGCTTTAAACACCCCATTCAGTTACTCCGCCGCTGATGCACCCCAGCAGTGCCGATGGGATACACCTCGCAGAGGGATCACCCTAAGCCAGGTCTCAGGCCGAGGCAAATGCTTTGGTAATGCAACCCTGGCTGAGCGAAAAGGGAATGTCTGCACCAGAGTTGTAAAGCCTAACAGAAAGAATAACAAGTGGGTAATACCTGCTACATCGGCAATGTGGGTTTGTCAGAGGTCTGGAGTAAGTCCGTGTGTATTTCTTCCCAAGTTTGATGATTCTAACGATTTCTGTGTCCAAGTTCTGATTGTTCCTAGAGTCCTGTACCATTCAGAGGAAGAAATGTACAGCCTTCTCGAAGAATCCAACAGGCTCCACAAAAGAGAGATATTGACAGGTGTTACCATCGCAATGCTACTCGGCTTAGGAGCAGCCGGCACAGCAACAGGTGTCTCAGCCCTGGCAACACAACACCAGGGTCTGTCTCAGCTGCAAATAACTATAGATGAGGACCTGCAGAGGATCGAGAAGTCCATTTCCTACTTGGAGAAGTCAGTCTCTTCACTCTCAGAAGTGGTTCTACAAAACAGGCGTGGACTGGATCTTTTGTTTATGCAGCAGGGAGGTCTGTGTGCAGCCTTGAAAGAGGAATGCTGCTTCTATGCAGACCACACCGGAGTCGTCAGGGACTCCATGGCCGAACTCCGAAACAGACTGGCTCAGAGACAGAAAGATAGGGAAGCTCAGCAAGGCTGGTTCGAATCCTGGTTTAACCAATCCCCATGGTTAACCACTTTAATTTCCACCTTGGTAGGCCCATTGGCAATGCTACTTCTATCTGTTACCTTCGGACCATGCCTGCTGAACAAGATAGTTTCATTTGTCAAAGCTCGCCTAGATCAGACTAACATTCTGTTCATAGGCCAACATGAGATGCTGTGAATTTAAAATTGCCAGTCACAAGATTTCCAAACTTGCCTGGCAGAAATTTACTCAAGTTTCCAAACTCCTTTTTACCTTATTAAGTCCTAACCTTCTACCTCATTTAGTGCCTATATCTATATCTATATATATATATGCGTATAACTACCTCGTTCTTTTGTGAGAGAGGGGGGGGAGATGTGGTTGGATAGGGACAGGCGGCGCGGAAGATCTCGGACTGTAACGGTGAGGAAGAGAGCAAGCCCCATCCCCCTCTCGAGATAAGCTACCCCTGAAAAGAATGTAGACCCTCTACTAACATGTGCCAGTACTTTTCCACTCCAACTACTAACCCAGGAGGTGTGGCAATATCCTGTTTGACGTAGTAGTAGATAAGAAGTATAAAACCTGAACTTTTTACTTAATAAACGTCTTTTGTAACCGTCTGCCATATTGGTACCATGCGTCTGTTACAAGACCCGACCCACTCATGAAAGTAAAGTGGAAGTCGTGCTGTATGCCTAGATACCAGAGCCTCCACTGTGGCAGAAACAGCGAACTGCTACAGTCAAGGGAACCCCCGCGGCTCCATTATGACCCGTGGCTCTGCTCTTGGCAAGTGTCGGGTCGCCATTATGACTTGCCCGGGGCCATTATGACTCCCAGAGCTGAGGCAGGGATGGAGGGCGGGGCCGGCCTGGCCGAGACGCACTGCGGCACCTGTGACATCACAGCGCCACCGTCACAATGGGGACAGCTACCAACAGGAGCAGCGGGTAACGCCGGCCCAGTACAGCCTCGGCGAGCGGCGAGCACGCACGCAGACAGGAGGCTGTGCTGAAGGCCGAACGAGGCCCACGGCACAAAGGCGAGTGCCCGGGGAGACGCTTCTCACCGGCCACCCAGAGGCCAGGCCCTCGCCGGAGTGCCTGTGGCAGGCCGCGGTGCCGCTGCTGCCGCTGGGCCAGCGGCACAGGCCTCGCAGCCTGCCGGCTGCCTGGCCCCCTCTTTCCTGCCTTCCTTCCCATACCTGGGGCTCCTGTGCCCACTTCCCCCATCGCTACCTCCCTCCCATCCCCGCTCAAGCCCTGCTCACCTCCTTAGGCCATGTTTGCCGTTACGCTCCTCCTCTTGCTTGCGCAAGGCCTCCTCCGCTACCCGCGGCAGGCCGGCGATGGGCTGGATGAGGCCACACGGGAGCGCATGCAGCAGCGGGCTGAGTATCTGAACCGGCAGATGACTCAGCTGCTGCAGGAGCTGGAGCAGAAGGAGCTGGAGCAGAAGGGCGGGGCCTGGGGAGCCCTGCTCGTCTGGCAGGTCTGGGCTCTGGCTGCAATCCTCGTCCTTCTCTTGGCGCTGTGGATCGGACTCGGGAAAATTAGACGCCGTCCAGACGACAGCGGCCACAAGGAGAGGTCCAGCAGCAACCTGGTGGAGGAAGAAGGAGCAGAAGAAGGACGCAGCGTCGTTGCAAACGAAGAAGTAGAAAGCAACGATGCCAGTGTGGAAGAGGACAGTAAGGGTGGAAACCAAGAGGGCAGCAGTGATGAGGCAAAGGCAGAAAGCAATGCCGAAAATGAAGCCAAAGAAGGCTGCGGCGATGCAAGGGAGGAAGCCAACCCTGATGAGAAGGGGGAGGAAGCCAACGCTGCTGCAAATGAAGAAGACAAGCACGGGGCAAGCAAAGAAGACAAGGACCACGGTGCCAACAGGAAGCTCGAAAGCCTCCTAGAGGAGCGCCTGCACTTGCCTGTTCTGGACCTGGACAAAGGCTGCTCGGCGATAATGGACCTGATGGACAAACTCACCCACATCTTCGGGCAAGGCTTGTCCAACAGCTTCTACCCAGTGCCACAACAAGCCATCGGGGTGGGCAGCGCCTTTGAAGGCTGGAGTCCCCATGCACAAGACCTTGTGTACCACGTGCTTGTGCCCCTGAGTCCCCCTCCAGGACACGCCTTCCACCTGGACACTGCAGGGATGCTCCAGAGGAACTTCTGTGTCCGTGTGGAGCTGCTGTGCACCTGCGCAAGGGAGCAGCTGGGGGAGGACATGCTATGTTTCCTCCACCACCCCGAGGAGGAGCTGAGAAGGAGACAGGACCCCAGCCTCCTGCACACCCTCTGCACTGGCGCCTATCTAGATGTGGAGAAAACCGTCCACTGGTTCCATCGATTCGTCAGAGTAGCCTGGCTGCTGTTGCCTGAATCCCGCCACTGGTGTTTAAGGTTGCAGCCCTCCAGCCGCTCCTGCAAATTCCAGCTAAGCAAAGACAACGAAAGCTTCGCTGTCGAGATCATCTTTGGCGTGCGGCGAGGAGACTCGGACATCTTCGTGGGCAGCCAGCCTGCAGAAGCAGGCGTCCCAAGCACAACGTGGCTTGAGACTTACGCCGTGGCAGAGGCAAAGTTCTTCGGGCACATTTCCAGGCAGGCCCCCCAGGACAGCTGTCACTGCAAGTGCCTGCAGCTCCTCGCACGCTTCCTGACGGGCGTAGGCTTGTCCAGCTATGCCTTGAAGACCGTGGTGATGCACGTCCTGAACACCGTACCCCCGACACAGTGGCGCAGGGAGGATTTTGGGCAGCGGCTCATGGACATCCTCACGTACCTCCACTTCTCACTGGAGACAAAACAACTCCACCACTTCGTCGTAGGCAACGCGAGGTTTCCTGCGGAGATCAGCTTGCCCTCCGGCTTCCGGCTGGCCATACCACCCAACCTCTTCCAGCACCTGGCGAGCAGTCCGGACACTCACGCCGAGGCCGTGCAGGACTACGTTCACCTGCTGCACTGGCTCAAACAGCTGCTGAGCCCCGGCCATTGAAAGAGACCCTCCTGCACAGGGCTGTGCTTCTGGGGCCTCTTGACACCCCCTGTATATACTAACCTCCCGTTAGTTAGTGTGTTTGTTAAGACCCCGTAGTTAGTACGTTTACTGTAGTTACTAAGTACCCCCTAGCTAGAGTATTCACTGTAAGGATTAGGACGCCCTAGGCAGCGTGTTCAGCAATCCCAAACCTTCTTTGCTCCCGTTCCAATAAAACAGACTATTCCGGTATCTGGACTGTGTGCAAGCTCTTCTTGAACCTGACTAGACCTAGAGAGCATTTACTTGCAAGTTCCACTAGCTGTGAATTTGTGACTGGCTGGGAGGAGGGACTTCGAGTAACAGACCTTTTTCTAACCAGAGGCGCGCGCTTCTCGTTCCCCGCTGCCCACAGTTATCCATCGCACCGCCTGTCCAAGTCCGCCAGGCACAGAAGCCCACGTTTACTTGGCACAGCTTCCTTGTCTTCCTCAGGCAGGGGAGATGGACACCTTATCCAGCTCCTTGGACAAGTGTGGCCGCTCACTCTGGGAAGTTTTTCATGCTCTGTCTACAAACAGTACAGCACGGGCAAGACCAGAACACAGAGATATCAGCCTAAAGCTACTGTTCTTCTGAAGTACAGAGCAAACCCTTAGAGCATACACTCATCTGAACGACAGAAGCAAGGCAGTACGTCCTACATTCCTGTCACGATGATAAAAGTGCGAGATATGAAGATCCTCCGCTGCAGAGCACCAGTCTCAGCCTCCGTAGAAAGGTGAGTAGAACCACAGGCAGCATCTGCCAAGCCGATCCCCCTCTCATGTCAGCGGAGAGTTGCTCACTCAAGCACAGCCTAAAAAGAGAGAAATCAATAATTAGGAAAACCCCAAGCCTCCTGTGTGTTGTCACGACTAATTGGAATTGGTATCTGACGCCTCTGAAGACACGGACTCCCATTCCTGACACCCCTAATACAACACGTCAGGAACTCAGAGAGAACTCACAGGAGAGTGGCGCAGCCTCGCCCTTTGCTTTCTGTTTATCAGACACCTTAACAAACGTGGGAAATCCCAGATAAAAGGAGAGCCCCTGAACACTTTTGGTGCTTGCTGTGTGAAGTGCTCAGTTCTTCAACCAACCGTCATATTCTTACACCTGCCACAGCTGCGGCACCTATGTCCTGTAAGTGATTTCTTTCGTAAAGGGATCACGCAATGATGCATTTCTCTGAAAAGAAATGGGAAGATGTGCATCGGGTCTGCAGGCATGCTGCCAAGTCTGCTGCTGATGGGGCAAAGAAATAGCACACGTCTCAATTCCGGCGCTGGAAAAACTTACACCTTGATTTTCGTTACAGTCCAGACACTGTAACAACATCCCTCAACACAGAGCTGGGGCTACGCTTGCAGAATTCCTGTGCCGAATTCAGAAGGCGCCGTTCATCTATCAACTACAGCTGATAAATACAGAGTAAATAAAGGCAGGAAATGCAAAATACAGAAATACGGTTGATAAACACAAAATTCAGAGTTCCTGTTCTCCCACACCAAATTACCGTGTTCTGTCTGCAACGCTCATTTGTACGCCACAGTCCTGAGGAGGCCATGGCAAGGAGCCTGGAACTCAAGATTCTGCTGACCAGCTGGACACTGAATGCCCTCCATATTCGAGAGAGTCCACGCCCTCAGGGAGTTGCTGCTGCTCCCCCTGGGTGCTTCTCTCAGAACGAAATTGCCAACGAATGTTGTGCTAGAACCAACACCGTGTCTGTGAGTGTCGGCGCATCACTTTGTTGGGAATTGGGGGCAGGCAGAGAGCGCTGCAGCAGAACTGCATTTTGCAGCAGAATTGATGCTGCGGTGGCCTCTGGCTTCTCTGATGCTGTAAATGCTGGGAAATGTCTCCAGGGAATCAAGGTCCTCCTCGTGGGGGCACAGCAGGACCCGAGATCCTGCCGTGGAGACGGCCCAATGCCACCACCAGCATATTCATCACTACACACCCAGGGCTGTCACTTAGGTCCCAAGAGCACCCCCGCAAGCACACAGGTCAGCAGCAAGGCAACCCGTTCCATCTCACAGCAGGAGATATCCAGTAAGAAAGCATTCGTGGGTCATGTCACACAGTTTCAGAGCGAAAAGGCCGTTGGGGGCCTTTCTGCCTGTTTTGTCAAGGGAACCCCCGCGGCTCCATTATGACCCGTGGCTCTGCTCTTGGCAAGTGTCGGGTCGCCATTATGACTTGCCCGGGGCCATTATGACTCCCAGAGCTGAGGCAGGGATGGAGGGCGGGGCCGGCCTGGCCGAGACGCACTGCGGCACCTGTGACATCACAGCGCCACCGTCACAATGGGGACAGCTACCAACAGGAGCAGCGGGTAACGCCGGCCCAGTACAGCCTCGGCGAGCGGCGAGCACGCACGCAGACAGGAGGCTGTGCTGAAGGCCGAACGAGGCCCACGGCACAAAGGCGAGTGCCCGGGGAGACGCTTCTCACCGGCCACCCAGAGGCCAGGCCCTCGCCGGAGTGCCTGTGGCAGGCCGCGGTGCCGCTGCTGCCGCTGGGCCAGCGGCACAGGCCTCGCAGCCTGCCGGCTGCCTGGCCCCCTCTTTCCTGCCTTCCTTCCCATACCTGGGGCTCCTGTGCCCACTTCCCCCATCGCTACCTCCCTCCCATCCCCGCTCAAGCCCTGCTCACCTCCTTAGGCCATGTTTGCCGTTACGCTCCTCCTCTTGCTTGCGCAAGGCCTCCTCCGCTACCCGCGGCAGGCCGGCGATGGGCTGGATGAGGCCACACGGGAGCGCATGCAGCAGCGGGCTGAGTATCTGAACCGGCAGATGACTCAGCTGCTGCAGGAGCTGGAGCAGAAGGAGCTGGAGCAGAAGGGCGGGGCCTGGGGAGCCCTGCTCGTCTGGCAGGTCTGGGCTCTGGCTGCAATCCTCGTCCTTCTCTTGGCGCTGTGGATCGGACTCGGGAAAATTAGACGCCGTCCAGACGACAGCGGCCACAAGGAGAGGTCCAGCAGCAACCTGGTGGAGGAAGAAGGAGCAGAAGAAGGACGCAGCGTCGTTGCAAACGAAGAAGTAGAAAGCAACGATGCCAGTGTGGAAGAGGACAGTAAGGGTGGAAACCAAGAGGGCAGCAGTGATGAGGCAAAGGCAGAAAGCAATGCCGAAAATGAAGCCAAAGAAGGCTGCGGCGATGCAAGGGAGGAAGCCAACCCTGATGAGAAGGGGGAGGAAGCCAACGCTGCTGCAAATGAAGAAGACAAGCACGGGGCAAGCAAAGAAGACAAGGACCACGGTGCCAACAGGAAGCTCGAAAGCCTCCTAGAGGAGCGCCTGCACTTGCCTGTTCTGGACCTGGACAAAGGCTGCTCGGCGATAATGGACCTGATGGACAAACTCACCCACATCTTCGGGCAAGGCTTGTCCAACAGCTTCTACCCAGTGCCACAACAAGCCATCGGGGTGGGCAGCGCCTTTGAAGGCTGGAGTCCCCATGCACAAGACCTTGTGTACCACGTGCTTGTGCCCCTGAGTCCCCCTCCAGGACACGCCTTCCACCTGGACACTGCAGGGATGCTCCAGAGGAACTTCTGTGTCCGTGTGGAGCTGCTGTGCACCTGCGCAAGGGAGCAGCTGGGGGAGGACATGCTATGTTTCCTCCACCACCCCGAGGAGGAGCTGAGAAGGAGACAGGACCCCAGCCTCCTGCACACCCTCTGCACTGGCGCCTATCTAGATGTGGAGAAAACCGTCCACTGGTTCCATCGATTCGTCAGAGTAGCCTGGCTGCTGTTGCCTGAATCCCGCCACTGGTGTTTAAGGTTGCAGCCCTCCAGCCGCTCTTGCAAATTCCAGCTAAGCAAAGACAACGAAAGCTTCGCTGTCGAGATCATCTTTGGCGTGCGGCGAGGAGACTCGGACATCTTCGTGGGCAGCCAGCCTGCAGAAGCAGGCGTCCCAAGCACAACGTGGCTTGAGACTTACGCCGTGGCAGAGGCAAAGTTCTTCGGGCACATTTCCAGGCAGGCCCCCCAGGACAGCTGTCACTGCAAGTGCCTGCAGCTCCTCGCACGCTTCCTGACGGGCGTAGGCTTGTCCAGCTATGCCTTGAAGACCGTGGTGATGCACGTCCTGAACACCGTACCCCCGACACAGTGGCGCAGGGAGGATTTTGGGCAGCGGCTCATGGACATCCTCACGTACCTCCACTTCTCACTGGAGACAAAACAACTCCACCACTTCGTCGTAGGCAACGCGAGGTTTCCTGCGGAGATCAGCTTGCCCTCCGGCTTCCGGCTGGCCATACCACCCAACCTCTTCCAGCACCTGGCGAGCAGTCCGGACGCTCACGCCGAGGCCGTGCAGGACTACGTTCACCTGCTGCACTGGCTCAAACAGCTGCTGAGCCCCGGCCATTGAAAGAGACCCTCCTGCACAGGGCTGTGCTTCTGGGGCCTCTTGACACCCCCTGTATATACTAACCTCCCGTTAGTTAGTGTGTTTGTTAAGACCCCGTAGTTAGTACGTTTACTGTAGTTACTAAGTACCCCCTAGCTAGAGTATTCACTGTAAGGATTAGGACGCCCTAGGCAGCGTGTTCAGCAATCCCAAACCTTCTTTGCTCCCGTTCCAATAAAACAGACTATTCCGGTATCTGGACTGTGTGCAAGCTCTTCTTGAACCTGACTAGACCTAGAGAGCATTTACTTGCAAGTTCCACTAGCTGTGAATTTGTGACTGGCTGGGAGGAGGGACTTCGAGTAACAGGCCTTTTTCTAACCAGAGGCGCGCGCTTCTCGTTCCCCGCTGCCCACAGTTATCCATCGCACGGCCTGTCCAAGTCCGCCAGGCACAGAAGCCCACGTTTACTTGGCACAGCTTCCTTGTCTTCCTCAGGCAGGGGAGATGGACACCTTATCCAGCTCCTTGGACAAGTGTGGCCGCTCACTCTGGGAAGTTTTTCATGCTCTGTCTACAAACAGTACAGCACGGGCAAGACCAGAACACAGAGATATCAGCCTAAAGCTACTGTTCTTCTGAAGTACAGAGCAAACCCTTAGAGCATACACTCATCTGAACGACAGAAGCAAGGCAGTACGTCCTACATTCCTGTCACGATGATAAAAGTGCGAGATATGAAGATCCTCCGCTGCAGAGCACCAGTCTCAGCCTCCGTAGAAAGGTGAGTAGAACCACAGGCAGCATCTGCCAAGCCGATCCCCCTCTCATGTCAGCGGAGAGTTGCTCACTCAAGCACAGCCTAAAAAGAGAGAAATCAATAATTAGGAAAACCCCAAGCCTCCTGTGTGTTGTCACGACTAATTGGAATTGGTATCTGACGCCTCTGAAGACACGGACTCCCATTCCTGACACCCCTAATACAACACGTCAGGAACTCAGAGAGAACTCACAGGAGAGTGGCGCAGCCTCGCCCTTTGCTTTCTGTTTATCAGACACCTTAACAAACGTGGGAAATCCCAGATAAAAGGAGAGCCCCTGAACACTTTTGGTGCTTGCTGTGTGAAGTGCTCAGTTCTTCAACCAACCGTCATATTCTTACACCTGCCACAGCTGCGGCACCTATGTCCTGTAAGTGATTTCTTTCGTAAAGGGATCACGCAATGATGCATTTCTCTGAAAAGAAATGGGAAGATGTGCATCGGGTCTGCAGGCATGCTGCCAAGTCTGCTGCTGATGGGGCAAAGAAATAGCACACGTCTCAATTCCGGCGCTGGAAATGCTTACACCTTGATTGTCACGACTGATTGGAATTGGTATCTGAAGCCTCTAAACGTCATGGATTCTCTCAGATATCAAGAGAAAGAAATTTTTTTCAGCTGTCTTCAAATGACAGAAGACACTTTAATAATTTCTAGCATTTTGAAGGAGTATTGATAGTTATATAGTCTCGCTTGTCAGAATACCAACTGTGGTCATCCCGTTTCCTAAACACGTCAAGGAAAACAATTGATCTTTTTTAGTGCCTGCTAGGGTTTAAGTTCACAAACCTCCTGAAGACAGGTTACTTATGACATAGATAAAACCATCTTCTTCTCTCTTATTTTTTCATTGGTTGTCCTTCTGTTTTTTTCACCACTCCCCTGTTACTGTACTCAGGAATCTTGCATAAGACTCACAAGAGGTTCCTCTCTATTATTTGGCATCCTGCAGATCACATACACTGTAACTCATCTTCTCAGACTTCACCTCTCCCTTCTATTATCATAGGGAAATCTTGCCATTCTCCAAATTGGTTTTTTTAACCTGTTTTTAAGGCACTCTGTGTTTCATGGATATATGTTGATGGATAGCCAGAACTGAAGGGCACATCCTGGGAGAAGACAAGCTATTTTTCTAGTGTCATCTGTATTCTTCACCCTCCCATGGGCAGTGGCAATGTTTTCTGCTAGTTAATATTAAAAAATAATCTTTCAGAATGTGATTTTCCTTCTGGTTCCCAACCCCTGTCTTCCCAGTCCCAGAAGAAATTTTCTCTACCAGATAGAGGGAAATGCCTGGGAGCAACTAAGATAGGGTGACAAGAAAAAGGGACTTCAGAGCCAGGAGAAGCAGTACCACATCCCCTCTTTGCTGTGCTGCAGCTCTTCCAGAGATGCCACAGCCCTGGGACATTGGCCAAAATTGCACTTACCTTGCAGAGACTGGCAGACCCCACACATTGCCTGACCTGATGGACATCCTGATGTCCTAATGGAGACCATCAATAGCTCTTCCTGCCAAAAAGCAACGTACAAGTTTTTGGCTGTTGGCATGAGCCCTCCACTACCAGAACCAAATCTCTATGGCCTGAATACTGCAAATCAGCATGAGATTCCTTATGTCAAAAAAGAAGGAGGTTAAATGATTGCTAATGGCAGAAACACAGTCATCCTCCCCATTACCTATTTTGAGGATAAATAAATGCAACTGCTCTCAGAAAAGCTGCAATTAACTATTTCTGAAACTATTTCCCTTCTTTATATCAACAGGAAAATGAGTTTTCTCTCCTTGATATGGTAAGTTGAGCATTCTAATTTGTAATGTTACAGAAAGATATATCTTAGAATAAAACTCCAGTGTCCCATACTGTGCTAGATTTGTGAAGAAACAAATTTTCAAAATAACTTTTTGTGCTTTTATAATGGGTGGGAATATCTCTTTAGTACTTCAAGTAGCTGGGGAGAGGAAAACTCTATCCCTCTTTTCCACTCAGGGCCCCCGAATCCCAATCAAAAAGGCAAATATAAAACCATCAGAAATAAAGATCCATTTTCTAACATGCTTTATTACTTACAAGGACAGACCAGTTATCTTTTCCTTGAATTTATTTGGGGATTAATTAAACATAGCATGTATTAGACATTATGTCTCTGTCTTTCTCACCACTCTTCTAGAGAAGCTAAAAACTGGAATACACATGTATTGCATTCTGATCATTCTTGGACAACATACCAAAAAATAGGTTCCCAGGGGGAGCAGTAGAACATAAAAGACGAGGGAATAATTTCCTAATGTTCCAATTCCTACAGGAGCTTGCAAAACCTGTCTCACCATACACCCATATGGAAGGCAGGCTATCCAGAACCTGCCATAAGTCTTACTCTTGCTCTGATTCAATGCTGCTTTGACATTTTGCAAAATGTTGAGCTGAAAGAAACTAAAATTGCTTTTTTGCTTGCTGAAGGTGTATCAACATTGTGTTGTCATAGTAAACTAAGGATGAGAAATGGCTGTAGTCTTATCTCACAGACATCATCCACCTTCTCCACCTTCTTGAAGTGCAAGAATGTGCTTTAAAACAGAGCAAGAGGAAAAAACATAGGGAACCAGGAATGTTATAAGATGATCTAATTTAAAAAGGAGCATCTTAACCTAGCTCTGGTCCAAGGAGAGAACAGACTTATTGGCCCAAATGAAATGCAGCAGCAACTGCAGCAGCCAAGATTCCACTGTGGCATTTGGCTGAAGCAGCATGGGCTGGGAAATACAAGCTGATGACTATCCTGATACATACCATCCTGCCCAAACGAAAGGCTCATTAACCCCAACAAGAAAGAACTGAAGTTTTTTAATTTACTCAAAATGCATGCACCAGAGGAGTGGCTTGAGGACTGGGTTTGTTTGATTTTCATTCAGGAAAGGATAACAAAAGTACAGACAATTGTTATGTCTGATAACTACTAATTTTGATTTGTGTAAAGATGAAAACCTCCATGCTCCAGGGAAAGTTCTTTGCCTTCAGATGTTGCTACTGGTCAGAGCTGCAGGGTCTCACTGTGCTCACAGTGCCATGGCCCCGTGAAACTGGGCCCTTCCCAGGCACACCACCCTAGTGCCACACATCTCCAAACCCAGCCACTGCAATGCAGATACATGTAGGTGCACACTCCAGATACTCTCTTGTCTTATTCGAGGCCTGCAACAATCATGAAGCTCTCATAAATACTTAATAATGGTCATAAAAGCTGCTCAAACAGGCACAATATTGAACAACAATATTGAAGATAACATCTCTCCAAAACTCTAACTGTAGAGAAAAAGGTAGATAAATACCGCTGACCAAAATCCCCTTTAGCCTAGTGATAGTTTTGTATGGGGAATGTGTTGAGCAACTGTTTAAATGTTCAACTTAGGCAAGGTGAGTTTAGTGTCAAACAGTACTGAGTGGAACACTAGGGACACCAGTGGTTTTTGCCATCTCTGGTAAAAGCAGAACTGATAATTTAAACAGTCCTGTATTTTCTTCTAACTTGGTTTTAATAGCTAAAGCCCTTCAGAACATAATTAATGTTTATATATCAAATATTTTATATTGAGAGCAAATTAATCACTTCCTCAGAAAGACCATTAAGATTTTTGCCTCTGTGCATGGTAACCAATTATGAATCCAAGATTCACAGCTATTAGCTTCACCTAGAAATTCAGAAGTTGCCAATATATGAATTGCAACTTAATAAAGAAAAAACAAAAGATTTACAAATTAATTCAGATGGAATAAGAAATTAATTTTTATGAAATATTAAAAATAGCACAATTAGAAGTAGGAATGTCTAAGTCTCTCTCTTCTTTAAGTAGTTTTCAACTCATTTGGATTGACTTGGTATATCTATTTTATTCCAGAGAAAAATCTCCATGATTCCAAAGTACAGATGGATTTTGCTTTTAACTGTACACTCCACAATTTACATGCCACAGACAGCATAAAGCATAGCAGTTCTTGCTCTCTGTTTGGGGATTCTGTGGTCTCCAGGAATCCAAGTTACAAACAGTAACAATTGAAGCACTGAATCACAGAAAAATAGAAAGAAATTCAATAGATGTTGAAGTATCTGTCTCAAATAAGAGATGGAAAAGTGCAAGGAAGAGTGTGCATAGAGCTGCCTTTCATTTTTTTCTTAAACTAAAGTCACAATGCTAATGACAGGGATGTCATAAAAAGCTCTACTTCTAGTATTTGTCTTCCTTGAGATTTCCTGGTAACATATCACAATACCAACACTGCAGGCCAGATGCTGTTTCCATAGTCTACCTTTGCAATGAATTGATCTATGCTTGTTTCCACTTTAGAATCACACTTCATGTTTTCATTACATTCAAATATAATTAATATGCTCTAAGTTGTGTTTTTAAGGGGTATAACTGACTGATCAGAGCTTATTGAAGAGGGCTGTGTTTGCCTTCCAATGTATCACCTTCACTTAATGAACAGAGGCTCTACACGCTGCAGGACATGGATATAAGGGATTGGTAGTGATTCAGTTTCCTTATATATTCCTGTCTAGAATTCTTTTCGTATTTCCACATCTCTTTTGAATGCAAATCATGAATAAGGCTGAATGATGGCTATAGAATAAGCAGAGCCATTACAAAAATTGATCTGTCTTACAATGATGGAGATCCAGATAAGCTGAACTACTGGATCCAAAATGGGACCAGTATAGTGATATACTAAGTCTTTACACTGCAATAAACTGACAAACTTTTTTGCTCAAAAACTGGGCCAGAGAGTGAGAGATGGGGGCTTGGAGAGAGAAAGAAAGTGGGAGAGAGATTAAGCAGCCTCTGGTATCCAATGCCTATGGATGACAGTTTCAAAAATATTTCTGGGGATATACTTGGCAGGCAGTAGCCTGCAATTTCTTTCTAAATACATATAAACAGCAAAAGCACACAAACAGCCTTTTTTATAAGAGATATAATTATCTTAATTTTCATCCATATACAAAGACAATTTCCAAACTAGCTAAGGCACAGCTCCCATCACTGGCCCCTTCCTCCTCCCTCCACCCCAAGGCAACCTCCTGGAAAGCAGCTGGTACTCATGAAAGGGAAAGGCAAGATTTAAGATCAAGCCTTTTGGCATGACAAACTGGAGTGGTTCATGAACCCCTTGTCCTTTCACAGCACCTGTTTCAGACAGGGTCCTGGAGTCCTGAGAGATTTAGAGGATGAGATCCCAATGCTTTAAAAAATACATCAGTGCCTCTGTGCTCCGAGACTGATCCTCTGAAAATCCGGCAGTCGCAGACACACACAAAAAAAATACAAACCAACTGACAACTTCCTACATTCGGCAGAGTCAGTGTGTCTCTGGGTTTGAAATCTAATTACCCAGGAGAAAAATACTTTTTCTTTGCCTGAAAATTCCATAGGCATCTAAGAGGAATGGAGCTGAGGGGTCTGTGACAGAATAGATGCAACCAAGTTCTGATGGCTCCCATGCCAGCTGTGCAGGTGAAACTAAAACCCCCTTCCCCTCTGCTCTATGCTATACTCCCAGTTCAGGGAGCTGAGGGAAGAAACGAATGGCAATGGCTAAGGGAAGAGAAGACACATCAGTTAGGGAAGGGGAGTGAGGTGCACAGTCCTTTGGGAGAAAATCCTGGCCTGGGTGGGGGGTATTGAGACAGATGAAAAGCATAAAGGAAGAGGCTCATTGGCATCGATGTGCTGTAGTGGCTCCAGGATGGCTGAGGAAGCTCTGCATCAATGTATGGCAGATCATCTCTCTGTCTGAGATGCTGCTGCTGGTTCTGCCAGCCACTTTATCTGAAGATAAAGAACGAAGTCAAGAGAAGAGGGGAAGCCAGGATGCAGGGAGCTCCCTCCTGCCACCTTGTAACATCAAATGGCTGCAAGACTCCAGCCTGGGAAGCCTTTGAAGTGTGATCAATCTCATAAGCTACTAAAGTGGGCAAACCTTTTTCAGTTAAAATAAAACAAAACAAAAAATATCATCAAGCTAATCTTACCACTGCAAATGCAAAGTCATAATCCATGTGTGGGAGTCAAGACCTGCTGAATCCAGCAAAAGAATACTCAAAGAATATCTTAGCTGTATGAAATGAGCAGGAAGACGAACAGCAATGTTCTTCATGGTTTTTCTCCCAGTTCCAAAGACTTGCCATCTGCCACAATCCCTGCCAATCATTTGAAATGTAGGCAGCCTCTAAAGGAGTGCACATAAAACAGGGAGGCTCATAAAACTAAGAGTCAACCCCACTGCCCTTCTTAAGCTCTTCATGCCACTCATATTTCAGAAGGGCATGGATTTCACATAGGACTGATAAGTGTCCCTTGCCAGTTTGGATGTTGATTTAACTTTTTTTTTTTGACCTGACACACTACTGCCACACAAAAAACCCCATATAGCTATAAACAGGCTGAATTCGATCAGAAGTTTAACCTCATACAAATGACTGTCACACAGTCAACCCTCAGATGTATGTGCAAAAATACAGTTGCAATTAAAATGTGAGATAGTAACTCAGAAAGCAGACTGATAAGTAATATGTTCACTGAATTAACTAACCTCCTAGCTACATGAATGAGCAGTAATTATAGGTATCATGAAATAGAGTCACAGAGTGTAACTGCACTGTAATTATATTTGCTGTATGAAAGGGCAACCCAGGTATTACACTGATAAATGAGATGAAAGAAAAATCCCAGCTCAGGACCCAAGTAGGTGAAACAAAGGCACCATGATACCTATTCAGCAGCTTTTACTGCCTTGCCATCTCCCTGTGAGAGGAATATTCCACCCATCTCTGGAGGGACAGTGCTGGTGCATGTATGAGTATTGGGATTACATGCACACTGTTCTGCCTTAGTATCATCCCTGGAACTGCTACTCTGAGCTATTAACAGTGACAGGCAAGCTCCATAAGAGGAGTAAACTGTCAGCCACACAAATTCAATTTTTCCCCTGCAGTATATTTGGTTCTATCAAGCTTAATGTTAAATGCACATTTACTGAGCTAATGTCAAGACACTCTGCCCCTCCTGGTAATTTCTGCCTAAAGATAAAGAACTGGAAGGAGGAAAAAGACATTGTTTTTCATTGGGTTTATGATTCTTGGGTTTTATATATTGCTTTTCCATTAGCAAAACTTTGCTGTTTACCTGGTGAGCTCAGAAGAGGTGTGGGAAACACCTCAATACACACAAAGAAAAAGAGAACTGGGAGAAAAGAAAGCATGGGAAAGTAGTCCCCAGAGAATAGAGACAGGACAGGAAAAGGAAATTAAGGGATTCTGATCAAGTACATCCCAATAGGACTTAGAGATGCCCCCTCCAAACCCCACACATTTCCAGTTACAAGAATGGTATGCTTTTTGCCTTTATTCCTAAACCTAAAAGAAGCTGTTTGAACTTGTGTAACTGCCATCCAGTGCTGCCAGTGTGCCCCAGGCTGCAGCCCCACCTCTGTATCCTGAGATAGTCCTTCCAAGAGCAAGACCACCATCTCAGCAGGGCCCAGTTATCACCATCCTTGGGGCAATCTTCCAAGCTGTATTCCTTTACCTGTGGAAGTCCTGGCATGACTCTAACCTACTGGATGAAGAGAGAATTGGAGGGCACATCTATCCCCAGGCACTGGAACCTCTGAAGCACTGTAGATCACATAATTTCAAAGAGTGAACCCATCCACACATTTTCACCTCTGTTCTACAATCTTTTAACAACTCTAGAATATAATGATAACAAGTTGCTTGCTCTTGGGCTTGAGAACTGTGATGTAACTGGTGTACTTCTTCTGGGAAGGGGGCATGGTTGTTCAGCCTACAAGGGAGACAGAATAACAGCCATGAGAATGCTAGTTAGGTTTTGCTCTAATTGTCAACATAGTTAAATTTGAGAAGAGGTCGATTTCCTTTTTTTTTTTTTTTTTTTTAATAATAATAAATAAAAAGTTTCATGACCCTCAAGCAGCCAGAAGGGATACTCTCAGATATTTTTCATTTGTGGCCCTGGGCTTTTTTTTTTTTTGAACTTGCTAAAACCCTCAGAGTCATCTTTTGGAACCCATTTCAAGACCTGTCTCATAGTAAATACAATAGGTTGATCAATATAATACCAAATCACTTACATGCAAATGCCTCAACATATGCAAAACACAGTCTTTGTCCTTCTGTTGCTTCAAAGCAGAGCTTTTGGGTTTTGCAATACTTGTTCAGAACTCCCCACAAGTGTCTCCCAGGCCAGCTCACTCCTGTTAGCAGAGGAACAGATTTCTTCTGGATTTATCAACCTTCATCACAGATGTCTGGAACTTTTTCACTACCAACTAAATTGGTACATTTGCTATAAAATAGTAGAATTACAAAAATAGCTTCCATCAACTGAACAGCAGCCAGAATGGACTGCAAGGACTCACAAAAATAGACCCGCTGGCTTTTAAAGATGCTTCAGCAAGAAAGGTGCAGCTGAATTTGATAAAATACAGATACTTTCTCTGCTAATTTGCACAGTCAGGAGAAACTCTACCTTTCAAATCAGGTGAATTTGAAAGGAAATCTTTGATGTAACACACAGAATAATGTCCTGTAAAAACAAACAAATGCTGCTTCTCTGTTTTACTGCAGCTATATTTAGTTAATATTGATGATTTGAAAATTTAAGTAAGGATTAATAGTGGGGATGGTATTTTTATTCTTGATCTGCAGAGACACATCATTATTAATTAAAGCAGATACTGTACCTGAAGCCAATTAGATAGGACACAGTATTTTCCATTTCTTTATGCTTCAGATTTTTCAATAAAATTTCTTGAGTATGCAGAGTAATAGCATTGTTTATGAAAAAAATCTAGCTACTGATTGATGTAGATGGAAAGATATAGTAATTAGCATAATAACTTCAGAAAGCAAACCCCACATTTTGGGATTGTTTCTGTGCTGCTTCTGGGCATTAGTTTTGGCTTAATCCATGGAAAAATGTTAAACTCCAGAAATCTTTCAGGTAAAATATTTTAATCAAAAGCTTTCAGGACTTTCAGTTTTCCGTCTTTCTTTAGCCTCTACGCTCTTCCTGATCTATTTACATGGCTTCCACTTGCTCTGATAATCTTCAGCCATTACTTCCCACTTCTGGTAAATACAGGGCCCCTCTTCTGGAGTTTGATAGCAAAGGAGCACAGCACTGAGCATCACTTGTGATGTGGTTCCTCCACCAACCTCATCTAGGATACATAGATGCTGAAGCTCTGTGCTTCAGCAACCCAGCCACTTTCAGATGAGGATAATATATGCCAGAATGAAAATGCCATTCTGAGAATTATGAGCAATCCATTAGAAAAAAATATTATCATTACTCTTGACTGACTATCCCAGAAGGCTATTGTTCTGACTTTCTTAGTTTCCAACTTGAAAGAGCCACTTGGGCACCGTGATCTCTGACACTTTGTAACTACAAGAAAAGCAACATGGAAGAACATCAGATCCTGGATACTAATGTGTGCGGTAACAGGAATGACAAGGTGAAAATCCTCACTCACAGGGAGCTCTTCTTTAAGGACTGAAATGGAAACAGTGTACCCGTTTGTGTTAAGAGGGTCGCTGATCCCTGCTGGTATCATTCTATTACTGCACTGCTGTCAGTGTGGGCAGTGAAACCTGCTGGACCGGTGCCCACCATTGCTGGCTTCCTTATCCCTGCTAGGGAATCTGAAAGAGAAATATTTTGTCTTAAATGTGAAGGTAGGTCCTTCTGTTCTTAGGTTCCAAACATCAGTACCTAGGCAGGACCTGATTAACAGAAGCAGTGCCTCTCCAAAAATCTGGGGTGTGAAACAGCTCAGCTGGATAACAAGTGGCAGGAAAGGCTGACCTTAGGAAAAGGTCATGTCGGGTATTTTCCAGGGGCAACCCAGATCCACAAGGGGGAGGATCCCCAAGGCTCACAGCAGATGGAGGGTGCCACTCCAGTGCAGAGACAGAGGGGCACCAAGACTAAACAAGCTATCAGACCTCCCTGGCTGCTCATCCTGCTCTGCCCATCTTTGCATCTTTGCAGATAAACCAGCAGAATAAATTATTCCTCTATGACAGCAAAGCCAAGCCTTGTACAAATCACTCACCTTGAGCCAGCCCTGCTCATGGATATCTGTAATGGGAACTAAAAGTTGTTTCATCTTCTTTAGTCCTCATTTCATAGAATTTTCCTAAAATTTCAATTTTTGACCTCAGCCAACTAGTGGTTCTCCAAATGCATCATAAAAATGAGTCTTTCACTCAATTTTTGCCATCCTTCAAGGACCATTGATTGCTTTTCTCATGACTGCACTGTTCCCAATATACTATATTCTACAGTTATCTCCTGCAGGAATCTAGATTTTAATAGTCCATCTTTATATTAGCCTTTAAAGTCTTCTAGTGCCAGAAACGCTCCCAGTTCAATAATGTAATTACCTTGAAAGACACAGGAATAAAGGAAAGCAACTAAGTTTCTGTGAAGTGGAATCAATTTGCAGCAGATTTATTTATTTCAACTACTTGTAGTGCTCATCTTGCATCTTGACCCAGAGTCCTGGAGGGTCATGATGGGAAGTCCTGTTAACTTCCATCCGTCAGTCCTCAGAGGTCTAGGGAAGGAATGCTACCCACAGGGCATCTTGGAGAACTTTGTCACATGCATTTCTAGATTAGACAGTCTTCAACTTTCAAAAAAGAATCCTGACAGAGAGAAGAGCACTGAGGGGAATTATAGTCTTCACTTTGCTCAGACAATTAATACAATATAATGCTGCTTCCCCACTGCCTCCTATCCTGCATAGTTATGCAGTCTACATCTACAGAGATATTTTTTTCCTTCATTCAAAATGCAGGTCCTCAGAGTCCCTTCTTCTTCTTTTGCCTGACTTTGGCACTGGCTGTCTTCCCATGACACCTAAGATCCCATCAGTAAAGCTCTCTGGTTGCTTAAATTTCTGCTTCTGGGCCTGCCCAAATATACTCAAGTCCTCACATCACTGAAAAATACATTATTTCAGTTCTATAGGGATTCACATATAAGGCACTCTCCTTTTAGCAGCTGTATCTGCTAACTGGGACCCCATGGGGATTTCAACCCAGAGCTAGCAGAGAGCTGCAAAAAGGGGGTAGTGGGGTGGTATAAACTACCACTGCTACAATAAGGTAGACAGAGGAAGAAAGAGGGGCAAAGGATTTCCAAAGAGCTGGTTGTGGTGTGTTTCTGTCACTCCTGAATGTATATCAGCAGATGCTTGTAACGATTTTTTTTGCAGAAGGACTACACTTAACCAGTGAATATGATTGGTAACAGCTGGGCCAGGTAATCAACACTTGGCATGAGCAGCATGAATGAAGGGAAGTGCCCACATCTATCAAAATTATACATGTGGCTCCTGCTCCTTTCTTGGTATTTGCTGCTGACCATCTCAGAGAGTCTCTGAGTGTATTGTAGTTTTTGTAACTCTAATTAGGCACCTAAATATCCACTTAGCCAGGCTTTTCATTTCACTGGGTATCAGGGCACCTAAGAGCTATGCGCTGCAGCACTAAAATTGAGTTTTCTGCATTACTCAGCCTTGCTTTTCAAGTGAGCTTTGCCTGGGAATCCCATTTTTCCCCTTGGGTAATAAAAAGCTTGCAAAGCAGCAAATTAGCTCTCTGGATTTAATTATGCATATACACTAGTAATGGGAGTAATTGCACTGTCTCAGTTACATTGCAGAGTGTACTTACTTGAAGTCAAGCTGAAGAAATACCACTGGCAGCTATAGCAAGACAGACCAGATAAGAAGACACCAGGTGCACTGAGGCTACAAGATTATCATTTCACCTGCTGTGGTAATTAACCCACCCTACAGATCACAGTTCTTTCTGCCACTCCCTTCTCATGAAGGGACACTATCAGAGAGTCATCCCTCTGCAAGACATCCTCTTATATGAAAGCTAAAGGGCTGCAGGAGGAACTCTATCTCCTTACTGTATACTCACTAAAAGCCTCAAATTACCTGACTACAGTTGTCAGTAGAACTGGGGCATGCACTGCATATTTGTGGTCTAGGCTGAAACATCCCAGGGCTCATGTCTGCTCTGCTAATCCTGTGCTGCTATGCAAAAGGAAACTCAAATATGCAGGGAAATATTAGTCCTGATCCACCAAGTTGCTGCAGGACACAACCCTTTTCACCTAGCCTGGCAACATAATGCTCAGCAATACAGGGCTCCAGCCATCTATTCACTCAACTAATTATTTAAGTTGAACTGAATGAGGGAAGTAAACCAGAAGTGTTTCCCATGGGTGTTGTGTGGTGCTAGGAGGTACTGGACACAGTCTGTGTGCGTGACCAGCACAGGCTCAGAAAGTGAAGCCTAGGTTAAGTCTGAAATCGTGGGAAAACACCTCTATTTCTTGGTACAAGCCCTTGCTGAGGCAGAACGCTCTCCATTGCAGTTTTGCCCGGTCTGCTGTCAAACCCTGCTGGTCCTCTGTGGTCTCTCCCAGATCAGTCAGCACTGCAACTGTGTTTCAAAACAGTCACTCACCTCCCACATCCTTCTCCTTTCTGGAGGCCTAAAGGTGTTTTCATCTTCTTTGACACAGTGCCAGGTTTTAATTTCTTAATTCCTGCAGCAGCCTTGGAGGTCTCCAAACACACCCAGTGTCCTCCAAGCTCACCTTCCTCCTGCCTGTAATTTTATACTTAGTAACTCAGAAAATAGCAAGTAATCGAAATCTGGCAGTTATATTGTCATTTGCCTTCATCAGCTACAGTAAAGTTTAAAGATCCAAAACAAATTACTGAAGGAATCTGTTCAGATGACACAAAAATATATTCAAAGAGGGATGTCTAATTGCACTTGGAAATGAAAAAGTAGACCATACACTCATGAGAAAACAATGCTACTGTCTACTTGAGGTTTTGTTTAAAATAAAAAGTGAAATAACAAAATTTGAGAAGCTGAATTTTTTGCAGTATTGACACCACAGAAGGGAAATTCTTAGGCAGGTCACAAGCCTCTGTGCCAACATGATCAAAGTCAGCTATTTGCAATTTTGGAGTGTGTACATATAAAAGCATGCATGGTGATCTGGAAAAAAGACAACCCTTTTGGTAAAAGTGGTGTGTCTGTCACAAAGCATACAAAGGTCTCACAAAGTGAGGCACTGATGGTAAGGACTGACTGTTTTATGGATCTAAAACAGGTAGTGGAAATTGTACTCATTCTAAGGACAGCAAGCAGATCACACACTTCAGCTGTGGGGCGTGTTGTGTACGGATGACAGAGTAATAAAGTGACTTGACAGAAGCCGTTTAATGCAAAAATGCTTTGCTATCTGATTCTCCATCATCTTTAGTGTCTGGTTGACATTTGTCTTGCCAAAGAGAGTTCAAAATGAGCACATAACACACCTACATCTGCAGTGAGTGAAAAACTCTGAATAGGTATGTATGTGCTCAAAACCTATTTTCCATAAGTATAAGCAAATATAAAGATGACATGACAAAAAAGAGTCATTTATGTTTGGAGTTCGAGTGAGTGACACCAATTCAAGAACAAAAAAGATCAAAGTGCCACTCTGCATGCACACATGCTAACTGGGAGAAAAGCTGTCATATTTATAGCCAACAAACTTTCTAGAGCTGTGTATGTCAAGTAAAATTGTACACTATTGGATAAAACATTCTCCTGTCACTTTTTGCTTTTATCTATCCTGTAAAGCCAGGATAGATGAATTATCTGCATCATCTTAACTTAAATTCCTTTGGCCAAGACACTGGAACAGAGGGGATTTATGAAGAGTAGAAAATCTGTTCTTCATTTACCTAAAACACATCCCTACAGTCATAACTGTGGAATGAGATAATGTCATTTGGCAAACTGATCAAGCAGAGCCTGGCATTTCCCTTTGGGCATTAAAGCAGAGACAAAAAAAATGCATATATAACCCAAGATCTAAATAATGAAAGGGACTTTCAGCACAATTAACTAAAGCACTGAGGTAGTTGTCTGCCAGTGTCCCACCCATCACAAAAGGAAATACTGTCCTTCTTTAAAGGCTCAAAATTTTACAAAACACAAATCCATTTTTCCTCCTCCTTCTTTCTCTCCACTTCTACCCATTGCTGCAAAGTTTTGTTTTTCTTCTGAGAAGAATGACATTTCACCATCCACTTTTAAATATTTATTGGTGAAATTAGTGTTCTTTAGTATTCCTTAGCATTCCAGCTTCCCCTATTATTTCACCAGAGTACAATAGTCCTAATTGATGAAGATTAGCAAAATGTTGTGGGTGTTTGTTGGGTTTGTTTTTTTTTACACTTGCTCAAATCAGTGTGTTATAAACATCATCCTCAGCTAGGGAATCCTGTGATTCTTCCTCAACAGAAGGAGCAAACGCAGCCAGGACTTACTAGCCTGCAGGAAGTTCCAGCTGAAACACTGGCAAACTTTCACTGCTACCCTTGGTGAGGGTATATATGCATATTTGAAGAAGGCAAATATACATATATGCAGATGTATATGTGTATTCATATATATACATACATTAAAAAAAAATATATACACACATATATATACACACAGTGTAAAAACAAGAAAGTGTAGACAGGTGAATTTAGAAAGTGATAGCTCTCCCTTCAGAGAATTATCTGAATAGGAAAAGCACCACGGAAGAGGTCTATAAAACTGAAGTGCTGGCCAGAGGGATAAAGCTGGTGAGGTCCACTCTGAAGCAAGTTTGCTGCAGATATAAGAAGCATGTAATCTGAGAGCAAGGCAATGAAATAATAGGGCAGAGACAGGCAGAGCAGGCACATGCTCCCCTAAAACTGCTTCCCTGTGTTCCCCTGCTGAATTTGTTCATGACATTTAAGAACTGCTACTGCTAGTGCCAGTGCAGGAAAGAGAGCACAGCCTGCTTCCAGATAGCTGTGAGTAGATATCTGCCCTTTAGAACTGCAGGGCTAAGCAGTGTACGGATGGAGAAAAAAGTCTAGCCATCCTTTTCCAGTTCAGGGGACACCTGTGAACTCTTCTAATAGGTGACCTAAAAACAATTTATTCTGCATTACACTTTCATTAAGCATTAGTGCCCTAACTAAAATGATTCACAGCTGGGTTTTTTGGTTTGGTTTGGTTCTGTATTATTCCAGCTAGTGGTGGAAAACAGGAGGAAGGAGAGATTATAGTACCTCTTAATGTGTCTGACAAAAGTCAGCTTATCTGCTCTATCCCAAGAGTCCTGTCCAGCTTTCAGTTCTGCTGCCACCACTGGCACATCAAACATCCTTGACTTTTAGGGCCAGTTTTCCTTTCCAGGAAGGGAAAAATGGCAAAGGACAAAGAGAACTCTTACCCCCTCAGCCGTATGCTAGCAGGCAGCTCCATCCCACTGGCACTGAGTTACTGCATGGTCAGCCCAGGGCTGGCGTTGCTCCCTGAGGTGTTGTGAAAAAGGACTGTGGTGGCTCAGTCATCCTGCAGCAAAAGGATGGGCACATTTTGATGCTGTGCACCAGCCAGTCACCACCTGCACCCTCTGCCCTGGAAGCCAAGTCATTTTCTTACATGAAGGAAAGTGCAAATGGTGCTGTAGCCAAATACTGCAGGTAGGGAGAAAATACTAAATCATCCCATTTAAACAACATCAGACCTTGGAAACTACATGCCTGATGCTAATGTGGCATCTCAGGATGGAGAATTTCAGGTTTTCCTCTAGGTGAAAACAAATCAAAGACCTAGATGTTGACTCCAAAGTAGCCCAGACCTGCTTGTATGGAAAGCTTACATTTTTACTCCAGCAGCAAAACCCAAAGGCATCATAGGTTTTATTAGCTCAAAGCTCCTTATTTTACCTCAGGTTGCTAAAGTGGTTTTTCAACACTTTACTGAACTGTTGAGTGACTTATTTATAGTTCGACCTCAAAACCAGTTCAGATTTCAAATGAGTTTCCAAAACATTTCAGGCAGGTCAAACCCATAAGACTATAAGTCTTGGAAATGGCTGCTCACAATTCTCAGAACAAATCCCTGGGCTTTCTACAGCTTTTATCTAGCAGTGGGCAAAAACTGCAGTTGTTCAATGCAGAATCTCTGGTATTCACTCTCCACAATTCCTTCAACACATACCCTTGAAATACAGTTTTCAGAATGGATCCAGAAGGGTTGTAAATCCAAAAGATAACAAATATACTAAGCTGAAGTACTAACTTCCAAATATTTCAGACCACAACAAAAACAGTAGCATTCATACAAAATAATTCAGATGAAAAAGCAAAGAAATAATTATACTGAAGGGGTGAGAGTAAAACAGAAAGGATGAAAGAGGGATGCTAGTTTGAAGTTTAAGATCTCTGCAGAACTCAGTTTGCATTGTGTCCCAGGTTCTGAATTCAGACAAAGCCATGTGCACCTCTTGGTCTGTCTACAAAGAGAAGCAAAATCTCTGCTGTCAACCCGCAGTCACCAGCTATATTTATTTTGGGGCTTGGTGCAAACAGATTTTCTG
Organism: Sylvia atricapilla; assembly: GCF_009819655.1. Taxonomy (NCBI): domain Eukaryota; kingdom Metazoa; phylum Chordata; class Aves; order Passeriformes; family Sylviidae; genus Sylvia; species Sylvia atricapilla. Next base: position 27,905,636 of record NC_089145.1, read on the forward strand.
AAGGAACACTGAGGAAGGGAGCAAGATAAAGGCTATCACCTCCAAAATCTACATACATTCAAGTGGGAGTTACTGCAGTAACAACATGAGCAATACAAACCCCAACACGAGTCCTGTCAGTTCTTCTTACAAGTGTCCCTTAGCCTGATTCTTTGCTTCACCTCCTCCTTACTCAGGCAATATTTAGCACTTATCTGGTAGTTATGGATTTCAGAAGATCCATGCAGAAAATTTTCCATACAGGAGAAATACTCACTGATAGAGCATAGTTTTGGGGGTGGGGGGTCATCACTTGCTCCTACAAGGAGCTCCACTGAAACAACAAAGCTAATGGGATGACACTGTGGATGACCTAATTTACATTTAAGAAATCAGCCATGACCATCATTGCCAACAATGTTCAGGAAAATTCAGTGTAAACAGGATACTCCCTGGTAATAAAAATATGTATTGAGTCCCTGAACTCTGATGAACAGCATCTCTAGCTGCCTTTTAGTATTTTTACTAAGAAGGTTCACTGATAGATGGAAAGAGATCTGAGATTTCGGTGACACAAATGAGCAGCAGCAAGATGAGATGTGGAATGGGTAATAATTTAAACTGTAGATCATAACAAACTTCAATTATAGCCACAGTAGAGTGTTACCAAGAGAAGATGAAAACAAACTGATAGCTAAGCTTTTCTTATGGCAATAGAGTTCTTTTGCTGCAGTGGTTGGTGTGCATTACAATGACCCAGAGTATAAATTATAAAGACAGTGTTTGGCATTGTCCCTGTATTTTTAGGAAGCATCATTTCCATAAACTTTCGTTGCAAAACAGGAATATATTTCAGGTCGTACATTAAATAAGAGAATGTCTTCAAGTTCTCTGATAAGTATAAAGAAGGCCAGTAAATTAAGAGTGCATATCAGAGTTCAAATGCTTGTATAAAGGAATTTTATACCAACACTGAAGAGAGGATAAAAACAACCTGTGTTATAAACACTTCCAAGGGTTCCTAGGTGATGTCACATCAGTCAGGAATGAACTGGTACCATGCCTCTAGGAGTCCCTGTGATGGAGCGGAGGCAGTTGCTGGTCTAGAATGTGTGGATATCGGGACTTCTGCGTGTGGCAGTGCCCAGCTCTCCTGGTTGTGTTAGGGAGACCCAACAGGACGCCTCCAAGATGGTTCAATTCATATAACTTCACTCCCAGAACAGGAATGTGCTTGAAATGGTACTATGTCTGCACCTTAATCCAACCCTCTCTTTCCGGAGGACACATGCAAATGTGAAATGATTCCCTGGTTTAGCCAGCAGCAAGTAAAAAGTTCTTAAGTGGCTCTGCCCTGCCAGGAACCTGCATTAGCCACTGACTCTGGCAGATGCTGTAGTTCCCCCACCTCATGGAGAGAGAACTCTGACAGGGGTTTTTGAAAATCTTTGTGGTTTCTACAGTTATTGGATTGTGGCATGAAAAGGCCTATATTTATTGTCAGCCTTATGATGCTTTCAACCCTCTCCTTGAACACACAGCTTTCTGTTGCCTTTCCAAAAAGTAGAGCTGCTAAGCAAGGAAATTGCTGGGAAAGCTTCTATAAGTACATCTAGTCCCCAGCAAATCATAGCAATCAGTCTAATAGAGAAATTTAACAGATTTTAAGGAACTTTGCTGCACTAACTGCACATTACCAGGGTTACTCACAGTAATTCAACTGTGCTGTAAGTCACGTCACCATAACACCCTGGATTTCCTGCCACCTGCCTTGCTCCTCAGTCATTTACTGACACAAGGTTCAGACCTTCTATCCTTACCCCACTTGCCACGCTGCTCCAGAGGTGAGGAGCGGACACAGCAAGGAGGGAATGACATTAACAATGCAAATGTCCTAGAGAAAGCAGATTGGGAGCTACATTTATTCATTTCTCTGCTACATGAATGCATGTAAATATAAATCTGACTTACTGTCAGCAGGCAAACACTGCTGGAATACATCAAACCCCCTTAAAAGGAGAGAGCAGGGAAGATGTTCTGGAGCCACATGTGAGCAGAATGGATTAGCTGCAAACTGGTGTTGGACTTTCCAAGAGGATGGTGCCCATCCTGCAGCTCAAGATGAGCACAGAGAAAGGTAGGCTGATGAAGTAACACCATGTCCAGCCCACAGCACACAAGATAATAAGGGATTGAGCAGTATGGAAATCCTACATATGTAAAGTGTTAATGAACACAGTTTGCTTTTGCACAAAAAGAAAAAACTGAGACCTTGGAGAACCAATTCCCTTAAGATTGATTTAATGTGTACATCGCTACTAAACACAAGATATTTACTACGTTTTTCTTACATTTGTTGTAATTTCCTCTTTTTAATGGCTTGCCCATTGGAAAACTTTCCTATTGCAGTTGATTGGTACAAGTTGTCCTCATGAAGAAAAAAAGATAGCCAAGTGTGCAAGGCAAGAGGAATACAATGCCCCTAAATTAAATGCATGCTTAAAGCACTTGGGTGGATGGCTGAAGTGTTCCCCAATTTACTGGGTCTGAGTCTTGAGCACAAGAAAAATTCCCATTCATCCTTAGGGGGAGCTCAGCCTTGGAGTCCTTGTGACAGTGTCTATAGCACAAGGCAAACTTCTCAACAGCAAGAGATGCCAAGGTTGGATTATAAAACTGATTCATGCTTAGCCCCTCAGAAATCAACAAGTCTTTAAGAAACCAACAATAACAGCATCAGAAGACTTCAGTTAGCAGTGATGATGACAAGGAAACGTTCTCATTTTTTCCTTTTTTCCTCATCACAGGGCAATCCTGTAAGAACTCTTTTCTAAAACTGGCAGATATATGTGGAAGTCGTTTCATCTGATTGCTGCTGTGATGTTCTTGCTCCCTGTAAAGTGGTAAAGTATGGTGCAGTAGTCACCCCAGGGATGCTCCTGGATAAGAAGAGGGTGATGCAGGAATCAAGTATCATCTCATGGTTATACTGCTTCTCCAGCTGGAAATTACTACATGCCACCCTGCTGTGTGTGCCATTTCCATCTCTGGATATGGGAAAAGATGGATGAAATCAGGAAGCAATCGTCTGGAAGAGCTATCAAAGATTGGAAGCAATGCCCACCATGAACAACCTGGAGCCTACCCCCAGGGCAGCTGGACTGAAAACAGCTTGAAGGGACTCCAATATTTGTTAAAACTTCAGAACTTCATTGTTCAAGCAGGACAGTAGAGCACAGCCTGATGGACGGGACTGATCTTGTAACAGAGTGATTTTTCTGTATCACACTGTAAATGCCGAATTTATTTGTAAAATCTGGCCTCTGCCATATAGCAACTGTTTTGTACACACACAAGCATGCAATCCACTAAAAATAGGTACAGAATTAAGTTAACACTATCACAATGTAGCCAAACACATTATTTGGCACCATGTGGCACAGCTTCCCTGACAATTTCAGTAGCTGTGGCAGGGAGGTGAGATGGACTATGCACTGCTGACCTCCACACATAGTTACAAGTCCCCTTCCAACCTGCCTAATGATGAGAACTTAATCTGGAGTATCCACAGAAGAAAAAAAACTTAAATGCAGTCGTGCCATTTCAATGAACCTAATTAGCTAATAAAGGTCAATCTCATTAGAAGCTCTTCAGGGAAGGATGCACTGAAGGAAATTAGGCAGCAAAAGAGTTTTAACATGATGTCCTCCCTTGCCTGCACCACACACTTCAAGGAAGATTTGATGAGCAACCAAATTACTTGAATAAGTAATGAAGGTGTTGATACACAGGCATTCTGTGACAATAGAAATGCATTTGTAAACTGCCAGAAGATCATTCAGAGTCATGCAAAGGGTCTCTGTTTACTCCTTGCACAGGACATAATGGCTGCCTTGGGTCCATAAAGAAAGCTTGTCCCTGAAGTACATCTAATTACCTCTCTGCTGCCTAATACCCAGAATCCCATCTCCCTCCGTGTCCCAGATAGTCAGGCTCCTACACAGCACCCTGATATGCCATTTCCTTTGATTTCTGCATATTCTGCCTTCTTCAACTATGTGTTAATAGAAGCTGCTCTTTACTCGTGGATATGACATCCTACTCCAGAACAACACCATTCACTTCTGTAAATGAGTGAGTTATGACTACCTGACATTAATGAATTATGACTACCTCCTACTTCCCACTTCAGGAATATCTACTTTCAGAAGGTACAGTGTTACAGTACAAAAGAATGGAATTAAGTTCCAAGAAATATTTTTTCAAAACATAGAATGGACCTTTGCCATGGTCTCCACTTTGATCACCTCAGCTAAATAAATGCTTTTTGCTTTTTTCCTGCTCTGAAAGGGCTTAAATCAGAAATGTAGGTGGGTTAGATGTCTTCTTCCTGTGATACTAGAAATTTCTACAGCACAAAAGAGAGCAAACAGGTCAGTCCAGTTTTAAGGCCTGAAGTTTAGCGGAGAAAGGAGCTGACACCATTCTGGCTTGCACTGGAAAAAAATGCAGTAGTGAAGGAAGAAAATATGATCCTCTGTTGTTTCTACTGCTAGGCCAGAATTTTAGGAGTGCCAGTAGCACTCCTAATGTTCTAGTTACAGCTGTTCTCTCATCTTTTATGGTCCCTCTGTCATGGGAATAATGGGGGAAAAGTAGTTGCTCTGGGCCCAGAAAGTGCACTGGTGTTAATGAAGACTCATAGCACCTTAAAGACTTTGATACCTATACCTTTTTAATGAGACATGAAGATATATTTTTAGCTGGGCTGAGTTAATGGGCTCCCCTCAAAAGAGCTTTATCATATTGTGTTTGGTTTGGCTGGGGTCGAGTTAAGCTAGATCTGCTTCAATAAAAAGGTCTAGAAGTAGAAGAAGGAACAACTGGTTCAAGAGATCTTTAGATATGAGATGCAGAACTGTTACCCAGAAAAAGGAAGGAGTAAGGGGAGAGTAATTTCCTTATCAACACTGAAGGTGAATTTCCTTACCACTGATCCTAGAGTGCTCAGCAAGCCCTGAGGATCCCAGCTTGTGGTTCTCTGTACACCTTCTCAACAGGATGAAGCTGTTGGTGGCTGCAGCATCATTCGCTCCTGTGAAATTTTTCTCTAGATGCTTCATGCAACTTCAGGGGAAAAGAGAGGAGCTCTTGAGTATTCTTTAAATGCTGCTGTATGTGACAGGATGCACATGGGGATGTCTTCCTTACCCTACTGTGGAAAGGAGAAGTATGTTTTGAATTTGTTCATTCCTTTTGTGGTAATCATAACAAAGATGAAAATTTATCCAAGTTGACATTTTTAGGTAGCCAACATTTTAAAAAGTTCCCTGAAATCTTTTTGCCTGAAGAGGAGAATAAATGGAGGAATCAGGGGTTTATTAGCCAAATGAATAAAGCAACCTCCTTACATTAAGATTTTTAAAATTTCCTGTCAAATTGCTTTGGTTTTATTTTCTTTGTTTACTTCGGTTGCTGAAATAAAAACTTAAAACCTTACTTAATATTCACCTTAACATCCAAATTTTACAGAAAATTATTTTGATTAAACCATCTTGACTGGTTCTTTTCATAGCTATGGAGCCCTTTGTGGCTGATGCCATGCCCTGAGTGCTACAGCACTGAGTTAATGTAGTTATGGGTCTTACAATAGTAACATTTGTGAGGGCTTTGGCTTTTATTTTTGCTTGCTTGTTCTTAAAGACAGATTTAAAGGGGCTTTAGAGAGCCCTGTAATGGCTCTTGATTAATCAATAACTGTTCATGGAGATTTGTTTTCCCTACCGTGTTTTTATACTATATGCCAGCCTTTTTTCTGGTAAAATTCAGCTTTGGTCTAGCTGGCCAGAAGCAGTTCTTCATTTAATGTTGCTTTGCTTGTCTGCCTCTGCTTTCTCTGTGATTTTTTGGAACCCACCCTTTCAGGACGGGGATGTGCAGGCAGCAGACATTAAGCAGGGAGCTGCTCCACCCAGTGGAGGCAAGCAGCACGAACCACACACTTCCTTATCGGAAAAGCGAGTAGGAAACCTAGCGTGGAGGTGTTTGAGCAAAGGATGCATACCCCTGTCTTTCAGGTTGATCACATCCCATCACATCCCTTCTTCAGTTGCTCCAAGTGACACGATGCAGTTGGGAAATCAGGTCTGAACCCATAAAACAGCTGCACCCAATAGAGTGTTATTCATAATGCTGGATGCTGGCTTCTTGCCTTGGACCTATCCACAAAGGCTGGACAGTTGCACAGTCCCTGTCCTGGACATCCAAGAGCCTCCAGGCTGATATCAGTGGGTCTGGAGCCCCAGTCAGCCGACCCAGCTGAGAGGACATGGTACACATAGCCCTGGCAAGGGAATGATGGGGCTGCCACAGCTGGAGGCAGGCAGGGCTCCTTACACCAAAAGTAGCACAGTGCAAATATATTTGAGCTAGTCCGACTGCATTAAATCAGACTGTAAATCAAGTAAGTCCTTACTTTGAGCAGTACAGTACACATCAAAGCTTGTGTGTTGAACACACATTCCCATAAAGCACCACCACAGTATACTAATAGATGAGGGCCAGGAAAACCTGCTTCTGTCCACACTCTGGCCCTTTGCTCTCATGTGCTTGGCACCAGGCACAGCCAGGCAGGCTTTTGAATCAGTCAATACCAGGGGCTCTGCAAACAGAAGATGGTAAGTCAGCAGAACAGGACTCACTCGGCAGGCAGTCCAGGCCAGTCTCATGAACATCAGCTCTGAAAGGTTAACTGCTGAGTCCCTTGGGGGAGGATAATAACTCACAAGAGGGACAAGGTCAGAGGACACTCAGTTTATAGAAATACTTAAGGTTGTAACTAAGTACAACACTATTTTGGGAGGAAGGAAGCCTGGGCAATAAATCACTGAACAACAGAGGCTACTGAGAATTAGTTGGGCTTCTACTTACCCCTTTCTGCAAAGGGATAAACCTAAAGGAGATTTTATAAAGTATGTTGTGTCACAAGCACCCCTGGATTTAAAGAGAAGACTTTTGTGTTCATCATGCAAAGCAGCTGATTAAGGCTTGACCCTCAAGTATACTTTTCAGGAGACTAGAAAGTCTCCAGGCCACCCTCTGCCAAAACAGCTCTTAGTTTATGATCTAATCCTTGTATTTTTAGCCAATACTTCACAACATTATTCTGTTTCCTGTGTTAAAGCAGAGTACTGTTACTATTATTATTTTATAGCTTTATACTGGAATGGCTATGAGAGCATCAGCAAAGTTTATCTGACTTGTACAAGGTGATTTATAATTGATGGTGCCCCCTTGAAGCATCCCCAATGCTTTACACCAGGTGGTTCAGTTTGGTGCATAACAAAACATGGCAGGCATTGTCCTCTGACCAGAAACTAAGATTTGTGCTCTTTGATACCTTGCTCTCTCATAGTATATAGATGGTCTGTCAATATCAGGCAACTTTTCTGTCCCCCAAAGCTTCTGAAAACATGCTGAAAACACCGTGTCAGAGATCTGGGGGGTGCTGGAGCCTGGGATCACTTCAGGATTAGTTTCACCAACAAAAGGCTTCTTATCCCTGAGAGGACCTGAGCTAGAGGAGAAGGGTAAGAAGCCAGGGGAACCCATCCCAACCATTCTGTAACTACATCATTAACATAAGGTTTTAAGCAGGGGCAGCCTCTCTCCACTCCTCTCCAAATTCACATCAGGCTTGAACAGTGCTTCTGACTTGGGCTAGCTCACCTGGCATGGGCCACTCACTCAACTGACTGTGCTTACATAATTAATCATCTATTCACCTTGGCAATGTGGATGCACAAAAAAACATATTTATTTCTCACCTGTGGTGTAAAGTTTTATGAAACTGCTCTACAGCTTCTGGCCAGATAAACAAATCATTATAGGAAGGTGTAAATATTCCCAATTGCAGCTGCACATATATTTGCTCTCTGCTCTGTAACACTGAGCAGTTCTGGCTGTGCACTGACGGCCAAGTACTTGTGAGACTGATGAGCCTTTTCAACATGGTTTCAAATGCTGAGTATTCTGTGGAACAGAGGAACATGATCTGTCAGAGGTGGCTAAAGAGATCATTTTATCTGAAGGATGAGCCCAGCAGGAAAATGAGATGATGCGTCATTGTGAGTGACAATGTGATCTCTGGACCAGCCTTACTGAGAACATAACATTTGGCCCTCTGACAGGCCCTTTGGTTCCCCATGGTGCAGCTGATGGCCTTCCCAAGAAGAACAGCTAGAGGACCTGTAATATCTTGCACTTGCTGAGCAGAGAGAAAGACCTCTGTGTTTAAATACTCTGCATCCTCCTTGCTGGCTGCAGCACTTGCAAAGATTATGTAGGATAAGGACCAACCTCACATCATCGTCGAGGTAGTCATGATGAGAAGTGTTGCAGCTTCCAGGAGGACAGGCAGGTCTCTGCACGAATAGCCACTGGTATTATACAGTCTCTTTCCCACAACAGCACTAGCTTGCATAAAGTCCAAGAATTAGATTCCCAAAACATTTCTTACAAGCAGAAGGATGATGAGGATGGAAAAAGCAAGTCCATCAGAGAAAGACAGTAGCTTGGCAGGTTACCTGTTGGCATTCTTTCACCTCCTTTTTGAAGGTAGGAATGGAATCAGTTTGTGGAAGTACTTAAGAGTTTTGCTGAGCCACATTTTCTTTCAGCACAAATGAGATAGGTGCAGAAGGATGAACTTCCAGCAGCAGGTGAATTAAATTTTGTCTTCCGTTCTTGCTGGTCATTGCCAGGAAGGCTGAAGCTCACTACATACAACTTCATTATTAGAATGTTTGTCTTCCCCTGAGGGGACTACAGAGATAGCATGCTCTTCAGCCAAATCTGTAAGGACAAATTTTTCACCACTCATCAAACTGCTTGTTTTTTTCAGCTTGCTCAACTGAATACAGCTGAGTGCTTCAGCTCTAAGCCTATGTAGAAAAAGGGATGAAAGAATTTGATGGTGACTGCAGTAGATGCAGATAGGGGGAAGAGCAGGCTGGCCTTCAGGACATTGGTGAGGCACAGGCATACAAAGTATATACCTGCTGTTGCCCCTTCTTTTTAATCAATGTGCTCGGTGGGGCTGCCAGTTTGTGGTCCCAGGCAGCAGTGGCAGCCACGCACAGCACCCAGCTGCTCCCCGGGTCCAGTAAGCTGCCAGCTGCCCCTAAGAAAGAACCTCCTAATCAGGAAAAAGCTCTGTTTCATAAATCCTGTGGGCAAAACAGCTCTTCATATACAGATGAAGCATTCCAGCATTATTTTTTATAATTACCTTACTTACATAACTGAAATGCATTGAAAAACAGTCAGCAATTTTCTTTCAGGTGACAAATACTTGCAGCAAAAATTTTACACATGGTGCTTATTGGTTAAAGTGACCCCACCTCTACACACAGCTGAACAACTGAAAACTTCATCCCAAGAAACACTAAAGTGTAGCTGGAGTATGTTGCTTAAAGCTGCTGCTTTAAGATTAGCAACCATATCCACTAGTCCAAAACAGTGAATGTAAAAAGCAGAAACTGCACATTTCTTATCACTTGACAGCTGATTCTGCCTGCTGAGAAGAAACTCTGCTGTCTGCAGCCTTGATTCAGCACAGCAGGAGGAAAATGGCCTATGACAATGACACTATACATCTAAAACTTACAACCTCAAAAAGGTAGGAGGAGAAACAGGGATTGAGCAGAGCTGCCACTTACAAAAAGTTCAAGGAGCATTCTTGAGAAAAGTGAGTTTTGCTAGAAAACCAGGATGGTCAATTCTTTTACTCTCCTGCCTACATCTGTGGAAGATATGGAACAAGTGGAAAATAGGGAAATCATGCAACAAAATCATCACATGCTGTCTTTTACTAGGGAACTGCTGCCAAACTACCAGCATGTCTTCATTCTCATGACAGCTATGCAATATTCTCATGACAGCTATGTAATATCAAGAGCATTTATTTGCTGAGAAACAGTTACCCCTCAGAAACACAGCTAACACCCAAAGATAAATCAGCCCCGGTTTCTTAAAGAAAACACGACATTAATTCTGGAAGTAACATGTGGACACACTGATTAAAAATGGTAATTGTAGGCTTTGGGATCTTTTCCCCAGCAGATAGGATTTAGGTCTGCAAAGGAGATCAATTTATTGCAGTAATCTGGGCCTCAATGCAGTCCCCAAGTATGGCTGCACCACCTCTTTTCACAATTCCAGCAGAAACATGCTCCTGCGCAATGGTTTTAATTAGCAGAGAGCACTGCTCCCATTTAACATCTTCTACAAACATTTTTCAAAACACTTCACAACGCCGAACTCTCGTGCCCGCAGCCCTCCCTGGGAATCTGAGGGACAAGCCATGACTCGTCCAAGACTGGTCCCCAAGGCGACGGCACAGGCCGCGCCGGAGCCGCGCTGCTGAGGGCCACGGGCGCCGGCAGAGAGCGCTCCTCCCCTTCCCACCGCAGGGAAGGTCGTAGGAACCTCCCTTCCCTTGTCCTGGGGAAGGGAAAACGTCCTCCTCGTGGCTTACCGGGCTCTCCGTTCCCTGCCGCCAGGCAGCTCGGCCCATCTCACCTGCCGGCCGTCTCCGGGCCGCGGCGAGAGGAGGCCGCAGGCGGGGCAGGGCCCGGGCGGCGCTGCCTGGGGGACCTTTCCCCCTCTGCGGGCACATGTGCTTTCAGATACCTGCGGCAGCCGGGACACAGAGCCCTGCAGGGCTAGCTATAAAAGCCTTCAGGGCTGCCTGAAACCTTGAGGGCAGCTGAATCAGGAGCAACTGAAAGTGGCCTCTTACAGGCACGAGCCTGACTAAAATACAACCTCTGAGAGATACACTACACGCGTTCTGTGACGTGCACTTACACAGAATATGATCTAATTTTTTCTGATCAAGATCAAAGACCTTTCTGTGTCCGCTGGATCAGTGGACTTTAGATGGAAGTCCTAACCAAGCTGCCACAGGAAAAATATTTCTAACATCTCACCCCCATATGCAAATATTGCTTGGCAAAGGTTGGGCATTTCTCAGACATTACATTCTTCATCTTTCCAATGGTCTGTTGGGTTTATTTTTCCTTGTCAGACCGTGGTCACAAAAACATGCTAAAACAAGGCTAGTGTTTCATGGCTCTTACCTCCCATTCATCATTACACAAGTTGGTGTTCTCAGCCATGTGTGATCCCTCCTACTACATCAGGCTACTTCCCAGCTGCCTGGCAGGCCACAATCTGCTCTTCTCCCAGTTCCTGTCTGCCATTGAAGGCATATAACATTGCAATCTGACAGCCATGCAAGCTGCCAAAATCCTACCCAATGTGAGCCAGCACATCCTGAATTCAGTGCAGATCTTATTATCTTCATCCGGCATGGATCAGAGATCCTCTCCACAGCTGAAAATCCCTCCCAAGTCCAGGGCGTTTTGCCACCATCTGAGCAGCCCCCAGCTGTCACAAGGGTGCTCCCAGAACTGAATGCTTGGTAAGGGCAGTGACTGGAATGTGAAACAGAATCAACCTCGTGGCACTCTAAAAGCTGCTTGGACCTGGCAATTTCCAAGAGCTTTGAGTACATCTGAAGAAATCAGTCAGTGACAGGAGAAGCAGTTAGGTCCAAATTATTATGAGGCCAAGGAGATTAGAAGAATCCTGAAGCCAGGTTCCTGGCTCTGTCTTGGCAATAGCTTACTGCTTTCTTCTGCCTTTTTAAAAAACATGGAGGAAAGCTCCACACAAACAATTTTTTCATCATCTCTCAATATCCAAAGTACCTGACACAGCAAGAAGAAACCTCTCCATGGAGATCCTACAGTCCTGAAGCACATTGTGGAAATGCCTGTCAGGCCTCATGAATAAAAAGTGAATTACAAAGTGCATCAGAGTATCATTGTATTGGCTAATAACCTACAAAGGGTTTCTGGTTTTATCACAGACAATAGTTACAGAAAAAGTCGTCTTATGCCTAGCTCATCCTGAGGGAACACAGCAGGATTAGTCTCTCTGGGATAAGTGCAAGTGCTTTATTTCACCCAGGCAAGAGAGAGCTGTGATTTGCATCTGTGAGGTTCTAAGGACAGAAGTGCCAAAGGGCTTGGCTGGGCAAGTGGCCCGTCCAGAGCTTTACACCATTACTGTAAACCTAAAGGTAAAACAGTTCCTTGCTGATCAGCTGTCATTTGACTTCATTGTAACCCTCCTATACATACCTGGTTTCAGCTACATCCCGGTCCCCTCCATCTCCGGGGGGTGTGAATATCCACAAGACACTTGCTCAGAGCAGTGACATTCACAAGAAAGAGAAATGGTCTGAATGATCCAACCCAGGCACTTGTCAAAAAGTGGAGCTGAAACTGGCTTGCAGCTTATCAGAGCATTGGGGGAAATTCAGACATGGTAAGGGGTTAACAATGTCCTGGGAGCCGCCAGTAACACCTGGGAGCTCTTCATGCCCCTCAGCAACTTCCCACCAATTTTCCTGCCTGCTGTCCTGTTCTTGATTCCAAGGATTACTTGCCAGTCCTGCACCCAAGATGACTGTGTCTTGGCCTTCAACCTGCCTTTTCCCCATGCTGTTGGTGTTTTGGTTGTGGTTTTTTTTTTGGTTTTTTTTTGTTTTGTTTGGTTTTGTTTTTGTCATTGTTGTTGTTTGGTTGGTTTTTGTTTTGTTTTTTTTGGTGTTTGTTTTTTTTTTTTTTTTTCTTAATTGGGTTTTCCAACTTCTACAAGGGCAGCATAGGATTTGGTAATTCTGTTTCTTGAGACTCTCCTTAAAACTTACTTGTTAGATTTAGATCCCTACCCCTTTCCCCATCATAGGATTTCTCAGCATGCACGTCCCTGCATTGTTCCACTTCCAGTGGTTCTCTCTCCAACCTTTTTCCCACCTGCATGGGAGCAGGTGGATGGTGGAAACTGGACTTCACTTTGAAGGAGGTAGTTGAAAGAAGCCTCTTCAGTTCTACATCTCTCACTCTCAATCATCCTCATGCATGGGCTGCTTGCAATTCTGTCAGTCATTTGCATTGCCATTGGTTTCACTTTCAACTGGAGAAACCCAATGCTCACTGAAACAGCAATGGATAAAACAGAACGTAAAGGACAGTCACCAGGCTATAAATTCTCATCCCTGAGTCAATGCATATTTTAAGCCAACTGAAGGAGATCTATAAAGAAAAGCTGGGAGAAAATAGAAGCTAATAGTCTAGTATTTGGGATGCTTCCCTGGAAGATGCAATATCAAATCCCCTTGAAGAGAGGAGGCAATGAAGCAGAGCCTTCCAGCATCCTGGATGAACTCTGTACTCACTGGGGTGTCTGTAGAAGAGAGGTAATACTGGCACATTCCCTGGCTCTCACTTTCCATCTCCCATGTTGTCTTCTTGCTGGAAACTATTAGAAGCCTTTGAAGTGGCCATTAAGTGCATGGACAGAAAAGGCTCAGTGCATCCAAGCAGCTGCTTATGCTACTGGAGGGCCATGAAGCAAGATGCTTCTCCAAAGGTTCCCTAGGAATATAAACTCAAAGGATAATGAGTGGATGAATGATTAAAGGACAGGAAACAAAAGGCAAATATAAAGAGCAAACCTTCATGTTGGAGGGAGTTCACCAGGGCAGTATCAGAGGGATGAGTGTTGAAGGCCACGATGTTTGGTGAACCTAGTAAATTACTTGGCAAATGAGTGAGTAATGTGACAAACTTCCTGGTGGCATGAGGATATGCTGAGTAAAACAGAAGGGTTATCTGTGAAGAGCTGCAAAACAACCATATGCTACCAAATGACAAGGTGAGAAGACAGCAGGAAAACTGCAACCTAAAAATTCAAAAGAAAGGACATGGGAAAAGCACTTCTGACCTCATTATATCAAGATGGTCTCTTGGGCCTATTCTTAAAATAATGTCAACTTAGTTTATGCTCCATAACAGTTAGAAAATGAAGTGTTTGTGATGCTTTGGGAAGGGGTAGCAAACACAATGGAGAATGTGAGGATAGCACAGCAGTGCATCTGCATTCCAAAGACTGTGCATTTCTGGTTCTGCCATCTGCAGAAGGGCTTAGCAGAAGGTACAGGGCTCAGAGAAGAGCAATGGGAAAGATTTAAAAGTCCCTCCATACAAAAAGTAAGATAAAGGCCAAACTAAGATTGGGAAAAAGACAATGAAGGTGTTTATACATAAACCTGGCTCCTTTGGTCAAGAAGTCACTAAACCAAATTGCTGCAGGTGTATTCTAGAGGAATAACCCTGTCCGCCTGCCCTGTTCTTCCATGTGTACTTGGATGCCCAGTGCTGAACACTGAGCCAGGCTGGCTTCCATCTCATCTGATACTATCAACCCCTGAGCTCAGTTGCACCCCAGATGAGGAGTACTGCTTCAGATCAACTACAGTACTAGATCAAATAAACAAAATTATTTTGTTGGGATTTATTCATGTCCAGATAAAGGATAACAAAGATTTTTCCATTAAATAAGAACTAGTTTATTGATATATCTGGTCTCAGAAATCAAACCAGAACTATCTCACAGCAGAGATATGGTGTCAGCAGAAACCTTCAGCTGCCATCAGACAAAGTGTTAAATATACAGATGGCTACAGACACGTCAGAACCATAACATCCCGTGTCTATATTTTGATTTCTTAAAAAGAAAATTATTTCAGAAACAACCTCGTTCTCTTTGTGATGCTACATCATTGCCTGAAAATGTGAAAACAAATGCATTAGAACATTTTTTCATGGCAGGAATGCAAACACATTATTAGGATTTAAGAAATATCTGCATGACTGGCTGATAAATACCTTTAAAAAGCACTGAATAATTTGATTACCAAAGTCTTGTATGGACAAATAGTGGATTGCTGTACATCCCACAATCTGCCTATCAGTTAGCTTCAGGTATGTGTTATCAGACTAGGGCCATAGAGAACTTGGAGGAAAGTGGAAGGCACTAAGATTAGGGTATCCTCAAAAGTTGCTACTAATTTTGAATGCCTTGAGCTGTGAAGTTATTGCAGGAAAGGATTTTTAGTCATGCCTTACATACAAGGCTTGGATGTCTCTGAGTACCCAGTAGCAGTTACATGATGAATGTTGCTGCCCTGAAGACTGGGTGTGCAGAACTGCTGAACAGCCACAGCACCTGATGCAATGGGATAAAAAGCAGGTCAGCCAGCCTTTCCTGAGCTCAGTCTGCAGCCTTGGCCCAGGAGCACCAGAGCTGCCCTGTACTCCTGGCAGGCCTGCTGGGTACTCCACCTGCTCCAGGCCCCTGCAGACATCTCTGTTCTGACTCCTTAGCCAGCCCTGTGGTGCCTTTGAAAAATCTAGGTCCATTTTCTCATTTTGCAACCTTTTCTCAGGTCCCAAAGGACTCAGATTCTTATGGTTTCTTTCTCAACCCAAAGAGATACACTTTAGAAAGCAGGGCACCTTCCCTTCAAATCTCTTGTTTAGAATTGATTGTGACTAAAAGCCTGTAAGTACAAAGCCATGTATGGGGAAATCTTACTGGTTTTCTGCCTCATGTGAGGACAGAGGTAAAGTTCAGAAGGCAGCAGAAATTCAGCATTTAACCAACTTCAACACCTTGTTAAACTGACCCGGCCCTTATCTGTACATTTAGACACTGCCACTTGATCTTTTCAAATCTGCCCTGTATAAAAGCACTAAAAATAGCCTATTTTAAAACAGACTACACTGAAAGTATCCCTTACTCTCCCCTCCTCAACACCTCATAAAGCTTAAGCAAAATGTTGTTTTCCCACAGCCATGTTCCAAGACTACTCTGCCACTTCCTACTTGAGAAACTTCAAACTGGTGTGCACTTACACGCAGAGTTTCGTCCTGTCTCTCCCTTTTCTTGTCATGAAATCATTGGCTTCTCACACCGAGCAGCCCTGGTTTTTCCTGTTCTGCTGGCCCCTAGATTGCTGGGAAAACAAAACACCTCAAGGACTTTTGTCCAGGACTGCTGCGGCTCCTTCAGTCACTGTTGTGTGAAGAACTTTTTTTTGCCTTCTCTTGACCTGAGACAGGGATGTCTTTGCCTGCCAGCACCTTTCTCTGAGGCACTTCCCATCATTTCTGCCCACTCCAGCCACAAAAACAACAGGATGCAGGTTGCATGCCTGAGATGGCAGAACTTGGGGAGGACATCTTAGCAGACCAGAGACCCACACTAAATGCTGTGATCCTGATGACTCTCCCCTACGTAAGCTATGACCCATATTTTGACTGTCTAATAAAGATGGCTCACTTAAAAATCAAATATGGCTAAAAATGACAGGGTTTTTAGTGGGGAACTGAGATCTAACTGCAAAATCAGACCAAACAAATCAGAGCTGTGGTACCAATGCTGGCTTTAGTGTTGATTTTATGCCAGGGAAGCACTGAAAGAAAAATCACAAAGAGGCAGACTCACATTTCCATGCTATAGATGTAACCTCATTTAGTTTTCATCAAGGAGGCAATTCCTTGTCTGGTGCTTGAACAGTTAGCAGAACATGGTGCAGCTCTCACATATTTGGCCTCCATGAGGGACTTTTTAGCAGACTAGATCAGCTAGAAAACTTCACGTATGTAAAATCCTCCAATTTCAACAGCTTTAAGTATGGCAGAACACAAGCAAGCAGGAAATACTCATGAGGCAAGAAGCCAGTTCTGTGTACTCCTCTCCAACCCTTTTTCCCTAGGCTTTGTGTTAAGCCTGACCTGAGGAAGAATATAAAGCAGAGGAGGTCACAAAACAATCTGCCAGTCAATAATGGTATTAAGGACTTGCAGATTGTGGTGACAGACCAGTCTACGATTGTGAGGCATAACGGAAGAATGGCTTTTGTCAGATGCTTGTGCACAGCTTGAAAACATCTAACCTTTTCTAAAATAATAAAGAGGCTACAAAGAATGTTAAAAGCAAATAGATGTACACTTATATCGTCCCACTATTAGGATCAAATGCCATGGGTCATGGAAGAAACAAGAGAGTGAAGTGCCCCTAGTCCCCCATCCAATGCTGCAATGCCTGCAGTGAAACTGGCACTGCAGAGCTCTGGTCTGCTCCTCTGGGCAGAGCTGGACTGAGCCAGAAGCCTCAAAGGAGGAAGGGGCAGGCAAGTTTCTGTTGTGCGTGGGCAGACACATCCCAGGCGTTATCCCTGGCACACTGCAATTTGGGCATGACATAGCTTGCTCCTTCCATACAGTGGAAGTTATCACTAAGCCTCCCAGCTCCAGCTAAGCAAACTCCTTTTGGATGTGAGACACAAAGAGATGCAAATGTGCTTTGGCTCCTTTCACAAAGTAAGTGAGCAGTCAAGCTCTTCAATTCAGCCAAGTCCTTCAGCTCAACCACAGGCAGACTCGGCTTTGCTGCCAGGACCATTGGAGCAGCCCCTCTTCCTGCATCAGATCCCAGGAGGCAGAACAACAGTCAGCAGCCACCAGACAAAGCAAACGAACTGCTGGAAAAGTGCAGGAAAGGTGGGAGGAAGCAAGAAGAAACAACAGAAATGAGCTTTCAAACAGCACGAGGACAAGTCCCTGGTTTTTTGCCCCTGTGGTGTGAAACCTCTTTTTAGTTACTAGTTGGTGGCATTTGCCACTATCACAACGTGAGGTTAGGAAACTACATTTAGTCCTAGTCCTGGAATATATCCTCACTTCAGTCTCTGACTTCTTTGTGTGCCAACAGCTAATAGGCTTCTTCAGCTACCAGGAGCATCCTCTGCCTGCAGCTGTGGCTCCCCAGCATGTCCTTGTAGGTCACAAGAGTGAAGGACAGCCAGAGGGCTCAATCTAGGCCCTGATTAAAGCATGAATAAGCAGTACCGAGTACAGAAAAGTGAATTCCCTAGAAACAAATCAGAACTGGACTGTAGGAAGTTGATTAGTGGAGTGGAGCAAACAGTGCTCAGCATCCACCAAGCTGCAGGGTTCTCCTTTCTGCCAGGCTCACCAAAGGGAAAATGGCAAATGTGGGTGCTCTGCTGCCGGCCTCAGGCAGAGGACATGTTGTGGATTTTCAAGGAGGGTACAGACTCCTGTGTATCATAAGCTTTTAGAATGTAGGCAAAACACAGCCTGCAACTGCTGCTGAGGTTACACCTTTCTTCCAATAATCCTAATAGAAACCTTTTCATGATAAAGAAAGTAATGCGCTGCCCAGAGGGACTGTGCATCACCATGCTTGAATTTTTTTCTTCAAGACCCAACTGGATAAGGTCTAGAGCAACTGGCTGGACAAGACACTTCCTGAAGATCCGTCCAAACTGTGATACCTTGTGATAGACCATAAATTCTGCAGCCCTGAGCCCTGCAGTTTGGTAAGGATGTGTGGATTACTGCAGCACCCTGGTTTCACTTCCCATAGGAGTTCTCCAGTTGTCCACACTCGACTATGCCACAAACAGCCCAGTCCACTTTAAACCACGGACATAAAACATTTGGGAAAAAAACACAAATTGGTTGTGATACACTGAAATTACCTTCTGAAAGACCGGTCCAAGCATGGGAAAAGCTGGACAGAGAAACTTGCTTCCTGAGACCTTGCTTACTGAGTAGGACAAAAGCCCACAAGGTTCCCAGCAGCTCTGTCTCCCCTCAAAGCTGACTGACTCCTCAGGCTGCTGATGTATGAAGTTGGGGAGGATCTGCCTTTCCCAGACAGTGGCTGCAGCTGGTCTTCCCTACAGAAAGGAGATGTAAGTGGCTGCCATTAGCCACAGCCTGCCTTGGAGCTCCAGCAAGTTCAACTCATACTCAAACTCCCAGCCCCTCTCAACACCAAACCTGCTGGGGGATTTTACTGCAGAGCCCTGAATATTTCTATGGGCTTCTTTTCCCTCTAGCATTGCCTTAAAAATCCCAGCAAGGATCTCCTCACCACCACTGTTATCAAGAAGAGGTGAAGCCATCTGTACAAACCTCATCATCTCATTGCTCAACTCCCATCCATTAGCAAACACCTCAGCACAGCCTATGTCTGCTCCAGCTGCAGCAGTGGAGAAGGGACAGTATCATCTCTTCTCCAGGGAATTCAGCTTTGGATGCCATACCAGCAGATGAACTGCAACCTCCTGTTCCCCTGCTGTCTTGCAGCAAAGCAAGTTGCTCAAATGCAGGACTAACACCATGCTGAACCGTCTGCCAGGAGAGAATCGACTGCTTAAAAAGAGGATTTGTTAGCTGTCAGCCCAAAGGAAGGCACTAAGAGATGAGAGAAGAATTACATAAGGGTTTTAAAAGCAGACCAGTCAATCCTCCCAGACTGTGCCTGGTTTATGGGGGCCTTTCCTTCAATAGGAAGAGCTGGGGAAAAGGCTCTTGCACTACTCGTTCACTGAGGTGGAACACAGCCTCCCACAGAAACAACGGGCTATCATACAGTAACCACACTTCCAGATGAGTAAAACCTGAATGTGTTGCATTTCATCCCATTTCCTCTTCCTTAACCCCGTAACAAGCTCCCCCAGGCCCCTTCCCACCAGCCTCTCCCCTCGCAATCCCTGCTCATGTGTGCCTCACAGCTCACCCTTTACCACACCTGGTTACCATCCTCTGACCTGTTACCCATGCCCAGCACCACTTCTGAGAAGAGTATTATCCATCATGCAGGCTGCAGCGCTCTGTGGTGACATCCCCACGTCTTGATTAAGAGACTTTGAGAGAAGGCAGACTTCTGCTGCTGTACCAGCCACATTCAGCTATCCAAAAAACTGTCAGAGGGAGACAGCACCTTTGTGCTGGTATATAGACATGTCTATATATACAATTTAGTATACAAGGAATACTAAATTGCTTCCAGGAACATAAAACATGATTCTGTGGGAGAAATGAGTGAAACAGGAAGGTGGCCCTTATTGCCCACACAGCTCCCACAGCCACCCACCTGCTGCTGAGGCCAGTCACTGCTCCAGCTGCAAGATGCCTGCAAGTTGGATCCTGCCCTGTCTAGGCTGACCTAGCGCTGTGTTTGGTGGAGCGTGGGAACCTCTAGCATGAATTCATTATGAATGCGGACAGGGCAACTCCTTGACCTGAAGGAAGTTTTCTCCTTCAAGTCAGCTACCAGGATTCCATTACAAATGGTAAGACAGCATCTAGTTTTCTTCCCAAGATTCAACCTCAGTTTTTTTCATTAGATGCTTCTACTTGCTCTTGCTGCTTCAGAGCTCTCTTGGTCTGGTAGATTCACTGCTAGAAAGAAATGAATTTTCTTTCCTGATGTGCCTTGTAAGGATTTATTCAGTGAACTGGAAGACACTTTCCCGCAGACTGACCTAGTCCCACATTTTTGAGCTGGGTGGAATGCTGATTCGGTGGGCCAAAAAAACATCTGTTCAAACACTTCCAAGGTCATCTCCCAAGAGAAAGATGGAGATCTGAAAAACAAAACAAAAGGAATATCTGCCCCAGCCTCCCAAACCTAAAACCTGATGTTGCATGCTCCCAGGTTTGGTTCTGGGATGCTGAAAGCTCTGTGTGTCCTCGGGGGTAAGCCAGGACAGTTTGGTTTTACCTAAATTAGCTTCAATTCAAGTAAGTTCTAAAATCCTGATAAATTACTTTAAAAAGCCCTGTCTCTCCTTTGCATCACTCTGGTAAAGCCCAGAGTAACTGTTAAAGGTGGCAAACCCTTGTAAATAAGGGAAGAAGACAGATTTGTGCAATAATACAAGTAAGAAGTTAAGGGATGAAATGTTGTTTACATACCAAGTAATGGCCTTCAAAGGGATAAAAAATTAGGAATCCAATACAGTATGGAACTCATGTATCAATAAGCACTGAGAAAAGTAGTACAAGAAGAAAGCAGGAAGAAATGGACACTCTGAAAAGTCTTAACAAATCCAACAAAATCAGAAAATGGTTTAGAAGAACCTTTAAAATGAGTTTTATTGTCAGAATTTTACAAGTAGCCTTCAGCGGCATCATACAAGAAGAACTCTGTTGCAAAACTCTAATAAATAGTCTGCCCCAAGTCCCAAAATATTTTTTGAAATAAAATAAAACCAAACTTAAAAATAAAAGAGAATAAAAGCAAGACTTCAGGATGCTCAGAGATGTTAGCAATATTTCCCATTTACAAATAATATCAGGCATTATATAAATCTCCTTCATACAAGTCATTAAAAAACCCAAGACATTCTAAACCTTTACAAAAGCACTCCAGAAATAGTTCCAAAGAGATCCATTTCCATGACAAAACATTAGAGAAGAACTCCATGGGGATTAGCATCACAAATGAAGTTTGAGGTTGAAGTGTAGTGTGTACTTGTGTGCAGCAAGATTAAAGAGCGTGAAAAAGGGATTTGAAGAGAGCATGGAAGTCTGTGACAAGACTGTGCCTGTGATTTAATCTGTATTTGTGTATCTGTGTAGTTGAGAAAGCGATAAAGGGGGAGTGAGAGGATGCTCTCGAAATTAACCCCTAAATACACTGCACTTTATGGAAGGCAATATTTACTAAGGTAGTAACTATATCCTCAGAAGGGAGTAGAAAAGGTTTCTAAGCACACTGCGCAGTTCAATGCCTGTGCAGACTGCAGTGCTTAAAAGCTGTATTTTGACACCTAAAAGGTATTTTCTGTAGAGGTAACATGTTGTGGCAAGTTAGCTGTTCCTTCAAAGAACAAGAAATCAACTTTGCTGGCACGAAGCAGTTTGGGAAATCTCGTGCGAGACAATTTCACTGGGGACTGGGGATTTCAGAGCTCCAATCCTGTCCCAGTGCTTTGAAAAATACACTTCTCTAATTCCCCTTTACATATTCCTCTATCTTCCACAGTAAAGGATTTATAAGATCTCTCATGCAATAAAACACAACTTGAATAAACTTTTCTCAAATCTTCTGTGATTTGAGAAAACCGGGGAAACAGAATGGGAGGGCAGGTACAGTGATGGTTTGTGTGGTTTTTCATGGTGACATTTTGAGGGGGAAAAAAAAAATCTTTATCTCTTTACAACTTCAGCTTAAGTCTCCCGCACGTATGCAAGCAACAGACTCCCCTGGAAGGGAAGGGGGCTGTACTTAACTGAGCACTGTTGCTGGATCACTTATGTTTCAGCTGCCTGATGTGGTATGAACTGCAGCATGCCTAGTTTTGCTGTTTGTAAAGGTACTTGCAGCTATTGTTTCCACAGGAAACAAAGGCCACCAGAAATGCTAATGCAATAGATGTGTGATAATATGCCTCACCCATGGCTCACCTCTCTAGTCTCTCTCTAAGCTGTGATGCTGGTTGTACTGTACCATACACTATGGACACGCGCTCTCTGCAATGTATGGGAAGGTAGCACTAGTAACCAAGCGCAAATTGCTAAGGAGACACCTAAAACATTGCATTACATCCCCTTGTCTGTGGCATACTTCAGAAAACAACGTTAGAAGAGCAGTAAAGTAAACATTTCTTTCTAATTTTCTAGATGTCATATTTGCCAAAGCTGCAAGGAAAAGCAGATTACCTGAAACAGAGAGAAAGAAGTTAATGAAAACAGAGGCAGATGGAACAGCAAGCCTCATCCTGGCCTCCAAATAATTTTGTACATAACAGATAAAGAGACAATGTGCAAAAAATAGACATTCACATTTTAGCAGTTAAACTTTTATTTTTTTATTTTACCTTTTTAAAATTATTTACTTTGTTTTTTCTACAAAAGGCAGACATTGATTGTTGATCTGCAATTGTTCTGAGTGCGCGCAGAGATGCAAAAAAGAGTTATTGGAGGATGAAGAACAGGGAATTGCTCTGACTATACTTTCACATGTCATAATTAAGGTGGCATTAAAGCTTAAGTCCCAGTAATAATATTCAAAACAGATAGTTTCCTTCTCCATACACCGTTTTCAGTTCATATCAATTGTGTTGAAAACCCATTCGGTGAATTTCTTCAGCTTTTCGGTTGCATTCTGGGATTCCTCCTGTAACCTCAAGTTGTCTTCCCGCAAATGTTGCACTTCAGCCTGAAGGCTGGCCTTGTCCTCTTTTTCCTTAGGCATAAGGAAAAACAAAGATCTTAGTGGAAATTTTAGGTCATGCTTCCCATCTATCTAGAGCGGCAGGATTGTCTTAAGAGGGCATAAGTGTCATTCTTTTTAAGGACTGATGTAGCACACAGGTTTATATCCAAGTCACATTAGTGATGTTTCTTTCCTCACATTTTGCTTGCACGAACAGGATTTCTCCGTATTAGATCCCAGTGCAGAAGCTGGCTCCCCAGGTGCTCTAATAAAATTGGGCATAATCTGTTCTGTATGTACAAGTGCTCACGGTTAACTATGTAAAGGGCAAGGAATCTTCCTACAAACACTTCCCCAGCTAAGAGACTTCATCTCACTACAAGCAGATCCTTCTTGGACCAAGTAGGCATTAAAACAATACAGGAAGTTTCCACAGTAGAAATTACAGGTTTAGATAACACTGTCAACTTTTCATCAGTAGGATACATTTTTACGGACTAACTTCAAGCCTTTTGCAGTATCGCCTGAATTAGCAGTGGAGGTACTGTGAATCACCCTCCTAATTTAAGCAGAGGAATCAAACGCCTACAAATTCAGACACCCCATCCCAGCCATGCATAATTAGAAGCCTAAGAAAAGTAGCAAATAAATGTCTTTTTCTCACATAAGGATGAGACTGTCACAGGCTCAGGCATGGCAAAGCAGGATTACACAGTTATTAGCACCACCAAGCACTAAACACGTCTTACAAATCCTCCTGCAGATGAAATGCTTACCTTCCTTAAATCTTCTTGCAGCATCTTCAGCAAACCTTCCAGTTGGTCCACTTTAGAGGCAAGAGTTGGAGGAGATTCTTTACTGTTGAAAGCAGAAAACAAGAATAGATTTTGATATGATTTACTGTCTTCACTTGGGGTGGCTAGAAGCTTTGTCTATACCAAGTAGCTTTATGAAGGTATGCATTTGTGTGCACCAAGAGGTCACAAAATGAACATAATAAAGAGTACACGGAACACATGCAGCACATTAAATAACAAAGCAAATTTAGCAAATGTAACTCATGATTATTTGGGGGCATCCCATCACTTGACCTCACTGTATATGCCTTGAATTACCATTGCTTTGAACAGGTTCATGAACATCTCAGACAAGAAAAAAAATCTGCAAAAAGGTTCAAATGGACTTGAAAATTCTTTTATTTTCACCTCCCAATTCCATCTTCATGAGAACTTGCAAAGTGTTATTGCATGAACCCTGGAGATAGCTTCCAAATAAAGACATTCCTACTCTTTTCCTTAGTTTATAGCTGGGAAAGCCTGCACATCTGGTGTATTTACTTACCCTGTATAAGGCTTTATCTGTGCAGTAAGCTGGTCCTCAGCCTGATCACTGCTGGAAGCAGCACTCACAGGTCTGTGATTTTCATCAGCAGCAGCAAAGAATGAAGCTCGCTGAACTGAGAAGGCAAACATACAGAGAAAAACAATGGCAGCAGTAATGACTATTTGTTCATGCAGAGCACAACAGCTATGCTGCAGCATCTCAGCAATTTCAGTCGGTTTCAAGCAAGGCAAAGTGATGATATGACATCCCAATGTCCACTTGGCAGAAGCAAACTGGCAGTGCAAGTGTTTGTACCAGGTTTTCCACTGTACTGGATTCAGGAAGTACTGGCTCTGGCACAAGCAGCACTGTGCAGATCTTCCTGGGTACGACCACATGATACCACCCAATAACTTAGCAACTATATTTAACTTCCTTCACTCTATAAAGAATGTCTTTATCTTGAGGAAAGAAAAGCTCACTGTGTGCAATTCAACCAATGTAGTTTTTCAGCACCTGAGACTTTTTTCTTATGCATTATAAAACGTTTCCAGATTGAAACATTAAACCTTGTTCCTGCCTTGTGTGTGTATTTCTTGTCCTGTAACTGTTCAAATGTTTTTACACATCCCTAAATCATTGTCATATGTGGCATGACAAACTAAAGACTTTTAGCTTAACAAAATAATCTCAGCAGCTGTTGGGCTCTCACTGGAAACCAGAATAGTACAGTCTTTATCTGTTTGGCAAATTTTTATTCTACAGGTTGATGTAGTTCAGGGACACAGGCAGTTTTTGTTTCATCTGGTACAGATACCACAGTTTGTAACTTCAGGGACTTGTGCTGAGGACACCAATCAATGTTATAGAGGAGGTGTTCAGGATCACAAATAAGAATTTAGGCTCCTTGGTATGTGTCAATCCCTACAGGCACCTGTCAGAGACTAGAGACTGACATTATACTGAGACCAGACAACCAAAGACCAATGAAATATATTGAGATCCTTCTCCAAGTCAAATTTGAATGTATTTTTATAGCAGTGAGATGAAGCTGCCAGCTAACACATTACTCTAGCTTTTCTTCATCTGAGCTGTCAGTTTGTTATCTTGACCACAGTGACTGTGTTCACACTTCTAAAGGAAAACAGAAGTGAGTCTGGGGCCTACCAAGTGAGGGATTCAGGTTAATGAGGACAGTCAAATCTCACCAAAAACTAGGATATCCTTTAAAGAGAAACTGCCAACCACAGGGAAATGTGTTAAAACCTGAGTTTCACCCATATGTGGTGATGGAAAAACCATCACTACAAATTCATCTCTTCTTGCAGACCATGTCTTACTTTGAATGCTCTTCCCAAGACTGCACAGCAGAAATATGAGCCAAACTGCTCCTACAACTCCTGTGGCAACAGAGCAGAGGACGCAAGTACATCTTGAACACCCACAGAGACATGCACTGTCCTAATAATATATGAGGCTACTACCAGAGAACAGTCAAGAAATCAAATTACTTCACCAAGCCTTCTCCAACCTTGCTGAATAAGGTCTAAAAGATGCAAGATCAGTAAAAAAACACTTTCATGAAGATGAGGACAGCATTTATGCAGATAATAGGAATGGGCACTTCTGTTTCACACACCTAGAAGACTTTTCAATTGGATTCTAGTAACAAATTCTCTTTCATCTAAACTGCATTTTATTTTAAGTTCAAATATATCTAGGCAGTTTACAGTTCTCTTCAGTTTACCTAATGCCCAGTTTCACAAAGATTTGGCCAAACAATAGCACCAAGGAATTCCACTATGAAGAAATGGCATCTGAGTATTACATACAAAACTTCAGGCTCTTAACACTTGAGTTGGTGTTTTAAATGAGCTTAAGCTTCAGACTAAGTAGAAAATTAAGAATAACAAAACCAAAAGTCAGGATTAAAATAAACCCAAACAACCACAAAACCCGCAGTTCTTAATGAAATGTGCACAAAGACCAGCTTCCTAAGTAGTATATTCTGAAAACTTACCTTCAAAAGCTTTGGCAGCATCTACCAAGTTTGACCAGTCCAGATCAGAGGCAGAATCAGGCAATGGCATAAGACCAGGGTCTGGCATGGGCTGCCGTCTTTGCTCCTGGATATCTGTGAGGGAGCTGTCTGAGGCAGAAAACTCCCCTAGAACGATGCAGAATAGATTATCAACTCCATAAAACACTCAAAAATTCCTTTCTTAAAACTATTGCATATCCCTATTCTTAACTTTTCTGGCACAGCAATTTTGGAACCAAAATTCAGAAGAATGTTTGATCAACTGCAGTTGACCAGATACAGCCCTTTACAAAACAGTTTTCTAAAGTCAGCACATTCAGCTCCTTTCTAACTTGCCTTAATCTTTGCAGCTGAGTGCTTCAAAAGTCAATCTCTGATTCCCCAGCACTGGGCCTGGAGGCAATACTCTTTTACCCAACAATTCCTGCCTCTGCACAAGCTGAAAATACTTTAGAGGGCTCTGCCGCTTGCTGGGGCTTCTACAATCCTTGGCACCTATTTTCTTCTGTAAAAAAAACCCCAACAAACAAAACAACCCAAACAAAAAAAGCTCAACCTAAAACTGTGGGGGTTTTTTCCTTCCTCTTTACAATCTTGTAATCCAATGGGAGCCAACTTAAGCCTACCAAGATGAATCAGAACAAGAAAACCCTTAAAATTACTTCCAGAGCATTGCACATCTCTCAGCAGTTCAGTGAAACCTTCAGATCTTTACTAAAAAATAGCCACACCCGCCTGTAAGCTGTTACATGGCTCACTATGGAAAAAAACCCATTGGCAAGCTTGAAAGAAGGATTCAAAATCCCCGTAATTTTTGTGCAAATTAAAACAACAAAAGTGAAACACTTAAGATTTTCACCACTAATTAGGGCAAAACCAAACTCCCAAGCAAAAATTATCTACTTTATTTCAGTTTACTGGCAGGACAAGCAAAAAATGTGCAATGCCTGGTCACATGTGAGCTCAGAAGCAGCAACAAATTCCTTTCTCATGCGCTCTGTCAGGATGTAAAGAAGTTTTGAAAATCTTGTAGGCAGTATTAGAAGAGAGAGGTGTAGGGGTGAGAAGATGGACTGGGCACTTGGGAAGAAGCCACTGAGAAGATAATAGTGAAGAGTCTGCTTGGATCATACAGAACAGAAAGACAGTGTGACAGGCAGGATACAATCCCAAAATGCCATGGGTTGTATTAGTTCTCCTTTCCTCCTTTTTTTTTTCCCCCTTTTTTTTGATAGTGTAATTACTATATAATTTGAAGTAAGAACTTCAGCTAAATCATACTGCTGCCTGGGAAACAGTGACCAGAAAAGCTACACTGCATTCACTTCTTTGCTCAGAAATCTTGATATTATTTTTTTTTTTGCGTCTGCATGTATTTACTTTTTGTAAATGTAATTTGGCTCAATAGTAACACTGATGATTCTTGTCTCAGCTCTTGAAAGAGTTATTTTGGAGGTTGTTAACATGAAAATATCTCCAATTAGTGAAAAGATACATGCAATTAGATGAAAACATATTTGAAAAACTACCTGTTTTAAAAATGTGAGTTCAACTGTTAAGGCAGATGAGTAAATACGAGCATTTTTAGCTCTCTGTTTTTCCCCTTTAAAAAAAATGGATGTGCTCTAGAATCTCTGAATTTAAGGAATTTTTAATAACTGGAAGCCAACAAATACTTGTGGTACTAAATATCTAGCTTACTTAATCCTTTTCTCAGCAAAGCGTGTGTGGGAAGACAATTTGTGTGCCAATCAAATAGCGGGTCCTTTTATCATGTAGCTCCTACATTTTATAGAAAATGGAAAAATCTTGTTTTGTTTACAGAGGTAGAAAGGTTATGTGCTAGGAGGAGTTATCAGTTTAGTGTGGAAGAGAACATGACAGCAAAAGAAGGTTTTGTAGTTTTCTTTTTGGAAAATACAGCATTTAGATGAAAAGAGACAAAATACTGCTTTCCATTTGTACTCAGGTGGCATCATAAATCTTCTGACCCCAGGCCCTCAGAAGCCAAATTCTCCATCCAGTTACAAGCATAACCAAGTCTGCAAAGTTATTTTGGTGCATATAAAAAATGGAAATCAAAAGAGTTCAGTTTCCTAACTCTTATGCAAGAAACACGTTATACAGACAACAACTCATGAAAATGTCAGGTTCAACACTGAAAACTGATGCCTGGTGATCACAGTCAGATGAAAAGAATTTAAAATAGATTTCTTCATCAGCCTTCACTGTCAAATGTACCCTGTGTAGCTAAATACAGACTGTGCTTAGGGCCCTCTATAGTGAGTTGAATCTATCAATAGCCTTGCATTTTCCTCTTGAAACATACTAAAACATGAATAAATCCGAGCAGATATGTACCTCTTCAGAAAACATCGCAGAGTCCTACCCTGAGATCTACCTCTATTTCTGGAAAACACACTCAGTTATGAAGTACAGTGGGAACCTGTGAAAATTCCGTTTCCCACTGAGACATTCACATGCAGCAACACACAACCCATCAAATAATCATCCTGAGACTTTTCAGTAAGCTAATGGGAAAAAGCCGAGTGTCTTCTTGACAACACTTTACAAGTAACTTCTTTTGGTTAACTGTGTGACTAAGTAATTCGAGTGCTGTAAAATAGTGTATGGGAATGAATTTAAAAACAGTTGAACATTTGGCACAATAAAAGCTGTATATCCAAATGTCCACTAGTGTTTATCCACTTTTGTATCATTTTTCTAATCATATTTTTTTTTCTATAATCTCACATTAAGGAACTAACACCTGAAGTTCTCTCTGGTGGATAACCAGGCATACACTATTTGTCCATTGGTCCAACTGATCTAGGTGACTCTTGGAAGAAATTATAGAAACTTGCAGCCAGCGAGGCATTTTTCTCTGCTCCCTCTACAAGGCAAATGCATGATCAGTCATGCCATCTTACACCCACTGAAGTGAGGAAAAAAAATTAAATTCCTGTCCTTTTTTATATTTTCGGTCATGTGACTGGACTCTCCTCATCTGAGAAAAATCAAGGTGGAAATACCAATTGCTGTAACAAAAAATCTTCTGCTGAGCTGATTCACAAAGGATTCCTCTGAAAGTCAAAAAATGGGAAATCCACTTACCATGCAGTGATTTCATTCCCAAAGTATAGGATGGTCTCCGCAAGGGCAGCGACTTTGGGAGAGAAGGGTAGGTGCTGGTGAACAGAACATCATTTGGCATGGCTTGGTCCAAGAGTGAGGCCCGCGAGGTGAAGAAGTGGTCCCTCTGACCACTGTAAATACTCTCATCTGACAAAGTCCTTTGCAAGGCACGCCTTGTGGTAGGAGTGCTGGGAAAGGGAGACTGACAGGACAGAGTGTGTGACTATACATCCATAAACACAAATAAAAAGAAATGAGAAAAAATAATCAATAAACTTTTGAAATAATGAACACCAAGTGTTAACATGGCATTTTTTTCAGAGTGGACATGAAAAAGAACTGAAGGAATTGGCTTTTAAGGAGGTTATAACTAGGTAACATATATAGATCTTTGTTAGCCTGTCTCAGATTCTAACTTGTAAACACCCTTCAAATTTCTCCTGAAGTGGAAATCTCAGGCTGACTCCAGAGCTGATGTGCAGCAGTGAAATGGATACTGAATGCTGCACAAACCAGACTTCTCTCCTTGCCTGGGGCTGGCTGCTTTCCTGCAGGCACAGCACCAGCAAATGCCAGCTAATTAGAGTCTGCTATTAATGAACAACCAGGAACACCCACCACTGCTGTGGGTCTTCAGAAGTATTTGAATCAAAAGTAAATAAACAGTCCCATGAATAAGAGAGCTTCTGTCTTACCCTCACCATCATCCCAGCTTCCTCCATGCTCCACACAGGAGAAAGCAGTGCTGGGGTAGCCTGCAGTTTTGCACTCTCAGGCCAATGCCAGAGAGCTGCTATGACCATTCACACCAGCAGTGACTCTGATTTTCATGAAACCTGTAGCAACATAGCTATCTCTAAGGCATAACATTTCTTCACAGTTTGGGTGAAATTTGGTACAAAAGCTGTCATGGAGAAATTTTTACAGATCCTCATTTGCTCTGTAAGAGTTTAAACAAAAAAAAAAAAAAAAAGGAGAAAAGGGATTTTACAAAAAGAGCAATTAAAAACAGTTGCTCATTTGCACATAAAAATAGTCCTTTTTTCTTGGAGAGAGGAAAGAAATGTTTAAACATACATTATTCTATTCCTGTGATCAAAATCCCACACTACAAGGTGGGAGAAGAACATGGAAGAGGTACTGTTGGTACTGTACACAGGAAGACAATCTGCCAATACCCACACCTCTTACAAATTTTAATACGAGAGAATTGTTGGACATGTTTGTTTTATGATTAAGAAACAGAGTTATTAAGCTTACTTCCAAAACCCTGCTGTGATCAGAAGATAAGGAAATAAAGAAGCCAACTTTCTATTTCTCATATCAATTTTCTATTACCAAATCCTCCCCTTGGCGTTACCTCCTTCAGGACTTGCCCATCACAATACAAACCAGCATATACCATTAACACTACAGAAATGACAGCTTTTGGTACCCAGATTTTAGTATGGCATACAGAAAACTCAACTGCCTTCTTTTTTCTGCCAATGAAAGTTCTGGTACCAGAGCAGGGAAAAGAGAAAAAGTTATTTTTCTGAGAATACACAATGCCCAAATCGTAGGTAAGGAGATAAGGAAGGCTTAGGAGATAATACAAAGATGCAAAAGCCACACAAAATCATAGCCTAGAACAACAAATTCTACTGGCAAACAAAGCCTCTGTCAGCCAAAAGACAGAAAGGAGAAGGATTTCTGGTGCAGTGAACTAATGCAGGCCATTATCTTTTTTTTATTCTTTTCTTTTAAAGTGTCAGTTTTTTATGCTGTAAGACTTCTTCTGTAAGATGAAATCTAAGTCATACAGTGGGCAGAATTAAGATACTTGTAAAATGCAATTTTACTTGTAAGATCCAATTTATTGGTGTGACATAATATTTTTAACTTGTTGAAATTTATCAAAAGCGCAACCAGGAAATAAAGACGAGAGTAAGAACTGATTCACTAACCCCACAGCAGAAAAACAGCGAACTTGGGTGGAATGAGAACAATTCTCTTGCTCAAAGCAACCAACAGGAGGTGTTGGTATCACCCATGTCCCAGTTCCCCTGAGAACTATCACAAACCTCAAAAAAAGTTATCTTGCCAATGACAAGGTTTTTTATCTCTGGCCTCAAAAGCAACATCTTAAATAATCTGTGTACAGAACCCACACTTACAAGCTTTAATAAGCCACTTCAGGTTTTCACTAGCAAAAAAAGAAGTTACAGCTCTCTCTTCTGCATGGTTGCTGTGGAAACTATTTGGGCTCTGGATGACAAGCACTGGCTGTACTTGAAGACTAGAAATCAAGACATTCTCTTCCAAATTATGGATTCCAAAAATTAATACATGTTATTCAATGTATTTTTGAAAGACATCAGGAAATGTTTCTAACTACCCTGCAAAAATATGAGCTTAATTTTAGGGATCATTTTTGATAGCAGGATTAGTGAGGTATAAAGGTGTGCTTTTTACAAGGAGTTTCAATACTGTCAGTAAGTCACTGTTTAGTGATGCAATCAGAACAGTTAAAATATCTAAGACAACACTAAAGGATCTTCCATAACCCAGACGTACTAAAAGTTCTTTGCTATTTGGCATATCAGTCTCCTTGTATCTGCACACAGAGTTGTAGTAATATTACAGAGGCTGTAATAATGAAGCTTTTCATCAAATTAGTTCTCCAGTAATCAGTTACAAAGAGCTTATTTTCTGTCCACGATGAGATTCAGGGAATGCCTCACATTTTATTTTCCTGTTATGGGTGAGAATAGAAAAGATTCTCTCTCTCTCTCTCTTTTTTTAACATACCTTAAAATTCTTCTGGGATTCAGGTGTTGGGCTATCAAGATCTATCAATTTCTTCAGTTCTTCTTCGACAGTGGACTTGGAGGCTCGTTTTGGGGACGCTCGCAGGTCTCTTGCCGACGCCCGCAGCCGAGGGTGGGCCATCTCATTGCCATCACTCTGGTGACGTCTTAAATGAAATGGAACAGACACATTCAGGTCTCAAAGCCCTGGGGCAGGAGGCATGAATGAAACAAGAATTATAGCAGCCTCAAGTTTTTAGAAGAAAAAAAAAACTAAGTAGAGGGCACAGAGGATGGAAGAAGTTTCACTACTACAGCAGTGACTCACCTTAGTGGATGCCTGTGGAAGCACTAAGCTTGTTTAAAAACATCAACTAGCAATACAATAAAATAATTCAAGGGTTAATGCAATACATTTTCCCCAATAAGGGACTGAATCCATTAAAACAGCATGCATTCTCTACAAAGCTAAAAAACATGTCTTCAGTAATCCCAAAAGCTGCAAATAACTAAGTTATTTTAATATTTCAACTGGCTTTTTATAATGTAGTTATCACAAAGTTTCACCACCTCCTTTTGACAGCCAGTTATTGGTATCATCTAGGGATACTGTGCCTGACTCAGTAACACTCAAGAAGGTTTGAATAAATTACTTTGAAATAGGCTTTCTGATCTACTTGCTTTTTGAGTCATACTTAACAATATTTTCTCTAGTAAGTTGTTTCTCAATTTCTCCTCCAGAAGAGATGCTTGCATATTGTAATGCTGAGGTATCTTGGCTTGCTTTAAGCCAGTTAAACTGTATACTGGCAGCAATTTTAACAAGGCAATGTGAAATGCCAGAGTTAATACACAACATGCACAGTACCACTACATGGATGAGAGGTTTAAGTAAAACTTAGGCTCTACAATAAGAGGATTTTTAATATTTGCTCAAATAGCATTTTGAGTCACCTTTAAGCAGTCCCAAGAAAAGATAAGCTTTAATAGGACTGAAATCCATAGAGCTTTCCAATATGATAAAAACGCCAACTTTTACAAGTTAACAGGGAATGAGATTAGCCAACTATCAAATATTTAAACTGTACTCCAAGACTAGATTAGAGATTAAGTTCTACAGAAGATGAAGCATTGTATTAATAGTCTTGAGCTCTTCTCTACAGAGAACTGTCACAGATCAAAATGCTTCTTTTACAATTAAAGCAAATGATCAAACGAGAACAAAAAAAAGTCTTACTTTCTTGAATCCATAAAGCCCACTGAGTTTATTGTCCCTTCTGGCTTTTTCCATCCGATCAGATACTTGCTAGTAGCACCCTGGCGAGGGTAGAAAGTCCTAGGACCAGACGAGGAGGAAGAGGAGGAGGAGAAAGAAGGTGCGAGCTGGGGAGAAGTAGCAGAATGAAGCTCTTCTTTAGGTGAGCTTCTGGCACTGGTGAAAACAACAGGGCTGGCAGAGTGTCGTGAGCTCATGGTACTAGGAGAAGAACATAAAGAAAAAAATTGCCTCAAATGTGTATATATGGGCCTTGTTTAATTGATTTTAGAGGAGAATTCTGGGCACAAGATGTTATTCTTGTCAACAGTGGACAGAGTACCAAAACCAGCTTCCTTGTCTTAAGGGCCTTCCACCAACGTTTCACTAAAAGCACCTCACATAATAAAGGAAAACTTTAAAGCCATCAACTTCTAAGGATACAATACCACCACCCTTCTAAAAATGGGAAATCTAAGAGTTCATTGTCATTAGGCAGTCTGGAAGTAATACATGAGATTTAAGTTGAAGAGCAAAAAAGAACTGAAGTTCAAATTCTTGCTGGAATTCTTGGCTTTAAAAGAAAACATATTTTGAAGGAATTTAAGCAACAAGAAACATCTCTCTAAGACCCCACAACAAACTAAAGAAGAAACCAATACAGTTCTCAAAATAGGGGTTCCTGAATTTCACCTGTAAAGCATTTATTTAAAATTTGCAAGAAAAAAAAAAGACTTAAATTGAGAGATTAGAGCAGGTCTCTACCATGTATCACCATTTGTCAAGACAGAAAACAGAGCTGGGAAGACCAGCTGCAGCCTGTTGGGAGAAGGGGAGGGGCTTTAGATGGAAGATAGTCTCTATTATGCTGATACTCAAATCTCTATTATGCTGATAGTCTCTATTATGCTGGTACTCAAATCTGGTGGAACTTGCTTCCTATCAGGAGTGCTAGGCCTTAGACAATATTTACTGTAACAACCTTAAAAGGACAGTCATTTATAAGCACAATAACAGGAAATGATTGTGTACAGCTTTAATACTGAAATAGCATTCTATATCCAGAAACCAGTTTTCTAGCAGCTCTCTACAAAACCTATACACATTTTCATCCCTGGATCCAGCACTGCAGTGAAGGAACTTGAAACAGATTGCCCCATGGTAAAGAACAGCTTCTGACTGAGAAATAAAAATTAGCTGGAAGGCTAAATAAAGTCACTGATAATCTCTTCTTCCTTAGCATAGCAGAAAATTCTTCACCAATCTTTTCATAACTTAATAAAACAATGCATTTTCACATTTATCCCTCTTATTGAAACAGAAAAAAAAGAATTTAAGGTTAAATTTACGTTGCCACCTGGGAAAATAATACCACCTACATTTAGTGTCAAGCAGTCAGTTATCTAATCTATGCCACTTGTCGGGTTACTGCTGTAGTAGTCAATGAAGAAATATCCTAAGGAGGTGGTTCTGCTTGTCTTAATTAGGTATTTCATATATGCAGGGAGAATTAATGCTTTGGAGTTTCTTCTCTCTCTTCATTGACAACAGATGGAGTCAAAAGAATCACCCTGAAATATGTTTCATTTTCATGTGGCTCAAGTTAAGCATCACGATTCCCAGCAGTGAAGTGCCTGATGAAGAGCCTGGGTGAACTGTAGCCCTTCTACTGCCTACTGCAGCCCAGGGCCATCACATCAGGGGCAAGATGCACCTCTCCACTTGCATACAAATCAAATTACAGTAATACAGATGTTGTATTAAAGAATAATATTTCTTCCTTTCCTCCATCTCTACATTTAAAAGGCCTACACAAAATGAAATAGCAGAATGAAAAAAATCCAGGAAGATATTCTCCTCCATCAATGATGGACCTCTCCACAGGTCCATCAATCCCATATATTTGGTGCTGCACAGCACAACCTTCATATTTGTAGCAGATATAAGTAAGCATAATTTATAGCAAGAAAGCAGAGAAAATTAGGAGCTAGGGGAATAGGCAGTATATTTTTCTTAATTCCCCCTTTGTCTCTTCCAACACTGAAAAAATCTCCTACACATGCTGAGTAAACCAGCCCATCTGTAAAGTATCACTACCACAGGATAAACTGCCATTTTTACCCCCTCCTAAATACACTCAAGAGGTAGAAAACTCATTCTGTTTCAGTGTAGGGAAAAAAGAGAAAGGAATCTCCATCCACTTTTCAGAATTCTTCAACCCATCAGGTATTTCTCAAGGAAGTGCTAGTTGTGACAAACCATTTGTTAATAAAGCCAGTAAAAATAAATATCCAGCTACTGGATAGGCTAATGGTGTTGATCCTTAATATTACTGGAGAAAGGAGGTAAAAACTGATGTTAATTATGCTTGACATAAAATGTATGAAAGATGCATATGTATGTATAATATTTATTACATAACATACTATAAATACACAATCTGCATTTTAAGTATTCTTATAATATGTATCATATAATTGATGCCAAGAGCAGCGTGGTAAATGCTAGTAAAATTAGCATATTTCAAATACAGTTTTCTTTAAGGTGCATTGCATATTTTGAGCTGTGGTTTTTACAATATTGTATTTTTGGGAGGATATTCTGCTTCAGGACTACACACAACTGTGAGTATGACTGAAGCTTTTTACCCTACCACAGGCAGGCCAACAGGATACTGATAGGCAAAGAGAGACACTTGTTAACTGAGAGCATATTTGGAGAGCAAAAGGCTTTGGATAAACTCTAAAAAAACTAAATCAGAACTGGAGCACTATGGAAGTGATGGGAAGTTGTTGAAATATTTGACATCAGGAAGCATGCAGAGAATTCATCATACAGCAACAGCTTAATTTTATCTGGAAGAGATTCAGTCCTCTTTCTCAGGACACAAAGACAGCCACTGTTGGTCTCCTGTCTCCCACCAATTATTGAGATACCTAGGATTGAATTATGAAAACATTCAAATACTACATGACTGTCTGCAAGAATTGCAGATGACCCATTAACAAAAGCACTTTACAATAAATAATATTTTAAGTATTTTAAAATTGTCAGAATAATAACAAATGTACTTGACTACAAAAAGTCAAGATCATCCTTTTAATTTTACCAAGAAGACCATAAGAAACTGTATAGCTTAGGTAGAAATGAAAGTCTGATTTAATTTTTTTTGCAAGGAATTC
Organism: Sylvia atricapilla; assembly: GCF_009819655.1. Lineage (NCBI taxonomy): Eukaryota > Metazoa > Chordata > Aves > Passeriformes > Sylviidae > Sylvia > Sylvia atricapilla. The sequence goes on from NC_089145.1 coordinate 27,942,296, forward strand.
ATGCCATCAGCACATACTGCTTCATTTAATAACATTCAGCTGTAATGATTCTGTATAATTACTGGCCTACATAATGCAGTTCTCCTGGGATGCTATGAGAAATCTGCACAATCATCAGGAAGGACTTTGGGAATGGGGGTGGAAAAGAAAAATAAAACCCAGCCAGAAGCTCTGCTGTAAAAGTTAATCACTATAATTTACATTTTGCCACCAGTTCTCAGGTACAAGTTCTTTTATGCACCATTAAATGATCTGAGCAGTAATTATCACTCTTGTCTTCTACAGACACAAACACTCTAATTTGTAGTTATTTTCTTTTCTTTTGTCTCAAAGATCTTTTTAGGGCCATATTCCTTTTCTTCTTGCTCAGAAACCTGATTTTAAAGACATTACAGACATTATGGCATCCACAGGCAAAAGATGAAAAAGTGAGAAGCAACAAAGGATAGCAATTTAGAAACTGATAAAGAAACACACCAATTAAGCTGCTCATTTCTCATGAAAAGTAGCCTGTTCAGAATCTTTCTTTCGTCTCCCCTCCTTAACCTCCTTGAAGCAGGCATCTTCATAATAAGCTCCATAATCTGTGCTTGTCTTCTGGAAGTGCCACTTTAACCAGCCTCCAGCATCAAGCTGTTGTGCCTCCACAGAGGAAGCAATGAGAGAATTGGGAGCAAAGAGATGGATGACCTAGGGTTTCACTGCTGTTCAGTGTGCAACCACCAACTGAGGATGTCACAAGAAACAAAATCAAATATTTTTATCCAAGACTGTGCCTTTGTTTTATTGTGAGGCATCAAACACATGCTCCAGTCTTCAAAAATAAAAAATAATAAAGGAACATGAGTCAGCCTGTTCTTAATCCACCAGAACAAATGATGTATGTGCAAGTATTGCTGCATTTCCCAATTATCATGTCCCACTTGTTCTGCAAACTGCTACTACTCGTTTCTGCAAAGAGTTGCATTATTAACATCTCAGTTTTAAATGAAACTTGGCCAAAAGATGCCTCAACTGTTTTCTCCAGACTAAACCCTAGGAAGCATTTATCTGGAAATTTCAGTGACAGCCCCAAAATTACAAGGAGAGAATAATTTCAATACCATCAGAGAAATATTATGTTAATTAATCCACATCAACTAGAAAAAACACCATGTTTGGACACAGAGTGTTATAATATAATAAATATTGAGACAACAACCTTGACACCAGTTTGCAGTCCAGTTGCAAAGTGTATTCATGGAAGAGAAGAGCTGTCATGGTGTGCCTGCCCTGCAAAGTGTTTCTTTCTGTAAAATTTTCTCAGCTTTTCTAGGGAACTCACCCTATTTGGTGCCCGAAGAAGAAACCAAAACCTCAGATGTAAAAAGATGCCATTGCATCAGGCTGTACAATAAAGCTTCCAAGACTTACATAAATTTTCCAGGATTCTTTAAGTGGCTTCAGAAAAAATCCTTCCAAATGACAATGCTACTAACCTTATTGCAATCAGCATTTTGTACAAGAATCCCAACATTTGATGTCACTGCCAGTTACATTCAGACAAGTACTGCAGGACATGTAGTACATTCTACTGAATGCTAAAAAATGCAAACAGGCTTATCTTAAAATAAAAGGTCTAAGACCGTAGACAACCATCATATAGACCTTTTACCTTCAAGAAAGGGGAACACATTAACATGCCAGAAATCTAAGTAAGTCCCTCTGCAGAGTGTTTTCTCCAGACTTGCTCAAGTCCTTCATGCATATGCAGCTACTGGAAACAAACCAGTGTCAAACAACTAGGTGGGATTCTATCAACTGAATGTGAGCTTTGGTGCCAAAATTGGCTAATGAAGAGAGGCAATAAACCAGAGTGGGACCACCATTAATTGATTACTTAAGTCAGAATTACCATGACAAAGCACATGGAGGCCATTACAGTCTCTATGACAACACCTTATTTGCAGCTACTGTATGAGGAGTTAGTGAACTGTTCTCATAAACATCTAGTCTTGCAGAGTAGCTTTGTTCAAGACAATTACCAGAAATTGCTTTGGACTTCCAGCCTGCAGGTATTTTAGCTACACACTCAAAACAGAGGTGCCTTAAGAATAAAAATGCAACAGTCAGGCTCCTCAAGGCAAATAAATTACAACGATCCCAGATCCTCCCTGAAAGACCTACATTTTCTTCTTGTTGCTAGTATGACAGTGCACACTGAATACTTCTTGGAAAATGGTCTAAAATATTTTCTGCTTCTAGCAGCACTGATTAACTTGTCAAGTAGGTATCTTCCATTTGAGGTGTTTAAGCACATTACATATGTACTTGATACTGCTGATTTTACAAGTGGCAAAACTGAAGGAGAGAGGGAACCTGTCATACCCACAAGCTTGCAATAGAATGAGATTAAGATCTACATGCTAGCACTCCCCCAAGAAACTTGCTCTCATTACTGATCATACCAACTGTGAGCAAATCTCCAAACACAAAGACTGGGGGGAAAATGCAAGACATCTGAAATGAGTACTTGCAGGACTAAGAATAAACCCAATATTAAACTGTTCATTAATAACATCTGGTCTCCTTTCTGATCCACACATGAACTGCAGTTCTTGAAAGGTATTCCCCAAGAACGCATCAGACACGTCTGTCTTACAGATAGTTCAGTAGCAGCAGTTTAGTGCAGAATATGGTTTTAAAGACTTTTGAGTACTGTAAGCAGTAGCAGATGTGAAGACTAAAGGTGGTCTTAATTTTCAAGCATTCTGCAGAGTGAAATCTTTCAGAACACTGATTAACTTAAGTAGAACCCCCTCTCTTCAACATCCACTTTTCACTTTTGGTAGGTCAGAGAGTGAGAATGGGAAAATGGGGAGGGGGGCAATCATACAAGAGGTGAAAATTACCTTGTATGTGAGACAGCATCACTTAAACTGTAAGCACTGTTCTCCCTTGTGAGAGGGTTGGAGGCTGGCTGACTCTTGCTGTGAATATCCAGACTAAGCGATGATTCGGCTTTCCGGTCCATGTGGCTGTCCTTTTCCAGTGTCCTGTCTGCAATGGAGACCACTTCACTGGAGCTGTGCCACAGCGGTGCCACCTTCTCCTTGGTCAGCCCAGTGCGGGGCGACGTGGCAGCCCCCAGGGAGGCGGTGCTGCCGTGGCTGGGCCCGTAGGAAGTGGTGTCTATGCCGCTGTCAGCCGACGTCCCCTGAAGGTAGTTGTAGCTGTTCAGCTCCGATTCCGTGCGCTCTCCACTGTCATACCACTTCTCATCACTGTGAGCACTGGAGGCATTGCTGGAGAGTGTATTGCTGCTGGAATGGCTGGAGTAGTGGCTGTCAGACTACAGAAGAAATAACAAAATTATGACAGTGGAGAGGAGGAAATAAAGGGTTACAAAAGCCACTGCTATATAGTAGGAGCTCTCCTACCTGGAGGTATTGGATAGATATATTGAGGAGACTAATAAACTCTAAAAATTTGATTCCAACACAATGCACATCCTCTGTGCTGAGTGAACATAGAAAAAACTTTTCTTACGGATTTGGAAGAAGGAAAATCCTGAGTTGTTGGTATTTTGCCCCAAAATACCTTGCAGTGGTTCCTTTCAAGGACAGTTCTGCTCAGCCCAGTCCAATGAAATTGGCTGAGCTTGTACTTTGAGCTTTGACTTGGTTTATTACTACAATAATTAAAAATACTCTAATTTTAAGACAGCAATATGTTAGAACATGAAACATAACCAATCCACAGAATATGCATGCTATTTTAGTCATCCAATTGCCTATCAAAAAGTCAAAGAAGAGCACAGACACTTCTCTTCCTCCTCTTGGTAGTAGCATGTCTTTCCTCCTCAGCAGGAATGCCCTTTGCAAACGACCAGTGAAACATCATTTAACTAATGTGAAATTGCTTTCCAAAAAGCAGAACTGCATGTAAAAAAGCTTTAATGTATGCTTTTAAATTATCTCATCAGGGTATGCTAGTGCCTGGTTGGTTTGGATTTCCTGTCCTAGGTTAAAGCCCACTATTACAAAGAAACTGAATGTCCTTCATTTCATAGTGGTCGAATATCCCATTTCAAGAAGAATTTCTTTTCATACACCTACTGCTTAGTAGCTCATCTACCTTTAGAGTGTTTATATTCATTTGATTTCTACTGAACTTATCTAGTTTCTGATCATCTACAGAATCAGAACTGAAGTAGTAGGCAACATACTTGTTGGGTGACCACATGACCTGGGAAAAGAGAATTGATGGAAAGGAGACTTAAAAGTTTTCTATTTGCCTACTTCTGTTTTACTGAACAGACACAGACAGAGATCCCAGACAAACATAAAAAAAAACCCCAAACAGATACTGCTTCTGTTTTCAGAAGGAAATAGAGAACAGATGTATACTGAGAAGAAGGAATCATCAGCATCCATGTCTTAAAATACTAAAGAAAGAATTGACAGGAAAATGAGGGAATATGAAGTTGATCTGGACTCCTAGTTATCTCCAATTAAAGTTACTTTTCTTCATTAAGAACTTCACCACTTCCTCATCCATCTGTCCACATAATAAAGATTTACTTTAACAATGACTACACCAGAATAATGCAAGCATTGGTAATTCCAGTATTGCACTTGGCACTCAAGCTAATGAGTTGTGTATTACATCACTGTGCAGTCAAATACATCTCATGAAAAACAGGTCAATCTAAATTTAAAAACTAGTGTGTGCTTCTAAGAATATGAAGACAGGTGTGTTAATGTTCGGGTTTCTTTGGTGTTTTTTAAATAATAAATATGTGTTGTTATGAATTAATAATCTAAAAGCAACACTGCCAATTACATTGAAAGAATAATGCTGGCAAGCAGAAGCAAATTAAAGACTTGGAACCAATTAAAGGCTTTCTCACATCTAAATAAATGCAAGTAATACTTTCAGTAACATCACGCAACACAAGTCTGTATTTTAGCTTGCTGCACAAATAAAAAAAGTGATACAGGTTATTGAGTGATTTAAAGCCTACACTGTGCTTCTTTTCTTACAAGGACTTCAGTAATTTTCAAGACATTTTAAATTTATGAACTTTACTGTATTTATCTATCTCTCTGTATATAAATTAGGAAGTGACAGTCTCCACAAAGGCAGGAATAGTTCAGTCTGCAGAGACAGAAAGACAGAATTTACCATTCAGAACTTCGAAACAAATAAAACAAGTAAGTTTTTTTTTCAGCAGGATTCCAGGAGTCCTTTCAGACAGACTTCCAACAGTGTTTAAGGTACCTTACGGAAAAGGAGAAAATACAAAACCAAAACCACTATTCTGTCTCAAAGCAGCAGCTTTCTGGGCGTTGCATTAGAAGATACAGTAGTTAAACTTTAAGTCTTACACGTGAGGTCTAGGAAGAGCTTTGCAAATTTCTACAAATCCTTTACTTCTCACAAGATAACAGACAAGAGGTTGCTGTTCAACCGGCAGCAAATCTTTATTAACTAGTAAATATTTCAATATGCTGTGTTGTAGGATTTGGGCATCAACAGGCCTGCTCTACTGCATTCCCCATGTTCTAGCAGGGAACAGGATTTCTTTTTCTTTCTTTTTCTTTAAAGTGACACTCTAAATATAACTTTGAACAACACTTTTGATATCAAGAGTCTGTGGAGCAAAAGCGAAACATGAAATAATTCCTTTTTCAGGGTAACTTACATGACCCTGCTTATTTGGAGACAAGTGTACCACAGGATCCTGTCTCATCAGTCTTCCACTGGGGCTCTCTCGGAAGGATGGCAATACTTTTGAGACTGCTGGGAGATGGCACGTTGGCTCTGCAACACAGCACACAACCACGGACTGAGAGAGCAGTGCTACAAGCTAAGGAAATGGGTAACCTCATTTTACACTGCAATTTTTCCAACACTATCTTAGCCAAAAACGGGTTCATATTGTGGCAGAACACAGGGAAGGAAGTGGGGGCCCATTCCTCCCTGGTGTAAATCATTAAGACTTCATGAAAAACCAACTGCCACCATTCTGACTTCTATCAGAACAACCTGAAGGGTATCATGTCCCCACTGTCTAACAGCACTGTACCAGAGCATTGAAACAGCAGACTATTCACTTTCAGAGGGTATTGACATTGGATCTCTAAATGCATGATACCTGCCGACGAGAGAGTCAAAAGACTGAACACCAACACTTAAATGCAAGGCAGGAATAATAGCAAAATAGCAAAACAATAGCAAAAGTCTACAGTGATCACCTAAATGAACTCATTTTCCTCAGCTGAAGTACTACATGTATTTCTTAAGAAAGTTGAGTTAAACATTTTCTAATTGAAGACACTGCAAATAAAAATCTCTCGACATAATACTATCTTAAACATTGCTGGTTGTGAATGAGGATGCTGCATGGATGTACAAAAGCAATACTTATTAAACTAAACCTGACAAAAGTCAATGGAAGTCAAATCACTCATCTCAGATGGACACTCAAAGGAGTGCACTTTGCCAATAAAACTTGTTTTCCCAGGAGATAACTGTGGAGGTCTAGAGGGTATTCAGACACAGGCCTGTAAGGTAGGCAATTGCCTTCTCAGAGCCCAAGGCCAATATTTTAAAAGAGCCTCTCACAGTTATGAGTTTTTACATATACTTCTACATATATTCTGCACTTCTAAAAATGCTCCTTTTAAAGAGAGTATATGCTTACAAACATCAAGTACTTAACAATATCCATTGTAAATAGCAGTGTTTTCTCCAACACAGCTACAGTTTGTTCCTCTTGATCTGCAGCATTATGAGCCTTTTTAAAAACAAATAAAAGCTGTGAGTTTTTTAAAGACTGATAATGATAATACCAGTAATAACATCATCAAACTTGATCTCCCCTGGCAAGTGGTAGCAAGCAGTGCTGGTGAACACAGAACAAAGGTGTTCTGTAGCAAAGGATAAGCCAGGAAGGTGTCAGTGTGGGAATTCATTAGACCTAAAGCCTTATCTACTCTAAGACAGACTTATCTCAAGTAGAAATGTAATTATTTGTCATAAACCCAAACTTGCACCTAGATTCACGAGATTGACAATAAAGTCTCCAATCAGAGATCCAACTCTATGAATGCACGACAATACACAAGAGAAAAAATATAGGGATTTTATGTCACTGTGCATTTCTCATCCTTTGCCAAATGCTGGAGCCATCTCTCCTACCATGTAATTTTTCCTGTTCTTTCTGACCTCACTTATTTTGCTAATATGTTGACACCTGACACTGTAGAACAGAACTTGTTGGCAGTTCCACTCAGTGCCAGCACCAACATCCAACTGTTGTTCTGCAAAAGTAATGCTGAGCAAAAGATCATTTTTACGTTGTCATTACCATCACACAGTTTCAAAGCATATGCAATTAAAATTGCTCTGTCAAAATGAGAACTGCAGATCAGTATAATCACGTTTTTTTAATTGAGAAGTGTGGGGCGAGTTGTGAGGGAGGGACTGCCAGATGGCTTTGGTAACAAGGCACAGCTTACTGAGGTTGCGAAAGTGTGTGAACCAAGAACATCTTCAGAACCAGAGACTGGCAGCATATGCCCTGAATTCCTCATCTCACTGAAGTGTATTCTCTCTTGAACACTAGTCCTTTTGTACAGTGATGCAGTTACGTTATGCAATAAAAAAGTATGGAAATGTTTAATCTATAGTAAAAAAAGTTAGAGAAACACAATCTAGCAACCTTGGCCAGGGTCATCATATTGGAAAAACGCTGTTTGTAGATAGGACATTTTCACTGGTGTCAGTCTTACTTGTGATCTTTTTAAGTCAAGCCACAGCTGTAGCAAAAGGTCTATGTGCAAGAACTTCAAACGATGGCCTAAGAATATAAATTCTCAGTTCCTTGCTGTTTTATGTAGTTAATATGTTCCCTCAGCCGACAGTTAAACTGCCACATGCAATCAAAATATATACATTTGTGGAAGGTGATTACCTACCTATAGATTTACTTCACTATTTAAACTTTAATTGCATTTTTTCCATTTCATACATGGTATTTTTACAGCTCCTATGATCAAACAATCAATCTGCATTTATATAGCACCATTTGAATAGGAAGTATCACAAGCACTTTAGACAAACTAAGCAAAAATTAAACTAAGCCAAGCCACTCAGGGGAGCAGGTAAGGTCAAACAAGTCTTCAACAGCAAGACAAATTAATAAGTGTGTCTGCCCAGCTGCTTCTAAAAGGACAGAGTGTTTCAGGGTAAGAGCATTAAGGCAGATTTAATCCCACAATCAAATAAGGAAATGAAATCAGTTCTTCCTCAGGTGATACTCATAGGTCTCAAGGAAGCAGACTGCAGAAGCTGCAGTGCATGCTCCAGACCTAATTATTCATCCCAATGAACAAGGTTAACTTCCACAGCTGCTGAAAACACCGCTCTTAAGAGGCTCTGTGCCTGCCAGGGAGGCATTGCCAAAGTCACCCTGTGGCCCGAGCAGAGCTCCCTACGTACCCATCTGGTCAGCGATGCTGTCCTCGCTCCTCTGCCAGCTGGGCGTGGATTTGCCGCTGCCGCCCGTGTCCGACTGCGTGTTCTGCCTGTCGATGGAGGCCGGGGATCTACGGCTAATGCCAAACCTGCTCTCCCCAAGACACAAAGCAGATAATCGTTTCAAATATACATAAATATCACACAAGTGAAAAAAGAAAAGCACTTTCAAGAAGCCAGTGTCAAACAACAGGGCAAACCAATGCACAGCACAAATGCTTGAAGGATTTATAATGCTTTACACCATTTCATTTTTGTGGTAGCTTTCCAGACCCGTTTATCACCTTTAATGATTAAGATTACAATATACATTTATCCATTGGGCATCCCTGATCAAGAACAACAGGTTATAATGCTACAATTAAAAACAAAACAAAACAAAACAGATCAAAACATCAAGAAAGAAAATGATGAGGTTTTATTTACATATATGTTTACATGAAAAGGTGACCAGACTGTTACATGGTTGTAGAAAACTCACCACAGTGAATAAAATGTTAAAGTTTGGATAAAAAAACCACATAGGAAAACAAGATGTGTTTATTGGGAAAAGATCGGATCCTTTCAACTACCTCAAAGCTCTACTCCAGACCAGTCAAAGACAGCAACACAAAGTTTGTTGGGACAATCCCATGGACATCAGCCACTTCCCTGGGTTCCAACCAAGAGAATAGTACGGTCATACCTCTGGGTGATGCAGACATATATGCCAACAATATGGATTTGTTTGGGACAATATTAACACTGCCAAATATTTTACATAAGACTCTATAAAGTCAACTGTTGAGTATGGATTCCCAGATCTTGGGGGTTATAAATTCTGTAAATTCCTAAATTACTCGATCATAAAATAATCTGAGTGGATTAGAAGAAACTAAATACAGCTGTAAGAAAGTAGCGAGCCATACACCTATTGCTGTAAAAGAAAGCACACAGAGCAAAATGAAAACTCTGTTCAATGGACTTTGCCAATCCTGCCAGATTAGGCAGATGGATTTCAGAAAGATCAATAAAGACAGAGTAAAGTCAAGGAGAACAAGCTAATGACAAAAGATGCAGTGCCCCTGTGCCACACTGGAGCCTATATGCCTCCTATGCTTAAAAGCCTGTAGACTTGAAATCTACAGTTCTGTATTACATATAAATCACTTACAAGTCTGTATGAATTATAGCTGGGTTCAGAAATAGCCCATGAATCATTAAGAATTCATCAAGAATAATGCATTTCTGAGATTTTTTTCTTTTTTAATCAGACATACCCTGAAGGAAAAAGAAAATCCTCCAACTCTACATGCACATAATAACACACAAAATAATTACAAGCTGATATATCTCTATATCAATGAGTTTCTCTAGCTGTAATGTCTAATAAAATAAGAGAAAATGAAATGCCCTAATGTGCAGTCTTCTCACTTAATGAGCTACAGTCTGCCCCACACAACCTCCAACATAAGACACCTTCCCAGCTATCAGAACAAGCTCAGTGTGGTTATCCCACTTGAAGTTCACACACTTGTTAACTCAAATGAACCCACCACAGCAACATTATACGACTCAGAACAACAAAATCCCACTCTCATCCTCAAAGACAAGCAGCTGGAACACACCTGTAATGTGCAGCACATATTGAAATTTCAGCCTTCTGAAAATTAATACAAACATGATCATACATTCCTTTTGTTCACTGCTCCCTCATACAGCCAGCATACATTTTGATGAATTTAAAAAAGTGAGGAAAACATGTTGTTGGGGGTTGGGTTTTGTTCCTTTTTACTCTAAAGAATTTTTTCCCCATAAAGTTACCAAGGAGACTAAATGTCATTCTTAAGACTATTTCACACAACAAAGGGATGGTCGAAGCTCGGAGCGGGGTGGGGTTTTGGGGCAGGAAAAAGGACAGAGTTTCAGGCAGCCAGGCTGTCTGGTTTTCGGCGTTCGTAGTGCTCTTGCTGGAGGATTTCGCTGCGGCCCAGTCTCAGGAAGCCTGTCATCGTCTGCTCACCCTGGAGTTCTGGGCTCCTCTGCCGCCCTGCGAGAGCTGGGCCAGCGCTGTCCTGCCGTGGTAGCTCCCTCGGCGCTGCTTGTCTGCTACAGAGTGACCCTGCATCCCCCTGCCCTGCCGGGACCCTGCCTCTGCTCTGCCAGGACATTTCTGCCACTCTGCAATTGCCAGCCCCAGACTCTTTTTTTTCCACTATTCCCAGCTTGGTGCTCTGAGGATCCTGCGGGGGCACCAAGACCAAACTGCCCTGGGTTCCTTTTGTGAAGCAAAGTCCTCGAAGTTCTTGATTCTGTTTTTGTTATCAATGATGTAGTTGTGTTTGTTTGTTTTGTTATATATTAGTAAAGAACTGCTATTTATATTTCCAAAATCTTTTGCCTGAAAGCTTTTAACTGAAAAAATTATAATTGGGAAGAAGGGTGGTGGTGGTAGTTTACATTCTCCATTCCAAGGGGAGCTCTGGCTTTCCCTAGCAGATACCTGTCTTCCTAAACCAAGACACATGTATATATCTGCCTTCTGAATATAAACAATTCACATTGAAATTATGCAAAAAGTAACATTTTTCTTTTTCTATTCACACAGACTGAGTAGGATTTCACTCATCAAATACCAATATTAAACATGATGAATTCAGTACCAATTCAAGATATGTATAAGAAGTCTAAACACAGCATTTCAGTAGTGACTGAGGTCTTAAACACTGACCTGTGGTCTAACTTTTAAGACTTATAAACAAACTCTCAAGGGAAGAATATTTTTTCATGGTAAAATAACTAGAAGCTGGCATCTGAAAGAAAAAGCCAAATCCCAAACAAATCTTGGTGCAATGAAGTTACACTACATCAATATTTTGCTCTCTTGTGATGTCCTCTTACCTAACCTCCATAATGTACATATGTATATAATCTGTCAATCTATGTATGATTAAATTTTACATTCTACAACCATTTATTGTAAATGCAATAGCAAACACAAAAACACAGCATAAGGATACAGAACACACATATACACATCAAGATCAATCTGGATATTCTTGAAGGAAGTGAAGTTTCTGCCTAGACCCAGCTTAGGACACGGATCAATAATCTAGAGTCAGCAATTACTACTTGAACCAATGTCTGACAGAGGCTGGACTCACCCATTCTCCTGGTCAGTTAAATTTCATAAACCTTTTGTCACACTGTGTAACAATAAATAAATGCATACACAAATGTTGAGGTTGAGATTTCCTGCACTGGGAAAATCTCAGAGTGACATACCTAGAGCACACTGGAACTTTACCTCTGGAAGATTACCTCCAGGACACGGCTCTCCCTTGGCCCTTACTTCAGGCCATCATTCTCTTTAACATCTCAGCAACTCAATGTTACAATCTCTCTCCCCTATTTTACCACCACATCCAGGGTAATGCTGACCAGCCCTTCCTGGGACACCAAACATTGCTGCAGAGCTGCCCTGAACCTGCTCTTTCAGACCAATTCAACAAAAAATGCACATGGAACTGCAGTGGTTTTTAGTAAAGGGACAGACATTAAATTGCTTCTTGAGGCAACAAAAGTATTCCTTCACAATCACATTTTTCATGCTTGCCATTTAGCCTGGCAGATGTTTGGGAAGTCCTGAGTGAGTATAAAACATGTGTACAAGGACAGTATGAGAGGCAAATTGCTTTTCTTATAGGAATAGAATAGAATAGTAAAATAGTTGGAGTTAAGCAATTGGAGTTCTTTTAAAGAGCATCCAATAAAGAACATGCGAAGTTCAAGTATTATTTGTTTCTTTCATTATTCCATTTAAACTATGTTTCCTTGCACTGAATTAAAACTTCAATCCCAAAATGAGAGTGTAGTCAAGGTTTCTAGGACACACCTCTCTGATGAAATTGCAAAATGCTAGAAGAATGCTGTAGTGAACATATGTGTATAATTAACTTAAAAGATGGAAAAGGGTTAGGAGGGGTCCTGGTGTGCTCTGAGGACAATTCAAAACAAACCTTCAAGTGTGTCTGAAAATCCTTCCTTACTCAAGCAGTCATGGTTGTGATGGTCTAAGGACATATGGCAGCAATATATTTTTTGTAGTGCAAATGACGTAGTTGGAAAAGAGCAAACGATATTGGGAGCACAAGCTGCTCACCAGAATTCAAGGTAACACAGAAATGCTGCTGGTGTGATGTGAATGAGCCAGAAAGTCTACAGAGGATAAAGAGGTTAAGTGCCTTTTTCCAGCTGCAGAGCCCTGGGTACAACTATATCTAATGTTCCTTTAGAGCAAAGTTTAACAGGTCTAAGAGCAAATCTCCTAATGTCAGTAGGACTTAAGCACAAACAAACAATGACCAGAGCAGGCCTGATAGTGTCATGAATCAAAGCCTTCATGAAGGTGAGCAGCAGAGAAGAGATTGACTCTTCATAAAACCTCAAACTGAGCTATAGGAAGGACAGGGAGGACAAATCTTCAGTGCTGTGGAGCAAGAAGCAGTAATTTTTCAAACACATGCTCAGAACAGTGCTCTCTGGACTGACACAGAGCACCTAGAGGCAAAAGACAGTGCCTTGTGCTAAGCAGTTCCTGACAATGGCATTTAATCCTACCAATTTATTTTTTAAAACTGAGAGAAAGATATTTCTACTTTATAAAAGACCCAAACCAAAATGAATTACCCACAATGACCTGCAAAGTACTCAAGAAAACTTCAGAGGGAAGCTTTGCAGTGTGAACTATCAGCAGTTTTGCCCCTTTATTTTCTCAATAGGAAGTAATTTGGAAGGTAGTGGACAGCTCTTCTGCTGCCAATTATTTTTTTCTCTATTGGAGATGTTTGATTTATTGTTCCTTTTGGTGCTCTCTGAAAATGATACAGATTTAATTTCTTCCTCTGCAAGTCTCCCCTTACACTGACACTTCAGAGTTCGAAGATTGCTGGAAAGTTGGAAGCCTTAAGACAGAATGACTGTGAATATGTGAAAAAGAAGTTAGCTGTGGATTAATTAGCACTCTTGTGCCTGCACATCTAAGTCCTAGCTGCACTCAGTACTACTTTGGTTCAACTATTAACTGACTGCAAAGTCAGTAAACTATTACTACTTTTATTTTGGAATCTAAACCTGTAAAAGGAAGCAATTTGCCACACGAAACCAGCACATTTAATGAAGGTTTATAAATATATAAAAGTCCCTCTGTGTAGTAACCTAAGCAGCTGTAGACTAGGATCAGAGAGAGTGGTTAGGCTGCAAGGTAAAAGTGAAAGCAAGGGATTTTTAAAACTGGCTTTCTCAAGAAGCATGACAGTGATATTTGACAACAGCCATGGTTTAATGCATGTAAACAACAGCTGACAGGAGCCTGGGTAAGCACTCCTTTAGTACACATTACAACAAACGGAACAGAGAACACTACTCTGCCAAAACAGAATATGTAAGAAGTCTGGTGCCTACCCTTCTGGCATAGATTTTTGTCTGTACGTGCCTCCAGTAGAGCCAGTGTCACTCGAGGAGGATAAGTTGCTGGGAGAGTTCCGGCACTGCTGCGATCTTGCTAAGGCAATGGAGGAAACGGTGACGTAGACATCGGAGCCGGGGGACAGCCTGTTCAGAGCAAGGGAAGCCTCACATCAGCAGGATCACACTGCAAGGCATGCTCAACAACACCCTGCAAACCGCCACAGCTGCAAGCAGTGGCACCATGGAGATGGCAGAAATCCTATCAGTTGAAGGATCACACATTTCCCCCCTATTAATCTACTGGAAACCACGAAAAATCAACTGTAAAAACCTAGATGCATGGGAGGAAAGAAAGGAAGGCAGATGTGGGAAGAAAATACTGGCACACACTAGGAAAACATTCTGGTTTCTGAAGTCTGTTGTTACAGATTGATTGTAAGGAATAATGAAACATGACATTCCTCATCAAAATACCAAATAGAAGAAAATATTTCTAATTCTCAGCACACTCTTGCCTGGAATTTAAACTGTTGTGAGATGCCTATGCAAACTCTTCCAAGAGTATCAAGCTTACCTCTATGCCACTCAACTTGTCCACATTAAAACACAAGGATTAAAAAAATGCAATGCAATCTATACACACCACTTTAAAATTCTCCCCTAAAATCTTAACAGTTTTAATTAAAACTATCTTAACAGATAGAGAACTCTGTTTGAAAACACAGACCTGAACCACATGCAATCTTCACCATTCAGAATAACCATACAGCAAATAAATAGTCTATAACTGCAACACATGCAGCTGGGCAGAATGGCTGCAAGCAGCAAGCTTATACTGCCCAAGTCATATCCTGTTCTGTAATCAAAGGCTTTTTTAGATAACTGCTAGCCTTGTGCATTTTGTTTCCCAAACCCCAGCAGAATTCACTGCTGTTGGCTGCTTCTTTGTTCTACTCAGTTGTGACTGAAGCCTATTCAAAACTTTTGCAGCAATTCAAGTTAAGTTTGAGTTATGCCATTCACAAACATCAAACTCCTACTGTGAACAAAAGTCTTTATTCATTTTATCTAGGAAAAACACTATAATTTGCACAAGCGAAATAACTTAGTATTTGAAAAATAGATAATTACTTCAGTGAAGCATATAGACAGTTGCCTCAGCACCCAACTAGGGTCCGGGGATTTAAAAGATCTTAGCCTAGCCATTTAATCTGTAACTCCAAAGGAGAGGCAGATTTTGAATTAGCTCTCACCACAACCCTGTAAAAACTTGAGAAGTTAAAAAAATCTTTTGAAAAATAAAAAACCACCATTGAACTGATTCATGTTCCTTATGTATGTGTATATATTGAAACAGTGTGTGTATATATACTTATATTTACATTTATATCAAATGTGCATTGGCCTCCTAAATACTTAGCATAAAAGCAGTAAACTAACAAAACCTTAAAATGAAAAGAGAGCAATAGGACTGGATCAAACATCTTCATCACCTGGAATTTCATGAGGTGCATATAATTAATAGGAACTCTTGTTCTGAAACAAAAAAGGAACTAGATAAAGACTGACCATGGTAAGTACTACACCAAATCCAGTAATGCCTTTCTAGTCTACCATACGTATTTTAACTTATCCAACATTTATCAAGCAACAATTCTGAAATATTTGATTGCAAAGAACATGGTTGAAGACTTGAAAACTTGGGGACCCATAAGCCAAGCAGTTTGTTTTCCCAGAAGCACTCCTATAAAAAGAAAAAAAAAATGGTTTGGCAAAATGCATTTGCTCACCTATAAAGGTACATACATTCAAACTCAGTTATGCTTGCAGAGCAATACACAGTTTAAAAGTATGACCTTTTTTTTCCCAAAACTAATTTAGAATTGATGGCACAGGAACAAATTACTTCTCAAATAATTTCTTTAAAATTATTTCCTGTTAAAAAATGCTTACATTTTCATTTCAGATTCAGCTATGCCTTTTCTTTACTTCCTATGCCTTACCAAAAGTGACAGCACTGTTCAGAAGGAAAATCAAGATTTCAGAACTATGTCATAGAGTTCTAACTCATTTACAAAGATGAAAGACCTTGAGGGCAAACAAAATTGTATTATAAATGTGGTCTGAACAATAGAAATGAACAACCAGTCAGGTCGGACATTCTTTTATTTGAAGCAGAAGTATATCTTTTGTTAGTACTGTTCACAATTGCACTAAAACACACTAATACTATAAGACATTTCATTTTGTGTAAAACATATCAGAGAAAAGAACTTTAGAGCAAATTAGTTCAAATTGACTTTATGAGCTGCTTTGAAATCTTTTGATGAAAGGCACTTCCCAAGACAAAAGGTGTATTGTGTTACACTAACAGTATGCCCCTATAGCTAAGATAATCTAAGCCTGTCTTTTATTTATAATTAAAAACCATACTAAAGCAAGCTCTTATCTATTGCAAAAGAGTCTTAAGAAGAAATGCCAAAATGGTTAAGTGCATGAGTCCCACAACTGAATTTAAAAATAGGCCAAGCGTCCATTACATTAAACAGATACAATTACATTGCAGACAATTGAACTGGGATTATCCCATGCATGATTTAGTTCTAACAGATCTAGTTCATCCTGAAAGAACTGGTTGAGTCTTGCCAACTATGGGAAGAACATAACCTTTTGTGAAGTCAGTGAGTGGAATGGGCATACATTTATTTTGTTTAATATGACAACATAGACATTGAAAGCATCCATCTTGCTCTTAATAAATTAATTTCCATGTCATTAGCTGTAATTTTCCCCACATATTCAGTATGCATAGTTATGTAGTACACACTTCATAAAAAAAGGTCAGTCTAGGTGACTGTGCCTATGGCCCAAGGCAGTCTAATTACAAGCTCATACACAGGTGCCTTTTCCTGTAAAACTGTACAGGCACAGTTGTGCTGTACAACATATTGTGCTACAACACTGGCAAGAGCTACAGAGCTCAGAAGCAAAGGAGGGTCAGGCTTTAAGAAGAGGAAAAATGGCCTTACACAGACAGTGCTGACTTGGGAAACTGAATTCTTACTTTGCGCTTGCTGGAGCAGTCCAGTGTGACCACTACTGTATTTGTTAATGACAACTTTTCACTTGTTGAAGCTAATTTTAATTTTTCAAAGGCCTTGTTTGATTCCAAGGCCCACTGTATGTCTGAGCTGAAATCTTCCTAAAGCAGCTGAAGTCAACTGAGGCTATAATTTGAATATATAAAATATTAACAATGCTGGGCATGGTTCCAAATATGAGATGGCCAAAATAAGCAGAACAAATGATTAGAACATAATTTATCTCTTTACCTTTGTTCTTAATCTGAAGAGGGCCAAAGACATCTCTTCTCATACAAGAGATTTGAAAAGTAAGTTTAATTAATACCCATGAAGCATTCAGAAACAGTAGTAATGGGTGCCACTGTAAAGCTTAGAAGGGAATTAGTAATGGCATCTTTACAAGGATTTGAATGTCATCCAGTATGTAAGGGACAGAGTAATGAAGAGGAAAAAAAAATAATTAAATAGCTCTTCTTTAATGAGCTGCATCCACTGTGTGAATTGAATGAGGCAGATGTCCTCTATTAAAAGAAATTCTTGTAATTGAATCAAAAGCAGCATCTGAATACACAGTAACACAAGAATTCTGAAAAAAACAGCACAGCAAATCTTAATTCTGGCATACTTACCTTCCATGTGTTTGAGTTTTACAATCCTAATAATACTGCAAGCCACAATTCCCTGCAAACACTGTATCAAATGCTCTCATGTTTAAAGGAAGCCAATCCATTCCATTCAAAAAGGAAAAAAACCCAGCAATTTTGAGGAAGGGGAGAGTGAACGAAACAGAAATTGCAATTATGCTATCATGCTGTATCTTCTCAAGTTTTTGGTTTCTAATTTGATCATCACCTTTCAGAAAACAGTGGGACACCAGAAGTATAGAAGAGTTTGTGTATGAAGACACTCTGAACAAACTCTGTGGCTCCAGGGATTACAGAGAAACTTATCCTCTCTGCTTCACTTCATCCAAACACGGATTACACTGGACCAAGCAAACAGTGATTACTCACTATCCCTCACAACAAAAGAACAAGTAGGAGGTCTACAACTACCAAGAGACCAATTAGCAGGAACCTGAATGAAGGGATACCAGCCACAGACAATCTTACACAGCAGACAGCCAAAGGACTGACAGACCTCGTAGCGAGTCTTCCTTTACACTTGTAAGCATTTCTTACGCTTTTCCCTGGTCCACATTGACGGCCCTTGTCAAACAAGAAAGACCAAATCTTGACGTGACACAGCATGGCTCTTCTCAGATGTTTTTACATCATAAGAGTTTGGTCACGCAGCCATGCATACCAACAAACCGTTGATTTTTCCATTGCTACATCCACCTCCAGGTCCCGGAGTTGGTAGGAAGCGTGTGGAATACAATCTCATGTTAGTACATGTTCTGATTTGAAGAATGTTATATGAGAACATTTAAATAACAAATCTCCAAAGCCTGTGAGGTCGGCAGTGCGTGTACTATAACGCTGACTTGACAGGTGGCAAGATGAGCACAGACACCTGCTTATATTCAGGAAAATGCCACTGATCCAAGATAAACTGCAGCAGATTAGGATTTTTAGGTAATATGGGAACAGTTTAAAATAGAATCCACCTGCAGGAATTAACCTATAAACTACAACTGGCATAATTACTATCACTGACTACATGGCATCATTCAAATCAGCATGGAGTCTTAGGGCAAGACTGTGCTTCAAAGTCCTCAACAGGACATAAACACAAGCAATGATATTGTTCTAATACTTCCATACTGTGGAGCTTTACTGCCAGTGTGTCACCACAGTCATGCCGTAATTCAGTTCTTCATTTGGTTTAAAATACTGACTGTGCTCAGAAATTTTCTAGTTAAGAGCGCTGAGCTTTCATCCAACAGTACTCAACTGCAGATTAAAGTGCTTAAGTCCAGACCTGGGTCTTCAACATGCTTTAATCACTGATTTCTACACTGTTTCAAATGTCTGTCAGATCAAGTTTTAGTTAAAACTGGTTCCAGTTTATGATAAATTAATTAAGAACAGATTATTATCAACCATTATCTCCTCTCCTTTCCTTGCACATTGTTTCTTGATAGAATGTGGAAACAAAGTGTACAAAACCCCCGAAAACTGTGAAGAGGGAGGGAAATAAACATAAGAATCAAGCTCTATAATTACATGTTCTCCAATAACATTAGCTCTGGTTTACTTCAAGCATATGTGGTTTATTGTTGGGTTTTTTTAACATATCCTTCTGATAGTCATTATGGGTTATAGGCTATATAGTATCCCATATAAATTAATCAACATTGTGAAATAACTTGGGATTTATTGAATTTATATTATTAGATTTTTCAGTCTTAATATTGCAGTAATATTAGAGATTTAATTTAAGATGTATAAAGATGTATATATTATAAAGTTCTGGGTTATTTTTCCTACCTAAAAATACACACTATATCAATAAGGACTACGTTCAAAGATCCAGGCACTGTGAAGATCAGGGAAAATAAACTAGTAAGTTGCATAAATGAAGACAACCCAAATAAAGCAAATTTAAGTACTCTGCTGATTAGACACAGGACTGGGAATTTGTCTTCCTTCTCAGAATGAGGGATTGTCAAGCAACATACTCTCACCTACAACAGCAGTCTCTATGGGGGGACGATATGAAGAATATGAAGTGAAATCCTCCTGTTCTCAAGACTGGTTATGCAGATTTTGTTTATTTCTAACATATTTAAATGGACTAAAGGGAGCAAGGCACAGCAGAGCACCATCACTGCTGCCTGCACCAGAAACATGCATGGATTTCAGCACCGCCTCCTCAGTGTTCCTTAGGGTAAATATGAAAACTAGTGGTGAAAAACCAAATGAGACAGTAGTTACGAGGGCTTTGAAAAATTCACCTTTGTTGATTTTAAGACTCTACACAATAAGTAGTATCTGAGCTTCCTGAAAAGCAAAGCTTTATTTTATCATGTAGAGAAAAGACAAATGAGTCTTGCAGTGAGCTTACTGTTGAGGTTTTCCCCACTGCTGCATTTCTTTAAAATGACAAAAATGTATTTCTTCACTTAAACTAAGACATTAACCTTATGCAAGTGATGATATATTTAAACTTGATTCATCCAAGACAAACATATTTAGCAGACCAGAAAGATGAAAGAAGACATTTTTCAAGCATCCAGAAAAATTCCCAGTGAAATCTAAAAGCTACTTTGTAATATACTTTTAAGGATGAAAGGTCCAACAGAACCCTTTTTGAATAATAATAAAAAGAATACTTAAAAGAATGCCTAGAGGGGAAAAAAACCCAAAACAACAGCTACACGCCCTGAAAAATGAAGGAAATGAAAAGTCAACGTTTCCCTTTTTGAAAACAAATACTGACTAAGAAAACGTAATTTTCACTTTGCAAACATTTATCAGGCCATAACCCCCTCTAGGGGACTGGGTAAATCTTGAATGCCTTAGGTGTATGATGTTGCCCATACACACTTTTATGCACAAGGCACACACAGTTGTTAGTAGCCCTTCTCTCAGGGCAGCCAAAGGCTCTCTCTCTGACACAAGCCAACTCACGACTGCTCCCAGGATCTCTGGTTAATACAGTGACGAGATGGAAGCGTCTGGAAAAAACAGCACCTCAATGGCATCTGATAGTCTGTCACTGCCTTAAGCTTTTCCCAGGTATTACTATGCCTTCTGGAACTACATAAGGAGATTGTTCAGCCCTGGAAAAAGCAAAAAACACCACCAGCTCAGCTGCTGTTCCTTCCAGGTCAGCATCTGCCTGTCTCCAGCTCTAACAGGCAGATATAGCCTGTAGCCATGCAGTTTTTTTGCTGGTCCAAATAAACCATTTGAGAATCAAGTCCACTATTTCAGTGGCTTCTGCAACCTTTTTTAACAGGCAATCCAGTCAGGTTGTCTGTGAAATTACTAGTGCCTTCAGTGTCGCAGGTTTTTTTTTCCAACTCCCACAGACAGGAGCTTTTAAAGTATATATTTAAGAAAAAAGAAAGTAAAAACATTAAGTCCTTAGCAACCACTGCAATTTTCCAACAGGGTATCAACACAGAAGTTTCAATTTCACCTTTGTAGTTTTTTTGGTCTTGGCTGTACCACTTCTGAACATGTTTTTCCATCCCCAGTTCTTCAGGACGTGAAAAAGACACTTAAGTTATTTCATTAGAACTGTCCTTCACATTTTCTACAATATGCATCTTGTTATAACTGCTTTATATTTTTCATCCACAAAGATAATCAGAACCTATCTAATTTTTTCCCCCCTAAGGAATTGTCCAAAATAAGAAATACAAGCTATTAACTTGCTTCCTTCCACATATCTCATTGCAAATGCAGGAACAGATTTGTATAGATAATCAAAACAACAACAGTTCATCTGAATGCGATCAAATACATCTTCCATGAAAGAACGCAAATACTGTGTCATGATGGACCTGGTATCGTTACCCTAATAAACGCTTTCTTGTTTAAAGGGCTCCAAAAACAACAACAAACCCCAAACCACCCTGGAGAAATCCAAACTTAGAACAATTTCTCCTCTAGTCTAAAATGTCTGAACACTCCCCAGTCAGATAAATTTGCTTTCTGTACTAGTCAGAATTCTCTTGCTAAAAACCCTGTCAGATACTATTTCTGCCTTGGGTGCTTCAGGCGATTCCACTAAGCCTATGAACAAGATAAATTTTTGATTTACTTTCTCAAAATGCAGAAGTTCATGAACACTTAGCTCTAAAACTCTGACTGTAATTTAAAACTTAAATAACAATACAGCAGTTTCAGAATACCATCCAACACAGGGAAACATCCCAGCATGCTTCATTTTGTTGTTAATCATACCGGGAAAGATATTTCCTTTTGACTATTGTTTCACTCATAGTCATGTTGTCTTTTGACTAATTAAAACCAAGATTAAAGTAGTCTTCAGATACTTAGATAAAACCCCTGTGAATTTTTCCAGGCAAGATTCAGAGCAGCAATGAAAAACCATTTGTGAAAAAGACACGTACCTCCGGCTCTCCAACGGGCGCCCATCACTGGAGATGCTTCGAGGAATGTTGGCTCGTTCTGGGGGTGGTATTTTTCCTTCTCCTTTTCCAGAGCTAATCCTAGATGGTACTGGACTTTGGATTTGAGATGGTACCTGAGCCACATGAGGTCCCTGTCCTTTGCTTGCATTTCTCTGCCATTTATTATTATTTCTGAAGGGAAATTTGAATTCATATGGCATCCCTTCATTCACTTTGTACTCCATCACTGGCATACGGTAGTTTTCTGAAGAACTCCTGGAAATGAAGAAATTTAATTTGCAGCTATAAAAAATTTTAAAAAAGACGTCCTGTTCACAAGTAGAGAAATCTGAAGACAGAAGCTGAATCAATTCTATGAAAGTATGATATTTTCCTTTTAAGAAATATTTATTTAAGAAATTTTAGAAGGCTTGAATAAGAATAAGGACTAGTGATGGTGAGAGTCTTCCTCTTTGTCCTGGTGAGCAATCAACAACAGACTACCATGGAATCTGCCTTGTTGGCCTTTCCCTTTGATTCTCACCCATTAACAACCCTATGGTCATCACCACTGAAGCCCCTAGACAATCAAACACTCCCTAAACCAATGCTTGTCCTTGTCTATCCCTCTAGAGGAGTTTATAGCCATCCATTCCAACATTCCAGTTGGTCATGTTGATAACTCTTCATCTGATTACTGGGCTACAAAAGCTAAAAAGATGTTAGAAGGGTATCTCCCCTTCTTGAAAAAGCCATGGGCTTCAGAACTTACCTGCACCCAGACAAGACCTGAAACATTTGTTCTTTTTGAGACAGACCTTTCTGATACACAGACATTAAAAGACAAGAGTCACATGAAATAAGGCACTATACATAACTTTCAAACACTTTTGGTTTTGGAATACTTCAGCTGATAAATGTGAAGACTATGAAAAGACTTGCTAGAAACTGTAGATGCCAAACCCCAAAGATGCCCATTGCTTCCTGAGGAGCAGCACTGCATAAAAAGCTGACTAGAACAGGACATAAGCTAATACAGCCTACATAAAAAGCAGGACAAGCTCCAGCATACATTTCAAATGAGGCACTTGGAAAAAAGATGTGATATTCTGCTTCAGTAAGGATAATTTTGGTATTTCTCTTGACAAACGTATATATCTGAGTGAATACTAATTGAGTATTTTTTATTCATGATTATTTCATCTACATACATCACTCACTAATGCAAACAAAAATAAAAAATCAGTGCAAAATTTTGAACCCATAGCTCTTCCTCTAAGCAATTACACCATTAGATGTGAGAAATATTAGTATCTCTTCCCTGCAAAAACAAAAAACAAGACAGAACGTGTTATCTGGCCATGCTGACATAAGCAAGTTGTGCAGTCTAATAAGAACAGACAAAGTGAAGCAATCATTGCTGAGGTCTTGCTGCCCACAATACACTCATTTTGTGGTTTTAGGCTGGTGTACCCTCTAGTCTTGATGTCTAAATTGAATTATCAGTTGAA
The DNA here is from genome assembly GCF_009819655.1 of Sylvia atricapilla. Taxonomy (NCBI): domain Eukaryota; kingdom Metazoa; phylum Chordata; class Aves; order Passeriformes; family Sylviidae; genus Sylvia; species Sylvia atricapilla. Next base: position 27,965,890 of record NC_089145.1, read on the forward strand.
AGGCATGAGGTATGCTTCTGAAGCACATGTAGGTCAGCTTTCCCAGTAAGTCTCCCAGGCCACTCTGATGGGATCCACTACCCAGCAGACAGGATGATCAGCAGGTAAGGCCACACACAACTGAACTACAATATTGACAGCCTTCATTTTTTCTTTTCTCTTCCTTTTCTACATCTCTGCTATTCTTTCCCTAGTGCTTACATACTTAGTTTGGGTTTCTCTTCTCCCCCTTCAACATACTTACAGTTTAACAAGCACAAATGCACAATTTCCTCTTAATGCTGTGTCCTTAGCTTCAAGGTCAGCAATCAGTCCACTAAATGAGTTCAGTGGCAATGTTTTAATAGAGACCTAACCACAACAAGGCCTGCCTCTGCACAGGGCATGAGAACATGAATTTGGATATTTGGATATATTTTCTGCATCTCCTAATGACTTTGTATATGTGCCTGTTGCCAAGTCAGCTTATCTAACTGCAGATCTTCCTCCAATTTCATGCCAACCGATTTATTAGGATAGGGACTGCTTCTCATGTGAATGTAGTATTCCATGCAGAAGGCACCTTCATTTTAGTTATGGTCTGCAGAAATTACTGCAGAAATACTCAGTGACCTCCAGAGAACACAAAGAAAGAACTCCAAATTGCAGAAAACTGATTGCCAAAAGAGAAATTGCTTTCTGCAAATAGTTAACTCAAGTATCTAATAATACATGTAGGATAGCTACAAATTCAAGACACAGTTCTTGAACTTTGTATGATTTTGGATAGAAAAAACGGGGGGATCAGAAGTTGCTTTATGGAATTTTATAACTAGCATTAACCACCATGAACATTAGACAGCAACAACAAAACTCTGAGTACAGTATTTCAAAAAGTGCAGTCATTTCTCGTACTGATATGGGTTTGGATACACTAAACGTAAGCTTGTTTTGGCTGTACTTAATTTAGTTCAGAAATAATAGGATCTGTGCTTTCCACACTGATTTTTCTCCTATAATCGTTTCATGATGATTGCAGCTGAACTTTCCATTTGCTCGGGTTGCTAAATACTGCACAAAAGCTTTCCAAATATCTCATGAGTGACCTTATGCCACTACTCATTTTAATCCCTGACATGTATTCAATTTCCCACTGACAACTAAAGGACAAATAAAACTCCTTTTCTCTCTGCTCCTTTTGCTAGCATTTACAAAAGGAGTTCATGTTGCTTACAGTAAAAACAAACCTGGATTTTTCTTTTATACAAGTACCAGGTCTTTTCTCAGAGAAAATTTTGTATCAATATAATAAATATGTGTTAAAATTCAGCTCCAGCCTTAAGTATACAAAGATTTAGCCATTACACTTCTAAAGGTATAGACTGATTAAAAAAGAGCACTGCAAAAATGGTCTCGTGGTCTCTCACTCCAAAGACCCTTTGAACTTTGGTAACTGTACTTGCTTTTGGCAAACCTATCTCAAGCCTTGAGCTAGCCTGCAGGGAAATTTATTCTATTAAACATAATTCCATTTTAATCATATAGCAGCATTTCTAGGATACAAATACAGGCTGTCAGAAACATGCAATGAAACTTAGTGATGTGGCTGAAGGCTACAGACAACACTGAGAATTCATAAAAATTACAAAAGCTTAAGTGGGAATTCAGGAAAAATGGAGGGACTTAATGTCCAGTTTAAGAAAAACAACACACATTACTGCTCATTTCTGATGAAACAACAGTTTTAAACTATAAAAGCAGCAATATAACTGACATGAGCTTCAGGCTTAATACAGATGGGAAATGAGAGAGAGGCAACAGGATCTATGGAGTAAAGAATTACCATGTGACCATGTGCAACAATTTCTCTGGCCAGATCCATACCTTTGACAAACACTCACAAACCCTTATTGTGAAAATAGAAGCATGTAAGTCCATTCCTAGCTTTCAAAAATTATATCCACAAGCATTACAAACTATCAGCAAATGGGAAAGCGGGCAGGAACATGTACAATCAATTTGGATGCATGCTAAACATACCATTATGACTAAAAAGGCGTTCAATTTCCATGTTAAATTCCATGGTTACATGAAATTCTTCAGACGCATTACTGTATTTTAGTGTTCAATGAATATTTGGGGGGCATGGAGACTGAATATGGGCAGTTTTTCCTGCTCTCCCCTTCCAGCCTGAAAATATTGGATGCTGTATTATAATCATACCACATTTTTTTGGAGGCTAACACTCTGTGGCGGTCCTTCCCACAAAACAAGGTACAGTTTCAGAGCAAACACAGCTACTGCAGAATACCTGCGCGGCGTGCAGTCCTCATAGGGAGGGACGATGACGACCTTGACCGTAACTGATGTCCTGAGCAGATCGATCATTTGCTCGTGGCTCAGGGTGGCCACGGCCACCTTGCAGATCTCCACCAGGCGGCTGCCCTGGCGCAGCCCCGCCTGCCAGGCGTAGCCGTAGGGCTCCACGTCCGCCACGATGCCCTCGTAGTTCACGTGGAAACCCAGCTGGCCCAGGCCGTTCCTGCGCAGAGTCATCTCCACTGTTTCACAGCCCTTGGTCACGAGCTGCAGTTGAAATGGAGACAGAATTTAATGCACTGAGACACGTCCTGGGCTAACAGAGTTTTAGGGGCTCAAGTTTTGAATAAGCAACTCTCAAGGATCGTGGTGGGACATGATCTAGGGATACATATTGCAGTCCTAGGTACATAATCTGCTGAAATGAGTCTTGTTGCTCAAACTAATATTTTCAGTAGAATCTGGTTACTCAAGTTCTGCCTTGGAATTTTTACTGCAACCACAGGAATTTTAGAAGATACATGGCAGCACACAACAGAAAACCACATGGAGTTACACAAGCACCTCTGTCTTTTACACTTTAGTAACCAAAAAACATTCTCCATTTCTGGCTCTCAGAAAACGGCAAAATTACTTTTTTTAGTCAGAATGTGGTAGCATGCAGCTACTAAGCACAGTAAACTGGGGACTATGCCAACTCTTCCATTTACCACAAGCATGAATATCATCAAGAGCAATTTAATAAGGCTTAGGTTTCCTTTTTTTTCTAGTTGTTATACAACTACAGTTGTGAATTTACAGGAAAGAGAGTGAAATGTAGCACATTCTTTCATAACTTAATTGGATATAAAATGAGCATGGACAGATGTTTTATGGGGAGATACCATGATTCACTGCATTTTTAGTTTATCACATGCATTCAGAGAATATCTCAAGGTTGCAGTGGGGATTGGAACTGCACCCTGCTGGCAACATAATAAGTTAGTCTGAAAGATATTGTAGATTCATTTGAAACCAGATACAGCAAGCCTATGAAACAGAGAAAGGGAAGGAAAACAAGGAGAAGAAATAATGTGACACTTGTGTACTTGTGTGGGAGCAACTTATGCATCTGAAGGATCCAGTCTTTTTAATATATTAACACATTTTTCACACAAACACAGCCAGCTGAGACCAGCTGATATCTGATAAAAGTGAAAGCAATATTCAGCTTTGAGAAACAGAAGCAGCGAAATCCTTTTAAATTTCATGATAAACAATTTAAACAGTTTTAGGAATCCCAGGCACTATTTAAATTGAAGCTTTACTTGGCCGAAGGGTGAGAGGAGAAAGCAAAGAAGGGGAACCAAACAAGAGAACACATTCTAACCTCCAGCCTTTTGACGATCTCTTTGATGTCATCAATGTTGCTGATGAAGCTCTCCAAAGAAACACATTCACCTCTCTCATAGAATATTTTGATATTTGTGTCGGTTGAAGTCCACCCTATCACATCTCGACAGGAGCAATTGAATACCACGCTTTTTGTGTCCTGCTCAATGAGGACTACAAACTCATTAGAGATGCCTAGGAGACAGTCTATTTCCATACCCTTGCTGTAGTCTTTTGCATGGACACTCCAGACAATAGCACCAGAACTATAGATCTCTGCTCCTGGATATGGTTTGGACTTTTCCTTCTTTTTTGAAGCAAGTGAGATGAAGGGGAACTTGCCAGAAGGGTCAATGGGTGTGTTGGTGACATTCTTCTCTGCCAAGTCTTTCAAGTACTCTTGCCGGGTCCTGGTGGCCATCGCGCGGAACTTTTCTGATTTATGAGCAGCATTCTCTGCATTAATGACTTTGGCTAGCAAGAAGTCCCTGAACACATTTGATTTAGGAAACGTGACACCTTTTGGAATAGGTGGGCCAAAGGATGGTACATCTCTGGATCTTGTCACAGCAACACTAAATGAAATAAAAGGACAAGGAAGAATCAGAGTGTTTCACTCTAGGCAAATTCAGCAGTTTTTGCTTAAAGACAATACATTCCCTCAATTTTTCTTTTCTCAGAAATATGATTAAATTTACATATTAATGTTGCCAGTGTGGAGGCTATGCCCCCTTTACTGTATAAGCAGAAGGTCACTTTTTGCATATAGGCATTTTTGAGACCTTCCCAGTCCCACAAGCTATAAAAGAGCTTCAAATACAAAACTGTAGCAATTTTTTAAACTAAGTAATCACTCACGTATGGCAGTTTTGAGCTTTGTTTGGTTTTAGTATAAAAAGAAAATTTCTAGCTATCATTATTAGAAAGGCTAGTTTAGAATGTAACTACTTAATGCTGAAAGACTCATCTGAAAGCAGTGCCAAATGTATAATCAACACTAGAAATATAGATTAAATGAACACATTAAAAAGATAAAGGCAATGAAATCATCTCACAAGGCCAGTTCCACTGAGAAAATCTGGTGACTGAATGCATATATACATCACACTACTGTTTTACATTTCTGGACTGAAAACTCACTTGCTGATATTGCATGCCAATGATTGAAGATGACTCCAAAAATAGCAGAAATAAGAAGCTTCTGAGAAGTTCAGAGATACACAGTAGAAACAGATATGTTCTTTTTCAACTCCTTTTAGTTCCAGTACCAAGTGATGGACTGACAGTAATATTGCTTTAGGCAACAGGGATTGGCTTAGCTATTCTCAATTGTCAATTCTCTTTTGATTTAAATCAGATGAGAATTGTTTGGAACCACTGAAGATCTGACATTGCAATCCAGTGTCATTCACTTGGCAAACTATCCTAAGAGACTGAAACTCTACTTCGATACTTTTGTGACAAGAAATGCTCCAAAAGTTCAAACAGGATTTGCCACATATCTGTAATTAGATCTGAAAAACATTAACTAACTTTGGCCAAAATACCATGTTAATGGAAATAAAGAAGAATAGGATAAAACTTGATCACATTAGAAAAGTATGTGGTGTTTCACTTAGAATGCTGGCTGGTATTATTTTCACATTTTGATTTTATCTGAATTCTAAACATAATCAGAGATTATGTTTACTCTCCTCCCCCAAAAATCAATAACTAAGATTTCAGAATAAATCTTTTGAGGGGACATACAGGAACACCAAAACTAAAAATTAAGTCACCCAATCTATAACCCTGTCTTCAGGTTTTGAGTGGTAGCATGGTTTGTTTGTTTTGCTTTCGCTGTTTTGAATTGCTCAGGGTGGGGCTTTTTTTCCCTTTTTTAATTTTATTATTATATTTTCTGGCAACTGATTTGAAAGATGTCATTACTGTCATATTTCCTCTTAGTGTATGCCAGCATATCTCCAAGTATGCAACAGGGGGTGCTCATGAAGCAACTATCGGACTCCTCTTTAGTGGTCCTGAAGGGTCTGTTATTAAGAAATGGAAGCCTAAGCGTTAAACACAATTACTGGATGCAATGAAAACCTACCAGAAACTACCAGTAAGATTTTGTTTGGTTCAGTTTTCAGTGTCAGGAATCAAAAGGATAAGAATTCAATCTTTAACACATGCTAGAGAAGCTCTAAAGAGTGAGTAATGCTCAGAGATGCCAGACTTTTGAAATATTGTTTATCTTAGTTGGGATAAAGAATCACTGGCCAAGACAGTGCTTGATTTTATTCCTTTTATGTAGTTTTTAAATATAAATTCCAGTACATTTCTATGCTATATGGTTTCCTGTTTTGTCTAGAATTATGAATCCATGAAACTGTTCCAAATAATTCAGTAAAAAAAAGGTCAAACTTACATTGAAAAGTTTCCTAGAAAAACTTTTCATAATATAATTCTACAAATTTAAATCAAGTCTTTGCACTGAGAGGACAGAAAAAAAAAAGTATTTCAATCTTAAAGACAGTATACAGAACATACAATGTTGTGGTGGTCTTCTGTATCAAAATAAACACTGACATTCTCCCAACTATTTTTCATACCTGTTTCCCATCCCCTTAAAATTTAGGCCTGTGCCATCACTAAAGCCAAAATCACAATATAAGCAATCAATGAGGTTCCAGCCCTTGTAGTTGTAAACACTTGAAAAATGCAGTGATTCAGGAGTCTGAAGGTCAAAAATAGAACCCTCAGATACTTCATCTATAACAGTTGAGCAAGCATCAATCTTTCCCATGCCTTTTAAAAGAAGAAAATACATGCAGTCATAGTAGTTAGAGGAACAAACAAAAGCAGATCTATGTTGTTCGTAACACACAATTCAAGTGGAAGATGCATCTGCAGCCCTTTGCTTCAGAATCATTTTCTGTACAGGGTATGAGCTGAAACATATGTCTCAGAGTTTAAGGACAAGCTGTGTTCACATAAATTATGCAACAACTCAATTGTTCAATAAGCTGCCTGATAAAGAGTATCAACATGAACATTCTTAGTCCAGGAGAGTTAATACATGTACAAAGTTCAGCAATCCTTTCAGAAATGCTCTGTGAACTTTACCAAAAACTTTTGAGGAAAGAAAAGCCTTTAAGTCATCTGTATGTACTCAAAAAATAATGAATACACCAACTCATACACAGTAGCCTTAGATTTTCCTCTAAATAAGCACTTGCCCTAATTACTTTAGTGAATACTTGTATTTCAGCAAAAACAAATTAATTCTAAGGCTACCTCATTTCAAGATACATGCCCTAAATCCACAGCTCAGATAGTTTGTATTTTAAATGAAAATGCTTTACAGAAGTTTTCTGAGATCCGTCAACATTTAAAAATGAAAATACTTTTATATTAAGAGTTCAGTATATAATAAAAGTAAGAATTTCACTGACAGTAGAGAAAGTTTAACTCAAAAACATTATTTCTATATGCTTGCAATTTAGTTTAAAAAAATGATACTAATAGGAATATTATCTTACAATTCTTTATTACATGTTACAATCAATTACCATTTTCTATTTTAATCATACTGACTTTAAGGTCACATTAAGACTTCATTTTTGCTGCATAATTTTCTGTCATTTCTTTGTTGGACTGAAATGAGATAAGAAATTAAGATATTTCAGAGCGCTTAGCTTCTTTCTGAAAGACTAAGTCACACTTTTTAATTCTCTTAATTTTAAAAAATGGACCATAAGCTCAGATGACCAAATTATCAAAGGAAAAAGTGGAAGTGTTTTTTTCTTTGTTCTATTTCTTTCAATACAAAAATATTCTTCTAGCATATTCTTAATGAAGAGAATAAAAAGGAAGTGAGAAGGCAATTCTAAAATAATTTCCAAGTGCTTCATATGCGTGTATACGTGCACATGTGGATGTGTGTGTGTACTCACACTTGACAGCAGCAGTTTCTTCACTGGGAGTGTTTCATGTACATACTTGTGTGTCTATTTACTCTGTGAAAGAGCTGTAAATTCACATGACTCAAAACCTTCTTGACCCTCATCTTTGATTACACTTCCCTACTGAGGATTTAGAAGGACAATGACAGCTGGCTTTGCACCCTGATTGCATGTTTTCAGTGACTGCAGCAATGTAACAAACCTGTAACAAACGCTGTCAGTGCAGGGACCGTGCACTCTCACAATGACAAAGACGTGCTGGAAGTGAGATCGAATGTTCTTTGGGCTGAAGGGTTGTGCTCCAGGCTCCTGGAAAACTATTGTCACAATATCATTTCCAATATGTCGTTTTCTCAGAAGCTTTAATGAGGGGGGAGAAAAAAGGTTAAAACAGACTTCTCACAAATTTCCAATTTTATTATAAAATTATTATAAATTACTATTGCTTATTTTCTTTCCCCAAGTGATACTTCAAGCTGAAAACTGAAACAATTGAGAGTTATATAACAAGTACCAGCATTGGTTGATCACCTAATAAATTTCAGGCTTTGTCTTTCTCATAACAATTCCATTTCTATATGTAGCATAAAGGGTGAATTTATATGGGAAAATTTTAAGCTAAACAAAGAGGGAAAACAAATCCTGTGAGTGTCAAGAGTAATCAGTGACACACAGAAGCAGGAACCCTTCCCCCATTTCACACGTTTTTACAAGCCAGTGATGGGTTCTATTTGAAGTTGAAAGTAAGTTGTCGTTGTCCTTAAGATATGCTATAAATAATTTCCTGTTAGGCTTCTTTCAGTAAACACAAGACAAGAGAAAATGAGCTACAAAGTTGTAGAACATTTAGTGTACAAAAGCAAACTAATTACGTTATCTTTTATTTTAAAACAAAAATCTCTATTTGGAGAAGTATAAAGTACCATTTCTAGAAAAAAATGCATATAGATCATACAAAACAACAGGGCTTATTTCTTAAAGACCAGGTACTTCAGTGTAACAAAGCAGTTCAGCCTAAATAGTGTAATACAGTTTAAACAAAAAGGGAAAAGAAAGGATCTTGACAAAAGGATTTTGACTCATGTACTCTTGTGTAGTGTGCTGGACCACCCACTCATTATCTCTGTGCATATTACAATTTGCTGAAAGCAAATTGTAAAGGGCAGTTGACTTAGCTGAAGAAAGTTTAAAATGATTTAAAATCATCAGGTACACTGTGATCCTTCTGACATGTCTTACTGACATTATTGCATACTATTTACAAAGTAATGCACAATTAAATAGAAAACAGTCCAATGGAGAAAAATCTATGATGTACCTACAGTCATCTGCTTTGCTCATCTCCCTGACACAGAGACAGCCACCTTGAGTTTTGATTTCCTAAGTGGTTTTTTCGCTAGTAACAAATAAAAGTTGTCATAAATACTCAATAGTTCATCTGCTTCTGAGCCCATCTTACCTGTTGCTTGTTGTTTGGAGTATATGGCAACATAGTAGAAACATGGAACATGATTTCATAGTCCTTGTAGGTTGTGTACAGAGAGTGAGTACCAGTTGAATCAGCTGCAGTTAAAGACAAAATGAAAGTATTATTTAAAAGCAGTTTAAAAACAAAGTTTCATTATTACTAAAAAAAAAAATTCAGCAAAACAAGAATTGATATTAATCCTAGCTAAAATATCAGCAAGTAAGAACTTATTCAGAGTTTATTCACCTGCCAAAGCAAGTGTCACATAAAGACAGCCTGTGGACTTTTGCATACTTTTCCCAGACAAAAACTTGTTAGGAATAGGGAATTTATACTGAAGACCCTGAAGAAAGCCTACCAAAGTGTGTAAAGTGACAACGAAGTCTGAGATAATTTTCAGGCACCACCCAATATCTTGGAATGAAACTGAGCTGTAAGGAATGTGGAAAATACTTCAGAAAGGAATGCAGACAGATACTGAAAATGAATACCATGATCTCATGCATAATTAAACAGCAAAGGACCTATAACCTACAATAAGAACACGATGAGTTCTCTTAAGAGTAAACATCAGGACTTAATGCCCTGATGTTGTAATGGACTTGTAATAAATTAATTGTAATGAAATCAGGTAGCACTTTCACTAGAGCAGCTGCTTTAAGGACAGAAACAGTCAAAACCCCAAACAGGATGCCAACGTGCTTATAACTGCTGATGGAAAAAGCCCACAAAAATGACATTATGATGCTGGTATATTAACCTAAAGTAATCTCACCTGTTTTGAGTTCTGGCCACCCTATTTTAAAAGTTACAGAAGAAAGAGAAAGGATCCAGAAACAGGCCACAGAAATAATTAAATGTGGACGGAGAAACTTCCATGTAGAGAGAAAATGATAAAAACTAGGATTATGAAGTTTAGAAAGAAAAAAAAGAGGAGGATATTACTCAGTTTACAAAGTGTTGGTTGAAAACAACACTTGATTACAAATTGTGAAGCTGTTTTCACTTTATTGCACTCTAAAAACTGACCTTGAAAAATGTTCTATTAATTTAAGCAGTAACACATTTAAAGATAAAATAGTGAGTATATTCTATTAAATACAACCTATGTCCACAGCAAAAAAAGCCTGCTTTCAAACACAGTTTGAAAAATAACTAGCTTTATATATGGAAAAAAGCATTCTGGCTATTTGAAGTTATATAAACATGCTACTAAATTATATAATTCCAGCTATTTATAACAATATATTTTTAAAAGCTGTTAAAAAACTGTATCTTGACATTTTCATTAGCAGAGAGATCATGTTACTAAGAAGATCAGAGATTTGAGATCTGTGATGCACTTACAGTAATATACAGTTTATTTACCCAGATTTTGAGTATAAACTTTGAGAAGTTTGTTCTCTGTCAGATTCAGAATAATAAAATAGAGGTACCTTTACTGCAAATGAAACACAAAATGATCTGTAAAATGAAATGGGAAGTTTTCTACATTATAAACACAAAGATTTCGCACTTCCAAATCACCTAGCAATAATGAAAATGGAATTAGAAAGAAAAGATTCCTACAAGTGAAATATTAATTTTAATAATTCAATATTAATATTAGATGTGCTAATTATTTTCTTTTTAATGCTAATTAGAACAGGAAGACAGCTGAACGGGGATCACAGCGGCCTCTGTCCTCTGCCTGATCACTGCAGTGCACACCCAAGAAGGCAGATACACCCAAAAGTCACATATATCAATGTAACTTCATAACAGCTTTATCTGTTGAAATATAGATACACTGATTCATACATCATATTTTTGAAACAGATCATACAAAAATACTACAAATAATTGGAAAGAGGGAGGAGAAGGTGCAAAAAGACAGGGAAGTGAGACAGGGAAAGGCAGGCCCCAACAGAGGGGATGGGGCTCAAAAGGTATTGGGGAAATAGAATAAAGCAATTCTAACAAAAAATATTCTAAAACACCTACATATTTAAGCCAAACTTTCAACTTTCCTGTCAGGATTCTATTTTAGGCAGAAAAATGTTTTCTGAAAACAGCACTGATTCTGCAAACTAAATAATCAGGCTACAATCCAAGTGACACATTTAATGATTCCAATTATTTCCAAGCACTTTACAGTTAAAATCTCTCTTATTCAAATCCAACTACCAACAGAAGTCCATATGCACTACAGACTGTGCATCTCTCTCATCATTCAGCTTTTTTGAAGTCCAGAATACTTTTCCTGAAGTACACCTCCAAAACTGCAGGTGTTTGTTTTAAATCAAATCACACCTAATGCAATGAGATCCAAGACTGCACACTGGAATAACATCCATCATTTCAAGGTCAAAACTTCGAGCCAGCACTGCAATCTACTTCAATTTCTTTCTATTTAACAGAGGCCTGAGCGATCTTCAAATTCATTAGCACCTTTTTACACTGAAGACATCCCCTCCGGCCACCAGTTTATGGCACAGCTATTCATGATGCTTTCCCAGCCTTGCCCCATTACTGGATCTGGCTACTTAGCTGAGCAGATGATCCTTTTTCCTTTCCACCATTAATCATCTCTAAAAGCCCACCTCAGTCTGCTGTCTTTTCAATGAGTCTCAGCTATATTCACAAGGATTAACAGACTCACATTTGAAGTGGTTTTTTTTGTAATACCAATAGTGCTCAGAACTGTGGCTGATGCCGCCAGCATTATCGCTGACTGAATCCACAGGAGTTTGTCAGCCTGCTTCTACAGCAGTTTAACCTCTGTGCTAGAAAACTCTATAAAAACCCTTATGAGTAAAAAAAATCTGACACCCTGTTTCAAAGTAAAACATTCCAAGGAATTGTAGGAGAAGGACAAGTAAGTTACACTGTTATGCAGGACAACTACAGTAGGGCTCACAATAAAAAGCATAAGAACAAATACTTTCAGAGCTTAATGTTGCTCCCCTCTACCTTTGCTTTGTCAGCAGCTGTCAACGCTGCTCTTCTGTGATACACAAGAATTACACCAAGTACATAATACCCAAGTCATTTTCAGACAGAAATGAAAACAGAATCTTTATTTTGTACCATACAAAAGTATATGTGTAACACAAATGCAGAGAAATGTGGATGGACTTCCCTCCATCCCTATTTTGGTTTCTTAAGCAACTTAACACTTTAAGATTTGCTGGTCTCCCAACAAAAGTCTCAGACAAAGAGTTAAGTCTTTGTCATTATTTCCACAAGGTCAGAAAGATGCTATATAGTGCAAGTTAAGAAGGTACTCTATCTGTATTATTCCATTACAAACATTGGTGTTCCTTGACAACCCCTAAATGAAATGTCAATTCAAGTCCATTAATTCCCAGGATTTTATTATTTATTTAATAGCTTATGGTTTTATATTGTTATGCCTTAATCAGAAAATCATGCAGTATATAAACATCTAGTACAGAAACCTACAATTATTAGCTTCGTTTATAATCTTATCAAATTGATAAATCATAAAATTCCCGACTCATATTAATCAACTTCCCTTATTTCCTACATGGACCACACTACCACTCTGTTGGGGACACAATCCTTGTTACCAGGCCTAGCACCATCAAGCTGATCCCACTTACGAATTTAAAACATTGAGAAGACTAAGTGGGACAGAGAGAAATAAAGCATGCATTACCACTGGAAAGTAAAATAAAATGACTGAAGTTATAATTTGAAAGATCACAGTGATGTTTATTACTTTAAAGTGATGCCCATAAGCCTCCTAGTCACTGTGGGAAAGGTGACATTTTCAAGCTCTATTTCCTATCCAAAGTCTGCAGGCTGCCAGGAGATAGACTGTTTCCCCTCTGGTAATTCTAGAAATAAACAAAACTTGAAGAGTGGCATCTCTTTTTCACAGTGGTACTGGCAGAGATCCAAAACTAAAGCCCTTGAAGGATCCAATACACTTAAACAGGCTTTCAGTTAATAGTATGCGTGAGATTCCTCCTTTTAAGGAATTAGCTCTGTTATAGACACTTACTAATTAGGACCCTAACTCTAAAAGTTTCTAAGAATAACTGTTCTGAAACTGCTTTTTGCTAGAGCAACTTTATTTTGAACTTGCATAATTTAAAAATATTTTGAATATTTCCAGAGTACATATACAAATCAGCTCATCTCCATACTTAGAAAAATCTTTCCACATTTTACATCATGCAACCACCTTCCACAGCTAGCGAAGTATTGTCAAAGGTACAGAAACTGGTAAAGTAGTCTACACAGATCTGACCTTTCTGACAAGCCAATGAACAGACATTTGTTTTTAAGCACATCTTAGCAACCAACTGTGCTGCCACTGGACAGAATTCTTGTGCAGGAAAATTTTCTGAGCAGCGAGACTGCAAGAACTATTTTAAGACAGAGCTCTCTAGCAACAGAAGAGCACAGAGCTGGAAGATGGAGAAGCCCACTTCCTAACTGTTTCAACAAAATCTATAAACCTAAGTCACAGTAAAAAACCACAACCCCCTCCTTTGCAGGTCTCTGTGTTAAGGCCAAGGCAAAAGGACCAACTGATTACTTAGGGTAGCTATTGAAAATATATTGCCTGGCTGTATTCTGCTTTTCACATATTCCCCACATGTGAGATGCAGCTCTTGTGACCATCTCTGGTCTTTAGCATTTCCCCTACCACAAAGTGGCTTCTTTCCCTATTTCCTGCGTAGAATATGCTCTAAGTGTTTCCAAATGCAGCCATCCAAAGAGCTGAGTGCTGTGCACCCAAACACCTTTTCTCTTTTGGCATTTCCATCTGCGCTTTGCACACTGGCAGAAAGGAGAACACAACACCATCAAGATCAATTAGAAATGTTTGCTGCCATTCTTCACATCTGCTGCTGTCTAAACCTAGTCATTAAGAACTCATGCATGCTCACACATAGTTGTGTGTTTTCTCAGTAATCCTGCAGGCAATCTAACCTGAAAGATTTCAGACAATTTAAGAGCTCCTAAACAGTTCTGGCTGATGAGGTTCCACATATGTGAGGCTGTAAACCCTGACTGAAAGAAAATGTAGGAAATCCTTCATGAAAGCAGCAGTTTCCACTTTAGAGGATTTCCTGTCCTCTAGGACCATAGTGAAGTGTTCACATCAAGATTTGTTCTATTTTTAGATAGCGAATGGAGCTGAATGGGTCTACTGGACAATGTGAAAAAGATATGCCAGCTCTCAATATGGAGGAGAAACCTTCATTACAAGATCGTAACTCTCAAAACCAGGAAAGATTCAGTCAACTTAAAGGTTACATTCAACAGGTGCTAGATTGTAGTACATAAACTCAAAAGCCTGACAAAATTCTTTCTTCGAGTCAGAAGCAACAAAAAGGAATTCAAAACATCTCGGGAAAATTCTCCTGTTCAGAAGAAAATGCAAAACAAGTACTTAGAAGACATTTACAGCTTCCTTGGGTATATTTGAGCAGATGCATCAACTCAATCATACAGCATTTACACATACTAGAAACCAGTCTGTGTGGACTGACACCAAAATATGGGTTATTTTCCCTTTATTCACATCTTAACTAACTCAGAAGAAAGGGAAGAGAGGATCTTGCTTTAATGACTGAAAGTAACAAAGTCACAATATAAAACCAGAAGCTAAATGAATCTTCTCTCTGTTTTCCGTACCCATTTGATTTTTGACCTAGCTAGTCTTCATAACCAATAAAATGACAGTTCAGAGCTGTGCAAAAGGAAAACTCACCTTGAGAATTATACATATGTTATAAATGACTATTATGAAGTTGGCTTTTCGCAAGATGTGCGAAAAGTGTGCTATATGATTAATAACTTTGTGGTAAGGATATAAGTTTTTATTTCTGCTGTTAGTAAAGAAAATTAGGCATAGTGGTAGTAGTGATACAGTATGCTTAAACTGTCTGTTTGGCCGAAATAACATCCAGTGAACATACAAAGAAGACTCTGCTATGGATACACCAGCTATCAGCATCTACCATCTGAAGAAAGCACGGACCAAGGCCCAATCGGGAGGTGATAATGAAGACACAGCCAAGAAACACGCAGCTCTAAAAAGGTGGACCCAAAGAGGGGCCATGCAAAACAATCCCTGGAATATGGAAACTAGTTTATGGAAAAATATGAATATTCAACAAACTGATACAACAAAAAGGGTATTTAAAGAAAGCCTATGAAATAGCAATTTCTGGACTTGGCTAAATGCCAAGTCACTTGGCCGGCCATACTTCGCTTTTTTTCCTTATCTCCAAATTGTCTTATCTTTTATTAAAACCTATTTCTTAAAATCTACCAAAAAAGTGAATCTCGTTTTTCACACATATTTCCTATAAGAGAGCTGGCGAGGGATTTTTCCCAAGGACATGTAGTGATAGGACAAGGGGGAACAATTTTGAACTGAGGAAGGGCAGGTTTATGTTAGATATTGAGAAGAAATTCTTTACTGTGAGGCACTGGAAGAGGTTGTCCAGAGAAGCTGTGGATGCCCCATCCCTAGAAGTGTTTGAAGCCAGGTCAGGTGGATATTCCAGCAACCTGCTCTATGGAAGGTGTCCCTGCCTGTGGCTGGGAGGCTGAAATGAGATGATCTTTCAGGTCCCTTCCAACCTAAACCATTCCGTGGTGTCTATGAAATGCTCTCCAGGGAGGAACTACAACAAAGAGAATATAAGAATTGCAAGTAAAAAAAAAGTAGGCTGAATGGAAAATATGGGAAAAATAGGTACTAATTTAGGTTTAAAACCAAAGGAGGCTTTAGAACCCTCTGAAGATTGATGGTCAGACTGGTCAAGAATAGCCAGAGGAGATGGCAGCACAATTGTGGTAGGAATTAAGGAAAGAATACAGAATGACGGAGCGTTAAAGCACAGCAAGGTACTCTATTTGAGCCAAGAGACCCATGACAAGAGCACAGCTTCTGCTGCACTAAAGCTGATGAATGTTTTTCAGCTTTCATGAATCAAACTCCTTATTTCATTTCCTTTGCTATAAGTGAGCAAAATAGCAAAAGATCTCCATAGGAACTGGCTAGCTCCAGTACTGAAAGAAAAGGAATACAAGAGAAAATTTCCCCAAGTAATTTAAACATACCTACAAATTGAATGCAGCATGTGCTAGCTGATAAACAGGTATTTCACATGACTGATTCCAAATGCAGGGAGTTTCTTTTATAGTTACGGTCACCCAAGATCATCCTACCACTGCATTTTGTTGCAGTATGTTTTACAGTTGGAGCTGATAACATAGCTGCCAAATTCAGTTTAATTTCCATAACTCAAAAAAGAAAAAGCACAGAGGGAGGAATACATTTGACAGGATGACTAAGACAAAACTGCCTAGAAGAAAAACTGCTGGCAACAGACATCAGAAAAGCAGTATATCAACTTCTCAAGGTGGAGTGACATAGCTGGGTTTGCAAAACATTTTGGAGACAATCTATAAGTACATAATTTTAAAAAAAGAAGACATACCAGCTGTATTGATTAGCCTTAAGACACACTGATGGCAGATGTGCAATACCAATAATTGTTCCAAAATTACTGGTTTCTTGTTGTAGCTTTATTGATAATTTCATACCAAATCAGTACAAAAATCCAATTATTATCAGAGTTGAGAGACTGTATAAGTACAGTTAAATTACACACGTGCTCTGCTTTCACTTATATTAAGCAACTGCCTTCCTACAGCAAAAATGTTATTTTTAAGAACTCTCTTGAAAAAGACAGTTAGCAACGGTATCAAGCATTTGGATCACTAAAGGGAAAAAAAAAAGAAAGAAAAGGTCTTACTTTTTGTATCCAGCTGAGCTCGGTACTTGTCAAATCCCTTGAGTCGAACTCGCTCTCCCAAGAGCTGAAGAAACTCCTCAAAGGCTGGACCAGCTGATTCATTATTATACATTTCCTCTTCTGTGCTTTGCCCAGCTTTGCAGTACATGATACCCACTTTAAGTTGATAACTTAACTGCAAAAGGAAAAAGTTTAGAATTTTATGTATATACCAAGTGATGAAGCAACATATGCACTGAATTCACTTCCCACGCTTCCATAAACCCATAATTCATGAGCAAAAAAATACCTAATATCCAGTCTAATTTCAAAAGTTAGTCTAGTTCCAAATACTCTCATTGTTTTCTATTGTAACTGCCTTGATGACGGCAGATTTAATCTGAAGATGTCAAAATGCTGTCTGAAGTGAAACAAATATGAGTGTTGCTTATTTCCAGGGGAACAACACGCAGCTTGCAATCGCATGTCTAACACAGAGCCACATGGGAAGTGCTGGCAGAGTAAAGGCAGGAACTTGACTCTCCCTCAGGCTGGTACCATGGCTGCCATCCTATGCTAAGCCTTCCACTCAGTAGGGTAGGGCACATCATGTGCTTCTTTTTTAAACAAGTGACAAAATGAACTTACTCTCATTTCAAAGAGAAGAAAGAAATTATTCACCTCTTAGCACAGTCATCTGTTAGCAATGATGAAAGACTCCATGACATTCAGTTGGTCCTCCCTGACTTAAAATATGATGATAGTAACAAAAAAAACCAGCTAAATTGAAAAATGTCAGTCATACTTCAAAGGTTCTATTTACTACCACAGGTCTTCAAATACATTTGTGCTTTTTATTTCTATTTTCCCTCTATTTTCCTGGCAACTGATGTTCCTAATACAGCAGAATCTGAAGATGTAAACAAAGTCATTTTTTACTCAACCATAATTGTGACTCTTCAAAGCAAACAATACTTTGCAAGCTGTGTTTCTACCAATTCCAAATTGATACACACACACAAAAAAGGAGTACACTGGCATCATTTAAATTTGGATTACAGATAGACAAGTTACAGAAGGGAAGAAAGCAGCATTCACAGCCACTTAACTGCTGTCTTCAAAGCCAATTTTACAGGCAGGAACTCTGATTGAAGGAAAACAAGCGAGAGCCTTGGAGTTTATGCATGTAATTCATCTGGTAGAAATGCATCCTTATTGCCCAGTAAATAATCTTTCCTCCCACATACAAATTTTTGCAGAGGCTCTAATTCAAATAAACACTAACCACATACACCAGAATGAAATAGTATGAAAACCTACCACAACTAGCATGAGATTTACAAGTTTGGGCTACTGGTTAGTGGGAAGTGAAAACTGTTATTTGCAAGGACATTGGAAGCAAAGTCATCTGAATATATTGTAATTTGCTCTCAGAAGATTCTAACCCAAAGGATTTTGAACTTGCTAGAACAATGTGGGTGTTAGCGAGGAAAACGCATAACCATCGGAATGATTATGAGGTGCTTTATTGAAGAGCTCTGGGAGCTGGGGTACAAACCCAAATCCAACTCCAACGAGGGTCCAAGAAGGCCCCAATATTATACCCCTCCATTACATAACTCCATGTTAATCATTAAACCTACATTGTTCTATTGTATACATCCAAGCATGAATTTTGTAAATATCTTCTTTTACAATTCTAGTTTGAAATAATAATCATGTTCAGCTACCAAAAATCATTACAATTCGATCATCTATCTTATGATGATTAGGTACAGTTTCACCCGACCTAGTTTCCAAATACAAGTCGTCCCAATCTTCTCCTTCTCCCCCCATCCCGATTACCCAGGCAGAGTTATACTTGATTTGGTTAAAACAATGAAAGCAACACCTGGTTGCAGTGAAGCGGAGACTCTATTCCCAGCTTCTCTGGTAACCAAAATTATTAACCCTATCCCAACATGGGCACATAATGAAACTGAAATTCACTAATTTTAACCTATTATATTTATGATGGGATAATTTAAAGGCCCTCAGAAGTGGTCCTACACTGTCTCGAAAGAAAGTAAATTTTAAAATTTAAAAGCTCTGGAAATTGCTACTTTACTGCCTTCTTCCTTTACCACACCAAGGATGAATGATGATGGGGATCAAGTATTAGCAGCAGAAAAACAATGAAGGGAAAAGAAAAGTAAAGATAACCTGGCCTGTTTTCTACCGCTGAAGAAGTCATTATATACGTCATGGTTCTAGGCTGCTTCTTTTTTCCCCACAACAGAATATGCCTTAATTGATCATCTGACACACTGACTTGCACCTTCTAAACATGTCCAAATTTCCTATGACACAACTCAAGTACAGCACAAAATCACGAAATGGTTTGGGTTGGAAGCAGCACCTTAAGGGATCATCTGGTTCCTGAAGTTCTGATGTGGGCAGCAGGGACACTACCTACTAGACCAGGCTGCTCAAATCCACATCCAACCTGACTTTTAACACTTTCAGGGATGGGACATGCCCAGCTTGGCCATCTGTTCCAGTGCCTCCTCCTGACAATGTTGTGAGGGAAGAGAGAGGAGGGAGTGAGGTGAGAGGTGGCACTGCTGCTGTTCCTGCCCCAACATCTGCCATCACTTTGCATACTGTCAGTAGCAGGTCCTGTCTTGGACCATTCAGGCATCTTCCATTCAAATATGCCTTCTCCAGTCCCACAGAAACAGGATGGGTGCAAGTGCTTCATGGAACCACAACACCTTAGCTGTACTGCTAACTACAACAGCTTCTAGGAATTTCAAATAAAGAAGTTAGGACAAAAAAATTATTCTCATGAAGCACACTTGCACTATTTAAGCTTCAACTTCAGGGGAAATAAGTATTTTCAAGGGCATACATATAAATGGGATCTGCAGCACCAGTGAGCAAGCAAACAACCATGCTTTATTGCTTTGAAAATGTCAACCTAAGAAACTAAACAAGAACTATGCAATGAGCGGGATATGCCTTCTAGCTGTGTTCTTAAGATTTACTAATTTTTGGGAGCAAAAAAAAAAGTTTCCTCAAGGACAACACAAATTGGCACTTCTGAATCAAAAAGAGCAGACCTGGAGAGAGGCATGCAGTCCCCATTATTAGAGCTCATTCTGCTAAACCTACAGTCCTTAGGAAGTGTATTAATGACAAGAAAATGCGAAAAAGAAGTTAAAGTATGAATTATGTTGTGGTAAAACTACTAAAGTAGCATCTTAATTTTAATAATCTGAAAGTATTTACATATTCATATATGTGGGAAAAGTGCACTTTAAGTATTTATCTAGCACCCAGTCAAGACAGCAGAAAGTATATCTTGGATTTAACCAGTCAGCAAGTTTATATTATAAACCTGGAATTATATTAAGAACCAGGTGACATTTCACAGTATTCCTGTGAATGAGGAATTGCCATAAAGATTAGCTTCAACTGAAATAAATCAGTAATTGCCCTAATATTCAAATTTTTAAATCATATTTGGAAGCAAACTTACAGTAACCTACCATGCATTCAAGACCAAGATTAGTAGACGGTGATTAGCAAAGAAGCTAGGGCAGCCCTAGGAAATGACTGGATTGCTGTTAAACACAGAACCATTCCAATGGATGCATTTTAATAAATCCAATAAAAGAACAGCTAGGTGACAAGCAATGAGGACCATATGTATGAACAGCAGATGTTACCACTTTAGCAATCTAAGAGGAAGTAAGGAATGAGCAACTTTCATATACACCACCAGTACAAAACTAGGGCAAGAAAAATATTCCTATTCTAACACTGAATGACATATGCAGATATTGAAAGAGTAGAAGAGACAGAGCTCAGCCATAAGAGTGATATGAAATGCAGAGAAAATATGTTGCAGTGAAAGACTTGAAAAGTGCAATCTGTTTAGTTTATCATAAACAAGACCAACAGATGATATAATCACTGCATACAAAAATCTTTGCTGGAAAAATAAATCTCACACCAAAATGACTTTTAAGATGTAGCAGAGAAAAATATCAGAAGTCTTAAAGCTGAAGGCAGATAAATTTAAATGAAGTGTAAATTCTTAAATATGAAAACAAACAGCTGCTTTAGGACCATACTCAAATATAAGAAAAGACATCTTATTCTAATGAAAACTGATGTACAAATTCGGCTCAGTGAAGGGATTCCTGGGTGAAATTTAATGGCTAAATCAGGCTAAGGTGACTTTATAATCTTAACTCTTAAATTTACAAAACATTTTATCTGCTATATCAAACAGGCACCTGCTCATGCTGTATGAAACAGTGTGACACTCAGCAAGAAGAAGTGATCAACATTCTGTGTACTTAATTAGCAGAGCAGCTGCTACCCAATTTTTGTTAGCTTAGAATTGAAAAAATGCAGCTTCTAATTAGTACAGAGTGTACTTATCTTTTTCGGCTAGAAGTGTCAAACTGTTTCATTACCATAAAAACAGAAAATACTTTGATGCAGATAATAAAAATTTAACTATCACTCTCCCTTAATGATTTTCAAAAGCTTAAGTATTAGAAAGCCATACTATGGGAGCTTAGCAACATATAGGATAGGTACTAAGGAGATTTCAACCTCACAGTTTTGTTAGATGTCATAGAATCATCGAGAGATTTGGATTGAAAGGGGACGTTAAAGGTCATCCAGCTCCAATCCCCCTGCCATGGGCAGGGACACCTCCCACTAGACCAAGCTACCCAGAGCACCATTCAACATGGCCTCGAACACTTCCAGTAATGGGGCACCCATAGCTTCTCTGGGCAACCTGTTCCAGGGCCTCAGCATCCTCACAGCAAAGAACTTCCTCCTAACACCTACTCTAGGCCTGCTTTCTTTCAGTTTGAAGTTATTTCCCCTTGTCCTATCCCTTTCTGCTTTTGTAAAAAGTTCCTCTCCCTCTTTCTGTTAGGCTCCCTTCAGGTACTGGAAGGCCACGGTTACATCACTCCAGTCTTTCTCTTACAGGGTGAACAATCCCAGTTCTCTCAGCCTTTCCTCACAGCAGAAGTGCTCCAGCCCTCTAATCATCTCCTGGCCCTCCTCTGGACTCACTCCAGCAGGTCCTTGTCCCTCCTGTGCTGGCACCCAGAGCTGGATCAGCACTGCAGGTGGGCTCTCAGCAGAGCAGAGCAGAGGGGCAGAATCCCCTCCCTGGCCCTGCTGCCCACGCTGCTTTGGATGCAGCCCAGGACACGTTTGGCTCTCTGGGCTGAGTGCCCATGGCTGGGTCATGTCCAGCCTCTCACTCTCCAGTGCTCCCAAGTCCTTCTCAGCAGGGCTGCTCCATCTGCTCATTCCCAGCCTGTGCTGATATTGGGGATTGCCCTGAACCAGGTGCAGGACCTTGCCCTTGGTTGTCTTAAACCTCATGAGATTCCCATGAAGCCACTTCTTGAGCTTGTCCACATCCCTCTGGACAGCATCCCATCATTCAGGCGCAGCAACTGCAGCACTCAGTTTCCTAATTTGCTGAGGGTGCACTCAATCCCTTTATCTATGCCATTAATGAAGACATTCAGTCCCACTATGGACCCAAGATACACCACCCGTCCCTGATGTCGACTGTGACTCTGAACCATTGACCATTACCCTTTAGATGCGAACGTCCAACCAATTCCTTATCCATCCAACAGTCCACTCATCAAATCCATCTCTCTCCAATTCAGACAGAAGGATGTTGTGGGGGACCATGCCCAAGGCTTTACAGAAGTCCAGAAAAACAGTATCTGTAATCCCTTCCTTGTGTCCATTGATGTTGTTACTCCACCATAGAAGGCCACTGGGTTGGTCAGGCAGGATTTGCCCTTGCTGAAGCTGGGCTGGCTGTCTCAAATACACCTCCCTGTCCTCCATGTGCCTCAGCACAGCTTCTAGGAGGATCTGTTCCATGACCTTCCCAGGCACAGAGGGGAGACTGAGGTTCCCAGGGAATCACCCTTTTTAAATTTCAGTATAATGCTTCCCCTCTTCCAGTCACCTGGGATTTCCCCTGACAGCCATCATTTCCCAAGTGACATGGAGAGTGGCTTGGCAACTACATCAGCCACTTCCCTCAGGACTCTGGGATGCATCTCATTGTGTCCAACAGACTTGGGTACATCCAGGTTTATCAGGTGGTCATGAACATAACCTTCTCTTACTGGGAGGGACCCAGTCGCCATCCTGGATCCATCCACTCAAGAGGTATGGAAAGAGAGATTGCCAGTGAGGACTGAGGCATGCACACAGCTATAAAATGGCACTACTGAAGTTCATAATCATAAAATTCACTTCAGTCATGGACTTTCATTTTGCTAAGTCTAAGCTGTAGCACTGATGAGCTTTGGTTCTATCTTTAGAAGACCAGGAGACCATCATCTCATGGAAGACTATTTTTCTGAAGAAAGCCTTAGAATATTTTGGTGTATAGTTTGTTCCAGGGGAAAGAAAAAAAGAACACCAACAAAATGAAACAAGACAGGCAGCACTCTGGTCATGTTTTAGCCAGTGCAGTATTACAGAGGAACATTTAGCACCATGGGAGACTTCTCTTCTTAGTATAATAGCAATAAGAAAGACAGAACTCCCTCTTTCCCAGAGTCTTTGAAAAACAATAATGCTGTCCCTTTTAAAGGAAATTTAAACAAACTGCCGTAACATTAATCTAAAACTCTAGGCTACCTAGAAAAAGGAACCTGATTTCATATATCCCAAATATTCTGCAAAAGCTGGGGAACATAAATGCAATGTAACACTTCCTACAGATGACAAGTTTTAGTTTAAATGAGGCATTTCAACAGACTGACTCTAATCATATAAAGCTGAAAGATAATTTTCCAATTCATGGCAATATTCTAACAGATTAAGGTAATTTGTTAAATTCTATAACCCTGCACTTACCCCTTGCTCATCAAGCTTCATAAGCTGCTCTGTGACTTTAGGAGTGTTGAAGGCCAGCCTCAGGCAGTGGATATTCAGCTCTGGAACCACATACTCCAGCACTTCTTTTAAGGGAAGTCCCCTGGCTGTGCAATGCTTTGCAGTAGAAGGGATAGCATCTTCCAGCACGGAGCCTCTTAATGTCATGAGCTATGCACAGAAAAGAAAAACAGCACATTTACTGAATTATGCACTGAGACTGACTAGCAATAGCAGTGGAACTAAACATTGTTTTTCCAGTTCTCAGTAGAGATCGAGGACATTAAGGAATTTCTGTTAGCATGAGACCAAGACTGATAGCCAAATGTCACTCACTGATAACAGTAACCAGACTATTTCAAATGATTCGTCAGATTCAAGTTTTGCAGGCAACTACTACCTGGAAAAATCAGCATTAGTATAGTATTTCTATATTATATAGAAATCTATGTACTGTAGAGCATTTAAAAGTAAAAAGTTCATTTCTCAGGTCTACCCACTGCCACATATAAAAGTCAAGAAAGCAATTTCCCCCCTCTTTGCTTTGCTAACTAATATTACTCCTGTAAGTTTCTCAAGATTTAACCCAAACAACCTTCAGCTATTCCTCTGTACTGGATTTAACGGAATAATTCAAATATCTTCTGTGCCAAAATTCTGTCAGGAGTTTTCTGGATTATACAGAAATCTCTTATCAATGCTGAAAAGCACATAATCCCCACACATTCCACTTGGTGTTGCCTGCTCACTTCCAGTTTTTTTTACTATCCTCCCTGAAGCGCTTACCTCACTGGTTCTGAATATGATCCGGTAGTTGTACTGAGGTCCATTTTCTTTGATTTCCTCTGGCTTCTCTCTTCTTATACTCACAGCTACTGGACCTAGGTTCTCATCTGCCCCAAAATAGTTCCAGTGTTCTTGTGTTTGAGAGGGGAGAAAAATAAATAAATAAATAAATAAAATCTTTCTTACTTCTTTTCTTACTACTTATACTTCAACTATATTTTCATGCTTGATTGTTACACTGGAAATAAACTGCCAGGTCCATGGAGTCAATAAGAACATGCCTTCAAAGTGGTACCAGGATGTCATTCTTGTGCTTCACTTCTCTCATGAGCTTATTTTATACAAGAAGGCCGAAATTCAACATGGCATCTTTGCTTAAATAGGCCCAAAAGAGGATACACCTCTTACATCAGCTTTTATATTGCCATCTGTTTCATTCACATTGAACTAAGTAAGTACAACCAATTTCCCCCCATTAAAAAATAAAAGGAAGCCAAACTGGGAAACTCAACAACCTATGTTAAAATAGAAATGTCAAACAACTGTACTTAGCAAAGGATGTAAATTATTTATTTTTGTTTGACTGTGTTTTGCTTTTTCCATACACATCATTCAGTTCTAAAATGGGAAAAACTGATGAAGGTGAAAAAGAAGTTAAAGGCTTGTTCACAGTAAAAATATCAAATCATAGTACCACAGACGAACAAAGCACAAGAATCAAATGACTAGCATAAATATCAAATAGTGAAGTTTTCAACAACCCTTAAAAGTGCTAAGAGTTCAGTTGAAAACCAATCTAGTGGGGAAGGCAGCAGAGAGGAGAACACAAGATTGGTGAAATCACTCACTAGCTGAACAGCAGATTATTTGAAAAACATTTTTACATTCATCTAACTATAGACATGTAAAGCCAAACTTTACATGAAAAAAAAGTTAGAAAAGCACATTTAAAAATCAAAGCTCAACAATTTTAGAGATTGGTGTTGAAGGCTTTTCTATGGAACCTTTTGAGCATTACAAACTATCTTGACTGATGACAGAGGTGTATCACCATTAATGCAGCAACATATAAACAAAGCTGCACATATCTTAAGTGACTGCTGAATTTAAACATACATTCCCTAGAAAAAAATTTAAGAGGAAAGTCAAAAAATAGGAGTCAAGCAAAAAAAAAAAAAAAGTTCCACATCATCATTTTCCATAAGCTGCACATATGAATGAATTTATAGATGACAGAAATAGAAAGTTAGAACCAAGTGAAAATTCAGCAATTCAAAGAAATGTGAAATTCAGTGGGATAAAAAGGAGATGTAACTGCCCTGACAGGAAATGTAACCATATTGCCTTTACTCATATAGATTACTTGATATTTTTAAAATAACCAGAATTTTAAATAAGAACTTTAGGAGCAATCTAATATGAGCTATTCTACTATAGATATAAAATGTAAAGTATTTTAACATCATCCTCAAGAATTGCATCTTCTAAGATAATAAAAATAAGATATTAAAAAATACTCTATCCAAAGTGAATGGCAATTATTTTTTCAATTAGTAGTATTGTTAAAGATTTGGGAGCCTCATTTTCTACTGTAATTCTTTTAAAACTTATACTTACTGGTTCTTGCATAATCTCCCTCCAACATATTAAGTGCTTTCACACAGCTGTCCAGCACCTGAAACCCTTGGGGGCTTTACTCAAGTCCCCAGTGTCCGGTATTTTATTATCCTTCACTCATTGTATTCTGTTTAAGATTTCAGAACATGCAAAACATAAAAGAACCATGCTTGCAGCATTAGAAGACTTGCTTTCTACCAAATTCCTCTGCATGTCATGAAAAGCCAATACTCTAAACAAAGGTAATTAAAATTCAAAATTCTTATAATATCTTGTGGAATATTGTGTGAATATTGTCATTAAACTTTGGGTGGCTGAACAGTGAGTGGGGAAATTATTAATAGATTATTTATATAATCCTAATTATATTTTCATACTAGTCCACTGATATAAGCCCTGTAAATGCTAGAGATATTTTGTTGTTCAAAACTTCAAACTGTCTCACTAGCACTCTAGTCTTTCTTCCTCCTGCATTAAGTAGCTTGGGTTTTTCTTTCAGGATGTCTATAGCTCACACACAGTTTATGGCAGACAAGGTCAGTGCAGAAGCAGCACAGTCTTGGAGAAAGATTAATTCTTGAATCAGCATATTATGGCAGTTTCCAAATCCTGAAATAACTTGGCCATCTCCACACTAAACTGCTTAGTGACTTAGAAACAATGATGTGGCTTTGCTTTTATAATAAAAAAAACCATAAAGAAAAAAGATATAGTGGTCATGCATATGAAGGGTCCAAACAATTCGTTCGTTTTCTGTAATGACAGCCACACAAAACTGGTGTAAAACTGATGGTAAAACTTTTGTACCCTGCAACTACTCTAGCCTGCAATTCAGATGGAGGATTTTCTCAGGAGAAATCATTCTACATTTTGAAAACAAATTTAAGAAGGGTGGCAAGAGGAATGTTTCAAACTGCATACACATACACAAAATACACATACAATTCTGTATCATTTGATTAAGCTTTTTAATTAGCTTTTATTGCTTTGGAAAAATGCATGAAGTAGTGTGAAACTTTACACTTCTCTGCTAAGAGGAAATGTTTTCTATTCTCTTTTGCTTTAGTCTGCATTGGGCAGTGTCTTTCTTGTTCTCCTTTGCATATCCTTCACCCTCTACTCACATTTACTACTGGGTTTTCATCCTTTACCTTCATCTTCATTCTTCCTCCTCCCCCAAACCTCATCTCTGTGTTCATTCTGCAAGCCCCAGTATATATCCCTGTACCTGACTACTTTTCCTTTTGGTATACTTTGTTGAACCTCCACCTGATTTTCCCTTAAATTCTGAATCTCCTTACAATCCAACAATTTTCTCTTTCCAGTGCAGGAAAAGAAGTAGCAGGATTAAAGTTAAAAAGACTTAATATCCAATGTAATGGGAGCTAATTAGTTGTTTTATTGGGAAAACAAGGGCTATGTCACAATTATAACTCCAGAACTTGATGTCAAACATGAGTACCCTAGAAGACAGCTTATTTCTCCACACCACACAGGAGCTGTGGAATTGGAAACAACATTTCTCAAGCTTGACATTTAATCTAAACAACTGCTGAAAAATCATTTGACTAATGGACAATCAGGACAACTAGCAGCAGCCATAAATTAATTTATAAACCCATACCAAGGGAAAAAAAATAATTACTTGATTGTAGCTGGTCCTTGAAACACATTATATATACTTTTAAAAATAGTTAGTATGTCTATCCTATAACTGAGAAGATACTTGCTGTTAAAAAACCAAAGCTAAAATATTTATTTTCCTTGCAGATATTTGTGAATTTCCTTTGCAAAGGAAATTCAAGTAAATGCACTTGATTTTAACTGAGAAAGTTCTTTTGTGCTTTCATCGTATTTCTCTTTAGATATCATGTCCAACTGAAGTTCTGTGTAATCAGACTAGAAATAAAAACCCCCAAACACTTCTCTTCTGAATGAAATTTGCATCAAGCATGTTCCTTTAGCTCAGCATTTACAGTACTGGAAAACCCTGCCCAGTAGCTCTCTGGAGACAAAAGGGCAGGCAGCATTTTGGGAGCTCTGCAAGTCTAGCCACATACTTGAAAGGCATCAACTCTTGGATAGAATATGCAGCAATTTAAAGCATTAAGGCAAAGGGTATTTTTACTGGCTGCCAACAGTTAAAGGAAAGCTGCCCAATAGCTCATTTGTTATAAAACCAGTTCAGGAAACTATTTACTTCTCAGTCAAGTGTTTCATTCTAAGCCAGTAACTAAAATTCGTCCTAAAACATTAGCCACTACAGCATGAGGAGGATGGAAGCAAAACAGATGCTCTTGGTTCTTTCCATGAGAACTGTAATTCCCAGACACAATTATGGGGACAGAGAAAACAGAGTGCTCCTCTGGAGTGATATGCTCTCTTTTCTGAACTGCACTTGGACAAGCTGATGCAAACAAATTTTTCTGTCTCTGTGATTTCATTATTGATTATAAATAAGTCTTTAATAAACATATCTGCAACTTTAACAAATTGGTTCTTGCACTGGCTTCATCTTCTTTTTTTCATGTGCAAGCTTAACTTATAAATGTCTAGACTTCCAAGACTTCCAACTTTTACTTAAGTCCTTCTATCAAATACACCTTTTAAAAGGCATCATTATTTAATCACCTTGTACATATGTCTTATGTGCATCATAAGAGCAGCATTCATATCCTATAAAAATAAACATTTCCACGTGAGTTAGTTGTGCATGAGGTTCTGTTAGTGAACTGAGGGAAGAGACTGTAATTCACATGATCCTGCAAGGTCCATTTCTCACCACTGAGTACAAAAGGAGTCTGGACAATTAGTTCAGCTATAAAGCGGAGAAACTGAATACACATCCTGAGAAGTACCATTATAAAGTTCTGTTCCCAATATCTTTTTCTAAGTATCATTTTTCTTACCTCTATTGTTTTACCTAAACTCTTTCCACCACTATTTATACATTATGAAGTCTGGACACCAGGCCAGAATACCATTTATCAATTCCACTACACTGTAGAGGCACCAATTTCCTTTACATACAAAACCTCATCCATTTGCTTTCATTAAACTTATACAAGACCCATCCATAAATGTCTCATACTAGTATTTTACACAAACTAAATTAAAATATTTGAATTAACTTGGACCATGCTAGTATTACTAACATGGAAGCTCACTTATCCTTCCTCAATACAGTGCTAAAACTTAAAGTGGATTTATCATCTAAGTAACAGTACCAGTAAAGAATGAGCTATTGACTTCATATAGTTAAAGACTTCAGACAAGTCACCATCAGCATTGCACCAAATTACCCTGAAGAAATTAAAAGGGCCTATATGAGTTCAATGGCTTTCATCTTTTTTTTTTTTTTTTTTTTTTTTTTAAGACATAAGATGAACTATGGTTTCTTTCTTTTATGTGACAAAACCTATTTTTCATTAAATCATGCTAACTGGCTGGCATCATTGATGATTTTTAACTGGCAGTTCTTTACTGATACAGTCTCAAATTACTTTCTTTGCTGTTTGCAGTTGGAATGAAAACCAACTCAGGCTTACCATTCTCTGGAACACTGCTTTTTATTCTTTGCAAGCTCTAGGATTACTAGGTGTTCCCCAAGTCCATGAAATTTTCCTGGTTTGAGGTTTTTTAAAAGGCATTGTTGACAAATCAGAATTCATCTAAAAATACTTCTTAGACTACAAAATTATCCAAAGACTACTGACTTGATGAGCTGATCCTACTGAAGCTGTCTTTTGGCACTGTCTGTTCCATTCGTAACATCATAAAAAAATCCAACCTCCTCTTCCAGCAAAAATATTTCTGCATCATTGCCTGCTTCACACTACATGAAAAATTCAGTCACAAATGAACTTCCTAGACTTTTCCCCGCCCCGTTAAAATGCTTCAAGCTTTATCACCATCCCACCCCATCAGCTTTAGTCTAAAGTTTCTTCAGGGAATGATGATAATCTGGGTGGTCAACAAAATGTGTTTTGTACTTATAGAAAATTGGGGGTTGGGGAATCTAATGTTGCTTCTGAAATACAGCTTTTCAGATAAAAATCTCTGATAGAAACCACACCCCTGATTTGGACTCTGCTGGACTGAACACAAGAGAAGTGAATTTAAAACCCAGTTTTATTGCTTAAGAAAAAAAAAATAAATCACAGCTTCTCACCATCCAATCCTACTCCATAACATACATTGTTATATCTGGCTGCCTCTCACCTTATGTCAAATGACTACATTATGTAGACTTTAATAATTCTTCACAATCTATGACTGGATTACGTAGGCTTTATCAATTCTTCTGCAGTAGCATGAGGGTGTGGTTTCCCTTAACGAGAAGGCAAACCAATAAATTGTTTTTGCCTAAGGGCAAAATTCCACCTCCTTCCTCTTCTGCTCTCTTTCATCCCTTACATGGCCATATGGCTCTGGCACTTCTCTGACTGCAAGGAAAGATAATATCCCTCACCAGAACTGGAGGGAAACAACCAGGCAGTAAACCCCAAATTTATTGTGATGGCAAGAATTCTGCTTGCTTGTTTAGTAAACTCAACTGGCTTATCAAGTTCTCTGGAAACAAGAGAACCTGTACAAGGAAGAGGGAGGAATAATGTCCTCCCTTCTTAGTGCTGAAGTGCTGTAAATCAGGTCAGCTGTAACATGAAACTTTGGTTGCTGATTGCAAAACTCACTAGACTGATAAGGAATCAAACTGTTCCAGAGGGAGACACAGAGGAAGATAATCAGACAAAGTTCATAAACCTCAGGCCCTCCCCTCCAAACATACCTTATCCTATAGCACACATCTAGGTCACTTTTCCCAGGAAACTATTATTTTTCCTAACTCCTATGTCTCCAAAAGATACTGAACAGCACTCTCAAAAAACACAGGGCAAAGGCTACCTCTCAGCCCTAGAAAGAATGCACAAAGAGGAGACTGTGGAAAAAGTAACATAAACCACCTAAACAATGGACAGTGCAAGAAGAGGTGAGAGATGGACATATTTTGAAGGCAAGACAAAAATGGAAAATTATATTATTAGCAATAACATGTAGTTAAGAAGTTAAAAGTTTTTTTCTTTTAAGACCATCAATTTAATTCTAACCAGACATCCTTGTTGCTTTTGTATGTGAGAAACAAGCTCTTTTGACCCGCATTCACTAGAGAGAAGAAATCCAATCCTGATCACTGGAAGGTGAGAAGAAGCACTCTCCAGGTCAGTCATCAGACCAGCTCTATCCATCAGGAAATTCAACACAATCCTGCAGATGGAATTCCTTTAAAGAACTTTGGTCTGCACTCCTTTTTGATCATTTTCAGAATCACAAAGAACAGGGAGATCTGCATCTCCCGTACCATTATAATTTTGACAGTGGGGACAGAGAGCAGGACCATTTGGGTAATGTCTGGGGTTTGCTCTTTTTTTTGACCTCTATAGGTCAAAAGGCTTTGATCTATTGCTTTGGGCTTTTTTGTCCCTTCCATATACACCCAATGGAAATTATAATCCTTGGTTTCAGGGCAGAACCATGTGATAAGAGAACTGCACTCTGGTTTTTAAGATACACTGTTGGCATTGAAACACAGGCATTTGTGCATGTATATGTGCATGTATATAAAGTTTTATCTATACATACCTTCATTTCTGTATTATTTACTTTGAAAAATTTTGAAATGGATTATTAAGTTAATTAGCACATCCAAAGATTATTGTAAATGCTAACTGTCCGAGATGCACATTCCGTTATGTCCTCAATACATCAACTCCTGGCACAGTGAGAAGAAAGTTCTCATATTTTAGGATTTTCTTGTTTTAATCTTTCAAGTGTCAACCCCTGTCCACTCCTATGGATACCCAAAGCTGCATTTCAAGACATTCATATTTTGTAGCCATTGCTACCACATCTATCAGCAATAAAATTCTCAACATTCTTATATTCCAGCACTCTGAAAGACTATTAGCTATAGCACATGCCATCAGTAAAATACACCATATTAAAGAAATTCCTAATTCTCACAAACACTGTTAAGTATCAACTGAATTTTTCATGTTTGGAAAACAAAAAAAATCATTCTTAAAATACAAGGAGAAATAAAATTTACCTACCTTTCTGGTAGAAGAATTTTCGATAATAATATGCACCAAGGTCTACATGTTCAACAATGTATCTTTTCACTCTGTCTAGATGTAAAATCAGATTCTCCTTGGGAACTTCCAAAACTGCAACTCCAGCATTTGTGCAATGAGAACTTAGAGTCGACTCAAATGAGGCACTTTCACACCCACTGAAGGAACCTGAATTAGATTTGGAAAGGCTGATCTTCCTTTCCCCTTCTCCACCAATCTCGTTACGAAAATAAGGACAACTCATCACTAGTTCATTGCTTTTATCGTCCCCCTGGTCCATATTGAGACTTCCTTTTGAATTCAGGTCTTCAGTGCTGCCCATTGGAGAATTGAAACTTGCGGAATGGGACAAGGGTCCAGAGACAAGTGATGCAACAGCAGCAGCAGATGCACCTGTTGTCGTGTTCCTTCTTTTAATAACATTATGCCTGTTGATTGCTGCTTCATTTAAATCAAATAAAATACTCTGTACATCATAATGAGCAAAACACTTTGGACAAGTCCAAGGCTTAATGCTATCTTCTGACCTGTTATCTTCAAGATCTGAAGACT
Source organism: Sylvia atricapilla (assembly GCF_009819655.1). Taxonomy (NCBI): domain Eukaryota; kingdom Metazoa; phylum Chordata; class Aves; order Passeriformes; family Sylviidae; genus Sylvia; species Sylvia atricapilla. Next base: position 27,998,759 of record NC_089145.1, read on the forward strand.
TTCCAAGCTCCCCCTCACCTTTGGCATTGCGCAGCTTACGAAAAATAGATGAATCTCCTGTCTCTGATTTTGAGCGTCTCTTGAGTGGCTTCTCCCTTTCCTTAAAGAGTCTCAGGTTTTCCCTTTGAGTAATAGGTCCATCTATCACATCTAGAGAGAATCCTGAACCCTTGCTTCCACTAGCAATCAGAAGCTCACCAAGTTTAGTTGAGCCTGGGCTTCTCTGATCAGACTTTTCATCTTTATAGCCCTTCAGTAAGTCAAAAAAGCTTTCCCCTGAAGTTCCCTGCTTGTCTATGGAAGATGTGCTGCCATACTCTCTGTGCAGAGATGGTCCAGATTTAAATGTGGGTGAAATACATTCATCAAAACTATCCACATCAAGCTCACTTATGGTGATGTCACTGTTGCTGCGCTGTCGTATTCTGCGAAGAGCTTTCCTTGGGGAGCTGGGATAGCCATCGGGTGTAAGAAACCTGGAGTCTAGATTCTCAGATTGTCTGGTCTTGTTTTTAAGTGTGCTCTGGATGCTCTTCAACATGACAGAATCACCAGCATTCAGGTTAACAGAGCTTCCCTGACTCCCAGGACTGCTTTTAGAAGACATGCTGTCAAGGCAACTTGATGTTTCAATATCTTGACTAGATCTGCTTGTCTCCTTGATGTTCTCCTTCCTTGGGGGCCAATCAGCAATCCTTGCCCTGACCCCCATTTTAGGGACTCCAGGGGTAGAGGTAACGTGATGGGAACTCTCATTGCGAGGAGGCCCGACTGGCGCCATGACTGCAGATCCTAAGCTGCCATTCTGTGACCTAAAGCGCCTCATGTAGAAATCATCCGAGTGGACTTTTGAGGTGCCATCTGTTCCAACTGATACCCCAGTGGCAACAGCCCTTTCTGTCTGGGACCGCTTCAAGCTGGTCATCGTCTTTCAGTGTGTTCAACCTTAGTAAGTTCCAAGAAAAAACACAGTCATTTCTGCTTTTTAAATGCCCAGTTCTCTTCTGGAGAATAGTCTCCAAAACATACAGTGGTTGCATGAGATCTTAATCATGGACATTTAAGGATACAGTTAAATGCAGGAGGTCTAAAAAGTTCAGATATTCAGTAGGTTTTGATAAGAAATAATTTCCTTTAACGTCTGCATTTTAAAAGTAGCCATGCTCCAACATATTCAGATAGTTTTAGCATCACTCATGCTCCAAAATGTGGGAATTGTAACTGAATCGCTTATGCCTCTTTTAAGCCTAGAACAGAAAAAAAGAGAAAATCATTAATTCTTTAATACATGACTTTTTTGGTAACTGACACTATTATGGTAATTATTACACATAATTAATATTTTTAACAAACTTTTTTAAATCATACTGATCATCATCTCAAAAATGCAGCAATGTGTTACATGGTGATGAGGAGTTTTCTAGATATTGTCGGGTTGCCTCATGAAAACATAATTCTGGGTTCTGATTTCAACAAATACATTTTTTTCCTTCTGAATTGATTAGTTGTACTTTAGATGGGTTAGTGGACACTGTTACAAAGCACAAGTAAGGAACTTCTCAGCTAAGGACTCATACAGACAACATACATTTCTCCTGGAGTAATTATTTAAGAGCCAGACCAGGACTCCATTTTTTACACCCACTTTAAGGAATTTACCATTTACAAGTCATACATCTTTGGTTTCTATTAGGTATTAACACTACTTATTCAACTTTGCCATTAATGTAAATATCTGATACGTTAATTAAAAAAAAAAAAAAAGGAAGCTGATTGGCAAAAAGTGTACAAAATTTTAAGAGTATGGATGTGAAGAATATTTGTTTTGTGCTTTGCGCAGCCTTATTTGCAGATGAGCTACGTAGTCCAGAAAGAATGTATTACCTCTGACCAGAGTTTACAACATATGAAAAGGTTAAAGTTAAATAGAAACACACACTTTTAAGTGACTCGATATGAAAAGATTCATTTATTTCCTTGGCTAATAAAATTTTGTCTACCACAGCTCCTGTATTATTCCAGCTTCACAAAGTCACAGAAATTAAATGCTTTCCCATACCTCATCAGTACAGAAGTGATTACAAAGCCTTTAGTACACTGCCCTTTGAGGAGCTAAAAAAACATAATCCACAAATACATCCTTGCTAGTAGAAGACAAAAGCATGGGATTATCAAGATAAAATCATGCATTGCTGTGTGCATCCTTTAACACAAAGAAGTTAATAATTTTCAGAGGCTGAACCAATCACACAAAATGTGTCCTTTAAATATTTGCCAAATGTGTGCAGAGATGCTGCTGAACCAGCACTGCATTGACAATACAGCATTGTCTAAAATCAAGGCTTTCTGATGCTTCCAGGGAAACCAGCACTCTCTGCAGTCTCAGAACTACAGTAATTTGCACCACACTAATTAAATACCAAGCCAGGGCACTTTCTGCCTCCAAAGGCAGCATGTTTAAATTTCACTTGCCATATAAAGCACCTCTTTAAAATAGCTGCTCTTAATATAAAACTCAACACATAAGGAATACTTAAAATGCAGGCTGACTGCATCACGCGTAACAAGAACAGTGCGAGTCACCCAGGGTACTACTGTATTTGCACAGCCATTTACATAAACTCAGCTCTTATCCTTGTAAAGCTGCTAAAATCTTAGAATCATGGAATGGTTTGAGTTAGAAGGGACCTTAAAGATCATCCACTTCCAACACCCCTGCCACAGGGATGCCACCCACTAGATCAGGTCTTGAACATACCCAGGGATGGGTCATCCACAACTTCTCTGGGCAGCCTGTTCCAGTGCCTCACCATCCTCACAGGAAAGAATTTTTTACCATTTAATCTAAATCTTTAATTTTTTTAATATAAAACTGTTCCCCCTTGTGCTATGGCTATTTGCTCAAGTAAAAAGTCTCCATCTTTTTTAAAGCCCTCCTTAAGATCTGGAAAGCTGCAATAAGGTCTCCTCACAGCCTTCTCTTCTCCAGGCTGAACAATCCCAACACTCTCTCAATCTGTCTTCTTAGAAGAGCTGCTCCAGCCCTCTTATCATCTTCATGGCCTTTCTCTAGACCTGCTCTAACTGTTCCACATGTTTCTTGTCCTGAAGAATCCAGACCCAGATGCAGTACTCTGGGTTGGGTCTAACGACAGAACATAGGGGAGACCAACCTCCCTCACCCTGCTGGCCCTGCCGCGTTTGATGCAGCCCAGGATATGGTTAGATTTCTTGGCTGCACTGCGCTGCATTGTTGACTTCTGTACAGCTTTTTGTCCAGCAGCACCCTTCTTCACACAGCTGCTCTCAAAGAGTTCATCTCCCAGTCTGTACTCATGTATAGGATTGCTCTGACCCAGGTGCAGCACCTTACAGTTGGACCTGTTGAACCTCATAAGGTTCTCACAGACCCGCTCCTCCAGCTTGTCAGCATCTTCCTAGATGGCATCCCTTCCTTCTACTGTGTCAGCTGTAGCACTCAGCTTTGTGCTGTCAATAACACTGCTGAAGTTACAGCAGTTTTCTAGTTAAACAATTAGAATAACTTTAGAAAGGCAGTCTACCCATGCTGCTGTTGCAAAACTACAGAATATTCAGCTATAGCTTTGTACAACTTTCGAACACTCTTCAGCCCAAGAACAAATCAGGCTGGTGAAACAACTTTGTGCACCATCAGATAAAGGATGGGAAAATACAAACACCATGTGCCATGATACAACCTAATCTTCTGCCCATACTTTTCAATAGTGCCTATCAAAGAATGTTTAAGCACTATTAACCTGTATGAAATGGTAACACTTCACAGCATTTCCTAAAGATCTATACAGGCTTGCTTTTACAGGCAGAACAGAAAGAAAATAGAATGAAAACTGACAAGAATTTAGGACAGGAGAACACCAGGCTAAAGGAAAAGTCAAGCTGAGAGTTGAACATAAAACATGCAGAAGTACAAGCACCCACTACCACAAGTTCCTCTTCACAATCTGCAGTGAAAGCCAAGATTTGTTCCTCTCTGTTCCCCTTCCACCATCAGTATTTCTGAAAGCAATGTATACACCTCCTCCACCCTGCCAAATGCTCTTCTACCAAAACAGATAACCTAGTAGTACAGGTTTCTCATTAACTTAAGGGCATAAGTTCACACAGCAACTCTAAAAATTCCCAAGCTTGGTGTTGACCATAAAAGCATCCAAACACCACCAGTTCTCCCTACCTCCCCCAAATCTTTTTTTTTTTTTTTTTTTTTTTTTTTTCCTTGAAAAGTTTTCAGGACAACAATCCTAAGTAAGGATATAGATACACAAATATATCTATAATCATATAAAAAAATACAACTAAGTGGTCCATGTAACTCATTCTTGACCTGTTGTATACATGGTTTTGTCATTGGTTACATGACCACACAGTGTATTTTCCAAAGAAAATTCTCTGTTCCTGACTCAGCTTTACAGATGTCTCACTCTAGGGACCAGCTGTTTCATGTTCTGCAGGTTTTTGCAGCTGTCCTCTTTCATCTGCTGTAGCAGCTGGAACACAGGCCATAAATTATTATGTTAATAGTTAATATCATACTCTGAAGAAATGAATTCCACCCTTGACTTTGTCTACATGATTTAAATCACTATTAAGTCAAATTTTTTGGAGACTGCAACCACCTGTCCACGTTTATTTCTCAAGATCATCCCAGCCTGGTGTCTAATTTGAGACCTAACAGTCTGGTGCAAAAGGTTTGATTAGCTCCAATCAAAATAAAGTGAAAACATTACATTTGATAACATTAAAAATTCCTAAAGCACAGGTCCTGGGTACACTGGTTATCAGCTTTAATGAAAATAAACAATAACAGTAATCTGTACTTTAACCTTTTCTCATATTCATTATTTGCAAAACATGACAGCATCAGAGACAGCTAATCCCACTTGATTAAAGTGACCATCAGTTACCAGTAATAGGTGTTATTTAGAACAGAAAAACGTGCCAGAACTTAGCAATTTTGCTGCTAAATATTTAACACAGAATATGTAATCTATTTAAATTTGTTACAATTACAAGATAGGCAGTATGATACCGACTTCTAAAGCCAAGAGCAGCATTTGTGAAGTGTAACAATTTCTACTTTGTTACTATTTCAATACCAAAAAAAATAGAGCTGAAGGTACAGCTATGAATATCCATGTGAACAGAATATGGCGAAGACAAACTCGCACAACCATGGCAATGTACACTTTTCCAGTTCATCTCAACTTACTGAGGAGGCTAATAAAATAATCAGATGAACAGCTACATACAGAAAGCTGTAAATGAAAACCACATGCAAAAACTACTGAAAAGGTACATGAACATTTAGTACTGATTATATCAATTAAAAATCTGAATAGAGAGTTAAGAGAATAATCAGAAAACCAATTATTTGCTTATCAGATTGCATACAATAATTAGAAAAGCAGTCCAAGTATCTGTTCAAAATGGGTCTCAGACCTTTAGGACAAATTTTATTCTTAGGTTTTTACCAGTACCAGATGACTAAGTATCTAATCCAAGCTCAAAATGAGCACAAACCTATCTTCATTCTTTTGCTTTCTATTTATACCTTTTTAAATCACTGCTGTCTCCTCCAAAGCCAACATTTTAGGTGTAGGACAAAGAATCACTCTTATAAAACTTAAAAGGACCACACAGATGAACTGCAAGATGGTTTTGCAGACTCCATCATTCTTAAAAGGCAGGGAAATCAAAGATCTTGATTTCTTATTTGTCATACCTGAAGTCAGACACCCAGAAAAAAATAAGACTACCAGTCAAGATTTCATCTTGAGACGTCTGGAATACAAAGCAGCAAATACAAGTAGTTGATCAAGAAGAAATAGCTTAACTCAAATCAGTTTAGCATAGTAAAAAAACCTCCACTACTGCACAGTAATCAGTTTCTATCTTGGATCCAGTTAGATAAAGATAATTCAACAACTACTTGTTAAAGTGAATGGAGAAAAGGTGCTCATGCCTGACACATCGATTCAGAGACCTTCTATGACAGATTTTCCTAGCTTTAGTTTGTGTAGAATCATGCTCTTCTCCCCTGCAAAGTAGTGACTTTACCCACAACTGAGCCTTACTTGACAAGATTCAGCAATTACTCTTATCTGCTGAGAACATGATAAGACTCCAGATTCTGAAACCACAGGCACTAATGATCCTAATAGTCTGATGTTGACAGAGATAGATTTGGGGGCACCAAATTATTCATGATTCATAACGTTCCGAAGGAAAGACTTCATACTTCACCATCAGCCCCCATTAAAAAGTGGCATTTTAAAATTAAAAATCTGGAGACGAGTGAATTAGTTTCGACTTGTGGGAAAGGCTTACTTCCACTAAGCCTCCATACCACACACCTGCTCCTCTCCAAACAGTAAAACATAGTAGAGGGTGGTAAATGCAACATATTGCCAGGTGCACTTTAAAATCACCAAAACTACAGGATAAGGAGACCAGCATAACATTTTACAGCAAGCAGTTGTTAGCAACTTAACTGAGATCTTCTCTGTTCCACAAGGCTTACTGCAATACAGTCAATTTAGGAAATGCAGTGCAAGAACACACACATTACTGGCAGCAAACCTTGATAACTTTCACTGGGAAAAGAAGTAGCATCAGCCTCTGAAAACTAGAAGCTCCTCTAAAACTAGGAAAACAAATGAGAAAAAGGAAAAAATACTTTATATATGAAAGCTTATCTATTTGCGTCACAAATTCTTACCTGAATGATAACAGAGAAAACCCCAGGAGGGAATATTAATTTATCAGCCAATGAAGTTATTATATGTACAAAATAATGTCTAATTTTATAAAATTAATTCCTCAGAGAAGAAAAATTCAATTTAGCCTTTTGAAATATTTGATCTGGTTACCTATTATTAACTTTATCCTTTTCTTCCCAGGATTACTTTCATCATTGTAATTGCAGGAAAGCTGAAAGGCTCATCTTTCTGAAGAAGTTTTACCAACTGAAAATCTATTTGAAGAATAATGTTGATATTTTACTAACTTACCGGTTTTACTTTTTTTAAACTTAGCAGAATTGCTGGCTTTGTGTTACCAGAATTTGTGATAACTGTCAGCTCTGAATAGAGAGATTCCCTCAAACTCCCTTCCTTTTCCCTCCACTTCACCAATTTATGTGCCTACAAAATTTGTCACTGATTCGCATGTGTTTTTGCCTTTTTCTCTAAATGTTTCCTTGCACCCTAACCCTCCAAAGAAAACCTTTGTTCTGAGGACACTGGGTGCCATCTGCTGAGATACACACAATGATCATCGGCACTCATCTGCGAGGATTTAGCACTGCCTTATTCTTAGCTTCATTCTCTGCTGAAGCAGCTGATGCAAATACACATGAACCTAGGCAAGGTTACATTGATTTTAGGGTGTAACAGTACTGTGAGTCATCACCACCAGCTCCTGCACTCTTGCAGTATGTCCCTCTACAGACAAAGCCAAGCTCACTCTGCTTCCACGGTGGAACATCCGGAGGATGCGCAGTCACTACAAAAGGGTGCTGAGCTGAGCACATCCCCCAGGATTTGGGCCCTGGTAACCATGGCTGTAAACCATCAGCTGGCTCAGAGCACAGTGAACCAGCTGGCCTCCCTGTGCAGAAGACCATGAAGTCATACTCAATAATCATAATCTCCTGGAGTCAGTGGTAAACGCTCGTGACATAACCGGATGGTAAATGAAGCATAATAAAAGCTATCAAACTGAGACAGATACTGCAACACAGGGGACAGTTAGCTCCCACCTGTGCACTTTAGCACATTTTGCTTCATTATGATTTCCTATTCATTATTCACCAAGCGAACAAAACTATCTCAAAGCCAGAACTGCATCCTCTGTTTTAACATCCGATTTCATACACATTAATCAAGACATGGATATCACAATTCTCAAGTGTACAAGTAACTGTTGCTGAAACAAATACTTTAAAACTCCTTTGAACTGAGACAGAAAGGAAGAGTGAGAAAAGGACTTGCACATGTTCATTCCTACTTCAGCACTCATGATCCATTTTGGTACCAATGTCACCCATCTAGCTAATTAAGTGTAGATTCCCTTTCCTGAAAGCTAATTTACATGATCTAAAAGAGAGATGATGACAAGTCTTACTGTATGCTATACTGTATTCTATTTCTGGAACAAAATTGTTAATAACAATTTACTTTTAAAAGGAGTGCATGCTCTCTAGGAAACAAGTCTACATCACTGGCAACATGAGAGCAAATTATACTAGCTCACAGAGAAAGAAAATTATTCCATCTCTCAAGAAAGCAAATCTTGACTAATTACAAAGCAGTTTGATTTATATCCCTCCCTTTTGTTATTTTAAAGGGATGTCTATTTCTCAGTTCATAGTTGTTGCTGTGTTGCATCCCTGGGTAATGGCTCCAGAAACACACTGCTTTTACTGGTGTGTGGACTCTTATAACAAGTTGCTTTGCTGACAAGTGTCTAAGTTAATCAATGACTAATATCTGATACCGTGACAATCTGACCTATGAAGAGTCACAAATGCAAAAAACCACACACACACACACAAAAAAAAAAAACAAAAACAAAAACAAACCAATAAAAAAACCACACAAACCCACAAAAAACCACCACCAAACAAACAAACCAACCCACAAAAACTCCCTGCACACCAAACCACCAGACCAAGAAACAACCTCCCCCAAATGGGCTGAAAGTTCCTGACCTAGGTACAGCTTAGTGTAAGAGCTACAAATGCCATTAAGTACCAAGAAGGGCCTTTCCTGAGGCTGCATGGCACGAAGGCCCATGCAAGTCCTTTCTTCTCCAGTATGGCCGTGATTTGTTTCCAGCATATCTTTGGTACCAATAGAGAGACAGAACTTAGCCTGTGGTCTCAGAGCTGCTTCCCTTGGCTCCGTTCATGCTGGCCATACTTGGCAAACACATTTATCACCACATCTCATGACATGCCACAAACATCAGAGTTGAGCGAGATTTCAGTTTAGAAGAGAGGGAAAGAAGGTATCTAACCAACCATCTCTAAACTTCCAGCTGCCTCCACAGAGTCTGGAGTGCAAATCAAAACTAATTTAATTTTTCTTGTAACAGGTGTAGGACTGTGTCACTAATTTGATAAAAGGATTATTTAAAAAAAATATAAGCCCATAATTTTGCTAGCATTTGAGATCTTATTCTCAACACCATTAATCTTCCTTTACTCTATCACTGCAGTCACTTCTCCCTAAATTAATGATTTGGTAAAAAAGCATTGCAATGAGCTGTTCTGGTGTGCTCTCAAAAGTCACCCAGCAGTCCAACCTTCACCGAGCACTATTTCTCCATAGGCTGGCTGATAATTAAGTCATGTGTTTAAGGGAGAAACAAAAGCAGCTTTTCAGAAGCAAAAGTTAAAATTTACCTAAAACTAACAGGCTTTGTTTCCACGACCCTGATATTAATCATTTAGAGAGCCTTTCACATTCACACACATTCCTGAAGATGTTCTTGCAACTACTGCTCCTCCTTTAAAGGTACTGCTGCAGTGCTGGACAGGAGAATTACAAGCAGAGGGATTATTAGCAGACATCCACACCAGAGGGGTTCATCAATTCCTGCCTCACCACCACTCCTTTGCTTATGCCCCAGGCCCCTTCAGCAGCCAGTCACCCACAGTCTCCTGTCACTTTAAGCCCAGCTACTGGGGTTGTTGGCAGTCACTCTGAGCAGTCCTTCTTCTCAACCCTGGGACCCTCTGCCATGCAGCATTTTTGGCCCCAGCTCCCAAAGAGGAAAGAAACTCCACCAGTTTGGAATTTCAGACCTCAACTAAAGCCATTCAAAAGACAGCTGAGCATCACATCAAACAACATATCATTTCTTCAAATCTTCCAAATAACTAATAGGTGTTCAATGAATTTGTTTCCTTATCAGCTAATGTGAAAATACCAAGTAGATCATTACTTGAATCTATTACATTTTCTGTATATTAATTAAAAGGAAAAAAAAAAAAAAGAGGCAACTGGAAGCTCTGCAGATAAAATCAAACACTATGTTTGCAAAGGGAAAAACAAGTTTAAACTACTACTGAAATATAACATTTAAAAGTACACACCCAAGAGAGGGTTTTCCTCCCCCCAGATGACCTAATAAAAACATCAGTTCAACTATCTAAATGGTATTCTTTTATGACAAAGACTTGAACACAAAGTTAAAATAGTTTTCCCTAAAATACATTGTTTTGCTTTTGTGTGTAGTGATATATACCATGTATATTTTTGTATACATAGATCTACATATATTTACACACAAGATGTTAATGTTACCTCTCCAAAGCTTCTCTAGACAGAAGTACTTAAACATAACATAAACAAAACTGGGTATTAACCATCATGTCCTTTCAAGAATTACCACAATTACTAGTGTTTTACACTAGTAAATGTACTTAATGAACTGCATTCACTATTGCTATATGAAGAAAACAAAATTAAGCAAAACCCAAACGTTCATTGTATGTTTCTACAGGAAAATTTTACTCTTATAACCTGGAATATGCCCTTCAGTGTGAATCTTTTTGGTATTCAGATTATTTGAACTTTAGCCAAGTAAAGACTGAACACCATAATTACATTGAAAATTACAGTCCAGACTATAAAGTCATACAAGGGCTACAGAGAGCAACAAAGATTCTTATAACAGTTCATGTATTTGAACAGATAAGAAAGCACGTAATTCTCAGACAATGCTTGCAAGTACAGCAGTGTCCATTTCAAGTGATTGCCACATGCAGTCAAATGTGCAACACCAAGAAAGGAAGTCAATTAAAAACTTTAGAGGAAGATAGTAATTTGTAGCTAAAATTTGAACAATTCCTCTTTTTAAAATCCTATGATTATGAAGAACTGCATCATTCAAATTGAAATGTACCTGGTTGAACCCTCCTTCCACTAAAAATCCTTTTGCAAAAACCCCTGAAAACTCAGTAATATTCTGTTCATCAATATGTAAATTTATCTTTTTAAATGGTAAGCTTTGTATTACTATACTGCTAAATCAGTGTAAAGAACTTGATCTAAAAGTGCAGATAAACAAAAAGTAAAAATAAATATCTCCCCCCAAAAAAGTAGGTTAAAACAAAGGGTTAAAAAAAGTTAATTGTTGATTTAGATACTGATCGTAGAAGACAAAAAGTTAGTAACCAACAGATTTCATAAGAAAGCAAGAATAATTTTCAGCAACTCTTCATTTTTTTTGTTTTCCATTCATTTTTCTCTTAGACCATCAGCTTCATACTTTGCCTGCAATCATTTAACTCAGAAACAGGCAATCCCATTTACAAGCCAAACTCTGGTGTCCCTTCAGTGGAACACTGAAACAGGCTTCAAAATCAGTTTTGCATCAATTTGCAAAGGATTCTAAAATGACTGCCACTAGCAACCACCTAGGCCACTGTTAGGGTGATATTGATGGATTATTGCATGCTGCATTTCTCTCATATACTCCACCCCAAAGTGGGGAACTGAATACTGCGTGCAATCGTCTTTTTGGAACCACCTTTTGTGTTTTGTGAAGCCTATTTCATCCATACAGGCAAACAAAAATGACAACCAGCTGAAAAAAAGCGGTTTTTTTCAGACAATGAAACTGTTCACGTAGAAGGCATGGCAACAAATTCAATAAGCCACATACTCTTAGAGCAGTGCTTATGGCAACCATCCCCAGTGCTTCAATGTAACAGAGCCTCCTAAACTAAAAAGGCTGTGGTCTTTGTCCAAGGAAGACATTTATTTACTCGTTTGGTTTCATTCAGAGTTAAAGACAGGGTCATCCCACAGACCAAAAAAGAAAACCATCTTAAATTACTGTTTGACACACATACTGTGTAAATCTAATCTTACGAGGAACCATAAATCCACCAGAATAAAAAAAAAAAAGCAGCTTTCAGGCTTCTCTAACTCTTATATAACATAAGCAGGCATGACATCAGAGATCCCTGGGGATAATTCACTTTCCTGTTTTTGACAAAACACATATAAAAAGCACTTTGTCCTTGACAACCACATTTATTTTCCAAATATATGCATTACACATGTATTTTCTAAACTACCATATTCATTAATATAAAGGAATAAAGAGTTCAACCTGCACACAGGATTGTATATAGGTTTTATTCGTTAATTTTCCTTTAAAATGTCATTTAAGATTAAGACTAAAAGAAAGTTAGGTTTTAAGTAGGATTTCACCAGTTTTTGAGGGTATGAAAATACATCAGAAAAACATGGATAACCACACAACTGACAGGAGTTTAAGAGCACTAGGTGTTCTATCACCCAGTGACAAAGATGAGTGTGTTACATCCATTACCAACATCTCAAAAACTGCAAAGGATGTCTGAAGCTTTCAATGTGAAATGCAAAAGAATTACATATAAACCCACAAAGGGCTCCAAAACCCTAGCAGGGAACAGATACAACTACAGAAACCTTGTACTCTGCTAAATGAACTAATATTACAATGGCATTCTCCTTTTCCATATGGGAACGTACACAAAAACATGAGGCAAAAGCCAGACCAGTAGTACATAAACAATTATTCTAAAAATAATAATTATTCTAAAATACTTCAAGTACTAATAATGGTGAATAAAACAATGTAGAAAGGGACAAAAACCTACCTGCAAAAACATGCAATTACTCAGCAGAAATCTGCAATCTGCATGATTGCAACATTTAGAATTTAGAAAATAATAAAGGTAGATATAAATATTTCAGTTGATTCATTTCTTGTGAGTGCTGTGGTACGAGTGGGTGTTCAGGCTGAACAGAAGAACTCTTCATATGCAGAAAATGAAGAAAAGTTACTGAGAAATTCTCTCAGCAGTGACCAACAAGTAGCTGAGACCCTTAGGTTCAATGATGTAGGTACCTTATGCTCTACATCCTACCATGACTGTATGGTCAAAGCAACTGAGAGCATCCAAGCAGACAGGACTTAAATTTTAAAGACAGCCATACCAGTCACTCACTGAGGGAAGAGAGTTATCTCCAACAACTACAACGGGAAAATCATACCTACCTGGCCACCCACATCAACTCTCCGGGAGTGACTGGGAAAGTCTGTGCTCATTGTGTGAAGCAACCTACACCAACTTGCAATATCAGGGAGAAGCAAATAAGCAATTCGAGTCATGAATCCAGACAGTCAAGCTGGCAAATCAGGATACAAACTGAGAAGAGCAAGCAAGGTGGCAGTGACATCTAAAAACACACTTTGCAATTTAAATAAGAATCAGTCTATTACAAGCACAAATACGCCACCAGTACTGGCACTTCATCCATCTATCTTTAAACCTAAGAAGAAAATTCAGATGGATGGCTGGATACTACCAGTTGTCTCAAAGCATAAGTAAACTTGTGTTTGTTTGACCTGCCCACCTCTCCATGCAGGTCTTTTATCAAATGCCTTTCTAGCCCAAGACCCAAATTACTCTTTACAAGATTTATTCACTTTCCTGTAAGTTGGGCTACAACAACTCACAGATACCACAAAAATAAGCCTCCAGCCAAACATCCCAAACATAGTCCATCCAGCATTTCCATTTGAGGTTTTCTTCATTATCATCTAAGGAAGTGTGATGGAAAAATCTTTTTGCCTTATGTGAATTTTTTTCCTCCAGTCATGGTCAGTAAAAGGAAATATCTACATCTGTTCCTGGTTCACATGCATGAAAAACATTTTACAAAATGAAAACAGATTTGAAATCATTTAAATTCCAACACTAAAGCTTCTAAAGTAAATTACCTACAGAAAGTACATGTGTGGGTGTATTCCTGTTTCACTGCATCAACAGCCTTAATCAGGCTTGCATACTATTTCTGATTATGGTTCATTATATAAAATCACGTTGATAACAGTTCAGCAAGAATGTTCCTTAACCCTTCCTGAAAAAAGGAAATATCATGCTTGCACCAGTTTTCACCCTTGCTGTCTGTGTTTGGGGGTGACTTTCTCTGGCCACCTCTGACTTTGTAGAAGCCATGACAGCCAGCTGTAAACCACAGGAAGCTCCTTGAGCTCTCCATCAGTAAAAAGGCTGCAGCTCCTCCCTATGCTGAGTATGGTTGACTCCTGCAGACGACTCCTCAGCTCCACCTGGCCCTGCAAATCCTCCCCAAAAAGCAGACTTGGAAGGCTGATGCACCTCCCTGCTCACGTGAAATCAAAATTATTCCAATTAGATCAGCTGTAGCCATATATCTCCAGCTCACAAGCTGAAGGCCCTGCTCGGATTTCTGAGGAGTAGTTAGGAATACAAACACTACTTTGAAGCCAAACATGCCTTTTTTGATTCACAAGGCTGCATTTTCTTAAGCATGCACTGTTTGTTTTTTTGGTTTTGTGTCTACTCTTCTATTACTCCAAAATAGGGATTTGGCCAATTTAATTTATTTTCTGTTAGCCAGATCAATATCTGAAAACTACTTGAAAATATCAGCAATTGTGATGCATACCTTATAATTTCTTGGTAGGATTTCTGACCAGAAAGGGATCATACCCGTGCTCGTTGATCTGCTTACTAAATTTCAAGATAAATTTGGTCTTTATTTCACCCTGTAAAGACTAGATGATTTTGTACCTCTTTAACTGAGAAACTTTGCTCAGTGATACCATCACTGTTAAAAGCACCTCACCTTTCTATACTGCAACATGGAGGGTTTTTTCTAGAGAAAAGCTTTTGGAAAAATGGATAGTTTTTATGACAATTTCAGTAGCTGATTCAGTGAACAGTCTAATGCTAGCACTACTCAGTTTTCATCATAATGCAAAACTTTATCCTCCCACTAAAGAAATCCTCTTCACTAATTACAGGAGTTTAAGTCTCTAGGATTTTACTTTCTACATAGAAAGATGCCAAAATAATTAAGCTGTTTTATGTGAACATATGTGTTTGGAGGAGGGTTGTGGGGAAAGGAAAAAAAAATTTGGAAAAAAAAAAAAAAAGAAAAAAAGAAAAAAAAAAAACAACCACACCAAAAACAAACCCCAATCAGCTCAATAACCCTCAGGAAATCAACTCTATTCTTCAAGCCTACCATGAGCACAGCAATGAGATTAGAGGAAAGAAATCTATTTGGAGTTGGTTGCACAAAACAAAACAAAAGTTACACCTAAAAATACTGGACAGCTAAATCTACAGATACTTTTTTTTTTTCACTACTTTGTAGTTCATGCCAACCATACAGTCATCTTTCCCAAATTCAGTGAGTCAGTCTAAGTAGTAAGACATGGCTCAAAATAAGATCACAGTTTTAAAACTGCCCAATGAGCACAGATTCTGAAGATCACAGGAGTGCCTAAAAATACTAACTTTTATTATAAAAATATTTGGTTTCCTTACAAGTAAAGTACTTAGTTTCTGCTCCCCTGTACACTAATACAGACTTGCCAGAATTCCCACTGAGGATGAGCACTCATTCTAGTTTAAAATCTTCCCTGAAATGAAACACACAAAATTTCTGATACTCTTGAGTGGTTCACTTCAGTAGAGGGAGTAAGTTTTTAGTGAATCTTCTTTTTTAATAGGACAAACAAGTACTTGAAGAAATCCTACACAGAAACAACAGATTTTTAAATCTTTAGCCTGTTTCTGAATTTCTGAAAGGGGTGGAGGGGAACTTGTGTGCCAGAAAGTCATGATGTGTCCACTGAAATATTACAAACAGTTCTCTTACTGCAGAAACAGAAAAACTCTAGAAAGCAACCAACAAAAATGCATAATTAGTTATAAATCATAATCATGACTTATGGATGCCAAAACATAGCTTAAAAAGTGGCCAGGTAAGTTCAGACACGAAAAATGCTTTCAAGTGTTTCAAGTGCAAATAGTTCATCATGAAGTTCGGGAAGTTCCTCAGTCAGACTTCTAGAAACTCCAGGAAAACATAGCATAAGATAAGCAATTATTTGTTTGCTCCTACCTTTCTCTTCCAAAAAAACAGGTAACAGCACTTGCCTGATTCAGAACTGCTCTTAGCTATGTTCTTATATAAGATGAAATTACCAAGTTTTATTAGTAAGAGAAATCAGCTTAAGAGAATAGACATTTTGTTATTGCCATCTCAGACGAAAAGCAGGAGCAAAGCCCTTGAAGACTTGAAACTTGCACTGGTTCAAAGTTTCAGCTAAAAACTTGGCTATTACTTCTGTATTGCAAATTTGTCTCCCAAAACCCACAAGCTACTCTACTGCAATGGCTTTCAAAAAGGATCGTTAAATCAGAACAGCCCATAAACTAAAACAAACAAGAAACAGACAAGAAACATAACAGAAAATGTTTGGGGATTGTTAGTATGGCTTAATGCAGCTTCTGGAAACGAAATTACTTTCAAAAGGAGGCTGACTTCAAAATACTTATTTAAGCCCTATGGCTTGAGACATCACCTATTAGCAACGTTGTTTGTCAAATTACAAAAAATAAGCATTTTCATGTTTTGGTAATTTGCAAGTATATGCAATCAGAACATGAGGACTACCACCTAACAGGTTATTTTTAAAGCTAGCTTGAGGACTTCTATCACAGCAATTGCTCTAACAAAAAACTCTGAATCTAAAACATGAGCATTTAAGTCTAGTCTTTTCTGAATTGCCCCATAAAGGAGACTTTGGGTCTGCCCATACTGATTATAGATCAAATCTACAAAACCACACTCTCCAAACTACCACTGATTAGCTAGAGCGGCACTCTCCACCCACAGCTCATGGAAAGCCATGGGAGATAATAGGATAACGTAAATCAAAAACAGAAGAATCGAAAGGCACAAGATAATTTTAGTAGTCAGAGGATCTGAATAATAAGAAAATAAACAGTGAAGGAAAAGGATGTGCCTGGAAAGACAAGAAACCTAATACCTTCTTTTCCTTAATGCTATTCATCCATTCATTTATCACAGCCAATAATGAAACTACTACAAAGCCTTCTCTCTGAAACAGAAGAGAAAGCTTTGATTTCAAGGTGAAAAGTACATTATATACCATCAATAGTACTTATCTTAAATTGAAAAATCTGCATACACTGGGAGATGTTACAGAGCTGCACACTGCTACTATGCAACAGTACTGTACAAATGATAATTTAAAAAAAAAAAAGGCAGCTGCTGATTCTGACATATTCTAAATTAACTGTGCAATGAGGGCACCAGGAACAGACCGGTATCACCATTTTTCAAACCACATTTTTTGAGAATCAGTATCCTAACTTCCCACTCATACAAAGTCACTGCATCAACTCCCACTAACTCTATCTGACTTAAGTTCGAGAAGAAAAGTCATCAGTTCAAAGTATATCAAGAAAAAATATTTTAGTTGTGAATATATGTGGAATAAGAGCAAAATAGGAAAGTACAGGGAGAGAAAAAAAGCAGAATGTAAGGCTGCATGAAAGTCACATGCAAAGAAACTGGGATGATGCTGCTTTAGTGCTAATACACATGAAAATTAAATCAATGGATCTCCTTCCACTGCTCCTGCAAATCATCACTTAGAGACTGAAGCATCTGGGAATCATGGAATAACATTCCTTTGAATACGTCATAATCTCAATTATATGATGCTAAAATTCTTGAGTTCATTACACTTCACGGACTGAATATGGTGATTATTGCTGCTGTGAGAATTAAGTTTTAGCAATCCTGGTTAGATCTGAAATCTTTGTGAGAACTATTCACCTTCCAAGTACAGACTAAGAAAAAAATTTTGAGGAACAGAAGAGAGCTTTATTCTTCAATTCTTACTTAGCACTGTGTTTTCATCTAAATTACATACCCGAAGTACAGTAATGCAGTCCTATATGACTAAAGCATTTGGGAAAAGGAATAAATTATAAAAAAATTGTTTCTTTTAAAGTACAGTGTCCTGGTTTTAGCTGGGATAATTTTCTTCATAGTGGCTGGTATGGGGATGTGTTTTGGATTTGTCCTCAACACAGAGTTGATGATATAGAGATGTTTTTGTTACAGCTGGGCAGGGCTTACACAGAGCCAAGACCTTTTCTGCTTTTCATACAGCCACACTGGTGAGGAAGTTGGGGATGCATGAGAGGTTGGGAGGGGACACAGCCAAGGGCAGGTGTCCCCAGCTGACCAAAGGGATCTTCCAGACCATATGATATCATGCTCAATATATAAAATTGGGAGAAGAAAGAGGAAGAGGGGGACATTTAAAGTGATGGTGTTTGTCTTCCCAAGTCACCATTGTGTGTGATGGGGCCCTGCTCTCCTGGAGATGGATGAACACCTGTCTGCCCATGGAAAGCACTCAGTTAATTCCCTGTTTTGCTCTGCTTGTGTGAACAGCTTCTGCTTTCTCTATTAAACTGTCTTTATCTCAACCCATGACTTTTCTACCTTTTACCCTTCCAATTCTCTCCCTGATCCATTGGTGGGGGAGTGAGCGAGAGGCTGCATGGGGCTTGGCTGCTGGCTGGGGTTAAACCACAACAGTAATTCAAATGTTTCATTTTTTTCACTGTATGAACACTACTTTTATTTTGATACACTTTTTGCTGCAGTACATTAACCCACAGCCCAAGTGAAATACCAGCAGAACCCAACCCATATAGAGATTAACACATTCCTCCCCACCTCGCGTCTCCTCAAACAAGAGGTCTGAGTTCCCTCCAGGTGTGTCCAGAGAAGAAAACAAAAACATCAAGAACACAGACCTAAACTGAACTTCATTAAAGACAGAAGGCAATGCTCAGTGCAGAGACTGAGTAAAAGTTGGAGAAACAGGAACAATGATGAAAACTACTTGTAAAGGTAGTGCAAGAACACCCAGAAAGATTAGCTTCCAGTTCTAAAAACTACAATGTAAAGTTCATAAATAGAAAATTATTTAAAATACTACTAAGAAAATTATTTCTTAACTGAGTTATGTACCAGCACAGGAGCTACTATATGAACTTAAAATACTCCAAAAACACACCTTTATCATCCCTGATAATACAGGAATTTCTATACAGATAGGCCAAAAAATTAGACCAGCATTTCTGGGAAATGACTCAGCAGGTAACAAATTACTTTACTGTTTTTGACTTGCTAGTAATATGCAGTGCTGTAACAATCTGGTGAGCAGCTTGAACAGATGCTGACTGATAATGAGACGAAGTGGCAGCAGAAAAAATGCTGTGTTTCTAGGGTATTGATCCTTACAAATACGACTTTAAATCAACAACCTAACTGCCAGCAGAGAGGCTGTATTAGCAGATCATTCCTGTGGCTAATGATCAACAGTTAATCAGCAGAGGAGAAACCGAGCAGAGAGCAGCCACTGGAGCATATAAAATTTACCAGATACCCTGAAATACTTGTGCAAAATTAAACACGTTGGTAACATGAAGACAACAACCCTTTACTAGGAAACAGCACTTTTATGTATGAACAGGACATATAAGTAATTTATTATCCAAATCACTATTCAAAGCAGGATGTAAGTAAGCAGATAGTAGTAGTTCTGTATTTTGCAGTTAAAGTCATTTCACATCAGTGACTATTTAAAAATTACTCTCCTGCATTCTTAGATGCTTTGAGAATTTTTTAAGTCTTTTTCAAACACTTCCATGCTATTAGGTAAAATGTTTATAACTACCAAGCTGAGGGACTCAACAAGAATGCAGAGTTCCTACAAGTGGCTTTAAAAGTCTGGATTTGGATAAGAAAAGAGAAATACAAAAAAATCTCTTTTTTCCTTCTGGGTATACTCAGACCTTAATTATGACTTAGTGATCCTTTTAATCAAACTTGTTTATCACATACTGCCAACAACTCAATGTCTTCTTTTGAGAGCAGATCACCATTGTCAAGTATCTAAGAACTTACAGGTTAAGAATTACAAAATCAAACTTCAGGCTCATAAGCACCTGGCTTAAAAAAATGTTTTCAGCCAGTACTCACTCCAATATTCTGCATAAAAACCCCTCATCAGTGGAACAAATTAATATAATTTATCTTCTTGTTAAACCTATAAAATAAATGCAGGGATAGGATGAAGATCATTTTTAAGTGTTTTTTTGGTTTTTTTTTTTGGTTTTTTTTTGGCTAGTGTTACAAAGATGACTTAAGTCAAATAATTACCAAACCAAGCAATACACCAGGCTGTCCCACAGAAGATGTGCAATAGCGAGGTATTAAATTCTTTAAGCAAATGGGGAAAAAAAGTTCATCACTAAAGAGCTCCCATTATCAACAAGTTACAGTTTTGGCCAGAGAACACATTACTGTAGTGTGTAATGTGGTATGTGCTGCTTCTCTGATGAAGTCACTAGCCAGAACAAAAATAGACATCTTAGCAGTATGGACCTCTCTTCAAGATAGGGGTCCCTTCTGGATCTTTTTACTTTATATATATATATACAGGACAGAAAGGCACTGTCAGTGAGTAATGAAAGACACACAAAAATCTACCGTGAAACAATCCCCAAGTTCATTTTCCATTTAAGAAGGAAACATGCAGGTATATCCAACGTAATTGCATATATTTATTTTCAATTGTCTTCTCATTGCCTCAAAATATCCATGTTATTTCCTCTTTCTCCAAAATCAAGTGACAAGGGTTTTTCTATTTCCTTGATATACACAGGCATTTACTGTGTACATCAAGGATACAGAATGCATTTTGCATACATTAATAAACCAAGAATACTAGGGGGTTTCCTGTGAAATAGAGACAGAAACTTTATTCACTGGCTCTATTAACTTGCACAGCAACTGGGCTTCCCTTCCACACTCCTTCCTAAGGATGCATGCAGGAATGTGTCAAAGATTTTCACAACAGACAACAGAATGATTCTGATTCACTTCCCAAGTAAAATTTGAAAATAAAAACATGAAAACAAGTATTTAAAAGATACAGTAATGAGCTGCAAATGTAGCCTCCTTCTCTACTACTTTCAAATTATGAGACTAATTTTTTTTTATTCTACTATATAAGGTGCTAGAATGCACAAGAATTGGGGCATTAATCATCCTACACATCATGCCACCTCCATTTTTAGGTTCAATTTTTAGTATTCCTATACTACATTTTCAGCACCAATTCTACTACTATGTCAGTGGCAAGAGATGAGAGTCGTCAGAAGACAGTGGTATTTCAAGTAGTTATGGCTGTGCCAATGAAGAACTTGCAGGAAGATGAAAAAATCCAACTGACACTGGAGAGCAGCACAAAACAAACTTTTCTGTGCCTTTTGCAAAAGGTTATTCTTTGGCCTAGTGTAGTATGGGAGAAGGAATTTGCTACAGAGATTCAGGAGATTGAAGCATAAGTCATGTGCACCATTAAAATCCCACTGAGCACATTCACATGTGAAATCCAAGTAATGCACACTTGTGCTGGCCATCCCATTAATGTTGAAAGTTACAACACAATAACAGCTTTTATCTGATACCCCATAGCTCTAGCAACCAGAGAGAAACAAATAAATGGAATGCATTAACATGACCTACACTTCCAAAGTTTTCCAAACAAAATATTAAACATTTCTGTGATTCCTTACAAACCAAGAACTTACAGAGTTTCATAATTTGCATGGTACTGGAGCTAGCTGCTCTGATCAATTATTTAACCAATGCTGGTGTGCTTTAACAACTGCTTTTCATTTACAGAAGTTAAGGAAGTTATGAACTGGATGACAGCATTAATCCTAATTAGCTTTGATCCCATCACCAAAAAGAGCTGGATCATCACTCTGCTGAAGATTTCTCAACTTAATGCTTAGGAGATCCCCTGTTGGGAATTCTTTTGAGTTCTTGTCTTGTGCTGCCATGAGCTTCCTGAATATTCACACCTGTGTAACATGCTTCTCAGAGAAGCCTGGGAAAAAATATTCAATAAAATTATAGAAGTCCCCTGTCATATAATTTGTCCTGATGATAGTACTCACAAAAGGAGGAACACTTTGGGTAAACTGCAGTTTGAGTAAATCAGGAACACACCATATAAGGAGCCTGGGTTCTGCTCTGTACAGACTTTTCCACTCTTTTCTTGTCTTTCTTAAATTCAGTGGACTTTATGCTCTGAGTTTGGGGTTTTTTTTAATTGCTTTCCAACAGGGATAAACCAAAGGTAACTGAGGAGTTTCTATGAAACCAAACTGAAGGCTCCAACTTTCAAGGTAACTGAAGGAATAATCTCTCAAAACACCACTGCCCCAGTGGAACAAACTGGACTGAAAAAAATGGACAAAACAAACATTAGTAAGAAGAGAACATAAAGAATGGAAAGAAACTAAACCCTCACCTCCCACCCTGCAGCCCTGACTCACATTACCAATGGTTGCTGAGACCAACAGGCCCCATTTATTAGTACAGTCCTGGTGCTCTCCTCTCCCCAGCAGATGGATCTGTACATCCTTTCTGTACATGAAAGATGAGAGCTGGAACCAAGCCTGCAGATGCCTGGCACAACAAGCAGCAGCAGCAGCACATGCAGCCACTCAGGATTGCAAAGGTCTAGATTTGACCCAGCTGTTTCTCAGTGAATGTCTAGACTAGTCCTCACTAAAGCACCAATTTCACTATTTACTCCATACCAGAAACTTTACACCTCTCATCGATGGAAATCAGCAGCCAGTTAATATCCAAAATGTTGGTGGATGTTTGTTTTGTTTTTTTTTTTTTTTTTTTTTGGGTTTTCTTCCCTTCTGGAGTGAGAGAAGGAGAAAAAAAAAAAGGAATTGATGGATAGATAGGTAAATCTAGTCACAAAAGCCACGCTCCCTTAGCAAGCAGACTAAATGCAGTACCCCTACAAGAGATCTCCTTGAAAAATAAACCAACAGACTAGGGAAATGATTTACATAGTGAAAATTCTTGTATGTTGACAAAGAACAGAAACTTCAAAAGGAGTACTTGTCAAAAGACCAAATCTAAGGGTGCACGAGGTAGGCCAGGAAATCTTCACATGACAGGGCTGCTTTTCACATGTCTTTAAACGTGAAGCCAGTAGCTGCTAATTGGTAAGAATGGAGGAGATCCCACCCAACACCTGCTACAGCAATTCGGTTTAATAGCAGTCCTTCGGTAGCTTTGACAATTACTCCCACACTCCCCTGTGAGAGACTAATGGTTTGCTAAAAATAAAACAGAGCTTAGCGTCTACAGCGCTAGAGCTGCCCGAGATAGCCGCTATTCTACAGACTGCGATATGCAACAACCTTGTGGTGGTGAGCTGATGCCCAGACTTCAAAGGTTTCCATCCTGCATCTAGAGATTGGGTGCCTGGCTAAAATGGCAGGATGCAGCATTACTTTTTGTCCATTTTATTATTTTCTACAGCCTGCATCTTAGCCACACAGTAATAACGTTCATACTTATGCAGTGGGGAATAATCAGTACCAACCTCAATTTGCGTACAGCAGCTGCTAAAAGCTGAAGTTGCCAAGAAACCTTAGATGGCAAAGCAAAACACACACACACCCCCCACACCTCCCCCTCGAGCTGTACCAGCAATTAGTGACATTTTCACTAGTATGTGAATCTTTATAAAGCAGACCAAGACTTACCAAGTCACAAGGGCAGGAAAGGATGGGAAAAAGAGCAGAAAATACCTTCTAAATTTTTTCTGAATATGATACACGATTGTCAAAACCATCTATCAATAGCTTGTATGCAGGATGAAGTAACAAAGACCATATCGGTCTTCCAAAAGAATTGCTCTTATCTGTTTTAAAATAGTGGAACTAACAGACCACAAGAGCAGCCAATACTAAAAAAAAAAAAAAAAAAAGGCATTTTTTAAAACCACATACTTATGTAGTTCTGTAAGAAAATGTCTGACTCCACAACAAAAAAAAATTATAGAGATTAAGTTTTGCCTTATGCTAAATACTAAAAAAAAATCTAAATTTATAGTGGGAAAAATTAATCTTTTATCAAACACAGAAGGAGGAAAAAGGCCTCCATGTGATGAATAAGATACTGTGTACAGAAAAAAGCCTCTCAAACAACCCTGACCTTGTTTTATGGAAGCAAGCCAAATTAATTCCATCTTTCAAATCTACAAGACACTGGTGTCACACAGAAGAAACACTTTACATTAATTATAGTTGCTCTCAAAAGAAAGTAGCCATCATTTGAAATGATCACTGTCTTACCTGGTCAAATGGGTTAGATTAAGAAAAGACATCAAAAACTACAGGTCTGTATTCCCTCCTCAGAAATAACAAGGAAATTTCTGTCTGCCTAGGAGGATAAGAATAGCCAAAACTCCATTTGTTTTTCAGCTGTAAAACACTTGAAAAACATAAGGAGACATCACAGATGAGGCCAGTTGCAACCAATATGTCTTCCTCTTCCAGGTACCACCAGATGCCAGGTGGCAATGTCAGAAGGTGAGATGAGACAGAACACCTGAAGAATTCACAGGCAACTCCATTAGAAAAGATTCAAGGCTAAAAGGCAGTAAAGCTGTAGCCCAGAAGTTCCTTGAGATGTAATGACCAACACTTTGATTTAACAATCACCACTTAGGAATAATATCCATCCTTTTGAGTCACATTTTCTCTAGTGCCTTTCATTTGGTTTCACGGCTACCAAGTAATTTTAATTATCTCCAGTATAAATATTTATTAAATAAAAAACAGTTCAAAAATCACCAGAAACACAGTAATTAAAATTTAACATTAATGCATATAAACAGGGAATCTTTCATTGTGTGCTTCAGTTGAAAGATGAAGGTATTACATGATATGGACGTGAAGTTTTCAAATAAGGATGTAAAGGTTTCAATCCCACAGAACCTACCGGGTTATTTGTTTATGCCTCAGCATTTACACTCAGGCAAGACCCACCAAACAAACTGCACAAGTATGATACTGATGTTTCTTAGGCAGTGAAGCCCTTCCATTGACTTCTTCAGCCTCCATTAAGACATCGCCAAGAAAGCTGAAACTGCACTTGAAACAACTCAAGTTGAAACTGTGAAGCACAAATTCCACACAATTCTTGTGTAAATCAGGAGGTAAACGGAAGTAGTAAAATAATCAAGTTTAAAGGCTAGGTTTTATATTTTATCATTTTTTTTTAAATACTTTCCACTGAAAGGACAGAGATAAAAATAAGGAAACCAGGGCAGGAAAACCATTAGTTAAATGGCCTACAAGATTAACATGTATCTGTATAAAAAGAACCTGTACACAGTAATTGCTATTAGGGCAAATTACATGTTACCAGAGAGAAAGAAATAACTAAGACCAAACTGCCAAATGTCACTGTTACCACAGAAATTTCTTTTCAGACTTGTGTGAAGAAAAATATCACCAGCTTGTTCACAATGAAGGCCTCCCACGTGATTATGTGGCACATGTGAAAATAACTTGTTGATTCTAAAGCTTGTATTGATGCACATAATCTGCCTTTGTCTCATAAAATACAGATTACATATGCAAAGAAATTCCCTTTATTATATTTTACTATCACTCAAAGAGTGATCCCAATTTACATTTTACATAGAAAGGCAAATGGCTACTGAATTTAATAGTTTATAGTCAGTTTTTTACACAGTATGACATTTTCTTTTCATCAACTGGGACTCATTTTAGTATTTAACACAGTGGAAGACATGTTTTTATTTCAAACTTGATTGCAATATTCAAAAAGAGAAGCTTTTGACACAGGTACTGCATGGGCCAATAAAGGCTGATGCACAGCTGGGTCTGCTCTTCACAAACCAGGGTGGCTGGGGATGGCCATGGCAGCCTTGGCTACGGTGACCAGAAAGAGAGGTGGTTAAGAACCTGAGGGAAACGACAAGGAAGAGTAGTACACCACACAAATCTGGACTTTGGAAGAGGTGCTATGGGAAACCGAGACACTTTTGGCTAAATAGTAAAGTCCTGATTGAGTCCACAGCAAAATAAAACTCGATACAGGAGGCAGAAACAGGCAGCCACAAGGCAGAATCTGGAATCATCATCCAGGCACAAAGGAAGTCTCAAGAAATTCATATACCACTGCTACATGCAACCACCATAATTTAAGACATATAAATAACTTGAGATGATAAAAAAAATCACTTTAGTAAGTGGATTAAGAAATAAACCAAAATGCTGACAGATCCTAAAGAATTTAAGAGCAACCTTGCATATTACTGATCCTTTTGGCTAGAAATTCCTCCGGATTTTTTTTTCCCCATTATTTCTTTAATTCATAAAAAACTATGATGGAAAAACACAACAAGCAAACTGCTACACTGGAGATTCTAAATCTCAAACCATTGAATTAGCTTCTCTTATTTCCCTCTACCACCCAGGTTTCAAGGGTATTCTGCACAGCTCCACATCCTGCCCTAACAGGCCCCGTAACAGACCCTGATGATACTGCTACAAAGATACTACATAATCCACTTCAGAAACAGCACATCAACAGGTATTGCACCTCATGGAATACAGCTCGAAGAAGCAGATTTCCCTTCCCAAAGTGATTATCCAGTCATTAAAGACATGGGTATACCTTATTTTAGGCAAAGATCAAATACCCTGAAACTTTACTTTATATTACTGCATATTTGCTTAAAATACTAAAAGATAAAATACCAGTATGAAAAGAAAAAGAAAAATCCACACTGCTGTTTAAGCTCCAAGTGACTGTAACTGACCTACAAAGACAAAAAAACCTAGATTTGGACTTCGACGATCAATCTAACTTGCTACGAGGAAAAGCCTCAAGTTCATAGAAGACTAGCATAGTAATGCAGAGAGAAGGTGACATTGTGGCTACTTAGATGCAAACTGCTGGCAAGTTGCTGGAAAACCTACATACATTGCTCTTAAGAAAAAAACAAACAAAAACAGAAAAGACGGATAAAATAGTTGCAATTACACTGGCAAATATGGCACAACTAAGTTTTCAGAGTGAGTTGGCAGCAATGAAAAACTTTATGTACAGCAGATTAATTTTAATTTTTGAAGCACAAAATTACATGACTCAGCCTGTACTCATCATCTCTATGAAGACATCGTTCTGCTGCTGAAATGTCAGCTCCTCAGCTTCAGCACACAGGAGAAATTGAAGCACAGTGTTTGCTTTCTTTTATAATTTAGTTTTTTGGCTTGGATTCTCAATAGCTCTGTCCTTTCTGCAAGTTTGAAGTAAAGCCAATGCCACACTCTGCCCACCAGAAAGTCACACAAGGAAGAACAGATGTATCTCCCACCACCATGTCCCGCTCTGTTCAGCTACACGGTGGATTGCTCCGGCTGCTGTTAGATGCTGTAACCAGCTGTGCTCCCTCACCTTCACAAACCAGTGCCACAGAGTGCTCAACACATGAACTAACATCGGTGCTTCTCATCAGCAACAATACGCTTAATGTCCTTAAAGGCAATTACTTGCAGTCTCTATCCTAACACACTAAATAAAGCAGACAGTATGGACCAGTATGACAGCAGGCAGTATGACAGAACGCTGATTAATTTAGAGGCCATTTCATCACGGGTTTTAGGGTAGGTATTTCAGACCAGCAGTTTTCAGTACTGGCTGAAAGGCAGTCAGGTCAGCATTCAAGTTGCAACTGAGGTAAGTATTCAAGCTGCATTTATCACAATGCTACATTTGTGTAAGCCCTAGTAACATCTTGAACGGTTTAAGACTTGACTTTTTTAAAACACAGACTAGAGACACGGTATTTTCTATGTCCTCTTTTAGCCTCAATCCAGATTTGCACATTTACAAACACTATATGACAAGTTAGCTTCAAAGCAATAAAACTAAGATGCCATTCCCAAATATTACACCATGTTTATCAGTTTAATATTTTAGTTTCCCAACAAAATCCATTAACAAAATTACCATATTGCTCCTGAGGTTTTACTCTATACGTAATACACTTTAAAAAATAAGCAGCAAAAGGAAAAAAAAAAAAAAATCAAAAACAAACCCAGCCCCCAGCGTGCATTAAACAATTACCTTGTGTTGTTATGGAAACTAAATATCTAGGAAGAAGCTAGAACAAAGGGGCTGGGGGGAATCCCACTGCAAATGCTCCTGTATATTCTGTAGGTTGTATTTTTTTTTTCCATTGCAGATTCAAATTAATATGGTGCAGCACTGCTCCAAGCATCACATCCTTCCCTCTTCCCTCCCTTTCCTTCCCACTACCTCCCAAAATGTAGGTAAACATTGTAAAATGTTATCTGAGATACTGAAGCAGGAGGCTGAAGCAAAACTGGATTCTTCTATAAGGAGGATGGTTGCCTAAATCAACTGTTCCATGAGACCATTCAATTCCCAAGTCTGTCTTTAAAGAGAACAGATTTGCTTGCTGTCCCAAGCAATCTCCTTGTGCAGTTCTCTGGAACCCAGAGTTGGAAACATGTCAAAACCCTAGAACAGCTTGAGGAGGACAAAACTATTCTCTTAAAGGACTCTACAGAAAAGAAAGAGGGAAAAGCCAAGACCTCTCTTTCCACCTTCTGTGTCCCTGCTCTCAAAATTTTGGTGAATATATCCCATATATGTAATTGATATCCACAAAACCAAAAAACCCTGATTAACAAAATACAAATCAAGAATCTGTTTTGTAAAATTTGAGCTAAAGCGTCAAGGAGATCTATTTGACTATATCTGTATTTATTAATTCACCCATGGGGACAAGAATTCATGGTTTTAAGACTTTCAGCCAATAAATAATATTTTGCAGAGGGGTATGGTGGGACCTTATCTGGAAGGAGATGTCTTCTGGTTTAATTTCAGTATCTCTAAAGCAAGTATCAGAAAAAAATTCACTAGAGAATTATTAGCAAATACATCTGCATGACTATATGAAGAAAGTTGCTCAATTTTCCTGCGTAAGAGAAATCAGATTAATAGTATGGGCAACAGTAGGAAATAAAATAGAGACTGGAGCTGTTGATACACTTTTCAACTTCTGAGAGACCTTTTCTGTAAATGCAAACTATTTTTTGAGGCTTATCAAAACAGTTCTTCTGGAAAAATCTGCCTAAGTGAAAAACAGTCCCATCCCTAACAGCATCTTCTAAATGATAAATTCCTACATGAGGTTTTAAGCATTTATAGTCTAGCTTCAAAGAACAGTACATACTCTTTTTTTTTTTTCCATATTTACACATTAAAAATGAAAAGGAAAATATTTGATTAGTAAATCACTTCAGCTGTGTAAGTTTTAACTGCTTACTCTAGTGCCTGGCACATGCTTTACAAATTTGTAAGATAACTGATAAGTGAAGAGGGAAGAAAAAGCATTTCCAGCATGTACCATCTTTGAACCCATCCAGGATTTTAGAAAGGTTACAACACATCTGCAGCTCAGGAAATTTACACTGCCTCATCACTTTAGGTAGGGCTTCAGCCAACTTCTTCCAAAACACCCTAGCATCATGTTGCACACTCTACATAAAGCACAACATATTTAAATAATGCAAAAGGTAAGACAGCATCCATAATTGTGACCCTTAAAGATACTTTAGCAAGTGTAGCTCAAATAGCAAAATGCTAGTAGCAAATACAACCTTGAAACATGGCGGTAAAGGACAACTATTAATAGAAGGCTCATCTACAGTCTTGCTTTACATAATACAGAAAATTGCAGTAAAAAAATCAAAATTCACTAACATCAACAATGTACTTGAGAGCTCAATCTCAGCTGATGAAAAGCATGAAAAATTCTCAGAATTTTAAAAGCATTTTGTCTCTAGAAGAGTTTATTCCTCAGGCCTTTGAAAGCAGCACTTAATGACAGTGTGACATGACCAAGGAGAATTTGCTCCTGCTCATGAAGTAACTACTATAGTATTTTTCCTTTTCTTCTTGGAGACCACAGTGAAAACACACCCAGTGACACTGTGGCAAAACAACACCCAACCCTAATCCTAAGGAAAATGCACAAATTCTGGAAATGTGCACAATTCTGCAAAACTCTGAGATCACAAATATACTCACAATTTATGTTCACTATGATGTTAATTATCTTTCAAGGAGATACTTAAGAAAAGTGACTCAGGGGTGACTAAGAGCAGAGGTGTTAAGAGCAAGGTTTACTAATACATTTCTAAATATTTTTCAATTTTTCTATCTTTTGTCCAAGATACTGTGTTACTGGACCCAGAACTGAAGAACAGAAAGCAGCAGACGTTCTCCACCTTTGGGGCTTATAAGATTACAAACACTGTCTCAGCTGTTCAGCTAGATAATCTTTAACCATTGACAAATACCTATTTATAACATTTATTTCACATTTTGTCAAGAACTATTAATTATGCAGAGTTCTGGATACCCTTCTAGATCTGCCAGTTAATACCTTCTATAGCTTTCAGAAGCTAGTATTTTGAGCTTTTTTGGTGGCACAGTTAGATTACAAATAAGTGAAGGATGGAGGGAAGCTACTGTTTAACTTGATACCAGTTTGGTAGTCCAGGCAATTGTACAGACATGAAACTACATAAGGTAAATTGAGCAAGGCCTACAAATTATTAAGGATGTCACTCATTCTATTAAACTGTTACTTGATAACTTTAACATTCTTTCAAATTACTACCAGTGACCCAATATCACCAAAGGCACAATCTTACAAAGCAGTTCTTTTCAAAGAACTAAGGGGGTTCTCAAAGCTCTCAGAAATCAGTGCACCAAGAAATGATGCCAAGCAAACACAAAACCGTTTCTGCTCATCACAGAATCATGGAAGATACCGTCCTGTCTGACCACTTACAGCCATGTTCCAGATTACACACAGATACCGGACTATTTCCTCTATCACTTCGACAGAGATTGAATTTTTCATTTAATCACATTTTAAACATGAGCTCTTTTCTCTGAGCACTTCACTGCTTTTAGGGAAGTATTTACAGTCAACACCAGAAATGATGGAACAGGTCCATCATTATCACCTACTTCTTAATACAAACAACCAATGGCAAAAAAAGGTTATGCCATTTAAACTCTGAACCGCCCCATATAGGTTCTCTGAAACCAGTGGAATGGGATAATCCAACTCCAAGTGCTATCCAGTGCTCAGTGAATTTTACTTCAACATATCAAGCAATCAAGAAACCAAGACAATTCTGAAAAGATCATTAAATGATTAATACAGTATACCACCCAAGGGTATAAACAGATTTTTGTCCAGGAAAAATACTATTTAGTAGAGGCCTTAAGGATTCCTGTATCAAATTATGAGACATTTCAGCAACAATTTCCAGGTGACCCCTGAATTTTCTTAATTTGCCAGAATATCTTCATACAAATATGAAGAGAACTGTCCATAGCCCAGTGCAGAAGAAGGGTGGGAAAAGTAATTAAGTTCAGCCAGACTTGTTAGTCAAATACTAGCACTGAATTTGCTGAATAAAAATCAGTAAAAATTGAATTGTTCTACTGTTAAAAATGAAAAATACAGAACAAGGCTTCAATTTTTATTAACTCTAGAGGTTTCCCTAGTGATCAGAAAAAATCCAGTATGTTATTTTAATTTCCACATATTAAACAGCCTGGCTGATTTACTTTGCTGGCAGTATAGATAAGGAGGGTCTTCTCTAAGACAAGCCAAATCTTTGAAATGGAGACTGAAGTGTCTGCTAAATGACAAAACAGATTTCCTGGGGCAGACACATCTTATTTAGGCATGTCATTTAATTTCTATTCGTGAAATACTGGAAGGGTTATTACCTAAGACGATCACAGAAAGATATGCTTCCAAGAACCTTAATGTCTCACAAGCTTTAAGGACATTAAACAACAGATTTTTTCTAAAGCTGTATTAATAAAGCAAGAGTTGCATAACCGGCTTGTCTACATCAGGGCAGAAATGCAGGATTCAAGTATGCTTAGAGCATATCAAAGAGATGAGAGAAATTCTTGGGAGATGGAAAGAAGGTGAAAATCCCTGTGATTCATTTGAAGCAAAGGACATTTCTTCAAATCACAAAAGAAAAATCAATGAGCCCCCATAAACTCCAAGTCATCCATCTGAATTAAAACCAGTTTCATTAAATTCCAATGCAAGACCTTCAGACCTACTATTAACTGGATGTTTCAGCCAGCACTGTGCAATGACACTTTGATCCTGTGAGGTATCAGAGAAGTTGACAGCCCTTCCTACACAAAAATAAAGTCCTGAGGAGAGGAGGTGACAGGACAAACACCTATCAGCCTGGAGGGAGAGTGGAGCTGCAGGGGTCCCATGAAATTTCTCATACTCTTATGTACTGGAATAGCAGATCAAAATCAGAAACTTCAAACCACCAACTCCAAGGACACTGAATTATGAGTGGGACAAAAAAAGGCTGATCTGAAGTATATAAAAAATACTCATAATTGGTCTCTCTCTTCCTAGGACATCAAGAGTAGTAACAACCCTGTTTAGAAAACTCAAGTTGTGACTCTGCTCAACAACTTTTTGTTCATTGCAAAGACCTGCAAATCCAGATCACACTGATTTCCTGCATCACTCTGATCCATATATTTGGAAATTCTTTCATCTGATAGAGTGCAAGGATTCTGAAACTAACATCTTCTCTATCAATAGGCAGTTACACAGACAACTACAGTATTGTTAATGCTAAAAAAAAATCAACCAATCCATATTTTCAGAACAATTATGACATTTAGCACAGCAAGGCAGAAATAGAAATTGCTTTTAAATCCATCAATGCAAATGTTTCTTTTAACTGATACCAACTTACCAACAGTTTACATCAAGGATTTTTATAAAAAAGAATCTGAACACAAAACAAAAATTATATGACCAACACTTGAAGTATAACACAATGTACCATAAACTAGTTTACTGATTTTTCAAAACATGCACAGACACAAGCATAGCACAACATAATCCTTTTAAGAAAAGTCATCACAGATCAGCTCAGACAGCTGATGTTCCAAGTGGGCAGCTGAATCCATTCAAACAAATGGATGGAGCAAATACCAGGGTATGTAACTCTACACCACACAAAAGTCCTGAGTAGAAGCAGGACATAAAAGCACATAAAGCACAAAAAACAGAGAAACAAGCAGAGTGTTTCAAAAAGAAATGCAAAATGCCATGACAAAGGGCACATAGAATTGACACCATAACACACAGAAAACAGCATAGAAGTGTGTCCAAAGCAGCAGACTTAACCAGGGATACTTCCTCTGTTTTAATTGACATAGCTATCACACAGCAGAAAATGATAAATGAGCTGGGTGGCTATTTATTTAGCAGATACAGCATTACTTCCATGCCAGTGTGACATACTGTACCCTGGCTGTAGCTGCCTTCCAAGACTTTTCCATGCAACATGAGCTACACTAAAACGATCCATACGTATCAGAAAAAGGGTGGCCATAGGAAACTGAGACACGTTCAGGGTAACTGTAAAGTTCCACAAGTGACTTGCACAGCAGAAGAGAGATAGAGGTAAGTGCCTTACAGTTATTTTCAGCATCTGCATCTCAAAACCGTAAAATCAAGAGTTAACTGTGAAGCAACCAAAACTTGAAATGCGCTCTTCTGTCTAAAACTAAGATTCCTCCAGTTGAAAGCCCAAGGTGAGAAATGTTGGCATGTCCATTTAGCTTTGCCAACTTGCAAACACATCAACACTTCAAGCAAACGTTTTATGGACAGCTCATCACGAAGGGTCTTCTGAAGAACACATCATCAGCCTTAAAAGCTAGGGTACCAACACCATCTATCATGAAGACCATAAAAAACTTCAACTAAAATGAGGTTCTGAAGGAGACTACAACTTCCAGTCTGAGCAGACACGCTTATAAATTCTTGTTCATTAAAGGAACACGTCACAATAATAGCAGTTGAAAAAATATTCTCTACACATTATTCTTGTCACTTCCCATTTTCCTGCACACCACATACTGACACTTATTGCAACTCCTGAGAAAAGACTAGGCACGTGACAGATCTAATAACTGAGGATGTCAATTTGAGAACCTTCAGAAAAAAAGCTATTTATGTTATAACTAGCAGAGACATAATACCTACAATTATATTTCTGGACAGATATATCTATATAGGTATATTCTTGTAGCTGATAGATCAATTATCTACTTGCAGGAAGATATCCTACATAACTCAATGGACAACTGAAAGAACATTTCCACCAGGAGATAGGACTTGAACATCACCATACAGCAACCACTGTACAACAATAACAGTACAGTACAGTATTGGCAAAGGCTTCCAAAGAAGTAATGCATAATGTATTACGAAAAGGGAAAAAGTTGGCAGATCTCATCATATGTAAAATCTACCGCACAAAGCCAATCTAGGAACGTCTCTAATAAATACATACATGGAAGAACTGTAAAATTACTGTAAGTATTCAAGTAAAAAGAGAATCCCCCCAAAACTGGTAAGCATCTTTAAAATTCAGCCTTCTACAGAAGTATTGTTTCAAGGAGAAGGGTCTGAGAAATAAATTCATGCAATTAACCAGGAAACTTAGCAATTTCATTCATATGCACCTTCGTTTTGGCATTATGTCAGGATTATACTTGTGCATAAAAAGATCAATTAAAAGTTTTCGCACGGATCATAATTTTTTATTGTGCCATTTAAATTCTAACAAGCAACTGTCACTTTTCATTCCCACACTGTGCCGTGAATTTTACTGTGCATAATAACTGCAAGAAAAGACCAAGTTCTAACGCTAGTACTACTGCACTCAATTGCCTTGCAAAAGAATTGCCTATGCAGTATTATCACTGCAGTCATCACTTAATCTATTACTATTTATCATGTCCTCAGGAATTAAAGTATTTACTGCACTACTCCTCACAACATCAAGAATGACAGTAACAGAAAATCAGGACACTTTTTTTTTAAGACATCTCTGCATTAAACTAAGAGTTCATTAGGCATTAAGAAAGTCAAATGTTATTTCACAAGAGAACTTCAATGTCAGTAAGAAGCTTGAATTGTTTTAAATGAAAGCAAAAAAATTATTTTGCAGAAAAAAATTGAGTGCTCCAAGCCTCACCAGGAAATTGCATATACAGAACTCTGAAAACAATGACAACTTTTGTAGGGTTTTTACTGAATACAGAGGAACCATATTAATAAAAGGATTATCCTGTATGTCAGAGAAATGCATTGTGATATTTTAAAAAATTATCTTTTTGATTGTTACTACTGTTTGGAGTCTAATGTTACCATCTAATTTAGAAATTAACTCAGACCAAAAAATTTTTAAAGCAGAACAATCCAAGAAACATCAAATACTTTTTTTTTAGCTCAGGATGCCTAAAATACACCAAAATCCACCTTCCCTGTCACCAAAAATACTTTCCAAGCCTTTTGAGTGTGAAGCACAAGGGAGGCAGCAGCTGGAGGCTGAGACACAGCTGTGCATCTGCTGGAATTGATTTCCTTAACACCGTGACATAACACGTGCCATCCATTAGACAGATTATTCACTTTACAGAAGCAATGCAATTTGTTTGCTAGAATCTACTGTTTCAAATGCTGGAAACTCTCACTCCTGAGTCATGTGCTATCTTCAGCATGTGGAACTAAAAAACCCCAAACATGAACCAATTGCTCCAACAGCTTCTTTAAGCTGCAATAAGAAAGTTCTGCAAACACACTTTCACCACTGCAACCTGTGGGACTAATATAAGTCATCATAATAGCACCCTGAGATAAAAGCAAAAAATGAGAATGCCATTTCCCCACAGGGAAACAACTGTCTTAATTCATCTTTTTTAAAAAAAAATCATGAAACACACATATAGATCTTAACACTTCTCCATAGGTAAACAAAGGAATAAATGCTGATCAAGGAATTGTTTTCTCCACTGTCTATTTCTATGAGAGACACCATATCTAATGAAGGCCTGATGGCAAAAAATATATTGGTGAATGCTAAATAGGCAAGGGCTGGCTTTTAGGGCTTTTTATTCAATGTTTTATTGCAATATTTATTTTGAAAATTAAGGGAAGAAACAAATAGTTCCCTAATTTTGTTGTAAAGATGAGAACTAATGAGAGCAACATGACATGCCTCTTGAATATCACAGCGCAGTTAAAATAGCTCTTTGCAGGTTAAACAGCTGTAAAAAGTCATAAGCATCTGATTAACTTAATGGGAAACAGACTCCTAGAACCAGTGTGCAAATACTACAAGGTTTTGAGACCCATCAGTGTGCCTCAGTCTTGACCTGCATATAGTCACCCTCTGGATTTGGCATCACTAACTTAATTCTCCAAACTGCCAAAGGTTTGTACTTCTAGAAGAGTCTTGTTACCTTCTTAGAATCATTCCATTAAGAAATTGGTAAAATGCTTTCAGCCGCAACCATTTTTCCCCCTTTAGATGAGTGACATTACTAAGAAAAATTTCTTTGCCAGACCTCTTAAACAACACATTAAAGATTAGTTTTAAAGTTTCATAAAATGTTTACAAAGATTCTTGATAAGAGCTTAAAATGCATTTTCATTTAGCCATTAGAAAGGCAAATAGTATTTATTATACATTAAGCACTACAATGCCCTGAGGTTTCTGCTTAGAGCTCTCACATGTAAATGCAACCGATAAAATGAATATGACTTGTTAGCTAAGGAAGAAGCATTGGATAGGGAAACGTTTCATCCTCCCTGGGATGTAACACTGTATCATGCTTCTGTTCTTTCTACTTACAGATAATTGGTTCCTGAGAGGATGATGTTTAATTAGCACCACAGACATCCACTCCTCCTACAAACTGAATAATGCAAACAGCACAGGTAACATTATACATGGGAGTGCCATAAAGGCAGTTTCTTCACTGTACAGTAATAGAAAGTCTCAAGGACAAAAGTGGATGTAGATGCTGTGCCCCCACAGTCAGGACCAGATTCAAGATCATGAAGAGACTGTATCCTATTAAG
Source organism: Sylvia atricapilla (assembly GCF_009819655.1). Taxonomy (NCBI): domain Eukaryota; kingdom Metazoa; phylum Chordata; class Aves; order Passeriformes; family Sylviidae; genus Sylvia; species Sylvia atricapilla. Next base: position 28,035,662 of record NC_089145.1, read on the forward strand.
GAGTCATACTTAACAATTTTATTTCCCTGGTATTTTTAATAGCATTGATTCATACCACTGCATTTCCCTGAATACCTGAAACTACCTCAAAGGAGGTTGTAGCCAAGTGAGGGGTGGTCTCTTTTCCACAGTAACAAGCAACAGGACAAGAGGAAGCGACTTCAAGTTGTACCAGTTGCTTAGATTGGATATTAAGAAAAACATTGTCCCCGAAAGGACTGACAAGCGTTGGAACAGGCTGACCAGGGAAGTGTTGGAGTTGCCATCCATGGAGGTGTTTAACAGACGTGTAGATGAAGCATTTGGGAATGTGGCTTACTGACAAACTTGGCAGTATTAGGTTAAGATTGGACCCAATTAACTTAGCAGTCTTTTCCAACAATTGTATGAATCTATACCCACAGGCAGCATGTCAGAGAAGAGGACAGTGCTGGAGGTGAGATGTCTATCAGCCACATCAGCATGACTCTGAAATGCTCCTGGATGTGAAACAGAAGTCCCCATGTCAAGTATAAAATGTAAATAGGTGGAAAGCATTGCTGCCTTCCCTCTTCTCTCAGATGAAAACAGAAGATGAAAGCTTGTGCAAAGCTACAGTTTTTCACCAAAGACAAAGAAAAGCATTAGGTTGATACTGTCACAGCTACTGTGCATGTTAAACATACCACTTAGAGAGACATCTCCGTTCTACCCTGTTTTGTGGAGGAGTACATAACCACCTTCCCAACTTCAGAGATGAAGCACTGCATGCAGCTCTGACACCAGAGGGCAGGTAAGCGGGTGCCTGCAAACACACAAGGACAGAAGACAGCAGCTCAGAAGGTACAGCCCCATTTTGTGGCTGCTGCTGTGTTACTACACAAGAAGCAATGATTATTCAGAGTACCAAATTTCATTCAGCCATATGACACTTACATGAAGGCAAGAGCAGAAATCTCTCACATCAGAGAAAAAAAGTCAGAAGATTTGCTTGACACACACCCTTTGAGGGGACCACAGCACGTTGCTGTAAGCAGACCTCTACGATTTTGATTACTAAGCCTACCATAGACACTAATTCCTCTGATTTTACAACAAAATACGCACCACAATTAAGACCTTCCCTAAGGCAAGATTTGTGCAATTTTAGATTCCCTGCGCAGCAACCTCGAGGATAAAATCATTAAAGAACTACATGTAGGAAAGGCTGTCTGCACATGGTTTAACAAGTTAATGTTCACAGCAGCAAACTATGCCTTTAATGAAACTTGGTGTCAGTATTGTATGAGAGATATCTGGAGAGAGAGAACTCATCTCATCTATGTAAAAAAATTTGTTTATCATTCCTTAAAATAAAACTGATTCTCAGAAATGGATAATTTTCTTTAAGAAAAGTTTTGAATACAAGTGGAGATTAACCAACTGCAATCATGCCTAAATCAAAATTATTTAGATATGTTTTGTTATACATGCAAGGAAAAAATATAAGAATGTAACACATTCATATTGATTTAGCTGGCCACAAGCATTTTGCTCAGTTTTCAGTACTGAATAGCAGCTAATTAATCTCTCCTGACAGATGATCCTTTTATTTTCATTTTGAAATTCCTCTTTAGCTTTGAGGTTTCACTGCAAAAAAAAATCTTCACTTTGCTCTCTACAGTAGAGTTGGGCAAGTAGGCCTCCATAATTTGAAGTGCTCACTGAAGCTCTCTCTGCACTCAGATGCCAACAGGAAAAAACCTTATATTCTTCTCATTAGTTGACCCTTATTTAATCTACTCCTGACACGTTCACCTTTTCCACACATACAAAGCCAAAGTCATTGAATGGTCTGGGTTGGAAGGGATATTAAGATGGCCTAGTCCAACACCACTGTTATGGGTAGAGACACCTTCCACAAGACCAGTTTGCTCAAAGCCCCATCCAACCCAGCCTTGAACATTTCCCAGAATGGAACACCCACAGCGTCTCTGGGCAACCTGTTCCAGTGCCTCACCACCTTCACAGGACACAATCTCCTCCTAATGCATCATCCAAACCTAGCCTCTAAGTCTCAAGCCATTACACTCACAACAAACAACTCAATTGCTCCTATACACCAGGCCATGTAACCTTCAGTAATATTTATTACTATAACCCAAAGCTTTTGCATTTTCAGTCCCTTTTTCAAGTTACTCAAGCTTTTTCTATTATCTAGATCTCAAGAATACCTTATTCAATCAAAGGCAGAACTCAAATCAACAGAGGAGTTCAGAGGCCAGCTACTTTAAGAAATCAGCATGTTTAACTGAAAACCACAACTGGTGAGAGCTTGTAAAGACATCTAGTTTACTGCATCAATAAAAATCTCTTAACAGTTTTGTTTAGAGAAAACTTCTGCAATTCATCGTGTTGTGTGACTTCTCAGTAACTACAGTATTTTCAAATTTATTACAAATATTTTCATTAACACAAAGCTTTCAGCTCCCTTGCTTGTTTACATCAATGTTCAAATATCTTCATTGGTGACAGGATGAAATTACGGTTTGACATGTTATATTATTAAGTAAATGTAGCTGAGTCCTTACTAGAATATTCAGTAAAACAAAACCCAGTGTCTTAAAAGTAAAAATCAGCAGGAAACCTTCATAAAGAGATATGACAACTAACAGCATTTTAGAAAAGGTATTTTAAACATATAAAAAGGAAGGACTCTTCCACCATTCAAGAGTTCAAGACTCCATTGCATTTGGGGGGGGGGGGGGGTTGGTTTTGTTTTTTCTAGGGAAATTCTAAAAAATCCATAGTTTGCTGAGTTTTTTCTAACTAAATCAGGTATTCTACGTATTTTTAAAAGTCCTATTATTATCTGCTTGTAAAGAAAATCCTCATTGACCTAAGGAAAAAATAGTACGAAGTATCACAGCTGGGGATCCATCAACACTATAGGTTGCTGGCTTCCCTAACAAGTAGTTCTGAGGAAGACTGATTTCCAATAGACATACAGTTCACTGTTGATTGATTCACAACATTAGTTATCCTGAAGCTGGAGCCGATGTTTTTAACCTGTGTTCATTATATCTGTTCCTCCCCAAACACTACCTAGTCTGAACTAGTCCCACACAAGGCTTCCACCTCAGATTCTCATCCACATGGTAGTATTTTTGGTTTCTGCTTATCCTTCTCCTGAATTTTCAAAGATTCATAGTAAAATACCCCATGAATTCCTGTTACATGCCCTGCCCGCCCCATTCAACCTGCCAGCCACACCAAAGGTGCACAAATAATACTGCAACAACAAGAGGAGAGATCAGCACATTTAGTGACAGCATGGGCATAAAAGTGAAATCACAAGAGGGTTAAAAGAAACAAAAGAAATAGAAAATCAGCCAGAACCACAACCAATCTACCACAATGTATGACTAGAATAAATCTTAAGTTTAAACAGGACATATAGCAGCAAATAGGTAATTTGCAATAAGCACAAATGATAATGAGTCTTTCCTTTGGTTTGTAAGTCTGCTGCAATCCCATTTATCTAATTTTAACAATGCTGCACTAAAACATTCTGTAACATACACTGTGATGCCACCACCAATATACAAGTCCATTTCTTGATTACTAAATCATAAAGTCTTTCACAAAACACAGGCATGCCCTCACAATTAGCAAAATTAGCCCACTCATCCAGCAGTTTCAAGGGACTCCATGCAACTGCCAAGAACTGCTAAGCCTGTCTGAATCTGAGCACCTTTTACAGGTAAAACAATCATATATAACACACATGCTGTTGTCAACTGAAGATCCCTAATTTCCTCACAAATTTAACTTGAGCATTTCATACAATCTTACATCACTCTCAGCATTCCAAGCACCAAACATTCCTAAGCTGCTCAACATGCAAAATCCATTAACTGAACACTTCCAACCCAAATAGCTAGCTCAAGAATTAGATATGCAGATTCTTTAAACAAACAAATCGTCACTAACATTTCAGGGTTTCTGATCCTGAGTAAAGAATTCTTGCAGACCTCGAAATAAACAGCAAGGCACAATAAATTGCAAGGCACTCAGTTTCCCCTCCAAGCAGTTAAAAATGAAAGGAATGTTGTTTATCATCCTAAAATAGCTCTCAGTTAAACACTAAAGTCATCACCACTGGTGAAAAAGACAATTTCATTCATATGGCATTTCAATTTCATCTTTAAAATATTGCACATTACACAGGTTCTTCCTGCCACTGTAACATGCATTCAAAACTCCCCTTCCCATGATTTCTCAATTTCTCAGTTTCATAAAAATATCTCACATCTCCTTGGAAACCTGAACACAGCACAACAAAGACGGGTGGTTCTAATGCCTAGAAGCAGGTTAGAAAAACAACTGCATTCCCTTGCTGGTTAGGATAGAGTTCAACACTTCATTTCTACTCACTAAAGTATCTCACAAGAACCTGTCTCTCCCTCCACTCTTAAATTTCCTACTTATCTTCTTAGCCACTCACCCAAATCCTAGCCACTTCTTCACTACTAACTTGCACTCACCTTGAGGTTTCATGTATTATGAGTTTTCCAAGTATCTATGCAGAATATTGTAAGCAATTTAAAGAGGCTGGCAATACCTAAGCAATACTCCAGTAAGAAGTAACCCTTCCTCTGCAAAACTCGTAAGAATGAAGAGAAGTGAAGCCTCTTTTGCAGAGGTATTTTTTATCTTGATCTACATCAGTTGGTTCCTATACCAAGTGCTCTTGATCAGCACAAGATACCAAAAAACTCAACAGGCTTCCATTGTGTTCCATGCTCAGCTGTAGCTGTCACAACCTCTGGCTTGGGAATTGCTGTTTAGGTAATAAAAGGCTGCTGCTACTACCAAAACCCAACATTTGACCATCCCAGTTTAAGAATCTTTTAAGTACTACTCTAGTTGTTGCAAGAAAAAAGCGAAGTGCTGCTTCTCATTTTGGATGTAGGGCTGCCCAGGGAAGCACAGCCATCATCCGAGCCCCCCAAAAGGGGCTCTGCCCCAGCCACATAATTGCCTATGGTAATGTTTCATGTTTAGCCAACATTTCCTTTGCAAAGCCATCTTCGTCATGACAACTCAATTTAAAGTTAAATTCTGAAAGTTTTCCTAAGAATTATACCTTTTCAAAGGCATAAAAGTCCTCTCTCCCAAGAACTGTGTTTTGTCAGTTGAAACAGGGTGAGAAATTGGAATCATCCAGTTACTGCTGTCTTAAAAGCCTTACAGAGAGACATCCCAAGAATAACAAGCAGCATGGAAATATCAATATGAAGGAGAAAATCAAGAAACTAAGATTTCCCCTGCCCTGCCAAGATAGAAAAAAGCACACAAAAGGCAGAGAAGAATTTCTTCCCCAGAATACCATAAGCACAAAAGATTATGTTAGGCCAAATAAAAGCTGATAAGTTTACCATCAACAAAAAGAGCTGCCTCTTATGCCTTTACCCAGGGAACATACTGCAAAACAAAATTTAGCAGCATTAAAGGGAAGAACAAAAGATAAAATTACACTGTAACAAAAAATATTTTAATAACAAAGAGCTAGACTAGATACCAAAGTCTTTGAGTCTTTTGACACAAGTCAAACTAACAAGATCACAGAGATACACCCCAGAGTATATTACTGTCATAACTGCCTATCGTAGATTTTTTTTTTTGCACATCATCATCCCAAGCGTCTGTTACTATTCCTAATTAAAGAACAGATGGTCTGACCCAATATGGCAATTCCTATGACCCTATATTTATCAGCAGGTGGGGAAATTAAGTTTTGAGGTCTGAAGCAGCAAAACAAGATTAACAAAAACACATAGCTAAATAGGTCTCAAAGCCATCTGGTATATGACACTTATGGAAAAAAATATTCTTGAAGATGTCATACAATGCATTTTCCAGGGTCTCTATACTGAGAAAAACTGGGTTCCTCAAACTCCACCAGATGCAAATATGACTTCATTCCAGAAACACAGGGATTATCAAGACAATAAATGACTCCTTTTTCATGTTAAACTAGTGAATCACAGCTATTCCAGCTGTACAGTGAAATTCGTGGAAGTGAAACAAGTCAGCACGTTCACATAAAAGTTAGAGTTCATTTTCAGTATCACTTTCTGATAAGATCATTACACATACCAGTAAAAGAAACAAAGAAAACAACATAAACAAAGGAAATAAAAAGCCTTAGAAGGGTTGGGGGGGGGGTTGCCTATATGTTTTTAGCGTGAGTTAAAAACATGCAGGTGAACTGTGGAAAGCTGCATTCCCAAATCTCCTAACAGATGGAGAAGACATCTTGAAATAATTAATCTACACAAGAAGAGGATCTGAGACTGATACTGACCAAAAAGGCAGGAGTTACATACAAAAGAAAGTACAGTTCCTGAAGTGAGTAATGTCCCTCATTCTACAGAAATTTCACAAGTTTAAGTGGTAGAAAAGGGAACTTCCAGTAGTATATGCCAGGATGGGTATATTTTTATTACTCTGTTGGAAAAAAAAAAAATAACTGGACGAAAAGTTCTAATGTTCATGAGTCACGGGAACTTCTGATGAGCCTACATTCTGGAAATGCATGATCAAGCTCATTATGTTTCCAGGAAATACTATTATTTCCAACATAAATGAAAATTTCCCTTTTCATGTAGAAACAGTGACAGGGAATGAGCTAAGACATTCTTAAATTGAGTCACCGATTGGAGACCAAAGGAAAAAGGAAGCTGGTTACTGGGGCATTCCCTGTGAAGACAAGAAGGATGTTCCTCAGCCTAACTCTGGTAAAAGCAAATAGTCAAAATGAGAATTTTGGGACTCCTCCCAGTTCATGCCAGCAAAGCACCTCCTCTACAGCAAATGCAGTACTCTGAGCACTTTACATTAATCTTTACTTTCTCTAAATTAACAAGACAGACGTGCTGATTTCTTGTAGGTGGAGAATTTAATGAAAAAACCTCCAGAAAATTCCTAAAAAGGAAAGCTTAAGTCTCAAATACATTCTTACGTTGCAGGTTTCCAAGACGGAGAAAGGAACGCTGCTCTCATACCCCTCATACTCATCCCTCTGGAAACATGAACATCATTAACCTGCATCACAGAAAAATTGCTCACAACTTTTAGCATTTGTTAGTTCATAAAAATTTCTGCACTTCAGAGGGGAAGGTGGGCTTAAGCCATTCATAGTGTTTAATTCCGTTTATCTGCCTTTTTAAAATAAAGTAATTTTCACCACAATCTTGGAAATTATTTATAGAACTATGATTTCTAGACTGTATATCAACAGAGCATGAAAATACAATACTGAAAGTTATTTTCCTCCTCTTCCACTGCCATTTTCCTTTTCAATCCAATATAACAATCCTTTACTCTGTCAACCATTATTCTCCTAATATTTTAAAGCCTGCTTCTAACACAACTAGTAAGCTGCAAAATGCTTAACTTTTGTATGACTGTTACTATTAAGTGTACTCTCAACTCATGAAGAACTAGATATGACTGCTTTAAGTCAGCCTCCCCATCATCTGGTCACATGGCACACACAGGAGAGCTACAGATTCCGTGTTGAGGGGGGTAACTCATCAGGGTGCCAGTTAAAAAGCACCATTCATAGAATCATTCACCAGTTAAGAATAACTTTCCTACTGCATATGTAAGGTAAAATACCCCAACTATAATAAAAATCCATTCCAGTGTATGAAGCTAAGCATCTCCTTTGTGCATGTGTGATGGGGTGCTCATGCAGGGGGAGAAAGAAAGATAATATTTGGCTTGAATCCATTAATTAATTTCATTAATTGAAAAATATTCGAAGATACTCTTAAACATGGAAAAATTGACGTAGAATAAACAAATCGAAATATTATCTCAGAGTACCTTGGGGGAAAGTGAGTTCAATACACACAAATGACAGCAATTGAATATGTGAAATCACGCTGACTTAGTTAAACCACTATCATCCCTGCACATGAATACTCTTACATGAGGTTAAAACACTTCTCAATTTATCTTGTTATTTACCAGGAACCTTTTTACTTCAGAACTGACCTCATTTTCTAAACTGTAGGAAAAAAGACACTACACATTCTAAAGAATTTTCTATAGTGGATTTATGATTTGACATGTCACAGCATGGACACACAGCTCTGCACCTCTGCAAGCTGAAGAAAATACTTGTTTCAAACCAACTGGTTGCCTACAGATTTCTGTATTAATCTAAATATATCTGCGTTGAAGTACTGAATTATTGGATAATATTAGAAAACAGGCCAAATAATGCCACAATTCTGAAATCATGAGAAGAATTCCAAGTGAGCTTTAAAATAAAGTAAACAATGCATCCAAACCAGAAAATTTTACTGAAATTCCTAAAAACTATAGTAAAGAAGTAAATGCTGTGATTTTAGATTTCAAGAGTTCAGTGCAGGTATAAGAAAATAAAAGCCCTGCAACCATCACAGACTCCCCTTTGAACTCAAGCACCTTTCTGACAGCAGACTACATTTCTTCTCCCGTGAAGTTTTCAAACTGACCCTGCCTACCACAGTTCCTAAGTTACCTAGGACACAAGGAAGCCCTCGGGATGTAATCAAGGAAAATAAACATCTGCAGAAGGGAGAAGAACAAGTAGTATGCTGCATGCTCTTTCAGGCAATGTTTAAGAATCTTAAAAATAAAATTAAAACAAAAATCCAGGCGGCAATAACAAACTAATAAAAAGCAACATCATCCTCATTTATAAATCTTCCATTTAGTGTAGAGATCACTATATGTTAATGGGATTGTGTCCTGTCCCTTCTGTTGTTTTTTTTTTTTAGGGCTTTCAGAGGTTCTCCTCTTGCACAGAACAAATATATTCCCAGTTAAAATACACTGTTATGCTGACATAAGTTGTCAGCTTGCATTTGAAAATTCTTATTATTTCTCAAATTTGCACTAGTCTGAAAGGGAAAATTTTACGTATGTTTTATATCACAGATAAATATAAATATTGCTCAGGTGAGTTAAGTCTACATCTCTGATTTAGCCTACATCTTATTGCATTTGCAGTTTTAAAGGACAAAGCCTTTTATGGTTACATTTTTACTCATAAAAAATTTAAAAAGTTCTCCAATTAAAATTTTTTCCCTATGGATATGGTAATTTTTAATGTGTACACATGAAAAGAGCTATGGTGATATGTTGACAGACACCTGAAAGACACTGACAGCCAGTAGTCCTTCATAAATAGGAGAAGAAATTATTTTACAGTGAAAATATATGAAAATATCCATAGAACAGGAATATTTGGTTATACCTACTTAGAGTCACTGCAAACCTGACTGTCATAATAAAATTATGAAGCTGCTTTCATTTTCTGCAACATTTTAAAATGCGGCTGCTAAGCATCAAGGAGGCACGAGGTGCAAATGTTCTTACAGACCCCTGCTTTGAGTGTTTGATACAAACCTACCACATTCAACCTCTGCAAGTGTTAAACACAGCTGTAAGTACTGAAAGTTTAATGACAGGCAAAGCATATCCTCTCCAAAACTGAAAGTATCAAAACTTTATAGAAGGCTGATCAGGAAAAAAAAATCTTACCAAAATAAACCTTACAGTAGCAATTTTTACTGGCTGTTGTTTCAGATGGACATTTATATACTATTTGTTACAAAAATACCTTCAAATTCCTACTTCTTTAAAAAAAAATTAACTGTAACTGCATGAAATTGATGGCAAGACCTGTAACTGGGGAAACAAAATAGCTTTGGTACAAGTAAGTACAGATGTTTACGTAAGGGAGATGGAAGAAAAAAGAAGCCCTCAGGTTTTGTTGAATGCACTTTAGAAAAATCTTTTGTAAATATCATCTCCTAGTTCAAAATCCTTCACATAAATTCTTCCCTCCAGCAGTACATCTGAAAACAAGATCATCTGAAATACTGTGAAGTCTATAAATATATGAGCAATTAAGCCAATAATTAAGGCTTCAACTTTTTTGCCCCTCATCCTTTTTCTTCAGATGGGACAAAAGGTCAAAGGATTTGTGTTGGGTGCTTTTTTTCCCGTAGACTTCACCAGTGAAGTTTTATGCAATTTGTCATTCATTCTATATACCAATAGAAGCCTGATGAGAATTTTCAAATTTGAATTATATAGAAAGCAATAAAGGTTAGAACTGGCCTTTTCATGGTACCACAAATATGAGCATGAATTTCTTACATCTGCTTTCATAACCACAGGACAGTTCCCTCTCAAAGGATTGATAGTACAGATAATCCATTTTTTTTCCTGTTTCAAGTAATCTGCAAACGATTCTGATTTTTAGAGAGGCCACCTAGATCTGGTTTTTAACTATAGGCGCTCCTCAAACACTTCAGTTTCTCTTTTTATATAGTTACATTATAGTAGATGGAAATCCTTCCTATTGGCAGACTAGGCAATATTTTTACTACAAGACCAGCATTTCTTCACTCTTTTTCTATATGAAACTTAGTAGAAAGAACATCCACTATTCATTAAAAGACAAACTCATTCACACAGCTCTATCCAAAGATTAGCACATGTACAAAACCACAACTGGGTGTAAGTCATTACTGAAAGGTAAGAACAAAAACAGTACACAATCACAGATGTTTCATTCAATACAAGCAAGAATCAATCCGTTGCCACTGCAGCTCCCAAGACCTTCACATTCAGACCTGTCTTCCCTGTCACAGCACAGTGGATGTAGGGCTGTTACTGACTTGTGACCCCCAGCCCCATAATCCCCCCCAGTTTCACAGGCCAACAGCCTTCTACATCCCATTTTCCTCCCCCACCTCAATCTCTGTAATGCCAGCTGAAGCAGCCCTGCTTGTGTCTAACCCAACTCCCTCCTTCCAAATTTCAGCCCTTCTTGTCTCAGTATGGCTTTTCTGACTTACAGAAAGAATAAAGCTATAACCTGAAAAGGTGAAAAGAAAAAAAACCCTTCTCCTGCGCTGCATGTCCTCAGCAGACCCATCTCCTCACAAAGGAACTGCTGTTTTTTCAGATAAACACTCTTATTTTCAAGAGACCACAGAGGGGTCCTAGCAGGAAGACTCCTGAGCATACAGCAACTGGGGAAACAGGAGATACGCTCATCACAACACATGCATGCAAAAGGAAATTATGGTACTAGACACAGCTCTCACTTTTAATAGCCTCAAGTCCAGGGAATTCAATACTTCATCTGAATAGTCCCCTAAAATGTGTTGCAACACAGGATTTCTAGCATTATTTTACAGCAGGAGAATAAACAGCTGACTTCTCCTAGACTTCCGTATGTTTCTGCACTGCAAAACAGCATTGGAATGTGTTTCTACGCTCTAGCCATCTAAGGGCCTCCCCACTGATCTGTCCAATCTGTGTGAGGGACAAAACAGACACCGACATCTCTGAGGCCACAGAACTTATGCTGGGGCCCCACTCTGAGCCCAGAGCTGCAGTTTAACAGGACAGCTTCAGCCCAGTTGGCAGCTGGCCATTGCCAGGAACAGGGAGACTGAACCCTCTCATCTCCATTCCCATCTTCTCTATTTCTGGCCTACGGTCGTCTCCTCGCATTACAGGCACACTCAGCTTCCAGACCAGTAGAACAAACTCAACTGTATCCTAAAGATTTTAAAAATGTGTGTATGTCTTCCAGCTAGAAAGAGAAAAAGCAAATATAATAAATATTTGCATATTATAATAAATATTTGCAAATATAATAAATATTTGCATATTATATGTGCATATAGAAAATGCACATATAATACAAGCATATAGAAAATGCATGGCTCAACTAAACTGAAATTCACCTGTTTTAGAACCTTCAAAGGAATGTCCTCTTTTGAGGGCAGAATACATATGAGGGTCAACTTACCCCACAAATTCCTGTTGCATAGCTATTTGTGAAGTTATTTCCCTGAAAACGTGCTTCCAAATTGGGGAGAAAACTCTCACAATATCTCTTACTCAAGATGAAGCAAGCCTTGTTACAAACATACATAGTTACAAACACACACAGTTCTTTATCCATACTGTACCATCTGACATTACACAATGACTTTCAGAATAAAGACAAAACACAATGTTAAGGAACTAGTTAATGTGTAGAATGCGTCCAGAATGTGAAACTCCATATTTCCAGAAAAGCTGACAACTGGCCTTCATAATATTCATGTCTGAAGAAACAAATCTACAGTTCAGCAACCCCACTAAATCCCTACTTTCACAATTTAATGTTAATAACAGGTTTAAATGAAAATAAAGGCCTCACTGGATGCCTATCTTCATAAACCAAGATATTTGTACAGAAATGGATAACCAAACCCTGTGATGATGCAACTAGCTGGCAAACTAAGTTAACAGGCAGTTGAAGTCCCTCCTTTTAGTTCCTCCTCAAAATTTCTAAACCAGAAAACTAAATTAATTCCTTAACTCTTTTCCAGTATGTTCTTTTCCAGTAGGTTCTTAAAATCCAGAGTGGAGCTTTTGGCTTTCATTCCAGTACTTATTCCCAAAACACAGCTGTAAAGTATAAAAATCTATTAATAATGTTTTGATACAAGACAGCTCATCCAGATACTACACAGGACAGATTTACTACTCTCATCATTAAATAAAATACTCAGGAATCTCCAGAGACTTGTTTTTCACAAATGTTGATAGAGACAAGTACTGCTTTTATCATCACTGTCTAAGCTTATAATAGAAGTATACTATTCATTTCAAATGACCAAAGGAAAAAAAAAAAGTAGCTTCCCCTGAGCATGGATCATTATTCTCAATTACGAATCCTGAAAAACATACTATATACAAAAAGCATCCCGTTTTTAAACATTTCAGACTTCTCTTCACACCCACATTACTATTAATGCATTCCCACTAATTCATGTTTCATGTTCATAGAAAAGACCTCAGATTACAGAAAAATGGTTCCTCTTGAAAATACCACAGACACATTGGAGAAGGACACAGGTAATCTCTCCTCAAAGAAGCAGCAGCGAGTAAAACAGAAACAAAATTGAACAAAAGACACAGATCAAACACTCTTGTTCAGAGTTAACTAATTCAAGACCTAAAGAGCCAATGAGCTGGAGAATGATATTCCTGAAAAAAACCTTCCATTGACAGCACCTGCTGCAAAATCTCAGCAACATCAAACTGCAGTATTTTTTAGGAGAATGGTCCAGGCCATCCAGAACTTTCTTAACCCAAACAATAAATTTGCATTTTTCCTATCCTCAGAACCTCCTTTGTTTATTCATTGATGCTTATAAATCAACTCCTCTCACCTTTCCCTGTCCTGCATCCTGCATAACCCCTTTTTCTCTTAAACAGTCTCTGGCTTTTACACTCTGTTCCTCTCCTCTGAGAGCTTGCCCTCGGTGTCCCAGCCTAGCATCTCCTTCCTTTCTGCTCTTCAGCCCACTGGTATTTGAATCCCAGCTGCTTCCTCCCTCGGCTCTGTGCCGGATGCCAGCACCGGCGGCACTGTCAGTACTGAACAGATTGTCCCCGCACTCCCAGCCTGGAGAAGCGCAGCGCAAGGAGGCTGCTGCTGCAGAGGGAAGCAGTGCAGGGACACAGCCTGGGCACTGGGCAAAGCTCAGGAGCCTCATCACAGCCCGCCAGGTCTCGCCAGTATCATAAACTGGGAGCGAGGCAAAACAAAGCGCCTTCACCAGACCTAGCTACCAGAAGAGTAAACCTAAAGTAAGTGTGTGAAATCTCCCCGTGCTAAAACTCTTCGACAACAAAAGCTTGAATTGGGACGGCTCCTTGACAGTACAACAGCCCTTCTCTAATTTCCAGGTGATAGGACTGCTAGAGCTATTCATCTAAACTGCAGAGTAAGCTAAATAAAATACTGGATATTTTTCCTGCACTGCAAATCCCAAAGCTGACTGATGAGTCAAGATATTCAGACTAACATTTCCAGAATGGCAGCTAAGGCAAACCATCAGCCTGTGCAGACTTCACTTGCAATACTAAGCTAAAAACCTCAGAAAATTAAAGACTGACTGATAAGCAACTCTGCCTTTGGCTCAGCAGGGAATGTGGCTGTAGGCAGCAAAAAATGCTACCTCCATTCATGAGGCAGCGTCCCTTAGAAAAGGATAAATTTTAAGCAGTAAAATTATCTCAACTAAATCCCAACACAACAGCTTCAAAAGTTAACTGTGAGACAGTTTTTCCAAATGCATCAGAACCTATACTGTAACACAAGCCACATGATATAGCAGATTATCTGAACTAAGAAAAACATCTATGAGATGCCTTCTGTCTTTAACAAGGCAATACAAGTGCACATGCTGTGCACTGCAGTTGGCACTTCACACACCCATCCTCTCCCACTATTCTAAGGGAAAAGATCCTGAAACAACCATTAGATGATGAAAGCCTGGACCACTCCTTCCAAAAGGACATCAGTCTAAAAGAATTCCGATAATTAACATATAGACCAAGCCCAAGACTTTTTTTCCCAATTGCAACTTCTATTGTGTAAGGTGCCTACCTTATCCTCCAGTAGTTTTCGGTTTCAGTTTTTAATTTTACATCTGCTTGGGACTTTCAAGGAAACAGAACAACTACTATTTCAGTAGCACACTTCATTTTTTTCAACAGTTGTTCATAGGTGAGATTAATTCCATTAACAATGGGGAAAAACATATAGAAAAGAAAAGCCAATCTTCACTGAAAAGTGCAACTTTATCCTAAGATTAGAAACAGAATTCTGTTGACTTAGGTCTAGCAATTATCATTTTTAGCAAACATCCTTAACCTTCCTTTCCAATTAAAACATGCAAACTAATGTAAAACTTCGATGCAGAACTACATTGTCAGTCCTCCAGCCATTTGGAAGTATTTTCTACTTGTTTTGCACTTAAAATGCCTTCCCAGACATGACAGATTAAACAGAAGCCCATGTGTCAAGCAGAAGTTATCACAAAACCTACATGAAAAAAGCCACTAAACCAGATTGAATTTGCATCTGCTTGTCTTCCATTCCTCTTTAATGCCTTGAATTTACAAGTATAGTCTATTTCATAGAACTAAATAAAGGAAGAGATACAGCACTTTGGTGCTGGGGTTTTGAGTCTTCTGTTAGAGCAGTGTAATCGGCAGCACCAGCAAAGGATGCTAACTGCTGGTTCAGTAATTCATTAAGAAATTTGTCAAACAGCAGCCATTTAGAAGAAGTGGCATTAGAGATTTCTGCATCACCTCTGGTCTCCACGGCTTCAGCCCTCAGCACAGGTAGCTGTGTTATGGTTATTTGAACAGACATTTTCAAGCACGGTCCTTCACTTAGTGGCTCCATCCAGGAACAGGGGGAGACCTATCAGCAGAGCAGTCCCAACGTCTATGGTACAAGGTACTTTCTTAAGACACCTAGCAACACTCTTTATCCCTGAAACTACAGCAAGTCAGCTCAAATGACAGATATAGTACAACAAAAATAGTCATAAGAGCCATTCACTTGCACAGCACTTTACATCTCCACAAGCCAAGAACCTCCTCTGTGCTCTCTTTTATACTGTTCTGACTAAGGCAAGGAGACCTTTAAGTCAGTCCTAGTCTTGCCCAAATAGGAACTGCAGAAAAACACCAAACACACAAGTAGGTGGTTAGCAATACCAACAGAGAATTAGCTATTCCCTCCAAGTCTTCCTGAGTGCAATAGCAGTCCAGAAGAGCTCTGCAAGGTGTCTCTGTCTAGGGGCAGTGGGCTACAAATCACACCCATAACACAACAACAAAGGACAAGAAGTATCTCTCTAATGCTGAGAAATACCAACACTGCTCTCCAGCTTATTAAGAATGAGTTACTTAATGGCAGTTTTTCAGTAGCATGCTGGCTTAGACAGCCCACACATTGATTCTGGATCTTACCCAGGCTGTCAAAGCTTGCAGAGATGACTAAAAGTGTGGTGGCACATACCATTGCCAGCCAATTTTAGAATCTGGTCTAGAAAATGATGAACCCAAATACTCTAGGGCTCCACAAGGAAGAGGCCAGAATGATAGCAAAGTAACACTCAAAATAAATTCTTCTTAAAAACTCCAAACTGATGTTTGAATTAGAACAATTAATGCATAGTTTAAACCAGCTACTTACAATATGTACATTAGGATATATAAAAGAACTAGTCTACATGATTTCTGAGGTTTTACTTAAGACAGGGAACCAAGAGCAATATGAAACACGGTATGTGTCTCATAACAACAGTAGAGAAGCAAGAAACTATTTTAAGTAGCAAGACAAGCAACGTAATTCTGATGCTTAGAAAGATTTGGATATATTGCTGGGGAAAAAGAAGAGGGATTAAAGTTAGAGGAGAAAGATAACTGATAGTCAGGAAGCCTCAAAACACTGCTATGTTCTCTCTTAGGTAAATGTCCTATTGAAGCAGCAAGTATCACTTACCTAAGTACAACTACTGTTCAACATAACCTGGAGACTATAAATCCAAAATAATTAGTATAGATAGGGGTAACTACTGGAAAATTCACTTTCAGAAAACCAATTACTTAGTATAAAAAAAAATAAACCAAAACAAAAAAGACTTTGGGTTCATCCAGCTAGAACTTGATCTGCAGCCGATTTGGTTTAATTTATTAATTTTGGTGACAAAACACAGGCTTCCTTGAAGAATCTGCAAATGGCAGCACTCTAGGGCCGTGGCAGAGAGGGGGAAACGGGGAAGAAGTTGCAAGGAAATGAAGGAGATAAACCTGATTCCAAGTGAGCTTAAGAAATCAGGGATTCTAAAACACACTTGATAACATCCATGCAAATGAAAGCAAAACAAAATACTCTAACTCTGAAAAAGATCATTAAATTAAAAACCTACACACATGCAGAAGGAGCCATATTAAGAGTAATAAAGCAGAAAGGAGAAGTCATACAGGACCACAGACTAGAGTCATAAACCTGATACTCATCTTAAATGTCAAACAATTTGAGAAGCTGGTAAGATTACTGAGCACACGAGGTTAAGCTGTTTCAAGTCTAGTCAACACCATTGTCCTAGTATTGAAATACCACAAATCATTCTTGTGTACTCCAAGGAACATATCCTGAAAATCTAATTCTAATATTACTAAAAAGAGATTGATAACAACTGGAAGAAAAAATCCTTCATCTTCTTAATATAGTTATCTGACTTCCCAAGGCGTGTCTTATCTACAGTAAATGGGAAAAAAAAGTCCATATGTATGAACTCATTTTAGGTATTAGTGCATTTGAAAAGATTTCTCCTTCCCTCCACAAATAGAAAAATTCCTTCCAATTTCAGCTTCCTCTTTTCTTGGTCTCCTTGTAAAATTAACATGGAATTTTAAAAATAGAATTAATTTCACCCTTGATGGTACTGCTGCTATTTGTACTAAGTCTACTTGGCAATTCACACTTCGTAATTAATTTTTAATGTAGTTAAAATTTTAAAACAAGGTTCAAAATGAGTATTTTTTCCTTTCTAGACAGCAGTTGCATTCTGACTCCAGCTGGTATCATACACTGTGTTTACACCATTAATGTAAAACAATTTAGACTTTACCAACAGTTGTGTATGCACACACTTATTTTGGCTCTATCACACATGTATTTTAGCTTTGATTTTATTTTTCAGCTGTCCTGTGAAACAACAGTAAAATTCTAACTCATATTTGACCAAAATTCAGTACATATTTAGGTCTGACAGAGTCTGAGCAATATTAGAGCTGGAGTGTCAACAGCACATACCAAAATATGACACCATCTTTCAGCCTTTTAAAAAATTCAGACCTTCAGAAACTCTTGTTTAGATTTTAGATGACCACCATGCCAATGCCTACAGTAACATTCTTCTCTGCCAGAAATTTAAGAATAGTACATTGTTCACATATACACATTAGTTTCTATGAATCCATGTATTGAAACTGAGTGGCAAACACACACACACTCTCAGCAGCCAGTAAGCCGCAAACAGGCAGCATTTCCCTTTTCCTTTAAAGATGTGTATGCATATTTACTAGTTCAGAGATCTCAAAGCCAGAATGACATAATAAAGCTGTCTGAAAACCTAAGACTCCTTACATAGCATGTGAAAATATTTGCTGAAGGACAGAACAAGACTTCGATTACATCTCCAGGGCTATTCTAAATCATCTGTGAAACCAGACCATGAGGCCCGAGTCCAACAGTCACGCATGATAAGGAATGTGAAACTCCTCCACTTGCAGAAAGAGTACCTGCAGTGAGTACTGCAAGAGGAAGGAAAGTAGCCACTGGCCTATGTACTGTTATTTCTCTGATACCATGGGCAGAATGCAGTGTTTTCAGATGCACTAGCTCCCATTTTCAGAAACAGAACTCAAAACACTTCCAGCTACCTATCTGGATCTATGGCAGATTTTGTAAAGCCTTAAAAGCAAACCTTACATTTGCATTTAGAGAGAAAACAAAGAATCTGGCAAACAAATTAGAGAAAAACATGAA
The DNA here is from genome assembly GCF_009819655.1 of Sylvia atricapilla. Lineage (NCBI taxonomy): Eukaryota > Metazoa > Chordata > Aves > Passeriformes > Sylviidae > Sylvia > Sylvia atricapilla. Next base: position 28,054,116 of record NC_089145.1, read on the forward strand.
ACAACACAATAAAAGTTAAACAAGTTAGTTCCACAGATTATCACACCCACCTGAACAGAGCAGCATCATTACAACAAAAGGGAGACAAGTGCTATTGAAAATAAGCAATAGCAATGATTTTATCACTGCCTTACAGAAGGCTAATTTCTCTTCTAACATTGCATTTTCCATCAGGAAATGATTCTCCAAAACTATTTGGGTCCTACTATTTGGGTCCTATATTTTGTTATTGTTCGGGAACATATGAGACAGAACAAACAGTGGTGAGCTCTTAATTATAGCAACACTGATCTTACTGACCCACAAATCTTCATAATCACCAACTGCCAGGTATGATAAAGAAATTTGTGAAGCTCAAATGCCTCCAAAAGGCAAAGAATTATTTCATACAGACAGCCTAACCAGTGATTAAAAGAGACAGTAGTATTTTTAATCTGTGGCAAACCAGCAAATTTAAAGCTTGTAGCTCTTATTCAAACACTTCCATTTTCAGACAACAGATTTTCTACATATCAGGTATATCTCTAAGAACTCTCTTGACCATAAAATACATAGAAAACAGAAAAATACTGTATTAGAGGAGAAACAGCTGTCCAAACATCTACTGACATCCAGAAAATAAATCCTACATCATTGTGAGAGTTTTCAGTCTTGAAAACATTAGCCAGTAGCCTCAGATTACCACAAATAGACCTCCTTGGAACTTTGCTTTTTGTTTTGGGGATGGGGGTAGGGGATAGTCAAGCTTCTTTTTGAAAGTATTTTGTTAGAATAAAGATAATTTGACATTAGTCCCTTTATGACAAAAAAAGTTAGTTCATTACTGAATTTATAATTGTGTACCTATCCAAATACAAGAAAGCTCCATCTGGTCTATATGAAAAGCACAAAATATTAGTCTGTGTGTTACACTTTATATTGATTGCATTGCTACAATAAAGGCCAAAGATTCTGAGGTTCCTCCTGTTCTTGCCTGATCATTACCCTGTATACTCTTATCAATATAAATCACTCATTAGAACATATACTGCTAAACGCCTCAGACTAACAACAGCAATTTAATAAATAATAAAATCATTACTAAATCTAGGCGATAAAAAAATACATTAAACATTAGAGATATAAAGGAGCTTTTTAGCTGTTCGAACCAGGCAAAAGATTTCTCCAAATGATCACTGTCCAGTATAATATGAAATATGCTATTTTATGCAAGATAAAAAGTAATGTCTCTATGCCCTCTACACTTAAATATATTTTAACTTTTGTTCCTATGAAACTCAAAAGAAACCCTATGCACTCATGTATGCTCCCCTACCACAAAATACAATGTTTCTGATTTTTTGTACTGCTTACTACTAAAAGCATTTCAACATAGTTCTGTAATTCCTTGTCAGAAGTAGCAACTATACAAACACTATTTTTCAAACACTAAATGAAAATGGCAGGCCTGGTGCATTTGTGCTACACTAAACTAGTACCATAAGCCACAAAGTTAACTGTAAAAAAGCAATCAAATACAGATTAAATAAGAAAAATATGAAAACTGCTTTTACTTCAGCTGATTTATCTAGTCATAAAAGCATTAAAGAAGGATTTTTTGAATTCATATCAGACATGATAAGGATGATCCTGAGCTGCAGCAACAATCCAAACACCAAGCACGGTGTATTGTTTCAACGCCTCACCAGTGAATTTAAAACAGAAGCATAACCCCTGCACAGGTATTAACAGAATAATATTGTTTTATAGGTAAATTGTATTTTCAGTTGAAATGACAGAACATGCAGCAGGCTCTATAAGGCTCCTAGCTGGAGCACCAAACCCAAATCTCAGTCTCAAGGATTGGTTTTATTTGAAAAAGGCAAAAGAAAAATGTCAGCTCTTGACATCTTAGCAAAGGACAAGAAAACTTCTATTTCTGCCACAATCGAATTCTGCGCCCCCCCCCTCCCCCAAAAATCTTTCACAAAAAAACTAAAGCAGTAAAGGTAGTCCTTTGGTCACAAAAGAGCAGGCAGCTTCTGCAGCACTCACATTTTGTCTGATGGTCATGTTTGTTGACCCCTTCCATACCAATATTTCAAAATTCATACACTATTGCAATTTCCTACACACACAGTAAAGCTCTCTAAAGGGTCTCTAAAGGTTTTCTGCATTGATTTGCTTCAGAATCTACTCATTCGAGGAAAAGGCTAAATCTCTGCTTTTATTTAATAGGCAAAATTAGAAAACAGCTTAAATCTTGATTATATAAAACATCAGAAGGAGGTCAGCCACAATCCTCTTTGCTCTGTAAATGAACAATTCCAGAAGTGTCCTCAGAGCACCAAGACCATTTAGTTTGTTCTCTGGGGGCCCCTCTGGACTCAAGGTATGTAACTGCACAACTATCTTAGAAAAAATGAAGAGCCACATTAGTTGGTGAACATGGAGTAACAGTAGAAATAGGTAACAAAAATGCTGTAGGCATGCCTCTGGACATGTCAGTAGAGGAATTATTGATCCAGAGTAAGCTTAGGAAAGTTTATGCCCTAACCAAGAAAACAGGAGCTGTAACTCCAGAGTATTTTATATGCTGCAATGCCTTACAGCTCTGAAGCACCCACCTGTTACGTGACTGTACCCAACAGATAATCAAATATGAAAAGCAAAGCCATTAAAATACTACCTGGCATTTCTCAATTCCATGTAGAATTCTTTATACTGAAGACTACAAAGATATTTGTAGCCATCAAATTATACTCCAACAATCACAAAAAAACCCCAAACAATACAAAACCCAATGCCCACACATTGACAGCATTTGAAATCATTCTGAAAAGAACACTGCTTCTCTGTCATATCACCATGTAAGATTTCTGCCATCAGTATCACATGCAATTCTGCTCTTCCCAATTAAAAAAGCTCTTGCAGAAAGAGGAAGTATAAGAGAAAGGCAACAAAGATAAAAAGGTACTCGATTTCCTGATTCAAAAAATCCTGAGATAAAATACATTAAGTCTACAGCTACAAATCCACCCTATCTTTCTCCATTTAAGTCTGCTCTGTGCTCTGCCAGATGCAACACACCTATGGGGAGGGAACTTTGATTTGACCAGAGCAAGCTAACTGTAACACTGGACTTCTGGATAAAAGACAACAGTTAAATTTCAATGTATGAGAAAATGCATCCAACTTGTCCAAACCAGCTCATCAGAACACCTTTGTAGTGTCTCCGGAGATCGTCGGGAGCCTCAACATTACTTTCTATATCCAAGCCATTTTAATAAAAAGCAAAGCTAAAAAACCCAGATTAACCTTTACTAATGAAAAAACAAAAACTGCTTTGCAGAATAATCCAAGAAAAAGCACTTGGCTCACAACTTAATTCCACAGCAAAAAATATTAAATAGCCACTGCATTTACTTGCTCTTCTCTCAAGTCTTCAGTCTAACCAAATGTACTTCTGCTTCCCTTTTATAGTCAAGAACAGATACAAGGAGCAAAGATCTCCAAGGTACACATGTGTGTCCTCTTATACTCCCTCACAGCTAAGCATGTAAATATTTAAAAAAATGCTACAAGCATCTGATTCTAAATTAATCCCAGCCAGGAAAGTCTTCAGGCTTTAGCAGTTCAGCTTTCTTCCACACAACCTCTTCCTCAATACAGAGAAGAGAGGCTAAAGCAATTCTCCCTTCTCACAGGAGAGAACAGTTGAGAACCAGGGCTCTGGTTCTCAACTTCAACCTTTCATCTCAGCAAATTTCTGGAAAGACCTTTAACCTAAGTAACAGAGGGGAGAAAAAGAGAAATAAAATGAGAAAGATATGCTGAAGAAAATAATCACAGAAAAGCAGTAGAGAAAAAGGAAAAAAGAGCAGAGTAAGAAAATAGAACAAGAAATAGCACAAAGAAAGATTACATTAAATTGTGATTGTTCAGAGCTTCCTCATAATCCTGGAAAAATTATACCTATACCACCACACATACATACAAGCTTACTGCACCTCTGGTCTACAGGCATTATAAGCTACAGGCTTTATTACCAAGAACAGTGCAACAAGAGGAAATGAGAACTGTGGCTGCTTCCCTAAGGTATCACTATCACACAAAGAAACCAAGGTCTTTTAAGAGCAATGGTACACCAGTAATGACAAGGTTGGTTAAAAAAAATAGCAGACAAGGGGAAGGGGCGGGGGGGGAATCTAAGATATTGTCTTCTCCAGCATTTCTTGTGTCACAGCTACAAAGCCAGAAGCATCCAAACACTTTGAAGTGTGCAGGACAAAGCAAACCACTTGGTCTAACAACCAAGAGGAAGAAGCGGCTTTCCTGCCTTTCTTCTGTGTGCAGATGGAATGAAGGAAGCAAAGGCCAGCACACTCTAGGTGCAGTCTTGACCACCTGACACATCCCAACACTGAGCCTCTCATCTTTAGCTGGTGTGGCTAAAGGAGGGGACTACTCCCACACAATCTCAGAAGGTCTGCACATGCACACAATGCCAACTGCAATAAACCCAAAAAATCTACCATGCCACATCCCAATTTAATTCTATCCAAGCAATTCCTCAACTTTAAAAGGCTTTCCCACTCTAGACTTGCCAGTTTTAGAGAAAATTCTCCTCTTGAATGTCTTCTAATATACCTATATAGATGCAAAAATGTAACTTGATGAAAATTAATGATAAACCTTGCTTCTCCTCCTTTCATTTTCTATTGGAGATGAGCAGGCATTGGAGAGACTGCAGCTCAAACACAAAGCTTCTGCAGATACGCCATGCATAAAGCCAAAGCTGATTTTTCAACTACTCGAATGAATTAGAAAATTGAAAGCTTCCTTTCTTTAAAAAAAAATTCTATAAGCTGTAAAAGACTCAGTGAAATGATGTATTAGTGGTATTAAAGTTCAATGTAATAAATAGCATAGCTTTGAGGTACTGAAGAGCTGTATATTAGTACCAAGCCTTTACATAAGAAATTGACAGAATGAACTAGTGACTGATGACAAATTCATACACACACACAGTGCATAACACTAAAGAGATCATCAACATGCTATAAAATCTACACACAGTAAGATTATTATGAAGCACTACTTACTAATTGCATTACTATTGCTGCTACAAAGACAACTGAGACTCCCTTCTTCCAGGGAGTCACACGGAAAAGACAAAGGGTAATGGACGCAAATTGCTCCTGGGGAGATTCCAACTGGACACAAAAGAAATTTTTCACACTGAGAACCATCAACCACTGGATTAATCTCCCCAGAGATGTAATAGATTTTCCAACATTAAACCCTTCTAACATTTGGAAGGACAGAGCATGGGGTCATCGTGTCTATGGAACTGCGCTTTAGCCAAGAATGACTGGCCCAGATAATCCTTGAGGTCCTTTCCAACTTGGCATTCTGTGCTAAAACTACACATTCCCATTATGATGTGTTCAGACATGCATGCTATGTTTTATACATAAAAAACATGACTAATGCCTGATGCTGATGGGATCTCTAAAGCTAGCATCATACTGTCTAGTAGGCACTGATCTTTATCTTTCATCAAATGGAGCAGAGTTAAGTTGTGGGTTTGCATTATACATAAGCAGTGAATACAATTAGGCTGAAAAGCAAGCTGATCTTCTCTGATCTCAAGTGGAAAGTGTGAATTCTGATCTTCACAGGTGACAGCTCTGAGCATCACTCCAATTTACCAGTCAGCTTCCTTGAATGTGTGTACCTTAAAGAAAACTCAAAACACGTAGCCGTGGCTTATCTCAAGGCACTAATATTTAAACACACGAGAAGACCAATTAGGAGAGCAAAGCAGTCTTTTTTTTTTTTTTTTTCCTGGCACAGAGAAACTTGGATTTACAGCTCAAGAAGGGTACCCAAAAACCAGAGAAAAAAATTAAAATGTATGTAAGAAGGGAAAGACCAAGAGAAGGAAGGAATTTGATCAAGGGGAGTTATAAAAGGACTACCAGTGAATGAACACCTTTTGCTTCTAGTTAGATGGAATCATTTAAGAATTGTTAATCTCTGAATTGCCAGAAACACTGTCTTTGAAACTTTCTACAGAAACGCTGTATTTTAAGCTGATGCATCTGCTCTGAATCATGAATTTAGGAAATCTCACTGTCAGTGCAGTTGTAGTAGTACCAGTTCCAGGGGTTCCGAAAACATTCTACAACATAATAAAGTATTTTGCTCCCTACAGGTAAAAAATCAAGGAAACACTTGTAGTACACATTTTGCTGCTCTATTGCGTCTTCTGTCAGGGGTTTGCTGGGTTTTGTTTTTTGCTTCTTTGGTTGTGAGGATTTGGGTTTTTTGGGGGGGAGAGGGACTGTTGTTTTTTTTTGTTGTTGGTTTGTTTTAGCTGGGGTTTTTTGTTTATTGGGTTTTGATGTTTTATTCAGTACATGAACTTACTGGGGGGTTTCTTATGCTTCACAGATTCCACGTCTCTTTAATGTCTCAGACCTATTTAATTGCTGATTCTTATTATTCATCTGAAACACTGAAAATACTGAACTGCAAAACTGTATTGCTATTCAAGTTTAAGAAGCACAGCACAATGGACTTTAGCAACGTGCAAGCTGAACAATGCATAAAAATCCAAACACAACAACTGCTCATTCTTCATCAATCAGTCCATAAAATTTGGAATCAATTGCTAATATAGCAGAATCAGCTGCTTTTCTGTTTAATAAACAGAAAACATCTTGTTTATTAATCAGTATACATTTGTAATCATACAAAGTACTAAGTATATACTTAATAGTTCTAAGTTACACTACTACCACCTTAAGGGGAAAGCTAGAAAAAATTCACAGAATAATGTATGTATGTAATCTACCAACAGCTCTCCACATTTATAAGAGCTACAGAACTCACGTTTACAAAACCCTCAATTTCCAGGGCACAGGATTGCAGTGATTAAGCACCCAGACTTCTAGTCAGCCTCAAACAAGCTATACTAAAATCCATGCTGGTAAATCCTTGCAATCAGTTTTAATCCAGGCTAGGTAGATTAACGCTAACTTGGGTGTGCCTAACCATTCTGAAATCAGGCAGTTGGCAGACATAGCATGCCTCATTCTTGGCCTGCCTATTCAACAGGTGCCTGTAACAGAAAAGAGTGTGGACCACTGCAATCCATACTATTAAATAACCAGTCATTTTGGACTAAGAAAAAAGATGTTAAAGCAGAAAACCCTCACCAGCTTAGAGATAGCCAAAAATCAACGGGGTCTAGGTTTTCATCTCTTCGTTCACTCATACACACTTACCTTCTGAATATCCAATTCTTTCAGTCTCATACACAATGAAATGAATGTGAGACTTTTATTACGAACATCCATTCCCCATTATAATGGACATATTTAGCTATTAAGAATATTATCCAGTTTTGCTGAAGGACCTTATTGCAATTCTCCAGTTCTTGACAACATTAACTAATCCGTCAATATCACATACCAACTTTTATTAATTCACCACGCTGTTTTTAAACATAAAAGAACATAGAAACAGACTAGACACTTTCCACTTATTTTCCATTTAAAGGCAATTACTGCTGTTACCATTGCAATACCACAAAAGACGTACAAAAATGTTACACAAGGCAATCACTAACTTGGGAACATATATGCATCCAATACATCCACTTGCTTTGACTCACAGGTGCATGTGTGCACAGGTACATGCATTTGAAATATATACATGCACTCCTCAAGGTACACCCTCCTTTCTTTTTATAAAGAGGCCAAGCACTAATTGCATGGGTTCTTCCTAACTTTCTTCAGACTCCTCAGGGAAGCAAGCTGAACTACAAATCTACACAGTCCTAATAACAGAAATCCTTTGTATAATCACCAACTAAACCCTGGGGAAATCTCTGGGGGAAAAAATTAAAACTTTCAAAACGCAAGGAAGGAACACAACTCTGTACTAAAAACTCTCCTCCTGGCCATTCAGAGAAACAGTACCCAAATAGCTCCTGCCTTCCCCTTTGCAGGAAACAGAGCACTCTGTACTCTTAAACACATCCCTGTGAAAAAACAAGAATCACTGAGGCAAAACCTTTTCCACTTCAACCCCACCCCCCACCCAACAAGGCTTTATTACTAATGAACAAATGAAGCCACAGGACTTCAACCTATCAACAGGAAGAGAATAGTACAGATAAAACTAACAATATATAACTTAAGGTCAACATCAGCCACTTGTACACAGGGGCTATCTCTTCCTCCTCTCTCCTCATAGTCCTCTTGTTCATTTTAAGTTCCAGTCAAATAAACAGTCTGAGGTTAAGTTTCATGTAGAATTTTACGGGTTTTATTCTGCCAGTATCTACAGAAGAATGCGGGGAATTTAAAAAACTAAGTTTATGCTGCTGAATGTTTTGCACCTAAATATCCTCACAAATCCAATTAATTTTCTGTATTTGAAACAAATATCAGCTTCATTGGAGTGCAATACTATTCCTAAAAAAAGCTGCTTGTTAATATGGTTATGTGCAATTCCCTACTGTAAAACCTGCTCAAGAATTTCAGTAAACAAGACTGGGTCTATAGCAACATGAACCTGTGCATTCATAAGCAACCAGAAACCAGAACTGTAACTGATTAAATAAATTAGGTTTTAAGCATAACTTTGTATTACTAGATTTGATACAGGCTGGAATTTAAAAATTTTTAAAGTTCCACTGAGAAAAATTTCCACTTGGAACAAAAACTGCATGTGTGTAATAACAAGGAATTTAACACCTTTGGTGTTTCAGTGGTGTAACATGGTAACACCACTGGCAAAATGAGGTTTAATTACCTGGTCATTCTATATGGAATGTATGGAACAAAAACATTAGACTGTGGAATCCATACATAGTAGAGGAGAAAACTACTCATTTACTTTCCCCCAGTAAGTTAAACGAATAACTAAGACTCCTATTACCTCATCAAGCAAGACAGCCCTTTTTCAGTGTCCATGCCCCCACTACAGTATTTACTAACACCATGATTTTCAATCATCTCTTAGGACCACAAACTTTATTAAAAAAAAACAAAACAAAACAACAACCCCCCCCAAAAAACCCCCACAAAACAGAACAAACACAAACAAACAAAAAACAAACCAAAAAAACCCCACCACCACCAAACACAAACCACCACCACCAAAAAACCCCATCTTTTGTACAGTGCAGAAGACATGCACACTTTTCTTCTCTGTGGTAACTTTGAGAGCTATATATCAAAGAAAACCCCAATAATGGCTGTGTGTAAAAATCAACACTAGAGATGATGCCAAATGGAAAGGTAAAACAGCACAAAGGCAAAGACAAAATAATTAAAATAGCCTTTTCCAAGGGGTCCACTAGTTCTGTGAACAAATATATTTGTTTCCAGTATATAAATCCTCTGAAGAAAAGGTTTCATCACTACCGTAAGTCAAACCTCAGAAGCTAAATCTCTGCCAACACAATGCAGCTTTACTGACAGTGTTTCAGAAGATGAGTTTTAAACTGAAACTTTTGATACAACAACATTCTTTAAGGGAATTGCAACAGCTACAGGGCAGATTCTCTCACCTAAGAAACCTATTTGTTTCTTTTGACATGCAACAGACTGATGAACCAATGCTACAAGGCAGAGTTCTTCCTTTGGCAGCTATGTTTTTTACACTTACTTCCAGACCACATACCTTTGCATATCCTATACCTATAGGTTTCAATTATATGTTAATAAACACATGATTAAAACGTGTTCAGTGGAGGGGGTTATGTTTTTACTGCCTGATTGCAAATCTGCTTCAACTGATCTTAATTAAGATATCCAATTTTGTTCTCCCTGCAGTCCATAGCAAATTCTGGTCACTTCCCACCAGGCAGCACTACTGCTTGCACAACCAACCAGTTGAGTTAATTCAGGAAGCTGATCCATCCAAAAACAAATTCAACCCTACCCACCTTTGGAAAACCACAACCACTGTCCCCATCTCTCCTCCTTCCACACCCCAAACCCACACACTGCAATTTTCCAACCTTCTTCATATGCCATCTTGAACCAGGTCACAACATACCTGTCAAGGACTTGTATCTGGTGCAAGGCAGAGGGAGGGCAAGGCTGCAAAACTGCAGCATCTCACACTTGTTGCATCCATTTTACCTTTTAATATATTACATTACTCTGTCAAAAGACATATCGTGTTCTAAAAGCCAATCTTTTTCAAGGACAAGGCACATCCAGAAGAATCATCCCTTTCTTCCTTACAACATGAGTTTAGTTTCACAAGTGGGTTAAAAGAAACCACCTACAAGAACTGCTGTGTTTCAGAAAATGTGACAAAAGCAGGCATTCTGTCACAGCCTGAACAGAGTCCAACCTGCTTTTGCAAACACTTTTACACATACCTAGTAGAAAGTGGGGGAGGGAATAGCCATCTAACTCCCTTGCATCCCTCTCCTGGAAAAACACTGATGTATAGAGGAAGCATTCAGCAACAGCCTGGGATACAGTCTGGCACCATCCTGCTGGAGACCACCCCTTACACACTGCATGAAACATTACATGCTACCAACAGTCAAACACAACACTCAGTTTGTGAAAACCAGCAGTACTCTGAAAGGTCAAAAGGTACAGAAAGCAGAACATGCACTCTTACCTATCCAAATTCCTGAGAAAGCCGACACATGCAGCTTTAGCAAAAACTCCCAGTGGATGTCACAATCAACTTCTGGTGACTCATACCACAGTGAAACCTAGAAGCAAAAAGATCATGGGCATGAATAAAATTTGAATGGGAAACAATCAAATGAAGTACTTTTCAAAAGGTAAAGGGTATTCTGAAAATTGTGCTGGTAAGAAGCCAGAAGTAACAATGAAGGCTTATAAAACAGTGAATATATTGATTTTTTGCACATAACTTACACATCTGAAAAAGCCTGTATGATAATTTTCTCACTACAACAATCCCAACCCTTCTTTTATCACCCCTTCTCTGAATCGTTATTTTCTTCCAGAATGCATTCTGCCAGGCATTTAGAAATTAAACACACATTTGGCAACGCCTGAAAGAAAGGGGACATTTAGCAGTGTTGTGGCCCACTTTTTTTCCTCAGTGCTCAACATAAAGTCTGTAACACATGTCAAACACAAGGCAGAGCAGCTTTTATCTAAGTCACCAGCTGCAGTACCCTAAGAAGTCTCCAAGTATAGAAGAAAATCTGAAGGTTTCAAAGCTAGTCCTTCCTATTTACCAGGTCCTGTATTATAACCTGTACCATTTCAGAATTACTCTTAACATCTGACTTCTGTCTATTACTGCAAAAGGCTTGCATCTCTAGATGATAGGAGTCCTCTAAAATTAGACTGGGCAAACAGATGTAACCATGGAGATTTATGCTGCAGTCCCGAGAACTCCGCAGAGGCACAAGCTGGAGGCAGAGCACATACTGCCAATGAATTTTTGTCCTACTCTACTCCCACCAAGCTCACGTGTTAGAGGAGATGTACAGTGAATCATTTCAAAGACAGATTAAAATACAGCTCTAAGTAAGGAGTCTAAAGAAGACTTAAATTATTCTCCAGCCTGGTTTTCCCAAATCCAGTTCTGCACAGCTACATGAGCACCTGTGCTGACATGAGGCAGAAAAGGTATTAGACAGGGTAAGAAGAGAAGGATGGTTCCTTTCAGCTGCAATGGCAGCACAAACTGCACATAAAACCATAGGACAAGGCCTTGGTGTAAAAACTGTTGCTGAAATTTGTTAGTTCGATAAGCAAATTTTAAGTCACCCATTGCTACTCTCCCAAAAGTATTTCTTTACAGAGTTGAATAAACCTGGAATACCTATCTGGTGGCAAGACTACTAGCATCAACAAGAACTCTTTAAGAAACCATGTTATCGACAGAGCCCAAGAAAATAATTATTGCTATCTTCTTCTGAGCAATTAAAAATACAGCTGAGAGCATTTTTTATTGCAAGTTAACTTCAGGCTTATTTACAAAACATTGCATGAAATTCAGACTTTGGAAAAATGAGAAGCATCAGCAAAAGAGCTAAAGTACACTAAAAAAATCATGCAGTGCAGCAAGAGAAATTTCTAAAAGGCAGAGAGAACTAAAATCATGTTTAAAATAAGGCAACACTCCCAGAAGAACTGCATTTTAACTTTCACATTTCCAACAAACTGTGTTTGTCTTTTTCATTCAAATCACATTCTAATTCTAGGGTAAAAAAGCTCAACTATAACTTAGCCTAATGAAGCAAGTATAATACTTAAAGTCTATTTGTTCATGATTGCTAGTGACATTTTGGCAAATCATTTGGGTAGATTGTAAGAAAGTAATTTCCACAGGTAGTGGCCTTCTGGTCAAGGAAGCAATTTTCTTCTTTTTTTAGGGTGAAATTCTTTGCCAATTCAAGCACTACTAAGATGCATCACAATTCTGACCCAGAAGTCTCTATTTCCTTTGGGGTTAAATTATAGACCTGCTGTGTAAAGATGATTTTTTTTTTTCCCCATAAAAGATTGCTTGTGAAGCTCAATTGTGATTGGGAAGGCCGCCCACACAGCTGAGAGTGAGAAAACACACTTGTAGAGCTGAAAAAACATCAGTGTAGGCGTATGTAAGGAGGGAAGGAGAAAAGAACTTGGTTCTACTGAAAAAGGCTATTTTTTGATATCACCCTTGAACGAACCAAATCGTGTTAATTGAAGACAATTCAAGGATTGTTTGCTATGTTCCAGTTATCAATATGCAGTACTACAAACAAGAGGAGGAATCCCTGCACATTCTTCCCTCTGATCTCAGAATCTGCCACCTACCCAAGGAATGCTTCACTTCTCCCACTTCTCTGCCACAACCTGTAAAAGCTGTTCTCACAAAAACAGCAAGTCACCTGCAGAACAGCAGTTCAAAGCTTTAAAAGTCTTATATAATTAATAACATTAGAAGTATTGAAATATTAGACAAAGCTTGTTCAGAAACATAAGGAGAGAGAGAACGCTGTCTGAAAACACTAAGAATAACCAGCATTTAATCTCAGCAGAATCTAACAGTATTTGAAACTGCTGAAAAAAAAACCACAAGAAGTTCAGATATATCTATCTTTCTCATAGAGACTTAGTATTTTCTCTCATAGAGACTTAGTATTTTCCTCCCTACTCTTCAGTCCCTTCAGCTCCTAAGTGAAGTAAGCAGGCCTTTCAGGATGTCCTATTAATGAACCCAGACTTTCAAAAGAAAGAAGGAACAGGCATCAGTGGAAAATATCCTTCTCAGTTTACCTTAGGAAGGCATCACCTGTGAGCATTATAATTCCTAAATAAAGAAGCCTCTATGAAGTGTTCTCATGCCATTATAAACCTATGAAAAGATTTTTAATAGCTCTGTCTTTCCCTTCAGAATAAAAACAAAAGGTTTTTGACATATGTGCTTTGGCTGATCATTACCACAATCAGTACCAGGGGAAAGAAGACAGCAAGGACAAGTTTCACCAGTGAACTTCAATAAACATGAGATGATTCATTGCAGGGAAAAGATGCTGCTTCTCCCATGGCATTGAACACCAGCCTACAATCTATTTTGCAACCAGTCACAAGGAGACAGGACTTCAGCCCCTAATTCCTGAGTGTTTGGGCTGGTAACTTCAAAGCCCTGTGTGTAGCAGATGACTGAATTCCTGCACCCACAGAACACTGCCACAACAGAGAACAGCCCACAGAGCAGTACTCCTGAGAAGCCATCTGCAACCAAAGCTTTCACAGGGTCCTAAGTTTCATCTCCAACCAAACATGGTGTCACTGAAAATGCTGAATGACAGAAACTGCTAAGTAACATTACTACAATGTGAACTAAACTCTTCTACAACTTTCCAACAATATGATTGTTAAAGACTGATGCCTATTACTCATACACATCAGAAACACAGGCAAGACAGGATTTTGAAAAGCACCAACCATGACCTGCCCTAAACTATAAGGCAAGCAAAAGCAGCACACTCAGCAGAGTCACAACTAAGTTCTTAAAATTACTTATAAAATGTTCCTGAGGCTCACTGAAGCACGAATTCTGGGTCAGAAAGACAGATAGGGATGAAATATCAATGGGAGCTACAACTCACCAGCAGGAGAACCTCCTGAAAAAGGAGGTTCTGAAACAATGAATATGAAATAGTAAAAAACATAGAAACAAGAACAAAAATAGGATTATGTAGAAACAAGTACAAAAATAATGTTCTATAAAAAGTTCTAAGAATTGAAATCCCTTACTCTAGAAAAGGTGAAGTTGTTTTTAAAATAAGGTGTATAGATTACTACTAACCTTTGAAATCATAGGCATCTTGACTTTCACTTTGGCAAACAGTGATATACTACAACATGTAATTCCAATAAACCAAAAATTCATTAAAATATTATACAACAAATGAATCGCACAGAATTTACATCCCAAGAAAGCATATCCCTATATGCTTGGCTTGTCAAGCTAAAGAACACTTGCTTCAAGAGTCACAGCCAGAATAATCAGATCTCTTGTATTCTCCATAAATTTTGCTTTTAGGTAAAAAAAATGAAGGTTTTTTTTTCCCCTTAGTGAGAACAGAACAGCCCAATGTAGTTTAGAAGGCTGTCTTTTACCTCCGGGCTTTAAGACCTCCAGTCAGACAAAAACTATTAGAAAAGAAAAAAAGCTAGAAAAGCACAAAGGGCTGTCAGAGGGTACTCCGCTGCTGTTGACATAAAAATTCAGAGAGAACATTTCCTTTTTGCTTTTCAGACATTAAGACGTTCAAGATTTCTCATAGATATGCTACTGACAAGGAAGTAGGCTAAACTAGTGAAACCTTTTAACTTTTTCACATTCTTTTGTAAAATAGCTCAGGTTGGGGGAGTGTCTGGGTTTTCCCATTTATGTCTTTTTCCTCTCAAGGGTAGACTATAAGTCTGACGCAGATTTACAGCCTGATACAAAGTTAAATACCTTTGACACCATAATTACACAGTATCAATCAAAATTAGTACCATTGCATTTAATTCATTAACTACTCACTCTGCTGCAAAGTCAACAGGAGTCAATTACTGGAATTCTTAACATTTTTCTCAAAAGTGGTATTGAAACAAAATCTACTTTAAATTAATTTAATGGGCAAAGGCTTCTTCCGATGTTTACAACATCATTCTCCTGAATTAAGTCCTGACTTGTCCCGATTATTCACAACCACCATGGCTCAGAGACTTCCATCCTGAGGCCAGTTTTTCTAGCCTCTAGTTTTTATACAGTGTGACTGTAATAGCATACAAATGGCTTAATGTTTACCTTTACTAACTGCAAATTCTACAAGTAAAATACCTACACAAAGAGGATGCTGCCCAATTGAAAGAGCTCCTTGTCTATGAACTAATGCCTTCATCCAGACTTGGACTAACTGAAGTGAAACATCAAGTTTACAGAGCATAACTATGAAAATGTGAACTTTGGAGTTATTTCTTGTAACAGTAAGCACTTTATTGCAAGGAATGCAAATACATCCATTTGTAATGAAGAAAACCATCAAAAAGTACAGTAAGTTCCCTCTTCCCCCCTTACATTAGGTAATGACCCATCCTTCATACTAATATTACCCCTTGAAAAAATTGACTTCTGTGAAGAGAACCTTTCTATTACTTTTCAGTCCAGCTGTCACAGCTAAGCTGTGAAAGAAGGACAGAATTTTACACTGTGGAATTAGTTACTGCTAACAAAGAACTATCATCTGTCTATGAACGAAAATACTGGAGGAAATATTTAGAAAGGGCAAATTCAGCACAGAATTTGCACATTCACAATCTGAGAACTCACTGTTTTTCCATTTTGCTTTTCCATCCCTTCCCCCATGTAATTTTAATCCATCTGTCCGCTGTTAAAAGAAACACTGACCTGGTGTCTCAACTGACTTTAGAATTTTAAAGCTCTTTGTCCATAAAAACAGAGGAAGCACCATAGAGAATATGCTGCTGTTAGGATGCTTTCACAGGCTGATAGTGTTCAAAGTGCCTAGCAGATAAGGTATGTATGACTAAATAAAATGTAAGGGAAGGGAAATCAAGGCAAGAGAAGGACAATGAGTTGCCAGGGTCATCCAGCAGCCAAGTGTTTGTCAAAAATATTGGTCTTCCAACTTCTAGCATTGAGATTAATGATAAAATTTAAAAGGATTCTTTGTTTCCCCAGGAAAATTGTAAACTATTTTGCACTCTTCTCAGTAGACAGCTCATTTATCCACATTTCAAGATACAAAATATTTCATAGCTGTCCTCTTGGTCACACAATGCTTCAGAAAACAAGTATTTTTGTCTGCTTAGACAGTATCAATATTATTACAGCTTGCATTAAAAAAGTTTTGTAAAGACTTTATTGAAAACAGGAGGCAGTCTAGCAATTTGACCACATGTCTAGAGCTCTGCATAATTCAAACAAGCAATTCTACTTGTCTGCTTTGCAATTTTCCTATTAATGAAAATAATATTTACCTCACAGAGGGTCAGAACTATTAATTTCCATTAAGAGCTTGAATCTAAAGCAGAGCATAATTTGATAGATCTCCAAGGAGAAAGGGTAAAGGAAAAACAAGTTAGATTTTACACTCAGTTTCAAATGAGAAAATATTTGAATTGCCTCAGAACCAGCTACAGAGTATTAGTAAAATTGCACACAAAAAAAGAAAACTCAGTGCTAATATATTTTTTCTCAAACTACATGCCCAGCCGTGAGCAGCAGCAGCCTCTTCAATGCCAGATTTTTATCTGAACATACAAGTTTTGGAATTTGCCTTGATTTTTGTCCATTCAAAGCTGCTGCCATTTCATTAATAAAAAGAGAGATGTTACATTCTGAGAACACGGTGCTCATTTATCCGTGGGAAGAAAGAGGAGAGAATTGCAGAACACTCTGTATATAATACTTTTAATAAACCCAACCAAAAGAGAAATATAAGAAATATCTTGTGAATCTAGAGACTATTAATACAGCTAACTATTATGAAACTATATAAGTTCATTCACAGCTTCAAATGTTAACTCAAGGCCAGAAAAACTACCCAGCCATTACCAGTGGACTATACTGACCCCGACACTAGATCCATAACCTTTCAAAGTACCATGGTCTGAAGCCAAATGAATAATACAACAAGATGCAACACTGAACCCAAATTAGGAGATGGAGCTACTAGGAAGTCAGGGGTCTCTTGTTGTATTTTTGGGCTGGAAGGGGACTAAAATAGTACATTTGTTTATCTACAAATGCTGCAGTCAAAATACTTTATAACTAAAACCCTTGGAGAGAAACATACACTGCTGAACAATTCATGATTTTATAGTAAGAGGAATACTAGACACCAATGTTTCTAATGAAACTGCAATTCTAGGAAACAAACTAAGAAATTTACATGAGAAATTAGATTATGAAGAAACAGTAAGGCTATACATTCTTAATGAAGGAGATAAAACATTTCCGTGTGACCCCAACTTGACATTCTACACTTCAGTAATTATTCATTCATGCTGGAGAAAAACATAACCTGGAAGTGTAAGAGCAGAAGAGTGACTTAATGTAATATACATTTGACTTCATAAAATGACACTATAAGCGATTTTTTTATTTATATGTAGAAAACAGTTTATTTTTAATTTACAAATAGATACTCTCTAAGAAAAGGTTCTCCAGAACTGCAGACTTCCAGCACCAGGTCAGTGCAATTCACCGAAAATTACAGAAGTTCCAGAAGCTACTGTTAGATGTTAACCTGAAACTAAAAAGGGTGTATGGAGAACACACAATAAGGGAGTCTCTGTTTTTTTCCCAAGCCACAGAACCACTGAGGAGGAGGTGCAAACACCTCCACCAGCAGCTGCACTCCTCCAGAAGACAGTCATGTTCTTTTCAGCAGTTCAGTTCTGCCACAGAGGAGCCCAACTCACCCAGCCAGAAGCACCTACTATCCACATCCAGTTCTTTTTCCAATACACTCTGTGTGTCAGAGATTTTCCATAAAAGAGAAAACTCTAATCTTATGCCAGGCTAAAAATTTCAAATGTAAAAGGAAAATTAGTAAAAGAAGTGTAAAACCCATGTATACTGCAAATGAACACTCTTTTTCCAGTAATTTCTTTATCCAAACAGCATCCTCTGCTTTAATCCATTTGAGTTATAATCCACCACAGTCAAGAATCCACACAAACACATCAATTCTTCATCTGCTTCCCTATATCCTTTAGTGCAGAACATAAACACACTTCTAAATAAAGGCTTTGAGAAGAGTCTGAGTGGTTCATCCAAACAAGCATGCCAGCAAAGGTTTGTATTCCACTCATTGAATGAGGAAACAAATAGCGGCTATAAATCTTGAGGAAAAAAATAAACACATTTTCCTTTGGTTTCTCATAGAAGTACTTGTACATTCATATCCAACAACTGAAAAGTTGCACAACTCAGTGATCTACAGTAACAGGAGAGATAGCCAGCAATGCTGTTAGGTAGAAGTTATGAACATGACATTCCTTCAAATACGTAGATAAAGGAATGTCTCCAGCAAAATAGAAAGTTATTCTCTTACATTAAATAATAAGAAATATGAAGTCAAGTAATCATTCTGAAATACTGCCCACATCATTCTCATTTAAAAAATAAAAGCTTTCCTGCATGCCTGAAGCAAAAATCCAACAATCTTTACTTAATTTTTTCTAGTATAAGGGAACACATAGGTAAAGCTTCAAATGGTTTTACAAATAGGAAAATGTAGAAAATACCATCTCAGATGCACTGTGGCCATTTACATTATCTAACAGCATTCTGTTTTCCCCATACATTTGGAGACCCACAAAGAAAATCCATAGGGTTATATGATGCCATTGACAGTGTCTATAAGGAGCTGATGACAGGTCTTGAATTATTTTTATCCACTCTTAACAATATGACAGCATCATTACTACAAATGCACGATGATTGGCTTCTAATGAGCTTAGGAAAAGCATGGGAAAGAAAATATTAGTAATGCATTACATGGAATTGAAACAATTTAGAGCAAGAACATGGGGCATGAGCACAGTTTTAACAAATCCTACTCATAAAAAACCCAGACACACCATAAGTGTCAGTCAATTTCAGAAACATCTTATTAAGGCCATACAGGTCCAGTCAAACACATTATAAAGCACGTACATGCTTCTGGCAGCGGAGGAGCAGAGCTCTCTTCCGCCATCTCTGGGAGTGTTGGCTTTCAGCAGGATTGATCCCTCCACTCAGCCCACCCTGCACCTACACACGTGCAAGTACAGGAGGTAGGAAGGAGCAGCCAGGTTGGGGGAGGACAAAAGCACCATGTGCCCTTCCAGGGGCTACATGGGCTTGTGCCAGGCTGGTGTAGCTGCCCCCAACACCCAGAACTTCCCAGGCAAAAAGTTCTCTATTTTGCTAGGAAAATACAGATCCCATTCCATACTGCTAAAATAGCAACTTCCAAGACAGGGCTGAGCTCCATGACACACTAATGAAAAATATCATCTTATTGGCTTTACTAGTTACCTCTAACTACTGCTCATCACTTCGAGGGAAAGAAACATCTGAACTTCAGCCGAAATACCAACTTTATCAGGTACAAGTATACTTAAAATCTTTTCATACTCTCTAAAATTAGGCTTGGATGCACTTTTGACCCTTATTCTAAGAGATTCAGCAAAAGCATCTGAAAAAAATACAGCAGGTGACTGCTGTAAAGAGAACTGAATACATGCTTCTGCAGCCCTAATGTCCCACAGATGGCAGACGAATCAAGCCTAGACTGAAACACTGTGTTAATGGACCTTTTTCCATTCATATGTATGGTAGATTCATAGAGTATCCTGAGTTGGAAAGGATATCCAAGGATCACTGAAGTCCAACTCCTGGCCCTGCATAGGGCACACCAAGATCCGCACCATGTGCCTGAGAGGATTGTCCAAATTGAACCCTGTCAGCTTTAGTGCCATGACCACTTTCCTGTTCCAGTTGAGCCTGTTCCAGTGCTCAATCACCCTCTGGGTTAAGAACCTTTTCCTAATATCCAACCTAAATCTCTCCTAACATAACTTCATACCATTCCCTAGGATCCTGCTACTGGGCATCAGAAAGAAGAGCGCAGTACTTCTCCTGAGAAGTCACAGACTGCAGTGAGCTCTCCCCTCAGTCTTCTCCAGGCCTAACAAGCCAGCTGACTCCAGCTGCCTCTTACACAGCTTTCCTTCTAGACCCCTCATCCTTTTAGCCCTCCTTTGGACACTGCCTTATAGCTTTGTATATTCTTTATATTGTGGTGCCCCAAAACGGCCCACACCACTGAAGTGAGGCCACCCCAGGGCAGGGCAGAGCAGAACAACCTCCTTCCTTGCCCGGCTGTGTCTGATTGCCCCAGGACAGGGTTGCCCTCCTGGCTGGCCGGGCACTGCTGACTCGTATCCAAACTTGCCAACAAGCAGGACCTCCAGCTCTCTTTCCACAATACTGCTCTCCAGCCTCTCGTTCCTCAGTCTGTCCATACATCCAGGGTTGCCCCATCCTGGATGCAGAATCCAGCATTTGTCTTTGTTAAAACTTCATCCATTTGGTGATTGCCCAGCCCTGTGATTTGTCCTGGTCTCTCTGCAGGACCTCTCTGTCCTCAAGAAGTCGACAGCATCATCAGCCAGCTTACTCAGTATACCTTTGAGTCCTACACCCAAGTCATTTTTTAAGATGTTCAGGAGAACTAGGCCTAAAATGGAGCCCTGCAGAAGCCCACTAGTGACCAGTCACTAACTTGATGTTACCCCATTTCCAATAACCCTTCTCTGTTTATGGAGAAGCACTGAACTGTCCAGCTTCAACTCCAGTTGAGCTTTGGCCACACGGATTTTCTCCCCACAGTGGCAAGCAGCCTCTCTGTATTCCTCCCATGAGAGCAGATTCCGCTTCCACTGGACATACACTTTTTTTTGCCTGAGTGCTAAAAGAAGATCCCTGCTCAGCTAAGCCAGACTTCTGCACTGTCTGCTTGATTTCTAATATTTAAAAAAATGCAACTAACTCTTAAGAAAGATCAGAAATTATAATCTAGCAATTACATAGAAGAACAATTTCCAGCTCAGCTTCAAATATTTGGAGAACACACCATTACTGACATGTAAAACCAAAAGATGTTTGAGCTCCAAAATAAAGAGATCCATCATCCCATATCTCACTTCACTGTCTGGGTACAGAATAATTAGCAGTTCCAATTTGGTCTTAGTAAACAGAAAAGTTATACTTGAGAAGGAAATGTTTACAAAACTAAAGACGTGTATTTTTTTATGCTGTTTCAGAGGGCACTACATACTTGGTTAAGATTATGGCCTAAAAGGACTTCACCATCACCAGGGTCTCAAGCACCACAGTCACGTACTGCCAAAGTGCTAAGGAAATACAACTCCACTGCACAGGGGAGACACCACACAACAAACCCATATGGAGCACAGGATTGCAATCACCATGGTCATACAGTAGTCTAAGACACATACGTTTTTAACACATTTTTAAGAATTTTACAAACATTCTCTGCAGACAGATTGGTTGCACACTGAACCCTCAAAATAGCTGGTAAGATACTCAAGAGCAGCTGTCAGTAATAGCACAAAGCTTACTCTAGAGGAGAAGGGACTCCTATCATGCTGCTCACTCACTTCTTTCCTTACAGTCCAAGAGTCTCAGTTTACAGTCTTAGGTTGCTTTCAACACCAAGGCATCTTGATTGTAAGTATTCTTCACACTTCCCTGGCTTTTTGAAATATTTGGGTTTTAACACAGCGCAAGTAAGGGCCTTTCCTCATATCTAGACTCAACACATGAGAAACTCCCCTATTACCAACCTCAAAACAAAACCCACCTGTGACCTGAGGGCACTTCTCCAGATAGGAAGGTTTGCTTTTAGCCCAAAGAATGCTCCTTGTAACCCCTGCACCAGGCAGAAGATTGCAGACAGTTTTGCAGGGGATAGGAGTATTAACACTGCACAAGGCTCCAAAGGAAAACTGCCTTCACCAAAAAGCATGCCACCAGGATGGCAAATGCCCACAGACTCACTCTTCTCACTCAAGCACATCACATTTTGCTTTAAACAAGTTACAAAAATAAATCCCAATATATTGCAAATCAAATCTTAAGTAACTGTGCATTGAAAGAGGAAAACTATTAGAGTACATACAAAAGAATCATTTCCGGGGAGGAAAAAACTTGTAATCTAAGAACATCAGACGTAAATAACATCAGTGTGACTAAAAGAAAATATCCCCTGAAAATAAAGGTAGCTTACAACAAAAAACCCCTTCAGATTTCATGATTTCACCACTCAATACAAATCCTGAAACCCTTCCTCCCTGGTAGGGAGAAGAAACCCCCCAAGACACTGGGAGGGCCTTGGGAGGACAAACTATTCCAAGTCAGTTCACACCAAGAAAAAACACACTTAGTGTAATGGAAGACTAATTCAGCCGTATGGTAATTAACAAAAAATAACTTTGACTATTGAGAAAATATTATAGGAACTCTCCTCTTAGAAATTGTCTACCAGCATCTGTGTGCACTGTGTCTATATTCAATTTCCCACCAAGCCAAATTCTGGTTCACATTCACTAATTTGCCAAAAAATGTGCACAGATCTGGAAGGGGGGAAAAATGAGATAACAGCAAGATGTCAGAAAAGAGTCCATTACTTAATGAAATTACTGGCTAAAGCCTACTCACTTTTTACATATTTTTTGTAGACTTCAAGAAGTTTATAAATACATCTTTACATCTGAGAAATACAGCCTATGGATTTCCAACCTAATTTACCTTTAACTATAGTTGTTAATATTTTGCTAAGCATACTTATATTCAAAGCACAAATACCATAGTGCAAGACTCAGAAAGGGATTTTTTTTTTTAAAGCTGTATTTTTGTTAGGCTTATTTCACAAACCATTTGTTTCTCAGTAAAATGCATACATAATGGGATATCTCCCCTTAAACAAGCTCAAGTAAAAGGTTCTACCTTCCTCCTCTTTCCTTTCAGGCCTTAATTGGCAGGTGGTCAAGAGGATGTTTATAGTAAGAGAGGATGTTTATTAACCAACTTTCATAGGTTAGAGAAGCTGGTGCCTTAATAAAAACATTTGACAATGCCTTTTAGTGACCGCAGCACTTGAAATGCATTCAAATAATTCCGTTTTAAAAATACTTTGGAAATACTGATCCTGAACTCACATGTGCAAAGCTGCTTTCTTATGTTGTACCTCTGTGGGTCTAAATCCCTGAAAATACAATCTTTTTTCAACCTCTGTCATATTTAAACATTCCTTTAATTCACAGCAAGTTCCAAAAATTCTTATGGAGTAAACAGTTTCCAGCGGCTCACAGGTTTGAGAACGAAACATTTTAGAATTCCTGGTTGTCCTCAGACTACAATTTTGATTAAACATCCTCCTCCCTTTATCAACCTTTCACTATGTCTTTAACTTATTAACCAGGTCACAAGTCAGACTTGCATAAAATTTACCAGCTAACCACAGAAGCACAAAAGCTATGTTAGCATACTGAATTTGCATGGATTACAAGCCAGGACTAATCCATACTCAGTGTGTGTAACTTGCTTACTGGAGTCTTCAAACATTCCTCCTTATCACCCTTTTGTGAAACAAAAACGACGCCACTTCAGAGACATAAATGAGGTGGGCAAACTGAAGGTCAGGGGCATCCATGCGTCTCAGGGCCTCCTTAAGGCAGCCAATCCACAGCACAGGACAACACTCCTCCTGGAAGAAGCAGGAATTGCAGAATGCAGGAGTCTTTGCTTTTTCCACTCTCTCAGCCCTTTCATGTTCTGTCATCAATTGCCAGCTGATGACCTGGTGAACCAGATCATGAGAACCAGTGCAACTGGAACCTGACATCTTCTCTGGCAGGTTAGCTCTGACACAAAAAGCAATTTCCACTCTAGTCTGCTGAATGCCTCTCAGAATTCCCAGACTAACATGGGAAACTGCAGAGGATGACAAGACCTCAGCTTTCTGAGTAAATTCAGACTAGATTAAAATAGGCCAGGGAGCTACAATATTAAATATCTACATTCTGTATGTCTTTTTCCAAAGCTTCTTTTCCTCTTGAGCATCTTTACTGTCTTATGTTCAGTGCCACCTAAATCACCAAAGTGAATTTGATTTTCAAACAAGATCCTCTTCCATCACACCACCAGAGCCTAAATTGAGCACATCCAAACATTAAACCAGAGCTTAATAGAAACGCACCTCACACAGAACCAGAGGACTGTGATCCACATCACTCAGTCAATACAGACACTGCTAGTTCAGAATTCAGGAAAGGGGTGGTAGTACTGGTTATAAAGGGTAAGTGAGCATTTCTCAGATGTGAGACAGTGCAGTTGATTCCCTTCATCTCCTGTACTTTTTCTGTTAATCAGTAGATCTGGGAACTGTAATGTAAGAACTTAGTATGCACTAACAGAACTAGTCACAAAATGACTGCCCACAAAACTGTCTACTGAAGACTTTCACCTTTAAATAGACATTAAATTGTATTTTAGCTCCTAAAAGAACCCAGATGTTAATAACATATTCTTGCACATGCTTTGCAATAGTATCATTAATATCTATCTAAAAGGAAACTTCTAAATAGCTTATTAACTAGCTCAATATTACTTCTAAAATAACAGTAACATCTATAGAAAGCTACCAAATAATGGTACAGGTGATATGTTTAGCAACTTTCAAATTGGACTGTAAGTACTGTTGTTACACATATACAGCACACTAATTGCAATTACCTAATACATTTTGCTCTAGAGAACAAATTCATGTTTTTAAAACATGGGAAATCAAAAGCTTATTAAGGATTTTTAATTGTCTGTGACCTAGACAAGATAACTAGTATACTGCTCACTGGGTATCATTCTTACTGATTGAAATACCAGTAATTTCCCTGTGGACCAAAGCAGATCTTATCAAATAACTACTATGCCCTGAAGAGGTAATAAATTAGTAATAGTATGCAGTGACTTGATACTGCGTAAGGGGAGAAGGAAGGTGGAAAAAGAATACACATTATATCAGTGAATTACAACTCCCTCCTGAAGAGTATGCTACCACCAGTTTCACCAGCAAAGGACAGGTGAAACAGGTAGAAGACTTGCAGGCTCCCCCCGGAAGACAAGGCTCTTCCAAGGAAGTTTCCATGCAAGTCACGTCATGGTAACCATCTAGTACATAGAACACATGATGAGTTCTGAAGTTAGTGACAGCAAGTTACATCTTCTAAAGATTGACTTGGTTTTAAAAAGGGAACCAAATATCTGTTCATTTGAAGCCTCGTAAAATAAAGAATTGAGAGTACAGTTACAACAGCAATACAGATACAGAAGGCCACCTTGGCAGCAGATGTACTACTATACCACAGATACAGAAATCTGAAATATGTTCCATGGATCAAAATACTCCTGCATTATGTTACTCCAATGTTAGGTGTTCACAGCATCTTATTCCACCACAACTGGATTCCAGGAAACAGGCAGGGATTGTACATCATTCAGACAGAAGGGACACTTTCAGGCACACTATTATGAAAACTACTCTAAAGAAGTCATCTAGGAAAAAAGGCTTTAAAAGATTAAAAAAAAAATAGGTTTCTTTTAAGTGCAAAGGCTATAGCACATACAAAACAAACTGATTCCCCAATCTTTGCTTTTTTCCTATCTCATTCCTTATGCTTCTAACCTTTCTCTATATTTCATATCCAGTGCTTGCTGATGAAAAAACATTCGCTTTATTCTGATGTCAGGGCAAGAAACACAGGGAATTAGCGTCAAGGGACTGTATCAAGCACAAGAAGATACCAGAGGAGCTCTGTAAACTCAAATATAAACATTGCCAAGGAGATCCATGTATGCTGTTCTGGTTGCTTGCTGTTGGCAAGAGCACTTGCCCTTGGTGCCAAACCAAGAGCTGCAGCTCAGCTGTGGTCTCAGTTCTTGCTGGAGGTGAAGTGCTCAGTAGAACTTGCAGGAAGAACATTATTTAACTTCACTGCTCTGGAACAATGATGTTTCATACAGATACCTTTTGTTTACATTTGTAAACCCAGTTGCAAAAATATTTATACATAAGATGCTGATGAGTCATTCCAGAAATAGTGGATTATTTCCAGTTCAGATTCTGTTGACATTTCATTCACAGCTCTCATTTGCACCCACAGCCATTCCTTATGGCCACAGCTGCACAAATCCACTTACACCAACCAACCTATTCTCACCACCTTTCAAACTACAGGTTGGTCAACTACCACTTCACCACTGAAAAAGCTGGATTTCTTCCTACATTATTTTATTTCTGAGATGCAAAGAAATTATTGATAATTAAAAGGGCTTTTTCCAATCCCCTTCCCCCCTAGTGGTTCTCATATCACTAAATTTTCATTACATTGACTTAAATCACTCTCATATCTAGTTTTATCAGATTTCCTCAAATGCAAATAAAACACACAATGCATCTTCCTTCCTACCTATACAATGGAAGAGAAGCATTCAGAAAGTGACCTACAATGCCCTAAACTATAAAGGAGCTGTGGCAGTGTCCTACAATGCCCTTCATATTTCTGAAGGGCATTGTAGGACACTGCTGCAGCTCATTTATAGCTTCCTTGTGGGAAGGTGAAAGAAGGGAAATAATTATTTGAATTCTCATGCAATCCAATCAGTTTGACTCAAATATGTGCATTAATGTAGGCATAACTGCCAAAGCAGGGAGAAAGGCTAAATATCAAAAAAAAAGAAGTTAAACCACAGAAAATTATTTTCTTATCAGGCTGATTGCATCATTTTCAGCTTTAATGAGAAATGTAGAAATCATATTCACTCAAAAATGCATCCTTCTGCCATGCAGATAAAACAAATAGTATTCCTAACCCCAAACTCCAAACAAAAAGGCATTAGAGGAGCTGGTGATTTTAGTCTTTCCTCCCACAAGATAAGAAAAATCCTAAAATGACAACAAAACGCTAGATCATAACAGTAAAGACTGGATTTAGTGGACTTTGCAAGCAACCATAGCTTGATATCTGATCTCAAGAGCCTAGAGGAAATGAACATGAAACATACAAATATATTAATGTCCACAAGAGCTGAGTAAAGAAAGAAACTAAATTATTATTTCTAATTAATAATTGGGGACTCTGGTAAACAATAGTAGTTAAGATGCAAACTTACCACCAACTTAACACGGACTTCTAGTTAAGCTGACTAATACAAGTAAACTAGGCACATGACCCTCCCTGGTTTTAGACATCTGCAGGAAGGCACGGAGCGCATTTACCAAAATTACTTCCAGTTGTATAATACAGATATCCACATCTCTGGAGCTTTCCACCTACCATGCTGACTTTGCCACCTATCCACCAAGCAACTGAAGTGACCATTGCAATATAAGCCAAGCAAGAGTATCTTCAACATAACATAAGAAAGAGACAAGAAGTGCAAAGAAACAATTCTGCAAACCAAGCCCAAGGAAGAAAATTTTATCCAGTCTCAAGAGGGCTGCTGGATTTTAAAGATATTTTGGTACACTGGAATGTTTCCATAAACACCTCTTTTTGAAACAAGTGTCTGACCTTTCTTTGCCTCCAACTCATAACCTGCTACATGCTGTCACCTTAAGAGGTACTCTGAGCTCAGAGCAAAGAGGACAAGTCTAGAAAAAGCACGTTCAGCTACAGCAAGCTGAGAAACAGTACACAGAGACAGCTACTTGCTAGATAACACATAAGGTAACAAAATCACAGATAAGTTCTCCTGCTTTTAACCAAGTGTTCATAAAAGGTACACCCCAAGAAACAACTACCTTTATAGAAGGTAACATTTCCATGTCTTGGGAGAAAATGATCTGTACTACAAAAAGCTTCGTACTGAACCTCTGATAGAGCCAAAACAAGAGTTGCACAGCATTCACATCTGAACATAAAGAAAAGGTTATTGTAGGTTTTGGCTTTTGTGGCAGAAAGAACTGGTCACTCAGCTTATGCAAGACGAAAATGAAATAAGAGCCTCAGGTACAGATAATCTCAACCTCCCTGCTTTGCAACAAGGGAAGTGAGTGCCACCATACACTTGTCATTTGTTCTTCACAGTCTCAATAATGTCTCAAAACCTGAAAAGAACAAGCTGCTAACAGTTCTCAAGCTGGCATCCCTCAAACAGAACACATTCAGGTAATTTTTCATTGCTGAAACTTTAGGTAACGATGCTACTACTACTTTAAAACATAATACAATGAAATTTTTAAAAAGAGCAATCCCCCCAAATGATCAAGTAATTTTACTTACAGGAATACTCTTGTTGAAGTTAACTAGACTGCTCACAGATTAAGTGCCCTCATGTTGTTACAACTGGGAACTAACTCTATCCTCACAGCAAGTAAGTCTTTGGAAAAAAAGCACTTTCAGTAATTCCTTCATAATCCTAAAACAAGTCAGTTGGCGGGGGGGGAATATCTAAAACAGAACACGTTCTTGCAATATCCCATCTGTTCATCCATTAGTCTTGCACAAGTTAACTCATTCATTATTAGAAAAATTTAAAATATGACCAAAAAATTATCATACTGGTGGTTGGACATGTAAGTATGTACTGTATGAAACACATCCCAACCTCCTCACAAAAAATATCTGCAAATCAAGAGACAAATGGCAACAATATATACAGATCCAACTTCAGAAAATCCTCACCAAGTTTTATTTGGCAAACCCAGTCACAGATGTTGTCTGGAGTACACCCTTAACACATTCACTCACTCCTAATACATTGTACTAGTTATTCCTAGTCAGCTCTAAATAATTATATTATTATCAAGTATTAGGAATTTGGAATGACCTCCAGATAACTCTACTGGGGAAATAGTACCTGACGAAAAAGGCTGCCATTTTATAGCTAGAAATCAATCAAATAACTTAGCTACATGAGTTCTTCCTCTTTTCTCCACCTTTACTTACATTGTACTAACACAATGGTATTGTATTTAGCCACACACAAGAAGTGGTATCAGAGAGGTAGCCAAAAGCGTATTTGCAAGACAAAGAAAGTCACATTCACAGACTTAACTATTTCAGGTAAACTGCAATGCATCAGCAGGTGTGCAAGAAATAAAAGAAAGGCATTTATCTGCAACTGTACTGCAATGTTTTGTCTGCATTATCAACATGATGGAACACATCACCACACATTCCCTCAGTACTAATGAGCTCTGTATAATACATAAAAATATTCCCAGGATGTCCCGATTCTGTAAGCAGGCAGAGATTGCACAAGTTGTCTATAGAAATCTATGTTATCTGGTACGATTCAAAACTGTGGCTCTACTGGAAAACATTATCTGTAGGAAGACACTTTGAGCACAAAACCTACTTCTTCTACTTTTTATGAGGTTTTGTTAAACCTGGAGCAAGAACACAAAGTCTCTTTTGACTTGAAGGTGTATTTTCAATATAATCTGCATTCAATTTTTTCAAATGAAAAATGCTGAAATGAGAAATACACTGATTTCAGCTACCTCATTTAAAATGTTGGTGGAAAACCCTGTCCCAATCCTAATTCAAAAAACCCACCTCTCAGGCATATTATTTTGCTTTCCCCTCATAAGCATAAGGTTTTGGCAAAAAATACTAGAAAGTAAACAAATCAGAAATGAAAAATTTACAATGCAGTCCAGGGAAAACATCACCTCACCCTGTCTAAAAAACAGCTTATGAGAGGTTTTTCATGAGAGGCTAAAACCTTCTAACTTGATTTGCCAATAAAATAGAACTCTTTGATAACTGTTAACCAACAAACAAATGAACATCCCTTTGCCATCCAAATCTCTCCTGGCTGACCTTAGAAATCCACTAGTCATACCAGTCCAAATGAGAGCTGATCTTTTTTGTGTGAAAACAACTTTTCCGTGTTTCTCAAGTAAGATGAAATTCATCAATAAACAGCCCATTTTCAGTGATGCCAAACTGCTACTGATCCCAGGTGTATATTCAGAGGCAAGTACTGGTCTGCCAGCATGGCTAACAGTCTCACAGGGATCATCAGAGCAGCTATTTGCTGTGGCTCTCATATGCACAGCTGCACCTCTCCCTCTTCCCTCCTAGCTGGCAGCTACACCCAGCCCTGTATAAACAAGATTCTGCTAAATGTCACCGTAGTTAATATTCTGAAGTTTGGGCTTGCTTTTTTGTTTAGGGATATTTTATCCTGGTAATTGATTCCAGACTTTCCATTTGTAGAAGATAACTACAGTTTCCTTTTCAGTCCTGTGATCAAGGCAGCTAAGAGTACAAACAGATGAGCTGGAAGATAATTCTTCTATTCTAAGATAAACTAATGAAACATCATGAGTAGGAGTTATAAACCCCAGATACTCCCTCAGCATACACCCTGGGTGTGTCCATCACATCAATCAGACCTGGCACTCCCTATGGTTGCAGTTCAAATTCATGAACAAAACTGTTGTGGTTGGACCGAAACGAAGAAATACAGACTGCAATGTTCATTTTTCTCACGTGACCCTTCGAAGATTTTGTAGCAAGATGAAGCTATAGGATATGGTGTATGAGTTCTCCTAATAACTGCACCAGAAGAAATTCCTTCCAGGACACTCCAGAAGAGGAACATGCAGGACACGGATCTAATACTGGTTTTGTATTTCTGACCTTGGTTTTCAAACAACGAGTATTTCAACAGATTCATACCCCATCCACTTAGCATGGAACCTATTTCAGTATGTTTTAGAGTAAACTGTTGAGTCACTGAAATCATTACATTCCTTGAGATATTGTGCATTCCAAACTCCCTTCCTGTCCATGAGAAAAAAGCAAACAAGTCAAAGAGATGAATAAATATAACTTGGACCAAAAATAAACCCAGGCCTAAATATCAAGTGCCTTTTAAAAAGGATCTCTCTCAGAATGGAGAGATTAATACATATTAAAAGATAACTGCTGTGGTTCTTCTAGCATCTTTTATATCAAAATACGCAAATCACTGTATATGAGAATTCTAGCAATCAAACTACAAAAACATAGATAATGGAAGTAAGCCAATAGATTTGAATCACGTTAACCCAAAAAGCAGACAATTAATGCTAAACAGTGTGAAGCCTCCAACTTCATATTTTTTCCATGTTATCAGACATATGATATGGTGATTTTAGCTCCTGTATCACTCATGTTTTTGCCCCCAATTCTCAAAAATCATGCTTTTCTTCCCTTAAGAGTAACCTTTGTGTGACCTTATTTTGCTCACAGTCACAACCCTATGACCATTCTGCTGTACTATTGTAGATTTATTTCCTTCTCCTGTGGGCATTTCTGCATCCCTCTGAAGAGGCCTCACAGAGCAGTAAGTAAACTTACTCCTGCCTGTGCTATTGCTTTAGATAATCCCTTGTAACAATTAGTAAGACAGAACACACAGAACACACACCTGGAGCAAAAAAACGCACACGTAGACTGCAGAGGAAACAATAAAAGCATTCACTGAAAAGAATGACAAAATGCTTAGATATTACAGAACTCTTTTTCTAAAAGATCTACAATCAGCTACTTTAAAGTATAAAGACAAGCTGAGTTTGGAGATACTAAAGAAAAGCAACAGAGTTTCTGTGTTTTGGTCTTCAAGAAGTCTTCATAGTAAGAAACTCATTGAAAAGAGGGAAGAATTGACAGTTTTGAGAACTTCCACATTTGGAAAATGAAAAAAACCTCTCATACAAGGGGGACACAGGGATAAAAATCAAACTGAGGACTATTTTAAATTTCAGACATCCTGTTATTATGAAAAAATATATTGTATAAACCAGATAGTTTTACCTACTACATGATCAATTACCAGTTAAAGATTTAATTACCAGAAAAACTTCTTCAAATTCACTGTCTATATCTCTGGCTTCCAAAACCACACAAACAGGTAGGAATGCAGTGCCTACTATCACAAGCTTACCAGTCTATAGAAAGTGGACTATAAAAACTTTGCAATACAGAATTAAAGAGCTTTCCCACTGTCACTTGTAAAAGACAAGCTCTAGAAATGATGTAAAGATACAATTAAAGCCTCTTGATTATAGTCAGTCAGGTTCTTTCACCTTGTAATCAAGGCCTGAATCAAGGCTTGGACACCCACATCTGGTTACACAGGAGATCTGCTCTCTCTCATGACTTAAGTTTCAAAGTTTCAGAGCCCTACATTTCCTGGACTACAATTTTCCCCCACAGTATTAGCTAATAACTCCCTAGAACTACTAGCATTTAATTTACTGCCAAATTAAATATTGTTCCTCAGCTCAACAACTTCCTTTCTCTTGGAATATCTCTTGGTGTTACCATTGGCATAGTCACACTTAGACAGCCTTAATTACTCGCTTTGCAAAGGATCTTCTTTGTTACAAGGATCTTCTTTGTTATTCTCCTCTCTTGCAAGAGAGACCCGAGTTACACACAAGAATAGCACCAAACATGAAGAACCAGATGGGACTTTTAGCATTAGGCTAAGGTTAAGAATGGCATTGTGCTGGGGTAATCTTCAACATGAGCATTATAAAAATCAAAGAACTGGATGCATGTCAAACAGCAGAATGGTTCTACCATTTACTGAGAGTCCTTTTCTTCCAACCAACAGACAACCCCTGCTGGATGGGAACATCCACCAGTCTAGTCATTCCTCAACCAAGTACAACCCAAAGAAAGAAGCACGACCTACTAAAAGTGGTCTCAACAGAGCACTTCACTGGGACACAGGAAGGAAGTCAATAACTGGGAGTTCACAGCTGGAATGCCATGGTTTTCTGCATGCATAGTCTCCAGTAGTGTTCAATATGCTCTGGCCACCAACCCAGGACACAAACTTAGCAACTTAATATTGCTCAAGGGCCCCTTTTGTTATGTAAAGAGAAGCATACTACTACTAAATCAAGGCATACAGATTTTTCTTTTTTTTACTTCTTTAAAAAGCAGGCATTCCTGCCTTCCTGCAACTACTAAATTAATACTGGGAGTATTAATCACCCAAGGAGTAACACATTATTAGGACAGTGACTCTTTCCAGAAAAGTATTCTTAGATCAAAGTTGAGGAAACATTAAGTGAATAATTAGGCATATGCTTTTTGACATAAGCAGTCTTACTTTGACTGGCTGCTCTGTCACTGTTCATTAGAAGAGGTACAAGCATCCAGGAAAGTTTCTAGATGTGGTCAGATGTTAAGTATCAAAGTAAAAGGGGAAAGAGGACTAGCAAATTGGGCAACTGCAAATGAAATAAAACATATAGCCTGCATTTTCATATACCATAATAAGTAATAAATATTTTCATAATAAATAACACATACATTTTACCTTATCAAAAGTAAGGAGAATATGAGGTCACAAAGAATAAAATTAGTGTTTCAGGTGAAGTGGGAAAAGTGCTGGAGCACAAGGAATCCTTAACCTTGACAAGTCATTCCACAGGCAATCAAAAGTCAATTAATTAGTTCTCCATCATGGCTTCCCATCTGAGCACAGTTTTGTACATAAAAGGCTCTAGTATGACTTTCATTGCCAGCACTGAGCAAACCAATCAACTTTGAAGTTCAGTCCCAGCTACCTTCTCTGCAACTCCAACAGATCCAAAGGTCTTCCAAACCTGAATACCAACAAGCAATACCACAAGAGGTCCTGAGCTGTTCAGCTCTCATAGATCCCAAAAATCCAGAAATCTTCATTGCTCACATAGAACCAAAATGCCAAAATTAATACAGAGCAACTTGTTTCCTGGACTGGACACTAACATGGAACACACAACTACAAGCTGTCTGGAGAGTGCACAGAAATTTCACCCCTGGAAACAGCCAGTACTTAGTTGGACAAAGTCCTGAGCAACACAGATTAACTTCATCATAGCACTTGACTACATGGCTGTTACTGGGCCTTTCAAATCACTATCCTTTTAACATCTTAAACATACTCAATTTCAAACGTCCACATGATATAAATATTATTTTCAACAAGCTAAATCCTTCTTCATACTAGCCAGATTATGAGTTAACACATGTAATTACACTTAATAACCCACTTGATTTTCTCCTATCAACACTTGGAAAAATACAAAGCAGACCAAAACTGGTTTAAGTTTATTGCCACAATCATCAGTTGTAATTTTTACTACAACAGTGGGTTTTCCTAGCTTAAAGTTACTGCATTTACTAACAGATACTTTCTTCATTAGACAACACCAGTATACATCCAAACAGCAAGGCCAACATTAGATACTGTTCAATTAATATAAAGTGCTGATCAAGATATGAACAGACAAGAAGAAAATCTAGACTTCTTACTTTCAGGCTCAAGTCATCTGATTTCTATCACAACTCATTAGAAAAGCAACCATTCCCAATTAATTTTCTCCACATTTAGTGTATTATAATTCTTCATTACCAATGAAGCATACATTCTGTAACATGCAAAACAGAACAAGACCAAAACAATTCTGCAAAGATAACCTCTGCAGTAAAGGTTTATGGCAAATAGGTACCTTACTCCAGTGCCAAATCACAGTACTTTTTCAGGATGCAACTATGAATAAAACTCTTTCCCTTCATGTGTCACTTTACTATGACCATGTATTTCAGCTCTAAGCCATACAAAATGGCATTCAAGTTGCAAATTCACAGGAACAGCCCATCCCAGAAGATTAAGATGTTGTGACAGTATTTGCACTTCCTCTTAGATCAGATCAATGTGGTTGCTTTCAATCCTGAAATAAGTCTAGCAGCTGAATGAGAGAGCTGACCAGTTTTTTTCTCCCATTCTAGTAACCAGGAAGTGTCTACTCCAGCTTGTCTAAGTTTTCTCCAAATAATTAAAATCTCAGTAAAACTTCAGTACTACTAAAAAGGATGATGTACTGTTACACAAAGACTATATCGTTAAATTGCATTTTCCACTTAAAATGAAGTACAGGGGGGTTGGAACTAAATGATCTTTAAGGTCCCTTCCAACTCAAACCATTCTATGATTCTATTTACAAACCATGAAAGACTTAGCCTTTTAAACAATCGCTTCATCAAATAAACCTGTGCTAGCATAACTCATCTCCAGGTAGGCAGAAGCATACTTTATGGAAAGATATCTATTTTATGTTGCTTTTTCTTTTACTTCTGAGATACACATATGCATGTGTGTGTCAAAGTAAAGTGTGTGTGTGTGTGCATGTGTGTGTATATATCTATATCTACATCATCTCCCAGAGTAAAGAAAATACTTAATCATCTTCCCTCCCTAGAATCAAAGCTTTACTCATTAGAAGAGGAAACACAGCCAGAGAGGGCTGTGCCACTAGGCAAAAGCATTTTGCCTTCTAAAAAGAAAACAACAGAAAGTAAAGCCACAGGAGATTTTGAAGAGTATCCATTCTGAAGATCCTAAGAGCACAACTATGGTGCTCTTTCTCCAATCTGGAATAGAAGACCAGAAGTGAGACAGGACAGAGACCAAAAAGATTTAGAAATAATTACAGTTTCAGAAGTGGAAAGGTACATGGGAGATTTTGAAAACAGTCTGAAAAGGAAGTGATTCCAAGCACATTTAGCTTACCTTTATAAGGTTAGCTGTTATGAAGAGACACTAAGAAATAAGAAATTATCTACTTGGGGTCCTCCTATATATCCAGAGAATGCTAAACCCATCCCAAGCAAAACACACAGTAAAGTAGATGCTTTTAACCATCAGGAGCAGCACAATTTCCCCTTCTATTTCATGCATCAATTATTACCTCTCTCCCTTTCCATGGCATAGACATTTATGACCTGAACACACGGCATGTTTGTATTTAAAAGGCTCTTGTGCTGAAGGCTCATGAGAAAAATGTTTATTATGTCCTAAAGTTTCAAAACACTTCTTTGAGCACTAAATTAACACCACTGGTTCCCCTTTAAAATATATATACTGTTATTTTCAATTCTCAAATGAATTAGTAAAACCAAAGACTCTTATTTGAATAAGTTAATTTTACTACATAAGCCCCTGTTCCCAGGGGTGTAACAGTGAAATACATTAAATGGCCATTCCACTTGGCATTTCTACCTTCACTTTGACCATTAAAGTACAGAATGGAAAGAGCAAGGATGGCATGTTACTTGAGAAGAATCTTTTCATGGGGCTTTTGGTGTAATGAAGGATTTCCTTCATGCATTCTATTTCCAAAAATCCACGAAAGGGGGTGGAAGAGCCAGTTAATCTTATTTCTTTCAAGTGTCAGCTGAAATGAGGGGAAATATTTGCTTTCAGCTTTGCATAGCTTAGCTTGCAGGTCCAGCCCTGAAAGAGGCCTGGCCTGTTACTCAAATCCACCCATGGCAATGATATGCCCAACTACTCCTCAATGTGTCAATGAAATACAAGAATCGCATTATGCAGTCACTGGCAAACACCAGGAGAAGGATGTGTGTATGAATAAATACAGCACATCACAACTCGCTCTTCTGGTGAGCTACAAATTCTCATGTAACAAGTTATGCTGCCTGACTGTCAAAATGCAGTCTGTCTTCAGCCAGTCAGGTGGTAAATTAATGCTCTGACACGCCATACCACACAGATTTCCGCAAGGCGTACAAGGGTTATGTCTGAAGAGTCACAGCAATTAAGTAATGTGAACACCACGCTTAGGAACAGTAGCTACATGAAATACTGACTGTAGCATAAAAGTATTTAGGGTGGGTTTTTTTTGTAAAACACAGTACTCAGATTCCTGGAATAAGAGTATCAGAACATTCCCCAAAGGACGTGAAAATTCCTTGTGATCGTGATTTTAAAGCACAGCACAGCAAGAATTAAACACTATTAAATACTCCCATTAGCACAGTGCATAGCAAATTAAAAAAAATAGGACCTACTTTGTAATAGGTGCAGCAAAAACAAAGCCAGTTCCTGAGATAATTACCTAAACTATTTGTCATATTGCAAGCATTGGGCAACTAATATTGAAACTGTGCTGTCTCTGCCAGAGGCAAAGATCCATACAGTTAAGGATGTACAAGTTTATCTTCTATTGTGCAATCCCTGTTTGGATTGCTTGTTTTTATCTGATCTGCACGAATTCTTTAATTATGCAGTACGCAAATCTCCATGTTTCAGTTGGTTTAAGATCTTGCAGTCAGAACCCAGGAATTTATTGTCTCCCTAGTAACACACACCTGATCCAGAAAAGACTCAGGCACAGCAACACAGGCAAGCAAAAGCAATTTCTGGAAGCAACTTTAAAAATACCCCACCTACTAGCACAGGAAATCTGCTCCAAATGACTAAACTCTCAGCCTCAGGCTTTTAAAGCCCCTCCAATCCAATCATGCTCAGCAGTGCTTTTTACCGATCTTAAGCCAAATACCACAGGCATCCTTGACTGGCAATGGTAAAATCCAAACTAAACCAACTCTGGAATGACACCAAGGGCAGTGTTAGCAAGGAAGTTACCTGGGGCTAATTCAAGGTATCCTTGAGAGCTACCTCAGCACACTGACCTGGTGGTCCTCATCAGCACTGTCCAAATGGACCACGCTGCAGGACACTGCCATCCTCTGCCCTGGCTGTTAAGCATCATAACAGCTGCAACTCACAGCCCCATTTCCATACCTGAAGTATTCATTTACCTCACTTCCCATCTGAGGATGACTCCTGGATAAATGCCAGTAACTACTGCTGCTAAAATTCAGAGAGAATATTCATGTCCTTAATGTCTCCAGATTCATGTAACATTAACTGAGAAGCGGGAGGGAGGCAGGCAACTCAGCCCAGGGCCACCATGAGATCAAATGCCATGCAACTCATTGTGCCACCTGCAAATGAATTCCTTCAAAGCTAATGCCTCCCCAGGAAAGATGCATCAGGACTGCAACACATCCAACAGCCCTCAGAAGTGACAGCACCTACTTCTAGATATGAAGTTAGAAAAAGAACAGGAGCAAGAAATACAGAAAAAAAACCGCATGATTTCTGCTTTGTAGTTGGGAAGCCTTGCACTGGAGTGCCACAGGCTCCTTGTAAACAAACTCTCTAGCAAAACAGATGTTGTTAAGCGGTTTTTTTATATGCAAATATCTCACCTTTAATCAGCTACAACACACCTTCTAATCAAACTCTGTCCTAATACTCAAAAATTGAGCGCTTTTTTTCAAGAAACAAGAGGAATTCTTTCATCACGCAGCCAATTAACAAAGCTGTGGGTTTTTTTTCTCAGAAAGACAAAAAAATTTAATTTCCTTCCCATCAACTGGCATACTATTTCTCAGAAAAACTCCCTCAAATCAACTCTGTTATTCCAATTGAGAAGTGGGGAAGTTTCCCCCAGAAGGGTCCAGCAGAGTACCTGTGAAAGGCAAAAAATTAATTATGACCACCATTTCTGATGTGAAAAATTAGCTGTCAGAAAAACATGTAATGAGTTAGTTCTGCAAACATGAGAAACATGCTCTTTATAAATTCCAATACTCTTGAGTATTTACAACCTCCTAAAATTATCCCAAGGGCCAAATTATTTTATAAGATTAATTAGTGAAAAATCTCAGTGAAGCAATTTCCATATGCATGCAAGAGTTATAAAGCACATTTTCTTCCTTCTACTATAAGTAGCAGCTGTCCTATTTATCTTTCAGGCTTTTTACTACATACTGGTACTGTTAACACACAAACTCTGACAGAATGGGATAAGTCATTTCTAAGAGACTTAAAATAATTTTTAAAAACTCTGAAAAGACTATGTACTTTAACACCTTAAGATAAGCATCAGGAAGTAACATTTAAAATAACTACATAAAATTTCCATATTTTGAGCTTATCCTCAAACACTGATGGCTAATTCTATTTAACTAGAGAAAGAGAGGTTACAGGTTAGGAGAAAAACAGATTAGCCTATACTTAAAAAAAGTCATCCTTTAAACTTTCGAATATTTAGATTACATCGCTACGAAGACTTCCCCCTACCTGTTGACATCTCACACACCAGCCCCTCTCCAAGGCACTACTGCCTGCAAACAAGACACACAAAAATCACATCCATCTGGCACTCATTTGGCCAAGTTATAAGCACTGAAAATTCTGGTGAAAAGAGTTCGATGGCTGTACTGCTGCACCTCAGTTAAGCAAAATACTCTGCTGGCCCCAGTACCATGAAAGTAGGTGGCATTTCCTTAAAGTTATAGCATAAATTTTATATATATATATTTATATTTTTTATATATATACTAGCAAGATCTAGCGATATTTAGACAGTTGTTAAGCATAACAACTGAAAAAAATAAAGATAACACCAGATACCTGAGTTTTCAGACACCTGTTGTGTCAGAGCTGTAATTCCCTCATCTCAATGCTTCAGCATTCCTTTCCACCACCCCTTCTTGAAGACATTTAACAAAACAAGCTGAATGAAATATCATCAGTTAAATACACACACCTGCCCCCCAAATAGATGAAGTCAGATTAATCATAGCCACATTACCCAACAGTTTGCTATCACCACAAGCCATAACCTGACAGACAACTTATTTCCTCTCCACCCCATCTTTTTGGGTTATCTTCATACTGGCCCCAGCTGACCCGCACAGAGTCAACTCAGACACAGACTAACATCCTGAGAAAGATGAGATATGGGAGCAGTAGTCATGGCAGGGTTTTCTAATTCCCTCATCATGGGGTTTGCTAGGAAATGGATTAATACTGGCTTCTCAGATAGTACCTGACAAGTAAACCTGACAGACTCCAAAAAGCACGTAACACATACAGGGAAAGGGAACCAACATATACAATGCTTACACATGCAGGGTTCAAAAAAGAATTTACCAACAAGCAAGCAGCAATGGTTTGCAAAGCAGAAATCTAAAACAGTACAGGCCCAATTTTAAGACTTGGGTGGTTTTTTTTAAGTGCTCTTTAAAAAGAGAAAGTTTGAGTTCTTTTCAGAGGTCACAAACACAATGTTTTCCACACTGAATCTCAGGCTTTTGTTCTGAAAAGAGTGTTGGGTGACTAGCTTGGAGACATGCATTTTAAAGAAGATAAAATTAATAATAATTTTCATTTCAAAACACAGTAAAAGAATACTAGACCAAATGAAAAGTAACAGATTTTCCAAATGGGCCCCAAGAAAGTTTTTCAACAGTGAAGAGGAAAACTAACATATTAAAATTATATCAATACTAACCATGTTGCTCATGATGATGATGATCTAATCTTTCCCTGTTAACATGTAACAAATATTCCATGTTTTTAAAAGCCCATCTGGCAGATTTTGGTAGACATGAATTTTGGCCTATGAAACAACTCAAGTTTACAAGGAAACACATCTCTCAGTATAAACAATTCCATTTAAAATCTGATGACTTTTCATCATTACACAAGAAGTGTTAAACCATCTGTTGTATCTCATTGCTTTTGTGCCTTGTCTATATAGCATCGATCACGACTGCCCAAAGTGAAGTTCACGGTCTTTTATGAAGCAGCTAAAACACAGAGTTCTTTTCTGCTACCATTTTATTGAACATGTTGGTTATGCTGAACTTCATGAAGGGGAAAAGGTGCAAATATTCCAAAACAGATTTTATTGTTGAGTTGCTAAGATTGAGTAATTTTCTGACCTTTGTCTTACTTCTGCCTAACCTGGAGTTCCCCATCCAAAAATAAGTGCAATTCATTTGTTTGTGTGATACAAAATCACTTTGGTATGCTACATCAGTTAGACTTAAGCAATCTTGAACACATTAGTTGACAAAACTCATACTGAAATTACAGTGTCTCTGTTGGCTAACTAAACCGAAGCTTATATGATTTTTTCCTTTGTTTGTTTCCCAGAAAAGGAATAAACATGGAGCAAGAAAGCCAAGAACTACAATGTAAATGAACAGGCTGCTGTAACATTTTAATTTCACGTAATTTATTCCTCTTAGAGTTTAAAAACTAGCAAGAGTCAGGAAGAAGGCAAAAAGCTAATCCAATGAAACTAAGTGACAAAATTCCGATTGTCTCTTGACCACCAGTCTCTGAACTTTGGCACTAGCAACTGTACAGCAACTGGAAATATAAGCAGGAAATATAAGACCATTGCTGTTGGTCTCTGTATTAAACAATTCCAACATAATCGGCCAGTTCTTTCATCAAGAATTAATACACCTTTTGTTTTCTGTAATTATTGCACACATTGTCCTGCCACTAACCAAGATTTTCTTACTGTAACAGGTTTACACATTTTCACAGCAAAGTAATCCCTGCATTTCAATTCCAGCAGGAATAGACTGTGTCCATCACAGAAAAACGCACTGATCATTTCAAGAGAAACTAGTCCTGTGTCCTACTGCAGCACAGAATAAATTTTAAATGGATCAAAATGTGAATCTACCTTGAATTTCACTTCCAATTGAAAGAAATACACCCTCCTCACCCTTTAACCAGGCAGACAATAACACAGAAGAAAAAGCAGATCTTGGCACTCCATTACTAATATAATGGGCAGGTTTTAAGGAAGTTCGTTAAAGAGAAAAATAATGCTGTTGCTGCTGTTGCCCTTTTGTCACAACCTGAAAGACAGACATGCCAAACAAAGCTTACTTTACAACCGTCCAAGCCATACTTTCAAAGTCTCATTTACCTCTGCTTTCCTCATACTTTCTGATGCACTTTCCATTACATTTTTGTCAATACTTGAAAATTCTTGTTCCACCACTTTTTTCCCTTCTTTAGAGAACTGTTCGTTGCACATTCTCTGCAATGTATTGCAACTTGCATATTCCAAAGAAGCACAAATATGTCTTTTATACTATACAGGCCTGCAAAAATATCTCCATATATATAAAATATGAAGTCTTTGGGGAAAAAAGCATAATGCTATCACTTCCAGCTAAATTATGTCTCTTTAAAGCTACATTATGTTTATAACAATTTCAAGTGCTCTGAAGAAAGAGTACTGAAAAAAAAATGCCAACGAAACATTTTCATAGACATAAGTCTAACCCTGTAATTGAGATTTTTCTTAACTAAATCACTTCACTAAAATATAATCTAGAACTGCCTATTGGCCTCTACTTCACCTGCAATTCATGCTTAGATTACAGGATTTCAACCTTTACCCAAACACCCTTTGAGAAAGTCTATGAACCTGTGCCACTGTAAAGGAGCTGAACATTTTACAACCAAAGCAAAATGCATTTCACTCAGACAATTCTGATGTGCTAAAGGAAGAAGCTGAAGGGTTTTTTGGGGGGAGTTTTCTTTTTTCCAAGAGATTCATATACTTCTTGCTTTATTTCTTCAGTATATATTAGTATATACTAATAACACCTCTGAAGAGCAAAGTCATCTTGTTCTCACAAGTTTCCAACACGATCGTGTTCCCATAAAAGTGACTGTTCTCCATCATTATTTTTCATTATATTCCAGCATTACTATCGACAAAAACTGCTAGCATCAGACTAAATGCTTGCTAACCACCTACATTCAGCTGACAAACAACATGTTTCTTCAACACAACCCTTGCCAAGATAAGGACTTCAAGAACCTTGGTAGAGAAGTTCCTAACTTCCCCCACTGGCTTATGCCTCTAGCATGTTATTTGTACCTACTGGATTCCCTATTTTTTTTTTTTTAATACAGAATGTTAGAAACCAGAGTTCTGGAAGATCTTCACCTACTGCTCTTATTTGGGATGGCCCATTTAAATCAACTGCACTACCCCGTAGGATGCAATGGATGGCAGAGCAGCCATTCATTCTTGGTCCTCCTAAGCAAGTCTTTCCACCACATCTTCAGCAAGTTTCCAACCAAATTCCCTATCTGTCATTCACAGCTGCCAGAAACACCTCCTCAGGTTAACCACTCAAATTACTTTTCTGTTGCAAAAAGAGCTGGGTGCATGTTACATGCAAAAGCAACTAAAAACACCTGCAGCCAAGGTTACTGGGATAATACTAAGGTCAGAAAAAAATGGAAGGAAGGAGGATAGATAAGTGTCTAAGGTTAAAAAGCCCTCAGTTTTAGACTTAGAAGCGCACAGTATTACATCTATGAAGTTAAGTAACCAATACTGAAAAGCCTGCAAACAATTTCACCAACTACTGGTGTCTTTAAAAAATGGAAGGGTACAGGAAGAAAAAGGCAGTAATTCTTCACGGACTGAGACGACAGGCATCAACTGCAGATTTGGTAAAAATAAAATATAGAAAACACAGTTCAAATTCTTTCTTTAAAACCAAACTAAACAAACTAACACAACTAGCTCAAACTGCCTATCTTAGACTTTTTCTTCCTCCTGTTTTAAAGAGATTTGTTTGCCTCATGTTTTGTTATTGATCTGGAAGAGGTAAAGACTAAGGGGAAAACAGCAGAAAAAAAGGTATTTAAATGTAAAGTCAGCATATGAAAAAGGCTGGCAATGTAGTTCTTGAAGCATTGTGAAAACTTAGGGCTTTGTTCTTTCTCCTTCTACCCTCTATTATTCTATGTGATATAATCACATTGCATACAGTCATTAATCAAAAGCTTCTCAAAGATTTTCACAAACATCTAGTTAGGCCTTATGAAAGAAATAGTAATTTCCACCTTTCCAAACCAGACTTGCAGATAGGGATCTGATCCAAGACAATGCCATGT
Source organism: Sylvia atricapilla (assembly GCF_009819655.1). Classification (NCBI taxonomy): domain Eukaryota; kingdom Metazoa; phylum Chordata; class Aves; order Passeriformes; family Sylviidae; genus Sylvia; species Sylvia atricapilla. Next base: position 28,097,805 of record NC_089145.1, read on the forward strand.
CTCAACCAGAACCTGTGCATCCACACTGTCATCACTGCTGTGATGCCCAGCACCCACCTGGGTGTCCTTTGGGTCTCTCTCTGAGCGCTCTCAAAACATTTACCATATCCATTTAAATATACACTTTAAAACTATTTATCAGACCAATCTAACTGCAGAAAAACTGTTGTTCAAATGAGCTGGAGGGTTTCCTTTGTACCATAACCAAAGCATATCTCACAAAGCATTCTAATTACATCGAACAACAGCGCTACTAAAACAAGCTCTTCACCCCAGGAACACACGTCAAGCTATGTAGAAACCAAACATGTCACAAAGCACAGGAGCTTCATTTGAAGAGAAAATTAAGATTTCAGCCTGTTCCTTTCCTTAGAAGCATATAGAATGAAAACATACCTGTCCAATAAATATAAACCCAAGCTCCACTTCAGCAATATTCTGACTAATATTTGAGGCCTTTAAATGTCTCTTCTGACCATTATATTAACCACTGTAATCAATTAGCACTACATAAAATTAGTAAGTAGGAACATCAAATCCATCTCCCGGCCTGGGAAAACAGTAGGAGATAAAGGCTGTAAAAATACAGCCTTTAAAAAACAAGGCACTTTGCTTTCTTCCTTAGACACATTGTTGTCAGATTTGCATATAATGAAGTGGCCTTGGTTGCCAAGTTGGGCACTAAAGAGAAAGTATTTGAAAAAGAACCTACTTAGGGCTGAAAAGAAGAGAAAAAAAACCATAACCAAACCTCACTGTGCAAATCCAAGCCCCAGACAAACTTCTTTATACATAGTCAGTGTAGCTGGAGATATTAATATCCCAAACTACTTGCTTTCAGGCAAGGATTTGCCCTTAGTAAGCTCAGTCTCACTTCTAAGGGCAGGCTGGGACAAGAGCCAAGCCAGTCTCAGACAGCACTCACACAATCCCTGCAGCTGATACGGGGAAGATGGGAAGGGGAGCTGCTTGGAAGTGGGACAGACACAGACCCTTTTTCAAACGTGCCTTTGGCCTGTCTGAATATGATGTATTTATGAGAATTGAGGAAGTCATACTGCCCTGGAATGAACCAGGAGGTAAAGACATCTCTGTCACCTGCACAAAGGTATAAAATGAAGAATTGTAGGGTAATACTAATGAAAGTATCCAACCAACACTATAAACCGCTTATCCTCCATAAAGCTTCCTGAAGACAGGCAGAAAGTAGTCTCTAATAAGGTTTTTTATAGAGAAACTCCCCTTTTCACTGTTCTATCATGTTTTATAATTTAAAAAAACCCACAAGCCCAAAAGTAATTTACCAGATATTAAACCTAAAAGGCAACACCTTTTTCTTTATGCTGACCTGACAAAGAAGTTGAACGAATAAAATGTAAAAAAACACATAACATTTTTAACATTCATTACACTGTATTCCAAGCTATTACTAAAGAGCAGCTGAAGACCCAAGGAACACCTTTTATAAGGAATCAAAATGTAGTTAAAACAGAAGCCATAAGAAAACCAAGAAAATGGGAAATGTTTATCGACATGAACATCTATCTCAAAGCAAGCCTAAGCATCAAATCCTTAAGTCACTCCTCACTGCTCCTTATCTTTTCACAGCAGAGCCTCACAGCACCTGGAGAAAATGCAGACACTCAGTTATGAGTTAGGTACTACACAAACCTCCTGCCTCCAGTTCCAGAAGAGGCAGCAGCTTTGAGAGCAAGCTGTCTGTTTTGAATAATTTGGGGAGTGAAGCTACTGGCATCCTTCCACAGCAACACAGAAGCCAGATAACTGAATATAGCCCCTCTGTCCCACACCATCCAAAACTCACTTTAATCTCTTTAGCCCCATGACAAAAGAAAGCCCTGGATCCTCCTAAACTGAGAGACAAAACTGAATTCCTAATGCAATAGTGCATTCAACATCAACAACAGCCCATTTCATTGCCATTTTTTTTAAACTGGAGAATACATCATATTCAATAATCCAGTTCTGAGCATCTGCACCATCTTCACAGTAACACTCATGTCCACACTCTGGAAAATTGGGGTTTTTTTTTTTGAAGATATTCACTTAGAAATCACACTATTTCTATTTCATTATTCAGTATCAGCCACAAGATTTGATTATCTAAGAAGCTGGACAAAAAAACTTTAACAACTTACTTTAGGAAAAGTGATTTTATGTTTTTTAAATGAATGAGTACTAAGGGAGACTAAGTCAAGTTCCACTTCATAATTACTCATTTCTATGAACATGTGTTGACATTTTTCAGCATATGGCCATTTTTTCTAAAGCAGAATCTGAAGCTAAATTTCACATAAATGACTTTAACTGTTTCCCAGGACTCCCGCTTTTTAGTCTTATCTCTACCAGACATAGGACTGCAAGATTTCCTGATAACCACGCACTTGGAATAAAGGGATAAAGAAACCAACACAAATTCAGAGATATTCCGCTGTTCTATCTTTCCAAGTGAGCATGCTTAGTTCCTTAAACAGCTCTACTGAATAAGCAAATGACTTTTTTTTAAGCACAAACAGGAAAGGAGGAAGATACACATTCAGCCTTACGCCACAACATCGTTACACTTCCTAGTCCCAGCCACACAGGGCCCCTACAAAAGGGCTCCTTCCCTTAAGAACACATGCAGGCTGTTTTATCCTCATTACACCTGACTTCCCACAGCTGATGCAGGCCCATTCTGAACAACCCTCCACACATGAATTTCAGAAATATTACTAACTGTGCTTACTTCCAGTTTAAGTGTCGCTCTCATTCTAAACCATTTTTAATAAGGAGCACTCCAATAACTCACTCTCATCAAATCTCTTCGTCATAAGATACATGAGAATATTAAATGTAATACCATTCACAAAAATTAATGAGGAAGGATGGCAATCCACAAGTGTAAACAATCACAGGACAGCCTTTCTATAAGGAAGCTGAGGGACAAACAAGCTACACAACACATTTTACAGAATGCAACATTTAGAGAAGGCACAATATAACAAATCTTTTATGGCGTATAGGAAGCAAAACAAAATAACAAACAGGAATATAAAGAAAATAATTAACTCAAGATGCAGAAAATGTTGTTTTGAAAGCAATTACAATTTTTATACTATCTTTTTATATTACTTTTACTTGAATACATCCCTTCAAAAAAACACCATAATCAACATAAAACAGGACAGCTCTCATGCAGATATACTGTGTCTATTATAACTGTTTTAAACTTAAGAACTTTTTTTTTTTACTTTAATTTCACAGGCCTCATCAGCCAACAGAGAGCTGTCTTATGAAATTTTCTGTATAAAAAAATACATCAACTTATCCAAGTTCTCTGCTTTTTGGAAATAGATGAGATACAGAAAAGCTGATGCAACAAAACTGCAAAAAAATTGTTCAGATTGTTTTCATAAAGGAGAAAAAGTAAGGAAGGAAAGCAGGCAGGCAGGCAAAGAGCTATTCAGAATTAGGAAATTTTTTAGTAAAGCTTCCCAACACAGAAACTAACTAAAACTAAATTTTTATGTATCTAGATTACTTTATTATATTAAGATGTGCAAAAGCAAGTTTCAACACACCACTAACAATGAAATACTGAAATTTCACTACTCCGTTGGAACCATCCAACACTGCACTGATTGACAGAAGATGCAGTGTCTCAGTCACACAACCTCAATCCTCCCTTGTGTCCACACCAAGCTGAGTAACTTGGCTGCTCTGGCTGAGAAGCAAAAGTAATCCAGAAAGTCAGAAACAAAATATTTGTGCAGCTTCTATGATTCACTGTCTATGCCCATTTATTACTACTATTGCAAGAAAGGTAAGTAGAATGATTCAGAAGTTACGCAGCAGCAGTGCAATTTTAGTCCTGGGTTACCTTTGGCTGGAAACCAAAGCTATGCAGGACATTCCCCAACTGCAGGGACTGCGCAAGTTGACTTTTGAACAACTTTTGAAGAACACCTATATAATTCAAAATGCTGTAACTTATAACAAAGATTAATTCTCATTTCCAATCCTAGTTTTAGATTTAATTTTAGGACTCTTCACCAAATTTTAGCTGAATTGCTTTTTTGCTCGTGGATTCAGAGAAATGGAAATTACAGAATAAGCTGAGTTGGAACAGACCCACGAGGATCATCGAGTCCAACTCCTGGCCCTGCACAGGACACCCCAAGAGTCACACCCTGTGCCTGAGAGCATTGACCAAATGCTTCTTTAACCCTGTCAGATTTAGTACTGTGACCACTGCCCTGGGAAGCCTGTTCCAATGCTCAACCACCTTCTGGGTGAAGAACCTTTCCCTGACATCCAACCTAAATCTCCTCTGGCACAGCTTCAGGACATTCCCTCAAGTCCTGTCACCAGTGGTCACCACAGAGCAGAGATCAGTGTCTGCCCCTCCTCTTCCCCTCACAAAGGCAATCTGTATTAGATGGCTGTGTAGTAGGAAACAGGGTATTTACTGAAAGCATCATATATTCTCAGATACCTCAAATCCCACTGCATCCATGAAAAAAAAATTATTTGCCCTTCACTCTGTCTTTTCTGTTCATAAAATGTAACTACCATATACAATTATCACAAAACTTCAGGACTAAGAACATAGTGACTTTAGCTTTATTCCCTCTTGAGATAGCAAGTCAAACTGGATTGTAAAGCATCTAATACCTCTAAAATTCCTCTTAAATACAGTTGCCAAAACTTTCCAAATTTCCTGCTTACTCAGAACACTACCAAAATCGTTAATCTTGTTCTCTTTTAGAAAGAAATCACTCACAGGTTTCAAAACATTCTGGAAAAGGTACTAAGTGTCCAAACATGAAGAAACATCACAGAACTGTTGGGTTGTATTTTGAACCATTAATGTACTGAAAGACTAACTTAAAATTTTTCTTTTTGATAACAGACTCAATATTGTTGTTTTTTTCCTTCTACTTTCTGTGGCTTAATCCTGGCATCAAAAAATTTCATCCAGAGGATGGCATTCATGCTGCCAACACACATACAGCTTTTGGCAGGCTACAGAGAAGTCAGTGCTTCTCACAGAGCAGCTCTGTGCTGCATAGAGGCTGATGCCAGTAAAATATTAGTCGAAACTGAAGTCTATTGTATAAAATATATGCACGTATCGGCATCCGTACTCCAAAAATTGATTTCCCTTGATGAGTAACAAAATCTTTAAAGGCCTTATAAATAAATAAAAAAATAAAGTATAGAACTAGTCTTTTAACTGGGAAAAAACACTAAACAGTAGAAAAAATTTAAAAAGCACACACGGGAGAGCACAAGCAAAGACAGCCTAAGGACTCCAATGCAAGATACTACTCTCACATGCCTTCAAGTAATTAATGCTTTCAAAGCTCCTTGTCTGTCCTTTGACATTGGAAACAGATGAGGAATTGTATCTCAAGCAGAAAAACGGGTTCATATGAAGGATAAAAGGAACAGCACTGAAGGTCTGTACATTAATTATTTTCACTTATAAATGCATAGTAAGCAATAGCAGTTGTTCAGTTCAGCTCATTTTCTGCACAGTAACACACTAAGTCGCAGGGTATGGAAACATGAAATGAAACACAGCAAGAGATACACCTCTATTTCCCAATTCCTCAAAAGCTGATTCCCTGAAATCCAGTACTTAGACACATCTGCAAGCTTAACTCAGCTGAAGCTATTAGATGGACTTTGCTGCTCAGATTTCTATGGGCAGATATTTTCTGGAACTAATGGACTTGTTTGATCAAACAGATTCATTAACCATGAGAGTAAATAACCTTTATAGGAACTGTATGCAGCAACTCTTCTGGACTATGAGGACCACAAGCACTCTGAAGCATGCGTATATACATCATAAAATACATGGTTATGGACACCTACAATAATATACTTGGTAATAACGTAGAAGCTGGTCTTAGTGGAATCATGTTTAACACATGAACCAAGCTCTCATGTCATTTTGCATTACTCCTTGTTCCTGTCACATTTTTCTGGAAACTGGCAAAAAAAAGGAAGGAAGAAAAAAGAAAAAAGAAAACACCACAAAACAAAAACCACACATTCCCTTTGCTAAATGAATTTTCATACCAGATATTTATGCACCTATAAGTTGACCGAACTGGGATCAAACTATTTGGCTCCAAAAGATCTTCTACCCCTGCTTTATCTTACGAAGTAAAAAAAAATTACCATGCCAAACACTGGCCTGTGCTCCCCACAAAGAAAGGCGAAGCGTTATAAACCAGAGCAATAGATAAAAGCTCAAAGCATATGTTCACAGTCACCACAATCATACTACACAAAATCAGCCTTCTGCTCATTATTCATGTAGAATTCACATCAAGTCAAAATTTTCTAGTATAAATATCTGTGTATTTCCACACAATATTTGCATGCAATTATTCTATGGCATCAAGTAGACTTAAAAGGTCGTAACACTTTATGAGAATATCCTTATGGTTATGGGTTATCTTTTCTTAAAAAGTAGTGAAAGCCATTTTTTCACAGAAGTCAACAACAACAGAACTCATTTTAGTTCATGTAATATTTCACAAGTCTTGTGTTTAGCATTTTGCAAGACCAGAGCCCAGCCAGAAATTTATTTTCATCTATTACCTACAAGTCTCAGAGACATAATTCTAAAGGCAAACAGAGTATTCTGAGCATCTTCTCCTTACTATCTGAAACATAACACAGCACCTTTTAAATAACCTCAAAATCTAGCGCAAATGCTTATTTCACATTACTATACTGGCTCTCAAACCCGGTCTGCTGGATACCTCTCCACACACTACATCTCTGACTGTTAGACAGCCACTGGAATACTGACAGGTCTAAAACTCACCTCTGTATTTGCAGCATACCAATTTACCCAGCCAGCAAGGGCGCAAGGAAGAAAGTTCAGAGAAGGCAGCACCCTGAGAGACTTCCCCACCACCTGAGTGCAGAGAACAGGCACAAAGAGCTGTCCCAGCTCTATCTCAGGACTATGTGCATAGTAAAGCTTAACTGAAGTTACACTTTTTATATATATCAGTTTAAAGTGTTCAAACAAAAGAACCTGTTAAGAAAAGCTGAGATTTACAGTTCTTGTTCCTTTCAAAAACGTCATTAAACAGCCTCTTATTACACAGCAACAATAAGGAACTGTTTACAAACCAAAAATGTACCTTTGTAAGCACAGCAAACAAGTCAGGGTGTGGCTGCCTCGAAATCGGCAGGGGACGTGTGTCTGCCAAATATTTCCAGTTCTACCGTGCAGCAGCCTGGGTTTAAGGCAGCATAATGCAACAGGTTAAAACGCATTCAGAGTTATCTCATGCCATTGCCACAACTACAAGGTGTGCCTTTTGGCTCTTCTAGAGGTACTCTTTACTATTCACCTCACTTTGCTTGCCTGGTCAAAGACAAACATCCATCATTTCTTTACAACATGGTATGCAGTAAAGCACCGCAAAGAGAAGTCCAAGCATTTAGGATTTGCTAAAGAGACAACAATCACGCAAAAACTATTTGATGCAATACATCTGGAAAGTTCAGCAGGACTGAACTCCATACACGGACTTTTAGGAGAACACTAAGATTTTTCATCAAGGAGTCTTAAAGAAACCAAACCCTCCCAGGATGAGAGCAGCAAATTACAACTGATCAACAAATATGAAGTGGGAGAAAAGCAGAAGCAGAAAGCATTTTTAAATGGTGACACAGTAATTAGAAAAGAAGGGAAGAGGAGGATGCACTGATAACCTTCCACAAGGATATACACTTCTGCCTATACTTACAAATATGGATTGAACTGATTAAGCTATAGAAACTTCAATAAACTTTGTAAAGCAAGAAAGTTTGACAGACAGTCAGAAGAATCTTGCCTGAATGTCACAGTGGATAGCCACAGAAGGTTTAGACAGCAACTGACTGATTGTGAAATAAAATGCTAGATGAAATCCATTGCCCATAAATGCAACAGAATGGAACAAGAATATCAAATGGTAACAACTGAGATAGTTTAGAAGGGCAAATAAAAATCATTGCCCCATACAAGCTACCACAGTTCTTTATTTGACTACTCTTCGTCACTCACTGTTCAAAAGGACAGAGGGACTAGGGAAAAAGTGACAAACTGACACAGCATGTCTTCCATACAAAAATTATGGATAATTATGGCCTTGTAGGCATTAAAAAGAGCTAAAATAAGCAAAATAAGCAGGATAGTTATCCATTGTATACAAAGATTGGTGAAATCTCAGTAAGATAACCAGACTTCAGGAATCAAAAAGCAATTTTCTTCCCTACAATATATAATTGTTACCACAGGACAACACCAAACATCAGAATTACAGCTTGATTCAAGAAGTGAATCCACAGAAGATCAGGCACTTTTTGAACATAACACCCTAAATCTGCCACCTCCAGTGCTGGCAGGCCTTAAGCTAGTAGAACGCTAAAAACTACTTGTAGCATCTTATAGATGACTTTTAATAACCTCTTACAATTTTCCTCTTATATTATTTGAAAAAAAAAAAAAAATGGGGGGGTGGTGCATGCTACATATGCTCTGCAGTGTCTAAGGTTTAGGTTAAGTCCTCAAAACTGATACATGTAAAACAGTACTGATGAATATGTATCTAAGTCACTCTCGAAAGATGAAAAGCATTCTTGTTCTCTTGTTTTTCAGAAGGAAAATGCAGCATTTCCCAAATGTCATATCAACCCGAAGTTTTCTAGATACCATTTGGAACAGATGAGAAGTGAGAATGTCACAAGGGTCACAAATGAGTCATCTGAAACTACAGACTAGTAAAGTTGAAAACTGCTTTGCTAAGGGGCCCCTAAAAACCTGAAATAAATCCCACACACTCCTGTATCATCAGAAGATTTATATCAGGTGGAAATATGCACATAATGGGAAAAAAAAAAAAAAAGAAGTTTCTAAAATAAAGCCTGTGATAACAAAAAGTTAAGATTTTTTTCCATGCACTTCAAAGCTCTTATTCAATCTTTGAAAACATCTCTTATTTGTAAGCACATAATAAAGATTATGCAATTGCATTATGGCAGTCCCAAAATATTATACACTGAAAACACCGAAGCATTTACAGGCAATGCTTGCCAAACTGTCATTCCACCACAACCACGACTCAACCACTACTCAAGCTAAACTTGTTTGAACCAGACTGAAATATAGATGCAAAGTATGTTCATACTAAACTGCAAAACAAATTCCAGGAAAACAAAAATAACACACCTGTTGCAATACATTTACAGAAGCAATCTGCCATGCAGAGAGCTGCCAGTGGCACCTGGTGATATAGATTTGAAAGAGGAAACAAACAAAAGAACCAGTTTACAAAATGTAGGTTTCATAACAGGAACATACAGAAAATTCACAAATACCTCAAATCACTGACATGGTAAAGATGGGAACTGTACTGAGAAGTTAAAAGAGTGACCCATTCCCAACAGGAGGGGGAAAAAAAAAAAAAAAAAAAAAAAAGGAAAGCAAGGGATGTCACCTACGGATTTCAAGTATAGTTTTTAAAACATAACTAAATTGTTCTCATCCAACAGCTGTGTATGCTGTGTATTGTGTTGTAAAAGAGACTATCTCATCCCAGTTGATAAAGTACAAAACAACCCACAACAGTCTCAATAAACATCCTCGTTGCAGGAGGATATAAAATGAAAAGAAATACAGAAGAATTGTTGTGGCTATGAATTCTCTAAGAATAAGACAGCAGCTGCACTATAGTCACAAAGCTGCATTTATTACAACCTATGTTCTTCTTGGTTTACAGATAAAAGTTATACCAGCTCTTTAAAAATCTATTGTCTAGCTTTACTGGCCTTCAGAGAAGGCAACATATAAGCACCCAGAAACACCTAAAGTTACAACACAACATTTAGGATGTGACTTTGTGAGCAAATTTTTGGTGCGGCTAATTGCCCCTCTCATCTTCTCAGTTTCAGGTATAAGGTAGAGGAGGACTGACACAGCAACACGACCCCATGGCCTGGGCAGCAGTGACATGACATGGGGCAAGGGGGCCAGAAGCAAAATCTAGCAGTAAGAGGCCAGTCACAAAGGCCCTCCCCCCACAAACCAGCACTAAAGCACATTTCAGTTTTCGGAGCTTTTATAAGCTTAGAGTTTTCAAATTAAAAAATTTTAAAAAACCACCAAAACTAAATAAAATAAAAATTCCCCACTCTGTTCTGTCTTCACCATGCAGGTCTCCTGCGGGCATGCAAGAATGATTCACTAACATTCAGAAAAGAGGACCACTTCACACACCACAGGTTAACTGTTGCCTCAAGTTTGCCTGCTTTTCACTGTTTGCATTTTGTTCTCACGCAGCTTCAAGTAAACTATGTATATTTTTGGATTTGTTTACATTCTTCTCCTCTGGGAGGAGAATGATGATTGATGATGATGTTCACCAACGAGGTCGAAGAGGTGGCTACCTGTGTAGCCAATCTTGGCCTGTTTGTAAAACCGTATATATTTTGGAGTCAGAAAAATAAAGTAGAGCTTTCCTGCTTGACCTCCTGCTGGCCTGCCTCGTCCTTTCGTGCTCCTAACAGCAGCCGCAAGTGTGACCCTCCGTCACAGTGAACAAGTGCTATCTGTACAATTTAGCTTAGGTAGCACTTATGTAAGAAATTTGAAAAATTCACGAAATACCCTTCTATCACAAACTATCAAATAAAGACAAAGTCTAAACTATTTTCAGGAAAAATAACTGAACTCATTACACTGAAGAGCCTTCCTAAGTACTGCTCAAAAGATAACACTAACAAAAAAAAGTTATTAGCATGTTCAGCAATTTTCTAACCTGCAAGGAACAGGACCTCAACTGCTGTTAGCTTATCTGTAACACCACAGTATGTTTAAACCACCTTTGCTTTTTCCTCAGCTGCCTTTAAGAAATGTGAGGGAAAAAAAAATCTACCTGCACACAGGTAAATTCCCCTCTTTTCATTCATCTCAAGCAGAGACACTCTTCACATTTAAAAAGAAAAACGGAGCCAAATCCACATTAGCATTGCACTGCAGAAACTACTGGGCTTTTGCAGAAATACAAGAGCTTCAAAGTATAAAGCCACCGTAAAGTCAATTTTGCCACAGGACAATTCTTTCTGTCCATCAAAATCTCTCTGAATTCCTAGAATGTTTTTTAAAAGTCATTCTACTTCCATTAACAGTTAGAACAAAAGACCAGAAACTGTTAGAATAAATAGCCTAGAGCTGTGCAGCTAAAGAAGTTAAGAGAAATTAACACAGAACAATCCAGATATAGTTTAACTACACACTGTGAAACAGACCTTCAAAATAAACGGAAGGTTTCTTTCTCAGCCCACTTCTGTTCCATCTTCTTCACAATGTGAGCTTTCTACCGTATGCCCAAAAAATTATCAGGCAAAACTTTAATATCTGACAAGAAAAAAGTTCTTTATATTCAAATTAAATAAGTTTTAGAATATTTCAAACCTAAAGAAATCCCTGAAGTTATTCCTGAATAACAATCATGACCCCAATATGTTAAACCTCCTTTAAAAACTGGGTCCTCCAAGCTCCACTGTCAACGTGGCAATTCAGTTCTTTTGTTACATTTCAAAATAAACAGGTGCCAAAAGTTCACCTCCTTTCTCCTCACTGTTCTGCCACCACATATAGGTATTGTGGAAAGAACTTCGTATATGCCATTTCACAGGTTTAACTACTCCAAATGATGGTATTTTGCCTTATAATGAAACAGAGAGACTGAATTTGACTGCTCTCTTTATCCTTCATAACTTCCTCTGTTTTTTCCACTTATGTAGCAAGAAGCAGCGTGTTCTGCATTACAGTAGTGAGATACCCACAAGAGTTCTATGCAAGATAAGGGAATTCTTACCCTGCTCATCAATTCCTTTAGATAGCTATTCCAAAAAACAAGGTTCACAAAAAATCTTCAGATTTTTATTCCTGTCAAAGTCAACATCTGTTCAAGTCCAAAGAATAATTTTCATCTAAATATATCTAAAGTCAAAGATCCGATTTAATGGCAAGAGCATCATGACAGAGATACATGCACCAAAAAAAAAATCCCTTTTTCCCCCCCAAAATAAGCATTCTAAACTCATTCTCTTCTTTTGCAAAAACCTTACCAAGCAAAATTTTAGTTAACATTGCAGCCATATAAGCAATTCACAGAGCAAACTGATACACTGAGTAAGACTACATGGCAAGTTCAATTATGGGTGCACCATATGCCTCCATCATCCTTTAGGTACACAAAAGAATCAATTTGTGCAATTTGTTCAAAACACAAAAAGCCCTTTTGGCAAGATCACCCTTCAGCTGAACCAACAGTCTGAACACTTGCCTGCTGCAAACGTCACTCATTCACTCCACACAGCAGCAAGAGTACCTTAAACAAGCACAGGAGTTACACAGCCCTGCTACAGCAACAGAGCCAGGAAGATGGCTGGGGAATTTGCCAGATCTGCATGTTTATCGTAAGAAATAACCAGTGGGTTTGTGTTTGGTGGTGATTTTTTTTTTCCTAATTAACCTTCCTCTGCTACTTAAGGTGACCTTTAGCAAAGTCTCTCAGTAGGGTACAGCAGTAGGCCTGGATGTACAGAGCTACTTTCAAGTTTTATAATTCCGTTCTCAATTTACCTCTTACTTTACACACAGCCAGAGCTGCAAATCAGTAAATTCTAAAAATGAAATATTTATGTCCCAGTTAATGCATGCATCAAGAAGATTCTTACATACACCTTCACTAAAAGCCATTATCTCAATAAGGTACAAAAAATGAAAACATTTATAACATTTGTTATTACCCTCAACATAAAATCACAGAAACCTGCTTATACCTTGAACACATATTCCAGTATCAGTTTTTACTTCTTTCTGTAGGTTGGAGTTAAGGATTATCTTTCAGGAGACATGGTTATCAGTAGTCACACTAAAAAGCAGTATGCCAAGTCAGTATGACCATATATATTTAGTATGACCATTTTTTCCTAGCAGAGACACTCAACCAGAATATAACCTGGTACAGGTTCAACAGCAGTACACCTCTCCCGCCCATTTGCTCTCCTCTTCCAGTGGTCATTAGGCAGTTGTTCACCTAATTACTGTTTGATCTACTACTTAGTGTTGCTGCAATTATGCAAAGTGGAATTTAGCTTTTAAGAACAGTCTTCATTTTATCTACCAAAACATATGAAAACAAAGACTAATCAAGCAAGTACTCTATCATTTATTCTCCCACCAGTGAAAAGGAAAGGCTTCTTAAAAAGATGAAGCTTGTTAATTGAAGCAATTCTTAGACAACTTTTCAAAAGCATCAGCTGGGGGGAAAAATGAATAGATTTTTTTAAAAATTAAAAATCAGCAATACTGACTACCTGTCCATTGAGCACTCAGTTGCCTTTGCAGGAAAGTATTAATGCCCCATTCCTCAATGCTGCACAAATTCTTCTATTTGCTCAAGTAAATTTAGATCAATCTGATGAAGTCACAAGCAACCACGAATACAAATTTATGAAAAAGTGTAGGAAACCTGAAACATAAGCATCCCTTACTGTTTCATGCATGAAGCAGAAGGAATGTATTGAGTACAACCCAAGCTAGTGCAGTACTTCTTGTGAAGGCCATGGCCACCTGGGAGCCCCTCTTGTCCAGGCACTCCCTGACAGCACTGCACGCGATGGCAGAGCAAGACACACTGGATCTTCCACGAGCCCACTGCCATGGGAAGAGCAGCAGCACCACTCTGAATGACTGCTAAGATAGAAAAGGTCTTTTACCAGGCATTTCTCTTTTTTCTCCTGTCAGCTTTTTGGGAAAGAGAGTGGTGTTTTATGAGGGTTTTTTTTAAAGGCATGGAAATCAAAAACTAGAACATATTTATGCGCACGAGGTTATTTCTTCGATTTCACCAGCTGGTAAGACAGGGACTAATAAAAAAACTAGGACTGCATTCACCTTGGCCACAGCTGTTTTAAAGCAGGTTGACCTTCCATAATTAAATTCACATTCTATATATACTGAAAGCCAAGTACAACCAGCAAGGTCTTCAGGTCAACCTTCTTAGCAAAAGCAAAAATGAGCCATTAACTCTCACATTCCAGTCAAGACATATTCTAAATGTTGATCTGCCGCAGATCACTGTCTTAGAAGAAAACAATGACCAAAAGCAGTTTTAGAGTAATTCCCACACACAGGCAAATCTCCCTCTCCAACTAAAGACTACCTTGGGCTACAAATCAAAATTTCCAGCCATATTTCTGCCACTGAAAAAATACACTTTTTAATGGAGGAAAAAAAACTTAATAATGCACTTTATGGGAAAGAAAGAAAGAAAAATTAATTCAAGTTTACTATACACCAATTTTCTTCAGCTTATCCATCCTACAAATAATTCCACATACAGACCAGTTCACACATAAAGGCAACTCAAGTCTAAAGTAACAATAATTTAATTTCCCTTCCTCTTATTTTCATTCCCAATTCCTCAGCATTTCTATTTCAAGATTTGTATTTCCAGGACACCAGACTGACTTTCACCCAGAAACAGTAACATTTCTATAACTTCCCTACAATAACCCCCCTGCAAGCCGCCTCTATTCACTCAAGGCAGAATCTCCTCACCCTAAAATACAGCCTTGCTTTCTCCTCAAGTGTTCATGAATTACACATACACACCAAAAGTTAAGGTCCTACAAGTGTTTAGAAAGTTCATGCCTGTGACTACAGAAAGCGAGCTGCAGGTACATCATGAGATAAGTTCATCCTGTACAAGTGATTAAAAACATTAAACCCTCCTCATGAAAATAAAACTCTTGGAGGTAGAAAATTTGAGTTAGTTGAATTTCCATGTGACAACTCACATAATTTTGTGGCAGATTGAATGAATCATTTAAATAATCGAAGAAGCACAAAGCCATTCAAATAGGCACTGTTTATATTTTTATCTCATCTGTGTCCACTGATCAAATTAACAGAAAAAAGTAACACTGGCAAGATAACAAGAGTGTCTCAAATAGATATAATTATGCCTGATAAATCTTTTCCCATGAGGTATAAGCAAGACAGCTGTGACAAGCACAGGCTGTGAACTGATTTGTCCTTATGTCTTGAGACACTATGTGCTATCTTATAAATGAAGCAAGTGATCCAACCTGCTGAGAGCCCATGGCACAAGAGCTGCAGCTGCCAGAAAATAATGTTGTGCAGGTCCCAGCAACTTCTAGTTAGTCTTCAGTAAAAATCAAAGTTATATGACTAAAAATATTGCCATAGGAAAGGTCTGAACCTAAACCAAGAATCCAGTTTCTGGATGATCTGGACTGCAGCAAGAGAGCTCTATGGCAGTTTGCTTCTGCTCTGGCATCGTTGTGCAGCCTGTTAGACACAACAAGCAATACCATAAAAGATACAAGCAACAAGGGCAAGGCATCATTTTTCACTGGTCCATGTGAAAGACTGATTTGCATTGGACAAAAATATCTTTACTGTCTTTTCTCTGTGCCCTGCCACTACTTCATTTCCCTACTCACTGTTAGTGAGAATGCCCACTTTCACGTTTCTCCCATAAGCATTTATTCTGGCATGACTTCTACTGACTTAGACACATTAAAATACGGCGCAAAGCACATCCCTGCATGCAAATCAAACAAACAGTAATTTATAAACTCGAAGCTGACACCAAAAATAAACAAGGCAGAAAACTACTTTTTCACTCAAAGTCAGACAACCACTACAGTTTGCTTGATGCCTAGCTTGAAGAAATGCAATATAATATGCCACTCAAGGCAAAATGCATCGGCAGGATAACTAAAATGACATGCAACTACTGCCAGTTCAATTTAGACAGAAAAAAAAGCTTCAAAGAGCAGAGGAATACATTGATTAAATAAGCAGCTGCATGAAACAAGTTTGCTATGAATTAGAAAATCTACTTCAAGCTAAACAATGTAAAAAACCCTTTCTGAAAACAGTAATATAGTAAAACATTATTCATTCTATGGTTCCTCATGCATCTAGGAATAAAAATAGACATTTCTGAAAGCATACAATCTCAAGCTCTAGATAAGAGCAAGTTAAAAATATCTGCCTCGAAGTGCTTGATGGTGCCCTGTCTAAACCTAGAAGTGACACTGACTTTTACTCAGCACTAGTGAGATCCCAGCTCAATGAGCATGTCTCATTTTACCCTCCCCAGTGTAACAAAGAGGGACTAAAGAAAGTTCAGTAGACATCACCAAACCATCTGGGGGCTGAAGTACACGGAGAAACAAGGACAGGCTGAAATACCTGCACTTGTTACCCTGCGAAAGACTTGAGGGATCATCTTGCTTCTGCACCTACATAAAGGGAGATTACAGCAAAGACTAATTCAATAATCAGGGCAAGGAAAGACTCCTCCATTGCAGGATGTTTAAGACGACACTTTTGTAGCACATGAAACACTAAAAGAAACAGAACTATCCCTTCCTCTTTCTAAACACTGTTGATAAACCTCACTATTGGGGAGACAATAGCATCAACGAAAATAGCATCATTTAAATGGTATCTCTACTATAACAATTAGAAAAATTTAAAATCTGCCATAGTTCAAAATAAAAATAAATCATCTTAACCAACGCCCTTAACAAATATTTTGCCAAAAATCTCCCATATTATCACGGTTGAATCTGTTCACCCTGCGCTTCTGGACACCATAGTTTCAGACAAATTCTGTAGCACTTATGAACCAAGACACTCACCAAGACTACTTACGAACCTCAGCATCTCCTATTCTCTAGAAAATTGACCCCAGATCCTATGTGAATTATTTTTAGTTTTAAAAAAATACACATCGTCTCAAGGCTAGAAGAGTATGTTTTCCCCTTTTGCAAAAGAAAGGTCAAAAGACTTCAAAAGAGCACAATTCATGCCTTGAAACATAAATAGCAGCTCATAATAAAATCAGGTCAAATACCAAAAACTTGGAACATGTTAATGTCTTCAGGAGGAGATGAAATTTCCAAGCAATGTCTAATAAGACAGAAGCAAACAGAACATTTACGATCCCATTAACATCTTTTCCTCTAATGGTCTCTTCTTTTCTTTAGCGTTCTTCAGATAAAAAGATTTGTGGTTTCATATATATCAAAAAGATTAAAGAGAATTCAAGAAAGAATCTGCTTCACTGAGACTGAAGTATTCTTTCCCTTTTATAAAATTAGAATTAGGCTTTGGGTTTGGCATAACACTAAGAATAGATGATGAACAAAAAGAAAAATACAATGAAGATCAGTTTACCATGTCTGAAAGCATCCATTCATAACTTCAGACAACAGTGGTTGCACAATGCATGCAAAGACCAACCCCTCTATAACCACCCAAACACTGAATAAAACCAGTTATTTGTTAGGTACAAAAAAAGTTAGTAAGTACACTTTCTCAAATATTTGTAGTGATAAAGTTGTAAGGAAGTCACAAGAGATGAATTTCACATGCATCTACAGCATAACTCTGCACTATCATATCACCAAACATGATAAATTCGATCCAAATGAGATTCAGGCACATGCCCAAATTTTATCAAGTGTGGCAGAACATGATACCAAACTGGCAACAGTGGTAGGGAAGTGCACTAGATCAAATACAGTATAAAAACATAGTGGTCTAAATAATTATAATATGTAATATAAAATTGGTCATGCTGCTACCTGGTAAAGATTTTGATTTCATTAAAGCCAACAGAATAATTTAAGAGATGGATATTTTACATATGACCACTGTACATTTGACCCAGTACTTGGAGTCCTGAAGTCCTGCTTTTGGCATCACTGAAGCAGCACCCTAACTTTGTAACTTTAAGTTTGGACATAAAATATTACATACTCTTCACACCAATTTACATGGCTTTTGCTTTTACAAAAGGTATTGCTTTTTCCTCCTTTTACTAAGAAACTCAAAGGCATTATGTGCTGCAGCACTTCTTAAACCCAGTGACGATTGATGCTGAATGCCTGAAAAAGGCTCAGGCTGACAGATACTGTCACCTAAACTGCAAAATTGTTATGGCAGCCCCAAAAAAGTTATCTAGAAGATCTGTGAATCACTATCATCTAGTAGTAGGCCATGCAAACAGTCAGTGCAGGTGAAGAAACAAGTATTCTCCTCAACTCTAGAAGGAAAGAGGGAACAAAGATCTCCCATCTCGGGAGCAGTGGAATGGAAGGGAATCAGGAGCTCACTCAGCCCAGACTGCACATCCTACAGCTGCTGTGACATACGAGAGGCAGTAAGAGGACTCTGGCCCCATTACTCCTCCCCACAGTGCCACTGTCCCAGATAACCAGAGTTAATACACAGCTTATTCAAAGATCTCCCCATCTGAAATGGATATAAACATTTGGTTTTGCATCTCTGCAACAGGAGAAATCTCATATTGTGACTTATCTTCTAGTCAATCTCAAGTTGAAAAATAAGTCATTACAAATTCTGGTTTACCTGCAGCCTTACTGTCCAACAATCAAAAGCACTACACGTGCATAAGATTCAATCTTTGTAAGCCAGGATACCCTTTTTGGATCCTGCCTCATACCACCTACCAGTGAGACTCAAAACAATTAGCCTCTGAATCCCCTGTCTAGGTACAAAATGAACCTGCTTAACTTCTCAAATAAAAAAGAAAAAAAAATTTAAGGAAAAAATGCTTAAGTTTTGGTCAGACAAGCAAAAGCAAGAATAAAACCATCCTTCACTTTCCTCACATCACTTTTCAACTAAGCCTTACCAGGCACTTGCCAGTAAGCACAGGCAGTCAAAAGGAAATCACAAGTGTCTAGTAAGAGTGAATTGGGAGTAGAAGAGCAAGATCCCATTTGTGTTTGTCCTCCTCTCATGTTCACAGAATTTTGCAGGATGAGCCTTAAAACACTGACATACATCTCTGTAGCACAATGAAAATATTCTTCTTGAGGAAAGGTAGTATGAAAAAGCTTTTGGTAACCAGTATTTAAATTTTCAAGAGTAACACTGTGGGGGTGAAGGGGGTGGTATTTCAAAATAAAAGGCATTTCCCTGATACAAAGTGATTTCCTCTACCAAAAAAACACAAAAGCTGCTCACACAGCAGTAGCACTAACCACACTGGAGAGAAAGAAAGACATTCATAAGACATTTAGCTACAGAAACTATTGAGCAACCCAAACACAGATACCACTACAGGCTCCCACTACATTTTATCTTCTGCACATTTTCGAGAATAAAGACTTGACAGGAATCTGTACAGAACAGCAATTACATGAACTAACAAGGTCCTGATACCTTCAAATCTCTCTCAGATTTGATATACAAAAACACATACACTGCAGGTGAAGTTCCTCCCATGAAATTGCATTCATCATACAGCTCCTCTGGCAGCTTAGAACATCCTCGTGTGTGCTACACACAGCTCTCACCACTGCTGGGACTCAATCTCACCACTCATTAGTCTTCTTTTACAAGACTTATTGGACACTTTTAGACACACAAGGGGCTAAATTAAAATTCAAAGTATTTAGAAAGTTAGGGAGAAGAAAGAAGCATTAAGGAAAAAACCAAACTGGAAGGAATACGTGGAATATAACCACCCCAGTTGGCTTCCATAGTAAACCAAAAACTTTGAGGGCAACCTTGCTTCAAAGTTGTTACGGGAAATGCAGAACCCAGCAAATCTCAGCAGTGAGTGCCATGCAGCACAGACACCCAAGCTAGAGCTGAGCTGAAGAACACTATCCATGCATTTGCTAGAACTAGACAAAACCTAAAATGGAAAAACTACAAGTGACAATGAGAGGCATGTTGGCTGACTCTCACAGGTGCAGTGTCAGCAAAGACACTCTGAAGTGCAGCCAAGGCAGAACCTCAACAGTAACTTTTGAACACAATTCTTTCTGAAGATGTCTTGAGAGCCAACGCCGGATATTAATCCAGATTTAAAGGAATACTTTAAAATACATTTTAATGGCCTTATATTTGACAATTTCTATGCATTTGCATGCATTCTGTTTGATTCCTTTCACAGTTTTATAGACCTTCTCATTCTCTACTGCTACATGCAGGTCAACATGCACAAGAGCTCACTAAAACAGAGTTATCTAGCAGGCAATTAAAATCCAAGGCAATCTATTCCAGTATTACTCTAATTTGCAGCATGCTAGGTACTATGCTCATACCATTGATCTTCTGACCTTTGAGCTAAAACTGCTGGACTAATGCCAGAACCAGAAAAGCAATAGCCACATTAGCCCAACACTGTCCCTAGGCTTGAAGGGAAAGGCTGTTAGCTCACATGCAGTGCTAAGCTACTGCTATTAAATGCTATACACATGCAACTACAAACTCAGCAGAGTTACATTGTGCCATGTAGGCACTAAGAGCTAAAGCTTTAAAAATAAATAAAATAAGTCCAGGGCACAGGTCTGAGCATTAATCCATAACTGTTATGGTTTGTTCAAGCTTACTAAAAGGCCATTGATGTACATGAGACCCCATGAGGCCAGGGACGGTTCCCACCAGCAAACAGCAGTAGTTTGAGCTGAGCAGAGCCACTCTTGGGAGCAAAAAGTAGGCTTCAGACAAGTGCAGATGTAGTCCTGCCTTCCTCTGAGCTGGCTCAGGAGTCTCCAGCACAGCTTTACAGCTAGTTATAAATAAATTTGTCCATAGCAGAATGAAATCTAAAGCCCAAAGCAGTGTCTGCTCTGAACACTACTACAGATTTCTTGTATGAGTGTTAAGACACCTTGCTCAAGGGCACCTGCATTTCCTTACTTCACAAAGTCAACGAGACAAACTAATGAATGAATACAAAACACTGACACTACAGTATTTTGGTGTGACGTTACAATCTCATTTGTATCCATAAATAAATGGAGTGCATGCAATGCAGAGCAGCACCACAGTTATCTAGATGATTCTGTATTTTGCTTAAGAGGTCCAGCTAGGGCTTTGGCCATTTTCTGTCTATGAAAGTACAGACACAAGTACAAAATACCTATCTACTCTCAATATTGTAACTATCATGCTTGATTAATTTCCCCTTTTTTAAAACAAGGCAGATAGTGAGGAGGAGGAGGGAGAAAAAAGGAAATCAAACTTCATCCCAAAAGTAATTGCTTCTGCCACTAGTAGTAACCATTTACAGAACCTTCCCCACACAAATCCCTTCTTTCCTAGATGCAAAAAAGCAGCAGATCAGATGATATTAACCTTATCAGACAAGCAACAGCTTGCTCCTCACATGTAATCATGAGACTGGACAAGGCATTTGTGTTCACAAGGCAACCCAAGGCCCTAAGAAAAGAGTATGCTCAAATCTCTATGCTGCTATTAAAACAGACCTTCTCCTCGCAGCCAAGTCTCCGACCATCCAGTGTCTCAGAAGAGGTGACTGAGACCAGAAGATCCATTCCCAAGGGACAGCTACGTGCTGTAAGCCCTCCTCAATTATTCGTCTCGTGGGGCAGTTGCAACGTTTCAGTACAATCATTCAGTGAGATAATGACAATGGCTCAATTTCAGAAGTAGTTCCGTTAACACTGTATATGTTCATCTTAATGACATTCAGCACTAATTAACATCATAATAAACTGAACAGCAGTGGCACTTCAATAGTATCCTAAGTCTTTGGTTCAAAATTTTGAGCTCATGGATAATAAAATACGCTGACTTGCAAGTCAGGGTGCCAGTATTCAAGCACCTAACCTGTATGAAGCTGCAATGTAAATGTACTTCAAGAGCTTTTGGCATCTCAGCTAAGTACTACGGTGATAACAAAGAGAGGTTACAGCAACCAAGATAGTTACTGCTATTAACATTTTTAAACCAACAGAGCAGTCACTCAGCACTAATACTAGATTTAAAACAAAAATACACCACCATCTTCAGAAAAAACTTCTCAACCTGGCAAAACAGCTTTGAAGACCTGACACAGAGGTTTTTGTATATCCTTTATCAGCAACTGGAAAATACTGTAATGCAGAAACTAACCACTATTTAGGGGTATTTTGCATTATACCACACATACCATTACTTTATTGTCATAAGCACTATTAAATACTAACATTATATTACTTTACTTGCAAACACATAATAACCACGTACTGCTGCAGAGAAGAGTTTTTATTGCAACCTGTAAAATGCCACTGAAATAGAGAGCATTGTTTCACAAGTCCTCTTCCTTCCCCATGTAAAAATGTGAACATGAAAAACCACACAAGCAGGTACAATGTTTATACAATCCTTACCTAACTTCTCTGTTACAAGGAATAAAGTTCTAATTTGTAGCTAAGTTTCAAGAAAGCAATAGTTCAGTTCTGTTTTCTGACAATACCTGGAAAAAAAAGTTAAGCATTCTGGAGGAAAGCAGGATCCAAACTTAAGAAATTAGTCAGAATTTTATTCATTAAGCTTTATTTTTATCAAGCTGTGCTGATTCTTCTCCTGCCTCCCTTCAAACAGATCTTCAGCTCTTTTTTTCATTTTTAAAGCTAGAAAATTAGACATCTCTGGACTCCTCTTTTATAAATTATAACACTCAGGAAAAAGGGGAGAAGCACAAACAGATGATACGATTCACCTGTCATACAGTTTTAGTTACAATATTTAAACACAAATCAAAAAATTACTTTTTCAGTACTGTTCTCTACCAAAAAGCATTAGCCATGCTAACTGTGGATGTTTCTGGATCACTTTTGTCCTCTCCAGTCTCTGATGTTCACAACACTACCTTCCAATATGTTCCAAATAAGTAAGTGATCAAAATATATCTGTCCACTAGCTGTATATTTCACCTATTACTTCAAGTTTGACCCTTGTTAATTCTAATTACTTCTTCCTATTACTCATAACAGAAAAATTAAATGAGGATTTTATCTAAGAATTCCTTCAACTGCTCCTTAATTTTCATATTTGTATCAGGTTGTGACTGTCTGGCCATGAGTCACTTAAAGCCCTGCTTCAAGAACATAGACATTTGTCACCTAAAGTTAGACTGCACTATAATTGGGAATATTTGATGACTACTATCAATTGCTTTGTGTTTGTTTTGTTTTTTTGTGTGTGGGGGGGTTTTTTTGGTTTTTTTTTTGTTTTTTTTTTTTTAAGCAAAGTGCATGTTTACAAAAAATAAGGAACAGCCAAGCTCTCTTCCCTCACCTAGCACTTCAGACATTTTTTATCTCTGGGCACTCCATGCTTCTACAAGCGGCAATGTTTAGCTTAACCTATAATTATTTTTCATGTAGCCACCTCCACTCAACTGCAATTAAACAAATTAAAATGACTGCTTTCCCCTGCCTCTCTTTTCAGAACCAATGCATTCCACGTCTCAGTTAAAAAGCACATTCACAATATGTGCTCTCTTGCCCTTGGCAGGGATAAAGTTGCTGGCAGTTTGAGGCAAGTCATTACATTTAACATGCACAAACAAAAAGATACTTCAACAATGCAAGAATGGAAAACCTTCATTCAGTTGCTCAGGTATGTAAAATACCAACTTATAACTAAAAAATTATATTTAATGATGTCAACAATCAGTAGATAATGACTAACTTCTGTTAAAATAACAATGATGAGCACTCTTTGCAACATTTAATTACTGCTTATTATCACACCTTTGTTTTACAGGAGATGTGCTTTAAATTACCAACAAATTTGAAAGTCTTTACTGCATCAACACTACATATACAAGTGATTAAATCTAGAATACACAGTATATTATTGCATGTTCACACCCAAACCCAGCACTGTTGTTTGGAGACAGAATAATCTGTCCCTATTCTCAAATGTTATCTAGCGTATTAGTTAACCTTAAAAAATTTACAGCTGAAAATAAAAGTACAATAGTACAGGATTATAAAAAAAAAAGTCCTGATGATTTCAGCACACGATAAAAAACCCTGTGAAGTCCTGCAGATCTTCTGGCTTTACCTAGATAAGGAAGTAATTGTATAATAAGGCAAGAATTAACTTAAGGCCCTCAAATTATTCCAGAGTGCATCACAGTTCAAATAGCAGAGTGGAAGTGTCTGTGGCAGGTAGTTCTCCAGACTACCACAACCACTCACATCACTGTACAGCACTGAAAACCTACAGATCTTAATTTTTAAAAAAGTCTTTTCAATTTGAAACAGATGGCATGTTCTAAGACATTTGCATTTTCCTTTTGTTTATATTAACAGAGGCATCCTAGCCAAGATCCTACCACCTCTGTATGGCAATGCAATAAGCAGTACTAGATTTAGGAATTCGCAGAGCTATGTCAAGTACGAGTCAATGACTACCCCACTAGACAGTGCACAAGTCAGGGAGGGGGAGGGAAGTTAAACAAAACTAGAACTGACTTTCTGTCAATACTTCCCTCTTCAAAGACTGCAAAAGAAGGGAAAGAGTCAAGGGGAAAAAAAAAATCCAAGGAACGGATAAACTATATGAACAGCTTTTACAGAAGTATCTCCTTTTCTCCTGACTTCTAAATGTTTTCTTCAGCAAAAGCTGTGGGAAACCGTGTTTCACTCTTCCAGCTGCTGTATGATCAACACAGTGCAGTCCATTGAGCTATTTTATTCTGATTCATACAACAAGCTGTTAAATACATTTAGAAAGTAAATAATCAGTGCCAGTATCCCATCGTTCGTGAACATATATTTATTTTCAAGGCATGAAAATGCTAAACCATAACTTTCTTCTGCACAATTAGCAGTTCTTCAGCATTGACAGAAAGCATAAAATCCTATTTCAGCCCTTACAGTTTGAAAAGAAAAATACTCCTAAGAAATCTCAACTGCACCCAGCAAAAGGAGGGAAGGCCCTCTAGGATTTATTTGTTGAGGTCTAGCATTGTCTTATATTTGACACATGCAAAAATATTCCAAAAATAGTATCAGACATTTTAGCTTTGAAAAATAAATAAAAGAAAAAAAAAATAGATCGGTAATTCAGAAAGTGAGGAGAGAAGCCTGAGAAGCCTTGTCCACCAAAAAAAAAAAAAAAAAAAAAAAAAAAAATCTTTAAACAGTTCAGAGATAAGAACTGTAATGACTTTTATACGGCACTAACACGTTTAAGTCTGCAGTCTGAGTTTCACCATCCATTGTCTTCTTTAATTTTTAAACATGCAAAGTTATGTTACACTTCAGAAAAGCAAAAAAGAAAAAAAGTCTGATCTTTGCCACAGTTTCCTCAGCAAGAGTAAATCTGTGCTCTGGGCCTGCCAAAGGGCAAATATTCAAGATGTGTATATTTCTGCTTACATGAGTCTCTTGTGGAAAAATAAATAAACAAGTACACACACAACCCACTGCCCCCCTTGCTTGCCTGGAGATAAAGGAAAGGGGGGCTCCTGTCGCAGGTTTGCAACCTGAGAGGCACCAGTGGTGGTGCTGCTACCCCTGCAGGAGACACAAAACCGGCTGGACACCAAAGGGAAAGTATTTCACATCAGTTAAAAAAAAAAAAAAAAATTAAAAAAAGCTTGCTATAAGGACAGTGTTGCTTTTTTGAAGTTGTTTAAGCTGTACCTACAAAAGCACTTCCAACAGCAGTGCCCTTTGAGGAGCCCTCCAGCTATCAGCAGCCAGCAGAGCCCACAGAGGTTTAACCCAGGAGTCCAACCTCTGCTGGAGCAGGGCTGGCTGCCACACTGCTCCCCGTGGCTCAGGGCTTTGTCCTGGCAAGCTTTAAGTCTCCAATGCTGGACAGTCACTCTGGGGTGGTTTTTTAAATGCTTTGTCACCCTCAGAATGATCTATTCTAATTTCTATAGGTTTTCAGGTGTGCATAAACCGGAATTCTTCTAGAGGAAACTATGCTAAAAATCCCTGGCCAGAAGTTCACCAAATGTGACCCAACCCTTAATGGTCACAGAGGTCCAAGCCAACAAACCATATCTGTGCTGGCAACATCCAACTCTGGAGACCAGACTAAATTCTGTCTGAAGCAAAATTACTCAAATGCAAAAACATTCTAATCTGGGACCCTTGATACCCCCACCTTCAGCCAGAGATCCGTGTCTAATCTGCCGAATTATTTACTATAGTAAGACCAAGTGACAAAACCATGCATATAAAAAGTAGCTTTGAAATCAAATGAAAGTACCCTTTGAAACAAAAAGAAAGAAAACAAAAAAGTTAAAAACCCGGAAATAACTTCTCCCATAAACACCAATCATCATAGATGTGCACCAAATACTGCCAATGACAGAGTGAATTCATTTTGAGTGAGTAAGACAGACCAGTACCTTATAATAAAAACAAAACTAAAGTAATATGGCAATCATTTGAAAAAGTTCCAGGAACAATGGAAAAATGTTTTTGGGGCTAAGCTGTGGTGCTTAGTTGCTGGCTGGGGTTAAACCACACCACCTTTGCTGAAATATAAAAATGCATGTATTAAAGTGTCTGTAAGTCTTTAGAGAGAGCTGTCTGTATGACCACCAACAAGAAAACCCAAGATATGTATCAAAGCTGCTGATGTGAACAACTGGCATACAGAAAGTTCTGCCACCACAGGAATCGTTTTAGAGATATTATCTGCCACTCTTAAAAAAAGTTCTGTATTAATCCTATTTCACATCACATCAGCATACAATAAGCCTGTCATTATTTATTCAAAAGTCAAAAGACAATTGATTTAGCTGATGGTGCTGTAAAATGCATCATGACTCGAGAAACTCAGAGAATAGAGCCATGCTACAAAAGCAGCCCTTGGCATGCCCTGGAACACCACCACCCACTGCACAGAGAAAGCAGCAAGGCAGGCTACAGAGCAAAGAAGCTTGGCAATTTCCCCCACCCAGAAAAGTAAACCTTAAAACCCATAAAATAATCCAGCCAAGTACGTTAAACATAACTAAGTCTCACAGGCAGACCCAAAATAAAACTTTTCTCCAAGTTATGCTCAACTTCTGACCCATACCTCCTAGCAGCCTGGAACAAGAACCTGTTTCCTGATATTTTTGGCTAGTTCAGGTTTTTTAATCCACTGAAACATCCCCAGTTAGGAAAAACAGGCTATCTTTTAGGGTTAACTGAAGAAGCTTTCACTAAATTGAAAGTCCATATTAAAGCACAAATTCAAATGCAACACACCTCAGAGCTGCAGTAATAAAGTAACAACCAAGGTCTCTGAGGTTTATGTGAGTATTTTGGGGTACAAATCCTATTACCTCAGAAGGTAAACAAACAACACAAAATTTAAACACCTCCAAAAGCTATTCGAGCACTGAAGGTAAGCCATATGGATTAATGAAGAACAATCCAACTTTAAACCAACCATATAATACATGTCAGTAGCTTCTCTGAGTTTTGAAGACTTGTAAAATAAAACTTAAGTCTTCAAAAATCATTCCACTAATCTCTACAATCCATCTGAAGAAAGCATTCTGCCCATTCTACAGAGCCTAAGACCAAAAGCAAAAGAGTATTAAAACATCAACAAAAAATTCCAAGTGCCTCTCAGGCCTAGGCAAGAAACACTAGTTCCAGCAACAACTCTTCCCTCTCTATGATGCACTT
This sequence comes from Sylvia atricapilla, assembly GCF_009819655.1. Taxonomy (NCBI): domain Eukaryota; kingdom Metazoa; phylum Chordata; class Aves; order Passeriformes; family Sylviidae; genus Sylvia; species Sylvia atricapilla. The sequence goes on from NC_089145.1 coordinate 28,125,360, forward strand.
TTAGAAAAGTTCTTCTACGCAGCCATGCATTTTTCAGGAACTTGATCTCTCTTGAAAAGAGACATCCATCCACTATGCAGGGAACAAGAGCTATGAGTACTGCACTGCAGCATCCAGCACAAGCTGAAGTAGCACGGAGACGGCTTTGCACGACTCCATGGCACTTACAGACTCAGACCCTGGAAAGAACCATGACAAATACTTGGTCAGCAATCATACAACTCAACAGCTATCAAGATTATGAAGAGAGTTCTGTCTCTGCATTCAAAAGAAGTGCTCTTTAAAACATGCTTCCATAAAGAAAACAGACTTGTAAATGCTTAGCCTCACTTAACATAAAAGACATGTGGCAGACTCCAAATAACTCACCCAGTAAACTGGTGCCACAGAGTTCCATATTAAAGAGACTGAGACAATGACATTATTTAGCTTTACATATGCAAAAAAAGACATCTAAAACCATTTTACCTGCTTATTCATATTCAAAAATACAGTTAAGAAAACCAAACAGTTCTAGACTCTGTAACTCCTAACGGGTTTCCCGAAGTTCAGAGTGCAAAACTACTATCAAAGCTAACACCAAAACTGCTACAGACTGTGTTAGTCTTGTGCTGCCAGCTGCATAAGAATTAAAAATCAAACATTACTGTTATTCAGCCTCACCAATGACCATAATCTGTAGGTTTACAATCAAGCCTTAGGTTCACCATTGTTGGTAAGGCTGCCCCCTCAAAAAACGTTAATTGCCTTTAATTACAGAATATCTCAAGTCTCATAGAGCCATCAAATCCCACTCTATAAACCTCCGGCTTGAGAGCCCTCATTCAAATGTTATGCTGAACTCTTGTGAAATATAAAGCTTAAGACTATTTAAAAGCTGCAATTCAGAGAGATATACTTGAAATCAAGTCACTGAAATCAAGTCTCCCTGGAAACATAAAATACAGAACAACGCAACTTTTTTTGACTCACAGAAAGATACTAAACATATGATTAATTTCACATGCCAAATCAACAAATCCATCACGTAGCAGTTCTTAAAATTATGTATTTATACTAATAAAAGAAGCAACTGCACTTACTATTGCTGTATTCATGTCATAACTTATTCACAAATACCTTTTGAATAAATGAATAAAAATAATCTAAAATACAGATAAAGAAGTAAACAGAGCAAAGATATTAAAAAAAATTAAGATCATTAAATGACGTCTTATTGACTTCTTAAATATTGAAATTAAAGAGCTGGGGAAAACTAAAAGGGAATCTGCCTGAAGCCAAGAAAACCAAGGAAACAACAGATCAAAACTCTATGCCAAACAGACAACACTTAGGGTCAATGAGAATAAATTTCAACCTCTGAAAACGTCAGCATCAGGGAAACCAACTTCTGTGACTGAAATTTTGATGAAGGCAGAACCTCTGCTTCTTTACCCCAGTAGGGCATCCAGGATTTCTAACCAGTAGCTCTAAGACCTCAATAGCTTGCAGCAAACCCCTTGCTGAAGGGATTAAACTACTGATATGGAGAAAACTGTTCCTCTTTCTTCTCTACAATAGACATGCTACAGGACAAAACAGAGGAATAGAAAAGAAATTCAACTGGGCCTCTACCCATTCTCTTACTAGCCTACCTCACATTTTCCAGATCTACTTGTAAAATAATCCTCACAACCTTACTGAAATTCAAAATAATCAGCTGGAATATTTTATGTTCGTAAGTTTTGTTCTCTCATCTTAGAAATAAAAAATGCCTCCATAGTAACAAAACTAATAGTTCTGAAATAGATATTTTAAATTATATATTTGAGACAGATTTATAAAACTGAGAAGACAGTAAGAGTTACACAAGAACAAAATGCTCCCGAAATACTTATAAGCATGATGGGGAAAAAAACAACAAACAAACAAACAAACAAACAAAAAAAAAAAAAAAAAAAAAAAAAAAACGACCTCCTTGAAAAGCTGCAAAAGGCCGAAGAGGCCACATTTGGACATTGTTGTTTTAAAAACAACAACTCTCCAAAAGTTAATACCAAACCTTAAAACAACATCTCAGATAAACATGGAGGGGGGGAGCTCTTCCAGCATAGAACCAATGATGCACAACTGAAATTACAGTAACACCTTTTATTATAGAGAAAATAGATCATGAATTGCATGTCCCTACATTAAGTCTTCACTCCTGGCTGCAGCTCCACCCTTTCACAGGTCTGTGTCAGTGCCTGCCTCTACACCTGCTAGCCTTTTTCATCAAGCAAATTTTTGCAGCCCTACAATAGTCAGAGCTGACATCCCATTTTGCTTCTGACTTCATGATCTAAGAGGTTTTATGAACCACAACTGAGAGCTAAGTATGCCTATCCCAAATAGCAATGATGAAACTAAGCATTTTATTAGCATCAGTAATACCTTCTTAATGCATTGTTGAGCAACTAAGCGCACATCCTTTAATCAACTGGCCATAAATAAACACTTAAAATGGCAAAAAAAAAAAAATCTTCTGTCCTTAGCTTCCTATCACCAAAATGAGACATAGCATACACACAAAACATTCAATCAAGAAAATTCTCTTTTTAGTTTTACCTAAATAGAACCTATGGGGTTGTTTTCTCAACACCAAGAAAAAATTACTATGAAGTTCCTACACTTGTTTCTACATTCGTAACTGGTATGGCATCTGATGGCCTAAGGCATAAAAGCCTTGACACTGAAAGACAACTTGGAGATCTCTACGATTACAATTGCCACAAACTTTTACCTTAATACTTTCACATGTCTCTCCCACCACTTCAGCTGAAGTGGAATGGAGTTTAGCCCAGCAATATATTCCAAATAAACAACAACTAAACTCTCCGCCTCAAAGAACAGAGATACTTGCTACCCAGCTGCAGCAAAAACTCTTTTCCCTTTTACAAAACTGATTTATGCCTCAATTTAAAGGAAACAAGTGCTTAATTCCCGTAGTTAGAAAAAGAAATAAAAATGATCAATCAAAATTCCATCCTGAAAAGGGCTGCTTTCTAAAGAAAACACCAATCTTGGTTCATCCATACAGATCTGGAACCTAATGAAATCCGACACCTTTGCTCAGAAGACAAATTTGCATTGTATTATCAACTAGGGCTCCTGCTCACAGCTGCACTTCACTCAGCATGCAGTAACGGGTTCATTAAAGCAGCATCACCCAAATTTTTTAAAATAATTTCGCAGGCAAAATTCTTAAACACGATTTGGTAAGCAGTTTTATCCAAATAATGCCTCTGTTTTATTCTACGGGTTAAAACGTGCCTCCTCAATCTAAAACATAGAGACGTTGTGGCCAAGGTTATACAAGGAGATCTTCATTAAGTTGAGCAATTCCCATTTTGTGTCGCTCCTTTACCAGACATGAATGAGTGCATTCCTCATTACATGATCTGAAGCTGCATCACAGCTATGCAGTACAAATCATACAGTTATTTTTAAAGACAGCACGAGAACACACGACTTCATGCAATATAAAACAGGGGAAGAGCAAACAAACTCGGCTTAGGAAGGTAATCGCCCTCTCATCTACCTTTCTTGCTCCTCCACCTCCTCCTTCCCCTTAAGATTCAGTTTAAGGCATTCCCTGTTTTCCCACTTTTCCAGGCTCTCAGCGAACAAATCAACCATCCGCAAACATTTTGTTCCTCCACCTCGCCTCCTCGTGAGCAGAGCATTCAGAACATCCCCACCGGCACTGCCCCCGAATCGCACCTAATTGTAATCATTACTGCGGTCTCAGCACCGGCTCGGAACAAAACCAGTCCGACTACACCCTCGCTGCCTATAAAAAGTAAAGAAGAGGAGAGAAAGGGAAAAAAAAAGAAAAAAAAAAAAAGGTTTAAGTGCAACTTACAGCGGCGCACAGGAGCCAAGTTATCCAGCGAGCGGCGGAGGCGAGCGGCGTGTGCCGCACCGGGCCGCGGGGGAGCGCGTCCCCGCCGCAGGGCGCCCTCGGCGCGGCCGCCTCCGCACGGACCGGCAGCGCGGGGGCCGCCGCCGCTCACCGCCGCCTCCGGCCGCGCTGCTCCCGCTCGGGGCTGCCTTTCCTGCGGGGAAAGAAGACACAAATCCGGAGCCTGGCAACCGGCACGGCTCTCCGCAGGGGGACCCGCGCCCGACCCGCCCCGGGGCTGCCGGCACGGCGGGCTCCCCCCGCCCCCGGGGCGCTCGGGGCGGGCGCCCCCCGCCCGGCTCCGGGCGCTGCAGCGGGAGGAGCTCAGAAGGCCACTTTCACCCGGACCTCGCCGCCCTCGCCCCCGTCAGCCCCTGTCGGGCTGGGGGCCGCTACCCTTCCCCCGCACGCACACCCACCTACCCACCCCTTCGGCCAGCGGCACGGCGGCTCCCCACGGCAGACTCCCGACGGCAGGAAGGAGGGGGCGCGGGGCGCGGCGCGCAGCCCGCCCGGCTCGGCTCGGCTCGGCTCGGCGCTCCCGCTCGCAACTCACCCAACAAAGTTGCTGCTGCGGCGGCTGCCGGCGGCTCGGCTCCGCTGGCTGGGCTGGGCTGAGCGCGGCGCTCCCCGCCCGCGCAGCCCGGGATGAGCTCACCCCGCGCCCGCCCCGCCGCCGCTCTCGCGAGAGGCGCCGCCGCAGCCCGCCCGCGCCCCGCCGGCGTTCCCATGGCAACAGCCAAGCGCCGGGCCCTGCGGGCGGCTCAGGCCCGCGCCCCGCTCCCGCCTTTCCATTGACGGCTTACCAGTTTGATACTTACACCCTTGCCAGACTCCTGGAGACCTGTAGGGAGAAGGTCGCTGTAGTTGCTACCACAAAGTCAGAACTCACCGGTACCGTACGAATAGTATATCCCAAGCGCTTTTACTGCCGGTCAAATTAAAATGGATTCTCGCTTAAAATATCCATCACGGATAACAAATTAAAAATGCGAGAAGACACAGCCAAAAAAAATAGCATAAGGTAACATCACCCCCTTGTTCTGCAGAACACTGCTCTCTTTTCAAATGGCCAGAATTTTGAAACCAAGCTGTGGGTAACACATTCTGGATACTCTTACCGTCCTTGGCTTGGCAGAACGTGAACAATCTCGGTTAAACCACTTTAAGTGAAGCTTCCCTGAAATTAGGACACTGTGATTTGGACTGGCGACGTTCCAGCAGTGTGCAGCATGGTGATAGCTAGAGCAACCGAGCTGTGGTGAGCAGCTGCTCTGCCGCAGAGATGCTCGCTTCACACCCCATTCACTCTCCAGGAATGTCCACACAGCAAAGACCAGCAAAACTTACATATGGATCCATGTGGCTTGATACCTTTTGAAGATGTTCCTACTGGATCTTCTGATGTTTAAATGTACTGATATTTTAATAACACTGTGTTTTGTACTGTAAAGATGTACCAATGTTTAAATATCATTGCGTTTGGTACTGTAAAAATAACTGGATTTCCAGAGAGCAATCACTCTTTTACAGGTTCCAAACTCGAAGTCACGATTCCTGCAGATGTTATGAAGTCAGAAAAAACATTCGTTATCCCATTTTCCTGAGAAGAAGAAACATTATGGATGGACAAAGAACTGATCCCAGTGCTGCTCTGGCATGGAACAAAAAGTAGAATCGACAAGCTGGAAAAAAACCTAGCAATATTTTCAGTATTTAAATATATTTATCTTATATCACCCATCTGAAGTGATTTTTTACTTTTAAAAAATGTGGGGCTTCTTGATTTTTACTTAAATGAAAGCTGTTTTATAGGCAGCTGTCACCCCAGTCCTATAAAGAGAAGTCCAAAGAGGCTGAACAGGCCTCAGGCTCACACACACAACAGCGCTGGATGTGACTGCAGCATTAGGAAACTTGGTGTACGATTACCGAATCTGCCTTCATCAGAGGACTTTAGAGAGTGAGGCTCTGGCTTGCAAGTTCTTTAATGAGGTTAATGAGGCTAGCACATTCTCAAATGGTTTGTATGATCTTCCTTCACACACTGCTGCTGTGTCAGACCTTCAGAGGAGGAAGACATTCCGATGGGGCACACAGGGAGGGAGAGGCTCTGACACCAAGCAGCAGCTCAGCCTAAGCGCTATCTGCACACACCCTCGCCTGCAGTCCAGCCAGGAGCTGGCTCCTGCTCCTGGGCCCCTGCAGTTTCTCCCTGAATCACAGGCTGAGAGGCTGACATCTGGTACTGCAGGCATCCCGTGTGAGAGCTGCTGGTGTGAGATGCTGTTCTCACCACATTCTCCCTGTTGCATGGTTCTCCCTGTCTAGAGCTGTGATTAGGGAGGGCAGCAGAACTCAAGAACAGTATGTTCTCACCAGTGTCAGGATATCCAGAACTCATTTATTTTCTTTTTGTGAAAGTACAAACTTTTCTGTGTCTTTATAATAAGCAGTTATTAATTAGGCTTGAGGTGGGGAGAGAAGAATAATTTAGAGTTTACCCCCAGCCTATGTAGGAAAGTTATCAGAAAAGCCGATCCAACAGCTTTAATGTGTGAGATAACAGGGGGTTTACTCCAAAATAATTATCTTGCCTCAATAATGCACACTAATTCCAGAATAAAAGGACTCTCTTTTCTTTCCTAGAGCACTCATACCAATCTCTGCTTGACTAGCTGTTACAGAATGAAGGATACGCAGCTGGTTTACCTGTCTAGAGAGAAGCCTCAAAAAGTCCAATGATTTTTGAATGCCAACCCTTCTTCTGCCACTAACTTGCTGTGTTGCCACAGGCAAGTCACTTAATTCCTGTTTTAGTATTGTCCTTTAAACAAAAAAGGAAAAATGATACAGTTATTTACTTCAGAAGAGCAAGGTGAGTGTAAATTAATTAATATTTATGTTGCTCTCTGAAGATTTGGCTTTATGAAAGGGTAAATAGTAGGACTGTTTCTGAGTAGAGCTGGCTGGAGCTATTGGAAGCACAGGGAAAATCTGACTAAGAACCTGAACCACCCTGAAAGTGAGTGCGTAATTTATTCAATGATGAACAATGAACATGTGAAAGTTTGTATCCAGCACACCCTTCCAAGAAGCATTACAATTTGGATAAACAGCTCCCCAGAAAAATAGAGGAAGCAATTCACCTGGTGATGATTTGATAGAGCCCCAGATCAGTGCAACCCAGGATATTCATGTTCTCAGGAAGTCTCTATACATGGGGAAGGCTTTAGGTTCTTGAAGTGTTTTCTGGCATTATTGCCCTGGGAATTAGAGGACTGTCTTTCATATGGATCTTTTCAGCATATGAACAGTTATGCTGCTATAAGGAAAGACCAGTTTTGCTTTGGGGTACTGAGGACAGGGACAAAAGGCAACTTCTTTAGCCAGCGTTGTCAGGAAAGGCATCATCTTGTGAATTATAACTTCTGTGTGTTCTTTTCTCTTTTTTTTTGCTCACTAACAGGCTTTTCTGACACTAAGTAGATATAAACACTCCCTGACTTCACCAGTTATAATTCCAGGCAACTCATACAGTCATTTGAACTCTCTAAGGGACTTCAGAGGCATTTTAAAGCAATGCTCTCTGCAGCTTGTAAGAATTCATCCTGAAGTAAATCTATTCCATTTAATTGGCATGAGTAATTACTAATAGGACATAAAAGTATCTGAAGTCATTAAAACTCAATGTGAGAAATACACATTAGCTAGAAGTGGGAAAAATGTATTTTTTTTATAAATGCAAGTAAATGTCTCATACTTTGGCATACTTAACATAGTAGAAATATTGGAGGGTTTCTCTGAAAAAGGATTTGAAAAGAAAGCATGCAGGAGCATTTGCAACAAAGCAGCACATGGAGCAAACTGTGCAGGTGAACCTGAAGGCCGGTGCAAAGGGATTGTCAAGTAGGAAGTACAAAATGAAATGATCAGTGTCGAGTCTGACAGGCCAAAATTGTGACCTCTCAGCTGCAGGCTCACAGAGGCACCCAGCCACATTGCAGATTCCTCCTGCCAAGCCTGTCTGTCCTGCTTTACAGTCAGCAGCCTCTTTCCCACAATTTGCAAGGATCTGCGTTATTCTTATGCATTTCTATGGTCTGCCAAACCACTGGAATAGAGAAAAAAGCCCAGAAACTGTACTAATGGGAGCCACTTAGGACCTAGACAGCTGTAGATTCCTCAGAAAAGAATTGCAAAACACATATTCAGAACATGTCTCAAGTCTGCACTTACAGAGGCATGTATATAGCCATTAACTTTATGAATCAAGAAGGCTTTTCAATAATAAAGGCAGAGTTAAAAACTTTGGCTGAAAGATTTTTTTTTTTTTTTTTTTTTGAAAAAAAAAAAAAAAAACATTTTGTTTGGACACACATTAGAATACTTAAAAACATTATTTTGATGTTACATTTTGGTTTTCATTTAGTACCTGGAGCAAGAACATGGCTGGTTAGAACAATGTACAGTAATTCAGCATAATGTGTCAAGCAGTCATAGTACTAAAAGCTTAGGAGAAAGTGCAAGAAAAGAGAAGGAAAATTAGAAATTTACCTTGCCTGGCAAGAAGGTAAAGCAAAAGGCACGTTTCTGGAGAGAGGGTTCTTTGTTTCAAATTTGCAAGTGATGTGATACAATGTCAGCCATTAAATCATGCCATTCAAGTATTTAAAAACAACGTAAGCAGAATTTCACTGTTTTACTTAATGAAAAACTCTCTTCTTGTGCATTAAAAGATTAAGGATGAAAATTCAAATACTCAAAAGTAATACATCCCAAATACCATCTGCTTATGCCTTTATTTCAAATTTCTTGGGCATAGACACTCTATAATATGAATTGCAATTACAATATTGCATAACTTTCTCCCCAGTTTATCTGTAGCCTGGAAAATCAGAGCACAGCCTCACGCCTTCCTTTCTGCAAAGTGTTGTTCTGTAGCCCTGAAGACATGTATTGCCAACTAGGTTGATCTGGAGTGTTCATCAGAACAGAACGTTTCACAAACAGCAATATATGCATTTCTACCCCTTTCCTGTCAGGCGATATTGTTATCCCCATTTTATGGATCAAATAGCTTGCACCTGGCTTTCCAATGTGGTTAGGAAGGGATAGCTCTTCTTTTCCATAAGCCCATCTCCCCAGGAATTCACTTGTGCTTGTGAATACTTCTGCAAAGCAAGCCCCAGGCTCCTTGGAGAAAGACTTAAGCAACGCAAGATGGCATACACAGGCACTGCGAATGGAAGAAGTAGATCTGTTTACTCCACACTCTGCTCCTGCTTCCTCTTGGTTGCCTGTTCCTGCCCCTGAGCTGCTCCAACCTTTGTGCTGCACAGATGTTCATGTGACTCTACGGCCAACCAACTCAGAGACCTGCTCCAGCTAGAAACTAACCCAGCAGGAAAAAAAGAAAACCACTAGCATTCAGACAGATCAGTTTCCTGATCCAGTTTAGACTGTGGCCTCATAAATATTTGATACAAGATAGGACAAAATACAGGAACACAAACAAACAGCCGAGAGGGCAGGTAGGTAGGATTCCTTCGCTCAAAGGCAGCATCAGATTGCTCGGGAGAGAAGCATTTATTGAACCTCAGAACTAGGGGCACAAGCACATCAGTTTTTTCAAAGACTAGACTTGAAAGGAAAAGACACAACTGCAAGAGAGTGTGGTAGTGGTGGAAAGGATACAATTTCGGTCTCAGCTGCCCTTTTACCTTGAGATTACTGAACTCTTTCTTTTTTAACTGACTGTCTCCCTTGAGTCTTCCTTCTCTGTGGGACAGTGAGACTGTTCTTCACTGATGGGGCTCACACACTGAGTTCAAATATAATATTAAAATTGGCATCTCTTCATAGCTTTTCTGAGCACTTTGTAGAGAAGGAGGTCCATTTTATTCTGCAAATTAATGTAATATTTAAGACAAGTGAGCTAGAAGGAGGAAATGTGGTTTGATTCTTGCCCCAGGGTTGTTTGTTTTTGGAAGAACACATTCTGTATGATATTCATGTAAAGTCCAAAGTATTTCAGTCCTGACTTTCATGCTCTGGCACCAGAAATCCTTCCTTTCCTTTCTGGGAAATGGCAAAATTTCAGCCGTAGCCTTGGAGAACATTCCCACCAAGAAAGCTCACAATAGCATGCTTATAATGTGCCTAGGAAGTGAAACACGTAGTTGAAGATTGATATGGACCAGGGAGAAACATAACCCAAGTGCTCTGTATTCAAGGCAAGTTTAGTCCAGGCAGAAAAGAGCAGCACCCCTTCTGTTGGCAACACCTCAGAATGAAAGAGTGCCCTCTTATTTCCACTTGTAACAGGGGCATTTCTCTCCAGCAAAGGGCTCTGGGCTGTTCATGCTAAGGAATGGAGGCATCTCCTAGTTTAATCTTGGACATTAACAGCAGATTCATTTAAAAGGGGAGGAAAAGAAAATCCAGCATCCTTAAAAATTTCCAGAAAGTTTGAGCAGCATTGTTAAATAAACCTGAATGATTCATTCTGAAGAAAATATGAAAAAAAAAAAATCAAATACATTTCATTTTTGTGTTTCCATAATTCAAGGTGACTATTTTTGAAGTATTTTATACACAATTAGTCTGAAATATGGTTTTCTAGCTCTCGGTTTTCTGAGCAAAATATAGAATGACACAGTTATTAACCTTTGGGAAACCTCTCCTGCACACAACAGAATTAAATTCTAAAGAAAACTGAATAGCATTGGGAGAAATTCCAAATGACTTACCACTCATTTGTTTGATGGATAGTTGGGCTAGCTATCGCTTTTTACAAAGCTGCCAATCACTGAGAGTGCTGGGATATATTCCGAGAACTCTCTTAGAATCACAAATTGCAGTCACAGGGTTCCATGGCTTAAATTATTATGGAAGAAACAGTTACATTGCATGAAAAGAGATGATACTGTTACCATGAGAGGATAATACTGTGGTATCAGCAGCTTCCACTTTTCAACAGAGTAAGTTGCTTCTTCTAATGTAATGTTCAAAGAGATATTATTTGTTTGGAAGACTGTTCTGTCTGAGGATTTCAGTACTGATGTGAAACTCAAACTGAGATCACCATATTAGATAGAGAGGCGATATGGTTGTATCAGTTTGTTTATTCTGCATTTGGCAACTCACTAAATACTCAGTTTCATTCTTTCCATAGCAAAGGGTGTTAGTCACTCTGTTGTTTGTCTGAGGATTTCATATAGCAGGAAGAAGAGGAAAGAAAACATTTTGTGATTTTTGAAGTCAAAAAACTGACAAAAAGATTCTAGAGCATGGCTAAAACATGAAATTATTTTCCATGCTATTTTGAAAGAGCTGATATATAGTTACTATACCTATTATAGAAGTATATTTATACTCACAGAGTACATTAATTCAATGAAGCAAGTTATGCTGAGTAGCTATGCTTCTATTTTGGTTATTCAGTTCCTCATGGCTCGTCATCTCTATGGGTCAACAGATTTTTTTGTAGACCTCAGGCTTGAATTGTAGACAACAGGCTTGAATTCTACCATTTCTGCTGGGAATAGTTCTTCTCATTTTGTGTCCACTCTACTCAAAAGAAAGATTTGGGTGGGAGGGAGAGATGTGGAAGTCAGAATTTCCTCTCCTCTGGTATCCATTCCATAGGGTTTCCACAGAGAGTGTGATTGCTCCAGCCACCACCCTTTTATGTGTAGGTTCTGTTTGGCCATTCTGCTCCCACAGGGTCTGAAAACCTTGATGTGGGATTTAGAAGGCTACTTAGAAGCAACTGATAAATTAAGGTCTCATAAGACCACTTTGTGCCATCCAAACCTCAGTGTTCACCTTCCTCTTCTGTTGCTGTGTGTACATCAGGTTTCAGCTGCTTTGAAGTCATCTTCCAGGTATTTTGCCAAAGAAGCCTACACTGAAACAGAAGGATTCAGCTTACAACTGTACCAGGAATTCAGCTTAAGAATAAGTAAGAAACTGAAGTGGTCTTTAAAGGATGACTGCAGCAATCTGTAAAGGAAAAGGGCCAGGTATATACACACTTATTTTTTCCTTTTATTTTTGCAGCTTGTATATTAAATACATGAAAGAGTCTTGTCTTGTGCCACAGAATTTCTTTACCATGACTCTTCAACATGTCATAAAAGTTACAAATATGTGTTGCAAGCTTTTTATTAACTAGTTATGTTGTAATGGTATGTATATCAAACTATACCTATTGCAGGAAATAAGGAATTATTTAAAATAAATCAATGAGAATGTGAGAATGATGCATTACTTCTCAGTAATATGAGTGTACCTATATAGATCTATTTTTGTTGTTAAGACAGAAAATGGAAGGGCCTGGCCTAGCACAGTGTTACTCTGATAAATCGTGAAAGCTTTGAATGTATCCTGTGGCCTAAAAACAATATTCTGTGGGAAGATTCTCTTGCTACTTGATAAACATGTTCTTCTCAAGGGTCGAATATGCAGTCCTTTGTCAAGTTTCACAGCAGTTTCACAAGCAGAATCAATAAGATAAATTTTTTTTATTGTAAATTGTGGTTTCAGAGCGCAGAAATCTGGTTTGTTGATACAAATGTTCATTCAGTGCTTAATGGTTTTTAAATTAGCTTATATAATCACACAAAAATTATTTACAGGAACAGGCCCAAGTGTATTTGCATAAACTTTAGATAGATGTGGCTACAAACATTGTTAATGCATGCCAGGCTGGAGTTTTGAGAGGCTGAGGTAGTGTCAATGTTTTGAGACTTCCAAACCCCAGTGGTATTAGAATCACCAGAAAAAAAAAATACACAGGAGCTTGTAAAATGGGACTTTGGACAATTAGTCAGGGGAGGGAGCAAAGGAAAAAAAAAAAAAAAAAAAAAAAAAAAAAAAAAAAAAAACAAAAAAAAAAACCGAAGATCTGGAGACCCTAGGAGACCCTATTTTAAGAAAAAAAAAAATAAAATAATCTTCTGCAGTTTCCAAGGGACTAATGAGCTATGTCTCAGAATGCCAACCAAAGCCAAAATGTCCATTTCATTCTGGGGAAAGCAGGGAAGAAATGTATTTCAGTCTTACCCGTTATCAAAACTGAAAACCAGTGGATTTTAAGAGTCAAAAGTTTTTTTAAAATGAATAAAAGGTTATCTTCTATTTTCTTTCAAGAAAAGATAAAAGCCCTACATAATAGTGTACAAAACTTATTCAGAAATTATTTGGACCATTTTATATGTGTATGTTTCTCTCAATTAAAACTTGGAGGAAGAATTCATGACATTTTAACCAGTTCTGATCTAGAGCAGCTGATATGCTTGCATTTCAGGCTGTTGTCATAACTGTAGAATTCCGTGTCCCACTTTCTGGTGAATAAATCCTTATGTTTCTTTCTCAGTTTCCTAAAAGCCTTCCTGAGATTAAAATCTAAGTCAGTCTCTCTGTCTTAACGAGGCATCCTAGTGACATCACTGTGCACACACACACACACACACAGAGTCTCCAGACATACTTTACATTTCCCCTCACTTTGGATGGCCTGAAAACCTAATATTTTCAGAACTGAAAGATATTTTGAGTTTCAACAAATTTCTTCTTTTACAAATTTCAAGCTTTTGTATTAAAAAAATAACCAAACTTCACATGCCATTTAGCAGCATAATGTATGTTCTTTGAGTTCAGTGGCCCCTAAGTCACCTAATGACAGAGATGGGTCTGCTGCTCTATTTATGGATTGCAGGACTTCCTGTCTTGACAGAGTCTTTGCAAGTTTTACAATTTCTGCCTTTTTTGCCTCTACAATTTCAGTTTTGTGTGTTTTATTTGTGTACTAAGAATACACACAGAGCTTCCATTCTTGCTCTGCTAGGCAGATATTGCTGTTCAATTTGCAGTGATTGTTTTCTACGTTATTGTCTGGTGGAGTTAATTTCTTTTCTCTGGAAAAAAAAGCCAAAATGCAGCCTAGTTGAATTACAGTAACTGTGACTCATTAATCTGAGACATCTGTTGATAACCCCTGAAGTCACTCAATTTCAACACTGAAACAATTCATAACCCTCTCACGAAACAAACGGGGAACATTAACGGATTAGTAACTTTTATGTTCTGCCCTTCTTTGATCTCTAGGCTCAATAGAAATGTAAGTGTACTGTAAAAATAGGCAAGCATTAGCTGTCTAGACATCCTAGATATGGCCATCCTCTGGTAGTTGCCTTGAGGTAGTCATTAGAAAAGCTATATCCAAGCAGACTCAAGTTCCTTATAAGTGGTGGTGTTGGCAATACTCTCCAAATTGAAGGCAATAGGTGTAAATGCAGCAGTGCATTTTTCCTTGTCTAAATACTTACATGGCCTTTACTGAGCTTGGACTTTCAGAATTACAAGAGATAAGTCTTGTGTACAAATTTTGTCACTTTTTTGTGATTTGCTTTCCAGTCTTTATTTCATGTCTATATGACCTCTTAATTAAAATTTATTGACAAATAGCATAAAAATTCATTATTTTTCTACTATGTCACTGCTTGGAAATGTGCTTATATTAGCAATTTTAATCTTGTATATGTGAGGAACAAATATCACATTTTTGCAAGCAACCAAATAGTTTATGATTGAACAGGATCATTACAACTGAACGTGTACAGGCAATAATTTTGCAGGTTTTTCCTGCTGTAAATCCTTCAGCTTTTTTGTTGTTGTTGTTATTTTTATTGCTTCTAAGAAATGGGGAGACAAAAGCTGTTCAGTGATATCCATCACCAACATAAAATTAGAGTGATGGGGGGTTTTGAAATTTATGCTAGTGTAATAGAAATCAGATTCCTGCTCTAACATCAGAGAAACACATTTGGTAAGAAGTAAGATATGATGGAAAATTCCTTTCTATCTGCTTTTTGATAGGTCCCTGATGCCCTTCTAAGATTGTAAACATGCAATTAATGCCAGCACATAGAGTAAAATATTCCTGATGTTATCTTCCAGATGAGAGCTTAAGCCCTGTACAGCTGTGATGTGTGTGGATATTAAACTTCCCATAACACTTCTTACTGTCTTCAGTATTTTCACTAATGTCTTTGGCTCAAATTTCCTCTCTTACATTGCCTAATATTAGTTCCATATTGATGCATCCCCTTCATTTTGCAAGTGGCTATATTGATCTAGGCCCTCTTTGTGTCAACATGCACATACTGTCACATCTTAATGCACATCACAGCTCAGATCAGCGAGAGTCACTACTCATCTGAGCCTTGGCAAGAGCAGCATCAGGTTTGTACAGCTTTATGGCGTTTGGCACACCTTTACTATTTATAGACTAATTTCTTATTGGCAGTTGAAGGATTTTCAGGTGACATGGTAAAGCTGTATGACACAAATAACCTTGCTGATGAACCTACCCAGAAATCAATCTTGACATCTTCAAAGTATTTCATGTAAGCTGCATACAACCCTTTATGGTTTAGTGTTTGCCAGTCACTCCAAAATCAAAGTCTGGGACCAGGCGAGAACAAGACATGCTCCATCTGCTACTCTTTATGACCATCACTATCTTTCATCATTTGAAAAATCATCTATTAAAAAATCAGGTATTGTCATTAACTATACTTTTATGGATTGGCCTCGTTGTCTGCAGATAGCATTCTGCACAGCTATCTCAAAATACAGTTTTGGTTTTTTTGATTTTAGGAACACTACCAGAAGAGCAACACTCTGTAGCTATCTCTGTTGGCTGATCAAATATGGGTTCTCTTGACAGGATCTCCCTTCCCATCTCTTTCCCCAGAGACAGACACAGGCTTACCTTTACACATAAGTAACCCTACAACATTTAGTATTTGTCCTACAATTAACATGCTTAGGGTTCAAGTCACTGTGTGCACCTGAAATGGAAAGGTTTAAGAATTGCTGATAGAGGTAAGTGAAGGAGCAACGATTCATATAATCCTCTAAAGGCAGATAAACAAAAAGCAAGCTAAAAAGCTTGCAAACAAGGTAAACTGAGAAATGCATACTGAACCAAGTAATGCTTACTCTAAGTGATCTTCAGAGGTCTAAGAGCGCGAGTGGCAGGAATCAGCCTCCTTTCCAATGGAAACTGCTATAACTATTGCCATCGCAGCATCCTTTTTGCTAGCTTGCCTGGTTGATTGTTTAATCTCCTCTACAGATCCTCTCAATGGCGCTTTAGCAATCAGCTAGCTGCAGGCACTTACCGTGAAGGGCCATGTTAAATCACTTGTGTTCCCTGATGAGCCTGGCTTCCCACCACTCTGAAACTCTGTCTCCCCAACATCCTGCTTTTTTTTTTGTTTTGTTTTTTGCATGGCAACCAAAGTACTGCTGGTGTGTCACTAGATGAGCCAATATTTGCTCACTTCGTTTAATGTTATTTCAGTTACCATACTCCTAAAAAACACAGCTATAGACAAGAGGATCTCACACTTGGATTCATGGGGCCTGATTGTCACTTAAGGAAAAATACCTTTGTGTCTCTGACGGCCTGAAAAGTGGGAGTAAATGACATACTGAGAGAGCCATAAAAGGGGCAGTTCCGTGTTTACAAAGAGGGATGTGCATAATGTGCAGCTGATATCATGGCTTAAAACAATATGGGAAAGCAGGAAAGGGAGCAGTGAGATTTGAAAATTGTGTAAGACCTAATAGGACATAAAACACCTTTGAGGGAAGAGCAAGATTTGTGATTGGTTATCACAATAAAAGGTGTCAACAAGTGAATATCAAAGTAGTAAACCTGAATAAACAGGGAATTGAAACTGTATATTACAACCTAGTGATAGTAAAATTTATTCAGTGATTATTTATTTGGCATCTTCGGCATCTACTACGCCAGAAGCAAAAGATGTTTTTGTGATATCAAGCTGGATAAAGAGAAATCCTGTTCATCCTAAAGAAAGCCTCTTGTGGGCATCACAATCCTGAAAAGTGGTGCTATTTGCCACAGGGGATTGGTATACACTACTGGAGTGGGCTCCTGTGTAATGTATTAGCAAAGGTTTTAAATATATCACAGCAGGTTCTCTAGAGCAGATAGCATTTCATTCCCTCTGCTGTTTAATTGACACAACTACTGCAACTGAAAACCCCTCAATAGATATTTATGTGGGACATGTTTAAAGTTTTCTGCTGTGTTGTGTATTTCACGAACAAATGAAGTACCTCCTTGCAATGTGCTATGTATTACTTCAGTCACAAGTCTGAAGTGATGCAGCTGTCAGCTAGCTCAGAGCCCACCAACACATGAAGATAAAAGATTAGCATCTGAGCTCCACGCTCTTCTACTAAGATCTGCTTACCTCTGTTTTCTACCATCTCCACACTTGATCTTGCTGTAGGCTACTTTACAGTGTACTCTATTTCAGCACATTACAAGAACTGCAGTAGAAACAGAAAACTGGAACTCTTTGTCCAAAACCAGTCTTGCTCTCATTGCAGCATACAGGAAGTAGGCAGCAAGGAATATTGCTGCTCATTCAGTTTATTCCACAACCCACCTGAAATGCACTCCTGCATCAGTACTATCAAGGGAATTACTATTGCAAAATCAGCTTCCACCAATTCTTTCTGAATACCTGCTCAATTCCCTTGAAAGCTCTGCAGCTCAGTTCTACCCATCTTGCCACTGAGTATTTCTTTTACAGCAGACTGGCAGTCCCATTGATTTTGGTAGGACATCTCCTGGGATCAAACCCTCCCCAGTTTAGATAAAAACGGCAGATGCTGTCTTTAAAAACATCTGCTGGCTGCTGGAATGGTTCTCTGATTACAATAAAGCAATGCCAATGAATGTAAAATTACTTATCAGAAAAAAAAAAAAAAGGGCAAATATTTGAAGAGTTACACTAGGGTTGGGGAAGGCATTTTGGAGAGATCACAAAGACAACATTGTCAAAAATTGATTTGCCTTATTCAAAGCACTAAGATATGTGATTGTAAGAAATTGCAAGATTTCAATTCCCCTATTCAGCTTAGAGTTTCTGTAGATTCTAATTACCACAGCTTAGAAGAAAAGGAAGTAATTGACAGAGAAAAAGTGGCCTTTTATGGAATCTTGGCAATCCAGTAAGGTTTGAGAGTGTTATTTTAAGAGTTTCTTATATAAAATAATATTAGTAGTATTTTATATTAAATAACTAGAACAAAGTTCCCTTAAGTGGTAAATGGATGTCACCACCTCCGACCTGCAGGACCACTTATGATCTTGGAAAATTGTGTGCTTCCATTTGGAGAGAAGAAATATTACATTATTATTACAAGATGGCAACATGTCCTTCGACTTTGTGTTGAAGGTTTTGAAATGCATGGTTCAACTAATCTTGTCACTTCATTGACATGCTGGAGATGTGGAACCCCTCACAAAACTCCACCATTTCCAGGTTACCTGGAGCAGTTTGGAGGTAACCCAGCAATGCTGCAGGCTGGGGCTGCCTCTTCTGTGCTGTAGCTGGTTCCTGTGCCGCTGTGGGCTGTTCTGTGTATCTCGGGGAAGTGGAAATGGCAATGATGGATCACTCAGCTGGTTGCTTCCCATAAAATGTAAGGAGTCTTACAAAAAGCAACATGCAAACCCAACTGATTAGGCTAACAGCAGGACAAATGTTTTTTCCCACAGAACAGCCAAGAAAAAGAGTGAAAGAATATTAGAGCCATTTAGGTGTGAAGACATTGCAGGTTATGAAGCTCAACCATTAAGCTAACTCTGTCAAGTCACCACTAAACTATGTCCCTATATGCCGTGTCTATGTGTCTTTTAAATACCTCTAGGCAAAGAGAAGCTGATTCCCAACCGTAGACCTGGCTCTGTGTGGCTGGCAGTCTACTTCCTCAGCAGCTGCTGGGAGGGGGAGGAAAATGGGGACAGTCACAAGAATCAGCTGTATGAGTTCTCCACTACATTCTGAGAATGCTATCAGTGGTCTTGCAGATGGTTTCTCCTGCCTGTGTCCCTAAAAGACAGGAATGAGAAGAGGAATCAGACCTGTGGGCTTGCAGCGTTTTCTCTTCAGCCCAGCACTTCATTTCCACACTGAGGTGGTTTTCAACCATAATTCACAGTTTAAAGGCTCCTTCAGCACCGTCAAGTTTCTGTGTCCAAGAGATGGCTGTTGGAACCCTGGCCTGCTGCTGTCACACAATGAAGAGCTCATGGCAGCACAGATTCCAAAAGGTATTAAAGCACAGCTTGCTCCCTCACATACAGAGGAACTGACTTGTCAACAAGGACTTGCAGAGAGATGTTAACCTCTGATCAGAAGGCAGTTTTATTGCCATTGGATAGGAGACTTTTCCCCCATTGTGTGTTACATGGCTGGAATACTGCTTCTGTTGCTGCAATGGCAAAGTTTGATATCTTGTCCAATAAAGAAGGGCAGACTGTTCTGGAGACTTCACCTCTAAACCCCTGAACACTTCAAACACCAGCCATATACCCAAATCCGCAAAGTGACATGGGATTTTTAGATGCATTTGAAATTCATATCCAAATTCTATGCCTTCAACTCATCTTAAGTTCTAATATATAACTTAATAGACTAACATGTACTGCTCTATCTTTCCTTTGATAAAACAATTTTTTAAAAGTTAAAGATTGCCTGATTGATTCAGGCATGAGCTCCCCATGGGATAAAATCATCGGCATTCTGCTAATGCTGTGAAGAAAAATGCATCAGTTACCATTGCAATGATTTAATCTTGCAACATTGGGAAAAGGATCAGCAGCATGTATACCACAGTAACTTTAATAGGAAACCCCAAAGCTTAAAAATACAAGACTTTTGGCTAAATAAAGAGGAATTTACTTTTTTCCTTTCTGCATAATCTTGGAGATTCTTTTGACAAGAGAGAGTTTTGTATTTTTTGGATAATAGGAGTTGATGAGATGTAAGAAGTTAAAAGGAAAACTGTTTCCACTCATTTAGCAAAGCCCTGCATTAGCTGTGAAATCAGTCTATTACCTCTGCTTCTCTATCATCCATTTGCAGAAGTGTATTACTTAATTCCCATTCACATGGCTGTGGAGAATAACAGACTGATGACATTTCGGTTAATCATAATCTTCCCAGTCCATGACAACTTGCCAGTAGTCTTTTTGAAAATAAACTTGCAGAATAAAATTTTTTAAAAGAAGGATTTTTCTTACTCTCATGGAGAAGGGAAAACTGACAAAATAAATACATGAGAACATTTCCCAAATGAAAAAATTCTCCTGGATTTATTACCATTTCTCTCTCAACACTCGATATGCTATTTCATTGCCCAGGAAATTTTTATTGACATAACTCTATTTGCTTTCCTTTATTCTCTTTAGGGATATCAGAACTTCTATATATAGGCCCCCTATTGCCCCTTTAACATACCAGCAAGAAGGACACCTTAAGTTTCCATGGACTGATTTGAGTATCAGGCAGTGATTGAAGTGCAAGTAAAATCATGCCCATGTGGGTGTGCATGCATAGAGAGAATTCTGTGTAGGGTGAGAAAACAGGAAACATGAAGATATCCAGCCATTGCTGCTACCCATCTTATGTGTAACACATTGTAATAATTATGACCATTTCTACCCAGTTAACACACCACTAATGGAGTGGGAAATGGAAGAGTGAATTGGAAAGCATGTGAGAGGGCTTGGAGGGTTTGCTGTCAACAATGAGCTCACAGGAGCCAGCACCAGCAATTGAACCTAGGTCATGGCAGGTAAAAATCTTGGGTGGAGGCCACTGAAGCCCAAAGAAATATTGAAAGCTGGAGACGAAACCACAAGCAGACATTACTGACAAACAAAGGAAAAGTCAAAGGCGGTCTCATCCACAGTGACAGCTTTTGTGAAAACTCAATCAAAGCTGCACAAGTGTCAGCACCATTTGTTCACGGCAACAAAAGGCAGGATGTTGAACTACGTGGAAATAGCCTAACCTCTAAACAGCTGCAATGTCATCAAGAAGAAGAAATTCAAGTTTCTACCAACTATGGCATGCTGCCAGCTTAAAGTCAGGAAGAATGTCCCTGGATAGGCAAAACGAACAGCTCTCTCATTAGCATGGTGATTTAAACTACGATGTCTGAGCAAAAAGTGCTTTGCTCCTTCCTGAAAACCAACCTGCAGTTGATTTTCTTTCCCTTAGAGGTAATATAAAAGTCAGAGACAGTTGCTTTGCAAACACTTAGGCAGTATTAACATTGAAATGTATTTCTTTCAGAGAACTTTGATTCCAGATCCTTCTGCAGTGGGTATGAAACTCACACCCACCTCACACCCCCAAGGTCTATCCGACATCTTCACACAATGTACAGTATAATCACTCTGTACTTCCACTACAGAAGGTGGCCAACCGCGTGACTGGTAACCATAGCAGCTGCAAGAGCCAAAAAAAAACCTTCCAGTGCTGAATGTATGCACAAGTCTGGTGCTTTAGCATCACTTTATTTGCCATGAGCAGCATCAATGGGTATGCCTCAAAATGTCCTGGTGTTTGATGAGGAAAGAGATGCTGCTTATCACCACATGGAGAACAGCATGTCTTGCACAGAAGAACGTTTTCTGTCAGTCTCTTGACTTTTGTAGTGTCTCGAGATTTTTGTCTGAAGCTGTAATCTCAGGCACTCAAGCTACGATTTCTGTTTCTTGTATGGGAAAATTTGGTCCTGGAGAGTTTCCATGCTGGAATCACTGGTCTTTTTCCTGTCATGTGCTGAGTGTTGCCTGCCAGGGACAAAGAAGGAATGACAGGCAGTAAGATCTTTCCCAGTAAGAATTCACAAAACACAGTATCATTATACCACTAGCTGTCTCAATGTTATTAACTCTTTCAGATGGAATAAGTGAACTTTTCACAGGTGGATCATGTGGCCATGACATTTCTCCATTTCCTCTTCCTAATGGTAACTTCCCAGCTGATCTGAAGCTTGGGAGAATGTAATTCCTTGGAGAAGGCTGCAGCAGGAGGTGGCTCTCCTCTTAGAGTATCCTACCTTATGGGATCTACCTCCCCAGCACAGCCCTCCTCAAGAACCTATAGACCCTTGGTGACCTGCAACATGCAGGAGCTTGTGTGTCTGCTTCTCTCTCCATTACTGGAGGAGGACATTATAGATGTACCAGCACACTAGTGCTATACAGGCAGAATGGAGGGAGGAAGTGGAGTAAAAGCAAGAGCAAAAGGAAGCCAAGCAGTTAGGAATTAAAGCAGTTGCTATACACATTTTGACAGAATATATTCTTAGTTTTGGTTAAAATTTACTACTGTGGGCATTTAGGAACCTGTTAGTATTGTGGTGCTGGTATACACATTAACTATCAAAAGCATTCAGCTCCCGACAGTATGTCACACTTGGACACAATCCAAAGCCAGTGACAGTCTAAGAGCTGTGAGTTATAAAGCCAATCCCTGCATGCTTATTTATACTAGAAAGCTCACATTTCAGCCCAAAGCCCAAAAGCAAGATATACCTCAACATACAACAAATTATAGATGACTCATGAAGTCTGAGTTCAAGTCTTTTGGACTTTAGCACAAAAAGCTATCATCTAAGCAGCTGCTTGGGTGAAGATTTCCTTTTCACTGTTTCTTTAGAGTAGTGCCCCTAAGAATATCAGGAACCTCAGAAAACACAGTCCTATTATTTTCAATACATTTTGTTTGCACAGAGCAAACACAGCAAGTGTGGATTAGTTACCAAAAAACCGAACACAAATTTAATGCTGCAAATACTTCTTGTCAGAAATCTAGACTGCTCAGGTAACATCTTTACAGGACAGTCTTGTTTTGCTTTCTTATAAAACAGTGCAGATGCATAAAGACATTAGGCAAACACAGGGAACAGCTGATCTGCACAATTCCAGAAATAAAAGCACAAGTTGCCACAGTTTTGTTCAAAGTGCTGCAGCTATTAGTTGCAATAAATATTAATCTTTGCAGATAAGCATAGGAAAAGCTTACCAGCTGCAAACTCTCCTTTGGTTTGCAGGCTCCTCCACTGATATGACCCATAATTTGCTCTCAGGAGACCCAGACAGAAGTGTTCAGGAGAGGGTAAGGAAGATGTACACTGCCTCCTTCATTCATAAAAACAAAAGGATAGGCTCCCCACAAAACTCCTTCCTTGTTAAGCAGGGCAGTGCAGGGAAAAATGAACCAGGAATATCAGGCTGGAAGGGGCTACCTGAAGAACCCAACACACAGATTTCACAGACACCTCATTATTTAATCCTCTTCCTGGAGCAATCAGCTGAGAAGTGGTTTCCCCCATTGCTCACACTGGAGCTGCCTCAGAGCCTCACCTGAGCCTCACCATTTATACTCTTTGAAGGATCTCTCTCCTAGGCAGAATGCTCACCATACCAGAGCCTATCTAGTTTGTTAAAGCTTGGAATGATGACAACCCACAGTGTTAGGGATGATATTTTCATTGTGTTGTTACCAAATAATTTTCATTATTTCTGTAGAATAATAATTGGTCTATAGCACTAGCATTTTTATATAGCTATGAATAACTATACCATGGAGCTGAGTTGGGGGAGATTTAGGTTGGATGTCAGGGAAAGGTTCTTCACCCAGAGGGTGGTTGAGTACTGGAACAGGCTCCCCAGGGCAGTGGTCACAGTACTAAATCTGACAGAGTTCAAGCAGTGTTTGGTCAATGCTCTCTGGCACAGGGTGTGACTCCTGGGGTGTCCTGTGCAGGGCCAGGAGTTGAACTCGATGATCCTTATATGTCTCTTCCAACTCAGCATGTTCTATGATTCTATGGAAAGTTTGCTTACCTTAACTTACATGTTTCCATGACTCTCTTGTAAGAGAGCTTTTATTTCCACAGACCAACAGTCTCTCAGTTTGTTTTTAATTTTGGAGAAAAAAATTAACTTAGCATACCATCTTTCCTAAGAAATTTAGCCAAACCAAAGTCCCTTATTAAAATTAGATTTCCAGTCAAGAGAATTATAAATATGTCTCTTCCAGCCAGACATTTTATATTAAGTCATGACTGCCTTTATTCTTCTGTCTTCCACACAGAGCAATAATTATTGGGACAATAAAAAATAAGTAGTTGAAAGTTTTGTCCTTTATTGAAAAAGTTTATTACTGTGCTGATACTTCTTCAAAACCAAACTTTTCTTGTAAAATTGCACATATTTTAAATATTTGTCAGTATAAGCAGTATCACTATGCAGTTTGCATGTAGTTAGACAAAGCTGATAACAGACGTGCTTACATAAGCTCTGATAACATTCCTAAATTCATTTAAAAGAGATTTCATTACATCTGAAAAACTATATCCAAAAGTAATTACTTCCCTTGCAGCATTCAGTTTACCTTGCTGTTGAATATGGTCTTCAAATATTAGTATATTACACATTTGGAGGGGAATATTAGTATATTACACATTTGGTGAAGTAATTACTAGTATAGTGAGAAGTGATCATCATTCATCTCACACTACAGCCTTGCTTTAAAAAGGTAATCTACATATTAAAAAATGTGAGAGGTTCAGATATTTTATAATTTGGTTGGTTATGAATAATGAGTGGGTTTTCTTTTTGTAGCAGATTAAGCAGCTATGGGAAATTATGGCACCATGCCTTCCTTTAATTTGATGTTACTGGGAAAGTGTGTGGCAGTTGGCTTAGCATCATTTTTTTAGACTCCAAAGATTTAATAGATAGAGATGCACTTTTTAGAAGAGCCATAAGAAATGCCTGACTCTTCATGTGCTAGTTGCCATTGCAAGAGGAAGTCTCAGCAGTACAAAGTGGAGAAGCACTGCATCTGATAACAGGTTTGGAGGGTCTGACCCTCCCTCGGTTGCTGTGATCATTAAGCTGCTCTTTTTGTACATCTTTTCTTCCCATATATGCTCAGCAATAAAATGTAGCAGGCTGTTAAGGATGAAGAGCAATGGAAGCAATTTGTGCTCTTTGATTTGTAATTGGGGTAAACCATTTGTGACTGTAACTCACTCGGTGATGCAGTGACTCACATAGATCATACTGTTGAGTTTGACTCAAGCACCAGCTCTGAGTAACACAAGTGGGCTTGAGCCCCTCTCGTCAGAGGAGAGAGCCAGATACAAAACTGGTATCCTCTGAGTGCACAGAAACTGCCTAAAGGCTTCCATCATATAGCTCATCATGAGCAGGGTGTGGAGGTTTCCATTTGATTGGGAAGATTTCAGAGGTTCTTCATTTCTTTAAATATAGCACCACCTGGGAACTAAAGCAACACAAAGCTTTAGAGTGGCTGTAAGAGCCTCATGGTATTTACAAAAAAATTAATAAAATTTCAGAAGGTTTGCGGGTTTTTTAAAATCTGTGAACCCTTAGAAAAAAATCAGAAATTGGTTTACCTCTGGCTCCAATTACCATATATGAAGGTTAGGAAGTTGAACTCCGCTCAGTCTTCCTTTCACTTGAAGGATTAGGCTTCAATTACATGCTGCAAATAAGTTAATAATTACTTTGTTTCTTTTTGATCTTGATTATTAGCTACTGATTGCATTGCTTTTACAGTCCATCCTCTTCAGTTCTCCAAGTCATATTTTCTTCATTCTGTGGGTGTGTTCCCCATCCCCCTCCCTTTCTTCTTACACTGCAGGAAGATTAGCACATTGTTAATATTCTTTTTACCACATTTCTTTTCTCCTTGCTCCCATTTTAAAAATTATTTTTGCCATGCAAAACCTCTCTTACAAGCTCCAGTCCTTGTTCCCAGACCATTAGTCCAATTACCCTAATTCCATTCCCATCACCTAGAGCAATGAGGAGGGTAGAGCTGTGGTGGTGATGCAGAGGTTCCTAGAGACTTTTTTAATCTCTCAGCTGTGCCCAGTGGTTTAGAGGCCCTGAGGGCAATACATGCAGCCACCTTCCTTGGGTCTGTTCCAGGAAGGAGCAGTACACAGGATCTCAAGTACCTGCTGCTGCATGCCAAGAGGGAAGCATGATGAGCAGGAAGCTGAATAACCCCTCCAGAGCCAGGGAAAAGGCTCAGGTACCACCTCTCCAACAGCAGGTGTTCAGTCACAGCCCTAGTTGGCCTTTGCTGTGAGCGGGCTGTAGACACGAAAAATTCAGGCATCTCCTTCCTGACGTCCCTGCTTACATAAAGAATGGAGCAGGATGGAGCCCACAGAAGGACCAAACACTGTTTCCACTGTACAAGGACATAATACCGGCCTGGGTTTCTCAGCAGTCAAATATTTGCTTGGTGGGGTGCCTCCAAAGCTGTTTCCAGCAGCTGAGCTAGACTGCTTCCTGCAGCCACAGAGCTCTGCTCCTCCTCTAGCCCATCCCTCCTCTCACACAACATGCAGAGAGTATTTAAACATCCACACACAACCTCATATTTGAGATTTCATCCAAAATACACCCTTCTACCACCCACTCAGAGGAAACTCATTTTATTTGTCTAACAAGAACAAAGGGCCAAGCGGGTTAACCCTGCCAAGCTTACTGCCGGGAATCCAGACTTTCACATCGCATTTACAACACCCAAACCCACCCATTCAGCTAATCCTTACACAACACTGATAAATCATCCCATCTCAGAGGCATCACAGGAGCAATTACTTTACATTTACCACTTGATTAAGAAAAAGAAAAGGAAAAAGAAATAGAAAAAAGGAAAAATAGCCAGTGAAGAGGGGCAGAAGAGGCAGAGACCCCTTTTCTTCTTTGCATTCGGGGAAGGTTTATTTCAGCAGGTGCCAGGACATACATAGTGAGATGTGTTAGGTTAGTACACTCATGCCCTGTCCATATTATCAATTATACAGCCAACACGTTCAAATTTAAGGAATACAAAATAATAAAGAGATGACTTTTGTGTTGTTAAATAAGAAAAAATAACTTGCAGAGAGATATGAAAGAAAATGCCACTCAAGTTAGTTTAACTTAGACATACAGTTGCATGTGCACTGTAATGCCATGGAAATAATTTTTCCTCAGTTGGAAAACCAATATAATCCTGAGATTTAAAGCAGGAAACTGCAGTGGAGGAAGAACTGTAGGGAGCACGGCATGGGGGGGTGGCAGACCTGTCATCAGCGTGCTGCCTACTGCCCCAGGGGTGACAGCCATCACTCAACTAAGTCTCCACCTAGAAAGATCAAGTAAAAATGCTGTCACCTCACCTCACCAATCTTTTTAGACCACGTGCCTACAGGTATCCCCAAACCCCGTAATAATCTCCTGAACTTTTATCATCTGTGACACACACACTATCAGCTTATGTAGCTCCGTGCTGAAAGTAGAGGTCTCTAGAGTAATAGTTTCCAAATGCAAAGGGAAAAATATGTGCTTCCAAAATGGATGATTTATTGCAGGTTAACAAAAAAATGAAAGAATGGAGAAAGGAGTAAGATTCAAATCTGGGCCCAGAATAAACAATGCCTCTGTCTTGAATCAGCTCACAGCCCCATTGCTTGGCAGACAGGCAGGCAGGCTTTTCATTTCGTGGCTGCTACACAGAGAGCACACACTATTCCCACACAAAGATGACTAAGACCCTAACTGTTCAATTTGCCAAGCCCCTTGAATAATCCTAAGTAAATACATTGCTTTCCAGAACCCCTACAAGGTCAAAAATTTCACAAAGCCTCCCTCGTTGTCCTACTGCTAGCTGATTTCCTTCCAGGAGAAAGCCCATAGCGACTCCAATAATTTTTTATCCAGCTGAACTTCAAAGGAGTTATTGATATTTATGTGTCCTTGGAACCAGTTCCCCAACTAGTGCATTTTAGGTATGATTTTTCCATGTGTACTCTATTTTAAAAGTACTGCACAGAAATTGTTTACAGAAGTAAAGCTGGTTGATAAGAGAAGAATTTGCAAATATGCTGCAACTGACAATCTTTTCCAGCCTTTTTCTTTTGTTTGGACAAATGGATGGGTAACAAATATCGGGGAAAAAGAAAAACTTGCAGGTTTATGTCTGCAGAATGAAGTCCATGGTGTTACAGCTGCTCTGCTTCCAGCAGTTGTTGTGTCTGCCAGTGCTGTGCCTGCACTTCTAATGGCACTCTAGGTATATACCCTTCCTTTATTCACTTTGCAGCAAAGTTGCTTTAAATCCACATTTTTCGATTGTGCACACACAAAAAAGTGAGAATAGTTCTCACTTCTGCACTGCTGATTGCTTCCAGCTCCCTGCCCATCTGCTTGGCTTCTGGCCTGAGTAGGTCACACAAACTGTGCCTGTGGGTCCCTGGTGCACTACAGATCTAAGATTCTGGTGTAGTAACAAGCCCATTTTGGTCACAAGGCATTTGAAAGCATGTAGGGTCATAGAGGAGCCCAGTTCAAAGTTGAGAAGCAGATCCTCATGAAGAAAGTGTTACAGCATCACATTCCCTCCACAGAACGGATGCTGGCATGAGAGCCTAAACTGAAATCTGACTGAAACTTTCCTGGTGTTTAGGGATGCTTGCAGATGGGATTTTTGCATAGTCTATTAGGGAGACAGGATGCACTTTCTTACAAAGAGGAAAACAACCTGAGAATGTAATCAGCAGGGTGGCAAAGTTGCCTTAAAATTTCTGGTAAATTCATTTTGATGCTGGAAGAAACACACAAATTCATCTCTCTTGAAGGAACGTATCTGTTAGGATTGCATATCTACTTCTTATGCTCCCTCCAATGGGAGGAAATGCAGTGCTTCTTTTCTCCCCTCATACTGAGGATATCTTCATTATGTTCAACTGAGAGCTTGGCATTACATGATAATGTTGCTAATGAAAGCCTCCAGGCTCCAAAGGGCTGGGTCTCAAGAGCTCTATGATCAAATACAATAATTTGCAGTTCTGCAGTACCTTCCATCTGAAGATCTCGACTGTTTGTACAGATTCCTGTGAATTAAGCTCAGTCTCTCACATGTGAGCTATTTCTGATAAATACCAAATACCCTGGTAGCAAGGACAGTTTCCCAAGAGGTCACAGACAGTTTTGAGCATTTCTGACTGGGGTGAAAACTGACCCCAGGAGCCCAGTGCTTTGAAAAGGTTGGCTCTGCAGCAGCATGAGCTCCCAACTTGCCTTCTGGCAGTTCGGAAAAGAAAAGGGTGACCTCCTCTCAACTCTTAAAGGGAAAGCTGTATGTAATGGATCCCAAACAGATGAATATGCCTCCTGGAAGGCTCCCAAAGAAGTGGATTTAAGGCTTATGTATCATCAGCATTTCCCAGATGGTTCTTGGCCAGTTCATCAAAGGCTGAACATAGGAAGATTCATCCTATTCCATCTAAGTCACATTAGAAAGAAAATTTAATTCTGGCCTTGTGCTGCGTGTAGGAGGCTCATGCCTAACATAGGGCTCTGCATTTCATGCAGTCCAATTGATGTCATCCTCCATGATTAAATAATTCAAGAAAAGTTATAGAATGGCCTGACAAGACATGCTTCCTGTCTTTCTTTTGTGTCTTCTGTTCCAACCACTGCTTCTCCACATCCAGCAAATGTGGAAATTGGCAAAATATTTCCACATAAGAATGTACAAAAGCTGTTAGGTTTAAAATAAATAAATAATTAAAAATAAGCTATTTCTGATTATTCTATCTGCCTTTGTTTCTGAAGCCAAAACTGAGAATAGGTTTAGAACTCTAATCCTAGAAGTAGTAGGAAATGGCACTAATATCATTTGACTGAAAGTTTCACTCTCAAATGTCTTATTTTAAGATTTAAACCCCTGCTCCTGTATCAAGTAGACTTCTCATAGAAGTTTTTATTAGTGAGAAATTTTTAGCTTCAATGAAGTCATGTGTCAAGTAGGATGCATGTTCCAGTCCTTAAGTTCAGATGCCTGCTTGTTCAGTGTTTTTCCACTGTTGTAGTTTTAGTTGTTTTGAAACAGGAAATCCCACTACATTGGGTTTCAGTGGCAAGGTTGGGGTGGAGGGAAATCTACAGGAGTGGCTACTGTGAGAAGGTGCTAGAAGCTTCCTCCACAGCTGATAGAGCCAGTGCTGGCTGGCCCCAAGGTGGACTGACCACTGGGTGAGCCTAAGGCCAAGCCATTGGTGAGGGTGGTAGCCCCTCTGGGATACCACAGTTAAGGAGGGGGAAAAATTATTGCCCAAGAGCAATTGTGGACAGATAAGAGAGGAGTGAAAATACGGGACAGAAATAGTTTTGTAGTGGCCAAGGTCAGTGAAGAAGGAGGAGGAGCAGTTGTTCTAGGTCCCAGAGAAGCAAATCTGCCACAGCCTGTGCTGTAGACCATGGTGAAGAAGGATGTCCCCCTGCAGACCATGGACATCCACAGTAGAGCAGATATCCACCTGCAGCCCCTGAAGGATGTCATACTGGAGCAGGTGGATGCTGCAGGAGGTTGTGACCCCATGGCAAGCCTGTGCTCACCAAACTCCTGGTAGGACCTGTGGGCTCCCTGGAAGAAGAGTTCACGTTTGACCAGGTTTGCTGGCAGAACTGGTGATCCCAGAGGGAACCTGTGCTGGAGCAGTCTGTTTCTGGAGGACTTCAGCCTGTAGAAAGCACTCACACTGGAATTTGTAAAGAACTGCAGCCTATGAGAAGGACACGTTTTGGGAAAGTTCATGGAGGATTGTCTACTAGGGAGGGACACCAGGACTGGAGGAACAGAAGCGTGTAAGGAGTCTTCACTCTGAGGAGGATGGAGCAGAAGAGGCAAGATGTGATGGATTAGCTGCAGACCATTCCCTATCCTCCTGTGAGGCTGGGGGAAGGAGGGAGGGAATTTGGGAGAAACATTAAGCCCAGGAAGAAGGAAGATTTGGGGGGAAGGTGTTTTTTATGTTTGGGTGCATTTATCATTATCCTACTTTGATTTGATTGGTAATACATTTAATTAATTTCCTCAAGTCAAGTCTGTTTCGCCTATCACAGTAACTGGTGAGTGATTTCTCCCTGTCCTGATCTTAACCCACAAGCCTTTCATTATATTCTCTGTCCTCTGTCCAGCTGAGGAGGAAGAGTGATCAAGCACCTTTGGTGGGCACCTGGTGTCTGGCCAGGGTCAACCCACTACACCCAATGGTCTGTAGGTTGTGGAAAAGTCCAGAGAAGCATAATCACAGAAATTAGTGGGGTAGCATTAATTAACAACATGTTGTTTAGCAATACAATGAATCGATAAAATAGGCATCAGTCACAAAGGCTGTTTCTGCTTCTTTCTAGCACCGTTTGGTAAGTGCTAGAGGCAAATTAACAAAATTTCTTACAGCAAGGTGGGAAGAGAAACACATGGTTGAGACAGGGCAGCTGATGAAATCCTGCTGGAGGGGGAGGTCTGAGACATGTGCATGTCCAGGCAGCTAGAGGGAAATGCATTCACCCAGCCAATGAGAGAGACTATCCAAAGGTCAGGGGGTAGCTAAGCAACAGAAAGGAAAAAACCTTCATCACTTCCAGCTGGAAATAAAGCAAAAAAAAAATAGATTTCTGGGATTTAATGAAAGTACCGTCCAGTGGGTAGGCAGCAAAGCTATGGCAGCAGGCTGTGTCTAGCTTCACTCTATTTGCAGAGTTGCTATGTGGCATTAGCCAAATGAACTCTTTTTTGCCTCAGTTTCTCCATTTAAAAAGTGCCACCATCTGAATAATTGTAACACCTTAACACAACAGCAGGGCTAGGAGGTCTCTATTTCTAAACCTCTTTAAGACCCTAAGGTAAAAGGAGCTGTAGAGGTTCAGACTAACATAGTTATTTTCTGTTTATTTCCAGTAGGTAGACACACAGTAGGAACCATTTTGACATGTGTTAGTGTAGGTGGAAATGACTCATTTGGAAATGACTGGAAGCTAACTGCTGTAGACTGGCTGCTGCTACAGTCCTAAATAAATTCCATAAAACAGATCTTGAAGTAAATGCTGCTGCTTTGTTACTAATTAACTTAATATTTAACATGTGTATGTCTTGATTTATAGATATGTGAACATACATACAGTCTCTATATTATATACATTCTTTAAGTTACTTGTAAAATGAACAGTGCTAAAGACGAGTTCAGTGCTTATTTCCCAGTTGTATTTACCAACACCACAAGATGACCTAGGAAAATACCATACAGAAAATTCTTGAACATTTCCTACCTGCTTTTTAAGAGTCTTGTTATATCCAGAAAGGGTTTTAGCATCATATGTACTGTAACTGTCTGAACAAAAATGTAAGTGACAAAACTAAGGCTCAGACTAAAACCAGAGAAGCTAAGGAATTAAGATTAGAGTTTTATTCCAATTCCATCAGAGATTCTCTGACTTCTCGAGGAAGAGAGGAGAGACTGCATAAGCTCCTGTGAATTGCTGTACCAAATAAAAAGCTCATGCCACTCCTCAGGGCATTTGCACTTCCTTACTTCTGCATGGCGCTTATGCACAAGTTTTACAAGGTAGTTATCAAATACTTATGGGCTGAATTTGTAGCTTTCTCTTCAGGGCAGGGGTGCATCTTTACCTTTAGGGTAGAGTCAGCAAAATGTCTCCATGGACAGGCAAAAAAGGATTCATAACAAGCTGTAGTCACCATTTCCTTCCATTATGATAGGAAAACGTGCCATCGTTTCAAAAAAGTGGGTGTGATCAACTTGCAACGTTTTCTTCTGGCCTTGACAGCCCTCAAGGGCTACAGCGAACAGCATTACATGGTAAACAAGGAGGCTCTTTCACGGGCCAGTTCAGCTTGGCTCCATCCAGATTCCCAGACCTGGAGTGTCCTGGAGACACCCGAGCATGGTGGCAGGGTGGCAGGGCAGTCCCCTCCGGGTGTGGGGACACAGGTGGCGGGGCTCCGCCGGCAGGTGAGAGGAGTGAGCTGTGCCCCCGCCCGCCTTGGGGAACAAACAGAGCCGGCCACACCACATTTCTGCTCACATCCCCGGCACACGTCTTCTTTTGCCCGCTCCCACACACCGAACTGCACGCAGATACTAAAGCAACTGCTCAGAGACAGCTAGTCAGAGACGCACTGATTTATGTCACGCCTAACGCTGGCAGAAGCAAACTTGGAGGTGGAGGCAAGGACGTTTCAGTGGCAGCATTTCAATAGCAGATTTAAAAATCAGGGCTTAATGTTTCCGTAAATTAAAACAACATAATTAGTCAACATGCTGTGAGAGTTTTCCCGCTAGGAAAGGGCTGTAAATGCAAAGCCCTGCTCCAGGGCCTGAGTTAGGCATCTCGTAACATAACAAATCTCTCCTTACAGAGTGTCAACGGGTTAAAGTACTGAGGAGTGCCTGCAGATAAAGCTGCTAAACTCCACTCCAAGCTACCTCTTGCTGCAGATCCTAAGGGAGTTCACTGAACAGACCTTCCACCACTGTCTTTGCCAGAAAGGAAAATAAATTGTTAACTGTAAGACTACAGTTATATTTTCTGTTTCACACTCACCCACCTTCATAGTCCTTCATGCCCTCCATTAAAGATTCACTTGCCTCGCAAAGGATCTCAGAATACAGAGCTGGGATTATGTCTGTATTTTGAATTTACCATAAATATTTTTGTAGTTTCAAGTCTACAAGTCTAAGTGTCTAGAAGTCACTTATTCAGCATGCTTAGGCATAGACTAGCAAGAGGCACCCAATTTCCAGCCTATGTCAATGGGCAGTATTAATTTCTTTAATTCCTTTCTTACAGCGAAGTTTGCTGTAAGTTTTTGATTCCCAAGCATTTTGAGAGGAAAGGAATGGATGCACACAACATAGGTTTGAGATCCACCCTCAAGGCCATGTAATCACCCTAGAGGCCATGTAATCACAAAAACCAGAGCCAGGCTTGGAGCCTGAATGCTCCCTGAACTGAAGAACCACCCCATAGAAAGCCTGTGACTGTTGCACATAACTACACTTCCAAGTATTTTCTGTAGCCAAGCGGTCACTCCCATTTTGGCATATGAAATAAACTGATCGACCCAGAGCTGTGTGAGCAGAGGGCAGCTGGGCATATGAGTGACTTGTTAAAATAAGACATAAGCCCTTGAAAACAGCTTAATATAATCTTGCAGGGGGTTGGCCAGGCCTTCTAATGAGAAACTCTTCTTTTCCCTTATGTCTGGCTAGGATTGTGCTATTACTAACAATGAAAAAAGGTTCCTCTTCCTTCATTGATTTGTACTTGTGTTTAGCATTCAAATAGATGAGATTTCAGGCAGCAGCACTATTTCCTCAGCCTACATTTGCTGCTTCTTCTTCAGGAAAGTACATGAGGATGATCAGGGAGGAAAAAGCGCTCTTCTCTCCAATGGTGTGTGAGGGATAAAGAGAGAAACAATTTAGAAACGAAACTATCCCCAGCTGGAGAGCAAAGGTTAGTCCTGAGAAAAGACAAAGTGAAGAGAAATTGCTAAACTTCTGCTGAAAATAATGAAAAACACCTGCGATGTAGCTCCCCAGGGAGAGTAATTAAGTGAGAAAGATTGGTGCCTATTGGAACTTAGAGACTCTCAGCAAAATGTAAAGTATGATCTCTCACATGACTTATTTGCTAGCTATTTTAGGAAAATATATTTTTTCTTTGTTATACTGATTAGATGACAAAATTGATTGACTTCCTATGTTACTTTGAGTGACTCACATATACTCCTTATTTGATATTCACTAGATTATTTACACCTTCTGCACATCATTCCCTAAAAAACTCATTTTTGTGTTCATCTGTTTGTTCAACCTGCCACAGGAGAACAAATTTCTTTTCTTGTACAAATACAAATATGCAATCATTATAAAACTTCTTTTTTTTTCTTTTACTTTAGGCCTCTTACTTCAAGTTTCTCCCATCTAAACTGGTAGTATTTACCTAACTCACAGGCTGTTCAAATAATTTCGAGCATATGCAGAGTTCTTTGCAAATACAGAAAACAACAGTCTCAACCCTGGGGAGTGTAATATAGAAAGAAAAACATAACACAGAAGAGAAAAAGGACAATGTGCAAGTGCACAGAGCAATCATACTGCTAATGCATAACTTACTGGTTTGTTCTGTAATGTTTGCAACAGTTATTTGGAAATACTTTTTTCAGTTCACTGTACTGCTTTATCAGCTGATGCTTCCCTTGCCTCTGTAATCCATGGCAATGTACCTAAAACATATGGTACATGATGAGTGAGATGAAGGACTGGCTGATGTCATAATTACAGGTGGATGGACATCAAGCTGCACAAATAGATACTGTCCCAATCTGAGACACAGATCTCGTATGTGACATTAGCTTAGGTCACTCAGACTTTCCAGAGATGGTCAGTAATTCAATATTTTCCAGGTGCCTGAACTGAGGCTTTGAGATTACAGGAGTTACTGAAGAACTAAAGGCAAAGCAAGCTGGAATTAGAGCACGCAAAGTGCTGTGTGTCACCAAGTGCTGTGGAATATGCAGTTCCACTCTAATATCGGACACTTGAGTGCCTTCAGCTTCTGCTCTCCATTCTTCAGCTTCACATTCATGAAACACAGATAGTGCCCTGCCATCTCGAAGGGGTAGAAGGAAAACAGTTGAGTTAGTACTTGTGAGGCACACAGTTACTATAGCAATAAGCAGCACAGAAAAACTCACGAGGAAAGTAATTGCTTTCCATGCAGATAGTATGCAGTTAGTAAGGCATGGAGACACACTCTGAACAACGAAGGAAAAAAAATACTGAGCAGCTGCTCCTTAAATGAGCATCATCCATCTTGTGCACAGGGTGCAGCAAGGCCCTATGGAGTCCTGTGTGACCACAGAATTAACAGTGCCCCTTTAACACACACACAGGCATTCTTAACCCTTCTATTTCTAACCATTTGAAATTTTGCTGGTGAGGCCAGAGAGAGTGCAGTACATAATTATTCAGATTATAAAATGTTGTAGCCTCAGGCTGTTATACATGATCTGTGACACTTAGATCCCCCTACACAAACCTCTGCTACTTAGATCAAGGAAATAACAGACTGTGATGGCAATCCCTCACCCTTGTGATGTGGAGCAATGTGAAGGTGATTGCTTACAGAAAGAGATTCTCTACCCATTTTTTCCCTCTGTCCCTTCTTTCTAAATTACACTTCCTCTTCTCCCTCTCCTTGCCCAAATTTCTCTCAGAATTTAAGTGTGTTCCTGTTGTCAGCTTCACCCATATTTTGGCTAATGCCCAATTTCCTATCTAGAGAAGCTTGTACAATTTTGTTAGTAATCCCAGTTTCTAAGCCAGTCTTTCTAGACAGCTTCTTAGTTGCCTCTCCTAAGCCAACACTGCCTCTTGACTTCTTGTAAGCTCTGTCTTCATTGCTCCTAATAATTATTCTTTCCCAAGTCAGCTTCAGATTCCTCTTCACCACCTCCTCTGATTCAGTTTTCATCATCACCCAATTTGTTTCTATTTTCAGTAGATGAAGATTCTCCTAAGAAGTCAATTGTAGCAGTCCTGGCTAACAAAAACACTTGGTACTGTAAGATGAATTAAAAGTCACAGGTAGTGCTAGCACTGCAGACTTTGACAAACATATTTTTACATGCTAAAAATACACAAATAAATACGGAGATTAACTCCTGTTACAGAGTATTGTTGTAAGTGCTCCATTATGGCAGTTTTCTGACTTTTGGTAGGATGCTTTGCATGTTCTAAGTGTGATGAAAATAGCCGCAGGCATTCAGGTAATTAGATCTGCATGGCTTTTCTTAAGGACGGTTTCAAGGAAAAAAGAACACTTTACTAGAAACTGCAAACTACATTGCTACATTTGGGTTTGTGGTGTTTCCTAACACCCCCTGATTTGTCTCCTAAGACCAGGCTGCAAGTGATGTGAAAGGGGGAAAAGTGTCCTTGTGACCCAGTCATTCCTTCCACCTTCAGAACAAAACTATAAGAAGGTGAGGGTGCCAGAAAAGGCCACTGTCTTACTCCAGTAAGGGATGCTTGGCAAAGGGCAAGCACGGGGTGATTCTTCCTAGAACACTCTCTAGCAAGCTGCAGCTTAAGGACTCCTTCAACTTTGCTGTACTCACATCCACTAAACCACTCTTGACAGACCTTTCTGCTACAAATATAGCCAAGAAATTGGATTTTGTTTGGTTGGGTTTTTTTCCATATATTATCTTTCTTTTTATTATTCCAGATTTTTTTTTTAGCATCCAGGGCATACAGAACTCACAGCCACAGACTAACGTGCTATGGCAGAAAGCACTGGTCTCTGTACTTTTTTAACATGTGGACTTGCTGGGCTTGATGCATCAATGTGCATGTTAAATGAATAGAAAACTGTAAACAATCAAGAACATAAGGGGAAGAGGGATGCAGGGACTGTAAACTGACCTGAAGAACAATGAGAATGCCCACCACTGAGTAGTTCACTACAGAAATATAACACAGAAAGAAGAGTGCTTTTGAGAATTGAAACTATTTTCTATTAATTCTTCCAGCTTTATTTGCATCCAGCACATTTAATCTGATGCCCCAGTCAGGGTGTTAGAGAACCAGCCTCCAAAGTTTCATGTAACCATTCCAGCTGCCAAATTCATTTTTGCCGTTTACATCTAACAATCCATCATATACTACCCAGTGTTTAACTTCTTTTGTTTAGATCATTTGGATAATTAAAGTACCACAAATTCCATGGTGTCAGCGGGTCTCAAACAGACCTCCTGCTGGCTCCGCAATCTCTCTCAGAGATCAAAAATTTATAAAATGAATAATACTAGAAAAAAGAGTCCAAGTAACTCATATTTTATGTTTCATGCTTTCCTAATGACAAGGTCATATAGTCAGCAGTGTGATCAATGCAAATACAATATGCCTTTGGAAAAAGGCCAAAGTCTGCCTGTGGAAAGGGCAATCAAGGGAACTCTTTCGTAATAATACACTTCATGGGTAGATAGCAGAGATCCCAAAGCTCTCGACCAAAAAGAACAAAGAACCACTGCCTCAAATTGCCCAGTTAAAAAACAAGTCTATGGCAAGTCCCACGTGGGCATGTTGTCCTATCCTTTGAACACACATCTCTCTCTCATGCACACTACATTTGTGTCAGCATCATTTTCTATGGCTCAGAAAGTCTATCCTCAGCAAATATCTGGAGCTAACAACTGTTCTGCATTTAGTTGACATGCACATGGCCGTGCTATGTCTGGCCAATCACTGCTATCTCTCCTAAGATGCAGGCAAAAAAAAAAAATCCACAGATGTTAAATTGTCTCAGCTTGCCTAACCATTTAAAGTAATTAATTCTGCAGACTATTTCTGACTACGTCTACAAAAACAACATAATTTCTTTCTTTTGCTTGTTCTTTGCTTATTGTATATATTGTATCTTTCCAAATCATTGCCAGGGCACAAATTCTGTGGCACACAACACTCTGAGCAAGCAAACTCCCTGATTTACTTAGTCATTTCTGTGGCTTTTCATGATTATGAGTAAGAGGCTTCTTTTTGTTTAACCACGTGAAGAAGATTTTGGAAGTAGGTAAGATTCACTAATTCAAGATGCATATAGAGTAAACACACTTGATGACAAAAGCAAAACTAGGGATGGATAAAACAATGAAAAATAAAAAGCTAGAGAAAAGTCCAACAGAACTCTGAAAAGCCTCAGGAAGAAAACTGGGAGTTTATGATAATTTATAAGGCTGAGCAAAGGAACATTAGAAGAGACTGGGGGGAAGGGGTTTATAATTCTTGCATTAGTATTAATAGAAGTACACCAGCTCAGTACCTGGCTCTTTTTTTCTGTCCTTGTGGCACACAGGACCCACAAAGAACAGGAGGAAGCCAGAGCACTGCCCCCACACTCCAGCAGGATAGAGCTCAAGTTTAATATGCTCTAGTGACCTTAAAATAGGGATTCAATATAAAAGTGTGGTAGAGTTGGTGAGTAAATGGAACTGCCCATGTAGACAATATTTGTAATCACATCTGCACAGCCCTGGCTCTATTGCTGTCCACAGGCCACTAGAGTGCAATTACACATTCACATGCTACAGCAGTCGATATCCTTGCTCCCTAAGGACAGGCTCCAAAGTCCAACATTTTCACAGCTTTGTTGACCCCAGGGCCAACCAGCTGCGTGCCTGTGCAACCCAGGCTCCCAGGGGTGAGCTGATCCCCGCTCCCAGTCTCAGCCACAGCTGTTACCACTGCCCTCTCTACAGGGAGCTGGGGCAGCATCTCTCCCAAATCTCCAACCATCCAGGGCTTTTGGGATGGACTTAGCTTCTCCTGTTTGCTCAGTCCCCTGTAAAATCAGGCATTAAGATGCCTGGACCACTTTCTCATCATAATTTCTAGCTGTGGGAATGTTACTCACCAGTTGTTCATCTCCTCTCAGGATTTCAATGCTAGAGGTTGTCACAAAAAAAAGGATTATGGGCTGTTTACAATGTCTCTCCAGTGCTCCCAGGAGACAGTATGCTCTGCTCTTTGTAGTTACTAAGTGATGAAACAGTTATGGGCATCTACAAATAACCACTAAGGCTGTTACAGACTTTGGAAATGAAGCTGGGGAACAAGTGGTGTTTGCACTGTCATTTTAAGGTGAGCTCTGAAATCACATGTATTTAGTTGCATTGACCTTAAAATCTGCATTCTTTGCCCTCAGAGTCATGAGGACAGACTACATAATGTGAATTCAGAAAACTCATACACAGAAATTAAATGCAGATGATTCCCCTCCCTTTTAAAAGTCTTTCCTTTTTTTCTTTATCCTTTTTTTTAATGTTTGTATTTGCCTCTGCTGAAACTCGTGTTCACTGGACTATTCCTCTAAATGTCAGAAGGCTAAGCTGTCCACCCAGTAAGGATGCAAAAGCCGTAACTACTGGCAGAAAGGTAAATCAACATGACACTAGTAGTTTGTGGTCAGGATGCAGTACTCAACCTGAATAGGGAAAGAGAGGATGCAAAACCATTCCTCTTTTGATAAGTGCTATGATCTTGGAACTAATGAAAAAGTGTTTTTAAACATGAAAATCTGAGATTTGAGTTCAATTTCTCTTTGATTCTTTTCACTGTTCTTTCTGGAAAGCTAATTTCCAGTCTTTAGCTCCAACATTGCTGGTTGCTTTTTCTTGCATTATATGCTCTTTTATATGATTTCTTTTTCATATGGCTATCTTCCTTCAGCTGTCTGCAAGCTGCAAAGCTGCTGAACCTACTTCTCCCATCGTCATGCACAATACAGGCTCATACACATCTCATAAAATGATACTGGGAGCTTGCAGCACTCACTTTGGGCAATTATAGAAAGAGAATGGGATGAGACAGATCAGATAGGTCTAAAGTGTATTTACACATGTTTATAAATGTCTAAGGGAATCCTTTTGACCAGCCAACCATCAAGAGGCAGAAAAGCACCAAGAGACAGCTCTGTGTATGGAAATATGGTCTAGCCTTTGAGCACAAAGGTTAAACAGACAGTGCTGATCCTTCCTGCCCAATAGAAAAACAAAGAGCTCAATAAAAAATATCTTTGCTCTAGCAGCTGTATCCATGTCTTTATTAGAAACAGGGCTCTCTCAGGAAAGGAAACTAGTAGAAGCTTTGAGACACATGTAACTCTGAGAATTAAAACAACAATCCCCCTCCCCCCATTTTCCTTGCATAGCACGAAAGTCACCTTCCAAGGCCAGAGAGGTTTCATGATGTTATTGCACACTCTCACTGTAAATAACTAATGTATGCAATATCATGTCCAGCAGTCTCTAGCAGATTACCATGCAGAGCACAATCCAGTAGGAACCCATTCCATTCATCCATCCATCCATTGTGTAGTGAAAGGCCATTTGAAAACTTGTAAATTCCATACCTGCAAGACATGCACTATACACACCTCACACAGGAATGTAAAGCCTGGACTGTAATACCAACTCCATATATATGTGTTGCTTAACCCCAGCTGGCAACTAAACCACACGCTGATCACTTCCCCAAATGGGATGGGGGAGAGAATCCAAAGGGTGAAAATGAGAAAACAGATGGGTTGAAATAAAGGCAGTTCAACAGGAAATGCAAAAGCTGGGTATAAGCGAAGCAAAAGAAGGAATTGCTTCACCACTTCCCATGGGCAGGCAGGCAGGCACTCAGCCATCCCCAGGAAAGCAGGGCTCCATCATGTCTAATGATTTCTTGGGAAGACAAATGCATCACTTCGAACGAACCCCCTTCCTCCTTCCCACAGCTTTACATGCTGTGCATGGTGCCATATCTTGTGGGATATGCCTGTGGTCAGTTGGGGTCACCTCTCCCAGCTGTGTGCTCTTCCAGCTTCTTGTGCTTCTGAAGCCACTGGCTGGCAGGGTGGTACAAGAAGCAGAAAAGGCCTTAGCTTTGTGTGAGCACTGCTCATCAGTGGCCAAAACATCCCTGTATTACCAACGCTGTTTCCAGGACAAATCCAAAACATGGACCCATACCAGCTACTGTGAAAAAAATTAACTCTACTGCAGCCAAAAGTAGCATAATATGTAAGGAGGTTGCAAATCTCAGCGAGGAGTGCTGAGATTAGCTCCATAGCAAGGCCTCAGAAGTCAAGTGGAGGAGTGAGGAACATTCTCTCACCTTGAGCCAGCCCTACTGACCACCACTGAGAGAGAGAGACAGGCAAGAAGGGAAACCACAGCACTCCCACAGCCAAACGTCCTTCTCCACATGACCTCCACAGCACCAACAGCATCTCATGTTGAAGGTACAGGAAGTTTAGTAAGCAACGTGGTAGAAATTCAATGCTGAATTGGCACAGTGAGCACTCCCACCTGGGTGCTTCTTGTAGCAGTTCTCTGTGTTTCTGTTGTAAGCCTTCCCCCCATGTGC
Organism: Sylvia atricapilla; assembly: GCF_009819655.1. NCBI lineage: Eukaryota > Metazoa > Chordata > Aves > Passeriformes > Sylviidae > Sylvia > Sylvia atricapilla. Next base: position 28,167,013 of record NC_089145.1, read on the forward strand.
CTCTGTGCAAGAGATCAGCTTCTCCTGTGGGTTTCACATGAAGCTGGGTGTGGAAAACTCTTTGCTGGGCATACTGAACCTCAAGTTACTGCCACTAGGCCAAAGCATTCTTTTTTCTTTTTGGTGGAAAAATCCATTGGAGAAGGCCAGGAAAACTGTGTGGTTTCTGCAATAGCTTTCTGTCTCACAATTTTGAACCATTCTCCCTTTCTCCTGAGGCTCACAAGCCAGGTTTTCAGTGGAGTGGGATTGCCATGAGTTCTGCTTCTGGCCACTGCCTTTTTGGAGAATCATTTTAAGAGGAAAAATAAGGTAGTATTAATTTGAAGCAGATTCCCAGCTGGTGTCCGCAAACAGGAGCTATAGTTAGGTCCCCAGTCACCACAGCTCTGTCTTTCACTGGATGCCTTATGCTGCCCAGTAGGGGTAGGAAAAGGAATGAGAGCTGCAGGAAGGTGGCTGAAGTCCAGGTCTCAGACCCTTAAAAATTCCTCATTTCAAATTGTGCCTAGCAATTTTGCATAAATTCAGAGTTTAGATCCTTCCTGTTGAATGTTATTTTTCCACAATGCTGAAAAAAAATAGGTGGCTACAGAAGTGTCAGGCAGGTTTTCAATTTTGTGGGATATTTTTTTCCCTTTACCTCATTTGAAAAACAGCAGTCACCAGAATAAATGGCTAATTCAGTCTTTTGAAATATCCATAAATCCCCTGATAGATTTTTCAGGGAATTTTGTGCTGTTTGGATAGGCACAAAGCTGCAGTTTTTTACTATTAGTCCTGACACATATATGGCAATACAGACACCCAGCATGTACCATGAAATGCTTCTTTCTCATCACAAAGAGGACTGAGATTGAGGCTGAAAGGTACTGTTTTGCTGAGTGCAGTTTAGGTCTCCACATCTCAGGAAGGATGTAGCAGAGCTAGAGAGAGGCAACTAGAACAACTAGAACAGGGTAGAGAAGCTGACTTAAAGAGACTAAAAAGGCTTGTGTTCTTCTCTTTGGAGAGAAGATCAAAGCTGAATGTGATCAAGGCCTATAAAACTGTGTAGACAGCTTCTCTCAGTGGCCTGTTCCAGTGTCTCACCACCCTTATAGTAAAGAATCTCTTCCTAATATGTAATCTAAATCTATACTCTCAGTTTAAAGCCATTTCCCCTTGTCCTGTAGCAGGCCCTTGTAAAGTCTTCCTCCAAGTCTCTTGCAGCCCAGCTGAGGTACTGGAAGCTGCTATAAGGTCTTCCCAGAACCTTCTCTTCTCCTTGATGAACAACCCCAGCTCTCAGCCTGTCTTCATAGAAGAGTTGCTCCAGCTCCATGGCCTTCCTCTGGATCTGCTCCAACAGGTCCATGCCCTTCTCATGTTGGGGGCCCCAGAGTTGGATCAATTACTCTAAGTGAGGTGTCATGCGAGTGACGGGGAGAATCAGCTCCCTTGACCTGCCGACACTTCCTTTGATACAGCCCGGGATATGTTTGTCTTTAATTTGCCTGGCTCATGTTGAGCATCTTGTTAACCAACATCCTCAAATCCTTCTCTTCAGCGCTGGTTTCAATCCATCCTCTTCCCAGTTTATATTTGTCCGTGTTTTAACGCAAATACTGTTAAGGCTTTTAAGCTTCCACCTCATAAAAATTTGCTTTGAATTCTTTTCCAATAAAAAAGTACAAGAATAGATTTTAGCAGATGCCTTAACTAGTCTCTGTTCTTAATGAATATTAAATTAATTAAAAATCAAGGCTCTAATAGTCAGGGAAAGAAGTAAGTGATATAGGTTACTGAGTAAAAAGAGATCCTTCAACAGTCAGACTTCAGCTGAAATCCTGCAATTATACAAGGCAGGCTCTTTTGAAAGGTCTCAGAGGAACACACATAATTCTCAACACAAAAACATGCTTCCAGCAAACAAATTAGAGCCCCTCTGCTGCTGTTGCTGCACAGAAAGGGAAATAAATGTAACTCCTTTGGGGGTATTGGTGAGAAAAAAACGAAAAAAGAACACCAAAGCAGATGGCCTTGGAGAAACTTTTAAACCAAACCCACGATTTCTATGAAGGTGTAAAATGAAAACGAGGAAAAAGTGGATCAGCAGGCCCTGGGCCCATCACTCTGCTCTTAAAGTAGTATCCAACTACATGCACTGTATAGCTGCAGTGTATGTGCACTGATTGATACATCTCTAGACTGCTATTTATTAGAGTTTACTGCATTCTTTCTAATCACATTCTCAGCAAAAATCTGGGTTCTAAGTTGCTCTTATTCACTTGAGACACCTCTCTGTCTTGGGAGGGTATAAGCTGACCTTACCAACTTCATGCTGCAGGGCAGGAGCTTGTCATTGTTACTTGTCTACAAAATATCATTCTTTGTTGTTGTCATGGTATTTCACCAGTTGCACAAGTAATTAGCTCCCTGTAGACACAGTATTGCCAACCCCAGCAATCTTTAATGGCTTAATTAACAGTCTTAGGACAAGATGCATGGTGTTCTCTGCTATCTGAGCCATTGTGTTTTGCCTTCACTCACGTCGATATTCAAACAAGCTTGGAAACAAGCAATTGAAAAAAAAAAAAGGCCAGACATTAAATGTATTGTTTCCAAGTCATATTCTATGGGAGGTTAAATGGAAACAGAGAAATGTAAACTTTTGGATCCAAATCAGAAAGAAGGATCAATCAGTACATTCTCTGTCTTACAAAGGTGCGTTTCTTTCAAAAATACAGACTGCATTCAGTTCTTCATTGCTACTTGTCCCTTCCTAGATCATAAACAACTGCCTGTTTAGTAAAGCTTTACTGTGACATAGCTATATGTTTTATTGTTATAGACACTGCAAAATATTCCCCTAAAACTATTTTTAGCTTGCTATCCTCATGCTCATTACAAGGAGATTAAAACATGGCCACCTCCTTCAGAAACAAATCAAAAGAAATCAAGTGGGGGGTGGAACCCATGAATCATACATACCCTTGGCATTCCTGACAGCACTGAATCCAATGTTACACGCTACTGCCTTAATAAGGGCTAAAAGTAGTTAATGTCTTTGCATTAGGTAGCATGATATTGAATTGCTGGCCAGTGTATTCCCAGCCCAGTGGAGAATCAGTTGCAGAAAAAATGAATAGATCCCTCATCTCCTTCATAAGCTTAGATGTCTGCTATCTATTCCAGATAAATCATCTTTATCTGCTGTAAAATACACATCACCTGTATCCCACTTAGGAGTAATAAACACTTACTCATTGCAAGGAAGAGGATGGCCTCTGGCAGATTAATTGCTTTGATTATCCTCCTTCTTGAGTAAAACACAGTTTCCCATTTTTTTCTGGATATGTTTTTTCAGTATTTCACCCAAACCCTTGGCAGAGAGATAAATACCCTAGACACTCCTTAAAACCCCGAGACCAAGCTCCTCAGTTTATTTAGTATTTTTGTAGGCTTAGGTTAAATAAATACAGTATTTTACAGACCTATGGTTTCAAGGAATTCACTCTGTGTTTTTGTTTTTTAACTGTTTTGCTCAATTTCCTCCTTTTTTGTTTTGTCAAGCATGTTACATAACACAAAACTTTCATGAAGATCTTTCTGTTCTTGCTTTCTGCATTTTTGCAATACCCTCCCAGCGGCTGCAGCTTGAGTTACTTATGGTCACACTGCTGACCTTGAGTGAGCCTGGCACCCATGACAGCAGAAACGCTGTATGATCTACACCTGCCCCGAGCTTGTTTCTGTGCAATACAAGGCCTAGCACAAATCACAGGCACGTGGTAAGCCTTTGATAGTACTGTGGGAGAACATGCTTATCCTTTCTGGATGCTTGGCAGAGAATTTTGGGAAAGCTGTGGAGGACCACAGGTGGTCTAAAGCATTAGCCTGCAGCTATCCTATGAAGCAGTGTGTGTGGGATGTCCACTTGGCCATCTCAGCCAAGAGATCCAAGCTACAGCAAGGTTTTCTGTACAGATGGCAGCTAAAGTAGGGCAACACCTGTGCTCTAGCTCAAGCTAACATTGCAAAGAGAAACACTTTTGAAGTAATAGATAAAGGAACTTTGAGAAGCCATATGGTCAAATGATGACAAAGGCACTGGGTAGTAGCATTTGGATTATCCATCATCAGCCCCAAGTGGGACGTGGCTTGGTGAGTTACAGGAGAGCATCCACATGGCTTACTTTAGCGTTCTGCAGAATGGTGCTGTCATGTTTGCTTGTCTTGCTAAGTAATTAGGGAAAGCTAACACAGAAATGCAGGATTTATAAATCTTTTTGAAATCTTTGAGTGGCAGGTGCACTCTGACACATGTAACATTTGTTTCCTGTTCTCAATATTGCCAGATCATATGCATGGGTAGCCTCAAGTGATGGTGCTTTCTCTTCAATGACAAATGTCAGTTCCACTTCATCACTTCAGGATGCTGGTTTCACTTCTGATACAAACCCTCTTCCTAGGTCCACTCACATGAGCATGGCAGGCAGGCTCCAACATGGGAGACTGAACAGCCCTTTCCCTCTGGTCCCTCACACTGGCACAGCCATGGAGTTGATAGCCTAAGCAGTAGGAATTTGAATGATGGAACCACACCCAAGGACACCACTCTTCCAATAGTACATGGGATCTGAAGGAGAAGCTGAGGTCTTTCCTGGTTTTACAGACTACCTCAGGGGATGGGGTAGTGCTAATCCCTACCTTACTCTCTTATGCATTTGTATAAGACTAGTTTTGCTACCGGTTTGTCTTTGCTACTTGCCCTTTTATTTTTGTTATTGTCCGTAACCACTTTCTAGGGAGCTGAACTGCAGCCTCTGAGCTTCAAGTGATTCAGCAGAGCAGTGAATACACATCAGAAATGGTCACTGGTGCAGCAAGCCAGATGCCTTCCTGGCAGAAAGCACCAGCCTGCCATGCACAGTGCAGAAAGCTGGCTCTGCCAAGGGAGCACATCATACCCCTGTAGGCAGTGGAGGGATGCCTCATACATCTCCATACAAGGCACCTGCTGCAGAGTCCAACAGCAGTATGGGGTTTTTGCCAGTGACATGAAATATGACTATATAGCAAGCAGAAAAATTGCTAAGGACAATTTCTCTGCCTTAAAAATATACAAGGATATCAGCATATTCTATAGAAAAATATTGAACAAAGAGACTCTTGGATGTGTAGGATAAGATCCAGGTCCCCTGGCTAGGCAGTACATAGCCCTGTGCTGCCTGTCAGTGTATCTCACTATTCATCAGGAATGTCAGTGCAGACATTCCTCTCCTCCTGACGAAGAAACAGGTATGGCTACCAAAACAGTTGTGGGAAAAGAGAATTTTTAGGAAAAAAATTACTACTTTGAGGTCTGAGGACCACAGGACAATTTTCAGAAGATTCTGTCCAAAGAGTAGTTGGTTTCTGTGGGGTTTCCATGATGGATTTCCTCAGGATCTCTCCTGGCAGAGAGGACACAACCCATGGCACTAGTGGTGTTGCTCCCTGAGTGACTCAACTTCAAAATCTTAAGGACAGTGTAACAACTACCAGTGTTAGCTGACAAATGAAGAATCCGAGCACCAGATGAGGCTTCTATACCATAGACAATGACAGCTTCTGGAAGCAAGCAAGCTTCTTATGAAGTCCTGAATGTTAAAATCCTCTTATAAAAGTAAATAGGCTTCAGAGAAAGCCCAAGGGCATATTTCAGAGCACTTTGGATTTTAGCCTGTTTCAGCCTTTACTGCCAACTATCCATCTGTCCTGCTAATGTGCTTCATTATGCAGCTAGGTAATGAGCCTAGAGCTCCTTTACTGGTGGGGTTATAATTGCAAGGGGACAGTGAGACAAACTTGTTATGTGCGTCACAGGGGGAAAGGTCCGTAGAGGGGTTTTCTCATTTTTCATTCAAATACAGTCCAAGTACATATCATTCCAGTGAAATTATCCCCATTAGTTAGAAATATATCCCTTTTCCCCACCACGGAGGAGCTAACCTCTGGTTCAAAGGACTTGCCACAGTGTCTATAAAAGTTTATGTTTCACTGACATGAAGTGATGTCTCTGGAGCTGGCCATGCAGCCTCAACAAAGTGTGGGAAGAAGTGAACTGATCAGGGCGAGAGGAACACACTTTTTCTATTATATTTTCCCTGCACATTAAAAGGCAAAGATTTCAGATACAGAGCTCAGAAATGCTCCAACTCCAGCAGTAATAGGTTGCCTTTTCTCCATGTCTGGAAACTACTCAGCTGGCACGGCTTGCTTCTTATGGTCCAACCACTATGGACAGGATACAGCAGGATCAAGCTTTGGCCAAGCATCTGCTCCTCTGCAGCTCCCCTCAGCTTTCACTGCTTCCTTTACTAACTGAAGAGATCCCTGAATGTCCCACTTAGCTGGGTGAACCTTCCCTAGGCTGCTTTGTGAATGACAGCAGAAGGAATGATAGCAGAAGACACTATTGACCTTTATCCTACTCTACAACAGGTAGAAACAGATCCTTGTAGTGCTTTATGGCTTTAAAAGCTATTGTGCTTTCAGTTAATTCCTTGATTTTAGCTGCCTGAGTCATTGATGACCTGACAGGTTTGATTTTAGTAGCTTTTATTTTGTCTTCCTTGGAATGGCATTGCCCAGTGGTAGGCGGTTTACCATCTAAATGGGCTAAATATAAAAGAGTTGTTATAGCTTGCAGTCATGGTGGAGAAAGTGGATTTGTTTTATTTTGATGAGTGGTCTAAATATTATTGTATCAGATTTTGGCATTTCAAATGCAGAAAGGGCTTCCTTTGAACTACACTTATCTCCTGTGAAATGGCACTTCTGATTTATGTGGCCAAGGCACCATCTTCTATAGATTTGTAATAAGGTTTGGATTTGACCTACTGTGAAATCACAATGTCAGAGTAAATTGACTGTTTTCAAGTACATGCCTCATTTAAATGCTTACCTTAGTTTAAAAATAAGAGCTAAGGTGATATTTTAGTAATTTTACATTTCTCTTTGATTACAAGCTTCTTGCGATTATAAAAGTCAACAGTAATACGGTAATGGGAGCACAATTAGACAAAGCTGGTGTATCCAAAAATCATAAAGAAATAAAATTTAAAAAATAAAAGGATTATACACACGCTCTGTTTCTGGAAGCAACCACAAATAATGGAAGCTGAAAACTGTCAGCAACCTCTACAATAGAAATCAGAGTCTTCAGGAGAAGCATGCAGATAGTGAGACTTTCAAAATGAAAGGTTACTCACAACAGAGCTTGATCCCAGGGCATAGGCAGGTTGACCCCAGAGGCAGCTCAGGTCTCCTGACAGTCAGCAGCACTCCAGTTTCAAAGTAAGAGGTTCTTTCTCCTGCACTATGGTACTTCAAATGGAATTGAGTTTCCTCTAAGCTTTACGCTTGATAGAGCAAAAGAATGTCCTAATTGTTGAAAGATCGGCTACTGGCCATAGTAACTATAAAAAAAAAATTAAAGAGTTTGAATTCTAAAATAGAAAAAAGAAGTTTATTCTCAGGCTGACTTTAGTGCCACCAGACAGCATTAGCTGTGGCTCTGCCCTTAAATATCAGCCTGTACCCAGCACCATCAAAGAAATGCCCCTTTGAGAGAGCCCAGTTCTCCAGTAGGACTGCTCTGCTGGGGAAACATTTGAGAAAAATGCTTAGATAGAAATAAAAGACCAAACTGCCTCATGTACTCATCATAAACCCTTTGAATTTAGTTACTGCCTCATCCTTTGTACACAATATAAATCTTATGTGTAATGACTATCCCTTTTTGGGTGGATGTTGAGTATCAAATACCTAGGACGTGTTGAATGGTGACACAGGCACCCACATACCCTGCATTTCTGCCCAGTAAGTCCTGCCCCTCATTCACCCGAACTTGTGAAGCCTCAGAAACCAGAGACAGGTTGTTGACATTCCAGGGAGGTACTTCATATACAGCAACCTCTTGCCTTTGCCAGACTGGCCTAGTATCATGGAGGGCTTAGGAGTCCCCTACCCAGCAGGGCAGCAGCTCCTATGCACACTCACACAGCCCATTTTACAATTACTGTGCAAATTATTTCTCACCTGGATGGGGCTTTGTAGGGGTTTTAACAAATGTCTCAGAGCTTTGGTAGCCCTTGCACATTAAGGGAGATTGATCTTCACCTGGAAGAAAAAAGCCCGGGACTCTAAACTTTAGATTTCCTTTTACATTTTCAGGCTACACTTCATAGGAAGAGCGAATGACACAAACACCCACCTCCAGTCATTTCCCCCTCAGCCCAGGTTGGCTTTTGTCCTAAGCTAGAACCAGAATCGGCAAACATATCGAGGCAGGTTCTACCACCGTTTCCTTAATCCATTCAAGCAGAGTTTATTCCTCCTGAGGAATACTGTAGACAAACTTCTTGACACCTGAGCCGAGGGCTCCAATCGCTCTCGGACAAAGCAGGGAGCTCCCCAGTGCCAGCGCTGAGGGGGCCCGAGCTGCCACAGATTTACCTCCTGTATCCTTTAGCCTTCCCCGCAATTTCCCCCGTGTCCTATGCCTGACCCTGGCCGGTCTTTTCCAGAGCTCCCCTTACCGCCTGTGACACAGAGCGGGGCCAAGCCGCTCCAGCCTGCCTGCCGGCCGCAAACTCCTGTGTGTGCGCCTCTCTCCTGCCCACGTGCCAGCGCTGGGAGTTATCCTTCACCGCTCTGAGACCTCTGCTCCCTCTCAAATTTGTTTAAAATTAGCATACGAATGTAAAAGCTACGAGCGCTTGCGTGTGAGGGGCAGGGAGGGTAGGGCTGCAGAGACGTAGTTGTGTAAGCATAATTCACTTTGGAACACGGGCTAAAAATAATAAAGCTACATCATCACATTCTTTCACAACGCTTCAGAAGAACTGGAGTAGTGCTTACAGCTGCAACAAATCCCTATTAAAACCAAAGGGAAGTAGGTGAGAATGGAAAAGCAACCTCTGTGTGCTGCTTGCTCTGCCAGGCAACAATGGACCAGGATGCTGGAACCCGTCACCCCATCTCACTCTGCACATCCCTGCTTGAACATGGTCGACAGTACAGGTGCTGAGCAAAACCCTCACTTCGCTGCTCTGGGTGAGCATGCAGAGACCTCATTAAAACCTCCTTTCAGCTGAAGGGCTCCCCTGCCTCCTAAACAGGTTTTTGAAGACAGCTCATCAGCAGAGATGAAGCCAGGTGTTAATCTGTGTTTCCCCCAAGCAAGCTGACTAATTAGCCAAGTTCACAGGCTGGTTCTCTGGGAGCTCTGCTTGCATTTGTATGAAGGAGGATCATTCAGCATAGGAAAAACTATAGGAATAGCATGACTGGTCAGACTAAAGCTTTCTGAAAATTTAAGATAACTGAATACAAAATCATGTGCTTATTCACTCCCTGACTTTTTAAACACTGCTGCCCTAAGATGGGTATCCCTGTTATTGCTAACTTTAAGTATTTTGTGATTAAGGAGACACTGATGATGGAGGTGGCTGACACCTGCATGGAAGGCTCCTGCTGCAAACAGCTGACACACTGGGGATGAGATAGGAAGAAGAGAAAGACAGATATGAATGAGGCTGTAAAAAACTGCTGAGATTGTACTGTCTGTACAGCAGGCAGTGGTCTCAGCACACCAGGAGCTGAGACACTGTGAAACACTGTGTAGTAGGGTACAGATACAGGCTAAGTAACATGTTCCTCAGCAGAGCCTGCAGAAAGAGAAAGGAAAAGTTTTGGTCATGGGGACCTGGCACAGCCTTATAGGAGAAACCACTTAGCTGGATATAAATCCAGAGGTCAAGGGCTAATGGCTCTGTGGGCAGATTGGAGGTGCAAGACCAGCCCTCAGTCAGTGAGTGAGGAGCAGGACAAAAAGGCCACTTGTATGTCAGTACCCATTTTCTGGCTCCTTCCCTTGTGTGGAACTGCCCTTGCAGTGTAGAAGGGGATGGAGCAGGGCTGTGGTTGAGCAGATCCAGCACTAGCTGTGGCACTTGTGCTTCAGGATTTTGTTTTCCCTGTTGAAAATTTACTGTACCTAATATGGGTAGACAATTTTAAGACAGGTTACAGCTAATTCCTTTCCTGAAGCTGTGTTTTTCTCTGGAGACTCTCATCTGGTCCCATCCCCTCAGCAATAAGGGACACTGCTGTAGCAGAAGCATTTTATGTCCCTCATTTATACCCATCTCCTGGGGGTGTCTTTATGGCAGGTTGGTTGGTGCAAAGGAATTGAGCACCACGCTTGCGTGTCTGTGCTACATGGGACATGAAGGAAAACAGGACAGATGCTTTCTGGTAAAAAGGGAAAGAAAAGGCTGGCAATTCATGTGGTGCAGTGCTGTGAGGGCTGCAATAAAAAGAGGAATCAACATTTCTTTTTGACAGAGCCACGTTCCAATGGCTAAACAGGCTTTAAAGTCAAGAAAAAGCCACATCGGTGCTGCAGTAGAAAATAGTGAGTGTATACTTTTATTATCTCATTAACACTCTCTCCCCTCCTCCCCAGGATCATTTGGCTCCAAGACTGGCAGCAGGGTACAATAATGTTCCCAGCAGAAACAGCTGGTGTGGAGACGGGATATTGTTTGAAATGGCCCGAGAGGCGTCCTTAGCAGGTGGCATTTATCAGCTGCATGCAAACGCCGCACTTCCGTGAGACTCTAAGAAAGGGTACGTATCCAAAAAAATAAAAGCGAATGCAACTTAGCAAAGGGAGGATTTGTAGGTGAAACCCCGTTTTTGGTATAGATGGAAGGGCAGGGAGTAATAAACAGCCCTGTTAAGCTAGTCTGTTGGCTTTAAACCAAGGTAATGAGGCATGTGGGTGCTCTGACAAGGAGCCAGAAACTGCATTTTGCCACCAATTTGACTTCTACCTTTTTTGTCTCACTTAATCTGACAGTAAATTCCTCACAGTCCACTAAGCTTATCAAAATGGGGCTCAGGCTAGGTCTAATGCCTTTTAAAGTACTACTAGGAAAGTAATTCACTTAATTAAATATTTCCAGTTATGGAGACAACCCTCTAGGCAAATTGCACCACCTCTTCCCCCTTTTGGACAGACAAAACATAGAATAACAATGGATATGCTCATTTTCACCCTGAACACTCCCTCCCTCCTTCACTCCTTCTGAGCTGTCCTTCCTAGAGGTTTTTACCAGGAAGGAAGATTACTCTAGTGACTGGGTCAGAGAAGTGTCAGAGTCAGCTCCTAGCTCTACTGCCTACTTGTTTTGCAGCCCCAGATAAATATCTTAACCCCTCTTTGAGACAGCTTCTGCATCTATATGGCCAGGAGACAGCAGTGTCCTTCCACCCCATCACCCTTCTCACTGGTTAAGTGTTCACTGAGCAGTTTAGACCTCCTTTAGAAGAAGATGTGAGATAGAAAAGGACTAAGAGTTTGTTCAGGCCAGAGCCCTGCTGGTCTGTTCCCTGGAAAGGATAGCTCTGAAACCCCTGCCTTAAGAGAACTGCAAACAGCCTGACCTGCCACCTGATTGAAGGTGTAGGACCATACCAGGGAACCACTGGTGACCTACATTGGCAGAGTTTGTGTAGAGGACAGGAGACCACAGGAAAACAGACCCAGTGCTTTTGTACAAATTTGCCTGACACTTTAGAGAATCTCACTATGAAAGAAAACTTGTGGTTTGCACAGAGAAACCTCCTGAAAGGAGGGCATCAAATCTTAAACCCTCTTGCAGGAGTACTTTTTTCTCCACATGCAGTACTGTCACAGCCAGACTGAAAATGTCACCACTGGGCTTCTGGATCTCTTTCATGAGATGAATGCGACCTTTCTACCACAGAACAAAGCATGTTAGTGATCTTTTAACAACTGTCTCTAACTAACTTGCAGTGCTAGCTCTGCAGTAAGATAAGCTCCTTGTATCTAAAAGGTGCCCTGCAGTGAAAAGATTGAATCAAAACATAACTGTGACTTTGTGCACAGTAGCTGCTCAGAGAATAACCTGCACCAGGTCCCCAGGCAGTTACTAGTGCCTGTATTTTGTCCAAGGGCATGTCTACGTTACCACTGGTAGCTGCTAATACATCTTCTTTATGACAGAAAAAAAATCCCTGTCTTTGTGCATTTCACCTGCCTCCTGCTAGGCACTTCCACAAATATTTACAAATGATGGTTTGTATGTGAGGAAGACACAACTGTCACACATTAGATATGCTTGTACTGCTCCCAGGCTTGTTAGTTTGCTCTCCTCTGCAAACTCTTCAAAGGCTGGGAGATGCTATCTCCAGCATCCACTACAGCAGCAACACAGCACAGAGATGATGCAAACCCGGCTTGGGCTCGGGACATTACAAGCCCAGCACTGCTCTGGGGGCTGCTGCATATGCCAGGTTTGAAGGTGGCACCAAAAGCATTTTGGGGCATCCTGCACTGTTAAAGGATTGTGTTCCTTAGCTGGAAGGAGACGTTCACCTTCGAGCCTGTTCACTCCTCAGGATGAGAGCACAACCAGCTGCAGCACAAAAATTGCATTTCATTTTTGCTTCCTTAAAACAAAGGAAGAAAGGCTTGGCTTTTTTGTAACCTATAATGAAAACAAAGGGTAAGTGTGGAAACCACATTTACTACCTGGGTCAACATTTTAGTATCCACTCCAACAGGAAGAGCATTTCCTCACACACTTTTTAGGACACCTGCTTTTCACTGCAGCACACCTCTCAGCAGTGCTGCCACTATTGCTCACTGGTGTGTTTTGACAAAGAATTGTGCTCCTTCTGACACTAGAAACGCAGAAGAGGCCAGAGTAATCTCTTTGCCTGACCTCCTGCCTCCAGGAGACCACACAAGAGCTCAAGTTCTTTCATATCTGAATTTATTATACATGAACATTGGTCTAGACTAACCACTCCAAATTTAATCTTCAACTGCCCTCAGAAGTAAAAACCTTCAGAAAGACACTGTTCTGCTGTTTCAACATAGCAGTAATTATTTGATCACAGGGGGCATTTCAGGTGCTTGCATATGTAGCTGTTACGAGTTGTCCTACCTGTCCCTGTTTCTGAGTGAGCTTCCATAAGGAAAATGTGAGTCATTGGGCAAATCATCTGAAGCCAGTTGTGGGTCTCAAATCCAGCCACAGTGGAGAAATGTCAATGTCACAGGTCCCTCCCAAGTGTTCATCCCACAGTCTAAAAGGCTGGGGACCCCTCCTTTAAACAAGACCCTTGTTAGAGAGGTTTATGTGACATCTGGGTAGATGCCTCTGGTCTTTGGCCCTGTCACTGTGTGGCCTTTCACTAGCAATCAGTTGAAACTATTTTAGGATTCAATGGGGAAACAAACCTTCCAGTGGTCTCATTGCTTAATTTCTCTTTATTGCTTTAAGTACAATGGCTAATAGCTAAAGTGGACTTCAGGGTGCTGCCTACAGAGCTCTATAATGGTTTCCTGCATTTTTCTTCTATTTGGAAGCTATTTTAAGTTGTTCTACCTTCCCTGGACTGCCCAAGAGGAGCTGTGCTGTGCACTTTCATCAGCTGATTCTGGGAAATGTCAGTTATGCTCTTCTTCTGTTAGTAATATGTTTCTTGAACGATTTAAAAATAGCACAGTATGAAACATTTCCATCTTCTCTCTTCTGGATGAGAACTGAGGGGGAGTTAACTCTTCTGCTTCACTGAAGCAAGAAGTCATGCAGTGTTCAGGTGCTCTGGGAGTGAAGCCAGTTACTGGCGCTAGGAGAGACAACACGACAAGAGCACCTGGTCAGAGCCTGAGCTGCTGAAGATCCCTGCTGTTGACAGAGCTGCCAGCAGAGCTGGCACATGTGGCAGCTGTGTCAATGCAGGACATAGCAGGACTGGACATCCGGCTGCTGACCTGCCTCTGCTGCTTTTACAGCTTGCTCAGGGAGCTGCCCAGACAAAGACCATATGGCCAGGTGAGGGTGATCATGTTAGAGCTCCTCTCTGTCTACTGCTCCTACACACCCTGACCCTAGAGACCAAAGGTAAGCTGGGAACATCTTCCAGGCATCCACCTCAGTCCTATAGTGCCATTCCTCTTTTACTCCCTGCTGGAGCACCTCATCACTGGCTGCTTGGCCTATGTCTTGTGTTCATTCCTCAGCTCTTCAGTTTCTTGTTAAGCTCCCCTCTATTTTCCTTTACCTTCCAGCATTTTTTGCTTTATTTTTTTGGTCCTCCAACCCCAGCTTGTTACTTTTTCTTCCCCCATTGCTGGCATTTCCTCCAGTGGTATCTTCTCCTACACTCCCCATCTGAAGGCAGCATGGAAGACAGTCACCTACAGTGCTGTCCTAGGGAGCTGCTTGGCAGCAGCCTGCTGTGATAACCAGTATCTACATGTGTTAGAGGCAGAGAAAGAAGACAGATCCTTTTATCATCCAAGCAGCAGAAGCATATATTCATCACATACAGCTTCCCCTACCCATTTGCACTTGCCATGCACTTTTCCTCTGGTCTGTAGGCCCTCTGAGACTACTCTGGTAACCACAATGGTGGGAAATATTGTTTTAACCACAAAATACAGCTTCTTCTTTCAGATGACGATTAACTTTTCCCCTGTGGACAAGCCAGAACAATTTAAACAACAACTGGCCTTGTGTTTCCCTCAGCAGCTGTAGCTGGAGGAGGAGTAGAGGCTGGTACACGGTGGCAGTGAAGAGGAGAAAGAATGATGCAGTTAAATACGAACGACTTGTCCTGGTTCTGGCCAATGTTTAGTGCTGCAGGAAGGGCTGCACAGGAGAGCGTTTGCTTTGGAGCTCATTCCATCAAAATGAATACAAATATTCCCATAAGCCTGGGGCTATGGGGCATCTCTTTTCAGAATGATATCTAGAGACACATCAGGGCTTTAAATTGCTTCCAGAACTGGTGTGATCTCATTCTAGTTTCTTTCTATTCTCATGAGCAAGTAATACTTGTGGGATGTCACCCTTGCTTTCTCTGCCCATAACTGCTTTAAAGCACTAATTAGATGGTTATAAATCACAAGCGATCTGTGGTGTTTTGAATAACTCCAAACCTTGGCATTATAGCTGAGGTCTTGAATGCATTTGCAAGCAAATCCACTCAACACTGGTTTCTGTTGATTCAGCAGTGATGTCGTATCAAACTTCCCTGAGCACTCTGACAGACTTAAGTTTATTAAAAGAAGTCTGGATAGCAGAGCCAAGTTTAGCTGCAGCCAAGTTATTCAGTAAGACAGCAAGTTGAGTACAAAAGCAGAAGGACAACTCTCACCTCTGTGCTGGTGACTGGTTTGAGAGCTTACAATTGCTTTGTCTGTAAATGCTGCCATGTGCAAGGCTTTGTCCTAAACAGGAATTTTCTCCACCAATTTTCTCCTAGGGTTTCAACTTTAGGTTATGTTAAGAAGACACCTATGTGCTGTTTGTCCCCGCTTGAAAATAACACTGGGCAAGATGCATTTTCCGCCAAATAAAGGCCCTACAGACATAAGGGGAAACAGTAGTAAGTTTTGCAAGAAAATATTTTCCAGTGGAAAAATACTAAGTTGCTAAAAACTCTCAGACCTTATTTTCCATGGAATTTCAAACATGAAGGAAGATTTCCAAAGGTGCTCGGCAAGCAGCATTGCATCAGTAACACATATGGATTCTGTCCACAAATCTCCTGGCTCCTCAGGAACCCACCAGCATTTACCACACTTCCTAGCCCTTCACTGAAAGAGATGTGATAACTGGGAATGCAGGGCTTTTATGCTCCCTGATAATTTGTTTCCTGGGAGATACGGACTCAGGAAGCCCTTGACAACTGCTGACTAAAACTGGCATGGTTCTTGTCATCTCTACCATTCCCTGAAGCTGAATATGTGCACTCAGACCTCTCTACTGTAACAGCAGAGATCCCATCACTTCAAAGCAGCAGCTATCCCAGGTCTGTGAATTGTGACTCACCAAAGGGAATGCAAAATGTAGCTATGTCTGCCATCATGTTTCCGGTTATTTCTGGTTCCTGTGGAATTCTGGAAAGAGTATCTTCATTTATGCATTGGAAAAAAACCAAGAATAAGGGCTTAATACAAACAGTAGTCCCCAAGTTTCAATAAGCCCTTTGCACATGCACACACATGTTCACTGTCATGCTTGATGCCACCTGCCTAGCCAGGCTGGAAAGGGATCTTCTCCATCCAGCTTTATCGCTAGCACTTCTCCAGACATGTGGGAGCTATACAAAAAGGGTTAAAAGCAAGATATTTTTAATGACTTTTTAGTGCACCTAAGGCAAATGTACTAGGATTAACTCAGCTACATCTTTCAGCTACATCTTATGAGCACAGCATTGTTTTCCCAGTAGCTGTGAGTTGTGCTGCTCTAAGAGGTTGAGGTGTGCTTCAAAGGGCTTCATACTTGTTGAAATCCCTGGAGAATACCATGAATTGGTGGCCTTCCCAAGTGTCCAGGAGGGGACCAGTGGCTGCTACAGGGCCAGGGCACAGCCCCTGTTGAGAAGACCTTCCTTTTGGAGGCTTGCTGCACAACCCTAGCCAAAGCACCATGGCATTGCCTGACAGGCTCTTGGGCAGTGAATTAGAAATAGCACAAGCTGCCTCACACAGGGAAGTCAGGTGAAATTCAATGTTTATAAAGAGCAAGCAGAATGTCCCTGGGCAGTATAAAATATTATCTTTTTTTCCTTTATTGACACTCGCAGGAACATTTAATGCGTGGTTTGGATGGAGCTGATGACACTGCTGTTGCTCATCATTTATCATCTCTGGATTATTGTGGTTGCAAATCGTTTGGCAGATTTCTCTCTTTTTTTCCTGCTCCACAGATGGCAGTGTCCATGAAGCATGACGCCCTTGCAGGCATCTGACTGTGAGGCTGGAAGCTTGAGGACCTTTGGGGGTAAAATGCCCCTCAGTATTATCTGACCTCTAATGTTCCTGGAGTGATGTGCTGTAATTTGCACAGGTCTCTCTGACAAAAACTCCCTCTGCTGGGATCTCGGCTTGCAGACTGTGCTGCTTCTGAGAGGGGCCTGTGCCCGTGAAGGGCCATCACACCTAAGAGTGTAATTTTATTGCTGTGCCACCAAACGTTCATGTTTCACCTCCTGTTCAACCTCTTCCAGGGTGGGGGTCTAAGGCACTTAAGCTGTAGCTAGACTAAGGGACCATGGAGTAAGCCCACCACTCTAATTCTATGTGAAAGGAAACATGTAGAAGCTGCACTTCTCCAGCTGATGTCCTGGGTTTTTTTTCCAGCTAACAGAGCTGAGCAGCTCCTGCAGCTGCAAATGAGGGTGTTTCCAGTCCCAAGACACACTGAATCAATCGATGTGCTGTTCTTCTCTGCTGGCTTATTAGCAGTTAAAACTAAGAAAACACATTGTCCTGCCCAAACACCTGCCTCATTTGCCTTCCCCTCAGCATAGCAACAATCCCTACCATGGACTAGCCCTCATTTGGCAGCTTGGGGGGAAGCACAGGTCAAATTCCTTTTGCACGATGAGCTGTAACCCTGTGATCTTTAATAGGATTATACTGAGGGGAAAGGACAGGACTCAGCCTTGTGACTGCAGAGAACTTATGATTCATGGACATTAATGTACTGTCTGGGGACATACTGGACACAGCTGATGCCTTCTCCTCCTTGCATTAAGATTTCTTTGTGCAGAAACATGGGGTTTGTTCAGCTGTCCCTAACCTCAGTCCCTGACCCTACGTGGCCAGCACTGTCCAGCTGTCTGGGGCTGGGCCAAGTCCAGAGCAAGGATGGAGCAGCCAGTGAATAACAGAAGTGACCAGCCCTGATCTCTCTGGGTTTGTGCCCTAGGGTTAACTGGCTTTCTAAGTGAATCACAGTACAATTTGCTCTTGCCTCCTAACCCTTCAGCTTTTCTGCCTTACAGCTCTCCCCAGAAGCATACTTTGGTGACAACATGCAAGCTGGCATGTGCTGCAGCACTGGTGACTCTCAGAGGAAATCCTGGGAACAATTTCTCTTTTCTCCTGCATGCAACCTTTTTTTGTGAAACTTAGAGGACCAGTGCTATTTCTGAAGCCCCTTTCTGGCTGAAATTGCCTAACAAGTTTAATCATAAGGGTGACAAAGAGGGTAGTCCACAAGATCCCACGAAAGTTCCATAAGAAACAGGTCTAAAACATACCTAAAATTAGGTGGACTGTGATGTGTTAGGAAGCAGAGCAGGTTTACAGAGACAGAGCATGTGCAGTAGCAGATGCCCCTCTCCCAGGGGCATCCTTCAGGACCACCCTCACAGCCAAATAACCTATTCCAGCCTTCAGCTAGAAGCTCTTCCTACTGTTTATGATGGGCCTCTGCTGAAGGATAAAGACCCAGGCACTGCTGAATCATGCATTTGCACCTCCCACCATCACTAATGCACCATACACCACTTAGGAGCGAAGGTTTGGGGTTTCTAGAAATAGAGTGAAATAAAATATCATGTCATCTGCCTGAAGATTCAGCAGCCCACATGTTCTCCCACACAGGCTGCTATGAAGGTACCATACCAGTGCTTTGGGCAGTCCTCGGGCTGTTCCTTTGGGAGCAAATTAGATTCAAGCTCCAACTCCTGAGCACAAGCGTGCTGCAGAGACAGGCACTCACACCAGTGACATTTATCAGGGGTAGTGCTCCTTTCTGCATCGGGGCAAACCCTGCAGGAGATCAGGACAGAGGAGTGCCACCAGTAATATTACAAGTACAGCTTCTTTTTTCTCTTGCAGGAACGGGATAATCTTGCTGTAACCAAACCTGAATTCATACCCCTCTTCTCAATAGACCCCATCCCATCACTGCAAAATACAAAAGCTGGTAAATAAAATTCCCAATGTATCCTAGTAAGGAGAAGAGTTTCTTCAGAAAGTGTCTATTTAGATAATCTCTGCAGTGCTTAGATACCATGGAAATTAGTAAAGAATAATATCATAGAGAGCCTGTGCTGCACTGCAGCTTTATGTATCATTTACTGTTGCCAAGATTAAAACTGTTTTGGGGTCTCTTCCCTAAGGCCCAAGTAAGTTGACATATTTTGGGATCATTTTGCACTTTCCACAGATTTCATCATCATATTGTTTCTAACCCTCTTTCCTTTCTCTGAACCTACAGCTCTTTGCTGTCCAGCACTCTCCAGGAACAGCTTCCAGGTAATGCCCATTCCCTCATTTGGGTCCTGCATGGGGATTTTTCTGAAAACAAATTGCAGACTATTTAACATTGTGTATCTCATCATCATTCCCCAATACCCTCTCAACTGCTCTCAACTGATACCTCGCTGCCAGCTATCCTACATTAGCAGAGTCTTGGGCAGTTTTTAAAATGGCTAAGTCTATGTCAGAAGCAAGGCAATCTGACTCATCTTTGATGAACTCTTTTTAAATGCTTTACTAAGACCCAAATATATTCCACCTTATCATTTGCTCCTTGAAACTACTAAGCTTGCAATTCTACATGGTAGATTCATTTAAAATTCATTATGCTGAAGCATATGTACATTTGCTAGACTGCTTATCCTGTATTCTGAGGAAACTGCCTTTTAGGCAAGCTTCTGCTGCTGGGAAGTCTGAAGACCAAAGTCCAAAAGAGTTTAGGTCACACTTGCTCCCTGCAGTGGTGCACTCATTAGAAGCAATTTCATCTGATTCTCCAAGTTCATGCTGCCTTCTGATGGGTCACAGGCATGTTAGAGACTCCTGTCTTCTGCTCCTTTTCCTTTGATCAGTCAATTGTTATTGCAAGCTCCCAGACCCAGTATTCTCCTTGCCAGAGTCCGCAGGAATATCCGATTTCTTCACAGCCCTGGCAACTACTGTGGAGCTCAATTCAGGCAGATGGGGAGCATTCAGAGGACCTGCCTTGTGGGATAGAGACTACGCTACGCATTTACAGGTTTTCTAGCATATTCATCTGATGCCAAAGAAGTCATGCATTGTTATCTTTAAGCACCTGAGGTATTAGGGAAAAAAAGCTTTGGACAGTCTGTAAATATGTGCAAAATATTAATTATTCAGCCTTGCTGAAGACTTGGCTGTTTTTTTCTCTTTTTTGGGTTTTTTTTCCTAATCTGTTATTCAGGGAGTAGCCCAATTCAAAAACCTCTCCAGATGTAAAGAAATACCAGAACAGACAGGAATAATGGATGACTTAGGCTATATAAACAGTGCATTATCAATGCACATGGTAGGTCCTAGCCCAGGGGCAGCTAGCTGTGCATGTTGAAGTGGCAGCTGCACACCCCACAAGATGAGAAATATTTGCTTGCCTTGTGCTTCCCTCACCTTGAAAATTCCTGATCATCACACTTGTTGATCCCTGGCCTTTGTAATCTATTCCACGTGCCAGTATCCACATTCGCAGATTTTCCTGAAGCAGGAATCTCTGCACCATGCAGGGTCAGGGTTTGTCAAGAATATGGGTATCCTAGTTGGGAAGCAATAGAAAGACTGAGAGGGCTCCAGAAGGGAAGGTTTTACTGATAGAGGAGGGCAGATCACAAAATACTCAGATTCAGAACATGGTGAGGGTGCACAATCAGTGACAAAAAGAATGTCTTCATGCAGACAGCAACTGGTGATGTACCACAGTCAGTCATGAAAGATGACCTTTTAAATAGTCCCCCTGTTCTTCCCCTACAGCAATTCAGGGGATTCTGTTTGAATAAGCAGATTTGTAGGTAAAGACCAACTCTCTCAACCAGCTACTGCAGTGAGTGTTTAACAGGAACTCCTGGATCCTGAGACCCATGGTGCCCTTCGCCCCTGCCCCAAAAAACACAGCACATGCACCACTGCAGGGATGTGTCTTTCAACACATGCCAAAAGCATGTCCAATGTATTTACAATCATTTACTGTGGCTTCTAAAGCAACAAAAACGCAAAGGAAAGCATTCATGCTGTAATCATCTTCAAAAGCTGGAGCATTTGGACTATTAACCTTACTTTTGGATGCTGCAAGCATTTAAAGATCTGCCTGGCTAAGCAACCTTTCATTAGCTAATGTAGCTGGAAGTTAGTGGAGGGAGATGAACAAACTAAATTGCAATGCAAGGAATGACTGCAAAAAAGGTCAAGGTGAACTGCTAAAAATGAAGCAGCTTTATTTTGCAATTTCTCATCAAAAATAACATTGATCACATATGTTATTTCTCCAAAGGAAGCAAATTTGTTTGTGCTGACATTTTTCTCCTTTTTTTACTAGGGTGGTCCAAAGAATTCCACCACTTTGTCTATGAAGCAGATTTTTTAGGATTTGTGGTGTTGTCTCCTAAACTGTTGGCAAAACTTGAATCGCTTACAAACACAAGACTAAGGCTTAAAGGGTTAATGCTTGTAGCACAGTCAAGTGATGACAGGAAAGACCTGACAAGGTCTATCTATTATGATGAGCAACGACACATTTAGCAAAATACTTTAGGATAGAATTAGCATTCAAGGGTAAAGATAGGAAGGGGAAATGTGGAGTTTGAGGAAGGACTTCTTGGCAGTGAGGTATACAAAATTATCTCTAAAAAGTAATGTGACAGAAGCTCTACTGCTTGGTACATTTATAATTAAGTTGGACAAAGCGATAGCGAGTGAATGAGAGATAAGAGTTTTGGTCCAGCAGGAAGGCAGACTCAGGCTATTTTCATCCTCAACTCCTTGGAGCTGGCTGTTAGCATGACTGTTTCCAAGCAGGAAACTAAAAGTCTTCACAGAATAGCAGGTAGCAGAGAGCTATACTTGTATCTACTACCAGCTCTGGCAATTTTAGGACAGTTTACCAGACAGATCTATGAAGGACAGAAAAAAACATGAGGACTGACACTGCTTTTGAACCCGATGCTAAATCCAGAAATATCAAATACAAAACAAAATTTTGAAATAAAGAGTGTGTGAGAGAGAAATTTAAAAGTACTTTTTTACTCTGCCTTGTAAAATAGATGTGTCATCAATATTTTCTGGAGCCAGACTAAATAAGGCAATTTATTACAGGAGATGATAAAAAAGCTGCACTCTTAATGGCAATTGAAGAGTCATGGCTGGGCTGTGATGGGTTCTACCACAGATTTCCTACAAAACCCAAAGTCACCTCCTCTACCTTCCCCAGACCAACCCTGATAACATGATAGTGGGGGGGGGGGGGGGGGGGGCTGTTTGCCAAGTTTGCTTCATCTTATGCTTCTTGCTCAAATCCCTCTGAAGACAAACATCTCCCATCTGGGCTAAATATTAGTCACGCACAGAAACAGGAACTTTGCTGAAGTGTGGTCAGCAAAATCAAAGCCTACTATAGTGAGAATTTAATATAAGTATTTAAACTCCCAAAGGCTGAAACAGCTCCTTTGCAAAGCTTCTCAGCCAGGTGCTGAGTTTTAGGCAGCCTTAATATGGTGGTGAGCCAAGAAGTTGGGTGGGAGGCAGGGTGGAGGGCAGCTCACTGCAACCACTCACAGCAGGATCCAATTGAAGGCATGATGTGATACACTGTGGGTCTGGCTCTGTACCTGTTGCAGGTTTGGTGGATCCCTGATCCTGCATTGCAAGGCAGAGACAACCCTCAGGAAAAAAGGAAAACGTTGAAAAGCCTGCCATAACTCCTGAAGACAGTGGGCAGCTTTGAACTGGCACATAACAAAAGTGACCTACTCATTTAATGCATTTCCTTCAACAACAGCTGAGAACTACAAGGCCCAGCTGTGCAGCACCAACACACACCACCATACAGCCTAGTGATACTTAGATACCTGACTTCAGCAAATAAGGCAATCCATTTAAGGCAATCTATTTCTGCTAATACTGGGACTTGCACATGGGTAGTACATGATAGGAGGGAAAAGACACAGCAAGTTGGATTTGTGCTGCTGCCAATGACTGTTTTCACAGGAGGAGCATTGTTTAGATATTAGTCTGGGTCTTGAGATCTTGATCAGAGTCATCCCAAGGCTGCAGGAAAACTTTGATCAGCAGTAGCTCCCAGGACCAGCCAGGCTGACAGCATCACTGGCTTTACAGGGAAAGGACTGACAAAATGGAAGTGTATTTTATGCTTGAGAAATGGTAACTACTAACAGTGACTTTTTCCTCAGTTCACACTTGCAAGTCTCAGGCTCACACTGCAATCTGGTTAACGCTCACAAGGGAGAACCAGTCACATGCACACACTCCTATGTATTTTTCTAGGAAAAGTCACACAGTTGTAACAGGAAAAATGGGACAGAACCAAAACATTTCTCAGCTATAAGCCCTGGCCAAGGGAGAACAGTGAAATTATGGGACAATTTTCAGGCAGAAAGGACAGATCTGAGTTTCATGCTTCATTCAAAACTAGGTTAGGTAGACCCTTGGAGAGCACACTGTAGGCAACAGTCTTGAAGGGAATTCAGAGGACAAGCAAAGAGAACAACAAAAATTCACCATATACAAACTTCATTTCAATTTCCTAAAGTCCACAAAATCATGCATGACGAAACCTGGTTAATGCAGTAGAGGCAGTTTTGTCCGTACCATATCTGTACTTGTTCTCCTGGAAAACTATCTGGAAGTAGCTGGTATTATGTCTTCCATTTGGCTTTCAGGCTGAAAGATTAGAAATACATATTTGTCATATATATTGGCATTCTTATTACCTCTGCAATTAATCTCACTCTAGTTAAGCAATTGCTTTCTGAAGCAGCTGACTGTACCCAATTAAAGAATATGCTGTGTATATGAAATAACACATTCTCTCAGGAAAGGGGATTTTAAACTAAAGATTATATTAAGTGAGGTTGGAAGGAAATCTATCCTGGCTTTTATCTTAATGGTCTTTTGAATGTCACCTTTTCATTTAGATCCTCTTTTGATAATCAGGGGCTTCCCACTGACACACAGAGGCTTTGGCAGCTCTTTTCATAATACCTGTCCCTTCAGGCAGCACTCTAATTCAGGCAGTTTGAGTGTCTATGCAAAGAAAAGCAGTGCTTATTAAAAAGAGCACACAAACTTCATCCATTCTGAGCCTCGTACATTAACCCCTGGTGAAAAGGATTTCCAGTTCCCCTTCACGGAAGTGGAGGCTCATGAATAAAGAAAACCCAGTAGATCAGTCTGTTACTTATACCATGTCCCTTAGGCTTCCTCTAGGACAATAGAAAGCCTCAATTAGGAACAAAATGAATCAGAAAAATATCAGAAAGTAAAATGATCAGACATCAAATATCTATGTGAGAATTATTAATGACACACACGAATAATTTCAGAGTCACAGAATGGGTCAGGTTGCAAGTGGATCATTTGGTCCAACCGTAATGCTCGAGTCATCCTAGAGCACATGGCACAGGATTGCATCCAGGTGGTTCTTAAATATCTGCACTGAGGGAGATTCCACCACCTTTTTGACAACTGGTACAATGCACACTCACCCAGAGAGTAAAGAAGTTTTTTTCCTTTTGTTCTGCTGGAACTCGCCGTACATCAGTTTCTGCCCATTGCCTCTTGTCCTATTGCTTTGGCACCCCAAAGAAGAGCCTGGCTCCATCCTCTTGGTATCCTCCCTTCAGATACTTAAATACATTGATAAGGTCCTCTCTCAGTTGTCTTCTGGAGGCTGAACAGGCCCAGCTCCCTCAAGTAAGAGGGATGTTTCAATCCCCTCTTCATCTTCATAGCCCTTTGCTGGACCCTCTCCAGAATCTCCATGTCTCTCTGGTACTGAGGAGCCCAGAGCTGCACACAGCACTCCAGGCCAGGCCTCACCAGGGCTGAGTACAGGGGCAGAATCACCTTCCTTGACCTGCTGTCAGTGCTCTTCCTAATGCAGCCCAGAATCCCATTGTCCCTCTTGGTCACAAGGACACACTGCTGGCTCATGGACATCTTACTGTCCACAAAGGCTCCCAGGTCCTTCTCTACAGAGCTGCTTTCCAGCCCGACTCCAGAATGAGAAACTCTTTCCCTTTCAGGGACTAAGGAGAGGCTGAATGGCTAGTAGTATCTTGGGTTCTCCTTTTTGCCATTTCTGAAGGCTGAGGTGACATTCACTCTCTTCCAGTCCTTCAGGCACCTCTCCTGATTGCCAAAAAGGTGATGGTGAGTGGCCTGGTATGGTATCTGCCTGCTCCCTCAGCACTCATGGATGAATCCTGTCTGGACCCATGGAGTTGTGGATGTCCTCTAGCCCAATCCTCTCCAGCCAAGGGAAAGTCTTCCAACATTCCTTTACCCTGGGCTCCCAGGTCAGGGTTTCCTGATGACTGCTCTAGTCAGCAAAGACCAAAGCAAAGAAGAGATTCAGTGCCTCTGCTATCAGGGCCCTTCATTTGCCAACAGGCCTATGTTATCCTTAATTTTCCTTTTGTTATTGATTATCTTTCCTGTTGTCCTTGACATCCATGGCCACAATTAATTCCAGATGGACCTTGGCCTTCTTTGTCTTACTTCTGCATATTCTGCCAACCTTTCCATATTCACTCCAAGTGGCCCAACCTATTTATTTTCATCTAGAAGGGTGCCTCCATTATGGTTGCATGACATTACTAGTCCTGTCTGACATAATCTTTCTGGACCTTTAAAAATTCTGCATTCAACAGCTTCTTGAAAGTAGTTTTCTCCTGTTCTTCCTACAAAGACAGAACAGCAGGTACTGTCTTTTATGAATATATCTATTTTAATACATCTGCTACAAGATCTATTAAAAATGCACCCTCATTGGTAGTAACAGATCTCTTTCTTCATCCTGTCTTAACACTCTCCACCATCACCTCCGTCTATGATTTCTGAAAAATACAGCAAGTAAACAATGCAGACAGGCAGTAAATCTTCTTACACTCCCTGTCCAATTTTCTGCCGTTACAAAAACAAGTTTCCAGGGATGAGTGCTTACCCCAAAGAGCAGAACGAGGCAAAGGAAGAAGCACACATGTTAGTCCTTCAAGCAATAGTATGGTCAGGCTGGCTTCCCCCTCTTTCTCTTCACAGCCTCACCTGAGAGTGATTGCATTGATCATTGAGAGCTGTGAGCAATTAATCAATCAGGGGCTTATTTTGGCAGCAGTTTGAAGCATGCAGCATTTGCAGGGCCCCTCACCCAGCATAAACTGATATAGCTCTGTTGCAATGTGATGGTCTGGCCTAACACAAATGAAAAAGTAAGCATAGCTGCATGTTGAATGGAAAGATCAAGCTGAATTGCAATGTAATCCTTCTCTAATACTGATGTGGAAGCACAGTCCCAGCTTCACAGGGTACAGACAACCAAGAGCACAGAGTTGCTGATTAAACAAATAAACCAGAGCTGATGAGCAGAGAAATGCTGAACTCTTCCATCAGCAGTTCACTGAAGCAAGCTCTCAGCACACCAATAAACAGATGCCAGATGCCCCCCAGAGCAGTGCAATGATATCAAGAAAAATTCAGGTGATGGATGGATGGATGGATAGCTAAAGCACTAAACCCCCCCCCCCCCCAACTATTTCTTTGCCCCACTTTAGAGCAATAAAGGAAGTACATCTGACACAAAAACTGGCTGGCAACACTGGAATGTTGCATTTCTGCTGCTTCCTGCCCATTTTAGTTCATCAGCAAGATTGTCATGAAGGTCAATGCATTTTAGAGAACACTGTTTCCAAATTTCAGTAATTGCTTTATAAAATCTCAGGATAGAATTCCCATCCATTCACAAAATTGTCATTTTGTGGAAGAACCTAAAATTGTGTGAGAGGTTGAATGAAAAGCTTATGTCGAAAACCCACCAGACCCAGTCTTCATTGCTCTTTGCAAGAAGAGTGGAGCATTTCCTGCTGTTTCTGTACAAAAGAATGCATGGGGTGAAGCTGGCCCTGCAGCACAGCAACCCTGCACTGCTGCTTTCACTTGCAGCCCCTCAGCCCTTGCAGGGCCTCATCCTGGGCTGTGCCAGTGCAGCTCCAGCTCACCTCTGCAGCTCCAGTGGGTTGTCTGTGGAGTAATGAATTTATGTGCTCCAGTCTTGAACTTCTCACTGCACCTTGTGGCATAAATTTTGGCAGCATGATACCACCCCTTCCTATCTAGTTGTGCCATGTCCTTTCCCAAAAGATTTATTGCCAAATGCTTTCCTTTTTTCTTGGTACTAACATGTTGTAAACATCAATTTATCAGACTGTCACCGGCATTTGATCCAGCCCTTGGCAGCAGTGTCTCTCTCTCTCAGAGACCTGCACTGAGTATCAGCCTGACAAGTTACTCTTTGGGATTTTTTAAAGGATTTTTGTATGATTTGAGATAGGAATCACACAGGTATGTGTGGTTATATCATTATATCACCCAAAAGTGGCATAAGTATTTCAGTCACCAGTGAAAAGAAGCACAATCTCAGTTAGCAAACCCAGGAATTTTACAGGTGAAAATAAATCACCCCTTTCCAACCTCAGGAGAGCACAGCTGTGAAATGACACCTTCAGTATTTATCCACATGGAAGACATTAGCCCAGTTTTCCAAATAAGCTGTCACCTTGGAGCAAGGGAAAGAAAAACCTTTCACATGCAAACTGACAGACATCCAGACTTACTCATGGGAGGTGCCCATACCTGACATGTCCACATGGCCTCTGCTTTTCTTACTCATTGGCATTTTGTTATAGTACAAAACATGACAACAAGGATGAGAGACCATTTGAAAGACCCTGGATATTTGAATAGGTTTAAATCTTCCCATCAAATGAAGCAAATGCATCCTTGCAGGTGTCTCATCTACAGTCTAAGGGAACAGAGTCCTTATTCTTTTGATGAACAGCTTGCATTATGCTTCCATTGTGTTTGAGTTAGCCTTATCAAGCCTAATGACTTCACCTATAAGGTATTAGATATAGTATTTAGTTTACATTGACAAAATGCATATGAATTATTTACAAATCCTAGTACAACTACATGTCCCAGCTCATGCAAATCTTTCTCCACTAGCAGAACAGTATGAGCATTCTCATGCACAAGAAGCACATTTTTTCCAACCTTGCCTTGTTGGAAAATGTATGCACATAAAGGTACGTATGCAGATGTATATGCAGATGCAGCATTGCTGACAGAGGTTAGTTAGGAGAGGTACACGCATCTGAAAACTGCACAGGAACGAACTGACAGCTCTCTGTGGTGCCATAATCCTTTCTCCTAGTGTGTATCTCATGGAACTATTAATGAAGCAAAGATCTAATGGGGAAAAGAAAACCCCAAAACATCTCTAACTATATGATTAAAATGTGATGTCTTGATGCACAGACAACATGTAGAATCCAGTCCTGACAGCTATTGAGCCTGGACTAAGACCATGTGCCTTGCAAGACCAGCTGTGTTACCCAGCAGCCAATCTAAGAGAATGAGAGTTTGAAGATAGTCGTGGGAACCATCTTCATCTCCCCGCCTGCCAATGGCTGTCAGGATGTGGGTGGGTCCCTCAAACTGGATTGCAGAGAACTGCTGGGCAAGGCTCTGACTGATAAAGTTGCTTATGTTGACATACTTTCTTGTTCAGCATTGAGCTCATGGTCATTGAGCTCATGGTGGGTTGAGGTTTGAGCTACTGGTGCTCTGCTGCTCCAGAGAGAGGACAAAGCTTTAACAATTGCATTAGGAAGCCCCTAGTTTTCCCTCCAGCATGTACAGCATTTGCTTTAGAGAGGATGTTTCCCTACCCTCAGAAAGCACATTTGGTTTTGTAGTAGACCATAATTTTTCTTAGATATGCAAAGAAAAGCAGGGAAGAAGTTAACAAGCTCAGTCTACCAAAATAGAATTACAGCGGGCAGGTGAGGGCTTGTTCATACTTCCACAGCACAGCTGGGAGCTTCTCAAAGAGAGAAATCACAAGAATGGTTTGTACTGAAAGTGAAGGCACCCTGTGCATGGAGACTGTCATGAGACTGAACACCCATCCTTCTATTCAGCTTAGTTAAAACTCATTTACATGCCACCAAATAAAAAAAAAAAAAAAAAGGAAAAGTATGTTACACACTACACTAAGGAAATACTGGTTATATTCTAAAAGTGCTAAAGGGTCATGGCAGCAAAAACCACAGGGCTCAGTAAATACATATTCAAGTAAACTGCATCTGTTGGAAGGTAAAGAGGATGATGCCTGAGGGGCAGGATGCCATCCAGAGGGACCTGGATAAGCTCAAGGTGGGCCCATGTCAACTCACAAGGTTCAATGAGGCTGAATAATAAGGTTAAGTGCAAAGTCCTTCACTTGGACTGGGGTGACCCCCAGTATCAATACCCCCAGTATCAATAGGCTGGGGCAAAGGGTTTGAGAGCCGCCCCGTGGAGGAGGACTTCGGGGTGCTGGTGGAAGAAAAGCTGGACATAATGGACAATAGTGCATCCAGTAGGACCAGGACAGTGATGATCCTCCTGTAGTCAGCACTGGGGAGGCTGCATCTCAAATCCTGTGTTCAGTTCTGGGCCCCTCCTGGCAAGAAAGACATTGAGGTGCTGCAGTGTGCTGAAGACCCCACCTGCAGTGCTGCATCCAGCTCTGGGGTTCCCAGCTCAGGAAGGACATGGACCTGTCAGAACAGTTTCAGAAGGGGGCCACAAAAATGATCAAAGGGGTGGAGTACTTCTACTGTGGGGAAAGCCTGGAGAAGACAAGGCTCTAGGGAGACCTCATTGTGGCCTTTCAGTGCTTCAACAGAGCTTATGAAAAAGATGGTGACACGCTTTATATTAAAGCTTGTACCAATAGGAAGAACTAATGGTTTTAACCAAAGGAGGGTAGATTTAGGCTAGATGCAACAAAGAAGTTTTTTTACAATGAGGGTGGGAAGATACTGGAAGAGGTTGCCCAGAGACATGGTAGATATCCTGTCCCAGGAAATATTCAGTCAGACTGGACAGGTCTCTGAGCAATCTGATCTAGTTGATGTTCCTGCTTATTGCACAGGGGCAGGACTAGATGACCTTTAAAGGTCTCTTTTAACTCAAACTAGTCTGTGACTCTATGACTGCTCTGCTCGTCTCCCACCACTGCCTGCAGAGGAACCCTATAGAACCACTGATCACTGCTCAATGCAGCAATCTAGTGGCTTATGCTGAGCTTTAACCTTCACTGGATAACCAGATAACCAGCTACTGCTACCCAGAAAAAATGTGCTGGTGCTTGTGGTGTGTAGGGGAAGATGGGTCCCTCTAATGTCACCGGGGAAGAGCCTGCACTATTCAGTGCAGTTACAGGATTTTCTCCAGAAGTCTGGGTTTATGAAAGCCTTCTGTAGCTGTCCTTACTTGGGGAGGGAGAGGGAATTCAGGGAGAAACAGCCTCCTGGTGAGCAGGTTTGTCTGCTCTTTATTAGTGCCTGGCAAGTGTCTATCCTGCTGCACCAGGACTGCACACAGAAGCCCTGTGGGCAAATAGTTCTCTCACCCAGGACAGGCCACGGTAAGCAGGGCAGTTCATTCTGCACTTCATTTTGTGCAGAAGAGAGTTTGTCTGTTGTAGCTTGGGCAGTTAATTAAGAACTGAGAGCACTTTTCCTGGGGCAATGTGCTTGTTCCTTAGTAAGGGTGGTTGATATTATTTATGGCTTGCATTGATCTAACAGCTTGCTGCCAAGGAGAGAAGTCCTACTTTTTCCTCCCTGCATTGACACTAGCCCTGGCAGCCCTCTGAGCTGGCTCTGCTCCCTGAGCTGGCACAGGCAACTTCCTTAAGCCCCAGGGGGGCAGAAACTGGGAGCAAGAGGACCCCTTCACTGGGAGCCATGGCAGAAGGAAGGGAGAATAGAGCTGTTGGATCACATTGGCTCCAAAGTGCAAATTTCCTTTTGGTACTAAACAGAGGTGAGATGAAACCTGCTTGAAACACTGATCTGGCTTCTTGGCCCACACAAATAACAACAAAGCTGTTTATGGCATTATTGTTCTGCAAGACACCTACTTCATTCTCTAGGCAGAATGGGCTGTCCAAAACTGTATTTCATTCACTGCACAACATGAAGCATGTTAGGCAAGAAACATGGGCCAAAGAGACATGTAATTAAACAACGAACCACCATTGTAACAAATGGGGACCGAATGTCAAAGTTAAGGAGGAAAGCACAACTTTATTTCTGTAAGTGCTTGAATTCAGAGCAGTTCCACTGCGAAGTATATCCTTTTGCATGTAGCTCTTAGTGTAATTTTGGTTTTACTGTGAGAAACTGCCTCAAACAATTATTTATGAAATCAAACCAATGCCTAGTTGTGCACAAGTTTATATGAGCGTCCATCACCATGGCCCCCTCTGTCTGATAAAGAGTCAGGTGTTTTAGCTAATTGATCTTGTGCTGTCTGCACCACTTTAGGGCCACGGAGTGCTGCCAGCACCTGCAATAGCTCTGGTTAATGGGTATGAACTTCTTCACCGGTTGCCAACACAGCATCTTGGCACAAGTCTTGAGGTTTGAGACTTTAAACTGAAACACCTGTAGTGAGTGGCCAGTAGTATCATGTACGTACTTTTGTGGATCACATTTCTGCTCCTGTTCCTATATCTATGACATAGAAAGCAGGAGTATTGTGCACACACAGCATCACCCACTATCAAGGTTCATTGTTTCTTTCTGAATATTTAGTATTTTTCTTAAGTCTCTTGCCTGTGAAGAATGGGAACATCTTAAATTCCATCAAAACCAAAAAGTGTGGATTTTGCCAAACGTAACTTAGTTTGGTTGTAAAGAAAAACTCATAGCCGGGGTGCAGCCTGTGGGTACAGTAGCAGAAGGCACCACTCCCAGCGCACTCTCCCTCTTCAGCCACTTGCCTCAGTACCAAATAACACGAAGTAGTTTTAACACCTCTGCACGAATCCAGGATTTAGAGGCAGGAACTCGGCCGATGACTGAAGTACAGATTCGTGCATGGCAGTGCCAGGAAGAAAGTGGGTGTTCAGAGGCAATGAATGGCACCCAGCAAGGCACCCGTCCCACACCCTTGCCCTGAGGAATAATCCTCTGGAAGGCCCCACAGCCCCACCAGCCGGGCAGGACCTGCAGGTACTGGGTGTGGATGAGCTGGGCACCAGAGAGCTGCAGCAGGCACCAGCAGGCGGTGCCCTGGGCAATGCTCCGGGCAGATGCAGCAGGCCCAGATGTGCGGGGGTGCAGAGGGGCCTGGGGTGCACTAATGAACCACTGCACACCTTTGCTGGGGGTTCTGCTACTGAGGCTGTGAGCAGCTTTCCAGCTTCATCCCATCACCACGGACTATGCTGCTGCTAGAAAGCTGCTGCTTTGAGCCTGATGCTATATAAAAATCCTGACAGGCATCACCTGTACTTTGGTGCAGCTTGTATTTAGAAAAGCCAGATAACACGCAATCGTGGCTTTGCTCGTGATCATGATTTCTTGCTGCGGTGATGCTGTGACTTGAGTCTGGGGAGAGCAGTCAGGCTCTCTGAGATTGTGCTGCCTGCACTGCCCGCTCCCACAGTCTGCCTAGCTCCTTGGCTGCACTGGCTTCCAACCAGCAAGGACAATACACGTCACCCGGTTTTAACACAGATGGAGTATTTATAGTTTAGGGCTTTTGTATTCTCTTCTATAGCTTAATTAGCAATATAATTTCCTGTAGCTCTCCCTGTACTTATGGGAATGGAGGAGAATGGCAATTACTGTGGAAAGCCAGGGGCAGCAGGGGGAGAGGAAGAAAAACAGAGAGAGACACACAGAGAGCCGTTTCTTTGCAAGTGGCATAACACGGCTCCAAGCTGCTGCCAGTGGAGGGGACTGTCTGCAGTGGGTTTATGAGGGAGTAATGACTCATTTCTACTTCAGGAAGGTTCCCATATTGCATTGGAAGAAATCTCATACATATTGAAATAAACTAACTTGAGTCTGCATTACCAGCACAGCCTGCATTAGCAATACTTTCACATTTGAAGAAAAAGGATCTAAACAATACTATAAAGGAAATCTGAACAGCTGTCAGTGCCCTAAAATAATCATGTTACCATAAGTGTTCAAAGGCCATATTGTCTAAGGAGCTGTACAAACATAAAAAAACCAGATTTGTGCGCTGAATGTAGCCTATGGCAAAATTCAACAAGGGAGGTGAAGGAAAAAATGAGAAGCAGTGATACAGGGAAGGAGGCCCAGAGCAAAGAGTTCATGAGGCAGTGCTCCTGTGGTGAAAACAGCCTAAGCATCTCCCCCCTTCCCCTGGGCAGGTATTTCTCACAGAAAACCCTTTTCCTTTCTGCAGCCCTGTCACAGGCAACCTGACTTGTGCTGGCACATGGCATGAATATATCACTCCAAAGGCTTTTCTCCTGACCCCTGTGAAGTGCACGGGCTGCAAAGAGGCCTCCACCTCAGAGCTGTGGCTCAGCTGCTGTAGGAAAAGGTGCTACATTTACAGTTTGGATATTCATGGAGCTGGGCTGCTTTTTTGGCTGGCTTCTAGTCAGTGTTGACTGAGTTAATTCACAAATCCTGCCTCCCCCCCAAAAATGAGAAAAATCTGAAGCCTCCATCCACATCAGTATTAGAAAAATCTTATAGCACAACATATATATATATAAATATATATATATATATATATATATGTATACATATATATGTATGCGAATTGCCTCCCACAACACTTCTTTCTCATGAGGTGGATAAAACTGTTTTCATCTGTGAGAAGGCACAAAAAGGGAGGTAGAAACTAAATTAACCGAAAGTCACGATAGCAGCAGAGTTTTGACAGCAATCCTGCACCCCGTGCCTTGCTGTTCAGCTTTAACCTCTGCACAGACACCTTCTCCCACAGCATCCTTGGCCCCTGCTACAGCAGTTGCCAGCTGAGTTAGAATTCATATTTCAAGCAGCTCTTGCTCAAGCAATTATGTGTTTTACTTGACTGTTTTGGAATTATCTGCACAATGAAGGCACAGCTCCCTTCACTGCTGCCTTTCACATCCTCCCAAGTGTCATTTGGAGCTGCGAGGAAAACATTTAGAGTACAGTTTAGGAAAGGTGAGCCATCTGCATGTTTATGAAAGAGAGAGAGACCTAGTAAAGCCATGCTTGTCCCTAGGCATTGTTTGCAAACCATTTTCAGGATGAAAATGAAAAGGCAGTTGTAGTGCAGGTGTGAGCGCCCTGTAGCAAATCCTCAAGCTGGGCTCAGGTGGGAGCACTGAGTTACAGCTACATTTTTCTTCCAGCTTCCTACTCATGCAACCCACATGCCTTGTGCCTAAATCTCTGTGTGCTGCCTGGTTTGCTGCAGACATCCCAGGGCACAGCTCTGTAAGGCGGTCTTCATTTCAGGAGTGTCTGTATAGATACATATGCACACATTTATGGTAAATATTAAGTCCTAGGAACATTTTAGCAAAACTGGAACTGCCTCTGCACTAATCTGAAAGGTCCAAGAGCCAAACCACAAGGCTGAATGATTGTTGCCCCTGCCCAAAATGCCTTCTGCAGCTGGGCAAGCAAAGGCTCTCAGCTTGAACACACTGCCCAGTTTATGCTTTGCATGGTATGTCTAAACTCCCTCTCCTTGTCCTCCATCCCCCCACCACTGACCATGGAAACACCTCAGCCAGAGACACACTAGAGCTAGAGGCAGTTTTCCAAGGCACAGATAGGGACAGATGCACCTTGGGCACATCACACACAGAGATGGCATTTGGGCATCTTTAAGCAGCAGAACTCAGGCTGCAGGTCCCTTTTGGGGGGCAGCTGGGCTGTGGGAAGCCCACATACCTGGAGGAGGGCAGGAGGTGCTGGGGGTGGGGGCTAGGCAGCATTTTCAGCTTCCTTCAAGGCACTCTTTATATAGCTGGTTACATAAGGCTGTGCAATTTGGCTCCTGTTGGGAGAGAAACGTGGGTGTAGGAGTACTGGTACACCAAACCTGAATGTAAAAGTCATCTGTGGGGTTTGGGTTTTCTTTCCCTGTCATTCTCCACTAATCTCTAGAACAGCCACTGCTAAATACTTAATAAAAGAGAGAATAATAAAAGAGAGAATACCTTAGCAGTAAGTCATGGTGTGCCTCCAAAACCTTAACCGGCAGCTGGGAGAATGATCCCTACACAGTTTTCCAGATATCACCATGCCAAGGCCTCACAGGGGCAGCACCACAGCGTTCAGCCCCATTCCTGCAGTGGGGGTACCAGGCATGGAAGAGGGTGACAGTAAGCTCAGGGGGGCTCCCACCCCTGAGGAGCTGTAGTAACCAGGGATGAGAGAAGCAAAGCACTGTTTGCCTCCCCATTTTTCCAGTGGTGCTGACAGTTCCTTGGCCACAGAGAAGGGTGACCATGGGTTTTTGGACTTGGAACAGCAGTGGAAAAAGCACCACTTCCCCCAGACTTGACAGTGATATGTATTTACATGATGTGTTTCGTGCCCAAGATGAAGCCCAGCTCCGCTGTGTCACCGCTCATCGCCACAGCCGTCTCCTTTGGGGAACGCATTTTCCATAATGGAAATCAATTGTGTTGAAAACAGTTCGGGAGCTGTGCAGTGCAACATCACGTACAAATGAGCTCGGAATCGCGGCCAGTGCTGCGCTCCGAGCCAATTGCTCACTGCACGGGTCACTTGCAGTTCCCGTTCCGCACCAGGGGCTGCACCGCGCCAGGCGAGGCCCTGGAGGGCTGGTGCTCGCAGGGATCACCCGGCACACACTGAGGGCTCCAAGGGCTGCAGCAGCAAGGCTGAAGGGGTGCTGAGGCTCAGGCAGAGATGTACAGGGCTTTCACCAAATCACCCCGCAGGCAGGTCCCGCTTGGCTGTTTGAAATCAGTCTTGGTTGTTGATCAGCTTTGCTGTTTCTGATGTCTAGAGCCCCCGATTTCTCATGCCTAGCAGGTACCTCATCTTTCATTGTATTAAGGGGGCTTATGAGAAAGACAGAGACATTTTAACAAGGCCCCTAGTGAAAGGAGGAAGAGCAGCAATTTTAAGCTAAAGGATGATACGTTTAGATTAGATATTAGGAAGAAATTCTTTACTATGAGGGTGGTGAGACACTGGAACAGGTTGCCTAGAGAAGTTGCAGATGACCCATCCTGGCACTGCTCAGTGCCAGGCTGGACAGAGTTCTGAGCAACCTGGTCTTGTGCAAGGGATGTTGGATTAGATAATTTTTGAAGGTCCTTTCTAACCCAAGCCATCCTATGACGCTACCCCACGCAGGTACCCAACCAGTACAAGTTATCCAGGTGCAAGCTCCCAGGTGGTATCTAATCCTTACCTGGGCTGGTGGGTCCACACAACAGATGGAAGTCCTGCCAATGCACAGGCTGCTCACTTGACTCAAGTATCACCAGTAGAGGCACTTTCGCATTATGTTAGGGCTGTCTCTTCTCACAGATGCTGGCTTCCTTGGTCTTAATGCACTCTGCATCACACCAAACTGAAAAGAAAGGATGTCTCAGACCTCAGATGTAGCTCCCTGGGCACTGGCAACAGGCAAATGGGCTGGCAGGCACTGTGGTCAAGTGTGCTGGTGGGCAGGACAAGCAGAGGGGTCTGGGGGGACGTGGATACAGCATGTGCAGTTGTGGGGTGGGACAGCAGCAGGCCCCCTGGATGGCAGTGAGGTGTACCTTACCCAGGTACTTCCCTGACAGCAACTAACCTACCTTGAAGTACAAGGCATTTTTCAATTTTTTTTTTTTTAATTAATGTAAGGTACCAGGAAAGCAGATTACGCAGGCCACAGTCAAGAATAATTTTCAGAGATCATTTTCATAGATTCAGTGACAAGAGTGCTGCAGGAAGCTACCACCCAGAGGTTTCCTAGCCTTAGGTAAAGGTAAGTCAAGAGCACTAAAACCAGGGTGCAGCAAGGAGGCTATCTTGTTATTCATAGGAAAGATCCTGAGGAGGTAAGAAATAGAATCTCTGGGCTCTACCACAGCTGGGAAATCAAGCTTGGGAAGAAGGCCTTTGCAGCTCTGGGGGAGGAAACAAGCCCAGTCTTGCTACAGATGTACACAACACCGATGGACCAAAATTCTCCATTAGTGGCAAACAACAAGAATGACAAGAAGTGTGACGCTGTGGTATACAATTGCCCTGAATATATCTGAGTGCTGCTTCTTCCAGAGTCAGCTGCTGATTTTTTGCCTGCAGAGGGACAAGCTGCTACCAGTTTTGCTTTCTGCACCTCTGAGTGAAGGGCAGAGCTCGCAAATGTGCCAGGAAGGACATGGTGCAAAGGGCACTGGCTTTCTCCCTCAAAGGAAGTCAGGGAGCACAGAGAGCTGACTGCTCCGGGTCCTGGTTAACACAAACAGTACAAGTGAGAAAAAGTTATTGTACCACAGCAATGACAGTGCAGGGAAGGGGGAGCTGGTCTGTTCCAAAGTTCTGATACTCCCACGGTGAAAAAGGAAGAGGACTGGAACAATTCCTGTTGCTGGGGAACATTGCTAAGGTCTCTCTGTCCCTGTCAGCCACTGCTGGCACATGTAAAATGTGCTCCACTAGTAAGGTAAAAATTGTGTTCTACAAAGACAGCATTGACTTCCTGGCAACAATCTCCTGTCTGCCTTTTCTGGCACATGCATCAGATGGCACAGGTAGGTTAGCAGGAGAGCTTCACAAATGCCCAGGTCCCAAGCTTTCTTTCCACAGCTGAAGTGAAAAAGAGATACTGAACGCTGTGCAAGGTCACTGTACACTGCTCTAAGCTATCATGTAATGCCTGCCACAGCAGAATGGATGTGGGGTCCAAACAAGCAGGAGAGGCTACTCAGAATCCTCATCAGCTGACATTTCTACTGCAGCTGCAGTACGGATACTTATTTGGGTTGAGGAGTTAGATATGCATTCCTGTGGAAACATGTGGAAACAGCAGCCATTTCATTCCCAGCATCACAAGGGGGCAAGAACACTGTGCCCTTTAACCAAGGTTTAATGTGCAATTTTACCTGAGTGTGACAATGCACCATAATTTATGCAATACACTGAGTAAAAGGAAGGTGCCCATTATGACTTTTTTTTAGTAGTTTTTAAGACCGATGTCTGCTAAATCAGAATACATTGCAAATTAATTTGCACTTTTGAGGAATCCACCTCTGGTTCACTTTGACATAGGGGGATTACTAGAAAGAGGCTGAAAAATTATATTGGGGCTGCCTACTCCATCTCCTTCAGCTTCTGGAAAGACAAAAGTGGCCTTTCTTTCCTCATGCATCTTTCCCCCAATATCTTTGTCTCCCCCTTTCTTGTTATTTGTTCCCCTCTTCTTACTCCCCTGGCCATGGGAACACTGACATGAAAGAAAATAGGTTGGTTAGGTGGGTGTCTTCCTTTCTTTGAGATATCTTATTAGACATCATGAAATAGTGGGAGGAAAAAATATCAAGCAGTCAAATTCCTTCAAGCCTCGCTGGCTCCTGAGCAGAGGGAAGGACAGGAGGCCGCTCAGGTTCGCGGGGCGGCCCACAGCGCGGCCTCAGGGCTGTGTTGAGCGGGAAGAGCCGGCCGCTGCGGTGAGGGCGGCACTGCAGCGGCATTCCCGGGGGCACAGGGGCCGGGCGCGGCCGGAGCGGGGCGGCGGGGCAGCGGGGCGGCGGGCGGAGCGGGGCGGCGGGCGGCGGGCGGAGCGGGGCGGCGGGCGGCGGGCGGAGCGGGGCGGCGGGCAGCGGGCGGAGCGGGCGCTGGGCAGCCGCCGTCCCTCACACGGGCCCCGGCGGGCTCGGGCGCCCCCTGGCGGCCCGCCGCGGCACGGGCCCGGCCCCGCACCGCACACGGTGCTGTGCCGCGGGGGGCGCAGAGAGAAACCCAAACCTCTGTCCGACGAACAGAGGGAAATCCACATAAACTTATTCAGCCAAGGAGAGCTAAAGAGTGCCAATACCCACGTATCGTCTTTCTACACAACTATGGGTCAGTGGAAGTCCGGTTAAAAATCGGATAGAGGACCATCTTCGGCAATACAAGGCATTCCACTCACCCAGACCAGGTGTGTATCGTAGAAGCAAAGACACTGCTCCCAGGTCCTAGATAGGCTCACAGGGATACATTGCCTTGGAGTAAGTGAACTGAATTTCTCTCAGGCCAAACTACCCTAAGAAATAGCCTCCAACCACTAACCAGGGCTCTGGTTCCCTAGTTTTTACCAGCTGCAGGCCTTCGGCAAGAAAGGGTGGACTACAGCAACAGCCTTACCCTTTGCTATCCCTAAATCAGTCTGAAAGCACTGCTCCTCTTTTTTTGATATAGTCAGCTGAAAGCTCAGCTGCTTCTTACAAACACAGTTACAGAATTTTTCATCTTTTCACTGAGACTCACTTGCTCATCTTAAAAAACAAAAGTTGTTTTTCTTTAGGAACACTTGTTCTATTTGTGTTCTCCTCTCTTCTTAAACTGAGGCCTGAAGCAGCTATGGGTCAAGTGTCACAGGCAAGCAGAAGAAAAGTTGCAAATGCTTTGTTTAGGTTTTATATAAAGGAAACATCCAATCTTTAAAGACACAGCCGTCCAATCACCCTTGTTTATGTTAGAAGTGATTTTTTCGAACCCTAAGGGGCAAGATAATGTTGCCTCTATATAACTGTGAAATATTTGAGAGAATGGACAGACAGCAGCTGAGTATTTTTAAACTAGTATTACTGTATCAAAAAGTGTTCCATGTAAGCACAGTCATCATGAGGACTGCACACAATGCTGCTCTTGGTTATCAGATCAAGGATGGCAGAGAATTACACTAGGTAAGGTATTTCCCAGCTAAGTATGATGAATGAAAAATTACTGAACACGAAGACAGTACAAGAGTGTTCTGGGCTTTGAAAAACAT
Source organism: Sylvia atricapilla (assembly GCF_009819655.1). NCBI lineage: Eukaryota > Metazoa > Chordata > Aves > Passeriformes > Sylviidae > Sylvia > Sylvia atricapilla. The sequence goes on from NC_089145.1 coordinate 28,206,713, forward strand.
TCAAGGGAAGGGAAATCACTGACAGAGAAAATGCTTCAACAAAGACCTTTTAACTGTAGGAGAGAGGGCACGTGCTACTTATTTATACAAAAGCATGAAAACAGGGATGATGCTTGCAGTAAAACAGGAATAGCTGAGGTTATTCTTTGCATAGCTGCAAAAGACAAGTTTTAAACAAGAGAATCCTTCATTAAAAGATGATTTGAGTAAACTTAAAACAGTCCTTATAGGAAATTTATGAGAATGACAGCTTAAGAAAGTGTAATGGTGCAATAAATGACAACAAGTGAAAAAAGTTTTTTTATTTCTCAGTGTTTCTCCACTGTCAATACTGTCCTTTTGCTGCAACATGTTGCAAAAAAACTCTCTGCCTTTTCCATTTTAAACAGCTACAATATTTACAGGCTGTTTCCAATAACACACGCAGACACATACACACTCACAGACACGCAGGTACATATATCCCTATCCCTGGCAAGGTAACCGTTTGCTGGTAGAGGCAAAATATAGTTTCATTGTCCATTAAAAACCAAAGCCATCCTCTTGTTTATGCTCTACTCCTCTCTCCATTCCCTAACCAGCAGCTACTGTCCAGCTTTCAGGGGCATCTGTGTAAGAAGTTACATATCCAGCTATTTGATTGCCATCTTTCAAAGTTGTGGCCTAAGTGTAGTGGGCTTATCTATTCAAACTGTACATACCAGAAGTCATAAAAATTGCTAATATTCAAATGTTCATGACCAAGTGATGTAGGTATACTCCCAAAATCTTTTGGGGCAGCCATCTTAATCACCTTTTTAGAAATATGCATATCATGCTGGGGTGAAACAAGTCACATGCTTTACCTTCCACCAAGGTGTTATGTACCCAGTTTTTACTAAGGCACCAGGAATTACCAGTATAATTTCTGAAAGAGTCCAGTGCCACTGAATGTACTGCATTAGAATATCAAATAGCAAGCCAGACAAGAAAAGAATAGATGCCTATATAATAGGTATAAAATTCCTTAATAAAATTAAGTACATAAAACCTGTGGTGGTACAACCCCAAATCCAATATAAGTTGAATAATATTGTTAATGGTAAGAAATGCAATTTATCCAGCTCCATTTTGTAAATGGACAGTTCTGTAATTGAGAAAGGTCGTTAAAGCAGTGTCTTTGTTATCTACGCTCCTAGGTTGCATGATGGTGTGTGCATTATCAGAGAAAGCTGAATCAATCATAAGGGATCTCTTCCCCTCCTTGCCCAAATTCAGACAAAGCTTTATGGACCTGTGCCACAAGCCTTCATCTGTCATCTCACCAGTCATCCAGGCTTCTCAAAGAGTTCTTCAGTCCCCAAATGCAATATGACTGTGGGATGAGGAATAACTGGTGGTAATTGTACTCTTGACCAGAAAACTGACATCACCACTCAGACACAGGCCAGATGTCCCAGGCAAAGTGGCTGTAGTAGCATTCAGCCTACATGGAATTACCTCAAGAAATCATCATCACCATCATCTTCCCCAAACTCTGAAATCATTTCACACATGCTGGACCACGAGAGAAATCCCCAGAATCCAGCACTAGTATCATCCACTGCAAGTAGCACAGAAGTCTAGGTGTCATCAGTGGTGTAACATACACAGTTCTAGGTTTTTGGGTTTTTTAATCAGAACATTTTAAAAGATTTCATGGAGAACTGAAATGGGAAAAGGTTTTAAAACATCATATAGTAGCCATTTTTACTAATTAACATTATCTGATTAATGGGGTTTCAAGCCCTTTTCTCCAACTGAGTGTTTTAGGGAAGAACTCCTTAAATATGTACACACAGATACCACCTCCAAAGAAATCAGAGAAAAAACGGATTGGGATCTACCTGGAAGCTACAACAGTAGGACTTGACTGGAATGTTCTTATGGCAAGAGAACATCACAATGCAAGGGGGACAGAATAAAAGCAAACATCTGTGAAGATTCTTTTCATGAAAGTCTAGAAAGATCTAAAAAAATCTGCTCTATGGTAAGGTTCAATTTGGACTGAGGACTAATTTGAAAATACCCATCTTTCTCACACTTATAACAGGAGAAAAATATTATACATCAAGACAAAGCCCAAGAAAATAAAACAAAAGATGAAACAATTACCATCTAGAACAGAGGTTTCCACAGGTATACCCTGTGGGGAAGTGTGCCCACATGGCCAAGAAGGCCAATGGCCTCCTGGCTTGTGTGGCCATCAGGACCAGGGCAGTGATTGTCCCCCTGCACTGGGCACTGGTGAAGCCCCACCTTGAGTGCTGTGTCATGTTTTGGACAATTTAGGAAGGACACTGAGATATTTGGATGCATCCAGACAAGGACAACACGGCTGGTGAAGGGTCTGGAGCACAAATCCTATGAGGGGGCTGAGGGAGCTGGGCTTGTGCAGCCTGGAGAAAAGGAGGTTCAGGGGAAACCTTATCACTCTCCACAACTCCCTGAAAGGGGGGTGTAGCCAGGTGGGGATTGGTCTCTTCTCCCAGGTAACCAGTGCCAGGACAAGAGGACCCAGTCTTAAGCTGCACCAAGGGAAGTTTAGGCTGGACATCAGGAAGAAATTCTTCACATAAAGGGTGATTGGGGCATTGGAATAGGCTGCCCAGGGAGCTGGTGGAGTCACCATCCCTGGGGGTATTTACGAAAAGACTGGATGTGGCACTTTGTACCATGGTCTAGTAGTTGACAAGGTGGTGTTCAGCCATAGGTTGGACTCTATGATCTCAAAGGTTTTTTTCAACCTAGTTAATTCTATGTGATTCTGAGTTAAAGAAAACAAACATTTTTGTCACCTGCGCACTGGAAACCAAAGAAACCGTACAAACCAATATACAACCATATGAATCTTAACGAGTTCAAGAAAAACTTTCAAGACTTAATTTTCCAAAGCCTTATGGAAGAGTGAAATTTCAACTAGGTGGCTTCTGTTGAGCAGATGTGGAATAGGTATAAGCACTATGTGAATGGCTTCACAACATATGTTAGCAGAATATCTGAAAGGAAGTGTTAACCTGTTAGCTGTCCACATTAAAATCCATCTCTTTAAGGCAGCACACCAAAAGCCTTATGTTTTATAAAAAATAGAAATATTCATCAATCCTCTTTGCCCTTAAAAAAAATACCTCTCCCCCTATCTGCTGTTTTTCAATCTAATTCCAGGCAGATACACATATGCGCTGAAATTTCCACATTATCAAGCCATTAATTCCGATCATGTCTTTTAGCAGCAATGGACATTGTCCCTACCTTGCCCCAAATAGAGAGAGAGATTGTTCAGCCAGAGTTAACATACTGAAAGTTGTTTCAATCAGCTTTAAAAAAAAGGCAAAAAGATCCTAAGCTGTATATTTTGGTTTTCAGTCATTTGTTTACCACAAGGCTTCAGTCCAAGGTAAAAAAAACAAACAAACAATCCTGTGCAACTAATGTCAAATAGGGGCTTATTTTCAAACAAGCTTCTCCCTTTTAAATGAAGCAATTTTCCTTACAACACAGAAAACCTGGAAGGTTAATTAATTAAACAGGTATTTACCTAAAGGGAAGGACATAGAATAAAACCTTAACTAAACAGCCTTTGATTCAAAACTTACACATTTTCTTCATTCCTGATAGCAGCGTTACCAGACCACTACAGAAATTTCACCTACTGTAATGCATTTTCACATATGCAGGAGATGAATTCTATAATGTGATACATATGATAAATAATTTTGCTGTTTCACATAGTTTCAAGGGTGGCAGATCTGCGCATTTATACCATGATTAAATGGGACTGTGTATGAATAAAATGAATAGTAATATACAACTCTTAGATGCACAGCATTTTGAGGATGAATTTGCATAGTCTATGATGCAAGAGAGGTCCCAGTATCATTCACTAGGAACAGTAACAGGAATTGAGTAGCTACCAGGCACACAGACTTACCCTTCCATGGCTAGATGGCATACAGTGACTTGAGCTGGAATACCCGTGTTTCTTATGTAGCTGTTTCTTCCTTTTGCCTTATCCCATGTAATTTCGCTCTTACATTAGGTACGTAATGGACAATGTTTCTCTGATGTCAGAGAATTAATTATAATAACCTCTGTGGTATATCAGAAGTCTCTCCTAGTTACAACACATATAAAGAAGTGGAGGTGACTGGGAAGAAGATGGCTGCTCCCAAAAGCTAGATCTGTATGCAAATTCCCCACAGAGTCCTATATAATTACAGGTTAGAAACAGGAAACAATCACAACAGGTACATTTCTTTCTTACGGATTAAGAAAAGTGAGTCATAGGAACTGCAAGTCAAGAACAAACCAGTTTCCCTCTCACGCTCCCATGATAGTTCTGAGTTACTTGTTTCCCTGAATACACACTTTTAAAAAAATACAATAAACCTAGGATATGTAACACATGAATAATTCAACTTCACAGTTATAAATACTCAAATTACACTTACATAGAATATATAATCACAGAAAATAAAATTCAAGTCATAGAAAAGAATGAAGACTAAAGGGAAAGAAAAGGCAAGGTGGTAAAAGTGATACAAGTTTAGGGCTGTGCCTTCTATAAAAGATCATTAAAAGCAGAAGTCAAGTTTTGTTGGATTGTTTTCTCATTTTGCTTGGGGAGTTGTTGCTGTTTTTTATTTTAAAATTGGATAGAATAAAATAACCTTCAAGCATCCATTAAGTAATCATGGACCTGCACCTCCCACTACAAAACTAAAACCACCGTGTTTGCCAGAGAAGAGCCAATGAAACAACACAGCCAGCTCTGGGTGTAAAGAAGCAAAGAACCCATGGCTAGTGAAGGGAAGACAGATAGAAAGTCATATTGAGGCCCACTTTAAAGCTAGGCATGTTGTACAGGCTTGAGGTACCACTGCTACCACAGTAAAGTCTGATGTAGTACAGGGATACTCAGGTGCTTTTCTACACATTTGTTATTTTACCGTTTATTGTGAAGAGGATGCAGCAAATGCACTTGTATGAAATACAGAACATAGAACCAAACCCATGGCACAGCCCTTACCATCAACATGTATATGGAGAGGGAGGGGATTAATCCCAAAGGCAATTTAAATAATGGTATTTTATATACTTATATTTATATATATAAATAAATGTTCTCAGCAATCTCAGGGTTGTTTTTAGTGCATTGCTGTAAAAAAATTAGTGCAGTTCTCATTAATGTTTACCTCATAAGGAATAAGAATCTATACATCTGTTCAGTCTCTTCTTGCCACACCTGAAACCCTTACACTGTTTCACCAAACTGAAGGTTTGTAGTCAATTTCATTAAAATAAGGTGGATGAACTCCACGCACTCTGTGACAAGACATGGCAATTTTTGGCAAAACAATTAGAAAAATATGAGGTGCTCTGATCTTAGAACCGAAAAGTTTGTTGATTTAAAGCATTACGCAATGCATAACAAAATTTATAAACAAAAGATATGTCTCAACAAATCTATCCTTCATGCAAGTGTTTCTTCAGCAGCTAACAACTTAAAAAATTTCTTACACTTGTTTATTTTGGGAAAGGGACTTAGACAAATCTGTGTTTCAAGTCCTTTCCTACAACCGGACCAAAGTTTCATGTCCCGGGAGCTGCTTCTTCTGGACCCCTCTCTCTTCTGAACCATTGGAGAAGGGGAAGTTTCAGTCTCAAAGAGATTTACACTTCAGCCCCAAGTTCAAGGACTCCAGTTTCAACAACAGCAACATATTTATCTTCAATTTGAACCAGCAGGATTGTTTTATCTATATGTGACCGACTACTTGGATCTCTGCTGCAAGGCACCCAGCGGTGAATCACCTGGAGGGGAAAAAAAACAAACCAAAGTATAATAAAACATAAGCTCCACAGGGAGAGCTGTCATATCAAAGTTGAGACTGATAACTCAAGACCCTTACAGGGCCAACGGAGCAAAAAATACAGGTGCTATACTGACTTAGTTGCCCATTTTTCAATGAAAGCATACCCACAGATAAGTTGCACATTGAAGTCCTGCTGAGGATCTGCAACTTAAAATCACATGTAGGTCTTTTACAACCATGAAAGCAGCCAGTCTGACTTTTTGAGTAGGAACAACTTGACCCGAATCAGAACCAAACAGTTCATCCAAAGTGAGTAGCAACTGAAAAAAGTGCACACATAGATTTGGGATATTTTGATGCTTGATTTTTAATAATCTTAAAACACCTCAGTGTTGTGCAGCACAGACTGCAGTTTACCAGGAGTCAGGTGTAAACTACTGTCTCTTGCAAGTTAAAGTTCTTGCCCTGATTTTGTTATCTATGCACTGTGAACTCAAGGTTGATCTTCTAAATCAAGTTATTCAAAGATAATTTTAAGTTTAAAATATTACAAAGTTCAGAAACAGTGCTACAAATTCTTGTACCATACTCTCTTGGATCTACAGAATTCAAGTGGACTTTCATGCACTACTTCCAAGGATTGTGCCTGAGACTGACTGCCAGGAGGTCCCTTTTTCGTACCTTGTCTGTCTTTGCTCATCTGCCTGCTTAAAAACACACCCTTAACTTCTGGGTGCCCCAAAGGAACCATAAGGATGCTCCTTAACATTAACTTATACCATTAACATAGGTATAAGTATCATCAGCTTCATAGAAACAGAATTATCTAAAATCTTCCAACTGTGGTAAAAGGGCCCTTAATTCAAAACAAAGTAAGTCAAAAAGCAAGCAAAACTAATTTTTACAAATTCCACAGCAGTAAAATTTTCAAGAGTCCTAAAGATATAAAGACAAAAAATGTCAGAAAACCACAACCTTCATCAGACTTAATCTTCATCATATACAGCTGGCAATTTCTCTTAACACTGGTGAAGGACACTTAGCTTTGCCCACTGCATGAGATCTATGCTGCCCAGATACAGGGAGAGCATTTCAGCTAGGGAAGCACAGCATCTTTAGTTCCTCTTGGATGCAACCATGTGATATTTAAGCATCGTTCAAGTCTGACTTCCAAGTGTGCCCATATAAATTTAAGCTCCTGTATGGAATGAGATCAGGAACATCCTGTCCCCAGACACAATAAAAAGTTTTCCAATTAAGTCCCAAGTACTACATCCTTATTGTTCAATTTCACACCGATGCCTTTGAGATAGCTACAGGCATCAATACCACGGCTCCTTAAAAACTGTATATGCGAAGAGATGTACACAGATTGAAACTCATCACTGCCATATTGCCACACTCAGTTTTACCATCTCTTCTATCATGACTGGCATTTATTTGGTACATGCAAAATGTACCAAATCTAGTACATGTATCTAGTGGTCACTAGATAGTCAAGAGGTGGTAAGAATCTCCTGGAGGAAAAGGGTTCTTCTATACCCCAGTATCATGTATCATAGAAGGATAATGCTAGGCATGTCCTCTCAAAACCTGGAAGAAGTAGCTACATTCCAAAGAGGACTGTTAAATGTAATTTCCTTGAAGAAACCTTATAATGTCTTTCTGCCTCATATACACATTGCACTGCATACTTAGCAAGATAAAAAGCTAAGTTAGGAAAAATGCTTTTTTTCTATATAGCAGCAAAGTTTTAAACTACCCAGTGCTGAACTTCATACTGAGAGCAGACATAAGGTAAACTGCTTAATGAGCAGCAACTCAGCAGGTAAGAATAATTTCTGCCTAGTTGCAGAAAGGCCCACAGCCACAAGATCAGAAAGGGAAGACTGTCCTAAGAGCTTTACTGCTACTAGTATGTTTAACCACAGGCAGCTGAAGAAGACAGTGGAAATCATGTCATCAAGTTAAATCCTTTCCTCCTAATCACACACACAGAGGATAATCTGGTGCTTTCCCCCTCTTTCTTGTTAGGTTAAAAGATGCTCTTCTAAAAAAACCTGTCTTATATGCTCTACCAAAAATAGACTAGAGGCATTCAGAAAAACAGCTTACTCTGACCTTTAAATCCTCTTGTTTTAATCTTCCTAATAGCATCGATCACTGTACATGTCAGCATGCTGCAATTCACAAAATGCACTCATAAACTCCTGGAAAAAACTGTGCAGTGATACCATGCAAGAGGACATGTTTCAGTATAACCTTTTACATTCACCATCTTTACCACATTCTTGATCTGCAACAGTATGTCTAAACCCAACATAACAGAATGTTTGCAACAGCATTCTACTGATAGGTGCTACCTGCAACATAACTCTACTGTCCTAAGAGTGAACTGTCAACTCTGGTAGATTCCTTCCATGAATAATTGTGTTTCAAGGCCCTTTTCTTCATGTAAATGCAACAGCAAGGTAGATACAGCGTACACTGTGTAACTCGCACATCTCCATTTATTACCTGAAGTTTGCACATATATCCACAGTGATGTGGACTTTCAAATGGCAAAATCTATCCCTAAAAGCAATTTATAAATAATGCCTCCAGCTGAGGTAAACAGTTGAAGAATTTTCTTCAAAACTGCTCTATTCCAAATGAAAACACAGCTGTATTGATAAACAAATGTAGACACAGTGTCAGTGACTCTTCCCTCTACCACTGAAAGAATACTGGAGAATCTTTACAGACATCAAGATCTTAAAAAAAGTACATCACAGTAAATAACAAAAAGCTTTGATGACCACACTGGGGTTTTCGGTCATAAAAAGAGCCTAAATTGGAAAATAAGTTTTCTAGCCAATGCAGTGAATTTTTGTAAACTGCAGATGTAACATCCATAGGGAAAAGACAGACGGAATTTCAGGTCATGGGGTTTCTCAAGTTTTAGTTAAAACAGACTTCCTTCTTAAAGAAAAGTAAACACCTATCATGTATCTATTATATAATAAAGAGACATCTAAAGACAATCTTATTTGACTTTATTTTGATGATAATAATTTAAAACCAACTACTGTTAATCTTTCAATTAAGGACTTGTTAGTGAATTGATCTTCTTTATTTGTTCAGGGATTGACAGTTTAAAGAAAGGAAAATGAATGTTGGATGAATGAGTGCAATGCCTGAGAGATCATGACAAGCTGAAAGAAGGCAGGAAAGGAGTGGTGGTTGACAATATTTGAAACATCATCCTGCATATTTTGCAGAGTTGCAGAAATATTTCTGCCTCAAATTAGGATTTGAGACCTGCTCTTCCAGCAATAGCTACTTTGAGGACTGCTGCTGATCTAATTTACCTACTACATCAATCTTTGCATGGACATACAGGCAGACTACCAGAGAATCAAGACACTGCCTTTTTCAAAGTTAGCTTGTCAACTTCCAAGCAAAACTTACATGGCCTTCCATGCCTTCCTGAGGACTCCAGTCTTTCCAGCTGTTTCTTCCAGCTTTTAGCCGTATCACCTCATCTGGCCACTGCAGCTCTTTCCTTTTTGACACGTTGATCCCTTCCAGTACTTGACTGGGATCCATTAACTATAAGTAGGAATTGAGTTTTGACTGTTAGTTCAGCCAAAATTTAAAAGAAACAGATAAACTGTAATCTTTTGTGTAATTCCAGATAACTGACTTTAACCCACTGAAATGGATTTCTGACCAATTTCAAGGTCGGAAACTTGAGCTCCAGGCTCTCCAAGCCCAAACAGCACTGAATTTGGAAATGATGCTGTGGTTTCAGACACAGCTGACAATATGCTAGTTCACTGAAGCAACAGCTCTGGTTCCCTTCCCCACTTCTTTCAGTTATACTAGCTCACAGCAGGGTTGGAGAGCTGGCACAACAAAAGCACTGGCAGCACACAGTCTAGTAGCAGGAAAAAGTTAAGTGATGATGAGCTGTGAAAATCGGCTCATTACTTCTCAGAGAATATCTAAAGAAACCTGGGGAATTCACTGTTAGGCAGAAGAAGTATTATCTACTAGCATGAGATTAGTTGAGACCCACTCTGTGTTTTGAAGTAAACTGGCCTTTTCACAGGGCAAGCAGGAGAAAACTCCTGAAAAATTCTATTTAAGGACAGAGAGAACTCCATAAAGTCCACTATCCAAGGGCACATATCAAGTTTATCCTCCTCTGACAGAGGAATTAGTAAGCAGCTTCATAAAAGGGCCCTTGCCCGCAAACAAAAGCTACTAAGCACAGACCTGAAAAATTAATTTAACTTTGCCCACTATGATGCAACTTCCTAAGGATTACTCTAAACTGAGCTGGTATCAGCAATGAAATCATGTTTATTATGATCTAACCTCTTAAATACACTTCTTGAGGTTTCCCACAAGTATAATGCCGAAGACATGTATGTAGGGCTAATAAAAGCTAAGAAAGCAAGAATACACATTCCTGGATTTACACAGAAGAAGTAAGGCTGCCATGATTAACATGATTAAGGATGCCATGATTAAGTCGTTAGTGAAATGTTTGCTGTTCAGTAAGCCCTGAAGTGGACATAACCAAAGAATAAATACATGTGAAAGTCAAAGCAAGTATTTTTACACTTACTTTTGTGGAAAATCTACTTGGCTTCAAAGAAAAAAAAGCTTTCTACCCTGCAAATGAAGCTGTTTACATGCTGTAATGTATAAAAGGTAAACTAAATATGAAGTGGAACTGAGTTCCACTGACATTCTCAGAGGTGCATTACAGCAAATCATAAAAATAACGCAAACAAGGAACACACAGGAAGCTGCTTGTCCAGAAAACCTTTTCTTCACATTAATTCTCCCAACATAACTGCACAGAAACTGTATGCCAGCTATTTCAGAATGTGTATTTTTAAGCAGCGATTTCAACAACATACAAAGGAACAACTAATAAGAGCATGTGGAAACGTAAGTTAACTTGTTCTTCTAGACTATTCACCTGGATTCTGTAAATAACGTCATCCTTTTTGGCTTGCATTTGATTTGCAGGGCTTGCACTGCCACCTGACTGAGTTTCAGCTGCATTACTCCCTCCTTCTGTCCCTAGAAAGCCCACAAGGGCATGCTGTTTACAGGCTGGGATGCTTTGGCTGGAGCTGCTAGAAGAGGGCAGTCCATGCTGCACGCTGACCCCAGTCTGGCCAGTAGGTTCCATTTGGTTCACCATAGATAGGCGGGACTGGATGGATGATGGGAGGTTACGAAGGGATATCTGACTGGTGGAAGAGCGCCGGCAAGGCACAAAGCCTGTCGTGGATGTGCGGAGAGATGAATGACGACTGCCGTAGCAATAGGATGAATGGCTAGCTACTGAGGCACGGGCAGGGGAATGTCTGACAAGGCTGGACTGCACAGAGTGAGAGCTGTGACTGGTGCCTAAAAGTAAAAGATACAGAATCAGGAAAGTTTGATAAAGCCTCACACACACAATAGATTGCCAACACACAAATGTTTCAGTGCACAGACACGCAAAACTGATTGGTCTAACCAATATAATAGGAAACAGATGTATTGCAGAAGATCTCTGCTGCACCTCACATAGCAAAACATTTCAACACATTCCATTCATCTTATCTCACAATTTCATATTCTGTTCAATTCACAATCCCTATCAGACAAGTGCCTTGAAAAAGGCTTCAGTCTTGCACTTTGCGCATTAACAGTTTCTTACTTAATACTAGCACTTCAGTTTACTGTACCTAAGGCAATAAGAGAGGTACAGATGCCCATGTTTCAAAATACTGACTATTCTTTCTTAATATGTTTTATTACACATTGAAAGTTTGGAACAGAAAATTTGTTAGCACAAAAGCTATTTTAAAACAAGTTCAAATTTAATAAGTTTAAAGTTAAAAACAGAAACTGCAGTTCATGAGCATCAATGTAATAGCTTTTTCTATACTAAATATTTGCAGATACCTCTCCTCAGCTGATAGATCTAATCATGTTCATTCAACTACATACATCTGTATTTTCTTTGTGAGTAATGGCAATGTTTGAAAGACTTTTTCTCAGCTTAAGTGCTTGCTGCCTCCTTAACTACAGATCACCATGAACCTTGGACAGATTCAGCTAGAATACTGTGCAAATAACAGAACTTGTTTCACTGTAAAAATAAGAAATATAAACATTACCAAAAATGATGAGTTCAGCATTTGCAAACAATACAACAGAAGTGAGAAGGTCCAGTCTGTAGAAATGCATTATAAAAAGTTATTTAACCTATTTTGTCAGCACAACTATATCGCTATTTATCAGATCTGCTTGGAAACCTTGTACTGCATAGAAGGGTAGCTGTTTGAGATGAATCTAGCAGCTTAACACAACATAAAATCACATCATCTTTTAACTCAGGCCAAAGAGCTGAAAGGCCTGTTCTGGCTATAAGACTGAACTTGTATGAAATTGTTTCTTTGTTTAAACTTTACCCAGAGTGGAGGGATGAGTTGGTGGATGAGCTGCAGGAAAAGTTGTGGGATGAGCTGCAACAGGAGGGTGCTGTACTGCTCCAGGTCCCTGCCCTGTAGGTGCATTCCCTCCTCCTTGTGACATGCTGCTCTGTGATTCATTGATAGTTGCATTGTTACTTGTGCAAGAAGTTCCACCTCCAGCATCTGAATCTTCAATATTTCCACCACTATTGCAGCCAGCTCCACAGCCTTTCCTTAGTCTGGAAACATAATGCAAATGGTATGTTAAGGTACAACTCCTAATCATTAGTATTCCTAAGAAATACTTCATCACAAGCAAAAGGCTTTACTCAGCACAATTCACAGCACTTCCTAAAATCAATTAAAACCTGACTTTATATTTACAAAGCATATTCTGAGAAAATAAACACTGCTTTCTAAGAAATTGCAATTTTCTTCATGACAACTATTCCTTAACAGTTATTTATGACAAGTCAAATGCTCACATAAATTAGCTTTTTAAAAATTATGCCACCTGTGAAGCATAATAAAGTGATAAAATTCCAACTCAAATGCTCAAAGAACATCCTGGTTATTTTGGAACAGTTTAGTAAAACTTATGCTACTTAACACACTACTCATGTGTAACTGTTACAGTGCAAAATCTCTGTCTACACAAACTAGCAAGGAAAGAAGGTTTGCTGGATTTTTAATGCATTTTGTTTCTGTTATCTTTAGTAATACACTCACAATTGTTTGAAGCACATACTGAACATTCAGACAGTAGGTTAGCCACCATTTTCCAGTACACATAACCACACAGTTTTTTATCACATTGTTTACACTGATAAACTTCAAATGGACATGAAATGGACACAGCACATTTCCTCCTCCCTTCAATTCCTGCTTTTTCTTTTTTTTTTCTGTCACAGTTAAGTAGACGGAGCACTCCTTTCTGGTTTTTTTTGTCTCAGGACATACACAGAATCCTGAAGCATAAACACCTTGGATTCAAGTAGTGTTCTGTGTCATGCTTTCACCTGTTATTTTATGAAGTTGGACAAGCTGATGGCAATAGGAGACAACCACAGACTGCAGTAAATGTGGCATTTTGGCACTCTGGGTGAAGCAGCATGTTCTGTTCTGATATGGTGTGGATGTCTAAGATAAATACAACCATCAGAACAGCTACAGGACTGTTCAGACCATGGCACCAGCTCCTGGAACCACTAGGAACTGGGAAGCACATTTCTGAATGCCATACAGCTGCCACTGTTGCTTTTGCAGCCACAGTCAGAGGGCCAAAAGTGCAATAAAAGTTCTCACGGCCTATAAAACAGAGCACAGCAAGAGTTTGTACTGGATTACCCAGGGGTCACATGGAGAAGTAATTTTATCATTCCAGTTACTAGATCTGGAGCTAACATACAGCATTATGTAACATATAAGCACTTCTGAGATTTTGAACAGCTACAGCTTGCATAACCATGTATGAGCATGCCCTAAAACAATAATATAGGCACTTTTATGCTAAATATCTGCCAGACAGGAGCCCTACCAAACACTCCTGATTCTGTAAAGATGGTATTATAGACTGCAAAAACCATCACACTGAAAAATACAGCACAGAAGTTGCATTGTCTCTCATTATCAGACCTAACATTAGATTTGAAGTTGCAGTTCATGCATCTAAACTTTGTCCTCTTTCCTCTGAGCTCTCATTTACATAGTTTGTGGTGTATTACTCAGCCTTGGAGATTAATCCTGTACCAAACCAGTTGCCATATGCTACTGATGCGACTAAAATAAAAGTCAAGATTTATTTATTTTCATGTGACTATTATAAATTATGCTGTGTTGGGCCTGTGCAAGACGAGTTAATGGAATATGAGAGCACAAACTCATACTAATGAGAACTCCTTTCCGCAGCTCACCTGTGCCATGTAGATACTATGAAGTTTCTGATGTTTCCTAAGCTGATGGCTCCCCCAAGAATGTCCTTTAGCTGTTCATGACTATCTGAATAGGAAGTAGTCAAAGGTGAGACATAGATTGGGTATCCAATTGGCTGGTCACAAGAGGAGTTGATCATGTTCCTCAGAGCTTGTTTAGCATTTTGGATACTTCCTCTTTCTGGATTACGATTACGCAGGAAGACAAGCTCCTGCTGTTGTCCTGCCCACAGACCACGTACACACTCCTTATTGACCTGCAAAAGCCAGGAAGAGAGGCTGTGTCACAAAGTGAAGCAATGAGAGCATGTGGTGACTGCTGTGTTATACCAAAGCCTTTGGGAGCACATGAAGCATTGCACTGCAGAACTGCCAGCACTCATATATGCTTCTTTTACAAGCTGAACTTAGTGACACAGGCTGCAACAGTGAGGATAAAAAAATCTAAGAATGGGATGAGAAATAACATTTTAAGTGAGAAGGAAGTGATATTCTGATACAGTACTTGCACTGTATGAGAAGAACCAGCCCTATCAATAACACAACCATAGAAAATTCACTGAGGCAGCCGTTTGGTGCAGTTATTAAAATACACTCCAACTTGCTGTCACCTTGTGAAATGTACACAACGCTTACCTTAATGACCCTGAAGCTGAGATAGCGCTTATTGAGCATAATGATCTTATATTCATTGGTGCCATCATCCATCACGTGACGCAGAGCGAGAAGGGACGGGGAATTGGAGAGAACTGCACTCCGCCAAGCAGGGTCCCCTTCGTGTGCTATTACTAGATTTTCTTCATGGGTTGTTATAGCTTCATAAAGGACAGAAGGATCATCATATTCATCTGGAGAAGTGAAGTGATCCTGTTTCGAATAACACATGTTCAATAAGGTATGATTAACATTTCAGATGGAATTATAAATAAAAATAGAACATTTCACACCTCAAACTTTTGAAATGATCAGTGCTTTACACAAATTAGCTACTAAAAGTATCAAATACCTACTTTAGAACACTGTTAAAGATGACTTCTTTTACAACAGACTGGTTCTGTTTGCTTGTTTTTGCTTCTTTTTTAACTTAAACCCAAAATGATTGGAAGGACTTGCCTATCACTGATTCAAGTAAATTTCTAGGTGAATTTTACACTAGATTTATATCTATTTATACTGCTGGCAGAAGCCTTTTAGTTTTAGTTTCTCTTCTTACTCGTAAGCTTCCAAATGTAAAACACAGTTAAATAAAGCAATGATTATTCAATGAGAATGTACTATATGAAAATAGCAATAAGAAGAAAAACAGTATTTTCTATTAAAAAGTTCACCTTAATACTTGATGACAAAATATCAAAATATTTTCAGTAAAGTTCTTCAGCATCAGGTTCTATCAAGACAACTTACATTACTGCCAGTCAAATAAAAACACAAAACCTGCACATTCAATTCAGTTTTGGGTAACATAACTTTCCAGTTAAAAAAGGATTGTGGTTAATAGCTAAATTTCAAAGTTGACTGAAGCCTGGGCATGTTCATGCACTGCAAGTGAATAAAATAATCTCTTTCATAGATTAACAGAATAATGCTCAAAACATTTATTTTTTCATTGTTAATGTGATCTGTTTTTTTCTCATTTTTCATTCTCTGACTTCAATCAAACCCAATCTGCACAGTAATCCTCCAACACCTCTTAAGAGTTGCTGAAGTGGTACTTCTATTGATTTCAACACTGATTTGGCAGTTATTCTGCTTTGCTCTATGTACTCCTAACACACATTCTCCTAAATTCAGAGAGTTTGTGTTACATGAATGAGTTAATTCAATCACTGCTAGTTTGGGGGACTCCAGACTGCAATGAAGACACAAAAAAACCCAATTTTAATAATAATTTTTAAACTGCAACTAAGATTTGTTTACTTATTATGACTTTCAAGCAATATACTCTTCCTGAGTACCAACACTTCTCCCTCCTCAGAGAGTGTTTCTCACTAAGTACATATTTTCTTGTACTTGCTGAGTTAATACACACGCTGGACAGAATTTGAGATCATTCATCTTCATCCACACTTCACTACAAAGACAAACTCTAATTTCACCTTATGAAAATGCAACCTTCTCATTCTCACCTGAAACCTGTGACTAAAACACTTCAAAGTAAAAAGAAGAAAAAAAACCAACTCCCACTGGAGGAGAGGACTATGCAGCTTTGAATGCATAACCTTTTAAACCAATTACATATATGCAGGGAGAGAAGAGAGAGGGAAAACATCAGAGAAGCTGTTCATAAGGGAAATCTCTAGATTGGTATGAAACAGGGCTTGACATATTCTGATCTACAGTTAATGTAATTTTCAAGCTCTGAGCATAAACATCATTCCCTCAGTATCACCTTTCACAAAAGCTGCAATAAATTAAAGGACAAGAGATGATACTCCCTCTTTTTCAATTGTCAATTTCTATCATATAGTCCTTTTATTCTCATTCTCTTTTTCCTCTCTCCCAGTCACTAATGTTTAAAAGAACAAATTAAGAGAAATAAAAAACTGGACACATCTTTCTGTGTAATCTCTCACTTGATGTAGCTTCAGTGACATCCGTATTCCAGGAACCACTACTTTCCTCAGTAATTCCATGTCAGCAAAGATCCATTCATCTCTAATTGAAGATATACGGAAGTCACCCTTAAATAGGGCATGCAGGCCATACAAGAAGGATTCCAGGTTACTGTTGAGAGGGGGGGGGAAAAAAGAAAACCCAAATATTAACTGAAGTACAAATATATTCACAGTTATCATCACTGAAAAGAAAGTACTGAGCTGCACAGAAAGGCACACAATTCTTCTCTCATAAGGTAAGGTACAGGATAAGTAAGACAGGGAAAGGATATGTATGTAAAAAAAATTTGGTACATCAGATGTCCACCTGCACTGAACAGGTAATGGAAAAACCATACATGCAACAGACTATTTACATGGACTAAAGCAAACAAATGTCATGAGGAGTGCCTGATTTCATTCTGAAGATTTTTCAAGGCAAAACTTCTCAAGGTACGTGGCATAACAAACCTGTTAAAGAGGGTATGCAGCAACTTCAGTTGTCCATGCTTTAGTACAAAATAAAAACCTTGTCAACTTTTCCTGCTTAGAAGGCAATGTTTTCAATTACTAAGCTAACTTAAGAGTGAAAAATCAAATATGCTCTGATGAATCTTTCAACTCCATACATAGACAACCTTCAAGAGGCAATTGGCTGTACTTAGAAGAATTAATCAACAGTTGCCCTGAAATTGAAGTAGAACAGGTTTTATAGTCAGCATCCAACTGACCAATAGCTTACACATCCAAGTATGCGCTACTTTTTAAGCCATCACCTTGTGATTTCCTGAACTTTATAGCTGTGTTTTACACTTGCTTTCTTAAATTGAGGCTGTCAATTGGCAAGGAAGTTGCCATATGACAACAGAATTGAAGATTTGTACAAAACACAATTGCTTGCCCCAGAGCCAGCTAAACTGTAAAACTTATCACAGTAGTCTCATCTAACATCCACCTAGATATTATCAGTTCTTCATTTTAAGAAACTTTCTTCTTTTTCCCCTTATTTCCATATAGGACATCTAGTCAGTGGGAGGAAATGGAGCTTACTTTCAGAACTTAATCAGTTCTAAACCGGTTATAACCAGTCCTTACCCATATCAGAACTCTCACCTTGAATTAGTTCAAAAAAACAGTATGCTTAGCTGCAAGTTCTCCCTCATGTACTTTTCCTTAGTTACATTTCACTGGTTGTTGTAATGAAGACAAGTTACACAGCAAATCTGCCCATTTTAAGGAAAGATGACATTAATTATCTATTTCTTCTATGAGAAGACACTCATCTAAAACCTAATCTAAGAACTCAGGGATTTTGAAGATAGGAAGCTTACAGCAACAACATTTTCTTACCTAGACATATGATGTGAAGCTGTTCCCAATGCTCTCCGCCCCAGAACACACAGTCCATAACACAACGTCACTAGGGGTGAGTCTTTACTTGAATCCAGTGGCTTGTAATAAGAAAAGAAAAAATAACAAATAGGTGAATGGAATAAAGAAACGGCCACTGAAAAAAGATTCTGCCAGAGGGAGTTAAGAGACCCAAACACATCAGTTCTCAAGTGTGTGTATGTACCTACCACAGCAGTGACACTTAAAAAAACAATTCTGATTCGAAGTGTGAGCAAGAGTTTTACAAGTACTCTTAAGTACCTGTAAAAGCAGACACACATATATTATTATTTGAAATAAGACAAATTGTAAACTAAACAGATGCATGCTACATTCTCCATGGTGTATAACTTGCAGATAAACTGCTGACAAGCTAAATTATGGGGTTTAGAAAAAGATATTTTCAGTGAATACAGTGGATTATCACTGGTTAGGAGTATTTAAGCCTGATTTACCTGACAACTTCCCTGGACTACTGCTTTAGTCAAGGGGTTAGTTAGGGGAGACGTGCCTTCAGTTCAAAACCAGTAGTATAGCCAGGATATATAATGCCCTAGCAGATGGCATCATTCAATTAAATGACTAAATCTGACTTTCAAAACATACACGAAGCATTTCATGTTCAGTTCTGGGAGGGAAATTTTCTTTGGCTGTTTTTTGTCCTTTGAACACAGGACACTAAGTCTTACCCCTGTTAAAATGGGTTTTAACTGATCTTCTACCTCCAAAGCAAACATGAACCCTTAAGTCTTGGACTCCTCATTAAACAAATTCCCATTATATTCCTGTCCCTTTAATCTCAATCGACTTCTGCTTATTCTCAAAGGCAACATTAATTTGACACAGTTATTTTGTAAACAGAAAAATTCAAGGCATTCCTCTACAACCATACTAACACTCCTATTTAAAAGATGGAAGGATTGCAGAAAGAAGAAACAGTAGGATGATTTTCTCACAAGCCAACAATTCCAGTGGTCCAAAGGAATGGTATAATGTGATCACTGAGAAAGAATGAGTGAGTCTGATAAGCTGGAAACAGGTATCTTGGGTTTTAAGGATTTTTGTTTAAGTTAAGGCTGATTTGTGAACACTGATATCTAAGTACAAAACATCAATTCTGCAGACATACCCTTCTGCATGTAGATAAATGTCTAAGATTCAACTGGTTGATTTGAGCTGGCAAATAAAGCTCATTAACGAGCTGGTTAAACCATACACTACTTACACAATCTATTAAATTCCCATCTCAAAACTGGAAGATCAAAACTATTTCAATCAAAATACTTAAATTTTAAAAATCAGTATTAAACCTATCTGTAAGTCAAACCAAAAGGGAAAAAAGTGACACCATCCTAGAACAGTGAATGGCTTTCTCCACGTACTTACCTTCTCTCTCCGAGAGCAACAATATTCTATCCAGTTCAAATATATCATACAGAAGCTCTCTCGTGAGATCCCTGCCAGGCGGTGG
This sequence comes from Sylvia atricapilla, assembly GCF_009819655.1. Classification (NCBI taxonomy): domain Eukaryota; kingdom Metazoa; phylum Chordata; class Aves; order Passeriformes; family Sylviidae; genus Sylvia; species Sylvia atricapilla. The sequence goes on from NC_089145.1 coordinate 28,226,402, forward strand.
TCATAATCCTCATCAATATTGGGGTTAAACGTTGGGTCTACATCCACATAATTGCGGTCTGTGCACAGCCGCAGCCCCTCCTGCATTGTCTCGTTAGCTAACCACTCCTCCAGCTTGGGGGATGTTGTGACGTAATAGATGATGCCCTGAAACAGTAGCAATATAAAAATTCGAGTCAATATTGCAATTAAAAAAAACAACTCAGTCAGCAATCTCAGTGGTTTCAACTTATTTGCAATATTTTTTGTGAAAATTAACAAGACTGATAAACAGTAGCATTTATATCACAGGTACATGAGATTTGCACAGAAAACAACAGAGGTGGTGTATAGGAGTGTTTTTCAAAGACTGTCAGGATTTCTGAAGCCTACACTGAACGAATTAGGAAAGGAAAAAAGGATGGAATAGGATCCTCATTGTAATTTTTTGCAGAAAATAAATACATATACTTTTTTATTTCATTAACATGGAGGCTTAGATACCAAATGTCTAAAGAATTCTAAACTAAAAAAATCTAAAACACAAAACAGTTTAAGACCTCTGTGCTAGGGAACACAACTGGTATGCATGTGTGAATAAGTATCTTGAAATATTTTAACCTGAGAATTTTCAGCTCTCAGAAAGAGAGTAGCTTATGGAAGATCTCAATTAGTACACTGATTATCTGAAAAGATCTGAGGCCTACAGCTATCTTAAAACTGGAGAAGAGGGCTTGCCTCTTTTTTAAGAAGCAAAGAAAGGTTTGGACAGCTTATGAAGACCAAAGCAGCTTGGCGTTTTCTAAAGAAACTAACCACCTTCTCATTTACAACAGAGCTGTTGTATTTGGGTAACAGTTTTAAAATTTCTATTCCAGCCTCAGCGAGGTGGTGTCCTCTCTCTGATCTGGGGTACAGGACCATTGTCCTTCTCATGCACCAGAGTACTGAGTCCTTCTCAGTACAACCAACTCTGTCCTCCTTTGCAGAAGGTGTTCGTACATCCGTAAGTATCACCTGACCCAATGATCCTCATGTGACAGACATGAGTTCAAGACATTGAGCAGTTCCCAGGTGTAGCCCAGCCAGCCTCCCCCCAGAGGCTGCACTGAGCCGAACCACACCTTCACGTAGTAGGTGGTGAGAATTTTCCGGAGATCAAAGACTTGAAGCATGGAAGCTGCACTGTTGTCAGTGATGCTGTAACCCTCCAGAACATACTTTGTTACAAGCACTTCCCAAGCCAGCCAACGCTGCCCAAAGGCAGCATTAAAGGAAAGCATGTGAGGAAGGTGGCCAGGTTCACAGCAACAAAAACCTTCATCTTCCTCTACACCTTCAGTGATGGCCTCTACTTCTCGTTGCTGACAGTAAGTTCCTTAGGAGGAAACAGAGGAAAGAAGAAAGAGTTGAACGCCTCATACAATTGCTTTAATGTGAACTTGGGTTTACAAGACTTTAAAATTCAACCTATTTCAAATTAAATTCTTTTAACGCTAAGTGAACTATCTGCCGAGAAACACAAAAGATTTAGATAGCTTAATTCCTCACTCTAGGATCCCCTTTTAGTTAGGTTTCTCTAACAAGTAGCCATGTTGCACTAAAATGGAAAGAGGGACTCAGCACCAAGTGACAGGTGCACCAAGAGGCCCTGCAGCCCATTTTCAAAGCAATTTATTACCAGGATAGAACAGAACATAACTTCAGTTTCCAAAGCTGAAGCCTACTTTTTAGTGCAGACAGCTAAGGACATCTAAGACACTCACCTCTGAATTCAAGCCCCCTCAGCTGGAAGGTGACCAAGCCATTTCCTATCTCTATAAGGTGTACTAGTGCATTGAGGTAGTCAGAGGCTAGGATGAAGCAGTCCCCAGTACTGTAGTTTCCCCAGCGACCCAACAACAAGTCTCCACATAAGCTGTGCTGAAGAGAACGAGTTAAATGCTCATAGAAGATAGAATTCAGGTTGTTATCATCTGAACCTGCAAGAAGATTGGATTTAGGTTATCTGAAACTGCAGAAAAAACATCAAGCTTGAATGTCAATTATTACTTCACATTGAACCCTCTCTTTTCGTAACTACAATCCTGTCTCAAGGTCATACTCTACCCCCCCACCTCCCCTTTTTTACAGGACAGCTACTCCAAATGAATGCCAAGTAACACTTGTATTTTGAACCAAACTTTTTCTTAGTCACTCCTCCATTTCCCGAATTATTCCTCCATGCATCAGTTCCACTCAGCCATCTCCCATCAACCTACTCCAGATAATAAAGTACAAAAGTAAATGAACACAGATATATCTCAGTGATGTCTGTGGTACTGGTCTCATTACCGTGACATTGAGACACCCTCAAATAATACTTGGCACTTTTTAAATACCTCAAGAATAAAAAGCAAAACAGTTTAATGGCTGCTACAATTATAAATAAAAAGGTAAAGCAGGAGCACAAACGTAAGAGTGGAATCAAAAAACTTATAGGAGAGCCTAAAGAATAAAGCAAGAGAGATAATGGAAAAAAAAACCTAACAGGAAACAGAGCAACAGATGTTGGGCATAGTTGGACAAGATCAGAGGGTAAACTGATCATGAATCCTATAAAAAACCAAAGCCATTTACATGTGAAAAAAAAGCCACTATAAGAAAGCTCACCCTCAAAAAAAGCTCACCCACCAATCCACTTCCCCAATGCCCCTGTCCTCCTTAAAAATACCAACCCCCCAAAACTCCAAACCAACTACTGAAATCCAACTAGGAGAACTACCTGGATTCCGATCCAGCTGTGAAGCCAATCTAGTATTTGAATGATCCACACGTTTTGTGCTGAAAATAAGAAAAAAAAAATAAAGCACACTTAATATGAAATATATTACTGTAAGAATGTCTAAGGAGAGAGACTACTAATATAGTCTTAAATATTCCCAGCGAAATAGATTGAAAAAGTTACTTCAAAATAATTTTAGATGCATATTTGCTGCTCTTCTCATATGTAAGAATATTTTTTGTGTATAATAGGCATGATAATACTAATAAAGTTTGTCCACAGTAAATAGCCACAGAATAATCTTGCACTTTAGATAAATGTGTATGTTTTCTTAGGTATCATAAAGGTTTAGATGTGAGAAAAAAATTCACACTAATTAAATTCACACAGCAAGCATTTCAGTAGACTTTATTGAAAAATTAATTTTTAGACAGTTCTTTCATTGCCTGAAATTACAATCATAATGCTTTAATCTAAGATTTGGAACATTGCATTTAAATTGTTCTAATGCTAAAAGGAAAATAAGAAATACCAGAAATAAACATTTAACTTGCCCTACACTGCTTATCAGTATTTTGTTGGTCTGATACACTATCAGCAATAGGGAGCTTCAGAGAAGTGAAAAGAAACAATCTGACCTGAAGAATCTTTTACTACTGATCCCACCTTCAGCAAAAAAAAAAATAAAACTTACTTTGAAAGATTTTTGTTTCAAGTTTAGTCAAGTTTGTTTTGCTGTGCGCAAAATAATAACCAACACAGGTAAATACACCTATGAACTGTTCCCCAAAAACTTTTTGTACATAAACTCATTTTTTGATCAAAATTGCACTTCATAATACCATAAATTCCATGTTTAAAAACACCAGAATGGCATACTTCTAAGTAGAAATTATTTAAGCAGCTGAAGCAAATGATTCTAGTGTAAAAAAACAGCTGCTACAGTATTTCAGAAACAAGTAGAATGAAAACTTTAAGTGCTTTATACTAGTTTTCTCTGAGGGGAAAAAAAAATAGCAGAAATTCCCAAGTTAAAAAAACCAACCCAACAAAATCCTCAAACCAACACTTCAGACATATCTAGTCTATTAAAAACAATTTTAAAAAAAAACTTTATTATTTCACCTACTTGTAGTCTCTTTCCCAGAATTTGACAGGCCTGGCATATGAAGTGATGAATATTGCACTTCCCAGAAAAGGATTCAGTGGAGTAGAGAAGAAAGCTGACACAGCTGCTTGTACAAACAACATGGCAGAATCTGTAGGGTAAGAGAATTAAGGAAAACAAAGCAACAACTACTTTTTTTTAGCTTCTGTGATGGTGTTCAATACAAACAGCAACAGCAACAAAGAGCAAAACAGGATCTCTACAAATTTCTATGCAGCAAAGATGTTTGTAGTATTTCCAGCAATAAGGGGATTGTTTTTGTTTTTAAAAACAGAAAGAGATGGAAATTTGGCATTAAACATGACAATCATTCCCAAGGACTCTGTTGAACATACTAAGTCAACACTCCATGCAAACCAGTCTACAGAAGTTTAAAATGCAAAACTCAAGGACTAAAACCATAAATAGTGACTCCTGTAAAAGGGAATGACTATCGAAAGAAAAGCTGTTATATATTTTCAGAATTACTTCTGGTCCACATTTCTTTTAAGTCAGGACACTATTCCTAACATTACTGTATAATTCACAGCACTGTAACAAGGCAGAAAGTGTGCACAGCTACTTTGTAAATACTCACTAGACAAACCTGTTCCTTCAGTAGTTTTGCCCCATAACACAGAATCCATTATAATGCAGTACTCAAATTATAAATATATGACTTCACGAGAAAGTTTGGATTTTCAAAGGATACGTGGCACAGCAAAGGGCTGGGCAAAAGCATGGAAGGCAGACCCCCATGTGATCTGCCAGGGAGCAATGTAGGTATATACAAATCTCAACTTATAAAAGAGTTCCCAAAGCTAGAGAGGAAAACAAAAAAAAAAAAAAAGAAAAAACAAGAAAAAACAATTCAGTATTTTGGCTAACAGTCAATATGTTCTGCATCCTGAGGAGTTTACTGGTCATCCTAGAGTTCTTATTTATCTACTAAAAGCGTTGAGACTTAGAAAAAGGATGTAATTATAAAAGCAAGTACCATAAGATGAACTTCATTGTTCTACATACAAACTCAGGAAACATTCAGAAAGTTACATATGGTTTCTCAAGCCAACGTAAATGCTTTGGGAAGGAGAAGTCTTAGTTGCCTTACAGCATATCTATTACAGTACAAAAGACTGAGAATCTGCAAGATTATCTATCAGATAGGACTATCCATTTTCCCCTTTGGATGAACTGAAACACCTAAAAATAGAGTTAAAAGTTACCTTGCTGAAGAGTATGGACATGAAGAAGAGATCTAGCAGCATGGTCTCAGTAAAACTTTTGTAATCAAAAGTAAAGAAGAGCACTGTGAAAATAACAGTGACATACTGGCACGTTGGGCTACTGAATGATGAACGCAGTAACTTCAAGCCAGCTATTGTGATCATTAAAGCACCCAACCTGTGAAAGGAAGTCACACAAAACAGTTACTACCTGTTGACTGAAAGGGGTTTAAAGACCTCTTAAGTTGTACTGTTATGCAATACCAATCTCTTCAAACTGATTTGAGCTTGCATTTGGAAATTGGGGCAGGGGGTATGTTAATGATCTGTTGGTTTTTTAAGGACAACTTCAGATTTTTTTTGAAAAAGGCTACTATCTTAATCTTTTCATTGTTACTCAAGCCAATCAATGTTCAAGAATTAGCATTGTTTCTAAGTGTGCCACTAAAAAAGAAATAAAAAATTAGGAAATGAATTATCTTTGTAGAGTGAAGAGAAACCTGGTCTTTAATTTAGGTTATGAATACTAAAATGCAAAAATGCTATATTAATCATCAAGAGGATGTTAATGACACTGGATTATCATTTCCTGCATGACTACACTGCTCTAATTTCTACTGAGGTAATTGCAATTTTTTTCAGACAAAGCAACTGACATATCAAAGGGTTATTAAAAAAAGAAGTTAAAGTAACATAATGGCACTATTCCTCCCAAAGGTCTCATAGTGACTGTGATAATGAACCCAAAGCAAGAACTTACTGGATGCAGGGATTAAAATAAAGAAAGCTAAAAAAGCCACACAGCACCCTCCAAAATTAATCTAACAACCTCTCCCCAAAAATATATTCTGTTTCATTTCAATATTTATGCTCTCTTTTGTTCTAAATGAATAAGAACTTGAAATCCAAAAAAGACACCTAGTTACTGTTTCTTGGAGGCAAAAAAAGCAGGGCCTATTATTGAGCTATCATTTGCTGAGACAGTCAGATACATTGCTCAAGGGATTATAACCAAGATTCAATTTCATCTGGACATGGATTATGCTTAGGGGCTAGGACGCCTGGGGAATTCCTCGATGAGAGAAGAAAGCTACAGAGGGGCAGCACACTGGCACGCCAACTCAGGGAACAAGTCTGAAATTTACACCTGATAAAATAACAGAACATATCAACACTATATTGAACTTGCCATCTGGACAATCATAATAGAGACTCTGTAGCTCAACAAGCAAACTCATCACACTACTAGGTAATGCTGTAACATGTCATCTTCACAGTACATGCTACGAGTTGAATGACTTATTCTGAAGGAGTGTCTAGTTTAACAGTGCAGTACTCCAATCAGTTTAACTCAGCTTTATATAGGTTTTCAAATACAGCTTTATCTATTCCTTGCCTCACTCTTAAGACAATCCATTAATGTGTTGTCTTCCCACTGATGCCAGAAGTCACTATTTAACTTTCCACCACAGCAGACATACTTAAGATTACTTAATAGTCTTTTATACTTACTCAGTATCCAGTTTCTTTGGACTAGCAATATTCTTAGCGCTGCTACTGAGCTCATTGAGGACTATCAGTGGATAGATAACGTTCTTCTCTACAAAAAGGAGCCAAATGTGAAGTTTCTCAAACCACATAACATGTGCAGCATCTGTCAAGATGTATTAAAAAGAAGAAATCAGATGGCACTGTCAAATCAAAAATTTCTGGTTACAAAATAAAGATTCTTCATCCAATTATCCTGCATTAACCATTTTCTCACCATGGACTTTTCTTGTTTTATTTAACCAAAATAAAGTGAAGCTCCTGTCTAGCCCCAGTAGAGTTTTTGCACTGTTCACACAACAGCAGAACAGTTTACAAGCTACTTGCTTACTGTATGCAGAAGGACACAAACTGGATTCCACCGCTTTAATAATTTCAAGATTGCTATTGATGAAGCTGTTTGAAATGATGCGTTTTATCTCACACAAAAGGATGTTTTTCAACCCTATTCAATCTGAAGGACTCCTGGTTTACAATTCCACAATACAGAAGACCTTATGTAACCTGCCAACACAAATGTCTGTCACTTCAGCAACTTCCTTTAAACTTCCACAAGAATTGTAAGGTGTGTTTTAAATTAATGCAAATTAAGATAAAAATATTTATTCTACAATATAGGCTAGAAGATTTAATGTCAAAAGTTATGGTAAACATTGATGCATACATAAAGGGTACCAACTGTAGCTTTTCTAGTTTCAGAGACTGCATGCCTTTAATTAAGGCATACAGTTGCACTTTTCACTTGTTCCATCATACTACAACTGCTATTCATATTTATCCATCTTTACATGCAATCACCAGGGGAAAAAAAATCCCACAAGTTAGACACCAATGAAAAGGCCACATTGAATGGCTGCTACAAAGGTAGAAAGTTTGCAAATCAATTCTGATAATTCTCTGCTCCTGAAAGCAGTAGAATGCTTTCTTGTTTTGATAACTATTTGAAAAGAGAAACCAAATAGTTCCAGTTGTTTCCAGGGCAATTTAGACAGAATTTCTTAAGTCTGCTGTTAACAATAAAAACATTACAACAGTGAAGTCCTCACAATCTACCACAACATTTATCCTTTCTGGAAAACTGATAAGCAGTATGACTTCATCTTTCCTGCATCTCTGGGGAAAGATTCCATGAAAACATAGGCTTTTGTACAAGCTGCAAGCACGTATCTATGCACGTATCTTAGATCAAGTTCTAAGACTGGTACTTTGGTGTCTTCATCTATCAGTTGACCACTTGCACTATTTTCTATTGTCAAACATGTCAACCATACTATTAAAAACTGAATCAGTGCCAGGATAAAGTCCTCACCAGCATTCACCATATCTAATCCTCTAAAACATCTGAAAACTTGCTATGTTGATAAAATACACAGTAAAACACACTACATCTTTATGAAAAAGCCTTGAGACAATCCTAAATACAAACTTTACCACTTCAGATTTTGAAGACTATGTTTTAATGGAACTGCTCTCAGATAATGCTAACACTTGTATTATCACCATCAACTGAGATACATAAAATGTCATGGAATCAAAGCATGAGGAACTGAGAAACCAACACGTTTATAGATCAGATATAATGAAATCCTCCAGTAGTGAGAATAGTAAAGAGAATAAGTATATCAACAGGTAACACAAGCTGGTCAGCAACTACAGCAAGTTCAAGGAAGTGCTAAAAACAATACTTACTCCGGACTTCAAACTGATGGTATTCCTTGGTTTTCAGCAGTGGGTGAGAAAAGCAATGCCAAGGAAGCTGCTTTCGGAGTTGAGGCAGAACATAATGGGTCACAAAGCCTACCGTACCCACCAATGCATAGAGAACATAACTTAAAATAGGCTAAAAAGAAGAATTGAAGAAATTAAGATTTATGTTTTATAAACAAAATGAAATATTACTTTATTAGTGTATTTTTCAGCATACAGGCAGGTGCTCCTGCAATACTAATGTATTTCTTCATGAGAAACTATACTACCAATTTTAAGATAAAACAAGAAAAAAAAAAACTGAGAAAAAAACCCCTTCGTATCTAACAAATTTTCACTAAGTTGAAATGTACTTTCAAGTAAAAATAGCACACCAATCTTCTTTCATAGTCCACAGCTTATGACCCATATGCATTTCATTTTATAAAGGTATTATTCTCTAAAGGCTGAACCCAATTTACATTTCCATCTGCTGGATTAAAGGAAATATAAGCATAAGCAAAAACAAATCATTAATTTCACATTCACTTGGGAAAGTAAGAAATCTCCCACAAGACCAATCCCTTCCACAGAAGTCACAAAATATTGCAAAATTAACATGGGATGATGGCCAGATTTCACAAAAATGCTTTCTACACATTAAAATTTTCTCTAAACTTCTACCTAAGTCTAAATAACTGCAAAACTGGGATTGCATTATCTTGTCATAAGCTCTTTGTAAACTCAATGAAGCCCAAGCCTATTGAAATACCTAACTGGTGAAGAGCACAAAGCCAAATCTCTCAAATGTGGGGGAAAGCACCAGTCAGGTGGAGTGCTGAAATTCAGACATACAATAATAGAATGCATATTTTCCTCAGAAAACACAAATACACATGCGTAAGTAATGCACTTCACCTGAAGACATGAAGTTACCTAAACGCATATGCTTTTTAAAATTAGTTACTTACTTTAACTTTAGGCAGCACAGGAAGGTAAAATCCTGCTAAAATACATGCCAGAAATTTTCATTTGCCTTACATAAGGCTATTCATAAGCTAATCAAAGGTTCCACAACAGGAATACCAAAATAAGAAACTCAGTAATTGCAGTTCTTGAGGGAAATGTTTAAGTCCAAGCATAGGATCTAGTCTCATGCCATTATTATCAAAAGTCACATACAGACATTAAAAGTATCCAAAGCAGTAACACTAGCTAGACTGACAAGTCAAAAACTTGAAACTTTGAAGTCCTGTAAATAATCATTCCAGTAGAGGGGTACTGCCCTATACTGTACCCTATACAAAAAGCCATGCCAGTATGGAACTGCTGAGTCAAGGTTCAGCTCCTCAAACTTTAAACACTAGACATTTTTAACTTTCTTTTTTAAGTTTCATTTTTCCTAATTTCAAAATAATCTTGACACTATTTAATTGAGATAGATGACTCAAAAGAGGGTGTTTTGTGTCAGAGGCTAAAAAGTATAGATCATAAAAAGGAAGCAGCAAAGAGTTCGGGAAGATGATCTTTTGAGCACATAAAAGTGAAGACCTTCAGTCATGTACTTGTCACACTCTATGCCTAAAGACCATCTAAAATTAGCCAGAAGACTCAGTGAACAACAAGAATACACTTTATATCACACCAGAGCATTCACATACAGAAGGCAAATTGAAGACAAAGTAATTTCTTACCTGTAAAACTGTAAATACTGTACTGACATGAATTGCAAAATATAGGACACCAATGACTATACACACAATCAGGTCAGACTGCAATCGTTCACTCTGCAGAGTCAAAATAAAATAATTTTAGAAAATACCAGCTTTGGTTGATGTTTAGAGTCATTATAGTTGGAAAATACCCCAACGCAGAGTCCAACCTTTCAATACCTCCTTAATACACAGACGCAGTAACACTGAAACTGATTTAAGATTTTTTTAATTATGCCAGTGTTAACTACTTCCACTGAAGTTATTAGAAATTTCACAAGACAAATCTCACAGCTAAGACCATCAGTTCAACTAAATGAAAGGCAAAGATGTGTACTTATAGTTGGTCAGGACAAATCAATATACCAAATATATTCTCTAATCCTGGACTGTGAGGTGGTGTAAGGATTCCCTGAAAACACTGATGAAAGCACTGGAAGGGACAATCAAAGTTCCCCTTTATGTTCTAAGAACTGTTTAAACTAGAAGGCAATTAAGAGCTCTGGAAGAGCGCTGCCTAGGCAGAGCTACCAACCAGCTGAAACAACCAGGCTCTATAACGCTTTTCTGCTTTCTCTGGAGAAGGGTGAAAGATAGCTTTAGAATGACCCGAGGAACGAGTCTGAATTTTCCATTACTCCTAAAAAATGAAAAGCCGTTGATAACAGGCAACACTTCCCACCAAACGAGTAATGCCAGACTCAGCCACAAGGGGGCAATGCGTGCTTAGGGCCGTTGCAACTCGAAGCCTAAATTAAGATCTGTTCCCACATTGTAAACAAAGACTATCAATATCTACAGTCCAGAAAAATCATTACAGGATTATCTGCTCCAAAATTGGCCAAATAATTACACACAGCAATTATTGCTGCAAAGCATTAACTTCTTTGTTACAACTTACTTTTTTTTTTTTTTTAATCAGTTGTCCTGATTTTAAAAACCACTGTAAGAGAGACTATCAAAACCCTCAGCTCCTGTGTCCCCATGGAAACTAACTCCACAGTTTGAAAGTTAAAGAAGAACTTGCAGCTCCTATAGTCACTCTCTCCTGCTAAATGTTAAAGGAATTGCAGTTCTCTGCTCTAAATATTTATTTGTAGTTCCCACATACTACACCTCATCATGCTTTTAACTGCTGTATTATGAAAAACCCAGCTATACAGTTCAGCCTACAGCTGAGTCCCACACAAAGCTAAATGAATATTCAACCTTCTTTTGTACAAGCTAAACACACTAAGCTTCTTAAGTCTCTTACTTATTGCTACATTGTGTCAAAAAGAATCATGCTTAAATATTACTACTTCCATAAATACTTAAGAGTGAATTTGTACTAAAAATTCAAAGTAGTGGTTAAGTAAATGGAACCGGTTACATCTGCTTCCAATAAAAAGCAAACAACAAAATAACTCAGACCACCCAAACACAAAAAGCCCCAAAATACTTCCCATCATTTTTATTTTCCATTTTTGGAACAGCAAGCACAAAGCTCTTCCTCACAATTATTGGAAATACTGAGTTTATACATAGTTTTGCCATCATTAACTCTTTCCCACTAACTTCTGCAGAAAAGCAAGCATCATCCTGTTATTATCTGTGAGCTAAAAGAAGATCCTCAGTGATACTTCACTGATTCCACAGCAGGGAATTCCAATTCTGTGATTTTAAATAAGTTAAAATTGAAGTATCAGCACTATACTGCAGGTGTAGCACATGAGTTCAGCTGCAGATTGAAAGGAAAATGCTGTGATATCCATTCTAACTAGAATTATGCTAAGTGACAAGTGTGATCTAGGCAAGATCCAGACAAATGCTATGTTAACCGACATAAAGCAAATGCTTAAATGGAATTTAAAAAAGAGAGTAATTAAAAAGCCTACTTACTACAGAATTTCTAAGCTTCTCAGGTAAAGGATCTTTTACTTCAGACAGAGGATCCTCAGGGTTTTTGTCTTCAGAATTAGGAAAAAATTTTGATTGCACTAAAGAGCTTAAAAGAAAGACAAAAAAAATCCCACTGAAAAGCATATATTGTTTTATATAGTTTTATAATAATAACAAAGATGTTCTATTACATATTGATCACAAGAAATTAATTTTGGCACATCAGTGCTTTCACATAGCTGAGCAAATTTTCAGATACCTCAACTTTATAAAAGAATTAGTTCTCTGTTGCACAGAACACAAGTACTAAAGAGCAGCAGCCAGATGCTCAAACCGCTGTTTCTCTAGTAGCAACAAAGAAGTAATTGAACAAAACCTGAATTTTAAGGAAAATTTAGCAATCATGAAACAGAACTTCGACTCATAAATAACTGAACAGAAACATGAAAATTTTAGAAGTGGTCTATTTGTCAATGCTACTTTAAAAAGACAGGAGTTCTTGAGTTTAATTCAACAGCAATAGTAAAATAAATCTATTCTAGCCTGATTAATTAATGAATTAGCCACACTGGCCAAGCTTCTAAATTCTTAGCAGGCCTTGCTGACACTAAAGCCCCCAAAACCTTACACTTAAGCTTTTGGAAGCCCACGTGCAGTGTTACTAGCCATAACCAGCTGTCTGGCCATCTCTCAGTGTGATTTTTCTTACACCACCATACATAGTGCAGAAATACTATTTCATTTTATGGACATGAAGATCACTATAGAAAAAGCCCTAGATCTTCAAAAGAAATTACATATTGCAATGTATTACAACATTTAACTGTGCCACATTTGGCTAAACAGGTGAAATTGCAGGTCAAACGAACATCCAGGCTTTAGTTTTTGGAAAGAACAGAAGAACAGGTATCTAGGGAAAAGGACCTCCTATCAACTGAACTGAGATAACTGGATAACGTTTAGTGGTCAACCCAAAGATAAGAAATTTCCTCCAGTGTAAACACTCATGAATCATTAATTTTGCTGCTCACAGAGGAGGTCCTTCACTATCTACCCCAGGCAACTATTTATCAAATTCATCTAACCTTATGGCTACATTTAAATCCAAGTTCAACCTCTGCCTAACCAAGGTATGTGGTTGAGCTTTTATTGGCTATTCTGGAGGAGGTGCTTCTCCTACTGGAACTATTTTGTTTTACATGTATCATTATTAACTGAATCAAACACCCTCAGCATCAGATCTCTTCTGCAACTCAGAATAACAAGAATACCTGTTTCAACATGCTAGACAGGAATATTCATCACCAAAACAGATCTTTATAATTAAGCATAACTATTTGAACAAGCACTTGGAGCACACATTCAACATAAGAATACATCAACAAATGAAGTGAAAGTGTTAAACAAGTCGCCCATGCACTTCAACTTAAACCAGTGCCTTGAGCACCTCTTCAAACACAGGAAGGGTACATGTTATTCCCTACAAACCCACCAGCAGAAATATGGCACCTGACTGACATTTTGGAGAACGTCAGCAGGCAGTAAAACCTGATTTTGGTGTGTAAGTGGAATTTACCAGAAGCCACAAAAAAGGTCATTGTTCTAGAAAGAACTAGATGCAAAATGTGAGAATTTCTAGCTAACCAGGAATATACGATTTTTGATTAAAAAGTTTGATTAAGAAGTAACATTATTCATAGTTTTTCCTTGCAACTTATGTCTTCATTTGGGAAGAGATACAAATTGAGTCACTTACAAAAGTACAGAAGGGTCACTGCTTTGTCTGCTGAGATGATACGATATTGCCACTAACAAACCACAAAATATGGAGAAGAGAACTGGAATATGCTGCCCATCCCAGGAATCCTGGAGACAGACACAAAGTGTTAATATAAAGGAGGAAGGTACACACCACTTCCCTGACATACAAGAATTATGTATATCACAGAGAATGGAGAAATTAACAACAATTCCACAAAAGTAAGCCAGAGCTCTTTTGTAGAAAAATACTGTTCCATCTTTACCTATGTCTAACTATAGATCAGAAAGTCTAATACAGGGCACATCCCTCAAGCCTACACCATCTTAATCATTAAACAGTCGTCATTTCTTATAACCCTTATGAAGCATTTCCTGCATTCCTTGAGAACACAGGCTCTTAAGAGCTGTATTTAGTCACTTCTTAATTTTGAAGATTATATGTATTTGGACTCAAGATTCATTTTTCTAATGTGCCGAATGCAGACTAAACAGTGGCTTTGTGTTTTTCCTGATCTGTATTGGATCTGCAAAGATGCAACAGTTACTCTTTGCTAAAGCTTGTTTGTCTTAAATGGATGTGTTTACAAAAGGCTAATGAGACAAGTGTACAAATTCACAGAAAGCTAATGATGTCCTGCAGGTGATAGCACCACAGGAGTAACTCCTCTGGGAAATTTCTAGTCTATGATAAAGTGGAAAAGCCAGTCAACTCTGAGTTGGACCCACACATGCTACAATACACTGTAAACTGAGCAGGTCTGATTATTGACACACACAAAATAAATAAACAGAATCAGCATCACATTCCATACTGTTTTCAAACAACATTTCAAGCAAGGAAAACGGGGTGTGTGGGGAGGGTGTGTCCCCCTGCCAGCTAACTCTAACTCTCCCCTTCAGATAGGCACACCTATTCCCTTTGACACTACAAACTATTTCATGGTTTCTTCTCAAGTAAATATTAATCAGAAAATACTACTTCATTTTTGCAGCACTAGGAAAAAAAAACTTACATAACCCATTTTGAGAGGCTAACATACAAGTACATGCAGATTCTGCTAGAAACAGGTCACTTGCATGATATTTTCAAGAACTGATGTAGAATGCAAAGTAAATGTCATGTGTTTTCAACCAAAAAAAAAAAGCCTGTTAGAACAGGCACAAATCACACATCTTTTAATAGCAAAAAAAGCTGCTTTGTTCCTGCATTGCATCTCCTCTATTGACATCACAGCTAAGCAAGTATGACAACCTAGTAAACCAAACTAATATTTCTAATTTAGTAGTTGCATACTTTAGTTACTTAATACAGAAGGAAGCAGAGAATAAACCCCAAAACATTCATGCTTACTGTGTGTAAAATTTTTCTCACCTTCAGGGCACCATAGCACAGTCCATACAACAATGCTACTGCCACAATACTACAGATAAAACTGTAAAGTGCTGCAAGCAGGCTTGTGGTAGCTGAGTATCATAGAAATGAAAAGAAAAAAAACATTGTTATCTTCTTAAGTGAGAATACAAAATACTTCAGTTTAAAGTATCAGCCCCCTAGTTTCCTCTGATGTGAAAAAAAAGACAATTCTAACCAGAGCAGCTACTTGTATTTTCCCCTACAACTGATTTTTATCAAGAGAATCTTATGTGGCTTTTTTAATCTCCTTAGTTATTAAATGGCTTTACTATGGGAATAGTTAACTGCAATAGAAACCAGCTGAGGAATAAAGTGACAGACTTAGTAGGACAATAACTCTATCTCTCAATCAATCAGAAGACTTTCAGGCTTTTTAAAAATACAATTAAATATTCTATGTTTAGTGGGTAAGAATAAAAATAGTGTACCCACCAGATTTTTTAACTAACATACTGATCTTAGCTGCTCCACATCTCATACTTTTGCCACTGACACGAAACACAAGACTCACCATTGCCACCAAAGACATGAATGTCCAGCTGTTCACAGAGATACATCACAAATGTATTCACCTGAGGCAGGAGACCAATGAAGAATACTATAGGGAAACATAGTGTAAACACTACAGGAGAAAAAATAAAGAGTTGAAAAAGTGGTGAATATGGAAAAAACAGCACAGTAAGGCATTTTTCAGTTTAAGTTCTAGGGCATCCCACACCTCATTTTAACTCAACATCACTGAAGTATTTCTATTATAAATTTCTAAGGAAAATGTACATTATGTAAAGTTCTACTCAGTGACTTGGAACTGACTGAATAAAGAGGTCATACAAATCAATAGTACTTTCCTTTTAATTACTGTAGACATGGACACAGGCCAGTTCAGGCTTTCCATTTTTATTTAGCAAAGATCAGCCAGGAGTGTTTACAGATTAGACTTGTAAGTTTTCACTCATTGTAAATGAGGCTTATCCAAGCCTAACTGCCTGTCTGGAGTTCCAGGAGCAACCTAGCACCAGCCACTCTGACGTAAGGGAGGCCAAGCACTCCACCTCTGGCTTTTCTGCTACTAATAACATCTGACAATTTCAGTCATTTTCACACACCACTTCTCAAAGTTCTAATCCTAAATGACTGGGTTTTCTGTTTATTTAGTTGGGTTTTTTAACAAGAACAGACAACTGTATGAATAATGAAAACACCTGCAAATTACAGGATTTCAGAATGTAAAGATAAATGAATGCCACCTAATTTCAATGGTATGCCTTAACCTGTACATATAATTTACTTTCCATCTTAAAGAATAAAAGATGCAGAAATTATCTACACAAGTTCAGATATAGTACTTCAGATCTAATTTAAATGTAACAGTATATTTATTGTAAGTTCTAAGTTCTGAAGGCTAGAAGGATCAAATAACAAAAATAACCCAGCAGATAAAATCTGGCAGTTTAGAGAGGATTCTTCTATCATCTTACTCACTTGTAGCTTCAGTGTCCAAAAGAAGAAACAGACTTTAAAGTATCTTGTAAAGCATCACAAGTTTCAAATTTAATTTTCTAATTTTATATGCACAGAATGGTCAGATACTGAAGGACATCACATTAGAAATATCAACTGTGAGATAACAGGAATGTGATTATTTTCCCCCACTCCACAGTAATGCTAAACAACAATATAATTTAAAAACATGCAGGTTGCAAGCCTGGGCAAAACACTGAATTCTGTATTTTTCACTGACACTAATCAGGAAATATAGGACTACAGACCAGCTCTTCAATACCCAAAGAAAATACTTTTTCCAATTTCCAAATTGAATCTCTATTTCAAGTCATTACTCAAGGAAGCCGACACAGAAGTTGAATATAATGTTCGGTCAGCTTGAAAAGTTGTTTCCCAAAAGACTGTAAGTCAACTATCTTGGGCCCACTGGAAACAAAATTACTACTACACAGCTCTGGGAATACACAATTTTTAAAGAGTAGTTCAGCAAAAAGCCAGTATTTATGATGCTTTTGCAGTCTGTAACATCATTATTTCCTGACAACTAGGTGAAAAGATAAAGTAATTACTACAAATATGGAGTAGATTTAGAGCAATTCATCCAGTGCAATAGGTGGGACACAAAATAAAGCATTTATGCTAGTCCTCGTTTGTCTGTTGGCAAGGAGACAACATGTACATTATCTAAACACAAAGTCTGCTTTGCCCTGCACCTGTGGTCTTCCAGCACCTTTGCCTGGGAACAGGAAAAAAAGGCAGCTGAGATTTTTACCTAACGAAGTATGTTTGCTAGCAGCCAGCCTGGTCTGCACTACACACAAAGCTCTTTAGAACAGTGCTTCAGGAACATGAAGAGAGGCTCCAAGAGCAAGTGTATCACATGGGAAGGTGGGGTGGGATGTGTATGGCAGGTTAGTGGGGCTTCTTTGTTTGTTTGGTGTTTTATCATTTTGGTTTTTGGGGTTTTGTTCTGGTTTACATTTAGGTTATTTTATTGTTAGGGTTTGCTTTGGTTTTTTTGGTTTTGGGGGCTTTTTTTGGTTGGTTGGTTTTTTTTTTTTTTTTTTTTTTTTTTTTTTAAGTAGAGTAAACTGTTCTGGTAATCTGATTTTTTTCTTGGAAGAACTGCTAAGAAATACAAACCACATATGCTGCTGCAAGATTCCCTAGAAAAACAGTAAAACTTAAGGATCAAAACACACTCAAAACTCTTGAACTTAACAGTTTTAAAAGCTAATCCCAACATGGACATGGCCTGGTAAAAATGCCGCCACATCTTTTAAAAGTCACTCTTCAGTACTTTCAAAAAGTAGCTCACTCCCATAGTGAGAAACACATACCACCTACATAAATATTTATGTATTATCTTATGGGGATATGGGTATACTTTACGGCAATGACTCCATATGGTAGAAAAGGGAAGAAAATACTTCCAGAACTGACAGAGCATTATCAAGAGAAATGAAGCTAGTTCTGTAATGTGAATGAGTCAAAAGTATCTTCTATCTTCTTTTTTTATTACTCATACAGAAACAAGTATGCTAGGACATGAAGAGAACCAAAGAATTTGCTCAAAAAGCACTTTTGAAAATGTCTGAGCAATTTCTGTTCATAAATATGCAGCTTAGACATTTTCCCTCTGGGCATTTAAATTTAAATACAGAATTATTAGCAGAAAGCTGAAGGGGAAAGCAGTATGAGGCATAAAATACAACATGTTCCTAAAATCAAGTTAAAAAAACCTAACACCCAAAATGCTTGAGTCAGTAATTCTTATTAATCAGTTGAAATTTTATAAAACCCATACTGAAACCAAGTTTTTTATTTTTCTTGCACAGAAAATGGTCTGGAGGCATGCAGACATAACATTTAACTGCTGGAGTCTTTCACACACAGGTATTTTGACACAACTGAAGAGCAACTGCATTCAGTTCAGATGAATTCTTACAGATTTTTTTACCCCACCCAAAGCAGTGATCCACAGAAGATCACCCAAATAACTTCACTCCATTAAAGTTCCCACAATAAGATGGTCTTCAAATGTTTGTCTCTCTCCTTTCTATGGGCTCTGTTTGAGACTACAGGGCTGTCATGATTTCCGTAACAGGGGAAAGGATTGTTGTTTTGGAGTTGACATAGTTTGTTTTTTTGCATTAGGTTCAGGGGGGTAATGGGAGTTAAATGTCATCAGTATTCTGAATGCACTGTGATGTTCAGAAAACAACAGGATTACCTCAAAATGGAAGTACAGCTCAAAAATTGTACTTTTGGTATTGCTAATAGGCCTGTTCTGAGAAGAGGCACATTATATAAGATTTAACCTGTATATAATGTTTTTTAAAATTGTGTCTGTACTGTTCTGCCAAATTGCTAAATATCAAAAAACGTGATAGGTCCTACACATCTGCCATAAGGCCCTCCAGAGAGTGTGAAAGGGTCCAAATCAAAATGTCTTTTCAACTAGTGAGGAGGTAAGTCCAAGCAAAGGGTAGTGTCTAAGTTAAATAAGAAATTTCAAGCATAAGGACTAAGATATTGGATAATGAAAAATTTTAGTAGAGGGCATCTCTGCCACGTGTTACATCAAAGCTACAGAAGGGGAGAATATTCCCATAGAGTTCTACTGTTGTAAAGCAAACAATTCAAATCCATGAAAAAAACACTCACCTATAACTAAGTCCCTGGCTGACAGCAGCAGCAGTGGGTTGGTGAAAGCCATTCCGTACAACCTGAATCTTGTTGTAGATATGTTTCTGCTGCCATAATCCAACAGCCAAATCAGACCACAACACAAACAGAAATATACAGGCCTACTATAGGCTATGATACGATTGTGACCCTGTTTAAAAAGAAACCACAAAACACCAACATTTGTAACTTGTTTTTTACATAACTTTAACTCTTCTGCTACAGATAACTTCAGAACTAAAATTAATCACTAGTCATCAACTAACATACTGTCACCTCAACCTATCCTAAAGTTTTCTTCATAAAATCCTTAATGCATTGCCTTGCAGTGATACCAGTCTGCTTTTTGTGGCTTTGATATAACAAAGACACAACAGTTAGATTAAGTTAGACTAAACTACATATACCCTTAGTCTCAGCTATATTTTATGCTATTTTGCTTGCAGTACTAAATGCTAGAGAAGCTCTGACTAGGCTTCATTAGTAGCTGAGAAAAAGAGATTAAGGTTTATTACTGAGCTGCTGCTTCTGCTGGAGGTGGGGACAGAATCTCTATGGTGTTTATCAAAACACAACTTCTTACACAAAATGAATGACTTGCTGCAGAGGAATAATGCTTTTATACATCTTATGTAGGACAAAGGTAATATTTTGTCTTGGCAATCTAGTAGACACACAACAGAATATATTGTGCAACACTAGAACATGAACATTTCCATGTTCAAATATTAATAGTGCATTGCAAACTTAGCTTATTAGAGTGAATAAATAAAGCAGTGTGCCCACTAGGTCAACTGAATGATCTAAAACAGAACATCGAAGCTGTGTCAGTTCATACCAGCAAAGCAAATTACAACACTAGGAATACTTCTCAGTATAAGTGCTAGAATAATAAAGGTTCATCAAAAAGCTTATGACATGGGTCCCTAGCAAAAGCCAGGGAGCAATGACAGCATAAGTTGCTAAATACAAAGAGTACAGCGGGGGGAAATAGTATCAGTTCCCTTCTCACACATTAAGACCACTGCAAGCCTTATGTGCCCTGTAAGAAGGAGCATAAGAGAAATGCCAGGAAAGTCAAATCAAAATGATCAATTCTCTGTGGGAGTTCTGCATCTGCAGGGTTAGAGCAGTGACACATGCCCATGACTTACATGTCGAGGGGAAGAAGAATCTGGCTGAACACTCTGAAACCAAAATGAAAAGCGGAAAGTTACCCATCTACAGACAAAGGTGTTTACTTCACTACACACACCTTCTTGGCTGAAGCTCTTTTAACAATATCTACAAATAATTTTACAGTTGTCAAGTCACATTACAGCCTTTAAACAGCACAATGTCATAAACTTGTGTCATAAAATCTATTTAAAGAGTATGAGTCTATAACCAAAATTCTAAAATAAAAATAAAATCTCCAATCTCCTCATTTTCAGGACTTCTACGGTTTTTCAACAGCATTAGGAACTTTAATTTTAAATCTAATTTCCATCCCAAGAGTGAAATCAAAAAATAACCAATTGTTCTCCGATTACAACAAACCATTCACAGTCTAACAAAAAGCAATAAACTGTTTTAAAATGTTTAGATATAATTGCCTCATATTAATGCTCTGCGGTGTAGACACTAAAAAAAAAATTAAAACTCAAACCAATAAAACTTCAAGTTCAGTTTGTAGCCGGTTTTCAAGGAGTAAGAACATACTCCTTTTCATGAAACCAAAAAATGCATGAGAACAATAAATAAACAACTTTAATAAGCATATGTAGAACCACTCTAGTGAGCTGACCTTGCACTGCCATCTATCAAACTTTCCATGGGGCCAAGTTTACTCATTTCTTTATAAATGATAAGTATACACATTTTTCCTTAAAGCTCTAACCTGCAACACCCAAATGGATTTATATCTATTGTAAAAAGCAAAGAGAAATTAAAATACCTTCAACAGTGAGTACTGGCAACTGGCTATTACCAGGCAGAACTGGAAGACCCAAATATCCTTGAAAAAGCCCTCTATAAGAAGTACAGAGCCCAGAAATGCAACTAGAATAGCTAGGATGACAGCTAATACGTTTTCAAGGATCTCACGATTCCTGTTTTAAAGAGAGAGAAAAAAAAAAGAAAAAGGAATTTAAAGCTAACTATGTCTAGAAAAAGCTGCAAAAGAGCAGTTAGGGTCAAAAATTAACAAGGGTTATGTTACTGGTAGCAATGTAGTTAAGAATAGATTTGAACTTCCATAGTCTACTAGCATACTGTCCTTCAGCAAAGCTGGGAGCTACCAGGATTTCAATGACAGCTGAAAGCAGTTACTATCTCACGGAATTTTACTTTAAACAGCAGAAGATAACTTCAGCAAATAATTTCAGAAATAATTCAAAAGCATAGACTGTAACAAATCTATATTCAAAGCCCATCCTAGATGATTATAAGCCTATGAAAAACAAGCATAACTTACCTGTGTATATGATTTGTCATTCATGATTTTCTAATGAAGAAACCAAAAACACTCTTGCTTGAGTAAGATATGCCCAGTGGAATACAGATAATTCCCTATGACATTGCTAGTGCTTCAGAACAGAATTATGAGTATTCCTCCCTGGACAGAATCACTACCATCTTGGTTTATTTCAGGGAAGTTCATTACCAAAATATAAATGCACTACATATTCCAGAAGCAGGTAACTGAAGTACCACCTTAATTTTACTCTTCTAGGTAAATGCAGCAGGTCCAAATCATCACAGTATTAAACTAATCTTTGAAAAAATGCTTTGAAACAGCAGGCAAATTCCTTCTATTTATCAGAACAATAAGGGCATGGCAGGTTGTAGACCCCTTCAATTAATTTCTGGAGAAGGCTATAATCTACCTTTAAAGATTGGCAACAAATCTTTCTATTTGATCATTCAAAAATGTTACTGCCCTACTCAGGCAAAGGAAGGGGTGGTTTCCTTTTTTGATTGCTAGAGAAAAAAGGAGAGTAACCTCCATTATTTTAGAAAATGACATTCAGTATTATTCTTTCATTTTTCAGAGTACAGTAAATAAACATAATTCTCTAAGTATAGTTTTATCTATATTACAATTTAGCAACTGCTTTCATCTTTGCTTTCCGAGGTCTGGTGGCATACAAGGGTCTCACCTATCAAATAAAGCCAGAAGAGTTAATCTATCAAAATTGATGCTAATCCAAAGTTTAGGCAGGATCCAAAAGCGATAGTACTGCTTGACTTTTTGAGCTGCTTCCTCTTGAGGTTGCATATGGTCCTGAAGGTCAGGGCTCAGGTCAATATCTTGCTGCTCCAGCAGATCTGTATCCATTGTTAGCAGCCTGTTCAACCTGATCTGAGGAAGAGAAAGCTAAAAGAAAGTTAGCATTAACAAAAGCTCAATTATATCGAATCACTGTATTATACTGAAAATTGCTAGAACTCTTTAATTTCACTTTTGAGGAATTACATGTTAAGCACTGTCACAGGCTTCTACTTACTTTTTCTGTCCTTATCACAGCACATGAACAGGACTAGCAGCAGTAACAGTTTGCATACAACACAACTCTTTGGCATTTCAGCATATGCCTTATTTCAAATGAATGTGTATTCCAGGCACATTATCCCATTTACTCAGAAAACTTCAAATTTGAAGACAAGCAAACTGATACATGGATAGCATACAATACAAGAATAATCCAATTATTAACTCAAATAAATTGCAACACATTTCTTATAGTCAGCTAATCTGCATGCAAACCCATGCTGAATGGTTCTCTTTGCATGACAAAGCAACAAAAACATGCACCAGCAGTCAAATCCAAACTCATTGAATCCAGAATACACTCAAATGAACCAAAGAAAAAGCTCTGCCCTAAACAGTCAAGTACTATTTTCAACTGACTATTACTTATTTTGCAGTTTGTTTAGAGTTCTCATGAAAATCACAGTAATACTAGCAACAATGGAAGATATTTAAGGAGAGTACTCAAATGCGAGCAAGATACTGTAGTACATGTGCATTGTCTAATCCAGTTTCTAAATTTCATTAACAGGCCAAAAAGCATCTTGATGTACTACCTTTTATTCTTAGGCAATATAATTGTTAAAATGTCCTTTAATGAAAAAGCTTCACAAACGTGCAAGGCAAAGAGTAAAACTTCAATACTCATGACACCCTCAAGTGTCAAAACTACAGGTTTAGTGTTTGGAGGGACTTTTTTCCTACAACCATTTATGTTTCATATTCAATTTCTTAATTTATAAAATTTTTTTCATCACTCCTTAGATCATCAGTGAACCTAACTATGCTCTTAGCCAGCTTTTCTTTCCTAGAAAAAACAGGCAGGAACGCTCCCTTTCTAAAGGCCTTTCAAAACTACAAACCATACTTTTAATGTAAGCTGTGTCAGAAAACAGGTTCTTTTTTGACTATTTTTTAAAAACTTAGTTTCTTAAAAGGTAGAATCAGCATAACATTCATGGCACTAATAATAAATTCCAGTGGAAATTTCCATTTAGGTGCATGGGCTGAGCTTTTACAGTCACAAATTCGCCTTAAAACAGAACCATTTCCTCCAGTGGGACTGCACTGGCAAACCAAAAGCACAGAAGAGGTAATGAAGCCTTTTTTTAAAGGCTACGTGTTCAAGGGGGACTGTGGAAAGCAAAGCAAGTTCCGCTAGCAGACACCAAGTTTAAAAAGCATATTCTTCATCAAAAGCATGGTCAGGAAAACATAGGTCTCCTGCTCCTCTGCCAAATGCTAAGGTTCTATTTCATTTTCCCTCTTGATTAGGTCATTAGGCACTTCAAGAGCTTATTAGGTACTTTGCCAGCTTAAGAATCATGACCATTTGCACTGTTTTCATAACGTATGACTTCAGAGCTAAGAGTACAGGTATGTCCAGACTTGACATTATACAAACACTTTGAGATCATAAAACTAAGGAATTATAAAGCTAATTGCAGTATGAAACAGTGTAAGCTTCTGCCTTGTTTTCCCAGTCACTCCTTGCACATAAATTGAAATTTTGTACAGCAGACTTCAATGACAGATTTCTAAATTCCTTTCAGGGAAATTACTCAAGTGAAGTTTCTTTTGATCAGAACACAGTATTTAGTCTTTCTGCTGCCTGCTAACCTCAGTAAGGCACAGAAGGAAAACTGTCCAAATTGTACAAATTATCTCTGAAAATTTTTAGAAGGTGTCTTCGAACATCCAACCTCTATGAGTGTTTTTAAATCACTAGGTTTTAGATCAGATGAAACCAGCTAAGTTTTAAAGTGCTATGCAAAAGGATTTGTATGTATATATGAAGACACTACAATACTAAATACTTTTTCTTCCTTAATCCAGACAATTCGTTCATAAGAACAGAGAACTACCACACAGAATGATTAATCAGAGCTATAAAGTTGGATAGTCTTCTGATTCTTCACATGCTTTAAAAATAAGTAAGAAAAACTTACAAGATCATGTGGATAAAAGCGAACTGAGGTAGAACTCGATACGTGAGAGTCCGTGTCACTATAAGAACAGGGAAAATACTTCAGATTATAAACTACATTTTTTTTCAACAGGTCACTGTAATGTTCTAGTGTCCCAAATTAATTTTGATACTTTGTGAATTTTTTCTAAATATCTTTAAGTTTTTCCTTCAGTCACTTACTATAAACGCAAGTAGGCGCTTAGTCTCATGTATTGTGGTACATTCCACACCTACAGTAAGCCAAGAGATTCTTTAATCTTACCCTTAACATTTTGTCAACACCCAGTCCCTAAACCGTCTAAAAAGAACTACAATGATAGTCATTATGCCACTTGAAAAAACAAAAATACTTTATAAGTTATTAGCTACCGATTTGTAAACATACATTACATCTCTAAAGTGCAGAGACTGCTAGGTGTCCACATGCAGTTTCTCTTAATTCTATACTGTTTTTATCAAGATCTCAAAACTGCCAAAATAGTACATACTTAGAACAAGTAAAGTGAGCTACTTAAATTGCTTTTGAAAAACTTAACTTTATTTAAAGTTAAACCTCTTATAAGAAGAGGAAAATTACTTTGCAATTTCCATTCATTAGAGACGAAGAGAAATTTCTCTTACTGTATGAGAGTCCATATCCAACCATTGCTTTTTTCCCCAATTTTGGATAGCTTTTGGATGTTTGTTTTCCATGTAAATCACATGGTTGTAAGACTTGTATCAAATTTATGCAACTTTCCTTCAGTTCCTTGCCTTAAGATAAAAACATTCTTTGTTATCAATTTTACTTCACTGAAACTCGAGTATTCTCTACAGCCAAGATCTGATTATCTGAAGTGGCCAGTTTGCTCCTTCCATTAGCACATACAACTTCATAACAGCAGCCATCAGCAAAGCCATTGCATCTGGAACATGCAAGCAGTAGAGGTAGGGATTGGCAGCTTTGTGGAAGGAATGCAGAACTTTTCATCAACCTTCAATTCTACAAAAGGCACTTGCATACTCTCACAAGAAAGATTTGAAGATGGGACATTTTATATTCATTACTCCACAATTCCAAGACCTATTTTATCTACATGTGGTAGGAATTATAGCATTCAGTAGGGTGCAATAGCTTCAGAGCAATTCTACACAGTGAAGTAGATTGGGGGCAGGTGGGAAGCCACACGAGCTTTGGGTTGCTTTTCTTTCTTCTGCCTCCTATCCCTTCAGAGAAAGAAAGGGCATCTTTCCAACAGCAGATGAACTTTCCAGTATGTAGCTGGCTATTTCAGCTGCAAGTCAAATTTTAATCTCTCATATGTTAACACCTCCATACACTGTCTGATGCCATCTATGAACATGAGAATAATTTTTTCAGTTTACAATGGCTTCACAACTGGAAGTTAAATAGCCATTATGATCAACAGCCACCTACTTTCTCAAAAATGGGTTACATTCTTTAACAAAGACCTTCTATAAGCCAACAAAAAATGCATTTGTCAGGTTTTCAGTTTGGAAGTGTATTGCTTAAGCTAATAGTACTCTTCATTTTCTGAGATAATATTTAATTTAATGTAATCTTCTAGTAAAAATCACTTAGGTCACAAAAGTGAAAGCATACAGTTAATACATTGTATTAATTTTTTTGGTAGTCCCTACTAAATAACTTTTTAAAATGAAAATAAAATATTGTGTAAGACAAGAATCATCACTCTTGACTGGCCTTCACACACACCAGATGTTGGATGCTCTTCTTGCAGCTGGCTCAAAGTTCACAAGTGACATGTCGCAGCCCCCTGTCTCGTAGAGCGTAGAACTGAACTTACCTATTAAAGAAAAGGTCAAAAGCAGGTCAAAATTTCCTCATGTTTCATCCCATTGGCAGCAGATTCTATTCATTAACTTACTACAGAGATCAATTCAGACATCTGAATTTACATCAGTGTCAAAATAGAAAACGTGATTACACATGAATGTCACCAACGCAGACATTAGCTACACAGTTGCCTTTACCACTTTACATAACATATATACTGTAACTGCAGTACTGAATTAAAGAGTTTGTATTTACAAGATGCCGCCATTAACACAACAAAAGGACAATGTAAGCCTTTTATTTTCCCCCTTAGAAATTAAACACATGAAAACTTTGCAGTGGTCAGCTTCTTCGGTTCTTCCCCACCTCCAAGAGAACCATCAATAAATCATTCACTATCAGCATTTAAGAATATTTAGCTACAAGAGAGATAACCCAAGTATCCTGAATAGAATTCTTTTGAGACACCTATGTCTATATGAAAAGAAACACAAAGATTGAAATAACTGGCATGCTTCGTAAGTTAACTTAGGAAACTCAAAAAAGGAATGTGAGGCAGAGATTTATTCTACAAGCTAGAAACAAATGCTTCAGTGTAAGAAGAAAGGACTGCAAATTAACTCCTTAGATAAAGCATTTGGACTTATTTCCAAAATACAAAATTTTAAAAAGTAGCCAGAGATTATAACTCAAATTATAAGCTACCTTACTCACAATATGATGTTTTCACAGTACCCTCCTCCTAACATTGGCCTGATCAGAGAAAAGCACTGTAATTTTCCCTGAAGGCCAGGTTCAATATATTTCAGCCTTGAATGCAGGGAAACTGGTTTTGAAACTGATCTCATATGAAATGATCTGCTAATTTCTCCATCTCTTTCAGCTTAAAATCCTTCTTAAGTCATGATGGAAAACATGCAATATTCCAAGATCAGCTTATATAAACAAAAGCAAAAATCCCACTTTGGAGCACGTGAAGAAAAACTGTATACACCTCTCGGCTCTATGTCTTGCAGCTTTTCCTTCTGCTGATAGAAGATAACGAGCAATCCCCACAGAAATACCTAACAAGATCAGAGGGTTCAATCTTCCCCATTTCTGTGAGAACATAACCTGCTTCTAATACCATGGATTTTGAACTGTTTTTTAACACAATATAATCTTGTTCCAGCTTCTCTTCAAATCCACAGACAATTAAGTCTGCTTCAGAAGCATCTGAATCTTAGCAGAAGAAATCCTTCAAACTATGTGCTTAAAACCAGTGAAATGAAGAAAAAATACTGGGATATTGCAAACATATTCCTAAAACTTTCTCCCCTCAGACGAAGCACTTCAGACGACTCAGGTAATCCCACAGCTGTGCTTAGAGGCACCACTGCAACAAGACAGTTCCCTACACAGCTCAGGAGGCACAAAGGGCATGAGCCAGAGCTCAGTAACACAGCAGCGCTCTCTTGATACTGAATTACATCTGCCACAGGTCTAAGTACAAAGCTCACTTGTTAGAACATTTCCTCAATGGATAACACTTGAATGAAGTGCTTTAGCTTATTATCTTTTGGTTTTTCAATGCAGTATGTAGTACACAGTTGATAATGAAGCTTAAAATTTAAACTAGTAGATAATATGGGGAATCTTCCCACAACTAATAAGGATCCCTGGCTACAAAGATTTATTTCTAACTGTGTCAATAAAAGTTTCAAGAGCAAACAGAGATACTGGAAAATACAAATACACAAATACACTTCAGGTTCTGTTCATGAGAAAAACATGCATAAATTATTATGGAAAACTCTCCTGGGCAACCAGCACTTAAAAAAAAAAAAAGTTTGGGTTAAATTCTTCATGGTTTTGCATTACTGAATAGAGATCGTGGAAATCAAAGTTTTTAATTTTTAACTTAATTAGATTCTAGTCACGGAAGTTAGAATATACTACTTGGACATATAACTTTGCCCTCCCATAGGCTGAGAAAACACATCAGATATTTATTTCAGAAGAAGCTTACTGAACTATTACATTCGTATCTACAGCTCCCTGTCACCCATCTTACCTTTGAATCTATCAAAATTTACTGCATTTATATTACTGCAGCAAGTACTGCACTGCTGCAGTGGGATATAACAAACCTGATTAACAGAAGTAGCAAACAAACAGAACACTTAATTCCCATTGTTTATACACAAACTACAAAATGAACTCAGGATATATCATGCTTGCAATTCACCCACCTATTCAAATGGGCTTCCTATTGAAAGTTTGCTCCCTGGCAAGCAAAGCACAGCTTCTCATTAAAACAATCTTTTTCTGCCCCCTTTTTTTGTTCTTCTTTCACTGTTTTTGATTTGGTTTGGTTTTGTTGTGCTTGTTCTGTTGGGGTTTTTTGGTTGGTTTGATAAAATAAAAAGATTTAGAAAAGCCTCAACTGAGTAGAAAACTTGACAAACTTGACAAGACTGTTCATTGCTGTTGATGACACAAACTCTGAAGTGTGAGTGGAGATAATACATCTGAGCTCCAAAATCCTTAATTTTTAAACTCTGAGATAGGAACAGCTTTCTCACAGTACAGGAGTTCTAACAAAGAATTTCAATACTCAAGATTCAATACATATGGATATACACACCATTTTTATTTCCTCTAGTGACTCTCTCCTATTCCTGTCTCCCACGGCATTCTCCATGGGACACTTGGAACAGCATCACACTGAAAAAGCTTAAGAAATGTATTTCCTCTCCAAAGCCTGTAGTTTTATCAAGTTGTGAACAAATGTCAGACTTCAAAGATTATGTTGCAAATCAAGAAATACGATCAATAGCACATTTGCCCACTCAACATAAATGTCTGTAACTTCTCTGCACACCGACACAACAAAAAAAGGAGACCTGTAAGTGGTTAGCAAATTAAAGTCACCCAAAAAATATTCTATTTAGACCAGGTTACAATAACAAACCAAGACACTGTGATACTCAAGCACACAAATCCAAAATACATCTTCATTCTGACATGGAGATAAAAATACATATGTGTGCTTTGAAGCAAGCTTCCTTGTTTCAAAAGGCCAAAATATCTCATCACCACATCCAGAGACAACCATGTAACAGTTCACACTACACAAACTCATATTCCCCGCAGTTAAGGGCATCAACAGGCAACAGCAACAGGCTGATGAGCTTACACAGACAAAACCTGGAAGACTTCAGCAGCACAGGATATGGCTAAAATGGTGTTCTGATGGTTTCCTCAGCTAAGCTATCTTCAGTTTGTTTCCCAGTTTTACATCTAATAAATACTCCTTTTTTTTTCAAACCCCTCAGACTACTTCACATGCAAACGCTTACTGACACATTGAAACTACATCATCATTAGACTAAGATATATTTGTCTTCTGCTTCAGTCAGCATTTTTTAAATCCTAGTTAGCAAAATCAAAGTCATCAGAATTTGACAACTTGGTAGACTGCTAGGAGCTTTATTTCCAAAGGTCAAAAATTTACCATTAGCTATGGTATGAAGATGTACATGTTCTCAGACCACTTTAAAGCAGTTCATTTTTTGTTCCTATATGAAGTTGGTCAAAAGAGTAACTTACTTATGATACCAAATTCCAGACTACAACATGGATCTTTTCCACAGAAATAATGGGAAGTGAATATTTATTTTCTACATGGACCTTTGATCATGCTCCCACATCCATCCCAAATAAATTACATATATTCAATTTTTAAAAGGTACTGAGTAACTGCTTCTAATTTTTTTTTAATCATGTAAGTAACCAACATATAAGTTTATCTTTATATAAAAGTTTTGATATCCAAAACCACTCAACTGCCTTGATAAATTAAAATGCTTAAATTTGAAAGATTATTGCTTGTTATATAAACAATATAACCAGGAAGTCCACCATAACACTGCAATAGTCTTGTAAAGCTCTAGATGAGCAGTTCTCTTTAAGCACAAAAGCAATTTGAAAAAATCATCTCGCCAAGGACAAGAGTGTTATTTCTCCCCAGCTTCAGACATTGGGCATTTGTTCTACTCACTCAATACTTGGATTCCTAACTACTTGACAAATTCTAATTTGAATTTATTCAACCTCTGTTGCAAGGACTGAAACATCCCACCTAGCTGTCTAAAAGATGAGATACTAGTGAGAACAAAAAGGATCAGTACCGCCACACTCTGCTATGAAAACTGTCATTCACTTAAATAACAGCACGTTTTGTCGCTTTTGAGATTTATATTATATCAGTCCTGCCTATAATCATGGTATTTAGCTTGCCACCTTTCCTTTCCATCCTGCATTCCTTCTACAATTTATTTCAAGTTTAATGCTCTACATCAAGCTCCTTTTCCATCCTTTCAAGTTCCTCCTCTCTCAACCTTCCAACAGTATAAAAATCTTCCTGCTTTAAATCTGGAAGACTGAAGATAATGCCTCAAAGCATCTCTTGTCTTACTCCCAGGGCAACACCAAGTTAAAGATAACTGTATCACCACCAGTGGGTGTGGCACAGGTATAATACAATGATGCTCATCCTAGGTAAAATAAGCCACCAGAATCAAATTAACAAGACAAATTTGAAAGCAAGCAAAACCAAAAACTGTGTGTCTTGTTAGGTGCTGCAGATTAACACCAACATGAACAGAAAAAATGTAGAGAAGCAGATAGTGCACTAGTAAAGGAAAACATGAGCCCTATATGTGAGGGCTTTTAAAGTAAATGGATATATGCCCTGCTTGCCTTTCCAAAAGGGTCTGAAATAAGCAACTCTTATATGCAGTGTACAGAGACATATAACCCCACCTATGTTTGCCACTGCTATTTCCAGTTGGTGTAAACCAAGTTTTGCTTCCATATATTTCTCTAGCCACTAATTTTTTTTTTTTTTTTTTTTTTTTTTTTTTTTTTTTTTTTTTTTTTTTTTTTTGTGCCTGGGCAGTCATGATTTCCACAGTGACAAAGAACTGGTCATACCGCCTTCATTGCTTTAATTTTTACTCTGATGCTGATCAAGGAAAAAACAATCTACAACCTTCTCTCAACCAAATCCACAAACAATCTAAAGTAACATGGTCATCTTTCACTCTAAGGTATCTTGGGATAACAGCAAAACTAAGAGCCTTAGACTCAATGGAAAGAAAAATAGTGTTTCTTCATCCCTGACGGAGGGTTTAAAAAAAAAAAACCAAACAAACTAACCATGTACCACTTAAAAAGAAAGATACTTTCTTGTCAGGCCTGATTAAGGTGTCACACACAGGAAAGCTTGCACCATTTTGCCAACTATTTTACTTTTAACAAAACATAGCACCTGTTCCACAAAACTGTCTACACAAACTGGAAAATTTTATTTTCCTAAAATAACACAAGATGATCTTGCCTATAATAGCTCCTTTCTCTCAAAGGATTCTAAACTAAATACTCAGAATTTCAAAACAGGAAACAAATCCCTATCATACATCAGATTTCCTTCTAGCAGATCCCAGAAGTTTTGTGCCTCTCAAAGACAACATGATGTCCCATTTAATTGTAAGCACAGCACGGGTAAAGTTTCAGAAGGACTGAATCATAGGAATTTCTGAAGACTGCAATGCACAAAATATACAATGAATACTGCCTTTTAGGAGAGCCTGAATGCCATGCTGAATTTTATATATTATCTATTTGATTTCTACTAGAGCAAATAATATAATCTCTTAAACAACGTAGACCTAGATTCTATACTAAATGAAAAATTCTACAGAACTGTATTATTTGGGGTAAAACGAACCAAATGCTTCAAATAAATAATGGCAGCCTCAAGAATATAGCTCAACATTAACCTTGGACAGATATAACCAGTGTAACAATTTCAGAGTTGTATTTCAAATATATTTTTTTTCAAATAAGAAATGAATCCAAATTAAATAAAGAAAATGGGTTTTCTGTGACAAGCTTTCACAGTCGAGACACATACAAGCACTGAGACTGAAACAATAACACTTCTATCAAGAAAACAGTAAAGCAGCAGAATCTACAACAAGAAATTTTAGATAACCAGATCATGTGTATTTATTACATCTGTAGTTAAGTTTTACAAAACATCTCAGAGTACATCAAGGTGGTCTTCAGTTTTGCTTATACTCCATTTTTCTTTATACTGCAGCTAGACGATGCAGAAGAAGAATGTCTCAGTAACACTCACATTTGAAGGGTTACCACAGACTGGCAACTCATGGAGTCTTCCCCTCTAGCAGGGTAAAACGACAACTCACTTATCTTTTAGCAATGGATTACAAAAAGGTCTGAAACAAATGTTTTGTCAGTGTTCTCCTGTACTTTTAGGTTATTACAGCTGACAGCTCCTCAAAATTCCATCACTAATAATTGTCAGTGCTCAAGATGCCCATTTTAATAATTCAAGGAAGAGTTACATATTAATGATGAAGTCCTAAGTAATTCAGGCCATAGATAGCTGCAGAGATCCCTGCCAGGAATTTTTCCAAACCTGCCCCTGCACTATATGGCAGATCAGTCATTTATTAAGACCATCTTAACTTCTTCCTAGCAATTTTATTAGCTGCATAGAAGTTAATTAAGAAGTTAATAATCAGGAATACCACATAAAACCAATCATGAAGAACTAAGAGGGCAATATAAAGCTCCATAAAATTGTGACATTTGATATACAAAAGAGTCCAGGATTTACTTTCAATACCAAGCTCCAAAATTAAGGTGTACATTAAAAGCAAAGCATTCACTTACATAAGTAGTTCTTTTTTGAACAGCAGCTAAATAACTCATCTAAAAAAGGTAAGATCAAGAATTCCTAGGAACCATACCAAGTCGGTTTTTTTCAAGAACCAGAAGATCACCCAAGTCTTTAACTCTGCTCAACTGCCCACAGGACCTCAAGAAAGATTTATTACTTGTGTTAAATTGTTCAAATCAAGAAAACTCTCACACCATCATTACTTGTATCTATGCCTCCCTATTTCCCATCATGCATTTGTTAGAGAAAGTGCCTGGAGAGGTGATTGACAAAGGCAATGAATTGATGAACAATATGGCCTTCCTAGAAAGACACCTACAAGTGTCAGAAACAAAGCTCAGGTTAGCTGATTTTCACTGCATTACCAATCAACCTGCCGTATTAAAACTTCCATGTCACCAAGGTTACATAAGGCCTGCATACCAAGTTCATCGTGCAAACTGCTACCGCCTACAGCAGATGCAGTGGCATGTGATGCTTCTAAGTGGACACTCCCATTTCTCACCAGCAAGGAGGCGCTAGCGCCGGGCACAGCTGCCTGGGAAGGGGGGCGGGACTGCACTCTGACCTGGGAGGAGCACTGCTGGCCTTGCTGACCATCTTGAAGGCTACAAGAAAACATGCATTGGGGACACATTACCAGGAAGAAGTGAAAAAGAGCCAGAAGTGAAGTGAAACAAAACAAGATTTTTCTGTTTAAAGAGGAAAACCATTTTTTGAAAGAGTATAGTAGCATTAAGCAGCCAACAGTTAGGGTTAAAGTAACCCCTAGGTTCCATGTAACAGAATTTAGGCCCTAGTTACATTCAGTAATCTAGAGAAATTTGTTCCTGTCAACTTCTGAGAAGTAGTATTGCTTTCTAAGATCTCCCCACATCACCCAAGAGGTATATACTTCAAGTTCTAATTTGCGTGTGCAAAAGCCAATTACTGCACTTTAGTTTACCTACAGACTAACCAGAAGTATCACCCGTATTTACACTGACTATCCCAATCCTCTCACAATAGCTGGGGTCCTTTTTGCTTATTCAAGTATGACCTGATCAGCTGTTTAGGGCTTTTTTATTCGTCACAGAGACATGACTTTTCTTATTACTAATCCACACTAACCAGAAAACACCTTTAAGCTTTGTTAGTAGCCATAGATCTGAGATAAAGTCCTAAAGACCTTGTAGATAACTGAAGTAATATGTCTGGATTCAGAATTATTTTGAACATATTAAGATACTATATAGAAAATGATTAATTGGCAAAAGTTAAGCTGATTCTGAAGTTATTTTAGAAGTTACAGCAAAAACTTTATTACTTTCCAAAAAACACAAGTTTTAAATATCAACCTGGCTTTTAGAGAAATTTGTACATTTATAGCCATGAGCAGACGATGTTTGAAAATATTAATTCTCCTCTTCACAGACTTCCATTGCAAAATTACTTTATAAAGTTATTTACCAAAGTTAGATTTTTTTAATAGCTTGTTTATTATTAGGTATGATAAAGTGCCAGAGTACATGATGTTTACAATTGATAACATACCATCTTAGCAAGAGCAGTGGTTTTATTATCCTTCATTTCATGGATTTAAAGAAGTTACATTATATAGTCATTAGCTGAGGCCTGATCTTAGATAAAAGATTTTTGTAATTTAAAGACTGGAAAATAGCTTAAACACTCTTTTGAAAAACAGTATGTATGAGCCATTGCTTTCAACACTTCACTGTTTACAGCATGATGCTAAAGTTGGCAAATGAGGCAACTAAAAAAAAAGATCTTACTAAGAGTTGAAGGGTTATATCTGATGTACTTGCTTTTAACAGTATTTTCTACTACATCAACTTTTCAGTTCTTTTGTTAGAGCATCACTGGAAAACAAAATATGGATATAAGAATAGGTGTTAAGAAAAGCTCATGCAAAATAATGCAGACATGCACACAGCTCAGGAAGAAAAGAACTGCAACACATTATTTATCATGTTCTAACATTTTAATCTGAAATTTCAATTCAGTGTTTTGCTGCAGTACACAAGGCTTCCAGTGAGCTATGCAGCAACAAAAGCCCTAGGGAAGTCCACAGATGTGCCAACCTTCACTGTCCTCCTTAAGCAACACCAAATCCATGCTAAAAAATACTGCTTTCCCATAAATAGCAGGTACATCTCAAGAGGTATATACACAGCTGCCCTTTGAATAGTTATCCACACCTGTCTATATCTATGTCAAGCAATTACACAGATATGCAAAAGCCATATTTATTCTCTGATTATTATATGAATAAAATTCTGCTTCATACAGTCACTTACACACACGCATACGCCATTGACTACATGGGATGCCAATGAACACTTATTTTTCAAGTGCCCAAAACACTGCTGACATTTAGACAGGACAAAAGCAGGGGTGGATGGTGTTTTATGGCGCATTTCGGGTTTGTTTTTTTAGGTTACCAGACAAAATAATCTTGTGACTAATTTAGCATCAAACCAGCAGAATTTATTAGACCAGGTTTGACTTGTCTGCCATTGCCAAAGACATATATAATGCTATTGTCTTTTTTACTACATATTTCACAGAGAAAGTGAAAAGTAATTGCAATCATGGACAGGAAATGAAAAAAGAAATCACGTTTAACTCAACAGGTCTTAGGGAACATTGTCCCAGCATCCAATTTTATGATAGAATTGGAAGCTTAGAGATTAAAGTTTTGCTGGCAAGAATAAGAAACATATAACATCAGGGCAACTAAAGATTACTAAATCTAATAATCTTAGAAGTTCAATATCTGAAGTCATGGATTAGCAATATCAGAAACTAGACTGGGGCAGCTCACCAAGAGCATACAGAAGTGATGCCAGTACAATCACAGCAATATTTTGAAAACTTCTTAGTGGTAAGTGGCTAAAAATGTCTCTACAGTTCTTCACATTTATTCCTTATGCATGACTTCTTTTAAATCTTTAAGGGTTTCCTTCCTCCAGTAACACAGAATTTACACTAAAATTAAGCTAACAATGTAAAGGGAAAGGGTTTTTTTTAGACTGTTCACCTAGAAATTAGAATAAGAATACATAGTTTTTTTCAGATACATTCCACAGTTGATAGCTCAAATGGAATTTGTGTCAAACAAACAAATATGAAAGCACTTTGGTGTTTGGTTGGACTAAGGCAATTTAACTCCACTCCAAGGGACAGTCATTTAGTATCACAAAAAGTACTTTGAGTAAACTAAGTATTCAATTCTGAATATGTTTATATTTAAGGTATTTTTGATAGTGTATGTCATTATGTTGGAGAAAGTACAGTGAGCAGTTTGGGGTGGTTTTTTTTATATTCAGAACAGGACAAATTTAGGTAACAAAGATGCTTAGAAGAAATACAAGGCTAGAATATTTAATCTGCCTTTTTTACCCTTGAACATCTTGTCTGATTACAGAGTTACTCCCACTTCACGAAGTGAAATCCACAATTCAGAAAGTTCACAAAGTTACTTCACAGACTCTCACTGAAGTCAAACTTCAGCCATGGGAGCCTTAATGACTGCACTAGCACATGGAAATGAGGCAGCTGTCAACCACAGTTTAAAACAGTCCTTTATTTTTCTTACTTTATACCTACAAGAGAGAAAACACTGTTTTCTAACTAATACAGTTAAGAAACTTTCATTAGTCTGCACAGCCTCTTATGCTGCAATACACAAAGCTGCACTACCCTCCTTTACTGAAAAGAAAAAAGGAAAACAAAAACTCAGAGGCAAGTGAAGGGAACCAGGCAAAGCAAAAATGAACAGAAAGAATACAAAGTTTTATCATCCTTCACTATGAAGTAAAGCACTAGTTCGAAGTTGAACATCCTACATTCAGCAAGACCAAAAGCTTAAAAAAAATAATCGGAAATTACAGAATCACTACTTCATACTGCACTAGCCACTAAAAACACACCTAAGTAGTTTCAGTCCTTGATATGACAGAAGTCAAGCCCTCATCTGTTAGAATTCTAGGTAGCATCCATGTACTCCCCCTGCCTGAGGAAAACCTGCAAGTGTAATCCTCAAGTATTTTAGCGGTGTGACAAAGATGACAATTCCTCTGCCATCCTCTATTGTAAGGTGCTTTCTTTTTATTTGTTCCATTTCTACAGCTTTTCCTAGT
This sequence comes from Sylvia atricapilla, assembly GCF_009819655.1. NCBI lineage: Eukaryota > Metazoa > Chordata > Aves > Passeriformes > Sylviidae > Sylvia > Sylvia atricapilla. The sequence continues at coordinate 28,263,884 of NC_089145.1, forward strand.
TAAAAAAATTACAAAAATATTCCCAAAACACAAAACCAGTTTAACATACAAAGGAAGATCATTAATATGTAATATATGCAATTACTCCTACATATTCATCATGTAACTGAAGAAAGAATTACTTCAATACTGATAGGGGAGTTCCTTCTTCTACAGACCATGTTCTCCTCACCAGGTTCTCCAATACCATAAGTAACCAAGAAATTGAAAGACTTAAAACACAAATTTTCTGCTGTTTCTACTGTTCAGGCTGATTGATCAAACAGAGCTGCTGTACGTAACAAATCATTAGGCTCAGTATTGTTAACAAAGTGGCCAGTAAAGGTTGGGGGACTCCTGAGATATATGTACACAGTACATTTTCAACATTGCCAAGGCATGCGAAGTGCTACACAATTAGATTTAATACCAAGCAATACTGGGCATTCTATTCACTTCATTATTTCTCTTCTGCTGTAAAAAGCTGCAAGATCTTCATAAAGATTTACCTGTATTTTAAATTTGGAGTCTATGTAAGTATTTCGCTCTTTATAATGTTCTGCCATTTTGCTTATCTCTCACAATCTACAAATGTGAAAAGTGATCAAAGTACTAGTCCCTAATGCTTACATTCTTCAAGAAAAGAAAACCAAAAGGGGAGTGCTGATACTATTTTCTTGGGTTTCTTTTGTTGATTGGAAGTAGAAGTTCCTAAAATTTTTGATAAAAACCACTGAGGCTAAGTTTGTTAGCATTAGTTAATTTTTATATCAATCTGAAAACACCTATAACATGTTAGAGACTGACTATCCTGACCATTTTTAAAATAGTGCCACATATACATGCACAATTCAACAAGCCCACAGTGACATGCAGTGACAGCTCAAGGAGGTTATGGTGGGGAAGGAAGTAAAAAGTGCTTTTCTGGCAACACTGGTGGGTGTGGGGAAGTGGTCTGCTGCATGCATGCTAAATATGGTGGAACATTTAGATACCCTACCTGAGGGGTGATCCGATGAGCAATGTAGGAGGGGTAGGGTTACTCCCTGCATTGTGCCGGCGTCGTACTGCCTGACGCCTAAATGTGCTGCGTTCACGGCGAAATGTGACAGTCTCCTCGCTGGCTTGTGCTGCTGCAGCAAGACAGACTTTAGGTCAAATAAGAACCCATCCTAGTTACGTACACAGTAACTTAAGACTCCTTTCTTCCCTCTGACCCTCCCCAAGTTAATGAACTTGACTCTCAACAACAAAAGTAGCTTATGCCCTAACTGTTCAAACAAGCTGTCTCAAGACAGGACCACAACACACAGTTATTAGCAAAAATCTGGGTGGTTGGGGGAGTGTTCTTGAATATACAGTTTACTTTTTTTTCACCCCCAGATCCAAATAGCCAGGTTGCAAAAGAAGTTGGATATCCCAAATCTTTTCCGTTTACACATGGCAGGAAGAGACACCTGATCTCACCCTTTATCTCATTGAACAAATAATTAAGAAGAAACCTGAAGGACAACCTAGCAAAATAGTCTATCATTTCTCACCATAATGTTCTTAATTTTATAACTTCTGCCAAATAGGTAGGGTTGAGGTTGACCTCATAACAACTCTTTCAGGGGATGAAACAAGAATAGCTTTATTTCTTTCTCATGAGCATCAAGGGATACATGCTGCTCCTTCTAGACTAGTTACAATACAATTTACAGAGGCAGGATGTTGAGAATAAGTGAGAGAATAACTTTTTATGGACTGGTGGTTTTGTTATTTCAACTCCCCAAACAAACGCTTTGGTTGATTTATAAGGGCAACACAGTAAAAAACAGTTTGAATGTACTCAAGGGATTAAAATATTTTTCCACACATTATCCCCTGAAATCCACCTGTGCTTCTTAAGCCCTACAATCTGATTGGTTTCAGATTTGGACTGCTTCATGGTGTGTCTACAGTCTGAGAAGTCTTCCCCCTGAGCCAAGGAAGCGCCTAGCCAATTTGAATGCAGAGCACTAAAGAGCTCAAATGAATGGGCCGCAGAGAAAACAGGCGGGCAAGCGGAGGAGAAAAAAAATTACATGAAGTCAGTGCAAGAGGAGAATCACAACCTTGACATGGCAATCAACTTGGTGGCCAAGAAGCCTGTTACTAGACTGAGAAAACCAAGAATTGTGTCAAACAAACAAAAAACAAACACTCCCTCTTCCCTCCCACAAAAAAAAACCCACAGAGAGCAATGGCAGGAAAACTGCAGGCAGAGCAGCCCATATGCACTCCAGCAACTTCAAGTTACAGCACTGCTGCCATTAAACTTTCAACATTCTACCAGCAATAATTCTAATACTGGTCTACAGGGAACAGCAACCTACTGCTGTTGTGCACTACTGCTGTAGTTCAAGCAATAAAGACTGAAACAAGAGTTTAATTCACCCAGGAACCAGAGGTTCCCAAATGAATTCTGTATCTGAAGCTTCAACTTATGGCTTTAAAACAAAAGAAGCTACATAAAGAGATATACTTTAACACATACACTTTAACACCAATATTCAAGCTACAAGCATTTTATTACCAAAACTACAGAAATTTAAGGGCAACCCTCATTCAGTCCTTTCCTGTGCTTTCAGGAAAACCAAGAGTTTGCTCATTCTCTCCTCTTTCCTCCACAAGTGTTATTACAGTTCTAAGCATCAACAGATTATACTACCTTTTCAGAGTATTTCATCAAGAATTCAGTAAGTTTCTCCTGGGGTTTAATACACAGCTTTATTTTAATACACTGCCTGATTTCTTTAAGCATTTCTTTGCAGCTCTCAGACTTGAAGTACAAAGCAAGTGAACCACACTAAACAAGACAGACCGAATTCCGTCACATGAGGTCAAAACCACACATGAATTCTAGATGACAATTTCTAAAGCTCATTTTTTCTAGGATACACATCATCATATGAAAGTTCATATTTACAACACAGCTTCCACTGAGTTCAGATGCAAAAGCAGCTGTGGTAATCAGACCATAGTTAAGCACCACGAAACAAGGAACAGTGACTAGTCTTAACTGAAATGTAAATACCTGAATTACCATTAAGATGGTAAACATCAGCATTACATCTTAATTACCACTTGCAACTACTTGGTAAAAGTAGCATTCCAGTGCAATTCTTTAAGGCAGCGAGCATACTTAACACTGACAGGCATCTGTTTTTCTTTAGCAAACATCATCTTCAATAACTGAAGCAGAGACTATGAAAACACAATATGCCCTCCCTATATAGCTCAAATTTATCACTGGAGCAAGTCTCAAGAACTAACAGAGGCAGTGTCCTGTGAGGAAACTAGATATACAAACATCCTTCAAGATAAGAAACAAAGAAAATAAAAAAAACCTAATTTGTACTTGGGGATTAAATTCAAAGCTGTAGAGGCCAACACCTTTGGCATTTCCTAACCTTTTACTACTTAAATTTAACTTTTAAAAGTCAAAATAGATTTTGGTGTAGCTTTCTACCTGTTTTACCACGAGATTCTTGATATATCATCTTAAAACTTTCGTTCAATGCACATCTTTTATACACATTCTTCCTGAATGCAGGTAGTGACATTCAGGGTCACTACATAAGTCTACAGGTTCTTTTGAAAAGACTGCAGGGCTTTTCAGACCAACACGCTCCAAGTCTGCTAATAGCAGGCAACATTGCAAGAAGCTACATGCAGAAAACCTGACTAAAGAAGTTTAAAAAAAAAAAAAAAAAAGTGCTAGCTGAGTAGAGAGTATTAGCATAAAGTGTGGAAAGCCAAACTGAGCCAAATGTGCTTTTGGCTGTAAAGGAAAACCAGAAGGGTTGTGGTTTTGTTTTGTTTATTGTACTGGCCCCTTGGGTTTGCCCAGTCTTAGGGAGGACTTTTTGGTGAGTTCTTGTTTTTAGCATCATTTCACAGAAGACATACAATTTAAAATATATACATACCAGTATGGAAAGCTCTTTACGGTAATTTTTATTATTTGTGTTCCTACTTGCCTTTAATGAGAAGGAGCAGTGCAAATGCTTGTGTGCTCACTAGTAGAAAGTAAGAAAAAATTGTTTTAACATAAATAATCTTTCTTTAATATTTATGATGTCACATACACTTCTCCAGTACTGCTACTTAAAACAACTTATCCTAGTCTCCAGAAATGTAAAATCCAACATGTACAGTCATGTAGAAAATCTAGATGTAACAGGAAGAGATAACACAGGTAATACTTCTAAAGTTCCTGCTTACTTCAGTTTAACCAGCAGAAAAAGACAAGCTTCTTAGCCTACAGAATGTTAGTTAAAAGGTGCACTATGTTTTTATTCTGCACTTCTATGCTGAATAGCTACACTTAATAGCAAGAAATTCAAGCATTTCCTCAGCATGTTGTCATATAAATGTGAGTCCTCAGCATTATCTAGTCTCAAGAACAAAAAAATCATGTTTGAAGTTCAAGGTGCACAAATTACAAATACAAATCTACATCCCAGAGATCAATAAAATAAGAAGTGGAGATCTAGTGACAACCTTGCGGGAAACTTAAATCCCTCACATGGCAATTCTCAAATACACAGCTATTTTCAAAGAAGAAATAATGACACTTGTATCTGTTAAGGAATACGTGTTTGCATACACAATTGTATTAAAACTAACATGTTTAACACTTCTGATTGAAAAAGAGTCAAATTAGCAGTTACATGTTTAACATGTCATGAGGATATCATTTTGTCATCAGACACCTGGTATGATACTTTACATTGAACCTTTATACACTTGCCTCTGTAGTTTTACTAAAACAGACCTGAAGACCCAGTTTTACACTACAACTATGCAACTGTTGTATAAGACACCTAGCTTTAAGAACCAAAGTATAAATACATTCCTTTGAACAGGAACATTTCCCTGCACCTATTTAACACTTCTTTCAAACAAAACTTAGACAGAAGCTTAAGAAGCACAACATGAAAAAGCAGAACTGCCAAAACTTTATTGCATTAATAAGACCATTTAATTTTGCTACAAACAAATGCTAAACCCAGTGTCTTAGATAAATTCTGAAATACAGAAAAAATCTTCATAAGAAGATTCCTGGAAAGATGTGGTATGAAACTAATAAAAAGGTGAAGCATCCATGTGGAAAACCATAAAGTTCTTAGAATAAAAACTGCAAGCAGTCTAACTAGACAGCAAGCAGGAAAAAAACCTACCACAGCAGAAAGTCCCCCTCATGCTTCTCAGGAAAAAAGACCACAGCCAAAACCCATCACTCCTCCTCCCATCACTTAAAACCAAAATGGTTTTTAACATTAATCAGGTAAAGCACGGTTAAAGATGCACATGGAACCTGAGCAACGCTTGGACATGCCCTTTCTGACATTATCAAATGGGAAACTGATTTTCAATGACTAATTACTGCCTTCACGTTCTCAGCAAGAGCTGGAATGAGCAGTTCATGGCTCATGCACTCACATAAGCAATAAAATTTGCAAATGCAACTAAGCAAAGAAATTCTTCTAATACAGAACGCACTTTGCCAAACCAAACAGCTGAAATGTTCTTCTCTACTGAGCATCTAAATCCTATTTGTGTTTGAAACCTGCGAGATGTACTTCACGTGCATTTACAGGTTAGCATTACTGTTCTCCTCATAGTAGAGGCACGTATAGTTTATTTCACATGCCCTAACACTATACTAAAAACCATACCTGAAAGATACCAAATAGAAAGAAGCAGTCTGTTCAGACCGTATCTTCAGCATGTAGCTGTTAATCACCATATTATCATGCACCCTTAATAAAACCTACAGCTGCAGGGATTATACTTCTCTGATAAACAAATCAGAATATTGGGTCAGTGTACTAAAACTATCACTAATGACTAATTCTGAAGAACAAATGTGGGCAGCAAAGGAGAAACAATGAGAACTGAGTGATACCTCCAAGTTACAAACTTTTGCTAGAAAATCGTGCAAAAGAAAACAACACAATTCAGAAAGTAGAGCTCAAGACTTCAATGCTGCAGTTGCATAAAAAAAAAAAAAAAAAAAAAAAAAAAAAAAAGTCAAAAAGTCTGAAACTAACCTGAAAACATAGAAGAAATATTTACAATTATGTCAAAACAGTCAGTACAACAACCTGAAAAGCAAGAGACTATCAAGGAGGAAACAAAGCAGGACAATAGAACCATCTGGTTTAAATTCTGAACCAAACATTTTTACAGACCAGCTTGACAGTAAAATTTTTATACTAAGGCCAAAGATAAAACCAGGAGCCATTAGTTATTCTATTTCATTGAACTTCCTACTTGAATTACTCCACTTTTAAACACATTAGGCTACTCACACAGACCTCTTGAACATAATGCTGATGTACTTTGGGTACAAGAATTAAAACCCTATCTGATTCCCTACCCAATACAGACCCTTACAAACAGACATCCATCTTTATTAAAGTTGGTTCTGACTATGTGTTTAGACTTATTCACCTTAAGGAAAAGATGCTGTAAATCTTCAGAACACAGCATTTCCAGCATGTGGCATACTATGTTAGCATATTATACATAGAAAGTCATGTTTGCATTACATAGCCTTAACCAAAACACCAAACATTAGTGACCAACTTCAATACATGAATGAGTTTTATCTCATAGCTACATTTTGCAGCAGTGTGAGCAATTCCATCACAGCTGACAGAGCTTTTAGAACTTGCTTGCTTATATGTGTACCAATAAACCCAGGTACATTTACAAGCCAGCATGAAGATGCAGCTTTTTATCTAATACCAAAAATTCCTATTCAAGTTCTGTTTGAGATGAATGCTTAGCAAATACATGAACTCCTGTCAACAAAATGGAACCACTCTTTCCAAATCAAGGAAAAGTTATCTAATGAAAGCCTCTGCATCATCCATAAATACCAGAAGAAGACAACACAGGACTGAGTCGCCAAAAAATGTACTAAAATTTTGCTTTACCAGGAAGTCATACAACAATTAATAGATGCAAGACTTACTCCAAGTTTCATTTCATTGGTAAGTTCCAGAACTGCAGAAATTCCACAGCAGCCTCATATATCATTCCTAACACTGTCTACACCTTGAAGTGTTTTAAGGTAGCAGTCTGACCTCTACTGAGACAACAAGATATCCAATACCAGAGGGAATTCTGTAAAACTCAACCTCCACACACAAAAGCTGTGACAGTACAGTAAAATAGTTATAGAAGAGAGCCCTTTCCACTGCTGATCTGCTTACCTGGGTCCAGTTACAGCAGGGTTCTGCTGAATACATGAAGAGCGACAGCCAATATGCAGACACAACCCAAGCACAGGAACTTTACACATTTTTCAGTTTATACCATTTCTAAACTCTAATTTCTCAGGCAAAACTGTTAGGTTTAGTAGTTTGAGAATGAACTGGCAGATGCACCAGAAGCCCCACCTTTTATAATTATATATATTCATTCTATCTGCAGGAAAATGTAGCAAAAACTAAAGCCATCAGAAGCATGGAACAGGTCTGCAAAACAGGAATGTTTCGCAGAATCAAGTCATGACATAGACCATGTGCAACATCAGCATAGTAGGAGAAAAGTAATATATTGCTAGCAGCTGCCATGACCATTGGCTGAGTAACAGAATTTTAATAATTGGAGACAGACATGCTAAGCATATATGTACAAATACACACAGACTGAAGAGGTGAACAGGTTTCCATGTATCATATGAAACACAAGATGAATCCAAACTCACAAAGCCCTATCTTGCCTGCCTGTAGAGATGTACTGCAGACCTCAAAACACAGAAAACAGTATGAGCTGTTACTTCAGTATTGCTATGCAACATACAGAAGGAAAAATGCATCACATTACATGCAGCTTTATTTACAAAATTGTATGTATCTCAAGAACTGAAAGGAAATAAAATTCAAATCGCAGCAAGCTGTAAAACAGAGCAGCAACTTAAAGGGCACATCTTTTACAGTTAATATAGAACTGGAGAAAACACTTGACTTTTCAGCCCAGCTTAAGTTTTACAAAACATCGCTGTGTTATATACAGCATTATGGTGGTTCTTTAAATGGTTACAAACAGCAATCCAGAAACAGCACACATCTGACACAAACCAGGCACAGGTCAGTGCAAAGGGGGTATTTCCAGAACATCACTAGACAGCAGAGCAACTTCAACTAACCCATGACTCATCAATTCAGTAGCTGCTTTTGGAGTCAGAACAGTTGAACAAGGATAACTACTGTAAGACATCTTCCATTTTTTGTTACACATCCACTGCATACACTTAAATTTCAGAATTTTCAGATGCTGTTTCTCTGCTTTTTAATGAATTGCAATTTCTATTCAAGTGCACATACTACCTTCACAGCAAGTGAGTCATCCACCACTTCCTGGCATAATAATATAGAAATGAAACTACTAAGTTGGATCTGCAGAAGTGAAATATGTACAAGTTGGTACAACATCCTGCTTAGTGGAAGATTAGTGAAGGCCATATCCATTACAAAACACATTTTAGCAGTTACACAAGAATGTACTTCTAGTCTCTAAAAACTGAAGGATAAAATGAAGTTGAAATTACTGATTTAAGTCATATTTAAAAAACAGGAACTGAAAGCTGCTGACTGAAAAGAGGAGGTGGTATTAATATCAGTATTTTAGTTATCCAGTGTGCATCTGTTAATAATTTGTTTCAGCAAGTTATCATAAGCAATCACAAACATTTAAATATATATATATAAATTATAAAATAATTCTTCAGCATGAGGTTGGACCAGACTACTCCTAAAAATCACATCCAACCAATATCCCCTGATCTTATGAAAATCCAAACCAAGTTTATTCTGTAATTCACCTGCAACAAGTTAATAAAATTTCTTAATTTTGTCGAAAAATGCTATACATATATACGCACACACAACATGTACTTATATTACACATGTATGTATTGAAAAACCTCCCAAAAGGTGAAGACATCTCAGTAGTAAGAAATACTGGATATAAAGCACTTAGTTTCTAAAGAGTTACAGCATTTTCTCTCATTTCTATTAGTCATGGGTAAGCCTTAAGAAGGAAGCCACAATTAAAGATACAGATGTTACAAAACTTGTAATATAAGCTATAAATTTTTGGGGAAAATCCCAACAAACCCACACAAGAGAAAAAACAGTAAAGAAGGACACTATGAAAGAACTACTCAGATTGATCATGAACAGATAAGTGCAATGTAATTACTACCTTGGTGCAGACAAGACTGAATAAATATTTAAGTAGTGATAAAGAAAAATAAGTAATAATTTTGTTCTGCTTTAAAAAAAAAAACAACCAAACAAATCAGAATGACAGTCATTTCTTACAATCATAAAGCAAATACTTCCTTTTGTCTTAGTAGGAAGAAACAATATGCATCTAGTGTTATTAACCATACCAGGTCACCAGATCTGGAGAACTTGATTCCAGATTGCTTCTTAAAGAGAGCCTGGAACCCACAGAGAAGTACTTGGGTACTTGCCACTTACTAAAAATACTAACAACTTCAAAATGACCAGCATGTAAAATTTTAAAGTGAAAATGGATCAGGCCAGCAAGAACAGTAAGCCTTTCCTGCTTAAGCTTCTACAGATTTGTACCTTTAAGACTCCTTTGAAATGTGTTGAGTGAAATGGTGGGGAAGACAAACCTTTTCAAAAGAGCAATCAAAATATTTCATAATATTCAGCATCTGTCTTCAATTAATTCTTTCATACTATGGATAAGTAGTAAGCACACATAAAGACTGACATATTCTGCAAGGTAAGGTATGTAAATCCTCCTTTGCACATAAAGGGAGAATCCTAACAGCTTTAAGCAGTAGTAACACAAAACAAAATTAAATCAAATTTCGTGCTAAGGAAAGCATAGAGTCAAAATAGTAAATACATAAAGTAGACCTTTTATTAGTCAAATTACTCTCAGTAGACATGAAGAGCTGTCACTTAAACAAGGCCTTAGGAAGAATGTGTATTGAGTTTTTAGCTTGTGGAGTTAGTACTAGAAAAGCAACTTTGACTTTTATTAAAGCTACTGAAAAAATCTGTTGCTAGGAATAACAGATGGAGTAAAAAAAAAAAAAAAAAAGAACAAATCTGCATACATTAGTGAAGTGAAGGCATATAAATAAGTCTAAACTAATCATAAACCAGTCAAATTTGATCAATAATCAATATACAGCTGAATTTCAGTGTGGCACATTTTCTTTTCCTCCCCAGACATTAACTGCACTGATTTTTATAGTTCTTTTATTAATATTGGGGGACACACCACAAAAAACCAAAAGACTCTCCAAAAAAAACTCCAAAGAAAACTCAAAGAAAACTCCACTATTGGTCATACATCTTATCTCACAGTGGGTTGGAAATGTCTTTTTAAGATCAATCACTATATTTTGTTTAGGCAGTCTATATAATAGGAATAGTCAAATTTGCTATAGTTTGTTAAAAATACCTGTCTTGATATAAAAAACAATTTTATGAAGGGTCTGTCCACCTAGATGTAAAGATCCAGATCATGGGGTAGGTATTGGCCTCTGAAAGCTTCATAAGTAAAACTGAGTTAATTAGCAACCTCATACTGTTCTGAAAATGTATTTTAAAGACACTTATCTACCTTGACACAAGAAGCCTTCCAGTTAAGGCAGTCAATATAGTTAACCAAGAAAAGAAACAAACATTACAAGCAATAGACAAAAAAACAAAACAAAAAAATTAAGAGCTCCATTTTTGTTTTAAATGCCACTACTAGTAAGAGCTACTCTAGGTAGTTTCTTGTTCACATTACACCAAGCAAAACAATAGTTAGGGAAAGTAAAAGGAAACCACACTCCCCTCCAGCATGGGAAGGTTATTGTGTTCACAAAATTAAGACAAAAAAGCCCCAAAAACCTAAAGTAAAAAAGACTGTCTAGCCAGCAATGGCAAGGCTAAGCAAAAATCAAATCCCTCGGAGAATTCAGCTTAGTAAGCAGACCACTGTAAGAATCACAATTAAAGGCAACATGGCAAGGGTTTGGGATTGGTTTTATTTCTTGATACCACCTCAAGCCATGCCAGATAGACTGCAGTTGTTTGCACTACTCAGTACAATGGAGCAGGTTGTATCTGATTACAAGTAATAGTTTTAAGATACAGCTCTAATGAAGACTGCTGGTAACAAACCCCTAACACCTCTACTTACAGATGTTGTAAAAGCTGTTTGGATTCAAGATCCATTTCAGTAGATCTTCCAAGAGATTATTAAGGAAATGCTTTTTCAGTTTTACTGGGCAAGAACCCAGAAACAAGGAGGGTGGTTAAGTATAGTTTTAATTTAAGTCACAGATACAAGACTCATTAACAAAATACAACAAGGTACTTCTGGCAGGTCATTTACTTACCTCCACTTGCTGATTCTTGGTCTTCCCCTTCAGGAAATGTACCCTGGCTTGGTAAGCTATTCCTAGAACGAGTCACTGACTCTAAGTGTGAAGCCCTTCCCAACAGAGATAGCTCATCTAGCACCTCTCCTTCTTTGGCTTCCAAATCAGATTTTGAAGTGGTTAACTGTTTTATGTTACCTGGTGCCATTAAACTATTTGGGTCATTTAAACAAGCTACAGTACCACTGTCCAGGCTTAACACTCTGGCACGATTCTTGGCACTGTTTGTGCTAGAAGTCCGTCGTGTAGATCTTTTTTTGCTAATTCCTTCAGAGCTTACATGGGTTTTGTGAGCATTTTCAGAGTCTATGCCCCCACGGTCTTTAGAAACATATTTGGTCTTTAAAGCACTGTATTTTCCCTCAGGAGACTGGCATGAATGGGAGGTGGTGCTGGAAGAGCTATCACTGCTGAACTGGTGAGCTGACTGCATGCTTGATGTCCTGCTCAAGTCACTTTGATCACTGGAGTCCTCATCGTGACAAAACACAGCACTGTGAGGTTTAGTACCAGATACACCTCGGAAGGAAACATATTCCCTGTGCCGACTTGAATCAAAGCTACTAGCCCGCTTTTTTCCTGTCCTTCTCCGGCTGGACTTGTGGGTAGAGGCTGTTCGATGTATTAAACTAGAAGATTTTGGTCGAACATCTCCTTCTTTTTGTTTTCCACTAGTTTCTTTAGAAGCTCTTGAATCTACCAACACAGCTAGCTTCTCACTCTGCTCATCTCTTTGTTCAGCAGCCTTCCCATGCGGCCTGTCAGCTTGTGTAGTCAATTCATTGGCGTGTGGGTTCTTATTGGCCTCTTCTGAAGCAGAGGCACCAAGACCTTTCTGGCCATGCATCTCATCAGATGCATGAGAACCCTTCACCACTTGAACACCACCCAGAGGACTCACTTCCACAGCAGTCCTTTCGCTACTAGTCCTTTTGTCAGTAGTAGAACTACTTTCATCCTCTGAGTCAACACCACAGTCTTTTTTCTTACCATCCTTTTTCTCTTCTCTAGGAGACTCCTCTTCGTGCTCTGACAACACACTTTCTATATGCGTTGAGCTAGTGTGTTCACTTTTATAGCTACTGATGGTACTGTTGGTGTCACGATCAGTCCCGCTGCAGTAACTTTCTGTTGAACCACTGCTTCTAGTACTCAGGCTTCTCAGGCTGTCCATACTTTTGTCTGCTTTCAAGGATTTGCTCTTCCCACTCTTAGTCAATGGCTGAGGGCTGCTACTTTTCAGAATGTCATCTAATTGAAAAACTCCTGAAATGCAAGAGTTCTCACCCAAAGACTCTCGGGATCCAGAAGGGGGCTTGGAAGCTTCTAACTCACTGACAGGATCAAGTCCTCGTTTTTGCTGATAAAGGGGGAAGTCATTTAGTGAAGCATCTGGAAAAGCAACAGCAGAACTAGAAGTCCTTGGTACACCTCGTGGTCTATGATCCTTTCTGTAGGAATGAGAATGCAGAGTTACCAGGGAAGCTACTTCTGTGTCACATGCACTGTTTTTAGACTGGTCCACAAGCTGGTTGTTCGAGAGGCACACTTTGTCACTGCTGTCCCTTGGCAAATCCTGTCCAGAGGACAACGAAGGTTGGATGGAGACAAACGAGTCGTTCGACACCAGACGAAAAAGCTTCCGATCAGTTGCCAAATCTGTTTAAGTACATATTTAGAAATATTCATGTAGAATGTTCATGTAAGTTACAGTTTGCTTTAAAACTGTTTATAACAGACAAAGTAAATGAGCTGAAAAACCCAACTGCAAGTACTATGAAATCATCATATTACCATTTAAAAGTATTTTATAACATTTGGGCAAACCTGACAGGCTTTTTTCTAATAAAAAAAAACTATCAATACCAGCTCATCCCTAGAAACTAATAGGACAAGGCAATTCTGACAAGTCCCCAACTTCCTCTATTGCTTATGTCTCTACCTTTATATTTTTACATATCCTGAAGTTTCTTAATTATAAAAGAGTACCTTGCCTTTTGTTGTGGTTCCTACATGCAGGAAACATAAACTTTAAAGTTATTAATGAAAACACAGTAAACCCCATTAACTCTGAAGTCACCAAAAACCCAACAAAAATGGTATTTCCTAACAGATACCAAGCAAGCTCACAGCTAGCACTGTCACAGGTCTTTCTGTACTGTAGTGAAACTCCCTATGAAATCACTGAGTTTTACTACCTCTAAAAAAAAAATAAAATAAGAAGAGGCGGTTTTTGCTGTTAAAGCAAATCATGAGTATTGACTGTCAGCTCTTAGTTAACACAATCATTCCTGTTACCCATCACAAGTAGTCCCCCTGTAAAAGTGTCCATCTGCAGGCAGTACTAAAAGCCAGGCTACTTTCCCTTTTGCTACTGTCACTAAAAATAGAAGATCTGGAGGCCAAGTTAAGTTTCTACAGTTGTTAAATTTCAGTAGAGGATATTTAAACACATGCCACTTAAGAGACTTCACAGTTAAGACTACTCAGCTGAAAGTAGCAGAACCCTGCTGCCTATTACAACAGCATGACCACCTGTGATGCTCCATTTCAAACACACTTTCTGCACTGAATCACAGAGTAGTGATTGAATCATCCATCTAAAGGTTCCAATCACCGATTAGTGATTAGACTGGCAAAAATGAGAGCTGGTATTCTCAGAGTTAACTTCCTCCTAATCACCAGGTACTCAAAAATCAGCAAATAACGATTTACTTTTGTTTTTATATTCTGTTTTAGTCTGAGCAGGTCTTTCCCTGGCAATGAAGCTCAATGAAAAATTGTCCTGTTTTGTTTCAGAACATGAGCAACAGTTTCCTTATGTATTAGAAAAAAAAATTTTAAAAAATTCACCAAGCTCTGATAACTTGCAACTTGGAAGCAGTCTGCAGCTGTTAGAACACAGAGCTCTGTATGGAGTTATTTACTTTATAGAAAAGCCCACCACATTTATATTTATCTGTACTTGTAAAGAAAGTAAATTAGTCTACAGTGAAGTCCATTAACTCCAGGCCACCTGTAGTCTAAGAGACACTGTCCAAAGAAATGTAAGTTAGCTATCTTTCAGCAGTAAGGTGACAGTAAACATTGATTACCATCTGGACGGTATCAGAACAAGGAATACACAGTCAAAGTATAAAGTTATAAGCATTCAAATTACACTTCTCAGAAGCTTGACTAATTAAGAAACGAAACATGGAACTTCAAGATAGAGTCTAAGAAAGGGTATCAACAAACTGCATGAACTTATTTAGCATATTAAGCAAAGGGTCTTTGGTAACAAAATACCATGTTTAAATATGGAGAAGAAGAAATTTTACCTTGTTCTTCACTCCCTTCTTTACATAGGCTAGAACTCTGGCCAAGACTCAAACTGATATCATCAGAGGTCTTAGCAGTGTCTGTATCACCTGCAAATTTTAAGAAATAAGAGTACTAGTGCTCAAAGTTTAAACACATAAATCTACCTTCTCACTTGTCATGAAAAACTGTTGCTTGTATTTCTTCATTTATAGCTAAGTAGCAATAATTACATAAATACAATAACCCAAGATTTCTTTTAGATACAAGTATTGTCTACTGTATTTCTTATCTTCCACAGAACAATGGCCAAAAAAAAAAAATTCTCTTAAAGGTTTATCTATTGGAATATTTCTTTTTGCATGGCTGTCCATAAGAAAAAGAGGGGTAGACCAAGAAAATACTTGTAATGGTCAGAAAAGCAAGGAGAAAAAAAATCAAGGTGACAAAAATCTGCATTCAACTTTTTTTGCCTTATTATTGGCTGGATAAATTTACAAGAATATATTAGTAATACACAAAATTTCATCTAAGAGGAGCTCACAAGGGCTGGAAAATACTTCAGCTAGATGTCAAGCAATGAGAGGTAATCAAGTCATTGATATGCAATATCAGAAGGGTAATTGGTTGCACTGAACTCAAAAGAGTAGAGAAAAGTCTACCCCAACCAAACTTTTGGCTCTGCATTTTATAGGCAAAGGGAAAACCTGTCATTATACAGGAAGTAGAATATGGGCCCCAGAATATTCTCTCCTCATGTTTTGGTCATATAATTTGCATGTCCAAAGAAGACTTCCCCCAACTAGTAAATGCTGTATTTTTCTCAAAAAAGAAAAAAAAATAAAAAAAATCAAGATGACTAAGGTAAACAGTATTTGGAAGCAACACAGGAAACAGTAGTGATTTGAAGTGTTTCTGCAAAGTAATTTAAGTAGCTAAACATCTCACCTTTGATGGTTGCCGCTGTTCCCAGACGAGATAATCCAGATCCAACCTAGAAACACGTGATTATGTAAAAAGCAATACACTTTCAGTAAATAAACAACTGTTATTTCCTATTACTGCAACACATGCATTTGCCTATACAATCAGGAGAGGTTTTTAATCCAGCAGCACAGTGCTATAAAATTCTGATTATCTTTCCACTGCAAAGAGATGAAAAGTTATGTAAACTAGACATCCAACTGCATCACAGCATTATTCCATTCAAAAGTCAGTATCCATGGAGACATTACTATGCTGATTTTCAAAAGTTTCTAATCTAGGAATTCCCCTTACTTAATGTGGCAACAAAGTGCAGTGCTACACTAATAACTGCTGTTGTAAAACTAAACATTTAATGCAGTGATCCTGGTTGCCCAAAATCCTTTAAGAAAATACAATCTTAGTCTTAAACTTACCTGATCAACACAGTAAACACCAAGCTAAATACAAAAACTGCTCTCATGTGAAGAGATATGCATTTTTCCAGTTAATTTCACATTCAATGGCAAACCAGCAGGCATGGTACCTCCTCATACAAAAAAACCCCCACCATTTAAGTTTGCAATCTATCTTTCTAAATGTATCCTATAACCCATTGTAGATTACTTTGCAAAGATGCTAAAGAGAATTTGGTCTTTCCTTCAATAACATTTTCAATACTACCTCTCAACTATAAATAAAATACAACAATGAATGCATCAGATAATTAAATGACTCAGAAATAAGATGGAGGAAGAGCACTCAAAGGCAAAATCTGAACCTAAAATACATAAAAATTATGGCCCTTTAACTGACACATACATACTTACTAGGATGCTGTTTTCCAAAAATTCCTAGTTAAAATTACTCTGGGACAAAGAGCATAATTCCACTAATTCTTTTCTGTAAGCACAGCAATTTCAGGTAACCTGAACAATGGCTTTATGTGTAATGTGAAAAAGCAGCTAAGAGCTTGTTTAATAAATCTTTTTCACAGCATTGTCACACACACTTTTAGTTACTCATTTTGTCATGCTTCAACATTTTTCCATTCAATAATATGCTTTGATGAATGCTGTCACTGAATACAAATGCATCATCACAGAAAAGCCATTTCACACACAAAACCTGAACATAACTCAAGATGCTTACTGTTCATGTTCTCTTTTGATGCTGCACATTCAATCACAGGGAACCAGTGAATACTAATTTTATTAGGACAAATACATTCTAAATGCTATACTTTCTTTCACAGTAGCTTGAACTTCTTCACGTGCACTAATATTAAAATTGCTATGTTTGGAACATATTTTTTTTCAAAGACCAGCCAAAGAACTAGTCTGGGCATCATGTTTCTATCTTCCTACATGGACCATGACTTCCTATTCCTTTGAACACCAGCAAATGCCTTCTCTTTTAAAGGAAGGCAAATCTCTTAGGAGTATCTATGCTGCATAACTCAGCATGATTCAGATAAAACACCAACATTAGCATACCACTGCACTTCATTATCTACTGCTTGCTCAGAGAGCTAATTAGAAGAACCTGATATTGTAATACCATGCCAAGGACTTCCATGTAATTTGCAGACAGGTTCTGTGCCTTTACCATGATGCTGCATTGCTCATTATCAATATAACTGTACATCCTGGCCAGTTCATCTACTTGTCCTCATGAAGGGTTGATAAAAAACTAGCCACAAGCAGCTAAATGTCACAAGCCAAACACAGAAGGAACAGCACATCCAACGCTATGGAATTTGAACACTTAAACTTCATAGACATAATACAGACACACAGCAACTTCCCCAGTGAAATTCAAGGCAACTAGAGCATAAAGAAGTTACATTAAAATGTAATAAAGCCCTGTTCTTCAGCACTTCCATCTGGCAGGAGTTCCTATTTATTGCTTTCTTCCCAACCCTGCTGAAGAATCAAGAAAGTGAAGATCTTGCAAAGGACAGGCAAAAAAACCAAACAGTTTTAGTTTTCCCATTTCTAGCAGTTTATCTTTCTTTATACTTTAGGAAACTAACCTTTTTGAAAATTTACCAATTAAGCTTTAAATGACAGAACAAAAAAAAAAAAAAAAACGAAAGGAAAGAAGACACAAGTTAGAACATAAGTACCGAGATACAGCTTGAGCTATCTAATGGCTCACAGATACCCAAAGGGACAAGGGAATCCCACCACAGCGGGTTCTTAGTATTTAGCTCACCATACTCTGAGCCGTTTTGATTTCTTACATCAGAAGAAAGCTAACTGAACAAAAGGGAAAACTTTCTGATGAGACAGGAGGTTCCCTTTCAAAATCCAGCCATTTCTAATTTAAGTACAAAATGGGATGAGAGCTATGCTGCTGCGAGAATGCAATGTCTTCCTAATAAAGCAGTTCCATACAGAAAGGAAAATTGTTTAATATAATTTACAAAAAAAAAACAAAACCCACAAAGCAATAGGAAGAGGTTACCTACTGCAAAGCCAGCAATACTAAAGTAACAATTGCAGTAGCTTTATTTCTTACCTGGTTGTTTGGATCTATCCCAGCATAAGAATTGCGTGAACTACAGCCAACAGGAGGAGTTGCTTCTCGTATGAACTCTGACATCTCAATCCCTCCGCCAGGGTCACTGAGAGAAACATTAAAAAAAACCCAACACATATTATCCCACCAGTTAAACAACAGTTTGTCTGTGCTGAATGCATATTCAAAATATATTTTCCCTTCTCAAAAATCAGGGGCTCAAATACATCCCCATATCTTGGATGAACACTGGCTGCCTGACACAGCAAGCTCAGTCTGAGCCAGAGCACTACACACTGTCACAAACTGCCGCCACAAGGCCACTGTCACCAGACAACACAAACTGAAGACTTCGGTGCTATAAGGCATTCCAAAAAGCTGACACATTAAATTCTCCCTCATGTGCACACATGGAACTTTTGGATCAGCTGTTCAACTCTAACACCCAAAAATTCAGCAACCAAAAAATATAATACATAGGACTCAGAGCATGGAAAGGACTCCTGGTCTTTTCCTTAGACTGAATCTGGGAGCAAAAGCAAGGATGGCTAATGAAAAAAGCCACATGAGAAAATTTTTTAACAGGCAGAGACATACAGGCCCATGGTATCTCTCCCACGGATGCAAACCACATCTTCCTACTCAAAAATAACTTGCCTTTGGAAACTTTACAGTCCCTACCAAGAAACATTTTGAGGTACAAATATACATCATTGCATTCTAGTGAAACCCTTTCAGGATTAATAACTATTGGTTTGAAAGTATTTCCTAGAGCAATACCATCATATTGTAATTCAACATAATTCAGTTTGTCAAAGGCAGACAATTCATGAAACAAAAGCAAGTTGGATTCATCTATTAGGACAATAGGGCTTGAAGTAAGTTGAGCACTAGAACACAAGGATCCAACCCAGCACTGATTGTTAATCACAAAGAGGAAGCAGTTGAGGCATCTTTTTCCCATCCCATTATAGTTCTCTTCAAGCACCTTCATCCAGGAGACTTCTAAACAGAAGTAACTGCAGAGTAATTTGACGCTGATCCTCTCTGCTTCTTCCCAAATATAAACAACAGCTTCCCAAAAGATAAAATACACTAAAGACAAAGGGCCTCTGAAGACGGGACAAAAGTGGACAGAAGCACTGCAGGACCTACTTAATAGACAACTAGTCTTACAGGAAAGTCTTACCCAGTAAGACACTTAATAAGCGTGGCCTGCACAGGGCCAGGAATTGGAATCGATGATCCTGATGGGCCTCTTCAATCTCAGCATAGTCTATGACTAATAATTTTCAAATATCTGGACACCAATCAAGGATCTTGTAAACAGACTGTCTGTACACTAAAGGACCCAACACATGATTCATCCTGCAGCACAACATGTCAAGCTGTTGTCATCTTGGAGAGGTGTAAAGGCACAGCCTCAGGGATCACTCTAGATAACAGGCACATGATTTTTCCTCCATCAGAGGTGACCAAAAAAAGGACAGTTTGAAGTTAGGAATACATTCCTTTAGTAAAAATAAGTTAACTTAAAAGACAACTAGCCATTAGTTAGCAGAATAACTATGGTCCAACTCCAGCAAATTAAAAAAGTGAGAAGCGACTATTTTGTTACAGCTCAGCAATGAGAGAGGCACACTCTTGGAGATGTCTGTTTACAGAGACCTCTCTGATCTAGTATTATCAATTACACTAAGGCAGGTACGGAAAATGAATTTTAGAAGATACAGCACCAGCTTCAGCCCAAGTATGCCTTCTGTATGCATTTTAAGAGTACATAAGGACATAACATGAATTTAAAGACTAAACAGAAAAATTCTCACAATGTTTAAGTTCAGCGTACATTACGATGACAACTGAAGATACAATAGAATGCCTTTCACAAAAAAATAAAATTCCTTTCCTGTTTGAATAATTCATTAAGAAACACTGTTTGTGATTAAAGTACACCCTATGAAGTAGAAAAATAAGTCATTGCAAATAAGCCTTCATGCATAGAACCAGGTATTTAGCCAAAGGCGGCAATTTTGACTAAAACTGAACCATCAGATATCAGCATAAGCAACAACAAAATCCATCACTGCCACTCACAGCTTCTATATTCTCTGACAGCACAAACAAATCAATGGATGAACAAAAGCTAGTAACAAACATCAACAAATAAAGTCTGCAGGAAGAAGCAAGAAATAAAGGTATCTAGGATTGACCACTGTATGCCTAAGTATCTGGACTTTAGCAACATCCAGAGTTCTTTAGGAGCTACTTGATGCTAGTGCTGTGGCCAGGCCTTCCTGATATGAAATTCTACAATCTGTTTCTTACAGTTTGGTGTCTTCATTCCTTAAACCAAGTGCTACACTTTGCAGTTTGCAAACAAAATAACTGCAGTGAAGTTACTACACCAATCAAGAAGACTGAAAAATTACATCCAGCAAAGAAGATTGCTGTGAGAGAGGCACTCAAAGATGATAAAAGCAAATGAAAACTACTGTTTCTAATTATTAATAACTCTGAATTAAAATTACTACCTACATATATATCTCATCAGCATGTCAGAGACTAATAAAAAGCATGAAGAGGCCATAAGTCTACATGAATTCAAGTTGAAAGGCTGACCTAGGCTGATTGACCACAGAAATCTGACAAGCAGATCAGAACTTCAAGAGGTAACCTGGAATAGCTTACTTTCATTTCTGGACAAAGCAGAGGAAGATTTTTATTATTTTCTTTTTAAAGTCATCATCTGTCTTTAACATCCAGTAAAAGAGTAGGGTAACTAGTCAGGAGGCTGTTCTCAAAATATCCAAGAACCACTGTATGTACTGCAAATGCTAGATCATAACAGATTCAAGTACTAAGAGAAATTTTCTTCCAAGCTTGGAGTCATTTATGATAGCCAAAAATAAAAAACTAACTCCAAAATCAAGAACAGGTCCACCAGCTACAGAAAACCACAAGGAGAATAAATAGCAAAGGCAAGGCAACAATTTTAGAGACTGCCTTTTTAAAATTTTATTTTTCTTGCTCATATTTAAGTAGACTGTAAATACTTCAAAGACGCAACATTCTCCATCTACTAGCTTTATTTGGTAGAAGTACACATGAAATTTATGTAGCATCATTAATACAGTTCCTCCATGCTGACAGAGATCAGGAACAGCAGTGTCACTAGATGAACACTTTATGATACTATGAGCCATAACAGCCATTGACAAGCAGCCATATTCATATATCCAAAACAAGGATTGATTTAAATGTTTTAAATTATTTATGTGGGTCCACTGATACCCTACAGAGATCATGCTTGCACTGCTTCTTCTATATTTCTATAAGACCAGGAGCCTGTATACCCTCTACTCGCTTTCATGAAACCTCACACAAACACTACTATACTAACACCTGAAGCATGAAAACAGCAACTCACATTCCTTTCTCTAAATGAAGACTTTCTTTCAAAAATATTAACTAGAGAATTTCAGCTTTAGAAAGAGGACAGCAAAAAATAAACAAGGCATTCTAAAAGGAACGGTAAGTTGTTCTCTGCTTAAATATGCCAAAGTTTCATGGAAAGAAAACCCCATTCACAAACCAGAGTTAGCTGAAGATAACTGAGCAGTTTGAGCAAGCCTACAAATGACAGCACATAACTTGTTAAGATACCTGAAGGCACCACTTTGAGGATAAACATCTCCATAAAAAATGAACAGCAGTTCTTAGAAGCTAAACAGAATCCTGAACACACTCACTGCTTAATCCTACAAATATACTAAGATTTGTATCTAAAGTGGTCTCCATGAGTGTTTATGTGGCAGGGTAAAAACTCTAGGATGGCTTTGCAAACTACACACATATTTATTCAGTATCACATGCTGTAGCCTAAGCTATCAAAACTAACATTCTGATTACGCAAATACTTAAGATAGTACCTCTGCTCAGATCTCCCCTATATCCACCACGTATTAGGGGAGCAGAGTTTAAAAAAAATCAGAAAACCCTACATACACATTCTCTTCCCAAACAGGTTTGGGTTTTTATTAGTGTTCCAATTTAACTAACTAAAAAGGTTACAGCTCAATATTAAACACTCATTCTACATCCCATCTCCATCTACTGGTTTGAATGCTACCCCAGAGTTCTTGTAAGCTTCCAGGCAAAGATTAGTATATACTGTACATCCCACTTACCAAATAGTAACTCCGTAATTTCTGCATTGACCTTGTTCCCAGTTCTAGTTAAGAGACCTGAAAGTGGGAACAAGGATCATATAAAAGTTAATGAAACTTTAGTTGGCAAGCAGGACACACAGCATCAAACTAACCTCTACTTCTGAGCTCACAATGCTTATAATGTAGTATCTCGTCCCATGTCAACTGCTCCCTAGACAAAACAGAACTGAAACATCCAGAAGTAGTTCACAACACTAGTAGAAATTTCCCTTACCAGCTTTGGGCCCCTGTTTTGGAAGCAAAAGCTACATGGCAAAACCACCAAACAAAAAGAAAAAAACCACTCAGACAAAACGCCTAAAGGTCACACCTAGAACATGCATTACCAAGGTTGCATGAGAAAGAACAGACCACTAGTTTACTTCCATGAATTTTATTAAGCAGAGTAAGCATTAAGATACAATTTGGGAAGCAGTCTGCCAAAATACCTCAGTGCAGTTTTAGTAAGGTATAGGGTGATCTAAACGGCGTCACAATTAAATTCAGCAGCTTCAGTTGCCAAACGCATCATGGAAAAAGGGTCAGGTTTATAAAAGATTGATACAAGAAGTTACTGTATATGAGCTGTAGAGGAATCTAAGACACCGGTTTTGCCTACAATACCCGAGCTGAGAGAAGACACACAAGAACCTAGGACCATGAGAAGCTACTCCCTACATACATGGGAAAGTCCTTTTACTTCTAGGCTTAGCATTTTAAAGAGCAATTTAACACTTCCTTTCTTTAAAAGCATCACAATAAACAGACTCAAGAGGCTTCTTTCAACTACATTTCCTTAGTAAGATGCACAACCTTTTATGAGTCAGGACAGCATACAAATCACCTCACTTTGAAAACTACTCATGGCTACTCGTACCGGAAACTCAGAGACAAGAGAAAAGTCATCTCTAAAAGCTAACAATTGAAGGTTGATTTATTTCATACAGTTTAACTTTTCAGATGGACTCAATTACTTAAGGCAGGCAGACGCTTAGATACTGGAGCTCATAACACATCCAGAGGCTGATCAAACTGGTTAAGCTGGCCTTGCTGATGAGTCATCTTTTGCTCTTCTTTCTCCAAATAGTATGGTTAGAGGAGGAAAACCTCTGCTGTTTTTTTTACACTGGCTACAAAGGCAATCTCTGGAAAGGAATCACCTCCTATTGACAGTACTTCAGAATCATAATCTTCATTACTGAGCAGAGCAATTCCAGACTTTCCAAATTCACAGGACAGCATTCTCCTTAAAAAGACTATAACTGGAATCAAGCATTGTATCTGACTTCTGTTTTTGCAACACTAAAATTGAAACCCAATCAGACACACCTCCTGGTGATAAAAGAATTAGCATGTAGTATGTGGTCTTTGACAGCTAGATTTTTAATACTACATCTACTACTGAAATAAGATTACTTGTACTAATTATGTTCATTAAGTATTTAGTGACCTAATCAGCTCACATTTTCCATGCTATAGTTTCCATGTCATAGCATGTTCAATATTGTTCTTAAACTCCTTTGGGGCAGGAACTAGGAAACTACTATGAATCCACCATTTCAAACCTAATACATAAATAATTCTGCTTTTCAAGACCAGGCTTAAAACCATGTTTCAGAACTACACGTCTTTATCTGTGTTCCTCAGTGTTTAATCTCAATCACCAGTCCAGTTAAACAGTTGAAGAAGACAGGACTGTTAGTCATTTGAAGCAGTATGCAAACATCTGCAGACAACTTACCTGGGCCCATTGCTGTCCTTCCTCTTGGCTGAAACATTGCTTTGTTCTGGTTTTGCACCTCTGTCCATATGCTCACTGGCATTCCTCTCCACAATTTCTCCCTCATCCAGTGCCCTGTGCAAACGGTAATTCACCATCTTCAAAACGATAAAGAGAGCTGCTATCACTGGGCAGTAGACAGCTACTATCATCATGGAAGAAGGAAGAGCCTTTCAAAAAAAAGTAAGAAAAAGTTAATGAACACAAGGTTGAATATCCATAAGAACACTATCTACATTCTAACAGTTTGTTTCATAAGAAAACACAATCATTCTGGAAGTTACACTACCTACAGCCAGTTTTTGTGTGAAAAATGCCAAAAGTCTTGCAACACAGAAAAAAGAAACAGTTGGACTACCAAAGATACTAAATCACCACAGCGTTGTGCTAAATAAACTCATTTGACTGAAGCTTGAGAACCACGTTCAAGTCTCATTCTTTTCTTCCACATTTTTACAATGCAAGACTTAGACTAGGAAACAGACCTAGCATGTTTGACACCCAGTATTTTTTTATTAACTGTTATGAGTAAAAAAAAAAAACAAAAACAAAACAAAAAAAAGATGGTAAGACTTTAAGCATATGAAAAACCAACCAAGCATGGGGTGAGATCTTATTTCAGGGCTAGTACACAGCACCAAGTCCATTTCAGAAAAACTTGATGCAAGTTTGACAGCATGGCTGGATGGGAGAAAACCTGCTTAGATACCAAACACTGGTGTTTTGACTTTGCTTGACAGCTTTCAACAGCAACTGCTGCATGACAAGACACTGATCAGTCACAAAAGCCAAAATGTTTCCTATTTGCATACGTAAAGAGGTTGCTTACATGTGTGACTAACACTGCACAGAGGAACACAACCTGCAAGACCATAGGCAGCAAAGCTTTGCACTAGATCATTGTATACCCATGGAAAGGTAGCAAATGCACATTCTGAAGAAATTTTTTCATCTGTATGAAAGGTGGCCAGAAGCCACATTAAAAAATACCCTCAATCCTGAATTCAACATTTGAAATTCCACTCAAAGTTAAGAGCTGCCATGCACCTCTTGCAGGGATAAATAAGGCTTTTACAGAACAATCTCTTCAGCAATAGGTATTGATAGAGTCCAGCCTGACAGCTATTTAGCAGATTCAGAGTACTGGTTATACTTCAGATTTCACCTCAATGCTTTCACACTCCTAAAACATGCTTTATTTGTGTTTTTAAATTTGGCCATTTCTCTAGGCAGTGACTAAACAAAATGAGATATTAAGTCTCAGTATTCATCCAAAACCAGACAATTTCCTTTACAAAAGCAACAAAAGTTTAGGTTCTGAAGTATTTCACTGCACCACTACCCTTTCCCCTGCTCATGGCATAGTTTGAGATATACATCCAAAATACAAAAATACACACAGACATATGACAACCAGAATTACACATCTGATATCCAGCTTTAATCTTAATGTAGTAAGTGAGTAGAACAAATGAACTGTCTTTTTAGACCTCACGGCTGAAGGACAATTCCAGCTCATTTTTGTATCTCCCTACAGAGACCATGGGAAGAGTCATCATCGATAAACAAGTCCCAGGAACATCTTGCAGAGTTACAAAAACGATCAGAGTAGAAGACAGCATTTCTACGCACTCTCTAAACCAGTGCATAGAAACATTTTGAGTCATTTATAATTGACTGGCTGACAACATAGCCTAACATTACACAATGTAACAATCTCCAACCTAAAATTATTCCTCTGAATCTTAGAAGGATTTCAAGTAGCATAACCTAACCACAGTAGTCAGGCAAACAATTTTAAAGGACTCAACTTAGTCATATGTGCTGAATAGAGATGCCTCCTTTTCTTTTTCTCTATTTATTTTCCCCTTCTGACTCTTCAAAATGTCCCTGGAACTTTGATCACCATGATGACTCTTTGTAACTTAACAATGTATTCCTCCAAAACAAGTCCAGTCTGACAACCACCATCAACACCTACCTTTTCCTCCAAAACAAGCTAAGTCAACACTGAACGTAATATTTGAAGTAGGCCGGGCAAACTAAGCTGAAGTCTGCTAAGTCTCATTTTGCATGCTGCGCTGGACAACATCATGATTAACAGAGATTCACTCACCAAGCACCAGCTAAGAAGAAAGAGGAAACCAAGCTACTTAAAACTGGCATCAATAAGCGAACAGGATGCACAATGATATGGCAATCCTAAAACCCCTGAAGCCATGCTACAATGGTTTCCTCAAGAAATTAGGTGCTTCTGCTTCCAAAATCTTCAGAGTCAGTTCCCTGCAGGCAAGACCAGCCCATTCGTTAACTTTGGAAAAATGCATGAGCTTCCTGTACCAGCAAGACAGCCTGCTACCCCATCACACATGGCTTCAACTTTGCTCTCCTTAACAATACCCAGTGTTCAGAAGCCATTACCAGGAGAGTCAGACTAAAGCCAGATAACAAAAGCTAGAGTTACTCCATAAAAGACATGCCTGTACTTTTCTATCTAGAGAGCTCATCAATTTCTCCCCTCTACTCTGTCAGCAGTGAGGTCACAGTATATCCAGTTTATCTCGCAAAATCTACACATCCGGTTTTTCAAAGGAAAGCTTTAAGAACAAGCATGAGAAAAAAAGCAAAACACCTCATGTAACTTGCAGCAAACCTAACAAGGAATTCATATATTTCCTCATATCCTGTTTTCACAGGATTGCAGAAAATAAAAAACCCCAAACCCTAAGGTAACTGACTATCTTTCCTTCTTCATATTTGTAGTAGCTACCCATCTCAGAATAGAGCATATATTCTGGAATAGAGGGCATTTTAGCTAGCTTAGTCTGCCATATGAACACACTTGACATCAAGTATCATGCTGTGGTGCAGCATTGCCACTCATGGTACCAGCAACTTGTCTGCAGTACAGCCTCAAGAGCAAACTTACTGCAGCCTAAGCTAAACCACTTGCAACTTCTCTGTTTTTCTTAGCCAAACTTAGAAGCATTTAACATAAATTTGGGGTCTTCTCACCACAAAACAAAGCAAGTTCAAGTGAGATTACCATTTTCCAACTGTGCTCAGCATTTTACCACATTTGAGGAGAGACATGTTTCTCACCAGCATCCTATGTTATGACACCCACCTTCAAGACTGGAATACAAACCTAAATCACACAACTTTCCCACTAGGTTACATCTTAATAGTATCAAAATAATTTCAAATACTAAAGCATTTTAATTGAGCCCAGCACACTAAAACCCCCAGGCTAGAGCTTGTTAGTAGACACCAGTTGGCCAGAAGGCTACAGCTGCAACAGCATTTCAGAGAACTCTCCTTTCTACTGTCCATTTCTATTCACTTGCATTAGCACCAAAAGAAAACATACTCCACAGCAGTCACCAAAACTGAAGCTCTTGTACAATATACAGCTACAAAGAAGCATATAAAACCTGTGTGCTTTTAATTATGTTCTGTTGAAAATTTCACTTATCTAATGACTGAACAAACTCAACTGTTAGATAAACTCCAACCTGAAATTATTTCCCTGAGCCTGAAAGGGAAGCAGAGCAGTACTCTCAAATACGGGGGACAGAGGAAAGGACACTGATTTTCTACCTTTTACCACCTTTCCCACAAGTTATCTTTTAAATTTAAATCTTTCAAGTCAACTTATCAAATGCAAGACATACATATGGACAAAGGCAAAATACAGGAATGCATAGTTAAGGAGAACTATCTATTTCTTCTGAAACCTCCTGGCTGTTAAATTAGCTCACTTGTATCACAACACACCTTTTCTAAAAGATAGGTAGGAAAAGGTTCAAGCACTCCTAGATTCCAATGGTCAAAATAGGAAAGACAGCTCCCACCATTAGTTACAGGACTAAAATACTTCCATTTAAACTACAGAAGGTCACTGTATCTCAAATGAATGTTTCCAGCACATATGTGCCAGGAACCAAAGGAAACTTCAATGATCACAGGCTGTACAGCATCCTTATGAAGAAACTAACATTATATGGATCCTACGTAATCTGATTACCCAATTACCTAGCTTTAGCTAGGCTGCAGAGATGTAACAAAAACGCCAGATTATTTTCAAAAAAAGAAATGCATTGCTGAGTGTTTTCAACAGCTAAGTTTTCAACATCAAACCAGATTGCAAATCCTTACATAAAGGTGTTATCAACTAAACATTAAGAAGTAAGCTATCTTGTAAAAAGACTTAAAAGTACAAGTATTTTGAACCCAGTATTTTATAGAAGTAGTTTTACAAGAAAAGAGGAAAAATCAGGAAACAACAGATATAATTTTGTCCTCAATTCTTGCTCATGGACAATCAGAGCCCTTAAGAACAGCCATTATCTGGAAGAAAGTTCAGTTACAAGTTATCCAGTTTTTGACTGAAACCTCAAAGCATACAACCGAAACTTGAGTAGCCAAGAAATTACAAGTGTCTTTGGACAATATGGCATACCAGGGATAGCTATCACAGATTAAATTTCAATTATTTAAAGTCTTAGTTTAAGAAACAGGACATATTTCAGAAACTTCAGTGGAAAAAACTTCCACATAAAGCTACACTTATGTGACCTACTTCTATAACTATGTACACAAGTCAGGAAGTTAAGTGAACTGTTGTCTAAACGAGCTCGACTTTGACAGACAAGTTCTGTAGGTACATATGAGCCCATCACCCCAAGCAAGGCACAGTCCTGGCTGCTCTTCAGTCACTGGCAAAATTCCACAAGTGCCAGAGCCAAGACTTCACCCCCTCATGCGCACGTGGTGGGGCTGAAACAGCATTCCGACTAGGGGAAGCGCTTTGGCAGCCGCCTCGCTTTCCCCTCCCCCTGCAACACTGATGCATAACATCGGCCTCTGCATTCAGGGTATTTTTTTCGACTCTACCACTAGATTTTACAAAGTGATTGGACAGCTTCCCCATAGAGAAAGCACATTTTCTTCTCCCGATTTCAATTTTGCATTAAAGCAGGGATCAGCTCTTACAACAGAACGGCACATCAACAAGCACAGTTGAGTCTGTTACTGAATACAAATACACAAACAGGATAGATCGCACTAGTCTAGAAAGCAGAATTTTTGTACATGTACTGCCAAGTAACAAATCCAAAAACACAGACTCAAGCAGCTTCCCTAAAGCAGCCATATCTTACTCTAGACTCCAGCTCCTTCATTATCTACACACTTATTTTTGCCACACTTCCAACAAGCGCAGTTTAAGTGTATAAATACACAAGAAAAAAGTATCCAGATTGACAAAATAGGTACATTTAGGTATACACCCATCATCCTCACACAGGCTACAACGTCCACTTGCACGTGCTTAAACTCAGAAGGCAGATAAGGCACCAAGGAAGGAAGGCTGGTTACTGAATTCTAATGCTAATTTTTTCAGTAAGTTTGTACCACACATTAAATCCATCAACCCCACCAGCACAGGCATACACATACAAAGGAACACAGATTTATGGCATTATTTGCTGACCACAACCATTAGCAGATTCCATTCTGAAAATACCAGATCAACAGAACAAATACACAGAAAAAAAAGTAGCAATGTTGGGTGCAGAAAACCAAGTCTTAAAGCAGTTAGTGCACCTAAACTCCAATATCCTAGTGTGTTCTATTCCTGTTGGAGGTTAAATAACATTTTGGGAGAAAAATGTGATTAGTCTACTGTTAAATGCATTCAGCCTTGAGAGCCAGCTACAAAGTTCTTAGGGGATACTTTTGCCTTTGCTACAAAACAACTTAGAAAAAACTACAGTTATTACTGATCCAATGCACAAAAGCAATGCTATGATCTTGTAATTCTTTACACGGGGAACTCTTATAGGTAACATAAAACCTGTCAGCAGTCTAAGTCTTTCTATATACCTTGATTTTTTAAACACACAGGGTTGTCTGCCAGCAACAAGTCACTTGAAGCTAGCTTAGAAACTCCCTCCTACACACCAGTGAGCCATGCTCAGAATTCTGATTACAATTACCTAAGACTTTTTAAGCAAGTCTTCTGCTTATTTATGTATGTCCTACAGCAATGCAACACTTACTGCTTTTTATTCTGAAAAAGAGCTTAACACATGCTAAAGAGCTAAGATGACCAACACAGTTCTGCCTGTTTAGTTTATGTCTAGACAACACTGAAAACTGTAGAGGGTGGAAAGAGGGAAAAGAGCCAAATATGATTCAATCTCCTTTAACTTGTGACTAATCTCCCTACTTATTCTCAGGGAAGTTGGCACTTGTTGCATATTTAACTTGTCCAGAACTATGAAGCAAGAGAATTTCCCTGACCTCAACAAAACCCAAGGCAGCTTGCTGCTGTCTGTTTTTCCCTTTACACAGGAAAAAGTATTTAAGAAACACTGAAGTTTACCTACTGCTTTAAGAGCAGCAGGAGACTCAAATACTAGCCCAGATTTACCATTTGTCAAAAGACCTATGTGCAATATAGATCAGTCCCCTTTCAAAAGCCTCCTGTACATGCAAGAGATAGCTTCTCCTACAGGTGTGGCCAGCTTTCTCAGCAAGGCACTACCAATTAAGTATTTTTCTATCAAAACAGAAAAGCAGTACTTTTATGAAAAAAAGTGAAGCTATATATGAAGCCTAAAGGTGTCTCTTCTCCCCATACCCTGCAGAAATTTCAATAAATACAGATTCATGGTTCTCATACAAATATCTGCTAAGTTAAAAGTTTTATCTAGCTGTTCTCACATAACTTCAGTTTTAAAAGCAATTTGCCTCAGACTTCAGTTTCCCTGCCAGCAGCTCAGAAGTTTTCAAACAAAAAGTGTTAGAGCCGCCTTTTCCAAGACACTGTAATACGAATTAAGAACCATAAAGTTGTAACCTCCTTTTCCAAATGAGCTATTTCTTAGTATGTAGTGTCTCATACTGCAATCTCACAAACTGCTTTTAAACAAAGCAAATGCCTGACCTCAGAGCTCTCAACTTCTGCAACTGCACTTGCATATGATTTTATCTCCAACATTTCACTCACTAACTCAATTTTCACAAGGCAGCTTCTGCTTTAGGTTGTCACAGCAGCTGGTAATCTTGTAAACGATGTTCTACCTCACAGGCACAAACCTGGTCAAAACACATTGTTATGATCACACTTTTCTTATTGAAAAACCCAAAGTAAACAATTAGCATTTCATAAGTTAAACACAGCTTACACAGGGAAAAAAACCTACTGGCCAACAGGAAACCGCCCCCTTTTCTTGTAACTGATCACACCACTCCTCTATGTGTTCCCAAGTCCAAACGTCAAGAAAGTTTCTAGGTTTAAAGGTTAGTGTTTTAAAAGCCCTGACTGAAATGTCAGTTGCAAAGATATTTAGGACAGGAATTCTCACAAATGATATGCACTGGAATCTGGACACAAACAAAAAAAAAGCCAGCCTAACTTCTCGTCGCTAACACACAAACCAGATACAATGCCAGCCAGCACACCACGCTACATCCAAATAAAACTTCTAGGTTATGGATCCACATCCCTCCACCAGACTCAAGAGTCAGAAACTGATACTGTTGCCAAACAGAAACACCGGCTAAATCCGACAGCTCCTGTAGAAACTGCTTTTTACTGACCTACCAGGAGATCAGCAGCGGAAACTGCCAGAGCTATTTCCAATTTCGAAGGAAAGTAAACAGAAAAACGAAGGCAAAGCGCCAGCGCCTATAGCCCCACCGCGCCCCGATGGCGCCCACCCACAGACTCGCGGTAAGGGGTGGGTGCCCCCGAAAGGCCGCCCGCCGATGTGCCGGGGCCCGCTCCCGGCGATGGGGAGCGCGGCCGCAGGGCCCGGGGCCGTTCGCGGGGCCGCGCCGCGGGCAGGGGGCGCGCGCGCGGCGGCCCCTCCCGGCCCTGCCCCCCCCGCCCTCCGGCCCCGCGAGGCCCGGCCGACCCCCGGCACAGGCCGGGGCCGCGCTCACCATGTACAGGGTGAAGGGGAAGCCGAGCAGGAAGAGCCACAGGTAGAGGTGCAGCGCGTTGACCCCCGCGCCCTGGTGCGGGTCCTGGTACCAGCCGCCGCTCAGCGCCGCCCACACGCCCTGGCGCAGGATCTGCAGCACCTGGGAGCCCATGGCGGCCCCGCTCCGCCGCGCCGGCCCCGCTCTATCCGCCCTGCGAGCCCGGGCAGAGCCGCGCACCGCCCGCGCTCCGCGACAGCCGCAACCGCCGCCGCCGCCGCCCCAGCAACGCCGCCGCCATCTTATGTCCGGGCCCGGGCCGCCCGCCCGCCCCCGCGCCGCCGACGGACCGGCGGCCCTTGCGGCTGGGGACGCGCGCCGCCGCCGCCGGGGGGCAGCGCTGCGCCTGCGCGCGGCCTGCCCGCAGCCCCGCCCCCGCCCGTCCGGCGCTCCAGCGCAGCGCCCCCTGGCGGCCCGGGTCGGCCCCGAGCGTAGGTCCCGCCCCCTGCGGGCCGCGGCTCTCCCGCCTTTCAGGGTGGTGCGGAACACAGACACGCCCCTCGGAAAGGGGTTTTTCCGTCGAAGAGTTACGAAATCAATTCGGTTAGAAAATACTCTGAGATGATCGAGTCCAAGCTATGATCAAACACCGCCGTACCACGGCACTATCATATCCAGTCTTTCCGTGAAGGCCTCCAGGCATGGTGACTCCACCACCGCCCTGAGCACCCCATTCCGATGTCTAATCTCCCTTTCTGTGAAGAAATTCTTCCTGATGCCCAAGCTAAACCTAAGCACTGCAGGCGTTGGTGCAGATGCACTTCAGCAGGGCTGCCGACGCTGCCCCTAACTCAGGCATGCCGTCTCCAGACTCACCTCTAAGGAGCCTGGTCTGAAGCCCTTTCCCCTTCAAACCTCCTTTCTTTGCCTCTCCCAGGGCCTGACTCCTAGCAAAGTGCTGCATCCTCTCCTTGCACCAGGGCAAGAAGACATTTGTCCAGCATACACCTTTAAGAAAGGTTTGCTGGTTCCGAACTTAGAGCAAGCTAGTAACTTCTCCATTTCCTACCTCCATTTACTCCCAATACATAGTGTTACCAAAACCCTGGCATGTCTATCCCCACTACAGGATGTGTTGTAGCTTGCAGCACCTAAAAAGCCAGCATCATTAGGGTTTACAGAGAGAAAACAACACAGCAGGCCATGAGGGCACCACAGGTCTCTCACAGATTTAAATTTTGACTTCCACATGCACCTGTCTTTATAGGTCACCAGTTCTCATCAAGTGCTGGCTTTTCAAGCTTTCCCCTAAGACATACACACCCCAAAAGTGACGTGTTACTTAGAAGGGGACAGATTATGGAAGGAGTTTAGACAGTGCTCTCAAGAAAGGACAAGAGGAATCCTCTTCCTACAAACACTATGGGCTCCAAAGATGATGAGGGGACAGGAGCATCCCTCAAGGAAAGGCTGAGGGAACTGGGCCTGTTCCTTGAGAAGAGATATCTGAGAGGGGACTTCATTATTGTCCATAAGTACCTGGAGGAGAGTGTTAGAAAAAGGAGCCAGGCTCTCCTCTGAAGTGCCAAGAAGCAGGACAAGAGGCAAGAAATGCACAGGAAGTTCCAGTGGAACATGAGGAAGAACTTGTTTACTGTGCAAGTCACCACACATTGTCCAGAGAGGTTGCAGAGTCTCCCTGATTGACAGTATTCAGGATATGTCTGGATGCAATCCTCTGCCATGTGCTCTAGGAGGTCCCTGATTGAGAAGGGAGGTTGGACCAGATGGCCCACTGTGGGGGTTTCTCCCAACCTGACCCATTCTGTGACACTGGGTTTCTACTGCAGAAAACCTGCACGAACGAAATAACCCAAGCACTGAGCCATGACTCATGATGAGCATGCATTTGGGCTGGTATTTTCAAGAGGCTGCATTAATTCCTCAGTCTCTGCTGTCTCCCTGACAGTTAGTGAGCCAATGGCAGCATTTGGCTATTCTTGGAAAACCAGAAGACAGAAATTACTGACTCAAAGCAAATGTATTTCATCTATTTTTTGTTTTCCCAATGAGAAAGTAAGAAGAAAGGACGGACACAACCGCCTCAACCACAATGGCTTTCTCCCCAGTATAAAAAAATATACCTTTTTCATATAGTGAATTTTCAAATACAAAACTGGGAGCAATATTTTACAAAAGAGTATGTTTTCACTCTGTCAAACAGAATAGAGATATTAAAGGAAATATAAATGGGGGAAGGGAAAAACCCAGCAGAGAAAAACTACAGAGGATTATCATGGATGAGGAGGGGGAATTCCCTTTATCCTTCTGCATTAAAGGCAAGCATGACAAGCCTCACCAGTATGCTCAGAAAATAATAAAACTGTTTCAACTGCAATGTTTGCCAAAATACCATTAAAAATACAATTATAAATACAGTTTTTAAAAGTTGTTAGATTGTGTTATCCTTACATATACTTTGATACTGTGGTGATCAGGATTATGTAGTGTTAGTTCTTTCAGCAGCTGTTGTATCAATGTTACATAAAAGCTGTTCACCTTCACAAAGGGAGGCAAGAGGGATAACATTCATTAATAACATGTCTGTCTGAAGGCTACAGTAAATGCTTTGGAAACATTTATGCTCCTGTTTAGGAGCCTTTGATTAAATCTGGACAGATTAGATTCAGCTTCCTAGTAATGATTCATATTAAACAGTGCCCCTGTGTAAGAGGCTGAATGCTGTGGAAGCTTTTAGCTGTTTCCCCAGCCCCACTCCTAGAAGTTGTTGGACCATTGGGCCAGCCATGGTGTTATAAAGGCTTGGGAGTATTGCATGGGGCAGGGGTGTGTAAGTTAAAAGCAAAAAAACCACCAAACCCAGAGGAACCAAAACATAATACATATACATATACATACATATATATATATATATATATATTTAAATAAAACACAAGTAAAATTACAGACTCAACCCTGATCCAAAGCAGCATAACCTAGTTCCACACAGATGGGAGGATCTAGCTTGCATCCAGTAAAATAAGGAAGATGTTATCAGGTGCTTGATAGGACAATTAAGACTTCAATGTTTAGCTATTTAAATACAGATGGACTGAAAACATTTGGACACAAAAGGGGGAAATAATATTTTTTTAATCCACCAATGCACAAAGGTAAAATTGATAACAAGTCTGGTTGTAGGCATCATTGAAAAAGCAAGAAAAAAGTTATTAGCTTCCATGGGGAAACAAACAGTTGACACCTAGATAGAAAGTAACAGCAGTAGATTCAATCTGTACATGCCAACAGATAAGAAGCTTATCATCTGCACTGTACTTTAGCCTTACAGTTTTTCTTCAGGATGGGTACAGGAAAGATAGTTTGCTTTATAAAAAACAGAGGCTGACAATTTTTTAGATAAAATATTTAAGAGAGTGGGCATTCAATCAAGTGATTGGAGACCAACCAATGCATGCTATTGCAAGAAAAGAAAGTTAATCAAAGCAGTACTAAAACACTGAAACTTGTCACAAAATGCTTCAGCACACTGCTATTTCTAAGAAAAATATGGCAGCATGCTTCGCACCATTAGAAGTACATTAGTCTCTCATCCTCTCATTCAGGGGAATGAGGTTCTACACTTCCCCTCCAGACATCTTTCACAGGATACCCAAAATTATAATTTTTAAATTAATTATCAGGAGAATTACTAAGTTTTGTAAGAACATAACTCATAATTAGGACAAGAGGTGAAACAGAAAGCTAAGAAGAATATTTTGTCTAAACTGGACAAAACTTCTTATGTCCAGGAAAAAAGCTTATGACTTGGAAATTTTTGTCACTGTAAATCATCACTGTACAACACCAAACTGTGAGCATCTAATAAAACAATCAGCAGAAAACAAAAAAAGCACCAATTTACTCACTTTACAGTTGTGAGGGCTAGCACTTCTCTCTGTGCTAGATAAAGTATTTATTCTCTGATGAAGACTGACAAACTAGGCCTTGGTGGCTCACTACCAACTTTTATACATGTCTTCCCATCAATCCCTTGA
This sequence comes from Sylvia atricapilla, assembly GCF_009819655.1. Lineage (NCBI taxonomy): Eukaryota > Metazoa > Chordata > Aves > Passeriformes > Sylviidae > Sylvia > Sylvia atricapilla. The sequence goes on from NC_089145.1 coordinate 28,300,085, forward strand.
CTTGGGATCTGTAGTTAGGCAGCAGCGTTTCAACCCATCTTTACATCCTGCTGACACAGACTACTCTATGTGAATTGCAAAGCAACAACTTTGGCTCAAAAACAAAAAACAACAACAAAAAACCCCAAACAAACAAACAAACAACAAGAGTCAATTTTGTGTATAATTGGACAGGCTGGGAGAAAAGTGCACCTACTTTTTGCTTTTCTGAAGGAAAAATAGTCAAATGTATCCTTGATATGAAGGAATTAAACCTTTGTGTAATTTTATGGCTTGACTTGTTTTCCCCTACCATTCCCGATAACTGCAACCAAGTTAGAAAATACTTTATCTGAATTGGAAACATTATCATCAAGTATGGTGATGTATTTTATTCCCTCATCTTATATGAAAATTATGAAACAAGCTTATTTCCAAGGGTGAGAGAAAGCAGAAAGTCATTCTACAATAATATTTGCTAGCCTAGTTTCACCGAAAGATGGCTAATTTTCTTTAGAATTAAAAGTTCTAAATTAACTTTTAATTACAGTAGAGTGGTTTTTAGCAGCTCCAGAACTCTACTTAACATGTTGCCATGACATCAGTAGCTTACAGGAGCCTATCTGCTATTTACACAGGTTTTAAACAAACTTCTAAACATGAACCAGATCATCTCACAGACCCCACTTCATTTCTAGAAGTCACACAAGATACAGCATTGCACATTAACTGATTGCTGTGAACTTTGCAAAATCTAGCGTTACATATTAACCTGACTCACAACTAGAACACAGCCTTTAGAAACAACAGAAAAATTATGCCTATTCTCTAGTGTTTTAGTACAGAGTAGAAATGGAATCTGTCAGCAGAAAGGTTCTGTAGCAGGAGACATCCTCTCCATGTTGTGCTGGCAGCCTTAGCACAGACAGCACCTGCAGCAGCCCCAGCTATATAGCAGGCTACTCTCCCCACCCTCCTTTATTGCAGAGAGCCACACCACCAATCACACCCCCAGATCCGCTTGTGATTTCAGGATACGCCCTTCCCAGCACCTTGTAGGAAAGGCCAAACTAGTCCCTCTCAATGTGGGAGAACACTGTTTTTACCCTCACAATAGAAGAAAGGAGAAAAAAGGCTTAGGTTTGGTTTGGTTTTTGATTTGGTTTTGGGTTGTTGTTTTTTTTTTTTCATATTACTGTGATTAATGCAGCTCCTCATATTATCTCCCAGTGCTACTGAGGAGATAATTCACTGGGTGGAGGATGCTAATTACTCATCTGCAAACAGCTGAACTGTGGAGTCCACAGTCCCACTAATCTTGCCCTTGCAGTTTAACTCTCCTTCTTGCTGTACCTTTTGAGTATGTAAGCTCTATTTGTATACTGTCTGAGCCCTGTGGTTTTCTCAAGACAAAATAAAAAGACCAAAGGGAGAGTCTTTCCGAATAAGAGCACTTACATAAGTTTCTTATTATCAGGGAGTGCTGAAAGGGGAAAACTGTTTAAAATAGATCCACAGAGACAAAGAAGTCTCATGACAGCTAATAAAAACAAATTCTTACCAGCTTGTTGATAGCAGCTTTCTGTAAGTTGCCACTAGAACAATAGCGTCTTCAATTCCATTCCTTTTATTTCATGTTAGAATTTGTATTTATGCATCTTTCTGCTGTACACTTTTAACAGCTATGTAGGCCACAGTCTCCCTATCCTAACTTTTTGCAGCTGCTTCAGCATGGTTGAAAAATCAATCAGAATGGCTTTAATAGTCCCCATTGCTGGAGAAAGGGTGGAGTTTTACATGGATTTTCTTCCTAAAAATAGTTCCGTCAGTGCTTCTTACAAAAAAATTGTAAGGGCATCATGCACTTTTACATTAAAGACCTAATTGTGTGAATGTGTCCATACAGAAATCACGATGGGAAGTGTCATCCATGTCCCAGTGACTGTGAGGTCTTTCTGAAAAAGAGGAATTTGCTAGAATTGCTGGTACATGAATTGCCTAAAAATGCCATGGAGATGAAACATAATAAACAAGGCTAAAATTAGAATATCCAAACACTCAGCTGACAGTATTTTAGCAGCATTTATACCACATTCTTAAAAGTATAGCATAGTGGTGCCTCTCTGTAAGAGATTTCTACCAAACAATTATTTGTGATGTTACTGGGATAAATTGCATTTTAAGATCTTTGTTTGCAGTTAAACTCTCTGACTGAAGTACAAAGCTCCCATAGTACAATAATGAGCCCCCAAGAGAATCTTCTCAATTTTGAAGGATTTCCTCTCGCTTATGGTTCTTCATGGCCATTTTTCTAAGTTCAGCCTTTTGAATTGGTCAGCCCTTGCCTAGGAAACAGTTCTGGTTTAGGTACATTGCCAGAGGCGAAATTACAACATATATTAAATGCCTATCAATTTCAGGGTACTGAAAAGAGGCAAAAAATTGGGAACTCTGAGGAGGAAATGTGGGCAGTGTTTGAACAATAGTGTTAAGACACCTGGCTTATCAACAGGGAACTGTGGAAATCTGTGGAATAACTAGTGGCACTGCAAGGTGAGAGTGTTGAAGGGAATATAAGTCACAATTTCATGCAATTGCATTTCTTACAAGGATTTGCTTGGGAAAATTAGTTGAGAGGTCCTGAAAATCTTAGCAGTTTCCCTAGAACTTTCTTGGATTTTGAGTTCATTCGGAATAATTAGAGAAGTAACTTCATATTTCTGTCTGATTTCAACTCCTTTGCTAACTGTGTATATAAGACGCCTCACTGAATACAGCCTTGTCTGAAGTGGAACATGGCAGTGACTGTGCGCTTTAGTAGGAGGTGTGAAGAATAATTTTGACATTCAAGACTATTGGAAACAGTATGTAATTCATTGCCTTGAGATGGAATGTGGCCATAGTTAACAACCTGAATTTGAGAAAAGAACAGCAGAATCTCAGTTTTAAATCCCTTTTGGAAGGTAACATCTCTAGTGATACAGTGCTTCAGTGCCAATATAGGTCGGTCACGGAAGAAGCAGTACTATTTTTTAAACTACCAAGGTTTAAATTCCCAGAGATGTTGCATGATTTATACTGGCAAGAAATCTTAGCTGCCTCACAAGATCTGCCCATTCCTGTACTCTTTTTTCTGTTCTCTGGAGGTCTCCTAGGTAAATACCGAGCAGGTCAAACCTGCCTAGTGTAGAAGAACAGATGAAATCATGCCCTAAGGTGTTGTGAATACTCTTTTTTGTATTTGCTAGAATTGGCAGTGCCTGGAGGTATAGTTGACAGATTTCAGAATATGAAAATTATTAATGGGGGGGTGGGGGGTGCCCTGAAACGCTGCCACCTTATGGCAGATCTAAAATAACTTGTGTTCCAGCAACCCTTTAAAGAGCTATCTAGAAAGAAAACCCATATGAGCTATCCAGTGAGTAACATTTGCTGTCCTAGACAATTGTTTCTTTTTCCCTAGGCCGTGTTTTCTCTAAGGACAAGCTGAAGAAAGCCATCATCCTACAGTTGCATTGCTTCATGAACTATATGATATTGAGCATAAGTACAGCAGAATGATGGAAGCCTGAAGGAGGTGTGATGAGAGCTTTCTTAGAGAGGACATATGGACTGTAAAGGAGGGGTCTTTGGCAGCCAGCTGGAGATCGCACAGGTATTGATCAAGGAAACAGCAGCAGCAGCAACAAAGGTCTTTTCCTTCTTGTGCTAGCTGAATAGATTTGGTACAGCCATTCAATGGGCAACTGGTTTTGGCCTACCTCCAAAAACAGCCTTCCATGTTAAAGTGATGTGGGAGGAAGCTCTTAGTGTAAAAGAAACCCATAGCTATAAAGAAACACCTGCATACGCTTGACTTGTCTCTCCTTGCAGCCTCTGCCTTCAGCCAGCGCTCAGCTGGAACCCAGTAAGGCAATCCCTGTGAACAAAGAGCACACGTATGTGTACGTATAGACCTGTGTGTTCACACACATGTATAGATACACCACAGGGTCTGAGACTGCATGATTTTTCATGCCAATCTTCTCTCAGCTGCATGACTTGAGAGTCTTCAGCCTCTTCTCTCATCAGACTGGGTTTCACTTTTTATATTTGTCCTTGTGCCCATGAGGTCTGACATCAGAATTCTTTGCCACACAAGTAAAGCCGGATGATACTCATCATGAACAGTGTCACGATAGCACCAGACTGATTAGACAAATATGTGCAGCCAAGAAAAGTGGACTTAGACATATATGGACTCTTTGCGACTCAAAGTTATCTGTTAAGTCCACTGATACTACTGCATGTTGGATATATTTTCTTAATCTGGATGAAAGGAACCTGCAAAGAAGGTATCCTTAATTGCTTTGTATAGATGTTAATACTGTTGCAAATGGAGTGGTCTGCTCTGGGTCATGATGTAAACCATTGGCAAAGCCCAGATCTAGCACCTAGATCTCCCAAGTCCTGATCAATTAAACAGAGTTAGGTTTTAGACGAACATAACATCTTCACAAAACTGTCACAGCTTCTTCAGTCGGTGGTAGACAAGTGAGTTTTTTCTTGGTTCAGAGACAAGGCAGTGCGATGGAACTAAGGCTATTCTTTCCCCTATACCTATTAATGAGAGGGTTCCCTAGCTCATAATTAACCATGAGAGTGTTCCTTAGCTCATATCAGGAGCAGATAATGATCAGCACAGAAGTGGTGATGTTCACAGGTCAGAGAATTGAAGGTGGATGAATTCCAGGTCTCAGCCTTATTTAAGGGTTTTCTACAAACATTGTTCATTTGTCCATCCCTTCTGTGAAAAAACCCACAGGATATTCTCTGAGAAGATGCAAGCCTTTGAAGGGCTTCTTCCTGATCTTTTGCTCAGAAATGAGGGAATTTACCCATCATGGACCAGCCTGTAAATCCCTCATGGCAGATTCTTAGGAATTCTCAGGCATCCAGAGGTGCTTGTATTTCCCAAGACTGCTTGCATTGGTGCCTTGTGCAGCTGCTGTGTTCTTCACTCCAGAACACTATCCATATTAATAGCACTAGTTGTGGTGCATTCTTTATTGATCTGCAGCATGGAAATATATATTCAACCCTTTGGGAAATGTTTGATGGATTAAGCAACGAAAAATGATCAGGGAGAAAACTATTAGAAAGCAAAGGAATTAGTTGTAGGTGTGGGATGTTCATGGTAGTTGTATATTTCTGACCACATCTGCCAGGGAAACATATAACCTTCCATTTTCTATAGGCCTTTCCAGAACAGAGGTGACTGCAAAATGGTCTGGAAACACTTTTCTGGAGATTAACAATGGAAATGATCTAACATTAAAAATAACCCTAAAGGCAAAAAATCAGAAACCACTTTGAAACAAAGGAAGGGTGGAGTAAGCAACCCTTTTGGAGACACTTATACTCTGCTTTGTGCTGCTTACAGAAGCCAGAAATGCCAGTGAAGGTTATGTCAGAAATCTGTAACCCATATGCCTATAACTGTTATGTACTGTGTTCCAAATATTATAGAAATTAGAGATCCTGTTACAAAATTTACAGCAGCTAAAATTAGTTTTGCAGCAATTTATCTTTTTGCCATTTTGTTTCAGCATGTGCTGTGACATGAAAAGAGGAAGTTGTTTTGCAAAAAATATTTTAGCCACAAAAACGTATTTTGCAATAGAACGAGTGCTCCCAAGAATTAATTTGGAGCTACAAGTGCTACATAAATCATAGGAAAAACAGTTTCACTGTGGTAACAACAGAATTAAGTACAGGTAGCTAAAATAATTTGACTCTTGGACTGCATTTTGAATTTTTTCACAGTTAGCTTGTAGCAATACAACTAAATGCTTTCTTGAAAATTTTTAACCAACATATGATAGCAAACAAACAAAACATTTTAGAATTTTTTTGAAGTCAAAGCTTCAGTTGTAATTTTGAAAGCTCTAGATTGAAAAGCATCTTTATTCACAACTATCACTTCTACTGACATCAGGAAAACTGTGCATATATCTGCTTTTCTTTTAATGCAGAAAGTATCTAGGATCTGAATCTTACAAATAAACAGTTCAGAACTTATAATGATCCAGCTTTTCACTGGCCTCCCTTCTGCCTTACTTCTTAGAACTGATCTAAACAGCACATACTTTCTCAAAAATATTTCTGTGTGACTGGCAGGCCTGTAGGAGCTTCTGTCAGAAGCTATTCTCACTAGCTAATTTCATCTCCTGGTTCTGTGTACCTCATCATAGCACAAACTTTGAGACAAGTGCTTAAATTGTCAGATTTGCTCATAAATGCAACAGAGAAATTATGAGGGACTGAGTTTAATGGAGTGATGGATGAATATCAGCTCCAGGCTAGAAATGTTTAGAAGGAGGGGGACTGATGTCTCCAGAAAATCCATCAAATTCAATTAGCTACAGTGACCTTCAAGGAAATTCTATAGGAAGTGTGCAGAATGTGGTCTTGCGTAGTCTTCAGGAAAAGGAAAGATTTCATTACTGAAATCCTGTCCTTTATATTAACAGCTCATCTTTTCCCCACCAATGAAATAGCAATGGCCATTGTATTTGTGACCCATCTTTCTTTCTAACACTCTCTATACAATATAATGGATCGAAGTGAGCAGAGAGTTAGTCTTTGAGTGTGCAAACCTGAACACTTGTCACATTCTCCGAATCCATCAGTAGCAGAGCTGAGGAAAAACACAGAAGTCCTAGATGTGTGTGTACAGTTACAATTGAATTAAGACTATCCAAAGCTCAAGTGAAAGTTAGTTAATCTGTTTTACCTCCTGCAGAGTTTTTTAAGAAAAAGAAACAAGATTACATCCAAAATGAATGTGTTTCTTTCTTTCCTCTCACTCTTACATCACCCTTAGGATTTGGAATGGCAGCCCTGAGATCCACAAAAAAGTTAAAAGGGGTAAACTGGAGAACAGGAAAGAACTGAAATTAACCCCAGTTTCTGAGCATAAAAGACCTCGTTTGAGGGTAAAGCTGGAGAAAAGTATGGTAAGAGTAGTATGAAGCACAGACCATAAAAAGGGGTCTTCCAAGGACAAAATGGGTGTTTAGGGGAGCTTGTGGATCTAAGTCTTCTATTCCACCTTGTGTACCTAGATGAGGCTGGTGGTGTTATTTGTAATAAAATGAAGGTAAGGAGAGTTGATGCTTCTACTGAACACGACTGTGATATGGTTTCTCATATATGCTAAGGGATTACTTGATACAGTTCTATTTTCAGTGCTATACTTCTGGCTAGGCTTAGTGGTTGTGGGATGTAAACAGGGCCTGGCAAATTCCCTCCTGGATGGTGCTAACTTCACCAGATGAAGTGCTCATGAGCGGGATGACTCACACTACCTCATTTCTTCACTATTACACAACTTGCTTTTTTCCTCACAGGAAGGTTTTCTTCCATATTTTGTTCAGTGATTTTTTTTTTTTCCTTTCAGTAAAAGCGCCTGCCTTTATCATGATTTCACCCTGAAACAGTACAAGGGAATTCAGTAATGCAACCTGGCAGGGTGACAAAAGTCCATTTTCTCAAGAGGAACAGGAAAAAGGTAATAATGGTTTGAGGAACTGGAAAACAAATACGTTCTATGTAGACTACAATTGGCCCATCTAAATGAACAAAAACAATGAGCTCTGAGCCCTGAGGAAACAGCGCGGAGGCTCCAGCCGTGCCAAAAATAGCCCGGCCGAGAATCCCTCCGTTCTGAAGCGCGGAGGCGCTGCGGGCGGCGGGCGGGACCGCGGGCTCCCGGCGCCTCCCGCAGGGCTCCAGCGGCTTCACCGCCACCCGACCGCGCAAAATTTTGTGTCCTACCGCCAATGGAGAGCGAAGAGTTATGGTCAGTCAATATATACGTGCAAAAATTCCGTCGTTCGTACGCTAACCAAGCTTATTCTTACCGGCTCTTTTAGCAGCATATTTTGGAGGGGAAATACCACGCCATGAGAAAGAAGAAGGCATGCGTGCTTCATAAGTTAGTTATGTGTAATGTTATCTTTTGAAAACTGCTCAGGTACCAATTAAACTCAATGAAACTGACCATCTGTAGTCTGGGACTGAACTGTCTAGGATTAGTCAATGAATCGCATTACCCTTGTCCTTTAAAAGCTTCAGCTGTACCGTGAACTGTACAGTGCCTTGATGGTGTGCAGGACCAAGCCCGCTAATTAAGACCACCAATTTGAGAAAGAAAATAATGTAAAGAGATAACACAAATTAATTCTGGATTGTAAAGGAAGAGTTCTTGACATGAGTTCAACCCTGTTACATGAAATCCCTGCTCAATGCGTGTCTCTAGCTGTCTGTGGATCTGATGCTGCCAGTACTGAGAGACAGCATCACAATAAAAACATGATGTGTCTCTCTGCCCACACTTAACTGAAAGATCAAAACAGATTAGGTTTATTTTCATGTAAGTATGAGGAAATCTCCTTCTAGTTGCCTTATGAATTATAGAATGGATACAGTATCATATCTGAGCTTAGTCACCAGGCATAGAGTAGATATTATAAGGGGAAATCAAGACAGAAAATTTTCCAGTAGTCATCCATTTTTTAAAAGAGGGTTATCTAACTAATTATGCTAAGGATTTAAACTGGGATTGTAAATAAAAGGAAACAGCAGGCAAATGTTGCCTATGTCATCAAGACAATGTGTCAAAAAAAAAATTACAATGAAGACTCAGAGAAGGAAAAGCTGTGGGTGGACCTTACTACAGCCTTCTAGTACATCAAGGGGGCTCCAGGAGAGCTGCAGAGGGTCAGTTGACAAGGGCAAGTGGTAATAGGACAAGGGGTAATGGCTTTAAACTGAGAAAGGGTATGTCTAGTTTAGATACTAGGAAGAAATTCTTTAATAGGAATTTACTAGGAAGGACAGGGTGATAAGACACTGGAACAGGTTGTTCAGGGAAGCTGTGGCTGCCCCATCCCTGGAAGTGTTCAGTGCCAGGTTGGATGGGACCCTGAGTCATCTGGTCTAGTGAAAGATGTCCTTACCCTTGGAACAGGGGGCAGGGGGTTGGAACGAGAGGATCTTTAATGTCTCTTCCAACCCAAGCCATTATATATTTCTATGATAATTACTACTGCACTGACCTAATTGGTCTTATTGTAGATTGAGGTTTATTATTCTGAATAGTAATATTCAGTAAATACAAATTAGGGAAAAAACGACATCAGCCTCAAAGGACAAAAGGATTATGCTACTCCAAATGAAAACAATGTCTATTCTATGTCCATAACTTTATAATGACAGATTTAGCAGAGTGGTGTTTTGGGTATGGGGCTCTAATTTGCATATGAATGCTGTTATCTAGTGAATGTTGTGTCTCTGTATGTTTAGAAATGAAGTTTGTGTCTGTATGGTTGGAATTCAGGTGCAGGATTCTTAATTTTTTGTGTTGTCTTTCTGAAGCTATTCAAGAGTGGCATTGGTAATCTGAAAACTGTCCCAAAGGCTTTGTTTGACAAATTTTAAACCTAAACAAAATACCTTGTTTTCCTTCTTGGTTTTGTTATTTCCAATCAAAATTTCATTTGCCCTCACAGACAAGGGAGACGTGGTCATTCCATGGGCAGAAGGCCTTGATTGGGAAACGAGGTGCCGGAGGCAGTACAGAGTGCTCTGAGTGAGTGCTACACCATATGCTGGCCATGATACTGCAGGGTAGTCTGCTGCTGCTTTATTTTTGCACATGAAACATGAAAACAAAGATGAAGGCTGTCAGCACCTACAAAGATTTCAAAAACTTCAAAAGTTTTCTGTAGTGTCTATTTCTGAACTCTGGTGAGAGCATTTGCATTGCACTAATCACAGTTCTGCAAATAAGTTAAATATTTTGTTCCACACATTTGTGAAACTGTGGCACAATGTTGCCAGTGTGGCAGCATGGCTCTGATATTCCCTTACAGCAGCAGCAACTCAATCTATGACTAATCAAACAAGAGTTGTATGTGTGGCTTGGATTGAGGTAATACACAGTGTGCAAATGTTAATCATTACTAAACCAAAGTTAACCATTATTTCTGTTAGGTGTATATCTTTTAGTGCAGACAGAAATCTCACTTGACAGTGTTCCTTTGTTATATTTTTCTTGGAGGGATGCAGATGTATGAATGATTCATGTTGCATGTGAAATTATGCTGTGACCTATAATAATAGCCATTGCTGTATTTTGTTATGAAACCAGATCCAAACTAAATTTAAAATTCAAGTCTGTCTGTAAAATCTACTGCAAGCTTCCAGATTTTGGCCCAGAATTCCTACTCTCCAGTGTTTTTAGTCTTTTATTTTTCCAGGTCATCTGTTTTATGGAGAAAGAACATATAGCCATCTGGGAGATTAGCATATATATTTTATGAAGCAGAGTAGAGCTCTCTCTTTACTGACTCAGATGCTAAAGACCCAGATTTGCAGCCTGCCTCCTAGCTAGCACAGCACAGTTCATAAAGCTTCTGTTGCCAGTGGCTTACCCCTCTCCCCCTCATCAAGAACAAATCTACACTAAAGTGATGTTGGCAAAGCAGTGCTGTTCTAAAGTGGGGGGGAAAAAACCAGTCCAGCTTTACAGCCATGTAGAGAGGCAATTTTTAATGATAGAAGAATCCATTTGTCAGTAAAGCTTACGCTGCTTGAGCAGAAATTATCAGCAATTGATGTATACTGGAGTGAGATTCATCTCCAGAGTGGTATATACGGCTATATCTGGGGATTTAGGTGTGGAACAGATCTATGGTGTATCCTCTGAAATGTATAAAAGCCAAATGAGAGTGCGGGGTTAATTTAATATGCAATATAAATTACCACAGGATGTAAAAGGAGTGAGATGCAATAGGATGTGCCAAGGGACATCAATCTTTTATACTTTCTTATTGTGCTGGTAGAGATGTGCTGTCATTGTAGCTATAGTTGGAATTACAGTATGTTTCTGGTTCCGCGGTGTAGTTGGACTGTGCCAGCAGTCTTTCCTTTTTTTCTGGACCTTCCTCTTCCTTTTGTTTTTTGATACCATTCTGGTTTTTCCCTTTACAGAACACAGATATTAGGAGCCCAGACTGCCAACATTTTGATATCTAGTGTAGATTTATAACTATGGTCTGCCGAATTTTAGTAAGTTATAGAGCCACTAAGTCCAGTGGTAGTCTGCACAAGTCTCTAGAAAACACAGGAGAAAAGCTGAGATCATAATCCTAAATTTGTATTAATAATGGTACTGAATAAGCAGAATACTTTCCATTGCTTCTTAAATCAAAGACTGGGAATAGACTGGCCTTTTTGTTTGCCCTCTAATAATTTGTTAGCACCTTTAAAATGTAGATGCAAAAATGAGCCTGAATTAAAAGCTTTGGTTCAAAGTTCTCAGTTTGAAGAAAGTTTGAACTAAATTCAGAGTATCATCTACATTTTGTAGGTTGGACTCTTCTTTTGAAACACATGATAACAAAATCCACGTCCAAACTTTAAGAAGCACAGAGCGTGTATTCAAATATAGACTGGAAGAACTGGATCTATTATCGCTAGAATCTAATTCGTATTATTCAGATCTGTTGAATAATAATGGGAACAGATACAGTTCTTAACTGTTATCTACATTTCTTACTAGAAAATGCATAAGAAAAAACTTTCAATGTAGTGTCTGAGCTATATGTTAATCAGAAAGGCATGCACCATTTCAAAAATCTTTCTGTATCTTGCCAGTGCTAAAATGTCATCTTTCAAAGACTGCATGCACACAGTCTTTAACGTTCTTTTCATCTACCTTTTGCCAGTTACTGGAATATGAATTTAACATTTACTGACAGTTCCGTTTACCTTGATGCTGAGAACAACCTACCCAATCTGGCCAGATCTTTTAATTCAGAGACCAGTCTCTGACATGGCTGGTAAAAGATGCCAAGAGAAGTCTGTGAGAGTGGGAAGATCCTATGATGGGTATTCAGAGTATTTCCCTGGACAGTCTCCCAGGTCCAGGCACAGGGGACAGGCTTCCTCAGTCAGTCACACCACTTCTGTAGAAACAAACATATAATCACAAGAAATAAAATAAAAAACAAAACAAACAAACAAACAAAAACCACCCAGAAGAAAAAAAAAAGTGTCTTTTGAAAGCAAAGCTGTGTAGTTTGATATCAAGGTATTCCACAAGATGGCAGAGTTCTGTCTTGGCAGGTCACTGCAGCAGGCAACCTGAGACTACAGTAGCAGTTTTTTTCCTGTCATAGTTTTCACCATGAGTAATATAACTCTCTACTTTAAGTCTATCTGTGCTCTATAGCAGTGATCAAAATAAGTGGCAAACAGCTGAAAGACATGAGGCCTCTATTTTCTTATGTCTCACTCACATTTTTTATATTACCACATTTAAAGCACCAAATGCACGTAAAGCATAATTTCTCACTGTGTGAATTGAATAAATAGTTCTTTTTCTACATAAAATTAGACAGAAAATTATTGCATGCAACTGCAATTACTTTAACTAGGAACATTAACAGCAGACCTTCACGTTCCATCTCAGTCATCTATTATTTGAACTCCAAAAACCATGAATACAGCTATTTGTTACCCCTTGTCTTCATGATCAAGACAAGGTAACCTAAAGCTGGGATGTTGCTGAAAAAGCCGGGTGGCTGTCCCTTTCACCTACTCTGCTTCCTTGTGTTTCAATGTCTGTGTGTACAGTCCTAATGCAATTCAAATCAACCTAAAAAGCTGATTGAAAACTAGCTGCTTTTACTCAGAGGCTTAGCTTTCAGCTAGATAAATGGGCTGAAATGACTCCACAGCCACAGTCGCTACTGTTGCAATCAGGAAAGCAGGTCAAGCATGTGAGAAGGGGCAGGAAAGTCCCTTTCAGCAACAGAGTAGTATTGGATAAGCTTACACTAATTGTGAAAACGCACCCTTAAGTAACAAAGGAATAGTGGAGAGGATGCATCCTCAGTTCTGCCCTCGCTGACAAGAGGCAATGGAGAGAGAGGAGAAAAACCTAAAGCTCAGTTCTTAGACAAGTTCAATTGAAAACTTGTGCTAATGCCTGTCTAAATCTTCCGTGCATCACAGTGAAATGTTAGTTCTGACCTCAACTAGACATCTTTTGCTCTCTATTTATAAAATAAGGATACTAATATACCAGCTCTTTCTAGACCATGTTTGTTTGGCTTCTATGGGAAATAAAGGCTGTGAAGTTTGGGGAAAAAAGAGAGAAAATAGAATAATTGTAGTTCCCAGTGGGATTTTCTGCAATACTTGTTACTAAGGTTCAGTTGAGTTGGGTGTATTCCCAGAGTAAATTCAAATAAATTCAAATATTTTACAAATAATGATGAGGATTTTGGATTAACTCAGAGCATATTACGCTTAAGATCTTCATCATTCTATTAAAAGCCTAAACCCTGGTGCCCCCTATAAAGGTGCTACAGCATAATGCTAATGCAAGGATAGATAAATAGACAAAATCCCAATGCACAAAATTAAAGACTTACTAGCAGCTACTCGGTACATAAACCAAACCAAAGGCCTTACTCGGGGATGGAAAATTTTTAAAAAATCCATCTTGCAGAGAAGAATTGTGTAATTGCATTTACTAAGCACTACAAAATAACTAAGCCCTACATTTTATGTATAAATGGGGAGACATTAGGTGTGTTAGGGCACTCGGGCTTCTCGTTTGGTATGAATGGGCTTTGTTATGATGAAGCATGAACAGAGAATTTTCATTTCCAGTTTTAGCACTGAAATTCAAATGAGGATAAAAAAAAAGAATGGAGTGAAATGCAAAGAAAATCTCGCAGTAATATCACAAAGTGCAAACGAATTCAATTGACAAGATCTGGTGTTTTTACAAGCTATGAAAACCTTGGTAGCAGGGAGAAGGAATTTGGATTTTCAGGACCGAGTAGCTACATGCTGATTGCAAGAGTGAGAAGTAAATTCCGTAAATTTTTAACAAAGGCATTCAGCAGGGATACACTCACGATAATCTCCTGTAGAAACCATCTAAAACCCGTGCTTAAGTTCAGACCGGTTATGGAGGACCTTGGCCTAAGAAAAAACAGAGACTTTGTTGGGTTCCCGGCCCGAGGCCGCGCTCCGGGTCCGCGGGGCAGTGCCGGTCCCAGGTGTGCGCTGCCTCCGCCCGCCACCAGGTGGCGCCGCCCGCTCCGCCCCCGCTCCGCCCTCGCCCCGCCCCGCCCTCGCCCCGCCCTTGGCCCGTGTCATGCCCCTTTCTCCAGCCAATGAGAAGCGGGGGCAAGGCGGAGCTCGCAGCGCGCGGCCCAATGGGAAGCGAGAGCTGACCGGGCAGGGGCCAATCGGGGGCACGCCGGTGAGTGCGCGACTCCGGGGCCGGGAGGGGAGGGGGCGTGGCCAAGGGGGCGCGAGCCCTCAATCAGGTGAGGGCGGTGCTGACGGGCGGCGGCGGCGGCCAATGGCCGCGCGGGGGCGGGGCCCGCCCTGCCCTCCCCTCGCGCCGCCGAAGCTGCCAGAGAGTCAGGTGGCTCCGGGATGCGCGGCGGCAGCGGCAGGAGGCGGAGGCGGGCGCGGAGGAGGCGGCGGATGGGGGGGATGCGGCGGCTCCTCCACGGCACACGCTGTCTGGTTTCGCCCCTGCCCGCGCTGGGCTGAGGCGGCCGCGCGCCGGGAAGCCCCGGCAGCGGCGGTGGCACCTGGTGCCGGCGGGCGCTGGGCCGCATGAACAATAGGCGGCGGTCCCGGCCCCGCCGCCCCCCGCAGCGCCCGGCTGCCGCGGGCGCCTCCCCCTATGGAGCAGCCTCGCCATGGAGCCCCTCACCGAGCTCAGCCAGGAGGGCGCGGGCGGCGGGGAGCCGCCGGGCGACGGGCCGCTCTGGACCGCTGTCTTCGAATACGAAGCTTGCGGCGAGGACGAGCTGAGCCTGCGGCCGGGGGACGTAGTGCAGGTGCTGTCCCGGGACTCGCACGTTTCCGGCGACGAGGGCTGGTGGACGGGCAAGATCGACCAGCGCGTCGGCATCTTCCCCAGCAACTACGTGAGCAGCGGCGTGCAGGCGGGCGGCCCCGAGCTGCGCGCCCGATACCCGCCGCCCCCCGCCATACAGCGTAAGGGCGCCCGGGCCCGGGACGGGGGGCTTGGCGCGGCGCTCCGCCGAGAGGGAGGAAGCCAGGGGAGAGGCCCGGTCCTTCCTCCCTGTCGCGGTCTTGGGGTGGGTGTGGGAGGGGGGACGAGACCGGCGGAACTGCCGAGGTTATGGGGGGAACCGAGGCTCGGCCCTCTTGATGTCCCTGAGGGGAGGCCTGGCCCGGTCCGACTGGTCCAGCCCTTCCGTGGGTCTGGTTGGAAGCCGGTGCCGCCGCTGAGGGGGAAGGAAGGCTCATCACCCGGTGGCGAGCGGCTGTGGGAGGCCGCGGGCCCAGCCAGCGGCAGGCGGGCCTGTGATGGCCTTCGGCGGCGAGTGGAGGGGCTAGGGCATCTCAGCCCCCGCCGCTGGGCCGCCGCAGGCCCCCGGTGTGCTCCCTTTCCCAGCCGCGGTGGTGTTCCTGCTGCTCCAGTGCCCTTCTGTCTTCCCGGCTAGCGCGCCGCTCCCTGGGAGGCAGAGCCTCGCTCTGTGTGTTGTTGGCGTTTCAGCGACGCCGGGAGCAGTTTCCTATTGTTAAGACCTGTGTTTCCAGGGGCTGATAAATTTTCATCAGCAACAGAATCCTGGAGGCTGGGCAGTGGTGGAGTCACTGGGGCTTTGGTCATTCAGCCTTTAAAAATATTCTTGAAGAAAGGTTGATGGGAGGGAAGCAGTTGTTTTCTGATGTGTTGATTGACTGCTAATGCTTGTTAAGTATTATCCTACTTACTAACCAAAAGCTTATTATTTCTGGCTGAAAAATTCTAAGTTGACTCGTGGGTTACCAGGTTCCTCTGCTCTCTTACAAATTCTGTGTTAAAATACCTGTGAATGAGTTGTATCCTCGCTTGGATAGCTGGGCCTGCCTGCGGGTCTCTTGGCTATGTTGTGATGCTGAAGGCAGTGAGGGTTTGGTTTGTTTCCCTGAATTTCAGTGCAGTTTTGAAGCCTTTGTTGGAGATGGAGAATAGGGCTGTTTCGTCTCTACATTTTTTCAGTCACTATGTACAATTGTGGAAAGAGAAACAGCATGGAATGACTTTCTAGATCCTGTTTATCTGTCACCGTTGACAATTCAGGCAAGGATGCTTTTTTTTGAGGGGCAGAGAAAAACCTTCAGACTAGTAGGCTTTTCTAGAAAGTAAAGGAGTGAAAAGATGCTTTGACCTATCTAGGCTGTATCTCCAAGGAATACAACTAATAGCTTTTTTTTTCTTACTTTGTGTTCTACTTGAAAGCATTTAGGTAAAGCTCAGTAATTTGTAGCATTGCCCTTAGGCTTGTGAAAGGACTGGGTGCTGTTCCTTTCTTTCATGCTGCAAGAGCATTGGTAAGTTATTTTTTTCCCCACACAGTAAAAGCTGTGAATGAATGCTTATTAGGTGTTGCTTTTGAGATACTGAAGAGAATAATTTCTGTAGAACTTTTTGAGCCCTCAGCTCCCATCCTGGTTTGAGTGTTCAAGCTTAGGCTTTGTAACTGTGGATTCTTCTGTCTTGCTGCTGCTTCTGTGTTTTGTTAGTTCACAAACAGTTGTGGGGTTGTACCTTGCCCATTTGTTTTTGCTTTATTCTTGCCATGCCCCAACAGAGCTACACTACTTCTCTTCTGTCAAGTCACCAACCATGTGTTCATGACAAAGTAGAATTTATTGCCCTCCAGAGGTTTGTATAATGCTTTAGGAGTATGGGTGGGTTTTTTTAAGAAACAATGCAGTTTGGACCTAGGTTCAAGTTGGTTGCCATTGAATTGGATTGTCAAGTTGAGTATTAGAAATCCTTTACAAAGAATGCTATCCACTTTTAGAGCTGATGATATTAGTTTGGTAGCTGTTTGGAGTAGGAATCAACATCTACTGTTTAATACTTCATAGTCCAGTAAGTCCAGTTTTTCAGGAGTAATGCAAAATGTCATTCTGAACACACATCTCAGCACAGAACCTATTTTTCCTTACTTTCCTAAAGTTTATCTGTATATCTAATGAAAATTTGGGAGTGTGAGTCCTAGAGAGTCTCCTTTTACTAAGAGCTGTACTAGTTTAACTGGTAATTTTAGCCATCCATGTAATGTGCTTGAATCTTGCCTTGGTGAAGATACCATGAATCAGAAAAGTAGCCTGTAAAGGCTGTCAGGAGTGGGCCAACTTGAGGGACTCTCATCTGTGCTGTGGGCTTTTAGACACTTAAGACTGAATTAAAGAGTTTAATCATATGGTCTAATAAGGGCTGATTAAACAGCACCTACTTTGCAGTTGTCAATATGGCCACTGGTTCATGGTGTACAGGCTCTGTAATTCCTTACCGGCCCACACAGGAATGAGAGCGCTTCAGCTCTGGAATCCTGTACAGTCCTGCATGACACATCTGCCAAATGACACCGGAGTTAGTGTGCTTAGAAATGTGAAGAAAAACAACTATTTTGTGCCCTGATGTAGCTATATAACTTAAACTATGAGACTGAATAAACGAATTCAGTCGAAAATATCCTTTAACAATCCTAAACAAAACATTTTTTAAAAATAAGTGTTTTTTCTGAAGAAGGTACCCACGAGGGTGAGCTGGCCAGTTTGCCTTATAGAAATATAGGTTTTCAAACTCAACTAAGGTAATACTTCCAGATAAAAGAACATTCAATGTCACGCATTAGATTTCATGTCGAAATTGAAGTCTCTCGGTTTTACATCCCACCCCTATTAATTTGTGCCTCCAGCAGGGATGTGCTTTTTCTGATGGGAGATGAGTGGCAGCACACGAAGTGTACTGCTTTCCGGCCCCTCGGTTTCCTTTGCCCATCTCGGTTGTCCTGCCTGCCACCTTCCTGTGGCGCTTCCCCGCAGCACGGGGCCGGGCGGCGGGAGCGGTGAGGAGGGGCAGGCCGGGGCGCTGCCCGCGGGGCTGTCCCGGCGCCTTCCCGTTCCCGTCCCCTCGCGTCCCCGCTGCCGCCGGAGCTGTCCCTTCAGCACCTCGGGTCAGCGGGCGGCTCGCTCGGCGCCTCGTCGTGTCCTCTTAATCCGTGAGATGCCCGAGCAGAACACCCGCTGTGAACAGCGCCTGAACGCCGTCTGTCCGGAGCGGGCAGGGCAGGCAGTCACCCTGGTGCTGAGGGGTGAGTGTCTCTTCATTTTCAGTCTTTTAACTGACCTTGTCCCTGGAAGCAGATTAATGGAGGATTCTAGCAGTGCTGAAATTCTATTGACTGAAGAGCTAGGACTCAACATCTCATTTTCTTTAAGTCTTTTATTAGTGAGAAATACAAGAGTGATTCTTCGTGTATTCTCAATGACAGGGTAGTCTCTCATCTGGGGTTGTTGTCACTGCAGTCTTGTTCTAACATTTCAGTGTTTCTGGTCAGAATATATTCTTTTCATGTTTTCAAATGCTCTGTCTCAAGCATTTGAACACCGAAGTTGCTACTGTAGGACTGAAGTATTCTTTGTTGTGCATATCCTTGAAGCTCAGAGTGTTTCCCAAAATATGTATTCACAGTAGCAGAAAAATAAATTCTCTGTGTTCTGGACTGGAAGAGACCTCTTCTCCTTCTGGCAGACTTTCTTGGTCAGTTTTCTATCTTGTGTCCCATTAATCTTTTGTTCATGGAACACTAGGAAAAGCAGCAAAGACATCCTTATTAAACTAACTCATAGGTTTGACTCACTTAGAACAGTAAGCCAACTTCTAAAAATCATGTCCAGGAAAGGTAGAGCTCAGACAAAATAAAAACCTGCAGGTGTGGACAGAAGAGTTTGTATTAATTCCATACAATTTTGTACTGTAGGCTTATACATAGGAAAGGCATTTGATTGGAGTAAGGAGACTAATTTGTTTAACTGGGATCTAACCTGCTCCCTTACAAACTTAGTTTCCTTTCTACTAGACAAAGCAGGGGAACCATGTCAGATTTGGCATTTCAAATGCAGGAAGGTATTAAAAGACTTGGTGACTTTTTGTTTAAATCTTGCATAATGGTCCTCTTCCTTTAAAGCTTTTTAAAATTTCGTTGACTGTAATGGGTAGCCATGTAAATGTCAGGCAGAGTAGCATCAGTGGTAGTCTACCACTGCTGTAAATTAATCTATGTCAGCATATTTTCATTGGTCAGTATGTGGAATTTTCATTCTACATTAGTCAGTATTGGATGAGTTCTTTTGGCCACCCATATAAACTGGTGTTTAGTGTACAGTTGTACAGGATACATTTTCTCATTGCTTTTGCTCCAGCAAAATTTCAACAATTTGTGTGCTGAATTCAGGCAGCTGCATCTGTAGAATTTTTCCTATATGATGCCAATTAGCCACAAGTCACTGTGTTAGCCTGTAAAGTATAGCTGTCAGTGTATGGGAATAGGAAGTTTTCATAACAAAAATGCAATATGCATTAATCAGGAAATGTTTTTCTTACTGCTTGCTCTGTACACTCAGTATGTGGTTTGATCCATCTGTTTGTCACACTGTTGTCGTTAACGTCAGAACCGGTTAACACATTTCTTGAGGGGAACAACTCTGCAAAGCTTGGAGAGGTGTGGAAGAAAAAGTGTGATTTGGGAAGGACTGAAAGATTGGTGTGGCAGTTCAACAAGAGACATTCAGATAAGGGGCAAATGAAGAAGCAGATGCGTTTTCTGTTGTTTTAGCTATTTCATATTAAGCGCTGTATTATGAGCACAGCAAAGATTAGCTGGTAAGTGTGTTTTTCATTTTCAGAATCTTCTGCGGTCACTGAGAGTTTATCCTTAAGGGGAAGTAGGGGCAGGGGCATCAGTATTATAAGGGTTTAACTGTGGTAAGAAGAAGCTGTTTTATTATTTTACCATTTACAGTGAGTACTTCATACTGGTTTTATGACACCGCAACGTCTGTTTTACCATACTATTTGGCACTAAAAGCTTGTCAGAAAGGGCCACTGCTTTCCTTTATATTGTTTTGGAGTGAAAATTGGCCCTTCCTCTGAAGGCAAGGGTGAGGTTGGCCAACATGGACCTTCAGCTGATGTACAGGCCGCATAGTTGCTAAATGCTTACATCTTTTTTCTCCCTCTTTCCTTAGTCCTAGAGATCGACTTCTCAGAGCTTGTTCTGGAAGAAATCATTGGCATAGGGGGCTTCGGAAAAGTGTATCGAGCTGTATGGATAGGAGATGAGGTTGCTGTCAAGGCAGCTCGCTATGACCCTGATGAGGACATCAGCCAGACCATTGAGAATGTTCGACAAGAGGCCAAGCTCTTTGCAATGTTAAAACATCCCAACATCATTGCCCTCAGGGGCGTGTGCTTGAAGGAACCTAATCTTTGCCTGATCATGGAGTTTGCCCGCGGAGGATCGCTCAATAGAGTGTTGTCTGGTAAAAGGATCCCTCCTGACATACTGGTGAACTGGGCAGTGCAGATTGCCAGGGGGATGAACTACCTGCACGAGGAAGCAATTGTTCCCATAATTCACCGTGACCTCAAGTCCAGCAACAGTAAGTGCTACACAGTGAACAGTCAGGGTGCTGGGATGTGGTTTTGGGGGGAAAAAATCATACAAAGAATAGTGGGGAGTAATGTTAATTTAGTGATCCTTTCTTGTGAACCACTGTATCCTCTAATTCTATCCCAGAAGGGTTTATTTTTATACAGTATGGTGCTTCAGATCACAGGAAACATGTAAATGCTTTCACTCTGTAGAAGCAACTGAAATGATTGGATGCAAAAGCAACTGTGAATGAAGCATGCTTTGCTAGCAGTTCATTAGGTTTTATTGGCATTTCAGCAGACTTCTGTATGTTAAAAAGCCTTATTGAACTTAAAAAGTCTATTATTCTTCCACTTTTTGGAAGAATAAATGCTTCTTTGTAATGTTCCTAATCTCATTGTACTTGCTGGATTTTGCTGTATAGATGAGATGCAAGCCTGTTTTCGTTATGAGTGATTTAACTTATCCCAGCTGAACTGGAACTTCTCTTTATCCATCATAGAGCTGGTGTTGACAGTAACATTAATTCATGTGAATAAAATGTCCTTGTACACCCAGGACTTCAGGTGATATTTGTGGTGCTTTACACGATACAGCTCACCCATTGGAGAGCAAGGGGGACTGAACTTTGGTAGTTAGGGTTCTGGAAATCACGGTGATTTCAGCTGCTCTATAATACTGACAGCATTACTGTGTGTTGCTTGGGTGTTGTTCTTGTAGTGTGTCTCTTTTCACAAACTTTAACTTCTCAAAGTCAAACACATGCATAGAACATTATTAATGTAGGAGCAAAGTGCTGCCGTGGTTTAAAGATCATCATCTCCTTTCCTGATGCCTGTATGTCACTGTTTGGCCTTTTTCTCTGCTTGTCTGTGTCTAGATGGCAGGAGCAAACACAGACCTGCATGTTAGCTGTGGTGGTTTAGATTGGTGTGTTAGTATGAGCTCATTGTCATTTATGGCTTGAGTTAATAAGAAGCTCTATGAACTGGGTGGCTGGGATGCAGGCATATGTTCCCTTTTGCTTTGAGGGCAAGGACATTAGCAAAGAGATCTGATAGATGAGAATTTTAATATCCTAAATAGATTTATTAGCACAAGCATTAAGCATTGCAATGCTGTAAATTTCCAGGCCTTGCAGTATCTTCCTATGGTTTTTGGCCTCAAATGTTGTGGCAGTGAATTTACTTAGTTGGTTCTGAAGGAGTAAAAAAAAGTATTATTAGTTCTTGTTAGTGAGTTTGCAAATAAGAACTATAAGAGCCTTCAAGTTAGTTTCTACAGTATTGTTCTTACAATAACAGAGTTTCCCATTTGGTTAGAGTAAGGCAATCTTAATGTCAATAAAGATTCCCTGGTATCTAAACCCTTCCCTTACAGATGGCAAATATATGGGCATGTTGATAAATGCTGTAAAATTAAGCAATGATTTGCTTAATTAATGACTGACTGGCTGCATCTGTGAATAAGAAATAATTGCCTTTCAGTGTTGTGCCTTTCTTCCTTACCTAAGAAAATATTTACTTGCTTATTTTGCTAACAGGCCATTAAGATTTCCTTGCTAAATGCTAGTTGAACATTTTTGAGGTTTAGAATGAAAGTTAGTTCTAAGATAAAAAACTGTTGGCTTCCAGTACATCATTGTATTATTCAGACCAGAGAATTCTAGTTGTAAAAGAGAAAAGCATCAACAAGAGAACCAGCCCAGCCAGAGGGACACCCAGTGCACAGTGTTACCATCCAAACAGATATGGATGCTAGAAAACATCTGGACTGTCAGCAGCAAGAATAAATGTCTCTTGTCACAGTGAATCAGCAGAGTGTAATTGTGCTGCACTGTAAATAGTGGGTGAGAAGTTGCTACGTGTATAACTGTAATTTCCCCCATTAGAGAGGAAGCAATGGTAAAGAGAGAGAATGAGTGGGAATGCCTCTGAAAGGATTCAGAGATGTTCTGTGTTTGAAGGGGAAAGATAGAGAATTTACCTGGTAGTTGTGACCAAGATAACATCAGATCCAGCAGAGAAATGATGGGTATAGGAAAATTCTATCCCAGATAAGGCTGGAGGAAGCAGTATTACATTTGGGAAACTAAACAAATGTAGGAGCTGATACTGGAGGAAAGGACTTCAGATATTTTAAGCAAAAAGTACTGGTTTGATTTTCTCTTTTGAAATAAGATGAATTAGTAACCTCAGGTATGGGCTTGACATATTGCAACAGCTGTTTATTGAACAAAATGGAGTTCTTCGCTCTGTGCTCTGTGGTTGAAGAGAAATTTAAAAAAATATTTTAAACATTTGAAATACATGTTCTTTTCTGAGTGTATCTACATCATAAATATTAGATAATGACAATGGTAGAGATTTTTTGTGGGGAAAAGGGATTACGGAATAAACAGCTTGGAGCTGCCTAAGTCATGTCTTTCCTGATTACTCTGTCACTGTTTTGCTGAAATACCTCTTCTCTTATATATAATAAGCATCTTAGAAATTTCTCTGCTCTGTTTCCTGTGGAAAACTTTTTACTAGTATAATAATATAATCCACTAGATTAGTGGACTAGGTATATTATTGCATCCTGATTAGTATATAGCTTGCATTTTGTCTGTTTTTCTGATAAACTTAGTTTTCTCAATTACCGTGGATAATGGAGAGCAGGTTATCTCGTTAGCTTTGTGCCTGTAGAATTACCAGCTTGTAGCATTTCCTTTCCACAAGTTCCCACCCACCAGGTGACAGGCAGTGATGTGTCTGTGGTGAGGGAAGAGCTTCTGCTTGCAGGAACTTGGAAAGGATTCTTGCAGACACATTTCTTACATGTACTGAACATCTACAAGTGCTGTAGAGCTATCATGGGAGCATCAGCTGTATTGATCTACTGGTTGGTACTGCCTACACTGAGTAATAGATTGAGATTCTTGCACATCTCATCTTGCCTTCAAGCACCAGCTGGGATGTACGCTGTGCATCTGAAGGTGCCAAATGAGTTAGTTTGGGAGCTAGGGAAGAAGATCGGGTGGTGGGAAAGTGATCTCAAGATGAGAGTTGCCTTATTTAAAATCAGTTTTTCTGCTGGAATAGAAGAAAATCAGAGACTGACTTGTTGTCAGACGTCTGCTTATGTTTAGGCAGGCACAGAATGCATAAGGACAGTACCTCATTATGAATCTTAAGCAGGTTACATTACATTTTGAACATATTGGGTGGGCACCCTGATACAAGTCTGAGAAATGACCTCAATATATAAGGATTTGGGGAAAAAATCCTTTTTGATTTAAGCTATTGCAACTTGGTGGAGTCAGATAGTATATACCAAAACAAATAGTTGTCAACATTTCTGGTAATGTAATAAAGAACATAGGGGTTTGATTACTTTGGGAGATAACTTCAGTTTAATTCATCTAAACCGAACTTTAGATGTTTATTTGAAGATTCCAGGAAGTGTCTCTTTCTTGAGATACTCCTCATCAAAAAGCATTCCAAATTAATTGTTATCCATCTTTTTTGGTTAAAAGAAGGAATTTTTTCTGTTCTATAGTTTTTCTTAATTTTTTCCTCTCTAAATTTTCATAACTGCATTTAATGCTAATAGATTTAGAGTGTAGGAAAAGTGTTCTGTACATTTAGTACCATATTTGTTTGTGGAGGATTTACAATAAATCTTGGAGGTTCTGAAGGCTGCCTGTTTTATTGCTTTGGGAATGCAGTCAGGATGTGAGTACAGAAAGGTCTTTATAGAATGAATTGTACACCTATGATTTAGTTTTAGAGACCCTGAAAATATTTTGTTGAGTCTGAGTTCATCTGGCATTGAGTCTGGTAGATAAGTATTTCAATGGCATTACCAACTCATATGTCAGTCATATAACTACATGAGAACAAAAAGGTAATTTAGGAAACTATTTGGTTCTGTGTGAGGAGATAAGTATTTCTCTTTTTATTTTGGGCATTTGATTTAAGGGATTCAAGTTATTCCATATGGAAATTAGTAAGATTAATCCAACAGCATCCTCAGTGGCTGCTGCTGCTGCTTTTCATCTGGTGATATTTCCAACCTTTGCTTCTTCAGCTGTACATTGGTGAGCCATTGGGCGTATGTTACAGAATCCTAAGTAGAATTTTCCCAATGAGAAATCACCTACATAATCTAAATGCTGAACTGTAGCAAAAAAAGCAACTAGTAATGCCCACTATAGTCAACATCACTGCACTTAGAATAGCTCTTAAGAGGTTCCTTTTCTTTATCTCTCATCTGTGATTCAAGTCTTATTTCTGGCCAGAGAAAAGTGCTTTGCATATAATGTTAAGGATCAAAAAGGGACAGTCCTGTTGGTTTTAGTGAAGTATTGTAAATAATGAAGTTGGTCCAGTTTGTCCATCAGTTTTAGGTATGCCAGCATTGCTATAGGAATAAAGCCAACTAACTAATACTGTGGAGAGCTGGCAAAAGCATATTTGATGTTTTTTTTACTGTCTCAGCAAAACATGTTTGTTATTTGCACTACACTGAAAGATTTTGCTGAGGGTGTTCATGCCAGTTAGCAAAGTGCTTTTTAAAAGTCACTATGGCTATGTTCCTCAAAGTGGCACAGAAGATTATCAGCAAAGTGACATTGCCAAGGTCAAATAGAGAGGAAAGGACAGAGGTCAAAATAAACCCCAACAACTCTGAGCCAAGTGAGTAGTTCTTCATTTCAAGTTATTTGAGGTCTTTACCTCTCCTACCTTTTGGACCACCAAAGCTATAGCTTTGCTTGTTTAATGTAGTTAAGCCTTTTTCTGTTTGTAAAGATGCCAGTGGGGCTGAGTTTCCACATGGTCTATGGATAGTTGTTCCTAGGACTTTAAATATCCCTTATTTTTTATTTTAATCCAATCGTAGCTGATTGGATTAAAATTGATTGTGGTCTTTTCACAAAAGGAAAAGTACTTGTAAACGTCTTCCTCTGTGTGGCTGGGGTGTAGAAGAGAACTCTTCCAGGGTCTGCTGAATGTATGTTGACAGAGCAGTTTGGAAGTCTCCACTGTTACTATTGCTACTTCTGGTACTCCACTGTAATTTGCTGACTAACCCCTCCTGTGTTGTACCTTCCATCAGAATAGATTTTCTTTGTCAGTGCAATTAAATGACTGAGTAATGCTTCATGTAGAGTATAGTGAAGCTATTTCAGTGATATCTGAATGCTTTTCACTGAGTGAATAATTGATCTGGCCTTAGTTAGATAGTCCCTTGGCCCGTAAGAGCAAAATGATAAAAAAGTGAATTTTTTGTGGGGGTGGTGGATGGTGGTGTGAAAGACAAGAGCTGGGGGATGAATTTTCAGGAAGCAAAAATCAGTGAAACTTCTTTTTGTTCTTCCCCTTTTTCTAAATGTAAAAATTGTACAGTAGAAATCAGGGCTTTCAAACAGCCTGGGTATGCTCCTAAGGCTGATGAAAGATGACTTCAGGTTCTGCCCTTACGCAATTATCTGATTCTGTCAACAAGTTCTTGCTGATGGTGCATAACTCCTAGTTCTGGTTACTCTACTTATATTTCTCTTTCTCCCCGGAGTATAATCATCTGTGCTGATACCCTGGTATGCTATGTTTTAGTTGAAAAAAAAGTTCCAAATAGCTGTAATTTTTTGCATGTGGTAATACGAGGAGGAAATTGATGCCATTAATACTACACATTTTCATTGAAAAGAATAAAAAAATTCTTTATGTATTATTAGTGCATAAGAGGTAAATTATGCCTGAAAGTGTTGCTAATTTTTAAGATGTTAAAATACCAGGAATTCACAGAAGTAGGCTGACAGTTTGTATGTTGTACTTTGGTACTCTGTTGGATTTTTCCTTCTTTAGCTTTTGTAAATTAGTGCCGCTGTTTTCCTCTCTGAGAGGTTTGACAGACGATTTCTCAGATGTTGCACTCTCATTTTCATATCTTAGTAGATTTCTGAGAATTTCAAAATTAAATGCATCCTCTGTAAATGGCTTGTTTTAGTGGAATATGGATGGACATCTTCACTGTTAAGTGCAAGCCAAAAATATGAAGTCTTGATAAAATAGGTCTGATGTCCACAAGAACACTTTGGTATCCTCCTGCCCACACTAAGTAGTAAAAAGGTGACTTCACAGATGGAATCTGCTACCTTCATAGACAAATATGGGAAGAGTACTACCTCTTGTTTTTTAAGAAATTAAATTGTGTCTATTATATTTGAAAACCTAGCTAATATCCTTTTCATGTAATTGAGCCATGGTGTACATTTTTTGCCGGATTCTCTCTGCTCCTTAGAAAAAATAACTTAGAGTTGTGGTATGAAGCACTTTATTCAAATTGTGTATATGGAAGCATAGAACAGACCTAAGCATTGTCATGCAGCAGGTGTCCATAGGCATCCCCTGAATTCACCATCTTACCATTTATGACAGAGCTGGGAAAGATCTGTGTTCTTCTGAAATTTCTAAGGAGCCAGTTAAGAGTGTGAACAGTCTTGTGGTATTTCTGGGAAGCTAGAATAATTCCTTGATCTCTACTTTTTTGGGGGGAGGGGTTGTGTTTCTTCCACAGCAGTAAACTTAATTTGAATTTTGTCTGACTTCTGTCAGCAATTTCATTTTTGCCTTTCTTATCGAACAATTCCATTCAGTATTTCAGCATTTCTGAAACAATACTTACTCTTGAATTATCAGACATTAAACAGTCTTGCTCTTTGAAATGATCACCCAAGATGATTCTTTAATTTTAAGTAATATCCCATTTTGAAGACTGTGTGTTTCCTTATGACAGGACAAGGGAAACCTTAAGCGGTTTGAAAGAATATGGGGTATAGCACATGATTTTAAGTAGCTGCTTTTGGGTTCATGTTTGCTCTTAGATTCTAGGATAGTTCATTGTGTTGGTGTGGCTTTGATTGCCAAAAGGTTGCCAAAGTTGATGGGCATGTCTGCTAATTGCTTGTTAATTGTCCAACTGCTAATGGCAAGTGTTCCTCAGACCCAAGCTTTTTGCAGTTATGAAAGAGAAATAGTAACAGAACCTCATGCACTAAGCAGAGAAATTATTCCAATGCATAACAGTTCAGAATTATGTTGTTTGGTTTCATCACTGATTCTTTAGATCAGAAAGAAGAGCTCTTGCCCACAGACCAGTAAATTTTTGTGTCCTAGACTGTAGAATAGTCCTTGTGGTGGTAATTGCAGCGTGGTGCAGCATCACTCAGGGTCTTCTTGGGAAGGAAGTAGCCAGAGGACACGCCGCCTTCCTGTGAACCTTTTGTATTACTGCCACACACAGCCCTTTCACTGTACTTTCTAGGAGCATTGTTGTATTGCTCACGCATTTACTATAACACCATTTTTAATTAAAACAAAAAATACCCTCCCAAAAGAGAAAGCATTGTCTTGTGCTCATATGGATTCCAAATTCTCTCTGAAATTCTCTATGTGCTATGAATTCTGTATGTCTTGTGTCTGGGATAATTTTTACAGCTACAAGCCAAGCTCCTAGTTTTCTGTACATCCATCTGTGATGTGTTGTGAAACGGGCTCCTGGATTTTGCTTTGGCCTTTAAGAAGTATTAAGATCTCCTATTTGTATTGCAACTGGAAGCATCTAAAATGCTTCCTCCTTGCCTATGTATAGACTAGTTACTGAGATGTGTAGCAAATGATAGTCAGTATGCCAGCAGCTCCACTTACTAGTAAATACTAGTAAATACTTTTACCACTAAGATTTTGTTTATCACAGCAATTTCTGTGCTTAAATTGCAAATTCCTGGGAGGTTCCTGGTATACTATAAAGGTATGTGAGTATGAATAATTGTTGTAAAGATGGTACATATAAGGGTGGTGGGATGTATGAGAACCAGGCCGTGTGGTCCACCTACCACAAAAGCATTGCAATCTCCTTTATGAGTGTGGCAGAGAATAGTCTCTAGTCCCTTTTGACTTTGCATTGTTTAAGGATCCTGAGAATTAGAAAAAAAATCATAACTTTGATTAATGGAACTCAAAATGCCTAATTCTGCTTGTTGAAGTGTTGTCAGTCTTGCCCTGGGTTTATTGATTAGCTTTTTCTTATTTGATGTGATCAGTCACGTGTGTGATTTTGGTATGATTATGATCATCTGGTAACCACAGAATTTTCCTAATACTTCATTAGATTATTGTGTAGTTAGAATCTTTAATCACAGGTTAAGATGAGTAAAAAAAAAATCTTAACAGAAATGTAGCACATCAGAAAGTGAACTGCGCTTTGATAGCTCTATTGAACAAGTTGTTATCTTGTGTGGACTTTTGTGTACAGCAGTGCAGGAATGCCCTCTTTCTCAGCTGCTAGCAGCTTGTTCTGCTCACCTTGAGGTCAAACTCTGCAGTGTTCAAGAAACTCTTGAATTCTACTGTTGTCAGATGTAGCTTGATTGTAACTTGTTGATTGTGCATCTAAGAGCCTTTTCTCTACCTTTAAAAATATTTAAAAGTAAATCTGATTTTAAAAACCCCATAAAACACCCCAGCTTCTGATGTGGATTGTGCTGCTGCTTGTGAGGTTCTTATGTCTTTCTTAGCTTCTAGGTTTTGGAGTACCAGTTTATTCCATGGATGAGTTGGTGTTGGTATTATTTACTGTTTCATAAAGATGTCTTAATTGAAACCAAAACAAAACAGTTTGGGCTACCTTTTTTCATCATCAATTTCATGTTTATATTTGTCTGGAAACAGCTCCCACTGAACCGGCATTATTATTAAATCTCTTTTCAGACAGTCTCTTGAGTGACAAATGATGAATGTCATTCCTGTGACATTTTAGTCTCTATCTCAGAGTGATTTTACTCTTCCCTTTCCTCTTTTTTGTTGTTGCTTAATACAGTTCTTGATTTGTTGCAGGCTTTCAAACTGACACGGTTTGGCAATGCCCTGTGTTGAGTACAGATGTAATTATGTTTTTTCCTTGAGCATTTAACTGATTATGAAGAGTACAGTAATCCATGCCCGAGCTAGAGGTTGTTCCAATGTCAGCAGTATTGTAGGATTTAGTCTGAAACCAAAGCTGAACAGCTCTGTTTTTCCCAGAAACTCACCTGAGCATTTGAAGTGTTCTGTACAGATCACTAAAGTGATAAGATTTTTCCAGCCTCGTAGGTGAAAGGATCGATTCTAAATATATCGGGGCTTTGGAGGCCTTTCCTCTCCCCTCCCCCATTATGCATTAGCTCTTTAGAGTTACTGTACTGCATGGCTTAAAATCCAAGAACTGCTGTGCTGTCACATCCATCACCTCCTCTAGGTTGATACAAGAGGACAGTCATGCAGCTTTATGGATTTGCTGAACCCTGACTCATACCCAGTAATTAAGAAGGTATTGCTTGCAAGGTGTACATATATATATATATATAATTTTTTAATGTAGTGTTGCTGAAAGGTTAGTAAAAACAGAGATAATATTTGCTTATTACTAGAGGCAATATTTGTGGGTTTTGGTTTTGCTTCTAAGATGTGAAATTTTGAGTGGGTCTTAAATTCTGTCCTCTCCAGGATCTTATGCAACACTTAGCCTTCTGCACCTCAAACAGATATTAAAGATGCAGTCCTACTGAAATGGACGGCCGAATACCCAGCAGAAGGTAGGTAAAGGCTACATGCGGCAAGCCCGGACTTACTCCATGTGAAGATCTGTTAATCACTTTAAGTACTTTGAGTGCAGGATCAAGAGCAGATTGCTCATTATCTGGATACTTGGGAGGCAAAGCTGTGCTGGCTGATTGTGGAAGGTAGAGCTAAAATTGCAAATTAGATTTTGGCAGACTGTTACAATATGAGGTCTCAGTTTGGAGCGAATTTTTGAAATCCTTTCCCAAATGCTTAGTTCTGTCCTCAAGACAGAATGCCAGTGTACTGCCAATAGGACTTAATAATTAAAAAAGGTATTGCCTGGCAACCTCAGTCCCTTGTTCCCTTTGCAATAGTGCTGCTTTTTTTGACTTGTTAGGCAAAATGCAGACTTGATAGCTATCCTCTGTCTCTCTGAGACAATGCAGCAGCATGAAACAGTATATTAAGGTTGATTTTTTTAATCTAATATCCAGTATTTACCACCTCCAGCATCTGAGCTGACATGTATCTTGGGAAGTTTTGCTTATTTATAGGAGGGGAAAATAGGATTGGAACAGTAAAACTAAGTTCAGTGAAACCTTCTTCTATGCAAGAATATTTTTGTTTCATCTATGAATACTTGTCTCCTTGAAATAAAGACTGTTCAAAAGCTAGAGGAGAATGTTTAATACTTGTATTAGCATAGTACCTTCTATATAAAAGCCCTGAAGATTTCAGACTGCATTGCATTTCTTCAGAGTACAGTGGAACTTTAATTCTTTTTTCAGATAACAGCAGGTAGAAAAAGTTGTAACTGTTCTGTGCAAGAAGCAAAAGATGCTTATCTGATTTTCCTGAATTAGTCTTAATTTAGAAGTATTAGTCCACATTTCTCTGAATTTCAGAGTCTTGCAGTAGTTGAAAGTATTTGGTCTGGAAATAGATCTAACAGACAGTGAAAGGGATTTGTACAAAGTGCAAATTATACCTGTTGTGAGGAGATGAGTGAAAAATATTCTGTAGGCTGAAATAGTCTGTCCCAGTTGTGAAATTCCATGGTCTATGTGTGTCAGAGTGGAAATTGAAGTTAAAATTAAAATAAAGCTCCTTCAGAGCTCTCCTTGCTTGCATAAGTATTCTGTGATCTGAAAAACATCCCTTAGAAAACAAACGTGGTTAAATTAAAAAGATTCTTTGTTCAAAACTAAGTTTCCTGTAACAGATTGGCTCGGTTTTGGACATACTCTGCCATGTGGGTGGGTGGCAGAGTCTGGATCCTGTGATATTACTCAGTCTTTTATCTGCTCTGGCAAACCTTCGACTTCAGTAAGCCTTTAGCTTTCTTGGGAAATTTGTGTTAAGCAATTTTTGGATAAATTTGGATTTGTTTGGAAATGGAAATATTTTCTGTTTCCTTTAACCCTTGCACTTGGGACTTCTGCTGAATTGGTGGCAGAGAGAGGTTTTAGTGGTAGCACCTCCCTGTATGGGCCTGGATTGTTCTTAAATCATACCACAGAAATGACTTGCATTATTTAGAACTGAAACCCTGCTCCTTTGCATTTAAGGATCTTGGAGTGAAACAGTGTTGGTTTTCATCAAGGTTTTGCTTTGTTCTTTCATAAAGTTCCTGTACCTGGGATTTGGTAGACTCAGTCTGATTTATCTGATCAGATCTATCTCTTTACAGGACCTGAATTATCTAAATGGAGGAAGTAGATGGGCTGATGCTTATTCACCATCTGACCACTTTTGGTAGTTTGCATTTTGGTAGTTTGCATTTTGGTCAGTAAAGCCACAGTAGGCTGTTCTGTTTTCAGGATGGAGAAAGAAATAAAATGTGTCCAATATTCCCACCCACAATGGTAGTCCAGCCAGTGGTCTTTCACAGCTATGACAGGGTAGGCGGTAGTTCCCTTCTTTATAATGACCAGTTGGCCTTAGTGATGCGGAAAACAGAGCATTGTACAGTAGCACATGAGCAAAAGCCCATGGGAAAACAAAACTGGTACTTGGTCATTGTGTCCCTTGGTGCCTCAGTTGCTCTGGAATGATCTGCAAAAACACCCAACTGTGTCAAAAAAGGTGTGGTATTATTCTGGGAGAGAAAAGTCAGGCAAAATAATGTCACTTCATGTGAGTTTGACTTCCCTTGCCATTTTTCAGCCTAGGAGGTCATAACTAGTGGTCTTTTCACCTCTCTTCATTCATAACAAAATGAGAATAGATATGAAACACTGGAAGTAAAGCAGAAAGCTTGTTTAGAGTCCAGATAGAAAAGGAGACTGGGGAAGAAACTTCACCGAGTCCACGCAGGTAGTTAATTATTTAAATATTAGAATTGAATGTTTCTACAGCAAGTAAAATAACAATGACAATTATTTTATTTATAGTCCTTCCTGTTGTCACTCCCACCCATTGCTGTTGCTGCCATCTAGCTCTTGGCTTATGTCAGCAGCCCTAAGGAGACAAAAGCACTACACAAAGTAATGAGTAGAGGCTCCTGGGAATGGGTGGGAGTGGGATACATTTACAGGCTGAGTGCTTTTGCTGGAGATTTTCCTCTTGTTTTGATGTGACTGCTTTCTGCATTTGTAGAATGTTGGGTGGCAAAGCATTTGACCCACAGTTGTGCTAATGTTGGTGGAGACTGAAACAGCACTATTCAAGTGCACTGATGCTTAGTGGTGTTTGGGTATTTGCAGCACCTGAAGGTTTCAGGCCTTCTCAACTCTACATCACCCAGGTGTTGTGTCTGTTTTGGTAGCTGGCAGGCAGGGCCTCACTTGGCCTCCACTACCTGCTTTGTCTCCAGGTGCAGGAGCTCCTTTTAAGCTCAGGCTTGCTTGAAGTAGCTTTATAGTCAGTTTTCCCCACTTTCGTGGCAAAAGAGCTTCTGATACTTTGTTCTCCCAACCTGTTTCAAAGCCCTGATATCCACCCTAGGATTCTTAATTAAATACCATATTTAATGGTGCATGTCTCTGTGAAAAATTGATAAAGCTTAAAAATATAACAGTAAAATATATGAGTTAATGTTGCTTTATCACTAGGTAGTAATTTTTTTTCACAGTCTGCCTAGAACTGTTGTATTTCAATGAAAGAATAGTAGTTTCTCTGGCACAAAAATCTGACTGTATATGGAAATTAAGTATGAAGCCAGCAATCATTCTTCAAGTTAGAATTATATCCTGATGTACCACAGGTGACAGATCCAGCTCTGTTCCCCCACAGTAGGTTTCCTTGTCTTCCAACCTTATTCCTTACATATTTCTTTCTATATGCTTTCAGTTTTCTTTACACTCAGTCCTGCTCTTATTTCTTTTTGTATTTCTCCTTCACCTAATTATTGTGACCATTTCCATCACGCCTGACATTCATTAGCTAATAGCTTTCTATTCTTGTGTGCCGAGTTTGAGCAGCATCACACACAGATAATTGACTTGGTGTGAACTGTGAGCTGGACCATACAAGAGACTGTCTTTTATGTTTTTGCAATTTTTTTCACGTTTCTTAATGCACACACACATTCTCTGGACTGGAAAATGGAGCATGAAGTTTTTGATATAGCTGTTGTCATGAAGTACAGGAGCAATGGGCAGTTTGGTGCTTAACTCTTGTGGTGGAATTGCATGGTAATCCTGATTTTCTTGGTATTGTTGTTACCAACTTTTGTCTTTTAAGTCAGGAACTTCTTTATTTTCTTGGTGTGCTGTGTGCCAAAGAAACTGGGAATACAACAACAGAATAGTTGAAAAAGCTGAAGCCAGCTTTTGGTATGCCTGGCTGGTCATACTATTTTGTGCAGTAGACAGCAGCCCCTTTCTTCTTCTTTGATAGATAAAAGTGGGTTATTTTTGCTGTGGAAGATCACACTGTAGTAGTTCCTTCCTGAATGTTCTGCTTCTGAAATGATGAGTCAGCTTCCAACACTAGCAAAGCAAAGGAGTATTCTGTTCAGCACTAAACTATGCAGATTAACCTAATCCTTTCTCTAGGCTCAGAAATCAGAAAAAGGCAATTATGACCATATTTTGCTGGCTTGACACTTCATGTTGACAGGAGCCATTTTCTGCTAGTTCTTTCGTGTTGCTAACAACTGGATCAGAATGTGTTGAAGTGTTTATTTTCCTTTATGAGCTGTTCCCCGTTGCTTTGGCCCACCGGGTGCTAAGAATGGTGTTCAAAAGTGTATCTGAAGACTGCAACAACCATTCCATAAGAAACAAAAATCTTGACAGTGTTACTACCTTCCAGGGGGAGTATCAGTTTGTGAAAGGAGGTTATAATGCATTTTCTGATTCTGCTGGTGTAATGTGAGCAGCACAGAAAATTAAAACAGTTAATTTTGTTGCCAATTTTTTTTTCTTAATTTATCTTGTGAAAAACTTCCTTTGGTGAAAGCAATCTACCGCTTTAAACTATCCTTTTTAGCACATACTGGAGGTAGTATAGCATTGGATTAAAAATAGGAGGTATGTGACTGAGGTTTTGTAGTGACCAACTTGAAACCTAAGTAAGGATTCATTATATTTGGTTTAGTGATCGGATTGAAAGATTTACTGCAGATGGTTTTTCTGTTTGTGTAGGATAGAAGAGCATGTTTAGAAGGAGAGCAGATGAGTTTAAGAAGAAGAAAATTAAAGGAAAGGGATAGAAATTTGTATATTGAGACGGAAAGAAAGAGATTCAGATTTAGAGCTTCTAGCATAATTGGAAAGAGGAAAAGCATTGTAATGCAAATAAGTTGGATTAAGCAGAATGAAGAGTATATCATCAATGCAGTTACTTGCATTGCAACACGATAGCGAAGTTCAGAATATTCAGAAAACAAAATCTGCTCGGCAGTTTTAAAGTTCCCAATGTAGTGGCTGAGAAGTAGAAGTGATACATATTAGACGTGGTTTACTCAATCTCTAAGGGTTTTTTAAAACACAGGTACAAGTAGATCAAAGGACATATAGCTTTATGCCCCTCAAAGATTATACATCTCTATCCCCCTATCTTTATCTTGTTTTGGTGTATCTGTGTATCTGCTCTAACATCTTTCTGACAGATAAATGGGTAGTGAAAACACAGTTATATAATATCTGGAAATGATGTCTTACTTATATTAAGGTTTTGGGTGTTTGATGTTCACCATTGACTTTTTAACTGATTCAATGATTATTAAGGTGAATGGTGCAAAATGCAATGAGAGAGGACGTTCAGCTGCATTTGTGGGCAAAGGGACAGTTTTGCTTAAGACTTATTTTATAGTAGTACCAGTTTGGCTTACATTAGCTGTCATACTAATAGAACATAGTAGAACATAATAGAAAAATATATTTCTGACAATTTAATTCTAAACACGTTCAGACCACCAAGGTAATCTTGGAATGATCAGTAAATTGGTTTTCATCAGATGTCTCTCTAACATATTGTGTGTAAGGAAACTTCTGTAATTGAAATAGCCTGTTTATACCAGACCACAGAGATTTATGTGGCTTGAGTAAGCACTTAGCACAGATGTGCTTCTAGTCATGACAGGCTCCTGTGGAGGGTAATTCGGACATATATATTAGACTTGTGCTTGGAATCCCCTTCTGTAGAGGCTTTTCTCTGGCTGTTTGGAGCCTGGGAAGACTGCTTTCTGAGATGCTGTGACTTGGTTTCATGTAAGCCAGCTATCATTGTAATGATCCACGGCAATAGAGGGAGGAGAATGGGCAGGAGAAGACATTCACCTTTTGAACATGTGAGGCTGTGGCAGGTGCGCGTCTGTTGCAGGCATGCAAGATAGAATTTCATCTCTATAGAAATGTTTATTACTTGTCTCCAGGGCAAACCTTCTGTAGTTTTATCTACTAATTTATGGCGGAGTTGTAACTTGACTAGCATTTAAACTGTTAATTTTTATAACTTCGGTTTGTATTCCTTCAGGTTTCATTTGATCATTTGGTCCTCTGTTTTACCACTTAAAACTAACCAGTGGTTAACCAACTAGTTCTACATAAGTACATTATGTCCTTAACAACAAAATTTGGAAGCTGCAGGTGTCAGTATTTTCACTGCAGTGATTACTCCTTCTGAAAAGCATCTGTCTACATAGTGACTTGTGACAATGGGACAGAACTGAAGATTCAGCAGTAGGACTACGTGAAGGCTGAAGGATATGATGGCATTTTAGAAATCTTAACCAAGTTGGGTTTTGTATTGCTTTGAATACTAGGGCAGAGTTTTTTCTCTTTCTAGTAAAGCATAATAATTTGGAATTCAGTAGAACAGGAGGAGGAGCTGACTCAGCGTCAGGTAACACTGTGTCAGTCCTACTTCAGTGGATGTGTTCCTGTGGTGTTTGTTTTCAGTACAAATATTTGTTTAGGCAACAAAAGCTTTTAAGTTGGCCCTGGCTCTAGAAAAGAAACCTTCATTCTTCTTGAAGTCACTGATACAAAACTGTGTCTCATGAAACTGAGAATCAAAACCTTTGAGATCCATTACCAGTAGGATCTGGGTGCTTCCACAGGCTTAATGACTTTCAGTAAGACTGACATTGGAATCTGTGGAAAGCCTGCTGGCTATTAATGTCCATACAGAATGGTGTTAATACTGGGGAAGGTAAACTGGCTTCACTTGACCTCAAGAAGTTGCTTTCCATTGTTTTCAACTCTGCTAGAAAAGCTGCTAGCTCAAATCAGACAAGCATAAAAGGTTCCTGGGTACAACGTGTGTTCTTTCACTTTCATACTAAGTAAGAAATCATCTTTAAATGATTTACAGAGTTAACACCCCATCACTCTTTGTATGGATTGAAACTGGCATGCCATGCAGTGTTGCCTTTCCTCTTTGTTACTGCAACTTGTTTTGCCCAGAGCATCACATAGATGAAAACTTCTATCAAAAAGCACTGGAAGTATAGTGATGAAAGATTAGGACATTTTTCACAAGAGTTTGATAGGAAAATGTCTTGATGCTTCTTGTAGGGCACCAAAGATCTTCTTGAAGAATACAGAAGAAGCTCAGTAAACATTTTCATTTCAAAGAAAAAGGACTATTTCATCATAACCTAGATGAGAGGAGGCCCAGTATTTAATTTCTACCTTTGCATCTCAGCTCTCTAACGTGCCTTGATTGACTGTTGTCTTTCAGCACTTGCAGTCTGCCTGGCTCTCAAGAGATAAAGCAGTGGGGTCGAATCAAGGGTCAGTAATGACTCTCGAAAGTCCATGCGGAAATGAATTTCTTAGTACACTCTTAGTGGTTGAAATTACACAGCTAAATCATATGTATCTGTATCTGGATGACTGCCTGATCTAAGGAAGGTCTTGTGAAGAGATACTAAGGCAAATTTGATCATATTCATTCTACACTGGGACACATGGAGATGTTGAAGAGCTGTCTTGCTGGACAGAATTTTTGTGAGCTGTAATTAATTTCTCATTGTCAAATGCTTATTTTCTGGAGGACAAGTTCCAAGTCTTTCAGGATTATATGGAAACATACCTGAGCACTAATGGATTATTACTCCTGTAAGGACACGCATGCACAGAACACTTCACCGAAGGTTGCTAACCATTTTAATGTTGCTTTAAGCCACCATGCTTTCCTTTGCACTTGCACAGTATGCAAAGAACATGGTGATTTCCTATATTAGGTTGTTTTGCTGCAGCATTTGCCTGGTGAAAGCTGTTGGAATGTGCTTGTAATATCTGATTTGCTTCACCAGTCGCCTTTGCACACTGCTGGTTCCTACCGTGCTGCTTTTAGCCTGTGCTACAGGAGAAAAAGAGGAGCAGTAGTACATAGCAGACCTTCATCTACAATTTGGCTGGCTCTGTGCATGCACACAGAAGGAGATTTCTTGCATGGGTCTTGCTGAAACAGGGAAAGGCTGATCCACCCCTAACAAGCTGACACACATTCTTCATGTTCCTGCTAATTTGGACCTTGTTCTTCCCTGGTTGCTTGCGGACTAGGTTCAGTGTCTTTGCTGCCAAACAGTCTCTCTTTTGAGGGCTGGGAACATGAAAGATTTTCTATTAAATTTTCTGCCTATTTTAAACTTCTGTATCATTCACAGATTATTTAAATCACCAGACAAGATTGAGATCACTTCCTTGGTATATTAGCTGTTTTTTGGTGTAAGTGCTCTAAATCTGTCCCTGAACTTGTTTTGGTAGTGTAGTATGTTCACCCTGGCTGGATTCCAGGCACCCACCAAAGCCTCTCTGTCACTCCCCTCTGCACCTACACAGGGGAGAGAAAATATAACAAAGAATTCATGGGCTGTGATAAGGACCAGGAGAAATAACTCATCAAATACCATTACAGGCAAAACCAGACTTGAATTAGAAATGTCAATTGAATTTATTAGTAAAACAATCAGAGCAGGATAATGAGAAGTAAAAGAAGGCGTTAAGAAAACCCACCTTCCCTCCTTCCCAGCTCTATTTCCTCTCCCCACCAGCACAGGGAGACAGGGAATGGGGCAAGTGGTCAGTTCATCACATGTTGTTTCTGCTGCTGCTCAGGGAGAAGAGTCCTTCTACTGCTTTGATGTTGGGTCTCTCCACAGGAGACAGTTTTCCAGGGACTTCTGTAGCATGAGTCTATCCCATAGGCAACAACTCCACGAAGTGCTGCAACATGGGTCACTCTTCCTTTCCTCACAGGGTGGAGTCCTTCAGGCACAGTCTGCTCCACCATGGGGCCCCCATGCAGTCTCCAGGAAACCTTTCACAGGTCTGCAGGTCCCTGCCAGGAATCTGTTCTAGTATGAGCCTCCCACAGGGTCACAACCTCCTCAGGCATCCACCTGCTCTGGCATGGGTCTCCTCCATGTGGTACTCTACACATGGATTTCTCTATCCATGTGGTTGTCCAGGGACTGCAGAAAAAGCTCAGCTCAGGTGCCTGGAGCACCTCCTCCCCTTCCTTCTGCACTGATGTTGGTGTCTCCAAAGTTGTTCCTCTCCCTTATTCTCACTCCACTCTTCCCTTGATGCAGTTACATCTGCATGGGGACTATTTTTTTTTTTTAATTCTTCTTCTGAAATGTGTTGTCACAAAGGTGTTACCATCACTGGCTCACCCTTGGCCAGTGGCACATTCATCTTATACCCACCAGGGACTGGTTCTGCTGTACATGGGGAAAGCTTCTAGCATCTTCCACCCCTCCTACCACCAAAACCTGGCCATGCAAACTCAATACAGTTAGGCCAGATGTTGATCATCTGGCCACTGTTATCTTAGTCCTGAATGATCAAATCTGTTAAAAGAGGGAAAAGTACATTAACTCTGTAAGTGTAGAGAGCATGTTGTATTTGTGTTTCATGTATCTTGTTTGTTTTGTCATGGACTAATACAAGTGCAGAAGTAGTACTTGCAGAAGAGGACTTGCACTGAGAGTATTAAACAATTTGTAGTAACTGATTGTAGGTAAAACTCAGAAGCGAATGAGACCATGTGGATTAGCATAAGCAAAATGAGTTAGCATTAAAAATGAGTTGGTGAATGAGTAAGTGTCCCAGCAACCTTCTGTGTGTTCTCCATAAAAGATTTTTTTTTTTAAGGAGGAAACTGAAATGAATTAATATTTCCCCTATTTACAAGTTCTTCGTTGAAATTCAGGCAAAAACTAGAGGGGAGAGTCAAGGCTTTTGGTTTGAAAATCTGACAGATGGGCGAGGGAGACTCCTGGCAGTTACAAGTGATACTGAATAACATGATAAAGAGAACTGAAACAGATGCTGGAAAGAGATACCGTTCTTACAATTAAGTTTTAAAAATTTGGATTGCAAGATTAGTATCCAAAGCAGTTACTACAAGGAAATAGAAAAGGATGTAACTAAGGAATCAAAGACTTGAAATGATTTTTTTGTTATTCTTCTCTGTGGGCTTTTGTCATGGTAATTTTACTTACTACCCTGCATCTGACAAAAGAACAAGTTCTGTATAAAAAGATCTATGTAAGTACTAATTATTTCGTTAGACTTTAATGCAAATCAAGGTAATTAGATTTAAGTAACCTCCTACCAGGAAGGTGTGTACAAAGTGTGTATGAGCTGTGATATATAGTGCTCTGTCTTGCTATTGAGTTCATTCAGACAGAATATGATCTGTGAACAATAAATTTGCTTGTTTCTCATTGTGATTATGCAGGGAATTTAAAAAATATCCAAACCCCCCTAAACTCCTATTTTCTTGTCTCAAAGTTTTTACTTTAACTTTACAATATCACTGTACATCTCTAAATTACTGCATTTAAATTTAAAATTACATTTTGTTTTTCTGCCAGTTCTTTAGGCAGAATGGGTACAAGCTAGAAAAAGAAACACTATATATGTTCTAGGAAGCTTTTCACTTTGCAGTCAATGAGTGACTGCTAGCAATTTCCTTTAGCACTTCTTCATCTAGAAAGAAGTAAAAAAGTTAAGACTTACTTCAAGAGGCCCAAAGGAAGGCACCTGCTGTATCTTGGTTTCTTGTGGTGGTTCTGTTGTGCACTGAGGTATTGTTCTAAAAATGCATATGCTTTTGCCAAAATGAAGAGAACAGTAACTCTAGGCCTCAATCTCTTTTCTCTGTAATTAGGAAAATGGAGCATTTGGTCATATTTGCAAAAGAAGCAAGGACCAGGAGCTTAACCATAGGTCTAATTTCTTCACATCTTGAGTTGCCCTGCAAAAGTCTTTGTAGTATTTTGTGAATTGTGAAACCTTGTGAAAGGGTAACTGATTTTTTTTTTAATTTTTAAAGAATAGACAATTTCTTTATTAATCAAACTAAAAGCAGTATTTTAACACTGTAAATGTGTGTTACTCACAATGCAGAAGGGTTCAAGTTACACTTTTGGGCTTTATTTGGTGGAAACTCCCATTTTAATTATTGGAAGGAATGGTACGCCTGCAGTCAAAAAAACCCTAAAAACCCCGCAAAAACCAAAGCAAAGCAAAAAGCCCACCAACAAACAAAAAGCCAAAACAAAACAAAGAAAAGGGAGAAAAAAAAAAACAAAACAAAAAAACCCAAAACAAAACAAAAAACAACCCAAAAAAAACCCCACCACAAACCAAAAACCCCACTGTGGTAGCTTGAAGCTGACACTTGAGTCTTTTCATGGACTGCTGAAAATGGTAGTGAAGATTATTTTCTGTAATTTTTGCAGCACATTTTGCCTTTTATAGGTTGTGTTATGATCCATGATTGTTTGATTATGGAGGTTATGGGTGGGGTTTTTTTGTTGTTGTTTGGTTGGGATTTTTTTGGTTTTTTTGTTTGGTTTGGTTTTTTTGCAATTTGGTTTGGTCTTTTTGCATCCATAGAAAAAGAAAAAAGCATCCTTATGTTTTCTGAGAACCTCTGTCTGTAGTGTCTGCAATGACATTAAAAACAGAGCAGCTGCATAATGATGGTGTGTGACCAGCTTGGTGATTTTTGGTGTGAAGTCTTTGGAATAATAGTAATACAAATATTTTTTCTTTGTAGTGCTTTACAAAGTGGCTAAAAATCATTTCAGGGGCTCACGGTTCCATTAGTTACAGAAATTTAATGCCCTCATATTCTGTTGCTTTATGTTGCATTGCTGGTGCAGCTTGTGTGGTCACTTTGCACTAAAATAAAGGATAATGAGCTGCTGCTAAAGCAGAGTAGGTACTTATGGGCTCTGGTTTACACTCGGTGGTGTAACAGTACAACTTTCCAGCTACAGAGGAATGTTATATATTCCAGCATTCTTGAGTTCTGCATCAAGGTGTTTCTAAAGTTCTTGGATATGGACTCCTTTGCCATTTAAACAGGGTAAAAAAAGTAGTTTAATAATGATGTGTGGGGGAATATCTATGGGGGTCTATATGCATTCTGGAATTGGGCTTGTTATTATTGATCAAAAATACGTTTTTTCAATAGTGACTTTAAAAATTGTGCATAGAGCTTCTACTGTGCACACATTTACATGAAGGGTATATCCAGCCAATGTGTGTATCTGGACTTATAAAAAAAACGTCCTCTAAGCAGTTCAAGAAAAAGATGCTATTACTGGCTTGCTGAGAGAGGATTAATTAGGAAATGTCTTCCCTTATCTGGATTTCTAGAAGTTACAGTGGTTCACTTCCTCTTAGCAGAGCATCATACAGAATGACACTAGGCACAATATTAAATAATTCTGTTATTATGTATTTCTTCTCTGGGGCTTGGTACTTGGGTTAAATTTGAAGTAATTTGCTAGAGAACTATTCAGTTGTCAGATGAAGGGCTCAGTCTGAAATAACCTGTAATAGGCTATGATATGTTTGAATAAAGAAAAGCCAGGGAAAGTCTTGAA
Organism: Sylvia atricapilla; assembly: GCF_009819655.1. NCBI lineage: Eukaryota > Metazoa > Chordata > Aves > Passeriformes > Sylviidae > Sylvia > Sylvia atricapilla. The sequence continues at coordinate 28,342,498 of NC_089145.1, forward strand.
ATTTTGGGATCTCCAGGAAAATCTTTTGTTTGCATAAATACTAGCTTTACTCTGCATACCTTTTATTCCTCCCCTCCCCCCCTTTTCTCCAGTACTGATACTCGAAAAGGTGGAAAATGGAGATCTGAGCAACAAGATGTTGAAGATCACGGATTTCGGCTTGGCCAGGGAATGGCATAAAACTACCAAAATGAGCGCAGCTGGGACATATGCCTGGATGGCTCCTGAGGTCATCCGCTCCTCCATGTTCTCCAAAGGCAGCGATGTTTGGAGGTATTGATGTGGCGTTAAGGGATTGGGTACTGAAGTGTAACTAGACCTGCCAGGAAGTCTCTTTATGTGTAAGAATGAGTAATGGTGAACCAAATATTAAAATTAAGGTCTTTAGCTTTATCCACCAGCTTTCGGTCTGTCAAGACTTATCTCAGACTTACTGTTACTGTAGAAAGTAAGTGGTGGATCAGCTACTGCATGTCTCTAAATTTTTTGTTGTTCTGTAAATTTTCATTCAGATTATTTTGGGATTCATAATCCAAATCCCCTCTGCCTTATCTAAACCAAACTTTTTGTGTTAATTTGACTATTGACTGCCATAATCAAAGGCCATAACACAATCTGAGAAGTTCCTTGTTATTTTTACTGTTTTACATACAAGATAATTTTGCAATATTTTGGCATGGTAGTAATCTGTCACTAATGTGTGTGTACACAAACACACTGTACTTAATAGAATTCCCCTTGCTGTTTCAATCCAAATACTATGTTTTCCACTTTCATAATAATTTAATTCATTATTCCCACCCTACTAGTCTTTTACACAGGGTAATAGATCTCTTATCTGGGTCCATCTGAGTATGTAATTCATAAATAGTGACTTGTGTGTATATATTGTCTTTTTCATTCATGCACTGGAATTTTTGTGAATGAGCTAATTTGGTGGGGAGGAGTGTAAGGGTTGACCCCTGTATACTTCCAGAAATTGAATTTGAATCCCACTGTTAAGTGGATTGGTAAATGCAGAATTCAGTTAATAGCTCCAGGACAGCGACGTTTCTGGATGCTGTATGACTTAGAATTACTATTGAACATCCAAAACAGATGAAATTGAGGGAATTTTGTTTTTTCCTTGTGGAGAAAAAGGTGTTGAACTGTCAGGATCTTTGTCTTCACAGCAGTAAGATTCTGTCACTGGCCACTAATGCCCCTCCACAAATGTGTGCATGCTGTAAAACCTGTCAGGATAAAGAAATAGCCCAGCTGGTAGACTTCTCTGGCTGTTATGGCAGCTGTTTGGTGTGGGGATTTTAATTTTCCTTGTCCAGTTTTGCTGAGTAGATGAAGGCCCTTGTGATAAGTCTGTGAGCTTGTATTTTGCACTCTGATAGTGTGGATAAGATTCTGACTGTGTAATTAAATGTGGTAGCCCTGTAGATAATCTGAGGCAAATTGAGCAAGAACAGGCTTTTATTTGGAGTGAAGTCTGGCAGAAATGAACATCTTAAAGCTATGCACCTTTTCTGTGCATGTGCTGAGGGTACTGGTTTGTACAGAGCTTGTCAACCTCAAACCTAAACTTGCTGTTCTCTGAAACAGGGCCTTTAAGGATAACCAGAGGGAAAGGGGGAACAGTTTTCTTGTAATTGTAACTTTACTAATCCAGGCATGCTATGAACAGATCAGTAGATGTTCTGTAACAGTATGAATTCATTTTTAAAAAGTTAAGAATTATTCAGTCAGTTGGTGATTTTTGTGAAGATAGCACAAATGCCTCTGTACCTGTGCAAAAGTACCAGTTTGGTCAATGATTCAAGGACTGTGAATCATTTAAGGACTGTAAGTAACTGAAATTTTTGTTCATTTTTTCAGAACACTTTATTTCTGCTTTTAAGATTCCTTCATCACTTTCTCTTGTTATAGTTACCAGTGAGGTTGAGTTCTTCACAATACTCTCCCTTAAACAGAGAGTCATCACCATTAAGAGAACTTATATACTGTCTCTTAATAAGCCTTTTCTTTCTGGTGGCTAAAACCTCTTTTCATAGTTAAACAAGCTGAAAAGAACATGTGTGCAGAGGAGAAATGCTTACCAGTGCAATCACTACTAGTCTGTCAGTGATTGTAAGCCCTAGATTTTACAAAAGCAGTCATGGACTTGTGTAATAAATCCCGTCCCCACCCAAGGATGCAACCTGAAATTCTTAACAGGATGAACTTTTTTATCCTATTAGACTTGCCCCTCCTCTTGTCCAGTTCAACCACTTTGTTAATCACTGGAGTCATAGGGGTTTTTTTTTGCCTGACAACCTTCTAGTTAGTTTATGCAGCATCAATAGAATTGTCTCTAATGTTCACAAACCCTTTTATTTCAACACCTTTTCTTTAAAGCTTATTAGAATTATATTAATGCTGGCTGAACTGTTGCCCAGCCTTTGAACAAGAATCTTGTTCTGCTTGTGTTCTTGCTGCACAAACAGATAAATAAGATGCAGACTAGGACTGAAATTTCTTGAGTCAGTCTTATCATAACTGACTGCTTCATCTTTTCAAAACATACTTCAAGCTCCATTTTAAAAGCTCCATCTGTTGACTCTAGAGTAGGGTTGGCAAAGAACTTTTAAAAGAGTGAGGTATGGCCACACATGGTATTTGTCACCAGAGTCTGGGCCACTGTGAAGCTTGTTCATAGTACCAGTACTTAGTAAATCTTGCTAGTGAAGACTTGTTGCTCTGAATTTTGCTGTGCTGTACCCACAGGCTCTAGATATACAGTAGAAGTCTTGTGCTTATATTGCACAGAAGACAATGAAGCTATAGTTTTATTTAAATAAATATTTTCCTGTAAATCTGTTATATGTTTGTATTTGCTTTGGAATTACAGGAATAAAGTTGAAGCATGGATATTGCAGCTCATCCAGAACTGTACTCTAATGTCAGTAGCATATAAATAAAATTTTCCTGTCATTTGGCTGTTCAAATATATTTCTTGTTTGCTGCACACTTTGTTTTTTATTTGTGCTGCTTAAAAGACAGTCATATTGTCAGTAGCATTAGAATGTGGAATATAAAGGCACCATACAACCCTCATCTGAGTTCTCTATGTTCCTCAGTTTAGATGTTTTTAAGCTGGATCTGCTCTGACACCACTGAAATAATTGGGAATTTAATTTCCATTTAGGAATGGGCTACCAGCCTTAGCTAAAACCATCAGATTAACAGATCAGGAAGTTTCAGGCATTCAGTGCTGGGTGTAGAAACTTCACTCATTAGAATATTTTGTTTTAATCAAGTGTTGGTCAAGCACTTCCATCCACACCTGACCACTTGTATGCTTCTGCAGTTTTCTGTGTGTAATGAAGCACTGGCAGCACTTCAGTACCTGGCAGATAAGTGCTGGCAAGCAATACTAGCAGAAACTCACCTGGGAGAAGCACATGCCCCTGATTGTTGTGAAATGGGCAGGAAGGGTCATCTCTGGAACTGCCAGTTCATTAACATGCAAAATTCCAGCTGTTAATAGCCATAAAAATGTAATGAAGTGTGGGGTTTTTTTTCTTAACAAAAGTCATGTTCTAGTTTCTGTTGGGTTATCTTAGTTGGGCTGATAATTCCTTCCTTATGGAAGGTGTTGAACCTGGGGAAATGGATAACAGAAGCCTATGGTACAAATGCCATGGAACAGTACCAGTGAGAAAAAAATTACTTGTTTTTCAAAGGTTCTCAAACTAACAAGGAAGGTGGCAAAATCACATGTGAAATCCTGCAGACCTCCAGCCTCCCTTGCCCTGAAAATCCAGCGAGCAGGATTGAACCTGATGTTAAATGGCTTAAGGGATTACTGGATCATTGAAAGATGGTTAATTATTCACACAAGTGTCAGTTGGCTTGGATGCATGGGTTGTGTCACATGGTTCATTTCGTAATTAAAGTCCAAAAATTACTACTGGGTGCTGGAAAAAATAAATTAGCTTGATCCCTTTTTCTTTCTCCCCACTGAGAATGAGTAGAGGCCTTTGTTTCTTTCTTTCTATGCTTTTTTTTGTGTAAGTCTTCTGATCTGGCTTTTTCCTTTGTACTTCCCAATCTTCTGCTTGGGAGTTAATAGGAAAACTCTTTGTTCAGCACCTTTCTTGGTGTTTATTCACTTGGGATTATTGTTCAAGTGCCACAAAACAGTATTCCCCAGTTCTGTGGAAGCAGTATTCTCAGCAATGAGGTGTAAGTATAGTGGCATTGAGTTTTGTCAGAAGCAAAGTGACCTTTCCTGCAGTATGCACTTCTAGTGTCAACAGTAGAAGCAGCACCAATCTGTCTACTCCTTTTTTCTTCAGAAGTTACCCTACAGAAGAAGTGCTTTGAGCACATCAGTAGTGCTTTATCCAGTACTAGTGTTAAAGAAATAATACAGCTCTTTGGTAGATTTTACTACCTTTCACTATCAACAGTGATATCCAAACTGAAAAGTATGATCAATCAGATTTAGAAAGTCCAAATACACATTCAGTTCAGTTTTCATTTTGTTTGACTGTTTTATAAATTCTAGAAGGCCAAAAAAATTGGGCACTCCTTAGACTCTAGGTTGGGGTTTTTTTCAGATGATGCGCTTGAGACAGTAAGAAATAATAAATTATAATATCAAGAGTGTGAATTACAAAATAAAAAAGCAAAAGATCATGCAGATAAAAAGTATTATATTCTGCTTAATAAAGTTAAACAGCTGTGTTAGCAGCAAAGGTTGTATCTTTAGTGACTAAAATCCTTTCTCTAACTAGGAAAAGTACTGTTAAGGGTGTCTAACTAAGGTAACAGCAGTTAGAGTGAATATTAAAGATGTGATGGGGTAGAAGGGAGATCGCAAAAGTACAGTTTGTGATAAGGTACTCCCAAATGGATTGGGAAATTGTTGCTTTGAAACAAGAAAAGCTTAATATTTTAGCATCAGACTCTTTCATGGAGCAGCTACTTAAAGAGCTTGTAGGAAGAGAAGCAATTTTTCATTTGGCCTTCAGGTGTTCTTAAGAGGTCTTCAAGGTTGTACAGTATGACATGGTCCAAATATATGTATACTTAGATTTCATATCTTTACAAGCAAAATTAAGAAAAATTAGTCCTTTACAATAATGTTTAGTCTCAAGGTTGTTGACAACCTTGGGAATTCTGTGTAAAAACAACAAAAGGGGAACATGCAACATGGATATCTTTTAGAACTCTGAGCGAATGTATGGGAAATCCTTTAAAAGAATGAAGAAGACAGAGTAGAAGCTTAGTCCGTGTCCAAATGAGGAAAATTATGCATTGACTTGAGCTCTGTCAAGTTGAACATAAAACAAAGAAGATAAAAGGATTTTGAGGACAGTCTTCTTAAAGCATAAAACCAAATCCCTTGCTTTCAAATGCAGCACAGTTTGGAGCCCTGTAGGAGAACATAACAGGCCAGAGGTGAGCAAAATACAGGAATGCAGACAAGATAAGGCTATGCCAGAAAAAACCCTCAGTGACTTGTGTCTGCCAGAATAGACCAAAGAGGCATTTTAAGTTGAAAATTTTATCTTTGAGAGAGTCCAGCCTGGAGGACATACCTTATTGAAGTAAAATTCACAGAGGTGTTAAAACTGACCAATAAAATCCGCAGTAACAATTCCTGAGATTTACAGTAACACCCAAGATTTCTACAAGAACATGAGAGTCAGCTGAGTGAATACCTGTGCTGTGTAATCTGTTGCTTGAAGCTGGTGTAGTACCAGAGAAATGGAAGGCAGCAGACATGGTGGCAGGTCTTAAAAGAGCTTCCTGAGTATTAGCATAGTATGATCTTAAATTCTTCTCAATGGTAGAAATGGCACTAAAGAGCAGGGGGCTGGTGGACATGTGAGCATATCTGGGGAATAGTCAGTTTTTGTAAAAGAAAATTTAGTACCTCATGAAAAGTGAAAATGCTTGGATAAGTGGTGAGATTGCTTATACTGTATTTGGATTCATAAAGACTTAAGGCAAAATCCTTCGTCATAAGCTTTTAAATAAAGTAAATTGATGTGGGAAAAGAGAGCAAGTCTTTTTCCCATAATTTAATAAATTTTTAATTACTAAAGGAATAAATCAGTTTTCTTGGTGGGGAATTCTGTGTTCAACGCAATCACAAGTGATATAAAAAAACAATAAATGGTTAGGTATTATGGTTGATGATACAAAGTTACTCAGGATAAGAAAAATCAATCTAATGCAGAGAGATGAGGAAAAGTTTTACTATAATGAATGATAAAGTAGATAGTATAATATAATAATAAATAATGCAAAATATTATATAATAAATACAAAGTAGTAGCCATGAGAGAATTTCATATATGCAATTTATGGGCTTTAAATTTTACTATTGTGATTCAGTAAAAACACATTGGAGCTACTATGGATAACTTAGCTCATTTTGTAAAGAGTGAGAAAGGCAACTGGCAAATGAAAATTTAATAGGAAAGAAAGAAAAAAAGCAATACCATTAGTGCCTCTCCCTCATATCTTTAAAACTTGGATATTTTGCTCTTTTCAACAGCAGGTGTCAAAGTCAATGAAAGATATGAAATGGCTTCTGTTCAGGATAGTAACTAGATTAGGATTTAGCTAGATTAGGATTTGGGGGTCTGGAAAGATGATGATTTAGGCAGGATGTATGGGAGCCTGTGAAATCATGGACTGCATGGAAGGAGCTAATAGGGAACATATGTTTGCTCTTTCTTGTATTGAAAGAACTACAGGGAAGCCAATGAAATTACCAAGTGACAGGGTCAAAACACATACACAGAAGTGGTTTTTGGCAGTACATCATTAAATTTGTGGAGTTCTCTAGTACAGAATATAATGGATGATAAATGGGTTCAGAAGAGAGTAAGAGATCAGTGGAAGAAAAAAAAAGTCAGGTTGCCAAGTATGAAGATGCAGTTTCTGTTTCAGGTTTCCTAGAAGCAGAAAAAATATTCTGAGGTTATGTTTTTCATCATATATTTTGGGAGAGAACAGTCCTGGAACTAATTCCATAACTTCATAGGTAGTATTTTGTAGAACGTCTTAAGATGACAATCTAATTCTAAAGAAGTATTTTTTACTTATTTTTAGATATCACAAGCCACCAAACAAGCCTTCTTCATATTTTTGGGTGTTTTGAGAGATTCTGGTTTGAAGCTAATTTAGAAGATTTATGGTTTTCAGATTGTTCCCAGTTTCAGCGAGAAAATTATTCTTGCCTAAAAGGTGAAAATATCATCTTATTTTAGACGTATTAAAAGAAGCAGGTAAAATAGGGCAGATCACCAGCTTGGCATTCATGATAAGCTTGTCCTGCAAACTGCAATTTCTGTAGTGTACCAAACTCCCAGGTTCAGGTACCTTGTTGCTTAACAAAGACTGTGTTAAACACCTATTTTTTGTTTCCTTCCCCATAGTTATGGTGTGCTGCTTTGGGAACTGCTAACAGGAGAAGTACCATTCCGAGGAATTGATGGTCTTGCAGTAGCATATGGTGTTGCTATGAATAAGCTTGCCCTTCCAATCCCTTCCACGTGTCCTGAGCCTTTTGCCAAACTCATGGAAGGTAAGCCAGCTGTGGTATGAGTGTGGTTTGTGCTGTTTCTAGAATGCTGTTGAGCATGGCCTCTTTGTGTTGGTTTTGTTACCTAGGAGCACAGATTTCTCCAGTGGCTTTATTCAGTGGTGCAGGTTATTGAGGGAGCCAGATCTGGCTGTTAGTGTGCTGTGACAGTCAGTCTACTACTCAAATAATGAATGAGATATTTTTATCAACTGGCTTTATGGGAAAAAGGGGGCTATTGATGTCATCCCATATTGAGGACTCACCAACACCAAACCTTCACATATTTTGGTCTTGTTTGCAGTCTTTAACTTGTTTTAAAATTCATAGCTCAAACATGTTGCTAGTAGTGTCAGATTGGTTTGAAGTGAAACTTTATCCTCCTGACATTTCAGGGAGAGGGTTTAAATGTGGCTTTGACCATTCCAAAACAACCCATATTTTCAGTCAGAATGATGTGATTTTCTGCTTTGTCTGTGGAGGTAGTTCATGCCCAAGGTGGGGCTACAGAGAGAAGGAAGAAATACAGGAGTCAGTCATCAGAGCTGCTGTAGTTATTAAAAAGGATTGTGTGGGGTAGTTTCCAGATGTACTTACATGACCTAGTCTGCTGGTCATTGAAACTACTTTCATGTCTGCAGAGCTTCAGTTGTTCCTCCATCCCTTTTCCCTCCCTCTCTCCTGCCCTCTCTCTCTTCCTTCAGTATTTTTGTCAGTGTCCCTATTCCCAATGATTTCTAGGTGTTTATATGTAATTAACATTTTTATACCTATCTGGCAGAAAGGAAAACAAGATAAAGAGAAATCAAACTTGGTTTATAGTCTTCGTGAGCAAAGAATGGGTCTCAACAGAACTGGTACTCTGTGGGCTCATGGGGGTGCTTTTAGCCTCAGGAAAGGAATATGAATCATGAAGAAAATATTTCTGATGGATTTTTTTTCCCTGCTTTTGGAATACTTTTACATTTCTCTGGTCTTTTCTTTAGGTTACAGGCTTCAGTTAATTTAAAGTAAAAAATTTCACGTATATTCTGCTAAAATGAGCTAATCCTACTGGATAGTAAACAATGGAGTTGCAGGTAGAGTAGCTTGGAGGCAGTGTAAAATGAGAAACTGCATCTGAAAGAGTTGATGGAACTGTCGGCTCAGTGTTGTGCCAGGTAGAGTTTATTCTGACGTGCCTTCCTGGATTTCTTAACTGTAAGTAAGGCTTTAAAAATAATGCCCTCTATTGGGCAAGTTGGGTAGAGGCATATGGCCAGTGCCTGAACCCAGCAGCACAGGGGGGAGCACCCACGTGGCTTTGGAACACTTGGCTTCTCCGACAGCAGGGCGAAGATGTGAACAAAAGAACCCAATTACTTTCTGCCCCTTCACCAAAGCAGTTTTTCAAACGGGCTGTTTCCCATCTCAAGTGAACTCTTCTTCCTCTAATGCTGTTTTTACTTTAGAATTACTGCCATGGTGGTCTTCACTGAGACAACAAAGCTGAACTTTTGCTCTTAACAGAAAAGAGTTATATGTTACAACTGTCCTCATTAGTGCAAATAATGACTGATCTAGGCCTGGGAAAATAAAAGCCACGGGCCACCTGCTAGTTATCCTGTTCACTCATTCATGCATTTGGCTGGCTGCAGCATTTTGTTTTACTTTGGGTCATGTTTGCTTTGCCATGCTTAAAACCTGAGTTAAAGAGACAGGGATTATGGCCCTGACAGTCCAGCTGTAACACCCATTGCTACTAATTGGCCAGCAGCAGGGGATCATCAGAGCACTCTTTAACATCCTCAGTTCTCTATTTTGATAAAAGAAGCAAATTAAAAGCCATAAACACAAATGTGTTCCAGCATGGAACCTGTTGATACTCACAGTTTTGAAAACAGAACTCCCAAATGCAAAATCTCAGTAACGCTAAAATCAAAGGAAAGAACCAAGCCTTGGCTGTTGCAAAGTTTTGAGAAGTGATTTTTATTATTAATTACAGCTGCCTCTTGGTGTACTTCAGTCCACGAAACTGATGAACAAATGTATTTTAGGTCATCGCCTAATGTTTTTAAGCATGTTCCCCTTTTTCTGACTTCAGGGTCTAGGAAACTTTAAGAACATTTTTATAACTCTTGCCTTGTGCTGCAATAATGTGTGTTTTAAGTCCAGTAACCATGTGGAGCAATGCTGCATGATGAAAGTGACCCACGTGTTAGTTACTTCCGTTCGTGCAGAAAAGCTGTATTCCTTACAAACACATGCGAATGGGAAGTTTTTCTGTTTGGTTGCTCTGGAATTTTGGTGTACAGGCACCTAGCAGTCCTAAAGAGAATAATGACACTTGCTGAACAAGAACCTGTGTAACTGCTGGTGCAGGACAACATAGAATGAGGAAGTGATTTTTTTCTGCCAGAGTAGAAATGAGAGGGAAGGAAGAGAGAGGATTGAATGAGTGCAAATTTCCTATTTGAAAGTGTTGTTAAATCAAATGTTTTGATATTATGGTTTGGGGGGTTGTTTGTAGCTTGAGGGGTTACTTCATACTATTTTCTGTTTCTGTTTTCTGTATTCAATTCCTGTCACTGTAAAACATTGCCTTTTGTACTGTTACTCATTGGGTTGCCTTATGTGGTAAGATGGCTACTTTCAGTTCTGTGTTTCTAGAGCTTTGTAATTGGCTTAATTAGATTATAAATTGGCATTAGATTATAAATGAAAACAACTTGTTTATCCGTGGTTTGTCTTAGAAGCAAAAGAAAAATATCTGATTTAATTTCTCTCAAATAATAGAAAAGGACCTGTAAAAATAGTAGAACTCCAAATGCACAACTTGATGTCATTATTTACTTGAATCTCCTATTTTCACACAAGTTATACCCAGTTTGCTTAGCAGGAGAGGTTTTCCATTCTGAGAAAAGGTTCATAATGACTCAGCTTAGTATTAGAGTTTGACATCAGGAAAAACCCTGATTTAACTCTGCAGTGTAACTATTATTAAAGAAGTATTTGCAAAAGCCTTGCATAGTATTTTTACTCTGTGAACACATACATGCATCTTCAAGCAAAATATTTATGGAAATTATTTGTTATTTTTAAAAAATGCTCTAAGATGTAACCTTCTGAAGAATTAATAAATCTGTATTTTACTTGACATATTATTACAATAGAACCTATAGACGTAGATAGGTAGTTCAAGATTTTAACTGCTGTTGGATATTGTACAAGTCTGAAAGCATGAATTCCATAATTGATAATAGTCAGTGCAAGTGAGCACTGGGAAAGCTGGGGTAGCACAGGTGGTGTGTATGCCACTCTTAGCCACTGGGGATCAGTAAAGTACTGTCCTCTTAGACCTCCATGCTTAGGGATGCTTGACAGTTGTTTGTCTTTATTCTGTTCTAGATTGCTGGAACCCTGACCCACACTCACGACCTTCCTTTGCCACTATCCTAGACCATCTTACTGCCATAGAAGAGTCTGGTTTTTTTGAAATGCCCAAAGATTCCTTCCACTCCCTGCAGGAAGACTGGAAACAAGAGATCCAAGAGATGTTTGATCAGCTCAGAGCCAAAGAAAAGGTAAGTAGAGAGCAGTGCTCCCTGCCAGTGCTCTCTGGATTGTAATTTCTCTATTTCATAGTTCAAATGGGGATCACTGTTTTGTGCATCCCAGAGCTAATTTTGTCTGTGCTTTACTGGAGCTTGTATTAAGTCCCTGAATCAATGGCAGGTTATGATGCACACAAGGGTAGAATCATGAGAAAAATAAATGGCCACATCCTGAGCTGCTACACTTTCTAATATTGTAGTGAGTTTCCATTATACTGTCTGCAAATTGCTGTGATGAGTTGATTGTTTATTGCATTTGATAACTGTTTCACTATTAGCATCTTAATTGAGAAACCAAATGAAAACTATTAACAGGAGATGTAGGAGGGGTAGTTTCAGCATATATATACTCTAGATGACATTGCTGCTTTGGTTCTGCTGGGTTTGTGTTTTCAAGGTTTTGAGCACAACCAAAATGCATAGACTAAAATAAACATGAGTGCTACCAGGGGAAGGGTCCAGTAACTGCTATAACTGAAATCCTTCTGGGCAAATAGCAGGAAACAAAAATGCTAGCAGGAATAACAGGAATGGTGACCATCAGCCTTGAAGGAAAGACATGAAAAAGCTCAAGTTTTCTTCAAGCGTGCTTGCAGAAAGCACAGCTTGCTGCATCTAATTTAAGATCCTTAGAGAGATTGTCTTTAGTCGTTTGTAAGAAAAACTGCAGCAGAACCAAAATTACTAGTGTAGTAATATATTTGTAAGTTCACAATCTCTTGCCTGAAAGTAAGCTCATAATAAGCAGCTCTTTTGATTTGGGCTCAGAGGTTGGGTTTAGGAGGCAGAGAGAAGAAAAAGATGACTTTGGGTTAGAGGAAAGAAGTCGACTTCTACAAGAATACTTAAAACATTTCTATTCACTTATTTTAGTAGCTTTTGGGAAAAATAAATTAGCAGATTGACATTTCCTTGCTACTATTATCCCATTGCATAACTGTGTTGGAACAGTTTTTGATAACCAGAAACTTCAACAGACAAACAGCTAAACAGTACTAACTACACTGCCCTCAGGCTGAGTACCGTATTCCTCTTTAGCAATGGGGAAATATTTTTATATGCTGTTCACTTACTGAGCAAAATGTATCAAAGCTCTCTGGTGATGAGCCAGGTAACAGTGCCATTATTAAAAACATCTAAATCGAAATTTCTTTGATTATCTGTCTGACGTTTAGCTTGAATTTTTCAGATTTTGCCTTCTGCACTGAAATTGGCCATCTGGAGAGAATTATTCTAAGTGCTGAATTCTTTTGTCCTTGTGGTGAGAGGAGAGGAGTGCAGTGGGATTTTGAGATTTCAAGGGCAGTTTCAGTTAATTTGTTTTGTCAGCAAGGGATAGATCGAAAGGTTTGCCCTATGTGCCTTTGCCAGGACCATGTTGAGATGGCTTTTGAATATCCTCAAGGAAGGAGACTCCACAACCTCTTTGGGCAACCTGTGCTAGTGCTCAGTAATGCAGTAAAAAAGTGTTCAGGGAGTGTCCCCTGTGTTTCAGTGTGTGCCTGTTGTCTATGGTTCTGTCACTAGGCACTGCTGAAGAAAGCCTGACTTTTATTTTTTTCCCACCTTGCCCTCAGGTTTTTATATACACTGGTAAGATCTCCCTTCACCCCACCCAAGCATTCTCTGTGTTAGCGTGAACAGTCCCATCTCTCTCAGCGCTTTCTCATAGGAGAGATGCTCCAGTCTCTTAATCACCTTCATGGCCCTTCACTGGAGTCTCTGGTGTGCCCATGTCTGTCTTGTACTGGAGAGCCTAGAATTTGACACGGGGTTTCAGGTGTGGCCTCACAAATACTTATGTCTGAATTTTAATATTGGTACGAGGAGCCTTGAGGATTGGTTTTGGCTCTCAGTTGAGCCTTTAACCAATGGTTTTTGTGGTTCTGTGAGCCCAAGCCATTGAAGCTGTGCCTTCAGAACCTGTCACGTTAGTCTTAACCCACAGGTCGCAAGGTCACCTTTTGTTTCTGCTTTCTTACCTCCCTGCAGGAGCTGCGCACATGGGAAGAGGAGCTGACTCGTGCTGCTGTTGAACAGAAGAACCATGAGGAGCTGCTACGAAGGCGGGAACAGGAACTGGCAGAACGTGAGATTGACATCCTGGAAAGGGAGCTCAACATCATCATCCACCAGCTGTGTCAGGAGAAGCCTCGGGTCAAGAAACGGATGGGGAAGTTCAAGAGGAGCCGGCTCAAGTTAAAGGATGGCAATCATATCAGCTTGCCTTCAGGTTGGTGACGTGTTAGGCTGTGTCAGGTGGAATGGGAGCAACCTGTAGTTTTGATAGTTCCTTACTACTCACCCTTACGCGTTAGAAAGGATTTGATGTACTTGGGAAAAACATGCCTCTTTGGGATCAATAAACTAAATTTAATGCTCTTGTGGCTAGCATTGCCCAAAGTTCCAAGAAGAAGACCAGAACATTTGAAATACTGCATGTTTGTTAGCCATTGGCTGCATATGCCTTATTGTAAAAATGTGGTGTTGAAGTTTAACATGTTAGTACTCAAAAGAATCCGTTTTTTAAAGGATGTACGTAGAAGATGATGGAGGTTCGTGCTCAGAGAATATTTTACATAATATTGCAGGAGAAACTATAATCTACTGGGGGTTTTTTGTGTAGGAATCTAAAAATTGCCAAAAATACATTGGTAGCTGTGAGACTAAAGCCCTGGATTGATAGTGCATATGTCAACTCCTGTTAACATGGAAGCGACTTCTGGAAGAAATGTTAAATATTAGTAAGGTGTTGGCAAAGTCACTCTTTAGAGTGAAAATAGTAATGTTCAGAAATACTGAATTCTTAGCATTTCTACTGCAGATTTTTTATGGAGATTCAATTTGTCCAAAACCCCGAAGTGTGAGGTTTGTAAATCACCTAGTGCTCATTGTTACATCAGGAATGATGACCTGCACTGTCTTCTTTGCTTTCTGGGAGACAGTGGCTGTTCAGAAGAGAAATTTTGATAAAATGTGTATGTTACCTCTGCCTTTCTTTAGGTCTGCAAACACCTATTTTGGTGGTGCTTAAGAAACTGAGAGGTAAGGTGCAAGGATTTATATAGGGACGTAATTTGGCATGTCAGTCGACACAAGGTCTATGTGTGTGTTGACACATACACTAAGAAGATACATTTTCAGGGCTGTGAATGCATGTCTTCATTCTGAGTTCTCAGTGTGTACAATGGGCAAATAGCAATTAGCTGTAAAACTTCATTTCTACATAGATTCTCTAAGTTGCGCTCTTCAGAAGGTACCATAAATTATTATTTCTTTTTTTCTTGTATTGAAAAAAGGAAAACTTTAACTTTGTCTTTCTGCTTTTATTTTTTTTCCTTTTGCTAAACAGATTTTCAGCATAAATTCACTGTGCAGGCGTCTCCAACGATGGACAAAAGGAAAAGCTTGATCAGTAGCTGCTCCAGCCCTCCTGCAAGTCCTACCATTATTCCCAGACTCAGGGCCATACAGTGTAAGGAGCTCAATGTAGTATTGCATTTGGGAAATGTGCAGTCTGTCAGCGTGGTAAGATGCCAAGATTCTGTATCTAGGAATATAGCCCATAATAGGGCTGTTAAATAAAGTACCTAAAATGTTTGCCTTGTGCCTTGCATGTATGCATTTAGAGAGAAAAATGGAGTGTCTTGGTGAAGCAGGGAGTATCACCTCCTTTGGGGTTAAAAGCATGCTTACCCAAGTTCTTGAAATACTGCTGTTTCAATGGAAAATATATTCCTTAGGTTACAAATTAATTTTAAAAAATACTAATTTGCAGAGAAGATCTGTAAACATTGCTGTAGTGTTACTGTTTTAAAGAAATAAGAACAAGGGCACTTGACATGGAAATAATGTTCCCATAATAACACAGAATTAAGCAGACATGCACGTCTTAGAATGATAAAAGTTGTGTTAACTGATGCATAGTGTTTTTATTGGTTATCATAGCACTTGTGTATTTGGTTTCAAACTGGGGGTTCTATAGCGAAACTGGTGATGGAATAAAGCTAGAGAGGCTACCTATACTTAAAAGGATTAGGGAATGCTTAATTTGGCATTTGGTTGTTAGATTTCTCTTGATATGATCAGAACGATGGGAAAATCATTTTTGTTATTATTCTTGTTTCGGCCGATGTTTTATTCTTTATGTTGCTGTGGAACCAATTCTTTTAATTTGTGTATCTATTTTTCCTTCCCATTTCCCCCTGTTCTTTCCACTTGTGAAGTGACACCTGCTGAAAGCAGTAAAACATGGGGACGAAGCTCAGTCCTTCCAAAGGAAGAAGGAGAGGAAGAAGAGAAGAGAGGCCAGAAGAAGAAGGGACGCACTTGGGGACCAAGCTCACTTTGTCATAAGGAGCTAGGTGCAGGAGAAGAGGGGTAAGAGAGGGCCTGGAGGGAAGACTCCTTTCCAGGTTCTAAAACTGGTCATGAGCTGGCTCACAGGAGATTTGCCTATCTGCTTGCAAATACCTTTCTGCTTCCAAACTTCTTTCCTGTACCAGAGATGTTAGAGATTCAGAACAGTTTACAAAATTGTGTTCAGTTCATTTGCTAGCAACTGATGTTTCACTATCTGTTATTATTTTGTTAGGTGTATTTGTAAGCTGTCAAACTTTGTAGCTGTGCAAAACTCTTTGTAGTAGGTCTTCTCTGTTTTAAGGCTCAGCTTTCTGTAGTTTCATATAATATCTGAAACTGCTTCTCTTTTACAATTCTCATATTATGCTTTTTCTTGTCTTAAATGCTAATACATAAAAAGTATCTGATAAAGCCAAGCAAGTATCTTCTCTTCAGTCTTTTGAAAAGGTCATGTACTGTGAGTGAATCAATCCTGAAAGTGATTTTTGCAGAAATACATAGGCTTCTTTTTTTTCCTTTATGTATCTGAATTATTTATAACAGGACTCCAAGGAATCATTGCTGGACTGCTGCTTTAAACATAGGGCTGGTTTTGCCTTATAAAATATTTGAATGCTTGTTAATTTTTAGTGGAGTTTGAGCATTTCTCCCTGATAAATTGATAAATTGATGGTTTGACTCTTGCCATGTTTTTTAGCAGGGAGAATAAAATAGCTGGTTATAATCTTCATTTTTACAATTGTGTGTTCAAGTGTGAAATGCCTGAAAAATTGATGTTTGCATAGTGCATCAGTATTGTAGCCCCCTGCAAGAGGGCCTGAATCTATTAAAATATGTTCTTTAGGATACTCAAGATATCTTGGCAGGGCAATATGGAGGAAGCTTCTTTGCTGCCTATGCTTTGTCTATTCTACAAATGAAGGATAGGATAGCATTCTAAGGAATTAAAACAGATGTCACACTTTACAATCATTAATTATGTGAAAGCAGGGGAGATCACTGAAGCTGGAAAAAAACACTCCTACCTTCAAATCACATTCTTAGAATTCTGGGAGTAGGCCTCTTCCATTTTCTGTTCAATACTATGAAGTCTGAAGCGCTGATTGCTTTTGGGCATAGACAGCTGGAATGGAGTTGCTTGCAAACTGTGATTGCTCATAAAACTGTCCTGTTCTTTCTACAACTGAGATGTTCTGTAGTAGTCAGAATCTCTCCTAGGGAGACTCGATACAGATATCACATTTTGCAGAGTGTTTGAAACATGAGCGTGTTGCTGAGAGGGCAGTATGGCTAACACACAATGAACCACTCCTTACTGAAATCATGCCAGACTGCAGACCTAAATTTAAAGGGGGCAGAGTTGCAGGGAGTATTAGTGACTCAAAAGATAGTTTTTGCTATTTTTTAGTATTTTGATATTCTTATTTTACAGGGTGAGGAGGAAAAACTTCATTGAATATTTAAGGTTGGAAAAAACCTTTGAGTCAAACCATTAACCTAGCCTCTACCATGGTCACCAGTAAACCATCTTCCCAAGTGCCACATCCTCACACCTTTTTTGAACATTTCCAGGGATAGTGATTCCACCACTTTCTTGGGCAGTCTATTCCAATGCCTGACCACCCTTTCAGTGAAGAAATTTCTCCTAATACTTAGTCTAAACCTCTCCTGGTGCAACTTGAGGCCATTTCTCTTGTCCCATCCTTTGTTACTTGGGTGAAGAGGCTGACCCTCACCTGGCTAGACCCTCCTTTCAGGGAGATGTAGACAGTGATAAGGTCTCCCTCAGCTTCCTTTTCTGCAGGCTAAGCAACCCCAGCTTTCTCAGCTGCTCTTCATATGAGTGACTTTCTAGACCCTTCCGCAGCTGCGTTGCCCTTTTCTGAACATGCTCCAGCTCCTCAGTGTCTTTCTTGTAGTGAGGGTCCCAGGATTCAAGTTGTGGCCTTGCTGGCACTGAGCATAGAATAATCACTTCCCTGCCAGGATGCCTTTGGCTTTCTTGGTCACCTGAGCGCACTGCAGGCTTGTGTTCAGCTGCCTGTTGACCAGCATCCCCAGATCCTTTTCCACCAAGCAGCTTTCCAGCCACTCATCCCCACTGATGGGCACTGATGGGGATGAGTAGCATTGCGTTGGGGTTGTTGTGACCGAAGTGCAGAACCCAGCACTTCACCTTATTGTACCTTATACAGTTGGCCTTGATGCACCATCATCATCATCATGCAGCCTATCCAGATCCCTCTGCAGAGCCTTCCTGCCCTCCAGCAGATCAGTGCTTCCAACCATCTCGGTGTCACTGCAAACTAACTGAAAGTGCCCTCAATCCCCATATCCAGATCATTGATAAAGAGATCAAACAGGGCCAACTCCAATACTGAACCCTGGGAAAACGGGGGTAAAGTGAAGAGCTAAACTTAGGACTGAGAAGCCCAGTTCAAGTATTCTCCATAATGCTATTCTGGTAGCAGAAGTGCTGCTGGTCCTTATGGGACTTTGTGATCCAGTGAACTTTTATCTTCATAATTTTTATCACTTTCCATGAATTCTTCACAGGACATAATTCCAAGTCTATTTGAGAATAGCATTGTGAGAATTGCAGTGACCTACAATTAACATCATGAAAAGATGATAGAGTGATTATTCACTCTTCTCTATTTGTCTTTGAACATAAAGAATATGCACAGCAGCAGAAGGGTTTTGTGCTGAATTGCAGAGACTGGATGAAGCTTTATTTTGGACTAGTTCTGTGGCAGTTCAGTTGTGATCTTACAGTGTATTCTCAAGGATATACCGTGAAGTTTTAATTGTCTTTAAACTTGGCGTTGATTAGTCACAGACTTACTATGGCATGAGTTATGGTCACTCAGCTTTTCACACAAGTTACTAATTTTACAGAAGGTGATAGTGAACGTGACTTAAAATCCTTTAGCAGTTAGCTCTTAAAATCTTGCAGGCTAAATAGGGGTGAGCCGGCAACAGACATTTTTTTTTTATTCCCTCCAGTATTAATGTCTTAACATTATTACAGAATGGTGTTGAGACACCAGACATGCTGGTGTAGGGAAGTTTTTTGCCATTTTCTGAGCAAATAAACCTTGTCATCTTACCATTCCTAATAAGAAGTGCCTTTGACTTTCCCATTAGAAAAAGGCAACAGAAAAGTGACTCAGTTATAATACAACAAAGTAAGTAACAGCCTTCTGGTTAGTTAATCTAAATAAAATACAGGTAAGGTTTAGGTTCCCGAGTTGTTATGCTGGTGATTGAAATATAGTTTTAGTGCTAGTGCTTTCAAATCATTCTCTTTCCTAGGGCAACAGCAGACAATACTGCTCTAGTAGTTTGTTTTGAATTGTTTTCAAATTGTTTCCAAATACACCCCACTGCCTAGTTAAAATGATGTGCACCAATCTTCTGGACAGGTCTTTGAGGTCTTGACAGTAACAGCAAACTTTCAGTCTGTTCTTTGCAAGGGAAGATTGCTTTGAGAAGTCAAAAGGAAGCAAACTAAGTTGAATATGTGTTTTCCCAGCGCTGTGGAAATCTCCTCTTCCTCAGTAGTTCTCTACCCATATTGTAAGAGCCTTGAAATTCAGTTTTGGAGGTGTTTGCTTCTAACATGGTTCCTTTTCAGTCACCAGCTTTCTCTTTATATGCATGTCTGTTTATGGTATGTAGCCTGGGTAGGCCTGTTGCACACCTGGGTAATTTAGATCCAGCATACTTTATCTGGTGTGCTGTGTTACACAGCTGAGTATAATGTGGAAGGAGTAAATCAGAGCAAACCCACACACTGAATGGCATGTCTGTTAGAAAACCCTGTGGTTGTTTGTCTTGGCAAATAGCGTACAATGCTGTGCTGTCTGGATTCAAGATCACAGCCGGGTACTGCATGTGCAGTACTGCAGAATGGTTAATGGGGATGGATTTGCAATGCAGTTGATAACTGCACAGGATACTTTTAGTGTAATGTCTATATTACAGTCATCAGCCAACTGATCATGTGCTGGATGAAGTTTAGGTCCTGTGGCCTTTCTATTGCTGCAGTATAGTTTGAGGACAAATACAGCATCTCTGTTGGGTATAGAGCAGTGGAAAAACTTACACCAAGGCAAGAAAAATAGCCCAATATAATAATTTTTTTAAAATCCTGGAATGGAAACTGTCTTAGAAATGCAGAATGATCCTGGTGGAAAATAAGAATCAGTTGAGATCATTCAGACTATCTGCAGATCTTTTTATTCCTTTCTTGTGATTTCTGCCTGTCCTAAGTGTGCATGGCTTTTCACCAACACCATGAACTTTCATGTTGGAGTTTGTGGAGAAATGAACCAGAAATTTTCCGGTTCACACTATGTTGATAAATGAATAATAAAACTTTGAATATTGATATATCAGGAAGTTGTGCTGCTAATCAGAGTTGTTGTCATGTCTGATGTCATGAAACTATTGCAGGATGATGATAATGAAACCCTATGAATAGAGATTACTGATAAGTTCAGGAGCCTGCTAACATACTTTTAGACACAGGTCAAAGTAGAGATTTGGGGTTCGGTTCTTCTCTTGGGTTTTTTTTTTTATTTGTAAGTAAAAGAAACCATGACATGGTCTATAAGTTTAGTTGTCTTTTTTCCCGTAATCTAGAACTTATGCTTTTAACTGTACTTCAATAGTGTTTCCTTTATAAGAAAAATATTGGTGTTTATAATACAGAGACATGCCTTTGCTGTTACAGTGACTTTAGCTTATTATTTTATTTGTCCTAGTGACTGATGTTTGAATTTCGTTGTTCATTTATGTTTCACATGAAAACATTTTTTGAGGTGTTTTCCCCTCCCCTTGCTGAGCAATTTATTTTTTACCTGCCATGGTAAGATTGATTGCCATGGTAAGATTGATTGCAAAAAGAAATCAAGATTTTAAAAGATTGTGGCTTGATCTTGATTTAAAAAAAAAATGTTTCATCTGATTTTTATAGTGGTACCTTCTATTATTCTACATTCATAGCTTGTTAGTTATCAGCAGAGGCCTTTTGACTGCCACAGTGTCACAAATGAGGAACGGACCTTTTTATTTTATTTTTTGTATTTTAAAGTGCTGTAAAGATATCACAAAATGTCTTGCTGTGGGAGGACTTCAGATCTGTGTAGTTGAGATGGATACATGCATACCCTAAGTAGATCAATAGATAATATATAATGGGGGAATGGAAAGTGGTTGTGAGTATGGTACATTTTCTCACATCCTTCTACTGTTTTCAGTCTGAAAGCTCTGGTAGAAGGATGCAAGCAGTGGTCATCCAGTGCACCAAATCTTGGGAAGATCCAGAGAACTGCACCTGCTTTTCCAGGATTCACCAGCTTAGCAGAGATGGGTAAAGGAATTCCCTGAACTTGGTATTCCTATCCCCACTTCCATTCACATTTCAATGGACCTTTTTCCTGTCCTTCTCCTGGTACCTTACAGCAATGTTTTAATTTTGTTTGGTATCTGTTTTTCTTTTATTCTTTGTCAAGTATCCACTTTCTCCTTCTCTATTTTCTTCTTGTTCACCTCACTGCTTGTGCTTCTCCCTCTGTCAAGCTAACAAGCTTCTGTTAATTCTTCTCTAGCTCCATGCTGTCTCTCAGCTCCTTTCCTGAATAATGATATTTACATGTGCAGCATGTTTACACCTTCACTTCCAAGGAGCAATCCTTAAAATTTTTCTGCCTTTTGCTCCTCGCTCACAAACACATAAATTTACTCTAGAAGTTACTGAGGTGTAGGTTGCCTTTGAAATGCTGTTCTGCAATTAATCTCGAGTGGATGAATGCTTCATTAATTTCTTTCACTTTGATAGTGTTTCCAGTTCCTTCTCTCAGCCTATCTTTTTTGGAAATAATAGACTGTATTTGGGAGTTGATGAATGATGTTTGTGAGGAGAACAGTTGCATCTTCTGAGGAGAAGCTTATTTTGAAGTATATTTGTGAGACAATAAAATTTACTAGTGAAAATATTATATTGACACCAAGTCTATTTTCGTTTGCTTTCCAGATGATGAGGACAGCGAATGTTTTAATGGAGAGGGCAAAGTGCACCCTTCACCCGTGCACAATCAGTCATACCTCTGCATCCCATTTCAGAAGAATGAAGAGTGGGATGGCCCTTCTAGTGATGCCAATGAGGAGTCCACCCCTGTAAACTCTGCTACCAGTACCCCACAGCTGACACCCACCAACAGCCTCAAACGTAGCAGCTCCCACCACAAGCGATGTGAGGTTGCATTGCTTGGCTGTGGAGCAGTGCTGGCTGCTGCAGGTCTGGGTTTTGATCTGTTAGAAGCAGGGAAGTGTCAGCTGCTCATTGAGGAGGAGCCAGAGATGCCCAAGGAAGAGAAGAAGAAGCGTGACAGTATTTTTCAACGAGCTGGACGCCCACGCAGGAGCACTAGTCCACCTTCCCGGAAGATCTTCAAGAAGGATGATCCCCTGTTGTTGCTAGGCGAGCCATCCACATCCCTCACCCTTCTTTCCCTGTCTTCCATTTCCGAATGTAATTCCACCCGGTCCCTGCTGCGCTCAGACAGTGATGAGATTGTGGTTTATGAGATGCCTGTCAGCCCAGTGACAGTCAAGGCTCCCTTGCCAGCCATTACAAACCCACTGGTCAATGTCCAGATTGAGAGGTTCAAACAAGACCCCAACCAGTCCCTGACTCCCACACATGTGACAGTCTCTTCCCACACCCAGCAAAGCGGACACAGGCGCACACCTTCTGATGGAGCCATCAAAGGGAGTGGACTGATTGTCAATGGGTGTCCAACCAGTGGATGCCCTTCCAGTAGCTGTTTAACTGGAGCACTGGGAGCAGGTAGGTTTTTTCAGCCATCTTCCTTTTCCTCTTCAGAATAACTACAGAAACAGTATAATTACTTGTTGCTTATGCTTTCGTTGAGATGATCAGCCCACAAGAATTGCTTGTGGAGGTAATCTTTACACAAATAGCTAACAGAATAATGCAGTAATGGCTTTGGTTCCAGCATCTTCAGAATGCCCTCATCTTGAAGATACAGAGTTTGTAGATTCTGAATGGAGGCTTTCTGTCTTGAATACGTTTTTGCATTGTACATACAATAAACAAAGATCTGTAGGAACCACTTAGTAGTGACATGTAACGTGTTTTTCCCTCTTCTCTTATATTGTCTCTTTTGGATAGGTGTATTGAAAACACCTAGTCCAAGCAGAGATCCCGGTGAGGTTCCTCGCCTGCCAGACCCCAACCTTGTTTTTCCTCCCACCCCGAGACGATGGAATGCACAGCAGGATCCCACACTGGAAAGACCCAAGACACTGGAGTTCCTGCCCCGGCCACGTCCTGCAGCCAGTCGGCAGCGGCTTGATCCCTGGTGGTTTGTGTCACCCAGCAATGCCAAGGGTGAATCTTCTGCCAACAGTTCAAGTACTGATACTCCAAGCAATCTAGACTCTTGTTTTGCTAGTAGCAGCAGCACTGTAGAAGAGAGACCTGGACTGCCAGCACTGCTTCCTTTCCAGGTGGGTCCTCCTGCAGAGGAACGGACACTGTTGGACATGGATGCTGAGGGGCAGAGCCAGGACAGCACCATTCCGCTATGCAGAAGTGAACTTAACACACACAAAGCTGCAGCATATGAACTCAAGCAAGAATTCTGGTCTTAATATGAAACCACTGGGGACAGTGAGCCCCTCTAGATTCAATCCTACTTTTTGCACTGAGAATGCACTTTGGAAACAGATGAGATGGAGGGATGCTACAGAGATCAAATGGTGCTGCCTCGGCTGAAGATGTGTTGTCAGCTGCCTGATTTTTGTCTGCATTTGGGTGAAACTTGGCAACTCTGAGCTGCTGACTTTTGCTGTGGGGTTTTTCTGTAGTCTTCCCTGCCCTCCTATTGCAGTTTGAATCTGCAATGAGCTAAAATTATCATATCAAAGTCTTTTGTTACTGACCTTGTAGGATTTGGCACTTGCAGTAAGTATATTGGTATCTATCCTGGTATTAATCAGTATTTTCAAATAATATTCAAATAATACACTATGGCAGACATCAGTGTTTGATGTTTTCCCGAGGAATCCAGAACAGAAACAAATAAATATCTGGAGACTACCTTCTCTGAAACACACTGCGATCATTAGATGGGCCTGGGAATCATCATACCCCCACTGAAAGAGCAGAAGTAGCTATCTTAAGACTTGTTTGTCCTCTTTTGCTCATGTGATAGCATAAGGTGAAACAGATGACGAGGAAGGGCATGGCATCTCCACTGATGGAGGTCTTTGAGAGCAGGTGAACCAGACTGTTGGAAACAAGTAGGTGTAGTTGATCCTGGCTTCAGGGTAGGTTGGATGAACTTCAGTGGTCTCTTGAGGTCCCTCTCAGCACTGTTTTATTTATGACCCTGTGCTTTCAAGATGAAGGCTTACAGTATAGCTGTTTAGCTTGTGGTTGTTGTTTCAGATTTTCATTCCATCAGTCTCTTTTTTCCCCGCTCTGTTTCTCAGGCTCATAGTCAAGTTGCCTCAGCTTTGGGAGGGGAATTAGCAGAAACTTATTTTAAAGATGTGTTGGCTTGCAGAAGTAAGTTATGTGTTTCCAAATCTTTTTGTTTCTATTTTTTTCTCCTTTCTTATGCCTTTTAGGAGTGACCCATGAAACCCAAGACTGTTCTTATGCACACTGGTACTTGTTTAGGGCTGTTTTGAAATTGAGGCTTGTTAGTAGTTGGATTGTGCAAACAGGAATCAGAACATCTGGATTCTGTTTTATTTTGTCACTGACTCACTGTGTGACCCTGGGCAAATAATGTAACCTCTGTGCCTGAATTTCCCCATCTGTAAATAATAGGAATAATACCTACCTCACAAGGGGAGGGGTTGGGACATATATAATAGGTATAAAGTCCTTTGAGATCTTTGAGTGAAAGGCACTATAGATATGTACAACTTTATTCTTCTTCAAATATGTAGAACACTCCTAGATCTGGAGCAAGAACAGACCCCTGTCTGAAAGGAGGATGTCACACAAATAGAGTGTGCCTATGCTCAGAGTTTTCTGTATAAAGACTTCAATTGTGTGTCTGTGCCACTGCAGGTTTGTCTTACTGGCTGTAATGAGAACTTCAATCTTCCCCAAATTTGGCATTATATATAAGGGATGTGGCCTTTATATGAGTGTAATAGGGTAGTCTGCTTTATTGCAGGGTAAAGCATGTCTGTTTACTGTTTTTGTACAGATCTGTGCTTGTTTTGCTAATCTACTGATATTTGGTTGCAAATAAGTCTTTCAACAGTGCTGCCAATGCAGTGCTCAGCCTGTTGGGGCAGTCCAGTCCTGCTGTGAAGGCAGTAGAGCCAAATACTTCCTGCAGCTGTGTGTTTAGATGTTTGTAACCTGATTTTAAAAACCAGCATGTGTGGGGAAGAGCTCCTTCATAAGGCTTTTTAGTTCTGTGTGAGGACTGAAACCAGCATGTTCTCATTAGTCAAGTGCACCTTTTTTTTTCAAGCAGTTATAGTGTGTTTTGAAAGGTCACATATTTCTTGTTTATCACATTCTATGGAAAATGCTTAATGGCAGCATTACTTTCTGCTGCCTTCCTTATTAAATGCTCCAGAACTAGCCTTAATGGTGCTACACTAGATCTTAAAGCTGGGGAGACAACTGTTTTGACAAGGTATTATGATAAGGCAAGGTGGGATTCAGATACTTAAAGAAAACTTACATTTCTGACTTTTTTGTTGAATTTAGACCTTTAGCATTGTTGATTTCTTCAGCATCCTTTTGCTCTCCATTTCTGAAAACTCATTTTGTGACTCAGACACTAGCAAAAAGGCAAAACTCATCCAACAGATTGCTAATTTTGATTTTGATTGTGCTGTTAATCAACCTTAACGTAATCTCAGTAAGAGGCCGTGTCAGAGGGATTTAAAAGAAGGACATTAAAATAATTATTTTTCATAGTCTTCTTTTTAATTTTAAAAGGTTTGGAACAAAACTGGATTAGCTGTTCTGAAATGTAATGTTTTCTATCTGAAAGGTGTCATTATAAGTGTCATAGGGAGTGTCATCTGCTCTGCAAAGGCATCACCTGAAATATCTCCA
Organism: Sylvia atricapilla; assembly: GCF_009819655.1. Taxonomy (NCBI): domain Eukaryota; kingdom Metazoa; phylum Chordata; class Aves; order Passeriformes; family Sylviidae; genus Sylvia; species Sylvia atricapilla. The sequence goes on from NC_089145.1 coordinate 28,368,152, forward strand.
TTTGAACAGACATCTTTAAAATCCACTTACTTGCATGAAATGTAAGACCACCATTCTAGGTCACACTGATAAAACTCAGCCTGCTAAACTTTATAGTAGCTGGCTAGTTGATTTCACCAAGTGAACTTCTAAGGTTTCTGTCGAGTTTCCAGGAAAGACAAACTTAAAGGCAAGTTGTTCTGTCACCTCTTTTGCTTAAGAAAGTTGAGAATAAAAAATTACCACCCTCCTTGCCCCTCTCCCCCTTTTATATAATCAGGTAGTGAAGGTGGTATGTAGCTGAACTTTGAGAAGTACTTTCTTCCAAAAAGTATCTTCCCTAATACCAAGTGGACCTTGCTACATCAAATAACTTGGTAGGCCAGATGACAAGAGTCAAGGATCCAGGTCAGGGTTACCAAACTACATACTGTTATTACAAAGCTGCCAGACAGACTAGTTAGAAGCATATTGGTTGGTATGTGTTTGTTTTGTGGTTTTTGTTTGGAGTTTTTTTTTAACCCTTCCTCAATACAATTATCTTAGTTGAATCTAGGATGTGAATTAACCTGAGGCAGTCTTTGAGCATCCACTCATAATTGTCTTCCAGTGGCCAACCTGAGGTATCAAGCAAGAGGAATCAGTTGTGAAAACAATGCTCCTGACTTCAGTAGATGGTGGGGTATTCTCTGGCAGGCAGAGAGAGAGCTCTCAAGACAGAGTTGTCAGGTATTTCACCTTATACACACCAAAAGATTTTGCAGCCAGTGTTCCAAGGCCCAGAGGCTGTGTGCATGTTTAAGCTAGGTCAAAACCTCTCACTATACCCATCTGTCCCATCCTGGCTTGACTTCTCAGCTTTTTTTAAATCTGTTGGAGTTTTTGCTTCACAGTTGGGGAAGCTGAGGTGTTCCAAATCTCCAAAGGAGTGGCCGACTATAGTCCACTAGACAGTGAGGAGCTATGAGCCCGTCAGCTCAGAAATCTTTTTCCTGCTGGTGGCTAGTATTCCCATTTGTCAGGGAAACAAAAATGTCATAATATTGGTCACTGACCTACCTTTCTAGAAGTATTCTTGAGGAAGATGGTGAAAATCTTACTTAAAAATTTTTAATAAATGCATTGTTTCCTTAAATGTCTGAATAAGTTGCACTTTTGTTTTGTCTGAGAAAACAAGAAAAAGATAACATGACAGTGAGCAGTCTGAAACAATGACAAAAGAATGGAGAAAAATATGTTTGAATACAGGCCTTACAAAGAGGAAGTGGCAGTTTTTTAACTGATACTAATTATGAGATTGTAGCTGAGAGAAATGTTTGTGATTTAAAAGTATGTTTGTATTTTTGTTCAGTCAACTAGCAGTGTGTATCACTAATTTATGTAATTGATATGCTGATTTAGGAAATAGAAGTTTGTCAGCCCTTCAAAGTATGCTATCCTTGTAGCCTGTTTAGTTTTCCTGTGATGTTGGGGGGGAGGCGCAGAATAGCAACCAGTGCAAAAAAAAAAGACAATTGTTTTGATAAATTTCTGCTGGTTTTATAGAAACTGAATGTGGGACAAGTAGAGAGAAGAAAGCTTTTGTGTCAAAACTAAGGTGATTAAATAGTTACGGATCCTTTTCTAATAGTGTTGCTTCTTCCAGACTGCACAGTGGTCTGTTCTACCAGCAAGTAGGTCTTAATCTCCTTTCAATCATTTTCAGAGGTGCAAATGTAACTTTTTATACATATTTCCCCTCCAGTTTATTATTGCAATGGGTTGATATTCAGTATGGGGCAGGGAACCTCCGTGAAAATACTCTTTTTGTAATAGTTTTCCAACAAAATGAGTATTTTTAAAGTGAATTTTTTGTTATTGATGGGGTAAGACCTGTTCTGGTTTGGCATGGTTTTATGATGAAATATTTTTCTGTGCCTCTAGGAATGGGAGTAGTTGCCTTCCTCTTCATAGCATGCTGTTATCTTAAGACATTGTGGACAGTACTGCGTAGAGATGTTACTTCGCTATGTCACAAAGCTGGATACCTCTCATTCTGTTGAAGGTGAGGCAGTAATGGTCAAGTTAAGAAAGGTCTTTGCCTTTGGAGTGTTTTGTTAAATAAAACATGACAGGAAACCTTGAGTCGCCTTTCTATCTTGAGATTAATGTTTATTTGAAACCTAATTCATCTCTGTGGGATGAATATGGGACCTGGAGTCTCATTGGATGTATGGCACCAAACCTATTCCTATGTCCCAAAATTCATTGATAGCCTGTTATTTTTGCAAGTAATTTTAAGCTAATGTAAATAGGTTTGTTTCTTTTTGGTTTTTTGATATGTTTCTCCTTGGAAAACATGCTTACTGCTTTCTAACCTTTTCCATGCATTTTGGAGATACTCTCAAGAACTCTTACCAACTCTGTGGTGAATAAGAAGGATTATATCTTGGAGAGTGATTTAAGTCCTCCTTTTGGCTTTCGTTTTTTGGGTTGGTTTTGTTTTTTGGGTTTTTTTGTTTGTTTGTTTGTTGTTTGTTTGTGTTGGGGTGTTTTGGTGTTTTTTGATTTTTTTTTGTTTTTTTTGTTTTTTTTAATGAAACAAGGGTATTTACATTTGGAAAGATTTCTGATCCTTATCCTGTCACTGAAGAACAGTTTCTTAGCTTCCATGTTTAGAATTCATTTAAGACTACAATTTGGGTAAAACTGGACATTAAAAGTGAAGGGATAGATGTGTTAAAACATATTTGCAAACAAGCAATAAATACAGCAAATACAAGAACCAAAATATATTCTCAGTGTCACAGAGCGTAACTTTCAGATTTCATCTTTGGTTGATATAATTATGGTATCTATAGCAAAGAATGCCTTCTTATGCTTTTTCTTAAGTTTACTATTTTAATACTAGGATACGGTGGTTTGCACAGACAGCTAATGTAGTAGCTAGACAGAAAGGATCTTTAACCAGATTTGCTTTTTTTCCCCTCTTATTTTCAATCCAGTTTTTGGGTTATATTTTATTTTCTTCTCTTTTTTGGTGTTTAACAAACAATACAGTTTTAAGAAGAACTTACTGTTATTAACCTCACAATCACAGTTTCATGAGGCATTATGGAAATTAATCTTTGGCTTATTCTGGTGCTCCCTCTATTGAACGCATAAGTAGAAAGTCGCACTGCAGTTAAAATGTGCATTTGCTTTTGGTTTTTCCCATGTTTGGCTGTTTTAGACAGTTTTGTCACTGGTCAGAGGTGAACACAACTTCTGAAATTACCTACATCAACTTTATTTTTTTTGTGTTGGAAGTAGTCACTCTCAGGCTATGAGGTGTGTGCTTGATTAACAAGTAACTTGCTACTGGTGGCTGGGTAGTAGGTCTGATGTAGCTACTGGAATTATTATTGTTCCTTTCTAACAAGGACCCCATTTTTAGCAACTGGAATGTCTTCAGCACTTCATCAATGCTTGTATACAAGAAATATGTTTTTTCTCCTTTTGTACATAAGTGAAAAATCTTCCTTTTTCTGATCAGGAACAACATTTTCCAACTGAGAATGGCTTCTTGAGCTCTGTAGTTTTGTTAGTTTTCTGTTTGGGGATATTGTTTATTTTGGTTTTGGTTTTTAAGCCTCTCAAATATTTATAATGTGTTAGGTGCATCCTTTATGCCGAGGTGCCTTCCATCTCACATGTCTCCTTGCTGGGACCTGAGGTTGGTTTATTGGAGGGACCTTCTAGTTGTAGCTTTCAGAACTGTGTTCACTGTACATCAAGCCAAGTACCATCACAGGAAACATTTTGTGTCCTGCCATTTACAGCTGTGTGTTGAGCTGCACGATATCACTGCCTCTCCCTATTTCTCCGTCAGGGTTCTGGCCTCGTCCCATCTTTGTTGGTTATTTATTGTTATTGCCATAGTAAGAAGTGTAAGGCAGAAGACCATACGCATTTCAGGTGTGCTTTGACATAAAAGATTTCCAAGCTAAAAGCTTGTAAGATACAACTGGGTGAAGTGGAAATGGACGTTGGCAGGCAATAATAATACAGTGAAATTATGCTTTTTATTGTAAGTCAGAGGACAGAGGGATACTAGCTACTTGGTAAACTGTTGGCATGATAGGGAAGTTGGGTCCTAAAGAAGAATTTGAGGAATGTACAGTTACTTAATTTAAAAGAATGGTTTGGGTTGGAAGGGAACTTTAAAGGTCACCTAGTTCCAGTCCCCTGCTAGGGGCGGGACACTACGCTAGATGAGGTTACTCTAAGCCCCATCCAACGTATCCAGTTTCTGGTTGGTTTTGTTTTGTTTTACCCTGAACTACCTCATTTGTACAGATTGAATAGGCAGAAAGTCTAAGTTTTGGTAAGAATTGCTTTAAGTATGCAGTTAAGGTTGGAGTGAGATAGAAGGCAGAAGCAAACTTGTATTTGGCTCTTTGACATGCAAATTCCTGATGAAAAAGTAAAACCAGCTATTCACTTTATTAAGTTAAGATTATACTTGCTTTAGGTATTTATGTCTCCAAAAGAAACAGTAAAGGACAAAGCAGGGCAGTTTTCTTGATGGTTTCTAACCTCTGGAAGAGTTGATTGTCCAGAGACAAAAAGGTGGAGATTTCATATTGGTCACCACTACTTTTAAAAGTGATAGTCTCTTTTTTCAAAACAGATTTGGGGTGTTTTTTTTAATAATCTCATATGCTCCCAAAGTGGAGCTGTACACAATCCTGATTGTTTTCCTATCTTTGCAGTATTGTTTTCCTAGTGCATCAGCTCCTAATACAGTCTTTACTGTACCTGAATGCTAATAATATGCAGGCAGCCCAATAGAATTAATATTAAGGCACTATGACACATTTTTAATGTGCAGTATAGTAGATTTATTAACCCAGCTTGAAGTGGGCTTCTGTTAGGTCTGTAGGTGATGAGTCAGATGGATGCACAACTAGAAAAAGGGGGCTTAGAACAAATCTGCCGGTGCAATACCAAAGTTGTATTTGCTTAAAATAAGCAATTTGAAAAACAACTGTGGAGGGAGGCACGGGGAAGGCCCTTCAATAATCAGAAATGCATCTGTAAGATCTTAGCCATGCTCAAATTTTAGTTGCCAGGATAGCTAGTGAGAACATACATTGTGTTCAATGTGGCCAAAACCTCAACATTAAGACAAGAATAATTCATTTTATATATGCTGTTTCAGACTGATTAACACTGTCTCCATTCTACCTTGATTGTTTCAATTCAGCGTTTTCTCAAGAACAGATGTTGAGGTTGGATAAAGCTGGCCTCCTTGTCTTGGAGAGGCATATGGGTCTGAGAGAGAAGAAATACTGCTCTAGCCATGTCCTGATCTTCTGTGTCTTGTGATCTTAGCTGGAGAGGTATAATGGCACAGGAATACATGCTGGTGTTTTTCCAAGCTTCATTGATAAGAATGCTGCTAGCAGCCATTAAGTTACAGTCCAAACCTGGCCTCTGATTATTGTTTGCATAGCTCAGTTGCACACTGAGTGAGCAACTTGAGTCTAACCATATTTGGAGGTGAACAGAGCTTCTTCCTTGAGTTCTGCTGGAATTTGTGAATGTGACCACTTCTCAGCTTGGGTAGTTCGTTTTCTCCCAGTTCCAGTCAATGTCACAGAATTGTCACCCTCAACTGATTATCCAGATGCTCATAGTAGGCTTCTTCTGTCTTGCATGCTTTAGTGAGCAGCTCTTATAATGTCAACAGGGTTAGCATTTGTATCTGAGCACAGCAGCTGATATCCGAGCTGACTTCTCTCTCTGCATCTCAAGCAGTTGTTACTCCATCACTTCTGCCATTGCTCTGTTTTCAAGGTTATCTTGACAACTATAATGCCCAGGTACCCTAGACTGTAAAGAGTATAGCTACAGGGGAAAAAAAGTAAAAAAAGAAGGCATACTTAGGAGAGTTTGCCAGTTGAACTGGTTGAATTTGGCCAGTGCTCTTGGCAGAGAGTAGGATCCATTCTTTTGCAACATAGATCTCTTTGGGGGATGGCTAGGTTTGAACTGCATAGTTTACCTAGACCCACCTAAAGTCCATAGGCACGGGTACCTGTCATGTTTGGCAGTTACAAGAAGATACCACTTAAACCCAAGAGCGTCAAGTAATAGAAGTTTCTATTTAGGGTAATCAACTTTCAAGTTAAAAGGGAAAGAGGCCTCAATTCAGAAAGCTCTTCATCACATGCTTAAACGTCACTGAAGTCAGTGGAATGTATTTGTGGGTCAAAATGCACAAGGCCCCAATTGAGCAAAGCTCTTTTAATCTGAATTGGGGGATTGTCATCTAGAGACTGATGGTGAAGGACCAGGTTCTTACCTTGATTGTCCGAGTAAGGAGTGAATTAACCTGTGGAAAAAGTTCCTCAACAAGCCCCTAGGTAAATGTTGGTTTGATTGCTGACTCTTGTGGCCTTTCCGTGGCTGCACATGCCATGCCTATTTGACTGTTACTTCTAACCGTAAGCAGGGTAAGCTTTAAGAATGTTTTCTGACATGGGGTGAAAGAGCAACAACTTCTGCATTAGCAGATTGCAAGGTGTAAAGGGGCAGTAAGTGGTGACTGGAGGCTGTGTGGGCAAATGGCAGTTTAACCTGGGGCCTATTCTCAAGTGTTTCTTCTCATTTTACAAATGCATCCCTCCAGGCTGGTGGACAGACCTGACAAGTTTAGCAGTGATCAACCTCCGCCACTTTTACTAGAGTTCTAGGATTCTAGTCTGTCAGCTGTCGGCACAGCTCATTGTACTGCTATATTTGATTTCTTTCTCATAAATTCAGGACAAGCTGGAAATATCTGAGATATTTTGCCTGACTTAAGTTGAGAGGCTTGTATGGAGTGAGCAGGCAACACTGGTGGAAAAATCAGGGAAAATACCTGTGCTTTTAACAATGTCTCTTCTGTGGCTTTGAAAGTCCAAGAATTTCTCAGCCAGAGAATGTATTTCCTCCTTCTTTTTATAAGCTACTTCTTTCTTTTGCCTTATTAATTGTGGATCTGCTCCTGCTTCTATTTCAAGCCAGATGCAAAAATCGGTGACCTGACTTTCCAAGGTACAATGTTGTAAATCTGAATAACCAGGTGAGTAGATTTCTCTAGTGTAAGGTCATGCCCCCATGTCTGATCCTTTGAGATATGGGATAGTTCCTGCTTGTGTTGAAATCAGTGTGTAGAGGGTGTTGGGTACTTCATAAGGAACTCCAAACTCTGTAGGACTGGGATTCATCTTACAGCTCAAGTATTTCAGTCTGGTTTTGGAGACCTCTGTATGTCTTCTCTTCCATTTATGGTGTTCAAAAGTCTGTTGCTATGGAAGTAGCACCTGAAGGTATATTTTGCCCAGACAACCTGCAATGAAGCAGTTACATTACCAAATGGCAATGTACCCCAGAATTGAGTAAAATAACAGAGGCCACCAAGTTTTTCTTGTTTGTGTGATGAAATGTTGTCAAATTAAGTGATTTGTTGGAGCCTTCCTTTAATTCTGTACAGCAGTAAGCTTAGAGGGAAAAAAGATTGCATTATTTTTAAAAAAGCTTTATTTGTGACCTGGACTTGTTGCCTCTGACCCTCTTGGGCTTAAATAGTTCAATTATATTAATGTCCAGTTTGTTTCACTGTAGGTAACACATCAACTGAATACTCTTGTGCATAATCTACTGTATCTTTCCTCTGTTCTGTGTCAATGTATTATTATGTGTATTTGGATTACAGTTCTTTTTGTATTAAATTATTTTATGTTATAGAACAATATTTAAGTGAAGCAAAGAGCTGATGAAAGTTGTTGACATTTTGGGGTTTCTTTGCTCTTTTTTTGGATGTACTGTAAATTGTAAACCAAGGATGCCAAGCAGGCTTGGTTCAATGGCTAAAAAATTATTGTATTACAGTGTAATGCTGATCTAGGCCTTGTCTCAACACTAGAGCACACAGACTTGAATAAAACTGTTATACAAGTGATTGTCTTTAGGCGTTGAGTTCTTGAGTTTGTGCTCTAAATAATTCCAAGCAGATATTTAGAATAATAGTGGCATAACCTTGCTCTGAGGATTTCAGAATTTTTCCCAGTACAGCAAGAAGTCTGTTTTTCTTTACTTGGTACTTCAGTCCTGATAAGCTATTCCAGCTCTGGGGTCTCCATAGGGCTTTTGAAATATTTTTGTGAAAACTCAGTTTGGTACAGATCTTGGCACACAGTACCTGTCTGCTAAGCACCTTCTGGCTTTTCTCTGAACCTAGACATTAATTGCATAGCATTTTTATTAAGGCTGATATTTCTGTTCTGTTTGCTTGAGATTTTTCTACTCTTTATTTAATATCCCAGCTAGAATATGAATCTAAATGCCTGGATGTGGAGCTTATGCAGTAACATGTTTTGTGCATGGTGACATTTAACAGATGGTTTAGATTCACTTGTGATGCTCTGCCTTTGTCCCTGCCACATCATTCAGTGAGACACAGTTGCATGAACAAGGATCTTTCCAAGCTGTTTTCATCTGCTGTCGATGTGAAAGCCAGAACAACATGGTTTTGATTCCTAGGTCATGTATTTGAATCCTAGGTTATACTTCTGCTCTTCTCTGCCGTAAAGCCATCATTTCACATTTCTCTGCTTTAAGAAATGTAGTTGTATTGATGAAGGACTATGCACTACAGGAACTTATATTTTGTAATTTCCTTTGAAGAAAAGATTTTTTTTCTAATGCAGGTACATGCAAGAAGTCCTTCACCCTTCCAACAGATATGGAGACTGAACAATGCATAGGTAGGCTACATTTAGTCATGTATTTCATTCAAAGTGCTGTAGTGCTGAGTTGTGTGATAAACTAGGAGAAGAATGAACAGTCAGTTAAGTTTGTTAGAAATAATAGCATGCAAGATGAATTGCATTTTGCACTTGTTTTAACAAAAGGTATCCTACAGTGTTTTGTTTTTCCAAACTATTTTTTCACTCCTCTCCAAAGCCAAACTGTCACAAACTAAAACAAATATTTCTACCTCCTGCAATGTTTTGCAAAATAGCGTTATGTCCTAAAAGAATCAGATTTTCTAGATGAATTTACTTACCTGTCATTGTGACAAGGTTAGCCTAATGGTCACACTGGCCTCATCAGCAACAGAAGTCTACGTGCATCATGGCAGATCAATTTCTGCCAGCAACTGCAGCCTCTGCAGGAGGTGGCAGGAGCACAAAACACTGGGGCAGAAGAGGAAAATAAAATAGCAGTTTTCTAAGCAGGGGAATCTAGCTTCTAGCAGAGAAGGAGCATCTTAAATGAAAACTTGCAGGATCAGCACGAATGCAGAACAAACATACCAGCAGATGCTTTAGGCTGAGCAGCTTTAGTTTTTCACCAGTTGATGTGTAGGCAAGGGTTGGGTGTACAAGTTCTACAGTGACAGTGCAAATCATATGTGGCTGATAGCTCTGAATGTGCTCAGGTGAGGAAATCACGATGTATTACATTATATTCAGATTGCACATGCTGAAACAGTAAATGCAAGTGGTGCTCTGAAAGTCCATACCATACCTTGATAAAACTTTTAGTATACTTCCAAGGTGATGCAGATTAAGGGAGAAGAGGGCAGGCTTTCCTCTATCATCCAGTTCATATAATTTGATTAATCTGCTGTTTCTAGTGAAATTTTGACATTCTTGGTCCTGACACGGAAGTAAAGGGAGAAGATGTCCTACTAAAGCTAGGCTTAACAAGAGCTTAATTAAATGTAACATGAGAAGTTTGTAGGCATATTGCTATCAGGCTCAAATAGACTAAGCTTTTGAAAAAAATCTGGAGTGAACATGACAATAACGAATGTCAGAGTATCTTAACAAGGATTAACAAGCTTTGTCTTCATGCTTGGGTACAATGAACACTGCAGTTTGCTTTGGCAGGGAAAGGAAATAATTGTAACTAAGGATGAACACAGCTCTGGTGTTTTTAAGTAGGCTTCAACATGCTTTGTGCCTCTTTGCTACTTCATCTGAAATCTTATTAAATGGCATGTGACTTACTTGCTGTTAAGTCCTCATTAATTTAACAATGAACAAATCTGAGTGGAATGAAAAGGGGCAGGATCAACTCAAAACTCCACCACAAAGTAGAACAGAACCATAATCGCTTTACTAAATATAACCAAAGTCTGTACACTTCATGCCTGCAAAATTTGCTCTGAAATTTATTCTTTTCTCCCCAAATTATGCTCCAGTATCTTAACTTTGTAACAAATCAAAGGTTTTGAATATTTTTTTAAAAAGCATGAATGAGGTTACCTGTCATAGATTGCAGGCAGTATTAAAAGAACCAGCTCTGATGGATGTGAGTGTCTTACACCATCATGTTCTCCAATGGGGCCCTGAGACAGTAGTTGGGGAGAACTGTTCATTGTACAAAGAGCTTACTGTTTCTGCAGCAGTCTGGCATTTTTGCTTTTGGTGATCTTCCTGCAATTGCATTTGGCTATTTACTTTTGCTACAGGTACCCCCAGATCTTGCAGGCCTTAGTTGGAGGCAAGAGAACCTTCTAAAGGAGAACTTCTTGATAATGACTTGCGACTGGAGCTGCTCTGTAAGGAAAGATGAACTGGAGCAAGGGGTAGTAAGGCAATGGCCTCATGGATACAGTCCTGACCAAGGTGAGCAGAGCAGGTCACATGACAGAACTGGGGCCAGTCACAGTCCAGTGATTGTCAGGGAAGTCTGTAGGGATAAGACAGGTCCAAGATTAAGCTAGGAAGGCAGAAAGGGGCCTGGGTGAGCAAGGTACAGGGCAAATGCAGCCATAACCATAATTTAGCTGAGACAAGGATTATGGGCAAGAAAATGTGGTTACTTGGTGAAGGGAGGAGGTTATGATGAGGTTTCTCATAGCTCTTGTCCCAGCCACAGCCACACAGCTGTATCTGAGCTGACTGTGAGCCCAAGCAGCCAAACTGTAGAAGGGGCTGTTGTTACAAAAGCTGTTGGATACTCAGTGGGGCAGACACCTCTTCAATGACAAAAATCCATTGAAGTTCATTATTAATTTTTTCTGGTTCTGCAGTTCAGCATTGTAATCAAGTGTAGTTAGAGAATGAGAGGAGGGCCCAGGAGATTTCAACACTGTTAGGGGTTTCAGAATCTCAGCTTTTGCTGAGTCTGGTGGAAGAAGCAGCTGCTGCAGCCTCAGTGCTTCATATGTTCAGTACAAACAAGTAAGATTCTGTGCTGGCCTTCTCCTCCTTCGTGCAATTTTCTGTCTTTATAATCCAATCTCCTTTTCTGCATTCACATAGCTTTCTCTGGAGCAATGTGTCATAACCGTGTTTGCCAGCTGGTTTCTCATCTGACATTAGGACTGCACTTTTTGCATCTACATGTCATCTCTTCAGGGTTAGCCTGAAGTACTTTTCCCTTCACATGCGTTGATTATTACAAATTACATGCATGATAGGACAGACACCCTTTCCTCACCAGTTATACACATACCTTTCAGTAATGTCTGTCACTGTCCCCCTGCCTTACACAGGTAAGGAATCAATATTATCAGGTCTTAATTCTGAAATGGTATCACAGCCATTTAGTCTTTAGGGTTCCTCAGTTTACACAGCTATCAGAAAGACAGATGTCTAAGTCTCAATTACAAATTCTTTCCCATCCAACTAAAGATGGAACAGATTTTTAGAAAATTGCTGTTGGACAGTGCACAACTGAAAATGTCTGGTGGAATGTAGAAGTTTGCTGCAATAACCTGCTCTTTAAGCAAGTCTTTTCTGGACTTGAATCTGCACAGTCCTGAAGATGTAAGTGCTACCTAATATCTCTCAGGAACAACAGGGCTTTTGGGACTAGGGAGGGCCAAGCAGAAGCTTCTATGAGAGCCTTTGAGCAACAGTAATGTTAAGTATTGCATAAGGCACAGCTGAGGGTGTTGGGAGCTGTTTTCCTTTACTTATCTAAACCATGCAGTGGCTGGTTAACAGCAAGCTTCCACACAAGCTAAGAACAGAGCTTTGGAACCATGGGGCTAAGGGAATCTGGGGACCTGACCAGCTCTGTGCAACTTTGTGCAGCAAAAGATTCCCCTCTGGCTATATGGCACACCCAGACAGCCTTATTTTGATGCAGTGCTTATGACCTTGGGCTCCATCTCAGACAGGCAGCCTTAACCTTGTGTCAGACCCTTTGTAAACTTGCTCTTCTCCAAAGGTTTTGGTGTGCTTCAGGATGCTGCCTCTCCATAATCTAAATAACACCAGCTGAGAGGAATTGCCCTGAGCGATATCTCCATCAGCATCTCTCGTGACTGAGGTACTATGCCAGCCATTATTTGAAGTGCCAGGGGCCTAATCTTGTTAACTCAAAACAGCCATTTTCTTTGCCAATGGGTCTGCTTCAGTTTGCTGATATTGACTGCTGTGATCTGCCATAGGAAAGCAGATTGAAGCCAGCAGACCTTAGAGCTGACTGAGCACTTAGATTCATCTTCCCGATGCGTTTCCTACATGGCTCATTACACCCCTTCTTTAACTACCTTTAGAATGAGGATGTTTATTATTTACCTATGTCTCCATAGGCTGCAGTGCACAATGTAAAAGATTTTTTAATTTACTCTGTGTGTAGGAGTAAATGTGATTTAGATCACACAAGGTTCTCACCTTTCTTCAGTTTTGTTTTATCTAAGGCAAACATTTGCTAAATTGACTGAGATGAGAGTTTAGTGTCTCTCTTGATGGGTAGTTAAAACAGAAGCTGTTTGGGTTTGTGTCCTGGAATGACTGTGCGTATGGGGAGGGAAACCTCTCTGCTGGCAGCTGGGAAGGTTCTGTGGATACTACCTGCATTGACCTTTATAGCCAGGTACCTGGTGGACATGTCTAAGCTTTTCAATTCTGGGAGGGGAGCAGTGTTACTAGACGGACACGAAAAAACTACACTCACTTGTCAGGTTGTAAAATGAGAAAGAAGAAGGAAGTTTATTTTGGGAATCTTGATTTATATAGTTTTTAGAATTTAATCAAAGATTAAAAAATAAGGTTAACACCTCTCTAACCTCATTAGTCTACCTAAAAAACCATCAATTTATCTTTCCCCTTAAAAAAATACATTATTGACAAAACATCACTCTTTGTTTATTTTACAGTGCATAAAAAACTCAAATACAAAATACAGAACATCAGAAGGCCCAAAAAAATCAAAACAACAGAGCAGAAAAGTAACAGACTGTCCAGAAATATTTGGTAACCCTGGAGCAGAGCCCTTATCCTAATCACCCGTCTCTAGGCAGAGGTGAGTCAGAAGTGCACAAATTCTTGGCATTCTGCTCTGTGTCAGTCTGACACCAGTCTCCTGTCCCTCAAAGACCTAATTGATCTGCATTTATAGTTGGGTGCCTACCTTTGGCTTTTAATACAGTTCAGTGGATGTTCCATATATTTGTTCCGTGATAGGCAAGGTATTCATCTACGTCCTGGTATCAAGCTGGAGTTTGAGGGACATATAAATTCAGAGTTAAAAGGACAGACAAAATACATGGGTTTGAACATGAAAGGTGTGCAAGATTCTTCACCAGCTATGCTAAAGTGTGGATTAATTTTATCATCATGACATGCTGGGAAGAGTCAACACTTCATCTCCCTGAAAGCCACCATATGGCCTGGCTAGTTTTCTTCCTTTCTAGAAGGAAGGATTTTGGCAAACACAGTGCTACTGCAGCTGGGAACAGTGCTTAAAATAACACCAAAGCTCCAGCTCAGACTGATAGCCTTTGGCAGCTGCGCTATGGATTGCCAGGAAGAAACTGTTTGCATCCTCAAACTGCAGGGGATGTTCCTACTGATGCAGAAATATTATTCATTGCTAAATGCTTTGTGCTGTGACAGGCTGGTGGTGGAGGTGGATTTACCGTAAAAAAGCAACCTAAGGTATAGACAGCAACTTCGTGCTGCTGTGAGGCTGGATGACTCAGGATGTGATGGTCTGTGTCCTGCTTAAGGACTTGAAGGACAAAACTTGCTGCGATGATTGTTTCATTTCAGCACTTTAATGCCTGAGAAAGTTTACCACATCTGCATCTCAGTGCTATGCTGTGACAGGCTGAAAATAAAAGTTTCTTTTATTGCATGAGCATTGGACAACATGACAAAGGAACCTTGCTCGGAGAGGTCATTGGTTTTGATTTGTTTCAGGTCCTGTGGTAGCCAGCAGCCACGCAGTCCTGTGCTGCAGAGATTTTCATTCCCCTTATCGGTCACAGCACAGAAGCCACTACTGCATTCAAGACCTGTTGTACACCTGAAGGAATTCTGGCATTACAAGCAGGGCATTGCACAGACCTGCTCCCAGCCCAGCCATGCAATGGCTTGGCAGTCCATGGTTTGCATACACACTCTTCAGTTTTCCTTCTTGTGAGAAAAGGGCTCCTGCTCACTCCCAGGAAACTCATGAGGACAGACACCTCTCTGTGGGAATAGAGGACATTTTGTATGAAGCCCTTCTCTTTGCTGATAGATGGATTGGAACTGGTGAGTTTCAATTACAGCTGATTAGATGCTCTTTTTGCTGCTAGTTGCCTCTCTCCTGGGCAGAACAGGAGGACACTGCCCAGAGAGGCTGAGGGCGCCTTTTCTTGTCTCCAAGACTGTGCATTAACTCCAAACAGCAGCACAATGTGGGTGTGAGCAGCATCTTACATAATCTTTCTGGAGCTTGTACTGGAAGACCTGGGAACACGTGTGTACTTTTCTGTTTTATTCTTTTAGTTATATGCCTTACCCCAGTCCCTCATCTTTAAGGGTGCCCAGCCCTTTTTTAAATATAGGCTGCAGTTTCTTGCATGATTACTAGGAAAGAAGTAGCGGTGATGTGGCACACTTGGTGCCAGTTCAGAGCAGATGAAGGGGAAGTGGGAAGAACTACTCTAGCAGTGACAAGTCACAAGGGTCCCCACAGGTGTCACAACCCCCTTTCCATTTAACACCCCTTGTCATTCATCCAAGAGAGCTGGCAAAAAAGCAGGGCTGTGCCTAGGGTGTTAGGCAAGGCAGCTCTCAGGGGATCTGGGCAGGGCAATGATCATTACCCTGGACACTGTGCAGGGTGAGGCAGCACTTTGACCTCTTCCAAGGGCCACGCAGCTCCATCCGGGCAGATAACGGCTGGGAATGGGAGTGAGGCTTAAACATGCCTGTGTCCCTGATGTCTCTGGCTGATAAAGAGACTTGCTGATTGTTTTCCTGTCAGGATCCGCATGCCTTTTTGGCAGCTGAAAGATAAAAGGGCTTCTGTGGATAGAAAGGAAAATATCCAGAGCTCCCATCTGGGCTCTGCAGCCTCAACCACGCTGGAGCAGAGCCCTGCAGAGAAGACATGATGCTATAAAGGATCTGTGGGATGGATTAACTGAGCTCTGGCAAGCTGGGTGGGTTGCTGTGAGTCTGTGGGAAGCAGGTGCGTGCTATGTTCCTGCATCTTGCTGCCCTCCCCTTGTCCAGCATGCTGCTTGTGCAGAAACTGCATTTCACCGAGGGCTTGAATTTTACAGCAGGCATTCAGTGTCTTGACAGCATGCTGTTAGTGCCTTCAAAAGCTGCAAAATGATGGCTTTCTCAGGAGCCCCTGGATTTTTGGTGTTTTTTGCTAAGCAGCCTTACACATTAAGTCAGGGGTGTCGTCAGATATAAGGATGCCTGCACATCCAAGTCTGCTGACTGAGCACCAAGAAACCCTATTTCCTGTTGCTAACTCTGGGAGCGATGACCCCCATATAGCCTTCCTTTCCTCCTGCTGCCATTCTGTTTCCCAGTTCCCACCTGACTCTCTTGGATGTGTTTCCAGAGCCTCATCTTCCAGCACTCAGTTTTGCGGCTTATGTAGCTGTGCCTTTTTCTGTATTTTCAAGTGGATGAGAAACTAATTGGTGTAGAGCACATCTATTTCCAGCTGAGCTGACTTTTTGCATTTATAGGTGCCAATCATAGGCTAGTAACAAAGTACAAAATTATAACCAAGGTGAGTGTATGACCATTACAGAACTGGGCTTAGCTTGTGCAGCTGCTTGCTTTTGATACTGTAATGGCTTCTCAGATTTTTTTCTCAATTTTCTATCTATCAAGGCTCATCAAGCTTTTGTCATTTTTGTCCCAGGTACAGGCTAAGGCTTGTGCTGATTTTATGTGGCAGTGAACATCATGATTGAAGTGCACATTATCCGTTTCCTCCTCCCCAAAATGTCTTCCTGGCACTTCTGGTTTCTGTAAGTTGTTCACTGGCTAAATTACCCCAGTGAACTGTATTTTCCATATCTAGTAGGTGGTTAGAGCCATAGCACATCTGAAAAACAACTTTTGCTTTCTCTGTATTCAAGGAGGGAGACAGATAAGTGAAGGGAAGTGCAAGTACACATCAGCACATGGTCAGAGCCTCTGACTCTCTCGGCAAAGCCATGCAGCACATCTTCACTCCTGGTCTTGGGGGCAGGGACTTGTGGAGGCAAAGTAAGGCCACATACTGAAGGATGAGAGGTAACTGGTGTGCTGCAGGCAGGACAGCTGAGAGGCAGCAGTAAGGACATGAAACCACAGCAGTGCACAGCTGTGACCTCCTTTCTGGCCACGTGGCCCAAGGATCAGCAGCACTTGGCAGCTACACGGAGTAATTGTGGGGCAGGCATATCTATGTGTTTGTTTCCTTTCCTTTAACTATATTATGGAGGAAATGATCGTCACCTTGCTATCTTTCCTGTTAGGATTGCTTTCCTAACATCCACACAGATGTCTCTGGCTGCAATTTAAATGAGTGCTCATAGCAGCCAAAAAGGAGGGTGTCTTGGTTTGAAAGCCAGGTGTCTGCCAAGGAAGGTGGGAACATCACTTGGAATGGAAAAAATATTACCCCCTTTCCTCCAAATTATTATAACCTTGAAATTAAGGGGCTTTCAGGCAACGCTAGGGGAAAAGGAATGACAGTTCTTTACTAGTATGCATAACAAGGCAAACAAAGAACAACAATGGCAGCAGCAACAGGCCAAACCACAAACCCAACCACAGCCTTCTCCTGGCGGCAGACACTTCCCCTTTGTCGCAGTTCCACTCTCAGGCACCAGGGGCGCTGCTGGCCGCCGGCAGGGCAGGCGCAGTGATTCCCCCGCGCCTGCAGGGGGCGCTGTGGCAGGAGCGCAGCCGCATCTCCCTCACGCGATGATGGCGGGCGGGATGGATGGCAACATGGGCTGTAGCAGGAACCTCAGAGCAGCAGCTGGGACAGCAGGGATAGCAGACCTCGGTGTAGCAAGAGAAATGTATCAGAAACTCCACAGCTGTAGCAGGAGCCGCCTGGTGTCCTGGCAGGCAGAGGGTGCAGGGCAGAGAATCAGTGGGGCTGGCCAGTGGCAGCCTAGAGAGGCTTCCTTGGAAGGGTTTTCCCATAAAGCACCAGAGCAGGTGGTGAGGGTCCTTTCCACTGAGGTAGGGCATTAATAAGGTCCCAGTTCAATGGCTGCTCTTACGACCAAAGGTGCACCCACAGTAAGGAAGAAGCGTCCAGGGCTGGGCTCCAGCTGCGGCAGTGAATTCTGCCCACGGCGAGCAACAGCTTGAACAGCTTGACTGTTCTCAGATGCCGACAAGCCAGAGAGGAAAGGAGCCAAGCCCAGCCCCTCACTCCTCAACCAAAATCTCATGGTGTCCCTGCCCTTCCAAAGCGAAGCCCAGGTAAGAGAGTAGCCAGTTGCACTGTGGCCATTTCTTTTGTCTCTTTAAGTACAGGTAGTTATTGTCTCTTAGCAACAAATGGGAGAAAATTCCCTTAAAAAAAAAAAAAAGGAGGCCTGAAATCCTAACCCCCAACAGGGGGAAAATGTGTAAGAAGAAAGAGTTGAGCATGGAGAATGGAAGAAGGTGATGGGTAGAATTGCAAATTTAGATGTGATTAAGTGGCACAGGAGTGTGAACCAACCTTTCTGTGAGTGAACTTAGTACCTTAAATCCAGGTCTTCATGGATCATCCAACAGTTTAGAAGCGGAGGCAAAAGGAGGTTAAAAAAAAGTCTTTCCAGATATGTAAACTCTAAGCAGAAATTGGAAGTAGATCCGAGGAGTCCTGCCTCTTAATTCCCTTCTCTGGCCTCAGCTCTCTTCTTTGATTTTCTGCAAGTGTTTTTCACTGTAGGTGCACATTAGCTTGCTCTCTTGGACAGTTGCATCCAGCTGTAAGCAATGATAATAATATTAAAACAAAATGGCTGAATGTCTCTAGAGGTCTATAGGGAAGCACAAGATACTCTAATAAAAGCAGCACTAACCGGAAAGAGATAAATGCTATAGCTTGGTACTGAGTAATGTAGCACAAGAATGAGCCTTTTAATGGCCCATTAACAAGAAAAGTTACTTACAGAAGTTGAGGCTATTTTTTCATTATGATAATTGTTTCCTAAGAATATGTTGCATTCTACTCAGAGGATCAGTCTAATGTTTTGTTGGGAGTTTTGTAGGCTTTAGCTAATAAAGGAAGGTTACTGGTGTCTGAGTGCAGAATGATAAAGCATTTCTCTTGGTCAAAACTTAAAACACACAGTGAGTGTCAGTGTCCCTCAGCAGTCATGTATGTTACACAAAGCATCACTCAAAGCAGTGCTGAGCCCACACTGTCCGAGCCATGGGTCTCCTTATGGGTGCCATCAGAGATGATCCCTGAGCCGTGTTTGCTGTCTCCTGACCTGCTGTGGATGGCAAGGTCTCCCAGTACTTCAGAGATATGCATTAGGCTTCCTGCATCCCCCAGATCCAGGGAGGCAGGCAAGTGCTGACAGTCAGGACAAACAACCCATCCTTAATACCAGTGAGTCCTGAGGGGAACCAAATCATTTGGGGATCAGAGTACATGGGGTCTTTGCTGCTTCTGCTTTTCACTGAATGTGCTAATAGTTTTTAATCCCTCTTCCCATTCTGGTCATATAAAAACAATCAAGTCTTAATGTCAGTCTCTTCCTCCCATTTTGCCCCTTATTTTGCTCACATTTCAGGGGGGCAATCCTAAGCTAGGAGATGCCTCTGCAGAAGTCAGTAGTGGTACCCCTGCAGGAGACCCCTGCTGTCTCCTCATCACTGGGTGAGGAGACAGCAAGACAAGTTGGGAGCTTGCCATAGGGTGTGTAGAGAGAGGATATATAAAGTCTGAAGTTTTGATGGGGAAGAATTGTCATTTTCCCTTTTAATGCCCTCCAGGAGGCCACTTGTATGCCTTTCATCCTCTTCCTGCTACAGAAGGGCCCTTTGTTTGATGAGATCTTGACAAGCTTGGGCTCAAAGTGTCCCTTTCAGGGCAGGTACAAGTCCTTCAGTGCATATACTGCGGGGTACTTCTTATATGCTGTGCTGATGTCCTGGGATCATCACATCAGAACCTCTTCTGAATAAGCAATACTTTTCATAACTTCGGTAGAACTAATGTGATTGGATATCATGGGAGGTAAGGCACTATCTAGCTGGGCATCTCAAATACCCATTGCAAATATAGGCTGGGCACATATTTTAATTGAGAACATCCTCCTTCCTGAGGATTTCATGTGACTGTGATCAGAGCTGCCTGAAGGACAAAGCTGGGCAATGCCAGCATTTGAGGGGAGAGGAAAAGTATACAGATATGAAATCTCTGAGGTGCATAAAAGGTGAGGAATTGATAACACGAGGTTTGTTGAAACAAATTGTGATTGAATGTTTTGACTCCATGCAATATTTACCACTTGCAGGACTTTGTCCTAGATACAGGCCAAGATCTGGAGTTATTCACAGGCATTTCAGGATACAGTTTCTATGAAAGACGCCATTCTAAATAAAGCTGTATTGATTCAAAGAAAAGGAATAAGCTTTACAGACGTGAAAGGACAAAGGAAATGCTGGTTGGGAATCAGAACCTCAGAAAAGGATTTGAAGCTGGAAATCAAGTTGCCTGTGGATTAACATCAAATGCTAACATAAAAACAAAAATGGCAAAATAATATTTGGTGGAGAAAGGAACAGAACTTTCCTCCTAACTAAAGGAAGAAAAGTCCTGGTGTTCTCTCTACCCCTTAGGACCCAGCATAGCAGCTAAAGGATGTGAACGATACAGGAGACATGGACGGAAGTCCAGAGCTGTCATTGTATGTTACTGTCCTCCACTGAGGGGGAAATGAGTGCAAGGACAGGAGCCCAGGGAACTAGAGTTTCTTTTGCCTTTGTGCATAGAATATCCTGGAATTGCCCTTACCCTGGGAGCTTGTCTTTGATGGTCTTTCACTCTTTTCATTCTGAAGTACCAGGTGTTCCTAACAGCTACTTGGTGCCAATGTCTTAGTCCCATTTAATGACCCTCTGATTGTCATTGTGGGCTGAATACATCTTTCTCATACCTGGTGTTTGCTATTTTAGCTGTAGTGGCAGACAAGAAAAGGAAAATAATTTCTCTTCTGACCTCCCCTAAGGTAGATGTGTCGCCCTGATTTTTCAGTCTTCTGATGTTTACATTCTGTACTGGAGTTTTCTCTTTCATTGTAACGTTAACAAAGAGTGATGTTTGTAAATTGAGCATTCCTTCCAGGGGGAAGGACAAAATTGATGGACTTCTAAGGTGACCAGTGGGGTCAAGGAGGTGTCAACCTCATCCCCCAATCCCTGATCAAATTCCAAAGACTATGTAAGTCAGAAGCCCAAAATAAACTTCCTTCTTTCTCATTTTCACAACCTGACAAGTGTCTGTCTAGCAACATAGGTGTTACAGATGACATACACTCCTGTACAGGTAAGAGAGAGGCAAGTCAAGACCTTGACACATCTTTAAATTCCTTCTCTCCTTATGCTCCTGCCCTCTCCTACCTATTTGTGGTGTAAAAGGACCAATGATATTCTGGGCATCACTCCAGTAAACCACCTCTTTGTTCCAAAGAACAACAAAATGTAAAAGCTTTCACATGCAAGTCATACTGCCTGGGGTATGACTGAGGGCAGGATGGGAATAGCTGAGCTGGTGAAGAATAGCCAAGGAGGGATGTGATTTTCTGAGCTGGTGAGCAGGTGCCATGTAAGAGACCAGGGATCTGTTGGTGTCTTGGGGTCAACTATGTCCAAACAAAAATTGATGAAGTTAATCTGCATGAGGGGAAGTCTGATGTAGAACTAAAATCTGTTTCAGTGAGGGATAAATTAGCCAGGCAAAGGCTGGAATAGCTACACACTGAGCTTCAGAGGCTATTATTCAACAGTCTCCTTTGGCAAGTGGGATATGGTTGAGGGAAATATAAAATACCCCTAAAGTGTGTAAGTGCCTGTGCATTCATGTCCCTTCTCATGCATGCACCCAAGTACGTGTGAGCTGGGGGAGGCACCCAAACCCAGCTCAGAAGAGCACATCCATTCTTTATAGTTTCCAAAAGGGTGTTACAGCTGACATTGCAACAGCCACTGGAGTACAACACAGAACAACTGTGGTGTGCTTCTCAGCATCATGAAATCAGGAATTTCAAACCAAAACATCTCACTCCTAATGATGTCAGCATTTCTACTGATGATTGTTATTGAATAGAGTTCTAAAAAAGGCATTTTACTTGTGCTGGATTATCTGCAGTTCTAAGGAATATCTGGTTTTAGGCTGTAAGACTTGATTTAGATTAAATGTGATGACAAATGAAAAAATAGAAGTAAAACATTTAGCTGCTGTCTGGATCATACGGCAGTAGATTGGTTTCATAAGATGGCAGGTCCTCCTATAGCTAAAAAGGTGCAGTGCAGAGAGGATATGATACAAGCTAAGATGAATTCACCACATTTCCCTTGCTCCTGCTAAGTCAGTAGGGTTTGGGCTGAGCTCTGGAAATAAAAGCTGCCATCTACTTTTGTGATCAATTGTGGCTACAATACAGAACATGAAATCTGGGAAGGAGGTTACAAACCTGATAGAAAGCCCAAGGTACCCTTCCCTGTACTAAATACTCCAGCATTGGAAGGAGAGTTCGAAGGCTTTTGCTACAGGAAGGAAAGCGACCTTCCTTCCTGGAAAATGTGCAAGGGGCCCAAAACATTTCAGTATGAGTGAGGGGTGCTCTGCGAAAGAACATGTCAGGCTTTCTGACTTTAAGGCTGCAACATTTCAGGGACCACAACCAAGCTATGATCAAAAGTACTCTTTTTATTGCAACACATCACAAGATGGTTTTTCAGCAGGCATTCAATTATTGCACAAAATAGATGGTTGAGCATAAAGGCAAAGTTCCTTTTTTAGACGAAGCTACTCTTGCTTTGGAACTCCTGTAATCAGAAAATGTATTTGTAGCAGCTGGCCACTCCTGCCTCTGCAAGCTTTTTGAATCTCCATCAGGCTTTCAAAGGTACAGATTTCAGTGTCTCTGAGATACTGGACTCTTAGTGTCAAACTACAGTATGTAAGGTATTGCAGCTCAGGTAAATAATAAATAGCACCTTTTCAATGCTGTCACCTTCTTAACAGGAACACTAAACTAATGGTGTTCCTTTCCTGCTAAATTTATTGTCCATCAGTGACTGCCGGGTGAAATCCATTGGTTATACAAGGAGTGACAATTTACACTCCCACTAGCCCTTCCCCCTTGCCCTCTGCCTCCCCAGCTGCCTCTGCCAGCCTGGCTCTCTGCCCTGGGAGCAGCCACCATCCTGGGGACTTTTCTCCAGCACTGGAGCTGCAATGGCAGAGCAGCACACCCTCTGTTGCTCTCAACATTTCAGCACAGTCTGTGTGCTTGTCAGTCACTTTCAGGCTGCTCTTTAAATTTAGCAGTGGCTCTTCTTACCATGCTGAAGCCTCTGATTCAGGGAGCCACATCCCGGTGCTGTGAAGGTCATGCTGGGATTGCCTGCCTGTGCTGTTCCAAGGGGATACCCTCCAGTGCTCACCTGCTCATCTTTGCCCTGAAGAATCCTGTTTTGTATGGTTAGAAAAATGAAAGAATTAGCCCTTTCTTGGTAGTTTGATTTTATGCACCTTCCTTTCCTCAAGTATGTAGTTGGGACATGGGGGATGTCCAAAATCTTCATGTCCCATGAAATGTTCCATTAACTTCACTGCAAACCTGCCAGGGATATGGCAAGTCCGTGACTAAATGCAAGTGGGCATCAGAATGAATAAGTACAATGATAGTGCTGAGCAAGGCAGATCAGTGTTGATCCAGGAAAGTAAGCCATCTACAAGGTTCTTGTGTTAAACAGTGAGGTGTTTTAAGAAAAAAATCTCCAAAAAGAGAACTAATGAAAAACATTTCTAATGATGGAAAATACAGAAGTTCTTGAATCTCTCTATTGTTTGTAGAATTCTCTCTATTGTTTCAGTAGTAGGAACTGGTGTAGAGTTTGCATGGAATTGAAATCAAAAGATGTTTAAGTATCTCCTGCAAGCCAAATCAAACCAGTTTATTCATCATAGTTATCATGCAAGTATATATATGTGTGTGTATGCCTATCTCAGGGCACACTGGTAATATCTGGGATATTAACATGAAAAAATATCATTACAAAAGAAATCTCACTGCAAAGTCAATATTTGTGTTCAACCTGAAATATTTTGCTCTGCTGATAGACCCAACAGGGGCTTAGTAGGCAGTTCTACAGCTGCTACTCCATGTCTGCATAGCTTCTGTAGTGCCACAACTCAGGTACAAAATGGAGTGTCTCATCTGTAGCCACCCTGAAAGAGAGACTGGGAAGTTAACATGGGTTCAAGTGTCAAGGAAATAAAATTATCACAGTGTTTCCTGAGGCAGGGGCATTACAGGTAATGGTGTGATAAGATAATTTTCTGTTGTCTCAAAGATGACTATAAAAATGCCATCAGAGGGTTTCTGCTTTATTCTTTCTCACTTTGTATCTCAGAAGGTGATGGGGGCAGGATGGTACCTCAGAAAGTGAAAACTTGTTCAATCTGTCTCTGTCATCAGCAACACAGTTTTTGCCCTTGTTGCTTATGTGACCAGATAATGGAGCTAAATCAGGATGTTGGAAAGCTAAGAGTCAGTTTGCTGTGCTGCTGAGTCTACCTCTGCTTATTGCTACTGTACTGATTCCTCCAGGCAGAATCTCACGGAGAGTTGTTTGGATTCTTTCCTATTTAAACACATATGCAGGTAAGAATAAATGGAATTAATTTTCATCCTGCAGAGCAAACCCATGCCTGCAGAAGGGCATTTTCTTTCTCTGATATCTAATCCTTTCCTTTGGCGAAGTAAATAATGAGACACATCTACAGATCTGATTAAGCCCTGACTCCCTTTTTAAATGACAGAAGATCAATACTATTACTAAATCCATCAAACAATTCTTCACACTTCAGTTGTGCTCTCTCTAGGATATATGAGAAAGAACAGAAGGGTATTTTGGCTATTATAAAGGAAATGCATGATAAAGCCTCTTTTTGTGTTCCACTTTCTCTCCCTGGCTCCAAGCCATCCATATCTTCCAAGCTCCCCATCCCTTGAATCTGGCTCATAGGTCAGAAATAGCCAGAGACTTGAGATACAAGAGGGATATTGTCTTTCAGTCTCTCAAGCCAGGCTTGAATCTGTCAGTAGAATCTGGAAGTTCTGGTTGTTTTTTTAATTCTAATGACAAATTGGCTGAAGTAGGTCTCAGTTTCTGGCTTGGTTTTTGATTTAGTGTCTGTTTTTTGCTGATGCTCCAGCCTTCTGGTCATCTTCATGGCCCTTCTCTGGACCTGCTCCAACAGGTCCATGTCCTTCTTATACTGGGGGCTCCAGAGCTCGATGCAGTACTCCAGGTGGCAGCTAAAGAAAGCCGAGTAGAGAGGAATTCATTTTCTTCCCAAGCCAAGGCAGGGAAAGCTTTTCCTGTGTGATTTGATGAAGAACAGAGACAGCTCTAAAGCTCCCACACTGCAGGCTGGGCTCTGTGAATGGTGGTATCTTTTTGCAAGCAGCAATCTGAGGCACAGAGTTTCCTTCCAAGTTTTAAAATCTGCTGCAGAAAGTTTTGGTGTCCACAACATGACACATCTGTGGAGAATTAGCAGCTCTGCCCATTCCTCCTGTCATGAAAACCAGTACTGATGTGACAGGACACTGCCTCTCAGTCAGCAGTACTTACTACTTCTTGAGCCTTATCAGTAATGGTAAGTACTAGAAAAACTGGGGATACTGAACCCTCTTTCTACCCCAGAAATGGTCCCTCCAAATGAGGTAGTCTTTGAGTATCTCAAAGGTTAAAGGCAAAGTTATATAATAATTCAGAAAATGAAGTGTGCAACCCAGCATGCATCTGTGCTTGTCCATGGTCTGATGTCACCAGCAGCCAACCTGAGAGCTCCATCTGCATCCTGCTCTCTGCAACCACTCTGTAATTATGCCTCATTGTACATCATCTTTGTTCAACAACTTGCTGGCTGTTTTTCACATCAAATGAATTATTCAGCAGCAGACTCTGTTCTTAGTCCTAACAACAGCAGCAGTAATACTTCATGCTCATAGGGTCTCTTCAAAAGTATGCTGGAAACTTTATTTCTTGAGTTCTTCCACATTCTGCAGCAACAGATGGGGTTCAGCAAAGTCAGAAATGGGGCTCAGCACAGCTCTCTGACATGGGCTAAGTGAGAGTGCAGAACTAGGAGACAAGTCTAGCCTCTATTGCCCTATGCAACTTTTCTTTCCCTCTGAGCCACTTTCCAGCACTGTACCCAGTCCATCAGATCCTCAGCTACTCTAATTAGCATTATTTCCTTCAATGCCTCAGGGAAATACCAATATTTGTTTCTTACATGTTGGTTAAAGACAGAAACATTGGAGTGTGTGCATTGCAACCCATGACCTACCAAACCAAGTCCTCGGCTGCACACACTTTCTCTTGATAAGAAAGAGCAAACAGCAAGTCAGACATTCATAATGTCTTTCTGGATGTCACTGATCTACTCTCTACCTGAGAGTGCAGAATGAAAATATATGAAGAGAAACCAAGCCATAATCTTCACCGAAATCTGCACAAACTTCAATTAGCATTTTCTTTTTTTTTTTTTTCCTTTTTTTTTCCCCTTTTTTTCCTTTTTTTCCCTTTTTTTTCCCCCTTCATCTTTCATTCTCAATTTTCTTTTCTGCTGAGCATCACCTGGTTTTCTGTTCATGGTCAGGGGCATGAGCTGCCAAAAAATCAGGACACACAAGAGATCTGATAGTTCAAATCTATGGGCTGCACTACCTGTGACCTTTGCTTAGAAGGTTTTGAAAGAAAAATGAATCTTCTGCCTGATTGGGGTATGCTGGGGAAAGAGCTTGCAAGGGGTGGTGAACAACACTTAATTTTTGTGCCATTTGTTCTTCAATGTTCCAATCTTGTTCAGGCATTATTAATCCTGCTTATTTTGGAAGATCTGAATGTGCCTGACTCTGCAACATAATTTAAAGGAGCGAGGAACTGCTTTTCATGATGAAAGACACTGAGTGATGATTCCAACAGGCTGTGACTCTCAGCTCTAGGTGTTTTTGTAGCTGCTAAAGCACTGCTGAGCTTGTGCAGTAGAACTTGTTAACAATGGTACAGAAGTGGAATAGGTATACTGATTTTTTCCGCACCCAAAACCTGGTACTTTATGCTGAACCTTACTTTTGCTGCTTCTTAAAATTTGACCTCAGGCATCCTTTAAAAACACTGGAAAAGGAATTGTGATGTCTGATTTTGTGGAATCTGACTGTTTCTCAGCCACATGGGATGCAATTCAGTAAGGAATGTTGGCTGCAGAAATCCAAAAGGATATGACAACAACATAGAAGATAAACTGGAGTGAGTCAAAGCAGTCTGGGGTGAGACTTGAACATGAGTCAATAATATCTTGCTAGTACAGCAAATATGTAAGGAGGCCTATCATACATTAGACTTCTGAAATAATGATTCTGGTCTGTCTTGTGCTGGAAGGCCAAAGCTAGAGAACTGTCCTGCTTTCAGCACTGCACTCCAATAAAATGTAAACCACCTGGAAGAAATCCAGAGGAGAATGAGTAGAACTAGCAAGGAACCAGAAGACTTGCTGAGTTGAAGAAATCTTGATGGAAGCTGAAAGATCAGTCCTAGAGAAGAGTCTTTCACAAACATAATGACTTACTGCAAAGACAGAGATAACTTTTTTATCATATCTACTGTAGATGAAACAAGAAGTAATTGGTTTAAATCACTGCAAAGGAGACAATTAAAGCTGTAGTAAGAAGTCTCTTAACTTTTTATCTATGAAGGCAGTGATACTCTGTCATAGGAGGCTTTTCAGAACAGGTTAGATAAACATCTCTCAGGAGTAGTTTAACTCGATCTGACCTAATTGCCTTAAGGTAGTTAGGTGACGTACATGCTCTCTTGAGGATTTTTCAAGTCCTATTTTCAGAGCTGGTACTTCCTCAGATTTATAGTATGAGATGACATGGCTTGCTCATCATGAATGGAGATGTGAAGTCCCTGCAGGGACTTTGTGTTTATACTGCTGATGAGTGTAGAGGAGAGATCCCATCTTTTATTAGACAGTCATCTTTCATTAGTGAAGTGAGTCCATCTGATATCACAAAGGTGTAAACATCTGGGATCCCTAGAGCTCCACATCAGTCTGTAGACTAATAACAGGTGGAGTGGGACATGGCTGTCCCAGAAGGCTGAAAATAAGAGGGATGTCTCTCAACAACAGCATATGTCTTAGAAGGACATTGCGTGAGATGAAGAAAAAAAAAAAAAAAAGAGCTCATTTTAGGACGGGAACCAGTACTAATGATATTGTGGGGTTCTTTATTTTTCTGTTGATTTGAATTTTGACTGTGTGTTGTGGTTTAACCCCAGCCAGCAGCCAAGCCCCATGCAGCCTCTCACTCACTCCCCCACCAAGGAATCAGGGAGAGAATTGGAAGGGTAAAAGGTAGAAAAGTCATGGGTTGAGATAAAGACAGTTTAATAGAGAAAGCAGAAGCTGTTCACACAAGCAGAGCAAAACAGGGAATTAACTGAGTGCTTTCCATGGGCAGACAGGTGTTCATCCATCTCCAGGAGAGCAGGGCCCCATCACACACAATGGTGACTTGGGAAGACAAACACCATCACTTTAAATGTCCCCCTCTTCCTCTTTCTTCTCCCAATTTTATATATTGAGCATGATATCATATGGTCTGGAAGATCCCTTTAGTCAGCTGGGGACACCTGCCCTTGGCTGTGTCCCCTCCCAACCTCTCGTGCATCCCCAACTTCCTCACCAGTGTGGCTGTATGAAAAGCAGAAAAGGTCTTGGCTCTGTGTAAGCCCTGCCCAGCTGTAACAAAAACATCTCTATATCATCAACTCTGTGTTCAGCACAAATCCAAAACACATCCCCATACCAGCCACTATGAAGAAAATTAACTCTACCCTAGCTAAAACCAGCATACTGTGTATGCTCTAAGTTATAGGAGTTTCCAAACTGAGAGTGTTGTATTCCTAACCACTGATCTGAGAGTCAAGCTATGCAGTTACCTGTAAACTGCAGATTCAGACTCTATTCCTGTGTACAGCTTTTTGTGTTCTGTCATATGGAAATAATTTTCCAAACATCAAATTTCCCAGACTGACAGCCTGTTGAACAGCAACTTGAGCTTGCCAGGTTGAGGTGATAACTGGAGTTTGGTTGCTGTGACATGTTAGTTTGGTGATGGTGATGCTCAAGGCAAGATTTTCTCTTGCTCAGCCCTTCCATTTTGCTGGGCCACCAACAAAGTAACTGTTTTTCTCTGTTTATATGGATGCCCAGGCCTGTGTGACACAACAGCAGGCAGGCTTGCCTGCCACAGATATTAAGAAGGGATAAGCTGAGCCCTTTTGAGCTCCAAAAAAACTTCATGGATTTTTACAGTTTATTTGCTGATGTTTGGAGTACTTCATATTGAGGTTTTAAAGGTCTTTTCAAAAGAGAGACCTACCTCTACCTCCAGGTGACAGTGGAGGCCCAGCACCAAAGACTGGGATAGTCAAACCCCATGAGGGTTGTTAGCAGTGGGGATGTGCCAGTCAGCTGTCAGCCCTGGCTTTGTGACACCCCCTGCAGCTTGGGGAGCTGATGTGAGGCCATGGACTCTGGACCACGAAAGGGCCACACATCTGTTCTGCTCAGCTGATGCCAAGACCTTGCTTTTTGTGGGCACCCGGGCTCAGCCCCCATATCTTGCTCAGCTAGAGGCCGTCCAAAGGACCCCATGAAAGGGCTGGCATCTTGGCTTGTATCCTTGGGCTCATATGCTCTTCCTGAGTCAATGCTCAGAGCCTGCCAAGAGGCAGCTGAGCCTCAAAGACAACCTACTGTATTCAGCAAGCTGTTAGTTTGGATCTAATTCAGCCCCAACAAAATAAGGGAGACCACCTCTTAGTGAGGAATATGCCATTTATATGTGGCCATTTCTCTAACCAGAAGTTTGTAGGAGGTAATACGAAACAGCTGGGGGTTTATCTGCTGCCAAAAGTTCTGCTGCAGCCCAGTACTGCTGCTGTGTGAAGTGGAGGAAGCCTGCAGAGGCTGTAGCTCTATCACCTGCTCCTTTCAGGGAGCCATAAAACACGGTCCATGCTGCACATGGCTTTCCCTGAGGCTGTTCCCGGCCATACTAAGCTGCTTTCTTTGGGCTGCCATCACGAAATAACACTGGCAGCTAAACGGGCTGCCAACCATCCATTGTTGGCTAAGTGAAAATCCTTTGTTCCCAACTGTAAATTCCCCAGCTGTCTTTTCTAAGCAAAATCAGAGAAACAGTCCATCTGTTTCATCCTGGATAATTTGAATATGTATTTTTTTCTTGTGGCCATTGAAACACATTTTAATTTTAGTATCACGTGCTGAACAACATTCAGAACATGAGTTAAAGATGCTGCTGCAGGAGGAGCCAAGTGCAACTACATCTGCATTTTGACAACTGCTGAAGCTGAAGCATTTGACAGCAATAGCTCCCCCTACCAAAGTGGAACAGCAGCCTGCTTTTATGGACAACTGTGGCATAAGGGCTGGAATTTGAAGTTATCAAGAAAAGATCAGCCTTGGAAAACAGCTGTCATTTGCTTTGTTTCAGGGCTCAGAATAACTTTGTCCCCAAAAGCATAATGAAGGTGGCTTACCACTTCTAGATAATATAGGTCTGAAAATGATAACCCTGTTATCCCTGTCCCCCTGGCCCTGATGGTGCTGTCATGTGTTAAGAAATAAATCAGGATAAGGCATTTGGGCTGTCTCTTGGTTCATTGTACTGAAAGCAATACAAAAGAAAAAGAAAGGGATCAGCATTTAAAGATCCAGCAGAGAGCCACTCTGAAGTCTTGTGTCCTGAGGATGATACTGGCCTCACTCTTCCTCCCTCTGCCTCCGGATTCAGAGCTATGGTGGGGTCTGGTTACTCAGATGCCTGAGTCCTACTGAGGTGGGAAGACTTATTATCAGCTCTATCTTTTAATTTTTCTGCTACATTCCATTTTTCTATTTGCTCTTTCACTCCTTGTGTCTCCCATTCTAAAAACCCCTCCTCTGCCCTGGAGTCAGAGCTCCTGCCAGGTCCTTTAGACTTTCAGGTACAGGTGTCTATGTCTCTTTCTCCTGTGTTCCTTTTCCCACCTAAACTGTTCTTTGAGATACTCTCATTCTGCTTTCTTGCTCAAACAGGATTCCAGACTCAGAATTGCATGTGCTTTTATTGATTTGTCATGAGAGTTTTCACTCAGGCTGGCTTTCACATTCAGTGAAGCTCTTGCTTCCTTTGGAATACCTTCTCCTTCCTCTCTCTCCATGGGGAGCATGTGTAAGCCATTATGTTCACGTCAGATTCATGGCCAGAGAAAAGCTTCAGAACTGGTAACAGCAATAACTGGCAACCAAGCATTTGCCCTGATCTCATTTCAAGAGAGTAGTGGGGAAGAACATGTCAGGACTGGTTGAAGTGGAGAAGCTCCTGCTGTGAGATGGACTAGGCAGCAGGATGTGGTCAGGTTCAGCTCTGTCTTGTACATTTTTCCCTCTAGGACTGCACCCCACAACCCCCTTGTGCACAACCCACATGCACATTCATATATGCATAGACTGAGGAGTGCCTCCATAAATGTTGGGGGAAAAAAATCACTGGTTGAGATGATTTAATATTAAATATCACTTCTGTTATTAGTAACCAGGTATTTTTCCTTTTCTTTTGAAGTGATTTTTTTCTTGGCAGATTTCTTTACTGAAAGCTGTTCTGTCATACTCAGTGCTCATATTTTGCATTTTAGATGTAAACATTACACAAAGTTAACACCAAATCTTTACAGTACTGAGGTAAGCTGGGGTCTAATACCAAAAATGTACAGTTTCAGATTAATGACAGTTTTGATTTGAAGCTCTAACAATAGACAAGAGAACATATGCTCATATGCTTCTGTTAGCTCAGCTCTTAGGAGAAAATAGTACAACACAGAGAGTACACTGGTGATTCACCCTTCCTCTGAGCTCATCTGCCATCTCCTCTGTAGGCTGTAGAGCGCAACAGGGAGCTCTCTGAGTGCCTTGTGTATGGATATACAGTGGTCCTGGGCATTCTTGCACCTGGGCACGTGGAATCACTGAAGATCTGGTGGCACTGCTTGTATGAGAATCTGTGTTTGCCCCAATGCCCCAGCCAAATTCCTCTTCTTATTTCCTGATGCCCTTGCCAGTTCTACCTGGCTGCATTACAAATTATTTCCTAACTTGATGGGGAAAGGATGGGGAGCTGCCAGAGGTAGCTACCAGCTGGCACAGGCTCATGTTGCCTTCAGGTAAAATGCAGTGAAGGGGAGCCCTCTGGAAGGAAAAGCTGTGGAAATTGGTTTTGCAGAGCTGCTGCTGTTTATAAGACTTGGCTGGTAGTAAAGGAAAAAAGGAGGCTGTGGTAGGGCCTGTGAAGCCACTCTTGGGGAGCAGCTTTATTCATCATGGCCATGGCTGAATAGTGTCATATGTACCCCCCTTGTCTGTCACATAACAACAGTGCTTCCAAAGGATGAGGAGTGAGTATGAAGGTAGAGTGATTTCCTGGGCACTACAGTTTATTTCCTGATTCCAGACCGCAACTGCTACTAGAAAGATTTGCCGTAGGCACAGCTGTCTGGGCTGAACAGAGTTTGAGCTGGCCCGTGCTGCCACAGAGGGAGCAACTGTCTCTGGGAAGCAAAGGAGAGGGAAGGTTTTCCCCTTCCTACATCTGTGGAACCACTTCCATGCCCTTCTATCTCACAAGCTGCAAGCTGCCTCGAAGTTACATACTGCCACGGGTTTCTTCTTATGTTCTTATTATGTATCCGTGAATTTGCCTTCCTTCAATTGCAGCTGTGGGAGGAGCCAGGACAGTGCCTTGTCTTTTCATCACTTTCACTGAGGCAGCATCAAGGCTGTTGGGGGAGCGGGGGGGTGTGTGGAGGGGTTGGTATACAGCCTACAGCACCTTAGTTACAGAGGAACTTCCTAAAGAACAACCTCTGGAATACACTTTGTACTTTGTAGCAGCTGCAGTGATCTTAGCAATTGATTATGCAAATACATAGATAGTATTAAAAAACCTGATCATTTACTGCACCCTCTGAATCCCACCTGGGGGGCATGTTAGCCCACCAGTGTTCCTCCTTATTTAAGTAACTCTTGCCCAAGCCTCTAAAATACTGTGCAGATCAAGAAATTTCACCATAGAGACTTGGGAAGAACATCAGTGTCCTTCAGGGTGCAGGAGGAAAGATGAATAAACAACCAGAGAAGATGGATAGTCAGCAGGACCGGTGTGAATTTAGTTTGATTTTACCTTTACCCACTGCATACCCTCCTCCTTCCCTTCTCCTGCTCCTACAAATAAAGAAAATTGAAAAGGTATCGTCAAGGGACTGAGCATAAAGAAAACAGTGCATATAAACCCTCTGGAGATGTTATGTGAAGCATGAGAACACAGCCTCTCCTGGGCTTGCTGGCTGTATTTTGGGGAGATCATTTACACAGATGAGGCTTGCAGAGGAATTGTGGGGAAGCTGAATGGAGATGCACAGCTCAAGGGGTTGCTCTGCACTTAAGACCTTCCTTTTCATCTTAGAGGCTCCTGTATTTCACTGGTAAGCAAGAATACCCAGACCTTTGCCTTCCCATCAGTTCTGGAAACCAGTCATATCCTCTCCCTAATTTAAACAAAGACTTCTCCACCTTGTTCAAACCACTTTTACCAACAGCAACTGTTAACGTGTATTTGGAAAACTTCCATGACCAGCATCTGTTTGTCCTCTCCTTGCACTTTCAAAAATGACTGTGCAGCAGGAAGGAAGCCTCCCCCTCTTTTGCCTCCTCCAACTGGAAAAATCACATCTAATTTCGCTGTCTTTTTTCTCTGCTGTTTATTCTGCCAAAACTGGGTGTTGTTACGAACGGCAAATAGTGTGTCTAAGCCTTTGGTCAGGTTTTTTTCTAGTTCAATTATCATTCTGCCCATGAACCTGGGTTTGGCTCATATTTTGCATCTCATGATCATGTCAACCCTCTCTCCTTTCATCTCA
Organism: Sylvia atricapilla; assembly: GCF_009819655.1. Classification (NCBI taxonomy): domain Eukaryota; kingdom Metazoa; phylum Chordata; class Aves; order Passeriformes; family Sylviidae; genus Sylvia; species Sylvia atricapilla. Next base: position 28,401,640 of record NC_089145.1, read on the forward strand.
GTTCCTGCTTGCTGTCCTACTGCTCTGCCTGGCACCTGCCATTTTGTTCTTGCTGTTTTACCATGAGATGGATGAACGGGCTCACTTCTCATTGCACTGAGGACATTTTAGCCTTGCTGAGTATAGGTAGAGGCCTGTGTTTATTCCCCTGTGTACTGTGTGTTGACATACAGATACTCCACCTGGCTGAGCTAAAGCTTTGTTTACTTTTTTGGGGTTCCAGGATGTGTTATCTTCACATTGCTACTTGACTGCTCCACAGAAATATACCATCAACTTGTAGGGGACATGGCTACCTCCAACAGTGTGTCTACACCTCACTTCAACAAGGTCTGTGTAACTTGGGTGGAACTGTACTGCTCACACTTCCACATCTGGCTGCTAAGGACCACTCATTGGAAAAGCCATGTCCATAAGTCTCTCAAACTCATTGTCACTGCATGAAACAGTCCCCGACTCTGTTCTCTTCGGTGACTTCCTTCTTCCAGCCTCTGCTGTGAGTGTCACTGTTTACGGGTGCTCTGGCTGTCAGTGTATGTAAGGACAACAGTTTTCTGAAGAAAATAGCTTGTTGTGTAGTACCTGAAGGCTCTCTGAAATCTTTTCCTTACGCACATTCAAAAACTTCCCTCTTTACTCCACCCTTTGCAGTGCTCCTGGAGGGAAAGATGCTGAAAACTGAGGAGACTGGAGCCTGCTGTGCCCTTTTTATATTAATATATACACAGCACTGATGCAGTGACAGTACGTCAGTGAAGCCATTGTGAAGGCTAAAATTGTTCCCAGACAAAATGACAGTCATGGCCCTACATCTCCAGTGGCTGGAGAATGCCCTTTCTCTTACATTAAGGTCATGAGTAACAAGCCTGTCTCTGCTTACATGAGCTTTCCTGGGGCAGTGACTGTTTGCGTAGGTGGTGTCCTCTTCTGCACTGCCTGCAGGATGAATCCTCATTTCATCCCTAGTGAAGAGACACATGCGGCTGCAGGATGAACTGTCATCAGCAATATATGAAGCAGGGGAGAGTCACCTCTATTTGAATTTTTTGTGTGCTGTGATGTATTTAGGATATAGAAGACTGCATGTGCCTGAGAACCAGAATCTTACTACTGTTGTCTTTTATGCAGTACTAGGTACACCTTACGTGCACCCAAGCACATCTCTGCCTAACGTTTATTTTCTGGTCTGGTTAACAACCACATACAGAATTTCCCTCATTTGTCCTCCCTGTCTTCCTAGCAGCTGTAGTTCCATTTATTGCCTAGCTATCTGTAGTGATGCTTGCTATTTGTGACCCTGATGAGTGAGCCAAGGGCTATCTGAAAAAGGTGACTGTGCTGCCTCTAGCAGCCCTTTCCTTTACATAGCTGCACACTGTTCCTGATTTTGAGAAGCAGCTGCTTCTCAAAGCACTGCCTACCTGAGGAACATGAACTTCTGATGCCATCCCAGCTGATCCTAAGTTTTACACAACTGAGGTAGATCTTCAGGGATTTGCATGTAATTTTTGGATGGTCTCATCCCCAGCCCCAGTGTGAGCTGGATGTGTTCCTGTACTAAAGAATACGACTGAAGTTTTTTCAGAGACAATGACAAAGATATTATACAATCTTAGACTCATAAACTTCCTGAGCTGGAAGGTATCCATACAGATCATCAAGTCCAACTCCTGGCCCTATACAAGGCAACTTCAAGAGTCACATCAGTGCCTGAGAACATTGTCCAAACACTTCTTAAACTCTGTCAGGCTTGGTGCTGTGACAAATGCCCTGGGGAGCCTGTTCCAGTGCCCAACCACCCTCTGGGTGAAGAAACTTTTCCTGATATTCAACTTAAAGCCCTCCTGACACAGCTTCATGCTGTTGCCTTGGGTCCTGTCACTGGTCACCAGAGAAAAGAGATCAGTGCCTGCCTCTCTGCTTCCTGTTGTGAGGATGTTAAAGACAACAATGAAGTTCCCCCCTCAGTCTCCTCCAGGCTGAACAGACCAAGTCATCTTAACTACTCCTTATAGAGCTTCCCCTCAAGGCTCTTGACCATCTTTGTAGCCCTCCTTTGGACACTCTCAAGTAGCTTTGTATCTTTTTTATATTGTGGTGCCCAAAACTGCCCCAGGCACTCAAGGTGAGGCCGCCCCAGTGCAGAGCAGGGCAGGACAACCTGCACCTTTGCCTGGCTGGTGATGCTGTGCCCAGTGCCCCTCAGGACACAGTTGGCGCCCTCCTGGCTGCTAGGGCACACTGTTGGCTTATATTCAATTTGCCTTTTCTCTTGATGTTTCTGTAACAACTCTCTAGAATTTTGGCTGGAGAAAAATGTGGCCAGATACCACAGCTGGAATGTGGGATGCCATAGCCAACTGTTTGCAGATACCGTGTTTGCTGGAACCAAAGCACACAGCACTTGGCCAAACTTGTCTGTTCAGCTCTGTTTCAGTTTCTGTGTTTCAGCTGAGGGCCAAGTGAAACAACTGGCTACACTCACTTGACACTGACCACCATGGGATAAAACCACTCACGTATATCCTGCAATTGGGAACACACTGGGCCACTGCTGGGGCAAGTCACACTGAGAATATGTTTGTGGCACTTACTGATCCCATTATTGGCAGTTTCAGAAAAGGACTTTTGAATCAAGGAGACAGAGCTCTCAGAGAAGATCAAACTGCTGGAGAATGTCTAAACAGGCCCTCTGGGCTGCCAAAATAGGCTCCAAAGCTGTTGGTCCTGCCCTGTTGTCAGCACCACATTCCCCTACAAAAGAAAAAAACAGGACACAGGAAGCACCAACACAAGGTGGGAGAATCAAGACCTCAATCCAATGTACTAATAATACTTAGCACTGTACATCACTGTACTGTTACTTACAAACATTAACTGATACATCCTCACAACACCCCTGCGAGGTAGGGAAGTATTATTATCCCTAATGTACAGATAGGGAAACCGAGGCACCAAGAGGCTAAAAGTGACTTGCCCAGGATCACACAGCAAGGCATTGGTAGAGCCAAGGTACGAGTGGAGACGTCCCTTGTTCCCCACCCCATGCTGCCCCCTCCCTAGATAATGTTGTCTGTCTGGACAGAGGGAACCAAAGAGGCTCCTTTGGAAAGCAATGCCCGGACTTGTTGCCTATGAATAATTTTTATTTGCCTTTAATGAATTATTTCACAGTTTTCCCCTCACACTGTACACCATGCTTCCACAGTCCATTCAGCGCTCTGTGGTGGCCCACAGCCTTCTCCTCCAGCACCTGGACAGCTCTGCAGGGGGTTCATAGGGTACTCTGTGCTTTCATCAAGAGGATGTTTAGAAACAGTTTTCACTGACATCAGACTGGGAGCATGTCAGCTCTCACTGGAGACCAATAACACACACTGGAGAAGCAGGCAGAGGGAACTGATGGTAAAAAGGCATTTGCTGTCCCCTGTGGAATGACCAGTGGCTCTCTTGGTTTCTTAGCTCTTCCAAGCTCCAGTGATCACTCAGAGCAGAAACCCTCTGTCTCCAGCTTGCCTGGTCAGGAAGTCGTTATTCTGGGGGCTGCTTCCTAATAGGTGAAAGGCAGTCAGTTCAGGACCAGACAGGTCCCTCAGCATTGCCTACTCCAGGTGTGTGACACTGTCTGGGAACAAGGCTGGCTGTAGTTGTTGTGCTCTTTTGCCACAGGGAAGGGGTATTACCATGGTTGGCAAGCAGCCATATCCAGCGTCCAAGTCTCTTTCATTTCAAAACTGGTATTCAATGAAGAGCAAGGGAAAGTGGATGGATGAGGAGATGAGGATGAGGCAGAGCAAATGGGAAAATCCACCAAATGAGCTTCTAGGATGGAAATGTTCCCCCTTGGGCACTTCAGCTGAAGAGGCTTCATTTTCACAAGGTTTCCTTCTCTCTCTGGGAACATCTGCTCAGCTTCATCTCTGTCAGCTGGATGTATCGTATGACATTGGTATCTGCAGGGAAAGAACACACACACAGGTATGGTGGTTATACAACTCCCTGTGGCAGACAGACAGAATGCACCTTCATCCCTGGTACATCACAAGGGAGCAGCATGGCTCCAGTGCTGTGTGCTGGAACAGCATCAGTTGGAACGGCCTCTGAACCAAACGCAGAACCTCTGGTTTTGGAGAGCATGGTCTGAGTTGTGCTCACCATCCCTGTTGCTCACAGTCTTGCCTCAGCTACTTTTTACCTTCTCTCCAATTACTTTTGGTCAGCACAGCTGAACTCACACAGCTGAAACTATCCAGGTCATCCTTGCCTGTACTTGAGGAATGACACACCTCCATTGGCTTCTCTTCCTGCAGTACCTGTATGCAAGCCCCTTGCATGCAAAAAAAAGGCATTTTACGTACAGTTACGCTCTTCCTTTTCACTCTCCCACTCTATTTAATATTCCACTATTTTCACATTTTTCCATGATGAATAGAATTGAGAAGAGCATCCTTCACATTGTCTTTACACCCCTTCTTCTCTTAAATTTTCTGCTTGGATGTCCTTCCACCATGACACTCTCTCTGCAATTTTGTCATATGCTGTATTCTGCATACTGACTTGTCTGTCCTGTCTAATGAAGTTACTAGGGGCACAGAACCACAGATCCATCTTCATAGAAAGCTGTGATACCCCAGCACTGTGCAGGTGATAAGCTGAGCCTTCTTCCTTCCAGCATTTCAGAGCATCAACACGTCACCCAGACTATGTGAGTTTGGCTTTATCTCCTGGCCTCAGCTTTAAGGGAACCCGTTCACCCTGGATCACAGTTTGGTCTAAATGAGTTTGTGTTTCCAGACAGAGCCAATGATTCTGCAGTCCTATCAAGCCTCTCTTAAACCGAGCTGATTTCTGTCATGAGGGTAACTTCACACACACATAGCACCCACGAAGTGGAAAAAGCCATGTAGTACCAGAAGCAAGCAAGTAAAAACATAGCCACTTTTACTTCTGCATTGATAAAAAAATGATTCTTTGCTCAGAGCCTTCCTCTGACAACCAACCAGGGCCAGCTTGGTCCACTGAAGTTATTAGACCCTCAGACACCAATCAGAAGTGCAACGCAGTCTAATGAGAGGGCAATCTTGTCTCCTCCTCGTCCAAACTGCATTGTATTCCACACCAGCTAGGGAAATGAGAAGCTTTCGAAGTGATGAACAAATTACTGGGAACATGTCCAGCACTAGTGAGTGTGGGTATTGCACCCCCCAAAGCAGTTGTAGGTGCAAAGTTTCCTTTAAAGATGAGGACATCTCTGTTGTCCTCTCTGCCAGTGCTGAATCAGTGCCAGACAAATCAGTTTCCTGCCACACAGAGCTATCCACAAACATGCCACGGGGCATCTGTGGGCCATGGCCATGCTGTTGTGACTTCTCAAGTTGTCTCTGGTGAGGCAGGTCTCCTGCTGAGTCTTCTGCAGGTTTAACTGCATCATCCTAGGCACTCCAGAGGGTGGGATTTGATGACTAAGCTACTTGACCTGTTTGGGACATTTTTAATGAGCTAAGAATTCTGCTGTTGCTTCTGTCAAACAAGATGCATCGGCATCCTGGGTTGTTTATGCATTAGCACTTGTTACCAGCCCACCAAATTTTAAACTAGCCTTTTAAAAAACAGAATTATTGTAGTTGTGCAGCCTCCTGGAATGAAGAAATTCAGTTGAGGGGGTAGCCCTGAATTTTAGGCTTAAAATGAAATGGGTGCAGTTGGCTGACTCACTCCCAGCAGTGCAGGGCAGGACACACAGCCTGAGCAAGGTCCTGCTGTGCTGTGTGGATCTCCGTGTGACCTCTGCTCTGTGCTCTTCTAGGCTCTGATGGGCTGTGCTCTGGGTACACATCCCCACCATTGAGGTACACACTTGGAATGCCTGCCTGGTGCAGGCAAGAAGGGATAACTGCATGGGCATGTCAGGAAATCCCACCTGCCTGGGCCTACAGGGACTCAGCATCTCACTGAGGGGGCAGAGATGGGCTCATAATTGGGAAAGGCTGCCAGCCTCCTTTAGCTTTCAGGTAAGGCAGTGACTGCTGATGGCACAGCTTCACTCACCCAGGAGGTTTTCACATGCCTGGGAAGCCCTGGGCAAAATAATGTGTAGCCTGACAGAGGATGGGAGATGCTCCCATTGCAAGCTACTTATAGACCTCTCAGGCTGGTTTTGGCATGTTTTGCTCCCTTTGTGAGGGCCATTATTTTACCAAGGAAAAATAATGAGAGCAGCACTCTGTTTACAGCAGTGGAGCCCTGTCTTTGTCTAGTTTTTTCTACCAAAGAGTATTGCACCATACTAGCTTGCCTGCAGAAATATTTCAAAGTTATGTGTAAATGTTAATGAGAAGACTCTCATCTCTCAGTGGAGAAGAAGTGATCCCCTTTGGCCGATGAGGAAATAACAAGAAAAATTCAGATGAGGGGACAGATCCATGCAAAGGAGTACTGATAGAGCTGCAATGGATATGTGTTTCCTGGTTCTTAGGACTGTACCTGTGTCTCTCTTCAGAGCAGCCTAATTCTTTTTTGAAGGTCATTTCTGCTTCTCCTGTAGCTTCAGGGCCCAGTTGCTTATCTGCTGTGCAGACACCATGGCCTGTGTTTTGTTCCCAGGACTTCTGAGTCACAGGGGTGCAGGAAGTCAGCCGCGAGCCTGCCCCGCACAGCACAAAACCCGTCTGGTCAGGGCAGCCCACGGGATGTCTGAACGTGGGCTCCCAGCACAGGGACAGCAGGAACCACTGTTTGACATGACCAGGCCATTGCCAGCTGATGGTCTCAATCCCAGTCAGTCCCTGCCCTGACAATGCAGTCCCAGTGAGAGAGGGCTGAACAAGGCTTTCAGCAAGGTGCATGTTTGGCTGCCTGTGCTGCACCAACCTCTGGACACAGACCTCATGGAGGGTCCATGCATGCTTTACATGACTTAATAGCAGCTTCTCTCTCCCTTAGAAGGAGGGTTATACAACTATCTCGTGTTATTTCCATCTGCTTTTGTGATTTTTGTTTGGAGGTGGCACAAGAAATCAGGCCAAATCCAACCTTCCTTCACCCTGGGCAGATAGTGAATAGCCACAAGGGATCTGCTGTGCTGACAGCCCTTTAGAACACTAAACTCCTTTGCTAACTAATTCTTCTTTCCTATTCAAAATCTCTCCCACCAAAGAGAATAACTGCCAGTGATTTGTGCCAAAAACATTCCTTATTAGAAAAAAAAAAGCACACAGGAACATGACTGCAATAATAACCAGTGAGCCTGGTGAAACCTCAGATAAAGGAAAACAATCACACTTTGCAGATGGAGACATTGAAAGTGGAGACAGTGACTTATTCCAGGTCACATAATAATTTTTTATAGTGCTACCTGATTCCTATTACTGTGTTTTAACAGCCACATCCTTTCTTACTGTACATATTCAATTCTTTCCCCCCGAATGCCCTTCAAGTTTTCCATAATCATAAATAAAACAGTGGAACAACAGCCTTGAATGGTCTACAAATAACAGGAAAGAGTCTGATGCAGAACTGAAGGCCAGAACTGGGTTTTGTATACATTAAGCGCCTTCAGGGATACTTTCTGGTATGTTTTTGTAGCAAGTGGTATTTGAAGTTGTTGCTGTTGAATAAATTAGTATGTATTTCAAGAAGCAATGAGGAATACCAAATAAATAGTATCACGAGGAGGGGGGTGGTAAGGAAGCTAAGAAACACATATTTAAAAAATGGAAGCTAAATCATTCAGCTAAGAGAAATTTTTCACATCTGAGCCTAGTCAAACTTCAAGGTTAGGATAACTTATTTTCCACTGACTATTTTTCTCTTGCATATGCTTCTCCATTTCCTGGTTCTGGCAAGGGCTGAAAGCAGAAGGGCACACTGTAAACTAAAATAGGCTAAACTGAGCTTTTAAACACATTTGTTCTGGGAGTGTGGGGTGCACAGCTGTGCTGTCAGACTGCCCGAAGCCCATGGCCAAGAACAGCAGATGGGACCACGGACCCTTAGGGGAGGTGGAAGGGGAAGGAGATCCCAGCACACTCCCAAGCACACCCTCCCTCATGGTCCTCCAGGGCACAGCCACTGCAGGAGCCCTGCAGGGCCAATGCCTGTAGGACGTCAAGCACAGCCAGCTCCAACAGCCTCCCTTCCCTCCTCTAGTTTAATGAATGTCAGCTCCACCATGCTCCCTCCACCAGGACCCAGGCTTGCCCAATTTACTCAGGAAAGAGTTCTCACTCTTTCCTCTCAGATTCTTATGAAGAGCTGCTCTGTAGGATTTTCTTTGCACATTGCTTCCATTTCACTTTCTTGAAATTTTTTAATTTCAAGTTCTACAAAATTCCTTTCTGTTTAAAACCACAGTGTTGTTTTATCTCCCTATGAATTCTGAAAAAATAAAAGCATCTTCTCTACCTCACCCTCATCTCTGGCCTTTCACCCACCTTCTGAGGCTGGGCAGATTAGCATGAGGATGGCTGCTCTGGCAAGGCTCAGCTGTTTGGATATGTAATTTCATTGCTGTCCCCAAATGAACTGTATAGTTTTGACAGATGGATGACAGACACTTAACAAGGAATTGGCTGATTTCAAGGCAGAAGTTGAAGCATCCTGATGAATGCTTTGTGGGTAAATGTCTGTCTCCTTGATCAAAGCAAAATACTAACCCCTTACTGAGATGGCAGAAGGCTACTGAGGATGACAAATAGTCTCCTGGCATTGCTAAGGGGAAGAAGCTTTTTCACCAAGGGTCAGAAAATGTAATGGTTGGGGTACACTCTTTCCGCAGCCTGCTTTCTTCTGCAAAAATAAGCTAGTGAGGAAAAGAGAGGCAGGATCCCCTCCACACCGACAGCATTCCAGAAATACTGTCATCTTCCAGGCCATGCTGCAGCCTTGGCAGCAGTTAATCTTTGAGCACTGCAACCTTGCTGCACTACCCACGAGTGCTTGAAGGGGAGTCCAGGCGAGGACATACAGTGAGTCATGCTCATCCCTGTGGAAATCAATGCAATCAAGTCAGGGACAGATGACATTTAATGGAAAGAAATACAAAAGCCCTCAGTGCAAAGCCACATCCCTGCTCCCTTCCTCATACCTGTCGGCTGGCGGGATCTTGCCTCTTTCAGGTAGTAGAGGGCCTTGTTGAAGTCACCCAGGTGGTAAAATGCCACTCCCGATCGATAGAGCGCCTTGAAGTTCTCGCCTTCCTTCTGCAGCACTTTGAGGCAGTACTCCTTGACCCGCTCGTAATTCACCAGCTCAGCCTGGAGCAGGCAGGCTGCAGGGCATGGAGAGAAGATGGCAGACAGACAGACAGGAAAACATTAGTGCTGGATTTCCCCCTGCTCTTGCAATCTGCACGGGAGAAGAGAGCAGCTTAGGTGAGGGAAATGACTCAGGCCCGTGATTCAGAAAGGGTGCAGCCATATGGATTGTTTGCCAAACCCAATTGTTCGTAATTTAAATACCAATGGTTCTGTTTTTGCCATTGCAAAGCAAAGGGATTGTGTTTACTCCCGGGAGACACACAGGCACATGAAACACTGGGGGGGAGAGGGAGAACATAAACACCCCTTCACAGCTCTGCAATGCCACACAGTCTTGTGGCAGTGGCCATGTTCGATTTGTTGTGAAATTGCTTCCCGGACTGAGGGATGGAGCTGTGAAAAGTGCAAAAAGGCAGACTAACAGTTATCCGACAAGGAAAAAGGGGGATAAATTGGATCAGATTTTTGTATTTGGCTTAATTCAAGGCTCTTAGGTTTAAAAATAATATGTAATTGCCTTTTATCCATGAGATCCTGCATAGAGTCTTGCTATAGGAAACGACAAGGGGCTCTGCCTTGCTGAAATGTGCTGTCAGCAAACCAGAGACACCTGGAGTTGTGCTACAGGGAACAACTGGGCTATGCTGCCTGCTTCCTGCTAAGCACTGCAACACAAGCTCACTCCCAGAGGTGAGGTCTGCTGACTTCCTGAAGGAAAAGGCAAACAGTAAATAAACATGTTGAGGGTTTTGTGTACTGAAGAACAATTGTTGCATAAATGTCTAGGAGCTGAAGAAAATGCCCATAGTGAACTTCCCACAACTAGGAGTGAAATAAAGAGGAAAGGGGAAGATCCCATAGCCATGCTTTACAGCTGTGCTTAGGGCTTTCTGTACTGCTTACTCCAGTGGGCTGAACTTCATACAGGTGACCTGAGCATTAGGAATGGCTTGGGGAACACTGACAAGGATAGGACACAGTGCAGTCACAGTTCCTGGGAAATAAAGTTGTGCTGCAACACAGGCCCATCTAGTGCTGCAATCCAAGGCAACTTTTAGAACACAATTTGGGAAGGAAGGCAGAATGCCACTGCAAGGATCAGTTCAGAGGCTGGCAGTATGAAGTGCCAGGGCATGGAGAGAAATTTCCCATGGCAGGTGGTGTTACTCAGTGTGTCTCTGGCAAGGAGGAGACTCAGGGCTCCTGGAAATCCAAGTCATCCTAGGTCAGGTGTCACCAATGAACAGCCAGACTTCACTTCGTGCACGGTAATTGCAGCTGAGAGGATATGGTGCTGGATCAGAAATATGACACAGTTCTTCTTCCCCTTTCCCCACACCGCCAGAGTGAGCCCCACAACCCTTTCTGTATCACACTTTACTTCATGAGAAGGGGGCTGGCTAGATGACCTCCAGAGATTGCTTCCAACCTAAATTAGTCCAAATCCATGATCACTTAATGTGGACAGAATACACTTCTAACCCAAGTATGCCTTCAAAGCTTAAACAGCTTACTGGGAACAATCACAAACAGGCTTTAACCATCCAAGCACTGATGCTAGAGACGTTTTTAACAAGGACTGCAGAACTAGTCCCACTGCTGGTATGTTGTTTAAGTGACAGAGCCTTTACTAACAAGAGCTTTGTCCCATTTGCTTTAATAATAGAATGTCAATGTTCTAACAGCTCCTGCTATTATGTGCATAGGTATCTTGAAAGATTCTGACCATTTGTTATTTGATTGCCAGTTTGAAAACACATATATTTCTAAAACCTTCGTGGCATTTCCTTATCCAGAGTTTGCCCCTTGCTATTTGTCACACATTGATTTTTCTCACTCTGTTTCTAATGGAGCTTGAAATGACTGCACCTTGTTTTTCCTTATTTTTTAACCCTATTGAAAAGATGGCTGTGTAAATTACTGCTGGCTTCACTGCCCTGGAAACAGAATTGCTTTGTTTATCTGCTGACCAGTAGCATGTACAGCAGTGGCAATAGCTTTCTGCACACTGCCAATCTGAGCCAGCTTTTCACGTTCTGTGGAACTGACTTTCAGAACAACTAGGGGGGAATTTCAGTCTCTCTGTTAATTTCCTACTTGGTATTTCCAGTGAGAGTCACAGAAATTACTCTCTGAAAAATGACAGGCAATCTATTAATGTGTATTAACTCACTAATTCCATGGAGTTGAAAAAACTGGACTTGCTTCATGTATTGGCGGAAAAGAAAAGAAAAACTCTCCCACATCCTGCTAATTCATAAACCCAAATGGGTTTCCGGATATCCAGCTGGGTTCTCTCTGTGACTCATACTCACAGTAAAGCTTCTGCAGGGCATCCCTGCTAACTGTGCACGTGGTGGGGAGAAGTCAGCACCACATGGCCAGCAGGAGAGATGTGTGTTTATCTGAACAAACTGAGCAGATGGATGTGCAGGAAGCAGTTCTGCTGGAAGAGTTGGCCACTTGGAGAGCCAGTGTTGGAAGTGGCTGCTGGAAATCAACCTGAAGGGAGTATCTCCCTTATAAATATTTAGACATGCGTGCTTCCAGTTCTTAGTGGCCTGAAATGATCTTAATCTACTGTGATCCAACAAAAAAATTGAGGCTGGTAGTAATTCAGCTTTCAGAAATGGAGGAGACATGGAATCTTTGTACTTCTTACCTGATTCAGTCAGGGGAGAATTGTTTTGAAAACATGTTGTTTTCCTAAACAGATGTGGAACTCTGGCTGGGAGTGTTTCTTTACCACATCAAACACCTTATCATACTCCATCTAAGTTCATAATAGGCCCCCGGTGAATTTCTCTGAGGAAGAGAGCTCACTCAGAGAGACCAAATCTAAAGGTTTATCCAGATCCTCCTCCTGCTTTCTAGAAACTGAATGGGCTTGATTCTGCACAGCACCAGCTCTAGTAACTCTGCTGATTAGAAGGGTGCCCTTTACTTGCAGAGGAAAACTATAGTCACCCATTCCATGCAGGTCTCGTTGTCATTGTAATGCAGCACCTAGTGATTACATCTCCCCCACTCAGAAATGTTGCTTGCCCTGCTTACAGCAACATGCGATGGTTATCCACCACATTTGGTAATTGTTCTCAATATGGCAGCTGATTCTTTGTGTCAGCTTAAGCAATAAGTAATACTTAACTTTTAAGCCTATGTATGTCACATAGTGATGAAGAATCCCCATCTGCTGTAAAATCAAATCAAATAATAGCCATCTTGAAACTACTGGGTGTAATGTGCCTTGGGAACAGGGAGAGGGTTAGTACTATTAGCTCCAGAGGAGGGGTCCTGTCCATCATGCTGCTCAACTGACTGCTGATGTTTAAGCAAGGAAATAGGAAATTTGGCTGTTTTTCTTCACAAGAGTAACGTTAAGCCTAGATTTGTACATTTTAATTTGTGGATTCAAATCTATGCCAGTCAGCTCCATTTGAGAGGTGCAGCATGGATCTGCTACCAGTAGATAAGTTTTTGAGCTAAAATATTCCATGTGTGATATCTGCCTTTGATGTCTGCTTTTGAAAAATGTCGGACAAGACTGTTCAGGTATTTCTGAAAAACAGGCTAGGGAAACATAGTTTATTTTTCCCTTGTTAAAGATCTCTGGTGACTGCCTCTTTGGATGCATCTCATGCCCTCATCGTTTGGCTTTGCAAATGGAAATCTGGCAGATATCCTTTGTGTCAAGCAAGTGCCTTCTGTTATCCAAGGTAATCCTGAGCTGGCCAACTGATAACCTTCTGAAAATAAAACCAGTATGGTACTGCATATAGTACTCTGTAGAGATATGCTTTAGAATCTGGTACCCAAATCCTTTCAATATGCAGTCCACCCTGGGCACCATCCGATCTAGAAAAATGTTGTGATCTGAAAATTTTGAGATCACAAAAATCCTCTTCTTGGCTCACTGGTCACAGGAATAAAGAAAAAGTGGAAACCAAGATAAGAGGTGTTGCTTCAGCTATGACAGAAAGATGGGGAGGCAGAGGCACAGAAAGGGGTTTCTGATGAAAGCAGTGTATGAGTGAGAGCTGAGGTCTATTGGGGAAGTAAAGACTGGGTAGAGATGTGAAGTTAAGAGTTTGGGACAATGTGCTAAGGACGTAGTACACAGTGCAGCCAGCCTGGAGACCAAGAGGAGCAAGGTGAAATTACAGCAGTGAAATCCAGGCAGAAAAAACTAGCTTCCCTGGCTACGTATGGCAGCAACATCTCTAGCAGATCACTTAACCACATCCCAGTTCTGAATCACCTTTTTCTATGCTGGGATATCACCAAGGGACACTAACCGGCACTGCTGAAAGGTTGCCCTTCCAAGCATTCCCTGGAGACTGGAATAGGTGTCCTGTACAAGAGTTAATGGCAAGTCATGTGGTTCAACCACTCTTATATACCTGTGCATAAAGGTCTGAATCCAAACAACCTTTATTTTTAACCCTTAGAAGGAAAAAACAGCCTGTATTGATTTGTTTAGTTGCAATGCAGAGAAGTAGCTAAACTAATTACTGCTTAAACCTGAAGTGGATCTTCCCTCTTTACTGCATTTATTCTTGACTCCACCACAGGAGTTTACCAACATCCGTGAATTGTTCCTGTTTATCAAGTGCTAGGTACTCCAACCACTAAAAAGTCAACCTGTATTTCACAAATTGACAGTGTCATTCCCAGAAATAACCACAATTAAACTCTGCAAAATACTTTGCTTTCAGATATGATCTCACTGTAAGTATAGCAGCCAGCAGTTCACTTAAAATGTATTTAATTGCAGGAAGATTGTTCCTATTCTTGCTCTGGGGTTCTACTTTAGGAAACATGATTGATACTTTAATATAACTCCTTCAGGGTTTTATTCAGACATTTGATTAAGACCTTCATATATCATTGAACAGGCTTTGTTCTCACATCTCTTTGAGACTCAAAATAACAGGGCAGACTAAGAGAGTCCTATATTCCAGAAGGCTTGGTATCCTCCATGGTGATGCTCTCCCTCAGAAAAGAGAAAACATGGTAGTGATAAGTTCTGGTTTAGACATTTGGGAAGAGAAATTATTGGAATATAACAATAACAAAACCCAAATCAAACAGGAGGCAGCGGGGGCAGGAGACGGGGGCTGTGAAAAGAAAAAATATTTGTCTTGGATTAGACAGCAACCTTCTAACCATGCCACTAATGCATGTATCATTAATCTCTGTTTGCTGCAGACTGTGTAAATGGTGTTGACAAAAAGCACATGAGTTTACAATGTCCACTGGAAGAATTAAAAGGGATACCATTACTATATGAGACTAAAAATGTCAGTCATGTGTTAGTAACTTGAATATAATTAACTTCTAAAATAAATCAGGTAACACGTGACTCACAAGATTATGCTGAAAATGTAAAGGGTTATTTTAGATTTAAAGTCACTTTGGACTTAAATACTATAATTTTAATATACAGCATAAAAAGAACTGGAATGCTTATCCAAATTTCTCTGGATTTATTGATCATGAGTTTATAAACTGCACAGGCTACATGTAGAAGGCACAGCCCTAAGTTTTAACCTATGTTTTAACTTGTGTTAAATTTTCAATAGATTGGCACTGAAAAGAGCCACATAATGTGTGAGTGTAAGAAGCCTACAGTAGAGGAACTGAGAAAAGCATCCATATCTCCACAGAGCCCCATGTGTGCTGTGCCTTTCAAGAATGCAAACCAGCATTCCTCAAAAGAGGATGCTTAAACTATCTATTTTTTTTCCAGAGGAATGCTGTATGCAGTTTCCCTACTAGACTGAGACACTAATTAGGATCTACAGTTTCCAAACAATCTCTTCCATTAAATATTTCTCTTCTTTCTCTGTAGTCCAAGCTTGCAAACAAAGAGGATTTTCTGGCTTCTCACCAATAAAAAGCTAATTATAGACAGCTTGATAATGTCTGGCAATAATCTGATCAGCTGACTCCTAGTTCCCAGACAAACTTAATGGGATGAAAAGGGAATATCACAATGACAGTACAACTTTCCAGCCAGTGGCTCTCATTTATTCCTCTCCAGGTACCAAAAAGGCCTAAACATGCCCGTATGTTTCTGCTTGCAGGGAAACGGGTGGAAAATTAAAATCCAAACTGTATGACAGGTTGCCTCTCTCCATAGGGAGGGATTAATGCTAAATGAAGTGTGGATCCACAAATGTCTGTAGAGCCCAAAGTGAGCCACCTCTTCCAAACAGCCTTCCCCTTCTCAGCTTGACTCAATTTGTGAACAGATACCAACTGTTCCTCCCCCTCCTGCCATCCTGGCTATGCTTTCCTTCCAACACATAGCATGGTCTCTTTCAGTCCTCTGTTGCTCCTGAATCCTTCATACCCCTTCCAGAAGAAAGATCCTGACTTCATCATTCCAATTAGCTGTTCTAGGAGAGAGAGAGAGGCAGTAAAGTACGCTGATGCTTCCTCCACTGTACACATTAAAAGGTATTTAGTAGTTCTCAGAGGAGCTGCTGAGCCTGTGTGTCAGGCTTTTTGTGGCTGGCAGCCCACCCTAGGACTAATATGAGCTGTCAGAACAGATCAGTTTAACTTCAGTCTGTGATAGGGTGATCAATCTTGAAGATAAAGGAAAACCAGTAGATATCTTGGTTTTTACGCTAGTCAAGTGACAGATTTTTGTAACATTTTCTTAAGCAAGTTGAAGGAGCATGGTCTAAATGAGTAGGCTTAATTCTGCTAACAAAACAGAAGGCAACATTAGAGTAGAGTAGAGTAGAGTAGAGTAGAGTAGAGTAGAGCTGAGTTGAGTTTGCACTGATCTGTCCTAGGCCCCATGGTATTTGGTATTGTCAATACAGACCGAAATGACAGACTGCAGACTGTCTTGGCAATTTGCAGATGTGAGGACCTGGTATCTGTTGGAAGGTAGAGGCAGAATTCCAAAGGATCCTCACAAACTGGTGGTGGTGTTCTGATAAAAACAGGATGTAATTCGACAGGGGCAAGTTAAAGGTCCTACAGATACGCAGAAAAAACCTGAATGTGTAAGTTAAGTAGGGGTACAGATAGCTGGAAAGCAATTCTGCTGAAAATCCACAGGAGGACCCTGACAATAAGAAGTGGTCCAGAGAGGACAGAGCCTTACCAGGACAGATAAGGAAGAGAGGCTAACCCTATTCATCTACATAAAAAAGAAAAAAAGCAACTCAAATGCAAAGAAGGGTATAACTGGGAAACCATCCGTTCCCCTTGTACTCAGAAAGTAAGAAGAGGGCTTACATTTCAGCTAGGAAAAACTCTATGGTAGTGAAAAGAGCAAACCTTTGAAAGAGACTGCTTGGGAAAATCGTGAAGGTTCATAGCTTTGCAAATACTTGAGAACAGCTTAAGCAAATGTAACTTGGGATATGTCTTACCTGTACACTTGTACCACCCATGGGTATGGATAGAAGACTCATGACAGCTCTTAAGTCCTGATTGTTCTGAACACACAGGAGCAAACCTGTGTTGCCCTTGACAGCTACCATTTAGTTCTAATTCCTATCAGAAGGTCCCGCTGGAGGATGTCAGAGGAATATCCTGGCCAGACATGGAACAGGTAACCATTTAAGAACAGCTGGTATGACTGCTAGCCTTTGCTATGTGTTTATATTCTGCTGTCTCAGGCTTCTGTAGGTTTGAAGAGCTTATTTAAGTGTTCATTATTTCTGTAAGATGATTCTTAAGTTACTTCAAGGTAAGTTTTTGGTGATTTTCCCCTCCTTTTTGTCACAAATTCAGTGATGTAATACTGCAGTTTTCCTTCAAAGGGCCAAGGCTTTGAGAAACAAGGAATTTCAGCCAACTTTTCATCTGATCCCCATAGCTTCTGTTTTGTAAAAGTATTTTGGCCTACCACTTCCTGTAGTTATTAGTCCTTCAAATCAAAGCCACGGGCTTACTGAAAACCCCTGGCTGTGGTAGTATTAAAGCATTAGTTAAAATCCAGATTTCAAGCAAACAAGAATTTTCTGAAGCCAAAATCTGCCTCCAGCTGTGTACCAGCAAATCTTTATTCTACCAAAATAAAGAGCTTCCCATGGAGATGATCTTCATGTTGCATCTTCTAATCTGCATGCCTTCGTTTTTCTCAGCCATAAGAGGTAGGAGCAAAATCCTATCAAAGCATTGATAGAACAAGAGATTCAGTCAGGTTTTAACTACTACGACATTTTGATTCTATAAATACTAGCTCTTACTGTAGCTACATTGGAAGAGGTGGAAGTTCCTTCTGCTTGTTTTTGCCAAGGCTGTTATTGTTGATCTGCTAGGTTAAACAGCCTGGAGGTTTCCTCCTCTATGACTATCTGGTAATGACCTGTCTTTATCTTTTAGAATCAGTGCTGATCTAATCCAGTCTAGTCCAGTCAACTAGACACGCTTGGCCTTCAAATCTGTTCATCTGTTCCAGTTTCTATTTATTCCACTGCCTCTTTGTTGCTGTTTGCTTTTGCTCACCTTGTGTTGCTCTACTTCCTCACTGTGGCACCTTCCCCCTGTGGTACCCTTTCCTCCTCTGGCCCCCTATTGCTACTGACACTCAGTGAGGGAATCTTGACTGGTTTTCACAAGGGAAAAGTACACCGAATTTTAACAGAGATCAGCAACACCAGACAACCATTTAGTAAATATCTGGTGTTCAGCAGCAGTCAACTCCAACAGGTGCTATCAAATATTTTAAATTCTTACTGGAATATACTAAATACTGAAGTTATGGTCTTAATGAAATTATGGTATTTTTTCAAAACCCGTATAAGACAAAGGGGGACTTCTGTAAATAGGGAAGCACTTTGGAGGATATGGGGGATTTCAAGCTGCTATCTCTGCTGATGAGAAATGCACCCTTTGCTCACAGTAGTTCAAACAACTGACAGCAGTGCTGTGAAATGCAGCTGGAACAGCATGAAGGCTCTCCAGTGAAGTCACAACACTTGTGTATGCCATGATGGCCTCAAGCCTGGCTTACTGCAGCATGTTCAGTTTGGGATGAAAGCTAGCACTTTATGATGTTGATGACCACAAACAAGACACAATGACGTGGCTGGGTAATATCTGTGTGCTGTGCCCTGTGGCAACTCATGGTTCACCTCCCAGGACACATGAAAGAGCTGACCCTTGCAGAGTCTGCTGAGGGGTGGAGAGCAGGTTTACCATGTAAAATTGATAGGGACTGAAATGCTTTTGGATTTTCTTTGCACTCTCTCTAGCTGAAAAGATTCATCTGGCAAGATGGAGATGTCAAATGAGGAGGAGTATTTCCTTCATTAAATAATTACTCATTCATATGAGTTTTATCCAGGTCCGTTGTAGCCCAAAGCCTTTCCAATTTAATGATGTTTTGAAACAGCGAGAAACTTTTATGGCCTTTGTGGGAGGGATGCAGAGAACAACCGACAGAATCAAAGAGGCAGAGGATGCCTAAGTCATCTGTCTTTTAGCTAACTGAACAGAGGTGTAAAACAAAGTTCTCAACCTTATTTTCCTTAAAAATGCATTAAACAAACTTACTGAGAAGAGTGATTGGTCAGCAACAGCAAACTAACCCTGCCTGTACCAGGCTGCCACCCGCCTGAGCTTTCACAGACCACGAAGGGGCAGTTTAAGCATCACCCTGTCATGCAGTTGGACCTCAAGTGTTCCTGCTTCTTCCCTATCCTCCATTTATACCATATTAATTGATATCATTGACACATCTGTCTTCCTATCAAATTGAGCTGGCCAACAGGTTTGAAAGTTACTGAGAGGGGACCTGACAGGCAAACAGCAGAAAACATATGTACTAATGACTCATTTCCTTTGGAAATCAGGCTAAAAATGAATAAACTAAAGACCAGAGGGATGATTCAGAATATTATTTGCTTGAAAAAGTCAGGGTTTGAACTATGCAGAAGCATAAGCCAGTCCTTTAATACAATGTCTGCTCTTTAATATAAGCTGTGGCAAAGTGCTTCAGGTAAAAATCTCAGCTAACTCCCAAAACCTTCATAAACCTCATCTGCGTGATGAATTGCTGGCAGTGGAAGAATGAGGTAGGAGTGAATTTCTGATTGGGGTAACTTCCACCCCAACAGGGGCTGTGTTCAGGCACCAGGAACATCGAAATCATTGCACTGAATCAAGACAATTCTCTGTCTTGACTGTGCCTTTTTGATTAAGCTGAGGAAGGGGAAAGTACAGTGTAACAATTATGTGATGAAATGTGTTCTGATGACAAGGATCTGAAAAGGGATCACTAGTAGAGTATCTCAGGAATAATTTCAGAATGGAGCTTGTTTAGTGCTTTATTAATAGCCCTATGCAAAAGTCAGAGTGACCTACTGACTGTCAAGTTCAAAGATACTGTCAAAAGGGATAAGGATGACAATGTGATATATAAAGAACTACATAACCTGGTACACAGAAGTAAATTTATTCAGAATAGAATTTGGTGATACAAAATTTAAGACCATACTCTATGGGACCACTAAGAATTTGTACTTGAATTTGTGAGCTCATGAGCTGAAAAAAACCAAAAAACAAAACAAAACAAAAACCTCAAAAACAAACAAACAAACAAAACCCCAAAAACCAAACAACAACAACAAAAAAAAAAAAAAAAAAAAACTAAGAGGAAAAAGGGTGTGAATACACCAGATGATCAAAGAATGACTGAGTCACTTATGTGACATGGCTGTAGAGAGGGAAATGAAAATCTTAGAGAAGTTTATTCAAAAATTCAAACCAGTCAGTGGTTCTCAAGCATGAAAATGTAATATTTGCTTTTCAATTTTTATCCTATTTAATAGGGCAGTGAATATTCTGATTAGCTATATGTCTAAGCTTTCTTTTCTAACCTTATTACGTTCTTTAACTCCATGATACCTTCTGGCACTGTGCTCCAAATTAATCAGACCTGGGGCTTAAAAATTATTTTGTATTAATCTATTAATTTAATTTACCACCCCACCCCATGAGCAAAACTCCTCAGCTGCCTCAGTTTGAGCTCCATCACAAGTAGTTAGGGAATGTAAAAAGGAAAATCAATCTATTTGCTTTGTACTTCTGGTATAGGTGAGGATATTACACTGCTCTGGTTTCCTTGCAACATGGACACACTACTGTGTCTTAAGCAATTAATCGTTGCAAAGCATTTAAGAGGACAGTAAGCTAGGATTTGACTTATGTTAGTATTAAAAATATATGGTGACTAAAGGAGTTGAGACTTAACTTTCCACCACATTGTTTGATGAGAGAGATTGCTTCAGGCATGGTACAGAGATTCTGATTTGATCCTTTCTGAATCATTAGACAAAAAAAAAGGTGCCTTTGCAGAACAACAGCTAGGGCTGGCTTAGGATGGTTTTCCAGAGCACCCACTCTGGAAAACCCACTCAAGACACTCCTTCTCTCAGTCTTTCAGCTGATCTTGCAGCTCTGCTTTTTCATGATCAACTAGGTGGAGTGATGATCTCCCTGGGCAGCTCCTGCTTGCTTGGATTTATTCTCTGAAAGTGCGGATGAAATAAAATCTTTCTGCCCTCCTCCTCTCTGGAAGCACTCTCTCACTGCTCCTCAGTGGAGCAGAGGAATGTGAATTCTCACAGCTTCTTCCCTACAGATGGTTGAAAGATTCTTAGATTGTCCATTATATCATAAAGATGCTTTTCATGTCACAGTACATTTCTGGATTTCACGGTGACTGCAGGGATAACACAGCACACCAGGGGTAGATGTTTGTTAGTCACATTGGTCCAGGAATAGACAAAGGAAGCACTAAAGGTCTGACGTAAATTTTCAAGTCCCAGACACGTCCTCTGCTTTTAATTTACTTCCAGGAGTAAATTTCCTCTCCCATACACCAAGGAATGTGTGCGGCAACAAACCCCACCGCTTGTTTTGTATTCTCCTCTCCTTCTGCTTCAGGTAGCAGTAAACAGCTTTGGAGTGGAGTCTTTCAAGCTGGAAAAGGATGAAGATAAGCAGCATCCAACTGAGCTGATCTGAAAGCAGTCTTTAGGTGTTAGGCTAAACCTTATAGACACATCAGATGGGCAAATTTTCACCATTGCCTGATTGGGTTCTACCAAGAGGGCCCTGAACCCTTTTGCTTTACCGAATAAGGTGACTTATAGCAAGAATAAGGTGACTTACACTCATCTGAGTTTCATCAGGCAGGAAATGAGCTTTTTGTCAGATGTCACTGATGTGGCCTGGCCAGAACACTGCCGGGGGCGTGGAAACTGACAGTTGTAATCAGGGCATCAAAGGAGCTTTGGAATCAAAATTTGAGGAACACTAGTTTGGTGGCTCTTTGCTGGCTGACCCAGCTGTTTCTTTCCAGCAGCTCCCAGGCAACTGGATCGACAGCTAGATTATCAGAATTTTGCTGTCTGCCACTCTGATATGAAAGGAGTTGCTGTTGCCATTGATGCAGAACAATCTACATGACAGCCCCCTAAACTGGCAGCAAGTAACTGCAGTGGGCAGTGTTCCCACTAAAGAAAGAAAGGGAATACTGAGCAATGGCTATAGAAGTAGTTGCTTTAGTAGGGCAGAGATTTGACCTGTCAAACACAGATGTGCTGGAGAAGGAAAAATGCTGTAGCCTTGCAAGCAACAATCCGTGTCCTGGGTCCTGAAAAGCTTATGCACCAATATAAGGATGGCTGTTCTCTGCACCCAGGAACATGTACAGGGTTGCAGTTCCTACCTTGTTGATGGTACATGTGAATGAAAAGGACTGAGATGTCACCACAGTCAGGACCCTGAGGCACAGGACTTGTCAGGCAATTATGGTTTTTCTGTAAAACATCCACAACTACTGAAGGTGCAAACAGCATGGAATTGCTTTTTACCCCCCAGACTTCTGTTGGGAGGCTATTGAGAACTGTTCAGTGACGGTGACTTACACTGCCTAAGGCTTTCAGGTTAAGTATGTGCTACTGTGATGGGCAGAGTTGTGGTCATGGCCACACAGGACAAGTATGCGTTAGAATTCATGGCCCTGATCGGAAGAATTGGTAATTTTATCAAGGTGAGTGATACAGCATGTAAAGATAGGGAATATAGTCTCATGCTTGCACACAGAGTCTGTTGTAGAGATGTCACACAAAAACAGGTAACCAGCACCAACTGACTGGCTTCCTGTAAATGTCACATTGCCCACCGAGGGGATGAGAGGACCTCACTGGCAGAACAGAGATGGGGGGTGTCTGGGAAGGAACAAAGCTTTGTGTGAGAGTCTGTCAAAAAGTCTGAATAGCTGTGTTTCAACTGGGACAGAGAGTAAAGGAATTCAAAGGGTAGAGGCACGGACTGTGCAAGGAGCCCTGACTTCTGTACTGAGACATATGATGGGAGAACTGGGTACACTGGACAAAAACAAGGAGAAGCAGATGGTGCTATCCAGCCTATGAGCTTCAGAGCAAAGGCATGTCAAGTATTTTGGAAAGTGGGGAAAATGGAGCAGATTTTGATCATGACATCAAGTTATTGCCTATGCATAGTAATAGATGAGTTCTGGCAAGTCAATCTATGACAACTAAAGACCACTGCTCCCAGCTATCACTAGGTTATCAGAGATAAAACATGACTGTGCCTAAACCATTTCCATGAACTGTCTTAGTACTGTTTCTAGCAGTGTCCTAAACTCCAAACAGCTATCCTGAGATGGATTTTTCTGCTCCAGATCCACATTCAATGGTTGCCATTTTCAACTGCCTAGGCAAGTGTATAAAACCACTACTCCCACCTTTCAGCTTCACTCAAGCAAGTGTGCCCCAGCTGGAGTTATGTTCAGCAATTCCAGCAAAGCTTCCACAAACTGCACTGACTCTACAATCTTTGTTAAACAGAACAGAATAGTAGTGCTCCATGCCACTTTAAGATTTACCTGCATTCATCCATCAATGTCCTGAGCCTACTGTTTCCCATCCAAGATGCAGTGCAGAAATGAACAAAAGGAGAAAGATTCCTGAGAAGCCATTAGTAACACCTTTCTAGTTAACAGTAATTAATTCTGGCTCTTTTTCAAAGCATTTTTAACCCTCAATATTAGGCATTGGTATGGTCATCTGAGTAAGCTGAAACCAGAATTAATAAACCGTTGTCTTCCTTCCCTATCAGTTTCTCATCCATGATGCAGGAGAACAAAGAAGCAAATAAATAGCCAGTAGTTTTTCCTCAAAAGTTTATTAAGCATTTTCTCCCTTTCTTCATGTTTCCTCCATTTCACAGTCCTTTGTATGTTACTTTCTGAGACTACACAATGTCAAGAAGCTGGCAACATTTAGACCTCCCCTTTTATTTACACAGTTTACTTTTACTTTTTACTGTTCCTTTCCTCACAGCAGCTCTTTTACCATCCTCAAATCCTAATATGAGAACTCCTGCTGATCCTCCACTTTTGGAACATCCATTGAAATGCTAGAGGACAGTGACAAGGATCTTTGGATGTGTTGCTGTACTGATAAGGAGTTTTAAGAGAAAGGCTGGAGAAAGAGGTCTGGAGCTGGCTTAGACATTTCTGGGCTTGAGCCCAAGTGAACAGCAAGAAGAGAAGGATGCTCCACCTGCTGAACTATTCAGAAGTGGCCCAGCTCCCAGAAAAGGTGGTAACTATGGAGCTCATGGGTATATTTACCAATTGACTGGGACCCAGTTTTAACACTTGGTTTTACTGAACCAGCTGAACCATCTTCAGCACAGCACTGATGGGAACCTGTGGAGGTGTAAGAGGCTGTGACTCATTGCATAACTCTTGCCGAAGGAAACTCTAGGACAACATTTCAGAAGAGGATGGAGTAAAGCTGGAAGGATGTGCTACTACAGAACTCTGAGAAAACAGCAGCGTTCTCACAGTGGAAAACAAGCAGTACTCTAGGTAAACAACCACTGTCATTGGAGAAGCTTTGTGATTTTTGGTATCTCCTGCTTCATGTCCCATGGTAAACTCTATCTAAACTTTGAGGGATCTCAGGTCACCAAGACTGCAGCTCCTCTGGACAGTCTGGCCAGGGGATCTACACCTTCTCAGTTCTTTGTTTCAGGCGAATGCTGACAAGGTCAGCTGGGATAGGCTTCTCCTCATGCAAAGGGAATTAAACTTGTGATAGAAGTGGCTGCAAAAAAATCTGCAACCCACAGAGCCTCAAGTTTTGAAAAGGCTTGGGATGAATAGTGACACACATGCAGAAAAACACATCTCCTGCCTCAGCTAGAGGTGCTCTCAGACATGTATTACTTAAACCAAGGTTAGTGGCAGCTTGCTATCCTTTCTCTTCCCTCCCTCTCAGCCCCCTGGTATCTGGATGTATTTCCATCCCACCCTTTCAATGCACAAGCAACTTCATGAACAAGGGAGATTTTTGTTATCCTAAATAAAAAGGAATAGGTAAATACTGAGTATTTCTAAAGAGCAATTCATGACAATGGCTTGAAATTCTACATCTTTCTTAAATACATGTCAGAGTTTGGGCCTATCACTAAAAAATCCACACACAGTCATTAGCATTTATTCTCTTCTGCACTTGCACCTCCCTGGAGCAGTAATTGCATCAGTCCTGTAAAACAAGGAGTTTCAAAGCACTCTGGGCTGGTCAGATGTATCTAAAACAAGAGTGTCAGGAAACATCCCCTGCCAAGCAGTGAAAATGCAGACCACATCCTGCTGCTCTGTTTACTGCTGCCCCTCTTTCCCACTGTATGGCATCCTTATAGAGGGTGTTTTTGTTGATGCAGCACGTTAAAAAAATCACATCAAGCAACAATCCAACACTGCTTTAACACCCACAGTACCATGTGTCCTGGTAGAGTCTGTACTTGCTAACGGCTATATACTGGGATGGGCTTTTAGCAGAGACTCTTTTTGACGTCTCCTTGTGGGTGGTCAGTGGAAAGTTTTACCAGCTTTTCTCATGTTTCATTACATTTTTACTTGGATTACGTATTTTAAGTATTTTTGTTTGGATTTCTCACTGAACTACTCACAGAAGACCATGCAACTGGCGGTAATTGGAAGTAGTACCTACACCCCAGCGTGAGGATGCTAGAAGGTTCCTATGCTGCTGGAAGTGTCATATTCTGTGAGACTGTCACTATGACCTTCACATAGTCATTAGAGTGGTACCAGTACAAATTTCTATCAGCATAGGAAGCCATATATCATTTTCTAAACTGAGATATATCTAGGTGAGCTAAATTTTTAATCATCTGTCCAGGCATTTGTGGCCTTCTGCCAAGACTCCTATAGTAAACTACAGGTACCTGAATGGCAATGTAAACATGCTTTACAGTAGTCCCAGGAAGTCAAAAATGCAGATGGATAAACTGAAGTTAAGGAAAGATTTGGTGAAGATAATACCGCTGGTTAATACAAAGAGGGAGGATTAGCAAGCAGATCCCCTGGTGCCACTCGTCATCCCCAGATCTCTCTCTCTGGTTCCATTTCTCCTGCCAGAATTAGCTCTAGAATTTCTGCATGCTTAGGAAAATCAACAAAGGTTTGCTTATCACACAGCAACACTAACTCACCAGAGAAGCTTAAAACTGTGCTTACCCTTAGCATTTTGCTGGTTTGGAATGACTAGGACTGTTCCTCTCTGCAGAGCAGCCATAGTACTTTTAATCCTGTAAATTTCTAGGCAGTAATGGTAGAATAAAATAATCTTTGCATTTAATGGTTGCATTTGTAGTTGGTAAATTACCCCCATCTGCATGCAGTACATAAAGCATTTGAGCTTCTTCTCGATGAAATACGCTGTACGAGTGGAAGGGAGGTTAAGACCTGAGGTGTATTTGGCCAGTTTACTTTTCCACAAGCATTCTTTGTACATCCATCTGTTTTTCAAAAGAACATAAACCACTAACTTGCAGAAAACTCAGTTAAATGCACCATCAGGATGGGATCATGGTCCTTGTTCTTTATTTCTCAACAGGGCTGAGAGAAGCAAAAAGAGGTCAAGTGACTTCCTCAAGGTCAGAGACCGTCAGTGAGTCATAAAGAAAGGACTGTTTGCCTTACAACCCTGCATTCATTCCGCAAGGCTCTATGCTGCTGGTAGGCTTTTGTCTTTGCCTACCCTAGCAATTTCTGGGAGCCTCGGCCATGCTGCTGCTCTTGCCTCTGGTGACATTCATCACAACAACTTGTGGTAAAATGATGGGGTATTGGCAGGCCCACGCAAGAACGCAGCAGCGCAGATGTGAAGGGCAGTCCCTTTCAGGTGAAACTCTTGGAGCTTAAAATGAAGCCCAGCTAGCAGCTTAGTGAAAGAAACATGAGCAGCTCTGCCAATGGCAAGTTCTGAAAATCCTTGGCTGATTTAAAATAGTAATTTAAAAAAAAAAAAATTACAAGAACTTAAAACCCAGCAGATCTGGGATCCTTTCAAATGGGCTAAATAGTTTAGGCTGTGGGTGTGCCACATGGCTCTACCACAGCAGACCTTGGAAAATACAGCAAGTATTGGGGGGCTTTCAATAAATATGAGAGCTGGCCATGCCGTCTTACAGTAGAATTGCCTGTTGGAGGTTCTCTACAAAACAAGTGGACCTAAACAAGAATCTGTGAGCACATCTCTGACTGAATTTACCTTTGGCCGGCAGTGTCAGGCACTGACAACCATTTAGTATTTGCCCACATGTGCCTACTCATGCAATTGGTCAGATTAAAAAAAAACCAACAAATTAACAACCCTAGCATTTATCCATGAAATCACACAAAATCCCCTCTGGGTGTATTTCTCACCTATGTGCATATTTACCTGTACTTGATGCTCTCTTCTGACTCTCATGCTGCATCCAAACAAGTCAATGTGTGTGTGCATCTGTAGCTGTGTTGCAAAGCATCTCTGACAGGTGGATGTGTGGTGCCCACATGAAAAACGACAGTGAGAAGGCAAGGTGGGCTTCTCAAATGCCAGGCTTAGAGACTAAGCGGAGGTGCTAAAAGAACTTGATAATAAGGACACTCAGATGACAGCTGGTAACGCTACCGGCTATACTTCAGAGCTAAGTGAAAAGCTGCCTTCTCCAGAGTTAACATGTACTGCTGTTACGCTTTCTGCACTATACAGATTTATTTATTTTAGAAACACCTCTAGGCAGCCAGCAGTTCTCAGAAGCAAAACTCCCCGCATCTCCTCTGCTCCCCATGTCAAGTAACACTGACTTCAGCTGTAACAGTACGTGCTCTGCCGCTGCTAGAGCCCACTGTGTAAAGAAACTGGTGTCTCCTGCTGCATCACACTTAGAAAATGAAGTCCCACTGCTGCATGTCTTGAAGCTGCTATTAGAAATATATACTAATTATTGTTACATTTCTGGGGAAACACTCTCTCCTCCCTTCCTTTCTCTTTCAACATGAATTCACTGATCCTCCTGCTAGAATGGGAGCTCTGTGACTGGGCTAGGAGTAAAAACACTGCAATTCCAGTTTAACTGCACACTCCCCTCTTCAGCATGCAGGGCATTTCTTTAAAATTGCTTCAGATAGCCCAGCAGACACACACAAAACTATGCATTTCTAAGACAAATGCTGTTCTCTGCTCTGTGCATGCCATCTACTGAAAACATGTGACAACCGCCTGTGCAAAATGACAGCTTGACCTGCTGTGAGGTTATCCCAGGAAAAGCACTGCTTGTAAGTCCAGGGTTAATTATACTCACCTCCTCCTGTGTTCATACTGGTTAAATTTAGGAAAAAATCTGTTCATATCTAGGATAAAGACGGAGAATGTTTCTCACACCAATTGCTACTGCTGACAAGATCAAATACAACCAACAGTGACAAAAATTCCTTGCACAAACAAGAAATTGTAAAAAAAAGAGCTGGACAATGACAATGACACAGGACAACTCCATCAGCAGGAATCAAGACATTTCTTGCAAGTGGAATTGCGTACTGGCAGAAAGTGCCTCAGAAGCAAATTCCATTTCTCCCTCTTCATTTACCTTCCATCTACCATGTCTCATTTGTATCTAGCAAAGATAGTGGCTGTGAGCACTTTTTCAAGCCCAGAAACTCACCAAGGTCTATTTTTCAGAGTATTATGGGCTTCTTGTGTAACCCTGCCAATCTTAATGACCCTTGCCAAATACAATGGATTTTAATAAACCTGTGAACAGAAATTTGTAGAGACATAATTACATCTGTGCAATTATGGTATTGCTCTGAAATCTCACTTGCCTCTCCACCTACAAGATTTCAATAGGCTTTCGAAGGAAGAGTATTTGGAAACATGATGAAAAGGAGCTAAATTGTGCTCCCCATTACATCCCAAAAGGCATGCTGAACGTAAGAGACTGGCATGCATTATGACGAGAGGATGCTGGCTTGGTGTTTCAAACCGTTCACTTCACACTGCATCTTTTCTAGCACTAGAGAACAGGAAACAAAGCTAACCAACTCTGTCTAGAAAACCAAAAGCTAATGTCCTCATTTGCGCCATTTTTTACCCCCAAGGATATAAAGGGTGATGAGTGACCCTTCATCCTTCTGGAAAACAGCAGAGCGTTTTTAATACTGTCATTTTGTGTATTTGTCCAAGTTTTTAATGCTCTCTTCCCCATATGTACCTAGGCACAAGTTTTTGTTGTAGAGATGCTTTCAGGCTTGGAAAGGAAAGAAACGTGCTGCTGGGGACCAAAAGTAACATCTGATCCTGCACTTGTTTGGATAAAGCTCCTTGAAGTCAACAGGAGTTCTGTTTCTGTAAGGACTTCAGAATCTCTCTACAAAGTAGTTAAACCCCCCACCACTCCTCTCCACCTTCCTGCAGCACTTCTGAACAGATGGCAGGGAGCAAAGGGAGGCATGATCAAATGTCTGCTGACCACAATGACGACTGGAAGCCAGCAAAAAGCCAGGACTGTATTGGCTTTCAACTTTAAGAGCTAAGAAGCCAAAAAATTCTTTTTATATCTGATCGAACTATTTGGAGGCATTGCAGTCGCGCCCAAACCCTTCCCCTTCCTTACATCAAATGTGGTAGGAGTCCGTCTCTCTGTAATACCATTAATTATAGGCTCCAGAGTCGGAGCTGTGGCGAAGGGACTGAAGGACATCTCGGGCTGAGGGTACAGCACAGCAGGCAATTTTGGCCATTTCGCGAGCCACGATTTCTGGCAGCCGGAGCGCCCCACGCAGGCACCGCCGCCCTGCCACCTGTCTCCCGGGGGAGAAGGGCACGGCTTCATCGGGGGCGGATGGAGCCGCCCGGGGGAAGCGCTGGGGGGTCGCAGGCGAGCCCGAGCGCCAGGAGCGGCCGCGCGTCCCCTCCCCAGAGCTGCCCGGGGCAGCACGGCCGTGCCCAGCGGGAGCGCGAACGCGAAAATGGAAGCCAGCGCAAGGGAAGGGGATGCGGCGAGCGGAGCGGGGCGGCAGCGCTGCTCTGCGGAGGGGGAGGGAGGTGTGCGCGGCGCAGGTGGGGACCCGCCGCCCCTCGCCCGCGGCCCCGCTGACCTGCCAGGCTGTTGTAGCAGTCGACCTCGATGGCCTCCACCGCCTGCCGCTGCTCCTCGCTCAGCCCCGCCGCGGCGGCGGCGGCGGGAGGGCGCTGCCCGGCCGGCTCCTGGCTCAGCAGCAGCAGCAGCGCCTTCAGCTCCAGCAAGGCGCGGTGGTACTTGCCGATGGCCTCCCGGAATTTCTTGTCCTTGTAGCACTGCGCCCCTTCGCTCTTGAAATCCAGCGCCCGTCCGATCAGCTCGCCCGGCTCGGCGCTGCCCGCCGCCGCCGCCCGCGGCTGGGCACCGCCGGCGGGGCCGTGCCCATCGCCCGCCCCGCGGCCGCCGGCGTTCAGCTTGCCCGCCGCCGGGCTCGCCCTCTCCATGGCCGCGGCGCCGCCCGGCTCCCGCGCCGCCCTACGCGGGCGATGCCGCGGCGCCCGCCGCCGCGCTCCCGGCCTTGCCCCCGCGCCGCTCCGCGGCTCCGCCGCTCGCTCCCATCCTCCGGCGGCCGCCGCTCCTCCTCCCTCGCCCCGCCGCCCGCGGGGCGCCCGCCTCCGCCCGCCCCCGCCGCCCGCCGCGGGCACCGCCGCCCTTCGCTCCGCCGCGACCCCCGCCCGGCGCAGCGCGGGGCGGCGGGGGCGAGCCCCGGCCGTGGGGATGCGTCCGCTCCGCTCCCCGCTCACCGCGCCGGCCCGGCAAAGGGTGAGCGTACGCCGGGACCCTCGGCTCCCTGCACCGGCCGACCCCACAGATCTCCCGCCCGCTGTCTTGCTCTCCCTGGGACTGGGCTCCCTCCAGCCCCCGCAGCCAGGTCCCTCCTGCTCCCCTGTGCCTTTGCCCTCCCGTACCTGAGCGTCTCGCCTCCCCGTCTGCGGGCTGGGATTCCACCTCCTCCATTCCCCTCCTCACCTCAGTTTCCCCGCTCCATCTTCTCTCCCAGATCCCATCGGTGGGCATCCACCTTCAACACCTGTTCATGGTCCCTCTAAGTGTTTTGGTGTGCGTACACCATATCACTGGGCAAATAAGTGCCAGACCATGAAATCTCCTGTGTCTTCTGCACCAGGGCAGCAGAAGCCAAGGCCTGGTAACTGCCCTGGCGCCAGTCACCCAGGGACTTCTATTTTCCTGAAACAGATTTTCCCATTTGCTGCTGGAAAATGAGTTGATGCTCACTGACGCCTAGAACATGTCCTGGTTTGGGGGTATCAGTGGGGAGCGACTCTCCTGCTGTGGACCAACTGCAGAAAGCTGTGCACAGCATGAAACATTGTTTTGTTAGGCCTAACACCATGTCTGCATTGAATATTAGAACAGTTGGATGTATTTGGTGCATTATTGTGCCTTACCTTGTGCTTAAAAAACAGAGGATGGATTAAAAAAAAACACAGTGATTTTTTCCCCCCAATAATATATTGGAATGCATCTTTTCATTACCCATGCAAGTCTTACATGGTAAGGCTGCAGCCATGGTGCAATGCATTCAAGCTTCTCTCTGCAACCATGAGGACATTTTAAAATGGAGATTGAGTTTCTTTCTGGGGTATGTACAGTCTATTGTGGTGCCATGTGGTGTTGCACTGCTGGGCAAACTGGGATAGCTATGTGGCATAGCTCCATGTAAAGGTATTAATGCAGGTCTGGGACTGGTGCTTGGATAATTCCGTGTTAGGAGGGCCAATGAGTTGGGCTTTATGCATTGGTAATGTTACTCCCTGCTGCTAAGTTTCTGGACCTTATTGTGGTTGTGGTCACAGTGTGGGACAGACACACATCTGCTCACTTGAGTCCAAAAGCCAGAGCCACAAGGAGAAGCAAACAGCATCACACTTATTGTGATAGAAGTACAATTTTGAAAATGCTTTTACAAGAGGATTATAGCTAAGATATTCAGGAGTGATTACATGATTTCAAGTGCTTTCATTTCCAGGTGCCCTACTAGATACATCCTCAAGAAATCTTACTTTATGAAAATGGATGCTCGGCATTTTCAGATACCTCAAGCCAAGAGTGAGATAAATTACTTACAAATCCTGCTCAAAGTACATGTGGTCTAAAATCAGGAAATCCTGGGGGGCGGGTGTGGCAGGGGTGGATATTAGTCACAGTAGCTAGAGTGGAATTGATGTATGGAATCTAAACATTAAGGAATGAAAATTCCTGTTGGGATTTAGTCTGCCTACTAGTCATATTACACCAAGTAAGTTTAAATAATTTCAGAGGTTTCATTGTACCATTATTGATTGCTGCTTGGGAGAATTCACAAGGACAACATATATCCTTTGTGCTGGAACGCTGACTTTGCCAGAGGAAAGGAGATTGCCACAGAGGATTAATTGCTGAGATCTGAGCAGCTGCAGAAGCTATCAAAGAAGGAACTGTTTTCTTGGAGGGTGATGTAGCAAAGTGACATTGTGAGTAGTTGCTTCCTTTTTTCAGCATTTGCCTGAGCCCATGGACTTACATGGCATAGGGGGCACTAAGATATAAGTGATTTTTTCTTCTGTCCCACCCCCTCTGCTTAAGGGATCTTTCAGATTTCTTCATTTGGTTACTGGTCAATAGTGCTAGTCTGAAACAAGCAATGAAAAGTGTAAATTTTCTTACAGAAGAGTTTGACAGTGGCCATTGGCATTATGGGTGCAGATGTAGCCAGAAATGGTCACAAAATAGTGATAAAACTGGGAGGTCCTTGCATTATGAACTATACTGAATATACCAAACTGTGGCGTAGTCTCCAGTGTTGCCTAGGCACGCAAATGAGTTTTCTGCCTTGCAGTTCTTCCAGAAATGTCCAAACTCTCTTCCTGACATTGCTGGTGCCTATGAAGATGAATGCCACAACCTTGTAAATCCCAAAACTGACTATAACAGAAATGTCTGAATGATTGGTGTTTATTGGCCAACTTAGACTCCTTGTTGATAGCAAAGAGTATCCCTCAGGTGAGAGCTGGATCTCTCAGCCAGAGAATTCAAAGCTGCTGTAAGATATGCAGGATGACTGGCACAGGTGAGTTTACTCCACCAGATCCTTCTTCCTGGAGAGGAGTTAAGTAGTGTTGGCTGTACTAAAACATTTAGGAAGCATCACACCACCAGTGTGGTGACCCTACCCAGTCATAGGGTCACCACACTGACCACAGCATAAGGCACTGCTTTTGTTAGTTTGCTTCCTTTTCAAGAGGAATGTGGTGCTTGGAGGAAAACATGAGAAGCTGTCACCTGTCCAGGTCAGACAAGATTTGTGATTCAGAGAGAACTCACATTTCATTTAACATATGACATGATGTTCAGGTCTAGATTTCAGCTGTCTCAGGCCCACTAGACTCCCCATACAGGCTTGCCAGAGGTCAACACCTTTAGTGATATTCAGCTTGAGAAATGACAGGAACCTGAAAACATCAGAAAGAGTAAGTTTATGTATTATATTGATGCACTGAACTGTGAAATAAAGCATACGTACATTCAGATAAAATTAAGCCAGTTTGCAGTCATTCCCTGTATGCCATGAGATGAGGTCATGGTATTGGTCAGGATTAGCTGTTGTGCCTTTCTTTTGTCCAGTGGTGAGGGATTTTCTGTCCATAGAAGCAGAACATGCTTATCTATCCTATTCTGTAATAGATGGGGTGTACCTGTCTGTCTGGATGGCCCCAGGTGCTGTGAGTATCTAAAATTGCCTGAATGTGCCTGTCTCTCCTCCTCCACACTGAGCTTTCCTCAGCATGTTCCAAAAGCATACACTTGTATTGCTTAATTATTATTAATAGTATTATGCAGAGGTCACATGTTTCGTAGGATATTTTAGGATCTGTGACTCACTCAACCATAATTTCCCGTTCACAGGTTACCTGAAGAAAATTGTCTTTGTGGAGTCCTGTTCGTCGCTGGAAGATGTGGGGGAAATGGTAAATATTGTGAAAAATATTGGATCTTACATATCTGTGAGCTGTCTCAGCCTTCCTCCAGGTGCAATTGTTTCTGCCTGCACACACGACAATTAATTTACAGGCATGTGAACCAGATTATCTGCATTTCAGGGTACTGCTGTAAGGAAACTGGAAAGGCTCCGAGACAGTTGAGGAGGCTGGGCACTTGGGCTCTGGTGGGGCATTGAAGAGCTGGAGAATCTTTCCTATGAAGACAGGCTGAGAGAGTTGGAGTTGTTCAGCCTGGAGAAAAGAAGGCTTGGAGGGGGGACCTTATTGCAGCCTTTCATTACCTAAAGGGGGCTAGAAAAAAGTCAGAGAGGGACTTTCAACAAGGGCAGGTAGTGTTATGACAAGGGAGGATGGCTTTAAACTGAAAGAGGGTAGATTTACTGGACATAAAGGAGACATTTGTCTATGATGAGGGGAGTGAGGCATGAGAACAGGTTACCCAGAGAAGCTTCTAGAGAATGCATTCCTAGGAATGCTCAAGGCCCTGGATGGGGCTTTGAGTTGAGCACCTTGGGCTAGCAGAAGGTGTCCGTGCCCATGGCAGGTAGGTTGGAACAAGATGATCTTTATGGTTCCTTCCAACGCAAACCATTCTACAATTCTTCCAGATGGATGTGAATCCACTGTAGCATTTATGCTGTTAGGTGATTTTTTTATAAATTGGAACTCTAAGGGCCGCTATGGGGAAGCAAGTTTATATACATGGAAAACCAGATATCAACTTGGAAAGTGGTATAGCATGTAAAGCCTCAGTCCAATTCTTGTGCATTCATTCATGTTGATGGGACTGTTGATCATGTGAGAGTTGTTTCATCAAATCCTTCCTGCTGAAGCACAAGCCTCACCTATTTCCTATTGTGATGAAAATGGTGTCAATCCCTTGTGAACAGAAGAGATCCCTCATTGCCTCCATTCAGCTGCAGAATTCCAAACAGCAGCAAGCTTCAAGCATACACAGCTGCTGCTGCTACAGTCTGTCACCAGCTTAGTCAATCATCCATTATTTATTTCCAAACTGTATGTAAAGCTCTGCAGTGTAGCCTTTTATATCCATATACAGGGAAAAGAAGAGAAAGAACTTGTGAAAGGCCAGGAAAACAAAAACAGAGAAGCTTCTGAAATCCTTTGTTGAGGAAATTGTCTTATGTAGTTATATCCAAGGAAGAGAGGGAAATAAAATCACATTTAACAGAAGGTGCCACCTTGGTACAAATTTCTTTGATCTCTTAATATAATTTGTTGCAGTCAAAAATTCCTTTTTGAGATCCTTTATTTACAAGTGTCCATCAAATGCAACACACTTGGAGAGTATTGTCTTCGTCCCCAGTCTGCAATCTGCGTCGAGTCAGTTCATCTTGTTGGCTATTTGATGCCTGCTGACTGCCTGGTTGAGAATGGTTAATTGGGACTACAATGACTTTCCCAGGAACAGTATACAATCAAGGAAGAATAGCCCACAGAAGTGTTTGGAGGCAAATAAGAGAGCCTCCATGACAAGAGGTTGCTTGTGTGTATATATGAGCATCTCTGTCACAAAAAATGCTTGCTGACAATGCTAAGAGGTAGATGGTTAAACAGAGTAGCTGTTCAAAATTAAAACAACTGTTCTAAATTCTGGTTTTAGGATTCTTTCTTTCTTTTTCATAAATGTGGTAACAAATTGCTAACTAAGAGGCTTACCCATGAACCTAGGACAAGTCAAATCAAAGACTTTAACATCATTCCCAGTGTTTCTTTTTGCACTTTAATTAAAAATGAGTACTCTGATTTGCAGAACAGTCACACTGGAAGGGAATGATGCAAAAAAAAAAAAAAAAGTTTGAAAAACACTTTTAACCTCTTAATCAGTTGTTGACATCCCATCTGAAGGCTGCAGCTATAATCTCCCAAGTGAACCCCAGTGTTCTGGGTAGCTCTTGCACCTTACTCAGGCTGAACTTAAGAGCAGCAAGGTTGATTCCTCTGTTGTATGTGAAAAGAATAGATCTGGGAAAAATCACACCCACATCTTGCTTATCAGACGGATATTGAGAACCACAAAGTAGGCACTCCTATATCTTTCAGCCCTCATTTTTCCTCTATCTTATCTTCCAGCATCCAAAGCTGTCCTAATTCTGAAGGCACATCTATGCCAGGCAAAGGAGAGTGGTGTGAGGTTTTTGAGTTAGCAGTGACCTAGATCTGACTTGAGAACAATGCTTTTTCTGAGACCCTAAGGAAGCAGACCCTTGCTCCACTGTTAGTTGCTACTGCCCCAGGGAGACCTACAGAACTGCCTAATGCTGCACCACACCATTATGGGCTCGAGTTACTGCGCATCAGCTGTTCCACCAGCCTGGCAGGGTGCCTGTTCCAACCCTCCATGGAAGTGAAGGCTCTCATTCCTGTAATGCTGAAAGATGCATATGGAGAGGCATTAGTGAGGAATCAGAGACTGCATAGAAGCAGTTACTGCAGGTCTGCTCATGTCTGGCATCCTCCTACTGCCTAGGTAAATGGCAAGTAGTTCAATGTTAGTAAAGGTCACTTAACTCCAAGAGTGACTAGGTGACACTTTGTTTTCAGTATGTACAGGAGTGCAGACTAAGTCACTTGGGTTTGAGTCTAATGAGACAATATGTGAGTGTAACTGGAAACTGAATTACTGAACAACACAAAAAAGAATCCTAAAATGCACTGACTCCCCATGAGCTTCGAATTGCTGGTACTCTGAAGAGAAATGCCATCCAATGGTCACCAGCAGTAAGGTCTGCTTAGTTTGTCTACATTAGGGCTGTTGCCTAGTCTTTACACCATGCTTACATCTTCAGGATCGAGCACTGATTGCAACTGCATTCCAGGATAAGTGGAATGTTACTTGGCCATTACCTAAAGAGCTCACAGGAGCACCCTTGGGTTCAACTCACACATATAGCTGTAACTCATACAGCTGAATTCTTCTACGGTATCATATAGGCACACATTAAAAGTGCATCTAACTACCTCTAAGCTGGTAAAAACATCTCTCTTAATTTTGTGGCTTAGCCTTTTTTTATGAGATTAAAAATGACACATGGGAACAAATGGAAATGTTTATGCTTCTAATTGCTTGCTCTGTGTGAGACACGGGTATTCCCAACTTCATGTGAACTGCAAGAAGAAAACTGCAAGCAGCAATTTTATAGAGCAAGCAGACCTGCTAGAGAAGTGTCTGCTTTTTAAATATCTGGTCTGGCAGTGTGTGAAGGAGTTAACTTGTCTCACAACAAGCAGAGTTGTCTGGAAAGTTCCTAGTTTGGCAATGTCTTTGAAAACCAGGGCTTACATGAATTGTCTTGCATATCCCATCTGTTTTCATTGTCTTATGTCATGGCACAATCTTTGCTAAGGTAACAGTTTAATGCCTACTAACTTTGTCATTCCAGAGGGATACCAAACCCTGGCCTCTGGGAAGGTTCTTGCCGTGCTAGACATACTTGATTGGGCTGATGTCAAAGAAAGAGTTTGTGCTGTTTTCCTGTCTGGTCTCAAAAGTCCCTGCAAGTTGTTGATGGTGATCAGAGTGGCCTCTGAGGAGAAACAGGCTATTTCAGGAAGTGTGGCTGACGATACAGTAAATGGTACTGTCCCCTAAGAGAGCACTTAGCCACTCTGTCGGCAGACTGGCAGGGCCTGCAGCTCAGTTAGCTGTGCTATCTTTGGAAGAGAGGTGAGACAAAGGTGTTTTATGGTCCTGACCTTTAACATGCCTATGCTGTTACTGAGTTTGAAGGGTAAACTGCAGGGCCTGGGTCAAATTTCAGTGTAAATGCATTTGTACTTGCTTTTCCAGTTGGATGTAGTTATTCTGTTTGCTTTTCTCTCTCTCTCCTAATATGCTGAGGGTGCTGCAGTGCACAGCTAAGCAGATGGCTCACTTCATCCTAGAGACAGATCCAGTTCTGAGCACAGGGATTCTTGTATCTAAAGAAGTGCTCAAGTGAAACCATTTGAGTAAAAGCTGCATGGAGATCGTTAAGCTCATTTACCACATATATGGGTGATTTGCTTATAAGAAAAAAGAATAAAAAATAGGAAAGAGGAACATTTCTTGCTGTATCTCCAGCATTCATCGTGCAGCATATGGGGTTTTCCTGAGGACGCGTATTCCCAGATTTCCTACAAACAAATTTGTGAGATCTGATGAGCACAAAGCTCCAGGCAGTGTGGTCACAGACTTACCATCTGTGTACAATCTCAGTAGCATCAGCCCTGCAGTTTACATGAGGTTCTCATATTTCAAATTTTGTTGCAAAAATGGTTCTATTCCCTATCCAAACAGCTTTCCAGAACAGGTCTCATCTTCGAGGACACTGCAGTGATGGAAGGTGGCCAGCATTGTGTGGTATAACTGTGTGTATACTGAGAGCTTAAATGAACTTTGAGTGAGGGAATACCATTGCTTCATCCTAAAAAGAGAAGAGAAATTCTAATGGATCTTGATGTGTGAACAATTTTCAAACTCATTTAGTAGGTCCGTGTAATATTGCCTATGTAAGGTCTCAAGTGTGAACATGTAGAGATTAGTAGTATCCCTATTTAGTTGAAGCTCACTGAGGATATCATTGCAGAAAATTTATTTAGTCGTTCCTGCAACACACTGTTATTTATATTAGCACACTGTAGGCTGTTTGAAAGATATTTCTTTCCCCATAAGCTGTAATGCACAGCGTACATTAACAATATTGCCCTGAGGAGAGTCAGATGAGCAGTCCTTATGGACCTACTTGTCTGTGCACACCTGTCACAATAATTTCCTAGCCCTGAGCAGGGGTGTCCCGGCAGCTGAGGAAATAAAGATTTCCTGGTGTTCAGGAGACTGAATAGAATCAAAATGAACTATTTTCCTCCAAAATGAAAATATTTGTATTAATATAGATTTTTTAAGTTACTTGTTGATCATGCCTCTATTTGCTTCTCTGATTGCATGTCCTGTCAACTAACTACCCAATGACTGTAGCATCCACACTTCGTTTAATTCTTAACCCATTGGTTTTCAAGTAAGTATGGTTTGCTTGTGAGGATCAGCCCACAAATCTCTCATTGGGCTGTTTCCTTCCTTCCTTCCTTCCTTCCTTCCTTCCTTCCTTCCTTCCTTCCTTCCTTCCTTCTTACCTACCTACCTACCTACAATTATTTGTTTTCACCACAGTTCTAGGCTTAGAAATACCAATACTAAGAATGCAGAATAGTTAGAAGAATAAGCTATGCTTGACCTTTTTAGCAACATTGCTTATTCTGTACTGGGAATTTTTAAATTGTACTGAATAAATTTGATTAAAGAGGAATATAAAATGGATAAACACATGTATTTTAAAAGACAAAATTCATCTAGAAAGAGAAATACGGGATAAATGCAGCTTTCCATCTCCACTTTTATAAATGTTCAAAGACAGAGGCGGCATTTGATCTGCCATAAAAGCCAGTATGGATGAGAAAGTAGAAAACCTATGAGCAACACAAAAATTCAGGCTACTGCTTCTGTATCCTTGATACTCAGCTGAGAATCAGTTTGAAGTGATCAATTATTCTGCCCAGAATAGAGTCCAAGGTTTCATCTCAAAGGCTGGTAAGTCATTGGCCATATAATGTTCCTCTCCACTCACCTTTCCTCTTTAAGAAGGAACAACAGTGAGTTGAATAGATGGATAATATGGATGGAAGAGATACTCCAGTAATTCTGGAATTAAAATCTGAAAGATACTGATTTCACCACAGGTTTTGTAGTGGATTTACAAAGGCAAGAAAACTCATTTAACCTACCCTTCCTTAAATCTAAACTTTGTTACAACTTGGAATTAAAACAAATATTAACATGATTGAGAGACTTAGTAAAGTCTCAGGCACTAAACAAGGATCATTTTGGGGCTGTACAGCTGTATAAGCGTGCATAGCTCAGTAAGGCTCAAGCTGTCCTTTTTCAGTACAGAGCCCCAGCTGATCATGTAAGGACATATCCTGCTGGGCAGAAATGCAATTTCCCACAGATGCAGATTTTTACAGATGCAGCACTCTATATGTGAACAAAACACTTTGCTGCTGTTTGTTCCCATACTGAGGAAGTCCATTCTGGAGAAACAGCCCTATTGATGAAGGGTGATCATTGCCCTGCCTTATGTTTTTTTTCCCTTGAACAACAGTATACGCTTCATGGCACTGAATCAAGCTGTGAAGGACAGTCATGTGGTGTATGCTGATGGTAAATGCTAATTTTTGACAGATTTGTAGGACATACAGTTTGTCTGTATTCATCTCCTGATGTTCCTATTACCATTATTTATCAGTGCATCACGATAGCTTCTGAGTCCCAGTGGAGCCCCACTGCGCTAAGTACTATAGAAACGCATGCCTGGCTTTGCTGGTTTGGCTTCACTCCAGTAGATCAGCTATATTCATGTATCTCCTGCCTTGCTATTCTAATTTTTTTCTGTTCAACAAATGGAATGTTTAAAACACTAGGGAGAAGAGACTGGAGGAAATGATCAAGTAAGATAATTTGATTTTTAATCCGTAAGCGTCCTTGCTCCAGTCTCTATTGCACTGATAGGAAAACATTACTAGTTCTTTGCTGGATGTGCAAATATCCCAGCATGTTCTGTAAGTTGCCACATACCTGCTGACTTCAGTATGATCTGCAAAGCAAAGGGGTGCTGTGGCTCTTTCCATTGTACAGATGAGGCTCTGGTATCAGTGTGGGCACATCACTTGTTTGGAGCAGACGCTGAATCTCTGTGATGTGAGCTTAATTAATTTAACCTCCTCTTTCCCACCAAAGCCCAGTGTAAAGTATTTGCAACTGGCTCACTCTTGGCTGATGTGGTTGAGAGAATATCGCAGATGGAGGGTTCTCACATGTGCAAATACAGCGCCCTCCTGCTAAGCTGCTTTGTCCCAGCTTTGTACATCCTGAGCTCAGGGTCTCAAGTACAGGCTCTGCAAGTTTCTGTGAAGAGGCATAGCAACTCTGCTCTCAGCCTTTGATGATGATGGGCTGATACTGTTCTGATACCCAAGGGATCTACCTTGCTTCTTTGGGATCCTGCTGAAGGAAAGTATAAGATAACCTGTATTTGGGTAGGGAAACCTGGAATTTTTTTAATGTAGCCTGTAATAGGAATTTTGTTAGTCCCGCAGAAGAAGGGATAGATGCTCTTGAGAGTGGGATTTCTCTATAAATTGCAGATCCCAGAGCCAATGCTGATCACCAATTCACTAGTAATTTCCTACCCCATAGAGGACCTTGCACCTTAGAGGCTATAGGGCGACAAAGTGAAGCCTATAATGACACTCTCTGCAGCCACTTGTGAAGGGAAGGTAAGAGGAACACAGACCTTCTCAGCAAGATTTGTAGTGACCAAGGAAATCCCCTCTCTGAAAATACCTTGATCACACTAAGCAGTCAAAAGCCCATGTAGCTGTTGAGATGAAAGGCCCCCATAAACTCATGCCACCTCTACCAAACTGGGCCTTTTCTCTCTCCAAAACAGTGTCCAATTACCTTTGATATAACCTTTGATATATGCAGTATTACCCAGCAGGGAAGGAACACTTTGTTATAGATCATTTTTCACAGGCCCAGCAAATAGGCCAGGTTGTAGATTATAGATTAGCTCAGACATTTGTGTTAAACTCCTGCTTGCTCTGAACCCAGGGATGAGCAGCCCTGGCTATGCAGCCATTACCTGGGCTCAACTCTTGGGCTACTTGCCTACTTTCAATTTTGTATAGTGTGGAGACATAGGTGAAGAAGAACAGTGCAGCCAGAATGGAAATAATGTGGTTTTTTCAGTACCCATTGAGGGATGGACATGTAAAATTCCTGTGAAGGAAGAAAAGGTGTTAGAGTTAACAGGAAACCAACACCAGAAAAAAAAATGCAAAAGAAGAGCAGGGAAAAAGGGCTCCAATTAAAGACCTGCCAGGACCATTAGGTACCTGTGACAAGTGATGAAGTGTGCACACTAAGATTTAATGGTGGGCAAGGATATCTGTTTTAGATAGATGGAACCTGCAGAAAAAAAGCATTTGTGACTCAATGGACAGAGCAGAAATGAAAATTCTTCACTGAAGTGAAATAGATCCCTTTTAGCATTATAAGGCCTGCAGTTGTCAAAACAGAGATATTGCTAGATAATTTCATTAAAATTCTGCCACCATTGCTGCTTGCTGGATTTTGTACCTCTCTCCAATCTTAAAACATATAAATTAAGTGTTTCTTTTCACTTTCTGATCTGGTCAGCCTGTCCATGTTTTGCATCCTCCCATTGGGAAACACAGGGCTCATTGCCAAACCGAAGCCTTCTGTTTTTCAATAGAAAATAAAGTAAATCAGGAAAACAATTCTTGATTTCTTCATGAGACTAGAGAGACTATTTTATTAAAGAGCTCTTTCAGATCAGCCAAGTGCCTGACTTAGAGGCATAGAAATCAAGATAGACTTTGCAATTTGACCCTACTTGGGGTTGCAATGCAGAGAAAAGTGATGGCATTCAAAGCCTAATGAGAGGTATCTGCCAAACAATAAGACTGTGCTGCAGTCCAGAGATTGCGAATATTAGATTGCTGGACATGTGCAATAAACAGGATATATGGTGAGAAGATTGTTTTTATGTTCTCCCCATCCCTGTCCTGGGCAAGCCTTCATTGTCAGCAGACACTGTTTGCTTGTTGGCAGTGACTGGGCCAGGGCTCTACTCCAGGGCCCTGATCTGCCCTTTGGAAATGGGGGGGAAATAAAACATTCGTGGACTCCTAATCCAGCAAACAAATGCACACAAGTAAAGCTGTATGGGATGGAGGCTGTTCCCAGAGTTGCCTGAGAGCTTCATCTGCCTCTTGCTGGACATTGGCCTGTATGTGACCTGTGCAGCTCTAGGGACAGGAGGCAGCTTCTGCTTCTCCCAACAATCCCCTTTGGGTGATCCAACACCTGTAGATTGTACTTGCTGCATCTTTCTTTGTCCTGGGATTTTGCATTGACAATGCCAATGCAGCAGCAGAGATGCCAAGGTCACAGATGTCTGCAGAGACACAAAAGACAACATCTGCAGTTGCTGGTTTTAATACATGATCAAATGCAAGATGACACAATTTGTGCTTCTTTGCTTGGAAGCTCATTTCCCCTCCTGCCTGCAGTTGTTAGCAGCCATGTGGCATCCTGACATTTCATCTTTATTAACTTCTTGACAGATAGCCTGTTGGGGCTTACTGGCAGATTAATTGTTTTCAGGAAGTTTTTAGACTGTTAGCAGGGTTTCATCTTTTCTTTCACCATTCTTTCAAACAGGACACCCTACTAAAGCACTCTGAGATGTATTAAAATTCTCTGAGGATGCCAGGAACATTACTTTTAGTGTCCCCCAGTTCCTCTGCTCTTTACAGCCCAGAGCAGAGAGCAACAAGGTGGGGGGGAACACAATTTTGAGCAGGGCACCAGCTGCAGCCATCATTGCAGCCACTTTAGTTAGATTTTCCCAGTGGCATTTTTCCAGAGGAAAAAAAAGAGCTTACAAGCCTGGCTATGTTTTTTTATAGTCAATGCATGTGATTAGCAGTATTTATAAAAACTGTGCAGAAAACAGCATCTCAGGAAAAGGAAAAGAACACGCAGATGCACTGAGCGAAAAGAGAAATTAACAGACTCTGAAGTCAGCAAAAGTGCCTGATTAAGGATTTAAAAATCAGAATTTTGCAATTTGGCTGTGCTGTGGGTTTCTAAAGCACAATTCAGTGATGGCTTTTGAGGCCTACTGGAAGCTATTTTGCAAATGACTGCATGTGTAATGCCATCTGAATATACCAGCAACATGAGTGTTTTCAGGGTGGAAAGAAACAAACTTCACAAGCAAAAATGTTAAAACAAAATACAGGTGATGAACTCATAGCAGCCCCCTTAAACATTTCCTTTCCCTCCTTACAAATTTTGTGATTTCAGCATTTTCTTTGCATTGCCCATACGTTTCTCTGTCTGGTTTGTTTGCATGTCTTTCCCTCAAACCATGAGATAAGGATTTAAAAGAGTGTTTTCCCATTCCTATTTATTATAAACCAGTAGCAAGTTGCTCGTTTCATAAGTAGTTCAAGCCCAGCAATTTTTCATTAGCATAAGAATTTAAATTTCCCTTGTGCTTCATTTCTGGATTAGATTTATTTGAACACAGAATGGGACTTGAAGATATTTACTATTAATCTGTGAGTTCAAATACAGGTGGGCAGAATCTGAGGTGCTGTGATGATACCCTTGTTCAGGAGCCTCTATTATGCTTTGGAAACCACCCAGAGTTTAATGATAGGGATTCATAAACAATACTTTTCATCTGATGGTGTATAGCTAGTTTATTTGTTCAGTCTCTGCAGACTGTTAGAAATGTGCACAGAGATGGTTTTCCATCCCTTTATAGATGTAGTCCTCTCAGTTTAGCTTTGCTTATTTGAAACTATAAAGGGAGTCCTTGGTAGTCTCCCTGCTGTACCCATAATGTGGTTTGGAGCACTCAGCAC
Organism: Sylvia atricapilla; assembly: GCF_009819655.1. Lineage (NCBI taxonomy): Eukaryota > Metazoa > Chordata > Aves > Passeriformes > Sylviidae > Sylvia > Sylvia atricapilla. The sequence continues at coordinate 28,445,798 of NC_089145.1, forward strand.
TACCAATCCTGCATCCACTGGAGACAACAAAAATTGTAAATTAGGGACAGTCTCTTCTGTTACATATAGGGGAGCACAGTAGCATGAGATTCTTCATTAGCTCTGACTACAGAAAAATAATTCCACTGCAGGGAGAGTGACACTAAATGACATCTGAACACCAGGACTTGAAAAGGTGTCAGTTTTTATCCAAGTGTTTTATGCATTTTTAAAGCACACAAATGGAATGAATATGTCTAAATATTCATTGCTTAAGGTGCCTTTCTCTGACATCAAAAGCAGGGTGCATAAATTCCTCATTTTACGTGATAGCTTTCATTATCTCTCCATCTGTAATCCACACCTCCTGCTAAGAGGGACAGAACTCCAGTGCTCATTAGGACTCCCCCATTAGAGGAAGGCAGGGGAAAAAGCCCTTGTCTTTTATGCTATAGCAGAAGGTGAAAATGTTACCAGATGAGCAATTCTTTCCAGCAGTGTTTTGGCTAGTCTCACCATATAATTGAAAATCCATTGTAAGCAATCAAGCCCCATTATTTCCCACCTAGAAATCTTTACTTTTTAGCCCCTTGCTCATCCAAAGACATACTTGCTGAGAAGGGGTGCAGACTCAGCAGGAAAGATGGACAACATGAATAATTAAAATAGAGGTTGAATTTCCATTTGCTCCTGAAAAGAAATGGTTTGCACAAAAATAGAATGAAGCAGGGCAATCAGAAATGCTCCAGAAGGATGGCTGTTACGTCTGGTGGCATTTTCCCCTCCAGGAAGATTGTTCATGACAGGGATATAGAGATATTTGGTTTAGAATGGCAACCTATCATAGTATTATTTGGAAACATTCTGCTGTGGATATTGCTAGTGAGATGTGCTTGGCAAAGGTAGAAACTGCTAATGAGTAGCAGCTAACTAATGAATGGGGAGCTGCAGTGTGCACACATGAGAATTACCCCATGGAAAAGCACATATTACACGAAATATTATCTCAGTGACAAAGACAAGCACTGAGGAGTTTGAAAAATAAGGTTAGATTTCTTTTTTAATCTAGTTATACCATTAAATGATACCAAGTACTGTGTTTTCATGGCTTTCTTCTGAATTCAGTATTACAGCTGGACAGTGCTCTTCTGTTAAGCACTTTTCCTTCCACCGTTCAATCTTTTTTACTTATTTTTACTTATTTTGCCAATTAAGCAAATCTTTTGAAGAAAAGATTCTCTGTTTTTGAAGAAAATATTAATTTTCTCAGAACGCTTTTCATCTCAGCCTCATATTTTTGCAGATATTATTATAATTATTTTCATGAACTCAGAGCCAAGGGGCCTATTATCACCTCCCTTTTAGAGATGCAGCCATGAGGCACTCAGATTACAAAAGTCTTATTTTGAATAATTAAACTGTGAGAGATTTTAGAGAACTTAACTTCCCAGTGTGCAGAGAACTACAAAACACACAAAGCATGACCACCTTTATTTGTATGGAGGGCTCAGCACATCTGTAAATCAGAGTCTGAAAAACTTCATTAATCTAGTGTATGACTATACCACTGGCAAGACTAGAGTCCAGTTTTCCAAACCAGCATTTTTCTGTTTGACCGTGTCACTTTCTGTAACCTTCACTTGGTGCCTTCACATCTTTCAACACCCGAAACGTGTAAAGCAAGTGTTCTGCAGGCACCTCTTCTTCACAGAAAACAAGCCCAGAATATTCACAAATGATGCAGTGACTTTAATATATTGAATGGGACAGGAATCCGCGGGGAAAAAAAAAAACAAACAAGCAAGTATGTGGTTTTGCAATTACAGTCTGTCTCCTAATGCATTAGTATGAGAGGACTGAATAGAGAGCAAATAAGCAGCATCACTTCTCTTTTGCTCTTTTTGATTGCTCTCATACAATAATAATATTATTTTCCTGTACTTCATACACAGTAAAGTACTTCTACTTCCTATACTTATTTTCACGCAGGCTTCTAATGGAAAGGAAAGAGATTCCATCACCAATTACGATCGCCTGCCATCAGCCAGGTGAGAACTCCAGGCTGTCTGGGACTCTGCTACTGCCAGCAGGGGGATGGCTGATCCTGGCAGCAAAGGCTCCGGCACGGCGAGTCGCTGGAGGTGCTGCTGGCATGACACAGGGCTGCTGAACACTGTACTGCAGATTGGTAGACTAGTTGTCGATCTAAATAAGGGCCTTATTAATCTTCAGTGTATGTATATTCTTCCACCCACTGAGTGTTGTTCTTCACTCTGTAAATAACTGATGACCTATTATTTCACTTAAGAGCCAAAATGCCAAGGACCACATCTCAGGACAAGAACCATACAGCGTTTTGATGAGGTGACCTCAAAACATGTATTATTCCCACATGGCAGACTAAATCTGGGCTACCCTATTCAGCTCAAGCTGGGTGGGTGTGATGCTGAGCAGCAACCCGCCGCCCACACCGCTTTCACTTTGAAAGTGAACAGCAAATACCAGCGGGCCAAGATCAGGCGAAAACGACTGCAAACCCCCCGTCTCTCCCCTTTTCAGCGAGCAGCTCGGACTCAGGATGTCGATTTTCGGCGCTGGCGCCGTCGTTCTGGGTACGCGGGCCCCGGCTGCGGCGCGGGTGCGGCCGGCCCGCGGCGGTCGCTGCGGCATGGCCGTGCCGGTGCCAGGAGGTGTTTCCCGGGGCCGCGCCGGGCCGAGGGGCGTTCCCGGCTCCCGCCCCGCTCCGCCCCGCTCCCTGCGCGCCGCCCGCTGCCGACGTGCGCCGGCGCCATGGCGGCTGTGGACATCCGAGGTAGGCCCGGGGCCGGGGCGGCGCTCGGGGCCCGCTCCCGCCGGCGGGGCTCTGCAGGACGGGGTCGGCCCCGTGGTGTGACGGTCCGTGGGGCAGCGGCCGGGCGGAGGAGCCGCCTAAAAAGCCGCTTTCTGGGATGCGCGGCAGGCTGGGAGCGTGCGCTCAGGGCCGCCTGGGAAAAACAAGCTTCCTTTTGGTAGACTCTGCCTTTTCAGGGGGATGAGGAGGTCCTGCAGTGAGATGGCGACGTAAGGGAACAGCTGAAAAAGAGTTCCAGCTGTGAAATGCGGGGCAAAGTGGGAAGCGCTGGCATGTGTGTGGGGCTAGCGCGGGACCAGGGCAGCGAGTGAGGCCGGTGATCCTAGGAGCTTTCAGGGGGATGTGGTGCGGCAGGCCAGGTGTGAGCAAAGCCGCAAAGAAAGGTGAAGTAACAAAAAACAACATTTCGGTGAGCAGCTAGGGATATTATGTTTTGAAGAAGAAGTGATATTTGAATGAAGGATTAAAGAATATTTATGTTGTCGAAAAAATAGAAGTTAAATTGTTGTGAAGAATTTGAGCTTTGAGAGAAGAAGTGGGGGTTTAGAGGCCACAGGAAAAGACGGGGTTTTTCTCCATTAGAGTGTTTGAACGGAATAACGTCGGAAGCCTGTGTGGTGGAGTCTCAGAGAATGAACAAGAGCAGGTATTTAGGGCAATCTCATGAAGAGTCAATTTTTATAATGCCACAGAGGTTTTCTCCTTTTTTGTCTTGGAATTCTTAATGATTATGTGTAGTCCTGTGTGTTTTTCTTACCTGCCTTCTTTGAGATTACACAAAGGAACTATGTAGACAATTAATGGAGGAGTGCTGTATTAAGTTATCAGTTGATGTGAGAATCTTCTGTCTTACTCCAGATCATTTAAGCTCCCTCAAATTATTTTATCTAATATAGTTCAATATATTAAGTAGATTTTGAGGCATAGTTCTATTTTTAATCTATCTGTAGTGGTTTAACCCTAGGTGAGTGCCAGGAACCCACCCGTCCATCACCCCCTTCCTCAACCAGACAGGGGAGAGAGAATATGATGAAAGTTTTGTGGATCAAGATCAGGGCAGGGAGAGATCACTCATCAGTTACTGTCCTGGGCAAAACAAACTCAAAACAAATTATTGAATTTATTACCAGTTAGGTCAGAGGAAGATAATGAGAAATAAAACCAAAAAAACCACCTTAAAAACACCTCCACCACTCCCTTCTTCCTGGACGTGACCTCACTCTGAAATGCTCTAATTTCTCTCGCCCAAGCAGCAAAGGGATTGGGATTGTGATCCATTCATGCATGTTGGCACTGCCACTCTGTGCTCCTTAGCAGGAGGACTCTTCACAGTCTTCCACTGCTCCACTGTAGGATCCCTCCCACAGGAGACAATCCTCCATGAATTTCTCCAATGCTATTGTCCCAAAATGGGCTCTTTCACCTGGTACAAAAAGCCCATCCAAACAACAAAGTTGAGGTACCTGATTTATTGCTCTTATTTTCTGTACCAGCCTATACCACTGAGAACAAGGCTTTACAGGTATTAAATTCATATTGATACTCTAAGCAGCAATCAGTACTGCATCCAGGATGTTATTTTCAGGTTCCTTTGAGGTCTAGTTCATTGATAAGCAGATTTGAGCTTTCCATGCCTTTTTCTGTGAGATGCATAGCTATACACAGTTCTCAAAAAAAGTTACTTGAGCATTTAACTTGCATGGTAAGTTTTGTCCTAACAATGGAAGGGGACATTCTGGCATATAGAAACTTATGAGTCAGTTTAATATGTCCAGCTGGGACAGTCCACGAGCTGTAAGAATGGCCATAAAACCCTTTTTCCCATTGCCCCCAAAATCGGTACTGTAATTTTACTAAGCAGACCCTTTGTGTCTGTTTATTACTGAATCTGTGGCTCTGCTGTTGATCAGGAGTCTGTTGTTTCATTCTCTGGTTGTACTGGAGCTACAAGGTCTGCTAGGAATGCCTTGATGTTTTCCCACAGTCCCCTCTTCTCATAGTCAGAAATAATGTTTAGATCTAATTGTCCCTTCCTGCCTACAAAAGAGTACACTGCTTCAGGCCAGAGGGTGGGAGCCCTTTCAGACCCCAGCCCCCCCTGCCTATTGCTCTCCTTTCACCTTCTTTAATACTGTTCTCTTCTTCAAGGTAAACAGGTATTCAATATAGCCTGCATAACTCCCCCATTTAGGGTTATTAGTCAGGATGATAGTTTCCAGTAAAACAGATTTAAGCCTAGCCACTTTGGTTAAGTATTTTAAGAATGAATGGGGCTCAGATAAGGGTAAAGCTGATAATAATATTCCCTGTATTTGGGGAATGGAAAGGTTAGAAATTGAGGTAGAATGCTAGATGATCAATGGGTCTGCCTATGAAAAACTGACCCAGATTTCTCTGTATGACACATCAAAACCAGCAGTGAAAAATCAAAAATTTTGCACCTCTGAAAAATTGAATTATTGGTGTAATTTTATTGTGCATCCCTTTGGGCCTACCATCATGTGGGACTATCATTTAAATTCGAAATAAATATTACTGAAACTAAAACAATTGCATTTTTACCAGTCCAAGAGTATTAGGATATTTTAGCTCCACAAATTTTTGACATTGAGCCATGTGTGGTTTACTAATATACAGGTCATCAAGAAATTTTTAATGTTTAATCCGTCTTGGTCTCTGAAATTGGGGGAATTCATAATGCAGATTAACATTTGGCGCTTAAACCAACCTGCTCACAATTCTTAACTATCTTCTGTGCAGGATGGTTAGCTTGGTTACACAGGCAATCCTTCACTTGTCCAAAATCACCAAGATCTTTGCAGCCCTCAGAGCTGGGTCGGGATGGGCAAGTGCCCGTTGTCACAGTGACATGGCCTCTGACCTGCCCTACCCCTTGGGCCAGCTTTGGGGCTACTTTGCCTGGGTGAGCATGGCCTGGCAGCTCTGCAGGGCCTGGCAACTCGTGGGGTTGCTTGGCATGGGTTGTATTGCACTCAGCATGGGGAGAAATGTGAACAAAGTGCTCCAGCTTGGGTCCCCCACAGCGTCGCAAGTCGTGCCAGCAAACCTGCTCCAGCTTGGGCTCCTCTGTCCAAGGGTCCAGAGGTGCTGTCCGGAGCCTGCACCAGCGTGGCTTCCCATGGGGTCACAGCCTCCTCTGGGCATCCGCCTGCTCCACTGTGGGGTCCTCCAGGGGCTGCAGGTGGATCTCTGCTCCACTGTGGATCTCCATGGCGAGATGCAGGGGGACAGCCACCTTACCATGGTCTGTGCTTGGCTCTGTAGGACATGGGGAAGCTTCCAGCAGCTTCTCACTGAAGCCACCCCTGTAACACCCCCTACCAAACCTGATCAGGTGAACTCAATACCCTGTCAGGCTACTTTACTGTTCCTCTTGGTTTGTCAAAGCCTACTGCTGGGCTACCTGGCCAGCAAAGCCAGGTTCAGCACGTTGTGTGAATTGCTCCTTTTTTTTTTTTGCCATGGATTTCTGGCTTGTCTTCCAAATTGTCTTGAAAATCATGACAGATTGGCAGTATTGTCATAAGCATTTAACTTTTGCATCTGTGATGCAAATTCTACAAGAAATGCTTTGCACAAGATGTCCTATTTTTGAAAGGAACAGGGAAGCAGGAACATCATCCTTTCTTATACCCAAAATAAACAGTGCACCCTTCAGTATAACAGCCATGTCAGGCTCACAGTTTGTTTTATTCTTCCTCTCCTTTTTTCCAAGAATAGTTAAGAGAACAATCTCGTTAGTTTTAAAGAGAATTATAAATACTGGCACTTAGCAGCTGTGGATAAATGAATCTTAGAGACCAGCTTTATATTCCATTTCACTGTACATTTATCAGTCAATGTACAGCACAATAGCTATATATATCTCTAAAGCTTGTTTGACATTCCTCTGAGAAATGCAGGTATTGTTTATCATACAAAGAACATTTCTATTTGAAGTACAATGTGAGAGTTGATTATGAGAAGAATGCAAGTGCTTAAGACTTAAAGATTTTTTTTTGAAAGGAGAGCTCTTTTGGATTTGAATAGCATTTGGAATAAACAGTGCTACGATAACTTAGGTGCTTAATAATGGACCTTAGGACCGTGTTTCTGAGATTTCCTTTTCTCTAGTGAGGAGAGAGAATAGCCTATGTGAAATAACGTGAATGTCTCTGGGACTTCTTCCTCCCTTTCCCTGCCCTGCCTGAAACAGTTGGGCTGAAAATTCTGAGATTAGCAAGTAAAAATGGTTTACATGTAGCTATTTCTGTTGCATTTTTCCTGGTTTGCTAAGCAGGTCGTGTTACTTTATTAGCTCTTCCTCAGAGAAGCTGCTAGTAGTGTATGAGCTGACATTTTTGAAACTTGATCTGATGATCCTTGGGCATGCTGAATTGTCACAGAAGTAAAATATTCTCAGTGGATGATAAGTGGGAGTTTGGCATTTGTATATAATCCATGAACTTTAGGGAGTGGTTCCCATGAGGAGGGAATTTCATATCTTCAGTCAGTCTTCAATGACTTCTCATCACTTAGGGTTTTTTAAGTCTAAACAGTCTTCCTGCATATATCTTCCTGCTTTCTTGTGTTTCTTTTTCTTGAAAATTCTTGTGTTTTCTTTTTCTTGAAAATTCTGTTTGCTGCTCCTGTGATTTAACATCAGTTGATTTCAAGGGTTTTTTCCAAGGTTCCTCCTGGATCTCCAATGTTAGCAAATTTGTTGCCTGTGGAAGTGGTTGTTGACAGTGGTTTCTTTGATGTGCCTGAGGAACATTTTGCTGCAGTGTGATGACAAAATGCAGGACTTTAATTCATATTTTCCTAAATCTGTTAGAATTTAACATAAGCCTATTATGACTTGTAGGTTATAAAGTGTGTTCATTTAAAAAGCTTGCTTTTTTTAATATAATTGTTCAGTAGTTATATATCTGTAATATCCACTGAGTTATGGAACAAGTAATTTGCTGCAGGCAATTTGGCAGATTAATTTTATAGTCAAGAATAGAATCTCTTGTTCAAGATTACTGGGAAGCATCTGCCCAAAGATAGCATGTTTGTGTTTCCTGTTGTTTTTTGGAGGGTTTTTTTGTTTGTTTTTTCGGGGATTTTGGGTGGGGTTTTTTTTTTGGGGGGGGGGTTTTCAGGGCGGTTTTTTTGTTTTTTTTTTTTTTTGACTGCTTTGGTACTCAATGTGGATTTATTTTCCCAGATAATCTCTTGGGAATTTCCTGGGTGGACAGCTCCTGGATTCCAATATTAAACAATGGGAGTGTGTTGGACTATTTCTCAGAGCGAAGTAACCCTTTCTATGACCGAACGTGTAACAATGAAGTCGTCAAAATGCAGCGGATGACCTTGGACCATTTGAAGTAAGCTGTAATTTGCAACTGGTTCCTGTGCGGTATCCCTTGTCCCTCCATTCATAGGCTTTGATGATCAGATGGAAAACTCGTTCTGTTCTGTGCTTTTTAGTCCCACCACTTTATCTACCATGTTATCTTATGCCATCTCAAGAAGGTGTTAAGCATGAAGGATTCTGTGTATTTTTTGAGGTTGCAGTAAATCACCCTTTAAATATTTCTCTGAAATAGAAAAGCTGTCTTCTCTCTTCCTCCCTGCACAACAGAACCTGAATAATGTAAGGTAGTTAAATGTTTTTCTCTGTGGTGAATAGGGTTTATGTTAGGGGATACTTTGAGTTCATAAATAGTTTGTGTTTCCATATACTGTTGGCTGTGTGCCATAATTAGTACATAATTCCTCCTAGGAGCTGGCTTTTTAGTATGGATAATAAGAGTAGTGAGTGTTGTAAATAAACTGATCACATATGGTTGTGTATTGAGACTGCATGTGCAAGTTAACTTTCTTTTCAGTTCCCCATCTGCTTTGCTGAGCACAAGTGAGTTGTTGGAGAGCTATTTAAAGACTCCACAATATGATAGGGAGTTTGCAAGCAGAGCTAGAAGTCCACTGGTGAAGTTACTTGTGCTCAGATGTGGTTGCAGAGAGGCTTTTACATCAGACACACAGATGGTCACATCATAACCAGTTCTTTGTTGCTGTATTTAAATGACATCTCCATGATGACAGATTGTTGTCTTTCTTGCTATTATCTGTTGCTAATGTGTTCTACTTGTGTCAGGTTGTTATAACTCCCTTTGTCTATGCACATAGGGTTTGATAGCTAGCTCAGGAAATCCCTTGCCTTTATTTACTGCACCTTATAAGGAAAAGCTTTCAAAGCACTAGAACTTCGTTGCTTTGTTGCTGGGCCATTTGGTTGCTCTTCACATCCTACAGATTTTACTTCGAGGAAGATACTTACTCTGGTTGCTTCCTTTTCAGCCAAATGGTTGGAGTGGAGTACATCCTTCTTCATGCTCAAGAGCCCATTCTCTTCATTATACGAAAGCAGCAAAGACAATCTCCAACACAAGGTACAGTCACTGACTTCTTGCCCCTATTCAAAACCCCAAGCAGTCAGTTGTTTTTATCAATTCCTAATTTGTGAAGCACTTCTGCTTCCCCTTTTCTGTCTTCATCTCCAGTCTAACTGGGAGGGTATGAGGCCTTGTCGTGGGGAGATCCTTTCTCCAGCAGTTCCCTGCAGTGTGCCAGCAGCAGGGAGTGCCATCTTGTGGGGAAATGGGAACAGCGAATGAGAAAGTGCTGCCCTGTGCTACATTTTCCTACAGGAAATTGCTAATAGCATTCCTTCCATGTCATATTTATCTGTTAGATTATGCAAGAGTGTCCATTTCTTGTTGTGATGGAGTCTTGTGATAACAGCACTACTCCTTCCTACAGTGTCACTCTCGAATTTTTAAATCAAATACCTTAGCCTTTTTTTTTCCCATCTGCATGCAACTGGCTTCATTATTCCTTTTTAACCTTGAATTTGTTTATGTGTGTGATTAATCAAATATGTAGCCACATTTCAATAGTTATTGGTCTGTCTTATCTGCATGTTCATACAAAATAATAGAGGTTATCTCAGAATAAGCTTTGTAGGAAAGAAAGGCAAGATTAGTGCTAGTTATTTCTTAACTTCTGTTTTTTGGGGACTTAGGTTGTGTATATACATTTTGGTCTTACACAGGACTTTGCCTTGTCTTGTAATGTTTTTTATTTGCTTATATCAGATAATGGTCTGTTTACATTGCAGTTCCAAATTGAGAAAACATGTTTGATTGAGTCTTTAGTACATTGTTTGAGTTATTTCTTTCTTAGAGATTTTGAACATAGCTTCTAAAAGTGAGTATGGAATTGTCATACAGCCCTTAATTTCTGGTTTTGATGCCTTTCAGATTGAGACTGGAGTTGGAGCTACCACAGTATATGTGTTATATGCTATAAGGCAGATATATATTTGGTGGAACTTAACTGAGACTTAGTTGGTAACATTTTTCCCACTGTGACTGTAAAGCTTGTGCTGGGTGCTTTGATTGAGTTGTATAGTTCCCTAGCTCAGATGTACACCATGTATTTTATTTCATCAGGGTACAAAAAATTCATGTATTTGAGACATGGGAATGGGGATGTAAAACTGAAATTTAATGAGTTCATAGCTAGTGTAGAATACTCAAATACAACTGATGCAGGCGTGTCTTATGACTTCTGCGTGTTTTTAAAACAGATGTATTTATATTTGAAATTCTTAAAGACAAGTTTTCACCTATTTGAATTGATATTAGAAAAATCTTTAGATCTGTGATTAGGGAGAATTGCCTGTCTAGGAGAGTAGCCCTGGTAGAGAGCTGTGAGACAGTAAAACTGCTGTTCTGTGTCTTGGTCCATTTCTTAAAAAGTGCTAAGCATACTTTTTCTTTTGAGGAGAAGCTGGTACTGGCTGTAATATGCACCCAGCTGTCTTGGGCTGCTGATTTAGGCAGGTATCCTAGCTTCATAAAATGCAAGTACTGGATGAATTGTTAGTAGAGATGGAGGAACTGGAATGCATGTGTGCACAGGTAATATCCTTAGGAATGTGAGGCTGAGAGCATTGCTATGGTTTCTTGATTGAACAATGTTTGGCAGAGTTACAGAGGCAACTGTAATATTCCCTCTGCACTGTAGCTCTAATGAACAAGAATTTTTGATTGGTCAGTAGAGGTTCCAAATCTAGGTAGCAAATGCCTTTGGAAGGTTTTCTTCTTTTGGCAGAATGTTACTAATCTAGAAAAACATGCTCTATGTGTGCTTAATTCACTGGGTCTGGGAAATCTAGCTGAGAAGACTGTAGAAGTTAGAGAAAGCTGAGTCCAGAAGAATGAGATCTTACATTATTGTGGGTTTCTACTGGTATCCAAGGCTAGTGGAATTACTTCCAGAGCAGTTCACTTGACTAGTAGTAGCTCTCGTGTACTCTGAAAATCCCAGTTCTGTGAGGCAAATAGAACAGGACTTGCTTGCAGTAGGAGAGGACTTTAAAGCTGATGTTTTTGTATCTGTAAAGCAGACATTGGTTTTTCTGTCCTTATCAGTCTGTGCCTAAGGTGCAAATAAAGCACCTTGAAGAAAAAGATTAACAAGAGAAAATTTTGTGATGAGAGAAATATTACAATTTCTGCTGCTACAACTGAAATGCAGCAACAAATACACAGTCTTCAGCCAGAGCTTTAAACTGATCTGGTTTTCTTCTTTTCCTCCCACAGTTATGCCATTGGCTGACTACTATATTATTGCTGGAGTGATTTATCAAGCACCTGACTTAGGGTCTGTCATTAACTCCAGAGTTGTAAGTGTTCTGTGCATTTGATGGATACTGGTTTATATCTGTTTTTACTTTTGGTTGTCCCTCAGGCTGTTTAAATCTCTGCCTCACTATTTTGAGGAAAGATCTTGTGTAGTAATGGTGCAGTAACTTAAACCCCACTGGTTAATGTTGTGGGCATCCCACAAGAAAATGCAAGGTCTTGTGAGAGTGCGGTATTGCCCAGAAACTAGGATACATTATTTAAGGATAAAGGATCAAAATAACTGAAGCTACACAATTGGCAGAACAGCATGAAGTTTGAATAAATTATTTGACAAATACATATGAAATAGTAATTAAATACATAATCAGTGAAGCTTGCTTTGGAACATTAATGTTAAGCTAATATAATATTTATTTTTAAATAAGGCTTATGTTTTAAGTTGATGTGGTACTTCCTCTAAATTGGATGCTCAAATTTGTTTTGATTGCTTCTGTTCTTGGAAACTATTGCTTTTGCAAGTTTTTCTCTGTCAGTTTAGAAAAGCACTTCAGAAGAGTCTTGTGAGAACTTGTTAAAGAAATTACATTCTCAGTTCAAAACTGGACGTTCCAAGTTTCCTTCCTAGAACAAAAATGAATATAGAATACCAATTTTAAAATACCTTCTTTCAAAATATACGCTGTGTTTTCTCCTTGAGTTCTGAACACTGCCTTACATTGTTGTTCTGAAAGCTCACTGCAGTGCATGGAATTCAGTCTGCTTTTGAAGAAGCCATGTCCTACTGTCGCTATCACCCGTCCAAGGGCTACTGGTGGCATTTCAAAGATCAAGAAGAACGAGGTATGATTAGTAGTTTCTCCTGCATACTTTGGGAGAGGAAAGGAATGTAGGGAAAAGCTTGAGGCAATGCACAGTGATGGTGGAGAGGTGAGATGAAGTGTCTGAAGGGTAAGTTAGGGCTCTCTACCAGGTGAAGGGAATCTTGTCCTTCTGTGCTGGTGGGAATGAACATTGAGGCATGGGTGGGAGATGAAAATAATGAACTGTGTGTCAACAAAGTGGGCAATTCTTGAACCCACTAGGGACCAAAATATATTTTCAGAAGCCAAACCAGTTTGTCAGGAGGTTAGAATCATCCTTAATCTGCCTTCCACAAAAAAACCCCAAAACTATAATTTCTATTTCAATTGAATTTAAATTCAATTCCTCTTGAATTTCAAGTTCAGAGGAGAGACAAATACCAACTTGTCCTACAACAAAGAGCTGCTAAGAGAAAATGAATTTTAATACATCTTTCTCTAATATTTCTGTGACTTGCAGAGAAAACTAAACCAAAAGCCAAGAAGAAAGAAGAACCCAGCTCTATTTTCCAAAGACAACGAGTAGATGCTTTGCTTTTAGACCTAAGACAGAAGTTTCCACCCAGATTTGTTCAGGTATGATGCTCAAAAGCTGCAGTTTCACTGTAACTTAGAAGAACAGTCATAAGATTTAACCAGCTGAAACTGAATGGGAATTTTGTGTATTTCTGCAACAGTAACATGGATTTGATAATAAACTTGACATGGAAGGCTCGTATTAGAGTGTAGGATCTCCCTTGGTAATCATTGGAGTCATTAAGACCTTGGCAAAACTATGAGAGTGAACTTTGTTATGCACCTTTCTTATCTGATCACAGAGGGTCTGTTCTCAGCTATCAGATGTTGCTGCTGCTTCCAGTTTCCTGCTCTGTGAAGTCAATCAAGCCATCACAGTATTTTGTTTTAGTTACTCCATTGTTCTGGAGTCTCATTAATTAGCATGGAAATTCTTGGCATTCTGTGAAATTTTCGTGGTTACCTCTGATTTTCTTTGGTAGCCGTTTGTTCCACCAGGTTTTCTGCTTGGGAGCAAAGGAAATTATGTTTACAGCATCTCACAAAAGTGCTCCTCAGCCAGTCCTGGGAAAGGACTTCAGTATTTTTCAGTTGTCAGAGGAAAAACTGGATGTTATAAAACATTAACTTAAAGTGAATTTAGTGACCCATTCTACCCTCACCTCTTACAAGAGAGCATTGCTTGCATTTTATTCCTAAATTATTGGCAGGAAGGGTTGAGAATTACCACTTTGGTTCCACTGATGTGTTGCTTTTTTTTCTTCCTCTACAGCAAAAGCCTGGAGAAAAGCCTATCCCAGGTAAAACTGCAATATTCACACAAGACTTAAAATAGACTCTGTATGCTGTACCTTTCAGTTGCCATGTAATCTCTTGCTGCTGCTACTGTGAGGTGGTTTGGAATTCTGGCTTTATCTAATTGTGCAAAGTAATGGATGTGAGTGAAGAGTTTGAGTTGATTATAGGCAACCTCCAAACAGGAAGGGCATGAACTGTATCACTTCAATCTCTTCCACCTTTTAATTGATCTAAGTATGAATTTATTCTCTGCTTATTATTCTTACAGCTTTGAAATTAATGTTGCCCATGTGACATTAACAATATTTTCTAAATACTCTGAAGAGTGTTTTAGGAATGAAACTCTGAGGTTTAACTTTCTTTTGCTGTTACATCTTTAGTGGATCAAATCAAGAAGGAACCAGAACCAGCCCCTGAAGCTGTCAAGCAAGAGGAAAAAGAGACTGTGAAGAATGCTCAGAGTGCTGGTGCTAAAGGGCCACCTGAGAAACGAATGAGACTCCAGTGATGGGAGAAGCTATTACACATCTGGATTAGTCAGTACCTGGAAAACAGAAGATTCTTGCTCCCTTTTCTTTATATTTAAGCTCTTCCACCGAGACTGACAATTCAGGGACTGAGATCCCTGTCACAGCTTTTTCTGTAGAAACCTCTCATGCCAATATTCATGTGAGGATGTGAGCAGCCTCAAATGAGGTGTTTCCAGTCTTCATCTTATTTTGAATGCTGGCTTCTGAGAATGGTTTTACATGGACATGTTCAGCAACCTCCTGAAATCTTTACAAACTTGCATCCTTTGTGTCTACGTTTCCTATGTAAAAAGAAAAAGACTTTTATATATAGAAGGAATTTGAATTCTTGAAAAATAAAATCCTGGCTGCTGGAATGCCCTTCTTAAATGTATAGTTTGTTAGTAGCAAATATGTCATGTGTTCTGACAGCTTTTTTTTTTTTTTTTCTTGGACATTGGAATATATTGTGTTCTATTTCGAGGAGGAAAAGTTAGGTTACCTACTACAAATTGTTGCGTTTCTAGTGTGCTTGGGATAAAGATAAAAGGTTTGATAACTAGACCCTCAGATCCATGAAGGTGGATGTTAGAATGGTCTCAGTTTCTAGATATTCTTGGACACTGATTTTACTTAATGGTTAGGTTGATAGTTTATTACAGAAGTTAATGTTTTGGGAGAGAGATTTATGACATAAAATAGGATTTTTATGTAACAGAATTTTTTCATTACTGTGGTCTGGGTTATATTTACTTCAAGAAACAATCTGATGCAATTCACATTACTGAAATGCAAAGCTGATAATTGAAAAGCAGTGGACAAGCATTCAACTAGCTGCACATAAAAGACTTCACAAGAAATAATTTCTATAATTTTAAAACTACTAAGAAAATAAATCTAAGGCTAAAATAGATAGGTCATGAGTTTGGATGGCTATCTAGAAAGATCTTCCTAGATGGATCCTAACAGACACAGGCATTCTGTATTCATTCCTTGAATCTGAGGTAGTGTATTCCAAGGTGTGTGCTACTAATGCTGGCCATGCTTGCAAGGAATGAGCAAGGTACCAAACCACAGAATCTGAAGCACCTTTGGACAACAGTTGGTAACCTAAAGTTGTTAGGCTGCCATGTGGCCAGCGTAAGCTACCAGCCCACTCAGGATCCTGGGGTATGAGACAGCAGGAGGAGGATCTGAGCATTCTGCCAGCTGCTTCTTTCTTTCTTGCCCAGCCTCCTGGGGAGCAGGGTCTGTCTCTGACAGTTTGAAATGTTAAGTGTTGCTGCCTGTACCAGAGTGATGGTCAGCACACAGAAGTTGGTGACAAAAGGCAGGATTCCTGACATCCATATGGGATGGTAGAAGGGTGCACCTCCTGCAGCTGAGCAAAATAAGGGCCATAGCAGGTTGGACTTCATCCCAAATGTGCTTGTGGCACTGAAAAGAAAGTTGTGAAGAGTTCCTAGAAGGTAACAGCTGTGGGTATGTTGAATCCCAGCACTATGTGCCAAAAACCCAGTGTGCATAGTTATGTTGCACAGGACATCCTGTCTTACCACAGTCCAGATCACTGCCTTATGGTTGTGTCTCGCTGGAGCTGTACCAAAACGTGGATGGTAGCCAAGTGGTGGATGTACCTGTAACTGTTCTCTTTCCAATGCTAGGAAATCACAAGCCTTTAGAAAGGACATGATGTGGGAAAACGGCTGCTGTGTAAGTGCTGTGTGTAATTAAGGTGCATTGTTGTAAGTATGTAGCAGCTGTGGTGTAGATAGGCTTGAGGCTTTTCTACTTGGTACTGTTATTTTGCATCTATATTATAGAATGTAGTGGAAGTGAATTCCCCCATGGTTCTACCTTTTTTCTTTGGGGAGTGTGTATGCTGTAGTAGCTATAGTAAGGGACATGCTACAGGGAGTATTTCTGTACTTACTCATTTCAGACTCTAAGCCTTTCCAGATATTCTCTGGAGCTGAAATAGCCTGTTTCTGATGTCAACTCACAAATTATCCTGTAATAAAAACAGGAAAAAAGCAAAAGCCAAGCTTCTGAGATTTTAAAAGCGTATTTTCCCACTTGTGGTCTACCCAGATGATCCCTTTGCTCAACGCAAACACCTGTGACAAAGATTGTGAAGCTGAACTGGTGGCTGTCCTCACTATGTCTGCTCAGAAGGAGAAGTACTCATTAATTTGAAACGAAGATTATTAAAAGCTGGGAACGTGTTTGTGGGAGGCTAATTTACCGGTTCCTTCTCACGAGCGCCTGTGTCCGGCTCAAAGAGCAGGGTGGGCTGTCCGGAGGCGCCCGGGCAGCGCTCGGCGATGCGCCGCGGCCGCAGGTGCCGTTTCCCGGGGAGCGGGCGCCGCTGCCCCGCCGGCCCCGGCCCGGCCCGGCCCGCACGGCGGCAGTTGGCGCCTCGGGCCGGGCCCTGCCGAGTTCCATCCCCGCTCGGGCCGCGATGGGGGCGCTGCCGGGGCTCCTGCTGCTGCTGCTGGGCGTGGCGGGGTGCCCCGGGGCCCGGGGGGCCCGGCCCGCGGAGCCGCGCGCCGCCTGGGTGACGGTGCCGCGGCAGCTCAGCCCCCGGGCCCGCGGCGACGCCCCGGCGCTGTCCTACTGGCTGAACGTGGCGGGGCGGCCGCGGGTGCTGCGCCTGCAGCCCCGGAGGGGCCTGGTCTCCCGCCCCTTCACCCTGGTCACCTACGGCCCGGACGGCGCCCCCCGGGAGGAGCACCCCATCGTGCGCGACAACTGCTTCTACCAGGGCGACGTGCTGGGCAGCCCCGGCTCCCTGGTGGCCGTCAGCACCTGCAGCAGGGGCCTCCAGGGCGTGCTCTGGGTGGAGGATGATACCTACCAGATCGAGCCCGTCCCCAATGATCCGGCCTTTCGGCACGTTCTCTACCGCATGGAGGAGGCCAACAGACCCGAGGGACCCAGCTGCGGACTGACGCCGGAGGTGCTGAGGCAGCAAAAGGCTGTGCTGCCGTGGTTCAAGGCTGCCAAGGCGGAGGAGGAGAATGAAGGGCTGAAGGACTGGTGGACACACATCAGGTACGTGAAGATAGTAGTGGTCGTGGACCACGTGCGCTATGTGAATTCAGGCAGGAGCAAATCCAAAGTCTTGAAGAGCGTCATGGAAATCATCAATGTTGGGGACACTATGTACAAGCAGCTGTCTGTGCGGCTGTTTCTTATAGGACTAGAGATCTGGACTGAAAACAACTTTATAAATATTAGTCACTCTATTCCCCATGTACTTACTGACTTTAACAACTGGAGAAAGCAAAACCTGTACCCTCGTATGTACCACGATGTTGCTCACTTATTTGCATTTCAGTGGTTTGGAAGCCGCCTGGGACTGGCATTTATAGGGACAGTGTGTGATAAGCAGTGGTCATCGGCTGTTATTTCCTTCACCGAGATAAAGTTGTCTGGAGTTTTTGTCACATTTGCCCACGAGCTGGGCCATAATCTCGGGATGGAGCATGATAAACCGGAGTGTAAATGCAGACGCAAGACATGCATTATGTATGAAAACAATTCTGAAACTGACGCGTTCAGTGAGTGCAGTTACAAGCAGTTCTTTGAGTTGCTTGCAAATGGTGCTCTGTGCCTTCGTCAGCCACCAGCACCTGGCAGTTTCTACACCGACAAACGTGAATACTGTGGGAATAAGATAGTAGAAAGCGGAGAGCAATGTGACTGTGGTTCAGCAGCAAACTGCAGAAGGGATCCTTGTTGCCGTGCAAACTGTACATTTACTGCAGGTTCAGTCTGTGCATCTGGCAAATGCTGCAGGAACTGTCAGGTGCTTCCAGCAGGAACACTCTGCAGAGCAAGTACTGGCAGCTGTGACCTGCCAGAGTATTGCGATGGGATCTCCCCACAGTGCCCACTGGATGTATACATACAAGATGGAGCCCCTTGCGAAGATGGGATCTATTGCTATCAAGGAAAATGTTCTTCCCACGATAAACAGTGCCAGGATCTCTTTGGCAGACGCGCCAAGGTTGCCCCTTTAGATTGCTTCAAAGCTGTGAATACTCAAGGTGACCGGTTTGGGAATTGTGGTATTCGTGACAATGTCCAGTTTACAAAATGCAGTACTGAGAATGTCCTATGTGGTAGGATTCAGTGTGAAGGCATAGTCAAAATACCTTTCCTGCAGAACCATGTAACACTAGTCCAAACTCCTGTTCGAGATAAAATTTGTTGGGGTCTCGACTATCACGTAGGGATACCAAGAGCAGATGTGGGAGCTGTGGAAGATGGCACACCATGTGGTAGCGATATGCTTTGTATCAACAGGACTTGTATGAGTGTATCAGTGCTGAACTACGACTGCAACATGACAAAGTGTCATGACAGAGGAGTGTGTAACAATCGTAAGAACTGTCACTGTGAGTATGGCTGGGCTCCTCCATATTGTGAATTGAGAGGATTTGGAGGTAGCACTGACAGTGGACCCCCTCCACCCAGGAAGATGTCTCAGAGAACAAAAGTAAGACTATCACTATTTGCCTTTTTTGCTATGTGTATTGTTGGAGTAGCCCTTTCCATCCGCTATAGACGAGAAATAGAGGGACGGTTTACGAAAATAAAGGCCCAGTCCCGTAGAATACCACAGTTGTTTCAAAGACGGAAAAAACGAAGAGTTCCTAAAGAAAACCGTCAGTCAAAATCCACCAAAAAATAAAAAACAGTAACTTTGGATGCTCTCAATGCTCTTTAGCAGGGCCATCTTATAAGTCATCAAAATAATTCAACAGGTTCTGAACAGCTCTAATCTCATGTGATATCATTAAATGCAGAGTAAATGTTACCTCTATATATTTTCTCTTAAGTTATTAAATGCAGGCACTAAGGCATGCTGTTCTTTGTATCCCGAGCTCTTAAACTGATGTAATTAAGTAAACTGCAGGTATTGTGTTAACGCTTCATATCAACAGTTTAAAAATGCAAACTTTTTAAAACAGGTCTAGATAAATTACTTGCTTCAGTTTCCTCCTTCACCTAATGTTTTCTTCAATTCTTTGAGAGAGATGTTTGTGAACATCTTCTTTCATTCATTAACAAGCAAAGAGAAAAAAATTGCACTTGCAGTCTCCACTAGGTTCCTTCCAGGCAAACCAATCTGTGTCTCTGTGATTTAATTCACATCTGTGACACACAAACAGAGAAGGAGCAGGTATTGCAGTGAGATACAAGTGTCTGTTTCACTGGTGCTTCCAGCTGTGTACAGGGAGCAGCCCTTCAGGAGGGAGCTAGACCATAGGGAACAGGCTCTTGCTTTTGTGAAGGAGTAGAGAAGGATTATCCAGCTCACAACCAGTAAGCATTGCATTTCTGAACCGTAATCTATATGTCAACAGCGTAGTGACACCAAATATGGGATTTCACAAGAACAAACTTCATTTCCTGGAATTTTTTTCAGTGTCTTGACTGCTGGCTGCTTCTGAGAAGTGCTGTGTATTTCATTGTCGCTAAGAGGAGCTGTCTGTGAGGTTCCCCAAATTAACTGAATTTCTAAAGTATTTGGAACTATTCTGGAAGTCTCCCCTACCTCCAGTTCCTGCAATATTTGATAGATGCTTTATCCAACTATCTCAGGGGATTTCTCTTGGCTTACCCTGTGATTTTTTCTTCAGCTGTAACTGAACATGTCCTTGAAGCTCTACAGAGTGCCACACAGAAGCACTGTAATTTTAATTTTTTTAGCAAAACATAAAATATGTATACCCTCTGAAAAATACAAGGGACATGGAAATACCATTCAATAAGTTTTATTATTTGTATTACAGCAATAACTAGACTGGTCTATCAGATCAGCATAAAGAGGAGTCTGTAGTCCAGATCACAGTGAAAACATTTTTTAAAGGTGTTTCAGGATAAAGGACTATATTGCACTTGTCTGCTAACTAAAGAATTACTTATATTTAGAAAGCAAAGAGCACACTTTTAGCAAACATTCTGTAAAGGCAGGATAAGTACCCCAACACTAAGGAACATTTGGGAAGAAAGATGTTGGTGACTGCAAGTTACGATGGTCAACTCTTTCTGCCTCCCAAAGATATAATTTATATTTTAAAATATGCATTTTCCTGTAAGTTTTTATGTGTAATTTTTCTGTGTCCTGTATCCAAAAAGGGCCGCTTCCATTAAGATCAGATGTGAAATACAAAGCTTGTGATTCAGTTTTTCACAGCTATTTGTCTAGAGCAAATAGGTCCTTAAATAGTTATCTATGCTGCCTGCAGAAGTGAGGTATCACATTGTTTAGACTGTGCTTATTGTCATGATAGAACATGGATGGTTTTGATTAGATGATGTAAACTTAATCCTGCATTTTTGTCAAAAGGCAAGACACCTGCCCCTTGACTAACACCACAGATTTAGTCCTCATAATCACAGACCTTCTTCGGGGCATGGGGAGAGTGGGAGAGGTGTCCTCTGAGAAATAACAATTCTAATTCAGGTGTTGTGAACAAGGGTTAGGGGATAGACAAGGGAGATGTCGATTAATTGAAAGATGGAGATAAAATAACAAAAGCAGTACACCCAGCACCTTCCAACTATCTATGCAGAACTAGTACCTACTAAGACTGTATTTTGCTTTTTAAATACAAAAAGAGTGGCAGAAGTTTCAGGTTCCCACCTTGATGGCCTGCCATTGCTGATCAACAGAATACTGTAAATTGCCAAGTAGGGATCTGTGCTGAGCCAAAGAAACAGCAGAGTCAGGGAGTTCTTGTTTACAGACCTGCATACTGAAGAGACAGGTGAATATAAAAACGCAGTTTACGCTAGGAAGCTTACTTGAAAACGCAGTTATGGGAAAGATAAAATGCTGTAGTTTCTTGTTTTCACTATGCTTAAAGATCAATCTGAAAAACCAGGACTGAATTGGGAGGAGGCTTTCAGTGAGCTTTGGATAGGAGTATTTCTGTATACTTTTCTCCCATTTCTTCCTGGGCCATATGAGCAAGACAAACATATCTCAACAAACTTAGTCTATGTTTTATAAAATATGTGAGTTCCCTTTCTGAGGTTTTCCCCTTGAAAATATTGTTGTTTCTGATTTCAACACAGCAATGAAAAACTTGATGTTTCTGGTGGTTTGTTAGAAATGTCCCACTACTGTGAAGGTGCAAGTCCAAGTTCAGTCCTACTCTTTCTGGTTTCCCCTTTTTTCCCCTCATGGTTCTAACTGTGTTTTAAAATGCTTTAAATGGATGAGGGTACTTGGTTAATTCGTAAGTCACTTGTACATGAAGAGGCAATTTGCAAATGTTGCTGCACGGTCTCTCAAGAGACGTGGGTCACTGTGGTACATGAAATGGAGGAAATAAGAAGACACAACCTGGACTAGTGGAACTCCATCACACAGGGGGTTGGCACTAGATAATCTAAAAGGTCCCTTCCAAACCAAACCATTCTCTGATTCTGTGAAATGGTCTGCGCCAGTGCAGAAAGAGTATTAAGTCTTAGGTAGCTGTTAATATGTGGCAGGCCAGTCATGATAGGTGAGGCCTGGAGCTGCCTTGGACTAAGTTATAATATACCTATGTTTCTTGTTTGAAATCTCTTCCTGGCTAAAGAAAACTTTTAAAAACAATATTGCAGTTATCTCAGATCAAGGTAAAATTGGTTTTGTTCTAAGCCAAGACTGTAATCTCTAAAATACATTAAATTGCTGCTAAGGAATACTGTGTATCTTGAAGGAATTTGCCAAGTACCTTGCAGCTGCTTGCTTACTCTCCACCCACCCCTCTCAGTGGAAAGGAAGTTCAGAAAGAAAAGGTAAACCCTGTGGGTTGAGGTAAACACAATTTAATAACTGAAACAGCTATATAGAATACATATATATTATATATATTAATATAATTATTATTTCTATATATATTATATTATATATATAATAGACTATATATATTATATAATAATAATTTTACTAATAATAGTAATAACTGAGACTTGAGAGTAACAGAACCCAAGAACAACAAGTGATGCACAGTACAACTGCTCACCACATGCTGCCTGATACCCAGGCGTTCCCAGAACGTGTTTGGCCCCCTTACAGATAACTTTTCAAGCTTTCATATACTGGACATGACATTCTATGGTATGGAATATCCCTTTTTCCAGTTTAGGTCACCTGTCCTGGCCATGCTCCCTTCCAGCTTTTGTGTACCTCCTCACTGGCAGAGTATGAGACACTGAGAAGTCCTCAACTTAGGGTGAACACTACTTAGCAAGTAAGTACTACTTACTCTATCACGAGTCATGGTTTTGCTTATCACTGCAAGTGTAATTGGACCTTGAATGCCTGTCTCCCACCTCTGAAGCAGGTATTCTAACACTCAGTTTAGGACTAAGCATTAATGTAGCAGAGATCCAATACCCAGGTTATCTCTCCCTGTTAAATTCAGGAATCCAAAAGTGCAGAAAATCTTGAAACAAATGCAGTCAAAAACATTTGTTATCTTTACCGCAATACCAAACAAACAAAATGGTAGTGTAACATTGAAGTGTAACCAGATAAGCTGGTCCTCCTTTTCATCAGAGGAGTTCCTGCAGCATGTAGATGTGGATGTCCTCATAATGCCAAGTAGTCCGGTGGTACAACTGAATCAGGTCTCTTCATTGTTCCCTGTTGTCCTTGTCTGCATTGACACACTTGTAGCGTCTGCTGAAATAGATAAGGATAAATTTTTCCTTGCTATTTCCTGATAATCTATTGGTTCAATAAACCCTGAGGTACAGAGCGCCAGGTTCAAGTGGCTCCTCTGTTACACAGCAAGTTGAACTACTTTGCCCTTTATTGCTAGGTAATTACCTGTTCTGTAGAGTTCTGAGGAAATTTCTCAAATCCTCAGACCAAACACCTTCTACAGGACCTAGTCAAGTATTTCTTGCCCCAGCAGCGGCACGGTGCTCTATGCACCGTTTGTGTTTCTGAATCTAGATCACTTTATTGCACCGCAGGGTAACTCAGAGTTGGCATGGATGCTCTCTGTGCTACTTGCCTGAATTGGGCTTTTCCTCCTGCCCAGCGCGGTCTCATCTGTTTTTCATTTCGCTGCGAGGCCAGTTAAAAGGGCTGGGGAACAGGTCATACATCTCCCTTCTTCTCTCCTACGCCTACCCCAGAAAACTATGGCCTACTCCTTAAGCTTCCTAAGGAAACCAGCTCCAGCCTGGGGAGCAAGGCAGGGCCAGGCAGAGATGCCGCGCAGCGGCCAGGGAAGGCGCGGGGGGAGGCAGGAGGACGCTGTGCTGGTTCCCCCGGGCCCGCCGCTCTTCCGCCTGTGCGCTGAGCGCCGCGGCGGCCCCGGGCGCCGGCCGGAGCAGCCCCGTCCCGCGGGGACTACAACTCCCAGCGCTCCGCGGCGCGGCCCGGCGGCGGCCCAGGAGGCGAGGGCGGCTGTCCCGGGAGCCGAGTTCTCCTTCAGGCCGCAGCATGAACGGCAGCGTGGCGGGCGGCGGCTACGCCGAGGAGATCATCAGCCTCACCCGCAGAGCCTCAGGTACGGCGGGGCGGCCTCTTCGCGCCGGGGCCGCGGCTGCCCCGGGCCGGCGCCGCCGCGCCGAGGCCCGCGCAGCGCCCGGGGAGGCCGGAGCGGGGCGCGGGGTCGCGGCGGCCGGCGGGGGGCCGTGGTGGGCGCCGGCAGCCGGAGAGAGGGTCCCGGCGGCGAGGATAGAAGGGCAGCGCCCAGAGGTGCCGGGCCCAGGGGCCTCCCCCTGGAAATAGCTGTGGCGGATACGCCGCTGCGGGAAAAGCTCGTTCCCGGCGTGAGGGAGAGCTGGCCGGGTCAGGGTCCGTCCTCGGCAGGAGCTTCCGTAGAGGCGCGTGTCCCTGCGGACAGCTCGCCTCTGGTTTCGCCTCTGGTTTCCCCAGGAAGTTGCCATCTCCGGTGGAGCTGTCGCTTCCAAGTGAGGGGGCAGCCGCTGAGCGCCCAGCCGCGCTGGACACCCGGCGTCAGGGGCCATTTGAAAATCATGTGCCCAAGTGGCCGTCCCCTGTACTGTCAGCCTGGCGTTCATTGTGCAGCGAACCTAGAGAGGCTTTGGGGTGGTGAAAGAGAGGAGCATAGGCTGGAAGGAAGAGCAAATAGGGCAGTTCCTGGGGCATTTTTTGGCTTTGCTGTTCATGTCTCAACGGCAGGCGCGCTCGTGGAAACCTTACATTTTTACAGCATTTATGGTGGCATTCAAATCACACTTTCAGAAGTGAGGCAAGTTGCCATGAAATACACAGCACTGGAGCAAAAGCCTGGCTATAGAGAATGGCAGGCTCCAGAAGGGCTTCTGGAGCTAGAGTTGTACTTGGGTGTGTGAGGCTTTCTCTTTAGTTAAAACGAGCAGGCAGGGAAACGTGGCAGCCCTTCTTGTGCACACACCACTGCTGGGTGCAGCTGCTGGGCAGCCTTGGCTCCAGGGGCTCCCCGAGACCCCAGCAGCCCCGCTGCTGCCGTGTGTGTTTCTGCGGGGTGGAGGTGGGTCCCGTGCAGGGCTGCTGCTGGTTCTGGCCCTCATGCCGGTGATCAGAGCCAGAGGGAGCGAGCCCTTTGCCTCCCCTGCTCGCCAGATTGGCATCTGGTCTGAAAGCTGTGTAGCCCTACCTGCAAAGCCATGAGCTTCAGCTAATGAAACTGAGCTCGTCAGGGAAAACTCTGCCAAATGAAGCTGGTTCTGATGGGAAGGCTGTTTCCATACATCTGAGGAGCTAAAATTTTAAGGAAGGCATAAGGGAATGTTAAAGGGCAGAGTTGAGAATAGTCTTGAATGTGACCACTGTGATTTCAAATGAGCAGCGTTCGTCCAGTAATTTTGGTGGGCTGTGCATCTTTAGATTTAGGTTTCTGACTATGCAACTTGATTTGAAGGTCCTACAGCCCCTTATGGCCTCGATGCACTTGCCATGTGAATTATTATTCATTTCTATGGGAGGAACAAAACACTGTTATCTGTGAAGTACAACTGGATAGTGTAATCTCTTGAATTGGCGTTTCAACCACAACTTTTAAAATAGGTCTGATGCTAAACATCTCTAGCAAAAGTTTACATTGGTTGTGAATGTATTTCCAGTGGCAGGACAGTGTATATTTGTCTCTTTTTTCAAATTTTCTTGTGTTCAGTTTCTCATTTTCTCATCCTGCCAGTCCTGATTTTTTTCAAAGGGTTTTTGAGGACCTTTTCCGTTCAGAGAGGGTAAGTGAGGCATAGGGAGGTCTGCAGCCTCAGGGAGGGTGAGAAGTTTAGCCCAGAACCTGCTTTTAAAGCTCTGCTGTTCTGCTTCTGATCCCTCATGGACGAGAGATTTGGTGCTGTGTGCTCTCTCCCCTTGCTCCTTTTCTTCCAGCTGTGCCGTGTCTCTTTCTGTGGTTGCATGAACTGGAAGGGAGAGAATAGCAAAGAGCTTGAGGATTGCTAGGGAAGATATTTTTAGGCAGAGTGGAAGTCTTGAGTGCTGGAAAGGAAAGACACAGTGAAAAAGCCCTGTGAATACCTAACTTGGCCTAGCACGATCTGCTGCCTCTTTGTCATGAAGATCGTCCTCTGCTGATGAAAGCTGTGACTCTTGATTATTTTTCCAGTCATGAGTAAAAAGTTGCAAAATGTATACTTTTTTTTTCATATATATATATATATACACACCTATTTTAGGGTTTTTATATATGAGAGAATGAATGTGTTCTGAGATCCTGATTCCTTCTTTCTGGCTTTTTAATAAGTGTTGATTAAACCTTACATTTTCTGTAGTATTGATTTCCCTCTTTTCTAAGTTATTTGCTTTATGGCAAATAATTTTTAGGAGTGTGGATTTTAAATTTTTTTTCTTTTCATTTTCTACTGAAAGATGTATTACTGTGCACAACCGGCCCTTCTTGGAATAGATATTATTCTAGTTGAAATGTCAGTATTTTTTCAATTTTCATTTTCTCAGTTTCACTTTTTTTCCTCACTTGTCTGAAGCTGTCAGGAGCGGAAGGAAAAAAAAAGGTGTGGCAAAATTGCTGCTAATATTTCTTTACTTCCCAGCTGTAGATGCACACTTAAAATACCATGACTCATTTTGCAAATGCTTTGATCTGTGACTAATTTAAAATGCTGCTTCCCAGCAGGCATAAGGTGGTTTTACTTTCATTTGAAACTCTCCTTCCCAAGGCTTCCAATCTCAACTTCAAGAGAAAATAAGGAAAAAAAAAAAAAAACAACCAAAAACAAATAAATCAGTCTGGCTGAACGTGGGCAGAACTTGCCCTCAGCTGTTCTTTACAATAGCTTTGGGATGACTGGCTTATGTCAGAAAAAATAAAAAAAGTGGGTTTTTTTTTCCATTTGCTTTGATAGCATATTTGACTTTTTTCTTTTTCCTTGGCTTTTCTTTCTTTTTTCATTGCAAGCCTCATAGGGAATCTTTCCTGTCCCTTGTCATGCATTCTTATTTAGAGAGAAACTTAGCTGCATATACAGTGGGGAATGTGCTTTCATAATATTTGGGTTTCCAGACTTTAAATTCAGTTTATTCTTCTGGGTTTCAATGAAACAAGAAGTCTTAACTTTAATCCAGAAGCTGGATCCAGCTAGATATCTGTAACTGAGTCTTATTTTAAAGAGTAATACAAAGTGGCAAAAATGTGAACGTCAGTTCTAATAAATGTACGTGTATTCCTTTTTGTTTTGCAGTAGATCTGCAAACTTTGTCTTTATTTCCTATTATGTTTGAATTCATGAAACAGAGCAAAGTGATTGTGTACAACTTGAAGTAGCTTCATGTAGCCTAATTGTATTCTTGGAGGCAAAGCACACCATTTCCAGCTCCTAAGATGTGGCAGGGGAGCCTTCTGAGCTCTAGGTGCCCTCAAGCTGGTAGCACAGTTCTCCTTGCCTGTTTTCTCATCTGTAGACGGGGTCTAATGCTCCTCACCTTTCCTTACCCTCTTTCTCAGCTCACAAAACACTTGTCAGAGGTAATTTCTTGTAGCTCAAAGGTAGTGATTCACTATAACTTCATGTGAAATGCAGAATACTTTCCTTTTCTTTCATGTTGTGCTGAAGAAGTGTATTCAAGCTGAGGGCTGAATCAGCGTCTCAGAAATGATGGCATACCCCTCAGTATTCCCCAGCACCCACCTGAGACAGCTCACAGGTGTTTTGTGTAATGAAGTGTCTGGGGTCCTCAGGCATTTAGTGTCTCTCTTCTGCTTTCAAGATCATTTTCATGAGAATAACTTTTCTAGACCATGAAAAGGTGGTTGGAAAGGAGGATGCAGATTTGTGTGCTGTGAGTTTTTGAATGGTGGAGAGAGCAAGACAATGTGGGAGGGTGCAGTCCCCAACAAGCAAGACAGCAAGAATGTTTGAAGCTTTGAGCTTTTTCTCATCAGCTTTCTCTTTGGCTTGCCTTAGGGCTGGGCTTCAACATTGTTGGTGGGACAGATCAGCAGTACATTGCCAATGACAACAGCATCTATGTCAGCTGGATCAAAAAGGATGGGGCAGCTTACCTTGATGGCCGGTTACAAGAAGGAGATAAAATTTTAGCGGTAAGCCCTTTCTTCTGTTGTCCCCTGTGTTCTTGATCAGTGATGTGATGTGAGAGGCAGGTTTTCCATCGCACTGCATAGAGAGGAAGGATGTGGTGAATGAATTAGATGATCCCAAGCAATGTCTATGGAGGAGTTGTCTTGGGGATCCAGGGAGAGCTCTCAGCACTAGAGCGGTGAGTGCCTCTACAGATGGGCTTATCTCTTCTGCCTTCCTGATTTGCCACAGAAGTGCTTTGTGGTGCTGTGCTTGTGTTTCCTCTGTGACTTGCCTCCCTAAGGTTTTAGAATCCATCAGACCTTCCCTTGCTCACAATGGATTATTATTTACACATGTGTAAATAAAGGTTTTCCACCTCTTCAGTTTCCATTTTTTGACTGGTAATCCATGATTTCTGATCCTTTTGTACAGGGGGATTTTGAGACTATAAAACTTCTAGGGCATAATATTCTTCTCTTCATTTCAGCTCCTCAAGAATAGCATAGGCTGCTTCTCCTTTTAGAAAATTGTTTTCAAGTGTCTGATGTTTACACCCACTGATTCTTCAGATAGCTGGCAATCATGCAAGAAACAAGCTTTACAAAGTGATGGGTGAAGAAGTAGCCTCTCCCAGTAGGATACACAACCTTTTTGTACTCCCTAATTTTATTTTACACTTGCTTATTATGTTCCACGTGTGATCTTTTTAGCCTCTATAGACTACCTTGCACTAATTGGAGCCTGTAATTGATCCAGAAAGTGATACTAAGTTGAACAGAGTGTATTCCCTTTTTTCTTGACAGTGTAATATTTACATACTTGTGTTTGGGGTGTCTGTATATGAAGAGAGGCACTGGATGCGATCTTAGGGGATATAGTTAGGGGTAATGGGGGTGAAAATGAAAAATTAGGATGAATTCACTCAGTGAAGGAAATCAAGTGGATTAGAAAACCTTGTGCCATGATATATTATTTAAAATTAAGGAAAATCATAACACTTGAAAGTGGACATCAATAAGTATGTAAGTATTTTTTTTGGTTGGTTTTTCTACCTCAGTGTGCTTATAAAAGTGTGTTTACAGCACTCTCTCAAACAGAGATGTTTCAAAGGTACACCAGTAGGGTAAACAAGGGAAGAGGCTCAAAATAATAATTTTGTTGTAGCTGCTCTTTTATGTTCGTTAGCTGTCAGAATCACACCTTTGATTTGTTTTCAGTAAAGCAGCAACATCAGATGCTGCTATTGACACAACTGTGGGCTTTTATTATTATTTTGCTTCTAGGTAATTTTTTTCAGTACCTCTATGTTTTTGCTTGGAATTTCTCATGTTCAGTCTCAACATATAAAAATGCATCATAATATTACTAATTAATTAATTAGGATCTTTATGATTATAGTATCATTCCCCAAATGCAGAATTTTGTGAAACATGATGATTTTTATGTCTTATCCTTCCTATGTTAGCCTTCAGCATCTTGTTTACTTTCAGCATCTGCTTCTCCGTTTCATTTTTTGCTAGATCAATGGCAAAGAGTTGAAGGATTTGCGGCACAGGGATGCTGTGGAACTGTTCAGGAATGCAGGCTGTTACGTGTCTCTGAAAATCCAGCGCAGGGTATGTTTTACCTGTTTCTTAAGGTTATTTCTGTCTCATTTTAGACAGGTTTCTGTGATTGGTGGCTATTTCATGATGAAGAAGAATACTGTGTCCAGATGCTCAGTGTGATATGTGCATATAAAAATTTTGTTTGACCTGTGATCTTCTCTCATTGCCTCAGCTGTAATTGTCTCTGTAATACTTTGTAACCAGTGTAACCTTTGTATCAGTGAAAAGGTGAGTTTGGAGAAGTCCCCAGGTCTTTGTTTTGCTGGAGTATGTTGTGTTTGCTCACTGATCTCCTTTCTCAGAGGTAAAGGTTTGTGTGTGAAGACAGAATCTCAAGTTGCTCAGTTTTATTTCAGTGGCCAAAATCTTACTGGAGACAGCACTCCTTTTGTTTCAGAGCCCATCACTCATGTTAGTGTTGAAATGTGAGTGCAGCCAATGCTACAAGACAGACGTTGAGGTGCTGAAACATGTCCAGAGAAGGGTAAAAAAGCAGGTGAAGGGTCTGGAGCACAAGTCTGATGAGGAGCAGCTGAGGGAGTTTAGCCTGGGGAAGAGGAAGCTCAGGGCAGACCTGATCACTCTCTACAACTGCCTGAAAGGGGGCTGTAGCCAGGTGGGGGTTGGTCTCTTCTCCCAGGCAGCAAGTGACAGGACAAACAGACACATCCTTTAGTTGCACCCAGGGAAGTTTAGATTGGGTATTAGGAATTCTTTCACTGAAAAGGTTATCAAGCAGTGGAACAGGCTGCTGAGGGAAGTGGTTGGGTCACCATGCCTGAAGGCATTTAAAAATGTGCAGATGAAGTGCTTAGTTTAATAGTAAACTTGGCAGTGCTGGGCTAACGGTTGGATTTGGTAATCTTAGAGGTCTTTCCAACATAAATGATTTTACAATAATAGGAAATATAGACTTCTATAGTTTAAATATGCTGGCACCATTTTAGATATAAAAAGGGATCCACCCTTAATCCCCAGCTAGCATGGAAGTTGACAAAAGAAATACTGATCTACCCAAAGCATGTTGGTGGGGAGAGGTGGCTTGAGATCCCTTTTCTACTCCCTTAAAAAAGGAGTAAGTCTTCTGGACCAGTGCATAAGGCAGGTCAGAAACCCAGAGAGAATTAGTGATGTCTTTTTCCCGGTAAAGAGAGCAGGAAATGATATGGTGGCAAGTGCATTGAGGGGTGACTGGTTATGTGTGTGTCATTTCTTCTGCTGTATGAGGTGTGTCCTGCTCCACTTGAGTCCTAGTTTAGAAAGTGGCAGAGAAACATGAAGGTGCGTGGTAGTGACTGGATACCCTGCATATAAGTTCAGTCCATCCTAAGCTGTTTTCACCCTCCCATGTGTGGAGTCTGCAGGTACCTGGGTGAACTATTTTGAACATTCTTACAGAACCTCCTGGTCCAGACACAAAACTGGGGGCTCTTTTGCTATAGGTTCTGATGCAAATATTTTTTTTTTGCTTGTAGTTGCAGCCACAGAATGGCCCTGTGAGTCATCAAGGAGATGGAGAATCAGGTGGGCTTCCTCTGGCAGCCATTCTGGTGCCAGGCCTGGCGCTCGCTGCGACAGCAGTCTGGATCTTGCTGAGGTATCGGCAGCGCATGTGAAGAGTTCACGTCTGGGATGTCACTGCGTATCTTACACAGCTATGATGTAATTTAAAGATAGAGAATCAACGATCTTTTCACAGACTGGTGCCAAAAAGGATCATTGCCTATCACCACAGTTGCTGCTGATGTTCGTATATATTGATTTTCTTGCAGGGTGGATAGAAGCAGAGAGAAAAAAGGGAAGGGAGAGGACTGTGTTTGTGTCAAGAGTGGGATAGCTGTATTTTTTGACAAATCTGAGGAGGTTTTGCCGTCCTTCTCTATTTTGCACCGTGAGCTTTCAAACACACTCATCTATTCCACATTTTAAGGTCTAACTTTTGGTTAACGGGAGTGGGAGTTGGGGTGGTTTTAAATCAAAAACATTTTCCAGAGGCTTTGCCTTGTTTCCACAGAATTTTTTCTTGAATCTAATGAATTCTGTCCGAACCATGAATAAAGAGAAGCACTGCAAAGGGTATATTATTTTTCCCATCGAAGTTTTGTTGGTTGTTGCTAAATAAATGCCTTAAATGTGTAAAATCTGATCTGTGGTTTTGCAGGTAAAATCTTTAGTGTAGCTGCTGATTTAACAGCAATATGCAGTATTGATGAGGTATTTTGCCAGTTGTGGAAAGATAGAAGATAACCTGCTGCTAAAAGAAGATGATTTTGATTGTCAAAATGATTGCTCATTTTTGGGTCAGGGTTGTAAGAGAAAGCTTTCCAGAAAATGCTGGCATACTGGAGAGAGACGAGCAGACAACTGAATCACAAGAATAAGTGGTGGCAAGAGATTCGGGCATGCTGAAACTGCAGAAGAGTTTAAATTAGTAGTGAAGCAATAGTTCCTCCATTCATCAGGTGGGTTGAAGTCTCCATCTCTCAGGTATGTTTTGGGAGTTATTTTTTGCACAGGGAATACTTCAGATAGTTTTTTGTAGCAGCTAATTTGCTCTCTGCAGTCAGGATAATCTTATGATGATTGAAAGGGAGAAGATGAGAGCAGGCTGGCATTGTCCTGGCTTTTGCTGTTTTGTGAAGAGTTATGTAATGTTCAGGAGATAGGCTGTCAGCTTTAAGCCAGGGGAAAGCTTAGCAGGTGAAACCAGAGGGAAGAGACCCTCCTCTGGAAAGTATATGGCTGAATTTACCTGCAGGGTCTCATCTCCTCACTGTGATTTGAATAGTTTTAAATGCTCCAGCTGATAGGAGCTCTGTGGGGTAAGATCTGTTCCACTTGTCTCCAAGAAATCAATGTCTTTTTGTTGTTTTTGTAAAAGAAAAGCAAAACTCATGGTCTGGTCTGTATGATGCCAAAAAAGAGATCACATATGCAATATATGTTTTCAAAGAAAATCTGGTGTCACAGTGCTTTACTTATCTCTATTCTCTACTATTCTTGTAGGACATTGCTGATGTATTTGAAGTTGTCGTGTTTGCTGAGGGCTGTGTTCTGGCTGTCTGCTGGAAGCAGAGGTGGTTATGCTGTTGAACATGGCATTCCTAAATCACCTTGGAGTTTCAGAGCACTTGAATCACGTGAAATCTTGCTTTGGCCTATAGACTGCTCTAGTGTAAGGGGAAAAGGAAGCAGGAGGAATTTTGCTCTGTGTTTGTAGGGGACTTTGGGAACAATATTGATGTTGACTGGCCTGGCCAAAGGCATGCAGTGACTTGCCTTGACCTGCAAACCAACTGTGCCTGATAGCAGAAGGGCTGCTGTGTAGACAGATCTTTGCAGATACAGCATGAACCGGCTTGTTTGTGACCTGCTCTGAATATTTGGCTGTAGTGTCCATGTGCAGCACGTGCATGTATTAGGATGGATGATTAAAAATTGATGCTGTTGTATCACAGCCTTCAGAACAAAGATGCAGACATTAAGAGAATGGTCTGTCTTGTTAGGCTTTGCCTGAGCTGAGTTTCTGTGGTGAGGAGTATGTGGAACAGGTTAGGAGGATGAGAATTTGTGGAAGGTAATGGTTAGTTTTAATCATTTCCCACTGAAATAAGAGAAAGCAAAACCTTTGGGATTTTTTGTTTGTTTCTTTAACCTTTCAACTTTGGGACTTTGATACTGTTCAGACATGATTGCTATCTATATTGCAGGCAGTTTATTAGGGAGGGGGAGGGTTAGATCCAATGCTCAGATAATTGACGTGGCTTATTAAAAAAGAAAAGGCCCTTCTGGTGTATAGTGTTCACAATTATTGAACTGCCACTCAGTAGCTTTTTCAGAAGTCTGGGCAGTCGTTTTTACTCAGGATTTAAACCATCCAGTCTAAAAGTGAGTAACAGCTTTGTGTACCTGCCTGGTACCAAACAATCCCTTTTCCAATCCCCAGCCACCTCTTGTCCCATTTATTGACAAAACCCAAGTGGAAAATACCTCAGTGCCAGACTCTCCTGTGAACTGTGGCTCGTACTACTTTTTTTCATCAGCTGGACTGTCTCAGTAACGGACCTTTCCATGTTTTCCAAAGTATTTTCTACAGTGTGGTTTCTGAAGCCTTGAGTTTCTTCTTTGCACTAGCTGCTGTATATACATTTTCTATCATTGTAGAAAAAGCAAATTAAAAAAAATCTAGTGAGAAGAGCTTGTAAATACAAGTGATCAGAGAGAGTTTTACCTTTTGTTACAACTTAAATCTCTGGGTTTTTGAAAAAGATAAGTTGAAATCCTGAAGACAAACAAAAAGCATCCTAACTTTATGTTTGCCATTAATACTGAGGGCAGCCGAAACTCTTAAATACCCATGCTTTTCTCCCATTCTCATCTGTTCCCTCAATTGTATTGTGAATGTGCTGATCTGCTGAAAAATGGATTTTTCAGGTCCATAATTTAAAGACAAATCTGTCTAGTTTAATTTTCTGTATATTCCAGGCATTTGTGGCTCAGTCTTCAGAATTGTGTCTGCTAATAACACATATTTTACTAGGGCATAACAGTGAGAAAAAGCAGCCAAACTTGATCTGAAGATTGGTAGATGCAGTACTTCTGGCACTTTTTAATTAGCACAAACTAGAAAGGAGTGTGTGGGAGGGTGAGGTGTCTTGCTTTCAGTTTGCCTTTAGGTTCCAACAACTGGTTTGTTAGGTTATTCAGTGCTAGATTAAAGAAGCCTCTAATAACTGATAGTCCCTCCCTTTGAGGGGATTTATGTGTTGTAATTGCCTTACCTCTCACATTATTTTTAAGAAATGAAGCCAACTGAGGCTTTTCAGATTCTCTGTGTAGGGTACTTTCTCTCTTTTAGTAGTTTCTGTGGTTCTGTGTACCCTTTACAGTTTCTGTATTGCTTTGTAAAATCCAGACACCCCAACCATGTGGGCATCCCACTGTTGACCATGCCAATGCCTCATACTCGGAGTTTTTAATGCCATCTTTTTCTGCAAACTTAATTTTTTTTTGGTTAATATACGGATAAGTACAAAGCACATTTAAGCCAACTCCCAAGAGCTTGCTTTTCCCTAACTAGCTTTTACAAGTCTCTTAGGAGTGGCATACAGCTTTGCCTTTTTTCATGTGCTGTCTCAGGTGCCCTAAGGAATCTGTAAGAAAATACCATTGCCCCATGAGGGGTAACTTCTCTTAGCTTGTAGGTCAAAAGAGTGATTCCATTTGGTTACAGTGTGATGCTAAACAAGTGTTAAGTGCCTGTATATTCCACCTTCTTAATCCTTGTCCATATCCAGTGTGGCCTGTCTGGTGTGGGGGAAAGTGTCTGACTCTGCATTTTGTTGAATGACTGCACCTTCTGTTTGCATTGGCTGTGCACTGACCTGCCAAGATTACTGTCTCTCTGCCTTGTCTGCTGTATTATTTACCAGTCCACTATCTTTAGCAGTATTGGTTTTGCCTTCTGCTAGATCATCAACATAACTAATGAATGGAGTTTGGTACAAGGGCAACTTCCCTCATGGTTATGCGTTTTCAGTAGCTGTTGGCATCTCCCAATTTTTAGATTCTTTTTGTCTGTTTAACAGATGCATTTTGATAGTGTATGACATTGATTTTTTACAAATATGTGTATTATTTTTTTCAGCATGTTGCATAGTACTAAGTAGATTATGTCTGAGTGGTAGCGAAATTTAATCTGTTTTCTTGCT
This sequence comes from Sylvia atricapilla, assembly GCF_009819655.1. Classification (NCBI taxonomy): domain Eukaryota; kingdom Metazoa; phylum Chordata; class Aves; order Passeriformes; family Sylviidae; genus Sylvia; species Sylvia atricapilla. The sequence goes on from NC_089145.1 coordinate 28,480,864, forward strand.
GACAGAACTCATACAAGGGTAAGGATTAGGTCAGGTGAGCTTTATGAGCCAGTCTTTTTCCCCATTCTCTTTCCTAATTTATAAACGTGGGTTTTACTTATGGAAGTTCTTTTTCTCTACTCATGTTGAAGGAAAGAACAGATGACTTACGAATGGGACAGTGTCCCCCAGGCTGGGGGCCCAAAGGGAAGGCTTACACAAAGAATTCTGAAGGAGGGCCTTGACTATACCCTTGTCCTCAGGGTTTTCCTCATGACACTTGAGGCAGACTCATGCTATATCCATGCTGCCATGTGTGGTACATGTCATCTCTGGAGCTCTGCTCTCTCCCTGCCTGTGCAGCTGAGGGGGACTCCTTTCAAAGCTTCCTTCAAGACAGTGCCACATACAATGAGAACATACACAGGTGTTAATGAAGAGCAGTGTTGAGCAGACTCAAAACAGCTTTCCTTGTCATATTTGACAGCTTTTATCCTTGCTGCTGCAGCTCTTCCTGGTCATGGGCAACCTTCACTGTAGAGTGACTGTATATTTCCTACCTGGCTGCCAAAACCAATTTTGATAGGCTGAAACTCTTAGTAAGGAAGAGTAACTTTGATATTTATACAGGGTAATTATTCAATGCAGTGTGTGAAGAGATTGTTCACCAAGTTGGTATGCTTGTGTTTGTGTCCAAGTCTTCCAGCCATGTTTCCATTTGGTAAAGTTCACTTTCCTCTCATCTCTCTTTACCACCTCTCAGCAGCCTAGCTTTTGTGCCCGGCTTGCATTTTTTTGCCATGACAAAGAAGCAATTGCTATCAAAAAATTGCTGCTTTGCTCTATGTCAGCAAGTACTGATATTTATTAATTCAACAGAGTTCCCTTAGTTTCTTTGAGCTAGCTATTTGATTTGGTGTCACTTCCTCATTTTATCTTCCATTTGGAACATGAACGTTGGCACTTAATTCTGTGACTGACCTTGTTCTGTCTGGTTTGTCAAGTGTTGGAGGACAGATCACCAGACCAGGAAGCATGAGTATGTGTGAGGTAGGGGAGGCTGTAAAGTTAGAGCAGTAAGTGATTCTGATCAACACTGAACTGAGCCCAAAGAAACCCTAAGAGCTTTGCTCTGTGGATATGGGTGCTAGAAGGAATTAAGTATCTAGCTAAGTATCAATATCTTAAGCAGGGTAGTTTGGTTTTTACAGCAGTAACAGCTGGATTCCAGTTTTGGGAATGCTTCTGAAGACCTGTGTTGATGTCGTGACCATTCACAGCTTCAGGCCTGCCCTTTTTTGTCTTTACCACATGTCTTTACCTTTCTGAGTTCCTGATCATGGTGGTGCTGGGAAAATGATGTCTGCAGTTGTTAGAGCTTGACATCAAACCTGTATCCTTTTTCTTGCTATGGGTTGGATGTGCAGGATAGACAGCTCTTAGAGCTAACCAGCCAGATGACTGTATCCAGCACTTGGGGAAGTGCAGCAGAAGTGCAGTTTATGCTAAACGTGTCATTCTTCTGCTGGGACAGACTATTTCCAGGGAAAGAAGGGACAAAGAAAGTTCAGCAAAGGCAAGCAGAGTTTCAGAAAGAAAGCTGTTCTTGTGCTGGAGAGCAGACTTGTCTGTACATCTGTGGCTGACATCTCTGGGAAAAGCTTTTGGGGGAAAATTAAAGTGGATTATATATAAAAAAAAAAATGGGCTGAAGAAAACCTGTTTGTCCTTGTTCATAGTGAGTATGAGGAAAGTGTGCTCCTAAAGAAGAGAAAATCAGATTTAGAAGAAATGATGGCTTAACGTGGTTCAGTAGGGTTGCTAGGGCTTGGAGGGGTAAGTCAAGGAACACAGCTGGGGCTGGCTGATTTGAACTTAGTGTTTTCTGGGAATGCAGAAGTAGCAGTGTAAGGCAGAAACCGCTGTTTTTTCACCTTTGGCACAGCTGCCTACTTCACCTACCCAACTAGTGATAAGTGCTTGATGAACCACAGAACTACTCTGGATGTTAATAGCACAAATAGACTAAAACCTGTTTCCCTGAATCACTGGAAATTTATGGTTCACAGTTTTCAAGGCAGATTGCTGATATTAATTGAAATATATCAAGTTGTTAAATGGGAAATCATCTAAGTTAGATGATTCTGTGGTTACTAACATTCATTCGTGCAAGAAAAGGCCTGGATCCTTAAGGATGTTTTTTAAATTTAGAGAATTTGAGATACTAGCAATCTGGTGTTAAGTTGTTAGTATAGAGATTCCCAGGGGAACTAGAGACTGTATGAAAGAATTACTTGCTTAATTAGGGAGATATTTGCTGTCCCACTTAAGTACATCGCCTGTATGGGAGTCCAGATGCAATACATGAAATAGTGAGTTCACAGTTACCCCAGATGGTCTTTTGCACTCTTTGCTCCTCAGCATGTTTTAGTAAATGTATAAATCACTGAAATAATAAAAAAGAATAAGAAAGGGGATAAAATAATTGTAATATTCTTTCACTTCCTTCTTTTTAAATATAGCAAGTTAATACAATGTTTCAGAACATAGTTCAGAAATTTAATTATTGAAGGTGAGTAGTAATCCATGATTATATGGATGTTTTTCTTCTTTCATTATGTGAATAATACTTTTCAAAAGGGATTCTAGTGAATGTCAAAGAAGACTTTAGGCAGTTCTGCCTATGGTCCTTCACAGACTTGTCAGCTGATGCACACAGAGGTATGCTGGTCACACATTCTGACAGCAAAGATAATGCCTTGGGCTGTAAAATGCTCTTAGACATGGAAAGTTTGTGCTTATCCTTGGCTTTGCCATATTGGGGTTGCGTGGGGATGGAGCAGAAATTGGGTATGAAGTGAAGCCAGAAAAGGCACAGAAGCAAGGAGTGGGAGACACTACAGAAGTGAAACTCCTTGGCCCCTTCGTCCCAATCCCTGCAGTTGTGTGGGCCTTCCAATTTCCAGCTGATCTGTCACATGTCACATGGTGGAATTATGGCAGGAGTGCCACAAAAAGCCAGCTTGTCTGTCAGGCTGGCACTGGAAGATCACAATTCTGCAAGGAAATGTCAGTCTGGAGTCCTTTTTTCTTAAATTGCTTGAATTATTTCCCTAGCAATGGTCTCATTTTTGCCAGTTTACTATAAACCATTGGGGAGCACTGTGTAGGTCAAGGATATAGTTGAGGAATCTGATTAAATTGTTAATTTTCTTCTCATATTGTCTAGAAGGAAGTGTTTGAATCTGTACTGAAACTACACAACACAGTTTTATGAGCTCTGCTGCATTTTGCTCAGAGGTTGAAAAACAATTTTAGATGTTCTTGCATGGACATTTAGACATGCTGGGGTGAGGAGAAGAAAGCCTTCTTCATTCTGTATTCAAGTTCTCTTTGCTTTTCAAGCTTTAATTAATCATTTCTTGAACTGCTGGTATGCCCCCTCTTCACTACTGAATTTGTTCATAGTGCATAAATACTCCTAAAAATCCTAAACAGGGTATGTGAGAACATGATCAGCCGAATATGTAGTTCTGAAGCTGAAAAATAAACCAAGCACAATCTCACACATGGACTTCTGTGTCTGTGATTATAAAACAAGAAAACTTATTCAAAATGCTGCTTCAGAGAAAGCACTTTGGTACTGCTCTCTCTAAATGCTGTTTCAGATGCTGGTGTCAGAACATGTTCAAGGTGAACATTGCAGAATGGAGATGTGGGCTGGTGTGAAAGGCCCTAATTATGGAAGGTGGGCTGGAGAGGGAGAAAGGTTGGATAACCCTGAGGATTCAACAGTTGCTGCTAAAGGATAAGGTTTGTGCTTCTGTCGATGTCTTGGAAGCATCTGTGCTGATTCTTTGCAAAGGAGGTCCTACTTGCCCAAAATGCAGACTTTTTTTTTTTTTTTTTTTTTTTTTTAATAAGGCTTTGATTTAGAAGCAGTGAAAATTAAAGGGATTTGTTCTCAAAGGCTTCAACTGACTGAAATAGATTCTAACAGTCATGACATTTAACATTTTAGAGGTGAGATTGCTGGCTGCCCTTTAACAGGGGCAACCATTTCTGATATGGAGCTAAACAGCAGAAGATACAGAGGTTCAACATTAAGAAAAAAAATCTCCAGTGTTAAGCTGGTGTTCCCACCATGACTCCCCTGGCAGTGGGGAGAGGTGGGAGGATAAGGAGGATGGCAGATAGTTGTCAAATGGCTGGTACTTGTCAAATGCTGATCTATTTTAAAAGCACAAAAATCTAAGCTGTGGGACAAGGATGAGTTAGCAGGAGGGCAATCCAAGTGTGCCCCAAAGCTGTTCTCCTGAGATTTTGATTCAGAGAGAAACTTAAATTACTTGACATGCCTTTTAAAGATATTCCATACATCTCCCATGTGGATTAACTCTTAAGGTGCTGCAAGTAGAATGTTTGCTTTGTGAAACCAGCAGTGATGGCATATTTCTGTCATTTAACAATTGTCCAGGAAAATGCTTTGCAATGCATAGTTGCTTTAACACCCATACTTTTCATGAGGGCATTTAATCCACCTGAACACAGCTAGAAGTGTGCAGCAAAGTATGGATGAACAGAATGCAATAATACTGTGTAAATACAGAAATTACCCGTCTCTACAATCAGTGCCTGTTGAAGATATAATCACTGAGCATTAGTGATTCATTAGCAATTCTCGACCCACTGATTTCAAGGGTGGTGATATCAAATTAGTGCAATGTTCTTGTTACCTAAATACGGAATTGGTGGTTGTTTTATAGGGAAGGGTCAGACAAATGTTCCTGCAAGCTAGGAAGCACGAATGCTAAGAAGAATGTGGAGCAAAGAAAATGAGAGATCAGTGCAAATGAGACATTGTGCAGATGGTGAAAGGGATGAGTCAGACTTGGATGTGCTAATAGTTGTTATTGATGAAGGAACTCTTTCTCAAACACTTGTTAGTATGGTTTATCATTTGAGGACCTGTGTGTTTATCCTCAAGCTTTAACACAGACTGTTCAAGAGCTGACACTCACTGCCACTTGTTCACAGCTGCTTGCACACATGGCTGCATGGAGATCATCTCCAGCAAGATGATCTATGCCAGAATCAGGAACTGTCTGTACTGTTTTCCTTTGACAGTAAGAGGATACATGTCAATTATTGAAATAACCTTAAAAAGGCAGGAAGAGGACAGAGACTAGAGAGCTTTAATATTTTACCCAGTGCATCTTTAGCTTTACAAACCATAGTAAGTGGCACATTAGAAATATCTAGTTATATACAGCAGGAGGAAAATCTGCCCATCAGGGGAGTTACCTGAGTCAAAGAGAGGGGATGTTTTTCTTGCCTTTTACTTCTTTCGCTGCCTAAACAGTTCCCCACTTTTAGAAGAGGCTGCATTGATTGTGCTTCTTTCAGGATGATATTAATGATTTGCATGGGAGAGACAACTCCTAACAAGAGAACTGTGTCCAAATGTCATACAAATTCAAATAGACATTGCTGGACCAAGTGTTTGTTTGGAGTGGAGACAATGCCGTAGCTCTCTAAGTGATAGTTCACAGGCCCCAACTATTTTCTAGGAATCTGGTCTTTATCCAAATCCCTGCTGTTTTTTGATTTGCAGAGCTTCTGTTGGAGTCCTGTCCTCTCTCTGAATGGAAGAAACCTTCACACAGATAACTTTGCCTCTGGTCAGCTATTGCAAAAGGTGCCTCAGATGGTTATAGGAACTCAGGGAAAGGCACAACTGCTGAGTAACAATAAAGATCTGCTCTCAAGTGGAAAGAGGTTTGACTGTGACCCATAGCAACTGTGTCTGCCTACAAATCCTGCTACAGTAGAGCCTCAGAATACTGAAGTCATGTAAGAGTCACCGATGTGAAATATATATTTAGGTCCTCTTTCACCCATTAGTATCACAACCTATAAAAACACACCATGAAGATCTAGAGCTTTTGATGTCTTCTAGGCAAGAATGTGGCTTCATAAGAGAAGACAAACTCTATCTTAGTACCTCTTCCATGAAACTCTGCTTTTCTGACTGTGGAGGAGTAAATTTTTACCTGAAATGAAAATTAAGTTTGGCTACTAGCTTTTCTACCAGGGGCGTGCTGCTGGAAGAAGTATACTCGGCTTCCCAAATGGTTCTTAATACAACCCTTGCTATTAACAGTATAAAACTTCTTTGCATTCTCTGGAAATTAATGAGAAAGCCTTATCAAACCTCTCAGATACTTGAAAAATTTTTCAGCAGAGAGAGCTAGTGGTTGAACTGGATAGGTGATACTAGAGGCTTAGCATAAGGGAAAATAAAGCCACTAATTGGGAAACCTGCTAAGATATTTTAAGCTAGTCACGTAAAAGGTATCACCTCCCTGTATAAAATCTACATAATGATATCACTTAAAATACTGTTATTCTATTGCTAGTCTTCTCCTCCAGTTCACAGATTTTACCAAAATACATCCAAGTGTTAAAAGTTGATGGATCCTGCTGTTGACCTTCTGTCATTGAGGGAAAATTGTTCATTTATTCCCCTTTTTCTGCCCTTGATCATGAGTTAGAATAATCAAATTTTACTTCTTGCAATTCAAGTAAAAATTATTCATTACTGCACTATGAGGAACTTCACTAGATACCTTCTGAAAAATAGCAGTTATTCCCTTGTTCTTTCCTGCTAAATGTTTCATTGATAAAATCAGAGATTTACAATAGAGGATGCATTTTCTTTGTACCATAATCCTGCCGGGTGTCTTCAGGATTCTGCTTTCTAGGAGCCATTCAGCTGATTTATTAATAAAGTGAGCAAGGTCTAACTTGCCCAGATTATTATCCAAACCTTTTGAAATTAGGTAAAGCAAGTTTGTTACCCAGTTCTCTGGGAGAGGTGCTGCTCAAATAAGGCTGCATGTTTTTACTGTGTATCTAGTCACTTAAAAGTTCAAAATCTAGGCCTCACCCTTGGCTGCACACAGTCCAAATCCTTTTGGGTTGTTAATACTAAAGAATGTGATAATAGAATTTAGAATCTTTGATGTTACCTTCCAATTAAAAAATGCAAACTATTTAAGGTCTTTTTCTCATCTAGTACAGCAGGTACTGTTTGTGCTTCCTCCTTGTCTCTTTCAAGGAGTTACCAGATCCCACCCCAACACTCCCGCCATGAACTGTTCTTCAAGCCATATCTGCTTGTTCTGTCAATTTTTTTGCTTTGTTCTCCTACTCTCCTGGTTCTTGTGGTGTTTCTCCTGACTCGTGTCTTGCTCTCCTGCAGCTCTGTATGTGCAGTCCTCTACCAAAAGCAATGTAAGCCTTAGCCCCTTTTCTAGAATGCCTGAGTGACCCCAAAGATGCCTGTGTTTTAGACAGTGATGTATGTTCATGTTTGGAGTGCAGACTGCTAAAGTCTTTCAGAGAGCATATTAAATAATTCCTAGCTTTTCTACTAGTTTCAATATGTACTATATTGATTATGATAGATTCTTACCTTTGTTATCAAACTTCAAGTCAGCTAGACTTCCACACACAGAGATAGGCTTCAGGGTGCTGATGTGGCTGGTGATGTGTCATTGAATGCAAAGATTGTTCCAAAGAGAGAGTTCCAGTCTCTCCTGCAGGTGAGCTCTGGGTAGAGATTGTTGTTTCACTCCTCCATGAACTTCAGGTTTTCCTATTCCTTCACTACTCAAATTTACGAGAAATGAAAGTAAGATTCTTTCTGCTCACAGTTCTCCAGATTGCTTCTTGTGCCTTTTTGTAACAATACAGTGTTTTCTATGCTCCCGTCCTCTAGAGCAGAAGCTCATCTTGAGAGGTGGTATCATTTTTGGTTGAGATGCTAATGGAAAGCTGTACTAACTCTCTAGTTTTTTTGTTGACACTTTGCAGGTCAGAAGACTGCCAACCCAGACTGCCTCTGGAAGGAATTTTTCTTTAAGGGTCACATCAAGGAAGCTGTCAGTGCTCAGCTCATTGAAGAGTCACAGACTGAGTTGTGCCTCCCACAAACTCTGAATCTGTACAGTGGTCAGAGCCAGTCCTTTAGAGATGACAGCACTGAGAAAGACTCAGGAAGGAGTGATCTCTTAATATTGCAGTGAAGCAAGTGGAAGATCTCCCAACAGGTAGTGAATTGTTTTCTAGGACAATTTAATAAGGCTATAGTGACCCTGTAATGTTGAGGGAGTAATACAAGCATCCCTTAGAGGTAGTTATCTTATTTCTGTGGAGAATCATGTAATTAATGGTGTTCTAACAGCTGCTTTCTATTTCCAGGTTGTTCCACTGTTGTAATCTTGTTCAGAGCTGAAGATCTCTTAAGGATATTGGCAGATAAGGTTCTTTTATTCACAAAACGCCCTTGGCCTTCCTAATAAAGCCTTCCTTTCCTTGGCTTTATCTTTCCCTCTTTCAAGCATCAACTGTTATGGCAACAGGAAGGCTGGAGGCAAATAAGCAGCTGGCACTCTTCCTAATGTGCAGAAACATAGGCTGGAATCCCTCCTGAATTCAACAGCACAGTGGTAGAACTGCAGTAGCATTGCTAACAGGGGCACAGAGTGCATTTTGAGCTTGCAGGGTGGCTGGATTTAATGAGGTGAGGTACTGCTCGTGCTAAACCTGCCAAAGCTGAACAATGTGATGCATGCAAATGCAGAAAACGTGGTTTAAAATAGCTTTCCCTATTTATTTGGGTTTTAGAACAAAATTATAAAATGTGATTTGGGCTGCAAAACGTGATCTGACCTCGTTGCTTACTTGTTGATTCTGGACTACTTCAAGAAGGAAAAAAGAGGGACATTGTGGTTGACATTCTTAATCTGGCTTTAATGCAATGCCCTTCTTTTAGACTTGCAGGTTTTCCACAAATGAGAGGAAGTGTGTGGGAGGGAAGTAGGTTTGACAACTATGGAATTAAGTACTGGTGTTCCAGGGTTTATTTTCCAATATGCTTGTATTTAATCCCCTCTGCTTTTGGTGTCTTGTTGGACCCTTACTCTGCAGACTGGTTTTCTGACATATTTCTATTATGTTTGAATCCATTCTTTTTCAGCCGGCTGAAAATTTCCTTTGCTTAGACTGTTCCCAGTTATAGGATGAAAAAGGTCATTATACAATCAATTTGCCAATAAAGTGACAATGTTTGGTAACTTACCTTTATTTGACCACACATTTAAATTATGCAGATTTACCAGGTCTAATGTGACATTCATTCTTGATGTGGCTGAAAGACTGAATGTCCATAGTTGTCTGTGAATGGAGGTAAATGCATATTTCTGATCTCAGTCTTACTCCCTTGAACTTTGATTGAAGTGTCAATCCAAACTCCATTGCTTGGCATCATCTGCCTATTAACTTGAAATTAATCCAGAGTTTAAGCACTCTCCATGCTTCAGGGCAGTTCAAATTTGAATTTCAAGGAGGAGGAGTATCTCGAGGTAGACAGGAGGAAAGCCAGTGGGGTTTCCCAATTACTAGAAGTGTTTTAATTAAGTGGAGCAGAGCTACACAAATTTGATGATCTGAGTTCCTTTTTAGACTATTACTGTCTATATGGAGATACCTGCATTAGTAGTGGTTCCTTCTCACAGCACCACAGTTGTGAGAGCCATTTTTATCCTGTCATTTTTAATGGAAGTTAAACCAGGAGTGATAGTATTTGAAGGCTGTCACTTCTGGGTGACAACTGCTTCGTCTCCATTTTCATGCACTCAGCTTTATGTTTCTAAGCATCCCCCGCAAAGGTACATCTTAAATATCTGGACTTATGCATGCCTGTATTATGTATGAACTACCTACAAAATCCATTTGTTTGAGAGCTCTTCAAAGTCAACATTTAGACACGTAAGATATGAGAATGTGTGTCTGGGTCTGTGTTTGGTGGCAGACTTTGGATTTAATCCTAAAATACATTCCAGGTTGCAGCTATAAACACAACCTCTGTTGTGTAAGCAGCAGTGAAGTATGGCCAGCTCAGCATGTGTCAAGCTGTATGGTGGCAAGTGTCAATAGAACAGCTCTTCTAGAGTCATTACTATTTTTAGTGCGGGCCATCCCAGAATACTGCAGCTGCTGCCTCTTGCACTAAAAGCCTTACTTTGGCCCCTGCTAGCTTCTACTCCTAGGACCTTTTATTCCTCCCCTATGATGGAATGGTCATATGCAATGCTGATGACACCTGGGGTCCCTGGATCTTGGTACTTGGCCATCTAGAAGCAGAGCAGAAGGAATTGGAGCCATTACAGCACTCTGGGGCTGGAAGTGTGGAGGAAGCAGGGCCTGGGCTGGCTGGAACCACGTGGCCGTGAAAAACTACGGAATTAATTTTCTGTGGTGCTCAGGGCAAGCTGTCGCTGTGCCCCAGCTTTCCAGGAATGAAAAGGAGTTACAGTCTTTACAAACTCCTCTAGAAAGTGTAGCAGGGCTACACCAGAACTGTGAATTGAAGCCAGTGATTTGAACAGCTTCAAATCTGTTCGAATTTGAAGCCAGTGAATTGAAGCCTCTTGGGAAGCATGTTTGCAGTTGGGGATCAGTAGGGGCAGTGACAGAGATCTCCTCTATGGAGCAGCACGCGCACAGTGATGCAGTCCTGGTTACATGACCCAGGGGCTGCTGCACACGGCCTATTCTGTCCTGCCCCCTGGAATCATGGCCATATCTGGATTCTACTACTGTCTATAAACAGCAGGGTGAGTGCAGATAGGCTAGGTGGGCATCAACCAGTGGACATATACTGAAAACTGTTAGGAGGCCCAGCAGCAGGGAGAGTAGGGGTATTCTTTCTGTTGTGGGAGGAATCACTGGAAATTCCTTTTTTAAAGCATTATAGGAGCATTTAGGCTTTAGTAACTAGAGGCTTGGCACCACAAGTTCTCATCACGGTGAGAAGCCTTCTGCACTTTGCAGAATTGGGTTGCACCTCATTATCCAGGTTTGGCTGGCACTTGAGTTCTTCCTTCTTTCCCACACCTTGCCTTGCTTGCCAAGCATGGTAGGACGCTTTCTCTTTCCCCCATGCCATGATTCCCAAACCTGTGAAATTGCTCTTGTTTCTTAGCACTGAAATCTGTTCTACTCCTATGTCTTCTGAGTCTGATTTTGCTTCTGAGTTCAGTGAGGCTTCTGTCTATAGTTGCAATATATTGGGAGAAAGATATTGTTTTTAAAAAGCAAAGCAACAAACATGAATTCTGAGCAGGAAATCCCTTTTCAAGTGTAATTCATTTTAAGGCAAAGTGCTTTCAAAAACAAAGAAAAATCCTAAAAAAGGGAATCATTTATCTGCACGAAGCAAAATTAATTTGACACATTGAATAACGTGTTAATAAGCATCTTTAAAATAGATGATGGGTTTGATCTGATTTATTTTTCAGCCCTGTGGAGACAGCTGATGAATTATATATGATCATGGCACTTATGAATTGTAAGTCTCCTCACAACTGAAGGCAAATGTCAAAGGCACCATGTGTTAGAAAAAGATACTTCATTTGGCAGATAGGCTTACTCAGGAAGCAGGCTTCTGTTTTATACATACTCTACATTGCTCAGTTTGGTGTATCCATTGTTTGAACACCCATCCTGTAGCTGTCTCATGTGGCTGAATGCCTCCTCCTCACTTAGGTAAATAGCATTGTCTTTGATAGTGGAGAAGGAAGAAGGTATGATCAGTGAATCCTTTCTCTTTGGCACTCTTCTAGTAAGCAGAACATGTCTGTCACCTCTGCAGTTTGAGGCACAATGTGAGCTGGGTTAGAATTGAATTACCATAAAGAAAAATGTTTGTGGCCATGTCCTCTCCTGTTGCTGACTTTGTCTTTCTGCGTGAGTAGGAGCAGCTTTCTCCTGCCAGTGCTCAGAGCTCTGGCCTGGCTGTTTTCCAGCAAACAGAAGAGACTTCCGACATTCAGGCTGAGCAAAGGACATCTGATGCTAAGCTTATTTCTGATCTTCCAGGGCTTCTCTGAAAGAGGCAAAACTATCCTAGAAGACCTGGCTCTGAAATGGTTCCCTGCAGGGTTTTCATCTGGTCTCTTTTAACCTCTCACTTCTGTCAGTGCAGAGAGCTTATTCTGGGCATAAATCTAACAACCTTGGTGCTGACTTTTGAGAGTAAAGTGAAGTGTCCCCCCTCTACTTCTGAGCAACAACAGCTGCAGTCTGCAAACTTTGCTCAAAAGTGGGTGCTGTTCTTCCCAGGCAGTGTCTGTGTGAATGTGAGCTGGTCAAAGGGGAAATGGGAAGATGATTGAAAACAGCATCATTCTTGCAGCACTGATAGTGGAGCACCCAGGACATACGTTTTATCCACCAGAAACCCAAACCAGAATGTTTCCTGCTGAGCCTATGCATGTTTTCCCTTCACCTGAGAAACTAGTGTAACTCAGTGAGGCTGGAAGACTTCAGGTACAAGGACCATCATAACTTTAAGACCTGTGTATTGCTAGTGTTTTACTGACTCTGCAGGAAGGAACAAAGTATGGTTTGGCCCAGCATGCTGAAAGGACAGGGTTGATATGAATGAGAGCAAAGGTATTCATTTCCTTATAGAGTGACCTAAGCAAGTAAGACACTGGATAGGGTATGACCCTTGTTAAGTAAATGTAAAGATGAGATTACCAAAGAATTTTGACCCTGTAACTGTTCCAGTAGAAGACACATCAAGGAAAAGCAGAGCTGCAAGGTGTGGCAAACACCTGTGCAAATATTGTCCCTAATAGTCCCGAGTGTTCGGAGATGCCACTGTGCACATGTGAAACATGCCTGTGATAGCTGCACCTTGATTCCTGTAGCTCTGTATTCTGTCTCTTTCTCCTAAATCCTCATCTCTTGCCTACCTGCTCTACTTACAGCCACTGGCCACCATTTCTGTGCTGTTCTGGTCCTTAGCCAATCTCTGTAAACTCGGGCACTCTGCTGGATGGTGGTTTTGAACTATTTCTACTTTCTGTTTTTTAACTATTTCCTACTTGCTTCTTTCTGGATGCTGCCTCCCTCACAGATTCTACAGCTGTGATGAGACAACACGGGACAGTTTACAGCGAGCTCTTCAGATTACATTCTGTTGTAATTCTTTTGTTCCTGCAGAAATTATTGACTCCCTCTTGCATTGTAGTCCCAGGGAGGTAGGCTCATCTTTGGCCAGTGATGAGTGGTGGAGTAAAGTAAGTATGAGGGAAATCAGGATGTAGCCCTGATAAAAATGCTGTTGGAATAGAAAGTAGGGTTACTTCTCTGCTGTTACACACCCTATGGATATCTGAAAAAACTCTCATGTGAGAGTTTCCTTTCTGCTAGCAGTGGGCTTCATAGATAGATAGTTCAGTTGTTCTGAGTTGATACAGGTGTATCTTGGCAGTAACACAGCTGAACTGGAGCAAAGGATATTGTTGACTGTCCCTCAGCTGCTGGGGTCAGGATGCATTTCTGGGTTGGATAAGTTTAACTGAGTGGCAGGAACAGGAGATGCCACTATGCAGATTTTAAGAAATTTCATTTAAACCAACAGTTTTTAGAATCCAGCATCTGAATTTCTTTTCTTATACTGGGTAGGTACAAGGGATATGATTAACACAGAGATTTCAAAAACAATGCACTTCAATATAATGAAAAACACTGACCTGTATTTGGTTCCATTTGGCATCTCGATAACAGTTGCAAATGAGGCCAAGCTGAATTCCTTCAGCATAGCAAGATTTCAAGAGCCCCTCTGGAGTATGCCCAGAATACAAAACACAGCCAACACCCCTGCATTATTAGCATGATGTTTCTCTGAGTGGGTGATGTGGGGGCATGTGACTTGGTAGCTAAAGAGGGAGTTGCACTGCTAGAATTTCTAAGGATTAATTCATTGAGGTGTTAATGCTTGATGAAGTTGGGATGCTTTCAAGATGGGGAAGGAGAAAGGTTGATCTCCTGCTGGAATTCCATTTTGCAAGGAGTTCCTTTCTTTATATTGACAAGAGTTGTTCAACTGCTGTGTGTTTTTAGTAAAAACTCTCTTTTTCATCCAAAAGGCTACTTGTTTGGATCTTCTGTTTGTTTGTTTATTCTCCATTTCCAGGAAATGTGGTTGTTTTTTTTTTTTTTTTTTTTTTTTTTTTTTTTTTTTTTTTTTTTTTTTTCCTGTGCAGTCTCAGTGGGATTTATCAAAAAAAAGCAAATTCCCTTCTTCCCTATTATCCAGGGAGAGACTCAGGGCACTGAGCAAAGGAATTCTAGCAAAGTATTATATAGAGAATAACAGTGCACTGAAATCTAGTCAGAAGTTTGTTATATGTATGTGATATGTACATGTGGATATATACTTATTTGCATATATATTTCATGAAGGCCTGAGCACCTTTGTGGAAAAATGTCCTTGCCAATATTTTTAGTTTCATTAGACTTTCCTTTTCTGTTCTAATAATCCATGTTCCTTTGGGGATAATCAAAATCTGTACCTGTAACTTTACCCTTCAGTTAGTTTCAGTCTGTGTTGTATTAAACCCATTCATTGTCTGACTACCCTCTCCCTCATTCTCTGGTGATGTGTTGTGCCTATAATCTCTGAATCCATGTGTACTGAAATTGGTACAGTCTCTGCCATCCCAGAGGGGCCTCCAGAGCATTTCAGATGGTAATTTCAGGAAAGGAGAGGGGAGGCCTGATGAATCTTAAGCACGTGTTTCTCCTTCATTACCCTCTACCCACCCATTTCAGCATATCTTCACATTGTATCTTTAAAAATTGTTTCAGTTTTATTTTGTTTTCCTTTAGTTGAGGCCATACCCTTGACTTGGTCACTCCATAGTTCTTTCTATGTCAGAGGCATGCCCTTGTGTTACAGCAGAGCCTTGCATAGCTTAGTTCTGCTGCTTTGGCACTGGGAGAACTCTCCTTTTTCACTCAGATAGTAAAGTTTCCCTTTGGTACAGATTAATTGCAGTCCTTGTTGGTTCCCACTTGGAATTGCGTCCCAGATACGAGCAGGTTGGTATGTCTGCCAGCCAGGGTGCTCTGATGGTAGTGCTAATGTGGTGTAGTTCTCATTTGCCCCTTTGCACATCTAAGCCAAAAAAGGGTTTGTGCTGGGCTGCTGCTTCCTGCCAGCCATTTCCATCTTTCCAGTTTAATGGTGAACAGAAATTGTATAGGACACACCATTTGGGTCTCTTTCACAAAGATCTCAGGTGGTGTTGCTGCAGTGCTGTAACTGAGCTTTGTAGCTGTTGAAGAGTACCAGAAGCAGTTGCTATTTCCATGGCTACTTTGACATATTTGGTTTCTAGATCAACAAGGACTGCCCATTCAACTCAATTGATTTACAATGCAGTTGATTTATTTTCCCACCAGGTTTTTTTATCACATCTAAAAATAAAAAGCAATCTGCTAGCAGCACAGTTAGTTCCCTACCCTTCATCAAATAACAGGTATAATAGGGACTAAACAGAGTTCATAGTGCAATTCTAAATGGAGATTGGGAACAGATAAAAGAAGCTGAACCTGATGTGGATGTGTTCAACAAGGGTCAGATTTCAGCTGCTGCCTCTGCCTTATTCCCTTCTCCTTCCCCTTTTCCCATCAGCTTCTCTGTATATTATCTCCCTCTTCTGGCTGTTTCAGTGTTACAGAAGCAGAGAGGCTGCTCTCTGGCCTTGCAGAGGAGATGCTGAAGTCACTGTATCAGCATGAGCTCTTTGTCCAGTATTTCCTCTTGGACTCAAAGATGTCTTCTGTGGCAAGAGGAAACTGGGAGGAAATTGAGTACGACTAGAAAGCAGAAGTTATTTTTCATCCTGTTGGTGAGAAAGGACAATGGTGGTGGTTTAGGGGGTAGGGGTGATAGAGTCTATTTCTTCTTGCACATTTCTTACCCCTTCTGCCATTCCCCATATCTGGTAAGTGACATTAGGAGTTAGGAAGGAAGAGAGGTGCTGGTCTGGGAATTCACAGCCCTCTGACAGGAGAAAGGGAGAGGGCTGAGGAGGACATTAGTACCATTCTGCTCCAGTAAGACATATGAAGGACACAAGTGCAGTCTGGCTATAACTGGTATTTTTGGAACTTTAGCTTAAGAACAACTGTTTTGTCTCTTTAAGTGCAATGATGCTAAGTTTTACTAAATATTCAGATGTCACTGCAACAGTGCATATGAAATCAAGGTAGCAGGTGTGATGTGCTTTAAGGATCACAGCATAATCCTATTGGAGCAGATGAAAGAGCAGATGGCATAATTTAAATTACCAGGTTCTTGAGACAAGGTCTTCTGGAGACTTGAAAGGTACAATCCTTGTGTCATTGTAAGGTATGTTATAACATTAGATTTAACATGAGACAATCAAAATATTAGTCATAAAGCAGGAAAGAAAAATTACACTACAGAAGTAGGTGTGTCAAATCTGAGAAGCTGGAAGATTTTTTTTCTGTCTAAAGCTATTATTCTCCTCTAGTGCCATGATTTGTACTTACTTCTGTTACAATTCCCTGAGACTGTTTTTTTGCTTTTCAATAAAGAATTGTTTTCTAAGTAATAACCATGTAAGGGCTTCTATTCTGGAAACACCTTAAACTGAGATCTTTACCCTATTTCAGAGTTGGAGAGTCTTCCTTGCTGTTTTTTTATACATGAGAATTATAGTTGTTATAAAGGGTGAATGTGATTACTGCTGTGCAAAGGTGCCAGTAAGGGCAAGGCAGACACTGTGTGCTTTTTCGCAGAAAGAGAAATGAAATACCTTTGTGGAATAAAATAACTGGAGTCAGAGGGCGGAATCAACAGGCAGTAGATTGTAGGAAGGGGCTTGAACAAGGCTAAACTGTGTGGCCTGGGAAAGTCTGAAAATGCAGAGAACTACAGATGCACGTGTGTGTATGGAGCAGGGGAGACAGAGAGAAGGTGTTGGAAGTGATGCTGACAGAGCAAAGCACAGGGAAGGAGCAAGCCTGCTATGGGTTTTTTTCTTTGTTGGTGGAAATAGACTGTTGTGCATATTTTTTTTGAGCCAGCAGGATGACATGTGCACAACACCTTTAGTGATAAAATAATTTCTTCTTAATAGGAGCATGGATAGACCTCTCATACTGGTATACTGCTTAGGCAAAGTAAGCAACATAGGAAGAAAAATGCTCTATTATTTTATCTTTAACTTTGTTTAATTTTTTATTAACTTATTTTTTAACCAAAAAGAAGCAAATGTCATTCTCTCTGTTAGGTTAGATTAGGTTAAGGCAGTAGGTGGGAGTGTGTGTTCTTTAGTGTTCATGATCTTTGCATGAGGAACTGGCAGAACAGGCAAACTCTGAAATGTGTCTGAAGCAATATTGACTGAAGCAGTATTTTTTCACCCTTACTCTATTACATCAAACAAAGTTATGAGGATGAGCAGTGGGTTCTCTCCCATTGACTGTTCATTCTAGCATTGACCTTACAAATTTATGTGCTTAGGCGCATTGCCTTTGATTTCTTCAGTGACTGAGGATTGAAGAAATCTATGTTAGCTATGGAGCTTGTTGAGAAGATCACCAAATTCACTTAATTAATTCCCATAATAACAAGCTAGTCCATTAGTCTGCAGTGCCACCTAGCCTTCTCATCCTCTGGGGAGCAGGTAGTATGGCAGGAATATTTATAAAGAGAAAAACTACTTGGAAAACATTAATGTAACAATCTTTCCCCCCGTCATTTAAAGATAACTTCTCATCAGAAGATTTTAATCAGCAATCTGAAAATTGTTGCCCTGATATTAGCCAGTGGCAGAAAAAACAGGGAGAATTAGAGATTTTTTTTCTTCAAAATATTAGTTCCTTGTTCAATGCAAGTATTACTCATAATTTGTAAGGAATCAGAAAGCTGGTGCATGACTATTAAATTTTTGAACAGTCTGATTCATCTCAAAATGATTCAGAGACTATTGATAGTAGTCCTGTCAGGAGTTGCCATCTCTGTGGTGAAGCTGGAGTGGTTAGTGACATACCACTAGTGCTTTGTGGCATTTCATAGCATTCATGAGTTAAAAATATGCACAGTAATGAAGGCAGCAAATGTAGTTTTGCTGGAATAGTGATATTATCATCTCTGCTACCTGAAGAAGTCATGTAGATTTGGCTTCTGTCCTTGAGTGGGTCACAGGGCAGATTGCTGGGGAGAAAAATGGCTCTGCGAAAGGGGGACCAAGACTCTGATGCCTACACTGTCCATGCATGCCTTCAGGAGCCAGGACTGCTTCTTTCCCAATCCTCCTTCATCCCTGATTCTTTACGGGGTGAAAGGAAGTTGGTGTGCTTGGATTTGGAAAGTGGCTACTGCAGCATAGCCATTTGGCTGTGTTTCATGGAAGGACGTGGTCCTGGAACTGCAGGGAGAGACTGAGATATTAGCAAGGATGCAGGATATGAGCAGCATCCCAAAATCTGGCAGCATGAATTAGGTTAGTGAAGGGTAAGAAACATGTCCTTATGTCCGTGAACTCCACCAAGTTTGCAAGGGGCCTTTGTGCTTCTCTCAGTCTCTCTGCCCTACCTCCAGCTGAACCTTCTTCATCACTGTTGCAAGACAGAATTGTTTCTCCTCACCTTTTGGGTGGCTGGGTTCACATTATTTTGCTGTTCAGATGATGATCTGACTTGTGTTACAGGATTGCTGATAAATGTAAGATGGGGAAGATCTGTTAAAATAATCAGTTTCTGACCAATACATTCCCATGACATCTGTGATAGCTTCTGTCTTCCTAAATAACAAATGTATTTAATCTGAAGCTTTGGGTTTCAGTAGCTCTGAAGAAACAAACACAGCTTTTTGCGTTGGCACAGTTAAACAAAATCTCCCTTCATTTAGACTTGTGAGAGATTAGCAGATAGGTCCTTTGTGAAAATCTGCAAATGGTGACTAAGCATGGGGAGAAAAAGGAAAACATGCACTGCCACAGGCTGTCTTTGTGCAGTGAGCTCATTTGCCATTGCCAAGACCAGGGACTAAGCTCAACGAGTGTAGGTGGGATGGGATGGGACACTATTACTGGTTTTCTTTGATATGGATTTCAGCTTACATTATAACAGTGCTAAAAACCACTGGTATCTAGAACGTGTGCCACAGAAGGCTTATATGATAATTTGAGGGTGGGAGTAATGAGAGGAAAAAAATCTACTGAGTTTCATCTCCAAATCCTACTAGATTTTCTTCTTTATCAGCAGACTTTCCTTCACTGTTTAATGATGCTTTTATATATGAGTTTTGTTTGAGAAGGCACTGAAGTGGGTTTTGGTTTGACTGAGCCATTTGAGAAGTGCACACGTCTAATGGTTAGGCACAGCCTGTTTGCTCATGTGGATTTCATTAAGGGGCCTGTTAGAGAGCTCTGGGCACATCTTACAGAATTTACTGGGTTAAACTAAACCCATCACTAAGCCTTGTAAAGCTGTAAAAAGCTGTCCAGATTCAGAGATCAAATGAATCAACTTAAAGGTCTAACACTAAAGCCATACCTCCTTGCTTTTCTGCTGGAATGAGGCTGCCCAGTCTGTATCTAACCAAACAAGAGCTGAGGTACTCCTGGGGAGTTAGAGAGCTACCATTTTTGCTTAGGCATAGATTGATAGCTCACTCTTTAAAAATAACAGGAGTTTTTAAGTGAGGGAATAAAACCGGTTAAAAAAACCAACCAACTACAGCTGGTCATAGTAGTATGGTGGTAATAGTGGTATTGAGACTATCAAAAGGCACTTGTGGATGCATTTGCTGTCAGCTGTGGTGTTTGTTTTATTCTAGAAGCTGAAAGGTTTCTTGTATTGTTGGAATGCTATAATAGCCCCAGAGAATGGCAGCATTTGATTGTATGTGCTGGCTAATCACCCAACATGAGCAGGGAGTAAAATAAGGAAAGGAATTACATTCTAGTATTCTGAAAAAAGACCCCAGCAACCAAGCACAGTGATTTGCAAGGGAATTCATACAATCAAAGAAGACAGTGGAGCACCTGTAACTACTAACCACTGTTAACAAGCTCTAAAGACTAGCTCTTGCAAATTGCATTTTACCGTACTTGGAACATACGATTTAGAAAAGTAATAGAAAAGGTAAAAATTAGGACCAATTTTGAAACACCTTTCAACACTTTTTGTGATTTCTTTATTTCCTTTATAAAGGTTTAGGTTCTATGAAAGGACTGAAAGGAGAGGTTTAGGTATAGAAAAAAACCCCCTGAATTCTGTGAATTACCTGTGATGAGTATATGCATCACTTTAATTAATATCCTGTACCACTAGCTTTGATCATTTTTCTGCAAAATATGATAGCTTGACTGAGAAAGAGACCCTGGACACTGATCAATAGACAGCTTGAGAGTGCTGGAACAGTGTTGCTTAGTAGCTGGGGAGTATGTCAAGGAACAAATGCTGGAGCTTCTGTCTCCTTTTCTGTTGGTTGTCTTCACCCAGCATTAAATGCATAAAATACTTTGGGAATGGAGCCCAGGCCTCTTGAATCCTTTGTTGTGTGGTGAGCAAGAAGGATTTAAGGTGTTGTGAGAACATAAGACTAGATTTCCAGTTCCCTCTAATCTAACAGGTGATTATACAAAAGGCATTCAGTGGCACCAACAGGGTGTTTTTGAAGGAGCATGGCCTTTTTTTCAAGACTGTGTTCAACACAGTAGGATGCATCAGAGCACATCAGGCAGGTTAAGTGATCTGGGGATATTACATGCCACCATGCTGATTCCTGGGTGTTTGTCAGACTGCAGCAGGAGTGAAGAACCACAGTGCCTCAGCTGGGGCAGCTCTGGGCAGTCTCAGCAACACAAGAAATATTGTCCTAGTCCAAGAGGGAGGCAGCTTAGATATATTCAGGGTTAAGCAGACTCTGGGTTTTTGGATGGCATCTTATGATACTGGTTCCTATCCGCTTTACAAGTGTGGCATTGCACCTCATTTCAATTCTCTTTGGCCCTGACTTTACAGCAGATTATGCTGTTTGGCTGAAGTCTGCTCACTTTGCTTTCCCATACCTTTGTGATGTGGGGTTAATGATGTAGCTTTTCTTTTGCCATTCACCTGTCACATCTCTTTAATTACCACTTTTCATTGAGTAGGTGCACTCTTCTCCTCTGTGTTTATGCAGTGTCCAGTGCATGGGTCCCTGCCCCCTGCCACAGCTTCTAAACATATTGTAATGTATTGCAAATAAATAATATGAAGATGTTGTTGTGAAAAAACCCTCTGAAACTAAGCCTGCTTTACTTCCCAGAAATAGAGCACAAATTACTGTGTTCTGTCCCTTTTAACTGCATCCATTGGCTCCTTTTGACCAATGATAGTTTGTGCTGTGAGTTTTTAATACCAGTAATAACAACTACTTCCCTAATCCTTAGCACAAGAATGAATGGGAATATTCAGCATTTTCATCCCATTTCCAGGTTGAAAGTCTCTGTGTACATTGCTTGGCTCCCAGTTGACAGAGTTGCTTTATGCAAGCAGTCCTGTGCTCCCCTGGCGCCTCTCCATGGCCCAGTAGCACCATTTCAGCCCAGCCTGGGGCCCTAAGTCCCTGCCCGTGTGGCATAGAGAGGATGCAGGTCTCCAGCTCTGCTCTGCTGCTCCAACCCATGGGCTGATGTCCTGGCTTAACCTTAGACGTGTCTTATTCTTATAAACTTGCCTGATGATCTGGACTCATGGCTGAATGTGGTGGCCATCTGCAGACCTGCTCTGCACACCTTTCTCATGGCCTGTGGGACAGAGACCTGGCAGAGACCCTGCCCTGTCAGTCATGTTAGGAGCTGACAGCCTTCATTGCTTCTGACAAAGAGCTTTATATTAAAAAGTTGTGAAGTGTAGCTGCAATGAGAAGGGAGGTGAAATGTATAATCAGTATTGACTTAATGAGGAATTCAATGCAAGTATTAACTTTGTTTCCCCTTTCTACTAACACACACCTAGCTTTGAGGTACATACCCCACAGTCTTGGATGAAATCTTTTAAATTATTGAAGTAATCCAGTTTGAGTGTTGTTCTTTCCCTTTGTGGTGCAATAAGAAGTTATCTATTTCACATGCTGCCTTACACAAGGAAAAAGCACATTGCTGGCATCCTGTGCTGATTTTCTCTCACTGTTTTTTCCCATAACCTGTACTCAGGTCTGACCACAATCAGTCAGTTCCTTGGTATATGCAAGTGCCTCAATTAGAAGTGAGATTAAAATCCTTAATCAAAATACCTCCTCTCATACTCCCAGAATAAAGTTACAGCTGCAGCACCTGTCCAGGTGATGATTTATTCCTGTAGATGGAAGGCAGGAATTGCAACCCCCTTTTCATTCTCCCATACCTTCCACCATTCTCAAGGATCTGAAAAATTACTATCTATAGTTTTTCAACAGCCATTTAATATTTTCTTTAAAAAGGATACTCTTGACTAATGTACTCAGAATGGGATAATAATGACGACTTGACATGCGTAGAAGCACTTTATACCATTCAAAATGACAACTTGTCAAAAAATATAATGGACAGCCAAGGGTGGTATGCCTGATGTGGAGAGAAGATCATTAAGTGTCTTGAAGTTGAAACTGGACAGCCCTGCTGTGGAACATGCTTGAAACCCCCATTGTCTGCTGGGTTGCTTCTGAGCCTTTGAAAGTGCGTGAGGATAGATTAAGGAAAGGTGTTAATTTAAGCTACAATTCCTGAATAGCAACACAAGTAGACAAACTAGAAGATAGACCATCACCTCTAATGCAGCCATTATTTCTCTGTTTCACTGCTGTTCTTTTGTTCTTGCCCCCAATGGAATGTTTCAGCTCTGTTTATTGTGCCCAGCAATGCCACTTTTGTGATTGGGACCTGGAGGAGGTGGCTGAAGTGCTTAGCTACTAACTGCTTTGCTTAATGTACCAGGTAATTCCTTAAGGTTGTACCTGATTCTTGTTTTTTAGTCCATATTGGTTAACAACCCTCATTTATTTTTAACCCTTCCCACCTCTTTCTTAATCAAAAAACAGACATATGGCCACACTGTCTCCTCTAGACACCAAGCCTTGAGGATGTACACGTATTCATACCATAATCGCAAGTAGGGAGGACCACAGATAATCTCAAATAAGTGAATCTCTTTAAAGGGAGTGCTAGGAATGTGGAGAGTCTGAGAAAGTTTGGGCTTGCAACAGGCTGCTTAAATATGAATTGAAGCTGCTGTCTAGCTTTAGGTGTATGTATGGGAAAAATGTGTGTTCTTTGTCCTAAATGCAGCATAAGTGCTTAAAAGAAGAATTCAAAACACAACCCAAAGCTCTAGTTCCAGCTGCTCTAACAAGTAGTAAGAAGAATCTCCCTTTCCTCTGTATTTGCAATTCATTTGCACTGTAATGTTTTCACAATGCAAGACACGGGCTCTGGTGCCTGTAGGCAGCGAGGCTATCTGTGGGATTGCAGTCATGCTCCTGAAATAGAGCAGTTCACTTTCTCAATTGGTATCAGCCTGAGCTGTTGATGAAACTCTTCAACACAGCCCAAAGCAAATCAAGCCTTGTGAAGAGTTTATGGGACTGTAAAACAACTCATATTAATGAGCTCTTTGAATTTGGACTGGTCCCTGCTATCTGGAGCTAGAATAGGTTCTCTAGAATAGAATGGGATAAGAAAAGGAATTTTCAAAGGCTCACTGAAGCACTGATGAGGCTAAGTCACAATGTGGAACAACTTCTTTCTGTGAAGGGGCAGAAAAGGGAGCCTGAAGCAATGACATTTGTAATGTAGCTCTCATAGTTTTTTCAAGATAGAGGGAGGGAATCCAGGTCTTAATGTGCAAGTGACATTTACTGTCTCTCCTACAGCAAAAGTCCTTTAAATAACAATTTGATCTCTTGAAGCAATATCATTAGTTTAAATACATGTTTTGGTTTTAATTGCCCCCCTCTTCTGTCTCTAAAGTTTAGAAGTGGAATTCTGGTCATCTTATTTTTTTCCCTAGGTGATTAATTTTGAAATGTTTACAGGACAAAACATCAAAGCTTGTGGCTGCCTATCACCTTTCCCAAATCCTAAGTATTATAGATGTCTGTCATTGGAATGTGTATCTGATTTAAGTCTCTAATTCATTTTAGTGAACTCTGAGCACAGCAGTCATTGGAATTAATTTAGCAAATAAGCATGTGGGTAAGTTGGGAAGACCTTGTAGTGCTGCTTTTCTTTTCCAGTTACATCAGTCTAATATCAGCTATTCCCTCTCCTTTCAAGTCTCCTTAAAACATCACTATCTCTGGAGCAGGACACATATCCAAAAGTGACACTCTCAGGGTATCTGTGACAGTTTAGCAGGAGCCTCTGGGTTTCAGTAGGCGGTTTGTCTCACAAGTTGGGGCATGAATGATGCAGCTTTAGCCTCTTGCAGAGGAAGATTTCCGTTGCTCCATAGCCTTTAAAATGACAGTGAGGCTCAGTCTCTCCTCTGAGGAGTATCTGGATTCTGAGATAGTAAGGAGGAGGAAGCACCTTTGCTCACCTGCACAAACTGCTCCTTTAGACCCAGACTGTTGAGATGGATGGTTAATGACACACTTTGAGTTGGTGGGTTGGAGAGCTAGGGATGGGGGTGCTGGTGAACTCCCTGTACCATGTGTGTGAAATATTCTGGTCCACCCATGGAATGACTAGTCCAGATGAAATTACTGCACTGGGATCCCTGCCACATTGAGTGGCATCACGCCCAAGCCTGAGCTGTGGCTTTGCACTTGCAAAATGCATACTAAGGCAAAGCAGTTGTGGATGTCCTTTGGCAATGTCTGGAGAAAAAAATTTTGTCTGACTTTGTTGGGCTGGCACTTAGGTATGCAGGACATGGACTCACTTCCTTTTCTTACTGCCTACCTTCACTAGAAATTCTCCTGCACACTGTTTAACAAGTCTTTTACAAGGCTGCAGCTCTATGATCTTGTCCTTGCATACCTGACAAAGGGAGGTGAGCCCTTCTCCGGACGGGATGGCTCCCGTGTGGCTGAAGACAGGGCTGAGGCATGCTGGGCTTTGCTGATGTAACGGGCTCCCTGCAATTTTCATTCAGATCTGGTTGGCTGTGAGCTGGCAGAGAGCCTCATCCCCAGATACGCCTCCAACTCAGATGAGGTCATCCCTGCCTTTTTTTTTTTTTTCCCCCTCCTGCTTCAGGAGTCTGTTGTGTATGAATGTTTAAGGTCTGAGTGCTAATTTCCACACCACTGCAAATCTCTGGGAGCAGGAACTCCCTTGTCGCTCTCCCAGCTGTGCTCTTTCCCAGCATCATCACAGACTGCTCTCCCTTTAAATAGAGAGGAGGAGCAAAAGGACCATGAATTTACCGCAGTGCATTTTATAATTGATTCTCACATCCAGGATAGAGAGGAGTGTTTGCTGGCAACACATCACAGAGCGTCACGGTCCTAACACGAGTGTAAAGTAGCTCCAGGAACAAACTCCAGACCCTGCTGCTGCCAGAAGTGAAACTACTCGCCCTGCCCAGTCGCTTGGTCTCTTCCCCGCCCTCCCACCGCGTACCATGCAGCGATGCATCCAGCCAGCAGAGGACGGGGTAGGTTCCCTAGGCTGTCAGTCAGTAGGAGCTGCCCGGTTCGGGACGAGCTGATCGCGAGAGAGCAGAGCACAGAGAGCCGAGGTGTCCAGCCCTGGCCCCCTACCCTGCCTGGAAGCATCTCGGGCTCGGCATCTTCCTCCCTCCAGCCCCAGCTCGGTTAATCCCGCGTCATCTCTCACGAAGAACTGCCTTCTAACTTCGGCGCCGACGCCAGGTCTGCCTGCACGCCGTGGGCAGGATGGGGGTTGCGGCATCCCCTCTCTGCCCCGGGGGCAGCCAGCCCCCTCCTCCTCTTCCTCCCACCGCCGAGCCCCGCGCTGGAATCCCTTTGGCACAGCGTCTTCACCATGTCCTGCCAGGGGCGGAGAACCCTCAACCGAGTGCCTAAGCGGGACCGAGCCCAGCACCGCGGACAGATCCCGGCTCCAGCACCGCGGATAGATCCCGGCTCCAGCACCGCGGACAGATCCCGGCTCCGGGTGGAACAACCCCAGCTCCGCGGACAGATCTCGGGGTGCCTCCGGGCCCCGCCGGCGGGAGGGAGGGAGCTCGGCGCCCACTCCAGCCCCGCTCCGTGCCTTGGTGCCCCGGGTTCCTGCGTACTGCTGGCAGCCCGCTGCGGTAGCGGCACTCAGCTCTGCCGAGAAATCTCCTCGCACGCGCTGCCACCCACCTTGCTGACGGTGCCAGAAGAGGGCTTGTGTTTGGGCTCAGAATCTGTCTTCTGTGGATCAGGATTTAAAAGCTTGGAAGGTGCCTGTTTACAGTGGTGTATGAGTCTACAGACCTCGAGGTGCACTACAGAGTTAGAAAGAAACCTTTGATCTGTCACGGCGTGGAGGGCTAAAATAAACTCTATACAACCAGCAAACCCAACCCAGGCCTTCCTGCCTCCCTGCAACAACTTTACACACACACACAACCGTGAGAATTCCCTCCTTTCCTCCTCCCTCCATGCTCCCTCCTTCAGCTACTGTAGGATGAGGCATTTTCTTCTATCTGGATCAGGGTAAAAGCCTACCCTGGGGGCATCAACATACATCTGGCAGGGACTGAAAGGTTTTAATCCAGCCTCTACTGCAATCAACAATGGCAAATGAACCAGTGATTCTGAATGTTTATGACATGGTGAGTATGAAATACTACTGACTGGGGGGCAGTGGGGCTGGGTGGGAGTTCATGCTTGGAGGGCAGGCACTGTACAAAGAGGAGCCAAGCACAGATCTCCAGAGAGGCTGATTCTCTCCCCCTCCCTCTCTTGCCTGGCCCAAACTCCTCATCCAAGCCTATAATTCTCTAATTCTGTCATGTCAGAGATGATGCTGGCCCAGCTTTTTTTTTTTTTTTTTAAATATTTAGCATATTGGGCCAGATTACAGGTATTGGATCAGATTTTCTGCAGGAGTTTTCAGGAGCAGCAATGGGTGAAGGCTTTTTAATTTCCGGTGCCCCACTTAAGGAAGAAAATGTGATCACCTCTGTCTGTGTTAGACATAATTGTCCTTTAATTTTGAGCAAACAAGCGTTATTAGGCTGCGGGCTGGGGATCAGGATTTCATCTAAGGAGGAGAAACATCTGTAGAGTTGCAGTAAGGACATAGTTTCTAATAATCTGGATCAATTCCTCATATGTGTAAGATCATAGTTAATAATTTTCTCTGAAGGTTAATTGCAACAATAAGAGTAAAAATTGTCTGGTGAAGTTTCAGTATGGAAAGAGGCATGGACACATGCTGCTCAGTAATATTTCCTGAAAGTCTACAGGGTAGCAAGTGGTTTTCCTTGACCTCTTCTTGCAAGGAGGGATGTGAGAGGGTGTCTTCTGTGCTAGCAAATCAAAAGGTCCAAATCTTGGCACAAACCCTCAAAGAGAAGGCGGCTTGGCACAGCCTATTTGCTTGCTGGTCTGACAGAAGCTTAGGAGAGACATGTTCACATGAGGAATGTTTTGATGATTATGTATTTCACCTTTGTTTTTTTATTGCCAACTAATGATTAAAAAAAAGTAATTTTCAGATCTTCCACAAATTTATTGAATGTTTCTGGGGAAAATACAACCTTACAAGGCCCAGGTGCAGACTGAGCTCTAAATATCCAGCTCCAGAACTTTTGGATTACACCATACATTTGCTTTTTATCCTCAGGCAGTGACAACTTTTATGAGGAAGCCCACAGAATAGTGTGGGTTTCCCTGTTGGGGAAATCCAGAGAACAGACACCAAAGAGATTAGAAGTGGGTTGCTGTAAAAGTCAAATGTCTTTTTATCACAAGATCAAGGAATCTTTTGTGAACTAAAACAGGTGGGTTGTTTTCTGAGGGAAGAGTGAGTGGTAAGGATTATTTAGGTAGGACTGTATCTGCATTGGGGAACAGTCCAAAAAGCACAAGGACTGAAGTTGCCTCTTCCAGAGGTAATATTGGTAAAATTGAGCAAGTTTGTGTAAGATCCTTCCAAAGACTTTGGTCTTGAGTGTTTATTGGTCAGTTGCTTATCAGCCTAAACTGTAAACTCTCCCAGGATGTTCTTTAACCAACAAATTTGGTAACCCAAATAGTTGTAGCTACCCTGATAACAAGAGACTCACATTGCAAATGCACATGCAAGAGTTTATCATTAATCTTTTGAGGAAAATAAAGGAGTTGTGTTGTCCTTTTATTATATCCACTGACTTCCTTGCATTTTTTTTTAGTTTGTTCTGCAGCAGACTATGGCCTATGCTTTCCTCTCTCAGCCACTGCTGATCCATCCCAAATAGTCAGTGTTTCACCACTGAGCTGAAGAGATCTAAATACTGGATAGATATGGTCTTTACCTTTTTATGTTTGCTTGATTGACATGAAAGATGAAGCTTTAAACAATTAAGACAGAAGGAGCTTGCTGTTCATGGTTGTTGTGTTCTCAGATGGATGCCTAGACATAGTGAACAGAGTTGAGGTCATCATATTACTTCAGACTGAGTAGTTTTTGCTGCTTAGCAAATCATGGAAGTGTTCCTGTGTAAGTACTAACTCCATGGGTTAATCAGTCTGTACATAGAAACCATTCTATTTTCATACAGCATCTGTTTGACTACCACTGAGTCACCTGTAGCTCAAGTCCTACATTATGACTATTGAGGCTACATACTTTTTCATTGCTGCTATGATTTTAACACCACGAAGCCTGGAATGTAGCCATGCAAAATCTGCACTTTGTTACACTGTGGTGGGGAATTGCGGGGGAACTGGAAAATGAGCACATTTGCTTGAATGACTGTTGGAAAACTAGCCTCAGTGGAAAAAAACCACCACCAACAAAAAAAGACAGCTGGGAACAACAATTAACTGGATGTAAAGCTCTGCTTTCCTGACAAAGAACATGACCCCCATATGGCAACTGGAAGCACTTACACTGCAGGAAAACTTATCCCTAGGGCAGAAGTTCAATTATGGGCTTTGTGCAGCTATGAAATACTCACTCTGTGTAGTCTTGTGTATTCGAAGATTATAGCCATTTATCCTTTTACCCATTGAATATGTAGCAAGCTTCTTTAGGAAAAAAAAAAGTGCTTCTATTTAATGAGGTGTTTTGCACAAATTGCTTAAGCAGGTAGATCTATTTGTAGGCTTGTTTTCTTCAGCATAAAATACTGGAGCAAAAATTACTGCGTATTCCAAGTATTTTGAATATTGTCTTCAAAAGCAACCTTTCTTCACCCCCAGCACACAGGGTGGTTATGTCATATCTCTTGCCAAAGAGCTTGCACACACCTGGACACTTGCAAAACAGAAAGGGCAGGTGGACTTTGCTGCTCAATTAGGACAGAGCAGATATTCAGGATATTGAACTCTGATTTAATGTGTAAATATGAACACAGAATAACAACATGGTTCATGGGTTTGATCATGATGAATCTCTTTCCCAGTCTGAATTCAACTCTTGCATGGACTTAATCTAAACCAGCTGCTGGTTGGAGACCTGCAGGAAATAACTAGATTTATAAAATCTATGACAGAATTTTTCTCATATTAGTCAGTTACGACTTTGCCTTCAGAGGGACAAATCAAATTCCCTTTCATAACTTGCAGCTCTCTTCCCTCCAGTCTACCTCAATAAGCTGTTTATCATGGAACAGCTCTTACTTAGATCGCAGGCACAGGGTTGAATTTATTTAGTCAGGATATTATCCTGTTGCCTCATCATTTTAAGTCTTTGTGGCTTACCTTGGAATAGTTTATTTCATCACTGTACATTAATAAATGTTGCCTACTCCAATCAGGCAGAAGAGTAACTGCAATTATTTCCTGGGTTTAAATCTTTAACAAGCTAAACATATTCCATTAAAAATAGTTTGCTTGGCAGAGATTCAGGTTTAGGGGCTCTCATATTTTCAGCTTATTCCATAGCACATTCATGCTATCATATTAGAGGCAAAAATATTCATTTTTTTGTCCTCCTTTTATTACAGCTGAGGTTGTCCTGAATTTCCCCTGTCTTTGCAGTTGATAACATACAAAACTGTTGTTTTGATCTACTGGCATTTTTGCTTACTCCTTCTTCTGGGGAAAATGAGCCCCTAAGATGTGCTGCAGAAGAGAATGAGAGCCCTGGTCAGCAGGGAGCCAGGGAGCAGTGATGTAGGGTCTGTTTGAATGAGAGGGGGGCTCTCTTACTCAGCCTTGTCCCACAGTTATTCCATTGATTCCACTGACATTACTTGTCATTCACTCTGGAGAGGGAAATAATGTTCAGGTCACTGTAGATGGACTGAAGTAAGAGAGATGCTTTGTGCCTCTGTCTTCAGTACATAAGGAGCCTTTGAATCTATTGTAGAAACAGCAACAGGATTGCAAGCAAAGCACTTCATTCTGTGAAGTGATTGTTTTAAAGCATTGACTAGATCATGGAGATAGATAGATAATGACCATGTCATTATCTCTGGAGGAAAGAATAAGATTAGTTACTCAGAAAAATGTGAACATGTTTGTGCCTATTGTAGGTGAAAGTCTCAGATGCTCTTAGCTCACTGAGTCAGAAGAGCGAAAAATCCTGGTGCAGGTGGTGGCCCCATCTCTCTGCTGCTTGTTAGCTGTTTGTGAGCTGCTGTGTGTGGAGAAGCACAGCATCAAATGAGTCTATTTGGTATTCCAGGAAGCCGCGTGGAGAGAAATGGGAATTTTTTGTCAAGTAAGTTGATAGCTGTGAAATATCTTGATGTGATGAGCTGAACAGTTGCTCTAAGTCAATAGTAGAACTTGTGGTCTTGAAAGATTAAGTAATGGACAGTCACTAGGATTTTTTCTTTTTTTTCCTCTTCCATATGTTGACCACACTGAATGTATTTAACAAATAGAGAGCAGAAAGCAAAATATAGCCTTTGGGAGATTTTAATTAAATTCTGTCAACTCCTTGGCATCTCCTAATATATATATATATATATATATATATATATATATATGAAATTAAATGCTTTGATTTGCCTTCAAATACTTGCAAGCTATTTCTGGCCAAAATTGTCAGTAAAATCTGAATCATTTCAGTTCTCCAAAACACACTGTTCATTCAAAAGTTTGCCATGTCCTTGGAAAGGGCATGGTAGGTGTAGCATATTCTTATTTGTTCTGTGATCAGTCATAAAACTCATAAGAATTCCCTCTTCTATGAATAAGAACTAGCTATAGAAAATCTGGGGTGTTTTAATCTTCTTCACAGGCTTGTTGTGGAGGTAAGCTCAAAGATAAATCCTAGAATTCCTGAAGGAAAAGGGAAAGATTTTGAGTTTAGCATGTTACTTTATCACTGGTGCTTTGTTTATCCATATTATTATTCATTCTTCTGTCTTCAAACCGTATCAAGCACAGAGTACAGGATAACAAAGCAAAATGGTGAGCTGACAGGGGCCTGGTGTCTGGAAATGGGTTCCCCACAGTGCTATAACCTATGCCACAGGAGTGCTAAATGCTCTTTTTTTCTAGGAGTAGTCAGACATAAAGCTGCTCAAAGGTGGTAATGTGAGGGATCAGGCAGCTCTCAGTTGCTTGTTTTATGTATCTTCCTGGAGCTTTGAGTTGGCTTTTTGTGCTGGTTTTTGGGTTGGTTTGGTTGGGTTTGTTTGTTTAGTAGGACTGTGTTTAGATTATTCAACTATGCATATGCTGCATAATAGGTTCAGCATTTATAGTCACTCTTGTGTCATACTATGATACTTTCTGTTATGGGCCCAAAAACTCTCTGGGAAGACTCTTGGTTAAAGATCCGAGAGCCTAAATAGACCAGTGCTGAGAATGAGAGAGGAGAGCAGAAAAGGCTGCTCTCACTGGATAACAGCAGAGTCCTGAGCCCAAGATATGAGAGGTGTGTCCAGACTGCTTTAGTTTTCTTGAATACAACAGTTGCCAGTGCAAATGCTCTTGGCATTTGCAATATTTTTTTTAAAAGGTGTTATGGCAAATTTGATGGCAGTACATTAGAGGTTTCAAATAAATCAGGCTGAGCAGCCTGGCAGTGTGTGCAGGTGAGGAAAACTAGGCTTTGTTTCTGCTTCTCTTTTCCTCCTAGACTGCATCAATTTCATTTGAGTGACAAGAGGCTGACCTCAGGTAGGGCAGTAGAGTGGGATTGCTCCCTTGCCCTGCTTGAATGCAGGAGCAGAGGGGCAAGAAAAGCAGTTTGGTTTGATGCTGAGCACTGTGTTGTAGTCAGTGCCTGCTTCAAGCCTGTAAGATGACGAAATGCAACCAGACATCCCTCCTCTCTTGTGTCTTTGGAGAGAGGAAATCAATTGGAGGAAGAAAAGATTTAAAAAACTATTACACTGAGCTGCAGCTGAGTCCTTTCCTTCAAGAAGAAGGAATCCAAACATGTCATCTGATTTGAATCAATTAAGAAGATAAAAAGTAAGTGGCATGGCCCAAGTTAATAAGTCCAGCAATGAAGTATGCCCATTTAGGCCTAAGTGAATTTTTGTTGTCTTAGCAACAGCCTGGAGATGTGTTATCCATCAGGAGAACAGTCTGTTTGGATGTTGTCAGGGTGACAAGCCTGCTACCTGTCCATGTTACTGCAGATCTTCTCCAGCACTGCAGCCCTGTCACTGGCTACTGTATGCTTATGCATGAGGTATCTAAGGAGCTGTCTCTTGACTGTACACAGGGCATTGCTCTCTCCAGCCACGGCGTTTATCCCATCAGCAAGCTCGCTGAACCAGTGCTCAGTTGCCCAGTGGACTGACTTGAACTGACTCATCCAAGGCAACATGGGAGTTGTCACTTCTGCTAGTCCTGCTTGCCTCAGGAAAACTGCTCCACAACATGCTTTCCTTTACATCAGCAAATGTAAGAAACCTAAGGAGAACCTAGGAAAGCTAAAAACAGTGTTAAAAAATGTGTGAACTCTGCTTCTGGAGCAAAGCCTCACAGATCCTATCATTAGCCCACAGTTCCCACATGAGTGCTCTTGAGTTGGTTCCTGCAGGTGACAGTTTGACCCTGTGTAGGGTTTCAGGTGTAAGCCCAGGAGCTCAGAGTAAGGTGAACTCTAACCCAGAGATAAGGAAGATCCAGAGTTACTTTTGCTGTTACTGGAAGCTGTTCTTTAACCCCGTCTATAGGCAAAGTTACAATCCCCTGGCCTGGCTCTGAGCAGCTCTGAGAGAAATGATTGTTTCCTCTTGAAACCATATGGAAGTTGGTTTCCAATGATTTTTCTCTGGTGCTTTTTGGGCTTTTCCCTTACAGAAAGGCAGACTCCTTTTAGAACATGACACTTCTGTCAGCAGGATTTAGCTTCTGGCTCACTAGCCTGTCAAAGTTCCTAATTTTACTTGGCTATTCCTTAAAACAAACAAATAAGCCCCCAAACCAAACAAACCCTTTTTACTATTGATGAAAGCTGATGTGTTGACAGTACTGGAGACTGTCATTCTCCTAAGAAATAAATTTATGCTAGCAGTAGCAAAGCAGACCCTTCTGGCTTTTGTACCTCATCCCTAGTGTATAGGTTGAGCTGCTCTGGTGTCATGGCTCAGCTGCTCGTCCAGCTCCCTACTCAGGCAGCCCACAGGGACTAAGTTATACATGCAGTGGGAGCTTCTGTAGGGAAGAGCTGAGCATTAGTGAGCTACTAAGTTGGAACAGCTGTCAGATCCATTTCTAAGCGTGGTGATCGGCAGGTATATAGTTGTGCATTAGTGCAATGAACTGAATTTAAATGGGTGTATAAGGGCTGAAAGCTATGTTAGTGACCTGAGTTGCCCTTATTTCTAATTCTCTGTTTCAGTCCCTCTTGTTCCTGTCATTATGCCAAGATGATGTAGCTGAAGCTGGGGAGGGAGGCAGAGAGCAATCAATACAAAAAAAAAATCTATATTTCCGCTGGGGAAGAAAAAAAACAAAATTCACAAGCTTAATGATTCTTTCTCTAACAAGTGGACTCAAACTGTTAGGAAAGAAAAAAAATAAAGTATTTGCTACCATTCTCAGTAAACACTGTATGTTTTTGAGAGTGAAAAATCCAGAGCAGAGAAAGCAGGTATCTCCTCACTTCAGAGCTTTATCAGCATGTGAATCTGTGAGACTTCTCATCTTAGAGGAAAATATGAAGCTGCATCCTAAGATTGGAAAATTGTTTTAATTGGCAACTTAATTTTTAAACTATTAATCTTAAGGTGTCTGGAAAAGCAATGATAAGCGAAGAAGAAAATCTGGGAGAAATAAATTATCTCTGATAGGTAGGAATGCTGATCTATGTAAGCAAGTGTCTGATGCTGGAAATGCTGAAAGCATTTCAGCCTGTTTAGTGCCTCCACTGTGTGTGTCAACACATGAGTTGAATGCCATGTGACTCCTGATAGATCCGCATCTCTGGGAAAGGGAGGACCTGGCACAGTGTAAGCTCTGTTGATTACATGGTTTGCTGAACCTTCAACCATGGATCTGTTACTTTGCTTTCCACATGTTCATACTTAAACACACAAGGAAGTATCAACGTATTAGCTGTTCTCTTCAATATCTGCTAGTGAGTGACTTATACTGGATCCTGATGCAAGAAAATAAGCTTCCTAGATGCTGATTGCTGCCTTGGGGTTTAGAGTGTATGAGGAGCCAAATGTAGCCTTCCAGAGTAAATTACAGGCTTTGCCATAGGTTAGCTTTCCCTAGGTAAACAGTGTTCTCCTAGACATCTGTTCTTGGCTCATCTGTGTGTCTTGTTCTGTTT
This sequence comes from Sylvia atricapilla, assembly GCF_009819655.1. Classification (NCBI taxonomy): domain Eukaryota; kingdom Metazoa; phylum Chordata; class Aves; order Passeriformes; family Sylviidae; genus Sylvia; species Sylvia atricapilla. The sequence continues at coordinate 28,515,567 of NC_089145.1, forward strand.
GGGATTACTTGGAGCTGATGATTTTACAATTGCCCTGTATTTGTCATCTCCCCCAACTCTGGACTAGTCTGGTGAATGTGAGAACTGACAAAAAGAGAGAGCAAGAGGTTAACCATGGGATTAATCTGATAAATCATTACCTCTGTCATTAACCTCTATTCTTGGGCAGCACCTGGGGCAAGAGCCTCAGCTATCTGCTCTAGTTGTATAAGAAGAAGCCTAGGTTGTGGGTATTTTCAGGCAGGGCTTGGGTGCTTACTCAGCAAATCACTTATGTAGAAAACGAAAGGCTCTACTAGCCAACCATTGATATAAAAGGACATTTTAGGGTATTTGGCTGACCTCTGGATTTTTCTCAGGAAAGGTTGAGGTATTTTCCCTCATTGATCCTCCTTCATAGCTATCAACTTCGAAGAGATGTCTTGACTATTTTAGGGATTTGAGATGGCATGACATACCCAGATGTTCCATCATGTGTGTTGCTTATGTGTTGGGGCAGTAACAGTGCTAGTTCTGCATTTGGCTTTCTACCATTTAGTGTGCTGATGCATCTGGGGTGACAGAGACCAGATTAAAATCCCTGGGAGACTCACAATTGCCCCTTCACACAGCTCTGCCAGAGAAGCAGACAGCAGGAAACTCTGGATTTGCTTGTTCTTGGTCTGTTGTGTGAAAATATTTCTGTATTGTTTGAAATGCTCACTTAGCAGAAGAGTGAATACTTCAATGAATCCTAGCTGTTCCAGGAGGTTGTCCAGGCTGGAGCCAAGATATAATGCTAATCACACTTGTTTCTATGGCCCACTGAGCATGTATTTTATATGAAAGGAATCTATTCTCTGCTTTATTCAATTCTAAAACTGCTTCATCATAAAGGAATGAGAAAGCTGGACTCCAGATAGACTATGATAGGGTGACTGGGCTGCTTCTCTCTGAGGCATGTGGAGAGTCAAATCCCAAATTCTGGCAGGCTGAGGGTGTTAGAAAGTTGGTTTGTACCCTCCTGGACAAGTGTCTGGGCTCCTGGTTATTAGGTACAAGCAGAAAGCACTTGCTCCTCCTGGGAATTAAGAGGTCAGCCTTGCTCTTCCCTCCTCCGACTGGTTTGTTTTCAATCAGGGCATTTTTAGACAGATGTCAGGCTTTGTTGCACTGAGAGGATATTTTTTGCCGTTTCTTCCTTACCTATCTAGCTAGCCTGCAGATTCGGTTACTTGTGGAGCTTTTTTCCTGAGTCTATCTCAGCACCAAGAATTCAAGGGCTGTTATATCTTTAGAGCAGCCCTGTGCTGGAGACACTGTGGAAAGAGGGGAAGGCAGTGCTGAAGATTTCCAAATCGGTGGAGGCCAGAGCTAAAAATGCATGTCCCAAGCTGAAATCCACCCACCATCTGTCTCCAGCTCTAACATTCATTGTTCTTGATTGCAGTGCCATTTGCTGTACTTTAATTCACTCTAATTTTTATGGTTGCTCGTTATCCAAGACAGCTGGCTATCTTCTCTTTGGCAGTTCTTTGGGATGTGGAATAGACCTATTTTCTACTGCTGGAGCACTGTGCCTTTTGTGCTGGCTACTGCAAGAATACTGGGGGACAGGGTACTGAGAAATAGGTTGTACTGAATTGAAACAGAACAGATGAATTCTAGTGTAAGCCAAGAAGAAACAGGGGCAAATGAAATGGGTCCAGTTCAAGCTCAGGTGTTCTTGGGACCAGAAGAAAGGAAATACTATAAATCCTTTTTCTTCCCTTATGTGTCTCATAATATAAACAAGAGCTGTGACTTCTGAGGAAAAGCCTTTGAAAGGATGAAAAAAATGCAAACCACACGGATCCACAAAAATTTCAGTTGTTTTTTTATTGTCTGGGTCAAATTCTGCCTCCTTGCCTGGGCAGAATGCTGCTGGCAAGAGATGCTCTGCATCATGGTAGCCAGAGGCCTTGGCAAACAGGCAGGACACCCCTGGGAGGGCAAGGGAGGACAGACAGGAGTTCATCCCAGCACCGTGTTAATTGGATTGGTTATACTTCCCCCTGACTGCTGAGCGTGTGCTCTTCTGTCCCTTTTATTCAGGCAGAGCTAATAGGAAGGAACATGTCACCAGAGAGCTGAATTGGGAGGCAAAAGAGAATGGGCATGGGGAGATGGAGATTCCTTATACATCTCTTTTTCAGTTTTTAAATGCGCAGGATCAACTAAAACTTTTTTAACTTTTTCAACACTCCTTGAAGTACCCTCTCCACTCTTGAGAGAAAAGCAAGGAAGCGGGAAGCAAGCTGGAGTGAAAGTGACATCCTACCATCCAAGTCCATCTCTGCACTAAAGTGATGCTAGGAGGCTCTCACGTCCATCTGTGCCTTTTCAAGTGCTGTTTGTAATATTGCATGTTATTGAAATGCTTCAAGGATTCCTTTTGTAATATGTAATTACTCTGAGCTATGCAGTTCGGTGCCTACTGCAGCTGCTGTTCTGACTAATTTTAATGCAGTTAAAACCATTTGTGGATCAAAGAAATTTATGCAGATGAAATTTTAAAGCTAGTGTAAAGAACAATTTAATAGTCTCTAACACATCAGGTACTTAAAAATCCTGTACTTGGTACCTCTGAACTTGGATTTTACTTCTCGTACCCAGAGGACTTTGAAGCATATTTCAAACTGTCTGTTACCCCTCCTGAGATTTCAGAGGTGTCTCATTAAAGCTGATGTTCAAGCCTATTAAATACATGAACACAGCTTCTAATGATGCATCTCATTTAGGTGAGCTGACACCAGGAACTGGCAGGGATCATTGCTGCCCTGCTCTCCCAGTGCCTGGAATAGTGAAAGCCACCTGGAGAAGTGCAGGATATTACCTTCTGTGTTGGGAGATACAAGCAAAGTATCTTGAAAAGGCTGCTGACTTCCAGGGCACACTAACCTTGTCACCTTCTCACCCTACCTGTTCCCCTCCCTCCCTCCTGAAAAGTGCAGCCTCAGCTCCAGGAGATTGCAGATGGGAAGCATCTGTCCTTGAGCTCTCAGTCTCTCCAGCAGTTAATTATTAATCATCACAATATCCCTCGTATCAACCATCTGAGCTGCCCATGAAGCATGGAGAACTGTTTTATCAGTCAAGTCAGAAAGTTTTAGTGTTCTGCCACTCATTTTTGTAAAGCTGCTATTCTGTCCAAGAACTTCAGCACCAGAATTGATAGTTACCTCATCTGAGCCCACACCAGATGACCTGGTACTAGCAGGTGCAATAAATGTGAAAACTGGGAAATCTGAGAGAAAGTTAAGCTTCTTTCATGGGTCTGGCAACAGAACTGGTGCTGTACCATTGCATGTGATGGGAACTGTAATGCTGCTGCAGTTACAGGTATAGTGCCCATTATGGCACTGGGAACATACCTCAATATTTAGCTCCCTAAAAGATACCTGCTGGGCTATTCAATCCTGGGTGGCACAACTAATTTTCTGTGACTGCTGGTTGGCTGTTGTGCCTCTCTGGTATGCTGCTGCTTGCCATTGCTTAGAATTAGAGAGACACTTGAGGTTGTATGGAGTTCTAGGACTTAGCTTTGCTCTGATTCAGCTTCTGTGCTATTCTAAAAGAGAGACTGAGAAGAGACAGACCAAAGAGTAGGCATGAAAGAAGAAAATCACTGAACTTGTCTCAAGGCACTCCTTACTATTGGGAATATTCAGACATGAGAACGTGACACCCAGCTCCTTCTAGCTGGGACAATTCTGGTGGAAATGGAATGGCACTGGCACTTTATTTCTGGTTGAGGCAATATTACACTTTCCTGCCTCCATTTAAAATCCTACTGTGGGAAGCCTTGGGTATTGCAGGTAAGTGAACCCATTAAGACAGGATTATACATACGACTTAAATTGTGCTCTTTAGGATCCTTAGGACATGATTAGGTCCTCAAGCACCTCTGTGTTCCCCTCTGCCCTTCTTTCTATCCCAAAATGTCTTCATGCAGAGTGAAAGAAATTATAGTGGATCTGATGGGATACTTTTTTGTCTGAGTAAATTGATGGTAGACTATAAATAATTAGCACAGCAAGGATCAAACTCACTCTTCCTTCATTCTTTTCTAAAATACTATGTAGAATACCAATTCTTACTTACATGTAGTAATAGATAGAGATTTTTTTTTCCTTCTTTCAGTTCAAACATAACATTGTGTTCAACGACACCACAATGTTTTGTGGAAAGTACAAGTGCTTTGAACACGTGGAGATCACAAAGCTCTAAACAGATTGTGTCATGCTGCCAACAAAGCATGTTCTTGGTCTCTGGCCGAGAACAATCAAACCTTCATTTTGAGTAAAGCACTGGATGTTGAGAAAGGGAAATACCCAAGCTTTAGTCCTAGTTGCCATCTCAATCGCATTTCTGGCAAGCCATTTCAATCTCTTTGCCTTGAGTCATCTCACCTGCAAGATGCTTTATTTATGGGATGCTTGGATGTTTAAAACTCTGACTGCTTTTTGGCACCTGGGATGTAGCTGCCTGGGTGGACATGATTCCCATAGGAATGGGAGGCAGCAGCAGGGTTTCTGGGTGGTGGGCTGAGGGACAGCAGCCCTGCATCCTGTTCGCTGCCTCACTGTGTCTGGTGAGTAGATGTCCTCTTGCTGCATCCCTCCTGCTTGCCCTGGCAACTGTTCCTGGCCTTCCTGTCAATCAGGGGGTGGTGGTCCCAATCCCTTCTCACCGGAGCCTGCCTGGTGAGGGTGGGGATTTTCTGAGGCAGTCACCCACCACACCTGCTCCTGGCCTTGGCCTTTACTGCCCTTTGACCACAGACAGCAGATGAAGTATTTAGAGACAGCTGCTATTTCTGTCATTAGCATCCAGACTTCCTAGCAGAAAACTGCTGAAATCTGTGACAGCTGAAATCTGAGTCAGAGGAAGCTTTTTACTTCAGCATGTACAAAAGCACGGGGAGAGTGAAGTAAGGGGGAGGGAAAGACAGAGCTCAATTTGCTATTCATTTAGTTCTGTCAGGAGAGCCCAGGCAACTCAAGATGATGGCGTGCGAATTTCGAACACACAAGTTGCCGCGCGGTGGATGTTGTTCAGGGGATGGAAGACACAGAAGTGGGTAAGAAAACAATGCAGCATGAGAGGGCTGTGCTTCGTGACAGGAGACATGAGCTCTCCCTGAGCAGTTCTGTGCTCTGGACCTTGCTGATGGTACTTGACAATTTAAAGCAAATGTATCTCCATGCTGTGTTGCTGTTGCAGGGGCTGGAACAAGATACCCAAGGGATCTTCTTAGCCTTTTCTACTCCAGGGCATGAGCCTTTCTCAGCCTTCTCTAGTGTACTTGCCATTATTTCCCTGGAGAAGGAAAAGGCTGTTATTCCCAATCTGCAGCTGAGGCACTGGCTTGCAGAGAGGCTGACTTGTCTGATGGTAGGACATGAGGAATGGAATGAAGCTCATGAAGTGTCAAGGGAAGTTCAGAATGGACATTAGGAAAAAGGTTTTCACTGGGAGGGTGATCAGCCACTGGAGCAGGCTCCTCAGGGAAATGGTTACAGCACCAGCCTCACGTGGTTCAAGGAGCATCTGGACAATATTTTTAGTTGCTATAGTTTAGTTTTAGATAGTCCTGGGGGAAGCAAGGAGTTGGACTTAATGATCCTTATGGGTTTCCTCCAATCTGATTAGGTAATTTGTTGTGCAGTCCCTTGGGTTTTGATGTTGAGTTAGGATTCTGAGACTATTCTTACTCTTCTCCAGCTGTGGCTTTTTCTTTTTAAGGACTGTGATAGATATTTCAAAATGAAGCATTTTATTGAGGCTTCCCAGTTTACCTGTGCTCTCCTCTGATGGAGTTCAGATAGCTTCCAGCACTGAAGGGAACTGTAGGTCAGAAGCACTCTTCCAGCACTCAGTCTTTTCAAAACGAAAGTGCAGGCCCTCTGTTGTTATCTGATTTCCTGTTTGAAAGAAAACTGGGGTTTCATGTCATGCTGTGACAACAACAGAATCAGAGATGGTTCTTTCCAAACCAATTGATTTACAGAGCATCTCTGGTAATACAATTCAAGAGGCTTTCTGAAAAGGTGTCATAGAAAACAGGGGTAAATGAGCCAGGGCATGGACAATTAATGCCCCCCCCCCCTTTTCCCCATGACTCTGTATAAGCTTTGGACTGAGATAGGAGGAGGTAACGGAGAAACAGTCAGTCCCAGTTCTGCCCAGTGATTTGACAACAGGATTACATTCATGTTAATCCACCAAAATTTATCCCATGCTTTAGAAATAAAAACAATTGCTCTAGACAAGCCTGAAATCTTTATGCTGACCTGTTTATACAGGACATAAATTTATTTGATGGCAAATAAATTTGAAAATATTCTTGTTTAACTTGATACTTGACAAAATAAAATGCTACCTAGGATTTTGGGGGGGATAAGAACACTGGGGTTACAGGAGGTGATGTGGTTAAACACTGCATGCACATATGTGCTCTGGGGACAGCTTGACAGACTGCAGGCTTTTGGAAAGAACTAGTCTAGCAAAGGACCAAGGGGGGAGAAAGCATCTGCCAGTAAATAGATGGATAAAGATGTTCTGTGCTGCTCTTAAGGAGCACCAATCATCTTTATAACTTTGACAGGTGGCAGTGGGGCAGGAGGGGAGGAAGAGATTCAGAGAATTGTGTGGGTGGTGAAGAAATTAATCCTAATGAATTGGAAGAGCAAATCCACAGTGGGCAGAAAGCTTTGGATTTCTGCCCTGCTGGATATGAATAAATAGAAGAGAATCCCTTTTGCACGCAAGAGCTAATTGGGCAATTACAACGTAATTTCAAAACCTTTGTTTAAATTGTATTCTGACAATCAAAGTGTGAGGCAGTTTCTCTTCTACAGGTTCATAAGGCTTGCTCAGTCTTTCAGACAGGTGAAAGCTCATCTTTGAAACCCCTACCCTCCTTGTATTTCCAAGGTTTCCTTTCCATGTTTTTATTCTTATTCACAGAAACAACACACAAACATAAGAAAGGCCATACTGTTTCAGACCAAGGATCCATCTAATCCAATTTCATTATTCTTCCCTCAATGCCTGCTTGTGGCCACAGTTGGGAGAGGGAGCAGCACAAGCATATGACACTTCCTTCTAACACATTCATATGAATTTAGCCGTGGGGCTTCTCTGAGCTTGACCCCTGCTTCTTTGCTAGGCCTCTAAGGCTCTTTCTTCCATTCAGTTTTCCTGAGCAAATGTAACTTTCTGTATTAACAGCCCTTGCTGGTAGCTTGTAGATGTCTTATCTACTGGTGAAAAGCTAAATCCTTTTCTGATTTCCTCACTCTTCCTACTTCTACAAAAATAAAAGTGAGAGGTTCCAGCATGGGAATCTCACTAGTTTTATTTTGGTGGAAACAAGAAAACTCTGATGGAAAGATTGAATTTATTTTTTCCGCAAGAGTGGGTGTCAGGTTTGAGTTCTCCTTTTACAGCTTTGCTATCACTTGGCCCTAAAGACTTCTCTTCTGACCTGTTGGAGGAAGAATTGAAGAAATAAACGAAGAGGTTATTCTTCTGGTTTTTTTAGGTCTGTCTAGAAGTTAAAAGTGAAAATGTCTTCATCTGCTCTTGAAAGCAGAGGGTCCTGAGACAATTTGAGTGAGGAATGATCAGTAAGAGTGCTGTCTGCAGTGCTCTCTGCTGGACACTTGGGTTCTCCCACCCCTAATTTGCGTGTTCATGATGTCTAAATCTTTATTGTGACTCTGCACTTGAACTAAGATTTGAGTGCCACAATGCCAAGCAGTTCCACATGCTGAAGAAACAGAGCATCCGAATGCTTCCAAAATCTTGGCAATTCTTAAGGCTTTCAAACTCAAGACTGATTCCTGTTTACTTCAACTGTCTTCCAAAGGCTCACTTGTGAACATGAATCATGTTATTCTCCATCCCATCTCTCTTCTGAACCTAGCTGGCATTCTTTCTCTCATGAGTGTTTTTCTTTAGGACTGGCAGCAGCACAGCAATTCAGCACCAGGCTGGTCTTGCTCACATCCATTCTGTAGTGCCATCTGATCAAACAGATGAGGAGTATGTGCCTTGCTAGGACTGAGTTGGAAGGGAAAGCAAAGAAGGTATTTGCAAACACGGGTGCGCAAACTCCATGATATTAGTGTTCAAATGAGGTCGAAACCATGGCTACACAATTACACAAATTAGAAACTAAGCTCATGTCACAGTAGGTGGTCTTTTTTTACAAAGAGAGAGGAAAAAGGTGCATTGCTTGTTAGATTTTCTCTATCCAGTGCTGTTTTCACACTTGGTTACCTGGACATTGCTGCTGCAAGGTAGCAAACCAAGCTGTGTGTTTACTCTAGTTGTTCACCACATACAAATGTACTTTGTAGCATAAAGTAAGCTGAGAGTTAAAAAATTTGCATCTTCTGTAGTTTACTTGCTGAAGAACGCTGTCTTCTTAGCAAGCTAATTGTTGCCACAGAAAGCAAAGGGATTCCTAGGGATTCAGCAGCATGCTTGTGTAAGTCACCATGTTCTGGAAGAGGATGATTAGGAGAAAATTGTTCCTACAAGGGGTTTTGCCAAGGACCAGTCTGCCATCCTGCACCTTTGCAGGATACTGGGCTTGTTTCTAGGCTGGATTACTAAAATAGCATGTGTGAAAGGAGACTGATTGTTGGTATTGTACACAGTCTTGGGCATGTTTGCTTATTGCCAGCTGGCCACCTGATGGAAAGCAGAGGGTTAAAACACTGCTGTTCTCTAAGGCTTTGTTGTACACACACAGACTGTATTTACATTTGTATGTGTGGTGCAGGAGGAAATATGTCCTGTTTGCTTGTGAAGTTTTCTCAGTGTTCTCCTGTGGAAGGAGGTAATAGTCTCCTGCCTACAGTATGCTGGTGTTTGCCTTATCCTGCTGTTAATGATTCATTTGTGATATCAGCTATGAGCCTCAGCCATGAACTGGGATTCCATCATATTTCACAAAGACATTTTGTAAATAGGAGCCAGAAAAGAGTTCTGGCTCCAAAGAGATTACAAGCTACTTCTCATCTATCTCTGATAGGAAGCATGCAAAGAGAGATTGGTTTATGAACTCCATCTGGTGACACTTACCCCTCCTGAGATCTCCCAGTCATGCAAGCAGTCCTTTGGTCATGATGTCCAGTTTTATATTATTTTGGGGATTTTATCCCTTTGTGGTCTCTTCCAGTAAGAGAGGCTAAACAAGATTATTGTTGTGTTAAAGGGAAGCACAGTAAAATGAATTATATAAATGCTACTGAACTCGTACTTCATAGAGCAAATGGAACTTTCACATAAGATGAAATATATCAGACTGGGCTGCTGATCTTATTTGTTTGATGAATCTGTTTACCTCTTGCATGCATCTATCTAACTCAGGAGAAGGCAGATATATGGAGTGGGAACTGAATGGTCTCAGACCTATCCATTCATCACTTGCATGACTTTCATTGCTAGAGTGTCCTGATTACTTCCCTGCTATATAGGAATAGAAATCCTTATTTTCTCTTGGTTTACTGGATAATTAGCTTAATTTATGGCTTTATGAACATTTGTATTCCTTAGCTTGCATGAGTGAACTTACAGGAAAGCAACTCAAGGGAACAGAAATCTACATGTGCTGTACAACACCCTTAATCACTTATGCAAGTCACGTCTGTATGGAAGCTGAGACCAACTGAATGGGATTTTGCCCTTGTAGTGCACTATGGATCACTCTGGAAAGAGAGTGATGAATTTTTTAGGTTTCTGGTTCTCTGAGAAGAATTTCTGGGTCAGTATGGAAAATAAGTTGTGTATAGTGTCCTATTAAGGGCATGTGCTCTCATTTTAGATAGTAATCAAAATGGGAGTGTGCTTGGACTGTGCTTCTTCACTTCCAGAAATGAGTTGCAATCTGCTTTTGAGAAAGCTGACAATGGCCCACCTCCTAAGGCCAAATAAGGCTTTGTTTTTCTACAATAGATATCTGGGCATCTAGAAGCTTCTTAGAAGGGCCAGTCTAGGGAGACAGCTTAATCTGAGAGCAGAGGTGTTTGATATTAGAGGATGTTGTGAGCCAGGTGAGGCATCACAGTGCTTACCCCTGCTTCCTATATCAGCCTGGCCATAATTCAGGTTAAATGTCCACTCTGCATGCAGGTGAAATATTTGGCAGCTCTCTGAGGGATCTGGCAGACAAAACCATTTGCACTCCATAGTACAAATATACAACCCTTTCTTTTTTCACTGAAGCAAATAGGAACCAAGATGTAGTTGCAGTATCTAATGGATTTTTATAGAAATAAATACTAATGGGGGTGGTGAGGAGGAGACAGAGGGAGGAATATTCTCAGGGAAACTTGTTACATCAGGCAAATTCTCCTCTTTGGTCTTACTGAAGCATTTCCTTATCTTCCTTTTTCTCCTTCGATTCCTATCTTACTGGGTACATTTCAGAGGTGGACATACTGTAAGATGCAGGTCTGTGAATGAAGGTGTTGTCTGAATCTCTTGGGTCATTTCAGGTCTGTTTTTATATGTATGCAACATCCAGGAGACTAGCACAGAAGATTTGCTTTAATACAAATGTAGAATTACTATTGTGCCCAGAAGAAAGGAAATATTCAGGGCAGCTTGAATGCTAGTCCAACATGTGCTGTGCTGTTCATGAGGTGGGACTAAGGAGAAGAAAGAGAGGACAACTAGTGTTTTCTAAAGAAGCTTCACTGTCAGGTCTGTGCCTCTCCCTGTGCAATGGTGTGTGTGTGACCCTTGGGAGAAGCGAGCACAGAGGCTGTTCCTTTGAAGGGGCAAACACCTGCATTTTAATTTGAAGTGGTTTGCACACAAAACAGCATCTTCACTGTACCAAACGCTGATGACTCATTGCCAGGCATTGCTCCTAACAGCTACTTCTGTCTTTCAGCAAGGGATGCCTATTAAATGCTTTTGGAGCTGCACATCCAGTGCTGCTCATTAAATAGAGACAGAGGGAATTCTTGCTGGAAAAAAAAAATCACCAAAAAACAAACCTCCTGTAGCCCTCAGCCAAACCAAAGCAGAGCATGTTACATCAGAGTTATTAAGACACTCCCACAGCTTTTTAATTGGTTCCCAGCCACAGTGGCGTGCTGCACATATTAATCATTCTGTTGCATCTTCATATGGGGGGAGAAAAAGTATCCTTAAAATACTTTGTCAGCATCCAATAGGTAAATGCCAACAATAAGAAATGATTACTCATTTCCTAAGCTATTCATGTTTACTGTCTTTGGTCATTTGAAATAGTGCTACAATCACTCAGCATAGAAGCCCTTGGGTCATGTGTTATAAACAATTTTCTGTCTGAACTTCCCTGCTTGGTGTTTTTGTATCAGCTTTGTGCCTTGTAGACAACAACTATTCCAATAGCCCATTTTGGCATTGAGCTAGATTATACAGTTACCCCTCCTTGAGACAATTCCTTCTTAATGAAATGTTCCTTCTTTTGCTGTTTTATTTTTTTCCTTCTTCAGACCAGCAGAAGTGGGGTTTGAGGGAAGATGTTTTTGAATCTCCATGGCGCAGCAGCATTTCATCATTTCTATATTCAGGTTCCTTGCTTTCTGTTTTATCCCTTAAATTCTAATCTGCAGATATCACTGCAATGCGATTCTTCAGTAGTTGTGCTGGAAGAGCACAGCATACAATTATGGCAAAAATGCACACATATCCATTTACTGGTATGAAGTGCAGAGAGATGAGACACTGTATGACATTGGCACTGTATTTGAACAGTTTTATCCAAGACAGAACAAACACTGTAGGGTAAAAGGACAGGTTGCTAGCTGCAGGAATCTGTATTTCCCAGTATTTTTCTAAGCTAAGCTGGTTAGGCACCCTGCCAGCCAGGGAAGGGCCCTGGAACCTCTCCAGGAAAAAAAAATCTCAGCTCATACTGTGAAAGGGTTTCCCCCATCTATGCTGCAGAATAGATTCTCTTCTCAGAAGCTTGAAGACAAATATTGATTTTTTTTTTTTTTTTTTTTCTGTAAATAGCAAACTGATGTTAGTGGCACGCAGTCAATTTCTCTCATGGACACTATGAAGTATTTTGAATATGTGCCACCAAAGGCAGCATGGAGTATAGATTCCTTAGTGCAGAGAGGCCCTACCCTGCTCTTTTCTGATCTGCTGTTGGCTCACAAGACAGGCACAACTGGTTTTGGCAAGTGAATGGGAATGGGACAGAGTGAGAATTTACATGCCTATACAACATGTAATTTTGACTCTACACAGGCCTTGCACAGAGAGAAAATCTGGGGAATCTTATATTATTTTTTTGACTTTTTTGTAAGGATCCAGATTGATCTCTGGGTAGGTTTAACTCCTGGCTATGAAGTGCTAATGCTGCCCTTAGGAACTCCAGGGTGAGTCCTGCTTTGTGGACTTCCAGCAGCAAATAATCAGTGTTTGAAAGGAGAGCTGGGATCTTCATTTCTATTGGGAACCCTCTTTATCTGAGTGTGGAGCTCACACTGTGGTGGAATGGGAAGATCTCCCATTCAGATTGCTGATAAGGATGGTGTTAAATACTTTGGGGTTAATGGGAATTTGAAGAAGAATTTGGAGGATCACAGTTTTGAACGTGAATGTGGTATCATGCTGATGAAATCTCAGTTGTGACTGGTCTGTAGTAAATCTGTGGTGTGTCCATAGCAGAGAAGGGAATACCTCTCAAGTTCTTGTTTGGTATCCTGGAACTATCCTTCATCAGTTTGTCTGTGGATGTTCAAACATGCTTCCACCTCCTGTTTGAACCCAAGATTTTTTTCTCTCCCCTTTTTTTGGGCAATATTTCTTTTTTTTTTTTTTTTTTTTTTTTTTTCCTACCGAAGGTGTCAGCTTTGGTCTAGCAAATGTACTCTTGCCAGCCTACAGATTTCTTTGAAGTTTTTTCCTGTGTACCTAAGGTCTCTACACAACAGTTTGAAAACACTATGTTACTCTACTCTGCATTAATGGGATGGAACAAAAAGAACTTTATTCTATTGCCTGTGGTGCTCGTGGTCCTTTTGTGATATCATAAATGGACTTTTTATGCCTTTCTGACAGCTGTAGTTGCAATTACTTTGTTGTTACCTCAGTCTTCTCCAAGTAGTTATCTATGTAGAGACTTGGCAGGAGTCAGAAATTAGCCAGATTCTTATACTTTCTTGGTGTATTGAGAGTAGATGTGCCTGCCTTGTGCATCTAGGAGGCTGTTGCCCTTGGTCAAAGCATTAATAAATTAAATTTGATTTCAATGCAGATGTGGGTATTCCTTCCACTTGGTAATCATCTCTGACAAAAGAAAGTTGTAAGTGGCCTGCACGCAGCTGATCAAAATTTCCAAGGTCATATGTGTTACATGAGGGGCTTTATTGTTTGTCCATTGCATCCCATTCCTTCAGGCTGGTCACAGCCTAGAAATTTTGGAGATGACCCTTCCTTCCTCTGCCACCGACTAGATCTGGTTAGGAGAAAAGGCAGAATGATCTTGATAGGTAATCAAGGCTTATGATGTGAAATGAAGATTGAATATGTTTGTCTGGATCACCTGATAGGCGTGAGCCATTGTCAGAGGATAGTAGAAAACAAAACACCATTCAGGAAAAAGAGTGAGCTCCCCAGCCCACCAAGCCATGAAGCCTTGTCAACAGGATGAGCAGACAGACTTTTTTGTCATAGGTATTAATTTTCTCCCTCAAAGGCTCTGAAGGCTGTGAATTGGATCCTAATGAGTAATACTTCATTCCTGAAGTACTTATGAATGGCAACAGCATGGTGAAGGGTGTTCCAAACTATACTGTAGCTTGAAAGAGATTAGTGTTTTGGATGTTCTCATTAGAAACCCAAGAAGAGATCATAAGAAATCTGCCTCAGGTGGTCAGGCATGGACCTGGCATGGACCAGGTGTGCCTGGGTCAACCAAAAAGTAAATATTTGTGTTGACTCAGGCAGGAACATTCCAAAGGAGGGAAAGTTAACAAGGAAGAATCAGTGTCACATTGGCCTTTTGCTATCATGTGAAAGAAATTCAGGAACCTGAGCAGGGATCTAGACAAGCCTTTGGTAGAAAAGTCTTACCTGCTGGTTTATTTGGTGGCATCAATCTCCCACTCACTTCTCCTGGGCTGTTTACATGTGCATGCATCACTTTGATGGAGAAGGTATGGCTGGTGATTAGAGTGTTCATCTTGGATTTGAAAAACTGAAGTTCAAATTTCTGCTAATAGTCTGCCAAAGCAAAGACGAACTGTGCTTTTCAGCACTTCAGGGACATGCTACAGCTGCTTGTCAATCAGCTGTTCAGTGGGTGACTCAGGGTGCATGTTTCCTGCAGCCCAAGACTGTGAACAAAGCAGATGCTTTGGCCTAGGCAGGACTGATGCATCAACAGGAGTGCATTTGCAAAGGATGCACTAAATGTCTGTTTTCTCTCTGTAATGCTGGACATCAGGATGGGGTTAGCCTCTTCTTTGGACAGAAACACTGCCACAGGTCTACAGAAGACATCAAAAGATCCTTACTAAGGAGGACAAGGAGATACTAATGTTTCTTGGTCTGAGCAAGGCCACAGTATTCCTCCAGATCTGAAAAATCATTTAATAGCCTTATTTGTTATTACACTTCTCAGTTACATTCCTTCTGCAAGATGAAGAGTAGCAAGCCCTAAGGCCATATTGCTGACCCCACCAGATATGTTGGAGTCAATCTAGCTCCAGAGCCAAAGCATCTGCACCGTGCTTCAGACAGCTCCCGATGAATTCCTGTCCAAGCTGTTGGGTATTTATCTCCCTTGCATTATTTTTCAACTCATCTGAATCCTCTCTGATGGGGAGTCTACTTATTGACAGTTTGGACTGAGGGCTCACAATGCAGATAGGTGTGCAGCGTCTGAAATATGCTCAGCTGAGAATGTTAACAGCCTCCTTGACAAGCAGAGCAAAATATTTCAGACCATTCAATTCAATTCTTAGTGTGTCTTGGACAGGCACACTAAGGCTTTCTCAATATCTCACTTTGAGTCATACAAATGTTTTCTTGTTCTTTTTTTTGCAGCCAGGAAACTTCTAAGCACTTAGTCAAAGTCTCTCTTTTTAAACTGAGTATGTTGCTCCTACTTGAATCTTTTGTATCATTCTTAAGAAGCATTCTCCCATAATTCATGTCAGCCCTTCAAATGTTTGCAGATTTGTCATTTGCAGTCATTGCTTTGCCAAGCTATTAGCTCTCCTGAATTAATTCTTATATGTCAGTCTTGCCACTTCCCTGATTATTTTGTTGCTGTTCTTTTTCATTACCTCTCAATTTGTCATTGTGAATGCATCTAAGGCAAAGGTATTATCACTTCCTTAAGTTTCTAACACATGTGAGTTTCTCAGGCACATTCCATGAGTGAATATATTTCAGTGTAATCCTGCAAATGGATGTGCTTTTTTTTTGGCTTTATATGCTTGAGAAAAAGATTTTCATAAAAGTTGTCCCATTTTCATAAAAGTTGTCCCCCAAACTAAGGAGAAACAGCATGTAAAGGGGTGTGCAATAGCATGGATAATCCTTGTTCAGGGCTGCTTTTAGGATTACTGTGTGCGACAGGCTCTTGGCACTGGCACATGCTCCAGCAACTCCCCCTCAGTGACTTCTGTTTGATGTCCCCAGTCCCACCCTGGCTCACTGAGCTGACTCCTTCAGGCACAGTCAGTAATGAAGTTTAGGGAAACAGGCGGAGCTTGGAAAAGTGGCATATTGCTTCTTGTATGCTGTAAACAGTCTGATATAAATACCATGTTCTGTACACAGACAGCCGAGATGGGCCATTAGTGTCATGACTGGTGTGACAAACCCTTGGCCTGGTGGGCTGGCTTTGTGTGAATCTACAAACAAAAGAGACAGGGATGGTCATTCTGCAGAGACAGAAAATATTTATTTTAGCCAGCAAGTTTCCCTGTGTCTCCATTGGTAAGGCAGGTTCTCACTCAAGCGCTGAAACATGAGCTGGATGAGTGTTGGCTCTCCTCAACAAGAGAACTGTATTTAATGCAGAGCACACCAGGTCAGCTGCCTTCTGAATAGCAGCTTCGGATGTACATGCCTTGAGGCCAAGGATACACAGCAGTAAACCTGGAAACACTTCACAGATGTAGCTGCAGGAAGAAAGCTCTGCTCAAGACAACACCTGCCAGCAGTGTAACAGGGTAGAAAGTATAAACAGTAATGGAGAAAGCAGAAAATTGTAAGAAACTTCAAGTAATGCCAGTTTACTGAGCTAGAACTGTGCCTATCACTCATAGGATGAGTCTGTAAGTGGAAATGCTGGAGGTGCCCCATTATCACAGCTAAATCTTGTTTGTGACTTTCAATTAAAAATATTCTGAATACACACAAAAGTTAACTTCTGAAATGCTTACTGTTTCCTTTCCACAGCATGATTAATATTTTCTTCTGTCCTCGTATTCTTCCAGTAAAATTGCATTGTGTCACAACATTCAAGCATAAGTAGATTTCCAATCTCCCTGCAGCAGCATCAGTTTTTAATCCACACACAGTGTTTTGGAAGCCTCTTCATGCTTCTTGATTGTGAAGGTTTTATAGTTGGCTCATGCATCAGGCAATTCAGATGCATATTATAATAATGTCTGAAAAGCCACAGTAAACTATGAAGAAATTCTTTGTGAGAAGACAGCCAAGAAACGTATTTAGCCCAACCTGAGAGGAAAAGATCCTTTGCAGAGCAGAACTTGGCTGAAATAGAAGACCTGCTGGGACAGAGTTGGCTGCTGCAGTCCCACAGAGGCTTGGCCTCTAATTCCTCTCAAGGCTGCAACTGAGCATTTTGCCTTGGGTCTCCTCTCCTGGTATCTGTGGGTTTGCACAAGGGAATATGTTTAGCAGTATCAGTTTTAAGTATCAGGCTGTGGTTTCCCTGGAAATTCCTGTTCTATTAGAGTATAGTAACCTGAAGAGTGAAGAAGTATCTTTATCAGATGCTCCTTTCATTCAAAATGCAGCAGAGCAGAGGCAGTTGCATGCCAAAAGATGCTTGTTTTTTTTATTCTTTCTGTGACTCTGCTCCTCAGATGGCTGTTCTTCAGCCAGTTCTTCTGTTCTAATCTGAGTATGAAGTGGGATCCTTGTGTTACCCTGTATCCCTTCCTCACTGGAGCTACATAAAACTCTCTTGCTGCACTGAAGTGCAGATTCCTCAGTATTTGAGAATGCTCTCCTGAAAGAAAACCTGTATTTTCCTGAGCTTTAATCAGTTCTGCCAGTCTGGTTATTTGCAAACAGGCCAATGCCTACACTGTGGGAACAGTTTTTCTTGATACTTGAAAGTTATTGCCTCCTGCAACTGGAGGTTGTACCTATTTGCAGTAAGGTCTCCTTACTGCAGTATTTTGTTTCTTTAACACTGTCTGGAATTGTAGTTGAAAGTTAACATACCTGACTAAAGCAGGTGCTTTTGCCTGATTGGATTTGGAGTGGCCTGATGGGCTTTCCCACCCATGTCCATGACATGCAGATGGATAACTTTTGCCAACAGTGAAGAGGACCTGACATAGGAGATGATCCTCGAGCTGGGAATAACCATGTTCTGTGTGTGCTAGAGTGAGGATCCACCCAGGTAGTTTTTCCCAGGTGTGAAGTACCAAAGACAGGTCTGTGTCATCACCCCTCAATACTCTGTTAAGCTTTATTTAGCTGCTGTTCTGTCCACATGTATTTAAACCCTTTCCCACTTAATTTGTATTCAGAGTGTTATTAGGAAAATAGCATTTTAGACTTGATGAATATATGAGCTGTGGACCCCTGGAGAATGGAGTGTAATGGACATGGGTCACACTGAAATGAGCTTGGGTCTCACCCAATTGCAAAAGAAAGCTTGCTAATAGTAGTCATGCTGTACGATTTGACGTCATCCCACGTGATAGTGAGTTTTTATCACTAGAGCTCCAGGGCAGAAGGGGTGAACAGCAGAAGGACTGGGACATATTGCAGGACTGTGTGCATGCCTGGGGCCGTGGAACAGAAGTGAGCACTGCTGCAGTATGTCTGAAGAGCCCTGGGTCTTCAGGAAGCCCCCTGTCCTGCATGTCTGTAGTTGAAGTAAAGCTTCCTTCACCCCTGCAAGCATTACTTGGGGAATAATCTCTGATCTTTTATGTGCCCTTTCCTTCCGCCTCTGTGCACCTGGATCTTGATTTAGAAAGCTGTATTGAGAAAACAAACCCCTCTGAAGCTGCTGGCTGTATGCTGTAAACAGCTGGGATTTTACCCACTGGTTTCCTGAAATGCTGTTCTCTAGCTTTCCCTTCCAGTTTTATCTTCTGTGCTCTCAATTTCTGGACCAATGCATCTCAGGATATAATGCTGAGGTATTACTTTGATGTTCCCTAGCTGGTCTCCTGCATCAATCTGATGTTGCCTTTTAAAGACTGCCTTTTGTGTTGAGATTTAACATTGCAAAGCATTCTCTTGGAGTTTGAGATAGGACCAAGACGTGTATTTGTTAGTGCACACAGTCCTTTGTATGTGCACTGGCATACATGAGGCTGCTTAGGTAACTTGGCTTCAGGGGCAAGCAGTGCCCTGGGTGTCCTCCACTTGGATTTGTTGAGCCAAGGGTCTCTTCAGCAAGCCAGATCCCCAATCCTATAAAGAGGAGACATCACCCTAAAGGGCCAAGTACTGTGTGTGTCTTGGCCCTCAGAAGAAAAGGATTAAAATTAAGCTCAGGTGGGAGGGCTGACAGTCTCTAATGGGACCTGTGTTGACAGGAGTCCCTTAACTTGCTCCTTGATGCCTAGTAATGTTTAAATATCATTCTTTACTGTTTTTTCCCTTTCTCCTAGAAGCAAAACTCTGCCAGTGAACTCACAGGGAAAAGGAAGTAATCCTTCTGAATTACATGCAGATGGTGCTTTGAGAAGAGATATAGACAAGTTAGTTACTGTTTTATCATCTGCACCCATCCTTGGTAAAGGTGTGTCGTTCAAAGCAGTGTGTGGTCACACCTGGACATCAGAGCACCAGACGAGGGCAGAGCCAAGCTCTCTCCAGCCTGGTACCCTGGAGCAGACATTGCTCGTGTGTGATGCCTGGTGAAG
The DNA here is from genome assembly GCF_009819655.1 of Sylvia atricapilla. NCBI lineage: Eukaryota > Metazoa > Chordata > Aves > Passeriformes > Sylviidae > Sylvia > Sylvia atricapilla. The sequence continues at coordinate 28,534,703 of NC_089145.1, forward strand.
AGTAGAGCTCTTGGCAAGGATCTATGATGCTGAGTACTCTGAGTTTGCAGCTATTTATTGAAATCAGATCTAATTAACAACTGGTGGATTTCTTTTCTGTATGTTTATACAGACATAAGGAAGGAAGGCTTAGCATCTGTTCAGTAGTGGATAGATCTGGTGGAGTGGAATATCCAGTCAATATTGGGGTGATAAATGGAATATTGCTCAGTGTGTTGGCTGCTCAGAGAAAGTATCAAGTGCTCAGAACATCTGAGATACTCATAGAAGAGGTCTTGTCTTCAGCATCTGGGGAGCTGTTTAGTTAAACTGCTCAGCACATTGATGCAGGGAAGATTTTGGTGACACATTATGGAAAGTAATGAAGTAGGTCTGAAGTAGGGAAGAGAGAGTTAGTGACAGACACTTCAATGTTAAAATAAAGTATTAGTTGATGGTGGAAGTTAGTGGTTACATGGATGGGCCTCTTCTATCTGGAAACTCATGTTTCTGGCATGAGTTCCTGGGAACTCCTGCTCTGAGAACTTCCAGGATGATAAAATCTGCCAGTACCACATCATCTGCTTCATTATAGACCTGAAAGATGCATATCAGTATAATGAAGCTTTTTAGTTTCTTTCTTTTCTGGAAAGTTAGGGCATGGTTCACTGTTTTGATAAGACTTCTACCTCTGTGTGAGGGGTAAATGAAGTGAATAACAGAAGAACTGACTCAAAGTGTCTCCCAGAATCTAAACTATCTCACTGGTTATTCTGATCTCTGAACCAAACAAACAGAAAATCAGGGAAAAGCTAAATAAAACGTGAAAATTTTCAAATTCTACTTCATCAGGGACCTTCATTAAAAGCTATTAACTGACACACACAAACTAAATGCAGAGGTTCCTCTCTGGGTTTGAATTTTGAGTTCTGGGCTATCTGCTGCTGTTATGAAGTGATTATAGCCTGGTTAGCCTTGCTCCCTGGTCTGTTATCATCTGAGCTGTTCTTGGTCTCTGTTGAAATTGGAAATGAGACAGACTGCTCCAAGTCCCTCTGTGTATGGTTTAGGGCACAATTTTCCAGGCAGCATGCAATGCAAGCATGAATCACAACTCCCTTTAAGATACAGCTGTATTCAGTTCTCTGGCTCTTTGCATCTGACTGAACAGGCTGCAGATTTTTGTTTTTAATCTAAGCAATAACTGATTTACTCCAGAGATGAGTATTTGCTGACTGTTGCTGTTGTTCTTAGGCTCAGAATTGCAAACGCTTGCAAAACAAGGCCAGCTTGTGCATGTGTGTACAAACCTGGTTTCAAATCTGGCTTGGATTCTCTTTTCCAGCTCAGCAAGTGACTGACATGTTCACTTCAGCATAGCTTCCTCCCGAGACAAGCTGAGGGCTGTGCCAAAGTGCTCTGAGGCGTTCACTGTGAGTTCAGTCACACACTGGAGGCAGATTCTACAGCACCCTGGAGACAGGGGTGACATGAGGACAGTACTGCCATGATTCAGAGCTGCCTGGCACTTTGGTCTTGCTAGTAGGTCATATCAATATTGTATCAATAGAACCAAGATACAAATCAGACTCTGCTTCAATAACACCCTTGTGTGATTGAAATTATTTGAAAGAAAGTACTAAATCAGGATAGCTTCTGTTCAGTTCAAATTCTGCACTCCAATCTATAGTAGCTCATTTAAAGGAATTAATACTGAAAAATACACCATTTAAATACAGAAATGTCTGTGTCATGGTCATAATCTTGCAACACCTGGCATCAGCCAGAGAAACACTTTTGCTCCTCTTTTCTATATATCTGGAGGAGCCGCCTCATCATTTGTGCTTTCAGAGCTGTCCTGAAGCCTGTCTCTGTGCTCCTGGAGTTGGGCAGGATGGGTTGAAGGGGCTGAAATTCTGTGCTGTGAGCAAGAGTGCTGGGGGACAGGGCAGGCTTGTGATCTGAGAGTGTTCTGCATATGGGAGGGTGCTCTGCATGTATGAGGTGGTCAAGTGTCAGAACATTAACTAGTCAATCAAGGAGAGGGTTTTTTCTTGCTTGTTTGCTTATTTGTTTTTTGGATCCAACATAACCTTTAACATGAAAGAAGAAAAAGCTATAGCTGCAAGTGGCTTTTGGTGTATCTTCCTTGTTTGAAACACAAAGCCTGATGCAGAGGAGGCTCTGAAGATAGCCCTGATTTTGATAACTGGCAAGATTATTTCTAATATAAAAAGTCTCCTTTCTCTTCCCATTAGTTACTTCTCTAAGCAAAGCAGCTGGCGTGACCTGGGCATGTTTTGGTTGTATTGTTGCTGTGAGACAATAGCTCAGCCTGAGGGAAGAAGACAACCTACTTACCATATCATCTGGGAGTTGTTTCAGTAGGACTTGAGAAACAAGTGCTTCTCTGAAGCTCACTGAGACTACCTGAGACTATCTGAGCAGTTAACCCGTGAGCGCCCCTTCAGTCAGTTTGCAGACAACACCAAGTTGGACAGGAATGTTGATCTGCGTGAGGGTAGGAAGGCTCTGCAGAGAGATCTGGACAGGCTGGATCAATGGGCTGTGGCAAACCATATGAGGTGCTGTAAGGTGAAATGCCAGGTCCTGCACATGGGTCACAGCAATCCCAGGCAGTGCTTTAAGCTGTGGGATGAGTAGCTGGAAAGCTGCCCAGCAGGAAAGGATCTGGGAGTGCAGCAGCTGAACATGATCCGGTGTGTGCCCAGGTGGCCAAGAAGGCCAGTGGCATCCTGGCCTGTGTCAGCAATGGTGTGGCCAGCAGGACCAGAGCAGTGATTGTCCCCCTGTACTGTACACTGGTGAGGTCCTTCAAATCTTTTATCCCATTTTGGGCCCCTCACTACAAGAAAGACATTGAGGGGCTGGAGTGGGTCCAGAGAAAGGCAAGAGAGCTGGTGAAGGGTCTGGAGCACAAGCCTGAGGAGCAGCTGAGGGAGCTGGGGAGTGTTTAGCCTGGAGAAAATGAGGCTCAGGGGAGACCTGATTGCTCTTTACAACCAGAGAACAGGAGGCTGTCGTGAGGGGAGGGTTGGTCTCTTCTCCCAGGCAACAAGTGACAGGATGGAAATTACCTCAAGTTGTGTAAAGGGAGGTTCAGAATAGGTATTAGGAAAAATATCCTCACAGAAAGGGTTGTTAAGCATTGGAACAGACTGTATAAGGAAGTGGTGGAATTACCATCCTTGGAAGCATTTTAAAAAACAAGGGGATATGACACTGAAGACATGGTTTGGTGGTGAACATGGTAATGGTGCTAGGTTGATGGCTGGATTTGATGATCTTAGAGGTCTTTCCAACCTTAAAGATTCTATGATTCTATAAAGTGTGGGAGATACAGGAACTGAACGGAGGGTTTTCTGTCCAGGGGAGACAGGCTTTTTTCCCATGGTGTCATGTGTGGCCTCCACCTCTATCTTCTCCCCAGTCAGAGTAGGAATATTCCTGCTGCAGATAACTAGGCAACAGAGAACTGTGGGGATGGGCAGCAGAAGGCAAGAGCACCTAAATACCAGGCATGGTGTTCAACCCGGGGTTCAATGCTAATGTGCTGTCCCAACTGGCAGAGGCTAAGAGCTACCTGGCCCTAAAACCAAGAGTTTGCATAATTCAAGTGAAGAAGTAAATGCAAGTTACACAAGGTCTGCAGAGAGTGGTGGGCAGAGGTGCAGCTGGGGTCAGGCAGTTTACTGCCCTCCTGCAACAACACATCATTTGTGATACAAAAAAATTCACAAAGAACAAGAAGCATTACAACCTTTTCTGTAGGGAAATGGAGCTGCTGTACTGCCAGAGGCAAGCATTTTTGGGGACATGGTTTGAGATACCAAGATTAGCCATATCTTATGTCAGGCTTGGGACTGTGGCTTTCATGTCAAAGCTACTGTGTTTTTTCACAGTAGCAGTGGTTCTGCAGAAAACATTTTCAGGTGATTTACAGAGCTACTGCAGTCATCATAAATACATAAGCAAGTAGTGCAAGCACAGTAGGTGGAGAATGCCAGACCTCTGGTTGCCTGACAGCAGAGGGGCTCTTACTCATACCATGGCAGCTCAGTGACACCAGACACAGGGAAGGTGCAGCTTATTCTGGTTCCACAAGAAGCTGCTACCAGACCCAGAAGAGAATTTTAGTTAAATGAACCTGTCATGTCCTTGCACAGGAACAAGTGAACAACACTCATTTTACTCACGGTGGTAGATTAAAAGCAGAATTTAGTTGCTCTGAGTTACTAGAAGATGTATCTTCATCGCACAGCAGCTGTAAGTGAACTGTAAATATACCAGGCATGGGCAGTTTCCTCAGTGCCTGAAAACATCGTTTCTGTAGCAGTGCAGCTCTGCAGCTGACCTAATAATGCCGAGCAGGGCTAATTATCTCCAATGCAGCATTGCCCTGGCATGGCTGTACAGCTTCCTGCTCCGGAATTAGCTTATCTGGGCCTTGTTTGGGTGTCTGCACTGTCCTTCACGGTGTGGTGGAAACAGGCCCTGCGCAGTGCTTGGCAGAGGACCATCACACGCATGCACTGGACTGCAGTGTTTCTCTGCTCTAAATGTAACAGGGGGATGCTGGCCTCCAGAGCAGTGGAGTTACTTAACAGCTCCTCTTGAAAGTTTCTCTGACCTATTGGGGCAACAAACATCCATCTCTATGATCTCTTTGCCTAAAACCAAACTCGTAATAAGTAGAGGTGCTGGGAGGCGATGTTACAAGGTATGTGGAAAATAATTGGGGATTCTCTTATGGAAGATTTTGAAGATCAAATAAGCAAGTGAATTGGTAAAACTGACTCAGTGTCAGGAATTAGGTGAGAAGACAGATAAATAACCACACATCCTGTAGCAGCTGGGTTTATGCAGTTTCAGGTCCAGTTGTATCTTAATACAGGTTAGCACCTTAGGCGAAAAGGGTTAGATGAGCATTTCTTGGAGAGCTAATCCAATCCATATGAATAAACACAGTGTCCACTTCTGTTGGTCTGTAAAGTCCCAGTTTGTCTGTCTCAAGATAATTTCAAAATCATTCGTCTCCTTAAGAGGAACTGGGGAGATAGGGGATATACCCTAGACCAAGATCATGTGTTTCTCTTCCACTAATGCTTCCCAATGTGGCATTTCTCTTACTGTAGTACTGGATAAACGAATACACCTCCACCTTGGGGATTGGGGTCTTCCACTCCGGCATCGAGATCTACGGCAGAGGTATGAAGCATTTCCCTTTTATTACCTGCAGAACATGGCGACCACTGTATGGCAAACCTGATAGAGAAAAGCACCCCAAACCTACAGCTTTTGACAAGGAATGTTTTGAGGAATAAAAACTGAAAAATGTAGCCTATTCTCTTTTCAGAGTCCACTGTGGAGTCCAGGAGGGACTTGTGCAGTTCTGTTATGAACCATGTAGTCCTTCGTATTCAGCCTGTTAATGCAGCCTGTATAGCTTGTGCAGGTGTGAGGCAGGATGGCAGATAGGAGGAGCAATGCTGGAAAGCCATTCTGTAGTGAAGGAGGGGGATAGAAAATGAGAGAAATGAGGGAGGGGGAAGAGAGGTGGATCAGAGGTTAAGGCCTGCAGATGTGTTTGTGCTAATTCCCTGTCAGGAAAAATTATTTTTCCAGTAATTCTTTATGAATGTATATGGTCTAGAAATCTTGGAATCTGGATCTCCAGATTTTGGAAACCGTTGATTTGAAACAGTAAAGTTGCAAAAAAAAGGCAAATGTCGTGTAACATTTCTGAAATTGTCTGGATGGGGTACAAGCTGATTAGACCAACCCATTTCAAAAGTCAAGGGATCTGGAAAACATCTGTAACGTGGGGAAGATGAACTAGCATCACAGACTTTGTTTCCTTTTTCAGCATTACATGGGAATGAATTGGCTACTCACTCATGGTATTTTTAGGCAGTGCCATGCAGTAGCCAGACCTCCTGTGGCGCTATTTCCATCTTGAGCACAGAGGCTTGTCACGGGCCCTTTGATACCATGGGGACCACAGGCTGTGTCTCACAGGCCATGCAAGGTGGCCTGTGTGACATGGAGAGACTCCCTAGCCTGACCTGTGTGCTGAGGCAGCAGAGTACAATCAGCCTGGCTTTCTGCGATGACTTCCCACTCACTGCCTGTAAATCCCTCTGGTAGATTTGATTTCTCCCTGCTCTAGAAACGGCTTCTTCCAGCTCAGTAGAACCACTGGCAGCCTCTCATAGTTTATCCAGATGCCTTCCATGCAGAATTTTCCACTGAAAGAAAGCCACCTTGATGGGGACAAAGACAGGCTCGGAGAGTGTTCCTGGTGCTGTGGGAAAGCAGTAGTGCTAGCATGGATGGAGGTTGTGAGGGCATCCTCAGTCCAAAAGGTAACAAGGCAGCGCAAACAGCTTTCAGAGTCTGGCTGAAAGAGATTTTGGCAATAGCCCAGCCTCTGGTGCTGATGTTGAGCCATGCAGACAGCTGCCATAGACTTTTTCCTGACATGGCGTTCATTCAATTACTCACAGTCTGTTTCTTTCCTTGTCAGAGTTTGCCTATGGAGGGCATCCCTACCCTTTCAGTGGGATTTTCGAGATCACACCTGGCAGTGCGGTAGAACTTGGCGAGACCTTTAAATTCAAGTAAGGGCCCTTTTCTACATCTTCCCCTCTGCCCTTGGTAGCCATTGGTATAGGGGGAGCAGAGAAGTCCTGACCTGTGGCTCCTCCTTTCACTCCCCTCATAAGTGCCCTCACTGCCATCCTTTACATGATGCTGATACAAAGGCAGCCCTGCAAGGGATTTTGGAGGTGGATAAAAGAGTGTGTACAGCAAACAGGGAACAGTGATGCACTGTGTTTGTCAGAGATTAAGAGCACACTTACAAATGAGTGTTTTGTTCTCTTTTCCCATTTTATTCATCTTCAGTGCCCCCAGCTTTTCCTGTTACACAGAAGAAATTCACAGGGGAAAAAAAATAAGCCTTCTCCTTTTATGAGTAGCCCCCATCTGTGGGTATTGCACAGAGTACCTGATATTGCTGCTCTGTTACAAGGCACAGACTGGCTGCTAGAGGAGTCTGAGAGGATGCTGCATTCTTGTGTTGTTCAAGATGCTCAGACTGTGGGACTGTGGGTCAAGGAAATGTCAGTGGGGGGGGGGCTTGACCTTGCCAGACCACCAGTTTATGTTGAGGGCTATTTTAGAGCAAGTGCTACTGAGTGAATATTGGGAGAAGCAGTAGGTGTCTGCATAAAGTTTTCAGTCTGCTCCTTCCTGGCCCAGGGGACCCTCCTGATTGTGGAAAAAACATCTCCTCTCTTGTAATAGAAATTTCTCTTCTGAGATGATGGGCAGAGTAGGAGCAGATGCCCAGAGCTGAGACTTCCATGGTGGTGAGCAAGAAGATCTCAGGGCTGTTGCCTGTGTGATAACTGGCTTTGTGGAAAAGCTGTGGATATTACTGTGCCATTCTGTTAGTGATAGTCTCTGACAGCCTCAGATATGCACGTCTATAACATTTTAAGCCTGTCTTTCTTGCCAATATCTGATAATTTCCTTCTCCCTTGGTTTGTATCACACTCTTCACTGTATCTTTCTGTTTTTCCTGTTGGATGTTTTGTTTTTAACTAGAGAATCCATTGCCTTGGGCACTACAGACTTCACAGAAGAGGACGTGGATAAGATTATGGAAGAGCTGGGCAAGGAATACAAAGGAAATGCGTACCACTTGATGCACAAGAACTGTAATCACTTTTCTTCTGCTCTGGCTGAGGTGGGCACAAATGAGGTTTATTTATTCTTTTTTTACTGCTTCAGTCCTGTAGTAATGTTCACAGAAAGGGACCTGGGGTCAGCACATCCTGCCAGGTCAGAGCCCATAGCCAAATACTCTCTCTTTGCCCTTAATATTTTTGGAAGCCCTTTGCTGTTGAAAGGGATGGGATCAGGAGGTAGAGATACGGCAGGTTTATCACATGTTTGGTCTAAACTGTGTGGGAAAATAGGAGTGCTTTAATTTGGTTCACTGAACAGGCACTGAGCAGGAATTGAAAGACAGACCTGGTTTGCATGCAAATGAGCATCATTTTTATAACAAACATAAATAACAGTGTATGATCTGCAAAGACATAAATGGTTTATTAGTGTTCTGGAAACAAATTTGTTCTATTCAGAGAGTGGGCATTCTTTTTCTTTATTTAATCTGCACTATCCAAACCTATTAAAAAAAGAATTGATTTTCTTATAGACATCTTCGATGCTTATTCACTTCCATGTTCTCAAAACCACTGTGAGTTTTGAGAATTATAAGAGAGCTGTTATTTCTGCTCAAAGACAACTGAAGCACAGAGAAACATGAATTTTATTCTATCTATCTGCTGATTTGGGGCATCATCCAAAGATGTAATTATTTTGGGGGGAAGTTGCCTTCCTCCTCAACTCCCAGATGAACTGGTTAAAGTGTGTTTCAATTAAGGTGCGAATATTCAGCATTTGTGTAAATCTGATTTCCAGATCTTAACGCAGTGTCCAAAAAAGATGGGAAAAGCACAAAATGGAAGTGATCTTCTATAAAAACTCTTTCTGTAATTCCCATACTTGCTTTATGGCAAACTCAAGGAGAGAATATAATTTGTTATGGTAGGGTAGGACTGCTGTAACAGTGAAACTTTAATTTCTCCCTCTGGAATCCTTATCCTAATTAATTATACATCTCTTGCCTTTCCTCATCATATGGGGCAAAGGTCCTATGCCAATAACCTCATTTGTCACAAGTGTTCATTCATCCCCAAACAAGCCCTTCATGGATCCCAAGTGAGATGTGTGGAAAAAGTACTGTATGATTTTGTAAGAAAATACCAAGTGAATCTGAGAACAAGCAGTTGATTTACAAGGGACCTGCTTAGGCTCTTAGGAACATCAATACTCTTTTGGTTCCATCCTTATTAGTTATATAAAGAGTCCTTTCTGCAAATGTTAGCAAATTAAAACCAACAGGAAGGAATTGAATTTGTACAAACAGAGAATGAAGTTCCAAGCAATACAGTGAGCAAACCAATGTCAGCCACACTACTAATTTGGAATCAAATATCAAATTACTAAAAGAGAAAATAGGAACTTTAAAATTTTTGAAGGAAACTCAGGAGAAAGTTGTGGAATTATTAGGAAAACATAAACAAAATCCTTTACCTGCAGCAGTGAAATAGTCACTGCTTACTATGTACTTTGAAAAGCAAAATGCCTGTCTTGTCTCTAAGCTCTAAAGTCAAAGCCATTCTTCCTTGATTCTACTGCTACACATCAGTGTATCCCTCACTGCCCCTTCCTTGTCCAGCTTTCCTCACACAAGTCAACTAAGAGATCTTACAGAAGAACTAGTAATGTATTTTAAATTTTGTTTTCAATATGCTTTCACTGAGCATCTTTTTAGGAGTGGAGTTTAGGGTTAAGCTTCCCTGCAAGAGCTTTCTTGGTGGATTCAGAGCACTCATTCATCACCCTGTAACCTGTCTGGATTGTAAAGCAAAAGCCTGAATGGCTGGTTCTGACACTTCTGCTCCCAGGAGCAGAATTTTCTCAAGATTTATGTCAGTTTAAATAAGCCCTTCATGGGCAAGCAGGATCTTTTGTTGCTGTTGCTCTTCACATATGCCTGTGTTTATCAACCCTCTCTAATGCATTACAAATGCAAACCTGGAGGAGCTGGACAGCCAGCCCAGGAGCAGAATGTCCTGGATGATCTCTAGCATGGGGATACAGAAAATGGGAGCTGAAATTCTTATAAACATAGCTGGTGGTATGACACTAGGCAAAAGTCCTAGCCATTCAATAAGCCTCAGTCAGCAACATGAGGAATACATGTGGCTGCCTTACAATAGGTAGCCCCATCCATTCTGGTAAGAACAGTGATTTTGGCAATTTGGAGCTGGGTGAGAAGTAGCGTAGCTTACCTTGGGATACTTCTGATCTTTTGGAGGAAGTCTGCTTGAAATCTATTGAGACAGAACTGAAAGTTTCTGTTCTCAACATCTGAATGCTTTCTTTACTTCCCAGCCTAAGTGATTTTTTTTCTCTTGCTCTTCTTGTAGTTCCCATTGAAACTAAACAAACTAAAAATCATTGCAATGGGAGGCTCCAATCCCTTCCATGTAGAGCTGCAAGATGCATCCTCATAGTGCACAGAACATGCTGGCTACATGACGACTGGCTCACAAGCCTGTGTAGTTATGTGTCACCATATAGCCATAAAACAGAAATTATATTTGTGCCCAAATCTCTTTAGTATTTGTATTGCTCTTTTCTTCAGACTCGTCATCTGCGAGGGAGTAATAGCAACAACAACAACAACAAGAGAAATATTTAGCACCTATTATAGCATACTCATGTTATGTGACAGTTAAAGACAGTAAACTCTGACAGTTAAAGACAGTAAACTTTATTTCTTTGGATAATTTTTCTTTGGAAAAACAAAGAACAAAGCACTGGAACTGGGGTTTCATTCCAGCCACAAAAAAACCCCACAAACAACAAACCAACAAACAAACCAGCAGCCAAGGATTTTGTGTGCAAATTCTTGATCTCACTGTTGCTGTAGCCCATCTGAAATGTGATGCTGTAGGTATCACAATGCTCTTTTACCCCAGAGAGGGCTTGGGATGGACCATCCTTTTTAGCATGGAAGAGGGAATGCCCAGCTCTGCTCCCAGCAGCCCTTAATGCTTCTCTGCATAAAGGCATAAACCATTCTCCATGTTAGGAAGATGGTTTTTCTGAGCCTCCTGGGTAATTCCAAGCAGGTCACATCCTGTGCTGTGCCAAAGTATCCACCTCCTTGCATACTGAGTTATTTGCTTCCTTCAAAAAGGGCTCTGAAATCTTTTGATGACAGCTCTCTCATCTGGTTTTTGGCTTGTCTTGCTCTGTTTCAGCATGCAAAACCAGAACTTTCTAGCCAAGTCGTGGTGTCTGAGTTAATGTGTGTTTACACAGACCTTCTGGCAGGCCTTGAGGTTTGGTTGTAGGCCCTGTGCTAGGGAGCTGTATTCAGGCACCCCAATTTCCTCAGCTGGATGTGGCCTTGCTAATTAGTATCCATACAGATGTTGTCCCTGTGGCAGGCCATGGGCGGGGGGATAATGCCATCTGGTCATATAGACTGAGGGTAAACGTAGCCATGTGTGCCGCTGGCTGGGGTCACAAATCTGCAGAGGGAAGGGGAAGGAGGTGTAAGATTGGCTCTCCCTCCTGGATCAGCTTCCTCAGGATCATGCTGTGAGACAACAGTCACATATCCAGTTGCCAGGAGTTGTAGAACAGGTTCCTCTTCCTCAAAAGGACTGCTGAAATCCCTTTATTTTCAGATTTTTTTTTTGTTTTATTTTCCTTTATCTGTGTGTTCTCAACAAATAGAACATCCATCCAGAAATCCTCTATCTACATCTGTTTAGGAAACGTTTTTTCTGTCAAATTCCCATTTAATATGACAATGTCTTGGGTCCTACCATGATAATTGGTAACAGTCTTGAAGAGTTACATGCAGGCTGACTGCTGATGGTTAGGGGTGTGTCTGGACCTGTGACACTGCCATTTGGCCATGCACCTTGAAAAGTCCCTGGACTACAGAAGTCCAGCACGGGCAGCTAAACTGTACTTAACCACTGGGCATGCCTTTGATCTACTATCTACCTCTGAAAAAACTCACGTTTCAGTACAATTGCAGCCTCATTGTCTGCTGCTGTGGTATTGAGCCTCTCCCTGAATCCACGCATGTCTTCTGAGTCTTCTGAACTTCCTGCCCACAGTGCTTGTAAGCTGCAAGGGGCTTTCTTTGTTACCCTTTCATTGCCACTTAGCTCTGAAGTTTCTTTATTCTCTACTGCACACTGTCAAGCATATTTAACTTGCTCAAGACTCAGTTCTCTCCCTGCTTTGCCAGTTCCCTATAGACTTTTAACAAGCAGCTATTGGAACAAAGAGGCATGGCTTGGTCTACTCACAAAGCAGCTTCTCTGGAAGGAAAACAAAGGATGCTGCAGTTTCGACTGCAGCAGTTCAGACTTCATCTCTAATGCCATTTTATGGCAGCTTTCTCAGTAAATGAACATGCTGCATGATGAGGAGTCTCTTCCTGTGGATTCTTCTTCACCAGGAACTTTGGGTTATTGAAGAAGTGAAGAACTACCAGAAAGCATAAGTGTCTTCACAGCATTTTAATTAGTTTTGAAGGAAGTTCTGATGTAAAGCAGGACAGAATTTCCTGATGGATAATCATAAGAAAGAAATCTGATGCACTCCTTGTGCATTTGCCCAGGAGTCAAAGTCCCTTTATACCCACCATTTTATACCCCTTTGCAGCCTTCTTTACCCTCACCATCTGTGTCAGTGTAGAAATGTGAGAGAACCTTGACTCTAGCAGTCAAAATCTAGTAATGGTTGTCTCAGCCACTTGATTCCTGCAAGATGATGTCATGATACCTGTATTTATAAACCTCTTAAGCAAATTGTTTGTGGGTTAAAATGAAGAGGTCCATCAACTGAGATTAGCAACTCTCCTGCAAGAAGCTTACTCCTTTCATGTTGCTTATGCTGCCAGCCCCCAAAATCAAGTAGTACCATACTCTCTGAAGAAACTGTCCAAGAGGAAGTGCAATCCTTTTGGAGGACTTATGCTTACAATTCATGCAAAGAAAAATCAATGAAGTCATCATCATCATATCCCAAACTTCCTGTCCTGTTCTGAGTTTATTTACCATTCTGTGCTTTAGTATTACAGTGGGGTTTCATTCTAATGAAGTTATGCACATGTGGGGAATTCAGTTAGGGCTATGTCAAGACTGGAAAAAGCCCTTCTGTTTGATCATCTGTTTTAAGTTACTTTGTTCCTAACAATCCTCTGCAATCCTCCCCAACGTATACTTACAGCAATACGTTCAAAGGGCCCTTCAAGTAATTGCAAAATATTTATGTTCTTTATGAGTTGTCCTGGCTGATGAAAAAGGCTACTTAAACTCTGTCAGATGGTAAAAAATACTGGCTTTTGAACATTAATAAAACATTTTAAAACAAACAAATAAAAAAGGCTAAAATAATTGTTTTTTTCCACAATGTGAACTGTTGAATTTCCTGATTTTTTTAGAACACAGAGATGTGAGATAGAAAAAGGACAGAAGTTACAAATTGCTCTAAAGAAGACGTAAAATCAGGGAAAAACAAACTCAAAGAAATTCCTATACTACAAGTCACCTGAGAGGACCTGAAGGTCTTAGGTCCTATCCTTGCTACTGGTCACAGCAGAAGCAGTGGTCACTGCAGCAGTGGGCCACAAGAAACTATGATGTGAGGTGTCAAGAATGACTGTCAGTTACACGCTTTGTCACCAAGTCTGTTCTTTGGGTATAAGGGTAGGAGCATGCAGACACAGGGAATTATGAAATTGCTGTCAGAAGGCTCTTTTCAGTGCAAGAGCATGGCTCATGATTTCCCTGCAAGCCTACAATAGAATTTGGACTTGTGGAAGGCAAATCTTGGGTGAGGCAAAAGCATACTTGGCACAGCTTGTACTTCCAAACATATGTAAAGGTGGAAGGTTGACTGACATGGATTGAGTTTGGGCATATAAGAATAGGAGCCCTTTGTATGGGTGTGCTGAGTGTATGATGTGCTGATGGATGGATATGCTGAGTATACAGTGCCTGAAGACAGCTTCTGCACAGGAGATAGCAGCAACTAGAGGATGAGGGGGAGGATGAAGGTTTACTGCTTTAAGGTTCTTCTCCAGTCTGGTGATATTCTTCAGTGTCGAATGTAAGGATCACACATGTCACTGGATCTCAAGGACTCTGAAAAAGCTCTTGCTTCTTAGCCCATTCACAAACAGAAGACAACTCATTTGACTTCTCACCAGCAATTTTCTATGCTTCTGAAGCTTTCTAAATAAGCTATGGAGCTGTGTTCTTACCAGAGTGACGACAGTTGCTACAACACGTCTCAGAAAAGGACAAACCGCCATGGGAAGGGAGAAAAACACCTCTGAATTAGCACCATAACTGGAAGATTAGTGAAATGACTCAAGGAAACCACTTCTTCTCCTTTCATTAATGTGATTACTGCCAAGCAACTCTCCCTGTTTAAGGAAACCCTCTAGCACCTTGTTATAGGACATACAGCACATCATTATCAAAGAAATGTGGCTTCTGAGCACCAGGGAAGGCAGCCCCTTTTAATCCCCAAGAGCTTTACCTAGTGGTGGGAAAGCAATGAAGTCAGTGGGTCTTATGGGGCCTTTTGATAACACATGAAGTTGATGCTCATTAAAATCAGAAAATGAATTGAGAGGCAGTGGTTTGATTTGCCTTAGAAACTGTTGATGCTAGAGCTTTACTTGAGGGTGGCAGTGGCAAAAGATTTTATTCTTGTATCACATCTTTCCTTCATCTTCTTGAAAAAGGAATGATCTCTTTTTGATTTGTACGAGTAATTTAGCTTAAGTCTGGAAAAAATCAAAACCCCCTGTATACCCTGAGAAACACCTGAATGGTCTGGTATGAATTCCCTCAGAGTTTATGAAAGCATAATCTCACTACATCACTGAGGGGTGATGGAGCACAGTAAAAAATCCCTATTTGCTTCCTAAATTGTCTTGTCTCTCTTATACCCAGAGAAATGTATTAAAAAAGATCAGGCCTAACTGCGACATTAGTGCCACATTTCATTGTTCTACAGAAGGCCTTCTAAGGTCATTTGGATTTCAGGAACTAACTTTTTGGGAAAACAGATTGGTATCCCATTATGCAGCTTCCTTTTGTAGCTACTGATCCTTTTCGCCATTTTACTGCTTTAAATAGTAAATATTTCCTTATTGCTCAGCATTTCTTGATCCAAATGATTAGATCTAAAGGACAGGGCTCATCTAGACAAAGGGTTAAAATTTGAACTAATTATTAGAGTTGAATCAGGATTTTTTGAGTAAACCAGGTATTCAAAAGCAGGGCCTTTTAGAAGGATCTGATCATTTTAATAAAACTATTGCTAAGACGTTTTGTGGGTTCAAACAGAACTTC
Source organism: Sylvia atricapilla (assembly GCF_009819655.1). Classification (NCBI taxonomy): domain Eukaryota; kingdom Metazoa; phylum Chordata; class Aves; order Passeriformes; family Sylviidae; genus Sylvia; species Sylvia atricapilla. The sequence goes on from NC_089145.1 coordinate 28,549,741, forward strand.
AAGCTGATGAGACATTACTGATTCACAAGTAACTGAAAGGGAAGACTGCTGAGGTGCAGGAGAGCAAGTAGGACTAAGGCTTTATTTACCTTTTTGTCCTACATTTCAGGAAAAGTTCTCCTGAGTATCAGCCACAAGATGTTCTGAAGAAAGAAATCTCTCAGCCTCTCCTGTGAGAACTGTCCTACCTTAATTATTTACATAAACAGGGTAGATAATACATTTCAGCAGGAGAAGAGAGAGGCCTAAATTGGAATTTTTATCCTTGTTATTTTAGAAGCTCATTTTGAAGTTGTAGAATTTTCAGAAGTTTCTAGAAAGATAAAATTATTTTGGAGAGCTGGTGATCTTGTCCTTGCGCTGAAGTGGCCTTGGAAAATACATCTGGAGGTTAATAAAGTGAGCTCTTTGTTGACAAAGGAGGGAAAGAGAGTCTTCTAAGCATTTGAGGTGGCTGAGATCAGCCTTGGAAAATGTTTTAGCATCCTAGATAAAGCTGGATCCTAGAAGGCAGGGATTATGAACCCTGTCCCAGGTTCAGATAGTTTGCAGCTAGTCTTAGAGCTGCAGCACTACAATGCTCAGCTTGGGAAGTAAATAGCTTCCAGTCTCCTGAAGTCACCAGGACTCTCTCAAATCAGCCTAAAAGGATGGTCTCCAACAGGAAATACCCTGAAGATTAACAGATGGAGTTGCACAGCGGATCCTGATGGTTACTGAGGACTGCAGCAGGCATCTAATCTAGCCTACCCATAACTGATGTTGACACCATAGGGATGTTATTAAACCTGTGTGCCAGGTGGAAATGCTTGGTAAAGCCACACACCTGAATCTCCATGAGAGGAAGGGGATGATCCTGGTGCAATCAAGTTTGCTGGCAGGCAGATCACTAGGTCTAGGATGGTTGCTAGGGCTTCTTTACACCTCCTCTGTATTATTGGTAGAGATCTGTCCTATTGATAATAGCAGAGAGTGACATTGTCATTGCATATCAGTGTGATAGCAGGAAATATGAATCTCTTGTGACTGCAGTGCAGCAGAAGGTATCTCTGTGATTGGCTGTACAGCTTGGCCCGGTGTATACTTCCCTGATGATGTGGCTGTCCCAGTTGTCAATGTGGCTAGAGTTTTGGTGGAACAGAGGGATTGTATTTTACTTGTGGGGTGTGTGGAGATGGTAGTCAGTACATATTATTTTCTCTCTGAATATTCACCCATCGTTTTTCAGCCTCAGCAAAACTGACAGCACATAACAAACCTACATCAGAATCCTGCTTTCTTCAGAGAAGCTTGACTTTCAGCAAATTCTCTGAAATAAGGCAGGTTTGCTGAATCAAGGATCAAATGAGGGCACTTTTTTAATCATCAGTGAATAACAAGACTATTCAGGTCCATCCCCAGGGACATGTGACTTCTTATCCATCAAGTTATTAAAATCTAGGAAGCTCTCCTTAGCCTGAAAGCTATCACATGGAAAGGATTAAACACCAGAGAAAGAAGGTTCAGGTGGCATTTGAGTCACAGTCAAAACCAGCAAAAGCTTTTATAAACCAATCTTTAGCAAATCCTAAGTAGACAAATAATGCTGATGTCTTCCTTAGTCAACAATTGCTTTTCAGTTGCCTCTGTTGCAGAGGAGGTAGGTGTTTTGTTGAGTGAAAACCTATGTGCAATTCTGTTAATGGCAGGAGAGACAATGCTCCCAACAGACATAAAAGACAGAAGAAAATGAAGAAACAAACAAATAAGCCACAGGACATGAAAGAACATTAGGGAAGCTTTATTTCCTGGTGCCTGAGCCATCCTCAGTGAAGCTGATGGGAAGACTTGCCTCATTGCAGCAGCCTTTGAATGTTGTTAGCTCCATGGAGAACAGGCTGTGTTTGTTTTCTGTTTTTTAGCTGCCACATATGTTTAAAAGAAGCTTATTTATAAAGATGCCCTGCACCCATAAATTTGTTCTCATGGTTTCAGATGTAATTTTTTCATCTTGCTTCTGCCTGTATGCATGCATGCAGTTAATAAATTGCTGTATTGCATTCCTGATGTAGTGTCTCTGCAGCAGTAAAATAACATTTCTAGGTGTATGTTGTGTATAAGTTAAATTTATGAAGTCTTTGGGAATTCCTTAGAATGAAGGCTTCTATAAAAAATTTATTTTCCCCCCACTGTTAACCTCTCTAGCCTTGCCATCCTGAATAACCCAACAAAAGTTATTACTGGGATAACTTTTTATATGCACTTTTCAACTCTCAGTCCATCTTCTTTCCTCATTTATCTATTTGTGCAGGAGAATAATATGCATTGGCAGGTAATTTGAAACAGAAATCAACCCCCCTAAATGGCAAGATTTTAGCACATAATTTCAAATTTTTGAAAAAGGTCTGATTTCGTCACAATATATGTCTCTGCAGCTATTTTAGGTTTTCCCTATAATGTGAGCCATACAGAAAAAAAAGATTAAAAATGAAGATATTTTAAGAGGAAATTTAACATGAGAAAAATATCTCAAGCTCTCTGGGGCTGGTGTAAATGTGGTGATTTTATCCACCTATTTTATTTTATCTGCTTTTTGCATCTGTCTTACCAAACTGAAACCGCTGCTTCCTTATCTGTTATAAGTGAGCATGATACCTTGGAGCTAAGTTAGTTCACACTGTCTGGGGAGTTCATTCCTAGTCACACCCTCACAGAGCCTTTGGGTCTGTGTGTGCATTGCCTGAGAACAGTGCCTTCTTTCCATGATTGAAGATGGCAAAAAATACCCCTGTCCTTTTCACCACTGCCTGATGATAAATGAAAAGTGTGAGGAGTGTAATGAACTGTTTGAATATATTGAAAGGCTTTTAACACTGGAACCTTTTGCTTAGGCTCCTGCCAACGCTGTCATACAGAAGATCTTTCTCCATATTTCTGAGTTCCTCTATTCTCCCTCCTCATTGTATCTCCACCTGCAGCAACCTGCTTCTCACTAATGTTAAGAAACAAGGCTTGACACTGAAACACAAGATTTTTCTGGTTAGCTATGCAGGAAAAATAGACACTCTTAATGGTTTTCCCTCTATGCATATGGGTTGGCCTGGTCATGCTTAGCATGTCCACAACACTTGAAAGGATGACATGGTTAAGCAACAGCTGCTCTCAGCCACTGGTCTTGAAACAGCATCTGCTAGGAGAAAGCAATTCCTCTTCATGCCATCATGATAACAGGAATGAATTGGAGTTGTTAATTCATTTGGTGGGAAATTCTTTATTTTAAAGGCTGTTAACAAGCCCAGACTCAATTATACTCAGTTTTCCCCAAATGGTCATTCATTATGAGGCCACTTGTTACCTACCCTATCACCCTGCAGCTGTTGGCTGTACTTACAAGTGCTCATTACAAAGACCTTCATGCTCAAGAGGGCACTGTCATGCTCCAGTGTTGGTACATGACTAATCAGTATTGCCACTCAGAATTCAACTCTGAATGTGGTTCAACAGGATGTCACAATTGCAGCCACTGTGTCTCTCCACTGGTGGCCTGGCCAGTGAAGCTGACACAGTGCTATGAGTGCTGAGGTGCTATGAGCCAGCTGTTTCATTTGACCCAGAGCTACCTACCCCATCATCTGTGCACAGACTGCTGCAGAAAGGCAACTCTGCCCTTCTACCACACATCCACAGAGGTGACTAACATGCTTCCAACCAGCTTCACAAGGGGAGCAAGACAGTGGGTATTAGTCCCGTTCAATGCTTTCCTTTTTTCCTCACTCCTGGCTTGTCTCAGATAGAGGGTGCAGATGCTACCTCTACTTTACAACACCCATGGTCCTGGAGAAGACCTGTAGGAGCTGCAGTGCCCTGCCCATCGCAGAACAAAAAAGGATTGCATAGGGGAATGGGGGCATTTCAGGCAGTTCCTTAAAACAATTTAAAATTCCTTTGACTTGGCTGCTACCTTCCTGCCTTTGACTCAGGTTGCTACATCCCAGAACACAGCTTCATTACTGAGCTCATTTATTCTCATCTACAGTTTCTCAGCTATACCCTTTCCTCTGTAAGTCACAGCCCAATCCTGGCTCTGCTGAATGTGTGCTGCAGGCAGCTTCACAGCCCAGTGGCACTTCATCTAGTCTGTTGATTGCCATAGGCTACTTAAATTCCCCAGAGTAGAAACTGTAATTTTTACACAGTAAGTATACTATAAATCTGTTTCAAGCAATTGATCCTAGCATTCCAACTCCACCAAGGTGAGACTGTACCTTCAGATGTGCTGTGGAGGTGGTTATGTCCATTCTCTCTCAGAAATGCTATTTCCAGTGTACACCCTATGTGCAGCAGCTGATTGGGGTGCAGAGCTATAGATGTGTTCTTTATTGATGCACTCAAACTTCCTTAGCTCTGCCAGCACTGAGCAGTTATGCTGCCAGGTTAGTTTTTGTGAGGTGGTAAAAAGATGTCCCTGTGCATTGGGTTACTGGTTAATTCTGGATGTGACAAAGAACTACACAGATTGAATTGCTCTTTTCTCTTTCTACATACGTGTTTTGGCTGCTCTAGGATAGCCTGCAGGCCTTGCCTAGGCACATGTGCTGGTCTGTATCTAATGTCCTTATTCTGTAATTCTGATGAGGATAATTTATGCTGTATTGTGTAGGCCTTGTAGGAGCCATTCTATGCAAATACAGTAATGATTCCCCTGGAGTTCTAAAGCCTTTGCTCTTAAATTGCTCTGAGGTGTGTGTTAGACTTCTCAGGTGGCAATAAAACCCCTCTGCATTCTCTAAGAGACAGGGAGGGGAATTCTGTACAGTAGCTCCAATGGATACATATCCCATGTGGATGCCACCTCATCTTTAGCAAGTCTGCTAAGTGGAAGAAGCAGTGGGTGGTACAGCAGATCTTCAGTGCTGAACTCTCCAAGCCTCAGTTTGAAGACAAGAATTGAAATAATTGGCTTGTATTGTTTGAGCAAAGTTACGTTGCCTCTGTTCATCTTGATTTTCATGGATTGGAGCACCATATGGTGCCACTGAGAGGGCACACTTACAAAAAATATCCTCAGTGCCTTGAGTTATACGTCTATGCATGGCTTGAATTGCCCCAGTTGCATCATCCAGCGCAGCACAGAACCTATTACGTTTGAGAGCTTTCTCTTAGGATCTACAACTGATCAGCTCTTCTCTATATATTGAAAGGGGCTCGTCCTGTTAGATTATCTCAGATAATGTCTAGCATATGCCCATAGAACCAAAGCCTTCTCAAAAGGCAGCACATTGATAACATTGTCTTCTAGAAGGCAGGAGACTCAGCACCTTCCATTGTTGGATGGCATTTCAGCCCACATTGCTCAGCTGCTAGGCTGTTCCCCTGCCCACTGCAAAGCTTTGCAGGGAAGTGTTAAAGCCTTGCCCAGCCAGGACAGGAAGCTCCTGGAACACTAAGGGGAGAGGAGAAGGTGCAGGGAAGCGTGTACGTTTTAACTGGTGATGGTTTAGGGCAAAATTATACAGCTTAAGATGCTTGGAGGATATTTTCATATCCTGAATTAGTTGTTTCTTGATGAGTTGAAATCCTGGTGTGGATTTGACAGTTGCCTAGAAAAAGCACCCAAACCATCTGGTCCCATTTCTCCTGCCCATTTGGCTTCAGCCATGGATGGCTGAATGGCTCTTTCCACTTGACTCTGCAAGTGCCAGCTGGGTCACTCACAGTTCTTACACAGAGTCCCCAGAAGAAGCTGCAGCTATGTGAGACTTGGCTTTCTGTCAGCAGGTGCTGCTCAGTGGAAGCTGCAAGTATGTGCAGCTTTTGCCTAAGTGCCTGAAGGAAGACCTGGTCTCAGGCAATCAGAAGTTGTGCTTGCTGCAATTTCTGACCTGTAACAGTTCAGTATTTATTTACATGCCCTGTCAGAGTTAGTACATGACCTAGCTCAGAGAAATTCATCTCTTTCAACAGAGAAAACCCCACTTTTTGACAAGGAAGAAAAAAACCCATGTGGAATCTTGAACTCTAAAAACATCTGAAAAAAGGGTTCTGCTGATGGAAACAATGGGTGGTAACAGCATTCAGTGAATTTATTGTTCCAGTGAGTGATTTTCAGTGGAGAATGTCTCAGAAGAGCTGCAGTAGGTAGATTTTTTTCTGAGACTTCATATGAAGCTAGAAAACACCCACTTAATCTTACTTGTGCTGTTTTATTTAAACTCAATTGGCTTAATCCCATGGCAGCCAGGTTTATTTGATGTTTCCCCATCAGCTAAGCACTGCTGGATGCTCCAGCACAATATGCTTTATGGCAAGGAGTGAAAAACATAGAAGCAGACTGTAGTGTTGGTAGCATTCTCTGCCATTGCCCTTTTGCTCCTATTGAACATTGTGTTCTGCTGTGGAATAGTAATGAGGCTACACTGACAAGAGGTGATGTGACAAGCAAGACTGAGGTAAGGGAAATCACTCTGACTTCATCATTATCCTTGGGCTCCACAAACTGCCCTTTGTTGCTTGGTGGCCCAATGCCCACACACCTTCATCCTTTTTCTGGCTCTTCCTTGCCTTATTGATTCATTCTGGGTGAAGAAGCTCCTATAAAAAAAAGGCAAACATCTCAGCACTGCTTCCACATTGGGAAATGCTATTTCAGTTGCTAGGGAATCTGCTTAGAAAATAAACCCAACTCTTAAAAACAGTATTTCCATTTCAGGCCATCTTACCTTATGCTGTTCTGTTGTTTCAGCTAATTTTCCAAAGAACCATACCCTGGTTTAGTCGTTCTATCTATTAATATCTGGAAGGAAGTCTTTAATAAAACTTTAAACAGCTTGAGAACTAAACTCAAATGCATGCATACATCACAAGGAGCCTAAACTGAGTCATTTTCTATGGCAATATGTTGCCTAAGTTCCAGAAGAGGGAGAAAGAGGAATGCTACAAAATCTGAGGGAAATCATAGTGCAATTTGTGATTTTGGCTCAGGTCAAAGTAGCGTAGTGTAGGTCAAAATGTTTGAGTAGAACACATCAAATACAGTCTTAAACTTCAACAGTATTCTTGTGAAAATTGTCTAATATGTCTGGTGAGAAAATCAAATGGATCAGCAAATTTTCTATGAATGAGTCTCAAGCATATTTGGAGAAGTTATCCACTTATAGGCTCAGGCAATACCTTTAGCAATGGAAATCAGGGAATCCGGATGGAGATGAAAAATGGTTAATACAGTAATTGTCCCCAGATTAAAAGTTTCAAAAATACAGATTCATTTAGCTGTACCTAAGGTTAAGTGGAATGCAGCATTGGTAAGAACTGAAATAGAAGTCCTTGGAGTGTATTAGGTAAAGAACAGTCTATGCTTGCAAGTAATTTTAGCAGCTAAATGGCTCTGCTCATTCTCTGATACCTAATGATAATGTCTCCAATTTCACACATTGATTTTTAAACAATGCGTGTCAAAATAAAGTGAGTTCTGTAGTCAAATTAGCACAGTCACAGGTCTGTTGCCTTCTCCACACCTCATTGGACAGGCCACACTGTTGGAGCAAGCTAATTCCCTTATGCTCAAGGTGACTGTTGGAGTGGGGCTTGGAGCATTCTGCCCAGGCCATATGCAGGAGGGACCAGCTGCTCGTCAAACAGCTGTAACACAGCACAGCCCATCCTGCAGAAAAGGTTCCATTCTCCCCGGAAACATTACCTTGCCAATAAGAGACTTCTCACCAAATCATCTTCTTAGTGGACTCCAGACAAACACCCTTTGAGTTTTTGCAGTACTTAGTATTAAATTAAGTGTGGTTTTAGTCAGAAAGGGGGCGGAAGGAAGAGCAGAGGAATTTAGCATTGGCAAAATGGACAGTATGGACAACCCTGGAACCACTAATTCATGTAAGTTGTGGGACAAGGTCTGTGGGGTGGAGCTTCCTCTCTGTCTCTCCTGCTCCATGGGAAACAACACAGGGAGGGAAGGAGAATTCAGGTGTTATGACTCCTGAACCTGCTATGGACTTTAGGCTCTAGTATACTGGTGTAGGGCCCTGTACACAGGCAGTAAATTTACTAAAGACGGGCTCTTGGGGCATGCCTGCTGATCAGTTCCCCATGTCTCTTCTGTGCCTGGTAAGGGATATAGTAAAATGTAAAGGGAAAAGTACTTTATGTGGTCTAAGCCAGGTACAGCTATTAAAATCTGGCACCTGTATGTCTGTGTGGTTAAATGCTACAGGAGAAAGGGTCTGCAGTATAAATCAAGTTGTTTAATCATGCTGAATTTGATATGACCTTGGAAAACAGTATCTGTGCTAGCATAGTGTAATCCAAATCAGTGCCAGGAACATCAGGAACAGAGATACTTAAAACCTAGATTGGAGTGGTTTTTTTGTTGCTTTTCCCCCCATATTAGGAAATATTATGTGAGGAGAAATTAGGAAAAGGACCCCCAGATAGTGTAATTTGACTGAACCACTGTGTCAGCCCAAGGAAGAAAAGGAAGCAACAAGAACAGCTTCTCAGGCATTCCATCTACCTAGTCATACTCAGTTTCTGGGCTCTTCAAGGTCTGGCCAGCAACATCTTAAATATTTTTCCAGACTTTTTGAGCTACTTGCTAAAGGAATGTCATTGTCTTGGTTGACAAGCCCCAGCAGGCCTGTTCTTTTAACCATGGAGAACAGTCATCAAAGCCATTGAGGGGCATGAAATGTTTTTCCTGGTCTCTGTTATGATGCTGAGAAGGCCGACAGCTGGCGAGGGTCCATGTGCATGTTGGGCAGTGTGTGGATGTTGGCAGTTACAGCTGTTTCTGACTGCAGGAGATGCTCCTTTCTGTTCTGAGCAACAGGGAATTGGCCCTGTTGAGGTGGTGGTGTGGCTGGAGATGACATTGCCTCTACACTTTGTTTTGGCTTGTACTATTAACCATGCTCCTTTTTGCTTTACTCCACAGATATTATGTGGGAAAGAGATCCCCCGCTGGGTGAACCGCCTGGCCTACTTCAGCTCGTGCATCCCCTTCCTTCAGAGCTGCCTCCCCAAGGAATGGCTGACCCCAGCAGCCCTGCAGAGCCACATCAGCCTTGGCCTCCACAAGGAGGAACAAGGGGACACAACGGATGAGGAGTCCCCCTCCACCTCTGCAGCCCCCTCAGCCTCAGGCACATCACGAACCTGTAGACACACACGGGTCTAAAGTGCCCAGTTTGCCCCCAAATAACATCCCTGCTCTCTTGTTCTATTTACTTCTCATGCCCTTTCGCACACGTTGGTTTCTCTTTTCAACAGACAACACAGGGGAGGGAAGACCCTTTCTGCTTCAATCCCTTTTCCAAGGACTGCCACTACATGGCTTGGCAAAATGACTGTGAACCCCAACACAGAACTGAGGATTGTGGTGACTAAACTGTATTTTACTCCAGGAGCCTCCATGATCCTTGAGAACTGCTGACTCTCTCAGGCATGAGAGCATGTGTATGGGCAGAGTGCACATACTGTGATGTTCCTTCTCTGGAACTGTTTTATCTTTTTATCTCTCCCTCTACCCATTTAATCCCAGCAGTCTCTTCTCTATTTTGGCTGGGTTTTCCCTTCTCCAATGATAAATCACCTGCCTACAACCAGTGAAGGAACCAGAGCCAGAACTCAACCTTCTCATCTCTTAGACCAGCAACAAACTCCACCCTGATCCATCCCTTTTGTAATGATCAGGTTTCTAACTCATGTGAAGGACAAATGAAAGGTGCTCCTGTGTCTACAACCACCTGTTTTCAATACTCAGATTTAAGAGCTTGAATGACTGTCCTGCTCTTGACAATAATAACAACCTAGAAAATGAATGTGTTACTGTGGCTTTTCTTTGGGGTCAAAAAGAGCATGGGGCTGTGGTGATTAGCGGCAGCTACTAAGTAGATGCAGAGATGACTTGACCATATTGGTGCTTTTTTGGCACAGACCCCTCTCAGTTTTCCTAATCCTAGGCAGTGTTCCTGGTTTCCTTTTTTTCCCCAGATTTCCTGGGGAATCTCTCTCCTAGCTGACATTTGCTGGCTGTATTTGGGGAAATGACCTTCCTGAACACAAGGAAGAGGAGAGTGAATCTGTTTGGAAGGTCAGTATTTCCTTCAGATTTTCCTCCTGCATTCACAGACATAAAACATGGCTTCAGAGCCATCCTTCCCTGGCCTATTTTCGAGCCAACCCAAGAAGGTAAAAAACAAATGGTGAACCCAAAGAATGTCAACCTGTTTCTTTCTCCTCCCTTTTTGGAGGTGGAGGGGGAAACTTAGGGCCACATCTGGAAAGCACAGATGACCCTTCCAATGCATGGGCCACCATGGTGCCTTCTGCTGTGTGCATTGTTTCACTGGAATGAAAAATGGGCAAAGCTGGCTCACTGGCCTCTCCAAGCTGGGTCCCAACAAGAATCTGGTCCTTGGATATATTTATGCTAATTCTGACAGCTGATGAGAAAGCACAGAATGAGGAAAGGATAAGTACACTAACTCTTCCACTCAATTACCTCACTAGGAATTCTAGTCAGAAGGTGTAGGAAAGAATCAAAGGAGAAATCCAGGCTCCCTCTGTCCCTTGCAACTTCTCTTGGCTACACAAAGGAGGATGAAAAAGGAACAGGCAGTGTCTTGAGAGGGCGTTTCCATTTTAGAAATGGTGCTCTCAACAGCTACTGCCAAGTCAGGACTTCCACCCTGCACCCAGAGAGCGCTACAATCTCTTAAGATGGTAGTAGTTTTCTTTTTTTGGTCACAAACACATGCTAAGTCCAACCAGCTGTTTCTTTAGCTCAGGTATACAGGAGTGTGTGCTTTCAGGGCTGAAGGTCTCAGCTATGATGTACATCATGTCTGCACAGACAACATTTAAAGGTTTGTAATATGTGCATGCCCTTAGTGAAGCAGGAGGCTCTGGACAGACCCGCTGGGTGGAAATGTAACTCACAGGATGGCCTCACTCCACTGCCTCCTGAAGTGATGTGTGTTTAGGCAACAAAACCTGTTCAACATGCCTCTCATTTTCATCCTCTGTACAAACTGCTGCAAGTTCTGTACTGAATTAAAGTCATGTTCCTTATTAACCTTGGCTACCTATAGCCAGTACTGCATTGTGAACGATTCTGCAGTTCCTGGTAACCTGTCCAATACCAATCTTGATTAGCATGGCTTGTCCAGGGATGTTTAATAAGATTTCCATCATGATCTCCATGCCGCTGCCCAGAAACCATACTGCACAATGTACTGTTTCACTCTGTATTCCCCTGCAGTCGTGGACATTGCAGCCTAAACCATTGCAGCATTGCAAGCTTCATTTGTCTGAAGTTCCCAGGGTTTCTGCCAACAGCCAGCAGCACATTATGTGCAATGAATTTTAAAGGTCCTTCTCAGGGGGAAGTGAAAAGAGGCTTTCCCAGAGCATTTGCCTAGGCCAGGGAAACTGGAGTCAGAAACACCTCATTCCCTTTGTTGTGACAAAAGGCTGCCAGCCATCACCTTGTGTTTCTGCTCTGCACCTGACCTTCAGGTGAAGCATCGTGTATACGTCTAGGATATGGGTTCCAGAGGCACATTTCACACAGAATACACTCTCACAGTACTTCACAAAGTAAAAAATGCTTACTGGCTGTATGGTAACCTGGACAAGAAAACCACATTTAGCCTACTAGGGAACATAAATATGTGCTTGAAGTATTGGGAACAACATTTGGGGCAAACTGTGAATGTCATAAAATCCCCAGATGTTTGTTTACCCACTTTTATGTTTGTCTATCTGTTTATGACAGTAGGGGTCACATCAAGGAGGCATCAAATCTCTGCTGTAAATCAAACCCAGAATATATTCCTATCTTCCAAACTGTTTCTCCCTACCCCTCTCTGTTCAAGGTTACTGATCAACCAATAATGAAAAGAACAAAGTGACACTGTGGAAATAAAATATTTATTGATGATGGCTTTACCTCTGTAATTCAACAGGATTTTAGATTATTAAACATTAAGACATTTTAAGATCCTAATTTACTGTTCATCTCTGGCACAGCGTGTTTGTCTTAGGCATTTTTATGATCCTTCCAATTATTACAAAAATGTTATTATTATATAATTATATAATATTTGTATTTAGTTACACATTTACTTTCTCTTGCTGCTTTCTCTGCATAACGCTATGTGGAAAATTTTAAATACCAACAGCAGTTATCACTGAAAACAAAAGAACACCATGTGAATCTTAACAAGAGCACCCCATCGCAGTGGAACAAACTCCTAACCCTCCTTCTCCCAGCCAAGACTTTGGGTGTCCTTTTAAAAGCTGGGATGTGAGGCAACAATTCTACATGGGGGCATCAGCAGCTGTGGGTTATATCTCTAGAAGTGACCTAATAGTATTCAGGTGGGACAGTAAGATTGGAGGTGAGGTTAGCCTAACACTAGAATATTAGAGGTACAAAGCAAGCTCTTTCTAGGGAAGACATAAGAGGAGGGAAGTAATTTATAACCTCTTTTCTCAGCATGTCTTTATCTATAGTAGCAACTTCCTTAATTTCATTACATTATTCTTTCAGATTTCTTTTTCATCAGTTGCCTTCCTCTTCAGAAGTCTGTGATTTTGAGGCCTATTTTTCTCAAACTCTTTAGAAGGGACAGTTGTGCTTTCAGAGGCCCAGGGTGTCCTGGTTTCCCAGCACTGAGCCTGTGCTCTGTGAATTCATGCCAGGCTCAGCGCAGCATGGGGATGGACACAGACAGACCTGTTCTCTTGCTCTCACTGCTCCCAGCTGAGGGTTTGCATTTCTGGAATTCAGACCCATGTTGTCTTTGTGTTACTGAGGTACTCCAAAATAGTAATTTCCTGCTATGTTATTTTTTTATTCTTCAGTGCTCTTTCTTTCTCTCTAGACTGGTAACTCTCAGAACAAGTTAGCGGACATTGGATTGCAATAATATTGGCTTATCTTACTACATGTGTTTGATTTTATTCTCATTTTAGTTTGTATATATGTACTATCTTATTAAGATGATCAGAAAACTTTATTAAGTACCTCTACCACTTCCTTGATTAATGGAAAAGACCAAAGAAAGGGATCATAAATGTTCCATTTTCAAATGTTTTTAAATTACTCTTTGAGTTGAGGCAGCATGTGCCTCGTTCCACCTTGTCCCTGCCCTGCACGCCACCAGCGATGACTCGAATGAGAAAAGGCTGTGTAGCGACATACAAGTATGTGAAAGGGGACCTGACATTCTCCTGTCTCCACTCTGCGATTGCCACAGGCTACCAGGACAGGGCAGAGCCTCTGGTTACAATGCTATATAAAAACATTTCAGCCTGTGCCTGGAGAACGGGCGCTCTCGTCTGTAAGAGGTCAGCGCTCCCACACCGTGCGTGCGGCTGTAGCTGGGATGGCACAGCACGCTTGATTCCTAGCAGGTATGAAGAACTATTTGCTCTAAATATCAGCGTAAGGCTGTTCACTAGCACTGCTGAAGCCAACTTTGTTTTGAAGAGGGTTTTTTTTAGTTCATCTTGGTGAAAAGACACGGCTGGTGGCTGGGCCTGCTCACCCGTGCCCGCCAACGAGCTGTGAAGGAAAGCCGAGCGGGCCGTGTGCGCCCGTGTGTGGGGAACGCGAGTGTCGGGGCGATGTCAGGAGGGAAGGGCTGAGCCGGGGCCGGTGCCCAGCGCCGCCGCGGCTTCCCGGCCCCCAGCGGAACGCGGTGTCGGGGCGCGGTGCCCCGGAGGGCCGCGTCCCGCCGGAAACGCCGCGGCCGAGCCGGAGGCGGGAGGGCGGCGCCGGGCCCGTGTGGCGGGAGCGGGGCATGGAGAAGCTGCGGAGGCTGTGGAGGAGCCGCACGGTGGCCTTCGGGGTGCCCCTGCTGGTGAGCGGCGCCGGGAGGCCGCCGGCGGGGTCGGGGAGGGCGGGGACGGGGCGGAGGCGCGCTGGGTGGGCGCTCGGCTGTCCCCGCCTCGGCTGGGGCTGCGCCGGGGTGCCCGGGCTGTCCGGGGCCTTCCGCGGCGGGGACACGCTTATAGAGACACTGCTGGAGAGATTACTGACTGGCAGCGCAGGGAAATGGAGTTTGCTTGTTGTTTGTTTTTTTTTGTTTTGTTTTTTTGTGGTTTTTTTGTGGGTTTTTTTTCTTTTTCTTTTTTTTTTTTTCCCTGTGAAACACCACTTGTGTTTCTTGTCTTAATTTCTTCAGCTTTTCATTGGATTTTAAACTGCAAGTGGCGGTTTATCAGAATGTTGGTCTGATAATTTGTGCGTCTCAATAAGCGGAAAGATTTTGACTGAAGTGAGTTGATGGGTTATAGGTAGCGGCTGTGCTCAGAGCGGTGAGTGAGGCATGACTTTTTAGAATAGTTGAGCTTAGGAAAGATAAATAATGCCGAAGGATTGAAACAAAATTATAAGACCCTCTTTCACACATTACCTCTGTAGATAGTGCACATTAGGTTGCACTTCTCTGTCCTAAGTACCTGCATTCATTGGGGGAAATGAAAAAACTCAGATGCACTTAGGGATAAAAACTCAGGAAGGAAGACAAAAGCAGCACCAAGGCCAGCGTGGTTTCTGTTTGTGCAATTCATGTCTCCTTGTCCACCAATACAGTTGGTTTGCCGAAAGTAAACAAATTTCAAAGTGCCTAAAGAATAGGGCGAAGGATAATTCCAACACTATTAAAGCTGCTGGAGAAATCGGTGTCATCTTCTTCAAATATTCAGCAGCATGCCTTGGAAAAATGCAGTGGACCAAAGAAGGACATTGACACTTGTTAGAGTTAAAAAAAGTTTAATGCCGTTATTTTAAAGGGATATTACAGTTGTTCTAGAGTAAGGACTTTCATGGAAGTTATTAATGAAGTATCTTTTCTCGAAATATTGATGAAGGCTTTTGTAAGAAATGAAAACAGTTAAACCAAACAAGCCAACTAAACATTGTGATAATACCACAACTACATGAAATTACTTGCATCGGCAGCTCCACTCCCTGCTGTTGCACACCAACTCTGCCTACAACAGCTTTCTTGAGGTGATCAAGCACGGTGTTACTGCTCGTTAGGTATCCTGTTTGCATGTACATGCACCTGAGAGGCTGTCCAGAACTGTGCTGCTTTCATGCTTAGACCAAATTTATTTCATTTTCAGATTTTTGTGTATGAGTGCATATGACAATATTCTTCAGTTTAATAACACCTTGCTTAGATGTTAAAGGTTGGATGTAGTTTTAGTTTATGGTGCTTTTGTTTGTGTAATTTTTTGAAGCTTGCTGCTTTTCTTCCAGAATCAGGGAAGATCAGGCAGTTTAGTATTCTTCCGCTTAATTTTAATTCTGTGGAAGGCCTGGGGTAAATGCTATGTGAATAAATAATAGATACTTACAGGTTGTGACCTAGTGGAGGAAAAAAATCACCACTGCTTTTTAATAATAAGTAAATCAGATTAACTGGTGTAGTAGGTGAGGAGATTCAACTAATACATAAGATTCTGATCTTGATAAAACTTTCTGCATTATCTTCCTTGTGCGATTGCATTTCAGGGAAGTAGGGCAAAGATATGTTTCTTATCTTTTTAGTTCTCAAAAAGATTAAAAAGATACTATAAAATGTAGTTACCACATGCTTGCCAAATTAAAAGGTGTCTTTGGAGGTAAGGTAGGGGCTGTAGAAATAATGTGGGCTGTAATATTGTGAAAAAACAGAAATGTCATTACAAGATGGAGGAACTTGTCAAAAGTAGAGTAAAACATGAAACAGGATTCTTCCTGTGTGCTCAGTCCTCAGCTGGAGTAACTTTTTGGTTCTGTGCTGCCATTCTGGAGATGATGAAGATGGACTGTAGAGTCTAGAGGAAAGCAACATAAAAGGTAAAGCAAACATTCCTCTTTAAGGAATGCTTGAGGGAATTGACTTAGTTTATTTTAGAAAAGTTTGCAAAGGTCCGCACCTTGTACACTGAGAATGGGGATTGCCTTTCATCATTTGGGAAAGTATCCCCAAAATAAATGATCGAGTGTTAGGAAAATACTGCTCTTTTTTAGGAAAGAGCACTCTGATGCCTTACTAGGGTTTTTAAGATGAGCTTTAACAACCATCTGGCAGCACTGGCATAGATTGTCTCAGTTCTGCTTCAGTGCTGGAGCCAGGACTTCAGCATCCCAGGCCAGGCCTGTGGTTGTCCTTTTGGCTATCCCCAATGTTTTTGCAAGAGTTTTCCATAGGTCATAGAAGGAATTTTTAAGACTGGTTTCTTTGACTTTGTATTGCCTAATTTCATTCTGTTCCAATTACAACAGAGCTCTTTCCTCCAGACACAATATTATATAGAGAAATATTCTATTATATTTCTTTCCAGGGTTTCATGTCTCCCTGCCTTAAAATTATTCTCCCTTGTGAATACTTCAGAATGTTTCTGACTTGCTGCCCAAAGGCTTCCCAAGAAGTAAAAAAAAAAGGAAAACTCATGCAATTGTCAGTTACGCAGCTGTCTGTGGAGCTCTGAAGGCATCTCTGAAGCTGGATAGAATTGTGCTAAAAGATCAATTACAGCCAAAATGACAGTGAATCCAGGCAAAGAATCAGAAGCAGCTTGCCTTTGTAATTCTTTAAATTCTGATGAGTTTGTTGATAATACTGAAACCAAAGGTTTCTCTTAGATTATTATTACGTTCTGTACATGATTTTTTTTCTCTCTAGACTGATGCAGGACTATTCTTCAGTACTGGTTGACTTTTCATCAGTACCGTATTTCTTTTCCTGGTTAAAAAAAAAAAAATAAAAAAATCAAGTGGCTTTCATATCTTGCCTTTTTATACTGCATATTTGAATGAAAAATTCCTGTGCCCAAATTGCTAAGACTCCAAGAGTAAAGAGATCCTAATTCAAAGAAAGATGGATGTCTCATTACACTTCCCCCTAGATATATCTTCAAAGTATTTCTAACTTTTAGTGTAAACTATCTTGATAGTTTTTAATTTGTTCATTTGGTCTTGGGGCTGTTAGACTATTTCAGTGAAGAAGGAATTTTCTTGGTTGATCTTTAAACCTCATACTGACAACAGCTTTCAGAGTAAGATGTGTGAATCACAGTTTTCAGTCATACTTTCTCAGTAGCTGAAAGTGTTTCTTCCTGAGCACCAACGAAATTGTACCGGGTAGAACTTAAACCTGCAGGAGACCATGATTTGTGATTTTTGTCTGTAACTTTGTAAAACTTTGCAGATACAGTATCTCTGTGTGGATTTGGAATGGAATGTCTCAACAGCTTGAATGCAATCAAGTGAGTAGTCCCAAAGCATTTTTGGAGGTGGTAACATCTGTGTAGATGTTGGGATTGACTCCAGCAGCCTTACAGGTGTATGTAAAATTTGCTGTTGCAGTAGACAGCTGTGCCACCTCTGTGGTAACTTAAACATCTTCATCACCTGTATTGACATCTCTGTCTGCTATTTTGAGTGCCGGAATTCTTTCCTTATCACGTGAAGCTTAATTTACAAGTCTTCAGCATTCGTGGCTCTATTTTAAAAGGAGACCTTCTGCTGCTTTATATTCCACAACCAACTCTGCCTGACCAAAAGGGATGTGTCTGACAATATCATGTTGCTGCGTGGTGCTTCTGTAAGATCCTGATAGAGCAAGGCTCCTTGGTCTTGCAGCTGGTGCATCCAGCATCAAACCTTCCTTACGGGACACTGAACATAAAAGGTCACCTCTCTGCTACGCTTGGAATATTTGAAGTCTGCTGGAAGTTATTTTTTTTCTAACAGGTTTAAATGATGGCTCTATATCGTTAAGGAAACAGGTTTGGATTTCAAAATTTCAAAGTAGTTACAAATGTAAAACATGTTAGAAAGCCCCCTATTGTTTCATATGCTCACAGCACTTCCCAAGAATTGCCTTTGTGGTTGTGTCTCCATCTGATTCTAGGCAAGGATTTTTTAAACTCTGTAAGCTGCAAAATGAATGTATAGATGCAGTTCCAGTTCTGTCAGTATGTTACAAAGAAAATATTATGTTCTGAATATCTGAAGTGACATCCTAGCAGAAAGAAAATATAGTCTATGGTTCATTTGATGATTTTTATTGCACACCTAAAATAAGTATATCGCACTGTGTGTATGGTAATGCTGATTTTCAGATTTGCATTATGTTGCAACATTCGCCATATCTGTTCCTGTAGATTTTGACTTCCTTTCATTTTTCTGGGGTTTTGTGGGTTTTTCTCCTTCATCCTGCAATGACTGCTTTTACAAGTACTTTGATTCTCCTTCTGGATCTTGTCTTTGGTCTTTTATATGGTGTGCCTAGTCTTGCCAAAGGAGAAGGTACAGGTAACTTGGAGCAGTGAAAGAAAAATTTTTATTTATTCATTACTATGAAAAAATATGTTTCTAAAATTTATTTCCACTAGTGGCTGTTAGCACAGATTGTACTACAATGCCATCTACGCTGCTGCCCAGAACAGTGCAAGTTTTCTTGGATAAACACTTTGTCAAGGGATGCCAAGAGTGCATGTCATGTGCAGGACTAGAAAAAAGGTCAGATTAGAACAAATCGCTAACAATGCTGCAGCAATGTGGTCAGTGCTTCTAGGCACCATTAGAGAAGGTCATTGGCATCTCAGGCTCTCATTAATGAGCCAATTGTTTTGACAAACAGACCCCAAACAACTTTTTCAGACATCAGGACATGAAATTACATGTCCGTGGATTGGTTTTGTTCACTGGTGTGAAATCAGGGTCATCTGGGAGCAAGGAACTGATGCCCAGAAATGTTTTGCAGATATACAAAATGATATTTTGTTGTCCTGTGAGTTACTTAAAGTTAAAATTTACGGGGTTAACCCGTTAAATTTTCATAGATTCCTTTAAATTCAACATTTCTTGTTCATTTCTTAAAAAACCTGCTCAGTTTGGAGTCTTGGGGCATGCTAAATTCAAGGCATGGTTTTCCCCACAGATTCTGGAGGATCTGCTTGTAAAGGGATGATATGAACACTGGAAATATGGACAATTTTTCTTGGGAGTAATCACATTTCTGAGATCTTATTGTTGCTATCAGTGTCTATGAGTAGAATCTGTTAATACATTATCTTCTGATATTGTTTAAAAGAGGATTACTGCAATCAGCATTTTTCACTTTTAGATATGTCAGTGTTATTGCTAACATCTTTCACATAATTACCTTGAACAATTCATAATACTAGATTGCAGGACTTTTATTAATATCTATTACTTAATGTAACTTTACAATAAATTTGACATAAGCAGAATAATTGATTTAAATGTTAATACATTTTTGAGAGATGAATAGAAGTTAACATTCATCCATGAGAAGATAATTCTGACTTCTAGTACTTGTAGCTAAATTGTGATAAATTGCAAAAGTCACAGGTATTACATTTGTTGCCTAGAGGAGCAATAAATACAACACTGGTTTTAAAATTTAAGAGTTATTGCTCCCAATCAGTGAATACCAGAGTGTTGTTTTTATGCTTCAGACTCATATTATACATGTTCGGTCTCTAGGCCTGTGGTGAGATAGGTCTTCAATTTCTGCTTTGGATCTCCTGTTCATGTGTGTGTTTGAATCCACAGTGTGGAGCTGTTCCAGACAAAACCAGCCCTGGAGCTGTTGGAGCTCCTGGGGAAGCCAGAGTGCTCAGGCTGAATGGGCTTCTGTGGAGTCCAGTTGGTGCAGTCCGAATTAGCTGACTCCCATCATTCAGTTGATTGTTAGATCTTTTGAGTTTTCCTTTTGAATCATCACCTTAAATTTTTCATTTTCAGTCTTTGAGAACAGTTTTGCAGATATATGTGACAAGTAAATAGGCACTCTTTGGTGCTTCAGATTTTCCCTCTGTTTCATTTCAAAGCATAAAGGGTGCATTTGCATGGTTTCATGCTGTCAGAATGGACTAGTCTGCCACCCGGGGGGTCTGAGCTTGTCTGTTGAGCCTCAGAGCAGAAAGAGAAGTCCAGACTTGCCAGACTTGACTGTTTTCACTGTGTGTTTAGTCCTGCCCTAGGTCTTCCACTTCTTTAAGGGGTTCTGATGGTAAAAGTGTAAGATTAATGTTTATTTTACAGAACGTTTAAACTTCATTTCTTGTCCAGGATTAGCAATAGGGAAATAACACTTCTTGTGGTTTCTTTTTATATTCTTTCATGCAGGTTTCAGTTTATTGCAGTTTTGAGCAGGGCCTAACACATCACAAGAACACCAGCTTGCCACAAGATGTAAACATTTTCTCATTGTAGTTTACCTTGGTGAGATTTGAACCTGTGAGTTGTGGAAATGATCATTTCAGTAAGGAATTGAAATTTTGTTTTTTAGAAGCTTATGGAGAAAATGAAGATGGTGTTCAGTAACTGCATCTTGACCACCAGGGCGGACTTGAATTTTAAACAACTGCAGCGGCAGAGTGAAATTCCTTTGCTATCTGACCAGCCCAAGCAAAGTGTGTAATCTACAATGACAGTGTTGTGGCTGAAAATGCCCTTTTTTGCTCATGCTCACATTGAGGAACATACGGGTTTCTATCTCTTCTGCATTATTCTTAGGTTGGTTTCTATTATATGCCTTTTCTTTGATTTAAAACCTATTACGAATTGGACATTTTAACAAACAAAAATTTTGTTTTCTCTTTAGACATCGAATAGAGAGATCGAGATATTATGGACAGGGTTGTTTTTTTGATTTTTTTTTTTGTCCTCTGGCCTTTAGCCATTCATATTTGCAATCTTTAAAATCATTGCTTTGAACATTCTCTTATTGAGCCAATTAACCTGATACCTTGGGCCAAGTTTAATATTCTGCACATGTTCTACATGCTGTGCAAACTACACTCTGCTTTATCAGTCAGTAACAATTGGCTCCAGTTTATACCAGCTGCTGTTCCTGAATGCCAGCATGGTATCCATGTGGTCATCCACTGCTATATTTCATCCCTTTTTGAGTGTAATGCAGTTCAGCCTTTCTACAATGTGTGATTCTAGCATATGCAGTAAGTCAGAGCATTTGCTTACTTGATGTGCCTTTGAATGAAATAACTCCTGATGGATACATGTGGGTTTGGTTTCTGTTTTCCTTCAAAGGAGACCTCTGGTGTGAACTAAAAGTTATTTGCTTTTTTTGTTTTTAGGCAAGAAGTAAAGGTAGACCCTTTTTTGCTTCTGTTGAGGGTGAGGAGAGGATTTATTAAGTCTCTGAGAAGACTTTGCACTATTTTTCTCTCTTCTCTGCAGTTTCAGAGTTACAGCCAAGTGCAGGAATGGCAGTGGGGAATAAACTTTTGAGAGTCAGAGCTGGCAGAGGGGGGCGCTTCAGGTTAAGATGACTTGCCTGGTCTCTTCTGGGACTGGCAATTTGCCCTGCTACTTTATTTAGGGAAAAGAGACTTCAGTCTTCTGGACTGCCAAATTGCCATCTTTCACCAGTCTTGCACTGCACATCTGACAGTTCTTTAAAAAGGAACCCCCAAAACTGTCTTTGCTGTGATCACTGCAAACTAAACTAAAGTAATTCACTACTGCTCTGGTTTTGAAGCTCCTGATGAATAGCTGGAGAGTTCTGTAGCAGCAGTCTTGAAGAAAAGGTTAGAAAATTACCATGTTCTTTCTTTGTATACCTATCATAACATTTTCTACCACCACATGATCTGCATTGCCAGCACTAAACATTGTGATTTGGTTAATTTCGGGTTTTACGACTTGGTAATAATCTCTTTCACAACTGGTACTGTAGTAGGAATGGCGTTCTCTAACAACAGGGATGCCTATAACATGGCAAATTGCTGGTGCTGTCAGAGAAGCATTTTCTTATTTTTTTGTTAACCCAATCAAGTGAAGTTGGTTGCTTTAGATTATGCAGGAAGCTAAAAAAAGGGATCTGGTGTAAGTCCTAAATTCTGCTTTTATGAGCCCTCAGTGACCAGCCGCTGTAGCTGGTGACAAATACAAGTGTTTCCCATGCTAAGATGCAGTTCAGGGGATCAGTCTGGTGCCATCTATAACTGATTGCATAACATACTTCACAACGGAGACGTGAACAAATAGAATTTTTAAAAGAATGTTATTAAAGAGAATTTTATGTCATTTTTTTACATAAAATGTTTATTGAGGTTGCTGAGTGTATGTGACAGATGGTGCTCTTATGTCACATCCTATCTTTCATTTTGTTTTGGAACATGCAAGTCTTCCATGCATGCATAATTGCATTACAACATTGTAGGGGTTTTTTTGTGTACTCACTGAAACATAAAGGAATAATCCAACGTGGGATCTTTAATGGGGGTTGTGCTAGCAGTGCTGTTAAGCTGTTTGCTTTGGTGTTAAGTGCTGGCTAACTAGTGTGGTTAATGATCTTTGCCTCCCTGAGTTAAACTTCAGTTGTAAATGAAAAATTGAGAAGTTACTATTATCTCATCAATCTGCTGAGAGCACTCAAGTAAAGATGATGTTCACTACGTGATGTTTTTTTCTCTGTATTGTGAACCAAATAAAATGAATAGTTCCCTCACAAAGAATGCAGGTGTATATATAAACTTTCCAGCTGGAGTATCCTTCAGATGCCAGTGCCTTAATATTTTATCTTGTACATTAAGTATCTATATGATTCTAAAAGTGTAATGAAAAAATTATTATTTTTTATTATATGTGACATTACTTTTCCCCCTTCAGTTAACAGGAGAGTGAACTTGATCCTGACTTCATTAGAATGTTGCCAACCTGACTTATATTTATATGGTATCCTGAATAGCTTCTATTTTTGTTTTGTGCCTCGACTAGTGGATAGAACATACTGGACTTCACTGTTGCTTTTGAGTTACATTGGGCAAATTTGTCCATTGTAGTGCTTTTTTAAATGAAGAGTGTTTTGCAAAGAATGTAGAGATTATCTGTTTTACAGCTTGGGGAACTAGAAAAGTATGCGGGACATACAGAATATGCAAAGCCAACAAGCCAGTAATGGTGCTGAAAATTTTGAGTCTTATCCTGCATCTAATTATTTTGACTGGTGATTCTTGCTGGTTTACTTTGTCTGTAAATACAGCTAACTGAAATTAAGGTAGAAAGAGCATCTTCCCTCACAATGCAACAGAAGAGTTAAAGCCAAGACTAGTATTCCTACTCCATGCATTGTCAGTCACTGAGTCCCTTGCTACCTTTAATGGTATTACAGTGGCATAAATTCATTTATATGTTATTTTATTGGCTTTTGAGCACAGTTTTCAGGAAGGTAATTGACTGAATAGGTGTCCACTGCTGCTCTGGCCTGTGTAGATGAGTGCAATTCATGCTCAGGGCTGTCAGCTGACTGTGTTGACATGCTCTTGCTTGATTAAGTAAGTGCTGAATATGACTGATTCTGGTCTGGTTTTCCAGTGAAGTCAGACATCATCTTTGGTTCTTTAGAACATTGGTCAAGGGGTCTTGTGAATATATTATTTATATTCTTTGTGTGTACCCTGTACTTTGCAAAACTATTTAATCTTAGTCCTAACCTTCCAGCATTACACTGTGTAATATTTCAGCAGCATTTGCACTTTCTTACAGCATCAATGTGCTTTGTCTCTGATGGAGCTTAACTGATGTTTCATGGTAAGATAAATCAGCCATTGCAGGGTTGGAAATGTAAAGGCAACTGTACTGGTTGTGCCTGATAAGTTAAATGTGCCAACTTGCCAGGCCTGTTATGCTGCTTCTGCTGTATGAAGAGCACAAGTACATCACAATCAAGTGGGGTTTTCTCTCTTAATAGTACCAAGGTGTTGTGAGTAAAACTGCGGTGTCAGGCCAAAACCCGAATTCCAAAACAGGAAATGAGAGGGGTATGTGTGCATCAACTTCTTTACTGTGTGTAGCTGCAAATGTAAAATGCACTGTGTCATGGATGATTGCTGTCAAACAAGTGATAGGATGTGATGAGACAAAGTGAGTAGCACGTGACTTACTTCATGCAACAACTTCAGCTTGATTTTTCATAGTTGCGGTGTACATTACAGAGTTTTAAAGCTAAAGAATGTAATATTTCCTTTTTAGCTTGCAGCGTGGGTTTGTAAGCCAAAGTCTTCCAATTGTTCATATTGCATCTCATAACAGGATATACTCCATGCAAGTTTATTGTTGGGCAAATTAATTTTTAATTGATGTCACAAGTAATTGCTGCTTTCTGCCTGGTTTAATAACTGAACCATTTCTAGTGCAGTTGCTTTTGCCTTGCTGTAGACATTCTTTGGCAACATACTAATATGAAAAAAAGGCAATAAGCTCTGGTTTGTAACAGCCGTAAACTTCTCTATAGCATTTCAGATTTCTGTTTATTAGGACTTAAAGTTTATTAACACAGTGGCTGTAAATTAACATAATACTTGTTAGGAATTAAAGATCAGCTAATGAAAATTTATGCTGAGGCATCAACCATGTTAAAATTCAATTATAGTCTGATCCTTGAGATTCTCAGCGTTATGTGCTGCCATATCTTCATCTGACAAATCTTCTGATTTGATTGAATAAATCTTGAACAATGTTCAAGTTCTTTTTAACCATTTTGAACACTTTATTTTCTGCTTTCTGTTATTTTTTCTTACCAAAATACTGACACTGAGGAAAACTTGTCTTTAATTTATTTTTTTTTTTCTACTGAGTATCTTGATGATTCAATAGCTGCAAGATCGTCATTAATCCCTCGAAACCGTTATGGCACAAGTGTGATGCCACCTAGTTTTTGGTCAATCGTATTTCTTGTCACTGGACTTGGTACTGTATGATGATTTTCTGACTGGCTTTCTGAAACCAGTGGTCTGTGGCCTAGCAACTGGGTGTTCATATTGCAAAATTTGTGTCTATTTGTTTTTTATTATCAGCTAGATTTTAAGGCTTATTGAAAGGGCCAGAAAGAGGCTCTGGAGCCTTTAACTCCTGGCTAATGAAGTACTCTGTCCAAAGTAGAAGAAACCCATCAGTTCTGGGGTACCACTCTGTACCTTACCAGCATCTAAGTGTGTGTCTGGAGGTAGTGTTCGGGTGGTTGTGAGTAATTTTACCTGCTTGGTGGGAAATAATGCAGTCCTGCAACTTTGAGAATGAATAAGTGTAGAAGGCAGGTTTTTGTTTCTAATTTCTAATTCTTTGTAGCCACAGTGACATGAACTTTCACTTTCTGGAAAGAACATACACTTGACATCCTGCACAGCATAATTATAACAATTCTTGGTAGCAGGCCATTGCTCAAACCTAATATGTAGTAAGAAATCAGCCAGCAGTGTGTGGAAAACAGCAGTTCAGCAACAGCCTGTAATGAGGGAGTGTAACAGCAAAGTTGCATGAGGAAAGAGGGTGATGGTGGTGGGTTTTGTTAGGATTTTTTTTCTACCTTCACTCAGGTCTATAGAGCTTCCTCATGCTTTCACCTTCCTTAGATGTGCATCTCTAGATGTGAAGCCTTTTGGTCTCTTATGCATCTGCATTAACAGAGAACAGCAGACACTTTGAGATCAGAGCAGTAACTAGGGACCTGACTCTTACACAAAGTAGCTAGATTTCCAAGCTAATTTTCATGTCTCTTCTTTTTTCAAACAATACTTGATCTTTGGAGGGTCTATCCATTTTCTGATGGTAAAAATACATGGACGGTTTTGTGATATCACTCTGTCATAGGAAAGAATAATATAATGATTTCTTATGTAGATATGAAGCCCCCTCCATTTCTCCCTTTATTATTCTTAAGCTTCACAGGTGTGGAGGAAATTGCAGGATAACTAAGGAGTAATAAAAGGATAGGTGTGCTGGATATGATTTCTTAGCCTGGGTGATAATATGTTATTGAACTATAGCTACAGTCATGGTCTGTTCAGAAGCTTAATTAGATGTTACCCAGAGACATCAGAGTAAGTCAGTGTGGCATTGTTACTTCCCCATAGAGTTTGAAATTTATGAAAATAAAACCTGTGTCAGTGAGGTAAAGGTTCCTTTGCTGCCATTATGTCAGGAAACCACATGGGGATGGAAAAGAAGGGGTAAGAGGAGAGAAAGTCCCTGGAAAGTCTGAGTCATGTAGCAACTGTCTTTGTATGAAGGAGGAAATGTGTGAAATCCAGGCTTAGAGAGTGGAAGAAGGCACCTGTACCTATTTTCTTCAGCTCCTGGTGTTCCTGTTGGAAAAACAGAGTCCCTTGGTAATGAATTGGGTCAGTATGCACAGTATTTTTTGTAGGTGTGCAAAGTGTTCTTTTCCAGAACAGTCCTAACACATCTGTTTTCATTCTCTTTTCAGCTCTACCTCATTGGAGGATCTTTTGGACTCCGTGAATTTGCTCAGATAAGATATGATGCTCACAAACTACATGGCAAGGTGATTTAAACAGTTTGCTTTGTTTTTCATTTCCTTATGCCTACATGATGCTTTCTAAAGAATTGATAGGACAAACCAACTTTTTAGGGGATTTGCCTTTCACTGCTTGGCCCTGAGCTACAGCTGAATCTCATAGGCAGTAGGCAGAGTAGGTAGCAATAAAAAGGGCTGACATGATGATGAATCCTTTGCCATCCGTGAAAAAATCAACATAAATAATAGAAACATTTTGTTCCTTTGGTTGATTGTAAGTGGCAATTCTGAATCCTGAGAGAGAAGTGCAGCATGTCTAGAAGGAGGTTATTACAAGGGTACTGTTTCCAATTTAGACTAAGAAAACTGATATTTTAAAAGGTTCGGCTTTCAAACAATACTTGGCAGTGAGCATATAATGTTAGATGGATTCTGGGGCTTGGCTTTGCATTGACTGAGACAAGCAGGTACCTTTGACACTGTGCTTCATCCTGTTCTTTAAGCCTTGTGAAGGAAACAGGAGCTAGTCTCTACCAATTGTGTCAGAATATCCCGTATATAAGAAGCCTTTTTTAAGATGAACCTGAAACCTTCTGTCTGAGGAGGATAGCATGTTTGCTAGTGCTACTTATACCTCCAAGTGTAACACAACAAATTGCATATGAAATCATCTGAAAGTTCAGCAGAAAGTAATATTGGCTTGCTTTCTCTGGTTTAGTAACATGCAGGTCTGCTATTGCAATGCAGAGAGACTTTCTGGTCTCAGAGCTGCTGACTTGCAGGTTGCATAAAGCTGTTTTAAAGACTCTATGCCACTTTATAGAAAAAGTGCAGGACTCTGGATGCTGTGGCTTTCTACTGTGGTGAAATCTTTCAGATTCTGAGCTGTTGAGAGTTTTGAGACCCCTTTCTTTGTCTTAGGCACTTATGGACCATGTGAATTACTTTAATCATTCCTCATTGCTCTCTGTGTTGGATACCTGGCTGTGGCCTTCTATGCACCGTGTGGCCCACTGCTGCTCAGAACTGTATACAACAGAACCTGTAGACCAGGGAGGGTAATCTTGCAAACCTTTTCTCTAGTGCTGTCCTCTGGGGAGCTTTTTTTGTGTAATTTCTAGCCTTTTAGGACAAGTTGGAGCCTTTTAAGTTTTTCTCCAACCAGATGGAGGTAACAATGGGGCAAGAATTTGCCTGTTGTGTTTCTTTTAATTTTTGGGTCAGATTCCTACTCAGTGTATTGTATTTGACCCCCACAATCTGCACTGTAACAGCAACTCAGGGAAAAACACTGTTAATAGTTGTGCTAATTCAGATGTAGGAGACTCTTTGTCCCAGCATTTAGAATCAAGGGAAGCATTACTGAGTTAGTCAGTAGTACATGAAAGCTCTGAGTGGAAGCTACTTCACCCTGGAGTTCTTAAATTCCAAAAAGCTAAAAGAGGACTTCTGAGTTTTGCTCTAACCACTATTACTTAAGTCTGCAGCATCTCTTGTGTGTTTTATTTTCCTTCCAGTTTTATTCAAGTTTAGAGGACATTGAAGTAAAGAACAGTGCAGTATTGACTCAGAACTAGCAACACCAACTTTGGGCTTGTTTGTAGATGGAAAAATCAAAGCAATGTGTTCTGTTCATTTCTGTTTCTGTGTCCATAAAAATAGCGTTGAAAGCCATTCTCTAAATAAGACAGCAAAGGAGACCAGAATGTATTTTAATGGATAAAAAAAATTAGTTTAAAATGTACATGGAACTCAAGAAAAGAACATTAATATGAGTAATTTAAAAGTACTGTTAAAATCCTGATGCTTTTCTCTTATAATAAAGTTGGACTACTGTACTGTAAATCCTTATCAGAACTGGGACAGATGGACTTGTGCCCTTATTGGGGGGGTTGGACAGTTACATGCAAAATGCAATAAGCAATAAAAAAAATAAGATTTTTTTTGTTTGGCTTTTTTTTTGGTCTCTCCTTCAGAATAATAAAAATATTTAATTAAATAACTATTTCAATACAAGGAACTCAAAAGACTTTCAGAGCATTTAAGTGAATTAAGCTTCATAATCCTATTATCAAAAAAGGTAGGATTGTTATTTACATGTTATTGCTGAAAAATGGAGGTTGCACAAATCCTGAAGCAGGCTAGGATTCATAGCACCCAAGTGCCTGTCTGTTTTGATTATGTCTTAAGGATGTGCAAACTCCAGTGTGTCACCTTTTGTAAGCGTGATTCCTGAATTTGTTTTCTTGCTAATTCAGCTGCTAAAAAGACAAAACTTAAACAGTCCTTTTGTGGTAAATCTCTAATACATTTCAGATGCCAAACTATGATCCTTTGCCTTCAAAAGTACCTATTCTTTTCCTTTTTTACTCTTAACTTCACACTGTGCTTAGAGGCAAACCACACTAGTAAGCAACTTCTCAGTCAACAGTGATATTCAAAGGCAGTGCTGCAGTAGAACTGCTGCTGTGTAGTCTGTGTTTCCCTGACTGGGGGGCTAGCTGCTACTTTGGGTTCTTGTGACTTAATGAAAAAAGCTGCATTAGTAATAATGACGATGTTATTTATGTCAAACTGACTTTGGAAGACCATTCTCTGATAAAGGTAGTAAAATTCAAGAGAAAATGGTGGTTTGGACCTTTTAGGGAGTATGATTTGGTTGTGATGCATTGGGCTGGGGCTGGCATTAGGGCTGGGTGAGAGACAGAGCCTAGAGCTGAAGAGGGGCTATTAGTATCTAAAGAGCAGATAGTTCATCCATTTAGTTCATCTTTGAATATCAGGACCTCAGATATGCCCATCTCTTTCAAAAGAAGAAAAAAAAAAAACCAACTTTGGCTACACTTTTATCTTCTCAGGATACCTAAATCAGTCATATTGCCTCAGCACAATGAATGTCCTGCATTTAAAGGAAGCTTGCTGGAGCTCTTACTGATCTAATGCCTGTTTATGTTAGTCAGAATTCTCCTGATACTAATCAAGGATTTCTCCATTATCTATTGTTGCAGAAATGTCCATTAATGGAGAAATAATTAGGTTATGCAATTGTTCACTTTCTGGGAAGAATTTATGCAAATCAAAATTGGTTACAGAAAACCAGGTATGCTTATGGGAAAACCATGTGGAATTAACAGAGAAGAAATTAGTAGGTTTGTAGGCATTGTTCCAGATGCCTTTATTCATAAATGGAAGACTAGACCCTTTGTCTTTCTTCTTGTGTATGTACTGGAGACGTTTATTTATTTATATATTTTTTTACTGAAAATGTAATTCCTATTCTGTACTGCTGGCTAGTATCTACTGGAGAGAATTGCAGGGACGTGATGTATTAACTACCTGGAAAAGTTTGATTTCCCCCCATCAGCAAACCTTTTAGTATAAGAGAGGTTTTAAGCTCGAAATTGACTCTGTTGAAGAAGTGTCATTGCAAGGCAGGTTCTCAGACATTTTTGGGATGGGATAGGACTGAATGAGTTCCTCCAGAGTAAAGTGCAGCAGAAGCACTTCTAAAAAAGCTGGAATCTCTGTCCTATTTTGTTAGGAAACGAAATATAATCAGCCTTTGAAGTCTGCAGATATTTCCTGCTGTGAGTTATGTACAATAGTTTTACATACTTACCTATTTACAAACTGTAAAAATCCTGTTCACTTTTTCTTTGTCCTGTGCAAAGTGAGTGCACCTCAAAGTAGAATATGAAATAATACTAATGTTTTTTGTCTTAATGAGGTAGAAAATAGAGGCAGTAAAGAGTCCAGATGATAGAATTTCAATTTCTCCTCTATGAGTTTTACCCTTAAATCAGTTGTTGTGCGTTTAAATATGTATGGCTGTTGCATTGCATTCCAGGAGTTAAAACTCAGATAAAAATGAAAGTTCCTGACCTGTTCTTTCACCATTCTCTATGAGCAATAAACCTGTAAACCCAGAAAGAGTATTAAAGGAGTGGTAATGGTGGTGGGAAACATACTCAGTAAGTGCACTAGGAGTGCATAAAGCCTGCATTATGCAGACTGGAGATTGCCTTTAAAATTTCTTAGATAGTGTTTTTGACCAACTGACTGGCATGTAGTTATCAATGAGGCATTGCTTATTGACACCTGTAGAGTGTTAGTGTTGCCATTATGAATCTTCATTTATTGTGTATTTGCTTTATTTTAAGGTATTAGTTTGAGAAATTATGTAGCTGTGAGGATCCCAGCTTTCATTTTACAATCCTGGAACTTGAATTGAGAAAAAGAGCACATGTGGTGTGTAGAAGATTATTCTGGAAACCTTACTGTCCTTTGACAAGTGAAAGAGAAAAGAAAGTTCATATGATCACTTATGGCACTCTCCCTTTTCTGGTTTACAGCAATTCTCACAGTGGGGCTTGATAGTGACCTAAGTGTGTTGACTGTCTGGTTGGTTACACTCAGTATTACGGTTTAGAATATTGCTACTTGGACCCTAGTGCTGTTCTTTAACATGGTGTCTTTAATCTCATGAGTGGGTGTCAGGAGACCCACAGCAGCATGTAATTTAAATAACACCCACTGATCTCACTGGAAATTTTATATCCATCTTGTTCAGGTTCTCTCTTCAGTTACCTCCTGCACCACAGAATTCCTCTCTGCCTATCTCACTTCCTTAGTCTGTAGAATATAGGTAATTAATGCTGCTCTACTTTACACAGGAAATAGAAAAGTTAATTAATTCAAATAAAAGGAATTATTTAAATTCATATGAGTATTTAAGTATTTCCTCAGGTGAGATCTGTTACTTCGAGTGTTCTGGGTCAGGATGAAATAGCTAGGAAGAGATAGGAGCAGAGAACTGACTGGTTTCCATGAGACCTTTATGTCAAGCAAGAACACATCTGACATCTGCCTCAGAATGGGTGTAGGAAGTCAGTCCAGCATTTTCTCATTGTTTTAAGTGTATAGCCAAGAGGTGGTATCTGCCTATTAGAATGCTTTTGTGTTGCTGTCAAAACCTTGCTCTGTTCACACACGTACTGCAAAGAGTTTCACGCTGCTGAGTCGAGATGGTTGCAGCTCCAGCAGCAGAGTGTTTAAATGAGGTTCAGTGTCCACCCAAAAAGGGAATACATCTGCAAGTGACTGGACAAGGCCATGCCTTGTTGCTGGCTGGCACATTCATATTGCTGTCCTTATGTAAACTGCCTCAGGTATGTCTGTGGGGGTTGCACACATGGACATATTCTGGAGTAGTGCAGTAGAAATTCTCTGTTGGTTATTTTTAACCTTCCTTTTACCTGCCCATCTTTTTTATAAAGCCCATCTGGACAAGATTTCTGTGCTCCAGCTGAAGTTTGGATTGTTTCTTTAGTTTGTTTGTTTCAGAAAAAAAGCATTACAGAATAAAACATAATTTCAATGTTTAGTGTAATGTTAGTATGGTTTATGAATAATGTCATGTTTCTATATGTCACATCATTTTTTACTTTAAATGATATATTTCTTACGAGATGAAAATTTTAAAACAAAATCACTTAAAGCTTTGAATATATCTATAATGTTTAAAATTACACGAATTATATGATTTTTTTTTAAACTAAGATTTGTGGAATGTCAGCAGATTGTCCCCATCACTATACATACTGTGAGCTACTAGATGAAGCTGGTTTACTGCAAGCTGACTTGTTTATCTTCTGTGAGGACCTGCTTCTCTGTTAAAAAAACAGCATTTGAAAGGCTATCAAAGATATGAAGAATTTAACTGAAATAGCTTAGCAAGGTGAAAAGGCATGTTTTTAATTTTCTTCCACAAACTTTTCTATTGACTGAAAACTGCAAGACATACTTATTACAGTTCTTAGTGGATAAGCATCTGTGTTTGAAATCCTGTTACACCTTGGTGCTCCTCAAGATCTTCAGTCTGACCAAATCATCATGGACTTCACCATTTCAAGGAATAATGTGGATAGGCCAAATCATTGTGATTGGACTGGACTGACAAAGTCCCACGGTGTTCTAATGACAATTAATGGATTTAATGCTACTGCTGGCAGCCCTAGATTGTCCCCTGCACTCAATTACCTTGTGTGTTCTGCAGGCTTTCTGCTTTATTTTATTCCAAATGGATTTAGATGGATTAAGACTCATCCTCTAGGCTTCCTGGTGTGCAAATACCCCCTACCAATGTTGAGGTCAATTTAAATTACTGCTGTTAATACTCAAAAGACTTTCAATGGATTCTTTATATTATTAAAGATAGGGAAGTGAAATTTCAGTATCTGCTCAGCTAAATCTAAATGTATGTTTGTGGTGCTGTGCACTATGTCAGGGTTTCATCTTGTTCATTTTTTCCATTGTTTTAAATGATATGTTTGGTTTCAGAAAGGTATCCGGGTAGTCGATAAAGGAGGTTTGAGAGGAAATACCCCAACACGGGTTTCATTCAGTTTTAAAGAAGATCCTTGAGAAATATGTTGTCCTCTTTTGATGGATTGAAAAATAGAGGAATTGAGCTTGAGATTTTATTATTACCCCATTGCAGTGAGACAGTTACCTTCCTTAGTGTATGAATATGGTTATATTTTATTTGACCAGTGAATAACAGGTGAGAAAAACCTCTACCTGACTGCAAGGTGCAGACAATTTATGCTTTTGGATATATATACATATCTTTAAGTGGGATTTACTTTCTAAAAGAATGCCCATCTACAGCTGACTGGAGGAAGAGCCTCAACAGAGATTTTATTTTCAAGTCAAAAGTTTAGATTAATAAAATTAGGTGAGATGAAGCCCACCCTAGATTCTCCTTTGCTAGAGCTTCACTGGCAAATTAGCAGATAGATCGCTTGAAGGTAGAGGAACTCTTATTTAATCTGTTGTTTGTGCCTGAGGTATTCTTGTTTTCTGGTAGGTCTGATTCCATAGGAGTCTGTATTAAAATATCCTGCTTGATTTGAGTGTTAACAGAATCAGACTATCTTCAGCTGGTGTCTGCTTGAATATTTTGAATGGGAAAGGTATCCTTTCTAAACCCATCAGCCAAGGAATGTGGAATTATTTTCGTGTCTGTCACTGAACATGGCAGAATAATCAAGTCTACTCATCTAGCATTTATTTATTTATAGCTGCATCTTCCTGTGTTTAATTGGTTTCAGTGAGTTAATTACACAAGCACAGCATGGCAAGGAATTGATGTTGGTGATTATTGTTTCCTTCATTTTCTTTTCCTTAAGCAGGTCAGGTTGGCCTGGGTCTCAGGTCTAATGATGAACTGGCTAATTTCCTTGTGTAAGTAGATTTAGTTGATTTTTCAAAGGCTAAATGCATTACTGAGCTTGGCCCTAGGTCCTCCAAAAATTAAGAAAATAATACACTGAAATGTTGTTTGGTGCTGTAGAGAATGTGAGAGGCATACATTTAGGATTGCTTATAGGTGGGAAAAAAAAGTCTTTTTCAGTCAGTTACCTTTATATCATGGAGCATATTTTACTAAATTAAGCAGACCTTGCTTTCAGGCATGGCCTGCATAGTGGGAGGGAGGGGTTTGGAATTGTATATTCAGTCAGGCAGATTGGCTCCTTGTTGATGGCTAAGCAGGTACCCTTACAGTGACTTTGTTTCTCTTTGCAGGTGGAATTTGGAACTTGGTCAGTTTTTTTGACCATGGTTCAGAACTATCCAAGGCAGTAATTTCAGTCCTGCCATGTGGCACAAAAATGAAAGGGTAGCAAGAGCTTTTCATGTCCAGTATTGTGGTGGTACCAGATGTTCAGATGTTTTCTCTCTCATTTCATTTCAGTCCAGAAGGATTGTATGGAAATGAGCTCTCTATCCATGTTATTCTTGAAGATTTTGAGGTTCAGCTGCTAGTGTTTGGTTCATGTTTTTTGCACTGATTTCAGCAAAAGCTAATCCATTTTACTTGAGCTCAGATGACTTCTCTACATTGTCTGTGAAGAGCTGTCTCCTGAATTTGCTATGATACCAGACAGAGATGTATGTTTCCTTTTTTTCAGACATCCTTTCAGTTTGGCATATAAACCACCATTTTTCTGTAAAAGGCAAAAACAGTCAACTCTAGGATTCTGTAAGATTTTTCTTGCCACATTCTGAGGCTGACACTGTGTGTATACTTTTGAATGGTTTCCAGTGACTGGATCTGCCTAGACCCAGTGCTTATTGTCACCACAGACAGCTTACAGCACTGTAGGGACTTCAAGTTAGGATATTGCTTCACATTATTGAGCCTTTTGGTGCTGAAATACAATATACAGTGAAAGTATTAAGAGTTCTTTGTTTTAAACAGAAGCAATTTTTCCATTTTTTTACTTGATAGTCGTTCTGTTGTCAAGATTAGATTCGGATGAAGATAAGGTTATTAACTGGAGAAACTCATTCCAATGCTATTGCAAGTGGAACTAATTTTAAGACATAAAATGTTGATAGCTTTCAGATATTTACATTTTATATACTACCAAGAATTCTGTTTGGTTTATTTAAATCCTGTCACATTGCCAAAATTAATTGCTGGTATTTTTGCCTTGCAATTGAAGTGATTACAATTGTGTAACTTAGCTTCAGGCAGCTTTTAGCCAAAACATAATTTAATATCCAGCTGCTTTTCCCAACACCTCCTGCAAGCACCAGAAAACTTCTAGTGTTCCAGACCCATCTTGAGAAGCCAATAGCCATGAAGCCTTATTTGAAGCCAAATGGTGCTGTTGCAAACTTCAGCTGTATAGCCATCTAAACAAGCAGAGCCTAAACTTGTATCTAGAGTAAAACCAGGTAATGAAAGGGTGAGAATGCATTATCTGTCTCTTTTCAAGTACTTGTCACTGCGGAAAGCATTTATTGGTTTGCTTGTCATTCAATAGATGCTGCATTTCCCCAGAGTCAGCACTGAACCTCCTGTATGTTATGTCAGGCAGTGCTTAACTGCCTTTGTTTTTTTTTTTTTTTTGATGAGGCATAAAAATGGAACTTGGCCTTTAGAACCCTAGTGAGTTCTGAAATTAATGCTGTCGCTGGTAGAGCATCATGTCTTGCCTCTCTGGAGCACAGCTCTAGGAGGGTAGAAGTTGTCTGAGGTTGTATCTTGTCCCTATTCGAGTAGATGGGCAGCTCTGGGCATTCACACACTGTCCCTACAGTTCCCTCCATTCCTGCACCCTCAAAGGCTCTGTGTGCTGTCTGTACAGCCTACCGAGCCTGAGCGCTGGGATGATTCAGGGCAGGAGGCTAATTAGGTATTCCCAGAGGAACCTTTCTTTCTTCATTGATTACAGCGAGGCCGTAGGAATACAGGCTTTTTGGATACTGCTTAGAGAAGAGACAAGATTTGTCTTATTAATATCTAAAATGTATAAATTAAAATATTTTGCATTCAAAATTCCAGCTGATTTTAGCAGAATTGCTTTGTTAATGTTGGATGTTAAGCCCTTAAAAGGAAAACACTTTGCTGTTCATGTTTTAAACTTAATTACACCAGATTTTACCATTGTAACTTTCTCTAATATACTCATCAGAATGTCTGATCCTTTGACAGGTAAACATGTTATTTATTAAAAATAGTGGCAAAATATATTTCAAAAGAAAATAGTGTGTGATGTACAAGTGTGTTGTAAATTCTAGTAATTTCAAGTGTAAGCAATTTGGGAAATTAAAAGCTTTTTGTAAGTAGAAAGTATTAGAATATGATTGTGCCTCTTACTATAAAACTTCACTAGATGTCAGTGTGCAAAGTATTTTCCCTTAAATGCAATGCAAACTGTAGAATAAGAAGTGTTAGTTCCTTCAATACATGCAGATTTTAAGATGGCAGTTATTAAAATTTGGTGGTAATTTATTTGTAAAAATACATTTTCAGAGCACTGAAAATAATTTTGATATGTTCATACTGGATTCTAAAAGTTGTTTCTGTTCAAAAAGACATTAAGAAGTCAAATTTTGTTTCATTACTCAATAAATTTCTGTAAAAAACAGATATGTACTGTAAATCAAAATGATATTTTAGATAATAATTCAAACCATTTTAAAGGTTAAAAACTGCAGACTATTTTGTTTAGTTGTATATTCCTGATTATTTTCAGTGAGAAAAAATGTTAATGTGTATTTTCTTACTGTGGATTTCTGGAAACTGGAGTTGTTTGTATGCGGGTAGCAAGCATATTTTCACATGGCTCGAGATGGGGCTTGGGCATTAACTTACACACTTAGAGGAGGAGAAAAACCTCTGATTTTAACTCTGATTAGGGAAAGCATTCCTAATTTATTAGTGTGCTTGTGCATTGTTTTAACTGTGTTATGTTTTTATATTATGTTTGAAGGAGCAGACTCTCTCTGTTCCTACA
This sequence comes from Sylvia atricapilla, assembly GCF_009819655.1. Classification (NCBI taxonomy): domain Eukaryota; kingdom Metazoa; phylum Chordata; class Aves; order Passeriformes; family Sylviidae; genus Sylvia; species Sylvia atricapilla. Next base: position 28,586,354 of record NC_089145.1, read on the forward strand.
TGAGAAGGTTGATTGTTTGGAGTTTTTTGGGAGCTGGGTTTTTTTAAGCATTTCTGGTGTTATTTTATTGAAGCTTCAGTGCTTTTATTGAAGGCTTAGTCTCCTATGGGATAGACTTTTCCCTTTGAATGACTTCTTTTCTGTTTCTGAACTGACACACCAAGGAAAAAAATAGTGGTTTGGATATTGTACAGTGCCTTTGGTTTCACTTTGGTTCAAGTGAGCTGCTGCCAGGAACAGTTTACAGCTGAGCCTAGCGGAACAGCCAGTGAGCACCTGGACACAGGTATTCCTGCTGATGTACAGAACTAACAAGGACACCCTCTCCAATCCTCTTCTGTCTCATAGTACAGCACTGAAAAGATTCAGAGGAGATGAACACAGACTGCTTCCAAGCTGCCTTCAGCTGCCAATTCATGATTTCTCTCTTGAAGTTACTTGCTTTGAGCAGAAATTTAAGTGACCTTCATGTTTTTCAGAGCTACCACAAAGAAGTTGATTCTGGTCAAAGTTAGGATATGACTAAGGAAGCCATAAGGAAAAAAAAAAAAAGCCCTATAAACTATATTTACACTAGTTTTCCAGCTTGAACTTGCATGGTAGGTATGTAACCATTAAAAAGAATCTTCAAAAAAAATGACAAAAAAAATTGACTGCTGGAGTTGCATCCAAATTTGCATTTTGGATTGTTTCTAGGTGTTACATATATTCTATTTAGAGGCAAAAAGGGTGTTTTTTTTTTTTCCTAAATACTGGCATCACAAATTTACACCTTTTTTTTATACCAAAAGGAACATTCTTTGTACTGAATTTTACTGTGAAATTAAATTTATGCTAGCATACTCAGAGCCAAGGTTTACAAGGTTTAGTAATTTGGTATAAATCATATAAATAAATGTGCAACTGAAAATCAAACTGGATGTGAAAGCATACGAAAATTAATTAAATGATGAGTGCTTTCTTTTCAGAACTGAAAATTCTAGAATCTTTGTTAGTTTTGTTGACCTTATATGTGAGAAATCTAGATGTGCTTGAATGTTTGCTGAAGAATGAGATAGTTTGGCCATCATACTAGCCTTTAATTGCATTTTCCATGACATCATATGAAAAAGTCTGGTCCAGAGTTGGGGATTGTCTGTCTTTTTTGATCAATCTGGAAGCAAGAACAAGGTTTGGATTTTGAGAGATCACTGGTGCACTGTGTACTGTAACTCTGGGAAGTGCTGCTGTAACATTTTATATTGCTCCTTTGGAAATGTCTGCATTGTTTTTTGTCAGAGGCTGGATGAAATTGTTTGTTTGTTTGTTTAACTGTCTGTGTTCTATGCAGATCATAGGAGAAAATGAAAGGACGCAAAGCTAGGGTTTACATCTAACCTCAGCCGTCTCCCCACTGTTCATAAGTATTCCCATCCAGTCAATATCCTTGGATTGTATCCTATGCAGCGTAGGATCACAGAGTCATGGAGGAGTTTGGGTTGGGAGGGACCTTAAAGATCACCTAGTTTCAGCCCCCTTCCATGGGCAGGAGTGCCTTCCACTACACCAGGTTGCTCAAAGCTCCATCCAACCTGGCTTCAAGCAATTACAGGGATGTGGCATCCACAGCTTCTCTGGGAACCCCTTCCAGTGCCTCACCATCCACAGAGGGAAGAAAGTAGCCTTATGTAAGTGGGATTTTTTGATGTATTAAATATTTAGGTAATATAGTTGAAGGATTGTTGTGAATGAAGTTGCACAAAAGTGGTATGTTTTGCCTTGCCCTTTTCTGTTACCTAAGACTGTATGCCAAAGAGCTTGGCATGAGTACAACCCTTGTTGTACCTTACAACCTCTACAAGCTTTGTTCTTTTAATTTCTTAAGTAGAACAGCACTCAGCTTGGCTGTAGATTACACTGCATTTCCTGAGTCCTGGGATTTATCCTCTCCTGTCTACAGCTTCTCACTCTGCTCATAAACCACAACTTAGAATATTTATGACACAGACTTCTGTAGCAATTTATGGGAGACTTCTCAAGGAAGATTAAAGTTGACTGATCCACTCAAGATTGCTGATTTTCCATTTAGAGGAGTTAAGCATATGATAAATGTTTTCAAAGAAGATACACTATGGGAGAGCTAGAATTGGTGATTCTGGTTTACTCTTAAGTTTAAAAAATGGGTGGGGAGAACAAATTGAAAAATTTCATATGAACAGTCATTTTGTGGACTCTGTGTTGTGGATACTGCAGGAAAATTGTCCCCCATCTATTTATGCTGGGAGGGGCAGATGGAAAAATAAAAATCTGAATCCTAATTCATGTTCATTAAATTTAGGCCACTGTCTTCTCCCATTTCCAAAGCTGAAATCTTTTTCAGTGGGATATTATTTTGTGGAAGACAGGGTAGGAACAGAAACTCATGTTTAAGTAAAAATAGCAAACTAGTTTTAGAGTAGAAATATCTTCTACTGTTTTCTGGAAATGCTTGCGAGAGGGAAAGTTCTGTAAAACTTTGGCATACAAATATTTCGTCAGTACATGCCAGGACACAAGTATCCAATGTGCTGCACTGACTTATGTGAGAGGAGGCTGTTAAAAGCACAATCCTCTTTTCAGGACGTGGCTGCCTCCTGACAGTTTCCTTGTGTAGTAACTGAACCCATCATTTCAGAAGAGATAATATATTCAAGTCTTGGTTTGCTCTGAAGCCCATGGCCACAAACACTACATGCTCAAATAAATAGTAATGTTTATAGCATAGAAAGACTGCTTGTGAAGATGGGCTATTTGAGTTACAGATCCAGGCATACGTGTTCTGTGGACAATAGGGATGTTACCCTGAAAATGGGAATGTGAATCAACTTGGTGATCCTCTCTGAATGCTGAAGAGGAGCAACACTGCTATTCTGCTTTGTATTCCTGTGTGTCACAGAATCATAGAATTTGGTTGGAAGAGACTTTCAAAGATCTTTTAGTCCAGCAGTCCTGCAAGGAGCAGGGACATCTTCAAGTAGAAAATATTGCTTAGAGCCCCATCCAGCCTGACCTTAAATGTTCCCGGGGATGGGGCATTCACCATGGCTCTGGGCAACCTGGGCCAGTGTCTCATCATGCTCATTATAAAAAACCTCTTTCTTATACCTGGTCTAAATCTACCCTCTTTTATCTTAAAACCGTCAGCCCTTTTCCTGTTGCTACCCACTGCTAAAAAGTTAGTCTTTCTTGTAAGCCCCCCCTTACTGAAAGGCCACAATCAAGTTTCCTCAAAACTTTCTCTTCTCCAGAGTGAACAAACCTAGTGCTCTTAGCCTGTCCATATGTGGAGAGGTGTTCCATGCCTCTAAAGGGGTTAGTGATGGTGTTCTCTGACCTTCAAAAGGGGTGCGTGATGGTGTTCTTTGAGTTCCCTTGTGAAAGATCTATCCTTTCCTTATCCTGGAGCTGAAGTTAGTGATATTGACAAATTTCTCAGTCACTCTCTACCTGTATTATTTGTTTCTGAACCAAAATGAACTGTAGTCAATGAGTATCAATACAAAATTGCTATCTGGAGAATTTTCTAAGTAGCAGTACTTATAGGTTTATAAACTGTAAGAGAAATACTTGTGTCACAAACAGAAAATCCACTTTACTGAGATGAGTGTACGTTTTTCACAGGGCACTGCAGGAGTCCCTGGTTTGGCAGGGGCTGCAAGCACCAGTTATTCCTGCTTTGCTATGTAATCATGCCTCTTGTCTGCACCCCAAGATGCACCATCTTTAACTCCTAGAAATGCTGTCCAGGTTCTAATTGAAAAACTGAAATGCCAGCCTTAAAATGAGAAGTGTCAGCCTAATTTTAAAAAGGTTTTTAGTTACTTACAGCCTCAAGTAGCTGCCTACTAAGATTTCTAAGAATGTTTCTGTGCTTAACCTCTATTACTTTTAGCTGTTAGGAATCTTTTTAAAGTCTGTTTCTTTGGGAATCTTTTGAAGTTAAGTAAGGGTAAATCTGAAGGATTGGTGGGAGTGTGAAATGGGACAAAATTCTAATTTGAAACCTGGATTCTTAAACCTTTTCTGAGATTTTTCTGTGTTGCACTTGCCCTTGCCCTTTCAGTTGATGTAATATGAGATAAGCCTGTATAATGTAAAATAAAGAGAATGTTTTATTCATTTTTGCTGCAAGTGCTAAAAAGGGAAAAAAAGCCCACCCCAAAAAAGGAAAAGAAGCAAAGCCTTTAAAAATTGTATTTATAGTATTGGTTTCAAAGCCTTGCAGACAGCATCTCAGGAAGGTTGTCTAAATACTTGCATCGAGTATTTCAGTAGTCTTTCAGTAAAAATTTAATGTGAAGTTATGTTGTAATTATACATGCACACATCTTTGAATTCTACATTTAGAGACAAAGTTTGAATTTAAATGGATCTTAAAGGAGCAGCTGAGATTTTTGCTGGAAAAGAAGAGTCCTTTAGGGTAAAGGAATATCTTTTCTGTCCCTTCCTGCCTCCTAAATAGTGATGGAGAGGGCACTGTCAGGCTGTTAGGGCATTTGGGCTGCTTCTGCTGCCATCATCGTATTTACTAATACAGATTTGTATCCATAATTTAGCTGAAGATCTGTTTGCCAGTGCATAGCTGAATACTTCTAGCTCATTTGGCAGTATGTGTTGGCATAGCAGTCATCATGGAAGCAAAATGTATGTTTGTATTTGGATCCTGTGGCAGATGTGTAACACAGCAGAGCTACTGCTTTGGCATGGGCACTTTCCTGGCTCTGCCCCCATTTGAAGTGTTTCCTGGTTATGATCTGTGATTGTGGCTCATATTGATGTTTATCTGCCTTTTCAGAATGAAGATAACATCATTCTGTTTTCGGTTTTTTTGGTTGTTCTTGTGATGTTTCAAGATAGCACGGCACTGTACAAACACAGTGGAAACAAAACTTTATAATACACTTTTTCTCAACTTCCATATAGGTTCTTAAAACAATTTGGAACCCATCCATCTCATTTGGTAGCTGAAAAGCTGGTGTTTGCAGTCAAGGCATTAGACAGTCACCTGCACTGAGCTGCTGTGCAGCCTCAAGTATGTTTAAATTACTCTGTGTGAGTAAGTATGTATGTAGGGAACAAAAAAGATAAAGAGAAGAGGAAATACTTTGTTGCTCTTTTTCTTTTACTTTTTTTTTTTGGTGGAACTTGGGGCAAAAGAATGGGTTTTGCAGAGTGAGCTAAAGATTTGTAGTTTGCCCAAAAAACAAGGTTTAAGTAGTCTTTTTGGGTAGGTTAATTTGCCAAATAAAATTTCTGCTTCCTAAGAAGCAGCACTCGCTGTTCATTTAGCATTTACAGGGTATTTTTAAAAAGAAATTTCAACTAAGCTGCTTAATTTCTGTGTTTTTTGTTAATATTAAAGCTACAGCTTCAAACTGGAATGCTGTGTCTCAGTTTTAGCTGTCTTTGTGCAGGCAGAGGAGAGTGAAGGTAGGAGAAAGTCTGAAGGCAGAAAGGGCTGGAAAGAAGAAGCAGCAGTAGCTTAGCTGATTATTTGCCTTTGCCTTATACAAATGTGGCCATGCAAACACCACACATTAAACAAACACACTAAAAATTGATAATATAAAGCTTGATAATGGGTATATTGAATTGTTTTTGTAAGTTAAATTCTGGCTGTAGTTAATTAGGTAAAAATGACGTTTCAACAATAGTACTTTGCCTTATTATTAAATGAAGGGAAAACGTAGGGTGAAATAAAACTGTTGCTGTCTTACTTACTGGAGCTTTTATTTCCCCTTGTCTGTATGTGTATTGTGAGAACACAAAGCATAACAAATAGTGTTTGCATTTAGTTCTGAATACAGTGAGGTCCATGATCACTCTTCTCTCTGTGAAAGCAATCTTCAAAGCCTGTCTGGCTGCCCAAAGACTTTGCATTTCTGCGCATGTGATGGATGGGTTCGTTGTTCTAATGAAGAATGGCTGTTGTTGGAGGTCGTGGTCACAGGAGAGACACAATCCATCTTTAATGAGGGGCAGTTCTACAGAGCCCTTGAATGCCAAGACAGAGATAGAGCATTTCATTTTTTATTTGATGTAGAGGGCCAGTGCAGAGACACTATCTTGTTTAACAATTTTTTTTAATTACCAAGAAGGTGGGAGCTGTATCCAGTACAGACATTAACCATTTTAGATATTTTGGCTTAGGTCCCAAGTGCAAATATGTGGTTACAAATATGTGTATTTCTATAGCCAGATCACTGATGGGATGGGGAAGTCAAACCTCTGGCCATGCACAGGTGGTGTTAGACTTGCCTGTCTGAGCATCCATCCTTAGAAACTGAGGTCTCACAGGCTGCATGCTAACTAGCAGACAGTGTCTGTAATCAAGGGGAACATTATGGCTTAGGGAAATTCTCCAGAGCAATTCCCATCAATACACGTAGTAGATATGTGTTTTAAGTACCTCTGATGAGTAGGAACTCATGTCAGGGGAGAATCTGAAGGTGGATCTTCTCTTTGGCCAGGCAAATTCCGTTACGTGTATGTCCTCCTTTTTGTTTTCTAGACTACTTGTAGATGGTTGATGTTGGTTGTGATGAGGGTTACTGAGCCCTTTTCATTCAGACCAAGAAGAAGCAAGTTAGGAGTAACAACTTTTCTTCACTGAATTAGTTGTAGTTGTACTAGTATATGAGGGATGTAGAACTACACAAGAATTACCAGTCTCCTTACACATCTATTTTTAAGCTCTAAAAATGAGATTGTTCTCTCATGGTGGATTTGTTTGATATTTTAATCAGGTTGCCTAAAGACTGTGTCTGAATACTGTGTATGTGGCTGTTTGAGAAGAAGGTAAAATGCTTTCTTTAAGCGTGAAGAGTGCTAATTATTTTTTTCCTCTTAGCTTCTGCTCTTAGACCTGTGGGAGACAGATGTTATTTAGCAAAGGGAGGGATGAACATCGCTTTTTCTGGGCTCAGAAGTTATAATGTGAAATTGTCTGCTGTGGTTCATTGACGTGTCTGTTCTTAGATTTGTTCTTTCAGTAAGCATCTCTGAAAGGTGGCAGGAAACACCAGCACTGTCAGTACAGAATCAAAACTAGGAAAGTGCTGTGTGCTCACCAGAAAATTGGAAATTCAGCTCATGCTTAGACTTTGAAAACCAGGATATATTGTATACTTGCTCACTGAACTCAACATTCAGGAGTATAATATCATACACAGTCCCAGTTTTATCTTTCTTGTGCTAATTTTATTTATTTAAGCTTTGTTTAGTTTAACAGTTTTAAACGAAACAAGTACAGATTTAGGTATCTAAAGTAATGCAAGTGCAGGGCTGTAGTTAAAAATGTGTTTTCCTCTGGAGTTCAGTAATTTGGCAGATGACCTGTTTCTTTTCAGCCCAATTCTTGTGCTGTGTTCATCATCCTGGTATTGGAACAAATGGCACACAAACTCTTTTAGAGGAGTGGAGGTTTTGTATGTACCAATATTCAGCTTATTTGAGGTTAAGATTTCTTTTAGAAAATATTCTTTAAAGCAAACATTTTTGCTGTATTTTTGTTTGTTTTTCAGGTTGATCCAGCTTTGAAAGAAAAATTAAAAAAGAGCACTGTGACACTGGAATCTGAATATGAGGTAAAATAAATTTGTTGCCTGGGGCCCATAACCTTGACTGCCCTTGATTACCCTGGCTGCTGGTGGGTCGTATCTGTCCCTAACTAAAATTAGATCAACCATCTGCCTTTGACTCACTGATGTCCAATAAAAACAAGGTTTTATGTAAAGAAAGGTTTTTGAACACATAGTGCTTCTTTCTGAACACAGCTTTACTTTGATTTCCAGGCGTCAAGTACAGTGGTACAAATAAATCCAGTATTTCTGTGGTTAACCTAGTTTATAAATGTAGAGCTGATGTTGGCCTTAGAGGAAGTGTATGTGAATGTGAGTGAGCACTTCTACTGCATGAGTTTAGATCTTTAGACCAAATTACAGAACAATGTGCAGGATGTACTTTGTTATTTCCTGCTTCTGTAATTTATGTGTATCTTTGAAGCAACTGCCATTCCTTTTACATGGTTTCAGAAAATTTTGTGGAAAATAGTTCACTCTTCCATCAACATTGCATTTTCTTCAAATATTACTGAGCTCTAAAATGTCTGTTTTAACCACTTCAGTATCCAGAGTCTCATAAATTTTCAGGCCTTCAAAAAGCCATGTTAGAAAAACTGGAAAAAGCCTCCTTGTGACCAAGAACAAAGGATAAAGCCGTTTTAGATTATTCCTAACGTTTTAAAATTATTTGAATCAAATGTCCAACTAACACTTCATCTATCTCTGTGGCCTGTATACTGAGAAGAGATTTTTGTTTTCTTCCCATACCACATTTCTGTCACAAGCCTTTGAGGATCTTGATTGCACTCACTGCTCTCACACTTAGGTGTCCAAATGGCCGTACATGATCTTGATAATAAAATTTTACTATTCTATTACTCTTTTGTGATTTGTCTGAAATAAAAATAAAATCTACCTTTTGTATTTTCACAGGCCTAATTTCACAAAATATTTTCTAGTTTTTACCATTATTGCAAATAGTTTTGGGCTCTTCCCCACTATAAAGGATTGTGATTTCTGGTGCAGGGAATTACAAGATAGAAAGTTCCAATGGAGACTCAAAACTTACAAATCCATTAAGTTCTGATTGCCTCTGGGATTACTGTCTCTCAGTTTCCATTCAATATACTGTAAGACTGCTCTGATTTATTTATGTTGAAGAGAAAGTAAAAAGAACCACAAGCAGTAAAAAGAACCACATCTCAAACTCAATGCCTAACCTCAAAAGCAACAGATCTGTATTCAGATATACCTTACTTTTTCTTCAGAAGATGAGTAAATCGGTTAAGAATAACATTTAAATAACCATAATTCCATTATATTTATGGATAAATCAATGCTAATAAAATACATCTGGCATAATAATATATTACAAGCCATCTTGGGTAATTAGACTCTTTTCTGATGGACAGGAATGACAGAAGCAATCTTATTTTTTTCTTAATCTAAACTGTAGAGAGTTCCCAGACTGAAATTCTTCCAGAGTAGTTGCTTGGGTGTGATAGAGGGCAGATCAGTTCAATGAAACAAATGGATTTGCATAATGAAAATATATTTGGATTATTGTTTTGAAATGTAATATCAATATATACTTTACTATGGGCACCAACTTGCAAGCACATATTAATTTCTTGCTTCAGTGAAACTCATGAAACTACCAGCAGTCATGCACATACTCTGCAGGCTCCACACTAAGTGTGTTACAATTTTAAGTCACTGTTAACCTCTGTATTCTAATGACAAAATCTAACCAATCATCCAGTTACAGATGACATTTAAGAGTGTAGTTATCTGTGGACCCCATCTTTTCCAGACTGGAGGGGTTTGGGTGGATGTTTTTCTCCTTTATTTTTTTTTTTTGACTTGTCCAAGATACAGCTCTTAGGAACGCCTTCTAATTCAATATATAGGTCACATTGAAGGATTACTGGTAGCTGTTACTAAGTATGGTGTGATAAGAGATCAAGGGCAGTTAAAAAAGTTGCCATTTTGATATGTAAAGCCTTATTTTACAATATTATTAGCTTTATATCTGCAGCTGCTACTGGGGATACCAAGCCAGCTCTTTGGAAGCGTGGTTGCCTGATATATGCAAATGTCCTTTGGCCTTCCCCAAGAGTTTTAAAAATATCTTACTCTCCTTACAGAAATGTACATATTGAATACATACTGAATTCTTCTAGAATGTTGTAATTGCTTCTATAAGCATGCATATATGCCATTATGGGCATATTGCAAAAAATACAGACGTTTCCAAAATTTCAAACATGTTGAGGTCTGCCTTTTGGCTCTGATGTGGTGATGTAAAAAGTTATAATCACAGATCTAATTTATTTTGAGGAAATTACCATAAAGACATTTCTTACCTTCTATTTTACTTAATTATATTTTCTCAAACTATAAAAAGTTTACTTCGTACAGGAATGTTTCTGGTCAGGATACTATTTTGAGGAAGGAAGAATTTACATGTGTAATTCGTACTGCATTTCTTGTATCTCAGACCTGTTAATAATGGCATTTATCTTGTGCCTTGGGACATGCCAGAGGAGCAAGCCACCTTTGCGTGCACTCTCCATTGTTTATGCATTCCTCTCACACATTTTTGTGTCCTCATATGACCAATTAGGCCCTGCTGCTCCCCTTTGCCTAATAAATCACAGCTCTGTCCACTAGTGATGCTGGTGCTAATTGAATGTAGTTCTGCTGCTGAGCTGGGCCTTGTAGAACACACTGGAAAAAATGTCAAGTGTTTGACCTGTGACAAAAGCCTAGAGTATTTTATTTGAAGGGACAAAATACTGTTTGAAAAAGGAAGAAAAAAACTGATTAATATGATGAATGAAAACCATTCTTGTGGTTGTTTAACAGTCACAGTACATTCCTCTTCATGTGTTTAATGCAGTCTCAAAATAGTATTCCTTATTCAAGCACTTGGTTTCTGTACTTCTGCGAAATTATTGGTGTAATAAACACTAAAAAATCTGGCCTCAGTTACATCAGACCCTAAAATATAGAATTGTTGTCAAGGGTTTTTATAGCAAATAAAGCTTCCTTTAGAATTTACTAACATTTTGCCATGGAAAAAATAATTTAAGTTTGAATTAAATATGTGATATTCAGTGAGAATCAATAGCAATTGAAAGGAGAGGAAAAAATATCCCAACAAAAAAAGTGAAGGATTGCTATGGAAACAGTAAATGACTTAGTTATAAAGCAGGGAAGACTGATAAAAGATGCTAAGGGCATCAGAGCTGTCTGATAAGTAATCTGACAAGGAGAGGGGTAAAAGGATGGTGTTGCAGTAAACCAAGAATAAAATAATGAGGATGTAAAATAATAAGTAACCATGTTGGCAAAGTAGCAACATTCAAAAACATATCTGTATTTTTTTAGAGAAAAAAGTCCTTTGTATTTGAATCAGATGTGCTTCCAAACCAATTATTAATCAAAAGAGATGTTATTTAATACCTACTAGACTCTGATGGTTTATAGCCACTCAAAGAATGGGCTTGGAAGAAGTGGCTGCTTAAAATTTCAGTCTGGGAATGATGGTTCTCTGGGAGTCATCACTGGGCAGGAAGGTGATAGTATTAAAAGAGTCCTGTAAGATTTGGGACATATAGGCAATACTGGGTACTTTTTTCTGTGATATGAAAGAAATGTGAAATCATTACTAATGTGCAAGTGATACAAAAATATTGCAATGGTAAAATATGGCAAGGCAAGGGCAGAGAGGTGTTCATGTTACTTGCTAAGATGGGCCTATTAAAAGTATCTTTTATAGTAGCCAAAGTTATTTATTTAAAAACCTGAAAATGCAGGCCAGAGTGGACTGCATTCTGAAAAGCAGCAACTCTGCAAAAGGTTTAGGAGGCAGTGAATAAATAATTCAGCTTGATCATCTCGTGTGATCTTGTGGCACAAAAGGTAATTCAGTGTATGAATATAACCAGGAATGGTAGATGTAGGAACAGGTGATTTTACTTCTGAGTGTGGCACTGATGAAGCTGGGACTGAAATTCTGGTTCTCCTTTTGGTGTCTGGGTTCTGAACAGGATTTTAAGAACATATTAGGTTGCAGAATAGGCTGGTTGTACTAACCTAGGGCTCTAAAAAATTCCTTAAAAGAAACTTAAAGATTTAAATAATATTAAAGGTACTGAGAAGAATGATGCTTTCATAAAAATACTTTCATAGGAAGAAAATGATTGCGATTGAACGATTTTTATTGCAGAAAATATAGTAAAATTAGAAGTAAGATCTGTTCTTAGTAGCTGGGAACATCATTTGAACACAACAGCAAGAAAAATGGGTCTTTTGTGTTTCAGAATATCAAAACTGTAAAATTTTACAAAATTTTCCTTCAGCTGGTTGCAGGGATGTCTAATTGATGTAATAGGCTGGTCTGCAAATGGTCAGACTAGAGAATGCTGCATCCTTGACTTAAAGAGTATTGAGCAGGTTTTGTTCCTTATAATTTGATAAATCTCAAAAAGTCAACATTAGCTCTGTACAGAAGTTTTTTAATTTTTCGTCCTGATAATTACAGCAAAAGACTCATAATTGTAGTATTAAAATGTATATTGAGGACAGTTCAAAAATTAAAAGTAGATACATGGAGAGGTGTTTTAGGAATACAACCTATATATTTACTGTCTTAAAAGAAGAATTTGAAGAAGCTCTTCTGAATAAGACTCAGGCCGCTTATTTGATGTAACTTCAGAGATTGTGGCGCCAGCAGAATGGATAAAACTTTTTTTTCAGGGAGTGTCAGTGTAGTAAACCACAGTAATTGCATTCAAGTGTGTGTACATCAAGAATGCTCTAGAAAGAAATTCCTGGATGCCATTCCTGGAAGTCATTGAAATCTGCAAGTATCTTGTGCTGTCATTATCAGTACTAGAGGATTACTGATTTTGTTGCTGTTTAAGAATTAACTGATTACTGTACTGAATTGATTTGATTCAATGTCTGTGAAGATACTGGTGGCTAAATGCCTTGTGCTGTTCGAGAGCTGACACAGATGTTGGGAAAATATCCCTCCTTAGTGCCTGTTATTACAATAAATAGGTTGAGATAAATAAAGAGGTTGAGATACTTTTCTCCTCCCTTTAATCACTCTGTTACTTTCATGTGCTCTTCTTTCTTGGTGCATTGTCCAGCCTAGTCATTAGATTCCAACTGCCCTCCAGGTTGTGTCTGCGACAAACTCAGTTTCTTGCATTTCAGTTTATTCACATGTGAAATGTTCTTTTAAGTTTTTATTTCATTCTGAGTCTTCAACACAGTGTTTTGTAGAGAAGTACAAAGTCACGTTATTTTATCATCAATAGAAACTGCCGTGGGAAAGGATTTTAGTTCAAATGGTTTGTGTTAGGGCATTTTATTCTGAATGGATGTACAGTCCATAGCCAACCTATACTTTTGACCTTTTCTTGACATATCAGTTGTTTCCTGTACTGTAGTTCAATGTGTTCAAACTATAAACTGTGTTCATAGTTTTTCATAGAGAAACACAAGAAGGTGGATTTTGGTGATGGGTATGGCACAGGAAGAACTGTGGTGGAAAGGCCTCTTGCAGGAAGAAAGACAGCCTCCAGAGTAAAGTTCATAGGGTATCACTTTTTACTGATGTTATTTCTGGAATGCATCTCTGTTTAATTGTACTGTAAATTCTTTCCTGGTCATCTCTTAGCACAGGATTTTTCCTTAACTGAGAGCTGTTTCTTTCATACATGTTGCATTTGCACTTTCCTTATCCAATAAGAAAACACTGGTGTCTCATAGATGAAAACAAGGTGAGTGATTACCAGTCAGACAGCAAAACATGGTTGGGACTGTTAGAAATAATCTCTTCTCATCACCCTTTCTCCTCTCTCCAAATTCATGGCCACATGAATTGACTCTTACTATGCTAGAGCCAACACTGAGTGTTGACTCAGTCACAAAAAAACCCCAAAAGTTTGAATAGGGCAAGTTGTATGCACACATCATGGCTGAATTCTTTCATTTATTATGTTAAGGAATGCTGCTAGTTTCTGCCAGGCAGCCAGTGTGGGGAACTTGTGCACCTGGCTAGGTGAAAGTGTTAAGCACTTCTGCCTTGCTAATGGGCCCCCAGTGAGGAATTCTTGGATCTTTGGTAGAAAATATCTCTGTAGTAACTTCAGTGTAGTGTGTGGGTATTTAGCTGCACAGCTGAAGCTGTGTATGTTTCTCTCATTGTCTCCTTCTGAAGATGATAGAGCAAAACAGGTAATTTTGAAGGAATTCTTGTTTCAGCAACCAGGCAAAGAGGCGTTTTGCAAGCAAATCTCCCTTTTTGTTTTTCTTAGACTTTCTTCTCTGGTTTTGGCCAATTTCAAAAACACTATCTGGAATATTTTGTGATCACCGTTGTACTTCCAGATGATGTCCACATGACAATTAAGTCTAAATGTGAAATGCTTAAAAAAATTAATTTGCAATTCTTGCATGTTCTCTGCTTCTCAAATTGTTGTTACCCATCATTATTTAATGTTCAAACTATATTATAAAAATATACTCTGCTTTAGCAAGTTACTGTTAGAGAATGGGTTACTGCTTGTCCTAACATGCTTACTGATCAAATAGAAAAATTATATGCAAGATTCTGGTGGAGGCAGATCATGGAGTTTGCACACTTCTTAGCTAAATAGTCAAATTTCTAAAAATTGAATGGAGAGGTTCCCAAGTGTAACCCCTGACTTCATTGTGTGTCTGGTAAAACTTGATATTTGCCCTGGAATAGCTGGGAGGCATGACTGAAGTTCAAAGGCCTGAGGGAAATGGTGTTCATATTTCAGTACGTAATAATCCATCTTGTTTGTAGCATCTTTTCCTCAAGTCATTGGAGAGCCAGTGTCCCCCTGTGCTGTCTGACATAACTATTCTTTAAGCACAATGCAGTTCAAAACCAGAATACCTTCAAGCTATAGAAAGACCCCGGACCTTGCCTTCAAAACTTCATGCTTGTAAAAATTTAAAAAGATGCCTTGATCCTTCTAAGACAGAAATCTTTCTGATTTGAGGACCTGTTGGTTCTGATAGAATAGAGTCATTCACATATGATTTGCGAACTGTACACTCAGCAGTATTGCTGAGAAGTAGCTTTACCGTTACTGGCAGTACAGTGTGGGAATAACACTCCTATTACTGTCCTCATCAAGTGGAAAGGGGATGTTAGCCACAGAGAAGAAACAGGAGGATCTTTTTCCCTATGAGAAATTGCCCAACAGCACAAATCAAACAACAGGTATTGATGTTACTGAAAAACTATTTATGGCTGAAAGGTTTGAAATTGCCCTGCTAATACTTAGCCCAAATCATAGTTTCTCAACAGAGAAAAGCATTCTATTTCAGCATATAAATTGATAGGCAAGTTCTGGAAGAGAGATGAGTGGAAAATCAGCAGGGAAGAGGAAAAGCAGGAGTCTTAATCTACACTAACTGTGTGAATGTTGCCTGAACCAACTGAGACCAGGGTAGAGGGGGAGCATGTGAGAGGCAGGAGATTGAGCCCACCAATTCAAAAGGGTCAACGGTCTTGGTAAGGACTGCTGATTTGAAGGAGTGCAGTTACTTTAAAGTAGTTACTTAATGGCCTGGATTTAAGTTTAATTTGACACTGTTGTTGTAAACCACCTCTAGTTGTTTCTTATGCCCACAAACTTCTGTTAGTAGTTTCATGGTGGTAACTGATCATTTCTTGTTTAGTCCTTTGCTGTGGCATTCAATGCAGCTTTTCCCTCTCACATAAGAAACTTTGTTTTTCATATCTTTTCAGAAGGAAAAACATCGTGTGTGACTCATGGGTCTCGTATTTTTTTATCCTGGTACACCTCATCCTTTTTTTATTAAGAGTATCTTTTAATCTTTATTAGAAGGACAGATTGTGACAGATATTATATACAGAAGGTAAAAAAATTGTCCACACTTCCAAGTATTTGTAATCTTAGGAAGTTATTTGAAATAAACCATTTCTGTGGTGTCAGGAGGGCTTCCTGGGCTCCAGATAGGGATGTGCTGTAGAAATCTGTATGCTCTTCTTAGCAGCAAGAAAACTGTCAGTTTTTACTCTTACTGGTCTCCTGCACTGTTGAAGATCACACATCCCCTTCAGTCAAGTTCACCTTAATTTAGTTGAAAAAGACGCTGCAAACATCGCAAAAGTCTGCCCCTGGCTGCTCCTATTTTAAAGACTTGTGCTGCAGTAACTAGGACATCCCTTTACAAAATTTAGTATGATACAAACTTAGCAAGACCAAGCAGTCAGATTTGGAAAATTCCTCAGTCCTGTTGACTTGGCTAAGTCTCCCAAGTAGTGAATTTAGGGATAAATCTTAGTAAGCAGCACCTCTCTTTCTGGGGCAGAATAACCATAGCTTTGATAAAACTTTTCTATAAGAGGCAAATTAAAACCATCCTAAATGTACTTAATTGCTTAATTATAAGTGGAATTTGCTGAATTTGGGATGTTTGTTCAGTAGCAGTTGTATTACTGCACTTATGTTATTATTTATGTTGGGCATTTCTGAGTTTCATTTTGCTTAGGAAAAGAAGATACACTGAAAGTAAATTACTCTTGCACACATTCTCTTGACTTTATCATAAAGCTTGTGAATCTTTTGGACTGAGAAGTCCGTCTTGGGTGATCTGCAGGTGTAATGTATAAATGCTAATGGATTCTCCTCTGAGATTTATTGTGGTTTTTAAGAGATTCTGAATTTTAAGAAGGAAAACTGCTTGTAAATTAGGAGGAAATCGTGGCAAGGCCTAATTCCTGATGGAAGTCTGTCTCATGTTCTTTTCTCTTATGTTAAAACATCAAGGTTGTTTAATCTTGTAGTTTAAACTTAGTGATGTAATTGTTTAGTTTACTGAGCGCTTTGCATCACTATAACACCTTCACTATGGCAGTACTCTGTGAACATTAATTAAACTCTGTGACACCTCTGAGGTGGAGGCAAGTTCTCTTTGCATGGGGAAAAGGTTGCACAGAGAAACTGGTGGTGCAGTTTCTCAATACACATCTTCTGTGACATAGTCACTCAAAGATGTTTCTCTTCTCTCTCCACCCAATGTTTCCTTCAGCTAGTTCAAGTGTTTGCATAGTCCTTTGCTTATATAGGATTTGTTCATAAGCAGTATGAATTTATTTTTCTAAACCATTTTTTTTTTGCTGGTGGGAGCACAGCCCTATATTGTTGAATTGGCGTAATTAAAAGAAAATAACACATGGGGAAAGAGTCTCTTAAACCAGTTCACTGTAGGTTAACTAATTGTGCCATAGATGAATGCTATTGGATACCACTGAATTAAGCAATAAAGCCTTTATTGGTTTTTGCCAGTCTTCAGCAAAGCCAAAAGGAGAAGCACTTCTCTGGATGCTTACATGCCAGTCTCTCTTCTCCTCTCCCATAATTCTTCCCTTAATGAACAAAAAACAATCTTATTCTGGCCATAGTTTGCTGCTTGCAAACTTGCTTGTTTACTAATATTATAAAAAACAAACATTCTTTAATTGGAAAAAAAATACTTCTTTCTAAACTGAGGATTCAATCACTAATCATGGGCTATTAAATCCCAGATTATTAAATCACTAATTGCAGATATTAAATTATGTCACTTCCTAGGCAAAGTAACACTCAGTTATATTAAGAAAATGAGATGTCAAAAAGATGGCTCTGGGAAAGAGTTATTAAAAAACCATATCAGTGCTATGATGAAGTTAAGATTTTCAGTCATGCACAAGACAGCAGATTCCGTCCTAGCTGTAATTCTGTACCTCTTTGTCTATATATCATCATAGAGCTCCTCAATATACCTTTTGTCTCTTCAAGCTTTTTTAACACCTTTAAAAAAACAGACTGTTCAATTGGTTTAATCATTTCACTGCCTTTTACAGCCATGAGGATATTTTTCCCTGGCTCATCTTTTGTCTGCAAATGGGTTTGCGTGCTATAATGATGGGAAGTAATTGTCTCTCTGTATCAGAGCTATTTCTTTCTGTGCTGTTCAGCACAGAATTTATTTCATCAGGATGTAAAGTAAACAGTATTCTCTTATCCCTCCTTTCACACGTGAGAAACAGAGACTAAAGCCAAACATTTTTTGCAAGTGGCCACCTTGAATTCACTCAGCCTGAACACTAATAGCTCTAAATGAGTTTCTGCAGACTTCAGTTTGTGTGTCGTGGCATGAAGACTATCCTGCAAGAGTAGAAGTCAAACTCTTTTTTAGAATTTTATTTTACTTTAATGCTGACAGAATCTTATAACTTCTAGCTGAGCCAGGCATTTGAAGCAGCAATTAAGAAGTGAAGATCTTTTAATGTCCTTTTTGGTAATTTTGCACAAGTCAAGCTGTTTAACAAGTCTTAAAAGTCCAGTGTGGAAAACCGTTGAACATATTTTTCTTTTTCACTGTGCCTGTCTGAATAACTGCATTTTTTCCTTGAATTTACAGCTTCTGTCAGTCCTGTACTCTTAAGAGGCAGTTTAGCTGATTTAGGGAGTGAATCAGTAGATTTAATGGACTATACTGATCTTACTTTAAACAGCTAATTTTCAATATCCTTTGGGCTATTTGAGACAAGCAGGAAAAGTGCTGCTGATCTGATCTGATTACATTTTATTGTAGTCTCCAGTGACTGAGTGTTTAGTACATTTGAATTGGGGAAAAGAAGTCTTGGTTTTTAGCCTTCCAGTTCATATGAATTTCAGTTTAGTAAAAGCTGGAAATAGTTTAACATGTGATGTGATATCTTCATAAAGTTAGGTAGGCAGAGTCCAAGGGGCTAAAATGAAATGAAAAAAAGAAAAAAAAAAGAAAAAAATAAAAAAAAGAAGTAAAAAAGAAAAAAAAAAAAAAAGAAATTAAGAAGACCTAGCCAGACAGAATGAAAGACATTGAGTTCAGCTTCATCTGAGAGCAGAACTAGCTGCTTGTCAGAATTCTCACTGCACAGCTCAGGCAGTCTGAAGGAGCTGTGTAACTTTGTAGCTTGTGCTGCACCTAATTAAGAGTACTGTCAATCTGGTCTTATTCTTTTCACTAAGATGAATTTAAAATGTAGCTACGTGAATGTCTTTAGCCTTCATCTAATGTAGCTATTTATTCTGCTATGATGCTGTTGTAAGAATTTTCGTGTCAGTGACCAAGCAAAAAGGGTAGGGGTATACTCAGTTGTGTGAGAGGTGCTGTCCTGGTTTAACCCCCGCAGCTGAGCCCCACCCAGCCACTCACTCACTCCTCCATGATGGGACAGGGGAGAGATTCAGAAGGGTAAAAGTGAGGAAACTCATAGGTTGAGATAAAGACAGTTTAACAGCTAAAGCATAAGGTGCTGGTGTAAGCAAAACAAAACAAGGAATTCATTTACCAATTCCCATGGGCAGCAGGTGGTCAGCCATTCCCAGGAGAGCAGGGCTCCATCACATCTAAAGGTTGCTCTGAAACACAAACACCATCTTTCTGAATCTCTCCATTCCTTCTTCTCTCCCCAGCTTTCCATGCTGAGCATGGAGCCAAATGGTGTGGGATATCCGTGTGGTCAGCTGGGGTCACCTGCCCCAGCTGTGTCCCCTCCTGTGCACCCTCAGCTCGCTGGCAGGTGGGGTGGAGTGAGAAGCAGAGAATTAGAAGCAGAGACAGCCTTGATACTGTGTGAACTGCTCAGCAGTAATGAAAACGTCCCTGTTACTAACACTGTTTTCTATGCAAATCCAAAACATATCCCTGTACTTGCTACTATAAAAACATTTAACTCTACCCCATCCAGAACCAGCACAGATATACATGAACAGAACTATTCAGTAGGGATGCATTGCAGAACAGATTTTCACATCCCCTTTCTGTGGCAATACTCCTTCTTAATTTTATCCACATTCAACAGGAGTGCTCTTTTATTCCAAAATTGGATAGCATCTGTTCAGAAAGTTGGAATGTTGAATCATTCTGCCTTCTGATGACAGATAACTGTCCCATACACTAAATTTTTGCAGATGCTGTCCCATGGTGGTAAGGAAGGTGCTTTCTTCTTATATTGTAGTA
The DNA here is from genome assembly GCF_009819655.1 of Sylvia atricapilla. Classification (NCBI taxonomy): domain Eukaryota; kingdom Metazoa; phylum Chordata; class Aves; order Passeriformes; family Sylviidae; genus Sylvia; species Sylvia atricapilla. Next base: position 28,606,006 of record NC_089145.1, read on the forward strand.
AGATACTACAAAGTGTTTATACATGACACAAAATGTTGGTGATCTCTAAAAATATAAAGATAATAAAAATACAGTGTTCCTATGTATGCATTAGAACCTTTATTTCTTTATATTTTAATTGATCAATAGATCTTATTTGTCATCTCAGGCAATGCCATTCACTGCACATAACCCTTGGTTGTTTTATTCTGTCAGTGCATCCCAGTGTGTTTTCTAGATACCTTTATGATTTCTCGTGGAAACTGCCAAGATACTTTCTAGTACTGGTTTGTTTGGATACTATAGTTTTGAAATGCTTCCTGTTTTTGACAAAGCTTCTCTCTGTAAAGCCTGTCTGAAGTTTCAGGGACAAAGTAATATGAACTTTTGGTAAAGATCGTCGGTACGCATGTGTCCTTTAATAGACTTCTTTATATAGCCTATCTTTAGATACCACAAGTTTTGTTGTACTTATTTTAGAAGTTGATTAATGTTCAGGCTTCGGGAGACAAACACCTTTGGAATAATTGAGATCCTCACAGGTGTGTGATACCTTTGTGTTGAATTAAATCAGCATGCATCCCTTCTATTAAAGCACAAGGTTATTTTAAGTGTAGTTTCCTTGATGCTTCCATTAGAATCAGATGTTAAATTCTGAATTTGCAATCAGAGGGGATAGTTACTGTTGTGTGGGATGATGAGTACCTTTCCTCCTCTCTCCTTCCATGTCAGCTCAGATCCCTTCTGGTTGAAATGAAGTACCAGCTAAGCATAAGATGTATAAAGTAGTAAAGACAATTCTTCAGAAAGACTTATGCCAACTCTACTGTACAAAAAGTTCAGTTGCCCCTGCCTTGTGAAAGTCTGCTGTGTTTGTGCATGTGCTCTCATATATCTTCTGTAGAGTGTTGCCTAATTTCTTTTGATATCTGACTAAACTCATTGCAATTTCCTAAATTGTAGAAGTGTCAGGAAACTTTTATATAACATGAACTAATATCAGCAGGTCTATTCTGTAATAGTTCTTGGATTTTTCTGCAACTATTATTCAAGTCCCTGGGTGTTTGCCATTTATTTGAGTGATTGATAGTAGACAATTTAGGCCACAGGCTCAGGGCAGGATTGAGTATTTTCTGGTGTATTTTTTACAGCATTTGCTGAGATGAGGCCTTGATCATAGACCAGGTTTAAGTTCCACTGCAGTACATATCATTCATTACTGGAATGCAGTTTCTCCCTGTTTAGTAGCGTCTAGGACAGTGCTGATTCTGGCAGTGGTGCAGGCCCTCTCCTCAGTCTCCCCATCATGCCAAATGTGCTGTTCCACAGCGGGCATGTGAGACTCGAGGTCTGTGTCCTGGGAAGGGACAGCTATGCCTCTACCAATAGGACTGTGAAGATGCAATACGTGTTTGTGTTCTTTGGCTGCAGCACATGGAAGGTGAGGTAATAAGGGCACCTGTTCTTCATTTTTGTTGCCTCTAAGTCATTGGTAGTTCTGAGGGGGGATGGTAGGAATAGGCAAGAAGGTAATTAAATCTAGTTTTTCAATACCTGACAGTTCACTCAGTTAGCATATCTCATGTATGACTTAGGAAGAGGCCCGTCTGTGGTGGCTGGGAGCCATGGGAAACTAGTTAGCAGAAAGCATACCTCTCTCAAGTTAAAACCGCATGGGTTAGAGGGGTTTGCACCGTTGCTGTCTCTCTTTGTGCTCGATGATTGATCTTTTCCATCATGCTTTGTATTTTTTGCTAACAGGATACTTCAGCTCACTAATTACTAATCCTTCTGTTTGAGCTATACCAATGCTTATCACTCCTGCTACTTAAGTGCTTGGCAGACTTGCAGATCTGGAAAACAAGGTGAGAGGAGAAAAAGTGAACAAAAGGTATCTTCACTCTTGCTCAGATACTGCAGTGCTCCCTGTCCTTAAATGTTACTTACCTGCTGACAAGCAGATGCAGTAATGCATATCTTAGTCATTTATGTAGCTATTTGGATAACTACTAGGGTTTTTTCCTTCTTGTTGAACTTCCCATGCAGGATAGATGAAAGTTCATCAACCCAACGGTGGTACTCAGTTTCTTGTGAAAAAAGAAATCAAATTGGAATCATATGTACTTTAAATCATGGATCCATCAAGGTGACCCTGTTATTTTTGCTGTTTGTCTGCAGAAGCTGGAAAAATCTAACTTGGATAACTGGGAGAACATCAGAGGACCCAGTCCATGGGAAGATTCCAGGACGATTCAGAAACAACGGCGGGAGGCTCTCCGTCTCAAGACAGAGTGACTGAGCAAGCCCCCTCTGGTGCCTGTGAAAAAAAAAGTCTCAGGCTGGACTGTCTTATTTTTTAATCTAGTGTCAGGAACAGACATGGGAGCATTTACAGTGAACAATTCAGCTGGTGTATATATAAGTAACAGTGAGAGCAGTCCAAAAGGCACTGAATTATATGAAGCTCTTTGTTTGCATCCATTTGTGTACAGTACCACAGGCTGTATATGTGAATTTTCAATTAAAAAAAGCTGATTATCCTACTGAGAATATCCCATTGTTTTTCAGTCTCTAACATTCAAAACTCCTTCAGCAAGGAATAACATTTCAGGAGTCGCTTGTCAGTACCAGAAGTTGTCATCCTAATGAGAACAACAGTGCTGTCATCTAGATGTGTGTGACCAGATAAGTGCTGCTTCAGGGAGCCCCTGCATGACTTCAGGCTCTTTAGCTTGGAAGGGACTCCACAGGCATATGAGCTGTTCAGAACAATGAGTCCAATTTTGGCTAAATAATACTCTAGTGTTTCATTTCCAGGGACTGCATAAAGGCATGTACTGAGTGTCAGCTGATAATTGGTCAATAGCATTTGTTCAGCTGTGGTTAAATTTCTGTGATTAGTTTATCAATACTTTCATGCAGGCTGGACCTCTGCACTGGAACCTCTCAGTTTAAATTGGAAGAACTCTTCCACACAAAGAGCTGTGCTGCTTCTCTGTGAGTAAATACTGTAGCAGAATCTTCTTGAACCACTACAAAGTGGTAAAGCTCATCTTGCATGTATTATTACATGTATATTTGTGCATGTGCGTACAAATGTTTTATGTTCCAATCAATTCTTTTGAAATGCTTGTCTTTTTAGATTTGTCTTTGTGTGCTAAATATTTGTTGTTCGAGGACATTGTGTTAACATTCAGGACCCTACTGCCGAGAGAATTCAATGCAGAAGCATCTACTCAGTTTTTCAAATGAAATTACACTTTTCATAAGGTGTTGCAACAGACTTGTGAAACTCCTCATCAGAGGAATGGAGCAGTAGAGCGCACATTAACTGCAGATTCTTGTTTCAAAACTCTTGGTGACACTTATATGTAAATCCTCTTGGAACTGTCTTTGGAAAAGGTGTGGCCTTACTCCCCACTGCAGGATGTGTCAAATGTAATCTGAATGTCTTTTTGGACACTTTTTTTTGGAGTAGCCCCCTTGCCCTGATGTAAAATCCTCTCTCAGCACTTAATTTTCTTTAGACTGTCAGTGGTGAGGCCCAGTCTTTCGCTCAGGAGGAAGAATTAACACTGTTTTTTAGGGAGTTATAAAGGAATTCATAAAGCATCCGTGAAATATCTTAAGCATGTTTTGTGCATGTTTTCTTCTGATAAAGTTGTGAAAACCATCAGAAATTGGTGGATGAAATCTGGAACAAAGTTAGAGCTGTGTATTTGTGTATATCCCTGTTCAATATCATTGATATCTCTGCTTCTAAATCAAAGTATGAACAAATTAAACCACCCAGGAGAGGAATAAGAGGAACAGTGCAAGAGTAGGTAATAATAAAGGCTATAGGGAAACCAGTGAAAAACTAGAATACAGAGGCATTAAGTTGTGCTAGACCTAGATAAGGAGGAAATTGGTTTGTTTTGTCATTAGGCAAATAAAAAAAATACAAATAAGGAGTAATTAATACTGCATAACTTGTTAAGCACTTTTTCAACTCTTAAGTTGAAGTCCAGGTGCAGTTCCACTGACTGCAAGATTGATCATTCAAAGGACATCAGAGCTTTGGCTACACTGACAGTGTTCTCTTAGTTAGGACTCTTGCTGCATCACTGCTAATGTTACAGTGAGAGCCGGACTATTGGAAATCTTTGCATTCCCCACTGGTGTGGACTCTGCAAATTCACTGCCTTTTTGAGAGGATGCACATCTTCCTTTTCCCTGCTTTGATTGAAGGAGATGGGAAGCTGCCTTGCTTTGCATACGGAGAGGCGTGCTCAGCTCCTAGGTTGGCGCGATGGCTCTCAATATGGACCAGCGCTGCTCCTGAAATAAACACTTGGCTTTCTAAGAACAGCATGTGTAGGAGAAGCAGCCCCTTCCCCCAGGGGAAGAAGCAAAGATATTTCTCTTGCATGAAGCCCTTAAGCTTATCAGTTTTCTTATGAACGAAACACTCACTGAAATATCCTGTGTATTTTTAGTAATTTGATATTCTGCAAAGATTTTTTTGGGAACGGTCATCTTATTTCAGCAGGTTTGGAATGTAGTTGTAAATAATTACTTATTTGGAGCAATTTCTTATGTCCTAACTTAGGACCCAATCTCAGTTGATCGTTTGCTGTTGTGGGGTCCCCCTGCCTTTCCCTTTTTCTTAGGCACTAAATCCTGTCATTTCTGAGGGCATATTTGTAACTGCCTTTGAAGTCACCTCTCTGGAAAGTAATGGATTTATCTTAGCATCTCTGAGAAAAAATGATATGCAGTTGGAAAACTTTCCAACTTGCCCTTCTCTTCACCTTCCATTTTAGAAGACAGCCTATATCTATTGATTGTCCACTAAAATAAAAACCCACCATGTTTTTTAATGCTGACTTATTTTAATTATTTTTTTAATGTTGACTCATTTATGAATTATGAAAAAGCCCCGAACCAACACAAGCTGGTACAGAAGCTGTACTTTTCCATGTTATATACTTCCATAAAATGGGAATAGCCATTTCAGCAATTCATCTTTATTGCCATGCACTTGAACAATGGCTTATATTTTATGCTGTGCTTTTCTTACCCATTGATATGGAAGTAATACTTTTGAAAGGCGTGTTGAGAGCCAATTAAGTCTCTTAAGTTGTCATGCAACCTAGAGTAGAAGGCACTCCAGAAATGCGGAGAATTATATTTCATAACAATAGCAGAAGAGGCAAACTTCAATTAGTTCAGAATTTATGCTCAGTTTGCCTGCTTATTTGAACTATCCATTTGAAAGCCAGTTAGTGCACTTCTAGTTATCTCTAAGGCTCCTGAAGACAACTTGGTTCAGCTCCCAAAACAAAATTTTAAACATCTGTGAGTGGAGGGGGTCAGAAATAATTAAGTACAGTTGTCAGCCTGAGAGACTGATTGACATTTTTGCATCTTCTCTGGTAACTGGCATACACAGATCAGAGGAGAATGAAAACAAGGCTTTAGTGAGAAGTGTTCAGTATTACAAGGGTAAACAAGAGGACTGAAGAAGCCAGATCTTCTAATCAGTGTTGCTGAAATTAGAAATAAAAGAAGCAAGCCTGGCTAGATGTCTGTGTGTATGTGGGCTGAAAAATCAGTTTCAAAATCCCTGTTCTGACAGTAAAGGAGATGTTTGGCTCTCAAAGAAACTGTAGCAAGGTTGGTCTTTGGGATCTTCCATAACAAGAAAAGCAGCAGGACATAGAATTGGAAGAAATCTGGGGCACCTGTCTCCAGGGACAGGGAGAGGTCAGCATAGCACCACAGATATGTGGGTATCTGCCTGGATGGTTCCCATTGGCAGCTGTCTGCAGCTCAAAATGCTGCCCAGACCTCTGTGTGAGATCTGCCCTGTGGATCCTGCTTATTGAGAGTTATTTTCCCACAGCACCTTGAATGTGCAGATGCATGGGTGACCCAAAATGCCCAATATCTCAGTTCAGCTGTAACAGATGAAGGAGAGCCTTAGTAAAAGCTGTAGCTGCTGTGGTGCAAAAAAAGCTTTCAAAATTACTGAATAGCGCAGCAGTTGAATTTCGAAGTTGCTAAATACATCTGGAGGAGCAGTTGGGTGTTACAAACTTACATAATCAAATGCAGAGAGCAATATTGCTCATAATGATCTTCCAAGGTGTTGAAAAGGGTCCAGTACCCAATAAGATAGGTCATGGTGTAATAAGACATGAGTGATGGGAGTTGTAGATCAGAATATAGAATGCAGAAACTTCTGAAAAGCAACTTAAGTCTATCCCCATCATTAGCTGGTGACCAGTCCCAAAAAGCAGAGGAGGAAATCCATTTCTTCACAAAGAAGCAGCAATTTGGAGAAATTTGAAGGTCCGTGTTCATTGGATGTTGTACATGGACACCTTGTGTTTCGCTGTGCTTGCCTGTGTATAGGTGAAACTCAAAGCAGTGGTTTTCACCGTGTGAAATAACTACACAGACCCTTGTACTTCTTGATGATCTTGCATTTGCTCTGATTTGCTATGTTTGCATTTCCAGCTTGAATCCAGGGCAGTTTCATTTTATATTCTGTATTTTCCAGAGGCACTTATTTCTGCAAGAAATGGGAAAGCCTAATATTATCCTTTGCTACTAACTATGTCCACTTGAAAAAAAGATTTTAAAATAAATAAAGAAAGAAGGGCATGATTTAAAGCCTTAGGAAAGCAGAATAACTATTTTTACATGAAGATGGTCAAAGAATTTTCCTTAAAGCTTTTATGGTTAGAAGGGCTGCTTACTGCCAGTGTTTTCAGTGGAAAACCACCTTTCATCCTTCAGTGGATAAGGTTCATGAAGAAATTTCCACTCTTATTTTAGACTAGCTAAGTAGAAGCCTTTAATTGAAGGAAGGTAATTGCTTAGTGTTAAGCCTTCATTTCTTACCAGGGCTTGCAACCAGACTCAGCCAACACACAAATAGTCTTTGGACTTAGAAACAAAAGCTCCATACAGATATTTTTCTTAAAACTTGTACTCTCCTCAGGAACCAAAAGCAGTCTTTCATACCACGGGAATCAGAGTGACCACATTTTCTTGTTAAACACGTGTTTTAACTGCATGTGTAACTGTCTTGCTTAACACAGGCAAACAAAGTTTCACCCTCAATGTTTCAATGCTGCTTGGGACACGTTACAATCAAATGCAGCCAAAGCAGCAGGTGGTAGTGCTGCAGAAAGAACATGTGAAATATGCTTATACATGGTAAATGTGAATAGTAAATGTGTCATAGTCACAGATTCCTTGAGAAAGGAAAAAAAAACCCAACACATAAAAAAAAGTCCCCCAGAAATAAGGCCATGTTATACATTGCCTGTGCCTCTGTAGAAGAAATTCATGCCCTTTCACCTGGCATATTTGGAGCCTAGACTGATGGGCCTCAGCTGGTGGAAAAAATGACAATAGCTTTTTAGCATGTCTGTTTCAAGGTAGTTGATGAGATCCTTGATGTTCAGTACCAACTCCATTGTGTGTGTTCAGTATCACATCCATTATGGTATCACCCTCAAGGAGGCCTGGTGGCTCCCAGGATGATCCCTTGAGGACCAGGGGCAACCCATCTCTCTGCCTGACAGATCCATCCTCTCTCCTCTTTCTGTCCTGTCTTCCAGTGTTCCTCCCAAAAGGTAACAAGTCATTCTCTAAGCGGCTCTTTTCTAATGGAACTGGCTGTAAAATGTCACCCTCTTTTTTTAGAGTTCACTGTCTACCATGAACTGAAGAATAGTTGTTTCTAAATGAATTTGAATTTAAAGCTCAATGCAAGCTCAGAACACAGACAAGTATTATATCTCTGTAAGGATGGCACCCAGCATACACTGAGATCTCTTTTTATCTTCAGATACACAATGCTGTGCTCTCTATTTTATGTACAAAGGAAATTAAATGTACTTTTTTTCTTTAAAAGATGAGATCTTCATCTATCTCCAGCTGTCAATTCCTAATAATGTTGCCCGGAGAAGTGTTATCTGTGATTTAGTGGCTTTAGTGGACTATCTTTTGTTCAACAGAGAGCAGCAGAATAAAATTTCAGCTTAATATAGCTCTTTTCTTACTCCTTTGGAATAAACACAGGAAAAGAGGAGAGCAAGAGCAAAGAATCTTGGGTCTCAGACTCAATTTTCTTCTGCTTTTTAGTAGATAGGGCATTTTAAGAAAGGAAAGGAAGGAAAGTAGAAAAAAAAAGGCAGAAAGCAAAAATGCTTAGGGACAAAAATAGTAATAGAAAACAATATTTTTTTCTGACTGGTCCCTCTGGATAGAATAGAAAGGAAAATTATTTTTGTCTCAGGAAAAACATCTGAGCTCAAAAAATACTCAGGTCCAAATGAAAAGTCAGGTATAGTATTTTGCAAGTTGGTAGTTCTAGAAATACTTTTATTTGGGTGAAGTACAATTTGTTTTATTATTTTGTTTTTCATGTTTTTCCATTCTTGATTTTTCTTTATCAGGTACCTTAACTCTGGAAATGAGAAACCAGATTGATTTTAAAATTATAGTTTTTCCTTAAAAGATTGGCAGCACAAAATGCTTCAACAGTTTTCAAAACTTTTCACAGAAAGTGTTCTCAATAAGAGTAAATCCATCAAAAATAGGTCTTGCTCAATGAACAGATTGCAAAATGTCAGTCAACCAGATTAAAAAAAAAATTGTAAAATATCTTCTTTTAGGGTTCACCAGTCAGTTCCTCTTTTAGTTGGTGAGTGTTGATGCTCTTTACTGATGAGGATGTCACTACAAACCTCTGGCTGGGCATGCCAGCCTTCTCCCCGGACCAGATGTGCACACCCGCCTTCAGAAAGTGGCACTCTTGCAATTTAACAGAGCACTTCACTGCTCAGTAACTCATAAGAAAAGACCTACTCCAAATTGCATTCAATATCCTGCTATGGCAGGTTACGACAATGTAAGTTTTACACCAACTGATGAAGTTTCCTCAAAGACTAGTTCTTTTTCACCCCTGCTTTTGTTAATTCCACAGCCTAAATTTATTTGTTTTGTTCCTGTTAAATTATGTCACTTTTAGATACTCAAACAGCATGTTCATATCTCATGATATATTAAGAAGAAAGCCAAGTTTTTTCCCATTGTAAAAAAAAAAAAAAAGACATCACTGCTGCTTACATGTTTGGTTCAGGTTTTCCATAATTCTAACTTACATGTCTAGGAACAAATTGGCACTCAAAGATGGAAATACTTCAGTCCTACTCATGTTCATGTGTATTTGAAGTGTCTACAGTCCATACAGTTGAGGACACAGGTGAGACACTCATGTCTCACCATTACTTGGTTATCCACCCTGCCACCACGATGCTCTTTTGCCTTGCAAACATCCCAACTCAGATGCAACTAAAGATGTGATTAAAGATAAACACGTATTTTCAGCACAAAAATCTGAGATTCCACATTCCCTATAACAGGCCTTTTGGGCTGAGTGCTCCCTGTGAAATACAAACATCCAAATTGTCAGTACTGGAATCATAGCAAAAATTGTAGGCTTTGTTTTTATTAGTCCTTAAACCAAGATGAACTTGAATACAGTTCGATCAAAATTTTAAGTCTACCCTAGCCCTGATACAGGTTTTTTTGGGAAGATTTAAAAAGAGTTATGATAGACAATGTTTTGCAACTTGGCTTAGAGAAGTCATTGCAGAGAAACAGCTAGGAATATTCACAATATGTTTCTGTTAATGTAAAACTTCCTATATTTTAAATAATCAGAAATTGAAATGTCTTAAATATTTCTTTGAATGTTTGAATTGTAGTGTGTCTTCCAGGACCAGTGTAGAACATGTCCATTTTTAAGTGGGCTAAAGTTTCTGACTTTGCAAGAAAAAGCTGGATATGGAAACTTGTACTTTGTATGGACAGACCCAGTTGGCTGGGCAGTGATTTGGAATATGAATAGGAGAAGGAGACCTTTATTTCCTATCTTTCATCTATTCAAGAAGATTTCTTACCCCTGTAATGAATTATTCACAACAGAAATTAAAAATTGAGCAGTCTTTGTCCCTTGAAGCTACACAGGGTTGTGCAGTGTTACCTGACAGGTCCATTTTTCTCACACATACTGCTCATGATCTTAAAAGTTCTGTCACTGGTGTGCACTCTCCACTCCATAAGCCACATACTCCATACAGTCTTTATTTCCCTTTCTGTGTGTTCAGGTAGGTAACAAGAAACTAGGAGGAGAACAGGTGTTAGATCTGTGCTCTCTGCCTGGAGATGCTGTGATCTAGGAACTGCTGCAGCAGCCAAAGAAGGTGTCTCTGTGCCTTGTACTTTTGCCCTTGAACAAGTTTCTTTTGCCCTTGGAGGATTCATGACTCTGCTTTTTTGCATAAGGGATATAGAAGAAGATCTGAAATTTGGAAAATACATAATACCTTAAAGTCTCTTATGGGTTGTCGTATGATTGTAAAGCTGTTTGTAGAGGGCCTGCACTATGTATCAAATATATGTGTAGATAGAAACACACATATTTAGGCCTTCCCAAAGAATGTATTTTCCTCTCTGTACACATACAGTGCAGAGCTGGAGAATACAATGCCCTGCCAAGCTGGGGGCTACCACTGACTTGTGGTAGCTTCATAGAGAAGTCAAGTGTCTATGCAAACATTTACATTGTCACATGCAGTGATCATCTCATTCATGGGTAGATGTCTGCCAGGGTGGGTGTTGAACGGTGCTCTGCTGCTTCCCCCCTTCCACTGATCTTGGAAAGCACTTGAGTGATGAGTTTTGATCACTTTGCCTTTATAAGTCTTGTTTTGGGTGAGATGGATCGCAAGAAGTCTCCTTGTTTGGCTTTCATGGATGTTAAGACCAAATTTTGGGATGAGTGCTTGCAAAACCAGCAAAGGCCTGTGTACCTCTGCAAGTGCTTTTGGCCTGTCTCCCTTGACCCTCTGGTAACAGGATTACTAGCTCTGAAAGAGTTTGAAAACTTGGGCAGCTCTGACATGGCCATTTAAAAAAAAAAAATTCTTATTTCTCTTGGAAATTTTATATGTTTCTTGATAGCTTTAAAAAAAAGATTCTCTCAGTAAATTCTTATTACAATGATCAATAAATATCTTAGTGTGTCACACTGGTGTTTAGATAGAAAATGCAATCCCAGCATTGCCTAGTACAGGGGCAAGGTATGTAAGGTACCTTTCTGATAAAATCTAGAAAATCATGGCATGGACAAGGGTAAGTCATATTATAGGCTGGACTGAATGCAATCCTATCTGCTGGATGAAATAAGATAAGGAAATATATCTTTCCTACTTCAAAAGTAAAGTTTTTCTTATACCATCCTTCAGCCAAAGCTCATGTTGTATGGGCAGTAAGGTCAGAGGATCCACAGCCTCATCTAAGTCATCAGGGAGCAATAAAAAAACCAAAACGTTTTGCTATTAAAGATAACCTAGTGTACAGCAGAGGCACAGAGTGTCAGCAAACTGGCCCAGTGAGACTACTTTATTGATGCTGCTTCAGGTTTCCTGTAACATGCAAACCAGCATTATTATTACAGTAGATAACTGCAACAGACCTTTCAGGATTATGTGTTAAGAGGAGCAAGTCAAATACCATCTGCTTAACATGATAAATTCTAAGTATTATTCCAGAGAGGTTTGCCTGTATCTCTTCTGCAGGGGACAAAGAGGCAGCTGTAAGCCACTTTTGTCCTCAGCCCCCTCCCCATCATAATTTCTTAACCTTTTGGCTAAGATCAGTTGTGGTATCACTTGGAGTCTTGGCTTGTACTGTCTTTGGGGACTCCACCTGGCCTGGCAGCAAGCTGGGCTCAGTAACCTCCTAACTTTTACCCATCTGTAACTGCTATCATTCCTGCTCTTTAAGAGACCTGGCAGCTTTTAGAAGTCAAGTCCCATTTAACATGCCTTGCAACTACAGCTGAAATGCATTGCCCTGAATTACTTCTGTTTCAAAAGGCAGGTGGGTCTCCATATTCTGGAGTGCGAGAAATTGTAGTGTAGCTTGATTCCCTCTGTTGAAAGCCACTAAAAACATTTATCTTTAACAGCAGGTTCTTTACTTTTTAAAGATTGCTTTAATGCTTTAAGGATATATAACCCCAACATTTTTGGAAGATAACCACAGGTAAGTCCTTTGAGAGCTTTTCACCCTTGCATGAATGGGGTTCTGGGGCCAGGCCAAAAAAACATCTCTGATGTAGGAAGACCTTAAAATACTGTGATAATATGTTTGTATCTGTCTAGGTTTATAAACTTGCTAAATCCAGAACTAAGTATCCACAAGGAGCACAGTAATTGCTAGGCAGGCTTAGTGCCTGAAAACCTTATCTAATCCTGGCTTTTATACCCAGTTCTATTAACTTGATCTGGGTGGTTTGTTTTGTTTTGTGTTTTTCCCCAACTCACTTGTGGGACCAGAAATAATATATTTTATCTCTAGAAGAGACCATAAAATGATATAGTGGAACCTTGTGTGTAACTCAATTAAAGGCATTTCACTCCAGCGTTCCTACATCAAACACACTGACTACAGGATATCTTCCAGTCTTTGTGTCAGCAGAGATCACTTAAAAACTCCACCTTTGTCTCTGCAGCTGTCCTTTGTAGAGAAGGTACATGTAGGATGCTGTGAATTTGCCTTTCACCTAGGGAGGGGTGGCCACGTGCCCTCCAAAGCCACTTTCTGGGGCAGCACCAGCCATCTCTTTGCTAGAGAGGGATGTAGGGGATTTCTGCTGCAAAGACCTCTGCTGCAGCCCCTCTGACTATTTTTTTTAGGAAGGCTGCAATATCTTCCAGAGTGTTAGTCTCTCAGCTGATTTTGTCTCAAAGATCTGTCTGGTCTAATGACACAAATTGTGGGAGGCCAGGTTTTGTTCACTGTCTCTTGCTGCTATTTTTGGGATGTGATTTTTCTATTTTGGTTGGCTGGGTGTGGAGGGAGTGTTGCTATGCTTTAGGGAACACTGCAATTAGATTCACTCAAAACAGTCATGATTAATAATTGCGACTGGTTTGTTACTAAAAAAGGAAAAGGTAGAAACAAATAACAAGCCACGGTTAATTTGAAGGCAATCTCTGTCTCTTTGAAGAGCTTTGAGCAGACCTAGGAGCACTTGGGCTCTCCTTAGGGGATAGGAAGCCCTCATTCCTGTACGTGAGCCTTGCTTCAGTGTAAGTAATTCAACGAGCTCTATAATGGAAGAGCCTCATTTACCAGTCGGTGAGTCCCAGATAACTGCAGCATCTGGGCAAATCTTAGCTGTGCTCCGAATAATTAGCGGAAGTATTTGAATCAATAATGGCAGGCAAGCCAATGAAACAGCTTTCCCAAAACAAATCGGCTGACAAATAAACACTGAAGATTTTCAGTCCAAGTGAAATCTGTTTACCGGGATAACTTCTTTCTTCTGCGAGTACATGGCCTCAGGCCTGCGATGTGGAGTAGGAGCTGTTACTACCTGAAATCGCACTTCATTATCCCATAGAAGCTGAACAGAGAAGTGTCACTGGCCTGCGGTCCGCTTGCCCTTCCTGATGTCGAGGCCGGGGGCAATCTCCTGTCAGGAGCTAGGGCTGGGCTGGGCAAGCTGCTGCCTTGCACTGCTGGCTTGGTGCAGAGCCTTGGCAGGATGGGGTAAGCGATGGAGGCAGAACAGTGACCCTGTGCGCTGGGAGGGCACTGCCGGCCGCTCGGTGGTGGGGGAACACGGCATTTCTGTAGAAATGGAATATACCATGCAGGAAGGGCCTGGCAGCATTGCTGTCAGCCTCACAGATGCTACAGCTCGCTGCCTGGGTCCTGGCAGCACGCAGACAGGCAGGCTGTTCAGGGGGCGGCGGTGCAGGCTGTGCTGTTCTCGTGGCAGCAGCCCCGCAGAACGTCTTTGGAGCTTTTTGAAACTCTCTTAGTTTTTATTTATATACGTACACACACGTATTATATAGTCAGTTCACTTTTGACTTTGTTTCATAGGAGCTGAAAAACTGTTTCAATTGGTTTAGGCATATGTGATAATTCTTTAAATAAAGTCATCTCTTAAAGTAATGAATTCTTATATCGTGTAGTAGAAGCAAAAGGTAATCTCTCTGCTTCATGTTTCTGTAGAGAGAATTTTAGTTTCTGATTTTACTAAGGAACTTGCTTCTGTGTTCCCAAAGGAGTGATTCTTTAACCCTTAATACAAATTCTATACTTAAATGATCTCTTGATCAATAACTACAACCTAAAGTGCTTGTGCTGAATTTGTACATATAGATAACTTCACTATGAAGTTGCTATACGAGGCCTATGTGCTGCTACAAAATGTCCACCTCAAAAAAGCTTTTCTTATGTGCAAGAGTAAATGTCTGATTTTAAGACAACCAGAAATTTGGGGACAACAAAAAATACTTTCAGTCGTCCTTTTCTTCTGTGACATTTTGAAAATTTTGGAGTGTGTATTTAAACAAGTACCTTTGAATATTCCTGTGCTTTTGTCTGTACAAACCAGAGACATAAAGACATTTTCTTTTGAAATGACAAAATAAAGCCAATCTCAGTCTCTGGGTTGTTGGATACTGATAGTGATCCTGAGTAGAAATGTTTGTATTTTCTTAATACAGAAGTATTTAATAAAATCTGTCACTTGAGGGGAAAATTTTCCCTTTAACAACTGAGGTCTTGTACCAGACTAATGTGTCCCGCTTTTAGATAAAAACAACCGTGTTACTGGGTATTCTTTCTTTTTGATCTTCTGTTGTTGAGATTTATCACCTGCCATTTATAGCATTTGCAGCTTGCAATTAAAGCTTCTATTTTAAATACCTAATGCATAAGCAGGAATTACCATAACTTAGTATTTTGATATTCTTTGAAACCACAGGAGGAGGAAAAAAAAACAACCAAAAAAACCCACACACCCCAAAAAAACCCCAAACCCCACATGTTTCTGATGCCACATATGTCACATAAAAGCATTTAAAGCTAGATGAAGTTTATAGTGACCTAATGTTATATGAATAAACTGTAATTTTATTCAATTCTTTCCCATCCTTTAGAAGATTCCCCCTACAAAAAGTCTGTCTGATATCATCCATAGGCTGATTTTTAATTTTTTTCCCCCAAAGAATTGCAAGTGAGTGCATTGAACATTTGAGCAAGGGAAGTTTAATGTTTGTATAGTTAACTCTGTTTTCTTAAACCCTCTTGGTTTTAAATGCTCAGCTGGCTTTGTGACAGACTGGGCATTCATCTCTAGTCTGGAATGAATCTTGGAGCACCTGATCTATGCATCCATGTGCCCTATTCCCTCAGGAAGAACAACTTACCCAGCCTGTGAACTAGCCCTCAGGGCTTCCTAGGGGTGTCAGGCAGCTGCCAAGACTTCTGTGGTGCCCAGATACAGGGAGTAGCTGTGTTCTGGGGGAGTATCTGGCTGCTGCACCTGTGATGAGCCTGGGCTCTGTGTGTCTGCTGTATCCTCAGCCTTATGGCAAGGAAGGGGCTGTGAGGACCTCAGAGAGTAGCAGAAGTGGACAACAGCGAGGGCAGTTTGGATACTACTGGGCTAGAGTACCCTTTATTCATGCTGAAGGGCTGGAAGATTGAAGGTTGGGCAGGAGAAAGGTTTTCTCCCCTTTAGAGGGAAAGTGCTAACTAATGGTCATCCAAACAACTTGACTGGACTCCTAAGCCTTGGTTGATAATGTTGCGTAAAAGAAGGAGATAATGAAAATAAAGCAAAGGTCTTGTTCCCCCACGTGCCTTTCAGATTAAATCACTGTTTGTGGCTAACAGGAAAGCTGGAAATTTTGTTCCACCAGTGGACGGGGGTGTAGAATGAAAGCCCATATATATTTTTAGCATTCCTTCTAATCATGTCACCTTTTGAAATGAAAGCATCAGTGCATTAGAGTGGAGAAAGTGGGGAGAGGACATCTCCTACTAAGGGAAATGTCAAGCTCAGAGTGGATTGACTGAGTCACACATTGACTGAGTGATATTTGTGCAGGCCAGGACAGACCCATCTCCTCCCTGCTGCACGCTTCCTCCCCCTTTCAGCTCCTCAGATTTACGTGGCTTCCTCCTTCGTGCATCTCTGCTGGTTATCTCCTCACGCATATCTTTCTAGGTGATTCTGCCCTCCAAACTGTATCCAGCTGGAATAAAACCCAGGATATGGAACATGCTTTGGGATGTTCACCCAGTTTCCTGCCCAAAGGTCAGCAGTCCTGGCAAGGTGATGTTACATGCCTTAATGGAGGCCTCTTAGCAATGCCTTTTTCTTTTATTTTTCTCTTTTGCCTATGAAAAAATAATATCTAACACAAGGAAGAGAAGAGGGTATCTGCTCAGCTATGAATGTTTACTTGCTGTTCACCTCTGAAATGCCAATGAGCATTTGTGCTGTCTAGTTTGAACAGACTATTGGCCTTGGAGAAATTACCGATGTTGCCCTTGAATGAAATTGTTCCTTACTTTTTAAGGAGGTAGAAAAAGTCTGTCAGTGTCTCCATTTGTAATTAGACACATGATGTCTTTGCTCTGCCACATCCAGGAAAAGGAAGTAATTCCTTCTTATTCCTAACCTTTGCCTAGCCTTCATACACTGGTAAGAAGACAAAAGCTAATTCACACTACCCAGAACAACAATCCTCTGCAGTGGATAAATTCCTTGGTGCTGTTAGCAGGCAGCTCAAGTGGTTAGAGGTCTCTTGTAGCTGTTCACTCTCTGCCCCCTGACTCAGCTTTGGCAGGCAAACGGGGACACCAGCTGTGAGAATTAGAGGAGTGGTTGACACTAGCTTTTAGTACATTATTCAGTGCTGGGTATTCATCTCTGCAAGATAAAGAAGCATGAGGGATACAAGTGCTTGAGGAGGACAGCTGTCACATGCCCAGGCCATTCACTGCACTTCTCTGTGCTTTGGTGAAGGTGTCATCTGTGGCTCAGGTGACCTTCCTTACTGAACAATGTGGATGTGCAATTAGTGCTGTTATCCCTTAAGCAGGCCCTGTTGTCACAGAGCTTCGTCCTGTAGGTGCCCAAAAGTGCCAGGAAATCCTCATCTCTTCTCCCTTTCTCCTTCCTCTTCCCTTGTGTACTGTATTAAATCCCTTCTCCACTGTACTAGCAACAGAAATGTGTTGTTTCTGCAGTGTGCCAAGTCTTTGGTCTCATGTCTACACTTTCTCCTGCTGCATGGCAGCCACCCATAAGATTAATTAAGCCACAGTGCTGGCATTCTCCTCCTTGTATATTTTCACTTGATATCAGGCTTCATGACTTGACTGAAGGTAGAAATGTAACTTCATACTAAGTGTATGGAGATGCCACGAGTCCAGCAAGCAGGCACTGGTGAAGGGAGCCAGGCTGGGCTGGGAGGCAGCATAGTCCCTCAGTCTCTGTGCTGCCCCTGGAGCTGCTGCTGGAGCCATGGTAGGAGGTGGGAAGGCTTTAGGACTACCCGCTACAGTGTATGAATGGGACTGGATAGCCTTTCTCAGCCTACATCTGTCTCCCCACCTCCCTTCTTCCAGTAAAAGTGGGTTATTTTCACCCAGAGTTGCTCTCTTGGTGACTTGGGTTCATGGTACAAATTTGGGACATGGCTTCGTCATCCACTTGTGTGCACATCGGTTTGGTACCTTGCTAAAGCACCCCCAGTGTCACCCAAGCAAGGCCTCTCTGGCTCCCCAGTGAGTTTTGGCTGAGTTAGGGAGGCAGCCCTGTGTACACATAAGCATTTGCTTTAGGGACTCACCCATCACTTAAAGTGGAATTACATGCCTAACCTTCTAAATTGCTCTAGCCTTTGCTGAAGTATATAATTAAGAATTATGCACTCGAAGATAACTATTTGTAGGGTTGGGGCTTGCTGTCCTGCCTCCATTTCCCTAAAAAGTTTCCCTAAAAACACAGGCATGTTACTTGTGTTCTTGTCGTCTTCTGCCTGGGCGATGTTTCCAGCTGCTGCTGTCAGAGTCTTACGGAGACAGGGCATACAGACCCACAGGAACACTTCATTGTTCTGGGAAGCCATCTCAGAATATGGAAGTATTTCAGACGTTAAAATATAGCTGAAGAAACTTGTTTAAATGATGTGCAGGACAAAATCCCAGCTGTCCTCCAACTCAAAGTCTTTATTCAAGGATTCTTTCCCTCTGTAGGTGGGTTGGGAGGGAACTGGCGTGCATGGTTGTCCTCAGCCAAGTTACTGGCAGGGCTGTGTTCCAGAACTGCCACCTGGCCAAGGACTCTGTGGTGTTTAGCAAGCTCAGCTTTGCAGACCAAAGCCCTCGTGCGCCTCCCCTGCCAGTGGTTTCTCCCAATTCTGTCAGTATCCCAGGGGACAGCACTGGGACAGGGCAAGCGCTCCTCCCTTGTGGTTAAACTAGCACTGAAGACTCTGAACAAAGACTGCTGACTGGGCACTGTGACCACAGCCTCCTCCTAGAGACACCCATCTACAGAATGAGCCCAGGAAGACCATTTTGCTTGGGTACCCAGACAGCAGGAAGCAAAGAGCTCCAGAGTAACAATGGGTCTGAACCAGTAACAGTCACAGGCAATGCCCTATATCCATCAGCTCCTACATGCTGCTGTCTCCCAACAGTGATTTTCAGATGGAGAGGTTCCCTAGTCCCTCTGTGATTTTGGTGAGCTTTGGGTATGGCAGGACAGCAGTCAGAGGAAAGCTGTATTGCCTCCTCAGGAAAGGAGTGTACTTTGGTGATGCCCACTGCTGTCCTTCTTTGTCACTCCTCTCACCTTTCTCATTGGATCTGCATGACCTGTATTGGTAAAGATGGAGAATGCAGATTAAGGAGCTAAAACCCATCTAGGGTTTATGTGATTTTTAAATACAAGAGGCAGTTTGGGGGGGGATAGTTTTTCCTTATCCTCTAATCATTTGCAGTGCTTTTCCAGGGCCGATTTGCCACAGCTCAGAAATGGTCTGCTTTTGTGTTGTTGTTTGTTTGTTTGTTGGTTGGTTTGGGTTTTAAAACCCTTTAATTATATTTGCTTGCTCTCTGCTTTTTTTCTCCCTCGCCCAGACTGGACCTGATGCTTCGTGGTGCCTCTTGCACCACTGTCTTCCCCTTTTGGGCTCCTCAAGGTCTTGTTGCAGGTGGGATGTGGTAGTAGGCAAGGACTACTGTGTGGTTCCTCTGGGCAGCTCTTCCTCTGCCCACATTGCAGGGGCAGAAAGATGTGCAACCACCTGAGCAGAGCTGAAAGAGATATCTTCCTGTGCATGTGCTGTGCAAACAAATAGCAGGGGTTGTCAGAAGTCCTCTCTTCTGATATTGGCATTGTAACAAAAGCTTGGAACAGTGCTACACCTCCTCCAGGCTGCCTTCTTACACGAGCCACACTATGTAAACACATTGAGTAATCCCTGCCTCAGGCTCAAAACTTTCTGCTTGAAAAAGTGTAGATCAGTTAAAAATATAATAATTTTAACATGTTAAGTTACCAAAAGCTAGGTGTGTTCCAGAATTCATTGTACTACAGGGGGTTGCTCCCATAACTCAACATTTGGGACCTGACTCCATCCAGTTCTTGCTTTCAAATGTCACTTGCAGATGCTTCCAAGTTTAAAATTCTGTAGTCCCCTAGGAGCTTTCCCCTAGACAACTCCAGTGATGGTGACTTCCCTTTATCTGCAGAAACATATTCCCCAGAGGTATTTGGATGCTGCCTTCTCCATGGTGGCATGGCCGTGGCTAATGAAATCTTTGCTGTGCTACTTGAGACATTTTCATTTCCATGGTGGAAGGATTGATTCTGGGTGGTTTGTGTGGTTTTATGAAGATTTTTCTTTTACTTTTGGACTGCATCATGGCTGGGATGTATCCTTGTTTCTGCAGCAACAAGCTGTTTACAGTTTATTTTCTCTGTACTAAAGTGCTAACCAGCTTGGACAATAATTAAATGGTGTAATCTACAGTATGTCTGGTATCTAAGGAGAACCAAACCATATATCTAAAAATATGTCTTTGGAGCAGGCACTCACTACAGCCTAAATTGGAAGGAAAAATCCTGGCCCACAAAATGAGCGCTGTGTTCAGTGCCATTGGACTAATCTGGTTCTCAAAGTAAATCTAGAAATGTGGTTTCTACTATTAAAAGAGGATTACCTGCCCACATGGAATAATTCCCACTTTTATTTTTTCAGTACAGAGATCCCAGTGACAAACTTTGTGTTGCTTCATTGTTATTTTCTGTCCTGTGCACTCAATTCAGTGTTCCACAGCTTTTAGCAGTACTGTTTGAACACTGCTTCATCCCACATCTCCTTCCTGCATAACTCCTCTGTGAAATAAGCCAGGGAAAGGCAGGTTTGTGTCTTTGAATGAGAAGCAGCTCTTTCCAAATTCCTGCCCATCACACAGCTGTTCAGCAGCCATTCAAGTGTTGTTTTTTTCCAGAGGCGCCTCCTTGTCTCTGATCTGATAGCAAATGTCTCCTTTCATGTCCTACATCAAGGCTGCTACTTTGGCCTCCTATTCCATTTGCTCCTCTTTTTTTAATGCCGTGCCAAACATATTAATGTCAGGCAGAGCTCTCCTGGATCCCTCGGCATAATTCCAAATGCGAAGCCCTCCCTTTGCCCCCGCAGCCAGGCGAAGGCCGGCTCCTCCAGGCCGCGCTGTGGGCTGTCGTGGCGGCCTGTTTATCGCTCCGGGCCATGGCAGGGCTGGGTGCCTTCGGGCCCCGCTGGCTCTGCAGCACCCATCTCTGGGTGCAGCCTGCTGCCCCGGGCCCGTGCCCGGCCGCAGAGGGGCCCGGCGGCAGGCCTGTGGTGGGGCAGGGCCGTGCTGCCGCCGCCGTGCCGTCACACGCCTCCTGCCGCCCAGCTCCTCTGGGGGCCGCGCTCCCGGCTTCGTGAGTGCCGCTGCCTCCGCTTCACCTGCTCAGCCTCATCCTCGGGCTCAACACACCGCAAACCCTCCGAAAATCAAGAGCACGCTGACAGATAGTGGGGGAAGGGGCAAGATATTTGACAAGTGATTATGGTTAAGGATTTTCTTCCTATTTATCCGGGTGTAGCTGCGTGCAAGCCAGCTGGAATGCACACTACGTGCCCTGGTGAAACTGAGTTTTGCTGCCTTGCTCCATTGCAGCGCAGAGGGGGCAGCTCCTCCTCACCCACACTTGTGGTGCACAGGAGGGTTGATCCAAGGCGGGTGATGCCCTGGCACACACGGGCGGTGCCCAGATTGTTCAGGCAGGGGAGGATCCGGTCACTGCTTTACTGACAGCCCCCCTGGGCAGCCAGAGCACTGCGCAGTGTGACAGCTCTTGCTGGCTCCGGCTTAGCTGCTGATGAGTCACCTTGAGTGCCTGACTTCTTGATAAATCCTGGGGAAAACAGGGCACTTAAATGTCAGCCAATGGGGAGAATGTTCAGCTGGGATAAGTTAAACCAGCTCTGCAGTTGACAGGGACGCTTGGCCACCAACCACCCACCTGCAGACATGGCTGGTTCTGTAGCACTCACCTGCCATCAATCTGCTGGGAGGAGGCTGGGCAGGTGGGCCACAAGTTTTAAGGAAAGCCTGAGATGCTGCTATGGTTTTCACTCTCTTGAGGCAACAGAGTTTGTCTTATTTTTGAGGCCAGGTAGGTAAAGAGGCTTTGTCTTACTCTCCTCAGGAATGCAGACAAAGGTAAAATGAGAAAATGCCTCTGTTTCTGCCTAATGTATGGTTCTTTCCAGGTTCTTAGTTGTCTTTTAGTCACTTTGAAAGCTGATAGGAATTATTGACTCATTTACCCTCCTTAGTGCTTGACTGTTTCTTTATTTGGAAACTGGAGTCTTGAGATACAAAGAAAAAGCAAAGCTCATCTAGTGGACTGGAACAAAAATGCACTTTAGAGTACCTAAAATCTGTCAGGTGGCTTTGTGTTTCCATGGGCTGTGTTGAAATACCAAGTCCTGAGAAGCAAGGGGAGGGACCGTGACCCGCTTCTGTGCTGTGGAGAAGACTCTGGCCTCCTGGTCTTCTAGAGGGAGGCTTTCTTGCTACTGCCCTTGTGTGCTTTTCCTCAGCTTCCCTGAACTTGCATCTCTGGGGAATGGCAGCTTCTGCTAGCAGAAAAGGAGGAAAGTTGCAGCAGCACTTCTGCCTCTGCCCAGGTAGCTCTTGCCCTTTAGCGTTGATGTCCTGTGGTGCAGGAGACAGACCTAACCCTTCATTCCCTTTCCTTCTGCAAAATTAGCTTTGCACAAGCTTCCCTCAGAGCTGTAGCTCTCATTTTAGGTCTTTAAAGTGGGCTTGATGGTCAGTCATAAGAGCACTGTGGGAAAGCTCAGTAAAGAATATGGTTGACTCTTTAATGCTAGGAGAAGTGAGAGCCACCTTTTCCAGAAGCTGTGCTCAACACTGAGAAGTTTCAGATGACTCACCTGCTGGAAAGAAAAAAAAAAAAAAAAAAAAAAAAAAAAAAAAAAAAAAAAAAAGTAAAGAAATTCCTAATTCTGGACACTTCTTGACCTACTTCCAAGCCATGTTCTTTCCCCACCACCACCCACTGTGAGAGCACAAGCTTTGCAAGGAATATTGTTGTGTGACTGTTAATGGTTAAATGCAATTTTGTTTATTGAATGTTTTGGAAAACATAAAACCGGCTAAGTGCACAGGCAGACTGTTGCATCCAAAATGATTTACTGCTATGCCTTTTATAGCTCTTGATTACATCAGGTTGCTGCATCAATATCTTGTCTGTACAGTCCAGCCTGGTGGGGCAGCAAGGCAAAGAATATTGTTGCTGGGTAGTTTTCCAGGTGGTATGGCAATTTCCTGGGGGATGTAGGGCAGATCACCCAAAGCTGGGAAGCAATTTAAGCTCATGCATGTTTAGATGCTTGTCCAGCCCATATACCTAAAATAAAAATGCAGTGTTTTAATGAAATATTTGGGCTGTTTTGCTTTGGATTGCTTGGCTGTACTTGAGCAAAAGCCTTGCCTGGGTATTTCACTACATCTCTCTTTGTCCAGGTTGCAGTCTAGAAGTACAAAAAGCTGTCCATAGCAAGGGAGGAGTGAAGGCTGTGAACCCAGGTTTGCACTTTGGATGCCTCTACAATGTGAAGCTGTTTGAATCTAGTTGAGAGCTAGGCACCAGTAGCAATGCCTTTCCCCAGTCTGGGATTCACAGGCTTTCTCTCCTTCAAAGTATCAGTAGGGTAGGATCCAGAACTTAGTGCCCAGTGCCATGTCATTGCTGTCTTTGCACCTGCAAGTCCCATGGTCCTTGTAGAAAACTGTCCTCCTCACTGCCCAACAACTGAGGAAGAAAGGGAGAGGATTTGACTTTGAGGATCCAGGAAGAGATTCCCAGTGTTTTGATATCTCTTGCAAGGCCAGATCTGAATCCAAAGGTGATTTTCCTTTTCTTGTATTAGAAAATATCCCCCTGCTCTGTTGTGGTCCACTCCCTTCAGCAAACAAGCCAGCTTTTCCTATAGGTTGCAGCAGGCAGCAGAGTAAAGGTGACTAAGGTGGTGTGCTCAGTGTATTACCTCCACAGTGCCCCAGAGCAGCTGGGCCAGGAGGGAAAAGGGAGAGAAAGGGTCTCAGTGCACTAAAAGAGCTTTCTTCACACTGGACAGAAAAAGTGGGGCTGAAAAAGCAAATACTACAGCAGTTCTCTTGGTGAAAGAGGCAGTAGTTGTGACCCTAAGCCCCAGACAATACAGAATGGGGAAGGCTTTGAGAGGACAAGGAGACTCCCTGGTGAAAACCATTTTCATCAAGAGTTCAATTTCCTACTGTAGCCAGAGCTTGTGCCTGATGAGTGTACATCTTAAAATCAGATACACTTCATACTCCTGTTCTTTGGCTGTGCACTAGACACAAGGAGTGATGGCAGGAAATTGAACACAGGACTGCATGTCTGCAGCTGTGGGGAATGTGATGGCATTAGCAACCCAACCAAAGTATCTTTCTGGTGGCTCCAGAACTCACAGAAATACAGTACAGAGCCTCAGATCCAATTTCCTGCTCCCCTTTATCCTGGGTGTACATGTAAGTCAGAGTGACCTCCTGTCATTATCAAGAGATTCATGATATTAAAACAAGAGGCAAGGAAAAACCACAGCAGAAAGTAAAATTAATGTGTTGCAGACTTTGAAGTACTTCCCCTTTCATCCTAGCCCATAAAACTTTGATTTAGTTTTGTATCCTGTCTCAAGGGTTTCTCTCTGTCCCAGTGCTCTGATCTGATCAGTCTGGTTTGGACACTGGTGAAAACCAAGCAGTACCTGTACTTGCATGTGCTAACCTGGCCCATGCCACCCTTCCCTTCTGGACTGGGTCAAGGCAAGTGCCCTGAGGGGCTGTCACTTCATTCATGCTGGCTAACACCACTGCATGCCAGGAAAGCAGGTTTATTATTGCTGCCCCAGGTTTGTGCCCCTTCCCTTCCAGATTTATTAAACAACAAACTGTCAGAGGGTAATGCCAGGGAGGATGGTGACTGTGTGCCAGGCTGGTGTGTCAAGGAGAAGGACCTGCAGCACACAAGGGCAATGTAGGCTGTGTCAGGAAGTCTTCATGCATGTTGCACTCTTCTTGTTGAGAGGATCAGGCAGTGCTAGTGGGACTGCAGTAATTTCCAGTCCAGTTCAAGGTCAGGAGCAAACTAACAACCTCTTTGTCCGTGATCTTGTCTTTTACTAGCAGGCATCAACTAAGCAGTTGTTATTAAAGGTCTGTTGTGTACCATGAGGAGATTGTTGGCTGTGACATTCTGATGCGAGTACAAATTTCAGTCTGCTTCTGTGAATTCCCCTTGGAAGGTGTTGGATGCAGTATGCTTTGCTTTCTGCCCTTCACCATTCTGCACTGCTTTTCCTGGCTCTTCAGCAGCTCTCACAGAGTGGTGTGGATTGTACTTCTCACAGTGAAAAAGTTCCAGCTGATTTCCATAGGATCAGGATTTGGCTTGATCTCATATGTACTCTACTCCAGGGACTGGAAGCTCCCTGCACCACCCTCCATGCACTGCAATAGCACCAAGATGGTTGGAACCTTGTTGCACTTTTCCCTGTAAACACAGAGGGTGACAGAGAGGTCTCGCATTGGCAGCTGTGGATGTGGCTGGATTATGTGCAGATCCTTCAGCTGTACAAAGTTCATGAGTTTGTGTTTCCTGAATTGGTCTTACCAGACATGGGGACCCTTGACCTAGCCAAGAGCAGTGAATGCTCAGACAATTCAGACAGTGCCTGGAGGCTGAGTCTGGATGTTTAATACTGCACAGCTGGAGCACCTGGGCTCAGAGCTCTGCCCTCACTGCTGCTGAGAGGTGCAAGAGCCAGAGGAAATGTGAATGTGTCTTATTTACTGTGTGCTGTTGAGAAATCTGTGAAGGAAACTTCCCCTGCTCAGTATCTCAAGCACCCCGAGACATTTCTGTAGCAAGGACTGGCACTCATCTGCCTGTTTCCATGAAAGGAAAACAGTGACCTGGTTTGGACAGCTTTGTCTCATCCTTCCCCAGTGGTACCCAGGGTAAGGGGGAAGACTTGGTAGCTGAGAATGAACCCACAGCTGCAATTGCATTCAGAAGGTGGTTTCACATCCCCACCTTCTGTGATGAAAACCTCTGCCATAAAATTAATCGGTGATTTCACACTTCCTGATATACTATGAAAATGATTAGACACAGTAGCAGCTGGGGAAGTGATGGGACTCATTGAGGCTTTGCTCCTTCTAATAACATCATCTTTTCTCTTATTTTTTCCCTTTTCTGAACACACATTCATTGTTCATGAAAACTGACAAAGGACTTAAAACTGCGATATACATACCAAACAAGTCCAACAAGGGAGCTGCTCTTGCAGCCTGCCCATACCACATGGCGACAGCTCTGGCTCAGCAAGGCAGTAAAGAACTGTAAAGCCACCAATAAAGAAATGAGGAGGAAGCTGTCCATGCAGGGGCTAGATAAAAAGTGTTTTCTGGTTTTTGCCTTTCTGAAGGCATGATGCAATAAGCGTTGTCTCATGGCTCCATTGCATGCTTTTGTCACTGCTTGCTGTAACAGGGATGGGGTTAAAATCCTTATAGCATGTGAACTGGAGGCTATGCTCTTAACCTCCCTTGGGAGCACAGTGGGTCTGTCACTGACCCAAGTCAGGGAGCTGCTGCCAGGCTTCTGAGGGTAGTAGGTGACAGGTGGCAGCCTGGATCCATGGGATAGTGTTGGGCAGAGGGGAGATGCCAAGGGGAAGATGCTCTCCCAGCCAGTGGAAAGGAGGGGAGTATTGGTCTTTTGCCCAGGGCTGGCTGTGGCAGCTGATGGCTTTTCTTTCCCTGGTTCCCCAGCAGCAGTCACACTGCTGTCTGTGCCCTGTAGGACATGGAGCCATCCCTACACTCTCCTTCTCAAGAAAGTACTTGAGGGGACCCTAGAAAGATGTTAAATAGAATACCATAGGAATATAGCCATATAGAGTGAGTGAGGGCTCAGTCCATTTCTAGATACAGCTGAAACCAGTGAGATGATGGCAGTAGGGTCAGCAGCTGAAAGGGGAGTGGGGAGTACGGTGGCTCATAGCAGAACCAAATGAAAGGGAATCTAAGCACTGCAGGGTTTACTGGTCTTGCAATGTAAGCAAAATCACATGATGCTGGGGAAGAAGCTTGGTAATACTGCCACTCCTGGGATGCCATTTCCCTTGCCCAGTAAATACTGCTTCTGGAATAAGCTGCATAATGAGCATGCTGAACCACACCTTCACCTCCTGGACAGCATCATAACGAGAGTCGAGTAATTAGCCCTTGTAGTGGCTTTCGGAGATCAGTAATGCCCCTCCTTGCACTTAAGGAGCTGCCTGGTGCTGCTGAAGCTCCTGGAGTAAGCCAGGGCAGGGCTGGGACCAGCAGGTCCCTCCATAGCTCTGGGACTTGCTAACATGCAGCAGGGAAATTTGGTAGCCAGGTAGCAGTTTCAAAATTCCTGATTTCCCAGTTGTGAGCAATTAAGCAGGTGGAAGAGAGGCTTGGAATTCCCAGTCTGTGGGAAGTACATGGTGTGTTAGGGCTCTACTGTAAGACAGTCAGTGCTGCCAGCTGGTTCTTGTCTGCTGTCAGCTTTGCTGAGTGATCCTGGGTCACTCCTGTCGTGTGTGGCTCAGGTGGCTGGTGCAGTGGTGAGCCCTGACAAATCTCTTAGTGGCATGTGGAGATGAGGTGGGTTTTTCTACCTCGTTTCTGCTCCTGGCCTTTGGGGTGAGGTTGGTGTATTTGGTAAACAATACTGTGAACAGCTTGTGTGAGTAGGATTTCTGGAAGCTGCTGCTCTGTAGCTGCTAGATGGTCAGCAGTGCAAAAAATGAGTGTGAGAAACCACACAGACCAGAGCCTGTGCAAAATGGCCACAGCAGAGATAGCCCAAAACTCTCCAGGCTGAAGTGCTTAAGCCTTTCCAAGTTATTCCCTGTTATCTCCAGAGCAAAGCTTGTTCGGCACATTCTGGGATACAAATCAGTTATTAGGGAGAGTTACTCCAAGTTTGGAGTTTATGTGAAATGTTGGCAAAGAGCAACAGCTAAACCCATGGCACCACAGGAACAACATGAAGAGGACCTTAAAGAGGGTGTGTGGTGAGGGGAGCAAGAGCAAGAAATACCTGTAGGTGGGAGACAGTGCACAGAATGGGACAGAGAAGAGGGCAGAGGCTGAATGTAGGACTCTACAAAGTACAGGACAAAATACACATTGTGTGTAGAAGAAACCCCAGGCTATGAAAGACCACTCTATTTTTTTTTTTGCACACAGCTGTGTCTTTCTCCACAAATTAACTTCTCTCTGAATTCTTTTGACTGCTCTGAGGGTAGGATCCTGTTGTTGCAGCAATCCTGTGGGACTGCTTCAGGCTGTGATGGAATGTGTAGGGCAAGTGGACTGTGTTCAGCAGGATCTAAGCATGTATAGGTATATAGGTGTTCTAGAATGACCCTGCTTGAGCTGGGAGGTTGGACCAGATAACCCACTATGGTCCCTTCCAATCTGACCCATTCTGTGATAAGTCCTTTTCTGGCTGTGCACTTTTTAAAAACAAGTGATAATATTCTTGTAAATTCAACTTTTAGGAGAACCTGAATAAATTAATATTTAGAGGGATAACCAGTGTTTTATCACCCACTTAATCCCAAAACATGACACACATCAGAAGTACGATTTTGCAACACAACTAGATATTTAAAGTCAAGTTTTCAGTGCTGAGGGAGGTAGCAGTGCTGAGGTGTGGTGTCATGATGACAGGCCTTGTCCCAGGGAAACTGTGTCTTACCACTACCATCAGAGAAGTCTGGGGTCAGACTTTGCACCAGAAGCACTCGTCCCATATGTGTTTCCTGGATCCTGCCAGGTCTGGACAGAAGCCACATGTATCCTAGAGACGGATGTATCTCTCTATGCACAAGCTGCTCACTCCTTTAATTAAACTGCTAACTTTCATTAACAGTAGATCTTAATTTACTTTATAGTTCTTTTTCACACATACACCTTTCCCTCCCCCCCGCCCAGTTTTTATAAGCCAGGATCAGATTCTCCTGGAGGGAAGCACAGCTTTCTTCTAACTGCTCAGGGGGAAGAGACAATCTGGCACTCTCCACTTTGTCCCAGATTTGTAAAGGAAGAGACACTATTCCACAGGAGACTTTATTTTAAGTAGATCTCAGCTGTTTTGCTAAGAAAATTATCACACAGACCTTGGGGGAATTGTAGAATTTTTATCTTTATCCAGCATTTATTGTTATCCCCATTGGACAGTGCTATCAAGGTCTCTAGCTGTGCTGTCTGGTAACATCCCCCGAAGCTGGGGACCCTCAGCTTTGGCATTTTGCATACTTAAAGTGTAGACAAATCATAGCATGAAGCCTTGTTTGCCAGCCTGCCAGAAGCTGTTGTGAGGTTAAGGGAGGGGCACCCTCAGCCACACCAGCACTTGCTGCCCACAGGCTGAGCACCCACAGCCCCACTGCTTCTGAAGGTGGGTGGCTACAGGACAGCTGTAGGAGAGTCTGAATTGCTGTGGAAGACCCTTAGGAAGTGAAAGCCAATACAGGGGATTACATGCTCCTGCTACTGATGTGCTATCCACAGTGTAACATAACCCCAAATGCTTTTCATTACAGCACAGCTTTAACCTGTTAGCAAACACGCTGGCCAGGGAGTAACTTACTCAGAATGTGAAGGCACAGGATGCAGAAGGAAGGGTTTGAAAGAGGTGTAAGAAAAACAGCCTGTGTGCAGTGCATGGCTGAAGCACCAGCTACTGCTCTAGAATCGCTGTCAATTGTCCTTTCCATGAAGCACCTGCTTAGTTTAAGAAACACGGTTTTTTTTTCTTTTCATGCAACTAGCCAGCATGTGGTGCAGGAAGCAGAAAAAAAACCACCTTGGTGCCAGTGTTTAACAGGGAAACCAGAGTGGTGGTGGTGCAATTGATTTTTGTCTTTGTTGGGTTTCAAAATCAATGAAATATGAACTTTTCCCATTGATTTTTTTGAATTCAAAATTATTTTGGGAAGCTGTTAAATTAATTGACAACTTTGTGAGCTAAATCCTCTTCTATGCTTTGTAAGACACGTGTGTGAATCCATCAGAATGTGCTGATGTTCTTACAGGCCTCTTGCCATGTTACCATTAGTTGCTGTCTTCTGTCATACCAAACCTCTTCCTGTGAGGCCATATTCCTTGGTCCTCAGTGACAGTGGGGTAGGAGCAGATCCAATCCACTACTGTAATCTGAGCCTCATGTTCTTGTTTTGCAGCTGAGAAAATGAGTGTATCTCTAGCAGTGTTGGTGCTGGTTGCTCATTAGCAGTCACTGCAGTTGAAATTGCCTTTTTGAATATGCCCCTTGTCCTGGCATAGAGCCTGATGCTGTAAGCCCCAGAGTCCCATTGGTCCTTCCTGGAAAAAAAAAAAAAAAAACAAAACTCAGAAAACATATAACCTAGCTTGTAATAGAGTTGTGATTAAACTATTGCTCTAAGACACCAAAAATGAGGAAAGTCTTAGAGCTCCTCAACTTGGGAAGGCCTCCCTGACCACCACCCAGGCATGGCAGTTAAAATGTTGAAAAAATCGCCTTTGAATGAGTCTTATTTCCTGCCCCAGGACACACTGGCTTGCCAGGCCGAGCCCCAGGGTGTTTGTCCTGAACAGAGGGTATGCTCCACTACAGTTGTCCATGTCTCTGCAACCTGCAGTGATCAATCCATGGACCATGGATCAACCCAAGTTTTTTTAAGCCAAAGCTAAAATGAAAAACTTTGCAATTAACATGTGTCTTGGATTCCTCGGTGATCAAAATCTGGTTGTGGGGTGTATCCTCATTTTCCATTGTCAGGTAGATTCTTTGGAAGACGTCACTTCTCATCAGAAGTTTCCAAGGGTTTGACTTGCCCTGAACTTCCAGTGACTGGCTGCTGTACTTAGTAAGGTTTTTTTTTTTTTTTTTTTTTTTTTTGAGGGTTTCTGCATGGTGTTTGAATGCTACCTAGAGTTTCTTTAGGTCTGTGTTCCCTTGCACAGAAAACCTGGCAAGCCCAGGCCAGGACATGTCAGTCACCTGTGTGTTGGCTTGTCTCTACATTACTCTGCAATCATTTGTGAAGATGACCACACAAAGAATTGCCCTTCCTTATAAACCAGACCTAAGGAAGGTGGCCCCTGGCCCCAAATGTCACCTCTTGGCAAGCTCTGCAATGAGACTAGAGGATCTTCTTGCAACCTAGCAACCTGCTAGGACCTATGGAGGAATCATCCCCTGGTTATGGGGAAGTCCCATGAAGAGTGCATGAACTGTCCCAGGTGTCCCATGACTTGTTTGATAAGAATTTGCACACTGTTGTGTGTGTAAGCCCCAGACTGGCATTCAGAGCTCTAGCCATGTTTGCAAAACAGGCTTTCATGGGAGGAAAAAATAAAGAACAGAATTTTACATTTGAACTCGGCTCATTTGCTCTGTAATCATGGATAGGCTTGAAACTTCCTTCTACATTGTGGCTCCTTTCCTCTTTTGCCTAGAAAGTAATTTTTTCTCAGACTTAAAACTTCATTTCAGGGTTCTGCAAATGCATCGTACTAATAAAATGTCGCGTTATCTGATCCCTTCTGACACAAACGTGAGCAGGCACCTGATGAAAGCTGATGAGGGAGGAAAAGCAAATATATGGAAAAATAGCCTAAAACGTAACACAGGATCGCCAAGATCAGATCTTGAATGAGAGAAGGGGGCTGTGCCAGGCCCTTTCATACAAACTTGAGGTCAGAAGCAGTCAGTCTGCTTGTATTCAAGGAAAAAGGGCTGATATGGTGTTTATTTCTTTCTTATATCTAGTCTAAATTTAATTCTTGATCATTAGGCCAAGGGTCAAAAGATTGCAGGAGGACAGCAATAGTGGGAGCAATTCCTAAAGTCTTGCTCAGCTAGAAATTTTTCAAGGAGGAACCAAACCTACAGCTCATCATGTCTGCCATAATAAAACAATAATATGGCCCTATCCACCTGGAATTTTGGGTGGTAACTATGTGAAATTTTTATCTGTATGTGTGAAGTGCATAGCTGATGCATGAAGAGGAAAGAAGAGTTCCTTTCAGACTCAGCTAACACATTCCGAGTTTCCTCTGGAACTTGTAGGACACTGACAGGTTTTTATGTCAATAGATGCTGTTGGCCTGGCAGAGCAAGTCAATGCCTGTTATGCACATTGTCTTTAACAACAGCACTGCTGTTGAGTACATTCTGCTGTCAGCATCTTTATTACCAGTATGGTTGCCAGCAGAAGGCTGAAGTAATGGGATGTTGAATCTATGGATTAAGTTAAAAAAAATCTTCTCTAGTTATAGGCGGACAAAGAAAGGAAGAGCAAAGCCTCCATTTCTTGCTCTGCTTCAAATCTCAAAGCTTGGAGACAGGTTTGAGACAAGTATCAAGGTCCTGATTTTTCATGGGAGAAGTCCCCACACTTTTATGAAGAACTTCTTTACTGTGCAGGTGACTGATCACTGGATCAGTTGCCCAGAGAGTTTGTGGAGATATCCAAAAGCCATCTGTACTCAATCCTGAGTAATGTGCTCTAGGGGACCTGTGTGAGCAGGGAGGTTGAACCAGATGACCTGCAGTGGCCTATTCTAACCCTACCTATTTTGCGTTCTTTTAATATACCACTGTTTAGTAGAATTGCATTGCTTTTGGGTTAGAATCATACAATAGTTTAAGTTGGAAGGGGTCTTTTAAAGGTCGTCTAGTTCCAGCCCTCTGCAATGAGCAAGGGCATCTTGAACTAGATCAGGTTGCTCAGAGCTCCATCCAACCTGACCTTTAATGTTTTCGGGGATGGTATGCCTACCATCTCTCTGGGCAACCTGGGCCAGTATTTCACCCCCTTCTTTGTAAAAAACTTCTTTCTTGTATCTTATCTAAATCTGCCCTCTGTCAGTTTAAAACCATTAGCTCTGGTCCTTAGGTGAGGTAACACTTGGAACATCAAGCAATCTTGGTAGTCACTAAAAACTACTCCATGCTTGTTTAGTGAGATTGTGCTAAACAGCCCAGGAATTTGAACACCCTGTATTTTAATTGTTAAACCTAATATAAACAAGAGGTGGTTGATTTTTTGTGAACTTTGGGGGCCTTTTAAAAATTTTAAATAGTATTTTTATATAAACAGTTTGGTTGCTTTCATCTCAGGTTAGTACTTTGCAAGCATACATTTCAGACTAAGGAGATAAAAAAAATTCATATACTCCCTCTTGTGATGAAAAATTTCTACCTGAGCTGACTAACGTAAGATCAGGCCCATATGGAAGGGAATGAAAGAGGGAAATGCCTGGGAGTGTTTCTTAAATGTATTAGGCATGATTTTATGTACTGGGATGAGGTGAAATGAAACATCTGTGTACCATAAAGAGCTCTGTCTGTCTTTACTTATTGTCAACTGTAAATTTGTGTATTGCCTCCAGGGCTTGCTCCTGCTGACGAGCATTTTGTTCTGCAGTTCCTCAGCTCCAGACCCACTCTTGCTGAGCCTTAAACACAAGTAGTTGTTTGGAACTGCCTGATGATGAGCTGTGGGTTGGGAGAGTTTCCCCGTGCCAACTTGGGTGGTTTCCTTTGCTTGGTGGAGGTGACTGGAGAGCTGCTACCCTTGGGGGCTGTCCTCCCTGGCAGGGGTGTGAGGTTTGGAGGTCGCTACCTGGAGATCCGGTGACACTGGCCAGTGCCAGAGTCCCTGCATCCATACAGTCTTGGGTTTCAGCCACTGGTGCTGTGCTGTTGATTTTGTGTTCATGTCAATAAGGGTTCTTCTGCAGCTTGGGTGAGACTGCTGGGTACTTAAATGCCATGGGCCACACATACACATGTGCCTGTGTTTCCCCAAGCACTGGGAAGCCCCTCCCTGACATCACACAGGAGCATCATTCAGGGTTGCAGCCCTGTGCAGGGCTGGCCAGCACCCTGAGGTAAGGCACTTCTGTGTATGTTGGATCTTGCCATGTCTCCTGGCTCGTGTGCATCCTGTACCATGTTCCTACCTGGTAAGCTGCTTTGCTGGGTTATTTGAGGACACCAGGAGTGGCAGGTGGCATTTGAGGAGATAAAAGGCTGAGTGTGGGACCCACAAGGTGTTCTGCCACCATCTTTTGTACTGCGATCTTGTACTTACTTGCAGCAACTCTGTCCCCTTGTGGCCTCCTCCTGCTGTCCGTCCATCCTGGACTTCCCATGCCTGGCTCTCAATAATAACAGCGACCAGAATGGATAATTGCTCTTCCAGGTCTCTGGGTTTCTTCTGTGGGGCCTGGGACTGCTCTTATTATGAAGCCATAACTAGAATGTACCAGCTGACTTTCAGGGCCTTAGTGGTCTGTGCTGTCCTGCAGGGGACCACAGCCCATTTGTAGACTTTCTTACCCACTTCTGGCAGCATGAAGCCCGTGGCAGCCCTCTGACATGTCACCTTTCCAGTAACTGTTCTGCTCTTTCCTCATCCATCTTTGTATGTCTGCTGCCTGTGCCTGGCTGAGGTAAAAGTTCTTGCCCAGAGCAGGACTCAGGCTCAGGTTTCTAGTGGCAGTTTATTCAGCTGCTTTTGACAGGGATGGTTTGCACTTGCACATGTGCTTGGGTCTCACCAGAAAGCTTTTGGGCCTTCATCACCCTAGGGGGTATGGGAAGTCACTGGGGATGAACAGGCTGGGGACGGCTTCTCTCTGCAGGATGAAACAGACCATTCTTTGGCAGGATAGCCTGGTGTCAGGGATTGTAGCCCTGTAGTACCTGGGCTTTAAAGAAGTGAGAAGCCATGCCAGAAGGTAGATCTCCTGGAGGCACATGTCTGCCCATAGCTGCTGGGGCAAAAACAAAGAGATCCTAAGGGGAGACAAACGTGTGGAAATACCATGATGTGTCTTGTGTGAGGCATGAATGTACTGCTTTCTACCATGGTCCTGGAAACCAGCCCCCAGCAGTCTGCTGCCAAAGTCAAATAGCAACTTTGGAGGCCGTGTATATTTTTAACCTTAAAACGACTTGCTGTCTCACAACTTGTTATTTGACTTTGGTTAAAAAAAATTACTGGGTGGTTTCTGCAAGCACAAACTAAAGCATGCAGCTTCAAATGGATACCAGGACTAATTCTGGCTGTGTAATTATATTGCCAGTATTTAATCTCTCAGAAGTGTTTGGCAGATGCTTTAAATTTCAGATATGCAATCAATACCTTTTTCTCTGAGGCTCAGCCACCGTGTTCTTCCCCTCCCTTGCTTGAAATACACAAAGTGAAGTCAATATACTTGGATGGTACAGGAGTGATCCCCGCTCAGTGAGTGTATATCTCTATCTGTATATACCGAAGGAGACCTCGTAGAGGTGTATGTGCGCGTTACATGCAAGACGTGCTCTGCCTTTATTTATTTTGGAAAGGGTTTGCCTTGGTTTCACCGTGCTTCGCTTTAAACGATCCGAAAATCCCCCCCTGGATTCAGAGGAATAAATATGCATGGCTTGTAATTCTGTTGCAGCGCTCGCTCCCAGCTGATAGGTGACGTGGAGTTTGGAGGCTCGCAGATTGGCTTTTTGATTTGGCTTCTTGCTGCAGTTGTGCAAACCTCTCTGGCTCCCAGAAATCAGGCTCAGCGCTTTGCCGTGCACCGTAATGCTAGGAAACCTGCACCGAGCCCCGATGCTGTGAGCGCGGGAGCGGGGGAAGCCCAGCAGATTCAGTGGCAATCTGGGGTACAATCCATTTTCTCTTCCCCTCTCCCTCGACCCCCATTCATCTCCGTCCTCCTCGCCCTCCTCCTTTTTTTGCCAGATCTCCCTTCCCTCCCCAAACTCCACCGCACGGAGCTGAAGATCAAGGCTGGTGGATTTATCAACATTTTACCTCCACCCCCACCCCCTTTTCCAGATGCACCTCCCCGCTCTCCCTGACAGCTGCAAAAGGGAGCACAGGTTTTGTAGCGAGAGAGGCAACTTGGACTGACATGCAAAGGCGAACCCCCCCGTACCCGCACACACCGTCGGTGAATCACCGGGAGATGCGATGAGCTCCCTTTAGGAACCGGAAGGATTTGTGTTGGGGAGCCAGTGGAGCCCCCCCTCCCCATCCCCCCAGCCCGACCCTCCAAAAAAAAAGTCAGGAAAGCCGCCAGAAAGGGTAAGTAAGGGGGTGCCAACCCCCGCTCCGTGGGAGACGCGAGGCTGGCGGGCAGGTGTCCTGCTGCCAATCGGGGCTCCATGCCTTGCACGCGAATGGCCGTGGAGCGGGGGGTGCTGGGGGCTGGGGGGACGCGAGCTCTTTGCAGGCTCATCTCTCGGGATAGCGGGGGGAATTGGCATTGCCCAGGCGCTGGGAGCTCGCTTCGTTCCCGCTGTCTTCCCGGCGCCGCGGCGGCTCCGTGCCCGTTTGTGTGTATGTGTGTGAGGGGGGTGCGTGTGTGTGTGTGCGCTGCGGAGGGAGGGCTCTGCCTACGGCGCGGAGCGGGCGCTGCGGGGTGGATGCGCGCCGGGGAGGGGGCGCCGGGCCGGGCGCTGCGGGGCCGGGGCCTGCCGGAGCGGCAGGAGCTGCCCGGTCCCGCGGCACGGCGCGCGGCCGCCCCGGGATCCCTCCCGCCGCCGGGCGGGGGTGCCCCGGTTCGGCGGCGCGGCGCGGCCCGCAGGGATGCCGGGGAGCCCGGGGGGGTGGCTCTGCCCAGGGCTGCCAGGCGGGGGAAGCGGCTCTCATGCAGTGCTATAAATTTCCTTTTTTAAAATCCATCCCCTCCCCCCGCCCCCCTTAAATTTCCTTTTTATTTTTAATTTTTATTTTTTTTCCCCTTCCGCCGGGAGAGGCCGGGCCGGGCCATCCCCGGCCGTGGGGCTGGGGCGCCGGGGCCGCCGTCCTGGGCAGCTGTCGCGCTCCGTCCGCCGGGGCCGGCTTGTTTACCCCGGGTGTCAAATATAGCCGCTGCGCCAGGCGCTGCCCTAAATAGGGCACGGGGCCCCCGGCAGGCCCGCAGCCCCCCATGGCAGGGAGACAGGAACACTACACACACACATGCACACGCATGAGAGCTGACCTAAATGTGGGCTGGTTTTATACTCTACCTCTCTCCCAGCCTTGCTTCAGGGCTTTATGTTTTTTCACCTGTGTCTAAAGTATCGATCACCCTGGGTGAGAGATGAAACCATTGCAGCTGGTTTGGGGTTTTTTTGGCTGTTATTCTAGCACGTGAGTCCGTGGCCATTTCCCCCTCTGCCCCTTCCAATGGAGCTGTAGTTTAAGGGTTGAGTTCCTGACTTCTTGGCTTGTTCCTTGGCTTGTTCTGGGGATTTCACCCTAAAAATCTGTTTCAGATTTAGGGAGAAATGCTGGAGGGACAGTCAGGGTGAGAAGGGGTGCCTTACACATACATACCTACCTCCCCTCTCTTCATGCTTATGTTTATTCCTTTAATTCCATAGATCTCTTTATAAAGCAAGAGGGTGATTTTGTTCAGCTGTTTTTTTATTTTTATTTTTGGAGATGACAGGGCTGAAAGACTTAGGTAGCAGGCAGTAGCACCTTCCCATTCAGTAGCACTCATCCCGTGCTCCCTGGGAGACTGGTGGGAAGCCCAGGACAGCAGAGCTGGCTTTGAGGGGTACAAGACACAGAGGCCTTAAAGATGCTCTGTAGATTCAATGCAGTGGGGAGAGGCATCACTCTCCCCACGGCACAAACATTTCTAGGGAGTCCCTAATGCTGCTCCATCCACTTGTGTTGGAAGCATTTGTTTACCCTGATCATGGTTTAGCTGAGAAAGTCAAGTTTGGTGCTCACGTTCGTGCTTCTGTGTTCAACTGGAACGAGACTTGCTTCCTAAACAGAAGTAGAGATGTTGGAAAAAGGCATTTCCAGCTACTGCTGAGGGCTGGCTGGAGAGGAGCAGGAGCAGCCCAGGAGTCCTCAGTTCTGCTATGAGTGTGCAACATTAGGCAAATTGACTACCCCGTGTTGTAAACAGAAGGGTGTAGTATCAACTGGTGTGGAGAAGGAGAGGACTGATGGGTACAGAGAGCCTTAGGCAGAAGTGCAGTACAACAGTCTGGTTTCTTTTCCTTAAAGCCAAATCTGAGTCCTGCTCTAATAAGTGGGTCGTGTAAGCATTGGTCAAATGCCCAAGGTAGGACAGACTGTGGTAATCCCACTGCTGAAGTCTTAAGTGAGGGCAGTGGATGTGCAAGTAGGCTTCTGGTCTTTTGCATACCTTCAGTGTGCTGCTAGGCACATTTCAGGCCCCGGGTCTCATCTGTATCATTAATGGTATTTTTCTTCCTGGCTGGGAATTTGGTAAGGATACGGTTACAATAACTAGTGGGTTACAGGGCGTGAGAGGGAAGGCAGATATACAGCCATCCTAACACCCCTCTGCACTGCACTTGTTTTTGCAGAGATCCTGCTCTTGCTCTGCAAAGCTGCCACCTGACAGGAGGGCACCTGGGATGGTAGATGCCCTCATCAGGTGTGATAGTCCTTTCCATTGCCCTGGGCAGTGTGGGAAGCAGTCTTCAACACCAGCACCCTGTACAGGAGAGCACATGTGGAGCAGTGCCAAGCACAGCCTGTGTCGTGCACTGTTCTGTGCGCCATAAGCTCTTGTAGGGCCAGTGTAGGGCAGGAGCTGCCCTGTCTGATCCAGTCAGACTGAAGCACACTGTTGGGAGTCATGGGTACCTGTTCTGTGTGGCAATCCTAGGATACTCAAGGCACTGCTGCTCAGCTTGGCTGGCTTGGAGGAAAGAAAGAGGTACTGACAGGTGAATCCACTCTTCCTGCTTCCGCTGCTTTCCTCTGGAACTGGTGGGTTTGAAGTCAGAGGAGACTGGTCCGAGCTTGGCGATGGTGTGGTGTTGCAGGTTGGACAGGTAGAGAGATTACTAAGGGCCTAGGCTGACCTGCTGCTGTGTTGTGCCTGATCCCTTTTTTTCAAAGGGTCTTTCCTGTGAGAGGCATCCTCTATCCTCAAAGCAGGGCAAGGCCACGACAGCGTGTGTCAGCATTTTTATTAGAAACCAAGTGAAGATGTATTCCCTTCGCCAATATTTTCAAGTGAAGCACCATACAGATAAATGGTCTGTCTGTCAGGGTTTTGTTTGCTTGTTTTAAACAAACAGCATCAGTCTCCTCCCCTAAGCTTCCCCAATGACCAAGTGGCATTGACAAATAGTTCCTTGTTCTTTGTTGCTGTCATGTTTCAGATGCCTTTCATGTGCTTCACAGTTAAAAAGATGGCTTTGATTGCTGGCCAATTTTTTTTATAAACCAGGCAGTAATATCTAATTCTATATTTAAAAAAAAAAGTGTAGGAAATTAAATTACAATGACAGAAACATCTTCTTAATATGGAAAAAAAGTCTCTGAAGCCAGGAAATTGATAGTTGTGATGCTCTACCACCACCCACTGTGTTGAGGTATTGTGGCACAGATTAATGCTATTGTTGATTTACTGTTTAGATAATGGTAACTCCTAAAGGCATCAGCCTGGTTGGGGGCCCATGTTTCCAAGCACCATACAGATGTTTAGTAAATTACAGTCTTTGTCCTGAAGAGTTTCATGCATTGAGAGATACAGGAGATAAGCTGTTCTTGGGGAACCTTTGAAACACCTTGTGTTGCTGAGCTCATGGTCCTGAATCCAATGATTTTGCTTGCATGGGGTTTGGGGCTAAAGAGGATCTCCAGGTCATGTCTCTGCTTACCTGCAAAATGAGATCCAGGAACCACCTCAAGTCTCCTGCAGCTTCAGTGGGCTTCTGGGCTGCTTGAGGACTAACATGGTGTAGACTGTAGCTGGCTTCTCTTATTCCCCTCTGCCTTAATGCTTTAACCTGCAAGCTGGGGTTGAGGGCCATCACGGATGTGAGCACATGAATTTCAGCACGATGGTCTCCCAACCTCCCCATGAGGCACTTCTGTCACAGGGTTTTGCAGGAATAACAAAGCATGAGGTGGCAGGGATGTGTCATGCCATTCTGAAGTTTGCGCCACCACCCCATCTTGACAGTGTCACAGTGAGACCCAGGTGCCATTGTTCCTGCAGTACAGCATCATAAAGTAATTAGTTCAGCCCATAAGACACATTTATAAATAGGTGATGATCATGCCCCCATGCTCCTTCAACTCTCAATTTTCTGGTAATTCTGTCTTTAAATCTGCTTGCTGGAGCCTTTGATCACACAGCTGAGCTGTCATTGATGTCTCTGACAGTTGACATCATGGGAGAGAAGGGAGCTTAGGGCTCTTAACATTTCTTTTATGATAGCTTGTTTTCTAACGAAACACTCCAATGAGGATTTTCCATCATAATAAAACAGGGAGCTCTTCCAGAGCACTCAGATTTAGGGAGAAGCTTCTGTTACCATTCACTAGCAGATTATTTCAAGGCTACAAAAAGGAGCTTGCTCTGTTTGCTGCCTTCCTGTTCTCTGCTGTCTTTTTACCTAAGCCTCCTAACTCAGGACAGCAGCAGAGACAGCCAGGTCAAGAGCAATCAGAAATACTAAATATCCTATGCTGCTGGGCATGTTTTGCAACCAGTGAGGTGCCAAAGAGTTTTAGGAACTATAGACAGACGAGACTGCATTGCCATTGCTTTCGTCTCCCCTCTCCTAGGCTGGTACTTGGAGGCTGTCTCAAAGCAAACAGCAGCATCACAGAATACAGTTTTAATCAAAAGAAGTGTAGTGATGCAGGGATGTACCTGCGAGGGGGCACTTAGATCTGACTGCCGAGGTTGTGTTGAAGGTGACATATCCAGGAGTGAACGTGGGACTCCAGTGCTGACAACACAAGGTGCCCTGCCAGTGTGTTCATATGTTGCATGCTGGTGAAAGCTGCTTTCCATCCCCAGAGTAGGGGCAGAAGCAGGGAGGGTTAGAGCATGTCTGCACCTTGCTCTGCAGTCAGACTGCAGCTCACTCTGGATGTGTCCTAGCTCCCCTCCATGTGAGTAGTGCTAGGAGAGAGTCTGTGACCAGAGTCCAGGCAGGCTGTGAAATCCACCAGTGCCCCAGAGCCACAGCTCCCCATGCACAAATTAGCGAAGGCAGCACTGCCTCTGCCATGCACAAGTGAGGGTATTTGGAATAATGCTCTCTGTGAAGAACCTGTCCTTTTGCTCTCCATACTGTCAGAAAAATTAGTCTGGGGTAATTAAAATGTGGATGTCTTGGTTTACCAACTTGAGGGAGGCCTTCCTTGTTGGGAAGCAGTATCTTAATATTGAGCTTCAAGTTTACCTTAATAAGCACCTTTATCCTCTTCTCTGGTTTTGGTTGGGATTATGCAGTGACTCTTGAACATATGTTAGTTGGGAAAAATGGAGACAGAGATGAGTCTCTGCCATTGCATTGCAGGAGAAGGCTGTTCCATGGTCCAGGAGGTGTTACAGGATTCACTGCTGCAAGAGGCAAACCTGCCTCTGCCCATACAGCTAATGCACTTGCCACACTTGTCATCTGGACCTTGTTTTCTGCAGATTTCCCACCCTGGCTGCTTGTTTCTGCTCCTCTCCCACCCCTGCAGGATACTGGCACAGCGGCACATGTGCCCAGGTGGTGGGTTCTGCTTGCTTTTCTGCCAGACAGATTCCTCCTGGTCCTTATTCATGCCCTAGCCATGCAAACAGTTATGCCAATAAAAAGGGCTAGAGCAGAGTGGTAACAAATGACCAGAGGTGGAAAATGTTCAGGTTGGCTTAAGAAGCCCTGCTTCCACCTGTGAAGCTTCTGCCTGAATT
This sequence comes from Sylvia atricapilla, assembly GCF_009819655.1. Classification (NCBI taxonomy): domain Eukaryota; kingdom Metazoa; phylum Chordata; class Aves; order Passeriformes; family Sylviidae; genus Sylvia; species Sylvia atricapilla. The sequence continues at coordinate 28,647,253 of NC_089145.1, forward strand.
GCCTGCAGCAGTTAAGGCTTGGAGTTGGTTCAGCCTTGAAGTCTGTGCTTGATGAAATGGATAGTACTGAATGCAAATTAGTTGCAAAGAATCTAAGAGTGATGGGGTCTGCAAAGCACTTCTTAAGCTATTAAGTGGCACAAAAAGCAGGAAAAAAAGACAAAATAATTTTTAATATAAAATCGTCCCAAGAACATGTACAGGGGTTGATCCTGATTAAAAAAAAGCACCCAGAGAGTCTAGGCCAAGCTATTTCTCAGATGCAACATGCCAAATGGACTCAGGTTTTTCAAGAAGAGAATAAAATGAGAACTTCCCCTCTGCTCTCGATTCTTTCAAGTCCCTTGAAAGCTTCACACTAGCGCTCAGCACTTCATCAACAGCAATCTCTCCATGTTGAAGCCTACAGACTGCACTCCCTGGCAGTGCAAGTGGGAACAGTGCCAACTGTTTTATTAGGTTGCACCCACGAAACCCCCTAGCAAGGGAGGACGTGCCTCCTTGTCCTCATGGGACCGGGGCAGGCTCAGTTTGTGCTGCTGCTGTGCGCTTGCCATGGGCGCTGAACTTGGCCAGTGTGAGTCCTGGGGAGGCTGCTGGCCTCGGTGCTAACCGGGGCCCCCGTGAGGACCCAGGGACCAGAGTGAGGTGGAGCTCTCAGTGTTGTCGTCTTCGAGGTGTGAGGCAAGGTGGGTCTCTCTGTACTTTTTCTTTGTGAAGGATTCTGATGAGGGGTAATGACTTCCTGCTGCTTTTGTTTTGGCAGCCCCTAGACAGGAATGAGCTGTTCAAAGCATTCGTCATAAGAAGCAAGCAGAGGGAATGCTGCTGGAGTTCATCGCGGTGGGGTGTTCTCCTGTATGAGCATTTTGGAGATGGGTGGACTAGACGTTGGCCTCACATAAATTACCACACACTCTGACTCTTTAAGCCTCATTTTTTCTTTTCCTTTTAACCTTCCAGAGGAGTTTCAGGTTCACTTCTTCTAGTAAATGTTTCCTCTTCTCTTAACTTAAATAATCCATCTCCCCAAAGCTGACCTGACAGATGTTTCCCCTGCAGTGACCCTGCACACACAGCACACTTCATGAAACCCTGGCTTCCATGGGGAAATGCAGCACCAGCAGTGACCCTGCTGGTGTCCCAGCTAAAAATAAAGCCTGTCCCTCCTGGCAGTGTTGGGGTTTGCTTTTAAGTAGGTAGGCAGTTTTACCCATTGGCTGCAATGTGCTCTTGTGCCAGGCAGAAGGCACAGCTTAACCTTCAGAGCATGATGGAGCTGCCTCCCCTCTGGGGAATCACACTAGGAGACTGAAGGTGAGAAGATGCTCCACTGCACTTGGTGCACCTACGTCACTCCCAAAAATCTGCTGGCTTGCCTGCTGCCTGTCTAGATCCATCTCTTTGCTCTTTGTGCATCCTAGTGAGTCACAAACGCCCCTCCTTTCCCCAGCTGTGGCCTTTTCCTGCCTCTGCTTTTTCCTTCTTAAATATATAGTTTTTCTTTATGATTCTCAGTAACTGTCCCAATTCCTGACTTTCCTCAAAAACTCCATGCCTTCTAGCTTCCCAGGGTTCTAATAGCATCGAGCTTTTTTTGGCTTGGTTGACCACCTCTATCCCTCAGACCAAAGCTAATTTCCCAGCAAAGGCTGAGGGAGGGGACTTCGGAGTTATGTTGGGTTGTGCAGTATTCCAGAAACTTCATCCACTTACTGTGGAAAAGAGAACATGAAGAGGTGGTCTGGTCATAATTTGCAAGTATTTGTATGGGAGCCAACAGCTACTAGGTATGGTGGGCTTGGTGCAATCAACCCAGATGAAGGGGCAATTGTCTTGGTAGCTGGGTTTGAGAAAGACCACAAGGATGCTGGGGGAGGAGGGGTCCGGGGGATAATCCAGGACCATTTCTATGTCTGCAGAGTGGAGGGTTGTTTTGGTACAGGTCTCAGATTCACTGAGTACCCATTTTGTTCATTTTTCTACTCCTTGACTCCCACTGCAAAATGGATTAATTTCAAGGCTTTGTTTGTCTTGAAAAGTGAACGTCATTTTGCCAAAGATCTTTTGTGCTTGTTCTTTTACCTGCTTGTATCATTGACCTGAATGCAACACTAATGGTGGCTCTGCCTGGAATAACAGACTTCCTACCCCATTGCTCCTCACTTGTTGTTGGGGGACTGTTGCTTCTGTTTTGGCAAAGCTTCTATTTTGGCAAACCTGTCACAACTTGACTTGTGACAGATTTCCCAGATGACAGGAGCTGCTGTCATCAGCAATGACAGTAAGAGCTGGGTTCAGGACACCACCATAGAAGTATGGCTGGGCAGGAGAGGCTTTCTGGGCTGAGGCAGGAGGGATAGGGACTGAGTGTTGAGTAAGGGTGTGAAAACAGGCTGTTTATTCTGCCTCAGCTGTTGCTCAAGTCAGTCTTTCACTGAATCTTGCAGCAAGAGTGGGACCCTGCAATTTTATTGCTGTAGCAGGGTCTTAGGAGAGATTTGCACTTGAAAGCAAGTTAAATGCATCTCAGTTTTAATCTTCTCTTTGCAGAAAAGGATGAAAAAATAATTTCTGCTGTCCCCAAAGGGGACTCAAACTGCTGAGTAGAACTGAGGGAGATATGGGACTACTAGGATCCATAATGGAAGCTGTGCCTCTCAGTGGCAGGAGAGAAGCTGTCCTCTCTTTTTGCCCTAGTGGCTTAAATAGATTATACAGTGAGTGCTGCATGGAATGAGTACGTTACCAAGCACACACATTAAACCAGTGACTCTTGTAGTTTGACTTCCAGGATGAGGCACTTCTCGCGCTGATACAAGGCGACACTGGGCTCATGGTAGAGGGGAGGGACTCCAAGGCTTGTGTGCTGCAGTCTGGGATTGTGGGGAGAAGGAGAATTTTCTCCTTCTCTTGTCTGGTTTCAGCATTTGGCTGAAGTGGTCATCTCCCATGACTCAGCTGCTGCTCCTGTTGGCAGGACTAGTTGTAGCAGATTTGAGGCCAGCATGGAATATTGGGAGGAGGGAGGAACCAGGGTAGGATGGACAGGAATATACTTGTATGGAGGAAGTAGGAAGATGTACCCCAGCTGCTGTGTGTGATGTGGGTTGTGAAGAAGAAATAGATGAAGTTTTCCTTTTGGAGGTTTCTGTTGTATGAAATGTTGCCAAAGTTCCTCAGGCATCTCTTTCAATAGAGTAAGCTGGCTCTGCTGACTTGGACTCACTGGCCCTATGCTGATTTACACCAGAGAAAATCTGGTCCTAAGTCATCTGTCTCTCTTCTCTCTTGCCAGCCCTCCTCTGATGGTATGCAGATTGACTAGGCTGGAAGGATAGTTCTGATTTTTAAGATGATTTTGTGTAAAAACAGGCCTTTGGAGGGGAGGAAGCTGGTGAAATAAGTGCTCTGAATACCAGGAGAATACTGTTTCTTCACTTTGGAGATAAACAGCAGTTTGATTATTATACATGTTGCTAGAAAGTTCTTCTGATGCACGATGTCCTGCATCCGGTTTTCAAATGTTCTGGACTGGTATCTAAGTTAAGACTTGCTGACTGCTGGGAATTGGGAGAGTGTTGTTGCAGGTGTGTTTGAAATGATAGGGGAGAAGTCTCCTCCTTTTCAACAAAGTGCTTTCTTGTATGCACTGCTCCCAAGCTGGCAAACGCATATAAGTAATCTTGATTTTTTTTGAATCTTCTTAATGGACCAAGTAATGTACTTTCCTGGATTAGCCCTATGACATCTGGGTATGGAAACTGCCTGGTTCTCTTGGTAGGAATCAAGAAATAAACTCATGTCTTTCTTTGGAGAAAACAGCAGTAGCCTCTTATGGTCATCTGTTTGATTTTCTGCAGGAATTTTGAACCATGTTTAGGTGTCCAGTGGAAAATCTGTGATTTCAGTGGGTTCCAGATGTCCAAGTGGGTTAAAAGGAGTTGCTCCATTAAGCTTCTAACCGCCCTTTGAAATATGGTCCTTTGCAACTCCTTTGGGGGAATATCTGAGGCACATTGAGACTATGGATGAGGCAGAGGAGGAAGTAAATGAGGCTGTAATGGTGAGAAAGAAGATGTGGATATTGAGAGTGTCTAGCTCCAGACAATATTTCAGATTACCTGCCCTTGGCAGGACAGAGTGGGGCAGCCAGCCAGCGAGGGCAGACCTGCAGTTGGAACACAAACTGAAAGGAAAAAGGTGAATCAACCTGTCTGGTAATTCTGTAGTGAAGAACAAATTTCTGCCTGTCTTTGCCATAGAGATCAGAGTGGCATATGGCTTTATACAGCCCACAGGGAAAGCCGTCAGAGGGTGGGGAGAGAAGAAATGGAGATGGGGCAGCAGATAGCCTGGAGACTGCTGCCACTTACTGTAATTGCCGTAACGGCTCAGCTTCCACTGTTTGTTGTCCATGTCATCTCTGCAATTACCATATGGTAAATATGACTCGAGTCTCTGGCAAATAACAGAGCTAATATTAAAAGCGAATCTGTAAACAGCTAGAGCATAAATGAACAAAGAGCAATAAACAGCCTGGACTTATGAAGAATGAATTAATCATGGTGGATGCAAGGGCTTATTTTTTAAAGCAGTTGCAGAATTAGCAGCTGAAAAAACACCAAAGGATTAAGATATCTAAATTGTCAATAAGAGCGACTTGGGGATATATTACAGTAAAGGGCGCTGTGTGGAATCTTATTTGATAACTGTATTCAAATTGGGTGAATTTACAGGTTTTGGCACCTTCCAAGTGAAGTGGGAGGTATTTTGAGGATAACCCATAGCTCAGTGCATTTTTCATGCCTCCTGCTGTGCTCAGATCTGCAGAAGCAGTGGGCGTGTTACAGTGTATTTCCCTCATCTCAGCTGGAGACCTTGACTTTTTGGTTGAAACTCTGGAAATCTCTGCTTTCATTCCACACATGGCAGTCAGCACTGTGCTCCTTGTGCCAGCCCCACTGTGCTGAGGGCACACAGCAAACAGGTGGAGAGACCTTAAAAAGTGAGCAACACAATGAGTTTCTGTATATCAATCTTGATTTAACCTTTGTAACAGTCCAGTATCTCATGAAAACCTGCTGTACAGCGGAGCTGAGAGGCAAGTTTTCACTGCCCAGGCACGGCTTTCCTGCACCAAAGAGGGCAGATTGGTTGCTGGTTTTGGTGGGAGCAGGCACTGAGCTATGGCTCTCCTAGATACCCATCTACTTCTGATTGACTCAAAGATGGAGAATCAAGAAGAGATGAAGATAAATGATTAAAGGGCAGCCTGGGCTAATTTATAAAGATTAAAATAAATTTGTGTGCTTTGGCCAAAGAAAAGCTGTGGAGGAGAACAGCTATTTACAAGAATCTGAAGCATGTAAATCTCAGACAGGGAGGAGAATGGTTGAGAGTGCTCCAAGGACATGATAATGAGAACTAGCAGCATAAATTTTCTTAATTTCATCCTAAATATAAGGAAGACGGCTAAAGCCTCCAAGATAAATTACATCATGGCGGAGTCTCTATGGGAAGTTGTGGAAATGCCATCACTTGGATAATTTAAAACTCAGCTGGACAAAGTACTAGGAAATAATGATCCCAAGGGGAACAATGCAGTGGAAGTCCCTGCGGCATGGACCATGCAACTCTTCTGTCTCTGGTCTAGCTAAATCTGTAATAAGTGAAATCTGTGCTAATTAGGCTGAGGGTTTTTCCCATCCAATAAGACAAACAACAACTAGTTGTTCTTGCTGCAGTAGTAAAGATGCTTTCTGAAGTGTAACCACCTTCTCCTCTGCCCTCCTGGTTTTCTGCCCAGTCACCCACTTCCCCATTTGCTGCTTCTGCCTCCATTCACTTTTAAAATATTTTTTTTCTTACTGAGCCAGGAATGGGCACTTCTGAACAGACTTGTGTAGGGCTCATAATTTCTCTTGTGTGTGATGTGGCATTTTTGGTAAAAACTTTTTTGCTACATATAGACAAAAAAGTCATAAATTTCATTTTTATTTTTTCCTTGAAGGAGAACTAAAGAAATAAAGAAGCTGTTCCAGAGGATGGGAACAGTGTGTGCTCCAGCTCCTGGAATTAGCACTCAGCGTGGCTTGCTGGTGGCTGTCCCAAGAGCCCATGAGCCAGGCAGGGCAGGGCTCCCTGCCTGCCTACTTGTTGTACCAAATCTAGCACACCATATGGTTTGTTTTGTTTGCCTCAAATAGGTGTTTTCTGTCAGAAAGCTTTTGTTTTTCTTAACTAGGTCTGGATCTAAAGGTGAGATATGACGACAACACCTCTTCTCTCCTTATGTACCATTTAGTCCGCCTCTGTGTGCAAATAACTACGGGCTCTGTGGCACAAATGCACTGTCGACAGCAAATCCTAGAGTCTTTAATTGTAACAGTTGCAGATCTGCCACCAGAATGCTAAAGAAATGTCAGAGTTGCCACTGTCATCTGTAGGATGCTGTGAGTCACTAGGTGATATGTTGCACTCTGATGGTGGCACCTGAACCAGCAGTATAATATGTCTATGAAGCAGGAGCAGTAAATAACACACCCTGTGTGCTGCCACAGGCAGTACAAAAAATGTCTTTCCCTGACAAGAGGTTTTCCTCACACTGCTGAAATGTTTTTCCCCTTCCCCTACTGCTCCCCAAATGGTCTTCACTACTCTTTATAAAGCAGCAAGACAGTGTGATGAAAACCAGTGCCTTGAAGGCTGCAGCAAAGAGCCAGTGCCTGGTGCAACCCCCTGTGTTTTCAGGTGATCCATGTGATCTCCTTAAGCTACAGTCCATGGAAGAGGCAGGGGGACTACAGAGTGGGTGACCAAGTAACTCCACTTACTTATTTCCCTTAGCCTCCTAAACCTAAAAGAGAAGATTTTCAGTGTCTTCACTGGGCCTTTCACATTATGAGAATAAGAGTCTGGAGAATGTGGCTGAACCTGTCCTCTCAGTTTGTGGCCATGCCTACTGGGAAGAATGGGATGTTCACCTGCACTGGGATACAGGCACTTAAAGGCTTTAACTGTGTTTAGAAACTTCTCTAAATGCATTGAAAAGACTGATCCTTGAAGATCTGCCTCTAAATGTGCAATGGAGGCTTCCCAGGGACTTCTAAAAGGTCACAACACTGACTTCTTGCCAAATGCACACTAGGTTGTCACCGAGGCACTGCAGTGAGCTTCAGGTGCAGTTTGTACACAGGTTGAGTTTACTCTGGGTCTGTGTGCACTAAAACTGGGATGTGGTGGTCACAAGCAGGCCTGGACCTCAGAGCTGTGCTTCTTACTCTCTTACTGCGTGGGTGATTGAGTATGGGCACAGGTTGACCAGAGAGATTGTGTTTGAATATCCTCAAATATATTTTTAAATATGTTTTGAATATATTCAAAAGCCAGCTGGATGTGGTCCTGGGCAACTGGCTCTAGGTGGCCCTACTTAAGCTACAGGGTTGAACTAGATGGCCTCCAGAAATCTCTGCTACCTCCTGCGTGAACTACCTGCGTCAAAGTCCTGGAAAAACAATAGTGAGACTGTGTAATATTCGTGAAAAGAAAAGACCCTCATCTATATCTGAGGAGATAATTCTGCCTTTTAAGTGGGAGGGTGCCCACTGCTAATCTGTATGTCGGCCTAAATTCTAGCTTTTTGGTTTTTGAACGTAAAAGGGCTATGGTTCTGGGGGAAAACGAATAACTCTTGCTGTCTCTCAGGCTGAGCGATCTCAGACACGGGTGTGTATGGGGAGCAGAAGAGCAAACACCGTGGCTCTGAAGGAGGCTGTGCTACCCTACACCATAAATAAGGATGACTCTTAAAGTGTGGCTGTGGCTGTCCACTGGAGGTTTTCTGCAGTGTCTGCCACCTCCAATACATAGCTGTGTACAGAGCATTAACTGCAGCTCTGCTATCCGTATATCCCTCTATCCTATGCAGATGTTTTTCAGGTCAGGTGTGAACAAGGAAATAAAACGCCTGGCCGGTCAAGTGCAGTCAGTGGGGTGTTGGAAGGGGACAATTAAGTACAGGCATCTTTATGGGTTAGCTATTTATGCCCCTGCTTTTCCAGGAGCATCATGGATACTAAAATACAGAAAAAACATCATGGACTGGTTCCCCAGGGCGAGTTGAGTGTTTGGAGGTTGCTCCTAGCTGTACACAGACTCTGCTTGGGGCCAGTGCCTGGGGTCACCAAATGTAACTGGATCTCGTCACTGCAGCATTTCTACAAGGAATTAGTAGACTTGAGTTGTTATGTCAATTAACACTCATTTACCATGCTAGAATGGTGGCTACTGCTCAAATTAGTTGAGACACCAGCTTGTAAATATTAAAGGCTTGCTAAGAGAGCTGGTAGCTTTTTTTATGGTAGCTTTTTGCACCATCTCGAGCAAAAAGAAAGGCTGCTTTCAACACACACCAAGGGGATTAATCCATCGGCAGCTAATTCTGGGCTTTGGCATGTTTACTGTGAAGTGCAAAAGCAACAAGCACCTACAGCTTTCTGCCATAACTTTTCCATCGAGCCAACCTGTGGGGATCTGTCGTGGCCTAGACATGAGTTGTGGTACTGTTTCCATCATAAAACCTAGCTGCTGCGGTAGTACTGAGGTAAACTACCTATTTGCTGTGTCATAACCTGTGTAAAGTCAGCTTGGGCTTCTTGGTTGTGCTTGTTTCAGATAGGCAGGCATGTGCCATCAGTCTGACAGTTTAAGGCCTGGTCTGTGTTGGAAATTTGTAGTTGTCAGACTAAATGAATCTGATTACACTGCTGTGGCTTTTGGCTTGCAGGTAAATCTTAACTTGCATTCTGGATACTACCCTCATAGTGATGAGCAAAGGGCTCAATAGTGTTTCAGTGGAGACAATTGAAAAATAGGCTTTGTTTTGTATTAAATATTTTGCTCTGCTTTTATTTTGGGGGAGGGAGGACTGTAGGCATTAGGTATAATACCTCCTCTGCGAAAACTCAGTTATTTGTGTTCTTTGGCAGAAAGGCTATAATTTCAATTTTTGCTCATGGTTATAAAAAACTCTGTATGTTCAATCAAAAAGCTTTTATGTGCTTTGGAACTGAGGAATGTGAAGTCATGTTATTAAGCTGAGCCTTATTTCTGTCTCCCCCGGCTTCGGAGGGGGGCTGTGAGATGATGCTGATAGCAGTGCTGTATCTGCTCTGTGCTGGGACAGATGCTTCCCAAGTGCATCTTAAGCCGTCTCTGCCTGGCCCCAGTGCATCACCCACGCCTGAGTGGGGCTCACCCTGAGCTGAGATCTAATCAGCTGCCTTTCCTGGCTAGTCTCGAGTCGGGGAGAGAGGATGTATGGCCACAGATGTACTCCCATGTCTCGTTTATTTGGGAGATGGGAGGAAGAGGGGAAGGAGAGGGAGGTGCCAGAAAACCTAATCTTATTTGCAGTTCAAATACAAAGGCTTTTGTGATGGTTTAAGAGGCATTTTGCCTAAATAAGAAATTAATAGGGACTTAGGGGGTTGCCTTTGGTTATGTATTTAATGAGCAGTGATGTTACGAACTTGGCATGTAGATGTTACATGTTATCAGCCATCACTATGTTATGTTGCCTCTTGATTTAATTTCTTGTAAATACTTCCTTTTGAAAATATCCTTAGCTTTAGAGTCATGTGAGAAGTTGTATACAAAAAATTATATTGTAAGGGACCAGTATAGCCTTGCCAGCTTTATACCAAATACAAATACACAGTAGACAAACCATCAGTCTTCTGAAACTCAGCTATTATAAAATATCATAGAATTGTCTTAGAGAACCATAAAGTGGTTTGGGTTGGAAGGGACTTTAACTGTGACAAGCATGGTCCATACTACCCTCTGGACTGTCTTCAGAAGTATTTCAAGACTCATCTTTTTATTTATGGGTCCTATTTATGCATTTGTAGAAGATGTGGCCATTGTCAACTCTTGTAGAAGGAGCTCCTTCTGCTAAAATACCTATTATGTGTCTTCCCAGAGCCTTACTGTTGAATGCTTGCTCATCCTGGTGTTGTGATGCTCACAGCGCTTGGTCTGTCTTTTGCGTTGACTGATTGCTTTGAACTTACCCTACCAGACAGGGGACACTTTCTGGTCCCCTCAGTGCCAATGCCCTTATTTGCATGTATTCAATTTGGAAGCAGAGACTTGTGAGAAAAAACGATGTCTGATAGCAAAGAGGTAGTGGATAATTATGATCACCCAGTACCAACTAACTTTCTGCTGTTGCTGCGGCCTCCTGCTGTTGGCGTCTCGTAGAGCCAGGGCGGTGATAGTGCTGGAATGACACCTCTCTGTACCAGATGGATGTGTTTTGTCACACTGGTGTCAGAGGGGTGACACCATGACGCCTCCTGACTGCCTGGGAGTGACTCAGGGTTGTGCTGCAATCCCACCTGGAGGCCTGGTGCTCAGGGCGGGTCTCATGGTGAAGGTTGGCTCCTGTCAAAGTCAGCTCTGCTGAGATCAATGTCACTGCTGCAGTCTGGGCAGGATTGGTTTTTTTCCCCTCCACTGGTTTTTGGAATGAGTTTAGTAGCTATATCTGAGGGAGAACTTGCACCTTGTGTAAGTAACCTTGTTGACCTGAAGCTAGAGAGTGAGTTTTAACTCTTCTGTCCTCTGTCACCTGAGTGTCAAACTGTTACCTCAATATTTTCTTAAGATCAGTTTTAAAATTTAATGCTTACATTCTCTTCTAAAGCATTTTTGCAGCAGTTCTCAATAGGGGGGTGACCATAAGAATGATTCACTGTATTTTTCAGAATGGTTAGGTTACTGTTTTTCATGTTAATGAACATATATTAAGATCTTATTAGACAGCATGGCTGTGAGCAAAGTTCCTGTTGATCCCACTGGGAAGTTTTATCTGTGACAAAGAATTGCAAGATCAGGTTATTATTGTTTCATTTTAGAAAAATAATTGTGACCTCCACTTGATGTCAAAGCAAATGAAAATCAGTGAAGAAAAATGTTCCAAATTTCTGAGATTTTATTCTGCAACACATAGCCTGAGTTTGGAGATCCTAACGCATAAACAAAGGCTACCCTGGTAGACATTGAGATAACATACTATTAGTTTGATAAATAATAGTAAATTCACCCTCTGCTTAAAATCAAATTAAAAATTTAAGCAGAAATGGCAAGGTCCTGGAGTGTGTTGAGGAATGCCTAGCAATAGAAATCATCATGGCATTACAAAAGGTAGACAGTGTTAATTACAGAAGTTTTGTCCCACAGAGAAGGAGGTTGGTGGTAGCAGTGATGTATTTCAGAGGGCATTTAGTCACTATTCCTAGGCAAGGCTCTGAATATAAGTGATACTTAGACTCCTAAATAATTTTTGAAACCAAATTTAGGTGCTTGAGTCATGTATAGGTTTTTGAAATTATTCCTGTCTTTCTGTCAGCCATTTCTACATGGCTGATCTTGGAAGACACAACACCTACTGGATGTTGTACTGTTAAGTAGGAGCTGGGAGCTGAAAGTGTCAAGAGGTTGGTGGATACCTGCCAGCAGCTGCAGTATGGAAAAGGATGATCTGATGTGCCTGGGGTATTTCTGAGCTGCTGTGCTCATGCAGCTGGTCTCTGTGTGCACCTTGTGTCAGAGGCACCTGGAATGTGTCATTTTGCTGTCGAGTGCACACATCTACCTTGCAGTTCAGAGATCTTGGGCTTGTGGCTCATAGTCACCCTGCACATGTTCACTGGCTCTTTCTCAGGGGTTTCCCAACACCCTACAGCCAGAAATCTAGGCAAACAAATACTGTGCAGAGAGGGAAGGAGGACAAAATGAGAGCATCAAACTGAATCTGAGTTGTATTTGCCGGGCAGTTCAGCCCTCCCTGTGACCCTGAGCTGTCCAGGCAGTGGGGTGTTTTAGCGAGATTTCAAGGCTGGGGCTGAGGCTGTCTGACTGTCCTCGCTGGGACTGAGGTTCCTCTCATCCCTGGGAGCTTGATCAGGCACCAAGGCTGGGGGAGACAGGGGAATAGATAAGTAGAGATTGGAGTGGGAAGGTATGTAGGTGAACATGGGGGAATCTCAGTCTTCTGAATTAGTCCACACAGCGTGAAGAACAGTATTGTTTTTTAATATCAAGGGTGTCAGATATGGATTTGTGATCCTGATACTGCATAATCAATTCTCTCCCCTCTGCTGTGCTTTGTCAGGAACAGTTTTGTTCATTTGCAGTCTGTGTTCACGCTTTCCTTCCTGTTTTGCTGTCTTTATAGATTTTTATCTGAAAGTTGAAAATGTTTTCTGTTGATATTGGGAAGATTGCACCCGCTTTTGGAAATAGGCAAGCGACACAACATGATGATAAAATAGCCATTTGAGATGCATTTATTACTGCTGATAACACAATAATGTTGTCTGGAATATTTACAGTTCAGAGAGGGGGGTGGATCTCTTCAAGTGTTCAGGAGCCAGTTCATCTCTGAACTGCTGTCATCTGAAGTTCAGGCATTTTACTCTGAACTGCTTGACTGGGCACTCCATTGAGACAGCAGAGAGAAGTGTGAAGGGACATAATCCCATCTGGAGATGTAGGTCTTAAATACATCTTTTGTGTCAGCACGGGGTGGGACAGGGAGGATCGTTCCCTGGAAATGAGTGTCTGTTTCCTCTGACTGCAAAGAGAGCCTGAGAGACTTGTTTGACTTGCTGCCCAAGATTTGGGTAGTTACAGTAGGGGAAATGAATCCCAGGCCTGCTCATTTGGCAGTACAAACCTCAATGAAAGTTAGTGGGAGTTAAGGCTTTTGAACCTTCCAAGTGCTGTAGATAATGCCACTATTAAGTTTGATGTTTCCTGTGAGATACTTGCCTGTGTCTGGACTCACAAATGTGATTTGTCAGTTAAGCCTGAGATCAAATTCTTCCAGAGGCCTGTTGTGAAGGAAGGAGAATAGTGTGATCCATGATAATGTGAAGGGTTCAGAATCCAATTTTAAGTGGTGCAAGCCCTACAGCAATGTCGTCTGTAAGTAATAGAAGGTATTATTGGGCAGTGATGCCAAATCTCTATGCTACATTGGTCAGCTCCATTGTTTTTGTATGGTATTTTAGGTTAGAAATTACTTTCATGTTAGAAGAGATTTGAAAATACATCAGTTTTTTACGGATGCAAAGGGACTGTTGGTGGGCACATGCGTTTTGCTCTGTCTTCTGAGTTTTATGAATACAGCCTTTCCTATAGGTGGCATTTTTGTAGGTTTCTGTGACCATTTAAAAGCACGATTATTGATGTAAAATGTGACTGTCCAGATGGCAAAGGAGAGGCTAGAGATAAATGGCCTTTGGCACTTCGCTGAGCACGAGTCTTCTGCCCTATTTCTGAGTTGATATCTTGGCCTTCTAACATGGACACCCCATGCATCAAAATCTTGGGGGAGCCCTAGGATCCTTCTGAAGACTCTGCACCCTATTAGGAGGGGCTCTTTGTGGGGATGATTTGGCCTCTAAGGTACTCCTTGATTTATAACTGAATTACATACATCCTACAAATGGATGTTATTTGGAGATTGCTCACTGGCCTTAAATGATACTTTTTGTGTTGCTAGAGACTGCTTAACTTGTTTTATTCCCTGGGTTCTGAGGTGGGGGGTCCTTAGGTTTGACAGCTTGTACTGAGTTGAAGTGCTGTGTGCTGGGGATCACCATGGCATCACTAGGTGAGTGGCAGCTGAGCACTCAGTTCTGTTGCACATGCCATAGTTCAGATAGTTCAGGAATGAGCTATTTTATATATATATATATATATACACACACACTTTCCCTCTGAATTACTTTTCTAGCAATTCATCTTCATCTGCAGGGCATGTAAATGCTGCAGTTTGTTAGAGTCCCTGCTAAATACCTTCTTCAAAGTGGCAGAGAGACAGCCCATACATCTGTACCAGTACTCTTCAGTGGTGAGACACTGAAGTGCATTTAGGTAAATGTTGCATCTTCCTTCTCTCTCATGCTTCCCTCCCCCCTCTCTGTTTTGTTTGTTTCAGGTTCTTGGCCTTTTTGGATCCACACAGTGGAAGCTGCATCTTGTGTATGGCGTGGTTAAGCTTGCAGCCTGTCACCTCGGCCTTCCTCCATTTTGGGCTGGTTACTTTTGTGCTGTTTTTGCATGGTTTGCAGGTGAATGCTGGCCTGACGGGAGACTCAACCAGTACAGTACAAAACAGCTCGTGTTCAGGATCTTTTGACTGCAAGGAGGGTGTTATTCTACCAATATGGTACCCAGAAAACCCATCTCTTGGGGACAAAATTGCCCGTGTTATCGTATACTTTGTAGCGCTGATCTACATGTTCCTTGGAGTCTCCATCATTGCAGATCGTTTCATGGCATCTATAGAGGTCATTACATCACAGGAGAAAGAAATAACAATTAAGAAACCCAATGGAGAGACCACAACAACCACCATTCGAATTTGGAATGAAACTGTTTCCAACTTGACCCTCATGGCTCTGGGCTCCTCTGCTCCTGAGATCCTCTTGTCTCTGATAGAAGTATGTGGGCATGGATTCATGGCTGGAGACCTGGGGCCATCTACAATTGTTGGCAGCGCTGCTTTCAATATGTTTATTATCATTGCCATCTGTGTCTATGTGATCCCTGATGGGGAAACCAGGAAGATAAAACACCTGAGGGTTTTCTTTGTCACGGCTGCATGGAGCATCTTTGCATACATCTGGTTGTACATGATCCTTGCTGTCTTCTCTCCAGGTGTGGTTCAGGTTTGGGAAGGCCTGCTCACGCTTTTCTTCTTTCCACTTTGTGTTGTTCTGGCTTGGATAGCGGACAGACGTCTGCTTTTCTATAAGTATATGCACAAAAAGTACCGTACTGATAAGCACAGGGGCATTATCATTGAATCAGAAGGTGATCACCCTAAGGGAATTGAGATGGATGGCAAGATGATGAACTCTCACTTCCTAGATGGGAACTTAGTGACTGTGGAGGGGAAGGAGGTAGATGAATCTCGCAAAGAGATGATCCGGATCCTAAAGGACCTGAAGCAAAAGCACCCAGAAAAGGACTTGGACCAGCTGGTGGAGATGGCCAACTACTACGCCTTGTCTCATCAGCAGAAGAGCAGAGCCTTTTATCGCATTCAAGCAACCAGAATGATGACGGGAGCTGGCAATATTCTGAAAAAGCACGCAGCTGAGCAAGCCAAGAGAACAACTAGCTTGCATGAAGTACGGCCAGAGGAACCTGAAGAATTCATCTCCAAAATTTATTTTGACCCATGCTCCTACCAGTGTCTTGAGAACTGTGGCGCCGTTCTCCTGACGGTGGTGCGGAAAGGAGGGGACATGTCCAAGACCATCTATGTGGACTATAAGACAGAGGATGGCTCTGCCAATGCTGGTGCTGACTATGAGTTCACAGAGGGGACTGTTGTCTTGAAATCTGGGGAGACCCAGAAGGAATTCTCGGTGGGAATTATTGATGATGACATATTTGAGGAAGATGAGCATTTCTTTGTGCGGCTCAGTAACCTCCGTGTGGTGGAGAGTGAGGAACCTCCAGAGCTCAATAATTCCCCATACCCAAAGGCCATATTGGCTTCTCCTTGTGTGGCCACAGTGACTATCCTGGATGATGACCATGCTGGCATCTTCACATTTGAGTGTGACATTATACATGTCAGTGAGAGCATTGGTGTGATGGAGGTCAAAGTCCTAAGGACATCAGGTGCACGGGGTACAGTCATAGTGCCATTTAGGACAGTAGAAGGGACAGCGAAAGGAGGTGGAGAAGACTTTGAAGACACTTACGGGGAGCTGGAGTTCAAGAATGATGAAACTGTGTAAGTACCCCATTTATTTCTGTTCTCTGGTCTAGTTATGGTATATAACCCCATGTTTTGAGTCCATTACAGGTGAATGCTGACAAGGGACAGGCTCCTTTCTTCAGCTTTCCATCAGTTTCCCTACTTACCTCTTTCAGGCAAGAGCCGACAGCAGGATTTAAGAGCTCAAAGCTCTTGTCCCTTCCCTCTTGGGAATGACAAATTGAGGCTTAAAAATACTGGGGGCCAGGGGATAGGAAGAAAATATATCATTCTCTGAGGTCCTGTACTAAAGCTAAGGGTTAATGGAGAGTTAAGGTAGAGAGAGAAGGAAAAAGATGAGGTTTTACTTGGCTGGGCAATACAGGAAAGCCTCTTTTTGAATACCAAACATAGGGAACACAGGGCTTTGTTGCAATCCCTAGATTAAAGGTTCATGACAATTATTCCCAGGCAT
The DNA here is from genome assembly GCF_009819655.1 of Sylvia atricapilla. Taxonomy (NCBI): domain Eukaryota; kingdom Metazoa; phylum Chordata; class Aves; order Passeriformes; family Sylviidae; genus Sylvia; species Sylvia atricapilla. The sequence continues at coordinate 28,663,518 of NC_089145.1, forward strand.
GCAAGAGCTGCTCAGTAGTCCTGGGGTTTTATTTTTACAAGAGCAATACTTCACAGCTATGTTCCTAGGCTTGCCTGTGCAACTGGCAGGTCTGTATGGGGCAGCTATTTCACAGCACAGGCAGAGCTGCAAAGCTATTCTGCTGGACCTGAAATCCTTGCAGCCTTTATGACTCTGTGGTCTACCTATATCCCCTACATCACCTTTTCTATGATCTCTGTATGTCTGTTCATTTGCTACCTGTGGTTTTTCCCCTTATAATATACTGTGGCAAATGGCAATAATGGTCTAAAGCATTGCAGATCACAGCCTGCCCATGTGGCTCCATGACCCAGTGTTTTCATACAGAATAAAGAAGGGAAGCAGCACCCATGATGTCTAATTGCTCTAAGTACCTGTTGTTAACGTTAGTGAGGAATGAGCTTAGCTAAATAGGGAGAAGGACAGACATGTGAGCCTGGTGCTAAAACTCCAAAGTACTAAGTGACTAGTTCTTTTTGCTAAAACCTATCGTTTGACGTATGACAGGAGGAATTGTGCAGACTTGCATCTGACATCAGAGAAAGGAAATATTTGTACCAAGCTTCCCAATACTGTGCCTAGAAGGATGTTGATATATTAAATTCTCTGAAGTAGGGATGTCCTAATTTGATAGGACCTTCTGTCTTAGCCCACTAAACCATTTAATCCAGCTAATATCCACAGTCTTGATGCTTGATTATTAGTATGTGCTCTTCCTATTAAAGGAAGAGAAGCTCCTGTTGGCTGGCTTCAGCCACTGTCAGAGCTGGAAGAGGATCAGCTGTCCTAATCTGGCCTTTTTGGGAGGATGGGCCATGCAGGTCAGTCTCCTTAACTGAGCTGCAAGCTGATTTCTGTGGAGAAAGTGAAGAAGGTTAGGTTTGTGGTTACAGTCTCCTGTGAGCAGGCTACCTAAGATATGATGGGTACTACTTTGCTTTGACCAAGTCTTGAAGCCAAGAGACTTTCCTTGCTTGAAGAAGACCCATCAGTGAAAGGGCAGCAGATTTGGGGTACCAGAGAATACTCCAAGTTTTATTCCCTTTCTCTCATGTCCTGGTTAATGGAAGACTTCTTTTTGTCTTTGAAAAGTATGACAGAAGGTCAGAGCATACCTACATAGTTCCTTCACTTGGTTTAAAACAAATCACTTCCAGCAGGACCAGGTGCATCCTTGTGGCACAGACTCTAATAATAAAAAAGGCAGTCCAGGAAACAAATATGTGTAGGTTTCTTAACGCTGTAGTTTTTGACCCAGCAGTGGCCTAGAACATAGACAAGATATTTGTAGTATATTTCAAATGGTGACCACATCTGATACATTAATGAGACTTTCACTTCTACATCAGAAGCTGCTGGGAACAAAGTCTACCAACCACAGTGGCCATGAAGATCATGTAGCTAGCAGATTTTAATTTCTTTTGAAGCTAGAATTAGTGTAGTGGTTCAACATAGCATTTAAACTAATAAGCCTAACAAGGAAGGGGATCATATCAGCCAGCACATATCTTTATTCACTCCCTATTTACTCCTTTATTCACACCTACAGGAATTACAGGAATGGAATTTTAGTCTGGAAACATGGAGGTAATTTTCATTAATCAGTCTTTGGCCTCTAAATTCAGTGAACATAGGTCAGTTTGCTGCATTTTGCTAGCTCCTCTCTGAGGTGCGGGTTGTAGCAGCTGTAGAAACCTGGAAGCAGTAGTAGGTGGATTTAATATTTTCTTCCTTCTTTGCTTTCTAAATCTGAATGCAGAAAAATAAATTTGATTAAATACTTAGGCTGCAAACAAATTTGAAGTGACTTAGATCTGAATTTGGCCTTCAGACCCATAATGCTGCTATTCCAACAAACAGTTTGGTCAGCCCAGTTTGGGAAGATAGGTGGATAGGGTGTTTGGTACAGTTTTTCTGACCCAGAGGGCAGTGTGGGAGTCACAGAATTGCTTGGTACAAGCCTGTCTGAAGACACTGGGTCACCAAATAGCCAGAGCATTGTCTGGCTGAATATTTGAGTCTCTGCCTCTTAGATGCCACTGAGGGAGATCCACTACGAGGTACTGACATTCCCTGCACACTGAAGGGGGAACCAAGAGTCCACCATGCCCAGTACAGAACAGAGAGGACAGCAAAGAGACTAGGATGATCAGTAGGCAATATGAAGGGAGTCAGAAAGCAGTGAGAAATTAATGTGCTCCCCACTTCAGCCTACTGTTTAGATCCTTGCCTAGGAAAAGCGGAACTTTGGCTCTAGTTTCCATGCTGGTGTAAAATTCCTTTACTGGCATGCCCACCTCACTGCCTTAGCCTTCTCAGTCTTCTCATGTAGTCACTGTGATGAGATTTTTTGATTCATAGAGGAGAGGAATTATTTAACAGCATCTTGCAAACATGCAAGACAGTGCTGAGCTTTGCCGTGGCTATGCACGTATGCTAAGGATGTGCAGAACTGCAGCCACCAAGAAGCACTGATCTGTGTAAAGTGAAGGAGAGCAAAGCTTCCGTTCATGCTCTCAGCTTGTTCTCCATCACGTGAACTAAAAAACTGACTCTTGCATTGCGCAGCAGCAGGCAGTCTGTAAGCAGTTTGTAGGTTGGCCTCCTGAGGTGTAGCAATGACTAAATTAGTCTGAGGGGCACTGGATTACACAGCACCCCTGAGATCAAACTATAGGAGAGGCACTGCCACCTACCAGATCCCAAGGGCCAAGGAAAATTCCAGGTTTCTCTGGAAACTAAATGGAGAACAGATCTTCACTTAGATATAACAAGATAAAATAAACTGTCTCAGGGTTGTTTTTGAGAGGCTTTCCCTAAAATGTATGGGACTAAAAAAAGCTGAGTTGATTTGAGCTTTACAGAACAAGAGGGAAACGGGTCCTGCCAGCGGGTCTTGCTTATTGCCTCTGTGATTCTTTCTAGACTAACACAGTCAAAGTTTCCTTACTCACTTTTGGGTGGGAGTACCAGAGAAAGCAGGCTGAGATGAGGGGGGTTGAAACAATGCCCTTATTACTGAAATATGGTCCTATGCAGGCTGTGTTATGTATGTTATGTATGGATGTGTTTGAGTGTTGGATAGCTGTGAATCAAGCCATATAATCTTGAATGCTGTCATCTGTTGGGGAGGGAATTGATCAAGTCTCAAATATTTGATTATGCTGTCTCCTTTTCAATACATTTGTTATTTCTCAACTCCTGCCCCAGTGAGGGCCAGATATAACCTAAGCAGCTGAAGTGGAATCCTAGCTGTCTTGTTGACTAAAAGAATCAATCGAATCAAAAAGCTTCTACTTTTTTTTTTCTTGCAAGATGACTGAATACTTTTCTTTTAAATGATTTTGTATGGAAATAAATGTTAGGTTCTTGAAGGTATGAAAATGTAGAAGAATGATTGACCCTGATGCTTTATCATGTCTAAGCAATAAAAAAATCATTAAGAGCCAGAAGCAAAAAATGAATTGAGTTTTAAAGGATTTTCTTTTTATATTAGAAAGAGAACTCCTATGATGTCATTAAATTTAATTTAAATTTTCTCTGTTTAAAATGGTTCAAATTCGTATGGAAATTTGTCTATGTCTTGTTTTAGAACGTTTGGAAAGGTGCACGAGTTACCAATAGCTAGTTAAAAAGCCAGCTAGACAGTGAAGTTCTGCTGTGGCCCTGCCACTTGCAGCAGCTGTACCAAGTTAAGGCATAGGCCAAGAGATCTACTTTGGCAGGTGCCTTTGTTGCTTGGTAAGTTACTTGCAGGACCTGCAGACTACTAGAATTACAGCCATTTTCCCTGAGCCTCCATGGAGTGTTGCCTGTGGCTCAGGAAGGAGCTGGCTATTGAGAGATGCTGTGGTGTTGAAATGGTATTGAATGGGCTGCAAAGGCTCTTCCCAAAGTCAGCATAGCTAAACTTTCATAACACATGAAAACCTGTAGTCCCTTATCTGTGTTTGTGTTAGGCAGAGTACTTAATATCAGAAGGGCTGTCTACTCCTTTTATACAGAGACTCTTGGAGACAAACATATTAAGCCTGCCTTGAAAGGCAGTGAGATACTGTTCCTTCCCTTCAGGATTTGCCAGGATGTTTTGCAAGTTGCATGTTGCCTCTCCTTGTCTGCTTCTCCCTGGAGAATCTCACAGAATGCCATGTGCTTGGCTGTGTCTGCACCGTGGAGTCACTGTGAGCACTGGAGTCACTTGGGATGTCTCTCAGAATGAGCTTAGTTTGGTAACACTGGTCTTCCAAAGGGCTGCCACAGCACTGTGCAGTGAAAAATCATCCTCCTAATAGGGGCTTCAGGCACTTTCTGGCAGGAGGCTCATGAAATGCATGTCTTTGTGTGCATAGGGTGGCTAGAGGTGGCCCTGTCTGGATCAATGTCACGGTGCTGTGTCCCAAGGCTGCCAGTTACCAGTTGCTCCAGGGCAGACAGCACATGCTAGTGCTCCTACCCGTTCTCCTGTGTGTTGTGCCACTCTTGTTTGGTAGGAAGGTCACTATCCCTTTCCCCCTCCAGTCCCCCCAACCCCGTGCTCGTTCACCTGCTGTGATAGCTGTAGGCTTCTTCCAGCAGATCTGGTGAAGGTGATGGTGGAGAAAAGGGAGCGGCGGTTTTCTGGTTGGAGGATGTCACACTGAGGCTTAGCATCATTAATTGGCCTTCCTTTTTGCCATGCAGCACTTGAGGAAACTGTCAACCTAATTTTTTAATTTGATCACCTACACAGTCATGGTTGTGTCATTTTGAGGGGAATGCTATTATTGACGCTCAGCTATTTTGCTTGCTGTTTCATCAGTAGATCTCATAGCACTTTTCAAAGGAGATTGAGAGGCAGTATTGCAGATGTGGAAAAAATACAAAGAAAGTGATTTCTCTTCCTTCTGGATTACCGAGCAGATCAAAGGCAAGGACATGAATAAAAACTGATCTCCTTGAATTGCTGACCTGTGCTCTATCCAGAGAAGGTCTGTGTACATCAAGCTTATAGTTTCCCATTACTCAGGACCACATTGAATTTTTGCAGATTCACTGACCTCTCTCCAGCTGCTGAGAGTTGGGATGGTAAATGTATAGGCAGTAACTGGAATATCTCTCTATTCCCCCAAGCTGACAGCAGGAGCTGCAGTTTTGGATGTTCATTTTCCTAAATTAAATTTTGGCTACATGACATGGAGGTCTGCTGCATCAGCAGACTTTGCTTTATTTATATCAGCTGTGATGACTCCAATTAATGACCAAGGTAATAACAAAATTATTTTGGTACTTTTGTCTGAAATCTTGTTCAACAGCTCTCATACACCATACACTGACCCTAAGGCTCTGGGCTCTGAGAAGACAGCCTTCAAAAAATTAAAACTTATTAGTGGGACTCCAGGCAATGAGAACTTGTGTGAGGCTGAAGCTTTCCTTCTCCCAGGAGGAAATGCTTCTTTCCCATTAGAGCCTGTTGGGATTGAATCCTCCAAACTTTTCTCTAGTTTGTCTCTATAGGTGCATAAGCACCTTCTGGCTTTCTTTTCCTGCTTCTACATTTAAATTAGAAATTCTTGATCCCTATTTTAATTCACATTAAGGAAAAACAGTAGCAGCTGCCCTCCAGTTAGGCAAAACTCACTATTTTGCCAGTGGTGAAAGGCTGTTGTATTTGCTTTTTGCTGTGAAATTTTCCTGCCTGTTCTCTTTTAGCAATATCTCAGCAGTATCTAATTTAACTGAATTCCTTTACATACATGCACAGATGCTTTAATTTCTGCTACAGTCCATCCCACTGTGAGGTCATCCATAGGTGATATGACCTGCAGGGGATTAGTGTAAGGCGTCAGGAGATGTTTCTGGAGTGAGTGTAAAACCAGCCTGCAGAAATGTGAGACCACACTGGGAAGAAGAGAAGCCCTGAGCTGACCTTTACCTTCCCAGATAGTCCTGTTGGCAGGTGTCAGCGGGATTGCCCTCTGGTCACTTACCCTCTGTCCATGAAGGACAAACAACATCCTGTCTCAGGGGCTGTGACTTCTTGCCCATCAAAGAAGGCATTACATGACAGTGTTAAATAGGGGAAGCCTGGGACTCCAGCTGAAAAATGAGGCACATGGCAGAGATCAGCTCTTCAGCAGCTCTTGGGGAGCTTATGTTTTCTTCAAGTAGAAGGCCCTTCAAAGGGACATTCTGGGATGTATAGGAGAGGGCAGTGATATTCCTAGTTTAGGGCAAACACAGGGAAATTCACCCTGACAAATGACACAACCAAGTTTTGGGTTTAAAAACAAACAAACAAGCAAACAAAAAAAGATGAGAACCAGTGCAAGATAAAACAAGTTTACTGTGGTTTTGCCTGCTTAATTCATACTGACTCATGTCTTACAGAGTGGAGCACTTTTGCAAAATGAGTAACTTAGAAGTCATGCCCTTTACACACAGTGTTAGAGGCACAGGTTGTATTTGTTTTCCACATGTAAAGAAGAAAGAATGCACAGTTTGAATGATGCAGCTTCAGGGGATAAGAAGAGATGCTGGTAGCAAGCCTGATGGACCATGTATCATCCCATCCTGTGTGTTGGGATTGTTTTTGAAAGCCAGCAGTGGGAATGCTACTTACAGCATCATTATAAAGTGTCTGTGGCTTTTAACAAATCAGAGTGCCAGTAAAGTTTGTGTTAATTACGAGCTTGTCCTTTGTAAATGAGATGAAGAGAACAACAGAGTTTAAAATATCCCCACCCAGAGGTCCTTCAGCATGTTTAGATGTGATTAAAGAGAGCAGCTCATGCTGGTGCAGGATGACAGCTGTTTCAAATAAGAGGTGATCTACCTGTTGCTAGCAGTGTGATTTGGTTTTTATTTACCCCATGTCAGGGAAAAAAGGTGATAAAAGAATTTGCTATGCTTGCTGATTGAAGCACCAGAGACCAAGTTCATCCTCCATTTAGTTTCAGTGAAAACAGCAGATTAAAGCTGGGAGGAATGTGGGCTCATACATATTTACAGCTGTCTTAGCAGATGGGCTGTTGACAGATGAGGCCCCTCAAGTCTCTGCCTGGGTGCTGGGTGCCAGCATGTATTGCTGTGAGCATTTCAGCTGAAGTCAGTCCTGGTGTTGAGCAGGCACCGGCTGCTTCCTGGGTTGGACTCCTTGGATGGATTGTGCTGGAAGAGCAGTGAGGTGGAAGTCTGAATATCAGATAGGACCAGTTCTTCCTGCCAGAGTTTGCAGGTACTGTCCTTAGGAGGCCAGTGGAGACATCTGCTGAGGTGCCACAAAGCCTGAGCAGCTTCATGTAGAGCATGGTGCAGCCCCAGAACTGGACTGTGGGGAACCCTCCTCTAAACAGCACATTCCTGACAGCCTGTGCTTGTCCTGTCTCTCTCCTTCCACATCCTCATGTGGAGATCTTCTGGGTGTTAAAAGCAGACCAGGACTTGATGCTCTACTTCATGTGAGCAAAAGCCATGGCTCTGTTCTCCTGTTTCTTCTGTTAGATGGTGGGAAATCTCCTTTGGTGTTTTCAGGTGCTGGGGAAGAGAAAGACCTCTTCTCTCTGTCCCATTCACCTCTCCAAAGAGTTTCCAGGAGTGGTTGCTCCTGCCTGTGCTGTGGCTGTTTGGCTGAGTGTGTCGTTGATGGTTTATCTCCTGCTGCACCTCTTTACTGCTCTTGTGTAAAAGTATGTTGTTAAAGTGAAATGGGCTAGGGATTATCTTTTGTGCTTCTGTTTTTCTTTCCATGAGATAAGCAAGCCAAATGTGTTCTACCCTCAGAAAATTACCTACCTCAGCACTGTGCTGCTTCACTTTTATTCTTTAAAGAAAAAAGTGTGATAAAACTATCAATATTTAATGTAGAAATTTTGTTCCACTTATCTTTTCTTTACCTGTTTTCCCTCCTGGATTGGTCTCTTCTTTACCTCATCTGCTTGAGAGTTTTGGTTTAATACTTCCCTCATTAAAGACAACTAGATCACAATGCTATTTAGGAAGGATGTGCCAGGACCAGTGCATTGGCTTTGCAAGATATCAAATGCTCTGTTTTCTAAGACATTGGAAATGATTACTTTTGGGGTGAGTTGTGGTGGACTTTGGTAGCTCACAGGAGTTTTCTCATTCTGTGGTGAAGCTGGGAGGAGGGAACAAGGCAATTGGCAGTTTTTCCCAGATGTGTCCTGTTAGCTGACACCACCAGAGATGGACAGAACTCTGAATAATGCAGAAAGAAGCACAGTGAGCAGACTATGTATGAGCAATAACTGCCTGCCCAATACCTGGGCTCCCAGAGTTTCGTTGGCTGGATGCTGCAGATGAGTAGCTGGAAGCTGTGGCAGGGTGGAGGAGCCTGCCTACTGCTGGTATGAGAGGCTGTAGCACTGGGAAAGTGTGAGGAGCTAAGCAGACTATCTCAGTGGCAATCATGGTGCCTGTCCTATTGGAAAGCCTTAATTTTCTATGATTAGCAAATTCTTGACACAATCGTCTTTCTTGCTCTTTTTGTGATGTGAGAAGTGGAGCAGTCCTAGACATGGTCTGTGAGAGTCAGGCAGGCAGCATCAGTACATCATTAGACTTCGTGGTGGGCAGCTGGTGCTGGCTTTTCCCTTGAGGTACTGAAAAAAAAAAAAAAAAAAAAAGTCAGAGGCCTGATTAACCCATCCTTTATATGGTATGGGGCAGCAAAAACCAGTGTAACAGATGTGACATCTCCCCTGGCTTGACAGTAAGTTGTAGACAGCAGTCAGCAGTGGCAGAGTAGGAGAGAAGTGCAGAATGGTTTCTTCGGAGCACAGTGCCCAGGGGGAGAGTAAAGAGCAGAGGGTCTGCTGCCTGTAGTGCTGGGGGAACATCAGTAAGTAGCACGTGGGTTTTTCTGCCCTAAGCTCTGTGGCGAGTAGTAGATCCCCTCTGTGTTCCTGTGCAGTGCTTCTGGCCATCTAGAAGCTGGAGAAGGTTGGGTGCCATGGTGCAGAGACCCCAGGGCAGCTGGGTTTGCAAGCCTGGTGCTGCAGCTCCCCTGGAAAGATCTGGTTCATGAGGGAAAGACTGAATGACTCCAAATGAAAATGGGGAGCAAAATCCAAGAGTGAAATAGGCCACTGACTTTGGGTGCCCAGGCAGCGGAAGCATGGCCAGCCTCAGGGGAAAAAGCTGCTTTGTGCTGGGGTCGCTCCACCTGTCTCTGAGGGACCCGGGTGGTCATTCACAGCTCTGGGGCATTTGAAGGCAGGACAAATGGATGAGCAGGCTGAGGGATGACCCTTACTAGCATGTGCTATATTGACTGGAGACCCTAAATGGCCTGGCCTGGGACAAGGCCAAATGCCTTTGGAGACAACTTCTTGGGATCTTTTTGAAGAAAGCTGAGATTCCCTTGCACATGTAGCCTGGCATGTCATACCTCATGTGATGCCGTATTTCCTGTCCCCACTCTGGGAATGGAGCTCAGCAGTTAGCTGGGAGAGGAAGGTGACTTCCCTTGGCAAGGGATTTCTCCCTTGTGATGTAGGGCTGTCCTGGTGGCAGGTAAAGGAGTTTCTCAAGGCTGTGAGGTTGTGGAGGAGAGGAACAAGAATGCAGCATCAACAAACTTCTGCTAAGTGTATCTTTCTTTGAATTTGATGGGGGGAGATGATTTTTTGAAGTGAATTGCTGTATAAGGTAATGGCCTGCTCCCTAAAGAGAACATCTAATGGAATGAAAGGGTATCTCTATCTTGTTTTGGGCGGTGAGAGCTTCCTCGAACCGCTGCCCAGAATACTTGTGAGACACCCTATAATTCAATTAGAAGTACCCTCCAGGGAGCATACAATTATATCATATCTATGAAACATAATGACAGCCCCCTCCTATCACATGGTGAGCAACTGTCTGCTGCTGCCCAGAACCTTTCACCGGTAAGGAACTAATCTGCTTAGCACAGATTGAACTCGGTGGTGTACAGTACTTACCCAAATGCTTCTGAAGGGAATCCCTGCCAGCAGAATAAACCTGTTAGCAGCATGTGAGCATCACTGCACCTGCATTTCTTTTCCCTCCTTCAGACCACTCCAGCCAGGGCTGCTCACCTCCACCTTTGCCATCTTCTTTAAAGCTTCTTGGGAATTTTAAAGATTGAGAAGTTTCCTTTATGCCTTTAAATTTGTCTTTTTGCCCCTTATTGTTTAGTAATAGCCAGTGATGCAGAGTGTGCTGCAGGGATTGAGGTCCATAATAGGCAGTGTCCTACCTTTCTGCTGATAGCTTTTAAGATTTTATACTAGTTGGGATGTTCTGGGAAGAGGAGCAATTGTACTACCAGTTGAAATGCAGACCCCCTGGTATGAACCATAGCATTGCAGCATCTGAAAGGGTTTTAGACTAGAAGTGAGGAACACTGACCACCATGTAGAGGACTTCCATGGGATACTGTAATTCAAATTAACTCTCACAGGAGGCATCAGCTTCAATCAATTGGCAGAAAACTGTAGAGGGAGACCAGAGTGGGGTGTTCATGTGAGTGTCAAGTACCTAAAGAGATCCTGTGGAGGAATGTCGTGACCCACAGTAGAAGTCAGCTGGGAAACAGCATTGTCTGCCTTGTGTTTGAAGAATTCCCCTAGTCCAGGGAGGAGTGACAATACTCTGCCAAGACTGGGCTGCCCCCAGTCCTGGTGTAGTTCAGCAGCCTCAGATGGCTCTCACAGAAAGTTCATCCACCCGCATGAGTAAACTCATCTATCTGTCACAGGATTGTAGTTGTTGTAGGTACTGTTGAATTGCTGTCTGACAGCCTCAAAGTGTCTTTTTGCCCTCAGATCCCAGAGCTGGGCACCTCTGGGATATAAGACAAGGATTTTTGAGATGATGGAGACAATGGATGAGCAAGATTTCCTCCCATTACAAAGCAGGAAAACATCATGCTGAACTTGAAGACAATAGATCTGAGTCCCAGTGTGTGTCCTTGACTGGTATTTTGGGGGTGAATTAGCAAAGGTGGAGCTGAACTTTGTTTAGATGGCACTAGGGTGCAATGTCTTTTTTATGAAAGAATTCTTCACAGAAACGGTGGTTAGATAGTGGAAATGGCAGGAAAGTGCTGGTGTAGTCACCATCCCTGGAGATGTTTAATGAAAGGCCAATGGAGCTCAGTGCTCTGGTCTGGGTGAGAAGGTGATGTTCGGTCACAGGTTAGACTCAATGATCTCAGAGGAGTTTTCCAGCCTAATTGATTCTGTGATTGTGTGATTCTTTCCTTGGGGACAGTTCCATGGGGAATCACTGGCCATCAAGGCACTGGTGGGAGTGTGTCCAGGGCTCAGAGGAGCTCTGCTGTGAATTGCTAAGTAATCTGGAGCAAGGCAGATAGCGTCGTGTTTAGAATAAGAAAGGAATGAGAGTTCCTTGCTAAGAACCATGGGGCCTTGATCTTCTCCTCTAATGTGGGGCTGGGTTTCCTTCTGCAAGGCCAGTACTTCAGCCAGGCCTCCTCGGTCAGTGGGAATGTCTTGGAGATTAATTAATCTCCTGTTTTCTTATCCACTAACTGGTAGGAAAGGAAATTTCAGTCTTTCTAAGGCAAGACAAGGGAAGAAGGAGCTGATCTCTGCTCTGTCTGCTGTCTCTACTCCCCCACCCTTGAAAAAAAATCTAGCACTTTGGAACCTACCTGCTTCCACTACCTACTGACAGTGATTGCTTCAGCAAGCTGGGAGGACATCTGTTCTTCTTCAGGCAGCACTGCTGCTGAGCATGGCTTGGAGTGAAGAGAAAAACCAACATTCTTCCCCATGTTTATCTTCTTTCTTCTTGGCATCTAGGTATCTGTAATGATGATCCCCAACTCCAAACATTGCAGCAAAGCAAGAGTTTTGGCATGAAAGAAAACACTGAATCGTATAAATCCTAGTGGCTCTCTAGCACCATATCCTTGTCCAGAACAGGAGACATAGACAAACACTTGGGGAAGGCTCTCACTGGCTGTATTTGACTTGTATTTTCACCATAGCTCTGGAGTAATGCTCACTCCTCATGTGCATTTGTTGTGGTGTTACATCTTGGCTTTCTGTTCCTGTGGAAACTCCTTTTACCAGCTGGCTCAGGCTTTGCTTGGCCCTAGGAGCAGTTGCATGCTTTTTTTTGTAACAAGGCGGTGGGACAGTAGCATGGTCAATGTTATCTGACCTCCTGTAGGCAGAGCACTGAGAGGCCCTGAGGAATATTGAGGTTGTATTATTTGGTTACTCTGGGCAGTTTCTCATAGCAATTAAAGATATTTTGTGGTTTTATTTTTCCTTTTGTATGGAGGGAATCCAAAATTACTCAATAAATTGAGCAGCAGAATCATTTTATCTACTGAGAAAAAGTGAGTGCTCATGTAGGGATCCTGTGTTTGACAGCCAGTGGTCCTGTGAGGTGCCATAGGGCAGGGGCTTGTGAGGAGTAGGAGATGCCTGTGCTGGGCAGGTTTGGGGGCTGGCACAGTCAGCAGTGGCATGCCTGTTACCCAAGGAGGGGTGTGCTGCTCTTGGGGAGCATGCAGTGAGCCAGGTGTGAGCGTCCTTCAGTGCTGGATGGACAACCAGAGAGTTTGTGTGGTGCTCACTTGAAAACACAGGCTCTTCACTTGAAAACATAGACTCTGGAGAGCAGAGTGGTTGACACAGCTGTGGTTCAGGGACTAGAAACCGGACAGTTTCTTCATCAGGAACACAGATCTGCTGCAAAAATCACATTCCTACTTGGCCACCAGGCAGTGGGGACAAAGCCTCCCTGGGATGCCCTGCTCGAGGTTGCCTCTGAGATGCTTCTGTTGCCATGCCCAGATGGGGCACACTGATCCTCTTTGGGAACAGTGATAGGTGGGTGAGCTTTGTGGCATGCTGTGGCACTGCTGAACCCTGGCTCCTACAGCCCTCTCCAAGGAGCCCACTTGGACTGGAATGTCAGCTATTGCTGCAAGGCTCCTGCAGGGATGTAGCGTCTCACCAGAGCCCTGCCATTTAAAGCATCAACCTCTTGCTAACCCCTTAGCAGCTCTGGAACTGTTGATCTGTTTCTGCTTTTTTTGCAGCAACCAGGCACGCCATTCCCGCCTCTTACATGCATGTCACATTCTGTGCACTGAAGGTGATACCACTCTTTACTCCACTCATGCTGCCTGTACTGACCCAATAAGAGCTGGTTGATAGACTCTGGTGAGCACCTCTGAGAACTGTGGAGACTGAAGTCCCATCCATAAAGGTGTCAGGGTCTCCCAGCCTTTTTGCTAGCTAATGTTGGGGTGTGTGATGTGGGTATGTGCCCATGTTGTACTGTAAGCCCTTACTCACTCAGTCCTTTCACCAGAGACTGTTTGGGTACTTTAGCAACTTTAAATTGCTTTTAGCCTTGACTAAACTGAGAACCTACAAGGAAAAGCTTTTTTACAGTAAAAGACAACCAGCTGGGAGTGGATATATCCTAGATTGTGCTCTTTCTAGCTCCAGAAGGTGACTGGGAACAGTCAGCATGGGTTTACTATAGCAGATCATGCCTGACTAATCTGTTGACTTTCTGTGGTGAGATGGTGGCCATGGAGGGAGCAGTGGGTGACATTTATCTTGACTTTTGGTTTTTGATGTGTTCTCCTATAGCTTCATTATAGCCAGACTGGGAAGATGCAGCCTTGATAGATGATACAAGATGGATTAACAGGCTGTCTGGTCTATCAGACTGAAAAGGTAGTAGCCAGTGCTGTGAGGTTTAATGGGTAGCTAGTTCCTAATCACAGCTTTGAGAAGCCAGCATAAGACCTGAACATTTCAGCATCCTGTTCCATGCCAGGGATGATAGGGATGATATGCAGCCCTGTTCTGGTGAGCCCATATGCACTGTGGTCTGAGTGGAAGGTTGGTATGCTGGAGTGTGGGTTGCTGGCCAAAAGGACCTCGGTGTACAACAGAAAGGGACCAATGGGCCTTGCGAAGCAGGGAGAGAGAAATGCAGATCTTGTACCTGGGATGGGGTCAGCCATTGCCCTGGTGCAGGCTGAGGGCTGGCTGGTAATGGCTCTGCAGGAAAGAAGCTGTGCTGCAGGGAGAAACTGCTTGGTTCATGTAGTTTAAAGCAAATCAAGATTGAAGCAGTGCATTGATTTATCACCAACATATAATTAACCAGCAATCAGTGAACTATATAAGAAGGATCAATATCAGCAACACAGGGATGAAACCACAGTGCTGGACACCTATGCAATGCTGGTGTTCAACTACAAATTTTTAAGACTCCTTCTGTAACTGACTCCTGGAAGTTAGGCTCACACACAGTTATGTGTCTCCCTGGTGTGCCTGTCTCAATGGCAGTTGGTGCCTAGGGTGAGCTCTGTGAGACCTTTGTGGTCCCTGTGGACATCAGTCAGTAGCACAGCATGTCTTAAATTATAGCCAGAGTTGTCACTGCTACTGACTTGGGATTTTGCAGGCAGTGGTGGAGGTTTATTCCCTGTAAAAGATGGAAGCATCTCTGGCCCTCATTGGGATGTCAAGGGAAGGTCTCCCTGGGCTGCCCACCTTTTCCCCTGGTCTGGGGAATGTTCAGGCAAAGCTAGTAAGCTTGAATTTCCCACCCAATGCCCATTTTGTGATTTTTCTCCCATGTGAAGTAGGTGAGTGCTCTTAGATGCTGATCAGCTGAGGTACTGATTACTGGACATGTAGCAGAGCTGGGAAGAGCACAGCTCTGCAGTAGAGCTCATATCCCAGTCTGGCAAGTGTCCTTCTTGCTGAACCTCGGGGCACTGTTAGATAATGTCCCTTTGCATGATACATGTATTATATACTCACCATATGTTATTAATTTTCCATCTGCCCAGGTGTACATAGTCATTGTTGGCTGCTGAAACTAGCTGAGGACATGCAGCAACATCTTCTCCTGGTGATATGTCGCTTTGACCTTCAGGTCTAAATTTCAAGTGTCTATCACACATTGAAATTGTTTGGCAGTAATAAGTTCCCCTTGTCTATACCCTGTGTGAACCTGGCTGGAGACCAGTACTGGTGACCCCAAGTTTCTCCTCCAGATACAGGTGGTGTAGCAGACTCGGCAGAAAGGGGTAAAAAGCAGGAGAAGCTTTCCAGAAATAATAGTCAAAAAAAGGGCTAAAGACAAGGAGGGAAGAAGCACCATCTTCTTGGTATCTCAGATAAAATGTATTTCATGTGGAGTACACTACAGCCAGCCTGGCTGTCTTTGAACCCTGATGTCTAGTTGAATTTTTTTTTTCCTGTTAACATTCAATTTTAAATAGAGTAGTTCTCTGAGGGCCTGAGCTCAAGCATCTCAAATGTAGTAGAAAGACTCCTGCAGTTAGAGCAGGTGGAGGGAGTTGCATTAACCATCTCTTTGCTGGTATTTGCTGTTTTGTTGGCAAGTTACTTCCATGTTATTTGGACTTGATGAGTTGGAAGAGCACAAACCATGCAGTCATGACAGCTTATTTAAAGCTTCCTTTCTCAGGCAGTCCAGGTGTCCCTAGATGGCTGTGTGCCATGAGGACATGTCAGTAAATAGGCATGAAATTGGACTATTTACATGAGATTTTAACCAAGGTCTGCCAAGACTGGAGTGCAAGTAGGAACTGAAATATTTAAGTCCCCTATGGAGTGGAAGGACTTTATTTTCCTAGCTGAAAGGGTATGGAAATTTCATAGGCCCAGAAGAGCGGTCTGTGAAATATTGTTGGAGAACCTCAGTTTTTAGAAGTGTTTCTCCGTGAAAAATGGAATAAAAGGGCAGTTCATACTCTTTTGGCTGCCCAGCATTTTTGTTCCTTGTGGTGACATGGAAGCACAATGGGAAGGCATGAGAAGATGCAGTAACTCCTACTATTAGGGGCCTTTTCTGCAATTAAGCTCTCCTTGGACTTCAGTCAGAGCAGGAATCCGGCTTTTCCATTGGCTTTCTTGGCCTGGATGGAGGTTGGGAAATTTTCTTTCAAAAAGCTGTGGCTACATGGTTGTTATTGAGAGGGTTAAATCTCAGTGATTTGGGTTGAAAATGTGACATAAGAGATTAGATCTGGAATCCCATTTTGCTGGTGCACTGATAACAGGATCTTATCAGCCTGCCACTCTTATTTGATTACTAACACTTGCTACTGCAGAAACTGAGAGGGTGAAATGGGAAGTGGCTATTGATTGGCAATCAATAGGGACTGAGGTGCTTTCATCAGCCCCAGGGAAAGTGTCACGTTCACCTGCTAATTGCAGCCTGCGAATCCCAGGGGGGATGCTCTGGCTCATAGCAGCATGTTCTACTACCAGACCAATGCTTTAAGGGATCAGTCATGAATTTAGTACTTTTTGGCACTGTCCCTGTGTAAGCTGTGCCATCCAGTGACAGAGCCACCCACACTCCAGGCTAAGGTTAGGAGTATTGACTGAATTCATCAAACATGCCCTGAAAGGATGCAGAACAACTGGATATTGTACAATGGGGTTGACTGTGATTATTGCTTGAATACTGATTCTTCATTAAACAATCGGGGCTTGTGCAGTTGGGAATAGGACCAAGCCTCCATTTTACTTGATAGAAGCCAGATGGAATTTCATAATCCTTTTCCTCTCTCTTTTTTTTTTTTTCCTGTGTATGCTTCTATATCCATCTTTTATCTCTTCTTCTCTAACCCTCTATTTCTCAATCCATGTGTGTGTTTTACCTCCAAGTGCACCTCTGCTTCATATGCTTTCAAATGTCCTTGGAGAAAGAAGTCCAGATTGGCAAGTAATGCAAATATAAGAAAAGGTGAGGAACATCCTAGATAATGGTGGTGTCACCTCCAGTAAGTGAGCTTTAAGGTTTTAGAAAGGGCAGTCTCTCACAGAGAGACTGCCACGTGTTCAGCACACTGTGGTGGATACAGACTGGGCCACAGGTGGTCCCTAGTTCCTAATGACTGGGAGCCAAAATACAGAGGGGAGACCATCTCACTCTATTTTGCTCATTCCTGAATTAGACTTGATGGTGGACAGGGCCAAGGTACCTCATGCCATTTCTAGTTATCCATGGAGACCTACACAGGACCATTGAAAACACGGACATTGCCGGGCCCGGAGAAATGACTTTTAATGTTCTGTACATGTAAGCAGGATGGACATTTGATGGCACTTCTGGCATCATGCAGGGATCATAACTTTGTTCAGTGTGAAACACAGACTTTGGACACAGCTTATTTCTGTTACAGAGGTTCATGAACACTCTGCATTGTTGCAGCCACTCCTGCTTTGCTTCTCCTTAGCCTGCCTCTTCACTGTTAGCACGACTTTTGTTCTGTAGTAAACTGCATTGAGCTGAGCATGGCTATGCTGTGCCCCAGTGACCCACTCTGGGCAGGCTTCCTGAAGTGGGAGTTGGGGCAGGAGGCTTCCTAAAGAGATCTTCAGAGGTGCTCCTCTGTCCAGTGACCTCCTGGGTGCAGTTGTCCAGGCCGAGGATGGGGCATGTCCAGTGAAAGGTGTTTTTCTGTGAAAACCTTCTCTGCGATGAAGAGGAATACCCTTTGTCTTGCTCAATATCCATTTAAACTCAAGACGGGTGGTTAGAAAAAAAAATCTAGTTTAGAGAGTGTCCCATTTGCATTATTAACTCCTAGAAGTCAATAATGCCAAGCAGAACATTAATACTGCCTCCAGTGTGTGTCATTATAAAATTATATTTAATGACACAATTATAAACTGTTTATCTGAGAATGAAATGTACTCTGCATCTTCTACATGCAGAGCTTTATATGTAAAACATCTTGTTGGACTTTTGCAATCCACTGTACTCTCACTCCATTAATTATCCTGATTCTTCCATGTGCAGCTGAATTGACCTGTGCCTAATTCTCTCTTAATTTTTACTGAGCCACTAGTGTACATCAGAAGAGGCTCTGTTCACATTAAGAGAATTATGCCAGTGTAAACCAGGCAAAATAAAATAAAGAGTTTGTCCCTCATATAGGGGTTGTCAGCCTTTCTCAGTTTTTGCTGCCTTCACAATATTCTAGGGGGCTATAGGAGCCCCTTTAGAGACATCTGAATTTGTCTTATAGAGTACAGCAATCTTGTTTTTTCCAGTAACCTTTTGTGAATCCCTCAGGAGCAGTCCACAGTCTGCCATCAAAATGGCAGGCTGAAAGGCACTGCTCAAGCCTTTTAGGCAAAAATTCCCTTCCAAGTCAATGGCTGTGTATTATGCCATTCACTGTCCATTAGCACTTCACTGTGGAGGGTGAAACAGTTAACTTCAAAGCTATTTTAGCTGCAAAACTTTGGTGGCCTAAATAAGCCTGCAGCGGTTCTCTCATTATGTGCTGTTATATTTAATTTCTTGTTGTGTAAGAGTAGTGTACTAAGCTCTTTTCTCATTAGGGACTCTGGGAAGTTTGTTCTGTAGTACACAGAGATGCACTGCACTGTGCAGTATTGCACTGACTGATAGATTATGGCTTCGTGGGATTTAAATAATGAGACATAGCTGCATTGTTGATGTCTGCACTCTGTGTGAAGTGTAAGAATTACTTTTGGGAAAGCATCTCTGTCGTGCCATGGGACATAGAAATAATTCTGCCATCACGGTGTTCTCCTTAATATTGTCCCGTAATTTGGATGATGTAGTTACATGTGCCAGAACGCTGCTGTGCTAAGGCTGCAGGCTCAAGCTTCATTTTCCATGGCAAAACCAAATCATGCTTTTAAGTGGGGATCTTTTTTTCAAATGGTTGAGTACAGACCTCTTTCTCTTGATTTACTGTTGCAATCAAGAAACAAGTGCTTATCCTGCCACTACAAAATAATAAAATAACATTCAACTAGTAGCAATAGGTTGGCATTTAGAAACATTCTGTGCTTACCAGTGCTGGTGGGGTAGAGCATGAGTGCAGAGGTTAATTGCTATTTAAACACCCTCTAGCTGTATTGGTAGTGACTGTGTATTTGGAGTGGTAGAGCACAGGCTATGGTGATGCTGCTCTTCAGGAAGCCTGTGGTCGCTCTGTAGAGGTGGTGATACGACCAGAAACAGTGGAAAATTTTGAAAAGGAATGGAACCACAGTGAGATGGTTCTGGTGTCTAGGTTGGTGGCTGTACCATGAGCACAGTCAGACTGGAGTCTCTCAAAACCAGGCCGAACAAGTTCTAGTTCCTCTACTGAGGAACTGTCTGCAGACATTCGTTAAAGTCTATTAACTCCTTGTGTGTGTGAGCTCATTCCCAGGACCTTACTCTAGCTTAATTGCCTTTACAGGAAGATTAAGTTAAACTGAACTGAGATCATACTCCTTCAGAGTATGAGCATCAACACAGGCCTTTCTAATGCCTTAACTTCCCTTTCCTTATTAATTCAGCTTAATTTTCCAGAGCATCCCCAGGCAGATGACACCTTCCCAGTGTTGCTAGATTATATTTTTCTTACATGATGTTGGAAACATGTGTGCCTCCTCATGATAAACAGAGAAGATGGGGATAGAAGACAGGCTGTGGTAGGTCCTGATTTCTCAAAGAAACCAGCGAAGACCACTTGGAACTGCTGTCTAGGACTGGGCCATTATACTGGGGCATCCAGTAGAACCCCCAAGCACTGGCAACAGTGGAGCTCCGTGACACTGCTGGCTGTGGAGCAGCCAGTACTGGAACAGCTTGGATTTTGGATTTTAGGCTGACCCTGGTCTGTTGCACTGCACTCTCAACACCCACCCCTTGCTGCCAAAAAGAAATCACCTTTATTATGGCTTCATTTGCCATAACTGAGTAGACTAGGATTAGATTAGACATAATTTCTGTTGGGATTTTTTTCCCAGTGGTGATGCAGCTGAGCATTTTTTCTCATTCTGGCCATGTTTAATAGTCTTGTATGATGCAGCTCTAAGGGGATTAGTTGAGGAAGCATCTCTGCTCCATTACTAGTAAGTCCTTGCAGCAAAATGGTAAAAGGGTGTATGAAGGGCATCTAGTCCAGCCCAAGACCAAGGTTTGCAATTTAACTTAAAGACTGCAGCAGTGGTTTGGCTGGCCCGACTGGTGACTGGGAGCACTTGTAGGGCAGCTAAAGGCAGCTGCAAACAGGAAAGTCTGTTTCAGTTTGTTGCTAAAATGCCTGTGGCTACTTTATGTCTGTCTGGCTGATTCCCTTTTTCAACCAATGCTGTTTAACATAAGATGGGGGAAACTGTGGTCTCCTGGACCTGCCTCTGATTTGCTGTGTAGCTGTGGGGAAGTTGCATTACGGCTCTGTTCCTCAGTTTCCCCACATTGAAAAATCGGGGTAATGTGGCAGCCATTACCTTTTTTAATGCTGTAATATCATGGAAAGTCTCTTGTCCTTGGTCATTGCTTCCTGCACTGCTCTGTTCCAGGGAAGCCTAGGACTGAGCATCTCTGCCCTAAGAAGGGACATGTAGGAAGGAGTGGTTTTTAAGAAGACGGGAACTGACTCAGAAGACCCATAGGTAGAGATAAATCTAAAGGCATCTGTTCTGCACTGGGTGCTGGTATGGCAGGACACTGGCTTCAGCAGAGCCCTCTTTGTAGGGTCAAGTGCTTACATATATCCAGTGGCATGGACTGCAGTCAGGGCAATGCCGAACTAAATTCATCTCAGACAGCACATCTTCAGTGTCATACTAAGTATCTCTTCTTTCTGAGGACCTAATATGTTTTTCGAGTGTGTTCCTTGAACTGCAAATTAGCTCACAGCTTAGTGTCTTTCAGTGGTAATGGAGAAAACTATCACTTGGCATTGGGTTGAATGGTGGCAGGGTGGCAACTTGAAGCCTTGGGAAAGACCCTGAAAGGTTTGGTATGAGTTCCGTTGTGGTAGAGAGGTGTCCTGCTCCAGCCTGCTGGAGAAGGGATGGTCCCTGAGGTGTGCCCCTTGCCCATGAGGTGCTGGGAAGGTGGTAGGGAACAGTACACTGGCTCCTCCAGGCTTGCTGGCTGCACTCATGCTGTGGCAGTGGGCTTTTCCCCCTGGACATGGGCTCCATGCCTGTGGCAGAATGGTCAGCACAATATTGACTGCATGCTGTAGTGTGCTTCCTGAGCCGTGCTGCACACAGGAACACAGGTGACATGATGGAATCCAGACTTAAAAATAGTATCTGTTCCCTTCTTTTACCAACTTCTCAGCTTTAATGTTTTCCAAGGCCTGGTCTTCTCTGTGTGAATTGCTTCTGTTTGTGCGGGCAGCATGGGTAAACTATTCCCGGCCCTCCACAAACAGGATAGCTGTGGAAAAACAGACTGGGATGTCTTCTGGCTTGTCTGTCAGCACCAGGCCTTCCTCTGTAATTTCCTCTAAAATACAAGGTCTTTATTACCGGGGAAAGCAGGCAAGGTAGTGTCTGACTCTCGGATCCTAGACTGGGTTTGCAGAAGTGACAGTTAAAAGTAAATAAATAAAAATTGTAATCTTTTGACTTGATTCATTCAATCTTGTTTCATATGGGAACCATTGCAGGGGGAAACCCAAACATGCAAATAAATACCAGCAACAGCAGCAACAACAAAATAATTACAGAGTCCCTCTAACACTGACCATGCTCCGGGTAGCTTAATGTGTCTCCCTCTAACACTCTTGTCTTTAAAGCATCTAATTAGCAAAGCCATGGAGTAACAAAGGATTCCACCATGGAATTACAAGGACCACCAGTAATCTCTGAGCCTGACGCCTGTGACTTGCTGGCAGTTTGCAGGGTCACCCATTTCCTATCTTTCCCACCCTGAAACCTGACATAACAGGGAGCGTCTACCATCCCTTTCCCCCTGCCAGAGAGTGACAGGAAAGGTGCCCTGGGAAGATGAGAAACGTTACTGGTGGCAGCATAGGTTTGTGTGGAGGAAAGAACTAGCCAACTATTTAAGAGCATAGCTTTGAGCACTTATTGAAAATGAGGATTGAAAATCACCTCCTCATTTATTTACTCTTTGCTTTTTGGTTGTTGCTTTTGTCTAGTCAACAGTGCCAAGTAAGTCAGTGTTGGAAAGGGTAAGAGTATTACTGTGATGGACTTTCCAAGGTACTGCCTGTTCCTTCCTGTTCTCTTGAAATGCAGTGCTCCTGGAGTGAAGTTGCTGTTGTATCTTAAGATCATTGAGATAGGATGGGGCAGCTGATCAGCACAAACTCAGTGTGCACCCTTAGATACATTTCGTCTAGGGTCCTTCAGGGTGTACATGTTGGTTACATGTTTCTGTGTTGTCAAAAAATGCAGATTTGAATGCATATCTGCATCTGAGACAAGATTTGGGGTGCAGAATAGCTTTTAACCAAGAGCTTTTAACATAGCTTTTTGTATGTTGCCTTACTGTGTGGAAATCCAGGCTTGAGTTAGAAGTGGTTAACCTCAGGGAGCATCTGTTTCTATGAATGTGAAAATCTCAAACAGTAAAAAGATTCTTAAATTATCCCAGTCCCAGTGTGATGCCCCACTGTGGAGCCACCCACCCTGGGACCCTGATACAGACACGGAAGGAGTCTGCCTTGCAGCCACCCTAAGAGCAGCAACTTTGCTCTTTAGTGTCACCTTTTAGCATTCCTTGCAGATCCTGCATCCTGTTTTGCAGATGAAACTAAGGCAGAAAGGCAGTTTTGTGAAGTTAAACCATGAAGCTCTGCGGAGGGGAAGAATGGGACTAAAGTCTCTAGGGCCACAAGGGCTTTTCTGTGCTACACTACTTTCCCTTCTTCTTCCTCCTGAAGGAATACATTTTCTCTTCTTCTCAGGCCTAAAGGGTTTCTCTCCCTTCTCCTTAGATGCAGAAGCACAGCCCTTAATGTGACATTAGACCACACACGGCATCTGTCCAGGGAGAAGGTTGGTGGGTTCCAGGCTGGCAATGAGGAGCCAGTCTGGGTGCTGAGGGTGATGGAGATGTGTGGGGAATGTTTTCCAGGGAATTCAGACTGCCAGTGTGTAGGTCCCTGTGTGGGAGCATGTGGACCTGAAGGGGCTGTGTGAAGAAAAGCAATGAGTTGCAAGCCCTGCATGTTGCCTGCCACAAGCCAGGGAGACATGATCTCATGTTCCATGTATCCACGGGCCTTAGTAAGGAAACTCAGGACCTGGGAAGGAGGGATTACAGTTTGTAAGAGCAGAGGTGAGCAAAAGGCTCTGGCAGAGGATCTCCTCCAGAGAGCTGCCTGCAGCAGTGCAAGGCACATGGTGGTGTGGAAACCATTTAGACCCCCCAAGCTACCCTTGCACCAGGACAGCAAGCAGTTCCATGCCGTGGGTGAAGTGCCTTGGTAGGAGTGTGTGAAGTTCTGGGACCAGAGTCATGGTTATCACCATGGCCTGAGCCTGCGATACAGTGATAGGAGCAGGAGGATGGGAATGCTCTTGTGTGGCTGCTTCTTGGCTCCCGTGCTTGAGCATCTCCCTTTCCATCTGGTTTCTCTTCCACTCAGGGATGTGAAAAGCCCAGAGCCCAATATTCCCTTCTGTTTGAATTATCTCTCCTAGCCTTCTGCTGGGGTGTCACATGAGCGTGGGCTGACATTTCCTTTCCAGTGGATGAATTGCTTACTGCCGTTTGGTGTGGTCTCTCCCAGAAATCAGCATCCCCCCAAGAGCCTGCTTGGGCTTTAATGAAGCACTGCCTGCCTTGGAGACTCCCCCAGAGCTTTCCGTCTCTTTTGTTTTTATTGCTGTAATAAATCTTCCCAGATTTCTCTAGCTGGAAGGGTGGGAGGGTTGAAGAGGGGAGGTTTCCTGCCTAGTGCATTGCAAGTTTTTATTGACTGCCAGAAGTAGCAGTAAATCTGAAGTGAAAGGTGGGCTGGCATCAATGAGCATTGAGTCTCCCGTGGGGATCCAGCCCAGTCCCCATGGGATCACTGCTGCTCTGCAGTCCCCACCAGCAGACAGAGCTCAGCCTCAAGATAGAGCTGGGTTTATAGCCATGGTGCAGCCAAGTGGGACAGGTCATCTACTTCTCCACGGCTCGGGCCAGTGTGTCTTTGCAGATCACTGGGAGGGATACAAATCTGAGCAAAAAACCCTGCCTTGAAATGTCCTGACTGGCACTGATGGAATGCTTGGCCACCTGGCTTCCAGAAGGTTAGCAGCTAGCTCTGTCATTTTAGCCAATTTTTTTTTCCTAAAACCTACAGCCCCAAGGCCCAAATGTATTTGGTTTTGGGATTACTGACTTTTTTTTGTTGAATTTTTTTCTATGTATTTCTCAGAAGCAGTGTGAAGGACTGGCAGTGGTAAAATTTGTGTTGCCTTGAGGAGGTGGTTGCCAGCACTGCTGAGGGGGTCTTCCAAATTTCTCCAGTGAGATTCCTGCCTTTAGGCATCAGCACTTCCTGCAACATGGAGAGGGGACTGTTTTGGCTGGAGCAAAGTTAGCATCAGTGGTTGTATGTCCTGGATGGGTTCAGTCTGTCACTCTGAGACCATGGCAGGATCCAGGCTGGGCAGCTGGCGGGGTGGGAGAGAGAGAATGTTGAGTTATGTGTAGGACTGCATGCTGCCTGTCCTGCACCACACCTGGAGCAAAGGCCCTGGATATGTTTTCAGAAGGCGTTAATGCAGTCAGACCTTGGGGCCATCACATGGGTGTGAGCTCTGAGGTGTCAACAGTCCTTCCCAGCAGGCTGTAGAGAAAAAGCTCTATTCTGTAGTAAACAAGTATGTAATACCCACCAAAACATTGTAACGAGTATTGTAAATACTTATGAATAGCTTTTTTTGAGAAAAAGCTATTAAGCTAAATCGAGCAGGGCTCCTTTTGCAGATCTTCTCACTTTGTCAGGTTTATACGTGAGGCTGCAGTGTAACACTTGCACTCCTTAGCTTAGCACATGCATACATAATTACATACTCCTCTGAATTTATTTCAGAGATGCTTTCTCAGACTTGATGGGGACTGAATGGAGGATATGTGTCACCTGGATTCCTCTAGGCTGGGAAGAATGACAGGGTCTCATCTCTCGTTTTTGCCATGCCCCATTAGAACTGTGTCAACCAGGTCCCTACAGGTCGAGGGATCCCTACAGCTAGAAACATTCTGCTGTTTGGGTAGGGCTAAAATGCTGTCCTTGGCTGCTGGTAAATCACCACACCTCTAGGTCAGAGAGGGCTGCCTGTAAAAGATCCTTCGCTTGAATTTCTCAATGCACGACATTTCCCACCCACACCCACCCCCGTTGAGTCCAGCAGGTTAGAAATCTCCATCCCTCTGCTTCTGTGATCTCTTTGCTGCTCTCTTTTAAAGGCAGAAGAATCACAGCTCAGTGTGGTGACAGAAGTGGTTGTGGCCCCTCTAGCAATGACAGTCACTTCATCCTCTGATGTCATTCAAATGAGCATTAGAGGCAGAATGTACCTCATTTAAGCTACAAAACCCAGCTTTTATAAGTCATGGCATGAAAGGTATTGATGTGGCTTGTAGCTCATCCTTCTGGCTTTAATGTCCTTTAATTACCACCCTAAGGTACTCTTCAGAATGTGTCTCTACACCCATTAGGAAGCATCCTTGCAGTCTGGCATCTTCATCCCTGGACAGGAAAGATGCACAGAGAGGTCTGTGTCCTCTCCTTATGCTGCTCTCATTTCTTCTCCCCTACAGATAAATGCTGGACTATGAAGCCTGTACGCAGGCTCCACACCTAGAAGGGATGTTCCTGTCTTTCTTGTGAAATTTGGATACTTCTTATAGCAATTCAGCTAGAAGCAAGACTATCTTTTCAAATTAGATTTCAGCACACTGACTGAATTTCTAGCCAGCATCTGGCAGTTTGTTGGCAAGAGAACATGGAAAGAAATAGGGGGGAAGTTTAAAAAATGCCAGATTCTTAATGATGTTTCTAAAACCAGTGATGCTACAAAAATGGACATGGATCTTAGCTCTGTAAAACCAATTCTCACATCCTTAATTCATAGTCTGTCTCACCCGAACAGTGGGGCCAAATGTCTCAGCAGGGCAGGTGATTGATAGCATCTCTACCACAGTGCATGCAGTGTAGTGCTCTGGCATTCTGAGGTCAAACTGGGTAAGCAAAGGGCTTTTTCGTCTCCCAGCTAGCCAGCTCTCAAATTAGCCTTGTTGCTCATCCTTTGTTGGCTCTGGTATTTATAGAAAATGCCACTACCCTGCTCTTGTAGTTTGCCATCAAACAGTCACCATTAATGCCTGCTTTAACTTGGAAGAGAATTCAGGCTTCCCTGCTGCCAGCCTCCTTCCCAGAAACGGCAGTCAATGCAGTGCCTGTCTTGCAGAGGGACAGGCAAGGAGATAGCCCTTGGTGAAATCCTGCTGGACAAGCAGCTCGGTTTGTGGAGTGTTACAAAGATGGCTAATAGTTTACAGAACTCAAGGGATGATCCCTCTGAAGAGAGGAGTATCCCTCTTTTGCTGTCCCAGTTAAGCACAATAACTGTTGGTTGCTCAGTTGAGAAGCATGGGCATAAAACAACCATCAAAAAAAAAAAAGGTGCAACATTATCTCAGCTTAGGGCAGAGCCACTTGCAGCTTTGTATTTTCTGACAGATGTTTTCCCATTCTGTTCTTGAAAATGTTTGGTGCAGAGGCATGTACAATACCCTCTAAGAAATTCACTATCCTAACACATTAGAAAGAGGTTTCTGATTTTTGGGCTGTTGGCCTTGCTCCAATTACAGCCTCTTATTTTTAATTCTCTCAATCAGGGACATGAAAAATACTTTTTTTCCAGATCCTTTCTTTCTTTATTTCTTCCTGAATAAGTTTTTCACATCTTTGAATGCTGTGCCTGAAAGTTGTACTTCCTCTCTCGTGTTTTCCTCCTCTGTATGGTAATCCCAGTTCCCTTAACCTTTCTTCAAGTAAACCAGCTCTACTTACCATCCAGTTATTCTCTTTGTTTCCCCATGGAGTTGGTCCACATCTTTCTGGAAGTACAGCACCCTGGACTGGACCTGTACTCCAGTGGAGGCCTTTTAAATTCTAGGTAGCATGGAGAGATGGATTTTGTCCCAGGATAGCTGGTCCATGTCTTTTTCTGCCACCTTCTGTAGATCCTGCCGGCTCATGCTGGTAGATCAACCTTTCTAACCCTTATTTTTGTCTCCTTTCCTAGGCAATTAAAAGTGGGTTTCATCTGTCTCAGTAATTAGCACTGTGGTCAGCAAAACTTCCCCTTGTTTGATGAGGCTGAAGGCATACCTGCTGTGGCTGCTCTTCCTGCTCACATCACTCCCTCTCAGCTCTGTGCCACTGTAATTTCTCCTCTTCCTCTTCCAGTGCCCTCCAGGATATCTGCTTTCCTGTCTCTGCTGGGCTGCACTGGCTGCTGAGCACAAACCATTGAGCCAAGGGGCTATTCACTTCACACCTTGCCTATGAAAAGGTGTCTGTTTATCATGCTTTATAACCCGTGGTCTATTATGAAGCTGCTGGAGTCCCATCTGTCTTTATAAACCTTCAATCCAGCTTTAACAGATGGGGTGGGGTGAGAAGAAAAGGCCTTGACACATTGTGTGAGCTCTGCTTAGAAGTAATGAAAATATTTCTGTATTATCAACATTGTTTTCAGCACAAATCCAAAACATAGCCCCATACTAGCCACTGTGAGGAAAATTAACTCTATCCCTGCTAATAACAGCAATTTTCTTTGGCATCTTAGGTGTCTCTGTGAGCCCTCTGGGTGTGAGAGAAAAGACTTCCCTAGTGCCTATCTAGCTCTCTACATTTATTGAAGAACTGTGAAGTCTGTAACATTCTGAAAATACCTTTTTTCATACCTAGATAATATTTGAAATATTCTACTGGTCTGGGGCAGATATCTTGATCCTATTTTTTGAAGGTCATTTGCCTAATTAAGAAGCCTCCTGATGTGTCTGAGGGGACACAGTATTCCTACCAAGTCTTAGTTTGAAGATGAAGCAAGGAGAGAGGTATGCTTTTCCCTGGACAGAGGACAAGTGGGAGGTTATCAGACAGGATGTACCCTCCATTGCTGTCACATGTACTGTCTTGGCACTGGTCCCCTTACAGACCCAGGAGACCTTGGGGTGGGGGATAGGGGTATTTGCACATTCACAATGAGCTTCTCCCTAGCTGCAAATGGCAGGGGGATGGGAGACACTGTGGTGCCCTGTGTGTTTGCAGAGCTGTTGGTGTCTTCCCATGCAGGGGTAATGCTGGTACGTCACTCAGCCCTGCTCACAAGGGTTGGCAGAGTCCATCCCTTCCTGGTGCCTCCTCTTGCTGTGGGATCTTGTCTATTCATATAAGACAGGCTCATGCCTGAGCCCACAGCTCATGGAATCAAAGGAGTTTGTTCCCATATCAGCACTACTACACAGAGGTGAGTGTCTGTGAGGCCAGGCCAGCATCACCTATCTTCTTTTTCTGTGTCTTTGCTCCCAGTGTAACAGAGGCCTGGACAAATATGATATTCACTTCAGTGAACAGCACAAGGCAAATGAATAAATTCTCCTGGGTCTCATCCCTTATTATTGCTGCTTTCTACTACTTTTTCTTTCACTCTGTCTCACCCTTGCTTGTCCGTGTCCATGTCCTTGAAGGTTTTGGAGAAGACAAAACTTAGAGAAGACAGCTGAATTCTCTCACCTCTGATTTAGCTGAGCTACTGATACAGCTTGGACTTAGCTGTGTAGGCCTTCTGAGAACTCAAATAGGGATGCCATCCCTTAGCCACATCCTCCATCCCCAAAAAGTGTGTGCAGGAAGAATGCCTGGAGCGGCAGATATGACTAATCTGTTCCAAAAAATACTCTCTTCTGCCAAAGGGTTGCCAAAATCTTACCAGGAAAGGGGCAAGAGTCTCTTGTTTTCTCCTGTGGTCATCTGAGTGAGGTGGTGCCACTGGGTATTTCTTGGAGAAGACTTTTGTTGCCAAATCTGAATTCAGTATTGAACAACACCAGTAAGCAGTCAGTTGAAGAGCCACTGAGGTAATTGGAAAGAGACTAAAGAGAGCATTGGGACCTTAGGGAGAGGAGTTAGGGAGAAGATAATTCTTTCTCAAACCAAATGTCTTAGATTGGTCTGTAGATCTGGTTGAGGACTGGAGGTAGCCCAAGGAAAAAGGCTAGTGAAAAAGGATGGGAAGGAGGGAATAGGTGGATATGGTCTGTCAGATAATGCTGCCAGGATAGCAAATCTGGGACAGATGGGGCTGCAGCAGGAGGAGGCAGTGCAAGCTCTGCTGCAACCTGTATTTGGTAAGAGCTTTTCCTCCAGTGCACAAGGCTTTTTTTGTTCCCATTTGTGAGCTATGTTTCTATCAGTTAGACATTAATCAGAATAAGAATAGTATCACCAGTTGTACAAATTAGGATGAAAGGAGTCTTCAAACTTTCAGACAGGAGCTGAATGCTTGCTGGGGCCAGGAGAAAGCAAAGACTGTTTAGAAACGTCTGATACAGGTTGGCATGCCACAGACACCATGCCCAAACCAGCTGGAGTTGGGAACTACCAGGATGTTGAGATGGATCAAACAGGTCCCCTGCTTGATGTGGCAGACGTCTGCTATTCTGTTATGGGAGGCAGGGTAAGGACAGGGTCTGTCTAGCACTCTGTGGGAAGTATAGAATTCCAGCTGGCTTTTGCTCATGGAAAAGCAGGCACAGCTGTTGGTGACAACTACAGGTGAAGAGGCAGAGGGATTGCCTGGGATACCTTCACTTTCTCCGTTTTTGAAGATCTCAGGAGGTGCTTCTAGGAGACTGCCTGAACAGCAAATATTAGGCAGAGAACTCAGAGTTGTTCCCACCCCCCTGAGACATAAGGAACTGCACAAAACTTCAGTGTGGCTGTATATACAAGATTGCTTCCATGATTATCTTCTGAAACGTAACTCTTGTATTTTGGTTTACACGTTTGCTTTGCACAGCATTTCTAGCATTAGTTATTTTTAACTGCATATCTTTGATACACTCAGCGGTTCTGAAGCTTGCTCTTTTTTCTGGGATGTCACAGTTGTTTATTGTATGTGAGACAAACCCCAGGTTGGCCATCAGCTATTAATCTGCTGTCCTAGGGAGGCTGTGTAGGAACCAGCCACTTCAAGATTAAAGTCCCCCACATGTGCTGGCAAATCCCTGAATTACCCAGGCCCTGGAAACTGTTGTGAAAACACTCTTGTCTCAGTTCTCATGGTGGGTTCTTAAGTGGTCTGTGCCTGAAGTTCAGCGGAGGCAATGTTGTATTGTTAATGTCATAAGGCCATGATGGCCCCGGTCAGACCAGGAACTGCACGTAGGAGAGATGCTGTAATGGATCTGTAACTATTTGGTTCCCAGATTGCAAATGGTGGGGAATGATCCCAGCTTTTCTGCCATTCATTCCCTCAACAGGTCCTGCTTGGACTGCGTATTTCTGGTTTTTGGGTGAATCCACTTTCAGCTGTTTTGTGCAAAAGAGGAATGCTGATGCCACTCACCTTAGTGCCTCCTAGACAGGCACAAGCTCTATGTGAGCTTGAGCCCAGAGGATTCCCTTTTCTCCCTCAGGAGGTCAGGACTGGGTCACAAAAATTTCATGTTACCATTCAGATGTACACATAAACCTGGGCCCCAAACCCGTGTACTTCTCACCTCCTGGAAGGGTGCTAGCCGCAACATAAATATAATGCATGATCCTTTAGTTATCAGCACTATGGAAAATGTGATGGAAAAGGAACTTTAGCTTCCTTGGTAGGAAGCTATACATCTAGATGTGATCTTTTTAACTTTAATTTTCTGGGTAGCTTGAAGTCGAACCTTTCATTCCTCTTCATTCCACCAAATCTCCCCTGCCCCTTGAGCTTCTTCCTCTTCCCACAGACATGGCTTTTGTCGTGTAGAGTGTTTTTTGTTCTGAGACATCTCCTGTGCCTGCTTTCCTCAATGGACACTGATGTGACATGCAGAGCTGAGCTGTCAGAGCTCGGGGGTGTTTTTTTCTCCACCCTGTGATGAGCTGTGACACTCCAGCATCCCAGCTCCACAGGCCACTTCTCTATGCTTTTGTTAATGTTTCACTGTGAATGCAGCAAGCATGCGAGGGCAAAATGCAGTGGCTAGAGGTGTGCTCAGTTCAGGGGGCATTTTTGAAGTACATTATTTTTCAGTTTTACTTGAAGAATCCATGAGGTAGCATTGAAGATTATTCCTGCTCCTTTTCTTCACGATTCTCCTCCTTGTGGATTTTTCCATGTTTCTCTAGACTGTCCTAGCCATTATTTTCTTCCCTCTGCTTCCCTTCTGTCTGGCTCAGGGGAGAGTTTTGTGGGTGGATCATGGGCTCTTTGGGGCAAATTTACATCCCTTGGTGATGCAAATGAGGAAACACATTATTGGAGTTGGTAGTAGTGAGCAGCATAAATGAAATGATCCCTGCAGGCTTATTTCCATGAAGTAAAATAAGGCTGAATATGAGAAAGAAAGAAGTGTAAGTGCAGCTTCTCTGCTGGATCTTGTTTAACCATTGCAGTGAAGGAAATTTCACTTGTGCCCCATCCTAAGGCCAGCTGTTAGGCTGGGCAGTGTGAAGGCAAGACCTGAGTGTCCATCCAGGCTGTGGAGCAGGGAAGGCCAGGAGCCTGGGAGCAGCTGCCTGGGTGCTGCTGAGAAGGAGCAGGTCAGGGAGCTCCCCAAGGATGAGATGGGACAGCCTGGTGCAGGGAGGCCATCCAGCCTGTTTGCTAGCTGATATATAGGCACTGACCTTTGGATGGGAGTGAATCCTGTAGGCTGATCCTACTAAGATTGTCAGCAAAACCCCCCCTGAGGCCTTTGTCCTCCAATGTATTAAAGCTGAGCTCTGTTCCATCTCACATTGCCTTTGCAATAGCCTCTTTAACACTTTGGTAGCTTGGTGCTGTTTAACCCTGATGACTTGACATGCTGGAGTTTTTCACAGGGGACACGTGGTGCCTCACTCTGGTGCCTGGAGATGTAGGATCCATCTGCCCTGGCAGGGGGTCTTCAGTCAACACTGGCAGAAGTCCTTCCTGGGAAGAGACCAAGCATGCACTGTGTCTGTAGGATGCTAAGAGGACTGTGGTGGAGAGATGTGAGGTTGTCTTTGGGACAGCCTCTGAGGGGACCTAATATGCAGGGGAGGTTTGATTTTAGAAATCCTGCTGGGCACCTCTACTGAATGGGTGTTTGCATGGTTTCAGCCAGTCATCAGTTTTGCCTGGGAATATTTGTCCCTTTGCCAGACAGTCCTCTGAGAATTTTTTTAGAGTGGCTGGTATGCACTGGCACTATTTTCCCTTTGCTGCAGTGGCACTTACATTGCAGGGAGCAATGTTTCCGGTGGGAAACATCAGGGTCTCACAGTGAGGCATGTGGTTATGGAAGAGGCAAGGTTTCTGGCCAGAAACATCCATCAAGCTCGTTGGTCCCCAGTGATCCCAGCTGTGTATCAAGGCCAGCAAAGCAGTGAGCTGCAGACAGCATCACAAGTTGCTCTCTCCTTGAGTTGCAGCTTCTAAATTTCAATTGCTTTTGGCTGTGGGCAAGGTCAGAAAGTGTAAGTGGTGCCCTGGTCAGTGGGAGCTGTGGAAAGAAGCAGCCTTGTACAGGAAGCTTGGGCAGAACAGGAGAGAGAGGAGAGGTAAGCCAGGCTGTGCAGTCTAATGGGAAAGCAGGTTTCACATTGGAGCACCCCCAGCAAGCTGCTGGAAAGAGCAGGCAGGAAATAGGGCCTTTCCTTACGCTAAAATCTGTAATTTTTACCTATATTCCAACTATGTTCCCCACTCAGAAGTCCCAGGCAAGAACTTGTTTGAAGAAACCATGCATCTCAACCAGGTTCCTGATGGGGTAGTATTGAACAGGATCAAATACTGCCAAGTGTCAGTTGTCATCTAGCAGATGCCCTGGCAGGGAAGCCAACTGGAAATCCTCAGAGAGATTATCCTGATCTCCTCACAAACACTGAAGCATGGAATAGAATAACTTACTTTAAATATTAATGCTAATTTAACATTAAATTTGACTTTGTTACTGGTGGGAGGTACTGCTGTGACACTCCTAATAAAACAAAATCTCCTTAGTGTTACAAAACTGTGATGGGAAGGACACAACACAGCTTTACTGTGCTCTTCTGCAAACTCATGGAAAATCTGCTGTTCAGTTGACTATTCATCCACTTTGGTGATTCTTCGAGTAGCATAGAAAAGCTTTTAGAAAAAACCCTACTCACCACTTTCTTCTAGTTGTGGCTTTTTAATATTTTTTTTCACTTTAGGAAAAAAGGGTGTAATCATTCCAGAGGTAATAGTTTAATCTGTTGGCACAGCATCTCGGGGGGTTTTCTGCAGGTTTATGTTTCCAGCGTAGGTAAAACCACTTGTTGGCAGACAGGCTCTCCATAAATAGCAGTTTGCACAGTAGCACAGATTACAGGAGATAGAAACGGATACTAAGATGCCTAAAGATCTTCTAAGACCTGAACACTGAGTCTTGTACTGCTGTAATTATGTTGAAAATATTGCTGAATTTGGAAAAGTAGTCTGCAAATTAGATTTGTTGCTGCAGACCCACTGCCAATGATGGGACTTGTGCTGTGTCTGCAGAAGTTCAGGCTAACTTTAGCATTCCTTTCAGTGCAGCTTGGGCTGAGCTTGGACTCTGATAAACTTTTAGACTTCTTGGTGGATGTTTGTTGATAAAGCAGGATTGCAGTGCTGCGGCCATATCTTTGGAAGGGCCAGGCCTTTTCCTCTGCACTAGTACACACAGTGCAAGATTCATGACCAGTTTTGCTGGGACACTGCAGTGCTGGCTGACCGAACTCCTCAGAGGTTCTCCCAGCAACAGAGCAGGGATCTGCTCAGGTTGGGGCATGCAATTAAAAGAAATCATTACACTTTTTGGCTCCATAAGGCAAATTTCATGCGATATAGAGATACCACTCTCCCCAACCCATTGCCTCTGCATCCTAAATGTGCTGGAAATTCATCCAGCTATGTATTATGTCAAAGTATTGTGCATCCTTGGCTTTAGAACAGCACCCCTCTCTGTCTTGAGCAGTTGAGAGTTTCTTCAAAGCAGTTAGCAGCAAGCAGAACTGATACAGCCGTATCAGCATTTGTGACTGGGCAATTCATGCATCTTTCCTGGATGCAGTAATATCTGTTTGCCACCATGAATATATTGTGTGATCCTTTTTGTCTCAATTCCATGAATTTTGCAGATTTGCTGATAAAGATGGCTGAAATACAACCAAACTCATATTTGTTCTGATGTTTCCTGAGCAGCACGGAAATATCAGGGTATTATCTTTATGTCCTGGCTATGTGGAGAAAACAAATTTGGAGATACAGCCCTTGGCTCCCCTGAGCCTTGTGTGAATGTGTATATGCATGTATTTAGGGATCTTTTTTTCCATATGCTGTTTATCTCACAGCTGTTTATCTGCTGTTTGCTTCAGCTGATAAGATTTTACAGCCCTGCTGTTTACAACATGCATTATAGACAAAAAGGTGATACAGCCTATGGGGATCAGACCCTACCCTTGGTCTTGTGAGGTGTGAGGGCAGAACTGAGCAGAACGCTATCCACAGAGTACTGAGGCTGAGCTGCCTTTCAAAGTAAGATGCTTCAGATTGTTCTAGTGAAAGTAATGAAAAGTCAAAGAAAAATAGAAGGTGACTCCAGGGGTTTCTTTTCCATACTCAACTAAACCAGGCCTTTGGCTTTTAAGCTTGGGGCTGTATAACCTCTTCTCCCTCAACCCAGCTATCATGCTTTTGGGGTGGTTGCTGATGACCCTGTTTCTCTTTGGCAGGGATGAATCATGCCTGTGCATATGTCAAGCTGCAAGAAACACCAAAGGAGGGAATGAAGGAAGAGAGGACAGGTCTCTCTGCTGTAGGGCACTTCCCCACTTGGATTGTCCTGGTCCCTTTCTGCTGGCATCCTATCTGGATGCATCATTCTCCTGATAAAAAAAAAGCTTAAAAAAAAGCCCTAAACAACAAAAACAACCCCCCTGGTACATGTCTCCTTCGTTTGGGCCAAGTGTCTAGGGTAGAAGTAACAAGGTGCAGTGCCTTTTCAAGGGAAGTCATGTGCCTGCCACTATTCATGAGCTACAAGGGTTAAGGAGATTAGCTGTTTCAGTAGATTAGCAAGGGGCTGTGAGATCTGTTCGTCTCTGTGTGGCTAGCTGTCTTGCAAGTGGATGTGTTGAGCATCTAAAAATAATTCAATTATTTGTGCAAAATATCTGTCAGGCTTGTTTCCCTCAGGCAGGCGCTTGCTTCCAGAGCAATGCTTTTGCAGAGCAAAGTCCCATCCAAAGAGGGATGGGAGCAGATCCCTGCTACAGCTATGGAGTCTCAAGCTGTTCCTTCCCCTCATCTCCTTCCCACAGACCAGACTCTGCCCCTGATGCTGAGTCAAGTGGTGGCCTTCCTCCTTTCCCCTCTGCCCCTCAGCCACCCCCTTCTGTTCCTCAATGCTGATGGCTGGGCTGGGTCACTGCCAACAGCCTCCCCAGGTCTGGTACCCCCCTTGCACTGGCATGACCGTGGGGAGCATATGTGGGAGCTCTCCCAGGGACAGACAGGCTGGGGAGACCAGGCTGGGTCTCCCTTCTTCTCCTCTGGCTGCTGGGGATGCTTCTCTGTAGGAATAGCTCTGTGCCAAGACTCCCAGTATTAGTCTTCTCCAATGTGAGTGCAATAAAATTCAATGGCCTTGGGTGGTGTGAAATGAACTTCGGAGGCATTCTGAAGCCTTGGCTGTAGATTCTCCACCTGTTTCAATATATGAAAAATAATAAAATTTTTATAGATTCCTGAGGCATCTCTTAGGCAGAACAGAACATTTCAGCTCTCTGTGCCAGTGTTACTCACACCCACATGTAGCTGCTTGAGCTTAGAGGTCCCTGTGGTGGTGTCTGATCAAGGTTAGAGCTGTGGAGTAGCACTCAGGGTGGGGAGCAGCAGCTCGGGAAAGTGGTCAGAAGGCAGTGGGATCTAGGATTCTGTCTTAATTTTTCCACTGAGCTCCTGAGCGCACTGGCAAGTCTCTTAGTTCACTATGTCTCATTTTTGCTGTTTGTAAATGGGAACACATTTCACCTCACAGAGCTGCTGTGAAGCATAATTAAGATTTGCAAAGTGCTTTGGTGCTGTATAAATGCCAGTCACTTTAATTAATAAAATGAAATGGCTGTGCACTCTTGGCTTCTTTGTTTACCTAGGTGTGAGCAAGCAGCAGTTAGTGCAATGATGTGCAATACAGCTGATATCCCACACAGTTCTGTTTTATAAAATGTCCTGTTTTCTTGAAGGCACCTTGGGATACCTTACTGACCTGTTAGACTCACCCACTCCCAGACTGGACATTACCCTTGGAAATAAGGGATGAGTAACATGAAGCCTAAGTTGTAAGGACTCCCTCACCACTGCAGGTGGTCATCTGGCAGGGCATGTGGGAGAGTGCAGCAGAAAGCACGTGTGTCTGTATGTGCTTTAGCATCCTGCTTTCTGGTGCCCATAAGGCAGAACAAGCTGCCTGCGTGTGCCTGGAGCCAGAGAGCTCAGTGGTAGTTGGTGTCAGTGGTAAACAGCAGCAGCACAGGTTGAGCACAGCCTGGTGATGGAAAAGCTGGGATGCGCAGGAGCTGTGGTAATGAGGTGGGGGTGGTGAGTGGGTCAGGGTCCAAGCAGCATTGGCAGAGTACAAACAGCCAAGTACAGCTGTGATAGACACAGACCTTCAGTGAAGCTCAGGCAGGGACTGCGGGCAAGAGCTGTAAAGCAGCTCCCCTCAGAAGGAGACCATGAAGGTCCCGGGTGAAGCTCTGGGGGAGAGCTGGTTTGGGCAGTCTGCTGAGGCTGCTTCTGGTTTGCTCCTTTACAGCAGCTCTCATCGGCTGGAAATGGGAAATGGGGCAGCTCACTCCAGGTCCTATGCTGTGGGAGATGCAAAAGGAACCAAAGGAGCCCAGAGAAACATCTTTTCTTTCTTTAGTTTTCCCTGACCATGTTCAAGGAAGGATTTTGCTAGCTGTGTCATCAGCATCTTTAGAGAAAAGGCTTATTTTACATTCATGAGAGCCAAAATTGTCCATGAGGAAGAAACTAACAAGAAGCTTGTTAAGAGGTCTTTTTCTCAGACTTCCAGGTGCCAAATGCTCCAAAGAGTGTTCTCAGGTCTGCCCCTCAGTTCCTGGCCCAGATCTCCAGCAGTTGCTTTGTCCAGTGCCACAGAAGCACTGGTTGCTTCGTTGCAGTGAATGCCCAGTATTGTCACATACTGGTCCAGTAAGAGAAACCCAGAGACCAACAGTCCTACATTTCTGGCTATTCTGGATACACATCTGAGCATCCTTGGAAATCAGGAATCAGAATGTGAGAGTCTCTTTGAGACTCCAGTAGGTTTGGCTCTGCACTTGGAAGATGCATTGTGGTGATCTCTGTGAGATGGCTACTCTTTGTTGTTCAAAGAAGAGTCTGAAATACTTGACTGTAGGAGAGAAGAAAAACCTGCATGAGTGCTGTCTGTTCCTGGGCAGGCATCCCAGATGAAAGTTGGTGGAAAGAGCCCTCTTTGAGACTTTTATTGTAGTTAATCACCTCATTTTGCCCAAACTCTTTTCTGCTGTAGATTCTGAGGACACAGCTTCCTGTTTCTTGTTTGTTTGTGGAAATTGAGTGGTGTTCCCCTTGTATTGTTGTCATGTTTAAGTCCTGGCCAGCAACTAAGCATGTTCTCTTTCACCCAGCTGTTTTCTTTCTCTCCCCTCAGTGAGACTGGAGAAAGAATCAGAAGGGTGAAAGTGAGAAAACTGATGGGTTGAGATAAAGACAATTGAATAGGAAAATGCTGTGGGTGCAAACAAAACAGAACAAACTATTAATTAACCACTTCCCATGGGCAGGCAGGTGTTTGGCCATCCCCAGGAGAGCAGGGCTCCATCACACGTAGGGGTTACTTGGGAGGACAAACACCATCATGGTGATTGTAGCCCCTTCCTTCCTTCTTCCCCCAGCTTTACATGCTGAGCATGGTGCCATATGCTGTGGGACATGCCTGATGGGCTTGGGCCCATCTCTCCCTGCTGTGTCCCCTCACAAGCTTTTGTGCCCCTCCCCAGCCCACTGGCAGATAGAGTGATACAAGACATAGAAAAGGCCTGTTTTGGTACAAATCCAAACCAGCCCCATCCTAGCTACTGTGAAGAAAGTGAACTCTATACTGAAACCAGCAAAGAAGTACAGTTCCTTTTCTGTCACTCAGACCTGTCCCTCTCCTTGGCAGTCAGAAAGGTGGAGCAGCAGCAAAGCTCCATCTGTATGGTGGTACCACACTGTTGCCTCTCAGCCCTTCCATCTGAGTGTAACTGCGGTATGGATGGGTCTAAGCCATAAAGACCTCAGATTCCTTAAGATTTTTCTCCTGCTGTTGATTCTGCTCATAAGATTTAGGCCAAATGGATGGTTTTCTGAATATGCAGGTTTTCTGCCACCCTGTCCAAGGCCAGGTTGGTGGAGACCACTTGCTTTGATTGATCCATGATCCTTCTGCCTCTTCTTCCCTCTTTCCTCCTCACTCTTGTGTCCTGGGCAGCAAGAAGGAGGAAAGAAGATGCTCTGCCTAATGTTCATTTCCTCACCCCAGGATGGTTGCCATGTTTCACCCATCAGTAGGTGATGCTGCTGCTAAAGGCACTGCAGTCTGGCACAGCAGCACATCCTCTCCTAGAGGAAACAGTGTGGGCAGGCAGGAGATCCTGTGTCTCCCGGTGAGGATGATGTTTAAGCATGTAGGTATCAGTGTTGGTACACTCTGTTAGCGTGCATTACTGTGTGTATCTCCACACCTATCATTTGTACTGTAGAGAAGCACTACCTCTTATCTAAAAGTCTGCACCACAGGGACAAGTGTAGGCGTATGTGTAGATGACTGCTTTTTCTGAGCTGCCAAAGGTTTGTACATGCAACCTGCTGAGCCACTTGTAGTTGAAAACCAAGTGCACCTCTCCCCCTCTCTCTCTCTCTCTCTCTCTCCTCTCTCTCTCTCTCTCTCTCTCTCTCTCTCTCTCTTCCACCCTGACCCTCTGGGTCAGAGTTTTCTGAACTATTTTCTGAACAGTCACCTCTAGTGATAGAGCTAACCTTTGGCTTCTGATAATTTCACCATGATTCAGGCTTCTAAGCAGAAATCCATATCATCTTTCTGCCCTTGCAGAATATGAGTAACTTAGAGCACAGGCAGCAGTGAAGGATCAGGGTGCTTATGGGCTCTCATATTGCTTCTTACCCATGTCTGTGTGACCCTGCTGTTATGTCACAGCTTAATATGTTGTCCAGAATGTAATGGGTTAGCTTAGTAGCAAGTGCTGGAGAGAGTCACAAGATCAAATTAAACTCTATGCCACTGACAGATTTGATTTCAGGAGTGAATTTGCAGCAGGGGGCGGATATGTAGAGTCAAATTCTAAGACCAAGATGAATTTCAAATATATAATTGTGATCTTTAAATACTAATGGGAATATTTTAATATTTTTATGTTTTGCATAACCATTTCTAGTAATAGCGATCATAGAGTTGTAGAATGATTTCAGTTGGAAAGATTTTTAAGTATCATTCCTGATGATCAAAGCCCCATCCAATGTGGCCTTGAACAATTCCAGGCATGGGACATCCTCTACTTGTTTGGGCAACCTGTTCCCATGTCTTGCCACCAACACACTAGAATTTCTTCCTAACATCTTATCTAAATCTCTTCTCTTTTAGTTTAAAAACGTTTCCCCATTGTGCTCTTGCTATCTGCCTGTGTAAAAAGTTACTCTTCCTCTTTTTTCAAAGCCTCATCTAGGTACTGCAAAGCAGCAATAAGGTCTCCCCAGAGCTGCCTCTTCTCCTCACTGAGCAACCCCAGCTTTCTCAGCCTGTCATAATATGCTGTTGTTTAAATTTAAAAGGGTGATTAACAGTCAGATCTAGCACAGATAGCCCTTTAACAGGTTTGCTTTTTGCAAATCTGAATGCTAATACTAGATTAACCTTGTAGCTTGAACACCAAGGAAAAAAAAAATAATGTTATTTCTTTAAAAATATATGTAAGCCAGCCATCTACTTGATGTCTCTGCTGTGGTTTGCACCAGATTGTAACCCCATTTTAATTAAACCACTACAATTGTGGTCAAAGTCAGTAAGAATGAGTACAAACTACTTGGAATTAGTAAGTGGAATTCTGTGGTGAATATCTTCTTAAATCAATATTACAAGGCTGTCAGCAATTCCTATGCAAGATACAAAGGAGTGTGCATTCCAGGTGATATCAGATATCTCTGTTGGTGGGAGGGTGAGTGGCCACTAAAGGACTGTCTGGGTGCCAGCCCAGAGGGGGGGTGAAATGATAGAGTTCAGTGGGAGGAGTTAACTCTTTTTAGAGACATCCAGACCTCATAGGGGGCATCCTGAGAGTCAGGCAAAAAGCCAGACCACCTTTGTCATTGATGGTTCAGAGTTCAGCCCCTCTTAGCTCAGAAATATCCTCATTAGAGGACCAGTGATGCACAGTGACTGAGCTGTGATGGAAATGCAGTGGGGGCCTCATTATTGCAGGACAGGCTGGTATCATACAAAGCAAACACAGAAGCCTTGGGTTTGGTCCTACTCAGTCTGAAAACAGCCACTGACTTTGGCTGAAGTCAGAGCAGCATAAAGGTGTGGGATGTGCTCTTGGCTGCAGAACAAAGACATTGAGCCCCAAAGGTGATCTCAAAGGATTTGATTAAAAGCACAGGCAGAATTGGAGAGTGTAAATGAGTTCAGGTCTCTTCACAGAAGCTGAGGCTAGAACTTCAAGAGGCCTGGCATTGCCAGGATGATGCTGAACATGATCCACACACTGTGAAAACAGCATTAGTCTACTTAGCCTTTTCACTGTCCAGGCATGGAAATGCAAAGAGCAGTGAAAAGTTAAAAAGCTAAAGAAACTGCTTTGAAATCTCAGGAGTGGGCTTCAGGTCAGGTGCTAGCAACAGAAATTCAGAGATTGTTTTTTTCGTAGCTATAATAACATTTCACTCACAGGGACATTGGCTGGGAAACTCAAAACACACCACTCATTCACTGATTGTTTTGACTTCTCAGAAATACATCATGACCATCCCATCCCACCATCAGCTGGAATGCCCTGCAGGCCCTGAGAACAGGAGGACGGTGGCTTCTCTCTGTGTAAAGTAGAGCACGCACCAAGGCTCCTGCAGGCTGCTTGTGGCCAGGACCAACTCTCTGCATATACCCTGGCCCAGACAGAGCATTTTTGATGGGTGTGTTGACTGCATTGGAGGACCTGCCTTCTTTTAAAACATTTTTTTTGGTCACGAACTAGGGTGTCCCATCTTAGTTTCAAAGCTGTGAGCAAGCTATGGGAATGGGAGCATTTCCATGATCAGGGAGTTGCGCGGCTGCTGACTCACTGTGCATGCCAGCGGCACTGCTCTGCCATCCCCAGCATGGAGGGGGAGGGAGATGGAGGCACTGCAAAGATTGGTTGAGAGATAAGGTCACCTACTGCCTCAGGTCACCAAAGCAAAGTAGCTGGGATTTTCAGGACGTTGTTTGCCCACACCAAGAGGAAAGAAACAAAATTCTCTATGCGTTACCCACGAATAGATTCCCTTCGTAATGGCCGTAACTTCATTCAGTTGCCTGATTTAAAACTACTTGTATCGTGAAGGAGATTCAACACTTGATTAGTGTTTACCTGGCCTGTTTTGGTGTGCCAGCTGAGATCAGCCCACTGCTGGTTGTGTTTAGGCATGCGAGGTGTTTTGCATGGCATTTGCAGTGTTACCAGGTTTGATAGGTATAGGGGTCCTCTCCTCCTCTAATCCCATGCTCAGGATCAATAATTGTGATGTTTGGGGTTGAATTCAGCGCAGCCTCGAGCTGAACCTGCCAAGGTGCTGTGTGGTTTGCTCTGCCAGGCGAAGGCCATGCCAGGCAGTGGAGTCACTTCTCACTGGAGCAAGGGACCTCCCCAGACATTGCCCGCTCCCTCTCTAAATGTGGGGCACCCTCCTGTGGCCAGCAGGACCACACAGCAGCAAGTACCCTGAAAAACAAAAACCACTGAACCCCATAAAGGCAAAACCGTGTGCTGTATCCAGAGCCTTCTGCTCCCAGAGCCTGCAGGGAGGAAGGGAGTGTTAATAAAG
This sequence comes from Sylvia atricapilla, assembly GCF_009819655.1. NCBI lineage: Eukaryota > Metazoa > Chordata > Aves > Passeriformes > Sylviidae > Sylvia > Sylvia atricapilla. The sequence continues at coordinate 28,705,655 of NC_089145.1, forward strand.
CACACGTGACAAGCGTTAGTCATGTTGCTTAATGATGGGCTGGAAGGCACTTGCAGACCTGAATAGATGAAGACTGCTATGTGGATTTTCTGGCCCTGAAGTTAAAGAAACATGAGAGACATTGTTTTTACAAGATTTCAGGTCAGATTTTTCTATCAGAGATGCATCTATTCAAGATAACCCTGTAAGGGAGCTCTTCAGAGTGAGCTGAAAATGAAAGGGGTTTTGGGAATTCCTGTACTTTTGCTTTTGAAAATCATCTACTAGGGTGGCAACTGGGGATTTCCTTTAGTTGATCCTCTTGACATTTTTAGCTTCCCCACCATCTTCCTTTCTTCTTCCAGATTCTCAGTTCTTGACCCCATTTCTTCCCTGAGGTAAACACTATGCCATGGCTAATTATCCAAAAGGGAAACAGTGAAAATCACAGGTAGAGTATGAGCTGAAAATCTCAGAGCAGTGGGCCCAGCTGGTTGGTTAGGGCACCCTGGCCAACATGACACACTGTTTGCTTTCTTAACAGGCCCTGTGATGAACAAGTTGCAGTGCTCCTGAGATGGTTTGTAGTCCTCTCCTTGGCATTTTTGTGGGCTCCCTCTACCGGTTTCTAGTCTGCCATCAAAACGAGCCTCAAGACTGGTGCAGAGAGACAGGCTAAAGTTCTCTTTTAGCCCAGATGGTCAAAAATAGTCTTGGAAAAGTCTGTGAATCTTGGGCAGGAGTAGAAAGAGCAGGGCTGGTCCCTGTTTAAAAAGAGACAGATGCTTTGTTACTGCAACAGCAGCAGGTCTGGTGACCGACCATGTAGGGATGCTCTGCAGGCCACTGGCGCCCCACAGACCATGGTCTAAGCACCACTGGCTACCACATGGGTTTTTAATAAGTTGCCGTCTGTGTTCTTTTAGTCACTGAAACATTTAACATCCTTTTACCACTTTGCATTGGCTGTTCTAGTTCAAGATCCCAGGAGTGCAAGGTTTGACTTTTCTCTCAACAATTTTCAGCCTTCATAATGATCAGGGTGAATTTTCCTTTCAGAACAGAGGGATAGGCAGTCATTTCCCTTAATCTGCTTGTGGAAGTCCAGCCAGTGGTTTAATCCGTCTCAGAACAAGGGTCACCAATCCTCTTTCCTCTGTGGACATGTCACTGAATCAGGGGAGCAGAGAGGAAATTGTTCCCTGTGTTAATCCAGTGGGATAGCAAGCTTTTTCAGGACAGAAGGAGGTAGGTACCAGTGTGTTAATTAAAACATGCATGCCAGTGCAGCCAAGCAGCCGAGATGTTACTGCTACCGTCAGCTTACCAGCCCTTGCACAAGTCCCAGACAGAACATCAGCTTGAGCATACTCTGCCTGTGATAGTTTTCTCACAGTACTCCCAGCACATGGTAGCATATTTGGACCATTTCTGGTTTGCTGTGCTCTTTGAAAAGTATTTATTCCATTGGAGGGAGGAATCTCACACTGACCATTTCACATTTTGTCATCCTGGTTATTTAGTTTTCACAGAATCACAGAGTGGCTGAGGCTGCAAGGGACCCCCAGAGGTCATCTGTTCCAATCCCCTTGCTCCAGCAGGGCCATCTAGTGCTAGTTACACAGGAACTTGTCTAGGTGTATTTTGACTATCTCCAAGGACGAAAACTACACAACCTCCCAGTCACCCTTGTAGAAAAGTGTTTCCTGATGTTCATGAAGAATCTTCTCTGTTTTGGTTAGTGCTCATCACTTCAGATACACTTACTGGGTGTCACTGAGAAAAACCTGTCTTCGTCCTCTTTGCAACTTCACTCTAAGTATTTCTATCCATTGATAAGAGCCTTTTCTTCTCTAGGCTGAGCTGTCCTGGCTCACTTTGCTTTTCCACATAGGAGAGATCCTTCAGTCCCTCAGCAAGGGTGAGATCAAGAGCTGCCTGCTTCAGCCCGAGCTTCCCCTGCCACAGGGGTAACAGAGGCAGCCATGGTGGTATAGGCAGCAGCTGTGTTCTGACATCAAGGTGGTCCTCCAGCCAGGGTTGACAGGAGCTTTGTATACACTAGTGAGCAGTCTGGAGAAGCTAAAGCCAAAGTTCTCAAGCAGCGGTAACGAAACGGCTGTAAATGTGACGAGGAAGCAAGACCATGTAGCATCTTGGGGTGTGGTTGTGGTACAGAAAAGATAAAACCTCTATTTTAGCCATTTGATTCTGGAGACATTTGTGTAGTGACTGCAGCTTTTAGAAGGAGACCTGAGAGTTCTTAAACAGCTTGAAACAGTTGCAGCAACCTCAAGAGCAATAGTGTCAATTATTTTTTCCCCAGACTTGCAGATAGCTTTAGCCTGTGAGAAGCCTGCACTGCTGTGACTATGTTGCTAGCAGCTGGTAATAGCCAACACAAGGAGCTTGACACCACCTATAGCAGTGATTGCAGTAGAGATGCAGCCCTCAGCATGCAAGCCTGAAAATATTGGCCTGTCTACCCATATGTAAATCACAGTGCATATATTTATTTCTGTCAAGAACTAAATTAAATAGAAATGGATGGTTTGCCAGGGCTATAAAAATGTCAGGTCTTCAGAAGGGCCCCATCTCTGCAAGAGCGCTTGAAATATTGCATATATATTGGAAAGGATTAGAACCAAATGAGAAGATACCAGATACAGCAATAAACTCGGCCTTGCAGCTTGTTTCGTTGGGTCTTAGGAGTAAAAAGACTGCAGATCCACCTTGCGTCAAACAAGGTGGGAGCATGGCAGGCTTCCTGTGTGTATGGAGGAGTTGACACATCTTCACTGCATTTATGTGATGTTTTCTTCCCTCCCATTGAGCTTAACAGGGTCTCTTTCATGAATTCATGCTCAGCTTTTTCAGAAAATGAGGTTAAAGCAGGTAGTTGGTTTCTGATATGGGGTAGGAAGTGAGTGTGGCATGCTAGCAGTCATGTGAGAGCTGGTACAAGCCCTCAGACGTGTCTTCTTTAGGGCTTTGAGCTAATGATTTTCCTTTTGGCAATATAGATTCCTGGAGCCCCTTTTGACTTGAGCAGTTATATTGAATAACAAAACCCAAAAGAACAAAAGCAAACCCTCCCCTGGTCCCTAGCCCCAGGATTGAGCTGGCTGAGATAAGAGAGTATGGTGAGAGCCAGATATTTGCATAGACTGAAACCTGTTTCTCACTCAGGCTGTAGTTTTTCTGCTGTTGCTGCTTTAGTCTTTGTCTTATAGACCCTCCTCTTCCATCACAGAAGTTATTTTTCCTTCCCTTTCACAGAACAATAGCTGCGTATAAATGTCTTCATTTTGGGTAATAAGGCAAGGCTCAGTTTAGGCATCATCTTTTAGCTACCTTATGCAGGCAATAGGCTTTTATCCAAAACACACACTACACATCTGTCACCTTTGGTGCTTCTGGCAGGCTGTTCCCCAGAGGTGATCAGGACTCAGATTGAGAGAATCACTTATGCATGAGCTGCAGACCAGAGCTGCTTGTTAAACGTGCCTTAACAGGAGCTTCATCTCTAGCTTGTTCTCTAAAATCCAGAGTATGGGAAGGGGAAAAAAAGAGTGTGATGATTTTATTCTCTCTCTTTCCTCTCCTGTTGCCTGACCCAAATGCAACAACAGCCTGCAAGGAGGGTGTGATCTACTACAGACTTCCCTTTGCAGCCAGCACTCCAGATTGTATACTTATTCTTAAGACAAAATAGTAAAAAAAAAAAACCCAGCCTTTCTTTGTGTGTAGCCTTGCCTTGTGAGCTCTTGTAAAACAAGGAAATACAAGGCAATGTTTGACTCCTCCTTGCCCACATGTTACTAATATTTGAAAAGCAGTGAAGTAGAAGAGATGCTTTTGTAAGGGGTTCAAAACTGTAGCACATTCTCTAAGCTTTGGGTCCAGCACTGGGTGTTCCACACAAGAAGCAAGCTGCCCAGTTCTCGGCTGCTAAGTGTGAAAAAATGCCTGTTCAGTAAGTTCAGCTCTAACTCCAGTGGTCCTGGCTATACCAGGTTTCTGCCCAGGAGCCAGCTTGGCCTGGCTGAGACGAATTCACTCTTGAAGCAGCCATGGGGAGCTATGTCTGCTTCTAATTTATGGGGTGATAGCTTCAGCCACCAAAACCTCTCTGGACAATCTGGTTGAAGGACAGACTGAAGTCTCTGAGAGTGTTAAGGCATCCTTTTCCATCCCTAGCTGCCATCTATAGCAACTCTTTTCTAAGGAAGGGTCTTCTCCCCAGACAAGAGTCAGGAGTTCTGTGGTTCCAGCTAGACACTGTGGATGGGAGCCACATCATACCTCAATTCTTCCTTTGGTTCCCATCTCATTGGCATGCTGCAAGGGTAAATGTGTGAAAGTGTGTGAGGCATTAAGACATGAGGGGTCCTGTAAGAGGCCAGATTGCTAGAAATTACTGTGGCCTTCTTACTCACAGCAAGCCTTTAAGTGCTGCCAGCAAGCCTCATAATTGATAACAAGCAGAGGTCTAAGGGTCTGTGGCTGGGTTTTATCATTCTTGACAGATCTGCTGACTTCTTGGTTTGTGAGAGCTGAGGACACAGCAGGGCTCCTGAAATGGACTGAGGAGCTGAGCCGACCTCAGCCTTCATTCGGGTTATGTGCCATGTATCCCTGTCTCAGTGTCATGCTGCTGGACACCCTCCTGCCAGCAGAGAGAAGGTCCATGGAAGCCAAGCTTGTCCCATCTTGACAGCTTCATCTGCTTTACAGGCAGCTCTCTGCCTGTCTCTGCATCATTGCCTAGTCCCATGTTGGTCTTTCTGGGGATCCAGAGAATCTTGCACAGGAATTCCTAAGTGTGGAGCCAGGAAGGGTGGGAAGAGAATAAAAATGGGGCCAGTCCAGGAAGACTGCCCTACTAAGAACATCCCTAAGGAAAAATCCTAGAAAGGGAGAGAACACAAAAAGGCATGGAGCATGTCTGAGGCCAGGTGGCTGAGCTGCCTGGTGAGGTGGAAACCTGCCAGAGTTCTCTGCCTCACAGTGAGGTGTGAAAACAACCCATGTGCAAAGCCTGTGAGAGTTTCTTTGGGGCCAAAAAAAGGTGTTATCTCATTTTGTATATGTAGTAAAGCAAGATTTCCAGTCTGTCTGGGAATGACAGCATGACTGGAAGAAGGCAGGCAGGAGAGATGGTGCTTTGGGATGTCCCCTCTGGTTTGTCTTCTCTGCTTCCATCCTCCAGGGCAGGGCCCAGGGCTCTGAAGAGGAGTCTCTGGGACAGCTTACATGGTTCCAGTTTCTGAAGCATGACTGCTCTTCTCCAAACATACTCTGCTCTTCAGATGTGCTTGGTACACCCACCTGGGCTCTTGCTCTTTAGAAGAGACCAGGAGCACCTTTGTATTTCTTAAAAGCTAGCAACTGCCATTGCTGTGAGTCTGAGGTCAGTCTTACAGGACCTTGTCTCAGGCAGGCTCTTCTCAGTCTGGTGAAGACTGAACAGACATTTAAGAGTCTTCCTAAGCGCTTGGCTTATTAAGTTCCATGTCTTGCCATTTTGCGAGAGTTAGCATTTTGTTCCACCAGGTTGTGTGAACTTGTTTCACAAGGTGGGTGGTTATAGGACAAATTATCCCTCGGTGTGCTGCCTTCCCCATGACTGGAGCAGCAGATACAGTGCGATAATGGTGGAATATATTGTAGCAGCAAATACTGTAGGTTTCATCTTAGGTTGTCTGAAACCAGAGCTGTGGTGGAGAGCTCAAGTGTTTCCAGAAGAAATTGAGGATGCCTTTTTATTGCTTTCTTACTTTTAAGTAAAACCTTAATTAGCTATTTATGTTGTTGCAAACTGTGATGGCCTAAGGATGTAAGTCTCTAGGGAGTGGAAACTTGAGCCCAGCTGATTGGTGTGAGTTCCATGGAAAAGACAATTTAAGGCAATACAAACCTTTCTATACAGGCTCAAACAGAAATCCCAGTTTTGAAACTGAGTGCATTTTGGGCACAAGTCCCATGTGTTAAGAAGCTCATAGAGCAATATTAGTTGAGCTAGTAAAGTATATTACCTCTCCTTTAAACCTTTGCTTCTATTTATTTATGCACCTCGAGTGTTCTCTCCCGCATATACTGGAGTGTTCTGAAATATTAATGCACTCATGCTTATGGCATGCTTCAGAGGCAAAGAAGCTCTTGTTCGCATTTTACAAGTGGGGAAAGAAGTAACTTTCTTATAGTCACAGTGGAGGATACTGTCAGAGGCACAGCAAGGGCTGTATGGTGGCATCCCCAGTGCTGTGATTCCTTCAGTTAGGATATCTAGGTTAAGCTAAGGAGCTTGAGGTGGCAGAGGCCTCTGCTCTCCCTATGTGCCATTTATAATTTAACTCCATGTTATGGAGAATGATAGTGGATCATTCTGTAATTTTAAATGAAAATTCGCCTTCATGTAAGTAAAGGTGTGGATGTAGCTGACTTCCCCATGCACCAGTAGTGCTGTGCTCCTGCATCACCGACACCTCCTTTGATCAAGAAGATGCTGCACCAGCTTCTTCTTTGCACTGTCATCTGTCAATGCAAGGAAGGGAGTATACAACTTTGATGTCTGCTCATTTGTTTCAGAACTCAGTGGGGTAATGAGATTGGGTTTTGAACTGCATCGCTGTACAAAGCAAAATGACTGTCCAGGCCTATTCCATGAGAAAGTTATTTTTAATAGAGCTCTCAAGGGAAATGAGAAAAATCTTGACAAGTGACCACTGAGGTTCAAACTGCAGTATCATGGGAGAGCAGGTTTGTATGGTCTAAGCTGTGCATTCACCCCCTTTTCAAAAACGAGATGGCACAGAGAACAGAATGAGCTCCAGTGACCAGCTGTACTGAATTGGCATGAGCCATGGTGCCACAGAGGAGGGGAGATTTCTGTGTGCAGCTCGGGGGGAGACTGATGGTGAGGTGACAGCCTAGCAGCCTTGTGTCATGAGGAGCAGGAAGGAAGCAAGGAGGATACCTGAACAGACGGTATTTTGGTTCCAGCTTGATGGCCACAGATGGCCCAGACTGGGGCTGCTGCAGTGCTGGAGATGTCTTTGCATTAGCAAGCAGCTGTGGACAGTTTTCTGCTGGGTTCTTAAATTTTCCTGGTCCTGCTGACATCCTAATTTGTGGCAACAGTTTTAGTGCAGTGTGTAGTTTAGCACGAGTCATGTTTCATGCTAGCAGCAGACCCTTTCAATGGGACAGAGAGATAATTTTTTATTAGTTTGTGAAATGCCTCTTGTGTTTTGGTAGCTTTATAGCTGGACATGAACCTGGTTTAGCACGAGAGACATAACAGATGGGAGCTGATGTATACAAAATCTGTTTGTATAAGGGTTCAGTGCATCCAAGTGATGACTTTTCATGTCAACAGGAATGGCTTGTTCTAGAGAGAAGAGTACTGGGCAACTTGCTTTGAGTCGAAGGATGCCTGAATACAAGGACCTGAGCAGAAAGAAGTAGAAAACAGGGATTTTTGATTTTAACACTCAGATATACTAGGTCCATGTTTGGGTGCCTGACTGGGCACTCAATTGATTTTAGGGGTGCCTTCATTTAGAGGCAGCTGATTTTGACAGAATTTTCAATAATAAGCAGCAATTCTGATACGTATGTTTGAGCAGAAGCTGGGCATTCCTTTTTCCCACAATGTTTTATCAGGCCTCAGTTTCTCATGACTGCAGATGTTACTATTTACCTTTATCTTTTGAGTTCCTTTTATTCTTATTAGTCCTTGGATAGGAAGTTGTGTCACAGGACAAGGAGGAATATCACTGTGTGAAGGAAATAAGAAGAAATTTCTAGGGGAGAAAAAAAGTGTATTTTGGAAAAGTATTGTGTCTTTATAATGGAAACAGACTTTGGGCTGTGACACTCCAGCAAAGGTGTCACCTTATGAATAGCAAATTTAATCTGACTAGTCATAGGCTAGCTTGTCCAAGCAAGCCTTTCCACACTTCACAAAAACAATCCATGGATCCATAAACACCTGTGATCCACAGGACACCAGCTGCTAATCCAATACTTAGAGCTATGCACACCAGAGTGGTTTTTTGGCTGGCATACATCCTTACTCTTGTACACAGCGTAGGAGGATCAGTATGGAGGATAGGAGGAATAATCTCAGTTTTATTCTTCTTTGAAAAGCCATGCTTGCAATGTTTTTTATCCCAGATTTTTTATCAATGGTGTTGATTTTTTACTGGGTTCCCTCCCCCCTCCATACTGGCACAGAAGATGTCACCCATGAAATATAAACCAATACCACTTCCTCTGTGACCTTAGCTGTCTCCAGGTCTCCTGACTGTACCGGCCAGTTCTATGACTACATTTTGTCGACTCTGTGAGAAACCCACTTTTTACTGAGAAAGTTGTTTATAGTATTGGTAGACTGAAACAGCCGCCTTGATTTATCCCTGTTTTAACATTTTTGCCTGTGGGTGATGGAGTTTAATTAAGGCTGACTAGTAAATATTTATTCTCTTGGCAGAAATAGGTCCAGGTTTGTCTGTTAAAAATACTACACAGCTTGCCTCTTTGACTGCAGTTAACTGAACCGACAACTCCACAATTTTTATTAAAATCACCAAGGGAAAAAACCTCAAACCCCACCGCCACAAGCTTTTAACTGTGCAGCTTTTCCCCAGCCAAGGAGCACCTCTCCCCCCAAGCATCCCTGTCCCCTGCATCCTGGTCCCTGCCGAAGTAAGTGGAGCCCGTTGCCATGGAAGCCTCATTAAATCTGCATCTCGCCTGGCCGGGGCTGCAGGGGCTGCGGCTGTATTTTTAGCCGGCGGTGGTTGCATAAGGGGGGCGGGATGGGACTGGGATGTGCCTTGTATCTTGCCTTGGTGGAAGTCTGCCAGGAACCACCACCAGCCAAAAGACATGTCCTGCTCAGGAAAGCTCTCTCAGGCCAGGCAGCCTTTGGCAGCCCCCAGTGTTGCTAGAGGTGAGCACGGGGAAGATGCAGCATGCGGAGTTTGGCTTAATGGCCAAGCAAGCTTTAGGGTGGTGGCATAGTTCTGCCAGGGGCTCCAGAGAATGAGGGTCTCTTTAGATTAGACTAAAGATAATAAATCTCTCTTGACTTGAGCAAAACCTTAACACCTGGAGGGGTAGGAAGAAACTCATCAGAGCGCAGCTGAAGAACAGCACTGCACTCCTAGCCATGTACATTTTGGGGAAAACAATGCCACATCTAAGTGCACAACCCCCAGAAGAAGAAAATAGAGCTAGATGGTGTCAGAAATGTTCAGGGTGAATCCAATCTTGGGTGCAATGTTGCCTAAATCCATTTTTAGAAGGACTGGATTTGAGCCCATCTCCATGTTTGACAAATACATGTCACTGAACGATCTGAAATCTGCTCTTACTGTAAAAGCAACATACAAAAACACACCAAAAAACCAAACCAAACCACAACAACAAAAAAGCCCCACTATAAAAAAAAAAAAAAAAAAAAAAAAAAAAGAAGAAGAAGAAGAAAAAAGAAATCAAATAAAAGCACCAAACTGCCCCTCATGTTCATTCCTCATCATTTCAAATCAGAGTTGCTGGAAGGAGAAGACAAAAAAACAGGTTTTAGCATTTCTGCACTATCAGGCTTTCTTGGTTCAACACATGAAGCTAGGCCCGCTCTCTCTCAGCACTGAATCCCAGCAGTGCTAAATGTTCCAAAAGTCAGATTTTTATCCTGAATTACAGCTGGGCAGAGCCAGCTTTTGCTGCTGCAGGCTGTCTCTGGCTGTAGACCATCTCTAAGTCCTTAATGGGGAGTTATTTCCAGGTTCATGGTGGGCTCCACAGATCTTTCTCAACATTAGGACCTGAAAAAGGTTTGCAGGGACTCCTTTACAGTTGTAGGAGATGCAACTCACCTTCAGTCTTGCCATGAGATTAGATCGAGTGACTTTTTGCCCAGGCAGCCTCATTTCTCCTGATTCAGTATCATGATTGTGAGCCTTGCACAGCTCAAGTGGAAGTGGACTTTTCAGACTACAGAAAGCCCTAAATGATTTCCTCTGACCCTTGCTCAGAGCCTGACTCTGTTTCCAAAGACCCAGCCTGATAAGCTCCTGCTTGGCAGCACCCACTGTCACAGGAGGGCACACATGGGGACAGCGAGGGCCCAGGGCACTCCTCGTTGGGCCCTTGCAGCAGTGATCCTGCAGATGGACAGAAATAGCTGCTGTGCTGCAGCCCCGAGGCAGTGCCACTCTAGCAGCAGCCCTGGGTGTGAGGGGTGTCCCCTGGTGGCAGGAAGGCTGGGTAAGTGCCTGGGGTTCCAGGAGTAGCGGGGAATCTCACTTGTGTGTTTCATTCCCATCTGCTCCAGCTGATTGCTGCCTGTGAAGCCAACCAAGTCTTTGATACACTCTCTGCTTCAGCTCTGCTTCTGGAGAGCAAAGATAAGTGCAGTCTATCCCTAGGTGAGAAGGCAGGGGAGAACGTCAGATGAATGAGGTGCACGTTCAAGTCTGGTTTGTGGCTGATTGGCATCAGTGTGAAGGGATTTTAACATGTGCAATTTATTTCTCAGCATATATTTTACTCCTCTGCCTTTCTAGGGTGGCATGGGGCAATGTGATGGCAAGGAGCAAGGGACAGCGTCTGAAAAATAGAAAAAGCCACTGATAAACACAGACAGACACCCTGGTAAACAGACAGAGCAGAAGGCTCCGGCTCCTGACAGTCTCCCTAGCGTATAGCAGTTTCCTTGTAAGAGCACTGACACTCACTGCAGGGCACATGTGAAACGAGCTGGAAGAAGGCAGAGGCTAGAGGAGGGAGGAAATGATGCTAGGCACCAATGGCATTGCAACTCAATTATGTTCTGGCTGGGCAGAAAGATGGGATGGGACCTCCTTTCAGAAAAAAATCAAATCGGCTCAAAAAAATTCAGATGCACCTTTTCCTTTCTCAAGGTCTTGGGATTTCAAGTCCTAAAAAGTTTTCTAGGTCCCATAATGGGCAAAACTGATTGAGTCATTGCATTACTTTTTCAAAATAAATAGGCTGTGAGGGCAAAGAGGGAGCCCATTAAAAAACAGCCCTTCCTCTGACACCAGGAGGGGTTCATCATAGAGTTCTTTATGAGGTTTTAGCCTTCAGAGCAGTTGTGTCACATTGCTAAACTCCTGAGGACATGTTTACTGATGCTGAGGTGAAGGGTGCTGCATCTGCCACCAAGCTAGGTACCAGACCAGGGCTGAGAATGATTTTTTCTTATTAGTTGCAGTTCCAGCTGCAGACGGAGACAAGTATGTGAGACCAGCCTACAAACCCAACATTTATTCGTGTTTGATATATGCCAGAGGGCATTGGGATTGTGGCTGGTCTTTGACAGGACTAGTCAAGTCATACAGTTGTTCAGTGGTGTTATCAGAACTTGGAAGGGAGAAGACAGAGCATCATTTATGAAGGTCTGAGGTGTTGAAAGTATTGTACTGGGAGAGCTTACACAGCAAGAACAGGAACAAGAGTTGAGGGGTATGTTGCAGTGAGGGTAGGCTAAATTTTTAGGATGCGTGAAGGGCCTTGATGCTAACTCTTGCCACAAGGTAGGGAAGACAGGAGATTCTTGCTTGTCAGCCAAGGTCCCCAGGAGGAGTGAAGCTGTCTCTCATGTGGGTCATTTAGCAGCTTAGCCTAAAGCAGATTGAGAGCTGCCCTGCCAAGGACTGGGCGGTGCTGGTGCATGAGAGGCAATATGTACCTGAAGGGAACCTGCAAGAAGAATGAGAGGGACTTTTTACAAGAGCACAAAGTGACAGGAAAAGGCCGAATGGATTCAAACTGAAAGAGAGTAGGTTTAGAGTAGGTATTAAGAGGAAGTTCTTTGTTATGAGGATTGTGAGGCACTGGAACAGGTTGCCCAGAGAATTTGTGGATGTCCCATCCCTGGAGGTGTTCAAGGCCAGACTGGAGCTCTGAGCAACCTGGTCAAGTGATAGGTGTCCCTTTCCATGGCAGAAAGGTTGGAACTAGATGATCCTTAAGGTGCCTTTCAATGCAGGCCATTCTGTGCATTTCTAGGAGACCTGCGTGGGTGGGTGAATGCTGTGCGGGCCCTGGTGTGCTTGGTCCATTGGACGGAGTCCCGCCAGTGTTCAGCACTCCCTGTCTGCCTGAGCCAGGCTGTCCTGCATGGGGCCAAGCTGGAGACAGTGCAGCAGCCCATCTCTCTGTGAACTGAAGCTGGGTTATTAATCAAGGCTTGAGGGTTGCACTGCTTCTAGATTTAACCCTTCTGAATCACTCTGGTTCACTGCAAAGCTGGCTGATGATGTGATTTTTGTTCAGTTTATGAATAAGGTGGTTTTTTAGTGGTGCAAAGCTCTAGGTTCCGAAAGTAAAAGCCCAGCAGGGCTGGCCTCCTTCTGCAAATCTGCAGGTTCTCCAAAGGCATGAGCTCCTGGAAATTCAGAAAATGGCCCTGTTTGGTTTTCCCAATGTGTTTTTACTCTGTAAGAAACAGAAATAAAACAGCCCAAAAGAGCAAAATTAAATGGTGTAACTGAGTATCCTTTGCCCTATTTTCAGTGCTACAGAAGAGAACTGTGAGTCCCATCAAATGCACAGAGCCTTGGATAAAGGTGCAGTGTCTTGGCTCTATGTAAATGATTGGATATGCAACTTCAATTTGGCTGTGGCAGTTCATTGTGCTGCCCCTTATCTTGGTCACAAGAAGCCCATGACCAGAGCCAAAGCACCCCAGCTCTGGCTCCAGCTCCTTTTATTCACATAGAATAATTGTATCTGCAGTGTGCAGAGCAGGCTCGTTTCAGGCTGGCAGCTGCACAGCATTGTTTGCAGCTCATTAATTTCCTACAGATTGCTGCCTTGCTGCGTTGGATGTAGTGCAACTCCAGTGGCTGGGCTGAGTGCCGTCCTGCAGAGCTGAAAGCACCGTCTGCGTGGGTGTGCGGGAAGAGCAGGGCGAGGGAGGGGACAGAGGGACGTGCGAGGCTGGTATCTGGAGGCATTTGTGATGGGAAAGTTGGCTTTGCTCTTTCGCTCTCTCTTTTGATGTGCTGTGAGCATTGAAATCTGTGGATGCCGTCACATTCAAGAGCCAGAAAAGTGTGGAGTGTTGAGATATGCCAGCTTCCGTGCTGGGTACTGGGGAGACTACCCTGACCTTTCCTTGAAAAGCTAAATTTCATTGCCATTGTTGTGCCAAAATGGGTTCTTTCACCTGGTATGCAAGAGGCTGATCCACACACAGAGTCAAGATATTTGACTGATTCACAGTTCTGTGCAGAAAGGTGTGCTGGGTGACAAATCCACAAAGTTAGCACAAGGACTATAAAAACTTTCACTATTTATACATTTTAGCAAACAAAGGCATTAATGTTCATTGGCTACAAGTTCCATAGTGCTCTTATTAATTAGTATTTTATCCTCTATTGGTTAAATTATTTCAGTCCTCTGCTCTACCAGGTTTTCATCCCTTCTAATGCTAATTAGTCCACATGCTCAGTCTTTCTCTTTTTTTGAGTCCATCGGTTTCCTGAGTTGGTACTTCATGAGTGATAGTCACAATCTCCTCTTGCCAAAATGATCTTTTGCCCAGTCGGTGCCAATTTCAGCCCAGTTGCTGAGTTGGCTTTCTTAGTTTCCTCCTTATCTTGGGATTTCTGCCAAATATCCTTGTGGCCTGGAAATCCTGCATTCTTTGTGTCCACTATCAGTTGTGCATGCTTCTCCTCAAGTTTCATTAACCTCCCCCTAGGTCTGAGATCACTGAAGAATATCAAGCCCTAAACTTTTAACCAGGAAATTCTATCAACAAGGAATTTATCTTTCTAACACCTGGACATCAGCAGTGTAGTAATTGTAGGACAGTGAATCTTGAACAGCCCCGTTAGGAGGAGCTCTTAATTTCACCTGTGCTGTCTCTGCTGGGAAAAGCAATGTTGTAGGTAGTAGGTATGAATCTGCACATCCATCTGTGCCTGCAGCTGGTGTCAGCCCAGGGAATGTGGATGTGCTTGGCAGGCAGAGATCAAGGACCTGTAATCCCTGCTTATAATCCACCTTGACTCCCACCACAGCCTGGCTCCTGTGCTGGGCTGTTTGTCCCCAGTGTGCCAGCATGTCCCTGCCCATGCTTCTGGGTAGCAGCTTGAGCAGCTCTGTCCCTGGCTGCAGCTCCCTGTCTGCCTCTACTGTTGGCAGCAGAGACAATGCCATCCCAGCTATGGCAGGAACTGAGTGTGGAGTCAATATGAACTTGTGAAGCAGCATGGCAGCAGCAGGACATTAATGCAGTTCCCAGAGTTCTGTTTCTGGCAAGCTCAGGTTAAGGGGGCCACACTCTCCCAAAGGAGCAGTGTTTGAAGGCCAGCCTCTTGTATCTCTTCAAACCTGCCATGACAAAGCATTGAGCCATGCATGGCAGGGTCACGCCGTCAGGCAATGCCAGGGGCTCATTTCAGCTAACAAGCTTCAGTGGTTTTTGCCCTAGGAGGGATTTTAGTCTTCCTAGGCTGCTGAGGGTTGTTTTGAATCTAGTATTTCTCATTCCTCAACTTCCTCTCCCCCTCCGTCCCCACCTTCTTGTCCTCACCAGCATCTCCATGGCAACCCTGTTGCTGAAGAATAGAGAAGACATCTAAATATAGCTTCCAAATCTACATGCCTTCAGCAAAAAGTCTAAAACCAAGGGCGACAGCTTGAAGCACTGATCTGCCAATACCAGCCAATGAAAAGTGTCTGTCTTGCAGGTAGAATTCAGGAGCACCGTGATGGGACAGGGTCACTTCCAGCTGAATCCCAGTTTTGTGTTTGCTCAGAACATCTCAAGAGGTTTTGAGGTAGTCAAGCCTACCCTGTCCTGTCCAGGGCAATCCCAATCCTGCACCCTGTCAACCTTTGGAGCCATTCTCGAGAGCAAACAAAAGATCTCCAGTACTTTTTTTTTTTTGGCCATTGATACCCATGATGCATTTTGATATCATAGGCATTTACTGTGGTGCATTAGACTCAGATAGAAGCAATATTCAAAGACCTTTAGTAAGGAATGGATGTCCTGCCTTCCTTCCTGCCTTCCTCCCTGCCTTCCTTCCTGCCTTCTTGCCTGCCTGCCTGCCTTCCTACTCTTCTCTTCCCTTCCTCCTTCCGTCCTTCCCTATGTCCATCCCTTCATTCCTCCCTTCCTTCCTCCTCACAGTATGGTTGTGGTTGATGTTTTGCTCCTTCTGAAATTCCTTTCTAAGAGAAAAAGGTCACAGAATCTCCTCAGTGAAGCTGTTCCGCTGAGAATCTTCCCAAGGTAGGGAGGGGAGAAATGTCTGTGCCCAGGGCCCTGGCTCTCCTTTGCACCTATACCAGGCTGGTAGCCACCTTAGCTGTCTGGTTTCATGGGCTGCCAAGTAGAACTATTGCTTGTACAGGACATGTGCTTATTGTACAGACCTCAACAAATAGCTCCACAGGCTGTTGAAATTTTGTCTGCTCTCCCCTAGCCTTGAAGCATCAAGTCTCATAGGGTCAGCAAGAAAAATCTGACTTGGAGCAGGCCTGACAAGGGCCTGCATGTGTCTGTACACACAGCTTCAATATTTGAACCCAAGTAGCTTCATTAAACTGAATAAAGAGAAGAAAACTTGAGGAGCTTGGTTGTTACGCTTGTACAACCTAACTTAAATAGCTCAGCTTGTCAGCAACATGGACTCAGCTGAGAGAAGGGGGGTTTAACAAACTCTGATTTTTCTTGTTTTTGCAGAAATTCTTAAAAACAAACTGTGACGTCTTTCCTTTAAGAACCCTGTATATTAGAGCATTTTATCATGTTTGAACAAAGTGAAATATAGAATGCTTTGGATATCTTGTCTGGCAGGGCTGACTGCATTATGGAAGCTCATGGAGCATTTTTTGGTGCTTCAGGGCTTCCAAGCTGAGTGTGAGACTTGAGAGGGGAGAGAATTTGCCATTCACTAGCTCCAGTGGTGATTCCCATAGCTGATAAATGAATATACCACACCCCTTGAATTTCTCTGAATAGCATATTAGACACTTTAAGATTTTTTTGCATGGCATGGAAGTGCTTAATGGGCTCACTTGCCAGCTCTGATTTTTCCTTGCTGGTACAGTTATTTGCACTGGTACAAAGCAGGTGTGAAACACTGTCATGTGAATTTGGCAGCATTTCATGTCTCGTCAGTCTTGGGTGGCAGTGGGAAGTGAGGGCTGGGCTGCTGTGTACACAACAGGCACAAATTGAAAAATGAAGATGACCAGAAAGACAAAGAAACCCCTTTAATGTTGTCATCTGGGATGGAGAAACCGTAACAGGCAATTTTTAATTTTTTTTCTTAAATTTTGATTTATTTTTAACAGCTATCACTATAAATCTTTTACTGGTTACACTTAAAAGTTTTCTTATACAAGTAAAGACTAAAATACAGCTCTTAGTACTGGCTATGTCCCTTTAATTATCATGTGTCAGCTACTAAAGCATTTTCAATAGTTCTAATTGAAGCATGAGGCAATTTGCTAATTAGCCAAGATTACGTGAGGAATACACAAAGGGAAGATGCCTTTCTGTGTCAATATTTCCTCCTTTATGCCTTAGGAGATCTGGCGTGATGTGAACAAACTACACTGCTAACACCCTGCCAGGCAGAGCCCCTGAGTTCCTGGTGGTCCTGTTCATTGTCCCACACAGTCCCAAGGGGTGGGCATGAAGGGTCACACAAGGCTTTGGACTGGGGTCATTGTCTCCACCTCGGGGTACAGCCACTTCTTGCATGCTGTCTTCTCCAGCAGACCTTTTACCCCTGCCTGTGAGCTGCTGTAGCAGAGCTGGGTGTTTCTGGCCCTGGCCCTTGCAGGAGTGGAGCAGAGATCCGCCGTGTGCTGCATGCGTGGCAGGGATAGAGGCATGCAGAAAGGCTCTGGGTCTCCTGGGCCACTCTCAGGCTCTGTCTGTGTGGGAGGAACAGCAGGGATGCAGGGAGCCACTCCAGGAGGCTTCTTCCCTCTCCTGCCTTGTCAGTCTGAGTGAGCATTACAAAGGGGTAAAGAGTTGAAATATAGAGAAAGATCATCCAGAAAACTATCTTTGTAATGTGGCTTTTAGAAAGCAGTTGGGCAACACCTACTTGTCAGGAATGGCTTGATGGGAATGGCTCTGCCCAGAGGCAGCCTAATAGTTGTTTGCACACATATTTTCTGACGTCTTTTAGCTCCCTCATGACGTCAATAGACTTTAGCAAGGAAGAGGAGGTGCCCTACAGAAGTGCACAGCTCTTTCAAATGGGAACCATGTCAGATGAAGCCTGATTAAGTTGATACTCATATGAATAAGTGATACTTCCATCACCACTTCAGGCTCTCTCTGCTCTCTTCTCTCACCTTCTTTCTGATTACATCACTATAGCATTTTCCACTTTAGGAGTTCAAAGCAAGTAGGGATTGTCCCCTATCAAGTCCTGTGAGAAATAAGGATCATGGGCATTGCATTGATATAGAAATTAAAGTATGGAAGTATCAACTGACTTCCTTGTGTGGCTTCAGGCTTGATAAGAGAAGTACATAGGGCATATAGTGATTAGCACTGCAAAGAAAGCTATTTTAATGATAAGATGATAATTTATTATAATAATTTATCAGGTAATTTTGATAAAAAGATACTTAGTTACCACCTGGTTATCCCATAAACCAACTTCACAACAAAAGAGAAAACACAGAAGAGAAAAAATTCATTTTCTGGGGATAGCTACTGACTATGTTACTTTATAGCAGACTGGCTGGTAGTGAAGCTGTTGGGGTTGTCCCCCTTGTGCTTGCTGCACAAAGTAGGATAACTCTTGCACAGCTGCTCTTCCAAAGTCCTCATGAACAACACAGCCAGTTCTTGGAAACTGGCCTGCCATGGCTTGTCTCCAGCTTCTGCACCAGCACCAGTTCTTCTGTAATTCAAACATCACCAAGGTGCACATCGGTGATCTGCTCAAAACTGTGTTCTGACAGTTCATCTATCCTGTTGACATCTGCTTAGTTAATCGGTACCAACATCTAATCAGATCTTAGAGGCACCTTCAGTTCTGACCTTTCTGCTAGAACAAACTGTGACCATTGCCGTGGTTGCCACTGCATGCTTGAAAACCTGTCTCTCCCCCTCACCCCCACATAATCTCCATGTTAATCAGAAAAATCTTCTTTCATAAACATGATCTTAAGACCAAAGTACAACCTGCCTGTCTTGGTCATAATCTGGATTGGTTCTTAAATTACCATGATTTTCTTTTGAAATTAAGATCATTTAGCATCTCCTTGGTGAGTTTAGTGAATCTGCTTTTGGATCTAATGATTCTGCCCTTCAAACACTTCCTGCCTTTTTCTGTGCTATGTGACAATATAATTCTTTGCTTCAAAATTGCTCAGTTTGTTACTCTGGGTTATTGATGCACAACTTTATATGACCATGGGCATCAAATAAGGCTTCTTTTCCTGTCTTCTTCACCTTTCCTGTGTGCACTGTCACATTGCTATGTTAAATATTCACCTCTCAGTGAACTGGGCAAAGACAGATCCCCCACTATTTATAACCTTATTTAATCCCTTCTGGTCTGCCTCAAGCACACAGCACTGCCAGCCAGTCAAAGCAGGCGATTGTCCTGCTCTGCTCTTCACTGGGTGGCATCCTCTTGAGTCCTGTGTGCAGTTTTGGGCACCACAATATAAAAAAGGCATTAAGCAATTAGAGAGTGTCTGAAGGAACATGTGGATGGTGAAGAGTCTGGAGAGGAAGCCACCTGAGGACTGCCTGAGGTTACTTGATCTGTTCAACCTGCAGGAAACTGAGGGGAGACCTCTTTGTGGTCTTCAGCATCCTCATGAGGAGATCATCAGGTACTGATGATCTTGATGTCTGATCATCAGACAGACTGATGGTCTTCACTCTTATGACCAGTGGCAGGAAAAAACATGAAACTGAGTCAGGGAAGGTTTAGGTTGGATATCAGGAAAAAATTTTTCAGCCAGAGGGTGGTTGAGCACTGGAACAGGCTCCCCAGGGAAGTGGTCACAGCATCAAGCCTGACAGAGTTCAAGAGGCATTTGGACAATGATCTCAGGCACATGGCGTGATTGTTGGGGTATCCTACCCAAGGCCAGGAACTGGACTCAATGAGCCTGGTGGGTCCCTTCCAACTCAGCACAGTCTGTGATCCTATGACTGCTCTATGAGGTCTTCTAGCATAGTAGCTGGGCCCTATTTGTAGTTTCACAGTGAAATCCCAAACAGTGCAGAGCTCTGGGGAAGAATCAGATGGTTCCATGATGGTACTGATGGTACCACGTGCTTTGAACTTCACACTGCAGGAACCTGCACCCACAGCAAATCAGATGAAGATTTGGATATATCAAGATCTGTCAAGAACACAATGGCTTGACCCAAGATGTATGTACTAATGATTCACATTAATGAGTTACTGAACATCTCCTGTTACATCTTACTGCCCCAGGGATGTTTACCTTGCTGTTCTGGCTGCTTTTCATCCTGGCTTACAGTGTCCCACCAGGGACTCTAAACTGTGCCTTTGCACAGCCCTGCCTGTTTCAGTGGTATATACTATGTGACATCTCCTGACTTGCCTTGTTTTTAGAGTTGTTTCACATTCCAAAGTCACACAGACCCACACAGACACATCCTCTTAAACTTCTCAGCAATAATTCCTACAAATGAGAGTGTCCACACAAAGAGATACTCAGTATTTTCTAGCACATTAATCAAATAATCATTCAGTTGTTGCCTTATGTGTTAGAACTGGACGTGTTGTCAAATAAAATGATTTTATAGATTATCCTCTGTACTTCCCAGATGGGGAATTTAGCAACATCATGTGCACAAAGTCCTTTAGGAGAAGATCGATGTCTATTCATTTCATCTTCTGTTGCTTACTCAGGGAAATCTCATTCTTAATGTTGCTCCCCAGAGGAGCTTTTCTATCCTTGACTTTTAAAACCAGTGATTGTTTTTAAGTGTATGTTGAAAGCAGACCCTGGACTGCATTAATCTGAAGGCTATTGGGTGGCAGCTTGCAATGACCTCAGAGAAAAAGAAGCAAAGTGAGCAGTATCCTGACTTCTGTATCGCCAGATGTTCCCTGGGAATGGCTGGCCCTGCTGTGTCACAGGCCAAATTGAAAGCATTGCTAGTCTGCTGAAAGCTGCACTGAGCCCTGAATTAAAGAGCCCTTCCCATCACTGTGCTCATGCAGGTGTTGAGATTGGACTGTGGTGTGGCTTGGTGCTGGCACTGGGGCTTTGTGTTTTGCAGAGTGGCTCCTTACTCCCAGGAGAGGCTTTTGGATGGTCTGTGTTGTTCTCTGCTTTTGAGCTGTTTGAGGGGTGTGTCTTGGCCCTAGTCAAACTGTCAGAGAGAAGGGGGAAGGCTGGAAAGTGTCATCCTTTCCCCATGCCAAGCGGCCAGAGGCTGGGGAATGAAAGCTGCTCAGCTGAGCAAGGTAGGCTTCCGATTCCTTTTTTCCCATCGTGGTGAGCATGCCCATCAGGGCTGCTGCCTGCCCCTCTCGTGCCCGCCTCTGCCTCCATTAATTTCAAGAAGCTGTCATGATGTTCTTGCAGCAAAATGTTCCCAAGCCTGCTGCTCCCACGCGCTCTCTGCCTCTCGGTGTCCTTCTGTCACATCTCTCACATTAACGTGACGTCTTCCCGGGGCAGTGTTACACTCCAGCCCTTCTCTCCATCCATCTCTTCCACTCTCCATGCCTTCCGAGGAGGCAGCTCTCAGTGTGGCTGTAGGTGAGAGATGAGATTGTGTGGGAGCAATCTGTGTTTTGGCCTCCAGACAATTTGTGACAGCTCAGGATGCAGCTGTATTTATGGTTGCTTTCATAGGCCTGGAGATGAGCGAAATGCTCACAGAGGTAGGGAAGCTGCAGAGCAGGGGAAAGGGCAGCCCTTACCGGCCACAGTAGACTGGGAGGGGTGGCCTGATGGGCCACCACAGCCCCCCCTCCATCAGCAATGACCTTTCTATGGTGACAGTCACGGGAGCAGCCAGCCAAGAGAAAGGCACTTCCCCTCAAGGCAGCAAACCCAACACTGTGCCCCCATCTGTGCAGAGTGGCCCAGGAGCAGGAATGCTGCTCTTCCCTTTGCCACAAAATCCCAGGGAAAGGTTAACTGCTCCCTGTTATGGGGCACTGCATCTGTGAGCCCCTGTGAGTCCCATGTCACTGCACAGTCCTTGCCAGTTTCTGCCTTGCTTCTTTCCTCCTTGCACAGGGAGGTCTGGCAACACACTGACTCTGCACCAAGAGCTGGCACTGGCTGCAGTTTGGCTCCCATCATCCCCATCCCACCCTACCTGAGTCCCCAAGCATCACCTCCGGGCTCCTGCTGTGTCCCCAAGGCTTTAATGGGGTGGAGGACCTGCTGCTCAGCAAAGCTGGAGAGGTCGGGCACCACCTCCTTTGGGATTCAGTCAGATGGAGAGGGGATTGCAAGGCCCAGCTGGTGTCCATGCAGGCTTTGGCCTGTTGCTTTGATCTGTCCTTCACCTGTTGTTTCAGAGCTGGATAAAAGGTTCTATATAGAGGGCATTATGGAGCTCCTTGTGTTGAACAAAAAGTGTATGGTGAGAGGGAGGGAGGAAGGAAGGAAACTCAAATGGTTTGCATGCATAATATTAACTGTACAAAGCCTTAGAATAGCTTTGTTGCAGTACATAAGCTGACCCCCAAGAAACAGGGCATGTGGCGCTTTTTCCAAAATTTTGCAGACAAGCAATACTGAGTATTTTGAAGCTCCTAGAATGGCAAAACCGTAAACAATGCTACTTATGAAAAGGATTTTTAAAAGCAACCCACGTCCAGAAGGCACTGGCTGCTTTCGAAAACCCCACCTTCTGTTTTGTAGTAATGAGCAAGAAAAAGATCAGAGCTATGAATCAGCTGTAGATTTAACTCAGCAAATTGAACAAGCTTGGCAAACTATCAGGGGCCCAGATAACATCTGGTTCAAAAGCCAAATGCAACATCTCCAGCAAAAATGCAACAAAAAATCATCATGATGAGGTCTTACCAGAGCAGCAACATTTACACCAGAGATAGACCTTTTAATATTTTTTAGGCTGGATTAGCAGAGATTGAAGGAGTCTGGATAAGGGAAAGGAGGCTTGCTGGCATTGGTGCAGGGTATGGGTAGAGCAAGCACTAGCAAAAATAAAGCTGATTTAGCTCAGAAAGAAGAATTGGAGGTGATTTTTCTTGCATATTCCTGTACCAATGGATAGGCAGACATTGTCCAAACTCTACTCCTACCCCTGTGCCATAATTTGAAAGAGAAGAGTTGGGATCAAGATCAAGACCAGAGTCAGCACAGGGAACAAGATTTCCACAGATGGAGTGCAGGAGCAATTATAACTTGAGAGTCAAATTGTAGGATGACCAAGTAATTTAGTGGTCATTAATGATATCAGTAGGAATGCAAGCTGCAGTGATGATTTTCCTAATCTGTGCTGAAATGGTGGTTTTCCAGAGGTTGCTGGCTGTCGCAGCATCCCTAGGATGCAGGGCTGGACTGCTTGTTCTCTGAAGTGTTGTGAGATCAAAGATACAGGGTATATTTAATGCCGAAGACTACAGGCTGAGACACATAGAGATTTGAATTTGGGTCTATCTTTCCAGATTGCCAGTGATTGTGATTACCACTCCTGCTTTTCTCTTCCCTCCCATTGCCAGTCAAGACTGACTGTGTACAACATGCACCTAGGCCTGATTTGACTGCTGAGGATGGACAGGAAGAAAGAGGAGGCTGTTGCTGCAGGGCCACGTGTGGGTACAGAGCTGTGGGAAGCAGGGAATCTTTCACTGGCAGGAGGGGCAACTTGCATGGTGCCTCTTGGGGAAATTGTTTTGAGGTAAGGGAAACACTTTTTATGTGGAACCAACTTCTAGTTTAAAAAATGTAGTTCCAGCTTGGGGTTGGGGTCAGCTAGAAGTCCAGGAGCCCCAAGATGGCAAGAGGATGCCCATTCAGATGAGTTACGTGTGCAGACAATGTTGTATTTAAGAAGGTGTTATACTAGCTTGGAACCAAAGCACCAATCTCTTCAGACACAAGTGAGGAATGGGACTGCAAAAACCTTTGCAGCCCCTGGGAGAATGAGGGCAGTGCAGGGGTCATTTTGAGCTTGCAACAGTCGGTGCAACCTGTCTGTAAGGAAGCAGTGGGTTAGCAGAATCTTTGACATGTTTCTCTTTTTCTCTTTGGGTGTGAAAGTTGTGGGACAGTAACCTCTGCATAAGGCATGTATTTGCTGTGAAGGAAACCATGGCACAGTGAACTCTTCTTTTCCTACAAAATGGTACAAGAACTTGTAAGAAATTTGCTAAAGGAGAGACAGGATTTGCTGCCCAGCTGCTCCAGCAGCCAGCACTTCTCAGAGCAGACCAATGAAGCTGAGGCAGCAGCATGGTGCCAGCAGGGTGTGTGTGCATGTGTGGCTGCTGTTGTGCATGTGTGTGTGTGTGTGCGTGTGTGTGCACAGGGGTAACTGGGTGGGGGAAGCCTGCTTCTCTGCTGGCCATCAGACCTCACTGCCCACAGGCCGAGCCCTGAGCCAGTTTGCTGGGGGATTGTTTTTGTCTAACTTCACTTTGTAGTTTGGCCTGCCATTCTGCCTTTGGGTTAAACAAAAAGTTGGCCAGTGCCACTTGCAGAAGGGGGGCTTTAGCCTTTCTCAAAGGGCCATGTTAAGTTTGTTCAGTGGGTGAGAAAACTTTGACTCTCTAATGTACCCATTTAACTCCGTTCTTCCTTGACTTTTGCTTCTCTGTTCCCCTCTCCCCTTTATGACCCTTATTATTTTTCCATCCACAGCAAAACAGTTCACATCAAGGTAATTGATGATGAGGAGTATGAAAAAACCAAGAATTTCTTCATTGAGCTGATGAGCCCCCGCATGGTGGATATGAGTTTACAGAAAGGTGTAGTACTGGCCCTGCAGACTAACATTAACGTTCTTTCCTCCTCTCTCCATCTCCTTCCTCCTCTTCTCTTCCTCTTTCTCTGACGTCTCTCTGTCTCCAACTGCTCTGCCCTAAACACTGCTGTGCGCACACACTGTGTCACATGGTACCCATGGGGTGGCATGGGGAATGGTGCTGGGGCTGCTGAGAGGCAAAGTGGGCAGGGGAGGGGAGGAGAGAGAGAAGGATGGAGAGCAGTCTTGCTTGTCCGTATTTCTGTGGTGACTGAGAGGAACCTTCTGCCACCCCCACTGGAAGGCCAGAGCAAATTTTGTAGTGTCAGTGAGAAGATGCTGGCTAGAAACACATCCAGCACCCTAGGAGATCATCACCCAGTCCTGGTCCTATGGGTTGTTCCAGTCAGACCTATTTTAGAAAAACACATGAACTGAGGCCTGGCAGAGAAGCAGCTCTGTGACTTTTCAGAAGCACTGAGCAAAGACTGTGCAACCCCTGGTCTGGTTGTCACAGAGCAACTGTGGGAGCAGGAGCTGAGGGCAAAGAAGAGCTGGTGCCCACTTTGGTTTGCCTGGGGGCTCACAGCAGCTGTGTGCATTGCAGGGGTACTGGAGGGAGCCAGATGAGCTGGCCTCAGGGGGAAGAGGCTAGACCTACTCCAGTGCCCAGGCATTTCCTTTTGAGCCTTGGAGGCATTGTCCTATTTTGTCCCCTGTGAGGTCCCAGCAAGAGCTGTTCATCCCCTGGGAAGACTTCATCCTCATTTGAGGAACAGGACAGGAGGATGACGAAGATACTATCAAGGAGAGAAAGCAGTAAGATGTGCCATTTTAAAAATGGGAGTTAGAACCATCAGCCTCCTTAGCAGCTGGTGGAGCGGTAGCCACTGGCAGAGACCTACCTCACCCCACTGGGGAATGTATCTCTCTCTTCTCCTCAGGTTCCCAGCCCAAAGTCCTTGCAGATTTATTATTAATCGTGAGGGTATTATTACTGTATTTATTATTAATGGTAAGAAGAAATTGGTCTTCCATCTAAAACACAGTGGGTAGTTCAGGGTGGTGGTCCCTGGTGCTTTTCAGGCTACTGATTCCCTTTCCATTACCATCTGACACTGAAAAAAAATGCGCTGCAGAAATCGCCTTCCACTAACCATCAGCAAGGTCCTCCTCCCACTTTTCCCTCCCTCCTCACCCCTTGCCAGCCCCGTCTGCCCCTCACACCCCGCTCCCAAGGAGCCGCTGCGAGGATGCTGTGTCCGACAGGCAGGCCGATGATGCCCACCGCCCCAGTGGGGAGGGGCTGCGTGCCAGGAGCCCCCGCCGCTGCCGCCGCTGCCGCCGCTGCCGCCTCGCCTCCAGCCAGCTGACCCGCTGTACACGGTTGTCTCTCTTGTTGTCCCTACAGGAAGACCATAAGGGTTAAGATAGTAGATGAGGAGGAATACGAAAGGCAGGAGAATTTCTTCATTGCCCTTGGTGAACCGCAATGGATGGAACGTGGAATATCAGGTGTGAGATCCTTTATGAAAAAAAAAATGCAAAAAAGAAAAAAAAATCGGAATCAAGTATCCAAACCCCAAATCCAGAAAATATAACCTTCTTTCTCCTCCTTACCCTTCCTCCTTTTCTCCTCCTCCTGTAGAGGGATCGACTTTTACTCTTTGCCCTCCTGTATTCTTGCTCTTACCCTGTATCGGTGTCATCTCTGCCTTTAAGAGCCTAGCTTACTTCTGATCCTCCTTTTGTGCAATGCTTGAGTCTCCGAGGCTGTGTTATTTTGATTGGGTTTCCTTGTCTTGATCTGTTTTTTGTTCTGAGCACACCTTTGCTGTTCTCCCTGCTCCTGCTTCTTTGCCAGGACCTTGGGGAATGTGAAAGGCAAGAGAAGGGTGTAATGCATGGCTGCCCCCTTCAACTCCTCCTGTACTCCCCCTGTCCTTCCCTCTGTTGTTGCCTCCAGCGGCACTGTTTGGGTGCTCTTGGGTCCCTAAGAAGTGCGGTGAAAAGTCCATAGGAGAAGAGAGAAGCTGTGAAGTAACTTGTCTTGCTTTTTTTTTTTTAAAATGATTCTTCATGTCTTCCATTTAAAAACCCCTTTAATGTGTCACAGACAGTCACAGTCTGTCATGCAGAGGGTGTGAAGCTCTACTGAGGTCCTTCTTCATCAGCAGTGAAACCCAGGATCTCCCTAGCAGACCAGAATTCATAGCTGGAATAAACCCAGACTTATGGTTGTGTCTTGCCTACATCTATCTTTGTCCTTGTCCTATATGTGTTTGACCCCTTTCTCATGGAGTCTTGCCACTGGCTTCACTAGCTTTGAGGTGGCCTGGGAGGGCCAAGGTTTAAACAGAGGCACTTTACAAAAGGGAATTCAAATCCACCTTCTGGGTGCCTGTTGCAAAGTAGAGCCAGACATGCGTGCCCGCAGGCTTATTTCTGCTCTCAGGTGCTGCTGTTGGGATGGGACACCTGGCTGCTGCCTGTGCACTGCACAGCACAGCTTTCCCTTGCTGAAATGTCTTCTATTTCTTACCTCACTGGCATAGCAGCTGCCCTCTGGCCAGTCCAAGCTCCCATAGACTACTCTGTAAGATGTTCAGGATAGACACAGGTTACATTAGCATTTCAGTATCGTACAGCATCCGTGGACTTGTAGAGTGTAAACCCATATTTTAATACTGTCAGATTGCCTCCTGCAGCCCACAGGCAGTGAGAGATACCAGGTTTCACTTGGTCAAGCACAAGCCCTCAGTCTTCACTGAAGTCCAACTGACCTTGAGCAGAAGCAGTGATCAACCTTGCCGTATCCCATGGGAGTATGTCCCAGCAATCAACTGCCCTCCAGGGTAAAGATGTGAGCATGACTTCTAGGTAGAAGTTGTCTGGCCTCAGATTGTAGCCACTAGTTATTTTACTACTTTTTTCCATGCCACAGCTTCCATGTAGGTATCTACATGTAGGTATCTGCTCACTACACTCACAGTACATTCAGGTTTCATCTTGGGCGTTGTGAAGGCCAAATGTTCAGTCCTGGATCGATGTCTTCAGTCCTAGAACCACACTGGGGTCTCCTCTCCACATGTGTCCTTCCCATCTATGGGTCTTCCACCTCCATCTCAGCAGGTTCCGGAGGAAAATCACAGGCCCCTGGCTTTCTCTGCTTATGCACTTGGCAGCTTGGAGCAACACAGTGAATTTTTTCTCAGCTGGTTGTTCTCTCTACATCCTTTTCTAAACAATGAGCAGAATCAGAAAACAGAGTCAGTAATGGGCTGTTTTTATGAAGTCCCACATTTTTTTTCCTACAAAGGTCGCATTGCACCTGGCTGAATAAGAACAAGTGTTTGAAAAAAATCCAAGTGCCCCCTGAAGTGCACTAGTTGTAAAACGTCATTATTACTAGGACTACAGAGCCAGTTTGCTGTATCATATGTTGCTTTTTTACATCTATATCAGCTCCAGTCAGTGTGATTGTCTGATTTGCAACAGGCAGAGAAGAGGTCAGAGCTGGACTAAATTGATCTGCAGCACAGAGCCTGCAGGCCAGGAGGTGAGGGCATACCCTTGGATAGACCCTCTTTTGCCTGGAGAAAGTAAAGGACCATGCCAGGGAGGAGACACAGGGCCCTGGTTGGCCTCAGTAAAGAAAAGTCAGAGTGAGAGCACCATGGTTTTAAAATCTAAGAGGCAGGAGATTAAAGTGCATTTGTAAATGTTGCTGGCACAAGGTGGCACAGTCGCTACACTAAATCCAGGGTATCTGGAAAGATCCCCAGCTCCATAGTGCTGCACTTCGTGGCATCTCCGATGAGCCCACCTTGTGCCTGGCATGAAGAATTAGGAGCTACGTGAGGCTTTCCCATAGAGAGCATTGTGAGCGATCAAGAGCAGATGCTGTGGCCAGCAGCTTCACAGAATTCATGCATGAGCAGCTGGCTCCCGGCAGAGAGGAGGCAGCCTGGGCCACGCACAGGCTTGCATATGCTCGGGCATCATGCGACGTGCCGTGCGGCTTTGGGAAGGGACGCTCGTGCTGACTCCAGCACACGTGTTCCTGCCAGCATCATGCAGGTGCTGCCATTGCCCTGTGCCCACAGACAGGGAAAATCCCACACCACAGTCACCTAGCGGGGATTTTTTTGGGTTTTGTTGTGGTGATGGATGTACCCCCATGTGACTCACATGGCAAGGGCAAAGCACAGCTGTTGCCTTTCCTTGGGGGCCCAGGCCTGGTAGCTTTGAGGTAGAGTCTCTCTGGGTTTTGGCATTTTTTCCCAGTGCTGCAATAGATGCCGTTTTCTTGACCGTGTGTCCTCGTTTTGTTGTTACTCCTCACTTAGCTGTGTCACTCTGAGCCTGTGCCTCAGTGCTGTAGGAGGATTGATGCTCTCAGCTATTTGCAGCATCTTCAAAACCTCTCCTGGCTCCTCTGGAAGCCGGGTGGCATTGGGCACCTTAGATGAATGGCAGTAACATCTGCAATCTGGGTCATGCAGAGACAGCCAGTTGTGCCTGCACTACCATAGCTTTGTGCTGAGGGCCCAGGACTTCTCGATGCAGAGGACAGCTCTGAGCTTACCTTAAGGATACAAACTAGGTGGCAGTGATGAAATCAGGGGTGAAATGTTCCCTGAAGTGATGGCAGAACTGATGACAGGGAGAAGTAGTATGTGCTTTTCAAAGCAGCCTGGGGCAGAGTTTGAGTGTTTTATTTTGGGATGCAGAACCTAGTCCGGAGCCTGGTGCTATTCAGACCCAGTGTGCTGTCCCTGAGGGTACCCACACTACTGCAGGCTGCAGTGGCAGTGGTTCCTGACAGACATGCAGGGGAGGAGGATGGCAGGTGGGAGCAGGGCTTGCTACCACACGGTTGATTTGTATTATTGTCTGTGCTGTCCTGTACACCTGCCAGTACAAAGCAGTCACCTCCAGTCAAGGGAATTTCTGCATGGCCCTGATCAGGGGTCTCCAGGAGGATCTCTGTGAGGGCCAGAACTCAGCATGAAATTCATCCTATTGCTCTTGCTCTCTGCACCCGCTTAGCACCTTACTGGAGGAAAAATCATCTCTACTTAGAAGTCTTCCTGTGGTGGTCCAAACAGAAATGCCTGTTTTGAGGTTGACCAGGGCTTGCAGAATGCAGAACAGCCACTGATACAGCCTTTGAACTGGAACATTTAGGGTCATCTGCAGATGCTGCTCCTTACTGTTCATCTGCAGTTACATCAGTTACATCAGTCATGCTGCTTTGAGCCTTGGGATACTCAGTTGTTAACCCTTGCTGCAAGGAGAGCTGACCACTTACTCCTGCTGTATAAATGCTGTATCTACTTTGTCTCACAGGTCATCTGTTCTTTCTCACCAATCACTTTCCCTAGGCGGAATTTTTCAAAGTCTTTCTGATCATCCAAACAAGTCACATCAAGTAGTTTTACTATAGCAGCTCTTTTTGTTGATGTGCTCCAATAATTCAAAGATATGAGAAGAGATCAAAGATTGGTATCTTGCCAGCCTGGCCTGAGATGACCACCAGTACTGACTCAGTAGTGGCATATCAGATGTGCAGAGCACTGGCAAAGATGATGCTTGCTGCAAGTTTATTGTATCAAAGTGGATGAGTGTTACTAAAAATAAATCAAAGAGACTCACATTCTTTGGTTGGTCAGAATGGTAAATGTTGCTTTTCTCTATCCTCCTGGCCATTTCCTGGGTTTCCTGACCTTTTTATCCTCTCCATTTCTAAGAAATTAATCTTCAAATCCTTCTTGTCTCACTTTTCCTCCATTTGCAAAGTCATGTAAACTGAATCCCTGTTTACTGAGTGTTGCAGGGTTTTGAAACTTCACTGCACCTTGAACCACGTTTCTGGGAATCCTTTTGTCAGCATCTTTTTAAAGGGTTCCTGCAGGGAAATTAGTCTGTTCCTTTATGACAAGATGCTGTCTGTTGGTTTGACTCTTGCTCTCACAGCAACTCTGCTATCATGTCAGCCCACAACTCAGAATGAGGATTTTGCTGCTATCCCAGCAAGATTTTGAAGTAATATTTTCTTCACACATCGGCTTTCACACTTTTTTCCACAGCCCTGGATTACAGGAGAAAAACTTGCTTTGTGCTCCCTGGAGGAAGTTGCTCTTCTGCTTAAATTGTGGCTAATCTTAGTGTTGATACAGCCTGAATGGCAAGTGAGGCTACTGTGGAAGATTTCCCTTGATTGCAAATAATGGTGCAAATGGCATTTGGAAAAATATGTTACAAGAGGGTTACTGGGAATCAGCTTGTGAGAATTCAGCTCATAGCACCGTGGTGGAAGAAGATTCAACCTCAGGGCTGATGCTTGAAGGCTGAGTCTTGAGGGTCATGTTTCGTCAAAAGGACTGCCAACCTTCATACGAAGTTTTGCTTCAGAAAGCATGTCCCCCAAAAGATACAACTTTTCTGGAAATGGGAATACAGATGGCTGGTGAACACTGTTAACAGCTGGTTGGCATTCCCTGGCTTGGGAGGATTTGGTCTGAAGTCTTCTCAGCCCTCCCAGCACAGAGTCGATTGGTGCAGACAAATCTCAAAGCACATCTCCTTTTAATCAAGTGTCAGCACCTCTGATGGGAAAGCTTTGTGCCCAGAGGGAGGATTTAACTGGGAGTCACAGAGGAAGGGATTAAGCTGCAAAGAAGGAAGGATTCCCAGCTTGGATTGATCCATCAAGTTATCTATATCAAAATACCGATGACATTATTTGACTTGGTACAAAGATCCATACCTGTTTAAGATAAGCTGTATTGATACATGTGCTGCAGTTTTCTGAAGTGCAGACAGATGCTGAGAAACTCCTTCATCAACTCCATCAGCTGCTGACGAGAATAGCAAAAAAATGTTAGATTGTTGTTGCCTCATTCCCTCAAGGTTTAATAATTTTCTCACAGCTCTGTGATTAGGCTGAATGCTGCTGATTCTCCTGATGGAGAAGAGTTTCTTGGAGTCTGCAAGAGCATTGCTATTGACTTCAATAATGATAGCACTCAGGTTAATGCTGCAAAATCTCTGCCTTGTTTAGCCTATAAAACCCCCCATGCTTCCATCTCTATTAGGGAATTGGTTAACTCACCGCAGTGAGCAAATCTGGAGGCAGAGCCTGTGTACAGTTACATCAGTAAGATGGAGGACCATTATCTCTTTGGGGAAGTGAGCCTGTGTTACGTTTGGTCACTTCTTGGTCACCTTTGAGTTGCAGGGAGTGGAGATAGTGTGTTCTTTTTGCTTTTAGTGTCCTGTGACTGCCCTGCTGTGTAACTGAGAGTCTCCTCAAAATTCATCCTCCCCTCCTTCATTTCAACTCACTCTCTAAATCCCAGGCATTTAACGAGGATCCTCGTATCTACACAGTGGCTTCTCTGAGTCTTTAGGGATACTGATTACAAAAGATTTATGTTAATGAAGAATGAGTCCAGAATAAAGCATGCAGCATAGTCAAATCTCTCAGCGAGGTAAACAGCAGAGCAAAGTATTTCACTGTTCAGAAAAGGGCTGGGACACACGTTCAGCACCATCAGGTTGCTGTAAACACAGGATTGCTGGATTGCTGGTCTGCTTTAATCCCAAGCCTGGTTCCTCTTGCTTTAAGCTTTCTTGGAGTTAACACAGGTAATGTAGATAATGAAATTCCTGATCTGTAACCCACACCAACATGCATATCCCAGCAGAATTTGACCTCAAAGTATACCAAAAACATGCAGATTACATGGCTTATTTTCAGCAGCTTTTTAAAATTCAGGTCTAAATTTTCAGGGTTGGAAAAGGAGGCAGAGTTCCTCCTTATGCATGCAATTTTGACTTCACCTAGTCAAAACCGAGCCTTCAGGGCAGAGAAACCCCAGTGAAGGAGGAACAGGGATATCCGGAGCTAAAGGCTTTGGGTCCTCCTGGGTGAGTCAGCGTCACAGCCCCCTTTTCTGCAGGCACACGTGTTTGTCCACAGTCACACCATGCAGGGGTTAGGTAAGGGATACTTGGGACTGCTATTTTGGATTTGGCTGCGGAGCTAATTTTAGCAGTTCCCTGTACAAGTACACATGTTAAGCCTCTGAGACTACCTGAGATGCCAAGAGCAGTGAGGTGGCCTGGCTTGGCCCCATAAGGAGCGTGATGTGCAGAGCAGCAGTGCAGGAGATGGAGGGGTGCCCTGGGGAGGACTGGAGGGATGCAGCCCAGGCTGGGGAGAGTGGAGGGAGGCTTGTGGGATGGGAACAGCACGGAGGCCATCAGTGAAGCTGGTACAGGTACAGCATCCCCAGATGGGCTGTCAGGAAACATTACAGGTCAGGGCTAAGGGCACATTAGCAGATGTGTGTGCAGGAAGAAAGCTTTAGTCCGTGAAATCATTTTCTTGCTTGCATGCACAGCATTCACTCAGAAATATAAAGATAAAATAATCCTTTGGCTTTCTGCATGCTGTATTCTTGATGTTTCATTCATAGCTTTATAGGCTTCTTCAAATATTCATGTATCATATCATAAGTGAAAGGGAGAAAAATTGTTCTTTTTCAGGCTCACAAGCAAATGGGGAAAAAAATAAACTCAAATCCCAGAGCAGTATAATAACAGTTTTAAAAAACATGAGGAACCAATGGGGGGTTTTTAATAGCCACAGTAGCTTAGGGTTCCAGGATTATTTCATTATATTACATTTGAACACCAAATGGACCCATTGTACTAATGGTTGTAATTGCAAAAGGCATATTAAATTTCTGCACATTGTCTGGAGATCCAGAAGACCACGGAACAGTAAGGAGGTTGCATGACAGCGTGAACTGCAGCAGGACAGAGCTGCAAGGAAACTCCAGATTCATTCTACCAGGGGTACTGATGAGCCTGTTGGAGACTTCAAGGAGAGGTGTGTGCGTGACAGGAGGTGGTGTAGGCAGAGCAAACATCCCATTGCATCTTGTGGCTCAGTGGCACTGTACTTAATGCAGAACGTACTCATGAATAGTTTCCCCAAAGTTTCTGACTCTCAAAAGGAATTGACCCTGAAACGGAAGGGATGCTCAGCAAGAAGCCTCTTCATTTCACCTTTCACTGTGCCTCTACCTGCCTGCATGAGCAAGGAAGATCTCTTGGATTGCCCACAGTCCTTCCTCCTGGGGAGATGGATCAGTGGATGAAGATCTTGACAGGGTCAGTGTCTCTCTGCAGACTGTTGGAAAGCTGTGCCCATGGTTGCTTCTCAACAAAGCAAAGAAGTAACTGGGTGTCAGGACTCAGGATTAGTTTTCCTGGCTCTGCCATGGATGTGCTGTGCAACCTTTGATAAATTGCTTAGGAAATCACTTTCAAATGGCACAGATACAATTGGGTGCATCTATATAAAAGTGCCTGCTTTTCAGAGGCCCGAACCAGCAAGTCTGGGAAAATTAGCACTTTTGGACTGCAGCCCACTTCTGAGTTTGCAGAATGTTCCCTTTAGCTTCTTTTTGCTTGCTTCACCATCTGTCAAATAGGGCTGTTAATACTGACTCTGTACAGAGTTTTAAGCTTCTGAGACTAAAAGTGCATGATAATAAGTGTTAGTAATTACAATACTATCATCACATGCAACCAAGTCTTTGGGGATTCGTTTGCTGTTTGAAAAACAAGTAGAAGTTAAAGCTAAGGCACAGACTTGGTGCTTGGCCCCTCTCAAAGAGCATTTGAGGTTTTTTGCTATACGGACTCTGCTGTAACTGCTTTGATACCTGGATGTAAACTGTAGCTGTCTGGGTTACACTTAAGAAGGATCCAGCCAGATGTTTCTTTGTGACAGCTCTGGGGAGTGGGGAAATCAAGAGAGGAGAGGGTAGGGGGTCACTGCCCAAGGGGGCTGGGCTGTGTCTATATGGAGAGCCAGGGTAAGGTGATCCCTTGCAAGGATCTTTGCCCCTTTCTCTTTCCCTCCCACCTCAAATCTCAGGGGACCATGAAGTCACATTTCCTGAGACCACACAGTCACATTTCCTGACAGGCAGTTGCATCTCACTATGGTGACGTTTCATGGCCTGTGTCCATGCAGCACTGTCAGGCAGACCAGCAATTTGAAACAAATCCAGGAAGACTCAAACAGTGATGCTCTACGTGTGTCTATGCTCCTCTAGGCACCCTGACCCTCTGAAAGGGATACCTGTGGGGTATGGGATAGGTCTAGGTGAGCCTGGGCATCATCCTGAGGGATGATGCATGGCCGTGTTACCCCCTGCCCCTTTTGACACTGGAGGCCATCTGTTTTATCAGTGCCTCCCTCTGATGCTGCTCTTCTCGATGAGCTCCCCATCACCTTCTCTTCTCAATACCTACAAGTTCATTTGGGCTTCTCAGCTGTGTCAAACCCTGCCACAACCACACATACCTGGCTGCAGTGAGGGCACCTCCCACGCCTTTGGGCCAGTTTGGGTTGTGTCAGGCCCCAGTGGCAAGGGTAACTGCCCTCCTTCCCCCTTCCCCTTTCCCTCCTTGCCACTTCTCCCCAGCTGCATCCCATCCCTTTGCCTTTGTTGGGGGGGAAGGGGTGACTTTGGGGAGCCAGAGCCATGGTGCTCACTGGAGCACCCCAGTCTCCTCTCCATCTTGCTGCTGTGGTGTCTGCTCCCCAGCCTGTGCCCAACATGCAGCCCTGGTGAGCTCGCACGCTGCCTTGCACCATGTCCATTGCTCACTGACAGCCTACATCTGCAAAACAGCTTTTTCCTAATGGATATTAACTTTTCCCCTCTTTTTCTTTTCTCTCTCTATCTTTCTCATGTTCTTCTCTCACCACAGCCCTGCTGCTCACCCAAGGTAAGTGCTTTTTCTCCTTTCCTCTGGCTGCTCTGGCTCTCTTTTTGTCCCTTTTGGTGTTTGTTGTGTTGTAGACAACCCCAACTCATGGTGTTTGTGTCTAGCATGAACTAGTTGGGAGCAGTACAATTAAGAAAATAACAGTGATTGATTGACATCTAAGCATTTCCCATATTACAGATTTTTCCTTGCAGTTTGGGGGAAATGATTGAGACAGAGTTACAAAGCAGCACATGCAACTGTGCCTGGTCTGAAGCTGTGACTCGAGCCTCTCTTTAGGCAGCTCTAGTGCTTGGGTTGTGCTGATGCACTGGAGAAGAGGGGGATTTCTTCAGGGACGTGGCATTTCTGCAGTGTGGAACAGTGTTGCCTGGGCTGGGCAAGGGTGCAAGGTTGTGCAGGTGCCCCCTTCCTATGGAGGGTCACACATCGCCCCTGAGTGCCTTCCCCCCTGTGCTCTTCACCTCCCATCCTAGGGGGTCCCCTGGGTGTGCCCAGGTGTACACCAGAGCAGTGCTACCACAGTACAATCAGCACCATTTCCCTCCTCACCCTCAGCTCTGGTTCTGCACTCTGCATCTCCTGTCCCTGTGTCAGGATTTCATGTGTATTAATACAGAGCCCCTCTTCCTTGACTGAAATCCCCATTACACCGGTCTGTCTTTATCCCACTGTGGTGCAATGTACGCCTCTTGTGCTGTTGTTGTTCCTTCAATTCCAGGTGTGATTACTGTTGAATTTCCACTAAAGAAGCATTTCTTGTAAGATAAAGGTAGGCATGCAGGGTGCAGAGAGGAGCTTGAAATCCCACAGGTTGGTGAGCAGAGCTGAAAACCAAAGCATTCATGGTGGCTGAGCTGGGCTTCAAATCAAAGTAGCAGCATCTGCTACACAGTCTTCAGTCCAGCCCCTTTTTGTAGGATGCCAAATCTGCTGCACAGGGGATGTCCTGAGCCCATTGGACTAATTAGAAAATTGCTAGTGGCAGGCAGAAATCCCCAGTTCCCCAAGTATCAGCTTAGGGTGTTTATGGAAAACTCCTTGGAATGGTTTGGATGGTTTTCTTTGTTACCTCTTCAGATCTGGGAGGAATGGAAATAAGTTGAGCACAGTGTCATTCCCAGTAATTTCATTGCTTTAATTCAGTAGCTGCCTAATTTGATCAGAACCCTGGGAACCAAATAATTTCTATTAAGATAACATAACTTTCCTCCCTCTGTTTTGATCCAGCCTGATTGCTTTTGGCAGCTGTTATTGGAGAACTTGATCATTAGCTATGAAAAGTTACTTTTTGGTTTATAAGGAAGAGCCTCCTCTCTGTCTGGTGAGGGGTCCGTGGGGTGCCAGGCAGCCTTGGGGTGCCCTCTGAGCATGTGACGTGTGTTGGGCTGCTGGTGCTTGGCCCCCACATGTGCTTCAGTCCAGCAGCAGGCCAGCAAGCAGGCACGTGCTGGAGTGTCACTCAGCAGCAATCATGGCTAATCAGTGGGGAGAGAAGCGACGTCCTCGTTTAGTCTGTGTCATGTTAGATTTAGGTTACACAGGCACACGGGAATCTTTGTTTAAAAACTGTATTGTTGAACATTTCAGTGGAATCCATCAGTCGCTCACCTCGTCCCTTGCCTCCTGGAGCAGCTTGCACAGCCCTTCCTGGGCAGCATCCCATTCCTGGGGATGTGTCTGTGGGACTGCTGGGTACCCTGACTCTCCTCTGCGGCCCTGGGGCATTCCCCTTCCCATGGCACCATTTTGGCAGCCCCTGCAGAGTCAGCAGCTGCACAGCCCCCACTCAGAAGAGTGATCCCTTCTCTTCACAGAAAGTGGGTGTCCTGATGGATGGGCCCAAGTGACAATGCCGCTCTTGTCCCAAGAGCCCTTACCTGGGGAGAAATGAGGGATCCTGACTTTGGCCCCCTCGCCTTGCAGGGGCCTCCCAAGGAAAACAGGGCTGTGAATTTTACACAAGGTGAACTAACTGGGCAGGGCACCGGTTCTGCTTAGCATTTTTTTCTTCCAAATTTCTTCTCTCTCTGAGCCAGACTTGCAAGGCCGTGCAACACTTGGCCATGTGTCCAGTGCTGACTGTTCAGCTTCTGAGTAGTATGGGATAGCTGTGGAGAGACTTGAGAGTCTGGGGGATTTTTTAACCTTCTGTTCAGTCCCATACTCTAGTTGAAGTGTTAGGGCATGGGTTGGACTCGGTCATCTTGGAGGTCTCTTCCAACCTAGTCATTCTGTCATTCTGTGACACTGTGACACTGGCAACGATCTCTCTTGTATGTTGTTTATACAGGGAAATGATACCAAAATGCAAAGGTACTCCAGTTGTCCCTGCCTTTGCCAACAGTGGAAGAGCTGCTCTCAAGGTCTTTCCAGCCTTTACAAAAGTCACTGAAAACTTGAGCACAGCCTTAGCTTGAAAGTTCTTGGGCTCAAGTGATCTAGATCTTTAAAGGGCTGTGGAATTATCTAAACGGTAGATACCTCTATATCATAATTGCTATATATTCATCCAGTTCCTAGAAAATATTTCTAAATATGTTTCTTTATTTATTCATTAAAACTCTCATGGGCACTTTGCAGTGAGAAAGACTGAGGAGCAGAGATGCCAGTTGTCTGGCCAGCTGGGGATGGTCATGTCAGCGGCAATCTCAAGGCAGAGCCAGGAGTGGAATAATGCTCAGTTCCCAGCCCTGTGCCTTAGCCTCCCTCAAATGAATGTGCAGTATTTCCCAGTTAGCATTAAGGAATGCTGGGGTATGTATACGGGATGTATCATGTCTCAAAAATAGCTTTCAGGGCTAAGTAAGCAGATTCCTTACATTTTATAAGGCAGCCTAGACTGACAGTGCTTGTATGTCTGCATATGCTTCCATAAAGGGCATATCCATATGCTAATCTCCAAAGCCAGAGTGTCTTTTAGCCAGAAGTCTTCCCCAGTTGTGACTGACAGCTTGACAGTGCTCTGCAGAGAGGAACTTGTTCATGCTCACTATTTACTTTGTTTAGCCAGGATTATATCTTATTAAGCAACAACAAAAAGAAAGATCCCATTTTAATTGTTGTTTTAATTTCTTCCTAGCAACATAGTTCCCAAAAGGGGTGACCTTCCTGCTGATACATGCCTGCTCCAGAAATGGACAGAGACAAGATAGCTCAAGGAGTGTGAAATGGCCGTCATAGCAATCTTTAATGAATACATTGCTGGCTTTAATTCAATTTATTCAGCAAGTGTCAGGGAATACAAACTGGTCCATGGTTACTTGGTAGTCTTGCAGCATTGCCTAGGTGATGAGTATCTACCTCTCTGATGGTGTTACAGGGCCTTCCCATTGCCTGCTTCAGCTCAAAAGATGCAGTGGCCAGATTGCACCATAGAAATGGACTTCCTCTAACTTTGATTTATAATGTGTCCAGGAGGCCACAGGCAATGTCTAGTTCCCATCTGATCCCCCCAGTCTGAAGGACATTGAGTAGGCAAGCAATGCACAATGTGGGAACACAGCTCAGTGCTCCCCTTTCCCTGGGAGAAATACAAGGAGGACAGGATATGCTTACGGTATTTTGAGCCCAAGAAATGGCCTGTCATGTGCAGATCTGAAAGTGCTTTGCAGATCACTGCAGCTCAAGTCCTGGGATGGCTCTTCAGACATGAGGTGAGACAGACAGAGTGAGACAGACGTGGGGTGAAAGCTGAGCAGTGAGTGTGGCAGGGACATGCCCAGGGCTGCAGAGCACAGCAGTGGCAGGACCATAACCAGGAGCTGCTCAGCACCTTTGTCTGTCATAGCTTTAAGGGTCTGAACAAAACAGAATGAGAGCATGGAGTGATTTATCTGAGAACTTTTCCTTGCTTCCTGCACAGCCCAGCACCTAGTGGCTATCAGCTGTGGCTGTTGCTACAGCCCAAACAAAAACATACTTCATCCTCATTCTTCCCACCCAGCCTTTGATTTTACTAGACCTTTTGTCTCACCTGCTTGTAGCATATTCTAACTCATCCCTGGCACCAGGAACAGGGTACCTTGGTGCAGCAGCTGGCACAGCAGCCCCAGCTTGCCTGGCCTCAGCAGCCTGTGTGTGCTGCTGCATCACAGAGAGGTTCCTAACACTCAATGGTAGCACATACCTAGGTGCCAGAGCAGACAGGGTCTAGGAGACCCCTTTCTGGCCACCTTCTCCCGTCCCAGGGAGGAGGTGGAGGCAGCCCAGAAGGTCCTGGCAAGCTTTGTTCTTGATAGGCACAGCCAGACCTTATCAGGCTTAATTGGAGTTGACAGCAGGGAGTCCAGGGTGCAATCCACATTGAAGAGTAGGTACTGATGCAGATACAAACAGAAATCAGGCTAGTTAATAATTAAGATGCAGCTCGGCAGCATTCACCTTGACAGACTTGACCTTCCAAATTAAAATCTCTCTCCCAGCGCACAAACCCCTCCATCCTCACTCTGCCTTACTTTGTGTTTTATTTATCTCAGCCCTTGGTAGTCTTCTTTGCAGGCTGCCACACTGGAATGATGAGTGACACACCTCACAGATGTCCTGTCTCTGCTTCCTGGAGGAACCCTCCAAGATCCCAGCCATACACCAGTCTGTGTGGGAGCCTGTTCCACACTTACTGTGGGGTTAGCAACCTCCTGCAGCTCTACAGGCAGGCTGGTGCACCCTGTGCTGGCTGAAGTGCTTCCCTAAAATGCAGGAGCGTTGGGATTGTTCTCTGTCACTGGGTTGTAGCAAGAGTTTTTTCCTTCTCAGCTGTTGGGTCAGTACATACAGGCTCAACTCACCCCTCAATATCCCATTGAAACAGGCAGATCCAACAGGCCTGGAGCAGGCTTAGGATGGGATCTGGTGTTTTGCAGAGCTTGACACTGATTCCTGCCACAAGATGCTCCTGTGTCCTAAACAGTAGGTGGGCAGAATTGGTGGAATCATGTAGGTGTTTCATATTGCTCTTTCAAGGCGTTTAGCTGCCCACCTTAACTGTATGGCAAGTATAGGTTTGGGAAAAAAAATATCAGCCGGGCTCCTAAATTTGTCCTTGCTGCCACTGTCTTAATTTCAGAGGACAGTCAGCAGCCTGGTATTTAGCACCTATGGGTCACTTGCATGAGTGCACTGAGCAAGAAGATCCAGCACAGTACTGACATGGGAGTCTTATGTTTTTCTCCTACATCCTACATTAGGATGGAGCCTCAGTGAAAATACAATGGCAGCTTAAATGTTTTCACATGCACCTTTGAAATTTACTCGGTTTCTGTGCTTTGCCTTTCTGTTGTACGTTCACAAATGTGACTGCATTTTAATGAGGCATTAAGGAATTACCTCCTTTCTTTCTTATCCAAAAGCTTCCACTATTAGCATTTCTGTGAGGTACCCATTTGGACATGCTCCCTGTGCCTGTTCTGTGGTTTACTTGCAGCTGACATTGAAAGACTTAGCTTGGCAGTCATGTCCAATCATCCATCCCCACAGGATGCCCTTGACGTGCCTTCTTGGATGCCCGTGTTCTTCTGTCTGCACCCCAGCTCACTGTACCCATGGCAGAGGAGGTGACATCAGGGCCTCCATTATTCATGTCTCCCTGGATGTGCTGTCAGTAGGCTGAAGGTTTCCATGGCCAGTCAGCTTATCTTCACTCCAAGTGGCTTACCTAGGGCTTGAAGTTGTCTCTGATGGCGCTTAGTCTGCTGGCGAGGTGCCTTCTGGAATAGCAGGACTCCCACCACCTTCACTTTGTGGGGTGTCTGGTACCAGGCTGATGCTAGTCCAGCCCCTAGGCTGACACTCTTGGACATGGTTGTGTTGCTTGATTTACTCTTTAGAGCTGCCTGGCAAGTTTTCCTTGCTTGTTGGATCAGTTGTTGATCCACAGGTGACTTGCAGAGACAACAAAGTCACATGCTAGAAGGTGCAAGGTTCTGTGAACACATGCATTCCCATGCAGCCTGCCCAACAGCCCTGGACATGGCATACACTGAGAAGAAATGCAGAAGATTTTTCTCCTCAAGGAGGGATTCACATTTTGCACTGTCCTGCCTGGTGCAAGTACATAAACTAACATAAGCAACGTTCCAGGTTCTGGGGTAACGCTGTGTTGGATACTATTTCCTATGGAGATAAAAAAAATTGCTGTACTGCACGTGCCTGCAGACCTGCCTGCAGTTCAGCCTTGCCTTGAGGCATAATGTTTGTGTGGGACTCTATGTTCTCTTACCATGCCAAAGGCTTTTGTTAAATCAGTTAGACTGGGGACTGGGGTTTCATTGCATCATTTCTCCTGGAGTTAAGCTGAGGAAAATCTGTCTGATATTCACTATTTTCAAAGCATTTCGTCAGATTCCAGACATTTGCTTTCTGCACTCTGCAACTTAGGCTGGAGCCTAAGGGACTGCGGTGCCAACTGTGACTGCAGCTTTTCAGACGTAGTTATTCCAGGAAAGGTTGTAGTGGGTCAGACTGTCACCAGGTCTGGGCTTTGCAACCCTGCTGGGATGGCTGTAGTGCTTTTGCTCAGTTCTGTACTGTCAGCACGTGTCAGCATGTGCTCATCTCAGCTCATCTGCCAAGTTGGGCTTTGTGGAGCTGAGGATGCCTTTGCCCCTGACCTTCAGGTTATGGGGAGCTCAGACAGAAGCAAAGTCACACTGTATGTGCTATGGCAACTGATGTGTGAGCTCCTGCATTTTCATGGATGGATGCATCTTCACACACTCCCAACTAGAGCAAGAGACTGGACTTTCTTGTTCTGTGTCTTAGAAAGAGATGTACATTACATCTGACTCCTTGTTCCAGTGAATTTAAGTACCTTGAATCTTGTTTTTGATAATCATCAGTTCACTCCAAGTGCCATGTAAAGCAGAACATTTTCACAGAATCATGGAATCATTAAGATTGGAAAAGACCTCCGAGATCATTGAGTCTAACCTTTGACCAAACAGCACCATGTCAACTAAACCATAGCACTAAGTGCCACATCCAGTTGTTTCTTGATCTCTTCCTGGGATGGTGACTCCACCACCTTCCTGGGCAGCCTATTCCAATGCTTAACTACCCTTTCAGTTAAAAGATGTGGCCCCTGCATCCCCCAGTATCCTGCATTGCCCTTCTTCCTCTCCAGGTGCTGTGCCCCTCTGTCTCTGTAATTTTTTTCTAAACTTACGGGGATTCCTAAATCCAGATGATGCTGCCTTGGAACTAGGTAGTGATGGTTTTGATGCACATCATTGATTTTAAATGATGGATGCAACTTTTCTGTTTCTGTGATGGGTTATAATAATGTCACCTGCCACAGGTGTTATATGTTTTATAAACTCTGAAGGTCTTGCAAGGCTTACAGTCTTTGCAGTCAATCTAGACAGGCAGATGAAGAGAGAAGTTAGAGTTTATAAATAGATTT
This sequence comes from Sylvia atricapilla, assembly GCF_009819655.1. NCBI lineage: Eukaryota > Metazoa > Chordata > Aves > Passeriformes > Sylviidae > Sylvia > Sylvia atricapilla. Next base: position 28,747,822 of record NC_089145.1, read on the forward strand.
CACTGGGACTGTATAGTTTCTGTGTGAGTTTTAATGTGAAGTATGAGATCTGCTGGAGTCCACATGGGATTAATCTCATCTGAGGCATTACCTGGGCATTTGTAACCTCTGCAGGAAACTTCAGGTAATATCTGACCCACTGCTTAGCCAGGACAAGATGCTATGCCTTTGTGATATGCCCTCCCAGGTTCTAAAGAGTTCCAGCTCCCATTCCCAGGTTCAGCTGGGCCCTGTATTTCAGCTTGTACATCCTGACTGGTTAGGCACAGGAAAGCCAGGGGGAACCCAGCCCATTTCTTGAGATGTCAGTTTTACAGATAACCCATCAGCATGTGCCTGCACTTAGGCCTGAGGGTGAAGGAGGAGACCTAAGCCAGAACTAGTGACACTGCCAGGGAACCCTTCCAGCTGATTTGGATGCCCCTTCCCATATGGGCAACCAGAACCCTTTTGAGACACCTTGCTGGGTTAGCTGGGTCATCAGCGAGATTGAGCCTGACACAGGGTCATCTCAGCATGCTGCTGACTCGGGTCCTGGTTTAGTTTCCTTCAGCAGAAACTAAATATGGAATTACAGAATGGAATATGTTGGAAGGAACCTTGAAGATCATCTGGTTTCCACCCCACTCCCATGGGACACCTTTCCCAAGGTTGCTCAAACACCACATCCAACCTGGTTTTGAACTTCCAGGGACAGGGCATTCGCATCTTCTCTGGATAACATGTTCCAGTACTTTAGCACCCTCACAGCATTATGAAAGGAAAAACTACTTGTTTCATTACTTTCTTCTTGTTAATTTTTCCAATTTATGTGTGGTCTACATGTGGTTGTGACTGTGTGTGTCTGAGTGTTACATCAAGCACTGAGAGGCAAAAAGAGCCAACCAAGATTTTCTACTAAAAGGGGGAATAAAAGGCTCTGTCTCTTGTTCTTTCAGATCAGGGAGCACATCAGGATGTTAGAAGTGTCTTAAAGGGCACATCTCCCAAATGGCAGAATGATGTGGTACCTTGGTCTCCCCAAAATTGTGGCTGCTGCAGGGTGATGGGATAGTGTGTGTCAACCGAGAGCACCAGTGCAGACTGAAGAAATATTAAAGGGTTTTTTGGTTAATAAATTAAAAACATGTTGCCTGTGTTCTTGGTGACTGATATTCAGAAATCCTGGTCCTTTGTTTCTGTGGTCCAACACCCCACCCCTGTGCTCCAAACTGCTGTGTGAACATAGCAAGCTGTGAGGGGGCTGCAGGAGCCCATGCTCAGGCCCTGCAGACAAGCCCTCGTGGTGCCCTGGAGGTGCAAGGCTGCTGCCCACAGCTTGGTGTTGGCCTTGCTTTCACAGAGGTGGCTGAGAGGAAGATGACAGTTGAAGAGGAGGAAGCCAAGAGAATTGCAGAGATGGGCAAACCAATACTCGGCGAGCACCCCAAACTGGAAGTCATCATTGAGGAGTCCTATGAGTTCAAGGTCAGTAGGTGTCCTAGGGGTCCCCCAGGAGGGGAAAGCCATGTGGCACTGTTGAGCAGCCTTGGAGAGCAGGACAGAGGGGACAGCATGTGCAAGAAAAGGGCTATTGAAAGAGGAAAAGAAGTACATAATGCAGTAAAGGGTGGGTGAAGTCTACAAGAAGTGTTAAAAGTAGCAGCTGCTGGTTCATAGGGGTGGGGGGAGAAAGGTAAGAAGGCCCTGCTGGAAGCAGAAGAAGCCAGTGGGCAGGAAGATGCAGGAGCAAAGCTGTCTCTGGTGAGGCAGGGTTGAAGGAAGAAGGAACTTTGTCTGGATTGAGATGTGGCAAACAAGCTGGCTCTGGTGAGGTTTGGATCAGCCAGTCCTGGGAGAAGGTGGGCTAAACCCTAGTCATGGCCTAATCTAGCTGGTAGGAGAGTGCTTGTGACAATCCCACAAGTTTGGAAAGGGTCTGTGAGACCACAGTGCACTGCAAGATCATCTTTGCCCACTAGCAGCTGGTTTAATTGCTGTGCATCTTTATTCCCACAACAGAGCACCGTGGACAAGCTGATTAGGAAGACAAACCTGGCTTTGGTTGTAGGGACACATTCCTGGAGGGACCAGTTCATGGAGGCCATTACTGTGAGCGCAGGTGAGGGGGACATTAGTAAATCCATATGAACATCCACAGGATTCATGCAGCCTGGAATGACAGCATCTCCTTGGTCAGTGATGCTCAGCTGTGGTGACCCATCAGCAAAGCCAGTCCAAAAAGCTCCTCTGCTCCAAATATAAAATATATTATAATATTATTATATTATATTAAATTATATTATAATATATATCCAAATATACTTACTGCTTTTGTAAGTACATTAGTGAAGAGCCCAGGAGATCCATCTTCTGGTGCAGAGCCCTCCAGAAGGCCAGTTTTCAAAGGCTGCATCAGCTGGCAGTGCTCCTGCTGCTTCAGTGATCTGATGAGCAGTGTACAGGCAGCAAAATCCCATCCTGGCTGGGATCCTGGCCAGTGCAGGTAGCTCCTACTGGGAGATGTCTTGTCATAGCCAGTAGAGTTCCTGGGAGTAGGGAGGGTTGCCACATAAGGACTGCAGTTGTTGTCTCATGAGGCAGCAGCTGGTGGAGGAAAAGGCCCAGAGACCTGCCAACTGTTGCCTGATGAGAGAGCTCACTGCTTTCAGAGCCAGGCAGCTGTGGGGAAGGTATTTTAGGCACATCTATGCCATTAATGGCAGTTGGGCATCTTTATGAACCTTTCCTTGATGGTTGTTTGGCTTCTGTCCCATAGGGGTGTTTTCCACCCAGCTGTAGAGAAGGCAGTGGATGGCCCAGTCCATGCCCTGCAGCAGGAGAATCAAAAGATCTTTCCAGTTTCCCAAGTCTATTACTTTCTGCTAGTTTTGGCCCAAAATGTCACTTGCCTGTGTAATTTCTTCATGCCACTCAACAGTGATCTCCACAGGTTGACTGCCTCCCGTGTGACTGCCTATGGATGGGGACAGGGCTGCCCCTCTATGGGTACAACGCCCCACTACATCAGACCCCCTCCCTGAGGGCTCTGGGGTGGCTGGGAGATATTGTTCTTGCCAAGCCTCACCCATTGCTGAAGGACTTGGTGTGCCTTGAATTCACTGTCATGGCCAGCATCACACTACCTTGTCCCAGCAGAGCAGAATCCCTGGAGCCTTGGGGTGGAGGAAACAAGCACGAGCTGCCCCAATGGAATGAATGCTGGACCTCTCCTTCCATGTTGTTTGCAGCAGGTGATGAGGACGAGGACGAGTCTGGTGAAGAGCGCCTGCCGTCCTGCTTTGACTACGTGATGCACTTCCTGACAGTGTTCTGGAAGGTGCTGTTTGCCTGTGTGCCCCCCACCGAGTACTGCAATGGCTGGGCCTGCTTCATTGTCTCCATCCTCATCATCGGCATGCTCACGGCCGTCATCGGTGACCTCGCCTCCCACTTCGGCTGCACCATCGGCCTCAAGGACTCGGTGACCGCCGTTGTCTTCGTCGCCTTTGGCACTTCTGTACCAGGTGGGGTGGCCATGGGGAGGGGACAGGGTGGGAGGTAAGTCCTCTGGAGATGCTCCTGATTTCAGGGGAGAAGTTCTGTTGTGGCATGGGGTTCAGGCTGGGAAGGGTATCCTCAAAGCCCTGTCCCCAGGCAAGGTCTGCACGCTGCTTTGTGGCAACATGGGATCTCTGAACGTAGGAGGGGATTGTACACCTCTTGGTCCGTGTCCTGACCTAGTTGGCGCCACACCTGAGCCTCCCTTGTTCCCCTGACATGAAGGGCTGTCTGTTTCCCCAGTTGGACCCCCCAGTGATTTCTCCTTCCCTCCTCCTTCAACCCCAGACACCTTCGCCAGCAAAGCCGCAGCCATCCAGGACATGTACGCTGACGCCTCCATCACCAATGTCACTGGCAGCAACGCTGTCAACGTCTTCCTGGGCATCGGGCTGGCATGGTCAGTGGCAGCGATCTACTGGGCGTCGCAGGGGCAGGAGTTCCAGGTGTCAGCGGGCACCCTGGCGTTCTCCGTCACCCTCTTCACCATCTTCGCCTTCATCTGCATCAGCGTCCTCCTCTACCGCCGGCGACCCCACCTCGGCGGGGAGCTGGGCGGCCCCCGGGGCTGCAAGGTGGCCACGACATTGCTCTTCGTCAGCCTCTGGCTGCTCTACATCCTCTTTGCCACCCTGGAGGCCTACTGCTACATCAAGGGGTTTTAGGCGGTGGAGGACGGTGCTGCCGGGGGAGGGGCCGCCTCCTCCGTTACCTCACCGGACACCAGTCCTGGGATTGCGGCTTCACCCGAGGGTACGGCTGTCTGTCCGGGCTGCCACTGCCCACACGGCCGGACAGCTGCGTGCCAAGAAGGGCAAAACCATCACAGAGTGAAAAAACAAAGAGACAAAACCCATACAAAAATGGTACAAAAGAAAGCAACAATGACAAGTGTTGAAATAAAACACAATAAACCCGGGCACTGACCCTATTCAGTGAAATTATGAAGTTTCAACCATCTCCAAAGGCCACCTCTCCCACAGGGGGTCATCTCCTTTCCTGCCGAGCACCCCTCCACTGTAAGGAGATGTTTCCTTATTTTTACTAGTTGAGAATTGCAGAAGTCTGGTTCAGGATTTGGGGGGGTTTTTTTCTTTTTTTTTTCTGTTTGCTCGGGGGTTTTTTAGTTCTGGGGGAGCACGCTGATTCTTTTTTTTTTTTTTTTTTTTTTTTTTTTTTTTTTTTTTTTTTTTTTTTTTTTACTACTTTATCTGAACAATGTTAAAAAGTTAAAGCTTCAAGCTGCCATCAGTGCTGGAATTGAACATGTGTATTTCTGAAGCCACAAAAGACTGTGACACAGTCAGAAAACTTTTTCACTGTTACCCGGTTCCTCCCCTGCCGCCTTCCATTTCTTTCTTTTTTAAGAACATCACAAGACTGATATATTTTTAATACAAACACAGACACACAGTCACACACATCTAGTGACAAAAGCTGGAGCATGTAGCATCTCAATCACCTGCCTGGGCTAAGAAAAAAGAAGGAAAAAAACCCCCATCCCTCTAATACAATACGTGTCATGTATATTTTGACTATGGCATTTCTCTTTGTATAATTAACTTTGAGCTCGTGGTACTGCAGGGAGAGAAAATTATATTAATTTACATCTGTTAAAAAAATAAAACATCCTGCCCTGCAGGGAGCAAGGGGGACAGGGAAAGCAGCACAGGCTCCTTTGGGATGGTGGTGGTGGCAAGTTTGCTGCGTGGTCCTCCTGCTCAGAGGTGGAAATGAATTCAGGAAAACCTGGATAGTGTGCCCATATGTTCCCAGCACCATCCCACCCAGAGCTGTGGTGTGGCTGCCCTTCCATTCCGTCGCTGCCCCATTTTTCACAGCACCCACACCTCGCTGGTGGTCTCCAGGCCATTGACAGGTACGGGCTTAAAAACTGCCACCCACGTCAGGACTCCTACATCATCTCAAGTACCTTTTAGGAACACCAGACAGACAAAAAAAGCATCATTTTAATTTGAAATGCATTTCTTTATAAGGATAAAGAAGAAGAAAACCCACCACCATGAGAGTATGTCATGAGTTACATCAACAGCTGCAAATTGAAATGTTGGGTTGGTAATAAAATCAATAAAAACTATACCTATATCTATATAAACAGTGCTATCTAGAAACATATTTCTTAATGAGAGCCCTGAAAGACAATGTTAAAATCCTACTCTTTGTAAAGTGTTTTTGAGATAAAGATAATTTCTTCTATCATGAAACAGGTGCTGTAAAAGGGAACCATTTTAATCAAGCTCCCTAAAATAAGCTAAACTTTGGGAGGCAGCAAGTAAGAGAGAGGCTGCCAAAAGGTACGGTTCTGCTTGCTGTAGTGCTTTTGGCTGCCTCAGGAGGCATGGAGGAGGTACCCCTGGGTTAGGGGAAAAGCAATAGGAGCAAGATTGTCATGGACAAAAAAGATGTAACATAGCAGGTGACTAGATGGAGGCAAGGATGGTTCTTAAAACACAGATGAAGTATATATTTTCATACAAAATGTTTATCAGATATCTATATATTAAAGTGTATACATGAGGCAGAGAAGAAGGATCCTTCTCAGATGAGCAGCCAGAGCTTTGTTGCTGGGAGCCCACAATAAGTGAAAGCCACTGGGTTTGAAGCTAACAAGCATCCACCACCCTGCCTCCAAAAGATGGGCAGGAGACCCCGATGCCAGGCTCCCACTGAGCTCCTTCTGTCTCCAGTAGTGTCAGCAGCCACCAAGAGCAGCTGCTGCCACTGCCACACGACCCATCAGCCCAAGAGCTCATATGTGTGACACAAAAAGAAAAATTACAGGAGTTCCCAAATGTTCTTTGTGGGGGTTTAAAGTGCAGCTCTCAAGGGGAGATTGTTACTGTTGCTGGTTTTAATTGGGACATACAAAGTCTGTTGAGCGTTTATTTTACCTGTGCCAGCGTAGCCATCCCTGGCTAAAGCCCAGCCTGGGGCGTTGCTGTGCTCTTCTTTTGTGCTTGTGCTGTATCCACCGTGTGCTTTTCATCCACTTCCTTCTCCAGCTGACAGCAGGGAAGGGGTGTGGGGGTAGGACTGGCTGCCATGAGGGAACTGTGTGGGGCCCCTGGTGCCCTCCATGCAGAAGGGCGATCTGCGCCAGGCTGACATCTGTGGCATGTTCCTTTTAATTTTTTTTTTTTACTCCATTAAAAAAAATGCAAGCTAAAAAAACCACAACAGGTTTGGTGCCTTTGGGATTTTTTTTTAAGCTGTTGTTTTATTTCAGCTCTAGCTATCTGCTTGCTTCTGTTTTCCTTGGGGCAGCTGCCTGCACTTGGTTGCAATGGCTCTGGCTGGTTTGCTCCCCCACCCCAGCCCTCTGGTTTGGTACTGCTGGGAGGACCCTGCAGCCCTTGCCCCTGTCTAGCTGGCAGAGAGGAGGTTTTGCTGCTGTTTTTGTTGCTGCTGATCTTTCCCCTTTGTTTCTCCCATCAGCTTCCCATGGCAGCCTGCAATAACAGCTGCTGCCCCCCCCCCCCCAGCAGCCCTTGTGCTTTGGGCTGCACATCTTCCCTTTCTGCCTCCTCCCCTGCATCACTGCTGTGGTTGAGAGTAAAAAACACATCTAACAAGAGGAGGGAAAAGCCAAGGGGATCAAAGGAGCTGCTTTGTCCCTGGGGCCTCCCATGGTATGGGGACATAGTCTGAGGGCCATGTGTGGTGTGGGGCCAGTGGTATCTCTGCCTTCCCTTCCCCCTTCCCTTCCCTTCCCTTCCCTTCCCTTCCCTTCCCTTCGAAGGCACCCACAGCACCCCACAGGTTTTGCTGTCCTGGTGATGCTGCACTGCATGGGTGCTGGTCAAAAATTAGCCTTTGGGTGAAGAAGAGTTTTGCAGAGACGCTCACCTGTCCCCCAAAAGCTCTCCAGGAACTGTGTCCCTGTTTTGGCCAGTACCATGCTGCCTTCTCACCCAGTGTCATCACTGACTGATTTTTTCACTTGTATTTGGACCCTCAAAATGACCTTTACAGTGGCCCATGAGCTAGAACTGTTCCTACCTGCCCTCTGAAGCATAAGGGCAGCTGGTGTGGCCCATAACCCCAGTCTCCTATCTTTGCCTGACAGTATGGGCCCATTCATGGGGTTTCAGGGGAGACTAGGGCTTGGGGTCCTCACAGTGTGGACACCCAAATGACCAAGTGGGGTGGAAGAATTCCAACCTGGGCACTCATGCAGTAGGAAAGGCAGCCCTGGCAGAGCAGATGTGGCAAGGCTACCTTGGACAGCCAGAGCTTGGCAAAGCCACTAAGAGATCACTGCCCTACTGGGTACTGCACACTCACACTCCCTTCCATAGCTGTGTGGGGCTACTTTCCACCTCTTGCCCTGCTGGACAGCTCCTGCCCAGAGAGCACACCTGCTTCTGACCTAAGGGGAAACACACAAATTCTGGCTCTGGTTTATTGTCTTTGACTCCAGTGATGGGACCAAAGGGGTTTTGGGGGAATGTTGGTGTGGGAATATAGATGGTGAAGTGCTGATGGTAATCTTGCCCCCCATATATTGCAGCTGTGTTAATTACCCAAAGTGGGAGCAGCCCTGCTCTCCCAGCTCTGGGTGTGATAAAGAGTGAGTGAGCTGGGGGGAGTCAGTTGGAGTCTGCTGCCTGTGCTGGGAGGAGGAAGAGACAGGAGGTTGTGTGAGGGACAGACAGGGTTAGGTGGCTGTGCTGGGGACAGGAGAGAGTGAGCTGGAACTGCAGAGGGAGGAGAGGAGAGACAGAGCTGTGTGGAGCTGCCCATGGAAGACTACATAGAAAAGGTATGAAAAACTTTTAGATAATAAGGTGCTGATTCTTGAAGCCATCTGAAGTTTTACTGAAGCATTCTGAGTGTTGTGGCCATCTCTACTGCGATATGTTGGGGCCTTTAGAGCTGGTTTGCTGCCACTGCTGCATGGAAGTATCCTGCTCCCCACAGGTTCTGAGGCTTAGATCCAGTACCAAAAGGGCTCAAGCCAGAGAAAGCTGGAATGAGTAAGAGGAGTGTGTAAGTATCAGGAATCTGTTGTGGTACAATACAGTGAGAAATAGTGTTTGTTAGAGACATTGAGCAAAGGTTTTAAGTTAGGAAGGAGGCAATTGCAGCATGTGGATTGGGCTTTGTCACCTTTCTGGCAATTACTGTGGTGTTGGTGTGATGAGGACTCTTCTAGACAAGCTCAAACCACCAAAATATTCTGTGATGTATTTTTCCTCTGATTCTATGTCTGGGGTTGCTGGACTGGTTTGTAAGTCAGTTGTCCCTAGCATGGAAGGACCCCTCCACTACTCTCCATCCCTAAGTACCAACAGGATGCCTCCTCACAGCATCAGCTGCAAGGAAAAGCCCCCATCAGCTGCATGTGCCTCTTCAGGCTTCAGCTGCTGTAGTGGGATGATGCCTACCTGCATGTCTCCAACAGCAATGCCCTTTGCTTTGGAAAAACATTTTGGAGGACACCCAGTATTGTTTTACCTGGACTCAGGGGAGATAAACTAGAGGCAACAACACCTTTGTTCTCCTCCAGTTCACTTCATCCACCTCTGGACAGCCCAATGGGCCCTAGGTATAGATCTAGATGGTAACAGAAAGGCATCCAAGAGATCTGCTCATGCTTGAATATGGTCTCAGTGTAGGAGACCTGCACCAGCCTGCACAAATGGGAGTAGCAGTTGCTCAGCCCTGGCCACAGGCTGGAAAGCACTTGTCACCAAGAATAACCTTTGGAGTATTAGATGGAAAAAATGTTTTTAATGACGTTGTCATCCGTGTGCATGTGCCAGCAGCAGCCAGCTTACTAATGACAGAGCTGTGTGTGCCAGTGCTGCTTAGTGCCCAGCAGTGCTCCCGACCTGCCTCTGTCCCAGGAGGGGATTAAGTACCTCCTGGTATTTAAATTAGTAATTTAAAATAGATAGATAATTAACACCATGAGTATATTTCTCCCTCCTCCCTGCATTCCCTTCACACAGGAGGTCTGGGCTTTGCCTGGAGGTAGGTGGCAGGGGCAGACCAATCCCCCAAGGCCCCCAGGGCCTCCCTGCAGGCGGCTGGTGGGGTTTGCTCATACTTTTGCCTCAGTGCCAACAGCAGATACCCTTGGTGCCTTTTCTACACTGCATGTACCCACATGTGGCCTGGGGTGTAGTCTGAGCTTAGGTAGAGTCTAAAGGCATGATGTGAGGTGGATAAGCTCAGCAGATGCTCCCACTGCATTTAAATGTAAGCACTCACCCATGTCCCGGGTTGCACCATTGCTGTGGCTGTGTACGTGGCAAGCTCAGTGGGAGCTGTGGCTAAAAGAATAATTGTGACCCACCTAGTACTCATTGCTGGGCATGCACTCAGAAATTGGCCCAGTTTCAAGAATGCAATAAAAAACTTCACATGCCTAGGAAGTACTTTAATTCACCCAAATTTCACATGTTTCAAAGAAAGAAACCCTTCAAACAAAGATTTATTTTTTTAGGGTGTAAGTTATGAAGTTATGAACACCTTCCTAGGAAGATGCCTCTAGTGTTGAAGAAAATAAAACTTCCATTACAGAAACACTGGTCCCATTCTGTGGGAATTACAGGTACAACTTGGGTGCATGAAAAAGCTGTAGGGGGAATAACAACACAAAAGCTTCAAAGGTATTCCCAGAAAGTCCCTGTGGCACATCCTTGGCACTAAGGATGTACATATTGTACAGAGCATCTTTGTGTCTCTATTAACATCAGGGGTGTCCAAATAAGCTCTTAAAGCTACCAAAAGAAATTTGATTGCCTCCTCTTCTTGTGGAGCATCGTGGGCAGAAACTAAAAGCAAAGCCAAATGCAGAGTTTCTGTTGGCATCACTAATTTTTTTTTCTTATTTTATTGACAAGGGCATAGAAAACATCTCATTGCCATCCTTATGGTAAGAGGATTTTCTATGGGACACAGTCCTTCAGGTTCTCCACTTTCTCTTTTTTCAGCCTCTGAGAAGCCACTTCTACAGGATTGCTGCCCAGTGGGTCTCACTTTGTGTTTGTACATTCTCACAGCTGCCTCATGGCAGATCATCCCATGCCTCTGCTGAAACTCATCCTTTTCACTGGGATTGTTTCTTTAAATTATCAACCATTCATATCCTACCCTATATAGGTGCTGACAGACACCTCTCCCAGGCCTCTCAGTACCCCACCCCACATTGGGTATTACCAGGAAAATTTATAGCAGAGCAATTTTTCCAAAAGTTACTGCTGAAAATACTGAATAGATCTGGACTCTGGACCATCACTGGGAACATTTCCCCAGAAAGCTCTCTGACTTTGACACTGAATTCAACGTATTGTGAATCTAAATAGGCTGTGTTTCCTTGGTTTGCTTATGAGAATGTCTTCTGGGACAATGCCAGAAGCCTCTCCAAAGTCAAGACATATCACATCCAGTGCTGTTCCCCCCTAGCCATGAGGCAAGTTATCCTGTCAAAGAATGGAATCAAATTAGTTTGAAATGATTTGTCCTTAGTGAAACCTCAACAAACCCATTCCTGCCATTTATTTACAAATTTATATATCTTTAAAGATTAGAGAATAACTGGTCAGTAGCTTGCTCCTTTAGGTTTTCAGAGATATCAGGTCTGTAATTCTCTAGGTTTTTCTTCATCCCCAGTTAGGTGATGTTGCTGTGCTCTCTTAAAGTCCCCTGGCAGCTCATGTGTAATCTGCAGTGCTCCATCACCCATCCCACGTTTCATATTTTTTCTTCTCACACTTCAGGCTGTTGAAGAGCTCTTGATCCACTTTATTGATCTCTACTTAAACTCCCTCCATTTCTGTTGCAGCAGGATAGTTTCTTATTTGGACTATGACTCCTTTTATCAGTGCCCAGATCTCTTTTATCATTTAGGACATCTCTTCACAGATCCTGCCTATGAGTTTTCTGAATTCATTTATATTTGATGCTTTGGTTTTTTGGAGCCTAAATACTTGGAGATTAACTCATTTTACAAAGGTCTGGTATCCAAGTGCCTTTTGAGGAGAAAAAGCTTGCAGCAGACATCTCAACACTTGTGTTGGAACCCACTGCAGAAGGCAAGGGTAGCCCAGATCCTTTCTAATAGATTCCCTTGAGGCAAACTGGAGTGAAATGACACTGAATGAGTGGCGTTTGTAAATATACACGTGTAGGATTTATTGTAGAACCATTTGGTTGCCCTGTAAAACAGCTGTTATTGTTATGTATAATAATATGGCAATACAAAAGCATAAAAAATAGCACTTAAGAAAATGAGTAAGAAATAGAAGGAAAGGATAAGAATAGAAAGGTCACCTGTAGGCCTCATAATGAGCCTTGGTTGTTGCAATTTTCATGTCTCCTGTCAAATTGATAGTTTCAGACTGGATCCATCGTGTGGTGGGGAGAAATCTCCAAAACACAACATCTGCTGGGTTTATATTCACTCTGATTCAGGTAGGAACAACCTGGTACTGCCCCTAGGGCAGGGACTTGCAACTGGATGATGTAATGATGTGGATCAGTTCAGGAATCTTTGACACCTTCTAAGACAATACAGCTGCCAGTAACATGAGGGATTTGAGTGCATTATGGCCCGTTAAGGCCTATCAGCAGAGATGAAAACCTTCAGGCTCTGTATGAATGTCCTGGTACTTCCCCAGCTGGGGAGTTATCACGCTGACTTCGTCCGAGTAAGGACAGAGAGACAGTACCCTCCTCACAGGGTTTGCCTCTTTCCTTCTCAGAAAAGAGCTGACACAGTATCTGGCTGAAGAGAGAAAGCTATTTCTGAAGTGACTTGGATGTTCCCACTCTGAGCTGGCAGGCTGTCTCAGGGAAAGTTGTATGAAGGTGGTTGAGACTGGATTGCTTACCTGCAGCTTGCTCCATGAACATTGGAGCTGTCAGCATTCCAGTCTCTCTTCCAGGATCACTGATGAATACATTTTTATCGCCAGACCTGGGATGACTGGATAATAGTATCCCCTTTATCTTAAGTTCCTGTCACAGCCAAATTCCAGTTAGCAGGTGTATTTGGGAAGGGGTGGACTTCCATGGTCACAGAAGGACAACAAGCTTTCTTCGCAGTCTCTGAGTAGGCAAAAGTCCTCTGATAATTTTTGCAATGTTTAAGCCATTATCTTGAAACAATTTTAACAGCTCCAGAGATGCAAAAATTAACTTTTGTGTTGGGCTGCAGGTGAACAAATCCAACCTCAGCCACCTTCATACAGCTTTCTCTGAGACAACCTGCCAGCTCAGAGTAGAAACATCCAAGTCACTTCAGAAATAGCTCTCTCTTCAGCCAGATGCTGTGTCAGCTCTTTTCTGACATGGTGAAGCCAGCAGGAATCACTTCAATGGTCCCAGCCAAAATTATGGCTGAGGGAGACAGCAGTGATAGGTAGTGCTGCAAGGCCAGACCTGTGATGCAAAATGGGACATTGGACACTCAAACTGTAGTTTTTAAGTACTTGAAGCACAGCATAGAGATGCTACAGAAGAACTTGTTTCACCAGAGTCCTTTGTTCACACACCATAAAGCAATGAGTTAAGGATCTGTTTTGTACTGGGACTGAATTTCTTTATTTTAATAAGGTGAGCTGTATTCATCTACTTCAGACTCCCAGGTCTTCCACCAAGAAACTACTCTGAGATCCAAACCAGGGCCACCTAGTCGTGAGTTGTATGCAGGAGACCTGAGCTATTCCTGCTGGCACCAGAGAGGCAAGGTGTGGAAACAGTCTCCACTGGAGCCACAAGGAGCTGCCTCCCTTACTGCCTGGTGTACACCCTGTGCCTGCAGCACAGTGCAGGTCTAGCTCAGCTGGGGGCAGAGAGCCACCCACCACCACTGTGTGGGCTGTGGCTGTGGGCTGGCTGAGCACACTGCGGGGCCATGGCTCCTCTGCCTCAGCTGAAGACCCTCAGCCCAGTCCCAATGTGCTGGAACAAAACATAATGTGGAATAAATGTTCACTTATGCTTTTGTAGGAGAGGGGGATATAGATTTGTGCTACAACACACAGCATAGAGTTTGCGGTGTTTTCTGAACAAAGGCTAGACAACTCCTGGAGTGCACAGGCAAGGCCCCTTTGAAAAAGCAAACCCACCATTAAAATCAGTAAGAAGGCCCTCAGCAGAATTACAAAAAGCATAATTGCTTCCTAAAGTAGCCAGTCTTGGGTTTTCTGGCAAACACTCCATACAAAACACTTGCTGTTAAGTCATGGTTCCTAAGCTGGCTTTTTTTTTAACCCATTTCCTATTCAAGGTGTTTTCCAAACTAAGGAGCATCACTTCTGCAGATCATTCTGTCCAATTTAATATCAGCTCTTGAACAATTTCCAAGATATTTTGCCTGAAATGGCTTGTAGGGGTTGGCTGCTCAGAAGTCAGAGGGTCAGCATTCTGCATGTTGACTGTTAGTTGTGTTAGATTGTTATCTGTGTTACAGGTAAGAGGAAAAAAAGGGGGAGGAGACAGAAGCAAGCCCTTTCAAGTCCTTTTGACTTGCTTACAGAATGGCAGCACTGCCAGGGAAAGGGTGATAACTTCTTGGGATACCTTATGTCGACTCCAGAACCAGGAAGCATGGCCAAGGAATTGGTCTTTTCTTTTTCAAAATTCCCTTTTCTTGGTTTTAGTTAAGTCTTGTAGAACCCCAGAAATAAGAACTACTGCTCTTCCCTTAGCACAAGTACTTGTTACCCTTGGTAGTAATACAAGGAAGTTCACTTGGTTTGCCAGTTCATTCTTGACAGTTGTGACATTGGCTGTCACACCTCTGCATTTCCTTATTTTATTGTTGAATTTGAACCAAGACTTAGCAGAGCTTTCTCTGACCATCTACGAACAGTCCAGCCTGTGACCACCACACAAGCAGAAACCCTCCCCTGGGACTGCAATTGCCTTGCCTTCCATGTGCAATAAATGAGTTGGCTCCTTATTCATTATGAGAGATTTACATGTGAGCAAAGTGAAATGACAGTCATGACAAAGCTGGTCAAATGCACTTAAAGGGATCAGTGTGTAGCCTCCTCTGCCATGGACCTGGTGCTGAATGCCACTTCTCATAGCCTAGAAAAACCTATGTTTTATGGCAGCAGCAGCTTTCCAGCATGGCTTGTTACTTACCATCTTTGAGGATTAAAAGGTTTTGGACAACAGCTAGGAGGTATTATTTCGGGCTCCCATGGAGTGAGGCATGACCTGCAAAGTGAAGTCCGAAGGCTCTCACGTGAAAGGGAGGTGCGAGGACAGGCAAGGGGCTGTGCCCGTCTCCCACCCGTGCTGTGGGGAGACTGTGCTACAAGATCCCATGCCCCACCTTCTACAATCATCGCTACACCCCTGCTGAAGCTTCACAGCCCTTCTAAGCAGGCTGGGCAGATTCAGACAGCTGTCATCAAACCACAGAGATGCACTCTAGAGCTTGTTTTAGTTCAGCCTAGAGGCTTACACACAGAGAAGAAACATCACAGACCTCCAAACCCAACCACAGACTGACACCTGACTCTGCAAGGAGGTAAGTCCCCTTCCCTCTCCTACAGCACTGAAGGAATAACTGGAACTCAAGATTCAACAAGTAATCACCACAAGACACTGGAGCAAAAGTTATCTATTTTATTACAAAACCAAAACCAAACAGATGCCTTTCAGTTTAACAAATTTGCCATAGGCAGAAATCTGCTGGGGCAGGCTAAGTTCAATATAAATTCAGGCCATGGAAAAGAGTGCCTTCACACAAATGAATCCCACTGCAACGCAATTTCCTACAAAATGCTATGCCCTTGGAAGATCAGCAAGAAAGGAAAGGTTTTTTACTTCTGGCAGGACAAACAGATGACTTGCACTGTCGAGTCCTGGTTCTCTGTCCCAGCCATTTTCAGCTGTCATTCAAAGCAGAGCTGGAGAGGCCCAGGAGGTCTTGAAGGATGATGAGACACATGCCCAGGGTCTGCTTTCAACACAACACTGTCCCAGCTAAAGAAAGATGCTACTGCTGATGCAGGGCAGAGCAGAAGATTGGTGGCTTACAACCACCAGATAAGGACAATTTGGCCTAGCAGCAAGGTGGGCTGGCAATAAAACCAAGAGGGGAGTGGTCTGCTGAGGCACTGCTCTCATATGATAAGTACAGGTTATTGGAGAGCTCATAGCATGGGCTATGTGAATCAGGACCACTATGGTCTGCACAATCCTCCAACACAAACCCAGAACAAGCAACCTGACCTCTACCTGGATGTTACACCATCATGGGCCTTCCAGGGCAATGTACAAGTGCTGCCAGAAGCTGCTCAGAGACCCACACAAATTCAGCAAGTCAGGATACAGGGACTTGGAGTTGTCTTGGGACAGGGGAAAGCAATGTAATGCCTGGTCTCCAATCCACCCATAAAGTTAGCTCTGGCCTAGCAACAGGAACACCCACAAGTACCAGAGTTAACCCACAGCCACCCCTTGTCTGCCTTCCTTGAAGAACTGACCCAATTTTAGTTGCAAACCACATGTAAATGCATGCCTTTTGAAGGGGAAGGACACAAGGATGAGAAAAAGGAGGTCAGCAGAAGGATTTATGTAACAAGCAGGAGTGGTGACTGGCTGGTTTATTTCCAGAAGAAGATGCAGTCAGTTTTAGCAGCTCAACAGTCCCCCCGCAATCCTGTGGGGCATTGCCCAGCCCCAATGCTTGGCTGATTGAATTCCTAGAGGCATCTAATTGTCTGTTTCTGCTGGATGTAACTATACATTAAAAAAAAAAAAAAAAATCCCCGACCAAACAAAGGAAAATCCCACCCCCAAAAAACCCCAAACCACCAAACACCAACCAACCCAGCAGCCAGAACTTTTAATTCCTAAAACTAGAATATTAAAATGGAGAGGGCTTTTTATACAGTTGGTTTCATTCTTTACTCCCTACAATAGGATTAGTGAGTATGACATGGACATTTCTAACTATACACTAAACCAAATTATTTCATCACACAAAAGATGTGCCCAGGGCATTAAAAAACAGCAACAACAACACCCCCCCCCCCTTCCACAAAACAGAAACAACAAAAAAACCAAACAAAAAACAAAACCAAAAAAACCAACCAAACAAAACAAAAAAAAAGCCAACCAAAAAAAACACAAAAAAACAACAAAAAAACCACAACCCACCAAAAAACCAAAACCAACAAACCAAACAAAAAAGAGAAGAAGCCATCAAGAAGGTGGGAGTTTGCAGGCCAAAAAAGCACATGCATTACGTGTAAGAAACCACGAAGATCCAGCAGCAGGATCTGCTCTTGCTAAAGAGGTGACGTCTTTATATTATGATGGTATGATGTACACTTCAGATATTACCAAAGGTGTTTCCAACTATGCCATATGTTTTAATTAGCTCCAATATACTTCCCAGAGGAAGAGTTATTGCTACTGTTAAACAGTTATTTATAGAAAGGCTTGTTAGTTTTTCTCTTAACTTTCCGTTTTGTCAACAGGCACTAACTTACTGCATCAGGACACTTTTTTTCATGATGCATTCATCTCATGCTATTTTCATGATGACATAATGGAGTGAAGATGTATCATCTGTGTTGTATCATCTTTTACCAAAGCAACAGAGCCTTGAGGGATGAGTCCAGTTTCTACAACCTATTCCTCAGCAACTTATTACTGTTGCAAGTAATTGATGGTGTAATCTCATATTAGCATGTCATTTCATCACCTTCACTCCAGTTTCTTCTAACAGGTTCTTGGTCCAGAGATAAGTGGCAGAAGGATCACCAGGTCTGAAGTGGGAGGCTGCTCAGAATAGGCAAGTGCTGCCAGTGGTTGGAAATACACAAAGCACAACACTGCATGTCCCATCACACCCTGCCCAAATCTAGGACTGCTGTTATGGGCACTGCTGCCAAAGAAACAACTTTGGTAAACTGCTAGTGGTTGACACAGCCCCTGTGGCTTCCAAGAACACCAAATTCCTCTCTCCAAGCCTTCACTGCTACTGCTACCCAGTGTCACAGTACCCAGGAGCTACTGGCAACAGCAAATCAGGCAAGTGGGCAGGCACACCACTGTGCAGGAGGAGAGCCTGGATTCACAACCACAAGAAAAGTCACTGCTGACAGACCTTCACCAGTGACCATGGCCCAAGCTGTACTGTTGAAACATAAGTAAAGCAGACTCTTGGGGACCAGCAGCACGACTGTGTCTGTCTGCACTGACAAGTATGTCCTTTGCTCTTCAGCAAAGCTTAAGGCAGGCTAATGCTGCTTTTAGCAGGCTTCTCAAAATGTTTACTGCTCTACAACATACAGATGAACACTCTGTTGGAGCGGAAGATGCAAGACTTCATTCTACTGACTCTAATAGGCCTATGGCTCCCACATCCTTCCTACAGCTTTAGATTCCAGAGGCATGGCACATCTTTGCTAAGCATGTTATCTGAGCATGAATAGCAATGCATTTGTATTTCATTTCTGCCCAACTTGCAACAGGTGCACAAACTACTTCTGTACATCCCTAATACAACCCTTTTCTATCCCTACTTTAAGCAGTTTTGCACCAATACTTACATGAAATCTGTGCTCTGAAAAGCCCAATTGCCTGAGTTGCAGAGAGCTTTATGGTGAGAAAAGGGGTTCAGCTGCTCTCAAGAAGCATTTGGAATCCCGGGCACTGCGAGCCCATCTGCAAGAACAGTTCATGCTGATACACAGACTCCTTTCTGCATGGAGGTGCTGTTAAGGCTAGCCACTGAATGATGGTTTGGTGGCAGAAATGCATTACTATAATCCATTAAATGCAAAGTGTCCTTTTAACCCTAACAGCCTTCAAAAGCAAAGGGAGGAACAGAACAGTGACTCCAACCCCTGTACAAGACAACTGTACAATTTACATATATATTTATATACAGTATATAAAATTCTTTGAGTCTCAGTGAACTCAATTTTACATCATCAGTAGCTGTTCCAATTTTAAAAAGTCATGATACTGCTTCCCTCCACTTTCCAAAGTATTAGATAATGGCATTGAAAAGCAATTAGAAACAAACCCAAACCAATTATTTAAAAGTGCAAACATTCTGGGTGCCACTTCTGCTACACTGGATGTTGCTGATGCTTGCTCACAAGCAGCAAGGTGTTTGTCCGTCTGTCACTGGATCTTTTCTTCCTTTGGGTCAGCTCCTGCCTTCCCTTCTTGTCTTCTGCTGCTACACCAGGCGACCTACTGAAAGAGTTGGGTAGGGTGGGCAAGGAGGGAAAAACAGAACAGAAGCAGAACAAGTAAGGGAAAAAGGCAAATTAAAACAAAAAGAAACGTGACTGATAAAGATCCAGTATAGCCTCTGCTGATGCCATGGCCCCAGAAAGCTGAGATCCCAGAGTAAGTGTGAGGCTGAAAACAACCAGGGGCTAATGAAACAGCATTGCTGGAAAAAGCACTGAATGAGTCACATGGAGCCCGAGGGACTGACATATTTTTAAACACAAAACACCACTTTCGTCCCCATCCCTGGAAATGGACATGCAGTCTAGGGAAACAACTGGTCCAACATCCTTTGCTCTTGCTCTTCTGCCTGGCACAACTGATGCAGAAACCCACTGCTGCCAGGCTGCCGTGCCACCATCTCCCCATCAGCCACAGCCAGCTGCCTCCTCCAGTAGACAAGCGGGTCTTGGAGGAGGCTTTTCTTCAGAAAGCTTTTGTTAAGCCCCTCACCAAAGGTTCTGAAAGGACCAAAGCTCTTACGGGATCAGAGGTAGAGCTCTGTGGATTAATTGCAGGTGAAAACATGCTAAAGAGAAAGAAAAGTAGAGATTTGATTTTCAAAGAGGGGAATGGTTACCTCACTGGGAGGAAAGGCCTCACTGGGATCAGTGCTGATCAACATGCCCTATCACAGAGGGCAAATATTTTTAAATGAAGAATTATTTCAGATAGCCATATTTGCAATCAATTGCACAGCTCTGCAAAAGGTGCCTGCAGTGCTCAGTGACCCGCTCATAAACACAGCAGATTGTTTTCCATGTCTGTAAGTGCAGTGCAGCACGGGAGTGCAGATGAGCTGTCCTACACTGAGCACTTTGAGTGACAAGGAAGGGGCTGAAGCCACAGCAATTTTTCAAATGCCTCTGCTCAGCTTTTAGCAGCAGGCAAAAATCAAGTACACACTCAAAATGGAGGACATATGGAGGAGGAAATATCACATCATCAACGTACAAGGTGTCGTTGATCTTTATCTTCATTTTTCTGCTCAGCCCATCTCACCAGGACCAGCTACATTCCCCAGAAAGATAAGGAGGACAGCAAGACGTATAGGAAGACTTCTGGCATTAAACAAATACACAGCCCAGGTCTCCTCAACACAAAAGGTAGTCTAACCAGACATATGTAGGACAGCTACAGAACAAGTGGAAAAATATATGGGCAGGGGGGAATTTCTCACTGCTTCCAACAATCCAAAATGAGAAGTACCCAACAAATCCATGAGGCAGCAAATCTAAGAGCAAAGCAAATGATGTTGTTCATGCTTGATGAAAGGGTCTGCGTGATTCAATGCCACAAAACATGAGGGAGAGCAGACCTTTACCACGATAGAGAAGTCTTCATGGGAACTTGTCCGTGGAGTAATGTAATGTAAACACAACAAATCACCTACGTTATTAGATAGAAGCTTGATAGAAGTAGGAAGAGTAGGATAGGAGAGTTGTCATGCCATAGCTGCGTTACCCTATTCTAATTCCTTGGTCACATATAGTCTGTTCCAGCAAAAGAGACATAAAGCTGGACTTTGAAATGATGCAATGGTGCTGCATGTTGGTTTATTTAAATCTCTTAAGAACAACTTTAGTTTCCAGCTGTTTCTATATTGCCATTCATGAACATAAGAGAACAGGGGAGAATGAATTCTGCAATACATGCTTATCACAGGAAAAAAGAAAACATTTTGACAAGATACTCACTGAAAGGGTTAAGGCCTTGTCTTTTTCCATTGGGCAAACTGCTCAGGCTACCTGTAAAATCCAAGAACCACATTAAAGGAAGTAAATTCCATGGCATGACAAAGGAGCCTTCCTTTGTCTGTTGCCAGAGAGCAGGTTCAAAGCACCCCCTCTGAGCATGCTCACAGCAAGTCCTGCCAAGAGGATTCACATGCAAGAGTCTAACCAATGTGCCTGAGATGAGAGATGTTAAATACCTGGTGTTGTAGCAGCTGAGTATCATGAAATCCAGAGGTTTTGCATTGGCAAGAAACAACAATCACAAGGTTAAACTGAACAGTGGAAGGAGAAAGAAGAAAGAAAGGATGCAACTAGTATCATGAAGTTTCCCCAAGAAAATAAAATAATGCCGTGTAGAAAGGGGGCAGCCAGAAGAGAGCGATGGTATAGGCAATACAGACAGCCCAGGTTTATTAAATCTTTCACTTGAATCAAACAAATGAGTGCCTAAAATCAACGACCTGAACTTATACGTGGCAGAAGGGCAGAGCTGTGACTGCATTATGAGATAACAGGCACACATACCCTACACCAGATGGAGCTCATGGCAAGGGCCTCTGCACTGGGTACAGACAGCTCAGGGATTACAGAAGCTGTTGAAAGCATGTCACACTTCCTGTGAGCTGCTTCCTCTGATTTCAGAGGAGGGATTAGCTGAAAATGGGAGCTCCTGCTCCCAGGCAGCAGCAGTAAGCCTGTTGTCACCCTCCACTCCAGCCTATGGCTTTGATTTGTGCATGCACATGACCTGACTGCACAGCTCACTCTGCACATCAAGCACTCAACTGCACATGCTGCTCTGTATGAGCAGAAACAAGATAGGCAGAAGCTCAGAGGGCAGGGGCGAGGTGCAGGAAGCCCCAGGGGCCAGGAGGCTGGGCTGTAAGATGGGAATGGAGCTGCTGGGAAGAAAAAGCCAGGGGGAGAAAAAGGTGGTAGTGGCCAAGGCTGAAATGGGTCACAAAGCCCAGCCTGTTTGCTTTAGAGAACACTAATAAGATAAACTGTGTAAGCACAGTAAGTTATTCCAGCCCAGTACCAGCCACCTGCCCTGCTGGGATCAGCAGAACCACAGCTCACTGATGTCTGTGTGTCAAATGTAGCTCTGCTGCCATGGGCAGAGGCCCCACTGCCAGGGCCAGAGGATCTGCCCGGGCTGACGGGCACTCACAGCCTGGGCCCTTCTTGGGTGGCTGCCAGGGCCCTGGAGGGCACTGCCAGGCTGTCCATCACTGCCCTGGCTGGCAGCCTGGGGAAGCCAGAGGGCATCCAAAACCCCTCCTGCCTTCAACACCAGTGTGGGTGAGCCCGCAGCAGCGAGCTGTGCATGAGCACCACCCATGTTAGCGAGGAGCTGGGTGAGCACTGCCTGTCCTCGGAAAGAGGCGGGAGCTCTGTGTGTGTACGGAAGGCAGGAGCATCCCCCCGCCATGGCTGGTGTGCTCGAGCACATGGCCCGTGCAGCCGTGTGGGAAACCATGCTGGGCTCTTCCCCTGCCACCCTGTGGACACAGGGCACCACCTGCAGCTGCCTGCCTGCCACACAAACCAGGCCAGCCATGTACACCTGTCAGAGGAAAAACCCTGCCACAGCAACACTGCACTGCTGACAGAAGAGAGGGAGGAATATGGCAGGCAGTGACTGTGGGTTCCTAACATATAGCTGGGAAGTCCTTGGGTATTATGGGGTAACATCCCATCATTTGGCATGTTTCATAAAGCAAAGTATTTGCTCATCCTCAAAAGCACACTGTCTTGGATAACAGTTCTAGTCACACTGGATTAGGTCAAGTGTCTTTCAAAAGAAAAAGTCCCAAGGAAACCCCAGCAGCTCTTCATAGGAAATTATTATTTCTCAGACATACTGAGAAAACCTTTCACCTTCTGAGGAGAGAAACAGCCTTGTGTTCCCAATACAATACTGATGTTCTGATTCATACTCTCACTAACTTTTGTGAAGATTAAAGGCAAATTACAGCACCTCTACAAAGCTCCAAAGGGGAGTATCTGAACAAGACAAACAAAACCAAACACTGAACCAGTGCAGCTCCTTGGATTCTAACCTAATAGCAATTAAATGTACTTTGAAATTACTTTTTAATTCCATTATTATCTGGTTACAGTTTTCTCATGACCACTCAGATCGTTATTTTCTATCATCATTGGTCCAGAGGCCTTTCCTAGGCGACTGCTCTTTGCCACCTTCTCCCACATAGCAGCTTGTACAGTAATGATATAGAGCAAGTCAATCCCAGCCTCCCAAGAATGCAGTTACTTCTGAAGATAGCAACAAGAAAGGTCCAAAGCATGACTGAATGAAATCTGCTGTTCAGCTTGTCTGTCTACTTTTCCTTCTTTCTGTAACATTTCCTCAGATTCAGTAGAAAGTGACATTCTGTTAAATTACACACACATACACTTTTTAATTAAGATATTTCAATCCTGATTCTGGACTGCACTCTTGGTGGCTGGGTTCCACCTCAGACGTCCTCATGGCCTGTGAAGCATGCCCAACACCTACCATCTGACAAGCTCTTGGATAGCACAGCAATCACAGGATCTGAGCTGGCAGAAGGGAACTTCCCGTCAGCTGGCAGAGGGACATTTCTTTGCTGCTTATTCCCTTAGCTCCTCTTTGGGCAGGCACAAAATGCTGACTTTGTCTTCTGAACTTGAAAGAATACAGAAGTAAAACTCAACTCCAACATTTTGCAGCCAGCACAGCTAGCGCAAGCCTCCTCAGATCAGCCCTCCTCTCCAACATCACTGGATTCCAATTAATCCTGGGTTCAGTAACTTTCCAGCAAAGCTTTACAGTGTGTGTCTATCTCCTCTCAAGGATCCTGCCTTTTGACTAATGCAGAGAGATACATTTGTTCTTTGATCACAGATGATTCCCCCCTTAACTCAGGCTGTGCAGACTACGCTGAGGAATGCTAACTTTTAACAGGCTGTAAATCAGTCTGTTTTCCTTCCACAGTTCCTCAAACAATCCTAGATCAAGTGATGCCAGAGACTGTTTCTGGCATACTCCAAGACAAATGTCTTGCCTGCCTGTTCTGCACCAATTTAAGAAGCCATTTGCAGGCTTCAGCAAACACTCAAGGGCTGGCTCTTATGTGACTACTCCATTCTGAAATCCAAGAATGGCATTTTTCCATATAAATGGCCCCGGATAAAAACAAGTCTGGTTTAAAGAGAGGGACAAAAAACTGTGCAAAGTGGCCACCAGACCTAGCAGATTTGCCAGCAGCTTTTTGGGTCACTATAAGGGTGGAAAAGAGGAAGGGTTTCTGATAGACTGGGCAGCTATTTTCCTCACTGGAGAACCACTGGTTGGCAGTACCCACATATTAGGTTACCACAGATATAAAGAGACTGCTGAGGAAGGGAAGAGAGACACAGCTATGCATCTCAAACAGATTTAATTCTAAGCTGGAAAGAGCTCAGATTCAGGTTTCTCCTTACAAATATCCCAGCTGAATCCCCACATATAAATCTTATTTGGACTCTCTAGGTCCCGAGAGGCACACAACAGTAGTGTGTTATCTATGCTCTGCGTTTCTTTTAAGCAGCTCTATTTCCACGTTTGGATGGAACTGCCCACCAAAAAAAAGCAAAACACTGACAAAAATGCAGAACACTTAATATCTGTTTTCCTCAGCATCCCAGATACTACAAAATTTGTATTATATTTTATTTTCAAAGCCATTACAAATGTTGAATTTGCCTAGCAAGAGGCATGCTCACCTGGAATGATGACCCACTTCATTTTAGTCCTTACGCTACTGGACACCCAAAGAGAATTTGGACCATCTGAGCTAAGTTCACTTGTAATGAAGTATAAAAAGGGGAAATTATAACCTTCCTTGCCTCCCTACAACCCCTCCTCATCCCAGCTAGACCAGAAGAACCTTTCAAATAAAGCTTTTGTTGAAACAGAAACACTTCCATGAAAAGTTTTGTTTTCATCTGACATCATCAGTTTACAACTGAAAGTACATCATCAAAAAGGTTTCCAGGTAGCTCTTGGCTTGAACCCACAGTGACTCAAATCCAGCAGATCTTTAGAGGCTATGGTACAAAGAAAGACAGCAAAATACAGGGACTGACTACCTGCATCTATGATCAGGACAAAGGAAAGTTAGAGAAGGGGTAAGATGGCAGAATCATAGAATGATTTGGGTTGGAAGGCATCTTAAAGTTTTTCTCGTTCCAATCCCCAATTGTCCAATGGGCAAGGACACCCTTCACTAAACCAGGCTACTTAGAGGCCCATCCAACCTGGCCTTGAACGCTTCCAGCAATGGGGCATACACAGCTTCTCTGGGCAACCTGTTCCAGCCCTTACCACACTCATAGTCAAGAATTTTTTTCTCATACCTAATCTAAACCTACTCTCTTTCAGTTTGAAGTTATTCCCCCTTATCCTATCACTCTGCTCTTGTAAAAAGTTCCTCTCCCTCTTTCTTATAGGCTCCCTTCAGGTACTGGAAGGCCACGGTTACATCACTCCAATCTTTCTCTTACAGGGTGAACAATCCCAGTTCTCTCAGCCTTTCCTCACAGCAGAAGTGCTCCAGCCCTCTAATCATCTCCTGGCCCTCCTCTGGACTCACTCCAGCAGGTCCTTGTCCCTCCTGTGCTGGCACCCAGAGCTGGATCAGCACTGCAGGTGGGCTCTCAGCAGAGCAGAGCAGAGGGGCAGAATCCCCTCCCTGGCCCTGCTGCCCACGCTGCTTTGGATGCAGCCCAGGACACGTTTGGCTCTCTGGGCTGAGTGCCCATGGCTGGGTCATGTCCAGCCTCTCACTCTCCAGTGCCCCCAAGTCCTTCTCAGCAGGGCTGCTCCATCTGCTCATTCCCAGCCTGTGCTGATATTGGGGATTGCCCTGAACCAGGTGCAGGACCTTGCCCTTGGTTGTCTTAAACCTCATGAGATTCCCATGGGGCCACTTCTCAAGCTTGTCCAGGGCTCTCTGGATGGCATCTCATCATTTAGGCATGGCAAATGCACCACTCAGCTTGGTGCCATCTGCTAATTTTCTGAGGGTGCACTCAATCCTACTATGTCATTAATGAAGATATTAAATAACACAGATCCAGTATGAACCCCAGGGGACACCACTTGTCCCTGATGTCCATCAGGACTCTGAGCTCTGGATGTGACTGTCCAACCAATTCCTTATTCACCTAATAATCCAACCATCTCTCTCCAGTCTAGAGAGGATTTGTGGGGGACCATGTCAAAGGCAAGGATACTGACTGTTTCTAAATTTAGCAGTTCTTATGAATAGTAAGTACAGAAAACATCATCTACCACCTCACAACTTCATGAATTCTTAAAAAAGATCCATTACAAACTTGCCTACTGCACCTCTGGAGCACTCTCCCTCTGTTCTTTCTTCCATGCCAATACCTGCTCTCTGCACTGTCCCCTGCACTGCTTTTTAGTCCTCAACATCCTTTAACTTATCCCCTTATCTTTCATCCTCAAGGCTTGTCAAGTCTGTAGTAGGTATGTGGAGCTGTATGACAGAAAAAGATCAGAGCCCCTTTTTGACCACAGTCTTGTCCTCCTCATACGAGAGAAGAAACCATGAAAGGTCAAGGCTGTATTCTCAGCAAACAGTTGGACAATCAGGCATTCACAACAATGTCTTGCTGCCTTCTTTCCCCTTCACATGGGCTCAATGTTTCACATTTTCTTTCTTCTCTCCCTTTGATTTTTTTCCCCTTCCATAAACTAAATTTTGAACAGTCAGTTGGCCAGGGCAGCAGATTCCAGAGAGTCTTATTCCAGGCCAAATAGCAATAAAATCCATTTGGTATATTAGTCTTATTGGGAAGGTAATAAAATTAAGGATTGCTATTTTGGTATGTCATTCCTCAGTAAGGTACTGATGACTAAAAAAACACCTCCACAGGGCTAGGAAGCTGAATGCTTCTCACAGCTGACAAGTAATGCTATATGCTTAGTATGGTAACTAAGATGTTTGCAAAGCACCTAGAAAATGCAACTTCCCAACACCCAAATGTACTGACTCCCTTCCCACCTGTCCTAAACCTGAGAAAAGGACTAAGGAAAGATTATGATGGGAGAAAAAAAGGCCACCCTTCCCAACTACCATGACACTTATAACAACAGCTGCCTGCACAGCCAAAACACCTGCACAGGAAATTAGTCCCCTGGAATCTCCCTGTTTGTCTTCTCCTGCCAAGTAAGTCTGACCACAGTCAAGAATGACTGATAATTATTGAATCTGTGTTAAACAGTTTCAATTCCTAAAATTTCCAAAAATATCAGCTTGGTTTGGGTCCCAACAGATGATGAGGTGAAGATGAAAAAAGGAAGAAAAGGCCGCAGGGTGGGTTGATTGCTCAGACGCTAAACAGAAAGGAAAAGAAGTTATTCACATGCCTTATTTCTCCCCCAATCTCAAAGTACTGTTTATTCTGAAAAAGGACAACAGTACAGCCCTGTACTTTCTTTCTGAGTTGTTCTCTTTGCATCATCCACTCTCCTGCATGCTGAATTTAGCAATGAAAAAAAATATTATTTCTGTTAGTAAACAGGGTCTCCAGAGAAGGACTGGGTCTGTGCTGGCTCATACATCATCCAACCTGCACGGCAGAGACAACAGAATCTTGTTAGCAGGGTATTACTCAGAAGGGGCCTGGTCTTAACCACAGTTTCCAAGGACTTCAACAGTACAAGCAGAGCTCTGGCCAAGAACTCTCATCTATTGTCCTGTTTATGTACAGTGCTTAGCACAGAGGCCTGTGATAAGGCATAGAAGATGGAGCCATAACACAAGTAACAACCTACATTTGAATGGCAGCGTATCAATCCCACTCATTTGCTCACACAAACTGTGACACTTTTGATACAGCTGGGAGAAAACGGATTTCTGAATTTGCTGTTAACTCAGTTTTTATCTGCCATGTTTTTCTGTCAGTTTTTACTGTCATGCAATGAGGAAGAAAAGGCACTCACCTCCTTCCTTGCTGACTCCCAAACACCCTTTCAGCTCCTGAAGCGAGATTGACTTGTCCTTGTTGAGGTCACAGTAGTCAGTGAAACGCCGGGCACATTTCTTGGGCTTGGCTTTCTTCTTCACATAACGTTTGAAAGGCTTTAGCTCCCGCTTGTTGATGTCATTGCTGCTGTTGTTGTCCAGCTGGCTGAAATACCAGTGCACCACTCGCTCCTCTAGTGTGTGGCTGGGGTCTGGCTCTGAGAACCTGGGACAGAGGAAACACAGGCCCCCGCCAAGGGGGTGCTCTCACCAACACTGTCAAGCACATACTGAGGAGCAAGAGCTGCTCATCCAGTCAAGCAAGTGCTATGCTGTGTTCAAAGTAAGCAAAAACCACGGGTCTCCCAATCCCCTCGTTTTAGCTGAGCTCTTTTGAGACAGATGAACTTTTCCCAAAAATGTTCTTTTGCATTAACTAGTGAATTGCCAAGAGAAACTTGGAGCCTGATACCCTCAGTAGCTCTGGTTCTCCTCGCACCAGTTGCTGAAATCCCAGATTTGCCTCATCCCAGAATAATCATCATTAGAGGGCAAGAGACAATCTCCCTGGTTCTTTTAACCCTTGGGCTCCCATTCAAATTACCAGCAAGTGAGCCACGACTGTCAGCTGTCATGGTAGTTTCTGTGACAGTAACATCTAGACTTCAGAAAGGGAACAAATTAATTTAATGCAAGACACATTCAGTATTTGAAAATGTCCTTGACAAGATACAATATTCTCCCTGTATCTGTTTATATAATCTGAACTCCTCTGCTGTATTTTCAGCATTTTTCATGCTTTTCACATAGCTGATTGACACATAAGAGTTCCATAGCAGATAAACACCACAAATCCATTAAAAGCAGTACTACAGAGCTGGCAACTTCAGTTTGTTTCATTTCTTAGTAATTGTGGTATTACAAATTTGATGCTATTTGACTCATATTTTCTTTCTGTAGACAACAACAATATCAGAGAGGAAGAGAGAAGAAAAAAAGCAGGAACAGCAACAGCTACAGACACTCAAATATAGAATGCTGCCTTTCAACATCATACCATCGCTGAACAGGCACTGTTATGTCATACCATTTAAGCAGTGTGTGCCCTGCAGCAGTAGTGGGAAAGGGGGGGGTCATCCTCTGGGATATTGAGAACCAAGAAAGAAACTCTTTCTAAGCTAGTCTGTCTTTTCTCCATATGATGAGCATGCTTTCAGAGAAAGCTGAAAATATGCTAAAATGAGGCTGAGACCTGAACCTTTTTTTCCTTCCAAGAATAAAGCATTTTAGTGCATGGAAATTACTGGATAGGTAGTCAGACATGCTACACTGGCACTGATTGTTCTGACTTATTCCAGGAGACATATCCAGCTGCACAAATTTCTTCTCCAGGAAGGAGAGAGGAACAGTTGCCTGCTGCAGGCAGCCAGATTCTAGTGTGAGTTTGGGGCATTCTAGCTGATGGAGAAATATGAACCCGAGTATCCTATAAAATGCTCTCAAAGACTGCCATTGACCTTGTTTCAGAAACTAGTAGGGTCTATACTTATATGGTCACTGAATTTTTTTTTTTTTTTTTGTTGGGAACTAAGAGAGAGAAAATTCTTTTTGACTTTCTGGTGTGACCAGTTTTGCCTTTAAAATGCAGCTACAGAGCCTGAAAATACCCCTCACATACACTAGCCCTATGGTAAATTAAATAATTCATTATAGGGAACCTGCAGCATGCAGAAAATGAGAACTGGACTTTAGGTAGAGAACTAAGATCCTCATTAACCTTTTCTGATAGCTTTTACAAATGAGGATAGAAATTAGAAAGGTAGCCCTTATCCAAAGATACTTGAATCCTTGTAACAAGTAAACACACCTAGTACAGAGAGGCAGATAAACTGCATAACATTTTCCCCAGGGTTTTACTTGAAACTATTTCCTTCATTTAATTCTTAACTGAAAGGCAGGCTGGCATTCAGTCACAGCATCTGGTCAATGTACAATGGGATAAACACTGCACAGTAGGAAGATGGGGTTAGCAATTAAGTCTGGCTTAGTTTGGGGAGCCAAAATACCAGGTGAACACCTGGAATCACCTATAGACAAGCAAAAGTTGCAAAATTCCCCCCAGGAAGTTAAGGGAGCGTCCTGATTTTCTAAACTGTATGCAATGACCAGGATGGCAGGAGAGAACAGAAACACATCCTGAGTCTTGTTTTTATGACATTTATTAACATAGCTATTGGCCTCTCTCCCTTTTGGAAAAAAGCTGGCTATCATTTGAAGACTAGCATGTTTCCAACAGCCTCAGAGGACTTCTGTATTGCCAGGGGCAATACTCTGCCTTTGCTGAGATAGAATAATAAAACCTGAGCTTTTGCATGTGAGATTTCCCTTGTTCACACCTTGGCTTGCCCTCATTTACTGAAGGCCCACAACTAGAGAGGCAGAAATGGAGAAAATAGCAGAGCATCTTAGAACCAACAGCAGAAAGACAAGAGACAAGAGCTTCTCACTACCTACTGAAGAAGCACTCAGAAGCAGGATTTTAAAGTGCCTCTTCTCCAGGGGCACAACAAAGAGGAGCTCTTATGAGTTATCAAGGAAGGCAACATGGCTCTCTTCAGCACTTCCACAAAGAAAATGAGGGACATTCACAGGCTAATACAAATACATTGACTCATGAGGTGAAAATAAATCAATCTTTGCCATTACAAACATGCTGAGAGCTCATGCTGAAAACTCCAGCATGCTAATAGAGCTGAAAGGAATTAGTTTAATGGCTTTGACTTTAGGAAAAAGGAAGATACAGCCATTTCTGAGTTTTTACCACTTTCTGTTGGCTGGCTTAGCGGGATTGCAGTTCCTGAGATGGTTGGTTGCCTGCCATCTCTGGTTATCATCCAGAATCCCAGCATAGAAAGCATTCCCATCATCTCAGGGCAGCCATATCTCTCTGGCTCATGAAATTCCATTATACATTACAGAAGGGTGAAGTTACAATACCATATATAACTACCCTGACTCTGACCACTGCCCGTGCAAGGCACTTAGGCACCACCCATGAAACATGAATTCATGAACTCCACAGCACTGCCAGGCCACCTAGCCATGTGCCATGGCAGCAGCTGTGCCTGCCGGCTCTGCTCACACAGGTCTGGGGCTCTGATTGCCCTGGGAGCACAGCCTTGGCGGTATGCCAGGGGATTGTCCCTCCATTTCCTCCCCATACTACTTCAAGAGAAGTAAATCAGCCCTCAGATATAAACTCCATTTATTGGGCCACTTCTCATTCAGACCATAAAGGAAACAGAAAAACCAACACAGAACACAGCTGTCCTGTACATTCTCAGTTTCCAACATCTCTTGCTCTAACACCAATCACACTAAAACCCACTGAATTCCAGTACCCCACTTCAGTGCTGTAGCAGCTTTGTAAGACACAATAAGAACAGATAGTACCAAAATGAAGACAGCTTTCTCAGCCTTCTTATGTTGACTGCATTACACTTTTCTGCCTAATTGTTCCTCTTTAGCACACTGTGGGAAAACAATCAGTCCTAAAGAATGAACACTAGGGGAGAAAGGAGGTCTGTGTAAGCTGATTTTCCAAACGTAACCTGCTGTTGCTGGACTGCTTTTGTACACAAGCCAGCAAGTTTAGCTCAATTATGTAGCATAAGCCTACCAATATTCCAACAATGAAGAAAAGCATGGCCTCTCATTAACAGCCTAAGACAGCAAATCAGCTCCCAGCTTTCTTAAAAGTTTGTTGGCATCAAGTATAGAGTCTTCTCCAAGTAGGCTCTTGCTCCTCCTTCTGTATAATGTTCTAAGAACTCCCTCATAGCAGAATATTTATTTCTTAGGTGGCTTATGCTTGGAGATATGTGTGTTAAGGTACTGCAACTTTTAACAATGAACTAGGCTTCCAGATGAGGCACATTTCCACAGAATATCTTCACATCATCTGGTGTCACTGAAGAACACAAAGAGCCTGTGCAAAATCACAGACATACACTTTTGTAAGCTGCACTGAATGCTGGATTGGAGAATGACTGCCAAAATATCAAACACGCAGCCTGAATATGCACTGTGCATGCAATCTGTAATGTTTCTCAGCCCTCGAGGCCCGCTGTGAGAAAGGAGCAGTTAGCTCAGTGTGAAGGAGCAGGGAAGAAGGTGAGGAATACAGGCTAAAGTATACAAGAGCAGCAAACGTGAGACATGACTCCCATACAGAACCATGAACAGTGTGCAATCACATTATGCTCCATAGAACTGGGCAGTCAAAGTATAATATATGCCACTAAATTTTACTAAATAAATTGAAGTGTATTCCTATCAAAGCTGGTCCTTTGCTCCCTGAACATCTGCAGCCCCACTGCACAGGCTGCATGGATCCACAGCACTGTTGCAGTGACAGAGAATCCTAATACAAACTACTGCTTGGACAGAAAACAAGGTGGCAATCTCTGAAGCACCCATCAAGTATCTGTTTGAAGACTTAGAAAATCTAATCTTTTTTTTTTTTTTTTGTACTACAAACTTTATGCAGCTACATCAGCAGCTGAGGCAGAAGGATGGAAGGGCAGTAAGATCAGCCCATCATCTAGCTGGACTGCAGAGCCTACAAACCAGAGAAACCTATTTCAGGATGAAAGAACACTGATGGACAAGCAAATGCTACGGAGTGAAAAATAAATTATTCCAGCTTTCATTCCCAACACACACAAGGTATGTTTGTGGTCAGGACATCTAAAGGAGTTAAAGCTGTAAGTTTCAGTGACTTGTAAATATTTTGCAAGGATATATATACCTTGCTTGGTGCTCTTGCTGAATGAAGAAGGGATGGAGAGTGACTGACTCCTCCAGTCAACGCCAATGACATGATGTCCACCAAAGTGCCAGCACTAAGCAGTGGAAAGCAATCAAGTTTAACAAACTGAGGTAAAATTCAAAATAGTTCTTGCTCTGCTTCCACTACTTATTCCTATTTTGTTATTCTTTACAGTTGCCTGAAGTTAAAGTCTGTAACAGCAGGGCATGGTTTGAATCAGAGAGGATTACTATAACGGAATTGCAAAAGGATCCTGTATTTGTTTTATTATTCCTCCTTTCCCGTAGCCAAGGAATCAAGAAGTCAACAAAAAACTAAGCTGTGTTCAGACTAAACAAAAGGGTACTACACAGTCCAAATTCATTATGGGAAGTGCATAATTCCTCTACATTTAATACTTATCTCCCCTATTACAGGCCAGTTTCTTTCTCTCTTCAGGCTAAGTTTATATGAAATATTATTCTGAACACAATTTTTTAAAAGATTGCAGGATAAATAATTTAGAAGGTTAAAAAATTACCTCTCTTCCCTCCGCATTGACTGTTCAAAGACCCTCCTCTTACATGAACTCTCCTGTATCTTTAATTAGGCTAGAACTTCCATTAGAGGACAAAGAGAAGCTGGTATCCAGCTTCAATTGAAATGGAATAGGAGTTGAGCATCAACTTTCGTGCACTGTTTAAAAGTGTCAATCTTTATTAAAACATGGATTGGCTTCAGAACATCCTGCAGATGTGCTGAGCTGTGCTTGCCTGCTTCAAACCATTTGACTAGAGCATATAAAAGGAACCTCAAGGCCACTTTCTGGAGTACTTTTTGGGGCTATTACATGGGGAATAATTGGCAATGTTAAATTAAGGGACGGATAGCTGCTGTGTTACATGATAAGGGTGGCTGTTGTAAGCTGCCTGTTTACCTCGAATTGCACAGGGCAGTGATAGTTTTGCTGATAATGTAGCAAGCCATGATGCACACATTTTGGCAACTAAAACTTATTTCTGAATTGGCAGGCATCAAAGAGAATTTCTCAGATAAGGGAAACCCAGGCTGGGATTCCCTTTGATTTAGTTTAGTTTAGGCCCTGTGTAATATGACTATATGAGAATTAGAAAGGAGACTAAAATGTAGTAAAGCTAAGTCTAAATTTTTAAATGCTCTTCCTATTATATAGTACTCACTTATGAGAAATTTCAGCAATGTGGTTTTTTTTTTCAG
Organism: Sylvia atricapilla; assembly: GCF_009819655.1. Taxonomy (NCBI): domain Eukaryota; kingdom Metazoa; phylum Chordata; class Aves; order Passeriformes; family Sylviidae; genus Sylvia; species Sylvia atricapilla. The sequence goes on from NC_089145.1 coordinate 28,781,409, forward strand.
TAAGAATACCAAGTACTGGCTAATAAACCAATTCCCTACAAGTGCTCCCTTAATTACTTTGAGAACATAAGAGTAACAAGATGTGCCTTGGAGTTGTTACATAAACTTAAAATTAAGAATGAATTTTACTGTACACAGATTTGCTGTTTCAAAACTCCAAATGAAGTCCATTTGGCTATTATGTTGTAATATAAACCAGGGCCATGACTAAGGCAAGTTCTCATCTCCTTTACATTATTGTAAAGCAAGAGTAACTCAATTAAAGTCAATAACTTTGAACTTCCTTAAACAAGACAAGACCTATAAGGGATTACAAGGTTGTTTTAAGCATGCTCGGTTAAAGAAAAAAATGAAAGCCTAATTAGGTTTTGCTTACATGGCCTGCAAGAATCCAAGCTGCTGCTTCACTTTCCTGCTACTAGATTGTTTTTGTGGGCAACTAAGCACAACTCTATGTAGTATTTCAAATGCCTATCTCTAATTTCTCCCCATGCTTCTCCCTCATCACCCCACTCCCTCCTCCCTGTCCACCCCCCACCAAAAAAGGCTAAAATGGATATTAATTGCAAAGACACTCAGAAAACACGGAAGTTTTCACTCACATATCCAGATTCAGACTGAAGGCAGCAGGGTAATCCAATCTGCTTTCCTGTATAGCATACCCACAGAATGTGAATCAAATTATTCCAGGGACATAACTCAGGTTTGACTAAAGCAAGTCTTTCTGAAACACATCAGGCCTAAGATGAAAGCCTCAGAAAGAGGGAATCATTCATGTCCCTCATGACTTCACTCTGGCTTAGAATTGCCCCTGCTTTAAAGAAATTTTGATCATAAGTTTGTTTATATTGAGTTAATCATGTTCTTCTCTGCTAGACTTAAGAGCCTGCAGAACCTTTGTCCCTATAGAGATACTTAGATTTTACAAAATCAACTTCTAACCTTTTTTTTTTTTTCAATCTCCTAAGGAAGTCTGACCTCCTCAAGACTCTCACTGTTAAGCTTTTTTAGTCCTTGACACTTTGGAAAGGCTCTTCTCTGCCTTTGGTTCTTTATTTTATTATTGATACTAAAGATGCATACTGTATACCTGTATCATCTCTCTGCTGCCATAGAGAAACAGGAATACTTCATACATGTGGCTCCTCTGTTTGGTTAAAATATACACAATACAATATACAAGACAATATACAGCTGACATGGGGGTACAGCTGCAGTTTGCCTGGCCTGCCTCCTGCATCAGGCATAAGCTTTGCTGGGGATATGTTAAAAATTCAGCCTGAATAATGGGATGCATTTGCTCAAAGTCTAAAAAAGGCCCAGAAGTATGAAGTGCTGAACACTGAAAGGAGCAAAAGGAGGAAGGCTACAGTGTCTGAATACAGAACCTGTTCTGTCATCATGATGGCATCAAGATGAAGAAGAGCCCACAAAAGTGACACTTGTCTCACAAATAAGAAAACTAACATTAAAACTTACATGACTGATATGAAGAAATATCAGGTAGTCAGATCTCTAGCTTTTCTTTACAACATGAACTTCTCAGTAAATCTGGGCCAGAGAGATACAGGATAAGTGCTGGCACAAATGCAGTTATTTTGTTAGTTGTTAAGGATGAAAATTAATTAAGCATATAACTAATGCAATAGGTAAAATACCCTTTCATCTTGGAAAGGAGTTTTCATTGACAGTATCAAAGTCAAGTTAGGTCACCTAGACAATTTCAGATATACACAGAATCATAAAGTTGCTAATTGGAAGAGACCTCAAATAGAATTGGAAAAGACCTCCAAGATCACCAAGCCCACCTGTCGACCCAGCATCACCACCAGGTTCACCACTCAATCATGTCTTTGAGTTCTACATCTGCATGTTTTTTTAACTCTTCCAGGGATGGTGATTTTACCACTTCCCTGGGCAGTCTGTTCCGATGCTTGACTGCAAAACATTTTCTATGAAAAAGTTTTTCCTAATATCTAACATAAATCTCCCTTGGCACAATTTGAGGCCATTTCCTTTCATCCTGTCACTTGTTACCTGGGAGAAGAGACCAACCTCCGCCTCACTAGAGCCTCCTTTCAGGTGGTTGTAGGGAGAAATAAGTTCCCCCCTGAGCTTACTTTTTTCCCAGGCTAAACACCCCCAGCTCCCCCAGCTGCTCCTCGTAGGACTTACTCTCCAGACTCATCACCATCGTCATTGCCCTTCTCTGGATCTGCTCCAACACCTCAGTGTTTTTCTTGTACAGATGGGCCCAGAACAGGATTTGAGGTGTGGCCTCACCAGTGCCAAGTGCAGGGGGACAATCACTGCTCTGGTCCTGCTGGACACACCATTGCTGACACAGGCCAGGATGCCACTGGCCTTCTTGGCCACCTGGACACACACTGGATCATGTTCAGCTGCTGTAGACCAGCACCCCCAGGTCCTTTCCTGCCAGGCAGCTTTCCAGCCACTCATCCCCTAGCGTGTAGCACTGCATGAGGCATAGTGACCCAAGTGCAGGGTCTAGCACCTGACCTTGCTGAACCTCATAAAATAGCTTTGGCCCCTTGATCCAGCCTGTCCAGATCCCTCTTGACCTTCCACAGGTCAATGCTCCCACACAACATGGTGTCATTTGCAAACTTGATAAGGGACACTCAATCCCCTTGTCCAGGTTGTTGAAGATGATATTAAACAGGGCTGGCTCCAATACTGAGCCCTGGGGAACACCACTTGGGACTAGCCACCAGCCACTGCCTAGGTCCAGCCATTTTTTACCCAGCAAATAATACACCTGTTCACACCAGCAGAACTCACACCTTGGGCCACCTGGAAAGCAGGACTCATTGCACAGAGACAGCTTCCCATCCCCACAAACCAATATGAAATACGTATTGATAAAATTTTTATATAAATATCAAAAATTCCCTGAAATTACTTTAAAAAAAAGTCCCATCATGGCCTGTTGGGTTGTAAAAGCTTGACACATGTTTTTTGGGGTACACACTTAGTCTAGCTGAGGTCTATGGAAAATTAAACCAGGGCAGTTATCTGAATTTAATCATGGCTGTGGGCAAGCAGAGTATTTGGGTGGTAGCAGTCTTTTGCCTTACCAAGGACAGCCTGCTAAAGGATTTAATTTTCCCCTCGCAATTGGGCTGCTGACATTGGAGTGGAAAATAAATCAATGTGACGACTGTGTGAAGAGCTGGGCAGTGAAAAATTCCACCAGAAAGGCCTCTATTGAAAGCTGAGAAATACACAAAGCTTGGGGAACGTTAGGAAGCAAGCCTGCTGGTTTATAGAAGTGCAGTGGGGGCATACATCTCTGGTCTCTACAACATTGGTTTATATTAAGCTTTATTTTAAGAGTGATGATTACATTGGCTGTGTTTCAGTCCCAGTGTCAAAGATGCCAAATAAATATCAAATACTCTCCAGGGCTTCCCACCACTCCTACCCACTGCATTTGAACCATGCAAATTAGACAGAATTGACATTGGAATGCTTAAGTCTGGGAGAGAACGATGTATTTCCCATCCTTGGGGCATTTTTCATCCTGTTTATATGAACACAGACATGCCAGGCACATAGCGCTAATTCAACGTGTTACAGAATATTCAGCATGCAGGCACACATACGAGTCACTGGCCTGATTTGTCAGGTCTACATGTGAAGTTAAAACTGTAGGAATTCACAAGTAGTCCATTCTGAAGCCATGCTACCCAGGACCTTGAATAGTTTTGAATAGTTAAAAGATGGCACTGATTCCTTCTCCAACATGAAAGAGGAAAGCAGGAGATCAACATTAATGTCAACACATTGGAGGAATACCCATAGATGTAACACATGTGCACAGCCACGTCCATCTCCAGACCCTATGAACATGAGCACATCAGTCATTGGGCCATCCCTGCAAACTGTCCCAGCACTGACTCCTTTTATAGTCAGGGAAATCCAGAACCACAGAAGCCTTGCCTAGCTGAGGCAGTGTAGCACTTTTTAAATCCACCACGGTTCGTTCGCAATGGCCTGTCCCAAGGCAGGGATCTGCTGTTATCAAGCAGGAGGGGGAGACACAGCCTCAGCTTTCCTCCAGTTCTCCAGGAACACAGACTTCAGCCCACTTCAGCCCCTCTTGCAACAGGCTTGACCTGTTGCTCCTTCCAAAAGGGGTGGACACACAGCTGGTCAGAAGGGAGGGCCATGAAAAACAGCTCCTCTCCTCATCGGCAGGCTGGCTGCAGCTTCACAGCAAAGCCACAGAGCTGGTCCTGCCAAGAATTTGCTTCACATTCTTCACTCCCTGTGGTAGCCACTAGGCCACACGGTCTTCTTCAATCCATTTGCATTTTATTAGGTCTTTTCATGCACCAAGGGACAAAAGAACAAGCCACTTCCTCCCACTGAGCTCTCATTTCACACTTCAAATGGGCTATACTAACCTTTATGGCGGAGCAGCTGCCAGGGAGGAGGGGTGGGAGGAGGCAAGCAGCGCTAGGATGACAGGACAAAGCAGCTTCAGATCCTCTCCCAGCAAGCCAGAGGAACCCAAATCAGTCAGAGCAACACCTTTCCCGCCTGTCCCCACCTCAGGGGCACCCAGAGCTCTGCAGCCACCTGGGTCCATGCTTTCTGGACTCACCTCCCACCCCCAGTAGGTGCTGCTGAGTTAATAGCCTGTACCATGTCCGTAGTCAGAGCATCAAGTAAGCTGGTAATAAATTCAACTTTCTTCCCTTCTGGGCAGCCTGCAGAAAGAAAAGAGGAGGTTTAATGCAAGAACACACAGGCTTAGTCTCCTACCCCAATTCAGCAAGGCTCAGTCAGAACCTCCTTTGTTTTTAAGACAGCAACAACCATCAACATAGTCCTGAAGGGAAGGCAGAAGAATCCCTCAGTGGGTTTCTCTGCATGGCAATTTGTCGTGCAGCTTTTGTCCAGGCACATGCAGGGTCATCAACAATATCTGGCAGGAAGACTGTGTGGTTAGCTTCATGGTCTCACCCAGTTCTCTACCAGCAAAACCGCAGGGATGCGCTGGAAGTGCCTGGCAGACAGGAGTTCCCATGGTGACACTTGCAGGGAAGTTTACAAAACAATTCATTACCTCCTGGATCATCTTCTGAGGCAAATGTGGCTGTTCTGAGGCCCTAATTGACAGATTAAAGTATCCCAGAGCACAAGGCAAGGTCTGCTGCTCACACTCTCCTCTTCAGGCACAGAAAGCATTTGTCTGCCAGCACCTACCACAATAATTCATTCTTCTCATGATGGCTCAACGTAGGAAATACGTCAAACTGAGTTGGTATGTGGTAGTCATCCCCAGTCACTGCTGGCTTAAGCAGGACAAAGTGGGTTGAAGATCAGCTTGGTAACCATTTCCATTACTTAGTGCTGAGGCCATCTAGGTCCCCACCATCATAACCACAGACTGACAGAGCCTCCTATCCTAACCAGTGCCAGCCTGTTACAGTGAAACTCTCCATCTCCTCACCTTTAAAGGCAATTTATGCAGTTTCATTGCTGCTTAAAGTAAGCTTTATTTACTACCCCATGAGCACTGTGACAACTGTTCAAGGCTCAAATAAGCTAAGGAACAAGGAACCAAGAACAGGTGTGCTTAACTTCAACAGACTACCATCAAAAGTGTTGTCCAAAACCCATCACCTCTCATTCAATTGTCTCCTCTTGATGTGACAGAGAGGCCATCACCACATCCCTTACCTCTTTCCCCAAACCACCGTGCACTACCAATTATTCAGCTGATTAGAGCAGCAGATGTCAGCAAACAGCATCCCACAGCAACACAGAGCAGTGTCAACACTTTCTGCTTTTCTTGAACAAGCAAAGAAGAACATGTACCACAAACAGAGCACCAGAAACTTACACTAATCCCTTGACAGCTGAAAGCAGCTTGCAAATTGATCTGACAAAAGTCTCTCCTTTGCAGTATTACAGGCTCTGTCCTCTGCAATAGCTAACCAACACTCCCTAGTCTGTCTCCGTATAATGTACACTACATACATGAACACCCCTCAGCACTCATTTGGCATATGGTCCAGAAAACGTCAGCATTGTAATGGGTAAGCTGCTATTGCAGCCAGAGTAGACCACTCACTTAAAGGAGCTTTTTGTTGAGGTAATGAAAAGGCTGAAAAACTATTTGCTAGAAGTCATCTCCCTGGGCTCTCAGCATCTCACCATCTGCAGGAATTAGCAGTTTGCCATTTGCTATGTACAAGTAACATTTTTCTTCCTTCCATCTTTTTTACTTTTGGCCACAGTCATGACAGGTTGTGAAGAGAGTATGTGTAGGTGTGCAAGGATTTGAACTTATGTCTTTCCCACCTGGGCCTCTGCAGGGTCTCTTCATACAGGCCAAGAAATGCACTGCCTGCAGCACTGAGAGTCTAAAGGATGGGCAAACCTCTACAAGAGGAACAAAGTAAGGGGTCCCCCTGACAGAACTGAGTGCAAATGATGCCAGCAGTCTCAAATTAAAGCAGGAATCTTTTCCTGACATTCAGTTCTGCTAAGAAATGAGAGCAGGAAAAAAAAAGAAAAGAAACATTCTCTCTCACCCCCTACAGTACTGGCTCATTAGTGTATTGTTGCATACAAGAGCAGCTAATCAAACCCCAAGACTGTATAAGTTCATGCAGCACAGAATTTCTCAGTCAGACAAAGCATGATCAGATCCTCTGTCTCCACATCTCTCCCTAGACAGGGGTACTTCCAGTGATAGGAATCACAGAATCACAGAATGTGGTTAGGATTAAAAGGGTTAAAGATCATCCAGTTCCAACCCTCCTTCTAGGGGCAAGGATGCCATTGACTAGATCAGGTTGCTCAGGATCCCATCCAACCTGGCCTTGAGCACTTCCAGGGATGGGGCATTCAAAACTTCCCTGAGCAACAATCATACCAACCAATGCAGCCAAACACAGAGCTTAAAGTTTACACAAGCACAGAAAATTGGCTTGAGCTGAGAGAGCAACTCTCCTGCAGTTTGATATTGGGACCAGACCACTAAGCTACAGAGCATCCTGTATCCTCTTCCGCATCAAGCACTTCCTGTCCCCTTGTCTAGCTTCAGTGGAGAAGGAAAGGTAGAAGGGAAACAAAAGCAGTTTGTCTTCTTGAGATCAGAAATAGAACCTCAAAGAAAAAGCCGAAGCGCAAAGGATTTTCACAGAGGATTTCTGGAGAGACAGGGAAGGAGTGCAAGGATAGGCAGTAAAGCAACGGGAAAGGGGGATAGGGAATCGAGGAAGTAAGGTTATTCCATCTTAGTGTGATTTCCTAAGGAAATGAGCCTTAACGTAATCCATTTAGCTGGCTTCCCTCCCTTTACCCCACAATACAATATTTGACCCAACTGTTCGATTTCCTTTGAATGTGAAAGGGAGGCAATAGGAAATTTTTACATGACTCATGAAAATGAGGAGCTGCATGGAAGACAGCCCTGCTGAGGGCAGAGTTGCTAAGCAGAAAGATCTGGGGTCTGAAGTCAGGAGCCAGCAGGACAACAATTAAGAGACACCCAAGGCAGATCTGGAACAAATCTCATTTCCTTTGCTAACCTGCTCAGGAACAACTCACTTTATGCTATTCACAGAGTGTTATGCTGACCCAGAGTGAACAGCTATTTCTGCAGAATTACTGGTGTCCACCACTCCCTCACGGTGCAGAGGGACCCACTGAAGCTTGTGTTTTCAAGCGGTCTTCACCCAGGAGAGCAATGGTTGACCTGCCAGTGAAGGCCCCTCACTCTGCTCCTTAGGAAAGAGCCAGAACATAAAAACAGAGCACAGGCAGGTGGGATAGCATTTTTAAGAGCTGCACCAACACCAATGCCCAGCACGTGTTCCTAGCAGAAAAAAGGGTAGGCAAACAGCAAATTATGCTTGTCACTCTGTTAAGAGGGAAAACAGAATATAAAACAAGGAGCAGTGGGAAATAAAATGTATCCCAGGCAGAAAATGAGGAATGAAGTCCAGCTAAGTGAGAAGCCACCATTAGGTAAGGGACCTTAGTACAGTGTGAGTGTTGTCCTGCCTGGTCCATGCAGTCAGTGTAAGGGAGCACATCAGACCACTGACAATTGGCAGCTGTATCCCTTTTGTGACTCAGGAAGCATCAGGCTGCTGGAAAGCCCTGCTAAACAGAAATAATCTTGTCCTGGTCAGGCTTCAAGGAACATTCAATGTTGAGCCCATTCCTCCCCCAGGGTATCTCCAGGCATCCTGGTTTCTCTCCTGAAAATTCTAACCCCAGAAATGTTTTCAAGGGGCAGACAGGCAATAAACACACTGAAACTGGAGGTGATCTTAAAAAACCCCACAGAATAAACCCCATGGTAAAGCATGCACTATGAGGAACTCAACTCATCTTCTCAACAATATTCTGGCCTCTCAGGAGTCCCAAGGTGAAACAAGGTAAGAAAGCAGAGACAGGATCTTGTTCCTCTAACCTGGAAGTTCTCTGTCCTTGAAGGGATCATCAATCTCTGTGCTCTTTGATCTGGCATCGCTTTCACACACTGGGGTCTCGTACCTGAAAAAGGAGAAGAGCAGAAGCTAAACTATGTAGCATAGGTTTAGTGTCATCACATGGTCACTAATCACAGAGTATTCTGAGCTGGAAGGAACTAGCAAGGATCATCAAGTCCAAGTGAGTGGCCCACATAGGGACCGAATCCACAAACAGGACATTATAAGCACTATGCTTTCACCAGCTGAGCTAATCTCAGGGTCAATGGGTTGTGCCTTGTGTGCTTACTGTAGGGGAAACCAATAAACCTCCAGAAGAAGTACCACTCTCAAGCATCTGACTGCTTATGGACAGTCAGCAACAGCAGCAGAAGTGCAAAGAGAAGGAAGAACGTACTTTGAATTCCAGTACCAGCTATCAACTGAAACCTACAAGCAACACAGGGCAGTTCTGTGGGGGCACAGAACACAGTCTCTTCCAGTTCTTGTGGGCATAGGTTGAGATTTTTTTCCAAAGCTTTCCATGCTTTGCAGAATCACTACATCTAGCTGAGTTTAAGTCCCAGCTCTTACTGGCCTGTTTCTGCAACTTGCCAGACCCACAGTTTGTTTCCAAACTCCAAGTGAGAAAAGATTACTCAGGTAGTTTCAAGATAGAGAGTAACTGAAAAAAAAAAAAAAAATTGATCTCTGGTTTAAAATGTACCCATGCACAACAGGCATGCACAACAAGCAGTCTTCTAATTCCCTACAGGTCAGTATTCAAGTGGCTGCAACATGGAAGTATAAAGCAGATGAAGACACCTGTCTTTTCAGTGCTCATGGCCATAATTTATATTCTTAAGCAAAGCCCCTGTTCCTCCTACCTCACAGAAGCAAGCCAGAAGAAAAAAAGGCTGCTTTGCACGAATACTTAAGACAGAGAAAAGTATGGACCATAGTTAATGTCCACCAACTCCTATAGAGAGGGAGCTGCATAGTAACACTCAACAGGGAACGTAACATACAGCATTGCTTGCTCTAGGGAAAGCAGTGTAGAGCTGACTGCCCTAGAGTGAGGACCCAATTTCATATTGCAGTAATATTTTTTATATCTCATCTTCTCTAGCCAGGCACCTTCCCAGGCCTGCCTACAGCTCTCACCGAGTGGAAGTACCAGGCAGGGGCCGTCCCGTGTCCACCAGGACACACCAGCAGTACCCAGTTGACTGGTGGCATTGCACTGGTTTGTAGAGGCCTCCAGGAGCACACTCAGGGATGACGATGCCCTCCCGCGGGTTCTGCCTGGCCTCCTCCAAGGCACTCTGCCTCTCCTGGTCACAGGAGTGAACTTTTTCTGGAAGACAGAAGGGAGGTTGGAGGGGGTGGAAAAAAAAATCAAATCGCGATCACTTTCCTCAGGTCAGCAGGATATGGTATCCTTCACATCAGGAGCCCTTTGTTTCTGTTTCCTTCTCATCAAATATCAGTATGTCTACATCCTCAGGGGCTGAGGGACCTCTGGGTTGAGAGCTTTCTCCTACATTTAGCTGTGACACGACAAGATTATGGACTATAGACATTGACTGTCAGGTGCTCAGGATGCCAGAAACAGCAGGAAAAACTCTTCTTGATCACTTGGGTTTTGGAAATGAACTATCAGGTAAAAATAATTCACTATTAATGAGGTAACCATGAGGTAAGCATTTCCCAGATTATGTTTTTGCAAGCTGAGAGATCCTAAACAGTGACTTATATTTTCCAGTTAAATAAAGGAGGCAAACACCCTGCCCTGCCCCTCTGTCTCTTTCTCCAGACTGCAAAACACTCCTCTGTCTCAACAGCACCACTCCAACATTATCCCAAGAGGAGCAGGTTATGTTTTAACACAGCCTTATCCAGTGCAGACAGCATCTGCACACACCTCAGCAGGGAAAAGAACGGGATATCCCATTCGACCCCCACGGCCATCACCTCTCCAGCACTCTCCACTGTTATCCTCACCTGGAAAACAAAGGGCACCCTTTCTACTGAGCAGCAGGTAAGGTCCTATCCCTTAAAAACCTATTACACAGGAAAGGCTATTTCCAAAGATAATGTCCAAGAGAACAGTAGTGGCATGCACCAAAGAACAGGAAGAAGCTCAGAAGTGGTTTCTGCAGCCAGCCTGGCACACAGAGCCCTAGCACTGCTCACAAAGGGGTGCATGGACAGCGCCAGGCTGCTGCTCTCACATGGACCAGCCATCTGAGGGGGAGGACGAGCACAGAGTACCTGCAAAACGGTAAGACTTATTTGGCTCAACAGCCAGAAATTCTCAATTATAGCTCTTCAAGTATTCTGACCCTTTGACAGTAGAAAAATTGTCTCAACTTTGTCAACTACTGAATGCATCACAGTGCGGAAAAGAAAGCAGCCAAGACAGCTGAAAACACAACTAAGTCTAGGGTAACAAAAGACAACAATCTAACTCCTAACTTTTATCCTTAGGAGAGTGATGAAAAACAGAAGCAGGAAAAACAGCTGTCCTCTTCTTCCCTAGCCTTCCTCTCCCCTGCAGTTTACTGTGGTTTTAATTATATTTTTATAAATAGTCCAGAAGACCTATAATTCCTTGCCACAGCCAAGAGCCACCTCAAGCCTTCAGTACATAAAATGCTTCCACTGACCAGCAATGACACCACAGGCTCTCCCCAGATCTGTAGATGTTTGCATCAGCAGCCAGCAGACACGGCATAATCTCAGCATCCTGCTCCCATGACTGGCTCAGCACACAACTAACACATGCCAAGGTTTCCTGTATTTTGCCTGCCTGCTGGTACACTATTAGTTATATCTAATATACACAAATTACACTTAATATTAACACTACTAGTTAATATACACTATTAGTTATATCTTGTATATTGGTGATTAATTATGCTGTAGAGAGTAAGTTTTGTCCCATATTCGGGGAACAGAAGGGGTGCCGATCCACAGCTTGGTAACAGCAGATGCATCAAGAAAGCCCAGCAGGTCTGCACAGCATCACCTGAGTACAACATGCCTGGGTGCTAGAAGCATTTTTACTGGTTTCTAACTGAACTGCAGCACCTCAGAGACCTATGGTAAATGTAATGGATAAATTCATGTATATAATCTATCAAAGATTTAGTCTATTAAAAAGCTACTCCAGGGCATCTCCGAGATGCCTTTCAAGATACCCCTTTCAAGACCTTGCTTGGAAATAAAGAGATACACAAATATTTGGACTTTCAATGGACTTAGCCTCAGGACAAATAAACTGTATAAAAACCTTACACCTAGACACAGTGGTGTGTGGCTGAGGTTGGATGGTACTGTTGTTACCGTGACTCTGCCCCCCCAGCATTCAATCGATGTTGTCCAATTTTATTGTGGCTTTTTAATTTGGTTTTGGAAATTTGCTGAATAAATTCTGCTATTTTGAATTGGCTTCTAATCATTTGTAACAGACCCCAAAATTCTCACTCTTCTCTGCATTTCAGATCACTGTCAAGGCTGAGAATGTGAAGGGCATCTGAACTTTGCCACACAGAAACCCATACAATAGAAACAGAGAATAAAAACTTTTAAGTGTTTGTAAGTCTGACTCAAGCAGAGAGAAACTTGACCGCAAAGGAGCAGGAGGGGATAAAGTCAACAAAAACTGAAAGGAAACTCAAACCTCAGCTGATATTTAAGCTGACTTCACTTTGCTGACAAATTTCACATCTGAAAAACGAAAAGGAGAAGAAAAAGAGAAAAAAAAAAAAAAAAGGAAAAAAAGGAAAAAAAGAAGAAATAGAAGGGAAAAAGAAGACTGAAAAGACTGTTCCCAAGATGTATGTGGATAAAAAAGTCACCAAGCCAGGGCTCCCTAACAAACCACTCACATCAAAGGGCCCCACTTACCCACAGTCTGCCGACAGCAATTCACCTCTTGGCCATCAGGTGAGGCAAATCACTCAGGCAGCTTGGGGGAAGCAGAAGAGCAGGGGCAAACTTCTCTATCATCATTATATTATAAGCAAAAGGAAGAAAAGCTTCTGCTAAGGAGAACTACATTCCAGGAATTTTTCAATCTAAATCCCAAAAGCTTCCTGAGTGCACAAAGTCAAACCAAGATTTCTCAAGTCCTTTGAGTCTTGCAAAACTCTCAGTAAAATTATTCAGAAAAAAATAAAGTGTGTTTTCTTTGTGTGTTATAACAAAGAAATACGCCACTTTTATTGAAATCAAGAAAAAAGTTAATTTCTTTAATGAATTAGTATCTTATTTTACATACATTTGCAGTTAGATATGCAAATCACACAGAATAAATCTAGATATTTACACATTTGTGCTATGCCATAAAAAATGGAAAGAATTATCTGCACATACTAACAGAAATTTGCGGGAATTGAATAGTCACATTTACCACCAGAACACATAAGTAATTGGTAGCTGTTTCTGTTAGAAGGCTGTTTAAAGGCTGAGTGAAACAAATCTTTCAGGCTTTGTTCAGCTGATATCAGACAGATGTACCAATGCAAACTCTGCCTTTGTCACCAGCATTCAGCAGCCCATCATTAGCAATGACAGGGTACAACTGAAACCACAAGGAGATCACACTTTACTCCGTTCCAAAGTACATCGAGAAGTAGCTGCTATGGAAGTTCCTCCCTGCTTTACAAATTCCTACTTTGTCTCATTTACATGCTGAAGAGTCTCTCATTAACATGGCACAGTTCTTCCCTGAACCCCTTCCAGATCCACCATGCCTTCCCTGAGCTGGAGGAGAGGAGAATAGCAAACGCATTGACTCTGAGAACAGCCTTGTGGAAATTTCATTCAGTGACATCTGTCTACTAAGCAGAATGTATTAACTACCACTAGTCCCCGAAGAGACTCTTTCCTCCAGGCTACCACTCTAACAGTACTTAATTCCCTTAAAAAATAAACATTGATATTAAGAGTTGAGTATTCAAAAGTCAGCAAAATCACCCGGGAAATCCATACCCCCAGCTTCCCTAGTTGGGGACTTGGCATGAACTGTATGCAGTGTCACCATGAAAGATTGTCTCATGTGTAACAAAGGGACCATCAAATGCTATCCCAGCTCCAGGACACTGAAGTCCTCCTGTTCCAGTCGAACTGCTTACTGGAAACTTTGCTGTTGTTGCCAAGGCCAGGTTAATGGAGAATAGTGAAAGCCTATGGCAAAGCTAGAAATTTTAATGCCAGGTATGAAATTAAGCTGTCATCTTAGAAACCAGCATGTATTTATTATACATGCAGGGTACTTAAAAGCCTATTCCCTGTTAATGGGACTTGCAGGCACAGAAAGAAAGGTTTTCCTTCTTTCCCTAAACCAAACTTTTCTTAGAGAAAAAACATTTAAGACAGCAAGTCAGTGGGACAGAGTCTTCCCAGAACAAATAATAACATTATTCCAGTTTATTTATTTATTTTAAAGGCACTGTCACAGTCTACTGTTTTCTGCCAGCTCTGCTTTGACTTGAACATCAGCAAAGAAACCAAGTAACACTTGCCAACTTGCTGCTGCTGGGGAGTGAAACCTTTGTGAGACAGCAAATCTAGATTACAAAAAATCAAATTACAGAAAAAAACCCCAGGGAATGTATACACATACAACGAGAAGAGTCATTGGCAGAAATATCCATTTTACCTCAACTGCTCATCTCCAAAATGCTGTTTGTTCCTTCTTACTCTTGACTGCTTCTACCACTCATTAAAACATATTTTTAAAGTAATGTCTCTGAAGCCATGAGCTAAGATAGGAAAACAGGGTTTGGACATCTGCAAGTTGCACATTATTTATGCAACAATTTTCCCGTAGTAATGGCCTTCTGAGGAATACATGGTCGGATCCATAAAAAGGTCTCTCATCCCTGGTCCCTTAAGTACACACATGCAAACATACATGTAGTGTCTGCACCACAAAAACAAAAATGGATGAAGTAAGAGACTCATCTGGCTGTCTAATAAACTACATTACTGTCTAATAAACTGCATGGTTATTAAAGAGATGGGGTGCTTGTTTACCCCACAAAGCTGAGAAGAGAGGGTGTCTAGTAGCAACTAGCCAAAGGTTTGTGCTTAACAGCTCTCATGCTCACCTTGCAGGGCTATGTGCAGCCACTGGGGATGAGGCAGTCTCCCCCAGCTGCTCTCCTGACACAGAACAACTTTCATTGCTACCAGAGTCAAAGCACCAATTTCACCATGGCTGTAAAGATGTTGTGGATGATTATGGTGGCACATAGGCAATATCTGCCATCCAACCACAGCAGCTTATTTTTTGAACTTTGCTCTTCTGCACCCAAATATTTTCTTATTAAAAGAAGAGGGAGACTGGCACCAAAATCAACCAGCTTGGAGAAGTTCCTACATCCTTAAGAAACAGGATTCTTTCTTCCAAATCAGGCAAAAGAGAGGGTCTAACCTCCCTCTATGTTACTGCCCAGCTCCAATGAACCCATGTGAACAGCCTAACCCGAGAGCTACAGGCTGTACCAAGCAGGGCAGATTTCCTTCTCTTTCTCTCTCTCTCCTCCTCATTTCTTTTGACCAGAAATTCTGTCTGGACCAGCAAAACTTTTCCCATGGAATTCTCACAAAAAGCTTCAGTTTTAATGAACAAGCATTCATCACAAGGGGAGAAAAAGGTCTTTTGCTGAAGAATTGTTGACCAATCCCCATTGTTAGTGCTTAAACAGGGACCTAATTTCAAAAAACCATTAAAAAAGAACCCCAAACACATCTCCCTCAAATTTTTTTTGTTCAGCTCCCAACTTTCCTCTCAGTGAGGCATTAGTGTAGCACAGAACAAAGGAGAGAAGCATGGATATCTAGTGCCAAGTTCGTACTGATCTCCTGTGCCAACCTAAGCATGAGGACTAAGTATCTTTGTGCCTCAGTTTTCCTTTCAGTGAGGGAAAGTGTTTGTCTCCCAGGGGAGCTTAATTCAGATGGGACCAATTTCTCATGTGTCTTTACATGGCAGAGAACAAGAGCTTTGAACTGTTACTTTACCATAGCAAGTACATCAGCTTAAAGCTGCTTCTACACTCCATAAGGAAGCCCTAATATGAACAGAACCCAGGTCCACCCCAGGAGAACAGGTACCTCATCCCAGGACGGAGCTTACAAAGGCTGTGGACAGAAAGCAAGTTCAGCACAGGTTACATCAGCAGCCCAAATCTGCATCCTTTCCTGTCAGAGGGGGAAGAGCATTTGAAAAGCCTCAAGTATGCACATACACACCTAAGTGCTGGCAGGACTAGCAAATAAATGCAGTAAATAGGCCCTTATTGCCTGTTCCCTGAGCAGGGCTGTGGGTGGAGGGAGAGAAACAACCCCTTCTGTGTTTACTGGGAGCACAATAACAGCTGAGCAAATACGGCTCATGGGGATAGCATAAATCTCTCCACACCTCTGTTAGTCATCAGTACTGATACCCACTCCACCCTGTTCTGTCTGGGATCATGGTCCCTCCAGAGTTTTCTGGCTAACATGAAGATAAAAAGAAAAACAAACCCTGCAGGTGTTCCCATACTGTACCAGTTGAGCAGTCTTTGCTTTACCTTGGTACTCACTCAATTTCATTTCTCAAGGCATAGGCTACAGAGGAAGCAGATGTTACTACATGCTCCAGTGCTGAACAAGTACAATGCAAAGGTTTAACAGATGGGTTATAATTTTAAAAATGCATTATTCCAAGAGGCTCATGAAACTTCAGCTATCCAGGAACACATGCTTCCCCTGCCATTTTCCTTCTGCTCTGAGATAAGGCTGCAATGCATTCCCACCAGTGTTGTATGATGAGAAGCCTATTCAATATCTACCCTTTATCTTGAAATAAGGAGGACTGGCTGAAGGAAGCACCATCTCACGGATTAGAGCAAAATTAGTGAGGGACTTTCTGTTGCACAACTTATGCTCATTTTGCAGAACCTGTGGGCATTGCATCCTGCCCAGCTAAGAAAAGTGTGATCCACAGGGTTCCTAAACCACACAGGAATAAAGATCCACACCTGCACATCTTGAAACCTGTCAGTTGAAAGCTACCTGTTCTTGCAATTCTAACTGAACTGCCTTTCAGGCAGGCCTTGGGCTCGTTATCCCATCCCATCTCACAAGCAGTGACATAGTCCTAGCCCTCCTAGAGCTATAGCCAGACTAGCTGAAACATAGCAGAAAAAGAACAATGCTTTTTTTTATGGCCGTGCTACATCACCCTGGAAAAAAAACCACCTGTGAATATTTTGATATACAATGCATTAGAGCTCTGAATAAATTCTGGTTCATTAGGGGATATTTTGTTTCATTCTCATAACCAAATGAGGAAAATGCAAGCTACATACAATTACTATGAGATAATTACCTAACACAGCAAGTTAAGAAAAAGATGCTCTCCAAAACAACAGGTCTCAAAAGTTCTCTATTTTGAAAGCTACCATGAGACTTGTACCAAGTTAAATGACCACTCTGGCCAATGGAACAGAGCATCCAATTTACAGGCTGAACTTCAGGAAAGAATTCAAAGTCACATTGATAAATGGTTTTAAATCAGTGTAATCACAACTTACAAGTACAAGCCATAACAACCAGCAAGGAGAAATCCAGTGCATGGGGAGGAAATACTGGGGAGACAGTGAGACTTGGAAAAAATGGTCAGCAGCTTAGGCAGACCACAAAAAAGTCTGCAACTTCATGGCATTGCAAACACCAACAAAAAAATCAAAACAGGTAAATCCAGCTGTGGAATGTAATGATGGGGACTTCACATAAGGAACGGCACTAACCTTTAGATCAGCCCTGTGTACAAACACTGGGCACTGCACTTTGAGGGACGAGATGAGTGTTTGGCAAGAGGGCATGAGAGAGCAAGGGGAACAGATAAAGGTCTACAAAACTTGACCTATGAGAAACGGCTAAAAGAATTCAATTTGTTTAGTCTAGGGATGACATTCAGTCTTTTGAGACATAAAAGCTGTTCTATTTTAAAAAAATAGCCATAGATAATTTTTTTCCCTTCCCATGGATAGTTCAAGTAGCAGACAGCTTACTTGGAGAAAGGAGATTCAGGTTTGATATAAAAAAGCCCTGGTGATTAACCATTCACTAATTGGAAGAGGCAGTAGGATCTCTGTTGCCACATTAGGAACAGGTTACGTGTGTCGGAGCTGCTATTAATTGGATATGATCCTGGCTTAAAACAGGGAGAAAAAACCACATGAATGTCTTTACGTCTTTTTTGTTCTCCTCAGACAGGCTAAGAAGCTCCAGCAAATCCTCAACGACTGAGGCAATCTCTTCGCTAACACAGACTAAAATCTTGGAAGATATTTTATCTGGTTTAAGTTTCCAGATTTTGGGGTCTGATGCACCTGACCTCCATATCCTTTATGACAGCTGCACCTGTGCACTACCTTCACAATGACAACAGCTTCCACAGTGTGAGCAGAGAAAGTTTGGCATCTAAATGCAGCCTCTTCACTTCTTGACATCAGGATGGTTCCTCAGCAGTAGAAAAGTCTTTCAGCCTCAGACATTGCCTTTGTCATTTTGAGACAAAGCTATGCAGTCTGTGTTTTTTTCTTCCCTAATGCCTCTTTTCCATTTCACAGAGTTTCTAAGCACTGTGAGCTTGTGGCATACCTAGTTTTGACATAAGCCACCTGTCTCTGAACACATTCATTTTCCCTGTACTCCCTTTTCACTGCACTCTTTCTACACTGAGGAATTCTGTTCAATAAAACAAAAAACAATAGGTGTCTCCACTGGAGCCTTAGCATTATTGGGAAACTTTTCACTTCCACACCTGTTTTTAATAGTCCTTGGAACAACTAGTACAGCAATTATTGGAGAACTTGCCTACCTCTTCTAGCTAGAGTATACAAGCACACTATTTTTACAGTATTGTTACTCTGCAAATATAGGGTGCCGAACAAAGTCTTTGAAAACTGTCACAGGCAGGTAAAAAGTGGTTCAGACTGGTCTTCCTGCCTACAGCAACATTATATTTAATGCTACTACTGGTGAGGCACAGAAGGCAAGAGAGAGAGGTTTATAGTGTGATGAGCCTTTTCATATAGTGACAGACCAGCTTTTTCCTGTAATACTACGCACTATACAAGGAGGCAGAGAAAATTGCCTCTCACAGGAAGCTGGCACTCACTTTTGGATATTTACCTAGAGTCAGCTGTCTCTGCGTAGAATATCTGGGCTTTGGATGTTCAATGGCATGTTATATATATGGGATTCAGACATCAGCCATGGAAGAGAGAAACTGCTTCCACTTTGTCAGTGTCATGAGATGGATGTCCAACAGACATCCCCATGCAGGGGCAGGGTTTTCCAAAGCTCTGGAATGCAGCTCTTCTCCTTCACAGCCTTATGCTGTACTAGGCAATATTCATGGCCTTCTTGGACAGCTCTGTAGGCAGCAGATGCTCACAGGGATACACTGATCTGTGTTTTGAACACTTTTTTTTTCTTCACTTGTCCCTCTGCAAATCACTTGCAAGCTCCACCTGAGCTTTTGGTTTCAGGAGAGGCCTACTAGGTCTAAACCTTTTCCAGAGGTTACCTAGGAGTAATGACAGTTGCCTTGAAACAGCTCCTCCTTAATTGTGGCACCTCAGAAACGTGGTGAATTTGACAGGAACATTTCAAGAGAGGTGGGAAGGTGAGTCAATATGTGCAGCCTTTCTGCAGGCATCTGCATCATTCAAATGGATGTCTGAGGTGCAGATCCACAAATGAGCCTGTGCTAAACACTGCTACTACAAACAGCAAGGAGCACTGTGCTGCTAAGGAATTACTTCAGCAAAACAATGCAGCTCCTTCAATCTGAACAGGCATCTGCTAAAAAGTAAAACAAACTCCACAAAACTGACCACTCTCAGTTTGTCCCTGTATGTCCAGGGAATGTTTGGTGCTGGAGCTTATTTCCTTTCCCTACCCCACCAAATCCCCAGTGGTTTTAAATGTGGGGTTGTTTTCTATTTCCCCTTTTACCCCAGCTTCTTATATTTTTGCCCCTTTCTCTACTCCTTGGCCACTTGCTTTAACTGGCAGCTGCAGAGTAATAGTTATGACTCCACATCTAAAGTAATTAGTTTTCTTTCTTTGGGGGATAAGGAGGGGGGAGTGACTGAATTCTTTGGGAATGATTTATCGCACAGCTCTCAGGGGAAGCTTCATTTATTTGCCTAGCTGCATATGGTTTAACACCTATGGTTGCATGCTGATTATTATACAATGTTATTTTTCCCACTTGTATACCTTGCACCTTTTCATAGAGCAGATTAACTGGTCCCCAATGGCACGTTATTTATGACTTTGTTTGCTGGCTGTCTGGGAAGGGTCCTGGTCCTAGATTCTTCCATTCTCCCTGCTTCTGCTCTCTCCTACATACTCCCTTCTTCACCACACACACCTGTCACACTGAGACCGTGGGAGAATCACCCTTGGGCATCACACATATCATCCTTCTCAGAACTTCCAGAAGGGAAGAAGAGACAGAGGCCTCCCAAGTAGCAGCCAAGACAGGAAAGATGCCTGCACCACAGATGGAGCCAGAGGGAAGAGAAGGATAATAAGTAAGGAAGAAACACTGTATTTCAGCTTGGAAGGAAGCAGGAACTCAGCAGATAAGAGCATATATATTTGTTGTGAAAATGTAATGGAATTAGTAATTTTTCATTTCATACTCAACAGGAGCTTCTCTTGAAATTGCTTTATTTGATATCAAGTGAGAATCTAAACTAAAATTAATTCAAAACAAAACCAAAACAAATCCTTACAAAAAGAAGGATTGGGAGGACTAATACAAAGGCCTGAAGATAAATAGTTGTGGCAGATGGAACAACATTAACCAACTTTTAGCCCAATAGTTTTGATAGGTTAGAGGAGTACTGTGTTGGGAGGTA
Organism: Sylvia atricapilla; assembly: GCF_009819655.1. Lineage (NCBI taxonomy): Eukaryota > Metazoa > Chordata > Aves > Passeriformes > Sylviidae > Sylvia > Sylvia atricapilla. Next base: position 28,801,807 of record NC_089145.1, read on the forward strand.
CTGGCTCAAGATGCAGGAAAAGAATCAAGGAGCATACATTAATAGAGGACAGTAGAAAAGACAAAAGCTTTCTGACACTAGTGCCTTCTCATGAACTCTTGTTCTTGACAGCATCAATGACACTTTTTTCTCTTCAGCTAGGGAGAAATCCAAAAGCCTTTAACTCATCCCAGGTGTTTTGCCCAGAGGAGACAGAAGCACAAAGTATTTACCAAGGAGGACTTGGGTATCCCACTAAAACTTGAAAAGAGCTTCTTTCTCAAGCTCTGTCTTATTATATGTTCATCTCACCTGATCAAGAGGAACTACACTGATTCTCAATATAGTCTCAAGAAGACTCCTTTTTAATGTACGTGATCACAGAAAGCCTTCACATGGATAAGGCAACATACCCAAGAGTACATTAACCCTTGGGGCAATTACTACCCCTGATCAATAAGAATGGCATGCAGGAAAATGGTGTAACTTGCTAACTGAGTACTAGAGAGAATGTTTTTGGGGGTATCATGGATGTTTTCTTTCTTTTTTTTTTTTTTTTTTTCTTTTTTTTTTTTTTTTCTGCAAGTGGGAAAAAAGACCCTTAAATAACACAGACAAACCAAAGAACTCAGGTCCTGGTAATAACACTTGATATAATCACATGCCACTTCACTGTGCAGATCTCTGGAGACAAACTGCACCCAAGAATTAAGAGACTCCCTTTCAGGTGGGACAGGGGAATATACAGACATGAAGTTTTCAAGTTGTTTCCCCCTTTGAAAAGCCCTAAAGTTTGGGCTTCAAGTTGACTCAATTAAGATAAAGAAATGTGAATACCACCATTCTTGTTTTCAAAGTTCATTCAGGCATACTCTGTCCACTAAGAGCTCCTGATAGAAAGCTCTGTCACTGGAATGCCATCAGGAGAGGCCAGAACAATGCTGGGGTGCCAGAGCTCAACAGAATAGGCCACATGGAATTGGTCCCCATTCACCAAGCAAAATTTTGAAACAAACAGCTATAGGTTTTTTCTTTTTTTTTTCCTAAACTAGGCACAGCACACACAAACCTGTCTTCAGCTGCTAACCTTAATATATTACTCATTCTTCCTTTCAAATAACGTCATTTTCAAAACCCCAGTGACTGAAGAATATTTACTTGAGGCTGCTACTGCTGGTTTCTCCAGAGCTGTTTATTTTTCCATGCAGGGGCTCATTACATCATTCTGTGGTTTTCTTAAAGGTTGTCACGGTAAGCTGGACACAGGCTGGAAACTCTTGCTAACTAAAACCAAATCACTAAGTAGCATAAATGAATTTGGAGATAACCCAACTCTGGAAGTGAGGAAAATCCCTGCATTCCTCAGTGGAGATAGGGTGCTCCTAAACAAGTAGTCATTAGATTTCTTGGAAGTGGAAAACATTATCAAATGCTTCCCTAGATTAAGAGCTTAAGAAAAAACAACCAGTTGGATTGTTGCAAGCTGAAATAGGTTGGGTGTGAGGAGAGGAGGCTGAAACAGTAGAAGTAGAATGAAAAGACAGTTGCCAGCCATGCTGATTAGAGAACAGCCATTGCAAGAACCCCACCTGAATCACCTCCTGCTCTGGCAGGGTTAAAAACAATACACCACAGAGAGCAGTGCTAGGTAACTGTCTTAGTTAGCTTGAGGTATCCGTGTGCGTGCATATGTGAATGTGCATGTTTGAGAAAGGGGAGAAGGAACAAAACATATTTTTGTCATCTTGCCGCAACAATATTGTGTTGATCTAGACCTTTTACTTGCCCCAAAAAGAAAAATTTGGAACTTGCAGGATACAGACAAACAGAAAATGGAGTTTTTAAACATAGAAAAACAACTTTTCTGCTGTACAACACTCCACTTGTTCGTATTTTGGTTCCTGCCTCTGGCTGAGAAGGTTTGAACCTGCATCTCACCCTATTGAGAAAAGGGTGCCATTTAATTCTTTAAGGTGGGCTGGGGTAACAGCACTAGCAATCCCTCCTAGCAATGTTTTTTTACTGAGCATAGAAAAACTCACTGGCAAAATGCCTGGAGACATATAGATTCTCAGTCAAGTGTTCTAATCACCAGGCTGGAGTCATTCTGCTTTTCCTGATCCCTAGCTTAATTAGGATTTACACATGCCAAACAAAATGTAAGTGCTCCAAAAAAAGGAGATCAGTTTCAAAAGAACCTCTTCTGTTTGTCAACACTAAACAGAAGATGGAATACTCAGATTTCAAATGCAGCTCTTACAGGATACAGGCAGCAAATATTACATGGAATGTAACCAGCTCTGCAATGCTCAGCTGCCTGGTGGGTGGCTCACCTAATGTTGACCAGAGACAATGACAGCAAATTAAAGAGCCTATTTGACTCCATACAGCAATTCTGAAATTCTCCTCATGGTTGACATAGTGACAGTGCTTGCTTTCCAAGATATCCAGTGCCAGTGCTGATGGAACAGCACACATCCTCTGACAGCAGTACCTGGACTACTCTTCTCTGAAAAAGACAGGGCCATATAATCACCACAGACAGAAGAGAGATCAGAGCTAAGTGTTTCACTATACAAACTCCAATGAATAGGAAGTAAGAGTTAGGCTGAATATTACAAAAAGAAAAAAAAAAATCTGAGATTGAATTCAGAGAGCAGAGCAGCTTCTTTTGAGAAGAAACAAAACCTTTATTATCTAAGGCATTTATGGTACAGTAGAAAATGCTGCTCTCCCTACAGTATAAACATTCACTAGCCCTAAGGCAGTAGGTTAGATGACCTACTAGGTCTTTTCTCACTTCCAGTTTCAGTGATCCCATTAAACTTCTGCAAAAGCATACAAGGCTATATCTGCTCCAAGACTGTAAGTGTAAGCTTGGATAGACAATACAGCTGAGGCAACAACAAACTGAAGAATCCAAATCTTGTGCTAGCAAAACTTATCTCAACCCTTTAAAAATAAATTTTAAAAATGGAAATGTGCTAAGCATTATCATTTCAAGTTGGGCCAAAGGCAATTAAAAACATCCCCCAGTTTTGCATGCCCATCTCATGACAGCTATTTCATCATCTACAGCCAAGACAGACTCAAAGACACTTGAAGAAACATGATTCTAAATGATAACTATCTCCCCCAGTTCTCTGCAGTTTGATCCCACCTACTGTACATTGCCTTTAACATATATTTCAAGGGATAAGAAGAATGAAAGATACCAAACAAGAAGACTAGGCTTCACTATTTGAAAGAAAAAGGCTGAAGTAGCCCAAACTTTACAACACCTAAACCACAGCTCTAGGCAGCATTTCTTAATCATTTGTGAGAAACTGAAATGACTGTGTATTTCTCTGGCCCAGTGGGGAAATTTGGGGATAAAAGTTGGCAACTCAGTGTTTTAACAAGACCCTACCGCAAGTGAGCATCAGAGCTATCAGTAAGGCTGAGTCAGATGAACGACATGTCTCCTTTTAGCTTGCTGTACAAACCACCTCTTACACAGCTCTTGAATTTTCCACAAGATCATTTCTTTTTCATTTGTAGCATGCACTCATAATAATTTTGTTTGAGTAACAGAATTGATATCAGAAACAACTGAAAAAAGTAAACTCACACAAGGAATGCTTCTGTGGACAAAATTCCAGTTCATCAGGCAGCTTCCTGACTAAACAAACTGATTGCCTTTACAACATGAAAGCCAGCCTACTTTGGATCTGTCAGCCCAAGAAAGGGTGGAAGACAGGCCCTCCTGCTCTCAAGTCCCTTTGCAACCTCTTAGCACTCACCCTTCTTTCCATTACAGCTATAATATATACAGTTTGCTGTATTAGAAGGAAAGCTGGACTCCAAGATAGGTAGGGCCCATTACAAAGAATTTTAATATTGCACTGTCATGTTCAATTGTGCTGTCATTTGCTACCAAGTCCCAGCAGTTGACAAAAAACACAAGCTGTGTTTGCTCTCCCCTGAAAGACATCCTTTAAGAAGGATGCTGATACTCACACATCATCTGAAGCTTCTGGATAACTCCCACTGGCAGATGCTACACAGACCCCTCTGCTACAGAAACAGCTGAGAGGTGAAGCTCAAGAGGCTTGTTATAGCTGTGGTCTGAGCAATGCTGGCTGTCCTCCTGCTAAGAGCTCTTAATTCTGCAACAAGAGAGTTTCACCCAACCTAGCACTGATTTCACCCTGTAGCTTGGAAGTGGCAGAGGAAGGTAAAGGAACTGTCATGAATACTCTCTAGCTAATCCAGAAATACCAGATGATGAGGCACTTAAAGATATCACAATTTATCTGTTTAAGTGACTGGAATTATTCAAACAGCCATTCTAGGCATATATGTTTCATAAAATATATGTAGTAGTGGCATCTCCTATTAAAATCTTAAAGTACACCCATGGCTTCTTAAAGCAATTTTGTTCTCTTATATTTCCTTTAATTTCTTCACTTCTCCCACCTCAGTTAAAATATTAGACAGAAACCATTCTTACTAGAAATCTCTAACCTTCCTCTTCTGATTCTCCAGTTTCTTCTCATTCAATGACTCCACACTACCACCTCACTCGCATCTCCAATCTCAAGTTTTACACTCTGACTTGATATCTCCCTGCTTCCCCTTTTTCCACTCATGTTCATGATCTCTTCTTTGCTGTTTTTTCGGTTTGTGTTTTCCCCCATCCACTCCATTACCCACAAAACAATCTCAACATTTTCTTAGGCCCACACATAATTAAACCACTTTTAGTTATGAAATAATCCACTCATTTCTCCATCAAAAATCCTCTGAATTCAGTAGAAAAGAAGCCCCTTTTTGTATTTTTTGCAACTGCTTAGACCAAAACCACAGCGCAGAGCTTTCAGCCAAATGCATCAGTTCATACATCCATGCTGAACAGCAAACAGAATAAAGATGACAGATGGCTAAAATGAATTAAGAGATTAAGAAATTAAGAGATTCCCCAATTATGGTTTGTGGAAACAAACATCCTTCATCACACACTGATTATGGCCCTTTGGGCACTAAAAAAGGACCTTATCTAAAATTACTTTATAGCCTGGGCTGCAAGTGCCCCTAGCAGCTTGACAGCTACAATGAAGAAAGAATGAAACAAAAACAGATGGTGAGGAGCTACAGACTAGTTAATTATTTTTTTTTTAAAGATGGAATGTTACCTGAATTCCTTATATTGGAGCTGTTCATTTTGGAATCTTTGATGACCAAGTGTTTAATCCAAAGGGTGGGTGCTGTGATTTCTGAAAGAATAAAAACAGCCTTAAACAAACTGCAGCAGCTAGTAAAAATACACATGATAGTTACTCAGAATCATAGAACGGTTTGGGTTGGAAGGGACCTTAAAAAATATCTTATTCCCACTCCCCTGCCATGGGCAGTGACACTTTCCACTAGACCAGGTTGCTCCAAGCCCCATCCAACCTGGTCTTGAACACTTCCAATGATGAGGCAGTCACAGCTTCTCTGGGCAACCTGTTCCAGCATGTGACCACCCTCATACTAAGGAATTTTTTCCTCATACCTAATCCAAACCTCTCTTTCAGCTTGAAGCTGTGACCACTTGTCCTGTCACTACATGCTCTTGTAAGAAGTCCCTCTCCAGTTCTCTTGTAGGCTGGCTCCAGGGACCGGAAGGTGCTAGAAGGTGTCTTCTGAACAACCTCAATTCTCTCAGTCTCCCTTCACAGAAAACAAGATGTTGGCAATAATCATGCCTTTAACTGATCCATTATCTTTGTACAAATAGGTTCACCCCTGGTAAGGTCTTCCAACTCTTTTGAACCACTATTTGTAAATCTTCCACAAGGTTCTCTCATTATCTTCCTGTTCCAGAAAGCGTATCTCTACTGGCAAAACATTTTTTTTCCTCTAGCTCTGACTTCCTAAATTCTCAAGAAGCCCTTTTCCTCGAGATTCCGAGATCATAAACGCTGCATTGGGTGCTATAGCATATGCTGTTTCCCCCAAAAGAATGTATGAAATCCAGATTTTAACAGTCAATCTGGACCTTAAATATTGCTTTTACAGCCCAAGAAGGTCTGGCCACAGTCAGTTCCCTAAAACAAGCAACAACAAAATCCGAAATAAATAGGCAGAGACATGAAGATATTTCTGGAAAGACTTGAAAGGAAGTCTGTTCAAGAAATAGGTTCTGGTTAGAAAAGCATGTCTGATGCACTAACCAAGACATCCAAACATAAATTTGTGGAAAAAAGTGCTTAGAGCACCTCCTCTGAGGTGTTATAATCAACTTCAAAACATATCTGAACCTGCCCTAAGCCACAGAAATGACATAACCTCAGCATTTGATTAGAACTGAGCAAAGCAGTACTTGCTACCATGGGCTAGAGCACCTCAAGTGACGTTTTTAGGACTGATATCTTCTGGAAAAAAATGTGTTTTTCCACAAGGACACAACTTATATAGTACATCCTGAAGTTTTTCTTAAGTTCCTCTAAGAACTTTTCACATGAGTTTTCATGCTTCCTTGTTGACATTTACATGGATCTGCTCAGCAAAGGGAGAAGCTGGCTGAGTAAAAGAAACTGATTATAAAATACAAGCACATAAAAAAAGAAAATTGAATTCTCCTTCCTAAATATTTTCAGCCACATTGACTGAAGGCATTATAGCAATTGTGTTCAGGGCATTTTTCTCACAAGGAAGTACGGGTTGAACATTGTTAAATGAACTTTTACTCTTGCTGGAATATCAAAAATTGCCTTACATGCCAGGTCACTACACTACTTAATCAACATTCATTCATCATTAATAAATACATATACCTACATGCTTTGGTTTATGGACTATTTCTACTTTTGTGCTTCTCCCCTTCCTAGCTCTTGCCTAATGTTTAATTTGAGGTAGTTCTCCCCAAAAGAGGCTTAAAATCCTAAATCTGGGATGGAATTTAGCTCTGAATCTGCACCATAAGACCAAATATGTCCACAGCTGAAAAAGGAGGGACAATCAAAGTCAATAGATGTTGTAGAATGGACTTGGAATGCCTTTAGAAATACAATAGTGTACATCTTTCAGTGAGGTTGAAAGGTGCACAAAAAGGAATTCCATGGAAAAAAGAGAAAGAAAAAGAAAAGAAAATTATTTCCTTGGAATCTACCATAAAAACGTATTTTCAATCCAGGTAGCCTGGACATCTTTTTGGATTACAGATGCCTCTGAACTACAGATCTGTGGAAAGAGTAGATGCCCACTGAATTAAGAGGTGAAGTTTACCAGAAAGAAGAGATGTTTAAAGAAGATATCTTAAGGAAATTATTACACCTAGCACATGGCAACTAAATAGATGGTGAAAACAAAATAACAGAGCCTAGAAGTACAGGAGTGAATACAACTTTATAAAACTATAGCAAGGACATTAATAAAACACTTTTCAGCAGAAGAGTATCTTGTCCTAAAAAAAGATTCACCATAAAAATCTCTAAGATCTGCATTATAATAATATGAAATAATTTTTAGAGAGATGGCTGTGTTATGATTCAAACCTTGGATGGGAGAGTTTAAGTTATCTGATTTACATTATCTCTGGCATCACTCTGTTATGCCCTCAGGGAAGATGGTAGGGAGTGGGAGGGGAACTTATACATGAAATGTGAATTTTCATTATCTTCTAATGTCGATGAAAACATGAGAAAGGTGAACCTTCATCTTAGAGATGTTGAAGTCCAAGAGGTACTTCACATTTCAAGGGCAGCTGAGTGCATGTAATGCCCTTTGACAAAAGTCAGCCCCTTGTGTATGGAAGGCAGGCAACCAAAGGCAAAACATGAAAAAAAAAAAAGAATCTACACTGTCATTGTCCATTCATGTTGATACCAGCTGCACCCTGGCAACCTGACTTTGAATATACAGGTTTACAGGAACCCATCAGTTCTCCAATTCAGTGAAGGGGAATGGGATCTGAACATTAATGCCTTTCAACATCTATGAAGATTTCAGACCTCACAGGTGAATGGATAACTGTTTTGCCTTTTTCTGTCATTTGTGTCAAACACCAAATACAACCCATTACTCAGGAAGACCTACTCAAGACACTGGGAGAATCTTCTAGTGAAGTATCCCAACATGTTTGCTCAGGTCGGATCAAGGGATTGCTCAGGATGACATCCTGAGGTGTTCTGGTCCAACCTTGTGCTCCAGACAGCTTCAAGAATAGATCAGGTTGCTCAGGACTTTAGAATCACAGAAAATCCTGAGCTGGAAGGGACCGGCAAGAATCATTGAAGTCCAACTCCTGGTACTGCACAAGACACCCCAAGAATCACATTGTTTGTTGTTACAGCCACCACTGAAATCTACTTAGTCCTATTTTACTAATAGAGATGACAAAATGTAGAGTGACAAACTCAGAATTATTCATCAATGCATAGCCTGATTAACCTGCCTGTCTATCTGCTCTCCAGAGTCATAAGGAACACTGCTAATACAACAGGAGGCCATTGCACTAGTCATTCTCTCTCAAAGTCTAGGAGATAAGGTCTTGAATAATATATTGCAATGTTTTTGAGAGCAAATCTTTCATCATCCAGTCCAAGCACATTTATCAGACTGGGGGTGACCTACAAATCAATGTGAACGTTTTTGAAAATGTTTTTCATAGAAGCTAGAATAACATTTTTTTTTCAGATTCTGCCCATCACCAGAAGAACCAGAATAAGTGTGTTCACTACATCACTTCAAGAATTTTGTCCAATTCTATTTGAATGACCAAAACATTGAAACTCTCCTAGAAGGAGCTTCTGAACAGGCTGTATTAACCCCATCATCTCACTCCTGCATTCTGCTAGCACATTCTTTCCTCTAAGTATCTATGGGTACCCTCTCATGGGAAAACTTAAAAGGTCAGAAGTTTGTGACTGCCAACAGTAATTTAATACAAGATCAGCTTACTGCCAGGAAGAACCTTCTTTTGATATAAACAAGAGAGAGCCAGCATGGCTTCAGTCTCCTTTGTTTATTTGAGAGTGTTTTTTCTCTGAGAGCTTTTCTGTTTCTTAAAGCTCACAAGAAGATTGCTACAAATCTGTGATCACTAAATACGAAGTGATAGGACCACAGCATCTTGCCATTAAATATGTTTATTTTAGCAACAGTAAAACCCTACCATAGCACTCGTTTCTACAAGAAGGCAGGAAATATCAACAGAAAAGTACCTCCTACTCTTGCTCAGTAGTCTCCATTTCTGCCTTTGATCCGGTTTAAAAAATGCATGAAGTACAGCAGTCCCCTATGAAAATGCATAGGCTTTCCCTCACTGCCTTATGCTCTGCAGTTTCAGGTGGGTCACAGAGTGGTTCATACTTCTGCTCAAAGCTTCACTATAATGGTTGTGGGTTTAAACCTGTGGAAAACAGGAACTACTTCCAAGTAATATGCAAGATAAGCAGCTGCTATTAGGCCCATTCACTACCCAAGAAGAACTATTCCCACTGGTATTTAAGTTTGTATGTGTAAGAGGCTTGAACCCTCTGTGATGACAGCCATTTTACCCTTGTTTAAAGGTTTCCAAATAGACTAAGGTCCGATGTAACCTCTCCAAAATAATGCAATTACAAGATTGCCTATTTGAGAAGGAAACTGCCTGGGTGGGCCATGAATTAAGTGGGCCCAAGACAATGACTTCATTTGCTTAAATAGTATGTGCGTCAATGAAAGCATCTGCTAAATAAAGAAACCTCCCAGCAATTTTCTTCCAAGTCAACATTCACAAGCTGTGGTTTAGCATTACCCTTCCTTTTGTGAAGCTGTAAAACATTGCAGAGGTTGCAAAAACTTTCAGTATTAGTATCACAAGAGTGGAGACAGTAAGGGGGTAAGGACAGTTTAATGGAAGTGCCCGCTTCTGATTTGATGCACTTCTCTTTTACTTGCTGGGACACACCTTCTTCCTCCAAGATTCCACCAGGAGCCTGATCAACTGGTGTTATTGTTGGATTCCAGAAAAGTGGGGAGGATGTAAAAGGATTAGGGAAAATGCCTGAGGTGCCAAGGGCACTCCAAAATTTAGATAACTTATGAGATTCACTGGCTTGTCTGCTTTGCAGGATAAAGAAAGCATTTGAACCATAAATCCTAGAGAAAAGGGAGAGGGAAGTAGCTTTTTTGTTATTTTAAAGTATGTTCTTACCTTCTCCATCGAAAATAGGCTGGGTTTCCATGGTAGGCGTTGGCTTCGAACCATCATCTGAATTGAGGGTTAGAAAGAATCGAAAAGAAACTACCATTATTGAGGTAAATACTATCTACTCTCCAGTACTGTTGAATGATTGGGATTTGTACATGGCCCGGCCAAGTCCAGAAGAGAGAGAAGACAGACAGAACAAAATAATTTTATGCTAAAAGAAATAATATTTTATATAAAATATGCATCAAGAGCTTTTGGTACACTTAAAAAGCCTCCCCCCTCCCTCCTCAAACCACTGGTGTTTATCACTTGGTAGTCTCCCCAGAAGGCAATTAATTGCATTTTAGCTTCAGGTCAGTTTAGTTTTACGCAGGCCATTTCCTGAGACAGCAAAGGTTCTGGAGATTGCTGTCCTATTGTGTCTTTCTTCTCATTCCTTTTGTTCAAAAGAAAAATTATTCTTCTGAAACTTACCTGTGCAGTATTGGCACCAGCATTTACTGCAGAGCTGTTAGAAAGGGATGGTCAATAGCAAATCTTTTTCTTCCACAATGACTGCATCAAGGTATTCTCTAATTGCAATGCGGTGGCAATGTCTTCCAATGGCAAAATTGTGGAAAAATAATTTCTCTTACATTAGGTTTAGGTTTAGTTGAGTCTGTTTTGCCCATGACAGTATTTGGTGAGTGATCTCTCCTGGACCTTATCTCAACTCACAAACTTTTGATACATATTCTCCCCTATCCAGTTCCAGAGCAGAGTGATAGAGCAGCTTTGGTGGGTGCCTAGCATCTAGCCAGGCTCAGCCTACTACACCTACAATTGGGCTTTTTCTTTCTTTTCTAAATATAGTGAGTTAAACCCTTCAATTTCTAGTAAATATTCTTTGCATGTGGTATCGGCAAGAATGACACTAGGCAACAAAGTGGGCCGTGACCTCAAATGTAAAGTTACACAGTGAAAATCTGTTGGAGGGAGGAGTCCATGCCAGAAAAGCCATGCTTGCCTCTGTCTCCGTGACCATCTGATGCACAGGGCAAACATGCTTTGGAGGAAACATACATGGGACAGTCCTTCCCAGAGGAAGCAATAACTGCCCTTAGCCTTCTCTTCTATCAGCTCCATTTACAAAAATAAGAGACCATTGAAAGAGGAAGGGAAAAGCAGAGATGGAAAACAAAAGCTTGTAGACTTTTTCCACTCATTCCAGTATTTGCAGTGTTTTAAATGTTTTAAAGTGAGGAAAAGCTTGAATACTTCTTCCACAGTTCTTTTATTTTATGCATTTCCACACAAAGTAGTCTAGAACACAGAAAGCAAAAAAAAAAAAAAATGCTGATAATTCCATTTCAACCTCCACTGAAGTAAAGGACGTTGACAGAAATGAGAGAGACATCCTGTTGCCGTTTTCCTCTTCAGTTTGTGCTGAACTGCAAGTGTAACAAAAAATACTTGGAAGAAAAAATACTTACCATTCCTCAGTCAGCTCTTGTTTTGAGCTTTCCTGTTATTAGGCATTACCAGTAACCTGGATAAGCAGTATTTATTTTTCTTAAAGTTTGAGCAACTAACTTGGAAAAAATTCCTGAATATTGCTTAAATTACAAGGAAGGAGGTTTTGCCCTTTAAAGGCTCTTTGGATTGAAGTAAATAGCTGATCTTCTCTTTTTATGTTAGAATAGGTTGCTCTGCTTCTGCAAGACTCCAAGAGCCACAGCTATGCCTTGTTATTTATTTAGGATGGCACTTTACACTGTAACAAACCAGTGAACAGAATGTAATTAGCATGACTGGCTTTCCATATTGAGAAACCAACCCAAAACTGCTGAAGACACTCACAAAACAACTAGAAAGGTAAATAATTCTCAAGTTATACAAAATAGGAAGAAACCTGATGTTAAAAAAATACCAGTGCAATAAAAAGTTTCTTGTTATTGCTCTCATGAATGCTTCTGCACCAAGTAATTACAGAATTGCTTTTCAGACTTAAAGCAGCAACCTGGAAGCCAACAATGGGGGAAAATTAGAAGTGGATCTGAGCCACAGCACTTGATTCAAATCTTTATTTGAAATTTGGCAGAACACAAGATGGTTCAGGGGAATTCTTTCACATTCATGTATGTGCAAGGAACACAACATCAATTACAATTTGTCAAATACATTCTTCTTAAATAAAGAGAATTTTGCAGCAGCTTTTGCATGAAGTTAGCCATTAAGCTACTGGGCTGTATTAAACAAACCCCTCAGTTCAAAGCCACTGTTTAAGATAATCTCAGTAAAATGGCTCAGTGAATTACATAGTCATTTCCTTACTAGATTACTAAGGCCAAATTGTCACTAAGTCCACACTGTAGCAGCACCTAGCACGGTATTAAGGGTTTTGCAAAGAGAGAGAAGTATAATTACTCCCCTGTTGTTCAAGCAAGTACAGTTCTTTCATCACACATACAAGAAAAAATGCAACAGACAAGAGCCCTGTAATTACATTCAACATATTTCAAAAATCAAAACCCAGGGATATTTCTGATTATTTCTTAAAGGTCATGAAATACTCACATAAAAGACAAAAATTGCACTTCATTAAAAACACCATGCTCACTTCCCAGCTGCCAGCTTCTTACTCTGAAACTACTTTTTTTTCTTAAACTGGAGAATTCTCAGTAAGTCTCAGTGTTCCAAATTAGCTTACATCAAGTTTCACTGCTGTTCCCTTTCGGCAGAAAAACCACCCTAGTACTTGCCTGCCCTTATTTGATTTTTCCTCTTGCTTAATATTCTGTTTGTTACACTGAACATTTGTTCCACTGGCCTGTTTGCTCCTCACAAACAAGGCATAAGTTCTATTTTACATACCTGAAAGTTTTGAAAAAAAAAAAGATTTTGTATTCCTTAAATAAGTATTTAAACATAGAACAAAACCCTGAACTATTCCAGAGGCCTAGGGTTTCCTGTGATATTATGTGAGAAGTACAGAATACTGTTACTTTGGGTACAAAGGTAATGGAGTATGTTCACTGGGTACAGCCTTCCTTTCTTCAAAGAGCTGTTAAATTCCACACTTCCAAAAGAGGCATGCTGCTGCAATAGTTCCTTATACACAGCATGTCACAGAGATTAAAGAGATCAAGTGTTACTTCCTAATCCCTCTAGATAGCAATGCTTCCAGATCAGGAACTCATGTAATTCAGAACCACATCCCTTGGTTGCAGAGTATTTTCAGAGCCTTGAGGAGGAGTTCACTGACATACTTCCCTTCTAAGTTTTACAACCCAGCATGAATACCCACTTTCTTTTTCCAAGACCACTGACTACAGACAGTATCACTCAGCAGAATACCTCCTCACGGGACATTTTAAAGCTATAAAACTCCTCCAGTAACTGTTCTTTTCCTAGAATACACTTGCAAAAGTTAGGCAGATTTTTCTGGTTTAATTGCTGTCAACTTTAAAATGTTTTGGTTTTTTTTGGTTTGTTTTTTTTTTTTTTTATCTTGCCACAGGATAAGAGTGAAACAGGCAAGTCTAAATGAGACTCCCTAAGCCATTTTCACTTTAAGATACCTTGGATATAAACCAGAATTCCACTTGCTCTACTACTGTCAGAAGCTCATAAGCAAGAATGGTTTTTATTGCATTTGACTGACAGGGACAATAACTTGCATGTCCTGATCTACTACTAGTGCTGGGCAAGAACTCTTTATGCTCTCACTAGAATACCACTCCCCCCATCTTATCCTTGCAAAACATCTAGCAAGCATCCACACCTGCAATGACTGTAGAGGACACTGGGGTGGAGGGAGAAGGAGATCCAGTTCATGCAAAGGACACCTGTTAAAGGGATCATTTTACTCTGAATGACAAGCACTAAGGCCATGAGCAACTTAAATTACATCAGGAGAAAAGTAAACTCCTTGACATAAAAAATGTATTAATTACTGTGAAAAATGTGAAGTAACCGCCTGCTGCTGTGAATTACCATTCCAGCTCAAGCCACTTAATGGAAGCTGTAGAAAGAGGAAAAGTTTGGAGACAGAAATTATGTACTGAAGGCTGATGCTGCTGAACAAGCACATAGGTGTTGGTCTGCTAATGTGATGATGCAAGTATTCATATGACTTGTGCAGTGAGTATATTTTTCCTGGTAGGAGATGTTACATGGGAGGCTAATGTTGTGTTCTTACTGGAATCCATGCAGCAATCTGTAAACATTTCTTCCATTTTGAAGAGCACAGGTGTTTATGGAGGCAATCACCAGGCTTTATACAAAATCTAGTCGTTTTTGTACTCTACTGCTTGAGTAGAGCAGAACCCCAATGGTTCCCAGACTTGAGTCAGACTGACAGGATAAGCAGATGACAAATTTAAGTACATAGTTCTGCTCTGGGAAGGGGCAGCCTTTTACCAGAGTCAAGTGGTTCCTTCACTTACCCTCATCTGGTTTTGTCTGAGTCATCAGAGAGCACAGCTGAAGCTAAATACGCAACTTACAGCACAGAGAGCCAGGACAATGAGCGAACTCCTAGCAGGTCCTGTTCAAAGCAGCAAAGTCCACCTTTAGCAAGTCTCTCAAGCCAACAGCAAGGGAGAAGAGCTTTCCTAGGCTCCAGTACTGACAGACTGAAGTCATACATACTTGTTCCTGTGTCTTTAGTAACTCTGATCAGATGAACAAAGACCCACCAGGTCAATTAGGCTCCCTGTATCCATGCAGTTCCTGAATCTTGAAGATGCAGTTTTCACTATGACATTTCTATGTATTACTCCCAGAACCAGGGTATTTTAAGTATTAAAAAAAAAAAAAAAAGCACAACAAAACTTGTGCTTTGTGTTTGCATTACATGGGGTCTTAGACAAAAATACATGTCCCTTCTAGTATTGCAGGGGAGGAGCAAATTGTTGCCTTAATCATAATCCTTCCCTACATTAAATGAAACCATTTCAGCAAGTCATAATTAATTTAATAGTCTAATAAATGCAACTTTTATGTACAGACATATATTGCCAATATAGGTGCAGAAAGTTAGCATTCATGCAAAAAAAATTCTTACCATCTGGCCAATCAAGGTAAGCTATTGCAAGCAGCTGAAATAGAAACACACCAGTGCAGATAGACTTCCCAGCCAAGTTTTCATACTCCTGTCCACAGAACCATTTAGGTTGAAACAAACCTCTAAGATCATCAAGTCCAACCACATCTGTGCATGGTGATCCCACCGCTATTAAGCAAAAAATCCCCAACTTTTTAAACCAAATCAGCAAAAGCCATGTTCTCACTCTCTATTACTTTAATTTTAAGAAACAGCAGCAATGTGCTGCCTTTGGATATAACAATCCCTAAACACTTGGACTTGGACAAGTGAAGTAAAATTTTGCTTAAAAAGGGGGAAATATGCCTAAGCACTAAACATGCAAGGGCTCTGTGGGGCTTAATGAGCTCCTAACTGCAAAGGTTGATTTGCACTATCACTGCAGTAATTGTTCTCTCCCTACATCAACTATTCTGTATGCCATATGGATGCAGGCAGCCTTTACTTCAGCACTGCATTCCAGATACCAACCAGATAGGATAAGGAGCCTTTCCTCTTGCCTTCTGGAAGGCATTAGTTCCCCCCACTTCCTTCTCACATCTCCCTCGCAGGTGCATCAACATGAAAAAAGCCACTCAAGCCCCAAGGACTTTGTGGTCCAATGTACTCAGTGTTTGTTTGGCAGCACAATTCTTCGCCCTGCAAGAAAGCCTAGCCCATGCACAGACAGCTGGAAGTAACTCTGACCCCTGTGACACAATTCAAAGCCTCCTCTGTTTGGCTTTTTGATTTCTGATTGACACACTCACTGCCAGGCGGAGATAAATGCTGCTGGGAGGACAATGTTGATCTGCTCCGACTATTCTTGTGAAGGACTTTTTCAGAATAATAAACAAAAAACACTGGTGTGCTTAAGTGTGTGAATAGAACTGGAGGTAGACAGAGAGGGGAGTGGAGTGCTTTACAGAGGCTGGCAAGTCGACTGAAGAGTTAATTGTCTGGGTGTACAATGAGTTTATTCTGACCACAAACAAAGAGCTCCCTCTTCCTGGGCCTGGTCCTTCAAAAGCAAATGTGTCAAAAGCAGTCTGGAGCAGCACTCATTAATAGCAATACTCTAGTCTCTGGGATTGGTTCAATGGCTTTAAAACTATTGAATCTTAAGATTCAGGCAAAATCTCTCTAAAATCCAAAGTCCTTATTTACTGCAGAAGTTCTAAAGGCAATTCTACAGTAATTAGCCAAAAGAAACCTCCCCTCTAACCTCTCATTCTCTGCAGCCTTGAAACAGCTTCTTTTGAAAAATAAAGACATAGCAAGTTATTACCCTTCAAACATAATGCTGTAGACACCTTCCCCAACACGAGGTCCAGTTTTATATTACTTCAATGATGTGTCATGTAAAAGTGACCCTTAATGTCTCATACTTGGGAAGATACAAAATCCCAGCCCACATCTGGACCTGCATTCCAGAGCTTGCACTATAATAGGTCAAACCAATACAATGTCCAAAACCACCCCCTGCCTCTGGGAAAGTTCAGATCCAGATTCAGATTTGAACTTTGCAGGTTGAACCAAGCCCTTACGGTAATTACCACTTAAAATACCTGACTCCCTTCAGTAAGTTGTGCAAAGTTTTCTGGGGAGAAAAACCATCATCCTAGTACTGCTGCATGGAAGACAAGGGAGATGAAAATTGAGCCATTATGCTTTACCACTTCGATGGCAAAACCCCCAGAGATTTTGGTGTCAATGCAGAAACACTACATGCTGTTTGAACAAGCAGCAGCTATAAAGATCAGAGAATTAAGCTGAGCTGTTAGTGAACTTTCTTGTAATGTAAATTTGCTTCACTACTTGTGAAAAGTTGTTGTTTTAACACACTTACAGAAATGCAGCGTCCAAAGAACATTTTTCTCAACTGTATGGGCATGCTTCCAAGCAGAAGACAAGCTACCTTAAGATTATTAAAGCCATTATTTAAGAGCACTCACCTAATTCAAACTTGAGACTCACCCTTTGCTCTCCCCTTTCTCAAGCTAAAATCCCCAATATAGTGCAATCAACTAATTTAGGAGGACAGCAGGGAGCCACAAGTTTGTGTGATCTCTCTTTTGTTCTAGTGAGTAATAAGTGAGGGGTTCAAAACCTCAAAACCTATGAAATAAGATTTCTTGGTCTGCAGCCAGTTACTCTCCAAATTGTAAACAGTAAACCACAGTCTTAACCAATTTTGCAAGCTTGGAGTTTTGGACAAGAAGCAGCAGTATCCCACAGGTAGCCTGAGTAGAAATGTAATTCAAAATAAGTAACCTGTAGAGTCCTGTTGTTTAGAACTGTAATTCTCAGTTCATTTTTGGGCCAAGCTCCAACACAGAGATGATCTCTATAAAAGCAATTTGTACATAAGATATGGGTTAAAGAAGCATATGATCAGATTTTAGTTTGGTTATTAGAGCATTTCTGAGGTCAAATGCAAGGAAGCTTAAATGGAGAAGACCCGTCACTGCGCATAGATTTACCTTATTGAAGTTTTACAGTTTTCAGACTTCACAGCCAAACTCCTTCCCAAAAGGCAAAACAGGTCTCTTCAAGGATTTGAAAGTAATAGGAAAAACAAATGCCCAAGGCCAGATTTGAACATTATCTGTTAAAACGGTGGAGCAGGTAACAAAGGTCAGGTTATTTTTGAGACCATCTTCAGTTTAGATTTGCACAAAAAGCTTTATTTTTGATCAATGTGGAATCACCATCAAGCTGTGAAGACATTGTCCCCACTGTTCCCTCCCACACTTTCAGACTTATTATTCTCACACTCCTGTAACAATCTCAGCAGCAGTTTTATTCCTTAAATCATCCTGTGATTTAGAAATACATGCTCTTGTCATCAGCTCTGACCTATAGAGCCAAGACTCCAGTTATGTCACTGTTCCAAAGTGAATGACAGATAGGCTGCCAGTGATTTTAATTGTCTTGATTCAAATCAAAAACCTTAAGTTCACTCCCAGCGTGGCTCAAATTGCCAGGAGAAGGAGAAAAAAATTGAAAGAACCTGCATATCCATTCAAAGGCTCTTGAGGGAGCTGCTAAGATACAAGTAATTTTTCTTAATCTATAATTTTCCCTCTATCAGATTCAAGCCCTTCTCCCTTTGAGCTTAGTTCCTCCCTTCCATCACAGGCAAAGTACTGCAATTCTTTGGAAGAAGGGATTATTTCCCTGGTATTGCTGCATTTTTCTATCCAACTGCTGTTCTGGCTACTTTACTGAGTTAAGAATTAAAAACTTTTTTTTTTAATGGCTGTATAAGTTATAATTTTAGGTTGAAAAATGACTATATTATCAATCCCATGGTTTTGGAATTCATTCTTTTACTTTTTCCATATATCTTCTGGAATAAGCTATGCAGCAGCAGGCACAACACTAAAATCCCTCTTTGGACTAGAGTCCATCAGCCCCACTAAACACCTTGCCTAGAAATGCTACATGCAAGTGCCATATCGACTTGTACGTTTATTTCACAATAATAATAATAATGAATAATTAAGATAATTTCAGAACATAGTATCTACCAGCAGACAAGCTATGAGCTCGTCCGCACCAGCAATGTAAGAATGTTTAAAACAGTCTAGTTCAACTACTTGTTGAGAAAGGAGAAGGGGAACAAAGCTCAGAGTCCCGGCTCAGCTTCCAGGCTCTGCTTCCGTCATCTGGTAAGTTTTCAGACAGGATCTCAGCCTGCCTGTCATTGCAGACTGATGTTTCACAGCTGCTAGCAATGTTCTGCAGGGCTAAAGAAATGAATCTCGACCACCATGGAGCATGGCTCTTCTCCTTATGTACCAGTAACAATTTCAGTGTGTAAAAAATCAGCTATGACAACACCTGGGAAGGCTATTGGAATGCCTTGAAAACTAAAAAACACATACAAGCTGTAGAAAGAGGCTCCCAATGGGAGTAAAGAATATTTTTCATTCAGCTGTGTACTTAAGCTGTCCTTCAAGGCTCTAATGTCATCCCCCTGCTGAGACACATATCTGAGGGGAAATGGAGACACAGCTAAAAGAATCAGGGGGGGCAAATAGT
This sequence comes from Sylvia atricapilla, assembly GCF_009819655.1. Classification (NCBI taxonomy): domain Eukaryota; kingdom Metazoa; phylum Chordata; class Aves; order Passeriformes; family Sylviidae; genus Sylvia; species Sylvia atricapilla. The sequence continues at coordinate 28,821,057 of NC_089145.1, forward strand.
TTTTGGTCTTTTCAGAACACATAGCACCAAAAACTACCTGTTACCAAAAATCATGACTACCTCACACATTTGCTGAAGAATGATGACATATTTACCAAGTACCAATGGCAGCTGGCGGTAGGGATGGCACTCAGTTTCAGAACAGACTCTCCAAAGCTCATTTTGACCAGCAGACACCTTCACAGGTCAAATGGCATAGAAAACCTTTGCTGTGGTAAATACAACACAGCAATTACACAGCTGTAAATCCAGCACTTCCTTTTTTTGTCCACAGAAAAGGATCAAGGTAATGGAGATGAGAGGAAGAATTGAAATAACCTTATTCTTCAGGGAGATTAACAATTGAAAGGAAATAAGCTATAATAAACACTGAATAAAGAAGAATTAGGTTATTTATCTGTGTAATAAAAACTGTATCCAAGAGCATATCAATATAGGCTAAAACCAAGTTATTTGGAAAAGCTATTGCCCTTCTATTCCACAGAAGGGATGTTAGGCCATCTTGTTAGAAGTACTGTCTGTAGTACTGAGAAAAGGGAGGCGAGTTAGAGAGGCAGTGTAATACATGGCTGCTACTAAGCTTCACAGGGAAACTGGAGAGAAGAGGCACAACACAGAAAAACAGAGTAGCAATATTACACAGGCTGGGTAAATTAAAGTCAGAAAAAGCTGGAGTATAGACTGTTAGAATGTTTGTTGGTGGCTTTTTTTTTTTTTTTATCCAAAGCAGAAATACCCCCAAAGTGTCAGCATTACTTACATTGTAGAATGAGTGATAAGATCAAGAAATCATCAATAGCTAGCAGTGAGAATGTTTAAAAATAGATTGAAGGAGGGGAAGTAGAGGAAGAGATGCTTAACTTTTTAATAGCTTCGTACTTGGTAGAAGAACTCATTTTTATCTCACCCTGTAAACACCACAAGTATTATAGATATTGGAGAATTTTAAGCTACAGTATCTTGTAGCTTAAGGTTTTGAACCATCTTCCATTTGGCTCACTGCCTTGAGTGACATTTGAAATAAAACAGGGATCAAAAAAGTTTCCACACAAAGAAATATTTTGCTTAAGGCACCATATCTCAGCAAGATTTTCAGTACTTGACATTGCCCCAAACTTTGAGCAGTTTGCAAAAAGCTCTATTGCACTGTCAACAGCTGCCTGATCACTGCTGGCAAAAGCAACAACCACCTTAGGATTGTTTAGTTTAGCCTCTCTGGTTTTATTCTACCTACAATATATCACTCTTTTTTTTTCAGGAGCCTCTGCTTTGATGTGAAGTATTCTCTGTTTCCACACAGCCCAACAGACACCCTCTCCTCAACTATTTCTCCTGAAATGCTGCTTAAAGTCCAGAATCAACTACCACCTTGACACTTCTAGGCTGTGCAAGAGCCCAGATATCTGCAGCTGTGGAAAAGGGAGCATATCTGAAATGCCCACAAGAGCATTGTGATTCTGATCTTGGATTGCTTTGCTGAATAAGGAAAAAACCTAAAATTTTTTATGCAAGCTTTATATAGTAATAACAAGATCCACAGCTTTGGAAACATTTCAGAAGCTACTTGATCATATTTGGTGAGCTGGGGCAACAGGCATAGAAGGGTGTGATTACAATACCATTCTTTCTTCTTTCTCCCCAGTATCACTCACATTCCCTTTCACTCCTCTCCTTCCAGCTCTGGTCTCTTCAAGGTAAAGACTCTATAAACTCTCCCACATCTTCAAGGCCTATAAGTGGGGGGTTGGAGACGGCAGCAAATTTGCCAGATCAATGGCCATTTGAAATTCAGACATATGGCTGAAGCCCTACAGCTGCATGTGTTAATTACCACACGTGTCCCCTGTAAAGCAGTCTGTTAAACACAAAAAGAAAACAGAAGAGAAAAAAGCCTTTCCAAGGGATTAAGTAAATAGTCTAAATTTTTGACCCTGCTCCCCCAGACACATGCCTGTGTACAAGCTGCCTTCCTTTCTCCCAACACCTGCATACTGAGGAAGCACAAGACCCCTTCCATCTCTAGCCATGTGCAGTCAACCTATCTCAGAGTGTACTTTCCCCCTTCTAGCTCCTCATTTGCAGCTTCTTCTCTCGCCAGCCCCTCTCTCCCTTTCTCCTTTAGAGAAGTAATTCCTGGCTGACAACCAGACTAGCCTTGGGCTTACAATACGCCTTTTCATTTCCTTGCAGGCAAAAAGAATGGATACCTCACTGTTATATCTGTATTGCATGTGTGAAAACGAAGAAAAAGGGGAGGGGGCTGGGAAATGCATGTTTTTCTATTGCTTGTTTCCACAGATTTTTTTTTCCTCTCTGGATCATTATAGAGGAGTGTCCGAGCTTTAGCAACTGAGCACAGCTTTCCTCCCTAACTACATAGCCTCAGCCTTTTCATCCCAGGATCTGAATTTTGCCTGAAAGAAGTTTTCTTTTTGATTATGAAACTAAAGGAACAGTTCTTCTCTATGAGGGAAGGAATGGTGAACAGAGGGCATCAGATGCAGTAACAGTACTGCTGGAAAGACCTCCAAAGGATCTTATGTGTTTCAGAAGGAAATGTGTATTTACAGAATAAAGCATCACAGTGTACACAGGGTTTAAGTGACAACGCATTCTCAACATTAAAATATTTTTATTTTAAGGTGAAGGTCAATCCTCAAATTACAGACTGCCAGACATCTACAGATGCATTGTTCAAAATGAACCAGAGACAGCTGATCTTAAGAATCATCTCATTTAATAGCATATTTGTGAGAAGCTGAACAGTCAAAATGAAACCTGTCAAGTCCTTAAACAAATTGCTTGGCTGCAGCACCTAAAGGTCCCATCAGAAACTGAGCACCAAGCTGAGCACAGGAACATGTAACAGAAGACATGGACACCACCCAGAAAAATTCAGTCTGTGGGGAAGACTTGTCCCATCTTTAGCCTTTATCAAAGCATTTCGCAGTACAGCTCCCTTGCTGTCAACATAGAACAAGAGTCCAGATGAGAACACAGAGGAAAGCTATTATTCCAGATAGTTCTGTTGTAAAGAAACTTTCATTTCCCTAGGTGCCGTCTCAGGAACTTGAACAAACATTGGGGTTGTCCCTCCAGCTTCTCCCTACCTTATTGAAGGGCACACATGGTCTGCATGCATTCAAGCCTTCTCATCACGATTTCATAGTTTATCTCTCTTATAGAGAAACTTGACAGAGCTCATGGAGCAAAGGAGTTGAAAGGAAAGCACTTCCAGCCCCTTGACCAAACACCTGCACCACGACAAAACACATTTCCTGGTGCATTACTCTGATTTGAAAGAAAACAACACTAACATTCATATGTCTAGATTCCAGAGAGCATAAGAAGAATAATGTCAACAACTCTTTAAAAAAAGGTTTTGAGCCTACATAAAGTATTTTAACAACAAAACCAACTGACAGATGTCAAATTTATTCCATTTCTCTGCAAGCTGTAATGATCAGACACCAGAAATCCATGTATAGCATATAAACAGTTAATAATACCTTAACAGATGTTGTTTAATCAATTGTTAGTCTACTTATTGGATCTACTCACCAGGTTGCTCAATACTATGACTTAATAATTTAAAAGCTTTTACAGCTGTTCTTAAGACATTACAGACATGAGTTGTCTGTAGATTGCTATAATAACACTTGTAAACTACAATTTTATTAAGTCATATTATATAGACTAAGCTACCGATTGGAACTGCTGCTTTATAGATGAAAGCAGAATTCTTGCATTGTATCAAACAAAATACACTTTCAAACAGAATTTGCCTTCTTTTTATACTTGCCAATGAAACTTTCTTCAGTCTCAAATTTGATACATATGTTCTGAGGCCCACGAAAAAGTCTTGATGAAAACTAAACAATTACAGACAAGGCAGTGATGTGGGGAACCAAAAGCATTGGTTTTAGTTCTACTGTTTATGTAACAAATTTGAGGTTTTACTTCTAGACTTCAATAGTTCAAAAATCCATTTGCTTCATGTGATATATCTATGTGCTTTTTAGAACATTGCTCTGCTCTGGAAAAGTGATCCAATACACACAGTATTGTAAAATTACATCCCTCTGTTCTCAAAAGACCGATCACAATTCCCATTTAGAAGCTGGGTTCTTGCTATCTAATAAAATCTGTCATGTTGGCAAACTACCTGGGAAATTGACTTGCTTTCCACAGTTACATTTGACTGGAACTTAATAAATAATTTTGTAGGTGATATATAGTATAGTGATAGCAATAGGAACCAGAGAGAATTCTGACCATTTACAAGCTGGCAAACCTACTGATTAACTTAATAGTATTTTTTACAGAACTATTCTTATAATAGGGAAGCAAACTTCCATTCCACTGCTAAGTTTGTTTGGAAATACAAATATGAGCTAACCAAAATCTTATGTGCTGCAAATTCCATCTACAGAAATTTTGCTCACAGCCCACTTGAGCTATTGCAGGACAGTTTTTGTTACTCTAACCTCTCCCCATAGCTTCTCAGTCAACTGAGTTTTTATCCTAGTTTCATGAAAAGCAGCATATATTCATGTTCCTCCCATAGATTGTTTCCTAACTCCATCAGATTTTAACAGAGTAGACTGAGAAACTGTCACCATCAGTGTGTGGTAGAATAAATCAAGCTTTCGCACATCTGAAGGATGTGCTGCGACAGCACACACATATGGCAAATAATCATTTGCTTTCAGGAAGCAGACTTATTCAACCTATAGTACAGTCTGACTTTCCACATAGCTACACTACACACTCAGCTTTATCCATAAGCATCAAGTTGTTTTTGCACATTTTCAGTACACAGTATACATTTTACCTACAAAAGACCTGACAAACACATCAGTCCTGGTCTAGGAATGTTACATGATGAAGTTAATGAGTTCATGAAATGATATTTGCATGAAAATTCTCCTTCATCTGGATTTCTAAATCAGTATAGATTCTTTTATTTATATATATATACATCTAACATAAGAGATCCAGATGAATTGTTTTGGTAACACTGCAGACTTGCTACCTGCTAATGTTCTGCAAAAAATTAAACATAAGATGGTGCTCACCAACTAGAACCATCACTAGACTTAATACTGCCTGGGTAAACTTGTATTTACTTCATCTTATGGATGAAGGCCACACAATATTTCTGTTTCTTTCCTGTATTCTCCACAAACTGCTAAAGACATCAAAGCATTTTCTCAGCGTTTATGAGGATGGAGATACAGTTGAAGCTTGACTTGTGTAACAGCACAGCTGAGTTTCAACTGTGATTTCATCAGTACCTAGCTGAATCAAGAAAGATCTGGAGAAGGTGAAGACCAAAGTCCCAGTCTGACATTTTAGACACATTTCAACTTGAGGGTTTTTGTCAAGGTATTATCTGTCTTCTGTGAGACATTGGAGCCCCTGTGGAGGCCATGCACTCCTCTCCCTGCCAGCTGAGGGCAGGTGAATTAGGGCCAGCTGCACCTGACTTCTTACCACCATCAGACAAAGCTTCCAGGTCCCCAGGTACCAGCAGCTCCATTTATTTTCATCAGCACAAGCCTCCTTCACTTGGGTTTGCCTGAGGAGAGGGTTAGCCCTTTACCGCTCAGCCTAATTACTGACTCACACTAATGGCTCATTACTGATTCAAATTGCTCAGTCTGTTGGCTGCATAACTGGGCCATTAGCATTTTCTGGAGGTAAGACTCTTGGAAAACAGCACGAAAAAAGCCACAGAACGGGCCAACTTGCCCACAATTGCAGGCCAGAATTTTCCTGCCAGCAAAGCCTGCCTTTAAACTAATTTCTGACAGTTAATTCCACAAAAAAGAACCCAATTCTACATGTTTAATTGTCAGGAATTTCAAGTTGCTCATCTTAAGTTTCTCAAACTGCTTCAGTGTTTTCTTGTAGGCTGCAAAACACATTGAGGAAAGCTTTTTACAGCTCCATATAAGAGTCATGTCTACATCTAAGATAGTAAATGAACAAGAAGCTCAGTTTGGGCTTTGCTTTCTGCAGGGCCATCAGAGCTTACATTTCACCAACAACTGTTCAGAGAATTGTAGATGCTATTACCAGCTTTTGCAATAGGGAAACAAGACAAGTCAAAACTTGTTACTCAAAAAGGCCTGGAACTTTTTGCACTGCTGAAGACTTTATAAAAGACAAAAGAGAGTTCATACCACTCAAGACTCTTCGGGACTGACACTGAAAGGTACTCCAGCCCAAATTCTCCCTGCAGTTGCATTATCTTTGAACCCCAGATTACTGAGCCAACCATCCTTTCCCACTTCCTTCACTCAGTTGGTTCAAAATGGTATCATACAGTGTCCAGAACAGTAAACCACTAACGAATCAGTATCCCCACTTCGATATATTTCCTCTTCACCCACTTTTAATTCCCTGTGTTTCCAGTTTCAAGGAAGACCAAGTGACTTCACAGAGATAAGCAGTTACATGGCTGGTTTTTTACACCTCTCTGATTCCTAACCAAACTACTTTTAAAACATTCTTGGTGACCGTAAAAGACATTATTCCTGATTGCAATATGCTAAGTCTGAGCTAAAGCCCCACACTTCCCAAATGAAGAAAATAAAACTTTGTTTTGTTTCGTGTTTACTTCTTTTGTCTCAAAGTATGGCTCAATTTCCCTTTGGCTGGAAAGGAATGTTCTGCATTCTTCAGGCAGGGAAGAAATCCAGTAACGTTGGCTCCAAGGATTCCTCTCATTGCTTCTTAAAACATTAACAACATCCTAGTGGGAGAGACTGGGGAGATTCCAGACCTCTAGAGGACAGCATGCCTTTTCCAAGTGTCTCAGGACCTTCAAACTAAGCAGCAACTGGAGCAAATTAATGCAAGAAGCTCCTTATAAGAAGGGACTGTACAAAGAGGAACAGAAACCTGCAGGTTCTGGATATCCTGATCTCACAGAAGAGTAATTACATTCCTTGGCAAAGTTCTTGGAAACTTGTTCTTTGCTTGTGGGACAAATTCAGCATAAAAAGGACAGCGATAAGTGTCTGAACTGCAAAGTGACAAAGCAAGCATGCCCTGGAGGGCCTGGGTTTCCAGTCCACCTCATGCAAACATGCCTCCATCTCCCCAGGCCCAGGTCTGCTCTGCCTTCCAGCAACCGAATGCTTCTCAAACACAGAATAAATCAATTTTATTTTAAAGTTTTAAGTTTGATGCCAATTTAATTTGAATTACCTTATGGGGCAAATTGTATGACTAACTGGCATTGCATCATACAGCAATAGCAGCAATGTAAATATGGATAACCAGAGCATGGAATTTAAAAATAAGTATCTCTTGCCAGCATGCTTGCTTGTTCTCTGCAGAAAGCTCTACTGAACCACTATTGGAACTACATGCCAAGCCACATGAACATAAAGCCATTTCGTTTTCTTCTCATCAGTACTGAGAGAGCATGTGAGTGGAATCATATGTTACCTCAAATCTTCTGGTACCTTAACTTACCTACTGAGTCTCAGAAATTAGAGCTAAATAGGAAGGAAAAGAGGACAAAAGATCTGGAGAAAGAGTTATTACCAATAACCAGCCTTTTTCTCCTTCCAACATTAATTTGCCTCTTCTAAAGGAGAGCTAATATGCTAGTAAAGTCTTCATTTATTACCCAGCAGCATAAGCCTAGCCATCCACCCTGTTTCTAAGGCAGAGCAGCCTCCACCCTCTTGCCCTGAAGACTTGAAAGGCACGACGTTTATTAGCTCATATTTTACATTCCGGTATGAATGAGAAAAAAGAAATTACTTTTGAGAGTCTTAGCTACTCTTTGTCTTCCTCAGAGTACCTATTCTGTGCCAGATATGCTCTTTGACTATAAGACTCACTCAGGGATGGAGAGAGGGAGGACTCTTCTGTGCAACGGGAAAACTTCAAAAGCTCCCAAATCAGATGGCAGTTACCCAGAGATATCAGAGGCTTCCAGGCTGTGCCTCTACAACAGAAAAGTCATCACTGACCCAAGTTCCTGCTGGACCTCTCCTTATCCTGTCCTTTTTATCACCTTGCAAAGGGCAATCTTTGCAACAAGTGTCTCAACACTTAGCTAGAATAGATGGTTATGTGCATGCTGGCTTGCCATGAGTCTTCAGAGAATCCAGACCTGCAGCAACCACCTTGCTTCAAGAATGCCAGGCTGTTCATGATTCCAGCTTCCTTCCAACAGGACCAGATACTGAAATTTTGAATCAAGGTAACTTAAGGCAAGAAAAAACACTGATAAGAAGGAAAAGTTCATTTTTAGATTTTCATTCATAGATGAAAAAGTAAGGCTATGTCCATCAAATTTTAAACCAAATTAATACAGCTTCTAAAAGCCCTCTTTATTTTAGAAGACCCATTAAATAGCTGCTCATTAGTATTTCCCTAACATGATGGAATAGGGCCAGACTTGCTTCTGTGTGGGTTTCCAGCAGATACAAACAGATTCAGAACTGCAGGAGACAGTTTACATGACTGCTTGAAGCATGCTGGCCCAAAGGGAAACGTTCCCCTTGGACAGCTACTGCACAGGATGTTTCTGCAGCCACATGACCATCCTTCAAACAGGATGCCACAGGCAGCAAGAAGGAGAATCAATTCATATTACAAATTTTAAATTAACTCATACCATTTACAGTTTTCTTTTTGCATGTTCCAAGTTCTAAGTTAATAAAGGGAGTGAAGAAAAAAAAAAACAAGTTCAGATGTTTTCCCCTTTTGCTCCTGTTTCTCATGAAACCCAATGTCAGCTGCTTTCAATTCTAGAACAACAGACCAGGACTACCCAGGTAAAAAGCCTACAAATAACTCAAAAATAATGCAGATTTCAAGAGCTATTTGATTTGCTTGTACTTCAGGCTAGACTAGCAATGACTGCATTAACAGAATTATAACCATGTGTTCAGGTGCCAATTACACATTAATGCATAATTACAGGTTTAAAGAGACATACCCATATCTAAAATAAGAAACAGGCTTCAGCATTCAGTCTCAACCAAGTCATTTTCCTTGCATATTTCTTTTCCTTACCTTTTCTTAAGCTATTATACACAAGCAATAGGCTGGAGAGCAGATATGATCAAAATACATCTCTACTCTGAGCAGAGCAATCAAATCCCTATCAAGTGCTTTCGGGACCTGATTGACATTCCCAGCATGGAAAATGTCCCTCAAAGTACTGGCATCAAAGTCAGTGTTTTCCTCGGTTTTGAAGTGTCAGGAATAACCGGTTTAGAGAGTTAGCACTAAAAATCCTGCTTCAGTTATCAAAACAGGAACTTCTAGAAAAGGGCATTCATCCTCACCAGCAGAAGGGAGGATGCATTCAGCATAGTTTTCCTGGAGTATGGAGGCAAAAGTTGACTCTCAGCTGGGGCTAGAGGGGGAAAAGGCTGAAAATTAGGGTGTAGAAAAGGCCTAGAGATGCATTTGACTGCTCCTCAACGTATACTTCAGTGGTCAACCCTCCTAAAACCATTTCAGTGAATGCAAACCAGAGGACACCAGGAAGAGCTATGAATACTCACAGGAGAAGAACAATGATCCATTTACTGCCTTGCTTAGGAAAGGCAAGGACTAAAGACAGGAGTGTAAAGAAGAAGAATCTGTGCCTGTGAGGTTTCCAAGCACTGCTAAGGTTTAATCCAGCACTGCTGCAGCTGTACAGAGGGTTTTATGCACTGTTAAAGAACCCCACCTTTCAATGCATACAAAGCCACAACCGTAACATTGGCACTCCTGTTTCCTGGAGTACAAATCATACTGACAGCCCTCCTAATCTCTAGGGATTTTACTAAGAAATGCTCAGTATGATACTTCAAGGTGAACAAGCAGAGGTTACTCTGGATCAGCCATTCCTTTGGGAAGCTCAGTTTTCTTGTACCTCAAACTCAGCTGAGCAGAGCACGCCCTTTTCTACTCCACAGGGAGCAGATCACCTTATCCCTCCTCCTGAAGGGGAGCTCTAGTGGCACATCCACCCCTGCACCCTGGAGCTGTTTAGGAACCCATGTTCTGAGCTATCTTAAGGGACTTGGCTGGGCAGCTGCTATTACAAAACAAGTTGGTGAAGCACAGGACTCCACTCACCTTTCCTTCCCGAATTACCCTGGCTTGATGGTTTATCAGTTACAGAACCTAAAGGGGAGAAAAAAAAAAAAAGAAGAAAAAAATACTTCCACTTAGATGCTGCATGATTACACAGAGCATATAATGTCACTTTAATACAATCAATATCTCAACTCATAAAGCATCCATTTTACTTGTCAAAAGCTGCAGAGATCCTGTGGCTTCAACCAGTGTGAAAAGTATAAAGAAGTTTTATTCATTAAGACATTAAATTGGGATAAGGGTAAACAAGAAATCTTTAGTAGCTGTATGTAGTGATTTGAAAAACCTCACCAGAGCATCATGCTAGTAAGAAACCTGGAATAAATCCAAGGGCAAGAAGGAGAGATCAATAAGAGTCATTTCTTTCATTTGCAAATGTCAGGAAGAGCAAATCAAAAGCAGATGAGGAGAGTGTACAGGGAATGCAAGCACAGTATTCTAGAGGAAAGGGATTAAGTGGGACAATTTGCAGAAAATGGATTTCAACCAACACCTGAACATCCCCAGCTGTTTAAAATAGGACACTGAATAAGATCCAGCATGTATCCGAACAGAACACATCTTGGGTTATTGACTATAATTTAGAGCTTCACATAGTATGTATGATTCTACACTTGCTTCTGCACTCTGCTTTAGTGCTTCATCGGTTTTCTACTAAAACTTCAACAGGTAATAAAAGCTCTTCAAATAAATCCATTACCAAAGTGTATAAAAATTTATGACAGCCTTTTATTTTTTTTCTGGTTTTGTTGGAGTTGTTTGTTCGGGGATTTTTTTTGTTTGTTTGTTTTGTTTTTATTTTTTGCTTTGTTTTTGGCTTTGTTTTGTTGTAATAGTTTTATTCACAGGAAACTGATACTTCCATGTGCCATTAGTAAACAATTCCAGTGATTACTGAACATTCAGGAAACATGGATCTAAAGTCAGCTTTAAAGAAGGCAGCTCTGACAGGTCCAAGAATCTGATCAAGACAAACTCTGAAGGTAAACTACTGCCTGGACACTTTCACTTGCAGATTAGTTCATCACAGATCTACTGCTGAATTACAAGTAGTAAGCACAAACTCAGTATTTGTCATCATATGCCTAACATCTGTGCCCTACAGTACAACATGACTTTACTTTTCTGCAACACAATTTTATTAACAGCACAAGACTAACTGAATAGATCAGTAAAAGTCTAAAACATGCCCTAACAAAATGATACACTGGAAATGGCATCATAAAGTCATATTCTAAAGCATTATGCCAAATTACTGTAGGATTGCACCTTACACTAAAATAGGATATTAATATTTTTTTTCTTTCTACATGCCTGTGAAAAACCAAGGATCTTCTCCAGGTACATTGGCTCACTGGTTCTCAGACAGCTCTCCCACTCAACTCTTATGCACATCACTTATGTTTCCTTATTACTGCAGAACACCCTACAGCCAAGAGGACACCAGATAAGGTGAGAAAAATTCAAAATCCCAAAGGTTTGACTGCTATCATGCTCCCACCTAAAGGGCAAACACTGCAAAGTGTGAGAGGAGAACTATACTAAAAACTCCTGAGATGCAGATTGTAGAGCATGAAGCCAGACACAGCAGCAGTGCTTATGTGGCATCACTGAACATGTTAGAAACACACTCCTACGCTTACTGCCTTTTTCTTCTTTAATTTTTTAGGGGGAGAGAAGAAAGTGAGAAGGGCAGCACAATTCTACTGTTGCCCTTCATTTCCCCCCAAAGTACAGCACAGCTTGTACTGTCCTTGTCCTGCCTGTGTTTACTGTGGTGTAGACAGAGCAGCACTGTTCCCCACAGCTCACAAAGCTAGACCACTGTTGATCAGGGCCATATGAAAATCTAGAGCCCAATCTCACTCCTCTCAAGCCATGGACTAACCATACTGAATGGTGCAGAGAAGAAAGAAAAACAGCATTACTCTGTTTTAAAGAAACCTGTGGATTTTGTCTGCTGGGTGACAAAGTAACGTCAGGCTGAGTGCCCAGAAACACATCACCTAATACACATGAGTAACAGCCTGGGTCTGGACCTCCCTCTTGTGAGCTGTGGTGCAAGCCCAGTGCTGCCCACCCCATGACACAAACACAGGGATCCTAAACCAAGCAACATGGTCAAAAACCCAAATTCATTATAAGAGCAGGACCCCAGAAACTGACAGTTTTGCAGAGAATCACCTTCATGAATTAACTGAAATCACTGTACAAAAAATTACTCCATGTCCTGCAAAATACAGCCCAAGAACCACTTCTTTAAAATACAGCTCATTGAAAAAAGTTATCCCATCTGTGCAGCAGATCTTTGGTCTTGATGTACACAGCAACACTGACTCTTGCCTTGGCTGCCACAGATTGTCACCTCAGAGGTTTTTCTTACTGAGCCTTGCAGAAGTGTCTGTATCCTGATTGCAGGGTGGACATGCCAGAGTCCAAAGTGCAGCATTGAGTGGGGTAAACTGGCCAAGTCACCTGAAAAGGTTAGGCTCTCTCAAAAGGATGCATTCACCCCAACTCTCTTTGGTTATAAAGTTAGTAATTGTTGAAGCCACCCCCACAGTACCTGAACATACAGGAGTTTTGTTCTGTACAGAAGAGCCGCTAATAGGCTTGCCATCAGGTGTCACACACCAGCAGTATCCAGTGTAGGTATGGCACTGCACCTGTTTAATAAAACAAAGAGCAGGCATTTCATTTCTCACTCTATCACCAACCACTTTATTATAATGCAGCACCTTATTGGAAGCCCCAACCCACAGGTGTCACAAACACATGCTTCAAAGTGAGGACGTTTTGCAGAAGACTACCTTTGATATCATTATCTTTTTTTTCCCCCTCACCTAAGAAAGGTGATTTCTTCTATTCCAACTCTTGTAGATGAAATTCAGGAGGCAAAAGATGTTACAAGTGATCATCTGAGAGCACTTTAATTGAGGGATGCAGCAGTTGTGTCTCAGCTCATTCCACCCTCTGCTATATCCCACTTACTGTTTATTATTAAAAACTTGTCCCACTGCATCCCAGCTAGGTTATGGAAAGGCTGCCCTATCCCAAATTCCATAGCCACTACTTGAGAGCAGCATCTGTAGGCATTTCAAAAGCATTTTGTTCAGTAATACAGCTGGAAAACCAATACTGATTTGGTTAACAAACCTTCTCCAGATAGATTTAAGCCCTATTCCGTTACTATGTCAAACTACACAGCAGAAGCAAGATCCAACATGACTGCTCCTCTTATATTGACATGGACTTAGGAACATTCCATGAAGGTTCTTGTGAGTCAAAAGGTACACAGTGTAAAATTCATTTTGATTGACTTTAAAGCTCTGCTTCTGAACTGAACATCTAGAGTTGCCCAGTTCCTTCCTTCACCACAGAAAGATACCAGAATTACTAATTCAGATACATAACCTTTCAAGTAAGAATAGAAAAGCCTAATCTAGCAGACTGATCTTAGGAACATCTATAGAGGTATTAATTCAGCAGCACTAAAATTCCATTTAGCCTAACAAATCTAATGACAGCCTTTGCCTCAGCTTTCAGAGTAGCCAGCACCTGGATGAAATTCAGCATGCCTTGGACATCTTTGAGACAGAAGTAAACTATCATTGTACAGGTATCGGTGTAAATACTAACATGTCCCAAAATCCTTTCTAACGAGCATACTTTCAGCTGTATTTAAATGTGCACATCAGTACCTTGAAACAGTATAGAAGTGCATCCTGTTACTATAAACCAGAGATGGCTCCTTTAATACATTTTTGGAAAAAAACATTAAACGAGACCTTTTCAGAAACTGCCCTTTTATTTTACTGCTAAAATTAATTCTGTCCATTCTCTCTTTTTCCAAACAAGTTCATTGAAACCAATTTCCAATTCCAGTCCTCTTCACACAGAAGAGAAGAGAAGAGCAATGGGGTGTTTGTGCTGGTCCCCTCATTAAGGATCCTTCACAGCAAAACCAGTCATTCCCCCTCGCTGACAGCTGGCTTCAATGCCCTAAGGTAGCAAAGTTTGTTCAGAGACTTAATGACAGGTTTTTTAAAAGGCTTTGAATATCACATAAAACATGATCTAAGAGCAATTATAACACAGTACGTCGTGTTTATCTTGGGTTTTACTTGTTTATCTTGGGCTTTACTAAAGTGCAAATCAATCATTTTGCCTCAAGCATTTACTTTTAGTAGCCAAAATCAACAGTAATCTCATGTACCCATGTTACTGCCGTCACTGTCACCGCTATTCGCAGTTTCATTTTTCTTCTCTCAATATATCGCAATATTGATTGCAAATGACTCAAAAGTACTATGACTATAATAGGCAATATTCAAGTTAGAAAATATTTGTTATAGCTCAATGTAATCAATTAAACACTCAAAACAAATGTGATGGAACTGCTTGGGTTTATGGTTAGAGTTTATCTTTGCTGATCACACACACACAATACTGCATTCCCAACAGCACAAGAGTCTGTCTTTATATCTGAGCATTAACTGTAAAATCCTACCAAGGGATAGAGTTAAATGCCAGGATAGGGTCTCAAATTTGTAGGGCAAGACCATGCCATGTTAGGTTATAGAAAAAATTGCAGTGACCCCACCATTTTAAAAAACTCAAGTATTAGTCACTTCACAGTCCTTTAGCCAAGCCTTCAGAAAAATAACAAAGTACATGGCAGAGGACTCCAAAAAAAAAAAGCCAATATTGACACAAATTCAGGACACATGCATTAACTAAGAGTATGTTGTGTAACTCACCTCAGTGGAGAACTACAAACTACATACATTCATTTATGCAAGCCAAGTACATTACATCCATAAAAAAGTGAAATAATTTTTTAAATAATTAGGCTAAGAAATGCTAGTCTTCCTTGGATTCATATCCCATGACCTTTTCTTCCCCCATGTTGCCATTAAAAAAGGAAGGAATTGCCATTAAAAAAAAGTAAGAAAAAAAAAAAATCTGAGACTGACAGCACTCAGCACTTTCACAACAATCACAACCACATGTTTTACTGCAGTACCAAAGGATTTCCCTTCTACAGATAACAACGGCAAGTAAATCTTAGCCATTGTCCTAAAGGCCAGACAGCTACCAATGAAGAATGGGCACTTCAGAAATCTGAAGAATCCGTGCAGTTGTTTTTCCTGAATGTCTTCACATTGAGACATGCTACCTTTCACCATGATACCTGACCAGGTCTCAGTACAATTTAGGGTCATAACGACAGTGGCCTACAGCCTAGAGTTTACAGCTTCAAGGTTGGGAGGGAAGGTATACTCTTCATCAAGTACACAGGACTGGTATGACACTGAAAAAAGTGTAAAGGCAATAGTGGATCCAGTACCCTTTCTAAGCACTGTGTGTAAACAAACATAAAATATCGACTATTTCAGGGCACCTAAGGTAATGAATATCCAAAATGTCAGGGTTAACTTTAAAATTCTCCATCTATCTTACATTGGAGCTTTTATTTATAAATAAAATTTCAATTGTCAACCCATAATTCAACCTAATTCTCATCCTACTCCCAAAGTAGTGAGATTTTTAAACACTGAAGAGTAAGTATACAAGCATGACAGATGCTTACTGCACAGATCTAATCTTCAGTTATTGAGTTAATCTTGACTCTATCAAAACACATGTTAGAAAAACTGTGTTTGGCTTTGACTCTTAGTCTTCTAACGCTAAGCACTGAGGCAGAGGAAATACAATCACATACTTAATAGACTTGATTGTTAACCAAGCTGCAGCTACAGAATGCCTGTTACTGCTGGAAAGGCACATGACGGAATTTGGTATCTCAGATTAACATACAACCTGTCCAATATGTGAACATTGTAAGTTACATAACAGGAAATCAGACAAATAAAACCTGTAAATCATTTGAGGTCTTCAACAGACATGTACTTTTTAAAAATCCAATTGCATTTTAAAGCACTGCAAGCAGCCAAATCCCTGATCATGCAGAAGTACACTGTTCCTATTTTTCATGGAGAGATAGGACATCTTACCTGTGTCTCAACTGAAGGATGAAAAGCATGAGGAACAAATCCAAGAAAATTTTCTCCATATCACCACTCCCCAAATTAAAAGTGTAGCAGCAGCTTCTCTATTCCACCCTGCCATTACAATGTGTGAAATCAAACAGCAGCCAATATACTGGCCATATGATTAAATACATGCTCTCATAAAATTCCTTACAATATGTAAACATTAAAAGAGTAGTCACTGGGCGATGACTCTGCCTCTTACATTCCTCAGGGAAAAAAAGACATTCCTTGGGTTTCTTCAGTATCTCACTGACAATGCCAGAACCAGATTCCCAAGTAAAGCTTCTAAAAAGAAAGCTTCTAAACAAGAAAGTAGCATCTCTTTATAAGTATTTGACAAATGAGGATCTAGAGGATGTTGCTTAAATAGAAACTGGAAGTGAGAGAGAAATTGTATACACATATGACAGAGAACAGAGGCAAAGCAGCAATTCTGTGACAGCTGAAACCAGTTTCCATGGAGTTACAGAAAGAGATAGTTTGCTGTAAGAGGCTTGAAAGCACTGGGCTGACCAGAGGAACAGCAACACTCAGACTAGCCTCTTACTGCTGTTCAGATGAAATGTTTAGCAACCCATTCCTATCCCATCACAGAACAAACAAACATTTCTTGGCTCCTTCTACAGTGGAGGGTAGATATGAGAAGGGAAGAACATTCATTCTGTATTGAAAGCTATACTTCTGTGAGAAAAGAAAAAACAAAATCAGTTTTTAAATGGTGCTGCTGAGACTAAGGGCAGGCAGTAGAGCTACTGACTGCACTCACAGCACCATACAAGGCTCCAAATCCTGGCTGCATCCAGGTGCTCCTCGTAAATGCTGTAAAAACAGCTAAATAAATAGCTCCAAGCCAGCAGGTCATCTAGTCTGACCCAGGGAGCAGAAGCCAGTGTGACACAGCAATTCTTTAATCAAGTCTTTCCTTTGTTCAAGCCGTTGAGGCTCAGGTAGAAAGTCCCCTGAACTCAAGTTAGTGGTATACAACTGGCACACTGGCCTAAAGGCTATTTATCTTAACTCTACATGGTGATGCCTGTGTTCTGGTTCACATCTTGCTGTAATGCTTAGACCCTGCATCTTGTCATGCTTTTTGCTACATTAACAGTCAGCTGATTATTCTCAGAAGTCTGCCTTACCTTTATAGGCAATTTTAGGGGAGCTGTGAATCAGTCTGCACCTTGTGTTTAAGCCTCTTTGGGACTGTAGTCCTTTAACTTTTGTCACTTTTTGTGCTCTCCACTCATATTTAACTCTTCAAAAACGGTGTTGTGCAAATATTCCCACCAGGGCTTTATACAGCACCCACCTCCCTCAAGTCTACGCAGCATTCAAGAAGTGCTTGCTCCACAGGAATTTCACTACTCATATAACCAGGGAAAGAAATGATCTGAAGTAAAAGAATCTTAGTCACAATCAAGGGCATTCCTATCACACACACATGTTCTTTTAGCTCAGGAAAATGTTCCCTAAGAGAGACTTTCTGCTTCTGACACAGAATGTGACACTTTGAAACTAAGAATGACCTTACTTTGTCACTTTCCTGAAGTACATTCACTTCCACTTTAAGAACCTGTTCTTTGCTATCTTGACTGGTACTTCTTTGAAGAAATGCCATAAATAACTAAAGTTCTTACCTCCTTACCCACTCATGATTTATCTTTAGCACAACATACAAATGAGAAACACAATGAAAGCCACAGAAAGAAAGCAAGTGTTTAAGTAGCAAACCTGCAGAGCAGTATTCACAGGAAGCTACAGCTACCATCTTTTATAGAAGGGATGTCCTTTATCAAAAAAGAGCCAGAACTAACTATAATTTAAAAACCAGATGCTTTATAAAGAGTTTTTTTCAATCTAGCAAGATAGACTGTGTTCTTCTGAAAGGAGAGGTGAATTCATAGAAAGCTTAGTATTGCTGGAATCTGAGCACTGAAAAATGGAACAACATACAGCATCCAGGGAATGAAGGACATGTCTACACAGTACCTCGCTGCATTAAGAAGTGAGTTTGTAATTCTGCCCAGCATGATGCCACACTAGCCAACACAGAGGAGCAGACTTGGATCATGAAGTCACACTAAAGGCTGAAAGGGACCCCACAACCTTAGAAAGGGCTGTTTGGGAACTTGGGAGAAAACAGAACTTTATATGTGCATCAGCATAGTGTGGAGTGAAACTACTGGTATGGACCATAATACAGATCACTCTTTCCAAGCAGGCTTATATGGCAAGATGTGGGAATGCTCTGGAAGCTATCTATCTGATAATGGAGAACTGCTCAGATAGTCAGCCCCTGGATGATACTGTCATAAGACCACAGGTTTTACTGATGCACTCACTTTGAGAGAAATCTCAGTGCTGCATCATAACTGCATTAGGAACCAGATTTTAAGAACCCCAAACTCAAACTCTCCAAGGAGACTTGCCCTCAGACACTTGTATGTATGCAGACTTGCGAGGAAAAGAAACCACAACTAGACAGTGGAAGGTGGCAGAAAATAGCAAGACATACCACAAAGTTCCACAAAACTACACCTCCAAGGCAGGATTAACATTATTCATGTTCATATTAATCTGTCTGAAACAGATCCCATTTAAAATCTCAGCAACCTTTTCTGAAAAACTGCTTGGGGGAAAACTATGAAGAATGCAAGTCTCCCTCAGCCCATGGCAACAAGCCCAATGGCACTAGGCAGCAAAAGAAAGTGTGCAGATTACCCACTAATGCCTGTTGTTTATGAAGAACAGATCACAGCAGGTTAAGTGCTGCATGGAAAAGGAATGGTATTTATGGAAAATACAGCAGAACAACAAAAAGGCAAAAGTCTTGGGAACAGAAACTGGTTTTAGTCGTGTTCAATTCTGCACAACAGTATGTGACCTTGGTTTTCTACAATTAATCAAATTACTTGTATCTAACAAACATTCTTATGTTGTGAATAACTCAAATTTTATCTGCCTGCTTATGTTACTGTGGGCTAAGTGTAGAGAGATTTTGTTATAGGAAGTAATATTCCCCACACAGACTGAAATATAAAGACACAGCAATTCCAGAGGAATTAATCAGGTCTGCTTCCCCATTTACAGTCATCCCATCATGCCTGCAGTGGCATTACTTCTTCATGCTGCAAATCCATGTCACATTTTTAGATGCTTAAGTAGCACTAAAAGGGAATTTGATAAGATCTTTGCAATACACATACTCAACAACAAGGGCAGCAGCGCACACATGTTGCATAGAAACAGTTGTGACAACAAGTGAATTGACAAGTGCCAGCTCCCCTTTGTGCAGTAAAGAAACCCCACTATACCTAGTCATGCATAGGAAAACCGGAAAACTGATCAGCTGAGCAATAGAATCGGTGGCAACACTGCTTTCGGTCTAAATTTTACAGGCAACAAAAAGCAGACGATCATACAAGTTTTAAGATATGTATGATGTCTCTCTATGAAAGGGTTTAAATGCACGCCAAACTAAGGCCTTTGCCTTTAGGCCCTTCTCCCCTTCACTCTCGTTGCCACATCTAACTGTGGTAGATCCAACCCTGCAGGGAAGCAGGAGGAAGTAAGGTGAGCATGGTCTTCCTCCTGCACTGGCTGCCCATGTAGTGCATGCCCCCACTCAGACAGCAGCAGAGGAGCTGCCTTACAGCCCCTTCCAATCTGCAGAGCATCCAGCCCCAAATTCAGTACTGAACTGGGTACAACTCCAGCAAAGGAAAGTGCAAACTTGAGCTGCTTTCAGAGGAACTTTGTGTCTACTCAGCCCCACTTTCAGGGTTTACCCAGTGATTGCAATTTAGTTTCCAATGAAGATAATTATGATGAGCTACAAAAGCAACAGTTCAAGCTAGATAAGGGCAAGCAGGTTCTCTGAACATAGTTACTACTACCAAATCCTCCCACATCTGTGCTGCTCTTGTTTTTCAGTCCAACAAAAATTCCAAGAATTTCCAACAATTAATTATTTAGTTAAATTAAAAATCAGACTCTTTTGAAGTCTGATGGCAAGGACAATGATGTGGGCCTGAACACCTACCGTGTTCAGTAGGCTCAACAAGATGACCTGAAAATAAGTAATCTACATCTCAAATGAGTGCTGTAATAATTCAGACATTTGATATTCTAAATATATGCATGCTTCTTTGTTTCCCCTCTGATCAGAATTTTTCTTCTACATAAAACTCTCTTTCAATAACAATTATACAGAAAGGGGAAGCTGTTGAAAAAGTCTCTCTAGCCAATTTTACATACAGAGTATATACCCTGAAACACTTGCATCTGCTTAGACTCCTGTTGGGATGGGGATTCCATGTTGAAAAGCACAGTGGGTATTTTTCCTAGAAACCTGATTGAGAGACGCTGTTCTGTTGTAGACTTCCCAACTGAGATTTTGGAGTCTAGATGGAGTAACACTCTGGGTATTGAATCAGAATAAAGTAACAACAGTCCAGAGTTGACTTCAGCAAGCCCTCAGGGACTTCACAAGAACACAGCCTCCCTGTAGAGTACAACCCAGAGCATCAATTCTCAGCACAATAGATGCAGTATCAAAAATACCTCCACCAGATGGGATCTATTCATGAGTTGCTGGAAGCAAAACTGTTTAGATTGTTCACCAAAATTCTAGTTTTTATATAAATTTTTAAAATCAAAATACAATTCATTTTTACCACAAGCTAAAGGAAACACTTGTCTCAAGTGCAGGTTGAAACTAGTTAGCTTTCTTGGACATTATTTTTCACTTAAATCTTACGCAGGGACAATTACCTTAAATGCTGCCATATAAATGATGAAGTTGGTTCATGAGGTATGTGGAACCAAGGAATTATATGAATTTCAGTTTATTCCAGATACAAAGAGATCAGAGGCTTCTTTCATCATGCCAGGTAAAACAAAAGCACTTTAGTTCACAGATAAAACTGAACAGAGAAAGAATGTGGAATATCACTTGGCTGCCAACTGACACCACACAATTTTTGTGAGCAGTCTCATGCTGCCCCTCAACTGGCAACCAGCACTGGCTAAGGAACATGCCAAAGAAAAGTCCAGCAACTTCTCCACAATCCAGACACTGGTACCAATCATCAAAATAAACTTGTCTGAAACAAAGCTTTATCAACTATACTATCAGTCCAGCTTATAAGGATAAAAATTTCACCTACTTTCCTTGCCAAGAGGTTGATGGACAGGTGATAAACATTTCAACCTCTTTTTTCTTGAGCTGTGAAGTTTAACATGGAACACTTTGGTCCATGTTGGCCCACTCTGCTAGCTTTTATAAGCATTAGCCTCCAGTGCCAATACAATCTTAGAAGCTCTACACAAAATCAAATGTCAATAGTTGAAAGTGAAGTTAAAACTGCAAGAAACTGCAGCCATCTTCTCTTATCCCAACCTTCCCATGATGGTCCACACAGTACAGAAATATAATGATGCTCTAAAGAAGCATGCAAAGTTTGCAGGATGAATACAACTTTTCCCACTTCATCATGAAAAAACAGAAACAAAAACCCTCCCACACACTAGATAATGTGAGGGTAAGGCTGAGGACAGAAATAAAAATTCTGGTGAGTTATCACAAAAAAAAAAAAAAAAAAAAAAATCTTTCCTGTCCTATTCCCCCAGGCACCACAAAATGTTTGAACCAAATCCAAAGTGTTCTGCCTTTCTCATCTTTTTTTAAGCCAATATTGATGCTGCTTTGGACTTTCTTTTACCTTCAGATGACCTTGCAAACAACCAGCATATACTAAAATTTCTCCGAGAAAGAAGTTATCTAGAGCAGTATTAGATGTATAGAAGGTTAGGAAAAAAACACATTGTGATTTACCTAAATCCACAAAGTGGAAGTCACAAGGTTGCAGGTTTTTGGCCTTTTAGATGCATGCAAAACTGAGCAGACAGCATGAAACTGTATCAGGACACTGTGCACGAGCAATTTTTAACAGCCAGTTCAGTCAGCACTAGGACATTACTCAATATGCTAGTGGTAACAGAACCAGGTATCACTCTTCATTTCCACCCTGCTTTGGCAAACTTCAGCAACTGAACAGTGAAGAATCAAAAACCCAAACAAAGCAGTCTCATCTCCTCTCTGCCACTCCACCAAATCACTACAGGACACAGAGTACAAGAAGTACCTTGCAGAAGGAACAGGCTGAATGGACTGCTTTTTTCTAGATGAAGCAGAGGTAATAGCAGAATCAGCTGCATCCACCCTGCTCCGTGTAAGCCACAGCTCTCTTTACAGCTCCTGTTCATGGAAAAATTGACCTCTCCTGCACCTGTTTTTCTTTCTATGCAATGCTGAAGATCAATGCCATTTGTTTCTGTACTCGCTGGAGCTGATGCTATTGCATGTGTATGCCTTTTAAGGTATTGTGACTGAATCAAAATTTCCATTTTGTTAGAGAAGTTTCCAGCTTTCAAATTTTTACCTGAGGAACTAAGTCAGCATGTGCACCCACTCTGCTACCATCACTTGGCTCATGCCTTAACACTGAATCTCCCACAGAGACCTGAAGCCTGGCTGAAACAAATAGAGATTTTACCTGCATGAATGATCCATCCTCATTGCATTCTGGGATGAAGACTGCTTCCTGGGGCTTCTTTGCCTGTTCCAGTGCTTGAGCTCTCTCTAATCGACACTTGCTTTGGCCAGCATCTACAAAGAGAAAAGCAAACCTCATATACATTGCAATTTGGCCTCTCCAAAAGCTACCAGATGACCCATGCAGCTGCAAGGGAAAAACCCCCAGAAACAAATATAAATCATAAAAGACCATTACCCACACATTCATAATGTAGATATGGAGTTACTACTCACGATCTTAAAGACAAATATGAACCTAGGCAATCAAATTATAAGCCAATTAATTAAGGGCCGCCTAATTTCTTAGTCAATAGTTTTTATGGTCATCTAAGGATCCTGGAAGCTTCTTTCAACCAGCACTGGAGCACAATGTCCACACAATGAAAGGCAATTAATATTAACAGCCTGAAACTGGAGGGCTGAGTATAAACCAAATAATTCAAGCTGAGCAGTGAGCTATGTAGAAAAGAAGTGATGACCCCCTCTTCTCTGAGCAACTCTCCCAGGAAAATACAAGCATAGCCAGCCATCCATATGAACTTCCACTTCTGTGTGGTTCAGATGAGGCAGGTAAGCCATTTCCTGTGCTTTCCTGAAACTCAGCTTTTACCTCTAGTCCCAGTGCTTACAACCAGGAGTGCATTACAACTTTCTCATATCAGTTACTCACTTTGGAGAAAGAAGAAAAAAAAAAAAACTTGCTCTGCAGAGTTTTAAGGGGTTAAGATCTCAGTTCTTACTTTAGATGATGGTGAAGTGTAGCATGACCTTAACCCCTTCCAGGCTTAGCTCACTGTTACAGAGTATACCCAGATAAGTCTAATTCTAATTAATGACTGATGAGTCAAAAGAGGAAAGTTCTGCCCTGCAGATATCCAGATTGACTTGGTGCTTACATTTAACAACATCAGGTCTAACAATACAGCTGTTCAGTCTAGAATAAAAAGGAAAACAGTGAACATCTGTTTCCATGGCACTCTGACACCAGAACTAGCACCTTCTTTCTTCTCCTACAAATCCACTCACTGAAGATTTTCAGTACAGAAACTTCAAGCAGCACCATACAGAGTAAACAAGTTTCAATCCCCATTGTACCAGGCATGGAAATTACATTGGTTAACAAAAAATTACACTGGAGCCCTGAAGATCACATTCTGTTTCATAGATCACATGAACTTTGACAACAGAATCACTAATACCTGCATTAAATTAGAAAGTCAGCCTGGATTCTTAGAGGAATTCAATTCACATTGTGTGGCAACAGAAGTAACTTCCATCTAGGCATCTCTAGACACAGAAATCAATGACAATGCTGTAAATAGTTTTGATAAAGGTAGACCAAAGCTTTCAGGCCGAGTACTTTATTTATACAACTGATGACTCAAGAGATTAGGTTTCCAGTTTGCCAACACAGTTTCATTTTAAACATACCAGATTACTTCCCAGGAAGGATTTCACAAGGCTTCTGAAAGTATGAAAATCAAATCACTCACTGGAAAAAGAATGGTTCATAGCAATAGTATACAGTACAGATGCCAGCTGCTTAGGCAGTGGGTTAGAAAGCAAAGTACCTGTTTTAATTCTGCCAATGACCACTGAGTGATTACAAGTTGGTCACCTCACCCTCCTGTGACCTCATGTCACTTCTGATCCTCTATCAGTTATCTTTAGGCTAATTTGTTTGTTGGGTATTTGCACAATACCAAAGCGCTTGGAGCTTTGATCTCAGGTGGGCCCATTATGCCCCTGTATAAAGAGTGAAATTGTTACAGAACAAAAGAGATTTGAATAAAATTTACACTTTTTTTCCTAGTTAACCATAAGCTTTGACATGGAATTTCCTTTTCACCTGCTTGCCAACATGACCAGACAATCAGACCTTGTTTGCACAAGTGGAAACAAATCCTCCTCTCCAGTGGAGGATAGTCCTCCCAACCGATCCTTCCAAACATGTGCTCACTCCTTCAAGTGAAAAGGAAGCACTGGCAATGTTTTCAACTGGAACACCTATCACCTGCAGCTCTCCTGTTCAAGCTTAAGAGTCTAATCCTGCTAGCATGACAGAGGACATTACTACAAAACCATATGGTGTGCCTGCACTTTGTTTCATAGCTGCTTGACTGAAAACACTTTCAACTTCAGCATCACAGGAGACCACTAAGTAGCAAACAAAAATCAGCATTGACTATGGAGATGTGCACTTGCAAGGAAAAAAACAGGTGTGAATTTCTTACATGACAATCAAACCACAAGTTCCCAAATAAGTGTTTTCTAATCTCCATATATGAGGATACAAGTCTGCAGACAGTCATCTCTGGTTCCTTTCCTGAACATAAAACAGAAGCATAAAGCACTTCCATATAGCATCTGCTTTACTGCTGGCACACTCACAGCCACACAACTGAAACTGGATGCTTCAGCACAGAGCTGGTAGAAACAAACATTTTGTGATATACCCTGCAGTACCAATACATGAGAAGCCCAGGCAGAAGGGAAACTAACCCATATGTTTGTCCAGTTTGTCTAATGAACAAAGAAACATGCACAAGATCAAGCCCTCACTTTAGGATGATAATATAAACATATCACTGCTAAGGCCACCATGTCCCTCCTGGCAATTTTAACTGGCCTTTATAGACTGAACTCTCTACTCCCACTCAGCAGGGCACACTCCACAGCACACCACCACTGCACCACAGTGTTTGAGAGCTCATCCTTGTTGCAGCATCTTTTGCACTTCAGCTGTTGGCTCAAGTGGTGACTCTTCACAAATTGCTGCTGAAGTACAGAGAAGACAGTTTTTCTCCTGTTCATGAACACTCAGGACTGATTACTTCTCCCATCCTTCCTCACTGATTTCCAAAGGTCATGCAACTCCTTTTAGAGCTTTGATTTGGAACAGACACCTATATACCACGCTGGGTGGAAAGGTGGTGCATATTTGCTATCTTTTTTGTCAGTCTTCCACAGATCAGTTCCAGTAAAAACAGTGCCTTTAAGATCAACATTCACCAGTTTGTTTTTAATAGGACTGTCAATCCTTCTCTTCCTCACTCCACAGGCTGGTATTTTTATAATGTTTGCATCAACATGTGATTTCAGTGGGATGACTTCACCTTGCTATTTTTGCTTTGTTAATTAGAAAATGTAAAGTATTACATAAGTGCCAAGTGTTTAAAAAGTAGCTGTCAAATAGCTCACCCCAAATAAGATGCATTACAAATTTTACTAAAGCCTGATCTTATGATTGTAGGTTCATATACACTATTCTGCATTTTGACTGCTTACCCAAGTGTTTCAGCACTATCTTCCCTGTTTTTAGAAATGTTCTCTGGAATATCAAACACCAGGTTTATAAACCAAAATGGCATTAATGCATTCCAGTTTCATGGTTCAAGCAGACTAAATTGGACACTTTTCCCTCCATCACATTAGTTGAAAAACCAAAACAGCATAACTTCTTTTGAAAGCAGATCTGCCTAATTTTACTTTAAATATCTTCAAACTTGGGACAGATTTACTATAGCTCACAAAGCTGCCTTTTAAAGAAAATTAATTCTCAAGCTGGCAGCTGGCAACCAAGAGATTGTTAACTAGAAGTGATGTTTTTGACATCCCTGGCCTAATCAACACAATGCAGGTGCACATAATTTCAGATTTTGCAATTAAATTGGCCAGTTACCATGGCTGATCCTATCCATGAATAGTTTATTCAAACAAGACCACCATGTTCCTCATAATATACACACTGCACTCCTGAATAGGCTCCAAGAATTCCAGCATCCTCTCTTCAACAGGCAGAGGCAGTATTGAGACCACACAACATCATGGTACAAAGACCCAAGCTCTCCTAATAAAACAATGTAAAATATCTCCAGGATTCACATAACACTAGCACCAAGTCAGTAGAATGCAACCACCAAAATCTATTGAAGCGACTTAATTTTAATTCTCCTATGTTTGTATCCGAAGTTCAAATAGCAAAAATTGATCCCAGCAGCTTTTTAACTATTTTCAGTTCCATTCGGTGACTGTCTCACATACAGGCCTGGTCTCCATCAGATGTGAAGCAGTTCAGCTACACTAAAGCCAGCAGATTCATACCCATTTACTCAACTATCTGTGTATTTGCATAAAAGAGGCAAAAATAGATCTCAGCAAACTACAAAACCATGCCTATCTATTGTACAGGATATCAATCATTATTCACTTTCCTCATTGTTTTCCACTTCATTTGGGGGCAAGTCCTACACCTGGAATCTCAAACTTCTTTCACCCACAGAGGATGGTTCAGGTTGGTAGGGACCACTGGAGGTCATCTTGTCCAAACTTCCTGCTAATGCGGGGTCCCTTGGAGCATGCTACTCAGGATTGAGTACAGACAGCTACAGACATCTCCAGGGGAAAAGACTCTACAATCTCTTTGGGCAGCTGTTCCAGTGTTCGGTTACCTTCACAGGAAAAATGTTCTCCCTCATGTTCGCATGGAACTACCTGCACTCCAGTTTCTGCCCGTTGACGCGTCCTATCGCTTGGCACTACCAAAACACCCGTGACACCCTCCTTTCAAGATACTTATATACATTGATGAGGTCTCCTCTCAGTCATATCTTCTCCAGGATAAACAGGCCCAGCTCCCTCAGTGTTTCCTCACGAGTGAGGTGCTTCAGTCCTGTCATTATCTTTGTCACCCTCTGCTGGACCCTCTCCAGAATCTCCATGTCTCTCTGGTACTGAGGAGCCCAAAGCTGCACACAGCACTCCAGGCCAGGCCTCGCCAGGGCTGAGTACAGGGGCAGAATCACCCTCCTTGACCTGCTGTCAATGCTCTTCCTAATGCAGCCCAGGATCCCATTGTCCCTCTTGGTCACAAGGACACACTGCTGGCTCATGGACATCTTGTTGTCCACCAGGCTCCCAGGTCCTTCTCTACAGAGCTGCTTTACAGCAGGTCTGCCCCCAGCTTGTACTGGTTCAAGAGGTTATTCCCTCCCAAGTGCAGGACCCCATACTCTGCTGAATTTCAATAAGGTTCCACTCTCCTCATCCCTCCAACCCTCAGACCTTTCTGAAGAGTTCCACAGTTCTCCCAGCTTTGAATTATCAGCAAACTTGCTGAAGAGGCATATGTCCCTTCATCCAAGTCACTGGTGAACAAGTTAAATGGTAATGGACCCAGTATCGAACCTTGTGGGACATCACTAGTGACAGGCCAGCAATCACACCTGCCCCACTGATCCCAACCCCCTGAGACCTGTCATTCACACAGCTCTCAAACCATCAAACCACCTCACTGTCCACATGTCCAGTCTGCACTCCCTGAGCCTTCCTGCAAGGATATCGTGGGAGGGAGTGCCAAAAGCCTTCCTGAAGTCCAGCTGGGCAACACCCACTACTCTTCCTTCATCTATCCAGGCAGTTGTCCCACCACAGAAGGCAATCTGCTCGGTCAAGCATGACTTCCCCATCCACACAGACTGCTCCTGATCACCTTCTTGTCTTCCTTTCACACCAATACACTTAGTTCCTTTTTTGATATCCACATGGCATTTCTACTCCAGAGTTCCCTAATTTATTCACAACATGTCTAGATTTGCAAAGTGACTGAAAGTGACATTTTAGATTTTACTAACTGCTGCCAAGAAGAACATTCTTATTCACAGTCAAGGGAGAATAAAGCAAGTTTGAAGACAAAACACATGGATCTGGTGAGCGGACAAAGTGATTTCAAAACATCATCTCCAGTCCAACGAAAATAGTAGGTAGAGAAGATTATCTTCAAATAACCCATCAGTCAGAAGACCTGCCTTTCTAGCACATTAGCCAAATGCTGTGTTCATTCCCTGTGTCCCAGGAGAAAGGCTGAAGTCCTGTTATAATCTCCACCAGAAACTTACAGATAGGTACACTCTACAAAGTGACTTGTGATCTAAAAACAAAATCTGCACCAGCAGACTTCTTAATCTCATTAATATATCTAAAAAGAACTTTTAGAAAATTCCCACATTGTAATTAAATAAGCCAAAGAAGTTCCTAGAAATCAACCAGTTAACACGGAACTTAAATGTGTTCTAAGCCACAGATACATACCAATAAGACAATCTTATTGCCTTACATACCAATAAGACAATGCATAAATGACTCTTTGCGCGCTGTCAAGATTAACAAGTATTTGTCCTCCACCCTTGTGAAGTTTTCAGGTATAACTCTTATTTAACAACAGATATTATGACGCCTCCTGAGAAAAGATCCAGGTAGCATTGCTTGGCTGCATATTTTAGACACAGCTATACCATCTGGAACTATTCCCTAGAATCTCATCAGTGAGGCTCCATTTGTCAGGGATGCCATAATTTTATATTTTAAGCTACTCCTGACTTTTAATCCTTTGTGATGTGTGAGGGTTTGGAGGGAATTCAGATAATTTAGCACTGAAGGAATTTCATTGAAAAGCACATGAGGAAGCTAGCAACAAACGAGAGCTGAATAAGAGTTATAGCTCCCAAAGGACTGGCAAGATTTCATCTTTAAAGGTCCTTAGTTTCTTGAGAGAGAACAGAGCATTAAGTTGAATCAAAAAGGTTCTGTTCTCACTATGGAAACCATTCTGTTTTCCTTGGCACAAGCACAGTTCAAGTCATCAGCATATACACTGGAAGCCCATGGTAATCTGGGCTGCAGAACTATGCCTTGCTGTCCACAATATACTTTCTCTTTTACTTATTTTAGTCTCCTGTTGCTTTTCCCCCCTCCAGAGAGTGAAGTGTAAGTTAAAATTTCTCACCAAAAGGATAAGTTCTTGGGTACAGTACCTATCACAACTGTATGTGACTGAGCTTGATGGCCCACGGGATCCCTTACAGTTTCATGGGAGGTCTCCTGCAGAGCATCTGTCATGCAGGAGGAATGAAGGCTGTTCAGGGTATACCCAGTGTCCTGCTGCAGTACAAGGTGCTCAGACACTGTCAGCAATACTTTCCTTTTTGCAAGTACACAATACAGACCCGGCCAACAGCCTGCAGCTCAGCACAGCTGTCTCACAACTGCCTGGATTTGCCAACAACTGTGATCTTTGTGCACTAAAGGTCATGTTCCTAATGCAGCTAGAAAAACAAAATACCTTTTAAGAGCAGCACGTATGGAAATTACCAGCTAGGTTAAATTTGCATGTGATAGTTGAAAGATATTCCTACTTCACAGGGATTGGCAGGAGTGTCAGTGGGTTAAAAGCAAGATTTGCAGTTTACAAACACTCCCAGGCTGTTAGTTACTGTATAGTTCCACAGGATAAGAGGAAAAAGTTGAGAATGTAAGTTAGCTTCAACTAAACATTTTAGTTGCATCGGAAAGCAGAAAGAAAGCATACTTTACCTGTGCCCAAGACAAAAAAGTTTCAGTTACTTCTTTGAGATCCTGGAATCACAATTTGCAGTAGACCATGTAGTTTGGGAAGCAAATTTCATCAACTTCCAGAAACACTCAGTTTAGTACACGGATGTACCGCATTTCAGATCTCATGTTTTAAGCAGCTGAACAGTGCCAGTTAATACGCCAACATCAGCTATGGAGCTGCTTATCTAAACACTCTGCTCAAGGGATGAAAGCAAACACAGGACTCTCACCATACTGCTTCTTATTGTGATACTCAAAAATGCATCATTTGCAAGAACAATCCAAGTGCTTCTTCAGCTCTGCGAAGAAACATTCCGGTTTCTGGTATTTAGAAAGAAGCCTGATTCAAAGGCCTCTTCTATGCTATGGGAGAACCAACCCAGCAGCAATGAAAAACAAATCATACAAGTATTTTTTTTTCCATTGAGAAACTGTTTAAAAGAGATCAATATTTGAAGTCAGGTTCATAATTCACCTAAACCATAAAGTCTGTTAATACAGAGTATTAATTACAGAGTCTGTTAATACAAAGTAAATGGAGAGGGATTTCCATTTTATATCAAATAATTCTAACAAAGGTAAGTTTTTATTATAATAAAAAAGGCTTTTTAAACAAATGCCAGGCTTAAATGATTTTTTTCTGTTACATGGATTTTAATGAGTTTCTCCTGTCACTTTAATCCACTGCTGAAAACACCTGTGCCATCTGCCCTCTGAGCCAATTGTGCTCTCAGAAAATGGACTCCACTTAATATTTCACTTCATTGCAAATGCAAACCATTTGTGTGACAAGACACCAATAATCCTTTAACAAGTTTCAACTTCATCTTTAAACTATGCCAAAGAGCTGAATTGAGAGACAGTATTCGCACTTCTAAGTAGATGTGTAACAGCAAACCGGAAAAAAAGAGCCATGTAAAGCCTTGCATGCACTGTCTTCTTAACTAGCTCAGCAAAGAAAGGCTGTGTATGTCTGAAAAGGTACTAGACATCTAATGTGCATTATATTCTTCCCCACTCCAAAGTCCTGCCGGTCAGAGGTGTCTTGATTCCTCATCAGCACAGGTAGCAAGGAAGAAGTCTGCTTTCAGGATTTGGTTTTGTACTTCTTCCATGGGGCTAGTTGTTTCTCTCTGCAAACATATATTCCAGCTCTTTCTCAGGGGCTATGGCGTCTGTGGCTCCTTTGCTTTCTTTCACTGATAATTCAGTCAGCTCATACTCTACTGCCTAAACCGACACCCAGACACCCCATGCTTGCAGGAATGCACAATCCCAACCAGATTGCTCTCAGAGCATGGTACTAAACTCAAAGGTCTAAGGATTCCGTTTCTTAGGGGGTAGTCCTCCCGTTTCTCCTCTCCGAAGGCAGAGGCATTTGCTCCTCAAGTGCTCAGAGGCATTTAAACCCACCTACCTTTGCAGCGGCCGCGGTGCGTCACGCTCAGGCTGGGCTCGCGGCACTTGGCTCTCTGGTAGTCGCACATGGACTCGTACGTTCTGCCGTCAGAGGCACACAGCGGCTTGGACTGCGACCTGGAGCAATGCAGGTTACACTGCGGGTCTCTGTCACGGTCACTTATTAAAAACTGAAGGAAGTGAAAAAAGGAGGGAGAAAAAAAAAACAACAAACAGTGGTTTTGTTTGGTTTCCCAAAACTGAACGTGGTGCATTTTTTTCTTCATGACAATAACAATATGACTATAACGCATTTTTAAGCTGCCTAACAAAGCTGACTTTGCCTGAAGGGAACTTTAAATGAAACACGTACATCTTTAAAAAAAATTAACGGTCTTTGCCATTCCATTCTCTTTAATAAAATGGAAACATTACTCACTGCCTCACCTCTAAAAAAGTAAGATGTGTAAAGCCAAACACAACCCACACGGGAAGGGCAATACTGAGTCACAACAGCCTAGCTTGCCCAGTGCTGTGCCACAAACAGTATCTGGTACTAGACAATTTTAGTCAGACACACAAAAAATTTATCATCAAAGACAGAGGAATACAAATAAACTATCAAGATTGGCCTTGGTAGTTGAACCATGCATGTGACCAGTTTTATATCACCACTAATGTTTTTGAAAGCACTGTTTATATCATCTGTAAATATCAACTGCAAGAGCATATATGCACACTCCCAAAGTCACCTTTTGTTACATCCTGATGGCACCCAGCACAGCCAGCAATTGCACTCCATGCATCCCACAATCTAATTGCACACTGTGTAAAAACCTGTTTCCTTTCAGAAGTTTGAATTTATATAATCATTCTGCATACCTCTTCTTCCTGAGCATTCCATTATGATGCAACCCATTTTGTACAAATGTGTATTTCCTTAACAAGTCTTCTGTAGTTTGAATAATCCCAACCCTCCAATTTCTCACCCAGACTACTTCTCTCCATATCATGATCACTACTGTTTTCCTTGGCATTCTGCATTATTTTTGGTGATGGGGAAGCCCACGATGCACATGAGCCCTCACCTTCTGTCAGTTTGCTCCCTGCAAGTCTCAACATCTGGAAGTAGTTTACTGTTGTATCCTCAACTCTACATTGAGCTGCCTATAGAGATACCCAGGTCCCTTTCCCAAGTCCATATTGTTCTCCTGAGGATCCAAACTGACCATCATCTTTCCATAACCACTTGCAGAAATTTTTGGCAAGCCACGATAGTAGCAGCCTTTTTCTCTTCCCATACTACCCCACTTAGTGGTTTGTCAGACTTTTAATTATTACCCAAACCCAATCACCTGCTCACAGGAAGATTTCAGAGGACTTTTCAAACAAGTTCCATGAGGATTAAGCGAAGAAAAGGCAAGTCAAACCTGCCATGCACTTCCGCATCCCTACCTCCCATTTCTACAGCCTCTTGCAAGCCTGGGGGCACCAGAGCTGCTTTCTAACATACTGATATCCCAGCTCACTGTCAAAGCAGCTCTGAGCTCAGCAGTTCAGAGCTGGCTGGCAAATGGGCACTGACTGACACCCTGCCTGTATGCACAAAGCCACAGCTCTCCAAGTGTGTTGATAGCTGGATGCCTTACAGGGAAGTGTGAGTCACTGCCATAATCACCTTGGTGTTACAGTTTCCTACAAAGCTGTCTACTCTATGCTTTGAGGTTAAAGCTGTTGAAAAAACATTGCCTGAAGCCTAGTTTAGGTTGGTTTTTAACCACTCAGAGAACATGCATCTCTGAAATTTGGTTGTTGGTGGGTTTTTTCATCACCAAAAAAAAAAAAAAATTCTCCCCATTTAAATGAAAAACGATTAGAAGTTTCATATTTTCATACTGTACTGCTGGATCTTCTGAAGACTAATGCATTACTAAACCCCCTATTTAAACATGACAGCTGGGAAAAGCAAGCAAATTTTACTTTTGGTGGGGCAAACTTCTTAAAAAAAAATCTCATCTGTCACAGACTTGACAAATTTGTTACAGCACAGTGTTTTTGAAATATTTTTGTTCCTTTTCTGCAACATATTCTACAACCTGGCAACACCTGCTCCAAATGGCAAATTGGAAAATTTAAACCTGAAGGCAATTTTAAATTGTTTATAGAGACTTGGACTAGACTATAAAAACACTGTAAAGCTGGACTAGATTTTTTTCTTTTCAGTGGTTGGACTATCACAAGTTAACTTGGAATTGCTCTGGATACAGTAATGTCTTTCTGCCACCCCCAAAATGCAAGGATCAATAGTGACTGTAAACATACAGCAAAAAGCAACAGACTGAAGATGCTGAAGCCTCCTCCCAGCATGTGACGTCAGACACTGAAAGAGTCACAAGGCTTTCCAGGTTCCTATATGTAAAAACATACAGAAACTGAGCTGCCTGATAGGACAGTATGGTGCACATGCAGCAATTAAACATTCAGTTCAACACAGGAGCCATTCTGGTTTAGAAGGAACATACAGATCTCTTATCTCACATAGATCTCTCAGATAACTGGAGACTTCAGCTACTGGCATGAAACGTTTTGCAAATTATTTGTCAGAAGCCGAGTTCCACAGGTATGAGTTATTCAGAGGTTCAACAAAAAATCTAGAATACTGGCTCTCAGCATCAAACCATATTACCAACTTATTGAAGGTCATCTTGTATCATTACAACTCACTTACAAGCCTTCTGCAGGCTGTACCAAAATACTTAGTATAGAGGTGGCTTATACATCAAGAACACCCCTTTTTCATTCTAAAGAATAAAAAATTGTTCTCAAGGCTGACAAACAAGTTAAACCTAAGGTTGTAGAAGAGCTTTCCTCAGGTGCCTCCTTGCAGACAGAGAAATAACTTGACATTGATTAATTACGAGGGCCTGAGGAAACATGCAGAGCACCCCAATGCAGTCTGTGAAGTTCTTGCCTACCCAAATTAAGCCAAGAACCACGTTATTAGAAAAAAAATTTAAAAAAAAAAATCAAAAGCCTTTTTAGCATTTGTAATTTGGATTACAGCAGGGCGCCCACACAGCATGTTCGGTGCTTTCCAGACACTGAAGATGCCACACCTGCCTTGCCAAAAAAGTTTATGGTTTACGTAGTTGCACAAGATGGTGCTTGTTTTGTTCAGGTAGATCGTAACTGTGTAAGTCTGCATTAAATCCAAGAAGGATCCAGGATCACACCTGTCTGATCAGAGCTCTTCTCACGCAAGCAAACTGTGCTGCCAGAAAGGCCAGCAGTATCTCCAGGAGATCCAAGGGGCTCCAAAAACTTCCCCTAAGAGTACGGTACCTGCTCCACTGTAGCTCAGCCCGTATCTTTGCTCAGCAGCCCTGATAGCATTCAGGTATAAAATGGTCATTCTTTGTTCCTTTTCTAGCAGGTAAGCATTCATGCTACAGAAGTGATGGTCAACAAAGACCACCCACAGACATTTAATATACTAAATGTTTTGAGAGTACATCCCCTCCCACCCAGCACAAAAGGTCTTCCTTTAGCATTGTGCTGGTCTGAGAGCACGACCTCCTCTGCAAGCAACCTCAGCTGCATGAAGAAAAAGAATGGATGAACGCTAAGACGTGCCTGCCATGGCTGTCATGCCCTTGGTTCTGTAATTTTAACAGCTAGGACCACAATCCATATGTAGTCAGTTAAATTTTTATTTTATAATTCCTACTTTGAGCAAACAGGCACTGTTTTCCCAAGGGCGCAGCCCTGCTCCAGAGGAGCCCCTTGGTCACTGCTGGAGATACTGCTGAGCAGGGCTGAGGGCTGTGAGCAATGTGCCCTAATGCCTGGTACCCACCCCTCCCCAGACACAGCCAAGATAGGAATGTGATTCTCTGGTCTTCCCAGGGGAAGTGCAGCAAGGTAAGTATTCTGCCCTTAATGCCAATTGTCCTATGATGACCTTTGAAGCTCAAATCAAAGCCTGATGTCCCAACAGCTCCAGGAAGCACACACAAACAGCCCTTGCAAATGACAGAATCACTACTCACACAGCAGCGCTTGGTGCTCTACACACAGACACACAATGCAAGCAAACCTGGACTCAGGGAAAAAGCAAACCTGCAAACATGTGCAGCACCAGCAGGTTTCCAAGCTTCATCTAGAAAGAAGAGGAAAATAATTGTCTTAGCTCTGAAATTTCTCAAAGCTTCTTTTGGATTTCTGTGTTCCCATTTGTTTCAGAACAGACTACATCCAAAGCAAACAGGATTGAAGACAGCTTATCAGTTCTTTATCTCCTCTCTTTTCCTTCATAAGGAGGAAGCTATTAAAAGTAGAACTAAAAGGAAAACAAACAAACCACCACAAACACAAAATGCCAGCTAAAAAAGAAAAACAAAACCAAAAAACCCAAATAACCCCCTTCCAAAACTAGAAGGAATAATCTATTTTACAGGAAAAAGTTAAAATTGACTAGATTGCAAATAGGATCCATTGAATATAGACTCAATACTAAAATAAATAACACTAGTATTAAGCAACAATATTTGTATTTATGTAACATTTATTTACACTAAGAGTGTCTGCAAAGTGCCTATTCCAGCCAGTTTGAGTCCCTGCCCTAAAGAGTTTCCAGTTCAACGCAGCTCTCAGAGCATCTTTTTATGTCAAATGTTCTATCTGTATAAGGACACAAACATCCTCCTTTAGCAAATACATTTACACAGGTGCTTGCAGAAACCACTTCCCAAACTGCTTTCTGCTTCTTCAGACTTGAAAAGAAAAAGGAAAGATAAGAGGTCAGAATGAAGTTAACTTGGCCAACAAAGCATATCTGTTCTTTTTCTCCACACCTCAACACCACTGCTGACAAACAACAAACACTGATTAAAGGGTTTTTAATGCCTGTGAAGGAAAGCAGACTCCCTGCAGCTGCACAGCAGCTGGGAACACTTGTGTTATTTAGCAGAAAAAGGTCTGACCCCACAAGTGAAAATGAGCTTGGTGGTCACTCATTCTATTCACCATCTGGGTACATTATAAGCACAAACAGAACAGCACAGCCTTTTGTGATGGAGGTAACGAGAAATGGCCAAGGCATTGTAGTACCACAGTAACATGCCTTAGCAAGGCTTCAAGGAAAAGAGGGAGCAAGGGACGCAAATGACAGGAACGTGAGAAAGTGGAAATCTATTGAGAAACAAATCTAGAGTTCACTACAGATCAAAACAGAGGTGCCTTTGCTATTTAGCAGCTTCACTTCAGACTAGTACTGCAGAGTGCTGCTGCCTAACAGAACTGAGATAGACAAAACAGCACTTGCAATATTTTACTCCTGTTTTGGCAGATTTCAAGTTTGAAGACCCTTAGAACACGTCTTGGGAAAGTGTGATTCATCTAGGTATATTCACATGGCACAGATCACACATTCATTAGTCAACGTACTCAGACTGGTCTGACTTAAGTACAAATGAGCAAGTCCTTCCCAGAGAGAATTCCCCAGGAAAACCATACCATTTTACACATTAAGGGAGACTATAAACTTCTCGACATTTTTGTTGCTGTTGGAAAGAATCATTTCACATTTTTATGCCTTGGTTTCAGGCTCCAAACTTGTGCAACCAGCCATTCTGGAGGCACAACTGGAGCCAAATTCCAGTTTTAATCATGGCTAGACTCTCAGCCCCATGGCAGGTTGCCCACAGGGCACAAGCTCTTCAATTTCAACCACTGGTTTTGGACTTCAGCCAAGCTTCCTGCCATGGAACCATAAGCCTAGCAGGTTTCACAGGGGTCAGAGATCCTTTTCTGAGCCAGAGACCTAAAATGCCTTGACTTCTAGGAATACAAAGAGGAAAATCTGAAAGTCTTAAAATCTCTCTCAGGGTCTGCAGTCTTACCACATGCAGAAAGATATCAACCAGCCAGAGCCACCAAACTCCCAACAGCTGACCAGGCTGTCGAGCCTCTGTCCTGAAAGTGCCCGTGCAGCCTCAGAAAGTGAAAAAACACTTTTGAAGTGAGCTTCCTGGGAAGTTTGTCATGTGTTTTGGGGCAGGGGAAGGAAGAGATTGATTTATTTTAATATACTCTTTTTGGAAATGCTCACAAGTTCGTACTTCACTGGCACCTGGATAACCATTTTAAGACAAAGGTTCTCAAAGTCCTGCATCTTAAGTCGTTCCAGTCCTTGGGTGGGGTTTTTTGGCATCCTACAGTTTTATACCAAGACTTAAGGCTTTCTCAACAAATTTCAGAAGGGCACTTCCCCCGGGCAGAAGGTACTTACAAAAAAGATATTGTAATACTTTTATTGCTTGAGTCACCCCTCCTGCAAAGTGAAGAGTCTAGCCTAAGTTAAAGCACCACTTATGTTTCAACCCCAAACCTCCAGCTGTGCAAATAAGAAGGGGTTCAAAGCACAGAGCCTGTGCTTGAGGATGGTAAAGGCTGAGCAAATGTATGGGATCACACTGCAAAGCCAGAAAACTCTAGATTTACTTGCATGAGCTGAATTCAAGACAGTT
Organism: Sylvia atricapilla; assembly: GCF_009819655.1. NCBI lineage: Eukaryota > Metazoa > Chordata > Aves > Passeriformes > Sylviidae > Sylvia > Sylvia atricapilla. Next base: position 28,859,150 of record NC_089145.1, read on the forward strand.
TTTTGCTCTTACAGGCTAGAAACCTCATTTTTCTACAGTGATTTTTCTTTCCCTCTTACTATCCTCCCTCAATCCTTGCTTTGTGTAAGCCAAAAATGAAGGGCAGCACTTAAGTATTATGCTTCATCTGTTAGATGACTTTTAGCTAGGAAATAAAATTTTCATTTTCTTTGCAAACTGACTCACAAATATAATGCAGCAGCCACATTCTATTTTTAGAAGATCAAGTACTACATCCAGAGAGGCTGCATAATGGAGTATTTGAGGAGCTCACCAAGGGTTTGGGAGAAACCCTTAGAATTGCTCTTCATCTCAGAGCATCACTCTAGGTTTTTACTTGTTGTGAATTTGTTCTTCAGAGAAAAAAAAAAAGTTATTATAGTCAGGAAGTGAACTTTTAAAATTTTCTCTTTTTGCTTTGACATGCAAGTTTATGAAAGTGCTTAACTCATGGGAAAGAAAATGCCAGAGACACCAGGGACAAGAAATTAATTCCATATTTTAAAATAATTCCTTCTCCCACACATCTTTTATATCCACATGCCTGTATCACCTTCATAAAATCCAACTTAAGTTTTGTAAGTCACAAGTTGAGGCATCTCATAAGTTCAGTACACAATCATTTGAACAGAGGAAGAAACCAAAACCTAGATACAAAATAGAAAGTTCATCTGAAGTGTCACATTTCTAACACACAACTTCTAAATCTTTCCAGTAAGTCTGGCAGTATTAAGGTAGAGACTGATTTAATTTATTTGAAGTAATCACTTCAGTTTCTGTCAAAACTCACTCTCCTACTCAGAGTATTCCTCCAGCCAAGGTAACATGTAAGCCTAGAACAAATTTAATCTTAAATTTAATTTGTCAAACACATTGACAAGAAAAGGTATGTTTAACTTGGACTATTTATTCTCTTTACCTTTGTAACTATACATGTTGAACCAGATAGAAAATCCAAATGTTTGAACAGTCAGGCAATGAATTTCTTGTCCCAAGACAATAATAGCAAAACTTCCATAATATGTGGAATCTTGTCTTCACTAAACTGTATTGTTTAATAATTTGATCCAGTCTTCTGAGTTTAAGGATTCCTGTGCTTATTCAGCATAACTCAGAAAACAAACTCAAAACATCCTACTGTACACCTTATGCCAAGTTAATCTCTCAGTAGCTACTTCCCATTCTTCAGTCTGTCATAGTGCCAGTTGAAGCTGTTGAACTCCACTAGCAAATGCAGCAGGATTACAACCTCATGCTGTTACTAGGTGAGAAGTCAGCTACTCCATTGTTATGGGGTATGTTTTTCTCAAAAGCAGCTCTCATAAAAGCAGAAGGGTTGAAGTAATACCAGGTGTATACTTCAACAAAGGACAGTAACAAGCAAGATTTCCATGAAGAGTGATCCCCACGCTTACCCAAACATTAGAATACTGAATGCTTCAAACCACTGCACAGGCTCTTCCCTCTTGGCCACAATTCTTTCAAATTATGGAGACTGAAGTACATACCTTCTTACCCTCCACTGTACAAACCACTTAAAGTCATTTCCAGGATTTGTAGACTTCTGTGCACTAGCATGGGAAGTCTAGTCACTTTCAGAAAGCAGCTGTGAAATAATAGTTTCTTGAGCCCATTTTCCCTCTTGTACTACTTTTAGAACGACTGGCTAGGCAGTCAGCCTAGGAATCCTTCTTCCCCAATTGCAGTAGCTTGGAGTACTGAAATATTCTTGATATAAGCTTTTCACGTGAGTCTTTGGGATGTTCTGTGGAGTTACACATAAACTACATGCATGTCTGATGACAACTAAGTTTTGCTGAAGCATTCTTAAACGAATAAGCTGTTTGGTGAAGTACAAATTCTCTGCTGATTTTCCATCAGTAGCCTGAAAGGTATAAAAGACTTCTTTTTAAATCCAAACCCCTAAAATTTGTATTCATCACCTGACATCAATTCATCTGGACCTCCTTCTCTTAAGCACCTTCTCATGCTGTCTTTCTCTCAACAACTCAAAGTACTTTGCCCTTTACTTGCACAGTGCTATTGCTGAAGGGTAGGCACCTACTCTAAGTGGAGTCTCCAAGTTAGTCGATAAGCTTTCTAAATACCCCAACCTAGCAAAATAAAAAGGACATATTCTCCTGCCATAAACCCTTCTTCTCAATAAGATAAAAGTTTCTAGCCACACCAGAGACTGCCCACTGCAAAAAGCAGATATCAAGTCTTGCCAAAGACGGCTTCATAACGTCCCAAACACTCTCTGCTGCACAAGCATCATTCCCTTTGGTATGCACAAGGCACATCACGGAAGTACTCACAGCAAGACAGATACAACTGAGTTTACCTCAAGCTAGATACCCTTTTCCCACTTTCTAGTCTACACACAACCATTGTCACCCGTCAGTCACAGCCATTTGAATTAGACACTATTACTGTAGACAAAGCAGGTGTATGAAGACCACCACCATCACCACCTCTGGAACTGCTCTATTCTGAAAGAGGATAATTTCCTAAGGAGACATGATGATTGAACAGAGTTTACAAACACAGTTTGGCAGCTACATCTTCAGTGTTGAGCTCCAGTGGAAATAAAACTATACAAAGGCACTTCTTCCATCACGAATTATTTGTCCTTGTAGATCTTCCAGGATGGAGAATGCCACCCATTATAACTCAATAGCTCTACAAACTTTGTTCCCTAAACCAATTTCTCAAAAATGCTGAAAGAGGCATTCAAATTGAAGCTGGCATCCAGCCTTCATTATGTTTAGTGTAACTGCTGCCAACAGCAGAACCAAGAAGTAGATATTAGAAATAGCTGATCTCATTAGTTCAAAACCTATCAAGGGCTGGCTGCCCATCAGGAGACACATACTAAATGAATGCCAAGTCTAAAATTCCATTGCACAGAAGGGATATTTAAAAAGGAGGTACTGGGAACACTCAAGGTTTCACTTTCCTTAACTATATTCTTACCACTTTATGATCCAAAGATAATGCTTAACCAAAGGTCATTGCACCAGGAGCTTCTCCCCATTTCATGCAGCTTCACATGTATTATCATCAGCACTCCAGTGCCAAAGCTTCTGAAGCACTGTGTGGGCATAGAACTGTTATGTCTCCTTCTACAGGCCTACCTTGCCATCTCCAGAGAGATGGTCAGAGCTGGGTTCTGGCCTAATCAGCTATACAGAGTAATAGCCTTCACAGCCCCCCATAGGCCTCAAAGCTACAGAGAGTAAGAAAGAAAGTTGCCCCTACTGCTCTATTACTCCTCTGAAGTGTCAGAGACAGCAAAACTGAAGAAAAGACTGGAATTTCACCTTGTTCATACATATGATCATGTACTTTTATTAAATACAGAGTAGCCTGTGAAAGCAGCAGCAGCTCTTACATTTATTACTAAGGCTATTCCAGTACTGTTAAAAAGAAAGGGTTTTCCTAACATCACAGAGGATATGTTATCCCTGGACTTAAAGTCTATAGATTAAGAGGCAACAATAAAGACATTCTCCTTACCAGAAGAGAACTGTTCAGTTAATAGATAAATTAACTATTCAGTTAATTGCCATGAGGTACTATCCGCTCCCCCTACAAATCACTGCCGTAGTGATGTCCACCTACCACCACATGCACTTATTTGACATTAGGATTATATTCATTTGATCTACAGACACGTAGTTTCAGAGACCCAGCTTTATACATGTCAGACAATAACTTTAAAAAACACCCTTGAGAAATCTGAACTCTTGCTTCAGCAGGCCAGCAGAGAGTCTTCTGAATAGCCCTTCAGTAGGGTATGATGCTGTTGACATCATAAGGATCCCAGGCTTGGCTTGATATTCACTGCTTCAAGTGCCAAACCCACCTTAGTGTATTCCACAGTGAGCCAGACACATTAACTGCAAAACAAGTTTTAAATTCAGAGTGAAATAACCAAATCCTGCTAACCAAGGAAAAAAGTGTGCCAGCCAGGAATTTAGACCAAGAGGGAAAGAATCAGGAAAGTAAGTACAAAACAGAAATGAAACTACAGCCAAAAGTCAGAAAAAATAAACTTTTCCTCTCAACTCCCTAGGGGAAAGACTCATTGTTTCATTACTTCGTTCTGTAGTTCTGTTTGCATTGTATTTTACAGTGTTTAACAGTAATTCTCATCTCTCTACTTTAAATTTAAACTAAATGCTTCCCTCAGTTTTGTAAGCATAACCATCCAGAGTTTGACCCTGTGAAGAAAGTGCTGGACAATGCTTTCTTGGACTGTAAGGAAGTTATAGCCTTTTTGGACAGCACAGGCAGTAGCAGGGTTTTCTCCACTACCAATCTTTCCCCACTACTGATCTTTCTGGATCACAAACTGAAGAAGCTGCTATGCACAAAAGCTTCAGGACAGGAACACCCATTCTGCTGGCATGAAAGTAATTCTCTGCTCTCCACTCTTGTTGCAAGAAAATAGTCAGTTAATATGACAGTCTAAATATATGATAAAAACCTTTCCAAAGCAGACGAGACGCAAGAACTGGTTGCTTCAGGAGTTGAAACTGCTACAGAGAAATATTTCTAAGACAAAATGCTTGTGTGAGGCAAGAAGGAAGGACGCTTGTTTCCGGCACCATGGTTAGCTCTAATGCCATCATGTACTGTCAGTGACAGACAACATTCAGAAGAGTAAATATACCTTCCGATTTCTGCAGACAGGAATTGTTCATGGTAATTACTTGTGCCTTTCTTAAAAATTGCAGCAGTAACCTAGATGCTCACTGCTGAACTTTGAGAGGAGGGAAAAACATGTCAAGCATCTCTACAGATCTGCCATTCACTGAAGAGCCAAACTAAGCAACACCACTTCTAACTAGTAAGTTGTTCATGTGCAAGGTTTTCCAGACTGTTAAAGTACAGTTCACATGCCTTCACTCCTTCAGGAGTAGGATCACTACTGCTGAACTACCCAGCAATAGTACTACATACTAGCATGAAAACCTGCTTTTGCATGAAAATCTGTTTACACAGGTCAGGCATATTTTCCATACTGAAGTGACAGATGTGGTTTGTATGATGTTCCCAGCAGAACCTCTCCTGCTGAGCTCTACAAGGATTCATAGAACAGAATCATTTAGTTTGAAAAAGACCTCTATAATCACGTCCAACCATTAACCCAGCACTGCCAACTTCTCCACTAAACCATGTCCCTAAACACCATATCTACACATCTTTTAAATGCCTCCAGGAATGGTGACTCAACCACTTTCCTGGGCAGCCTGTTCCAATACTGGGCAACAATTTCAGTGAAAAAATTTTTCCTAAGATCAATCTAAGCCTCCCCTGGTGCAAATTTAGGCCATTTCCTTTCACGCTGTCACTTGTCACCTGAAAGAAGAGACTGACCATCACCTGGCTACAGCCTCCTTTCAGGGAGTTGTAGAGAGCAATAAGGTGACACTGAGCCTCCTTTTCTCCAGACTAAAAAAAACCCAGTTCCTCCAGCTGCTCCTCAGACTAGTGCTCAAGACCCTTCCCCAGCTTCATTGCCCTTCTCTGGACACACTTCAGCCCTTCAGCATCTTTCTTGTAGCAAGGGGAAACTGTCACCCTGATTTTTCAACCTTCTGATGTTTTTTACTTTTCTGTACTGGAATTCTCATGCTTGTAACATAAACAAAGACTGATGTTTTGTAAATAACACATTCCTTTCCAGGGGGAAGGACAAATTGATAGACTTCTAGGTTGACCAGTGCGGTCAGAGAGGTGTTAACCTCATTCCCCAATCGCTGGTCAGAGTCCAAACCCTATTTAAACCCTAAACCCAAATAAACTGTCACCTTTTTCTTTCTTGTTTCGCAACCTGATGGGTGAATGTGGTTTTTTCATGTCTGTCTAGTAACCGGAAACATCTATAAGCTGTCAGGTTGCTGCTATGAGGTCTGCAGTTTTACTATATAGAATGGGAAGCAAGGAGAGTGGTGTCTTCAAAAGAAGAAATATTTACAGTTATCTTGATGCTGGCCTCAGACTGTTGATACGAGTTTCTCCAGCAAGATACAAAATTCCTTTTCCACCGAAACACCTCCCTTCCTCCCCACAATGTTCTACATACATTTAATCCCCACACCCAAGCAGAAAGGTGTTAGGGACTGATGTTAATACAAGCTGCTCACTCTCAGGTTGACAGCTTTTTCACAACATTTTGTACTATAGAACTGTTTATTTTAATGTGCTTACTTTCAAGCTGCAGAAAGAGCCATTCTAGCTACACTGAACTACTTTTCACGCCTTTTGTGGGGAGCTGCAGAATACTCCTATTGCTTCCTTATTGCTAAAAGCAGACATGCTTTCCTTGTTTTCTGTGGAAATAAGTTTTCAGTATTTCGAGTTCTACAGTATTTCACTTTAAACACAAGTGAAGTTAACTTTCACTGTCATATCTTTGGGTTTCTTACAAGTCTTTTTTTGTATTTTCATACATGAGACATGTTCTGTCTAGGACTGACAGCATTCCATACAAGATGCCATCTCTAGTCCAAATTCACACAGCACTCACCACGTTAACTTCCCTCCAGTTGCACTTCACGGGGGTTCTGGAAGTGCTCAGCCAACTCTGTGCTGCAATTTGTGCATCTCTCTAGTGGAAGCTAAAAAAATTTTGAATATACATATCAGTCTATTTTTGCTATCTCCTCCCTGAAGGGAGCAGGATATCAGTCTTAATATAAGCAAATATGAGACCTTTGCACAATAAATCTTTGACACAGATAATTGGCAAGATTATTGCAGTCTCTCATCTTCCTTTTCAGGGCATGTTATTGAAAAAGCTATGGGAAAACATCTGCGGTTTTATCTGGATTCCTCAGATTTTCTGGATCTCTTTCTGTCTGGTCTAAGACCTGGCCTCAGTACAAACACATACTCAGGCTTACTGGTCAGACTTCTCACAGTGGACAAAGACCAAACTGACATTCTTAGTTGACAGACTTAAAGCAGGCTGTGATACGAAGTTCCACATACAGCTTTGTGACTGCTTCAGACTATGAAGAGTAAGTAGCACTCACACCATTGCCACATCTAGAAGAGTACATTGAGCTGTAAAGGGTTAAGCAGTTATCTTTCTTTCTTTCTTCATGCATTCCATAGCTTAAGAGGCTACTGGCCTGATTTCACCTGAAGAAATTTGCTTTTCTGACCCAAATAATGGAGGTTTCTCTTTTCACTGGAGGATACTGCCCACCTTCACAGCAGCCTGGACTGTGGCCAATAAGAAGATGACCCCAGGAAGAAGTGACACCAGCAGAAAGGATCAGGAGAAGCAGGACTTGCTTCATCACTGAATAGCACAACTGAAGGGTACTGCTCATGTGATACTATACTGCTTGAGGGGATATCAGGGAAGCATTGACAGGGAACAAGGGAGATGAAGTATTAGTAATCACTTCTCCCCGTTCACCTGCAGCCACCCATGCAAGAATTACACCATATATTTTTCCTCATCCAAATATGACAACAACAACAAATTACATGCCCTCACTCTGCTCAAACGTAAGCCTCAGGAGAGCGCTAGTTACTATATCTATAAAGTGCTGCATGCCCCAGTTGAGGTTTCCTTAAAAATAGGTTGATAGATGACAATAATGAAGGCCTAGATCATGGTGATTAGCATGCACTGCTCAAAAAGCAGCTCAGAACTGTATAAATATTAGCAAGACTGCTCTCAGCAGTCTGTTCTGGCTGAGGAAGGCCTGTTCTGGTGCAAAGGCCCTCTCTTTTCCTCTCCCCTGAGTCTGGGAATCTCTTTAAGCTGAAGAGTCATCCCAGACACTAGCTGTCTTAGCAAACATTGCTAAATCCTAGTTTTGCCTGAAAAAAATCTTGACATGTTGAATTAGATATCATTCCACTTTTTATTCCATAGGAAGTTTTTGGTCTATACCAGGAGGCAAGAGATAATTGGAGGGGCAATCAACTTTAAGAAATTTAAGGAAATCCAGCTGCACAAACAGGAAGGGAAGAGTTAAGAAAAAGTGATTTTATGTTGTTTGATAGGACTGCAGGACAATACTAAGGCAGTTTAGGTCAACTGTGACCCAAGAAAAAAATCTGGGTTTAAGAACTTGAAGTGCCAGTTTCATTAAAATTGGTTTAATGCGTGCATGAGAGAAGGCTGTGTGTTTGGCCTTGCTATAAGGTTTCCTAGACCTTAAAGATGTAGGCACCAGTAAAGATTCCAGACTGAATCAAGTTGCTTATCCTTGTCAATCCTGATTTTGCCATGACTGTTTGCTCCTAGCATTTCTCCACAAAAATCTTCTTGCAACTAGACACCCCCTTTTTCTCTCTCTTACTTGCTCACACTTTGTCTTTACTTCTTTTTAATTCCCATCCTGTTAAGATTCAGACATATATGAAATTATACATTCAGACATGTATATATGAAATTATACATTTCATCTGCTCTCTTTCAGAGCCTAACTGGAAAACACTGAAACATTTGAGGAAACTATCAAGAAGAGTCAAACTTAAAATCAAGAAGAGTCATCTCTGATCCTTCCAGCTGAAGTCTGCCAGCTCTCACACACAAAGACCACTCTGTGCTGACTCTGGAAAGACATTTTCCCCCTAGCAATTACATTGCCATCTTACATATACAAATATTGTTACCAGCTCCTGCACCAAGCATCTTCTCCCCAGGTTTATTTGCATGCCAGGCTGCCAGTTGACTTCTATCCCTCATCACTGTTCTATGTCCTCCATAGTCACCTGAACTTCTGCAGGTTCCTAGACCTTTCTCTCTTCCTAGTTACAGTTACAAATCCAAACAATTTCACTAGCTTCTCATTTAGAATCAAATGGGAGGAAGTTATTAACTAGTCCCTCAAAAACCCTAATTACATTCAATAATTCAGCTCTATCACTGGATACTATTTTGATCCCCAACCCTCTGTTACTAGTAGCAGGTCAAGTACTAGCATATTCCTTTGTTTTCCAGGACTTCTGACTCCAGACTACAGAGAAATAAGTCAGTTCAACGTTGGTGTGGTTTTGATCAATCAAGCCAGATGACAAATTTTACATTTTGAAATCTGAAATTTTATTCCTATTAGTTTTCAGTGAGAGAGAAAGGAAAGTGTAGCCTAGTTTCCTATTACTAACAAGCCCCTGGATGACACAGAGTTGTTTGCCACAGGGCAGTGAATCAGTAGCTTTGTTTCTTGCAAAGATTTTTAGAAGCACCCCACTACAGTTACACCTGGATTTCAAGAGAGTGTCAAGAAAGCATGAGAATTACCCAAAATAAAAGCAGAATGGAAAAGAACATGAAAAAATTTTGGAAACTGGAATTATCTTTGAGAAAATACAAACCATCAGAAAATAACATTAAGCAATCCTGCAGAGACTCCACTCTCTGGATTCAGTTGGCTTCATCCTGTGTCACCAGAGCCTGCTAAGAGCACAAGTACATTAGGACTCACACAGGACTAGGATTTATTGCAATTTCCACGTTTGTCTGTGAAGGCTCGGCCAAGGAGCTTCCTTCTCTCTCCTTCCTTCACTGGAATTCCCTCATTAGTAAGCAGAGCCCAACACAAACTTCTTAGAAAAAGGTTTGGAAGACAATTTAGTCATCATTAACCCCTAGGTAAAAGGGAGGGAACACTTTAGGAGGTAAAACCAGAGCCACATTTTGAACATTTGTGACGAAGGTGTAAGGGAAGGTGAAGTTTGCACACAAAGAGGTTGACAGCAGCTTTTGGCTACAATACAGATTTATATCTCTTGCTTTTTTCACCATTCTCAATGCTCATATCCAGAAGTAGATTTCATTACAAAGTGTGAGAACTGCATCAGAGAGCTATCTTCATCTGAGAATGTTTCTTAAAATGGAATCACTTAAAGTCCTCTAAATTAGATAAACCCAAGGTCTGCACTCAACAAATGGACTATTTCTATGAGTTAACTTTCATGAGAAAGCCTGAAGCAGAACCCGCATATATCCTTGAGCACAGAAAGAAGCTTTTTCATACTTACCTTCTGGCATGTCTGTATCAAAAGCCTATTACTGAATGAATTGCTAAAGAGCACAAGGCAAAGCTGGAGTGCCTGGTCTCCCTAAAACACAGTCACCTTGTGACAACACTTGCCCCAAACATTTTTCAAGTCAGTTCTCTGAATGGGCATGCTCTGAAGATGTGTAATGCTTCAGGTGACTAAGTACTAATAAAAAGAAGCTTAGTTTGAACTGGGAAGAGATCAAACGAAGGAATGGAAACAGCATCCTCACAGAAACCCAGCATGACGTGAATTTAGAGATATGATTTTTGTTAGAAGATGATTACTGTCGTTTTCCCAGGAAAGTTCAAGGACCTGACAATTCTGTGAAATGGCAGCAGCTCTTATTTTAATATTTCTATATAGAAAAGAGCTATTGTCCAGCATTTATGTCAACTCAAAGAGGCAGAAATAGTGTACTTCCACCAAAACAGTGCTCTGCAAGGAAAAAGAGCCAAAAGACTCCTTTTTAGCTCAAAACCAGGAGATTGCTCTTATAGGATGCATAAATCACCTGGTCTTGGCAAAATTTTACAATTAGCATAATCTGGGTAGCAGTTAACCCAATTTATTGGTGAAACTTATTAGACACAATAAGTACATATGAAAGACAACCTCATCCTATTCTTTACTAATCTTTTTTCTACAAGGATAACTCATCTTTAGCAGCAGAGGCAGCCCACGACAAGTATTTTCAGACAAAATTCTTCCCACTAGTATTGGAATAGTTCAGGCAGAAAGACATTCTTGCTGGTATGGAGTAGCACTATTCCTCACAGCAGTACCACATGATAGATTCATAACTAGATACTAGAACTGCTCATCTTCACCTCAGTTCTTAGCCAGGATTCCTCAAAACACGGAGTGAACGTCCATAGCAAATGTCCAAATGGACTTGTGCCATAATGGATTAATGCAGGCAATCTATAATTACGGACCTGCTTGGCAGGCTCACTCTAGTTAGCTTGTCGACTTAAGACTTGTCAACTCGCCCCTGAGCATCTCACTCCATTTTCTACTTAAAATAACTTCCTCAGCGTAACAGGATTTTCAGACAAAGTTTACCCCTTTCAGGCTTACACCAATCATTCTTCTCCCCGTGAGCACCAAAAATCAGATTTTCTTCCACCCCTTTGATCAGTACCAGCACCACAATCCTGAATACACTGCTTTCTGCATTCATACAGTCTAGCTTCACTAACTGGAATACAGGATGCTAGAGCCACAGAAAACGGTCTCCCACAAATACATACCACACTTCCACTGCAGAAATATCACTTAAGGTCTGTTTTGAGATACCTAATAGGCACTTGATGAACTCCTACAATAACTTTTTTCACAGATGTTCTGACTACTCAGCTACATATTTCTACTACCTTTATGCAATGTCCTTGTATGCAAAGGATGTTTCTCCAAATGCAGAAGTTACTCTCATTTTTGTAGAGTCATGTATCAAAGAATTAAACTAGTAGTCAGAAGACAGTAGGCAGTTGAATGGGACAATTCCTTAAGTTTTTGTTGCTGTATGCCTTTTTAATAAAGGAATCAGCCTGAGTTTTTTTCAACAGCTTGTTTGTGATAGAATTTATTTTTACAGTCATCATGAGTAGAACCATTCACTCATCTCTAGAACTCCTCCCATCATCTAAGCCATCTGCACTGGGTTCAGGTGCTAGAAAAATATCTGTGCCCTAACCACACAGAATTAGGATTCTCAAGTCCACTGACCTCTTCAGCTTGCTAAGTTTAAGTTCTCCTTCCCAAGAAGAGTGGATAAATGTTACCTGAGAAAGGTAAGTTATTTATTCTTAATGAAATTTAACTGTTAATAAATCAGAAACACCAGAGAAATCCTGTAACTTTCTACTGTCTTAAGAACTGTTTTCCATGGTGATAATACGCAGCACCAACTCGGTACCCAAGCCTACAGTGGCAACAAGCTTCAACTCAGCATTTGAGCAAAAAGTATCATACCTGCAAAGAGAACTTGCAGTAAAAACAAACTGAACATCAGGAAAGATACTGGGAGAGATTTAAAGGACAGCAGGCAAAATGGCAAAGGAAGGGGTCAAACGAAACCTCAGTAAAAGAGTCGCAGAATTCAACTATGAAGATCTTTACGAAGACTGTATGAGGTTTTCCAAACAATGCCCACTGCAAGGGGTTTTTTTAACAACTCATCTCTAGCCAACCCAAATATGGTTTATCAGCTGTGATCTCTATCTGCTTGAGCCTCAGTCCAAGGCCTTGTCCACAATCTAGGATTTAGCCTCCTGCATTTTACAATAAAGAGAAAACAAGGCCAAAAATAAGCCTTTTTCCTTTTGAGATGTTTTAGAAGCAGTGAGGACAGCACATGTAGTGCCAAGGCAGCTCACAGATAGTATCTCTCTTCTAGCTCTTAACTTCTTCCTTTCTGTAGGAATTCTTACAAAGCAAGCATGTCCTTCTGCAGCAAATCAATACATCAATTAGCACGAATTTTGTTTCAGACACTAAATGTCTATAAATAGATAGCCCAAAATAACTGAGGATTACAGAAAACAGTGAGAGACTATTGCCATCTCAGACATAATAACTTGTCAGGACTCTTCAGTGGTGGCCCACAAGCTGCATCATGCAGACAAGATGGCCAAGTCACCTCCCCGCACTCAGCAAGGCTGTTTCTTGCACTGGGGCCCTGTGGCATGGAGGGGAGGACAAACTCTACAGTACCAGCCTGTCCCTTGGCTAACCAGCCCCTCTGAGTGAACAAGCATTGCTGTATACTCCTGCCATGGAAACTGTGTTCCCAGCAACATCCTCCAGAAGAAACAGAGAGGGACAGACATCTGTACTTCCACTCCAAGGCATTGCCATTTCAGAGCATGCAAACCAGTCTCAAGGCACCAGTGTGGGATTGCCTGTAGGCAATCAAAGCTTTATGTACCAGATATGCTCTCCTCCTCATTCTTCCCATCCTCAAGCCTGTCTCCCTTCCCCAACAGCCAGTGGCCTCAGCAGATACTAATCCTCTAGTTCTCAGACATCAGCCTTCACCCCCTGACACAGATTTCTAGCCTGTCTGCGCAAAAATCTTCATTTTCTCTCTAAATTACAAAGGACCATGCTTACTTACATTGGAATCTTTATCAAGTTTAGATTTATTAGAAAGCATGAAATGCTTTTGTGATTATGTGGAGGAGCAGTTTTTCCTACTGAGGACATTCCCATTCCTAAATTTGAAGTGAGGACAAACCAGACCCCCTAATATATCTTATTCCAAGTTTTACCAGACTGCAGGAATGAGACTGGAAGAGTTTCTCCTCTGTAGTTCCCAAGCCAACACAGACACAAAAACACCCTCAACTTTTTTGGCTCTTGTTTGAGCTTTCAGGCAGGAATTCTTAGGTGTTGTGCATCACTTGAACAAGAATAATTTGAGGTCCTACTTAGGAACAGGAACAACTAGGATCCCTTCAAATGCAACAGGATACATACTTGGCTGCCTCTTATGAAATAAAGCAGACTTGTAAAAAAGCAGTTTAAAACATCCCTCATTAACTGGAAATTGCATTAGACATTGCCAAACAGCTGTTTAATGGGGATATACTATATGCATGCTGTGCAGCTTCAGAGGTTTTGCACTTCTAAGAGTTCTTTTATCTGTGGACTACAGCATATTTACTAGGAAAAGGGCTCTGACACATACCTGTAAGGCAGGCATTATCCCACTCTAGGTGAAAAGCTTTAGAGATGGTAACTCACTCAAATTCACAAAACAAGGTAGTAGAAAAGATAAAAGAGCACAATCTACCACCATTCTTCAGGCATTTAATGCCTGGAAAGCTATTCTCCCTCAGCCTCCAGTCACGTTCATAGTTACTCCCCAAAAGCACATCCAAGAAAGAGTAGATAATGCAGCACTGTGGTCAGGTGTAGCATGTTGTTAACTCCTCAGACCTCTTTCCTCCTACCTCTGAGCAATTACAGCTGTGGCTTCATTTAGTGCCGAGTTTGAACTATAGGGAAACACTTGCTAATTCAGCCTGAGTGTCTAACACAGGAAGTAAAAGGATAACACTGGACAGCAGAGAATGAAGCAGTGGTATTGCTTTAATTTAACCAGTTCAGCCAACACCCTTCAAGAGGGAGAGTTAACCAAAATCCTATCACTGTTCTCTTAAACTCCCACATGAATACTGCACCGTGGACAAGACAGATTACTGTGTGCTGTCTTCAATTTTTAATCTGTCAAGGAAAGGTTAGGTAGAAATATGCAAAAAGGAACAAAAGGTACCAAAGCTAGAGTCAGTCCAGATGAGTGACTATATGGCATGCTTATTGTGGAGCTACCTGACCTGTTTGGGCTTTTAAAGAGGTGACATATGTAATAATTTAAATACAGAAATTAAACTGCATGGATCCAAGTGCCAAATTCCACTTATGAGTAACATGCCCATTTTTGTTACAAAACTAACTTATAATTTCATTACTAGCTTACACAAAAACCACAAAATACTGACTCTCATCAGCAGAAGCAAGTTATTTCTTTACTGAGCTGCAACAGCCTGCTTGCCCTTCAAACCACAGTTGGTACCTTCTCCATCAAAGAAAACTGCTCAAAACTAGAAAGTTCAACACTATCCTGATGCTCCAATTTTAACAAAGAGACTTAGAGCATCCATGTAAGACTCTGGAGCTTTCCATCACATTTGACATGTTTACTCATTGTTTGAAAGACTTGGAAATCCTCTTAAGTTACCTAATCACATCATCTGGCAAGTTGAAGATATGTGACATTCCTGCCTTCTCTTTCCCAGCTTTGGGGCAAACTAGGTGTAAATAGGGCACCAACATAACTACAGCAGAACCAAGTACCATTTAGTACCTCAAAGGAGTACCCTTTGAGGTTAGTATAACACAAGATTCCAGGTGCTGTCCTTTCCTATCAACTAACTAACCTGTGGGATAGAAAGCATTGAGAGAAAAAGTGAAGGATGACTTTGGTTTTGCTTCCAGTGATGGCATTTCCACTCAGCTCTAAGTCTAGAAACACATGGTAGCTCCTCTGCAAAAGAAAAAATAAAGTTATCAGCTTAACTAGTAACAGAAATAGAGTAAGGCACCCCAAAACAAGCAATGGGGAAGCACATTCAAAAAGGCAAAGACCTCCTTCAAATTCTCAATCTAAAAGGGGCAGACAAGAACAGAAAAAGTACCCAGTCTGATGTGGCATTTAATTCTCAAGATGGCTCACAACTTGCATAGGTCCTTGCTGAAAACTTTCAGGGCAATTCCTTTGGATTGTTCCCACTGTACAGATCTGTGGCACAATATACACTCTGCTGACAATCCAGCTTAGTATACTTATGCAGGAAGAGAAGATCAGGTAGGAGTACTGTTGACATCATTCCTTTTCACAAAGAAATCCACTCAGCTGCTGACAAGCCCAGAGTTAAAAATATCACATCAGGCATGTACCTTCATGGGAGACCAGCAGTCATAGGCTTTGGCAGATGCACCCAAGCCAACTGTTCAAAGAGGCTACAGAAGTTGCACGCCTGCTTTAGGAACTGTTTTGCCATCTCAGTATTGCTCTTCCCCATCCAGCCACAGGAACGTCCACCAAGTTCAGTATCAAACAGGGTTGGCTGGATAAATGCAGCCACACAACCATAAAAGTGTAGTATCCATGATAAAACTGAACACTACAGGTGAACAGTTCTGATTCAACACCTAATTACAAAGATCTGCTGAAAGAGGGATTGAGAGCCTTAAAGGATTTTCTCACCTGCTAAATTCAGTTACTAGACTTGAGCAGAAGTCTGTCCAGTTTCTATCTTCACCTATTTTTTATTTGGACAAGGCCACATCGTCCAGACTGACACAGTAGTCAGCATCTGCTTTAACTCCTCAGTTGTCCAGCCCCATTGGTGCAGAAGTATTAAATGACATGTTAACTTCAGATACTTTGTAATTAGGAAATGCAAAGCTGCCATGGGCTTGTTAGGAAAAAGACACAACACTGAGTTTGTCCAGCTTTATTCTCTCACTACTTAAGTAAACAAATCACTGAACAGAAAAAATAAGAATCAGGTGTGTATTTTGGCAATTAGACACCACTGCATTAGTATAGGATGAGGTACCCTTAAAGCAATGTTCTTACAAGCCTGTGATTTACTTTGTTGAAGAGCAAAGTTCGTTTTGAATTAAAACTCTTCAATTCTTGGTACAAAGCCTTAACACACTGGGGGAGCACCACTTCAAAGAACACAATCTAAAAAGGAAATACAAGCCTTACTGCATTTTAGGCTCAGATTTTTACCATGTTGAAGCTATTTAGGAGTTGTCCAACTTAAAACAACCTGAGCAAATCACCAGAACAGAGGTCCTCCAATGCAAAAGCACACTCAGATGGAAGCTGATACCGCCTTCAAAAGCCAGATGCATAACATAATCTTTGTTCATTCAAAACTATCATCCAGCTACACCTTCCACTTGCCTTTTTTAGTTGCTTCCAGAGGTAATTGTTCAATTTCCAGTTCAGAGCACTTTATAACTAAGCATGCAAGAAGGCCATCTTCTGAGATACCTTATCAGTCTGCTGCACACCAATGCCTATACCTCTAAATGGCACAAATGATCAATTAATTACATTATTGGTCAGGCAGTTTATTCAAGTTGAATTAAAGCATCAAATTAAATTTCACCAACAGTGTGCTGAATGAAAGTTGAACTAATACATCATTATTAGAAGCCACAGAAAATTTAAATATTAGATTTAAAGGCAGAGTCTTGCAAGCAGTTTTGATCTTGGAAAGTCAAAGCACATACCAGTTTTCCTTCTTGGTAGTAAGCAAGTACAGGCAGCCAATTATGCAACCAAACACCTTTTAACCTTCTATAGCCACACAAACACTGAACATCCTAAGTTTTATTCTTCAAAAGAACAAGAAAGTGTTAAAGAGCACACAGGCAACAGCATTCAAAGCTAAGCAGTTCCTTTAGGGGATTAACCTAAAGGTTACAAGAGCACACCTGTAGCTAACTTGCACATACAGACCTCCAACTGCCCCAAGTTCCCAAGCCTGTATAGTCTTCCACTGCACTGTAAATAAAGTGATGTGCATTTTATCTACACATTTTGAGGCAAAACAGGTTTTACCACACTGCAGATGCAGTTCTGCATTGTGTGATTCTGAAATTCTGTCTTGGCTAGCTTTCCATTTTACCATCAAAGTATCTGATTCTTTGCTCAAACCTCCAGGGTCTTAGAGAAGGGAATGCTGCCACTCTTCCACAGTGGGCTCCTCTCAGAAAGGGTTTATTCTCAGACTAAAAAGGTGTGAGTACCCCCAGATCTTGCTTCTGGATGGCATCCCGTAATACTTAACAATTCAGGTTGGGAAGTGTTTCGTGGATGATGCGCATCGCTCCTCCTCGCCCCTGTCTCCCGTGGCACCGCACAGCTGTGCGCTCAGCACACGCCCGGGGCCGGGGCTCCGGGTCACCAGGCGGCCAGTCCCTGCACTGCCAGGGCCACGAGAGGGCGGGATTCCGGCCGAGGGACACACCTGGCCTCTGCTTTATAGGGAACTCTCCCCTATCTGCTCCCTCTACACGAAGTTCCCTCTCCACAGGGATCACATCACCACTGGATGCTCATTGCCTAGAACCACATGAAAAACATCCTATGGTTATCACAACTGCCTCCATGCAGGATGTCAGCCTTGAGCTTACATCAGCCAATTCACCTAACCAAGCCAGAAATCACACCAACCCATGTATTCCCACCCTGACTGTGTACATTGGTCAAGTTTTTGCCATCTCATTTCAATTTCTTCGGTAATTTAGACAGCAGAAAGGATTTCTGAGCATTCTCTGCCTCATATGCAGACAGCAATACTATCTTCTTTCCTTCCAGGCTGAATTCAACACTGCTACAAATTCCAGATCTACTTCCCTCATTTCCATCCAAGGCCTTGTTCACATTTGCAGACAATATTTTAACATACTGTGCTTACAGACACCCAGGACAAATTTCCACTTTTCCATGCTGGAAACCTAAACAAGAAGAACTAAAGGCAAGTGACAATCCTCTATTCACATTTAACAAGAAACAGATGAACAGAGAAGCCCTGCACTCACCAGAATCATCCCACTATTGTACTTTGAGGAAGCACTTAAATACTGGACAATGGAAAAAAGCAGCTATGAAGAGCTTTGCACAGGTTGACCACAGGACTTAATAATGGCACAGAGAATGTAGATGTTAAGAGCCTAAATCAATAGCATGCCCTAGCTAGGCTATATCTAGTTCATCACATCTGAAAGCTTGCTTGGTTTCCTTTCCCTATTCAAAGACTTTTCAGGGTACATATGGGGCCAAAGCCATCCACCAACACCTCTTGAAAACTCAGTTCCTAGTGTGCTGTGGATAACTTCTCCATGTTCTGAGGAGCCACATCATCCCCTCAAGTGCTGCTCCACATTCAGTTTGAAACCAGCTTGCCCAGGGCAGCACACAGCAGTGTTATAACCACTGTGATACAATCCCACTGCAGTTCACTAAGTGGAATGACTAGGTATGCCACTTCCAAGCACCTCCAGGTCATAACACATCTTCATGAAGTCCAGGCAATACCCTTATCAGATACGTCTTCTGCAGTTGCTGGCAAATGTGGCATCCTCACAGAGCTCAAAACTACATGTAAACAATCTGGATCTACCCACCAACCACTACACGAGGCTCTGCAGGGAAAGCTTCCAAACAAGTGGCAGGATGAAACTAATTATAATGCCAAGGTTGGGGCATACAAGTCACCCCAGACCTCTGCTGGAGAGATGGATAGCTTTCTTTTAGAAGATAAACTCTCCTACATAGCCTTGTGTTCAATTAGACCTACACTAGGTGCAGCACAGGAAGTTTTGCCAGCACAGGACACCAGCAAAGTGTGCCTGTGATGAAAGTAGAGTCTTCAACTAAAGTCAGCCAAGACATCCTTAAGTAGTGTAACATTGCACTGGTCTTCATCACCGCACATTAGCGAAGAAATCTGCTCTTCCTTTGAGACATAGATCCTACTCAAGTGGGAGGAGAGGATAAATCCTCTCTATTCAACAAGTTCCATGTAGAGACTTAGCCTACTCCAAAAGGCTAAAGAAATAGTTTGTCTTAAACTTCGTTGGAAGTAAAGTTACTTCTCATGCATTTAACACTTGACTAGAACATCATAACAGAACACTGCAACTTTTAACACAAATCTGGGTGGACTAGTGGTCTACTGTGATTTTAGCAGACATTTACATTTGTTGCTATTTTCAGCTATCAGCTCATGGTGAATACACACAAGTTCTTTTTTCTCTAAGGAGCCAGCATGAAGAACTTTGTATTACAAACAGAAAAAAAAAAATTGGAACTCATGACTCTGAACGGAGGGTAAAAAGCATGGTTATATCAGTATAGCTCCTAAGAGCACAGGAAAGGAAAGCAGTGTTTTATCTTTAACTTGCAGCAGAACCCCAGAGCTCTAAATCCTTTTTCCATGGGAGTTATATAATAGGACAGCATTAAAGTTCATAACTAGCACTTCCAGACTTCAGCTGGTGCACTTAACTGTTCTAAGTCACGCCATTGCCTCTTTCTTAAGGCCAAATACCAGGTACTATCACTGAACCAACGTCTCTAACCCAGTAATGCACAAGCATATGGATGGTGGGATGAGTTAATAAACCAGTCTTTGAAAGCAAAAAGAAGATGAGTTTCTGAAACAGGAGAAATGCACCTACTGTCACTAAGGTGAGTATCCAGTCTCCCAAAGATAAAAGCTGCAAGCAGCCATGGATTTTTAAATTACTGTGCTTTGAGAAGCTATTTCAAAAGTTAACTTTATTTAATTCACTTGTATGTGGCACAGAAGAAACACCTGAAGCACTTCCAAGTGTTTTAAATTGCCTGATAACTAGAGGTGCTAAGCCAGTAGAAACAAAGAGCCCATTTTCAGCATGGTCCATCCCTACAGCCAGCACAGGCTGGGTGTCAGCAACCGCAGTATCATAATAAGAGCTCTACACTCTAAAAGCTGCTCCACTTCCACAATATATGTCAGCACTTCAACCAGGAGGTTAGAGCTGTCTAGACCATCTTCAGTAGCTATTCTTCATCCAGACTTGACCACCAAGACAAGTGACCAAATCCAACTCCAGCCATACAACCAGACAAAATCGGTCAGTCCAGCCACAGCAGCTCTCTGACTTTAACACACAGCAGGCCAAAGCAATATATTCAACAAAGCAACATAGCCAGAGATGAGAAAACATGCCTGGACATGAACTTAGAAACACAGAACACGGAATGGATGCAGCATAAATGAATGTTTATGGGCAGAAAAATGACCTGGAAACAGGAGGCTGTTACAGCTTCAGAGTACACAACTAAACTTGTTCCTGATGCACTTAAAAGCCAACAATCTTAACTCAAGCAGTGGTACTTCTATAGCTAGGATTTCTTTTCTTTTTTTAATTACTACCTTTTACTTAAAGTTTGTACTTCCACTATATCCTGCCAAAAGGACACACACAATGCAAGTAATAGTTTCAATAGTGCTTTAAAGTGTAAGGTCAGTAAGTGTTTGGGCATTACTAAAATGGCTTCGCTTCATGGGGCTTTGAAAAACTATTTGGTAAACGCTTAAACCCTCAGATTAAAATGCTAGAAGTTGACAGATTCTGGAAATTTAAAAACATTTATTCCTATCCTGTTTGCAGATTGTTGGTTACCAAAATTACTAGCTTCTCTAAGTTTCCCAGGTCAAAGTTTGTCAGGAGATACAATATTTCACAGTCCTTTTTCAGAGCTATTCAGTACCAGGACCACTCATAGGACTTAACTGTGTGGTCTCTTCCCCTTCCAAGTGGGGAAGATGAAAAGCCAGTCCCTACATTTGGATGCGACAACCCTGCCATATCAAAATTTTCAGAGGATCTTCATGGAGGCAGAAATTAATAGCATGTAGGTGCTTGAATTCAAGTGGGACTTAGCACACAACTCACGGCCAGAGAACCTGCATCTATATGCCATGATCTGAAACACCTGTAGTGTGTAGAAGCTACAACCCCAAAGAACTTCTGGGTGATCAGACTTTTCCCTTCCTTACTATGAAAGTCACCCCCCCATAAATCACACACATGCCTGCAAAGCAGCTGTTTGCAAATTGTACAGAACTGCAGTGCTCTGGAGGCAAAGACACTCATATGGAAAAAACAGAGTAACACAATCAGTCTGAAATCTACATTCATATGGGAACACAACTTGAAAGTACTCAGTTAATTTGAGGCTACATCTTAAATTAAAAGCACAGAGTAGAACTTAGGCTAGACTACATTTTCTGTGATATTGCTTAGGTGTACTGTCACCTTTCACAGCAAAACCACATGGAGCCTCTCCTAGACATCCACACTGCCTTGACGAGGATTGAAATAGGTGACTTCAAGGCACAACCAGTTTGACCGGCGTGTGAACTCCATGTTGATGGTACTTTCAGAAGCATGGCAAGACCATTGCTATCTCTGCTGGGAGATTTGCAATCCAAGGCAGTATTACAGAAGCAGCAATGCTGACTCACAGTGCAGAAGAACCTTTTCTGAGCGCCTAATGGTAAAGTTTCGGTAGTAGCTGCAGAGGTGGTCTCCTTGAGAAGTCAGGAGTTGCCCTGTGCTGGACACTGCTGGTTCCACACCACACCCACTGCAGGCCAAGGACAAGCCCATCAGCCAGGCTGACAGTGCCTCTGAGAGCAAACTAAAAGGACAAAATGTCTCATGGCATGAGGAGCAGGGTGGGAAGTGAGAAGCCACAGCACCACCAAGATCAATAAAAGAGGTGCTCTAGATACCAAAGTAGACATTCCTCTGCAGCCCACAGAAAAAAAAAAAAATAAAAAATGGAGGAGCAGGTATTACCCTGCAGCCTGGAAAGAATGCCACAGTAGAGCAGGTCAGCATTTTCTGAAGGACGCTGCAGCCCATGGAGAGGTGATGATGGAGCAGACTTTTTCTGGAAGATTGAAGTCTAAGAAAAACCCATGCTGGAGCATAGGAAGAAATGAGGAAGGGTCTGGCAGCTGGGCAAGTTCAGCCAATCACACAAGCAAGGACAAAAGCAGAAACATTTCCAGTTTCCAGATTCTAGGCACAATCCTCATACTC
The DNA here is from genome assembly GCF_009819655.1 of Sylvia atricapilla. Taxonomy (NCBI): domain Eukaryota; kingdom Metazoa; phylum Chordata; class Aves; order Passeriformes; family Sylviidae; genus Sylvia; species Sylvia atricapilla. The sequence continues at coordinate 28,881,377 of NC_089145.1, forward strand.
CAGTCAAAAACAGCCCATGGTGTTTGGTGCTGTGGATAACTTGGTGCTTCCTTGTCATTAGAGATGGTGTAGCAACAGTGAGGCTTAAGAAACAGTGATGGTCTGAAATCTAAAAAGGCCACTTGCCCCAGTAAGTGAACACACCAGTAAAAAAATCAACCAAGGGAAGGAATGGGGAATTAAGTGAATGCAAGTAATCAATTACAGTTCTGTTCAATTTTGTCACTGTCTGACACCAACTCAGAGATTTTGAGCTATCCTGTCTTTCCAGAACTGTTGACCTTTTCTAGCCCAAGAGCTTATATTGCAACAACCAAAGTGGATTACAAGCTTCAGCTGAGACAGACACCAGATACTCATTCAGCCCTTTACAATTGTCTCTTTAGTACCTTGCAGTGTTTGTTGAATCACTGCCATTTGAGCTTTAAAGTGAGATGACTTTAAATTCTTACTCAATTTCCACAAAAACTTTCCCCAAACAAGAATCACATTTGAAGAGAAACCTCCTACAAAGTCAAGCTCACTATCTGACAACCGCAGTCCAACTAAAACTATTCAAGCAGACTCTGCATACAGCACTAGATACAACATAGATGGTGCCCTATAATACATCTAGAAAGACTTCCCAAGAGTCAGCTGTACATTCTAATAATCCCCAGCTGAGAACAAAATGTCACTGGGTACCATCAACTTCCTCCCCAAAGAATACCTAGGATAGAGGCATGTCACTCCCTAAAGTAAGGGGAAACTTCCTGATGCTTTTCCTTCATTTCAGGGATCTGAAGCTCTAAACCAAGTGCTCAAGACAAATAAGAAGCCAGGGCAGCAGCCTGATGTGAGTTTCAATTAAAGACCTGATACTGCAGCAGCTGCTTCATCAGAAAAAACAAGATCAGAGCTGGGGAAATTAAAAGAAAATACTTCCTGCTCTTTGGGTAAGAAACTCTTCCTCAAACTCTGTCCCTTGACTATTTTAAGAGGTTTCCTCTATTCAAATCCATCAAATCATGATTGCAACTTAGTACAGGTCATCAACTAAACAAGCTTCACCAGTGTCAGCATTTACAAATGCTGTCTTCACTTAGTATCTTGTTGAATCCAGTTGTGACTACATTCAGATGTTTTGTGTAAACAATGCCTAGCACTGGTGTCAATCACCTCACAATGAAACAGATGCCAAGAGAGTCTTGTATTTTTACATCAACATCTGCTAGTGAAACAAAAGCCACTAGAAAGTCCCACTAAAGCAATTTTAGATAAGTACAGTTCTACCCATCTGAATACTGGCATGAGATTTAACAAGATTATCTCTTCTCATTTGATCCTAATTGGTTGCCTTAGGAAATGCATGGATATGCGCGAACATCAGTCTACCATGCAGTGAGGAATTGACACGCTTGGCTTAGGCTGTTTGTGGTAATCCCTAGGTTTGCTTTCTAATAAATACTAACCAGAGACAAGCCAAAGATAACACCCTATTTTGTCCTCTTAATCTGAGGTGACCTCATCAAGTCTATAATCAGCCTTCTGGCACTTCCTGAATACAAGTGCTTATATTGTCCACAGTTTCATGCAAGGTAAAGACAAGGAAAGAAGTGAAAGTAATTTCTAGCTTTTGCTCTGACCTGCAATACTTAATCATTGCCCTGCAAGGCTAGTTATACCTTTACAAGTGAGTTTATCAATGCTGAACAAACTGAAGGAAAACACATCAAGTGGAATATATATGTAGTTTAACTGGATTTACTTGCCCCAGTGATTGCAAAGAAAAGCATGAATTCCTGGAATTGGACACACCTTTACCAGGAGGAAGGCTTCAGGCAGAGTTCAGAATAAACTACCAAGTTCAGAATTGTTCTCCCACTCCCGTTGTCCTGTCTGAACAGAGGCACACTCAGAGTATGTATCTTAGAGGGAATGAAGCAGATTTGACAGGAGTCTAGACAAAAGAAAAGCTAGTCAGAAGCTATTCTGTAGGTGACACTATTAATGAGCAGGCTAACTTGGAAGTAGTTAGAGTAGAGGCATTCCACTTAAGGTCAGATGTGGAAATTTCCTTACCAAAAGCAATAAAGAGCTAAGAGTTGCATGGGATACCTGAGAAAGTTTGAAGTTTAACAGGAAAGATGGGTACTATGGTAAGATACCTACCTTTTTTGAACATGGTCGGGGAGGAAAAGAGCTATGCCTCTGTAGCTCACTATTCTTTGCTACAGAAAAAAACTAGACTAGAGCTGAAGTTAAACTTTTTATTTGGGACTATCATTCACTTATGACCACCTTGTTGTTTGATTTTTTTTTTTTTAATCAAACTTTTTGTTTTTCTTAAATCAAACCTTTCTCTTCACATTGCATGAGGTTCTACTACTGAACTCTTCCCAATTCTGGGACTTCAGCAGGAGCTGAGGAAGAAGTCTCTTGATTATGTCAAGCAACTGTGGAAATGTTTTTGGTTTTGTTTGCCAACAGAATTAGAAGCAGAACTTGAAGACTTGTAGGTAAATTCTTAGAGTTCCAACAGGACACTTAAAATCTTAGTTTGCTTATGACACCAGCTACTCAAGCTAGATCTGATTCTCAATCAAATCTTTGGACTCAAAATGTACTTGCCATACAATTGGGCCAAATGCAGAAATGTTGAGGGATAGGTTTTAGGAAGTTTTAGATTAAATTTATTCAAGTGTGGTAAATTTTTTTCCTCCCGCTCAGTTCCAGTTTCAGCACCAAAAACCCTAGTGCTCTAGAAAATATACTGCATTTTTCTTCATTATACAGGCAAAACTCAAATTGGAAGTTGGGACTGACTTTTTATTTTTAATTACTTTCATGCAAGAACCACATACACATGAACCGGGATAGCTTTATCCTCCTTGGATAAAAGATAACAGCTACATATCATGCTTGTTTACAAGCCAACAGATTTTACAAAACAGTGCAGATGAGTTAGGATGCTTCGTCCTATGTGCGCATTCAAATCCAGATCAGAAATCTGCAAAACATACACTGCAGTATGCTAACAAGCAACAGCTAGTTTCAGCTCCAATCCTGCTGCCAAACTGCTTCAGGTGAAGAAGCACTTTTGTGGTAAAGAAAAGCTCGACTGCTCTTCACAACCCAGCTAGTTTGGAACTCCTTTAGGTACCTGTTGTTCACAGTAAAAAATCCTGATTATAAAGTCTCACTGACAACTGAAGATGAAGACAAAAAAAGCCAAAATTTCACACTGATTGCTTTCCACTCCCTGTCCTGTTCACCCTTAAGAGACAGCCTATTTTAGTAACAAAATGGCAAATGTTTACCTTGTTCAGTTATTTAAAGCTCTATCAGCCACCTTAAATTTAATCCTGATTTTTCAGGGTACACATAACTAATAGGTGAGCTGGGAAGTTCAGGAGAGCTCCAGCATTTATATTTTAACAACTCTTCACCTTTTAAGAAAGGTAGTTGCTTAGGTGACAGCTCAAATCCAGCAGAGCACAATTCCTTTCTACTAAGACAGTTGTTACTTCAGGGCAACTGAGGGGAGGACAAAACCTGACAGCCTTGGAAAACTTAAGTCTTCAACAGCTACAACTAGTACACATCCAGATTACTTCAGAGCCAGCTAGAGCACCTCGGTGTAAGAGTCCTTAATTTGGAAAAACGCCGAGTTGGAGCATAAAGCGTTTTCTTAGTTCATTGTGAAGAGAACACTCAGCTCCCTGGAAGCTCCCGAAGATGAGCACCCAAAACAAAAAAACATGGGCTGACATACTTCCCTGTACTTCTAGACAATGGATTTTATCATTAATACGCTACCACCAGCAAATTATGTCCATTTTGTAAAAGTTCGTAGAAATTGAAAGTACTTCTCCTTCTACAGTTCAAGCTTAAACTGGGAAAGTAAAGGGAGTCCAAGAGCAGTTACTGCCACTGGGAGAACACCCTGACTCTATGAAGCAGAACATCCCTGGCTCTACAGAGCACCTAAAAAGATAAAGCCCACAGAAGACAGCTTTGACTTTCAAACCTAGACCTAGGGGTGTGATTCCTGCTCATAAAATACCCTCTGCACCTATGCAATAATAAAGATGGAAAGACAGCCCACAGACACCAGCAACATCAGAGGAATGCTAGTGTAGCAACCCTGATAAAAAAATCATAGCAAAATTCTTCAATGTTCACCCCCTTTACAGAAAGCATGAGACATGTCAGGTAGCACAGTTACCACTGAAATACCTTATTCCACCATGAGGTATTACCTGTCCAGATAAGCAGTGTCACTTGGTCATCCCTTCAGATTTTTTACCTACAAAGCTGCAGGATAGCACATCTAGAATAACCTGAGGTCTTCAGGTAGAGCAGCTAGAACTACCATTCTCTTACAGTCAAAACCAAAACCCCATAACTTCTACACATGTGCAGTCCATTTAAGAAATCCTATCCCATGGCAAGCACTTTTCAGAAGTTATGTTAAAGCTCCAGTCAGACAGATTTCCGTATCTAGCTTTATTTCCAGAAATATTTCAGATGCATTGCAGCTAATTGAGGGCAAATAACACCACCAGCAGAAGCACTGAGAATCCAATTGGCTACCTTTTGCTACAACAGCAGGAAGATGTGGCAGCAGTCACACGCAATGCCTTACCTGACAGAACTCTAAAGCCTTGGCTGTAGATAGTGGTATTGTTTTTAATTTGAAAAGGTAGAGCAAGTTCTAGATTTACATATTTTGAGGTTAAGATACAGAAAGCAAAATAAGTCAAGCTAATCTCTAGAACTGTGAAGCAAAAAAAAAAAAAATATTTCATTAACACCCCCATTCATTTTACACATACCAGTCTCATAGTTTTTTATGTTAAAAGTAATTTTCTTCCACTAAGCCTGAGACGCACACATTAAAACTCACATTTCCCTACAAGTTTGGAATTGATAATCCTCTATCATTCCAGATGCATGCACAATTTTAAAAGCTACTTTTGCACACAGCTTATCTACTTTTGCAACACTTGTCTGTGTACTTTTAAGGGCAAAGGAATAAGCCAAATGCAAAACTCCAGGCAGAAGCCAACAACAGTTTACCACCATTCTGTATGGTAACTAGACCCAAATCAGAAGCAGCTTCTTGGCTTAGACAGAAACCCCTTTATCTGGCTAATATCCACAAACTCCAACTCTTTTAATATCCTCCACTTGGATATTACACCCAAGAGCTTCTGGCTTTTTAGTTCTTAACTTGCACCTAGTTCCACCACGTATTTGTTTAAGCCCAAGTGCAGAATGCATATAAACCTGCTTCAAAGAAACGAGAAGGGAAGTGGTTTGATGTACTAGCTAGAGTAGGTTCTTTAATCTTCATGCTACTCAAGAGAGTCTATGCTGCAACAAAAGATTACCATACTACATGTTTCTGACTAGATTGTATATGGTACACACAGAAGCAAGATCTAGAGATAGTGTACATCTGGACATTAAAGGATATCACTACCTCTACCAGGTGTTTTCACCTAAGGATGCTTCCTTATCTGTGATTCCCAGATCACTCCCCCTCCATACCATATGTGGTCACACTGCTTCTTGTACAACCCACAACAGCCATAGAGTCTGAGACAATTAGCTTTACATTAAGGCTGTATTGGATTGTTTTAATTTGTTGGAGCATCAAACCCTAAAGTATTAGAATTACAACTGAAGGATCATATGATTTTCTATTTTGGGTTCTATATATAACCAAAGAAAAATCTGTTAATCAACTATTCTGGACTCCATGAAACTATAGAACAAGCACAATTCTATGCATCACAAGCCTACATATAGCAGCTAAGTTAGTGGACTTTGTTCATCAAAAGGCAGAATACAGCGTCCCTGCGCAATTCAAGTGATAATTCTCAGTCATGGAACAGGAAGAAAACAGGGATGGACGTTTTCTACATTCCTTCTAGTCTGTAACCCAAGTTATGGCAACAGACAACTGGTGGCCAAGAGAAACTCAAACAGAATCTGCCCACTAAGTGTTTGAAACCTCTCCTCCCTATTTGACGATCAGCACTTCCCTCTGGATATGATTCCAACTATCATTAACTGGACCAGTGGCCAAGAAAAACCTCAGAAAAACAAGTTATTTCATCTGTCCTACTTCCCCACCTTTCTTATCACTACACACCTTCCCTTCCACTCACTATGATTCTTTCTATCAAAAGCTCTCCCCTGAGAGAGCCCTCACTTTTATCCGCCCCTCAACCCCAGCCTTAATCAACATCTCAGTGGCACAGAAAGAGCATTTTTCTTCCACTCTGAATAGGGTAAAATTACATTCTTTCAGTTTGTCATGAGACTCAGAATAGAGAAAAATTATATTAGGCCAATGCTCTTGCAGCAGTGAATCAAATTTAACTTCAGACTGACAAGTGCTGCCATGTAGCCTACAGGGCCAATCTCAACAGATTCACAGAACAGAATCTCAATAGCCTATGCCTTGCACAAAAGGAATGCTGCACACAAACAGACTGCTTCATTCCCCTTAGCCACTTCAAGTCAAAGTGTATGGGACAAGGCGACCCAGTTTACAGAACCCTGGCACATGTTCTGGGTCTGTACTCAAGCAGTGAGCAGCATGGTCCTCTGGGGCAGTTACTCAGGTACAATCCCCTGCTCACATTCATTAATTTGCTTCATGCAGAGGCAACAGAACTCCAGCTCCAGCCCAAGAAGGGAGTCTAGCTGTCCATGGCAGAGCAAGTTATCTGCCTACACACACCAGTTTCTGTATGACTTCCTCCACCTGCACGAAGAGTCTGCCAGCAGCACTGGTGGGTTGCTTGTCTAGGCTTTGCTGCCAGACTCTACTTGCCAAAACCCTGAGCCAACCTTTAATGATGCAGCCTCTGTTACTATAGTAACTAGTGTTATTTTCCTATCTCTAGGCATAGACCTTGGGGGGAAGTACTTAAGTTTGTTCTCATTTCACACCTACCACTCACTTGCCCACTGCATAGCTACGTGCCACTCCAAATGAAAAACCTCTGTCAGTGGGCCGTCAAAAGCAGCTGGCCCAGCCACAAGCCAGTGGGAGGCAAAAATGCACAAACCCAACATGCAGGCATATCCTTCTGAGCAGGCTACAGCTGGGAGACCACCAGCAAAGAGTTTGACAGTCCAGGCAGCTGGAGGCTTTACGGGGCCTTGTAAGGCCACTGCTCTAAGGACAGATGCACAAGAGAAACATCTGACAGTTCCAGGGCGGGTCAGGTGGAAAGAGACCACTGTGGGCCATCTGGTCCCACCTCCCTGCTCAAGCAGGGTCATCCTAGAGCACATGGCACAGGATTGCATCCAGATGGTTCTTGAATATCTCCAGTCGGTAGACAGGACAGTCTTCCACCAAGGGTGTTACTCCAGGCTGCTGCTGATGCCTTGGCATCATCCAGCCAGGCACAGGCCAGTCTTCAGAGTACCCTGAAAGTGCCACACAGACTAGAGTGAATCCCTCCATAAACCAATGCCGGTTTGCTCCATTGTCACCTGCGACAGTGTGAGGGCTGCACTTTCAGCATGAAGCCCTCCTACGCAGCACAGGCTTCCTTGGAGAAGTTCTTGTAGAAAACCGTATCAACCATATTTATCACCTCAAGTTTTTAAGACATAGCACTGGTCAAAAGGCACGCCCATTATAAGAAGCAATGTTTTCCTCACTAAACAAGCAGATAACTTTTTTTAAAACCCACGAATATTGCTAACATTATCTCTATTGTTACTGCAGCATCCCACAGTTGCATCAAGAACTTTCTTTAATCAAGAGAAAAAACATCCAGGATAGGAGACATGAGGCTGCTTTCAAGGTAAGGCCTTATCCTGGGGAAGCTGCTGTCAGGCTGAAGAGTTGCTGATAGCCTGCACAAGGCCATATACAAAGAACTCTTTTGTATAGCGGGTGGTTTTCACCTCCTGAATAAAACTTTACACCCTGGTGTGACTAGCTGTGCTTTCCTGTTGTTACTCTCTTAAAGCTACAATGCCTTTTCCCCTCAACACAAAATAAAAAAAAAATTCAGAGTTGCATTCTCAGTGAGGGTTTTGGTGCCAGAATACTCCTTCCTTATACCTACAAGCAGTAAAGTCATCACACACAGAAAGCTTCACATGGTTCTCATATAAGCTGCTGAACACAAGTTGTAACTGCTCATGTGAGCCAGTCAGTTACATACCACTTCCATCACATCCTGGTAGTTTCTCTGCATAGGCAAACATCTCACACTGACCTCACATCTTATCCAGAAAGCTCCAGCATGGAATGGATTCACCCACATCAATGGCAGCCTTCCCCGTTAGAGCAAGAACTTCACAAACAGGAGCTTCTCAGAAGTAAGCACAGAAAGCTTAGAGTCCTACCAAGGCAATGGCAGTACTTAAGCTTGAACACTTCATAATTCAAGTCACAACAGCTGCTACTCTGCCAGAGTGTCACTTGAGGACCAAAGCAGTAAAATACTCTCACTACACATCAAGCTTGGCTTTTCTGTGTCACGAAGTCCCTGCATGGTGCATCAGTACCAGAGACCCCCATGGCAGCTGCCAGGGGACTCTGACAGGAGGCCACCACACTGTCACACAGGATGCTTCAGTATGACAGCATAGCAGCCTTCAGGGATCAGCTTTAGTTCCACCTGTATTGCTTCCATGTTTAGCTTTTAATGTTAGCATAAAGCTTATTGTGTAACACTTAACTGCACTGACAGATGTGCCAGCACCAGAAGAACTGGAATTCACCAGCCAAGTAAGAGACAAATGGGGTTTTGTTTGTTTGGGGTTTTTTTGACATAGTAATGTCGCAATTAGTTTGAGATGGCAGGATAAGAACATCTAAGATATTTAAATAGCAGTATTAATATTTCAGAGCTACTACACTACTGAAATGAGTTTACAGTCATTTTACCAATTGCTTCAGGCCATCTGGAAATGAAAGAAGCCAAGAGAGCATCTGCTCTGCACTGTGAAGATTACCTTAGCACACTAGAGCTAGAAACTAGAAAACTAGTCCAAGAGGTTACCATTGTAGGTGTTCCACCAGCTACAGAGCTTGCTGCCACCACCAGCAAAAATACATGAGCAGTTTCTTTTTCTGTACCTAATCTTTTACTGGCCAGAAATCTTTCATTAACAGCACAGCTCATTAACATGAGTGGAAATATTCTTGTAGCCAACACTGAAGCTCAGACAGCTAAAACACCAACTCTAAGACTACACAGAGCAAGTAAAATCCTACAACATTTCTCTGTTTAGAAGAGGGCCTGCTGTTCCAACAGGAACATAATGTTTTGATACTTCTATACACAAGAATTAAAATCCTGTTCTTCAACACTGTTGCATACTGCTTGAAAAACACAAGTCAGAGCAGTTTCTTTAGTACACATAAATGAATTCAGCTAACATTTAAAGTCTAAATAGGAGCAAGGAGAAGCAGAAATAAGCAATATAGCTCATATATAATTGGAGTCTCCACTCAGATAAAAAACAACCCTCACCCAACCAAAACAGGGTATCTGTTTTCCTTAGAGTAACAAATCTGTCCTCTCTCTTTTCTGAAGACTTGCCTTTGGGTTCTTGTTGCTCCAGTAAATCAATCTCACCAATGATAAAGCAATCTAAAAGCATTAAAGTGCTTCAGTCACTAGTTACTAGTGTAGACCTTTGCAATGCAGAATAGCGATTAAGCTCAAACAAGAAACAAAATTCAGTCATTGAAAACTTATCCTAACATTCATTCTTCTGTTCTAGACCTCCTGTGTATGAAGCCCTCTGCCTTATATGCCTATTACATGTACTTTTGTAATTTCTTCCCACCATAAAGAACACAGACTCCCTAATTCTGATATGCATAAAGACACCTGCTTTGTGGAACCCTTCCTGTGGGGCTGTGGTGAACACAGAGCAGAACACACTCCTTGGACCACTCCTGCATAAACTGCAACTTTGCCTCCTCCTCCCAGAGGGGACAACAAAGCTGCAGGAGCCTTTTCAGCACTTTTTAGCAAGATTCTTGTTGGGTGTTTAGCTAGTAGCCAACTGCAGCAAGAAATTTCCAATGCTCTGTGGCACTCCAATTTATGCACTGGAATCTCTTGGTACCTTCACAATTTTACTATCTACTACCTTCCCTTGCAATGGCACTGAACTGCAAGGTCCTCCCCCATTTCCAACCAGCATACCTTTCAAGGAGGGATATGATCTGTTTCCATGCATTAAATTAAGAAGAACATTATAGTGACTACCCTGTCCTCCCCTCTTATCTTTTCATCCTCTGAAGTCACCGGAGGGGTGCAGATCCCCAATGTTCCAGAAATCCAAGCCCATTCATAGGGCAGCTTTTGACTGCTGCAGTCACATTGTGTGCCTTCTGCAAGCATCCACCATTTCTCTGTGCTAGTATTTGTCATTACTGTCACCAACAGTTCTCTGCCATGAAGTTCATAATGGTCAGGAGTTATACTCAGAAAGCAGAGGGCCAACAGAGATCTCTCCCTGAACTAGAAAAAACAAAGGTCAGACTTAACTGTCCAGATTGAGGAAAACAAAGCTTGGTGGCACAATTTAATCTGCTATGAAAGAATACTCCTTAGATGCACCACACAGTAGGAGATGAAAGAGACAGCCTGGTAAAGCTGCTCATCTATCATTTTGGGTTGAAGGAGAAGGGAAACAGCAAGACCTGGCTTATCACACACCCCAGATCTCATGCCAGCAGAGAGAAAGAGGCACACAGGAAGATAATACGAATAGAAAATAAAGCCTGATTATCTTTTTCCAGAAGGTTGCACCCTTCAAACAGACATTTTTCGAGTATAGTCCCACAATGCTCTTTTGAGCTATGAGAAGTAGAAGTGACCAGGTGATTGTGAACACAGCAGAAGCTTTACTAGAGTCTGTCAAGTGAGGAAAAGAGTCATGTAGCAGCCTTGGGCTTCCAAGTTATTTCTAGGACAAGATATTAGACTTCCTATGGGGCTTCACTTGGGACAGTTGTTATTAACTGCCATTGGGCAATAGCATATATGCAAGAGCCAGATGTTTCCTACAAAAGTCACTGACACCAAGCCTATGGAATTCATATCACTGCTCATAGTTTCACTGTAACAAGAAACAGCAAGCTTCGTACATCTTTTGAGAGCCAGAAGTTCCTCAACAGACCTGTAGGTACTAGCTGCACTTTTAATTTACCTTGGTATCCAAGTAATTATCCCGAACTCACTTCATCTGAAAGTTTCACCCCTTATTGGCACAAGGGATGTAGATATACCTATTTCTCTTCAATACCTCTAATTTTTCAACATTTTCTGCAAACAGTAACAAGCCATTCTCTTCTGCTTATGTATTTAGTAACAGTATTGGCTGCCTACCTTTGAACACTACAGTAGCAAGAGAAATACAAGGAGGAAGATCTAGAACTTGATTCAAGCATTATTGCTGGTCATTTGAATTCATTGAGGAGGACTAAATACCGTTGTTCACCTTTAAAAAGAATTCCAGGTTGCAAATATTGTTGTTCTAGGGCTTACTGCACAGAAAGGATGCTAAAGAGCAGATATCACACTTAGCAATTGAACACCTACAAGATCAGACCCCCAGAACTGCAACACTGACACCTGGCCAGGAAGACTTCCTGACAGGAATACACTATTGATGACAAGCCTGCACAAAAAATACATACTGGTGCAACCTGGTACACATTATTTAAGAAATTAATAATTAAGTATTTTTGTGTTTATTGGAACCTTAAGTACGCCACATTTATACTAATGGCAACTTTACTGGCAATGTCTAATCAGTGCAAGAGATGAAGCTCAGGGGCTTCTATCAATTGACCTGGTTGCAACCAAGCAAACCAAACTCCTCACCTTCATATGCACTTAATCATGACATCTTGAGAGGTAAAAAGACAGATTTAATGAGTAAGACATCCTAGAAATATACAGCCTTCCATTTAAAAGCTCATAAGTTAAAACACTAAGTTAAAACTCTAAGGCACATCTTCCAGTAGAACTACAGATATTAGTGCTCACAGCTGATATTCTCCCCAGTCATGAAGTAAAAAATAGCAAAGTCAGTTTACTTACTTCAAGCAAAAAAGTAAATCAGTAGTCCCTTGTATTTTGTTTTCCACTCTCCTGAAGTAGCTCCCACTCCAAGACAACACAGGATAGGGAGCAATTAAACTGCCTTGTAAAGTACAGTATAAAAAATGATATATATGAAAATTGTTTGGTATACGGACTCATTGCACAATCATGCACTACCACCAAGATTTTTTTATTTTATTGTTTCAATTGTGCTTCATTAAAGCAGCTAGATGCTGGTGCTGATGAAGACTCTAGTCATTCAGCCAGACTCTTGGTTATCACTTTTAAAGTTCTTCTTTATTTGGAACCACTCTGATTTTGAGGTTTATGCTTGGTATCAGGTAATAAAGATACATGCATAAACCCTCCTGTGTTTCTTGATCTTTTAAAGCAGGTCCCAGTAATTTATGGCACATACCAATTCTGACTTAGAACTACTGAGACCAGAACTAACAGTTGCTGTTTCACATCTGGCCATAAAAGAGGCTACAAGCACTGCTGAACACATCAACATCAGTGCAGCCAGTAGTATGCCTTCCATAGCTCTGAGAAGCATTTAATAGACATCGTGGTCAAACAATACTTCCATCAGAAAAAAAATAAAACAAAAACATTTCACAAAAGTCCCTTCTTGTTATACTTTGGCCAAGTAGGGATTTCAAAGACTCCTAGTCTGGCCTAACTACGGTCTAAGTTAATTACGTACTACACTTCTAGCATTTTAGACGGCTGGGTCAAGAATGCATGTGGCCAGTGCATCCGACATGCCTGCAGAGAGATAAGTTTTTTCCACTTACCCAGAGCTGTGCTTTCATTGCAGCATTGCCTGAAGAACAGCTACTGTTTTGCAGCTTTACAATTGAAAACTCTCACGCTACTATATAGTGGTACTGCAGCGGCAACATCCACTCACTGGGCGAACCATATTTAGAAAAATGTTGGGTTCTCCCCCAGAGCAATGTAATAGTTTGGTAAGTGAAATGAACAGCCCCAGTAAGAGTAAAACATTGTCAGATTAAAAAAAACAGAGCTAGACTCCTACAGGGAGAAGCCTGGGCTGAAGGCATCTAGCTTTATTGCAAGGATTCATTTAATCCTTGCTCGGGAACATAAAAAGAGAAAACTCCTAAAGCTATGCGCTGGGAACAGGGGCTACATTAAATGCAAGTCGAGCAATATAAAAACACAGCCTGCCAACCTCCCCCTTCCCGTGTTTTTCTGCAATAAATACCAACAAGTTAATACCGGTGTACGAACTTCTCGCACGCAGCCGATACTCAGCTTTTAATAAGCGAGGGGGGAGGCCCTTGCGAGGGTCTGCGCCCGGGGGCCGCTGCCCGGCGGCCGGGGCTCCACCTGCGGCGCTGACAGGGCGCGGGGGCGGCGGGCCGGGGCCGGGCGCTGCAACCTGCCGCGCCGGGGCGGCAGTTCACTTACCCGGGGCCCCGTGGCTCGGTGGCCGCGACCCGGCGGCAGATGCACCAGCAGCAGCGCCAGCAGGAACGGGCGAGCCCCCGCGCTGCGCCAGGCCCGCGGCATCATCTTCCCTCAGGGCGGCGCGGCTCCGCGGCCACCGGAGGCGGCTCTCCCGGGCGGTGCGGCAGCGCCGGTCCCGCCGCGGCAGGTTCCCCGCCTCGGCCATGGGGATGCCCGTTATAAAGCCGCGGCGGGGCGGGGCCGGCCGGCACTGACCGCGCCGTGCGCCTATCGCCGTGCGGCCGCCGCGGGCCGCGGCCAATGGCGGGGCCGCGCCGCCTCTCGCCCGGCCCCCCGCCGCCGGGCGGCGCAGGTTGGCCGCGGGCGGCGCGGCGGAGGGCGCGGGGCGGCCGGGTCCCCGTGCCCGTGGCACCTGGAGCCCTCGGTGGCGCCTGGAGCCCTCGGCGGCGCCTGGAGCCCTCGGTGGCACCGGGAGCCCTCGGTGGCGCCTGGAGCCCTCGGCGGCGCCTGGAGCCCTCGGTGGCACCTGGAGGCCCGGCGGCCGGAGGTGTGCGCGGTTGCCGAGCACTCCCCGCGGGGCTGCCGGGCTGCGCCGCCCGCCTCACACCCAGGCAGGGCATACCCAGCCCGGGCGGGGGCAGTGACAGCTGAGCCGTGCGGGCGGGCCGGGTTAGCGAGCAAGTAAATTGGGCACAGAAAATCACTGCATGGTCCACAGACCGTGTTCATTTGGTCCTGCGCTCTGAGGGTCGGGGCATGGCTGACCCACAGCCGCGGAGTCTGCCTCTCCCTGAAGATCTTCCTCTGCGTTCCCAGCTGCACAAGTGGCCCCGAAGCCCATTGCTTTGTATTGCCCAGCAGATCCTTCAGATCTCATGCAGGGGTCTTTGGTAATACATGCCTTGCACCTGGGAGAATATCCAAAGTGTAAGTTTGGTACCCCTTGAGATGACAAGCCCTTAGAGACTGAATGTGGGTTCCAGCTCGTCCAAGCACCAGGCACTTAGTAATGGGAAGTTTGGGTGGAAAGGGGAGTTAGTGCAGCTGCAGAGCAGAAGCTGGCGCAGAGGGGGAAATGGAGATACAACTACCAGCAGGGCCCAGTCACTACAGGCATGTCTAAAGAGGGAGCAGTACCATGGCATGGTAATGGCAGCAAGCCATGGACCCTGAGCATTGGAGGCAGCAATTAAATTCCAGGCCCTCTACCTGACAGAGGGACTGAGCAGTGGAGATATCTTGTGAACTAGACTGGCTTGCATTTACATCAAGTCCTTAATTTTCAAATTACTGGCTTGAGTTTGACAGAGGGCAGGGCAGAGGCCCAACATATGCAGAACCCAGAGTAATATGCATGGGAGGTCATTGCTCTGCATGTAATAGTGATAATAACCTTTAGGTAGGACTGTTTTGTGGTGCTTTTATGGAAACACACAAAACATGACTTTTTTTTTTTTTTTTTTTTCACACAATGCATTAACTTTCTTTACTCAATGACCTTACAGGAGGCAATACTCACACTTGCAAAAATTCCCTAGAGTGTATCCGCTAGGTATGGGGAGGGGCTGCTACGCCCACACAAAGAACCTTGTTACACAGTAGAAGTCATGTAATTCTGGCATCTTATCAGAGCAAAGCAGAGTGGTTAGGTGTAGTGGTTGCTTTAATCTTTCTTTTCCTAAAAGAGAATTTTAAAAAAATTTAAAATATGCCAATATGTAACATTTTGTCATTAGCCTAGACAGGATAAGCTGTTTGTTACTCACATGGAGCTCTGCCAGTATTCATTATTCTTGGCTTACAGATTTCTCTGGGACTCCAAACACAGCACCCCATACAAGCCTACCTTAGTCCTAACCCTCACCACTCTGCCAGCCTGGTTCTAAGCTTTGCCAGCTCTTCTCCAGTATGGCCTGTGGTATCCTCTGATTTTCCATTTCAAAGTCTCTCTGATCCACCTGAACATATGCCATTCCACATGATACAAGCAGAGAGACCTTGAAGGGAAGAGGAGGGGAAGAGCTGGGAAATCTGAATATGAGTGTCGTTGTAGATATCAGGATCAACTTGGTTGAGGTTGGGCAAGTTATACCAGTGCACACCTGAATCTGAAAAGACAGGCAGATTCTAGTACAGTTTTGTTGAGGCAGTGATCCCACCACTGAAGTACCACATCACCTCATACTTACGTCTTGATTAAATTCCAGTCCAGATAACAATATTACACTTGCCTACATTCTCCTCTCCAGTTTCATAGGGGAATTTTTACATCTGACCTATTTTGTGTTTTGCCTTCATGTGTTCTTTATCACTTGTATTTTAAACATGAATGCCTTTCTTTGGTGTATTTTTCACACACAAACATAGAGATATCAGGATGTCTATGCTAGATAAATGTTTGTTACCACCATGAAAAAGTAATTGTTTTCTTAATCCCTTATAGAGAATGCCAGCTACACCAGAAACCTACCCACCAATGCCGTGAGGCTCTGACACCAGCAGCATCCTAATACCAAGTCCCAGAGAGGGTCAGAAATTCCCAGTAACAGAAACCTTTCACCCCTTCTTGGCCAAAGCTGTTCATAACCTTGCCACACATACTCCCAGCCATGGCCAGGTATTTCTCTGTAGGGAGAAATATTTCCCTTGTAGGTAGTCACTGCCTTAGTGCAGAAGAGACTTCACAGCCTGTCCTATGTATCACCACTAAATTTTACTGAGCTTCCAAGCCCAAAAATCTCAGCAAGTTACTTATTCAGGAGGCTGGAGGGACATCCAAGCTCTGTTTAAAGACACCATTAAGAGAGAAAATATATGGGTCTTTTCCAGTGGTCACTTTCACCTCTGAAAATGTGTGCCTAACTCTTTGGCACACTGGGCCTGGTATTCTGCTTGGTATAGGTGCACTTTACTGGCGTGTCATCATCAAAGAAAAATCTAGGTAAATGGAATAAACTGCAGAAATAGAAAGCTTTGGGCCATTGGGTCTGCTGTTTCTCTCAGGTTGCTGGCAAAGATGTTGACAAGCCAAGAGAAGGCTATTGACCAGACATAAGAGGAATTGGGTACCTGATCTTCTCACTTGAACTCTTCTGAAAAACCCTGCCATTAGTCAGACTGCCAAATACTGCTGGCACAGTACTTCACTCAATGTCTTACTAGCAAAGAACTTGCCCAGAGTCTGTAACTGAAAACCATAAAGAGAGAGGGACACAGAACTGAAAGACAAGTCATTCTTCAGATCTAGACATGGATCCTTCAGAGGAAGACGTAAGTTCAACCATAATGAATTCAACTCTGCAACACTGGTAAGAAAGCGCTGAAACTGGCGCTGTTGGGGCTTGTTGTGTACCTGAGATACGGCCTACGACTTGCACCTCTGAAGACTTACCCCAACCTCTGCCCGTCTGTGCTGATGATTAATATCTTGTTGCTATGGTGCTCGCATATCACGTGCATCACCACAAACTCATGGCACAGGATGTGTGTATTGGTGGTCTTGACAACTGTTCAGGGAGAACTGTTTGATTGCTTTGATTATTTGACTCTGCTTCTACTTGTCTTGTCCTCAAACAAGTTTCAGAAGATCACTGTCCTCTTTTCAACAGTATTGGCATACAGAACCATAATGGGTTTTATCTGCCACAGCTTCCATCAGGGCACAAATACCCTCTTGCACATGTTTAGTAGAAATGATTTTTCAACTTTCAATAGAGAATTATCTGCTGTCTCCAAATATTATGTAATTGCTTTTAGGTACTAATTTACTGTTAGAGGTTCTTTTCTAAGTCTGTAGATGCTGCAATCACTCCTGCAAGAGGTTTAGATGTCACTTGTCACAATTTTAAAAAGAGGTAATGAAGAACATGGGAAATTTGCTGTAAGATTTGGTTTTGTGGGTTGTAACAAGGTAGAATTTTGAGCTTTTGGGGCTTTTTTTTTTTGCAACTTTGTGCCCATTGAATCATTTGGACCATTTTAATCAGAGAATAATCCATTGCTGCCAGGTCTAAATAGCTGAGAACCTGCAGTAGCAGAAGAACCTTTTCTATTACGCTGACATGCAAATCTCCATCTAGAGGCAAGTTTGGGGCAGTCCAGAGTAAAGACTGAAAAGCCAGAGCTGAGCACATTCATGACCCTATGAAATTAAGAATAGCAAGCACAGGAAAAGAGAGTCTGTTCAGTCACCCTAAAATGAGGTGGAATACAATTTCCCCACCTTCCCAGACATAGATAGAGTAAGGGGAGTGTGGGGAGGAGTAAATTTGACTCATAGATTATGAGGGTGGAAATCAGACATCATTGGGTTCAAAAAGATTCAAATCACAGCATACAGCAATTTCACAGTGTCATCCCACTGTCAACACAGCTTTTTACTACATCTTGCGCTTTACTGCATTTCTTTTTTTTTTTTTTTTTTTGTTTTCATAATGATACTGGTGTATCATTACAAACAACCTCTTCCCATGATGGATTAACAGTCAGTTGCTGCTAAGTGCTAAGTATTCACACTTGTTAAGAAGCAGAGACACATTGCTTTGGGGTGTTCAGCATGTTTTGGGGTGTATTTGCTGGGTTATGTCAAAAAAAGAGTCTCGGCTTTTTATGGAAGCTAATTATGTATATGTATTTATATGCTTGAATGAAACAGAAACACTGTTAGTAAAAAATAAGTGTCCTATTGGGCTTTTCATCCCAAAGCTCTTTGCAGAATATTCTCTTGAATGAAAAGCTTTGAGAAAAATCTTACAGGATTTCAAGCTTTTTCCTATGAAATCCATTTAGAGCCTGCCATTTCATTCATTATATTTCATACAGAAATTCCATTTAGACTTTTTCTCTACAGAGTATATTAAATTGCGTTGGTCCTGGCTGCACTACTTTGGTTTCCCAAAGAGTTGCTAGTAGTCCTGATTAGTTCCCACCACTGCCAGACCCTCACCTCTCACTAGTGCCCATCCATCTGATCTTAATATCTAGTCATACGTTCATGCCTTCATATTATTCCATTATGGGAAGGCACTGTTGGCAGCACACCAGTATTATTATGAAAACAGAAACTATTAAACCAAAAAGAAAGGAATGCAGTAAGTGCAAGATGTAGTAAAGAGGAAGTGATGCTCATTTGATCTTGAGTTTAATTTTTTCATGGTGCTTCAGCACATACATATTTTTAAGGGTGGAACCACTACAATGACATAGCTGATGTTAGTCTGTCATCTGCCAGCTCTTTGAAAATAAGGATATTCTCATTTTTGTCCTTTTTACTCTTACTTATGTTTTGAAAATTATGGGGTATAATGCTAAAAATCAATATGAGGCCCACTGCAGTGGTGGTGAATGATGGGTATATGTGTGGCACTGGAAAATTGAATGACTCTTCCAAATATCTATCTAATAAATTTCTAATGTTAATTGTGCACTCCTTTGAATTCTGTAAAGCAAATATAACATCACTCCAGGCTCCAAACAGAATGCCAATCGACCATATCTTTACCTTTAGAATCTTTAAAAGTACTTAGGGACTTGCCAATATTTTTTTTTAATTTTGTCAGCTATGAGTTTGAAGTTGGGTTGGACTCCATATGGACTCCAGAAAAGAGGAGATCTGTTCCAAACTCATTTATCAATCTTATCAAGGCAAGGATTCTTTCTGCTCATCCTGTCTACCTGGGTGGGATAGATGGAAAGTGGGTGGGGAAAAAAACTACTGCTGCACTGAAATTTTGAGGACTTGGTACTCTGGGCTGCAAATGCAAAGGAGAGCAACTGGTGAATCCCCCATACATGAGAACTCTCTGCCCATGCAGAGTGGGCTCACCATCAAAAGTGCAAAAGAAGAGTGTGCGTGAGAATCAGGCCAAGGCTCATGGAAGGCAGGGTCTCCCCTCCATGTGACCCTCCACCCACACAGACAACAACAAAAAGGAGAAGGAAGCAACTGAGGACCAGGCCCTGTGAGCTCAGCAAGTTATGATATTGGGACAATATTTTGTTGAATGAGCACACTTACTTCACCTCACAGAAATGCTTAGATGAATGCAGTAAAGTATTTTGTCTCATGGGTTGGCACCCCTCTCAACTGCCTCATTCCATTAGCAGTCCATATCTTCAGGAAACTCAGAATCAGATTTGTGTTCTAAATGGCATGAAACAGCTCAGAAATATACTCCAGCAAAGAAACCCTGACATCAAATTAGACTCTCTTTGTCTTCTTAGTTGTGGAGGCAAAATGGTGACAAAACAGCAGAATACATTCTAAGATGCCTTGATCCCACAATTTTTCATCAGGGCCAAGAGTAACATTCCTTATCAGACAGGCAAAGTTTGTTTTTTCTTTCCTACCAGTTTCTTAGCACTGATTTAAGTTTCACACTGACACCAGCAAAAGGGCACTTAAATCACAGCCCTGAGAACCAGCTATACGTATCCAAAGCTGAGCAGAGTTCAAACCTCAGCCCTGTGCAGATACAGAGTCTTTTCTGTTTTAAATTGCCCACCCACTCACTATTCCCAGCTGCCGAGCCACATAACGTTCAAAGACCACACACAAGGTGCAATAGCAATAGGGGCCTGTTGAAAATTAAAGTGCAACAGCTTAGTCAAGAGGATAGACTCCAGCATTGCTGCCTAGAAATGGGGGCAAAGAATGAGACGGAAGGGCAGACAGGACCGTGGGAGATCCATATAGAATGCGATGGGAATCTACACTGGTGTGTATTTTGCAGAAATCCCCTACCCTCAGCTCAACAGATAACAGAGACACACAGAGCTTCCTATACAAAGACAGACAAGAACCGGCTCAGAAAAGGAGCTGCTGCTTTCCAGAAGCTAGATAAGATACTAGGGTAGCAGGGTTTGTTCTCGGCTTGGCTGAAAGCACCTAGAGCTGGTTAAAACCCCTCTCTGTACCTTATTTCCCCTTCTTGAGCAAGTGTAAAGAAGTACAAGTCATGTTTTGCTATGTCCATTGCCCCCAACAGACAGCAAAACTGTCAAAGAGCTCTGGTTTCTTCTCTCTGGTGCTGCTGATGAAGGGACCTTGCTCTGAAATACACTCATTTGAATGCCAAATAGTAGTGTCACCAATATCTCTTCATCCCCTTGAAAGAGCACGTTGCTATCAAACACTATATATTACCACTCTGTTGGTGGCACAAAGGCAGAAGTGGTTCAGCACCATCACACATCACAGTGCAACACACCCATTTTTTAGAAAAGAGTGTGATCCTCCTGCTTACTCCCAGCTATGACTTACCGGGTCATGGGCAAACTGATGAAAATAGACTGTATCCTGGACCTA
The DNA here is from genome assembly GCF_009819655.1 of Sylvia atricapilla. NCBI lineage: Eukaryota > Metazoa > Chordata > Aves > Passeriformes > Sylviidae > Sylvia > Sylvia atricapilla. The sequence continues at coordinate 28,902,212 of NC_089145.1, forward strand.
TCTGCTCACATGGCCAAGTTTGCAAAGAGTTTTCCACAAGAAGACAGTGTTCACCTCAAAGTGTTTCAAAAACATTCTTAGGTTTTGTCCTGTTGCTTCTACACATAAAGAATGTGTACATATAGATTAATACATATAGATGAATACATCAAGATTTTGTGCTTTGTCACTAACCAACACTGAATATTTAAAGGCTGAGTCAAGCTAAGTATGGGCTATTTTATCCATCACTAAATTAAACGGCTTCACTCCTGAGACAAGGCAATGTTGTAACAGCACAGGGCACAGCCAGCAGTCAGAACAAGAAACAACGAAGGTGGTTTCTAACAGAAAGTGCTCAGCTTGTTTGAAGAGGCAGACTGCCAGCGCTCTATGGTGTCATCCTACTCCCTACTTCTCAGCTGGGACAGCAGCTAAGAAGAGAAGAAAGGAGGAAAGATGAAACACAACATGCCATGAACTTTCTCACTGCAACTCTGATTACTACTAGCAAAAGAAAGCAAGTCAAGGAGGCAGAGGAAGGAAAGACTCAGTGAAGTACCCCATACCAGCTACTCTGAGATGGTTTGAACCCAGAACCACATAGGGTAGCTAGCATGTATTCCTGTAATGATCTAAAATAGAAGCACAGATACAAAAGTGCTTGCAGCATTGTCAGGCTCTTACATGTGATCCCAGGTTTGGGCTTCAGAACAGGCACAACAATAATCAGAACAAAAGATACTGAGACTGGATTTTAGTAGTTAACTCTATTTCTCTATTAATTTCACTACCTTCTTTAAAAAAGTGGGAAATGTAAAATAAAACATAGGTATACGTGCACATCATTTTTATCTTTTGATTCCTGTCAGAAACTCAGTGCAGAATAAAACCTTCCAGCACACAATTGCTTGCATCCAGCTTTTTGAAATATCCCACTGTGATACATATCAACCTTTTCCTTTTGATTGATAGACTTTGCTAGGGAAACACAGCAGAACAGATGTGTGTGCATGGGTGCCATCAAATTAATTTTAATGCACTTTTTTTCCTGCTCCCCCCTCCCACCCACAGGCTTATAAAGTTATTCTGAAAGACATGAGAACTCTAAATAATGGGGAGAGGGAGAGTGGGGATTAAAGCACATCTGAAGAAAGTAGTATAAAATTGCACTGAAAGCAAAAAATCCTCCCACCATAACCTACCCTTGTCCACCCCTGTGTCAACAAATATGCAACCAATTAATGTAATTGCAGAGTTATTTATGGTGCACAGGAAAGTGTAGTCAGGGACCCTGAGAAACAAGGTTGTAGGGATAGGAACGCCTGGGTTTCCCCCTCACCCCCTCCTTTGCAGATGTTTAAGTTGACTTGTGGTGTCCATGTGTCTCATAACCAACAGCCTGTCTACTTTGCAGGTGTTGCTTGCTGTATGGGGGTGGGTAAAGTGGATGAAAGGAGACCTGGAAAAAAGTTGGCGTCTTCTGATTTCAAACTGTGACTAAAAGATACTGGTTGGGTTTAGATATTCCCCCTCCTACTCCCACCAATTTTGCAGGCTACAAAAGCCCCATACTTAATCCCTTCAGATGACCCTTCTGACAGCAGCAACAACATTTGAACAACAGGGGGAAAAAATTTCTTAGCTCCATGATTTGATTGTTCAGGGTGACAGTTTTGTTACTGTTCAGTGCCCTGCACAAGACAGGTTTTAATTAGAGCTATTGAGTGGTTTGAATTGGCACAATTAGGGTCAGCATTAATGATTGCTGCATGTGTTCTTTTGAACAGTAAGGGCTTTTTTTTGCCCATGGACAGGAGGGGGTAGCAGCTAATGAACTAGGAGAGTGCAAATTATCTCTGCAAAGCTGGGGCAAGTGTAATACACACTGGGGATAAAGTGGAGAGCAGGAAGAGAGAACACAGCTTATGGGGCTGATCAAGAAGACTTCCCAGGAGTGTGCTGAACACCATCAGTCTCCAGTGCTTGCCATGTGCTTCCTCAGGTGTTAAGGCTGCATAAAGCACTGACAAAGATGCGTTTCTTGCATCGCAAGGAACACCTCAGGCACATAAAGTATATGCAGTGTTTTCATACTGGAAAATACAAAAGGAGAAGGGGAAAAGGACGCAGTTTGCCGAGAACAGTAGTCTGCTTCAAAACAAAGACATGTCATGCAAATTGGTAATTCCCATGAGTAGGCTTGTCGGCTTTACTCACCTCCTATTCACTTCAGTGTGATACTGGATCAGTTCACAGGAACACAGCCACATAAGAGACAGACATATACATTTGTGTACAAGCACTCTCCTGTGTGTGTGTAGAAATACCTCCCAAACACACACACTTGCTTTAGAAGCACAGCAGGTGGATGCCGGAGCCCCATGCATATGGCACCTCTGCCAAAGGCTGCTCCTTAGAAAACAGGAGTCCTCACAGAATGTCCCACTTGACTTAAACAACAGGCCTCTTGGGGAGCATACCTATGATCTCCTCAGAACTTGCAGATCTCCTGAAATGTGTTAATTAGAGTTTCTTCTTGATCCGAACAGTCCACGAAGCTCTTCAGAAATGCTCCTGAGTTGCAGGCAGAATGCACTCCCATGTCATTCCAGCGTAGTCCACAAAACTACTTGTTAGGGAAGAGGCCCGTAGGTGATAGGTGACAATACCCATGTGGGTACAGCACAGGACATGCCCCACTCTCATGAAGAACCTTCATTGTTTCTGGACTGTGCATGTCCTCCCCAAAGCATGTGCTTTATTTGCCTCAGGCCTACAACAAAGCTTTCAGAGCATTCTGCATTTACTAAAACAAGCTTTTGATCAGGCATTATATTAGAACCACAGGCCTCACTTCACCTTCGAGGTACAGAAATGGTTTGTTCATGTGCCAGCTACGCAGTGGTGGAGCTCCTCCAGACAGACAGCCATTCCCCACTTATATGTGCAACACATCTGTTTTTACTAATGGTGGGTTGACCCTCTGATACCAGAATCAGCCTAGAAGGCCTTTCTGGGCTCCAAAAAGCCCAGATAGGACTTCACTGCTAGGGGTCAGGTGTGGCAGTACCAGCTGAGCCAGATACTGGCACTGACCTCTGGTCTGGCCCTGAATACCTATACAAGCCATCAGGCCTGCTGTAAAATGTCCTTTCTCATTGCCTGCAGTAATAATGTCTCCTGAATGTGACCCAAAGATGGAGATACAATGCCAGGCACCATGCATCAAAGAAAAGGTGATTCTTCTGTAAGGTAAGATTAGTTGGTAGATCAGAAATGTATAAGCTGTCAGAGGACTGATCCTCGTACATTTTTCAGAAAGCATTTTCAGCCAAACTTTCTGCAGCCATCCCAGAGTGTGACCACCAACGCCTAACCACTCAAATTTTTGAGGCTGAGCATTGGCACCAGCCAAGGCTGCACAGCCCACCAGTTCCTTCATTGGCAAAACAGGTAAAACTCTGTGCATGACTGGAATGGAAAAGCTGGGTGGAATCCTGGGTGTGCAGTCTTGGCTGGGAGCTAGCCAAATACTTCAGCTTTTATATATGCAAAGGAAGACAAAGGTGCTCAAAATACAGAGAGAATGAGACTCTTTGGTGTGGTCAAAAAGAGCTTTCTGTGCATCTCTATTATGAGATATTTTCAGATCTTTCAGCGCCTCACTCTCTCTCTAAATTTTACCTTCTCTTAAAAAAAAATCCAATTTCTCTCACTTTTTAAAGTAGGTAATATAAATTCTGTTATTATTACCTAGGATACACAGTAGCCCAATGTATTTGGGAAATAATTACAGGCCAAAATCTTGCCATGCAAACAGAGGTCAAACAGGCTGTTTGTGCATAAAGAGGTCATATTCTCTAATAGGCTTAATCCAGTAGGAATCTGGCCTGCAACATGAAGATTTAAGCAGTGATGCTGCTGCAATCCATTTGAAGCCTATGTATGGGTACAAATCTAATGGGCACTCGCAGCTAGGATAATCTCACTTAGTTTTCAAGGCAGACAACTGAGGTAGACCCATTCCCCTTAGGTGTGGGTTACCTACTCATTTGTGGCCTCACAATAAATTCTTTACCTTATTACAAATGTTGTGGTCCTCATGTCCAAGGCACAAGAGTCCATCTCATAAAGATCTCATCTCACCTTTCACCAGGTGTGCCAACCTTCAGGGCATAAACAGCCCAGCAGAGGTCTGTGGCTGCCAGCAGGAACTGGAGGTGAGCAGCTGTATAGCAGGAGGGTGAGAGCAGAGCTGCAGCAGTTGTCTCTCTTGGGAGCAAGCAGTGTGGCTGCAGGTGCTTCAGCTCACCCAGCGCCCCTGAATGGAGAACACCTCTCCCTGCCCTTGTCTGGGCAGGAGGAGCTGGTGCAAAACTGGTACAAAATTGGAGTGCTCAGAGAAAGGCAGAGACATAGGCAAAGACTTCATGGGTGCTTTTGCCGTTGGCTGCTTTCACACCTTCTCCCCCAAGACTCTCTCATAAGGACTTCAACTGTTCCCATGGCCAGCAATTTTGTTTGGGCAGACATCCAGCATTGCCTAGCAGATCCAAAATGAAACCTCACACATTCATGAAGGTGAGAAAGAAACAACCAAGCTGAATCGTTTCACCACCCCTCAGGGTACTAGAGGTGATACCATAGACCTGCCAAGGAACACGCAAGGACATCTACAAACATTTCACGACCACCTTCTTTGAGTCAGCTTTGTTATTAAACAGTCCTGGCTTTTGGCATTAGCTGGAAAGCACAACATGCAACTGCTCAGACAGGACCTCTGCCTTGGCTTTCTTGTCATATATCCTCAAAAAGGCAAGACTTTTCAGTAACAAGTTGATTTATGTCATTTAATAAATATATTATAGTCTTTATATGGATCATTTACAAGCAAATAATAACTCTGCAGGCAGGAGGATGGGGCTAACACCATAGACACCAAGCTGCCAGCTGGGCCATGGTCTGAGGCTGAGCTACCTGAACAGTCTGGAAGCTAATGGGCAAGAAAGTGGATATGACATGGAAAGCTGAATGTGAGAGGGAATATTGTGAGAAGCTGGCAAAAGGTACAGGTGGTGCTGCGAGGGCTGGCTGGATCCCTCATGTGGTTATGGGGAATGTGTGTGAGCAACAGCTGAACCACAAGATAGCTAGCGGAGTACTGGGGGCATTCTGGAAAATGGGGCCTTGCCAGGCCAACATGCCTGGTAACCATACCTGTAATAGCACATAAGCTTGAGATAACCTGGTTAGCAGTATCAGAAAGAGCAAACTCAGAAATGGATATACAGCAAAACCAAGGATTATGAGGGAAAACTAGTTAGGTGCAGGTTGTCTCTCTCTTGAGAGACTGAGAAATGGAAATGGAGATGCAGGGGTGGTAAAGAAAGAGTTCAAGGAACACAGAAATGGATAATAAAATACACGATTTATGTGTCTGGGAGCATTTGTCAAGCACCTTGACCAGTGCAGCTGGAGCCAGCAATAAACCAAACCCTGTGTTTCTGACCACGCCGCCAGAGTCAGAACTGCTTCCACCCCAGACAGAAGACAGGGCTTGGAAGTGCCAGGGATTAGCTTTTGCTAGCTGGACAGACAGATTGAGCATCCCAGCATAACCAGTTTGGTGCCTATTCCAGAGTGGATGGCATTAGCAACCCTCCACCACCGCGTAACAGCTAGGATTAAGTGCTTTTTTTTTTTTTTTGTTTTCAGCTCAATTAATACAGATAAACTATTGGAACTACAGAAGGTACCTTGTTTACCTTCAAACTCATGGTCTATGCCCAAGAAAAATATTTTCCAGGAAAACCATTTGCGCTGAGAAATCAGTATTGCATGTCCTCTGCCTTAGTGTAGGCACAGATTAGGAAATAGAAAATATGCAATGAGCCTGTCTATGAAGTGATGCTCTGAAGTTCTGCAACCACTCCCAGAAGCTATAGAATGCAGAAGCTATAAATGCTGACTTCAAAAAGTTGTCAGAAAAAAGCAAGTTACTCAGAATGTACTTCATCTGAGTATTGGCTGAAGGTTTGATAGAGACTTATTTTACTGAAATTAGTCAACTCATCTCCAGCTTGAGAGAAATACATCTTGTCTTTCAGCTCTACAACATTTAACTGTGCCTCAGATTACCCATAAACCAGCAGAGGCTGTGCTTTTCATAATTTTCTCTGTATCGGTGTTTCCATACCACTCCATTTCTGTGCTGCAGCCAGACCAGCACTACTTGCAAGCAGAGCAGCTAAGAAAAGTGATGAATGACCCCACAGAGACTAAACTGTGAGATATCCCTCACTAGCCTGAATATGGAGCAGTGAATTCACTCTCAGAGCCTTTTTTCTATGTTCCCAGGTCTTTTTCCCCTGGCAGATTGAGGGTTTGTCCTACTCTGCTGCCAGTAGCCCTGTGCACCCAGAGATCCAGGTCTTCTTTCCCAGGGCAGACTGCTCCATCTCACTTTAGAGCTGATTCCTTGCCCCCTGCTGTAACCTCTTCTAAAGGCACCTTTTTCTCCAGCCTGCTACAAGGAAAGTAAGTTACTTAGATTCTGTATCTAAGAGCACTTTGGAAAACTCCTGTGTTGCCAAGGCACTAGCAGGGGGCTGAAAGCAGCCAAGTTTTTTTGCTGAATGCTCTCTCACAGCGCAGAAACATGTGCAAAGCTGGACTCAGTATATCATCAAATTCATCAGATATGATAACCAATATCAACTGCAGAAGTGTTTGTGAGAAAGCAAGAGAAACCTAGGGACCTTTAGCAGATCTGGACAAATAAGCCATCATTAAGAATTCTACATGGTTTGAACTATTTATCCCGTTGACTCTTAATTTCATTTTAAGCAACATCCCTTTTGTCACCTCAGAGACTTTTTTCCCATGGTTATTGGGATTTTTCAACATTATTGCCTGGATTTGGGAGAAGGGTACATTTTTCCTTTTGTCACATCAGGCTAGATTCTCACATTAAAAAGAAAAGTCAGGCAACCAAGTTCATTTTCAGCTATATCTGCTTTTAGATCAGAGCTCTTCCCCTGGTTAACCAGTGGAATGGATCAGAAGTCATGGCTCATGATGCTTGGGGGTCTAGGCTTGATCAATAAGCTGATAAGCCTGAAAAAGGGCACCAGATGTGAGACAAAAGCACTAAGAAGAAAAGCAACATGAACTGCACAATAACTTGTGAGAATAGCATCAAGGAATTCTACTGTAAACAGTTCAAATTTTTGTGGGTAAATCCATCACTCAACTCACAGTCACAACAAGCTTGTGTTCAAGAGTTTCAGCAGCCTAGAAGGGCAGCAGATCCTCCCATCTGCACCACAACTGAACCAGCACCTTTGCAAAGATCACAGTGCCCAGGAGCCCAGCCCCTCTGTCATCACCCTGGCCAGGCCCAGGCCCCATGCTTGGTACCACGGACAGTAGGACTGCCTTGGGAAGGCGTACATATATCTCCGTATGACTTCTGAACTTCCTTCCTGGCTCTGATTTCTCATGAAGCCTGAGAACCTCTGCACTCCTTGGACATCCTTACAAGGAAGGACAATTTGTTACCACAGTGCATATTTCACGTGCAGCACCATGTTAAACAGCTGATGTGAAGATTCTGTAAAATGTCAAGCTAGAGCTGTGGTCTTAAGTTCCACACAACTGATTGGGGTCACACATCTTCACTTTCTTCAGCTGTGCCATTTTCACTGCTTGCAAATTACTGACCTTCCCTTCACCCCATCTCCTGCACACCTGAACTAACACAACTCAACATAGCCTTTCTGTAGGCTTGTACTGCATAAAGTCTCTGCCACTATTTCTTATTAATATAGGTATCGCTGGGCTTAATGGCAATCAAGTTTTGGCCTTTTACCAACAATTTAACTGAGCATACCAGCATTGCCAGGTTACTTTAATGCTTAAGGAGTGCCTTTCCCACACAGCCATTGCTATTTTCCAGATATTTACCACAGAAATCATCCAATTGCCACAATCAGGACTACAGACATAACTTCCAGTGCCCAAACACTGAAGTTCTGTGTTCCCTCAGCCCCACAATATGCCTTGGAGGCAGCAATAGCCACCACCAGCCTTATCTCAAAAGGATGCTGATCTAGTCTCTCGTATGATTGTGAGTTACAAAGCAAAATAAGTAGGTAATTTTCCAACAGCAACTAAGTGCAATTCTGAAGTGGAGATGGGATTTCTACACTTACCTTCATGGTTTCTGTGATGATATTTCATGTCCCCCCCTCACCACCTATTCCATCAACAAGCCAAAACAGCCTAGGAAGAGGCTGATCCACTTTGCCACCCACAGAGATGTCTGCACTGCCAAACCAGCACCAATGGCTATGCCCTTCTTCATCCCCAGGCCAGCAAGAATCCAACCTCACATTCACATCCACAAGTATGTTTGCAATTAGAGTAACTTTTATTTTTTTTATGTTATGTGAGACCCACGTCTTTGGGCTGCAGTGGTCTAGGGAGCACAGAGCTCTGAATCTCAGCAGGCACCTACACAGCACTCCTGCCATGCTGCCTGAGGCACAGGACAGGCAGGGAAAGGATTTCCAGCAAGGAAGGAAGAGCATAATAGAATCCAGCAGAGGCACTGGTATTTATGGTAGTACTCATCAAGTCCCATCCTTCCCCTTGTATCATTCGTATGAATGTGAAAGGATATCAGTAACCTTGTCTACTCTCTGCATGTAACTCCCCTGCTTGGATGCAGAAAGTCAGGCTGGCACAAGGAATATAATTTAAGAGCATCTGACCTCAGGCTTGGTGAATTTGGCCCATTGTACAACCTCCTGTTTGTATCACTGTGCATATGGAGTACCTAATTATGAAGTGGCATTTTTGCCTTCTGAACAACCTCCATATGATACCCAGGAGATATTTCCTGTTCTCAGCACTGTTGTGACACTAACTTTCCTGCTTCTTTTGACTGTCTGTCAAGCTGAAGTGTCTAGAACTGGGAAATCCACAGCCAAGAAAAGTCATTAATACAAACGTCACTAATATTTATCACAGACACTCAAAGAAAAGTATTCCACAATGGATTATCTTGTTTTCCACATAGCTCAGTAAGGGCTGGAGTGCCTAGCAGCTCTATTCTGCTTCGGCTCCCTTCCATTTTTCCTCCAAGCAGTAAGGGCAGCTCAGAGCAATGAGGATTTTCTGGCCCTTTAACAATCCCCTTGTCCACCAGACTTCCTCCTTTCATAGCCCCCATGTGCTCCCTCCCCTCTTCCCCAGGGCTAGTTAATATGTGCCAAATCCTGACACCCTGAATGGTTTCCCAACGCCGACACTAATCACGTTTTCAGGAGCAGGTCAGCAGTGAAGGAGCTGAAATTCGTGTGAAAAAGTCCCTGGGATGGCCCCGATGCCTCACACCTGCATGCCCTATTCATCTGCACTGTTTACACATTGTCATCCACAATTAATTCTTTCCAGGGACGCTCCACTGCCTGCCCTCCCGTTGCACAGGGACCCCATTCTGAGCTGTTGTGTCTGTTAAATTGAGCATGGGGTGCTGCGATTAAATTAAGTTTTGTGGCACTCTCTCTTTCTCTCCCTCCCTTCCCTTCTCTTTTCTCTCCATTAATAACGATGCCTGATGGAAGATTGCTGGCACTGGAGTAAAGAAGTAATTACAGGCACTAAAAGTAGGGAAAGAAAAGTTTCTGTGTGGAAATGTGAATGGGGACATCTTTTCTGGCTAGCCGACATTTCTCTCAGCGCGAGGTGGGAACCACAGCCGCATGCAATTCCAGGGTACAAGCAGGAGAAAGGAGAGGAGGGCATGGGGGCACACATGATGATCTCCCATAGAGCAAACTGCCCAAATTTGGATCTGTGAGAGTGTTTAGCCACTGGCCTGAATATAGGTTTTCTTCAGCAATTGACGTTCTCACCTTCTACTGCAGCCTCATTTGTGCATATACATGGCATACACCAGCCTGGCTCCTCTTCTCACAAAGTATCATACCCAAAGGTGCGTGAAGAAATTCCCTGGCTGACAGGCGAGCAAGTCACCTCCTCACACTGGCACACTCCTGCATTGTTGCGTAAAACATGGAATAAGAATTGCTCACTGGAGATGAGAAGGAAAACAAGAGAGCAGGAATTTGACCAGCTTCTACAAAACCTCAAGGCAGCAGCTTTTTTTTGCCAAGTATTTAGCTCATGCATGAAGTGGACAACTGGTTTTTATTAATGGGACCTTTTCAAAGTTGAAGAGCCATTTTTGCTGAAAACAGAAACGTGCAGCTTTCCAAGCAAGTGGAGCTGGGTGGATTTGGTTTTACATCTTTGTTCAGCTACTTGCAGGACTCTCCATCACAACAGACTGCAGTCCCACAGCATAGCACATGAAATGTCCCCTTGGTAAGAAGGGCAGAGTTCAGACCCTTCCAGCCAGCAGCCTGGATTAGAGCTACAGCCAAACTAACTCTGTTTGCTCATGTCAGCCATACACCCAAAAAAAAAAAAAAAGACCTGAAAATTGCCTGAAGTTCTGAGGCGCCAATATCCACGACACACATGAAACATAACAAAATTAATTGACTACAAGCACAGTCTTTTAAGGCTTGGTAAATAGCAGCCTCTCTGATTTTTATCCTATGCAAGAAAATTGCCCCTGCAAGACAAAAATCTTTATGTTGGCAATTAAAGAAACAGCCTCCTCATAAACACCACTGTAAAATATTGTTGCATGCACATAGGAAACTTGCTGGATGTAAAGCACGTGCTACATCCCCCTCTAGTGCTGAACTACTACAGAATAACAACCTAATACTGCTACTGCTTTTATCAGGTGGAGCAGAGACTTCTGCAACAATTCATAATTAAACTCCATAAAAAACCCTGAAGGGTGGCTGCCACATGCAAAGCCACCTTTATGCGATGATTGCTCTGCAGAAGATGGACTCACAGAGGCTGAGAGATCCAAGAGTCCTTACAATTAAAAAGATTTTGATACTTCCTAAATACCAATGTGAATCCAGGACAAATTTGTTTCATTTAGCAAGTCTCTTTATTCATTCTGTACTTTCTCTTAAAAACTAGGGAGCTGTACGCAGCATCACACACCTAATCAACACCTATCCCATGTCATCACAGGTCTTCAGTGCTTTGTACCAAGAACCTCGGTAAAACAGCCCCTCCAAGAGCACCAGCTAGAATTGTTACCCTCCCAAACATCCACCACCACAGCAGCCATGTCTAGCAGGCCTTATTCAGGTAAGGAGCCTGGCTGAGTCAGGCAGGGGCACCAGCTTTCACCAGCTGCCTGTATTCTATTGCATTATCCTGCCTCACCTACTAGGACCATCAGGCCTGACACCGAGGGTGCACCAGCCCTACAGGTCTTCAAGGTGCAATGACAGCTCACACCAGAACCATGCTGACTGCAAGTCTTAGTTCTCAAGCAGGCATGGCAGTGTGTGTTGTATGTCCCAGACTCTCCCATGCTTAGTGACACAGAGCTCTTTAGGTGGCCAGTCTACATTTACCTGGCATCCCCCTGTGCAAGAGTCACAGCTTGTTAACAGGAGAGGAAAGAAGCCAGAGAGCAGTCAGACACCAGGGAAAGTCAGACCTGAAGAAGGCCCTGGGGGCTGGAGGGGTAACCTTTAGCAGGTTACCTGGCCAGGCTGGGTAGAGCCCAGGATTTACAACCAGAACGGGCAATTGATACCGATCTAGCTGGCATCCCCAACTGGGGATGTGAGAGCACAGCAGTACACCACAACATCAGCATCATGCTCCTCATCCCATCCTTCCTTATCAGCTGACAAAGCCTGCTTACACAGTCCTTCCAACCTGTAACTACAGGCACAGAGCATACAAATTTATCAAAAAGACTCTGTGGCCTTCTGGCAAAAACATCATCACTCAGGAGAGTGCTACAGCTGAGGCACATGTACCAGCCAGCCATGTTTCACCACCAGCTGCAAGCACTCTCTGCCTCCTCTTTTTATTCAGCCTTTAGGAGATGTAAGCTCAATCCTTCTTTCCAGGTGGGTGAAACTTGCCAAAGAACAGCTGAATATAGGTCTTTATAATGGAGGTGTTTGAGTAACCTTAGTGGCAGGTGTTGAGAGCAGCCCTGCCTATGAAAACTTGAGATGAAGGCTCTTAATTTATTTTCCTGAAGCAGAACTACTAGTACTCTTAGTAATATAACAATTACAAAACCTGCAAGCTGTATACCACCCTTTCTTCCCACTGAAACAATGAGAGGGGAGGATGTTCAGCCAATTATACCACTTGCCCGGTTAATAAACAATTCACAAAATTATGCACTGTTTTGAAGTGCTCTATAAACATATATTAATCAATCATTAAATAATTAAGATAACTCTCTGTTCTTTTTCTCTGGCACTCCCAAGTTGATGGATGTTCCTATAGCAACGGAGGAGCAGGACTGAGGGCAGGGGGAACGCAGGGCTCGGGAGGCGCTGCTAGCACAGGACCTTTGCTCCCCAGCCCTCCAAAAGTCACGCAGGGCAAGCGGAAGGGGGCTGCGAGAGGTGACATGCAGGAAGGAGGCTTTCAATTTTAATGGAAATTCTAACGATGACAGTCTATGCAAATAGGTACATGAAAGAGGAGAGGAAACAGACGGGGGGGGAAGGGGGAGAGAAATTAACCCCGGTTCAGATTTCAAAGCAAAGCCAGGAATAATTTTTTGGAGCTAAGAATAGTTGCAGTGCACCTTGTTCTCACTGGACTTGAGCCTTGCATAATCCTTAGACTCGGGGTCTGAAATTACAGCTGGGAGGGGAAACGTGGCTGTCCAGTCGGCAGCTCCATCACCTTTATGATTCCTTTGTGTCACCAAAAGGCACTATTTAACAAAAGAGCTGTCCTTCTGCTTTTGCAGGGCCCTTGCAGTTGTTTTGCAAATGAGATTGCTTGATTGGTGAGCAAAATCAGAGATCTTTTGAAGCTGTTGCCCAGGAAAGGGGGAGGGCAAGGAGTTCAATTATCCCTCACAGTAAGTAGTAGGATCTGCTTCATCCCGTAAAGAGCTGTTAAGAATGAACCAAAGCAACTTCTGAACTGACTTTTACGTAAATTTCATCAGAAATCCCAGGAAGACCTTAGAGCCACCTGCAGAAAAGAGCCGAGTCTGCTGAATTCCCAGGAAACACTCCTGTCCCTATTGAAGCCCCCTCACCTCCCCTGGGGACAGCCAAGCCAGAGGCTGCCCCAGTCCCAGCCAGCCCCCAAGCAGGCAAATGGGGTCCTCAGGGTCTGTAGTTTGTGGGGAAATCTGCTCAACTAACACCAAATGACAGCTCCTCCACTACATTGAAGGGTCCGGACTGCAGACCTTCTGGAGCTTATTGGTGTAGACCACACCAACACCTAGTGGGCACTCACTGGGAGATCTTTTCTAATGGGAAGACAGTTTCTGTAACACAAAAAGTGTCCATGGGAAGACAGGGGTTCTGCTGACAAGAAACGTTCTGTCACAGTGAATAGGAACAGAGCACTTTGCTCCAACTGCTACAAATTTTTTCACTTCAGTGGAGTTCAGCATGGAAAGGAACTTTCCCGAAAAGGCCTCTTTTTTTTTTTTTTCCTGTGCATGGGGCTTGTGGCTGAGCACTCACTGAAAACAACGTGGACCTTGCTCAGGCTTTATGGGAGCCAGGCAGAGCTCCCAGGGAGCACAGCCCAGAGGAGAGAATGGGACCCAAACCCAAGGACAGGCACTGCCTATTTTAATGTTAAGCAGACTTGAAACTAAACATTTCATGTCAGTTCAACAAATTGAAACAAAACATTCCTACCTCAGAAATGTCAAAACGCTTCACTTTGATCCAAAAAAAAAGTCAAAACAGAACACAGAAACATTTCTGAACATGACTGTTATAATTCCAGGAAACTATTTTTCCTGTTTTCTGCCCCAGTTTGTTCTGTTCTGAAAAACAGAAATTCAGAATTTCACAAAGCTGTACTTAAAGCCATTTATCACAGGAAGGTCCAATACTGCCTATGTGTGTGTGAGCACTCTCACTCTGACACACAACACATCCACCATGCCTTTCAGTGGCACCCTCAGGACTCTCTAAGGGCTGGTTTCACCACCAAAGAGCTTCCAGATCTCCAGCCGCATGACCAGAGAATGCCCTTCAGTCTGTAGGAGGCCCCACATGCCTGGGAATATCCAGTACAAGTGCACTGTCAAACACAGGTGGCAGCTGTCCATAAGATACCTTAAAAACAGAGTGTTTAGGGCTGGCACAGCCATCACTGCCATCACCACAGGGTTCATACACAACCCAGTTTAGAGTCCTACTGTCCTCCAGGGCTGACCCAGGGTTTGGTCTAACTAATTTCAGACCTCATGGTTTGGTGTTGATGTGAATAACAAGAAACTGGTTTGAATAATCTCCTGTTTTGGGAACAAGTGTTAAAAACAGCACATACTTAAAGAAAAGAAGGAAGGGTGTAGGAATTTCACAGCTTCAGTATAATTTGACCTGCGATGCTAGTTTATATTGCTGAGGATCCTCTCCCCTGAGCATAGTTAAGAACATGCTGATGTGGAGAAAGATGACATGCTCCTAATGATGCACTCCATGCCCAAGGTAGATCCACATATCTACTTTCACCTCAGTAAGTGTAATCCTAATGCTGCATCCAGTAACAGTTTGACAACTTTGTATGGACACTCCTACAGTGTTCTTGCTGTCCAGCTGAGGGCTACAAATATGGCTGGCTGTGTCACTGGCCCCTTAGAGAAAGTGCTCTCGAGAGTTCTCTGTGCCAAATAACAGCTAACCAGGGAATAAAACCTTCCCCTGTGCTCCCTCTCTGCCCACCAAAGCTTTTTAGCTGTTCTGTTTCCCATTTGCTTAGGATAGCCTTCTTCTTCCAAAAAGCTAAAAGATTTTCTAATATATCTTGGTACATTCATTTTTCACAGTCTTTCAGTGTTGAATTCCTATCCATGACATATCTTCGGAGTCCCCTGGTGCCAGGTCCTGTCTTGCTCCCATGAGGTGCGGACACTGTGAGGGGTCCCCCATGGCTCTCTTGCACTGGTGGCATAGCTGACATGACCAAATTAGCCACATACACCTCGGCCCTCTAGATCAAACTGGCCAGGACTGAGACTCCATGCTCCTCTCCTGCCAGACTCTCAGCACCCATTGCCTCACTTTCCCTGCTATAGACCAGTCTTTCTCTGGTACCTTCACCTGGGGGAATTCTCTGTATCTTGGTCTCTTCCTAACTGAGGGAAAAAAAATCTTGTTTTAAATATTTCCCAGCCAGCATTTCTACAAAAGCAGCACCTGTCATCGTCCCTGGACAAACAGTGTTGCACCAGGAGATATATTTCTCTCTTGTATAAATAATGCACAATAATAATTTGTTCTGCTAATTTTCTGGTTCTTCCCAAAACTTCCAAAATCATTCACCCTCTAAGCATAGAAAAATAAACTGCAGGGACAATTCATATTGCATCTACAGCTAAACACTCTCTTGCATTCCACTGTTGTCCAAACAGTACCCTCTGGACTGATTCCCTGTGGGTTGGCAGTATCTCAGGGCATACAGGCTTGTATCTGATGCAAAATCAGTTTCTTGCTGAGACTTTGCAGTTTCTTCACAAGGCTTCTGCAAAAGCCTAAAAGAACATGCAGAAGACTTTATCCATCACAGGGCTGTCCTGGGCTGCAAGAGGAGAGCGGATCTGAGATGGGCTGCCTTCCAGGTGATGATTGTTGCTGCCTCCTAGAAACAGCTTGCAGCAGCCTTGCCAATTGCTGAGTTTCATCCATAAATATAGGAAGGTTTTGGGCTTTATAATGTAATGAAGATGAGTAAGACATCTTCCTTTAGAGACAAAAGTGTACTGACACTTTGTGGAAGCAGTGTATCACCTTTGAGAACCAAGGTATGCATTGTTTTAAAAATAGAAGATAATAAGATAAAGAATAACCACAGGATCAGAGAAAATTGGTGAGTAGGTTATGTTCCAAAAGTCTCCTCAGTGAAGCTTCAGATGTTGCCATCATCCCACCTGAAGATTATTTCAAGACTGTACTAATATATGGATCTTGAGTTGGCTGTTACCATGGGCACATATCTAATCAAATGGGCCCAAATTATGTATATTACCCAATTTGGCATTTGGGAGCACTTCAGTGATGATACTTCTGCTTGTCTGACAAATAACATGATTATTCAGTAAGCTGCATATGTTTTAATGCTGGATTTTTGTTCTTTGATAAGAAACTGTCTAGCTAACCAAAAGTGCTTTTCACTTGAAAAGTCACAGCCATTAGCAACCAAGTTCAATTAATTACATTTGATAACCTGATAAATATATTTAGGACTCTTTGTGCGATGTTCAGTCACCTTTAGAAAACACTTCATCATTAGTCACCAAAAAATGAAGCATTCTCTTTTTTCCAAGGATGAGAGCACTTCAAAAACTTCAGTTTAACATTATAAATTACGATCCTATTTGCTTAAAAATAGACTTTAAAATTGATGCTTGCCTTCAGCTTCAAGACTAAAAACAGATTCTTTATATATGTCTTGGATTTAGAGAAAAGCAAGGAATTTTTCAGAATCATGTCAGAAAAAAGTTGGTGATGCTCATTCTCATGGCCTCACTATATTAAAAATGTGTTCTCCCACCCTGCTACAATGCCCCCAGACACAAGCAGAAGGCAAGATTTTTTCCTGTGACACCCACAGAGAGGAGATTGCCAGCAGAAGGACAGTGGGATGGATAGTAACAGAGGCTGCAGAGCTGGGCCATGTTTTAAATAATCTGTGACAAGGAGCTGGGAGACAAGACGGGAGCCTGATAGACTTGGGTCAAGGTCTGGGGGAGAGGAGCAATCCTAGCTGTGTGTACAGCAACGCACTTTCCTTCTCTGTCTTTCTGCTAACTTTACTCGAGTATTTTTCTTATAACTGTATTTAGGAAATGGACAGAGAAAGACCCCTCTGGAACTGTATTGTTTTACCTTCAATCCCCATCACACCCACACAGCTGCCAGAAGGACACATGGTTGGGAGAACCTGCCAATTAGAGCAGCCTCTTTCTTCCCCTCTTTCATGCACTGAAATGATAATGAGAGAAGAAAGATACCTTGTAAATCACCAGGTTAAGAAGCACATCACCTTCTGTGCTTTTCTTCCTGCGACAAGGATTCCTCAAGTCTGCAAGAGAGAAAAATATGCAGAGTTGAGTACCAGAATGAAACAAACTCCTGAGCTGCCAGAGGAACTCGTAGAACAGAACAGAAAACCACCCAAACTGGAGGTGTCTAGTCAAGACTAGAAGTAAAAAAGTGTCTGTACCAAAATCAGCAACAAGTAGGTCAGACCATGACAGGACAGAGGAAGCACTTGGTAGGATGAGCCATATGCTATCCAGATGGGAGATCTCTGATACCAGCACAAGTCGTGGCAGGTTGGCTTTGGCACAATTCTTTTAGAAACCCATTGGTGAACACGGCTGCTGATCAGAAAGAAGACAAGGACGCTCTTTTTGCAGCCCCAGTGTGGACATATGAAAGACCTCCAGCTGCCCTCTATCCTCAGCAGGAGGATACCTGCCCCAGCCACTAGGCAGGTGGTCTGCAAGGGCATGACTTACCTGGTGCTGGGTTGAGTGTTCCTGCTCCGCCTGCTCAATTAGCTTTTGAGTGAGCTGGTACGACTGGAGTTTGTATGGCTGCCAGTGTAACACTTAGGTTAGAGGCCATTTATGTAAAATTGAACCATTATAATAAACCAAAAATAGGACTTGGAATATGGGTATCCTAGCTAAAGATGGGAGCATTATCATCCAATTCTGGTTGCAATCTGATTCAGCCAGCAGACTCTTGTGCAAATGCATTTTGAAGTTCCCCAGTTGCTCTGTGACACCAGGCACCACAGGGCCCCTTCTCCCCCTCCCAGCACCCCACATCATTAAGAGTAATTAAACTCTTGTCCTGTGGTGTCCAGGTGTCACAAGACACCTGGTAAGTCTCACCTCTAACTGCCCACTTGGCTGTGCTGAAATGGCGATGCTGCAGATGCTGCCTGTGGGGCTCAGTCCGCTCCCACCAGAGCACTGGGTGAGCTGCTGGCAGAGCACTCCCAGCTCTGGATGGCTTTCCAGGTCACAGTAGGGAGCTGCAAGTTAATCAGCAGTGCCCCACAGCAGGTCAGCACACCCAGCTATCTGTGCTTTCCCTTGTTTGTCATTTTCCATCAGCCTCCATTTTCCTCCAAATCCCTTTGGTGTACCAATTAATCCAGAGGGTTTTCATTTACTCGGGCTGTCCAAATCAGCAACACACGAATACCCCCCACAATCACTGCCAACAGCTCATAATACATTTTAACTGCTCCTTGGCCTTTGATGTGTTAGCCTTCTGGGCAACATTATCATTACCCTTTATATACCTCTGTAGGTGAATACAGCGCTGCACATGCTAAGTGCAACGGGTTTGCTTGTGCCTGAAATAAAGCACATTGTCCTAAGTTTCTTCAAGAATTGTGCCCTCTTTGCTGGCAAAACCCCAAACCAGCCCAAAACAAACACGAATAATATCCTGGGTTATGGAGTGCTTATTTTCAAAGTAGAAGAGCGAATACAGGGAGGAGCAGGACAAACCAAAAGAGGCATTTACCTAGGGAGAAGCCTTTGTGAGAGAAAGGAGTCCTGGTATAGTCTGGAAGCGTGGGCATCGTGTCAGGGGAAGCAGAGAGTGTGCCATGCAGATGTGCACATGCTGGAAATACATGTGGGATGGCATAGAGGATTCCAGCTGAAGTATCAGATGCAGGCAAATTCAGGAAAATATAATGGGAATAAATTCAGGAAAAATGTAGGGAGGCAGGATTATTGTGGTCCCAGACTGGGGCATTCTTCACAACTTTGGACATATTTATGGTTTCGAGGTGTCTTGTAATCGAAATAGCTACAATTGTATTTCTCAGGGAATATAAATCAGCGTGGGTGGCTGACAATTTGGAAGGGCACTCAGTCCAGCTGGGAATATGTGAAAACAGTCAGAGCCCTGAAAGATTAGTTAGAGATGGCATGGGTTAGCTAAGGTTTGTTTCACAGGACCCACATGACCCACAGGCACTTAAAATATTGAGGTGGAGAAACAAGCTCTCTGTAATAAGATATTTTTATGAGAAATGATGGAAATACAATGTTAATATGGGTGCATCACATTAACATACAGAGTCCCCAAGCCTAGCCAGTGAGGCAGGGCACCCAGATTTTGCCCAGCCAGCCTGTAGCTGCTGAAGTTTTCTGCTTGTCTTGCCAATTCTCTTACCAAAGGCAATAAATGGCTACCCCAGTCTCCACGGTCACCCTCTAGCTGTAAAACAAAGTGCTACTCATTGTTGCCTTCCTGTATCCAGAGGGCTGATATTTTAGTTTTTATAAATTCAGATCATAACTTCCCTATTTGCTGGCATAATTCTGTAAAGGATGGGCTGGCCCATGCAGCACAGACCTTGGTATAGTGAGCATGGCCAGCCTCCAGATCTTCCAGCTCTGCAAGGGGCTCATGCTACATTAAATCAGGACTACCTCAGAAAGCTGGGAGGCAGAGAGGGGGATTCCCTGCAGCATGTTGGTGCACTGGCCCCTAAAATGGGAATGAGCCCTTCCCCACAGCCCCTGAAACCACATGGGGATAAATAGATCACAGAGAAGAGCTGTGAAACATCTCTGGAGGAGGCCCGGTTTCAAGCAGGGCATGGGACACTGAACAATAGCTGCCATTTTGAAGCAACTGGAGCCCAGAGCACTCTTGAGGAGGTGACGGAAAACGCTGTCGCAGGGTACGACCCTTCCTTGTGAAAGAAACGGCCCCGAGAGCTCATTGTGCAATGGCTGCTGACGTGCGAAGCCAGCGCTGAAAAACAACAACTGTGCTTTCTAAAAATATGAAAGAGCAGCGCCCAGGGGAGGCGGCTCGGGAAGGGCGAAGCAGAGGGAGGAGCCCGGCAGTGTCGCTGTATCCCTGCAGGATTTCTGTGCCTTTCTGTGCCCTGCTGGGTCACACTGGGCCCTGCTCACAGGAGTCGCCAGCCACGCAAACAGGCCTCTGGAGAAAAGAGCCCCTGCCCTTCATGTGTCCTCAGGGAAGAGCACAGCCCTACAGCAAACTTTGCAGGTGGGAGACAATCCTCCAAGCCAAGCTGTTCATGCGCCCTGAGCAGGGGACAAGGGACCAGGGGCTGCTGTCCCTGGGGAGCTCCCTGGGCCTTCCCACCAGGACAGTGGGCTGCCAGACCTTGGAGAGGCTTTGCTGCCCAGCAGGTCCGATGGACATGGCCAGACACAACCAGGCAGCCTCTGCCACTGGGGCAACACTGGCCACTGTCACCACCTCCGGCTGCCCTTCCAAGCCCCCAGGGACAGGGGAGGCTCCTCAGCTGCAGGAGAGGCTGGCCAAGAAAAAGGTGCAGAAACAGTTAAGGCTAGTAACTGGAATTCCCGGCAGAAACATATTATCTGGGGAGAGAAAAGCATCCTTTACAGCACTGCCAACCCCACATACTCAAAAATTATCAGATGCAGGCAAATTTATCAGGCTCTAGAGAATCACAGCTTTAAAACTGCAAGGCATTATGTTCTGGTTTTAGAGAAAATTATAAACATTTGAGCTTTTCCTACTTGCACTCTGGTTTCCTGAAGTTTAGATCACATTTTCAAACTTTTCTACAAATCACTGAGGGCTACAAACTTCTTTATTTTGTAAAATAAAATTGAGTAGCTTACCTAATGCCCACACCTTTGCACCAAACAGCAAAGATCAAAAGACTTGCACTGAAATGAGGAGTGTAGGAAACACTGGAGGTCTCAAGAATGAATACCCTATATATGTCTCATCATTTTTCTCTAGGGTTGCACAAAAATGGTAAGGTGTTTTAACCAACATCGCATTGTTTAAGTATTTTATTTGTCAG
Organism: Sylvia atricapilla; assembly: GCF_009819655.1. NCBI lineage: Eukaryota > Metazoa > Chordata > Aves > Passeriformes > Sylviidae > Sylvia > Sylvia atricapilla. The sequence continues at coordinate 28,923,164 of NC_089145.1, forward strand.
TATTACGAACAGGTCTTCAGTGTCATTTTGCTTCTGATAATAATGTTGCTTGCAGTCAAGCGCTGCAGTCCCTGCCTTAGGGGCCAGAGGAGCACACAGTTTCTATGACCGTATGCTGTGCTCAGCTGTGGTTGCTGCAGCTGGTGGAGCAGGGAAGGCTGTGAAACATCATCCAGTGTCAAGCCCATCTTTAGCCTAATCCATACAGAAATGTCTTGGCCAGAAGGGGCAGGTGGGTGCCATCAACTTATTTTCTTTGTGTTTCAGGGCACTGAAAGAACTGCGTCAGGTCTTACAGGGTGACCCTGTGCTACAGAGCAGGCAGACTGTGGAAAATACATCAGCCAGTAAAGAGGTCAGTGATCCTCCAAGATTAAAGGCTGATCTGAGTGTGAACTCACTAGCGTACCTCTTGAAAGGATTTGGCATGTAACAGCCTGATTATCGATTGCTGTCCTTAAGAGAATGTGATCCTCTCCTTTACACTGATCCTGTTAGCTTTATTTACCATAACACTTGCTGAAACATCCTCTTGCAGAGATAATGGCTTCCTTTGGTTGCTGTCAGAATGAACAAATGGAAACAAAAACATTCTGCTAATAATTGTGTCATATGCTAATTAATTAAAGCAAGACAAAAGCACTGCAGTGCTGGGTTTGGCTCACCATTGCCTGGGTGCCTGGACAAGCTCCAAGCACAGAGGCTGACCACAGGAATACCAATAACACAGCAGTGCCTAATACATGAGATTTCCACCAGAAACTCAGCAAAACATTCATGAGGAATAGGAATATGTTTGGCACCCAAACTGGGATCCAACCACCCAGAGGCTGCTACTCTAGACAGACCTCAGCCTACACGGGCCTAAGGAACTGCCAAAGATGGCAGATGGGTACAGTACACAAGAAAACAAAGGGTTTTCAACAGTCCTCTTGGAATTTTTGTGGCACATGTGCACCATGCAGAAAGGCCAAAGCTCAGTCCAGGCAGGCAGTAATAGGGCTTTAGCAGGATGGTGGAAGAGGCAGAAATTGGCTTGGCTGTGTCTTACAGCAGGATGCTAAGCAAGGAAATAAGTCTAGCTTTCTACCCCTGCAAGTGAAGAACATAAACTCCACACATCCTTCCCTCTTCAGACTGAATCAGGGTCCAGTCACAACAAGTAAAGGCTGAAGAAAAAGGGAACAAAGTAAATGAAGTGCACAAATCCAAACTAAAAAGTAGTGGCACAGCCACAGCACTGAGCACCAACAGAGCTTACCCTGTAAGTCAACAGGTCCCTTTATCCAAGTGCTGCTGAACACGTAGATACTTATTTAGGATTTTTCCACTGATGGATTGTGGGTCACAAGACCTTGGCCAGCAGTCCAGGACTATCCAGCCTTCACACATCCCTTGAGAGGTGGCTTCAGGTGTCCCACCTCAGCTATGGTGCTGCCTTGTGAATCCCTGTTGTCCTCCATGCCCACCTGGAATTCTCCCTTGGGCTGGAGCACTCAGGACACCCTGTGAGTGTCCTATGGGAGCCAGGATTTCACACCAGCCTTTCTGTGCATGCATAAGGGTCTTGGACTCTTTCATTAATCCTTGGCTATTCCTGAACACCTTATTTCTTACTTTCCACTTTCCTAACCTTTCCCCGAATATGAAAAATCTTCATATTCATTATGTAGGAAGGAGGACTAGTGCATGTCACTAATTGAGCAGTTTAAAGCTATGATGTCAGAACTGCAGCGCAACCTACTGAATGAAATTATTTAAAATATAAACTTTGATACAGAATAAGCACTTTCACCTCAGCTCAACGTGCAATTGCCCTTTGTAGATGTACAGTATCCACAACTGGAAGTTAGGCAAGCAACTTCTGCTGCCCACAGCAGCTCTCACATGCTCATGTCAGAGGCTTCTCACGTGACTCAGCGAGAACACAGCATTTTCTGTGCAGTTATCACCCTGCAAAGGTCAAAGAACAGTAGCCAAGGTTCATTTCTCCTGTGAAGCTGAGTGCAATAGTCAGGGCTATACAGATTGGAGGCAGGTTTAGGGAAATGTCCTGCTGGCAGCATTTTATCAAAATTGCAAGAAAACTTAAGCTGTCAAATTTTTCTGAAGCTGTCTTTGACAACTGGTGCCTAAAGAAATGAAACATTTCAGATTAACTAGACACACGAATTACATAGTAAATAACTAACTACAATGGACAATAGAAATATCTCTTCCTACAGAGAAAAATAAGCATCACAGACATGAACACACTGCCTTCTGTAGAGTTTTTCATTAAAAAAATCTACCCATGAGGTGAACCTGCTTCAACACCACACTGACACCCTTCCTGCAGGCAGAGGTAGGAAAAACAGAGATACCCTTTGCATCTGGGAATATGGGGTACCCTCAGTTTTCCTTTCAACCCATCAGCAGGGGTTTGCTGCCCCAGACCTGCAGCTTGCTTCCCATCAAAGGAAAACAGAGTATTTCCCGTGTATCATCAACATTGCCCACTGCTACCTGTTCCTTAGGGAAACAGAAAATCTATCACAGCAGCCAGAAATCCATGGCAACCTGGACTTGCCTACCATAAACATAACCCTTCTCCAGAGCTCTCAGTCTGGAGTAACTCAAATCCCTTAGGACAGTAACAGCACTGGAAGGATGGGGTAGGACCCTTCCCACCCACTCAAGGCCCTCAGGTATTTCCCAGTGCTGGCGGAAAGCCTCACTCTAGAAATACAGAGGAAGAGTCAGTGTACTGATATTATAGAAATGTTGGTCTGAAAGACTGAAGCACCTCATGCTCTCGGGAGCAGCATTTCTTTCTACAGAGTTTCCTACACTGCTCAAGGTATAAACCATGCCTACATGCTCAGCAAACTCAAATTGAAAATTACCTCCCTGACAGAGAAGAGGGATCAGAGCAAGCTTCTTTTTCACTGCTGGCCAACTGGAGCATGCTCTGGCTGACACTGTCGAGCCCATCCTGGGTCTCCACCTGGGACAAAGCTCTCAGTCACTGCCGGAACAAGTCATGACTGTGTCTGCAGAAGCTCTCCTCATTCCATCCCCACTCCAGCATAGTGCCCACAGGTGGACAGGGCTGTAGTGGGCAAATTGCCTCAAAATCACACAGAAATGTGCAAATTGATTAGCCCAGTATAGTTCAGTTACTGATAATAGAACAGTTCTCACTGTTTTCATAACCTTACCTGAGCAAAATGTGGGCACCAGAGGTCAAAGACACGTCTTGTATTGTGGGCCAACAGTGTGAAATCTGACATAATCAAGCACCGCTGCTCCTGTTGGGCACATCTGCTGAAACAGGGCCCTTGGGCAGCCACTAGACTAAGCTCAGGTTGTGTTAAATTCTGTAAAAACACAGGAGAGGTGATGATCCCCGTTGCAAACTAAGAAATTGGACTTCAGCCCCCCACCACTGAAAGGGGCATATAAGTAATTTTGCATTTTTCAGATGAATTTATGAAGCTGCATTATTAAAGCATCAAGCACTAGCTCCTTAAAAAAAAAAAAATCCACAGCACAGCTGGTTTTGAACTGCAAAGTTGTATACATTTTCTCACTCTTTTTAAAAATACTCCCTTCAGACCCTGCGGCGTGGCCGGCGCGGCTCGGTGCCCGCTGCGCTGTCCGGGGCGGTCAGTCCGGGCTCGGTCAGCGGACAGGCCAGCACTGCCCCCCAGCGGCGGCGGCCGGCAGCGCAGGGAGGGCCCGGCCGCCGCGGCCGCTCTGCGCCCGGCAGGGGACAGGCGGAGAGCGCTGCGAGAGCAGCTGGGAGTTTACCTTAGAGGAGCTGAGCCCTTCCAGGAGGCGGCCGAAGAAAGGGAAAGGCACGCTTTGCCCAGGGATTAAGCAGACGGCTTCTTGCAAGGCAAACGCATCTCTGAAGCAAGTCGGATGGCTTGGGCACCAAGGCAGCGGCGCGCCAATGGAAGGCCCGGGCCCGCTGCCCTCCGCGATGAGAGCACGCTTCTCCCTCCAACCATCCCTTCAGCCATCCCACCTCCTAGGCCCTGCCGCAGGGAGCAGCAGCTTTAGAGCTGAGATACAGCTCTCTGGCCACACTTAGGTGGAAATTCCCAGCTCTGGTGCCCATGTCAAATAACTGTATGTCCAAGCATGAACCAGGGTAAAATGATGGTGCTAATTTATTCTACTTTCTTCAACCAGTCTTTTCCTTGCCTCCTGTGGCGTTTCCTCCATTAACTACTGTGAACCAGTAGGAATACTTGAACAAAGGACAACTAGCAGGCATTCTTTTTGATTATTAGAATCATTGAAACATTCTTCCACCGTCCTGCAAAGGGTGAGAATGTTAGAACATGGTTATTTTAAAAACCTGAGCTACACTGTGTTTAGGGGGAAAGGAGGTGCTGCTGAGGCAGTGACACTTTATAAGCACTTTATTGCATGGCTTGACTCTGCATTTCTTACAAAAGCAGCACACAGCTAAAATGCAAACACAGTGAGAAACAAGCATGTTTTTAGGAAGGCTGAGGATTCACAGGGATAGAAAGAGATAAAGAATTGCTGTGGGCTTTGCTCCTGCACTTACTCCTAATTCATATGGATCTTGCCTATGTGCTACTTGGTCAGCCCTTGCTTGTGCCTGATAGTCTTGCAGATGCCTACAGAAAATCAAAATGCACACAGTGCTGCCGGCCTCCTCGCCCCACCTGCTCAGCCAGGACCCAGCAACCAGCCAAGGCACGACTCTGCCACCACAGTGACACAGGGGCTCAAGGCACCACCTGTGACTTACTGAAGAGCCCCTTGTCCCCAGGAATGGCAGTGTGGTGTTCACAAGGGTGTGGGAGAGGCCACGGGCGTGGATGTGCAGAGCCACTGAGAGCCACAGGCACTGCTCCTTCCCACCAAATGGGGGATGCCTGTGCTGGTCTCCTGAGACCATTGTTGGTGCTTTTCCGGCCTGGCTGCCAGCCTGGAAAATAAAGTTCCCAACCAAAGCAGAAGCAAGTGGGGAGGAACACAGAGAACAGCTCTGACATTCCTGCCTGCCTCCAGCAATGTTTCCAGAGCAATAGGGCTGCAGAGGCTGAGCCTGCTGAGCTCGCAGATGAATAGAAGCAATGGACATGCTACAGCAGCGTCATAATACCCTTCAGCAAAGGAATTAGAGCTCAGCCACACTGCAGCAACTCTCCCTGGTTAAAATCCCTTCCCCAGTCCTATTAGTACAACTACCAAATAACAACAACTTCCCTATCTGTGAGGCTCTTTTAGACCCAGGCTTTATATCCTGCAAGCAGAGGACAGGATTTTACCAAGGGGGATTTTCTTGAAGCAGGAGGACTGAAGAGTGCTATCTCTCAGCAAGCTCAGCCAGGAAAGGACAGAGCAACGAGTGATCTGCCAAAGCTCCCTCCAGCCACATCCACTGGCACTAAGGTAACTGCAGCCATTTTGCTCTAGTTTAATGTGCTCTGCTCTGTCTGCCTCTGGAGTCCCTGCCTTGGTCTAGGGGATGGCTCTGGTCAGTCTGAGGGCAATAAATGCATTAAAACCTTCCAAGGGGTCAGGAAGTATGGCACCTGAGGGTAAGGCAGGTAACATGCCATTCCCAGCACTGCAGCTGTAGGGAAGCACATCCCCTGTTACAGCCAGGGACAGGGAGCAGTGGCAGAATGAGCAGCAGTCACCCTTGCAAAAGCTAGAGGATCAACCACCTTTCCAGGTGCTTCCAGCCCCAGCACCAGCTGCCCAGGATCTGCTTCCCTGCACACCAGAGCACTGTGTGTCATGCTGTGCAGCCCTGTACTGAAAGCCCACAGCAAGTGCCAGTCTGGGGTGGGTATCAGCTGCCTATTTGGCTTTGCTTGGAGGGTTTGTGTGATGCCTGCAGCCCCACAGGCTGGACCACAATGCAGAACACCCCAGGTCCTGAATGCAGCACTGCTGTGCTCATCGTGTGCTAGCCTTGCACTGCAGAGATCAGCTGAGGTACCTACCATGCAGAACCTTCCCTCAGCACCAAGGAGTGAATAACATTTTCAGTGTTGGTAGGGCCTGAGGAATTAGTTCCTATATGCAACCAAAACATTTCTAGACAGTGTTGGACTTTACACATCAGGAAAAGAGACATGAAGGTCCCCAAGTGTTTATCAGAGAAATTACTTATCCACATAGTAATGTCTTCCTAGATCTTGCTATCAAAAGTTTTATTTATGGCCAGAAGAATAAGTATTTTATAATCTCATTAAAAACAAAGTACCTGGATGCATCATGTTTTCAAGTATTGGTCTCAGCAGTATCTTGTGAATGAGAGGAGCTCTGGTTCATTATTCTTTGTATCAAGTGCTCATCTTTACCTGTCTTCTTTACCCACGTTGAGCTGTCTCTCTCTTGCCCTTACCAGCTGTCTCATTGTGAGAATGGGTGCTGGAAGAAGTGGAGGACCAGAGCAGAAGATACATACACTGCACAGAATATTTCCAAAGTGAATGGGGTTCACAGCTGATCGCTCTAAATGCAGATCTGTTTCCACAGCTGCTGAAGGGTAAGAGTGATGTCCTGAAAGAGAGCTCATGTTTTCCTGCCATTAATTTAATGCTATTTGGACTTTTGAATCAATCTTTCCCTCACCTTCCCAGCCACTTAGAGAAGAAGGGACCTCCGAACTCCTCAGCAGGATGAACAAAACCGAGGGAGCTTTTGATAGCCCAGAACTTTGGAGCCCAGGTTGCATGCAGAGCAGCACCTTCCTGACCAGTCTGGCACCACCCTTCGCATTTGGACAGCAGGCTACGGACACAGCCCTGAATGTAATCCTTATCGTGGTCCTCCTTTTCATCATGGTGTCTTTGGGATGTACAATGGAGATAGCCAAGATCACAGCTCACCTCCAGAGACCTAAAGGTGTGGCAATAGCCATAATGGCTCAGTACAGCATCATGCCCTTGACAGCATTCATTCTGGGCAAGCTCTTCCAGCTGGGCACATCAGAATCCCTGGCCATCCTCATCTGTGGCTGCTGCCCAGGGGGAAACCTCTCCAACATCTTTAGCCTGGCACTGAGAGGGGACATGAACCTCAGGTAAGGAAAGCTATGTACCTGTTTGTGGTCCAGGCCAATCCAGTTATATGACTGGTTTGGAAACTATTTAATCAACATTAGGAGGCCCCAAGAAGCTGGACAAAGACTGAAATACTAAGTCCAAAACATTTTTAAAGCACCCATATTGTTCAATAAGTTACTTTGTCCCTGTTTTACAGTGGGACTTTGTCCCTTTCTCTGAATCACTGGCATGCTGCTCTTGATGACATGGATGCAGAACACTTTTTCATCTCCATGTAGCAGTGCATACAGCATATATACATGCTGTACCTATCCATGCAGTTCTGTGTAAACTGAGCATGCTGCCAAAGAGGCCATATCAGTAAGAAATGTTGAACTAGCAGGACACTACTCTCCAACAAACTCTAGCAATAAAACGAGATCCAGCACAAAAATACAAAGTATTACTTTTTCTCTCAGTTGTGAATTTCTGAAATGCAAACTGTACCCTCGTCATGGGTATGTACCCTTTCTCAGCATGTATGAAACTTGAGTCATCTTCTCCCTTCTCCATTCATATCATATCCTTCTACAATCTGACAGTGATGTTGGGGAGATCTCAGTGACAAGTTGGGAAAAAGCGAGGTAGAGTCTTAAAATCATCTGTCCAGGCAAGTAACCAGATTTGCATACTCCATTTTTTAAAAAGTGTTGTTCTTCTACTGAGGGGGGCTTTCTTCATCTCAGTGCTGTAATGACTGCATGCTCCATGGTCCTGGCAATTGGATTAATGCCACTGCTGCTGTACCTTTACTCGGGAGGACTATATGAGGCTGATTTGGAGGGCAAGGTACCTTACAAAGGAATAATCACCTCCCTGGTGCTGATGCTAATCCCCTGTGCCATCGGCATCATCTTGAATGAGAAGAAACCACAGTACACTGGCCTTATCACCAAGGTAAGAAGTATCCTGTGCTAGTTACCTTTCAAACAAGGGCCTTGAGGAAGCTCTCAAAAATAGAATAACAGACATATTAACTTCTTTAAGACATGCCACTAATCAGTGAAAGTGTTGAGGGTAGAGCCCAAGACATCCACTTTACCACTTTAGTGGTTAAAATATTTGCACAAGGAGAAGTCATCCATCCTTTCCAGCCAGACGTTTTGTAGCCAACTTCTTACATTGCTCTCCTTTTGCTTCAGTTTTGACTTTGGGGTTTTTCTGCTTTATCAGCACTAATAAACTTCATAGGCACTGCCCCCAACTACTGCTGCACCCAAAGCAGAACCCAGATAAAAACCAAACAAACAAACAATAACTATCCCAAAATAAATTAAAACCATCCCACTGTTCTCAGAGGTCTAGCACAAGGCAAAAATCAAATCAAAAAATTGCTGCTTAAGTCATTGAGATACCTATCCAACAGAAGCCACTGTATCACCAAGTGCCTACTGATGCCTGGAATCATGTTTTCACCTCCTTTATACATCAGACATTTAAACAGCAAAACAGAAATCCAGACAACCACCATTGAACTCTTCTAGGCTCTGCCTGTGAGTAAAGTCACCTGCTTGGGGTGGACTAGACCCACAAAAGGACCTGGACAGAGACAAGTAGCATACTTCCCCATATGCCTGGGAAACAAGCAGGCTGTGCAGCAAGACCAGTCATTTTGCATACAGACTAGAAAGTATTTGGTTATTTAAGGTGTCTCTTGGTAATAGCCCAGGATGATCTCTTGTTGACTACGGATAACATTTATGTCCATGAAAGGCACTTATGCCCTCTGTACTTCACATGATGATAGAACTGGTACAGCTGTTTCTCACTGCTGAGGCACACATTTTACCAGGGACTTCTCTCTTGTCCACATCTCAATCACTTTTATTTTAGGTAGGAATGGTCATGCTTCTACTGTCATCTGCTGCTATAATTGTTCTGTCTGTGGCCAATATGGGAAGCTGCATCATGGTTGTCTTCTCACCATCTCTCCTGGGGACTTCTGCCTTAATGCCCCTTACTGGATTCCTGCTGGGCTACGCTGTCTCTGCAGCCTTCAGACTTGATGACCGGTATGTTCTTCCACACCTTCCTCCCCTCTCCCCAGCAACAGAGAGGTATGGCAGCTCTGCTTTGCAAAGCAATGGTGACAACATGGATTTTAGGAACATACTTCTGTAGAACACTGACCCCATTCACCCAAAATAGGACCTAGGAATACAACCAGACACAGTACAAGCTGGTCCAAAGCCAGTGACTCCCATACCTTGAGTGGGAAGGGAAATGACTTTATCCTCTGCTTGGGTTAGCTGAGAGGGGAGGAATAGCTAAGCAAGTTTTTTGGCACAGGCACTTGATCACCATGGAACCTTCACTGAATAAGTAGATGGATGGTTTTGGCTTAAGGTCACTAGTGACCTGCTAAATGTATTACCAACCTCTGCTCTTGGTAATGAAGCTGGGGGAAAAGAATTATTAGCAATGAAAAAAAAACCCAAACCCAAACAACTGAGAAATACCAACAGAGCTCAAAACCCAAGCGACACAATTATTTCCCAGCTGATTACTACCTCAAACCAGTCAGTGCATTCTCAACTGCAGCCCCAGGAATTAATGAAAACTGGGCATATAAAACCTGCTCCTCCTTTTTTCCTCATCCTGCCCAAACCAGGTAGGAATCCTGCTAGTCTTATTTTATACCTTCATATATTGGGCTCTTATCACCCCAGGAGATTACATCCCTGCAGGAAGCTGCAGAGCCCAGAGCAGGACACAAGGTCTCCAATACCATTATGAACAAAATTCACATTTGTAACATGATCTGCCTCTGCCCATTGCGAAGGGAGCTGGAGGCAAAACCTTCTAGGGATTGCAGTATTGTTCCTGACAGAGCAGCTTTTAGCCACAGGCAAGGTGGGCAGGGTTCTGTTTCAGTTGTTTGAAAGCAATTTAAATCTGTGATAAATCTGATCTATTTAACTTTTTCTCCTTCAGATGCAGGCGGACAGTGTGCATGGAAACTGGCTGCCAGAATATACAGCTTTGCTCAGCTATCCTCAAGGTCACCTTTGCCCCGGAGATCATTGGCCCCCTGTACTTCTTCCCACTACTCTACCTGCTGTTCCAGCTTGGAGAAGGATTTCTGCTCATCCTGGTCTTTCGGATCCATGACAGAGTAAACAAGCCAATGGCAAGTACACCTTTGCTCCTTTATTTCTTGTCTTTTCCATGCTAAGCCATACAAGCTTACAATATAACTACAGATTAATTGCTGCTTTATGAAGGCAGAATCCAGTTGCTCTTTAACTAGAAATTACATATCCAACATGTTACATTCAAATCAGAGTCAAAAATTCAGAGGTAACTGAGACTTTAGAAATTCAATGGACTTGTTGCATCAGCAGGATGTTTCACACAGCTACATACTATCAAAACTATCAGTGCTCACGTTTTCTCAGTCTGGTGCTTTAAGCCACAGTGGACACCCTGCAAGAGTCAATGACTTGCACTGAGCACATGCAAAGAACAGAGGTGTTTGCATGTGGCTAAAACTATACAAAAACATGACATATTCCTTAGTGCAACAGATCGCAGCTTTGCTTCAAGCTGTTAAGTGATTTCTTGAGAGGACAGAACTGCCAAATAATGCAGCCAAATGAAGGAAGCATTTGGATCTTTTGCCAAAAAAAGTACATAAAGAGATTTAAATTTCATTTTAAAATATATACAATATTGGTATAGATGTGAAATAGACTCTTCTCCAGCTCCAGCAGGTCTCTAATTCCAAAGCTCAGCTGACTGCACAGATGGCTGAATGATGCACTGCTCAATGAGGTCCTCTACCCAACACCCCTCTGATGCTGCCAGTCCAGCTTTTCTCCACTGCCTTGAGGGAGTAACAGCAGAGTAGCTGATACAGAGCTGCTTCAGGATCACTTTACCACATCTTACAGTTATGCTGGAGAATCACTTTATGGGAGGTAAAAAACCCACACTCATTTGGATCCTTGGGTGTCTGTTCAGAGCAAAGGAGTTAGTACTGCAAAAAGACATGCAGGTGCTGGCAGGACTACTGCAACAAAAGGGTTGTATTCCAGGCTCCAGGTCATAAAATGGCTGGAAACAAAATGGCTTCAGACTTTGACAGGAATCCCAAGATCCTTCCTCTTGTTTTAAATGACTCAGTAATCCTAATTGTAGCTGGCACAATCTTTTCCTAACCTGGCTTCAGAATTACCCATTCTCACATTTTTCTCTTTCTTCAGATGCAGCAAAAATTATCTCTGCAGGTTGTGAACCCATTAGGCCCTCAAGAAATGAAATCAGTGTCAAGACATTGCAGAAACAGTGGGGAATCGGGAAAATATATGGATTCTGCAGCAGTTTCTATCACAACCCTCCAAGCTCTACCTTCTGCTGCCAGGTCATAGGTCTCCAGCTGTTCTGTCAAAGACTTATTCTGCAGCAGCCACAGAGGCATCTGTACCCACCGTGTTATTCCCCAAAGACCTTGCTCTGAACTATGCCTCACTCTGTCAGCCCAGAAAGGAGGAGAGACTTTCAGTGACTTCAAAGTCATCGTGACAACCCTTTGGGACAGCTGAAGAACGTGCCAAGTGACTGTCCCAGTTTTACCTGTAAGAAAATCACTGCCTGTATCAGTTCCCTTTCTTTATTTCACTTACCTGTAACCATCCTGCTGGCACATAATGGAAGCAGATCCTGACAACATCACTGCAGATTAACGTAACTTCTCTACCAGACCCAGAATGAGCCGCCAAAGTTTCTCCATGCAGAAGCCAGTGAGATCCAATGCAGAGCCAAGAGCCCATGGAGCTGTTGGTTTCCCCCATCCTCCAACAGAGACCATGCAGTACCACTGATCGCCCACAGCAGAGGCCACACAAACCAGGATCATGGCTACACAAACTGCCTTTATATGCCAGGCTTGGGCCCAGCAAGCTGTGCCTCCAAACCAGATAAACCTTAAATGTGCTTTCTGTTGTAGCAGTGAACTCCACACCACACCTGCTCTAGACACCACCTAGGTATGGTCACACTACACACACAGTACCAAGAAAGACTGGCATAGACATCTCCAGTGTCCAGACTACGCCTTGTAACCCAAAGTAGTTAATCTTAATCGAATAAACAGGTTTGTACCAAGAACCTACACTTAATAATTTCTGGCCAGAAATCAAGCCTCCATACTGCAAAGCCTGGGAGTTTAACAGGAAGCTCATCATTACAACACCCAGCTCCTCAGGGAAAACACTCATGCTGCTCGCAAGGCAAGTAAGTGGTATGGTCTAGAAAGAGCATTCAGAAGGACTATTTATAGAGCAGATAATACTTCACATACAGCCTGAGAGAAGTCTATGATCCCTTTCATCACATCAAGTGCTTTCAGCCACCTGGGTTCCAGTTGAAGCCAAGTCCCACTTGGACACAGACGCCCATCATTATCCAAGTCAGTAGGATCAATTGACTCAAGATCTCAACACAGCTGACCTTCCACCCTGATGAGTGTGAATGCTGCCTTTACCCCTGCAAGTGAGAGGCCCAACATGCTCCACACCTCTTGGGATGATCCAGCATCTGCACCACTAAGGCTCTGAGAATGAAGCTCCCATTCCCCAAAGGTGACTGGCAACAATCCAGGTAACTGTGGATCCTACCCCCTCTCAATGCCTGCTCTCAGGAGTGCCTAGCAGCCCAATACACTGCCGCTTCAACAGACACCCACACAGTACAACAACTCCTCCTCCTTCCTTAGCTTGGCACCCAAAAACTCTGCAGCAGCAGGGAGAAAGGGCAGCAGGCCAAACGCCTGACCTCCCACAAGGCCAGACCTTGCTCCAAGAGGAACCACCTTGCACCTCCCACAATCTATCCAAATCCCAGCCTAGGCTACAAAGATCTTTTTAAAGGTTTCTACAGACGACTACAACAGCTCTGTAAAGCACTTTATAAGAAAACGCATTATTTTAAAAATGAAATTCCTTCATTCTTTCGTGGGTGAGGGCTTGAGAAATACAGGGATAGCAGAGGACTGCTGCCACTGGAAGGCACAAACACTGGAACAGAGAACTTCACAATACTATTGGACTGTTGCATTACTCCCACCCACCGACTTCAAAATCCCTCTTCCCCCAGAATGAGGACTAACGCTTACAAAAATGGTTTATGTACACTTCAGTGTTCTCATACGAACATGCACAAATGCACTAATGAATTACGTTGACTACATCTGTCTTTAACATTCCACACTTATTATCCCAAGCAATTAAAAGCTAAATGACTCATCCACTCCACTTAGTGCTATGAGCTACGACAGCCTGATTATCCATGTTCTCATTTCAGAACAGACAGACATCCAAGGACATCATACCACATATTTAAAAGGATGCTAATTCTCACCTCTGCCCAGAAGAGTTATCACTTTGCTACAGCTCCATCTCAAAGAAACATTTTAACACAGTCACAACCACTTTATTAACACCAATAAACAAACTAGAAGCAGGAATGTTTCTTTATACTTTATTTGAGCTAATTCAGTCTTAGGTATCAAGAAATAAGAGTGCTTTATAGAATATTATTACCACAGGGCAGTGAAATGGGCATTTTCTTAGTGTAGTGCAAGTTATATCAAATGAAAATATTTTAAAATAAAGTTTTATTACCAGTACCGACCAGCATTTAATCTGCTGACCTATAGCTGAAACAATGTCTCAAAAGCACAAAAAAATACCCTCTGAAATAAAGCTTTATGTACAGCACATATAGAGCTCTTAGATGCCTACAGCTGTTAGTCTGAGATATTAAACTACTATTTTTGAGTTGCTATTCACAGTTGAATATACTGAGAATTAAGTGTTTAGATGACTTTAGAGTACAAAAAAAATTTGTCTGCTTTAGTTATAAAGAGCTCTGCCAATATACACAAACTATACACTTCAGACATTCACAAAAAATGTGAGCAAGAAAAGGGTTATCAAAAAACATTTAATACAATTAGTCAATAACCCTTCCCACCATGGTCCACATCTACAAATTCTCCCTTCCCTCCCCCCTCCCCATCCAAACCCTTCCCCGCAGAAAGTCACATACTTACCACAAGTTTTAGCAAGTATGGTTTAAAAAAGGGCCCCCAGGGCAAGTTATTTATAGTTCAGTTGCCACTGTCAACAGATCTGGACCTCGATCTAGACCTCTGCCGATCTACAGATGATGGAGATTTGGATCTGCTGGAAGAACCCCGTTTCTGGCTCTTGTTTGGCAGTGGAGACCTGCTAACCGATCGCGACTTGCTGTGGCTCCTACTCCGTGACCGGCTGTAGGACTTGCGGCTGCGGGACCGAGAGCGGCTGCGAGACCCGGACGAGCTCCTGCTGCGTGACCGCGAGCGGCTCCGGGACCTGCTGAGGAGGGGACGGAGAGCCCGGTCAGTGTCAGTGCCGGAACCACATGGAACCACGGCTCTACAGCCCAGCCCCCTCCTCACTGACTTCAAAGTTGCTCAGTGAATGCTTAAGCATTATTTAAGAGAGTAGAAATCCATACCTGTGCCTTTTACTGCCTTCAATTAGTTTGATTTTCCTTCCATTAATTTCTTTACCAGAAAGCTTTTCGATAGCATTCTTTAAATCACTGTAAGAGGCAAATTCAACCACCCTATGGGAAAAAAAAAAACCGAACAAACGTAAAGCTCACTATTAGAAGTTGTAGTTACCAATACAAGAAAAATTTACACCAGGAAAAAAACCAAATGAACAAAACCCCAAAACCTACACTGCTCAGCGTAATTACGCCTTGTCATCACTGAAGCATGAAGAGTTCCCCCCCCCCAAGTATTTCCCACATGCATTTTTAAAGGGTAACTAAATTAAGACATGAACAGCTGCTGACACTGAAAGTGGCCAGCTTCCCTCCCCAAACATTACATATACAGGTTACTCTACAGGTCACTTGATAGGCTTACCCTTCATTTAACTTAGGTCTGTGTGCATCTGCAAAGGTTACTTCCCCGGCTTGTCTCATGAAGTCTTTGAGATCCTAACACAAGACCACTTATGTTATGCAAAGAAGCGAAATTAACGCTTACCTATACAAAAGTAGTTTAAAGCAAACAAAAGAAACTTATGACTACTGAAAGAGAAGCTGTTAGATAAATCACAAACATGGCAACTGCCATACTTGTATTCTATCAAAATGGCATTATCTGTATCATGATCTGTATCAGGGCACGAAATAAATGAGAAAAGCATATTGCTTTAAGCAAAATGCTAATAAAGGGTCTTAACATTAAGGTAAATATTAGTCTAAAATGATTTTATAGATTAAATAACAAAGAGAAAGAAAGAGAGAGAGAAAAAGAAATAAAGCAGCACATTTTTATATATACTGGATTGACTTTGAAATACTACCCATATATTTTTTGGACTATTTCAGTCTCCATTTACATTACAAGTCTTATACGAATAGAGAATTACATTTACATAACACCAATTATTTTGTGCCCCATATGTCATTAAAAATATAGTTTACTTTACCTTTATTAACATTTCCCTAGGCTAGGCAAGCAGCAAACTGCATTAAGCGACCGGAGATACCGTCATGACATATGCCCGACTGGCTCTTCGCCACCCACTTGCCGAACACTACCCAGTCGATGGAAGCCATTAATCGCACTGCCCTCCCTATCAGGAGACTATGGATGGATCCAGACATTCTCTATGCTTGATGTCACCAAGGACCACTTTACTGCGATCAGGATTCCAACGACCACCTAATTTCCAATCTTTCAACTCTTTTCGACCAGGACCTCGTTATTCGGAAGCGTTACAGGAAGAACAGCTCTCAACTTAGGAATCAGATCTCGTTAACGCTCTGGGACCGCTGCAATGTGGCACTTTAAGGAGTGCATCGATTACGTCTAGACCGGCAAACACAGATCTAGAGGTGGCCAAGTGACATTGTAGGAGCTGACTGGAAAGTCAACCAGGCCCGACCAAGAGTGACCAAGACAGAACGATTAGGATAACCCACAGGCACTCCTCGTCATAAGGCCAACGACACAGATAGGCTGGCAAATAAAGGGTTTAATATGTGGTTAAAATGGATTTTAAAAACAAGAAAAAAAAAATAAATATATATCCTCAAATATATAAATTTATTATTATTATGAATTACGTTAACTAGCTTTCATTCAAAATATTTAAGTTACGTTACCAAAAATCGTATTAATTACATAAACATTTTAATAAATCAGGCTTTAATTTAATTAATTATTTTACAAAATAATTACATTACATTACATACCCATTAAATGAAGTCAAAATAGTTAATCATGTTTCAACAAACCTGCCAGCTGACTCGGGAAGACAAATTTTCCACTATGAGACGATTTTCTGTTCTTAGAGGTGGGGCGTTTCTGTTTTGAAACAAACAATTCAGACTTCTGTTAGTAAATAACACGCAACCATCTTAATACTAACAAAGGCTGTATCAAGAACTGGTATCAGCATATCATTATTACCACTACAACCCAAGCTATGTAATGGCCTAAGCAATCTAGGGCAGCATTAAGTACTTTAGGGGAGGGAGCGTAGGATGACAGGCAGATCTGAGATGTTCTGTAATCTTCACTACCCTGCTGCCACACCAACGACTTAAAAGGCAAATAATACCTTTTAATAGCTCATTCCACCTCACGTTTTCTGGCATGAGCTCAAAGCACTCTTTTTGTAAACTGCACTGGTTCAAAGCTGCACATACCTCCTGTCACTGCGTGGGCGGCGGCTACTGAACCGGTCAGAGTACCTCCCTCTGCCTCTGCCCCTCGAGCGTGCTCTGGCATGCTCAATGGTCACCCTGTGAAGAGAAACACATAACAAAACACGTTTTTAGGTATTTCTTCTTTTACATACAGTTATAGTTCTCACGACAAAATCAAGAAAAATCAAACAAACACAAAATAGTTTGACCAGTACTGATAACACAATTCAAATTAAAACTGAGTTTTATTTTATGTCCCCAAGCTTGTATAGCCATGCAACAGGACACCTCACCTCTCACTGCAAAGCTCTTTTCCATCCAATTCATACACAGCATCGTCTGCATCCCTCGGATCCTCAAACTCCTGCCAACCAAGACAACGAAAACAAGCAATTACATTCTAGTGAACGAGTAGGTGCTTATTTGTCACGTATTGTGCTTTAAAGGGCACGTTAATGGATTTTCTTTCAAAGTAACTTCGTAAACCTCAAACGCGAATGAGCACTAGGGGAGTGGAGAACGGAGAAGGAGCACACTCACCACGAATCCGAAGCCTCTCTTCAGGTCGATGTCGCGGATGCGGCCATACCCTTTGAAGAACCTCTCCACATCCTTCTCCCTGGCGGCCGGGTTCAGCCTCCCGATGAAGACGCGGCAGCCGCTCATGGCTGTGTGTACGCGGGGCTGCTGCGGGGACAGGCGCGTCAGGCCCCGCCCGCTGACTCAGCACCGCCCGCCGCCGCTGCCGCACTGCGCCAGCCGGCCCCGCCCCCGCCACGGGCCAATGGGAAGGCGGAGAACTGACACCGCCTCAGCCCGCGCCAATAGGAGCCCGGTGCTTGGCCCTCGGCCCCGCCCAGCTGCCTCCACTCCCAGTTTGCCCCGCCCCGCCGAGCCGAGGAAGAAAAGCAAACGCCATCGCTCTGCCATAAAATGGCCGCCGCGCCGCACCCGCCGGGGGCACCGACCCCGCTGCGGCGCGCACGGAGCGGCGACAACACCGGCTAGGGGTGCGCGGGCCGGCCAGACACACAGCAGAAGCGTTCCGCGCCGCACATACTCCTCTACGCTTCCGCTGCGCTCTGGTCTGCGGGGAAGCCCGCCGAGGTTTTACGAACCTGGACTGTGGGTCTCAGTGCAGTCCGAGCCGGACGGCTTCGCGGTGCGGTGCGGTGCGGCAGACGGTCGGAGATCGGGCGTACGCGTCCTCCTCGGGCGACAGACGACTCCGACTGCTGCGCAACACCGGCGCTGCACCGCGAAATGGAGGCGGCCCCGCGCGTCAGCGCCGTCCCGCGCCGCGATTGGCGGAGGTGGCGGCCACGCCCCCTCCCCGGGGATTCCAGGTCAGGGCGAGGGGGGCGTGACGGCGCCCCTCAGCTGGGAGCCATGTTGGGGCGGCCGAGGGAGAGACAGGCCGGGCCGCCGGGGCGGTTAGGCCAGGAAAGCTGTGCTCAGGGGTGAAGTGCTACCATCGAGGCTCTTTTACTCATCCAGTACACAACAGGCTAAAACCTGTGCTGCTCTTGTGTGAGGACAAGAGCTTGCATCAGGCATTTCTGGCTCCTGATGAGCGAAGAATGAGAGGAGGAAAATATATAAGGAGCTCCCGATCCGCTTAAATCCTCATTTGGAACCAAATGGGTAACGATAACGTAGAGAGATGAGCTTTGTCTCCATTTTACATACCTCTGCAGAATTTATCACTGCTCGGCTTGTGGGTGGTTGCAGTAAAGGCAAGACATTATCCCAAGGGGTATTTGAAATGAAGATGACATCTGGAAGTTGAAGATACCCCCACTAGTTTTCCAGTACAGACAGAGGCTGCAGCTCTGTGACCCTCCATGTCACATTTGTACGCTGCTGGATCAGTTGACTTTACATAACACAGGCAGCAGGTACAGCTGCACCAGGCTGCTTCTTTTGATGCATTTTTATAACTACAGTATGATCCTTTTAATGGCATTTTCCTGACTTGTCATCTGGAGTGCCGTGCTGCCCTGAGTCCCCCCACCCCACCCTTTGTGGACCATCTTTGTTACACCCAGGGTGTGTTATTAATGACCTCCATGGGATAAATGTCTCTATTTCATGCTTAGTCATTGACATGTACTTCCCTGGAACAATGCAGCACGTGATGGTGCTGACATCATAGCTTTATATGACTGCCCACACACGCTCTCTCCTCAAACTGCGACAGCAAGCTGAGTTCCAAATATGGGAAAGTTATTTCTGCTGCATGCAGTGAGGAGAAAGGCTACCATGTAGCCAAAGGTTTGGCAAGAGCACTGTCAGCATCCCTTGCTTCTCACTTGGGTTCCAAGGATGCACATTTCCATTCTGCACAGAGGCAGAGTCTGTGAGAAAAGCCAGGATGATGCACAGATGGGAAAATCTGCAGTACAAGGAAGACTGAGCAAGGAATGACAATGCTTGTGATTATCCCTGTGGATCATAACCTTTGCCTGCTGAGAAAGATACATTCAGATGTGCCGTTTAACATTTAACAGTGCTAATTTCATGACGAGTTACAGCGCTTTAACAGGTGCCATGGGAACAGGCAGTTCTGTTCCTGTCAACACCAGGACTCTCCTGTCTGCAGAGTGAGCTGGTACACAAAGCTAAACCAGCAAAAAACTAGCACTGGAAAAGGCAGCAGGCAGACAGACTTCTGAAGGTTTAACTCCATGAAAACCAGCCTGCCAGCCTGTAGTGGGATAAAAACAAGGGTTGGAAAGGAGGGGAGGGGGGGTGCAGGAGCACCCCTTTATGGAAGAGCTGCTCATTTTAGCAGTGTGGAACTGCAGTTTAAAAAGCCTTGTCCTCGTAAATGCCAAGCAGTAATATCCCTGCATCTGAACACTGGGTGAAAAGCATCAAAAGTCAGGAGGAGATCCAGGAGACAACAATCACTCTTTAGAACATTCCTGTGTTGCCTAAGTCTGTTACCAAGGTAAAGGTCACACACTCTTTTACTCACATGGACTTCTCACGTGAGGGTCACCAGCAAGCACGTCTGTTTTTTACCCAGAGTCTCCAAGTTTTATGTAAACAGGCAATATTATTTCTCCCTTTGGCTTGAGGTTATCTGAAGACCACCTAGGATTTGTTAGTATCACTGCTGCTAGCTAGCCCAGTAGTGTCCACGCTCCTGCACTGCTTCAGTTCTGGTTGTTGAGAGCCACACAAGCCCCTAAAATCCTTATAGTTTATTCATCAAGGTAACTAAGTAAATACAGTTACTATTTGGAAGTTAAAAGGTCCTAAGGCAGCGGAAGATGAAATGAAACTTGAAACAAAGTCTCAGCCAGATACCATTAATGTCTGCTTGTGGAAAACAGTTGATAGGGAATAACTCTTTGCTGTCTTTTCCAGGGGAAAAAAAAAAAAAAAAAAAAAAAAAAAAAAAACCAAAAAAAAAAAAAACCACCACAACAACACCAAATTAAGCTAATGAAGTCCAAGTCAAAATGTGCAAGAAGAGGTGTTTCTTCACCAACTGATAGTAGACCTCGGGCATAACTTGCTGCAGGATGCTCTGCATACAAGGAGTTTATATATGGCCTCACCCTACAGACAGTTTTAAACCAGAGAGGAGGAGGAAATGGAAGAAAAGAGTGAAAGTGGAAAAAATACTCCAGTTCAGACACTCTGCCTAGCATTGCTGAAGACCCTCTACCCTCTCTGTCCCACAGATGCACATGAAGCTGCTGTATAAGCCATGTAGGCAGAGGGTCAGCACTTTGCCCAGTTCTACAAGACTTATTGAATGGAAGCAGAAATGTAGCTTGCATCCTCTCCTGCTACTGGTGAATATATTTGTTACTTCTTCCACTCTAGTTATCTGTGTTATTCTGCCCTACCGTTCTTTGTTTTCTCCTTTCCTGTACTCTTAGTTACCTATGCACTTTCTGTTCTGTTTTATTCCAAAGCTCCATGACTAACTAAACTAACATATTTCTGTTACTGCTGTGTAAGTGTAGTTCTCTTAGAAATAGTAGCAATGAGGATTCAAGAAGAGCTTTACAAAAGTTTCAAGTAGCTGGCGAACACTGAATAGAGAATTTAATCATTGAGCACCAATTGTTTTTCTTCAAAATATTTGGAGAAAGAAAATGGAAATTGACCTAAAAATAACAGAATAACACATTCAAAAATACATTTGTCACAGGTTATTTTCCTGTTTTTCCCCTTTTGGGGAAAGCTAAGCTTTTCAAATTGCTCAGATCTAAAAATATAGATTTCTTATATGTTAGTGTCAGGCTGAGAGCCCTTGCCCACTACCCAGAAGTATATTTAGCAAGTAGAACCCTTTTTCTTGGCAGACTGTAATTGAGGGTGAAACGTGCTGCCCTGGGGCTGTATCACTGAGCAGTCAGTAGAGTTAGGGAGCCTGACTGAGGGCCACTCTTCCACACTCCAGACAGACCCTCACAGCCCAACCAGCCTTGTTTCAGCTGGCTCCTGCCAGAACGTCCTGGATAACAGTTGCTCACACTCATCTTTTCTAGCCAAATGTAATAATTAACAACCCATTAATTATAGCTCAGCAGCAGTATTAAGCTAGTCCTGGTACCTTAGGTACAGGCGGATCTGTAGCTCAACAGTGAAGTTGCAGACTTTACCTTTTAGTTCAGGTGAGTATGTGTCTTCCATGGCTGTGGCTCAGGAAAAAGAAGCAGAGGCAGGAACTGATCATCCCCTCTCCTCTAGGACATGGAGCAGGCATTGCCTATGTCTCTGCAGTTTGCCACTGTGTGAAGCAGTCAAGGCAGATTGACAACAGAATTGTGCACCATCACATCTCAGTAGGAATTTAATAATGACAAGGCATCGCACCATCACATTTTTTACATTATCTATAAATGCAACAAGGTTTAGGTTAGCTTATATGCAATTTTATGTCACCTGCAGATGGGCAGCTGGAATCTAGTCCAGCATGAGGATTACAGGTAAAAAGTGGAAAGGATTTTTTTTCCTTGGGTTAGTATTTGCATGGTCAGAACAAGTTTGCACCAGCTCAGTGTGTTTACTTTTAGATGCTGAATGCAAACACGTAAGGAAATCTCACAACGCTGTGAGTGCGAGCTGTAGACTGCTGCAAAAACATCTTACGGGGTCAAAGCTATTTATAAACCTTCAGAGGGTAACAGGAGATCATCTGCAGGCTCATGTGTCCTTCTTTGGCTGGCCTGAAAGCCAGGTAAGCCCCTTTCTGATTTAACTTTGTGTTAGAGCTATCCCCAAATACAGCTGCAGTCATGGCCGTGCTCTGCCATTACATTTCCAAGCAGCTTAAATCATAATGTGTCTTTGTTTTGACAAACCACCTTCTTTGTGTACAAAGGCCCAGGAACTAACATTGGCAATGGTTTCTGTTTTCAGCAGAGGGCAGATTGCAAACCCTGAGCATCTTGTCTTCAACTTTTGTTTAACTGAGACATAGTGCTCACTTTAAACAGAGTATGAAGAACATAGGTCATAACAGGGGAAGAATAGAATGAAGAAAGTTCACCTTTTCTCAAGAAAACAGCACTTTAAATCCTTAAACTCTGTGAAGCAGCTAATCAACCATTCCTGAGAAATCTCTAGCACCATGCCAAATGCCTAATTTCCTAATGGTGCAGTGATTTTTCGATTGGCAGACTTTAAAGGTCAGAAAGGCAGTGGAACAAAAGATTAAATCATCAATTTTTACACATTTTCATTCAGAAGACTGGTCAGCTACTCATGCCAACAAGGCAGACAGTCAAGATCGAGATGTTTCAAATGAATACAACACTCCTTACTGCAATAACTAAGTTATCAGGCAAGAGAGCAAAATAGAGATGTGTTAACCCTGACCATAATAAATCTTTTAGTTCATTTTAAAAGCAAATAGGAAAATGCCAAAGCAAAATTCATAGTAAGATGAAAGTACAACTTTTTCAGAGTTTGCACTCAGAAAAGCTCCTTGACAAGCTTAGGAGCAATTCCTTTGAGGAATCAGGGGTCTCTTCTTATCATGGAATCATTCAACACCTGCATTAATAATTTGTTAAACAGATTTGAGCATGCAGTGTTAAAACATGCAGATGAATCAGGCTGGGAAGGGTTTCAAACACTCTGAAGATAAGAAAAGAGGGTGTGATATTTAAGGGACAAGTTATGAAGTGAGTGACAGAATGACAGGCAAGATTTAGCAATAACTTCAGTTTCCTCACCACAGAATGCCATACCATTCATAAAGAGCAGTCCCTATGGTTTTCTATATTTAATGGATAGAGGTCAAACCTTTGTGGAAGGCTGGAGTGTTATCAATGCTGTAAGTGCCTTTGTTCATCTCCCTCTATTTTCACATGCAGTTCAAGTCTGGGGAGGATAGTACAAGCCTGATCAATAGTGTGTTTATTTCTTATTGTTAGGACACAGTTAGACTGAGGAAAAACAACATTAAAACATTTTACCACTTACTTGCCAAGTTCAGGAAAACATCAATAGGCTGTAATTATTGCAAGAGACTGTTTAAAACAGAGGTAACATTACATACATTAAAATAAAAACATGAAAGGAAAAATCTTACACAAAAATATATATTGTACCATTCAGGAAAGGGAATGAAATCTTGAAATCAGAGAGCCAAGTGTAACAAATGCTCTGGAAAGGAGATATGATCAAATAAAATGTAATTGAGAACAAAACAGAAAATTTGCACATTGAGTTACAAGCCCTTGAAGTAGGATAAAGACTCCTTTTTCCTCCCTGGGGACTGTTCCTTTTGGTTACTAATAACAACCCTCCTTAGTTGTCCCTGAACATCTGAGATACACATATTTATCCCTTTCCATTTTTTCTTGTAAGTCCTTCCAGCCTCTGATAATTTCCTTGGTCTTGTGTGACCCTTGCTTTGTTTTTTCCATGTCTTAGACTCAGCTGCATGACAGCTGATAAAATTGATAAATACCATGATCCTTAAATATGTTGCTACTCCCACAGGTGCCCCCCCACCCCTCCTCATGGAAGGGTATCTCCTAGAAGCTCAGAGGCCTTTTCTTCAGGCTAGCCTGAATTCATGTTATAAGGCTGGCCTGATGAACCTTTGCTGCTCTGGGCTGTGCTGCTGAGAGGAAGGAAAATTAACTCCCTGTCTGGTGAAAAATGCTCTCCATGACAGCTCCACTGTGAGATGGAAATATGGACATAAAGCACTGGCTCTGGCAGGCAGCTTCATGGCAGAGGGGAAGAGTGACTCGGGGGAAATACTGGTGGGCTCTGCACTCAAAGTGTAACTGTAACTGTACACACAGTAAACTGTAAGCAAACTGTACACACAGGGAAACTTGAAGTGTTCCTGACAGCTGCACTGGGGCTTCAATCCTATTTTGGGTTGGGTTTTTGTTGTTTTGGTTCCCCCCCCCCCCCCCCCCCAATGCTAGAACAAAAAAGGAAGAAAAAAGGAAATAGAGAAAAACATTTTTAAAAAATCATTTCCTATTTAAAGAAAAGACATTTTTAAAGGTTGGTTTGTTTGTTTGTTTTACCAAGTCCTTCTCACATTCAAGGAAGAAAAGAGTGGTTTTATGCTTAAACTGACATCCCTAATTTCAAAGGTAAAAGTAGCCATGGCTATGTAATAGGGTGCTTCATGATCTAGGCTCCACACTCTGGTAGATAAGTAGGTACACAGATGAAAATTCAGGCAAGACCTGCCTTGGGTGGCTATGACACAAGACAAGACACAAAGCCACAAGATAGTATCACATAAGCTGCTGAAAGAGGGAATAAAGACCCTCACCAAATGAATTTGCTCCATTTTTGTTAAGCACGATTTTAACTTCAACAGCTAAATAACATACTGGTTCACAGCTGCTTTATTTAAAGTTTCATTGATCTTACTCTGTTGGGAGCTTAAAATGAATACCAGATCCCACATCCCTTATATTTTCTACAGAGATGGGCAGAAGGAAAACACTTAAAACAAGGCAAGCTTTCTTTGAGAAACAGGGGAAGTTGGGAATCCCCCTCAAGCAGTAATATTCCCCTGCTCCCTCACCAGACTAAAAAGGAGACACATAAAAGTTATAATTAACTTATTTTTTCTTGCTTGTGGAACCCAATAAAATAAGAAAGATGTTTTGGACTTTATATAAAGCAAAAAATCTTACTTTGTGTTTTTGAAAATTTCAAAGGAAACTGCATCAATTGCCCAGAAGGGCATCATGTTTGGAGAATTTATTAACTCAGTCATTAACCTGGGTGGTGAAACACCTCCCCTGTGCCCTGAGAGATCATGTTTGGGTTGTAGTGTCACCCTGACACTGCATGAGAGCGACTGGAAAGAGTGGTTTCTTTCCCCCCATTTACATCCCTGCCTTACCCCCTTGGCTTCAGGTAGCAATAAGATGCTGCTGCTGAGTTTCTGCTCCTCGGGGAAGGATAAAAATACAACGGTGTTGGGCATCCTCAGAAACTACAAAAAGTAATCCCAGGTGTAAAGTGAAGATGGCTTCATACAAATACAGAACAGAGGGAGAAGCAAAGAAAGAAAAATATTGACTCTCCCTAAATCTCTCGTATTTGTTAATTGCATGAGGAAGCTACAAGGCATTAATCCTTGCTTCTCAACTCACTGGGACCAGGATCATCTCATTAACTGATAAACCAACCAATACAGCAACACACTTTATTCTCTATTTCACTAGTAAGCAAGAAAACCTTATTCCAGCACCTTGGAGGCACAGCACCACATGCCCCTGCACACAGACCCCTCCCACACTCCATTGAATTTTTAACACCTTGTTCTGAAATCCCTTATTTTGCTGCCAAAATTCAGCAAAGAAGAAAGGCAACCTCCCTGCACGACTACCAGAGTCCCCACTGACCTTTTTTAAGCTGGGAACAGCAGGGCCTGCATTTGATAGCTGAGGGCAGGGCCCTGACTGGTTTATCTGAAACCCATTAGCCAGAGGGCAGAGGAAGAAGAGGGTGATTATGTAGCAGGTGCTGCCCTTGGCATTAGGCTCCACCATGAGGACAATCAACATCTCTGAATTACCATTCCAGTCATTCCCTTTGGGCATAGCCTGGTTGGAATCAAGTGGTCATCCCTTACTTGCAGAACAAACAGGAGCTCACAGCTAAAGCAAAGGTCTGGAAGAAGGCATGGGGAAGGTGTCATTAAAAGCACGTTTCCTTGCCTGCAACATAGCCTCTGGTATGACCTGGAGAAGGTTACTTCAGTTTTCTGTGCTTTGTTTTTCCCCCTCTCCATCAACAAGGGCAGTGTGGGCCATCCCATTCACAGAAATGCCACAAAGATAAAATTCCCAGTTATTTGTAAAACAGTGGAAAAAAGCACAGGGAGGCAATAAGAGAAATTCTGAAGAGTTTCACTAACAAAACAACTATTTTAAAGCTTCCTGGAGGAAGCAATTATTTGGAGCCAGGTTACATTTATGACGGGAAACACAGACTGTAGGATGGTAGCAAGTCTATCTTGCAGAGCTGAACCCAGAATAATAACCCTCCAGCAAACAGCTGTTACAGGGACATTTCTGCCATCCTGTGCAGGTGGCTCATAGAGATGGAGGAAAATTGTTTGTGCAAGTTTGGAGTCCTGTCACCCATAGGAAGCCCTATACTGCCCTGCAGCACCCAGGGAGAAGATGGAAACAAAATGGAAACTCAGCATATCTGCACCCTTGGGTATATCAGACTTCTACTTCTGGCTCCCATCCAGGAGCTGGCTCTCCAGGAAAACTCTGCTACTCCTGAATCTGGTCCCTGATCTTCTCAACATGAGAAGACTTTAAATGTGGATTTAAGGATGAACATTATATACCTTCTAATTATGGATAATACATTAGCCCTTCTTAGTGGAAGATCTGCCTGATGGGCAGAGCCTAGGCAGAAGCAAATCCAGCAGAGCAGCCAGCAGCTCTGCCCAGTCCAGCCACCAGCACCCACAGCTGCCACTGACCTGTCAGGAAGGTCGTGTACTGCCACTGCCAGCTGTCCCACCTGTCCTCTCACCCCCAGCTGCCACTGAACCTGAAGAATAGGACAGGTCTCCCTGGTGCTCTCTGGTATCCACAGGATGCTGCAGCCCACAACAGCTCCCGCCTCCTTCCCTGAGAGCATCAGCTCTGTGCCCAGTGATAGGCTGCCCGAGCTGCTGAATGCTGTGGTTTGACACGTGGGGACAAGGGAGAGCATGTCTGTCCCACGAAGTGGGTCCCTCAGCCACACTGGGATACACGAGGCTGGAAGATAAACCCTGCATGCCACACAGAGCTGCTAAACTCAGCATGATCTCAAACAACAACCACTAGAAGAGCTGCCAGATCAGAGGGACATGTGCGGACAAGGAGTCAAGGGTGTTTGTGCCTTGAATACTGGAACCAGCCTGTGCCCTCTTGCCCCAAATTCTGGTTTTTCCTCATCGATGTAACATGAAAAGCCTGAGCTACATTGCACAGATGCACCATGGGCTCAGCATGGGCCACACGACAAAGAGCTGTCAAAGAACAATCACCTTATGCCAATGTACCCTCAGGGCTGCTCAGCTCTGTCTGTGTCTCAAAGGTTAAGGTGAGGAGTTTGCTGATAAACATCATCGTCCTGCAAAAGGTAACAGAGAGAATTGGGATGTCCATTGCGTGTGCTTTCCCATCCTTTCCCCTGCACCCCAGCTTGGTGCCAAGAGAGACCATTCAGTTTTGCCAAGTACCACAACCGATGATGGATGAGGGCTGACAGTGTGTCCCGGCCAGACTCCGCTCTCCTCTCCAGTGACAGCACGCTAAAGGGGCCCTCTGCATGGCCCTGGCAGGTGAGGAGTGTGCTAACGCTTTGTGAAGCACGGGGCGTGTTGGCACATAGCCTGCTGGCATTCCGCTTTCGGGAGAGGGAATCTGCATTGTCACGACACCCTTAACAACAAGTCAGCGGCTGGGGGAGCTCTTAGAGCAGGGGAGGGTCCCGGCGAGGCAGAGCTCCAGTACCCGAAGGACAAAGCTTTCCGATGGTGGCGCTGCGGCACGCGGCAAAGGACAGCGACCGAGGCGCTGCGTCCCGGTACCGGGATGAAGCACGTGGCCGCTCACGGCTTTGTGCTCCTGGACAATCCACGTGTGCGGATTCACATCCTGTCACATCCTGTCTGGGAGCCAAGCAGTGCAGTGCGCCGGCTGGCAGGACGCCTGGTGAGGGCAGTAGTCCATCGATCCCCTTTCCTGAGCGAGTTTCTCAAAGAGGCTTTGTGGTGGGGTCAGTCTTTGTGGCGAGGCTGTTTTCTGGAAGCAGAGAGGTTCCTGTGCGCCCTGGCCTTTTTGCCCTTCCGCCAAAGGGCCAACTGTGTCAAGGAAGATTGCCCAGACCACCCACCTCAGGCTGGCTTCCCTTAGGCCTGTCTCCCAGAGTCATTTCTCATTGCCAGTACAAACCAGTGGTGACAAATAACTTCCAATGTGTCAAGAAGGGCACGTTCCTGGCTGCCAGAACTGCTGTGGTAGGAGACCATCACCCAGTGAAAAACAATAATTAAAAACAATTCCTGGAGGCCAGTGACTCCCACGTGTCCACTGTCTGGTACAGGAAGGTATGCACAGACCAGCGAGCTCCAGTTTTGCAGTAGTAAACTGCTTGCTTCGTGGCAATACTTTTTGAACAAATGGAAATAAGAGGAAGGTAGATGTTATCCCTTGCCTTCTTTAACCTGGCTGTTCCAAGAATGGAAGTCATGTCTATAATTACACAAAAATCTTAACATCTTTGAGGACCGCTTTGAACAAGCTGGACAAAAGGATCTCCTCCCTCCTTCCCTTCCCTGTTACATTACTGATAGATTCTGTCAAAAGAAAGAAACGCTCATTAGTACACTTGCCTGAAAAGATAGTTACCTTAGATTTTGAAGCAAATAAACAATAAAAATAGTAATGGATTATATATTGCACTAAAAGAAAAAATAGTATCTGCTCCTCTGCAGTCTCTGCTTCCCCCATTCTCCCAATGCAGCACAACCACAGAAGAGGGAAGAGGTCTGCCCCAGCCTCCCCTCTGCACTCACAGATGCATTAACCCACGGATTCGTAGATCTCTCTAATGTCTCCTACACTGTCCTGCTACCCAATTGGGATTATTATTTCACCAATGAAAGCTATCTCCCCTCTAAAAATAGCACTCTCTTCCTATACAGACTCAAAGATTAAGAAGCCATTTATTAGATTTACCCTGTCTTCCTCTCTGGAATCCACTCATACCATACATAGTCTCTTTAAACCTTTTCCCCCTGCCCAGCCTGGCCTCATCCCTCAAGGAATTCTATGCAAGCACACCGAGGGCAGCCTTTGCTTCTGAACATGATCCTTCTAAGGCTGCACCAACTCTGAACCTCCCTTCCCTATGCCATTTGAGCTTCCCTAGGTTTAGCTCCATCCTGGTTTTCACAACTGCAACATATTCGTTAATGATCTGATAGATTTCCAAGCCACAAGGCCGAAGCAGTTAAAAAAACTCCAAAATAAAACACAAGAAATTACAGCGTCACTTCAAAAGAATTTTTTTTAATTTAGAAATGCAGTTATATACATAGAACAATTAAATTAAACTTTGTACAAATATTAAAATACTATCTTCACACCCACTGCAATGTACAGGATACCAGAAAATACATATAAAATAAAGCAAAACAAAACCAATAGAGTGACATCCTGCACAGCATCAGTTATGGTTTTAAATCCCACATATATATGGAGTACCATTCTGCAAATAATTCCATAGTGGTGCAATTCAGATAAAAAGAAAACACATATAGGAAAGAAAAGATTAATGCAGAAAGGCAATCAAGCTCCCCTTGCACTTGCATCAGCAACTACCAGCAGTCTACCCACCACATCATAGGACTTCTGCTTCACAGACAGCTTCACTTTGTTTTCTTTTACAAGGAAGCAACTTTGAGAATTTGACCTACAACATTTTCCAGCACAACTCAGTTGCCTCTGTCTGTTCTCACTCAAGGACAGAAGTGATAGCATAGCTTACAGAAAGCATATGCAGAGCATCAATACAACAGGTTCTGGTGGGTACATAGATCTGAACATCACCTGCAGAGGGCTGACTTTGAAAGCAGGGCTGAACACACGGCCCTGAAGTGTGGGAAGTGGTGTGTTCTGTCCTGGTGTGCTGGGACTGGAAAAAGGCTTACTTCTTGTATAAAAATACACCTTAAAATGAAGCCTGCTCTAGGAAACCTCTTCGCACTTTCAAAGCCTATAGTAGAGAAAAACTGTTTTCTAATGAATTTCTTCTGCAAGTAAAGGTTTTCACATAGAGCAAATTCAATCTGCTGTTCCCTGGTA
Source organism: Sylvia atricapilla (assembly GCF_009819655.1). Classification (NCBI taxonomy): domain Eukaryota; kingdom Metazoa; phylum Chordata; class Aves; order Passeriformes; family Sylviidae; genus Sylvia; species Sylvia atricapilla. Next base: position 28,953,303 of record NC_089145.1, read on the forward strand.
AGGACTGAAGGGTGAGGATGGGGTGAGGCAGGATGTGCAAAATAAATGGGATTTATTGCATTTATATACAAAAAACTGAAGTGAAATTCATTTAAATAGTTATCTGGATAGAGTAACAAGGCAGTTTTTTGTTTAAACTGCTCTCAGAACAGTAAAACCACATTTTTTGCAAGTATGTTCTAAAAAGGACAGCAAGGACAGCTCAGTGTGTCCAACTAGTTGTACATTATTTTTTTTATACAGCAAGCCTGCTGGTGTATGCTAAATCATCTAACAAAGCACAAGCTTCCTTACAACCTGGTCATTATTGCATTAGCTCATTAGCCTGCAGTAAACCTCTGTCTTCAGCTCTTCCTTAGACAACTCCTTGTGATTCTTTTCTGTCCTGCAAATGACTTAACCATCCCAGATTACTTCCAATGGCTGAGCCAGTTGCTCTCTTAGCCCCACTCCTCAATATTGACCAAAGTCATCCGCCTCTGGGAGCATCTTAGAACGTTTCTTCCCAAAGCATGTGGAACAGATTTCTTCCTTCCTGAGTTCTCCACACACTGAAAGGCCAAATTAAGACTCCAGATGCAGTAAACAATTCACCACATCAAAGCTGAAAAGCCAAGGCGAAACCTCAGCAAAGATGTCCAAGGGGGAAAAAGCACTCTGCCTGCTAAGTACACATTCTGCTACCCAGCAACTTCCCTGGTGGTTAAAGATAAAAATGCATTAAGCTCTTCTCCCTCCCAAACTCATGAGGTTTTATCTCGGCAACAGCTCCAGAGGCTCACATGCTACAGTGCATCTCTCCTGACTAAATTTTTACATATTCTGCCGTTAATGATGCGGAGGCACAAGCCATTTAAAACCAGAACACACAAACCCCTCTCTCACCAGTGCTGCTGACACCCTCCAAGGCTGTAGGGGGCTCAGACAGTCAAAGCTGGCTCATCATTTGAGGTGAGCTTCATGATGCAGACCCTGATGAGAGACTGGCCTACTTCCCCATGGGTCGCTGCCAACTTCATGTCCTGGTTCTCTCAGGCTGGTCCAGTTCTACAATGCTTGGGCTGTAAACACTGCAGTGAGTTGCATTTATTTTTTGAAAAAGCTATGGAACTGGAAAGGAGCAAGGAAGTTTTTCTATTGCACATAATATCCTGAATTTCTGAAATGCCCTTTTCCCCCCACCAACTATCAGACTCCAAAAATAATGGAAAGCTTTAAAATAAGTGCTATTTTTATTTTCTCAATGTAATTAAATAATTTTAATGTTCTTGAATATAACGGGATCCAGCATGTATGACAGAGCGTGAGATGATTATGTTGGGAGTGTTAAGTGAGGAAAAAAGCCTCCCTTTGAAATCTTTTGCCAGACAAAGGTGGGTGAAGAAAATGTATTACATCTTGCAAGGCTGAGCCTCTGTGCTTCCCATCCACAACACTGAGATCCAGGCTGCATCTACTTATGGCAAAATCCAGAGAGCACACTCAGCTCAGAGAAAATGAACACTCCTGAGGCAGAATGCAGCTCACATCGGAGGGATCTTTAGGCTTCAGGCCTTGCTTTCATAAGTAAAGAGAGGACTGCAAAGTAGGTTTTCCTATATCTCTGTCCAAAGACTTCTCAGTCCTTCAGCCTCTGCAGAATTAAAACAAACAAGAATGAATAATAATCATTATGGCCAGTAAATTTACATGGCCAGTAAAGTGAGGCCGTGCTCTCCTTCCCCCTTGAAAAAGTTGTCAGACATCCTTTGGGTTCCTCTCCTGCTGTTTTACCTGATTTTATATGAAAATTAACTCTAAAGATTAGGATGTAGACAAGCAGTGTGATGCCTCCAAACTGTTTTCCATATTCTGGCTCACACAGATCCTTGGGGCCTGTTCCCACAAGATTTGCTGCAGGGAATAGAGCTCTTCTGCAGGATCTGGAATCATCAGATGGGATTACCAGCCAGCATGGAGACTGGCCTGGAAGCTGCTGGCTTACCCTCAACAAGCCAACAGAAGCTGCCTGTTTATGCTTGATCACAATAGCTACACTTGCATATTTCTCTCCTCCACCTTCTCATTTCCCCCGCTCATTAGTAAAGCCATTTCCAACAATTTTTATAGAATCCAAAGTCTCAGGTCCTGCACTTTGGCCACAACAACCCCCTGCAGTGCTACATGCTGGGGGAAGAGTTGCTGGACAGCAGCCAGGCAGAAAAGGACCTTGGAGTTCACTGACTGATGGCAGACTGAACATGAGCCAGCATGTGCCCAGGTGGCCAATGGCATCCTGGCCTGTATCAGCAATAGTGTGGCCATCAGGACCAGGGCAGTGATTGTCCCCCTGCACTGGGCACTGGTGAAGCCCCACCTTGAGTGCTGTGTCATGTTTTGGACAATTTAGGAAGGACACTGAGATATTTGGATGCATCCAGACAAGGACAACACAGCTGGTGAAGGGTCTGGAGCACAAATCCTGTGAGGAGGCTGAGGGAGCTGGGGTTGTGCAGCCTGGAGAAAAGGAGGTTCAGGGGAAACCTTATCACTCTCCACAACTCCCTGAAAGGGGGGTGTAGCCAGGTGGGGATTGGTCTCTTCTCCCAGGCAACCAGTGCCAGGACAAGAGGACCCAGTCTTAAGCTGCACCAAGGGAAGTTTAGGCTGGACATCAGGAAGAAATTCTTCACATAAAGGGTGATTGGGGCATTGGAATAGGCTGCCCAGGGAGCTGGTGGAGTCACCACCCCTGGAGGTGGCACTCAGTGCCATGGTCTAGTTGACAAGGTGGTGTTCGGTCATAGTTAGACTTGATGGTCATAAAGATCTTTTCCAACCTAGTTAATTCTGTGTGAATTTAAAGCACTCCCTCTTTGTAGAGCTTCCTTCCTTTTCTTCCCCATCCAAATTCAATTTTCTCTCCCAAGCTGGCAGTTGCTTTTACAACAGCAGAGAGGAAGCCAGGCCACAGAGGATGTGTTTTCTGCTGGTGGTGCAGGTGCTCATCCAGAGCAAGGTCAGGCCTTAGGATCAGCTTCCAGCTTCTCCCACCAACCCAGCACTAGCACTGCCCCTTTCAGGAAGGCAGCACATTCCCAACTTCTATACCTCGAATTGCTGAGGGTCAGTTTGAGCAGACAGGACCTTAAATGCATAAAAACCAACTCCTGCTCCAAGCTGGTTAGGCAGTAGGAAAGTCACACAGACTTTCCTCCACACTCCCTTATCACTACACTAGCTCAACCCCTCCAATAAACCAAAATGAAGGAGAATTTACTACAGCTTAGACCATTTCCAACAGTCAAAAAGCTAAATACAATCGCCCCCATGCTTATTTTTTAAAATTCCAATGGCAGATGTGTAAACAACATTTGTCCTCTACAGTGCTTGAAGCTGAGACACCACAGCCCACTGTAAAGTGACACAGGATTTTCACCATCCAAATTGAACAAAAAATACCTAAACCACCCAAATGGGATTTATCAAATTCTTGTGTTAATGCAAGGTAATGTGAGCAACAGGGAAGGATGTTTTAAACACTGTAATTTTAAATTAACATCCCTCTATAACAAGGATAGAGAAAAAGGGATTCTTCCATCCACAGGCACACACTGTTCCATGTGTCCTGGCATTTAACAGTTATTCAGGAGAGGGAATAGCAAATACACAGCTGGACAATAAGGCTAATCCCCATTTCAAAGAACTGGAGCTAAGCCACAGTGATTTTATACATAAAGATGTTGTATCATTTTTGTCAAGTGTTGTAATGGGTTTTTTTACTGTAGCAATGAGGATGAGGATGGTGAGGATCATAAACCAAAAGCAAAGCAGCAAAGACAGCATCCCTGTTTACCTGTACATTACCACATGATGTGTAAGGCCATGACATTTTGCTCCTTCAACTCAAAAATGTAGCAGCTTCTCACAGGGCAAACACTTCCCTGGTTACAAGACAGTTATGACAAGGTACATGCAGCATCTAAGAAGCCAACTTGTCTTGCTGAAACCAATCGCATGGAACAGTGTCCAGACCTCAGTGAGGAACCTTACAACCACCACAGCACCTGGGTTGGACCATCCACCCCTGACAAATATGGCTTCCTGCAGTTATAGAGTCCCAACACGGACAGTCTGACCTGCTGTAGATAACTGTGGCAGGCAGAGGTACGCATATTTTGGAATTTTCTCTTCCCTTCTACCAAACTTGAAACAATCCTCAAAACCTCAGGACTGAGCTGTGGTGTCCTCTAGCACTGCTGTCAGTGTACTTGACTTTCCCTCACAGCAACAGGCTGGCATTGTGTTTAGGAGAATCTTTACAAATGCTGCTTACCCCCAGCCACAAGGGAGGAGCCCTTCTCTATGGGCCCACTGGAGCCCACCAGGTTAAAACAGCAGACCCTTTGCTGTATGAAGCTAGGAAGACACACCAGCCTATGAGACGGCAGTTAGTCAGGATTTAAGTACCTATGGTGGCTGGAAAAGGAATTTGGGATTGCACCAATGGCACTAAGAATTCACTACCTACAGGCATTTTTTTTGTTTCGATATTTTCAAACACCTGAACCTCTTCCAGTGGGCTGCACTGGTAGAGGAAGAAGGAGGAGGCAAAAATGATTTTCAGGAATGGAGTCCTCCAGAAATGGGACAAAGGGCATTCCTACAGGTTGGACGTCTCAGCCTTCAGTGCTTAAGCAATTCTCAGTGAACTGGTTCTGCACAGCTAAGCTGTCACACAGCCCATCTCATCTGAGGTGCTTCTAGACATCACAAGCTGCCCCTTAACTGCGATCCCTCCCAAGCCCACTTTCAGTCCCAGTGAGGCGCTTTGTCCTGCCCTATCACAAAGAGGATGCTGGAAGAAGAGCCTATATAACATATATATGTATATTTAAACTGTGTCTGCACCCAGCGAGCAAGCGGGTTTGGGTTTAGCCCCTGCTCTCTGGGCGGCAGGAGGGCTAGAAAGGCTGAAAAGCTGCAACAAGCCGGTGTGAGGAGGAGAAAGGCACAAGAAAAGAGCAGCTCTTCAGAGACTGCTGTCAAACATCTGGCTGGGGAAGAGGAGAGGAGAGCTCAAATCCACTCTGTCCCTTGAGCCCCTGATGCTGATGGAATGGGGAAGCCAGCGCTGCACCAACTCCACTGGTGCATCCAGGAGGCAACCTGGCGACATCCTTTGGATCTTCAGCTGAGGGCATCTCTTCTTGGAGGTATCCAGGGTACAGCTTGCGAGGATGGGGAAGACTGCACAGAGTGCTTCTGTCCCAAAGGCAGGGAGAGGGAAGGAGGAAGAAATCCAAGATGGAGAAGACTAGACAAACACAGCAGACCTCATGCTTCCTTCAATAAGGGAATATCTGAACAATGGGGGAGAGAGGGGAAAAAAAAGTAGTCAAATTTCTGCAGCTCAATACACACCAGAAAAATTACTATTGAAAGCAAGATAGGCTCTCACTTTCATAACATGACAATGCAGTGGTCTCCCTCTCATCACATCACAGCAGAAAGGAACTCTGGAGGACTCTGCCCCCGAGAGTGGGGCCATCCCCAGCTCTAGCCTCAAAAAACTCCAAGGACGCAGATTCCATCACCACATCTGGTCCTGCATTACCCTCCCAGCACAAACTATTTCTTAACACCATGGAAAGAGGAAGTTCTGCCCTGAGCTATCTACAAGCCAGTTACATTTCTTGACTAAGACACAGCAGTCCCTGCAGAAGCAACCTTAAGCTACACTTTCACATCAGCTCTGGCATTGCAAAGCCACTCCTTCAGGGCAGCACAGAAGTGAGGAACAAAAAATGTTTTGACTGTTCAATAGACTTGCCCCTCTGCTCTCTACAGTAAGTTCAAGCACATCCCTCTTAGTCTTGCAGGTTAAGGCTGTAGCACTGAATGCTTTGTGGCAAAAAATTGCTTACTAAAATAGTCTAAAAATTAGGCAGCCCAAACATCACAAAGGGTTTGTATTCCAAGCATGTCCTCCCACTCCCACCAAGTTAGTTTCCACAAACACAATTATTTTACTGCTTTTACACTGTGATGCTGGAGGCTGGATCTCTCTGAAAATCCTTTGCTAAAACAAGAGTTAGCAGTAGACAATCTTTTCAGACTGCCCTAGGCTCCCAGTATGAGAACACTGAACTCTTCAGAGGATGATATTAAATACTGCTTATGTGTTTAAGAGGTGAAATGTGCTATAGAGACTGGAGCTTTTCAAAAGCTGCTCTAGCAGCAGACACACATAGGGGCATCCCTTGTTGTTTTTTACCCTAGTAAACTGCAGAACCTATCCTTAAAAGGGTCTTATTTAGTGCTCCTTGCACAAGTCACTTACCATCTGTGTATTCCTCAGAGGAAGTGAGTGATAAAAGGCTCTGTATGTCACTGCTTTCTGAATCTTGGACCTCTTTTTGTACAGATCCACTGTTAGCCATGCCAGCTACCCAGGAAGAGGTAGCAGCCTGATGCACAAGAACAGTTTCAGAGCGCTGAGAACCACTGGCATCACACAGCCCAGAATGTCCAGGAGCTTCATCTTCTCTTTCAAAGGTATTGTGAGCCCCTTGGTCCGGCTGCTGCATCTCTCTAGGTCCATTCTGCCCTGCTCCCTCTGAGAGCACGATCTGCACTCGGGAGTCCGAGGGTGGAATGCAATTCCCTGTGCTGCCATATACTGCTTCTTCATAGGACGGCAAGGCCACTTGGACACCATCCACCATAATAGAGACCTGATCTCCAGACACACCTTGGTCTCGCCTCAAAAAGAGAAAAAGGGACAAAGACGGGGGAGAAGAAAAAAAGGAATTGAGTATTTATTTTACTATATGTGTGTATATATATATATATATATAACCAAGAACTCCAGTACCCTCCCATAGCAAAACTCTAACTCTCACCATTTAGCAGAGGACAGAAATATGAATGGTGGTTTAACAAGGTCAAGCAAGCACAGTCTTGGAGCCCTACTGCGAATTGCCATTAAACATGAGCAGGGGCTGTAATTCATAGCACTCGATGGATTTAACAGCAAGAGCTGAAAAGGTTACAATGCTTCCCCCTCTTCACTTACCTTCATAGCTAAATTTGCCAAAGGTCATGACCTAGCTCCGCGCTTTTGGCAAAGAGCACTCTTGATTCCAGCCTGGTGCACTGCTACATTCCACAACACCCAGCACTGTCTGTTCCACTGCCTCTGCTGCTGGCCAGATAACCTCTGGCAGGATGGGGAAGACAGCTCTGGCACAGCATAAATCACCTGGCCTCATAAAGCCCGAGAGAAAATTTTTATTTTCTAGTCTAGGCCTTTTCAGAAGAGGGCAGACTCCAGGGCCCCACCTCTCAACCTCCCCACTGCTGGAGTGTCTGCCTCAGCTGGCAGCAGTGTTATGGCTGGGTCCCTCCTCTCACCCACAAACCCAGGCCAGGAGGGTTCTCCTCCTGCAGCAGAGAAGGATGGCACACTTGCACATGTATCTAAAGAGTAGTGCTGCCTAATTTCAGGTCCACAGGACCTCAAGCAGTCTGGGAAAGATGCAAATATATACACCTAGACAGACTTCAGTAGATATACAAGGCTAGAAGAGGTAGGAAATTATCTATAGTCAGGCTGGTAAGTATCATAACTTTTCTATTCAAAACCAAGGCAGAAGCACATGGAAGTCACTCCTCGGTTGGCACATAAGAATGGGAACTGCAGGTGGGTATGACAGACTACCATTTCAGAAAAGGACTGGATCAGTAGTATGGGGCAGAGATGTCACTGTGGCGATGAAAGGAGGAACAGAGAAGCAAGGAGCTAAGCTGCTCCAAAACGACAGTCTAACCTGAATGAGTCTCTACTGCAAAGAAACAGGGTGCCTCTGAGCCCCTCCAAACCCCAGCTACGCTCACCTGCTGTGATGGAACGACTTCAGCTTTGGCTGCAACAAAACAAACAGCACAACTAACAGCAGAATCAGGGCGACGGAGCTCGCTGTGGAGGCTACTATGGACAGCGTGGGCACTCCAATCGTTGGAGGAGAGTCCTTTTCTACAAAACCAAGGGGAATACAAGGTAAAATGAGTAACTGCCACAGTAAAGGAAAAACATTTACACTGTTACTCAGCACTTACTCTTGGGTGTGTGTGTGTGTAAGAAGCCCAAGTTTCCCATACAGACAAGACACATCACCTATCTCAGTTTGCAGCTCAATCTGACACGTCTCCATCAGCTGTAAAGGGAACCCAAAATAAAACAGGTACATACAAGGGTCCTTTGGAAAAATACCGAACAAACAGACAAGCAGTGCAACCAGGCCATTGGAACTGACAGATGGTGGTAAGGATCATGTTATATATAGATCTGCCTGAGCAAAAGCTAGAGAGTGTCATGATGTCACCAACAAGACCAATAATTGTCTAGCACAATAAGCAGCGTATTTTAGGCCAAACAATAGAAAAAGTTCCAAAAAACATTTTTTTCTCAACTAATGTAACTGCCTTGCAAAGAGGAGTGAAAGTCAGCTGGTTGGGGATTATTATGCACTTATTATAATTAAGACAAAGAAAATATTAAGTTTCTTTCTCACACAAACATATGCCAGAGGACAGAGAAGGAAGGTGGATGATGATTCAGGGTGCTGAGTTTTCAGTGTTAGATACATGTGCCCTGTTCACATTACTCTTTCCTCCCCTTCTGCAGCTGTGGTGTGTGACTGTAGGGAAATCCATTTGGCTTCTAAAGGACCTGTGCAGGAATACACTGGGAGTGAAGAGAGAATGCTTGGAAGTGGTATTGCTGAGCACTGCATACCATGCCTAGAAGGCCACACTAGTCCTTTCACTTCCCTAGAGGAAATAATTGTTTGTTATTTGTTTTTTCTGTTCCTAATTTGTGTCTTTGGTAAAGATCCAAAAAGCCTCCCCTACCCATCAGCAAATACTATTGTGAATTGCACGTTTGATTAATGCAATTCCTCATTTCCTCTTTCTACATCCATCACATTCTTCATGAGCACAGGGCTCAAATTGCAGATGGAATTCAGGACATATGCAATGAGGGATGAGAGGAAAAGCAACAGGTAAACAGAAAAAAAAAGAGCTGGATGATCATTATTTTTAAGCCTACAGCCTGAAATCTATGCCCAAAACAGGCATTTAAGATGGAAATCTAGTTTGCAATTTTCTGCATCATCTCTTGGGGTCAAACCTACTTGTTTTAGTTGTTTTGAACATGTTTATTTGAAATTTATTAGAAGTAGCTTGACCTCTCCCTGGGAAAAAACAAACAAACAAACAAACAAACAAACAAAAAAAAAAAAAAAAAAAAAAAAAAAAAAAACCACAAAAAAAAACCCCACCAAAAAACCCCCAGTGACTAGCACATTTTTCCCTATGGCAAATAGGGCTGAGTTAAAAAAAAAGTTAAAATCCTTTCAGCATTTCTCACAGAACGAACAGGAACAAGGGCAGGCAAATAGTGATGCTCCATTTTCAGCATCAGTACATGATACTGTCAAACTGCTCACTATAGAGGGTGCACTCCAGAACATTTACCATCTCATATGCTAAAAAATGTCACTAACTCATACAATAAACTACCAAAAGGCTAGGGGCTGACAGGCTCTGAGCTGCACAAAACACGTGAGAACTGCTAGGGACTTAAATTATATAGAGCAGGTAGGATCTTACCCTTATCAATTATTTTAAGACCTACTGCCTTTTAGAGCCTCTCACTTCCTTCCCATTCTTTGAGCCTTTTGAAAGAGACCCATTAGTTAAGAGTCAGCTATCTGTGACCCTGAACAGTTGATTCAAAGCTTGCGTTGTGAAAGCAATGGCTTTTTCATTGGGTCAGACTTTTGAGGCACCATATTTTTGATAATGGCACTGACCCTTCAAGATGCTAAAGAAATCTGAGGGGTTTCTGCTCATCACAACACAATCCTCAGCTAGACAAAGTGCCACCATGCAGGAATGCCACTCAGGGAACACTGTGTGCAGTACCACAGCTTTGTTCTCCAGCTTGGGTGCAGCACGGGGAAAGGGAAAGGAAGCTTAAGCTGAATTTCAAAAACCTCTTCAGGATCTATTTGCTGCCAGGTAAACTCCCAGATCCTTCCTTGTAACTGATAGGAAGGGATTATTAGAGTGGCAGAGACACTGAAAAGACAGTGACTTTGGGACAGGACAAGATGTTCCAGAGATCAGAGGTAGGCAGTGAGCTCCATAAAGAGCTTGATGGAGGTGGCTTGTTTGTTTGTTTTTCCCTGATTCTCTCCAATTAAGCTGACACATTTTGCTTTATGCATTATGAGACTTAATTCCAAAGTGTACATCCTGCCAGCTCAGGATGACTGGGTAGTAATGTCCTATCAACAAGCCCACCTAGAAGAGGGGAGGGAGTTCTCCCTTTATCCAATATACCCACTGTCAAAACCAGAAGAGTAGTAGGCAAATTAAGAGCTGTATGATGAACATTTCCCTGCAAATCTTTTTACTTTGCTGCTTTGATGGAGGAATTCCTGTTCAGCTGGGAGAGACACAAAACAAAAGCTGTCCACTTCTGTTTGGAGAGAAGCAGAAATCATTTGTCAGCAATGTCCTTTCCTGCCAGTACAGTGAAAAGCAGCACCATCAATCTCTTTGACAGAGGAAACCAACAGTTACTTAACCTGTTTGCAAGGAAGATCGACTCTACACATACACACACACGTGAACAGACTCACCAGGGGAGATGTACTGTCAAACCCATCAAGGAAAACCAGACAGCATGGAAAAAAATGCTACTGTTAGGGCTTCCAGCATTCCTGGGATGAGAGCCTCAAGGTAACAGGCTCCACATAAGTAACAAGTTGCCTACTTTATACTCCTATCCATGGCTTTTCTCCTTGTGTTAGGGACTCTAAGTCTGCATCTGATGGGCTGCTACTGAAGAGATGTTTTTAAGAAAGAGTCATGATTGTGGGCTGCATTTATGAAATTGCTGGAGCAATGAGAGACAGCCATATGGACTTCGTCAGCATCACACTAAGTGTTAAAGGATAATCTGAAAAGTCAATGCAAGGGCAATTCTAGAGTCAGGGAGCACTCACCTGGGCTGAGTCTGCAGCTGACTTCCATGGCTGGGTTCCACTCTCCATTCTTGCAGGTCAAGTATTTATAATCTCCTTTCAGCATGTAGCCTTCAACACACTGATATTCTATGACACTGCCTGAAGTCAGAGGGTTGTTGCAGGGGCTAGGGTGGCATTTATAACCTCCATTCTCAGGTTGTGGTGGCTGGGGACAATCTGGAAAAAAAGAAAGCATCATGAAGGACATCTTAGAGGAAGACACCTGTTACACAATATATATGAAACATAGGCAGACTTCCACCTACAAACAACCACTAAATTAGGAAACTACTAAAACTGAGAAGAAAGGATGTTTCACAAAGGCAGAGAACACCTCTGATAAAGTTTCTGTGATTGTTAAATACTGCTTGTTATCCCAGTAGCACAGTCCAACTGGCAGGCACCAAACTGGTGATATTTTTGAGCAGTAACACAACACACATTCCACATGAGAGAGGCCCAGAAAATCCTTACTGCTATCTTTTTCCCACAGCTATTTCCCTAGAGATTGGGGTGAACTTAACAAGCAGGCTTTCCTATTAGTCTGGCAGAGGAAGAACATGAAACCCATTGAAAGGAATGAGGAATGCAAAACCCCCTCTGTACTATGGGTACACAGTGTCAAGGTGCAGACCTGCCCCGTCTTAAGGCACCCTAAAAGCCTGTAAAAAGCACAGAGATTTTGACTATTTTATGTAGATATGCCAGCAACAACAATGGCAACAGAGCTTTGTTGCAGTAGGACAAACTTCTTCACTGAAAGGGTGGTCAGAAGTTGAAACAGGCTGCACAAGGGATGGTGATTCACCACTCTGGAAGTATTCAAGAAACAACTGGACATGGCACTTAGTGCTATGGTTTAGTTACATGGTGATATTCTATCAAAGGTTGATCATCTCAAGAGAACTTTTCTTAGGACCAGATATTCTAGTCTACTTTTTTAAAAAAATTCAGTGTATTATGAAAACATGTTTTTTAAAAAAACCCCTCTGTTTATCTGTGTGTACTGTGGAGTGTTGAAGGTGCTTCACATTCCTTTTTGCACCTTCATTACCCTGACTACTGGGTATAGGAACATGTAGTATCTGGCACATGCCAGAACTTTTCTTGCAGAATTTTCGATAGCCATTCAAATAAAAACAACAAACCAAAATTGAGGAAACTGCACTGAAAACAGGATATTTGTCTTGCTCAGAACTTCTTCTTGTCTGGCAGGTCACAATGATCCTGCAGAACAGCCTCAACAACTTCTGCTGATAACATGTATCCGCCCGGCTGAAAGATGGAGAAATCCAAGTGATTTTTTTCACCTAAAATTCACATCAGCTGCCCAGACTTCATAAAAGAAAATACATCATAGACCCCTCTTGAGACATTTTGGGGCATGGAAAATGACACCTAAGTGTTCCATCAGAGCATGGTGACCCAGGCCTGTCCTTAACCCCCAGAGCACATATTCTCATGTTTTGCCTCCCACTTACTGTGGGACAAACAGCAACAAACAGGTGGGCAAAGTTCAAGTAATTGGATTTTGAGCAAGATTTAAAAAGCAAAAGAAAACCTGAGATTCATTCACTGTGGAAAAATTTGCCACATCGCATTAGTGCAAACAACTCTTGAACCTAGACACGTGAGAATGCAGCATAGGTAGTGCTTGTAATTGCCAATAAACCCTGAGATGACGTGGTGATTGAAGCCAAAAATACTCTGGGTATGAGTTCTGCCAACTTTATAACTGCAATTCAATTTACTTCTTCAGAAAAGGTTAACAGGGGTCTAAGCAGCAGCTTTTAAAAATGACTTTGTTCTTGAAGAGATCTATTCTTAAATAAACTTTGGAGAAGCCACTCCCTATGCCTCATGAGTTTTAACTGTTACCTCTTCTGTGCTTTTCATCTTTTCTTTCTGCAATAATTTCATAACCAGTGTTATAATCCTGCACCTTATGAGACTAAACTTCCTTTCACTGTGAGCCCATGCATCATCTCAGGGCAGCTAGGATCAGCCAAAGCAACAGATTAATGGCACATTTCTCATTCAACCACATAGACAATTGCAGTCCAGGAGAGGATTTTTTGATAAATTGCATAACCATTTGAGCACCAGAGATATTTTTAGCAGTTTAATATGTACCTCTCTTGGCACTGGTGGAGAGCTGTGGGTAAAAGCCAGTGTCACCACAGCAGTTGCCAAAACTCAAGAGCAGACAGGACAATTTCCCTACACCTATTTATACATAGCAAGTACCCGGAATTGGGAGTCATGCACAGCATCTTTCTGCTGACTGCAGGAAAGAGCTCAGTCTCATGGTTCCCTTTTCTCCTGAGCTATGCCCATGTGAAAGCCTGGCCACTGCACTGGGACCCCTTTTGCACACAGAAGCAGCTGTCAGTTCCTCTTCCATCATAAAGTGCCACCTACACTGATGAGATTTCTCAGTTATGTACAAACACCAGCCAGCCAACAAGAAACAGGCACTCATTTACACTGCAACAGCACTATCAAAGGCTTGGAACACCACCTCATCAGGCACCTGCAGAACCATGGCTTGGCCTGCTCAGGTAAGGTCTTCAGGAGATGCACACTGGATTTCTCTGCACCTCCACAGACCACTTGGACAGGAAAGGAGAGACACAGCTGATAGGTATGTTCAGGCACTTATGCCTGACTTGTCCTATTCACAGGGAAGGGACTGCAGAATTAGTCACCTCCCCTTCCCTCTACCCCCAACCTTTGTTTGTCATCACAGCATCCAGGAGTGCACAAGTATTTTAAAATGTCACCTTCACTGTGATGGAAGAACACTGCCTGTGTGCTGGGAAATAGATAAAAAAGGTCTGCATTAGGCATCCAGAACATCAACTTCCTCCATCTTCAATATGATTGAGCTGATCCTGGATTGTCCTTTGCAAAGCAGCCTCAGGGGAACAAAGCATCTCAGAGCCTGCAGCTTTGGGCTACAGCTGATGGCATTGAAAATTGCTGAAGGCAAGGCTTGGGTGGGTAGGACAATGGACTGGTGGTACCTGAAAAACTGAGAAAGTCAAATACCTCTGCTTCCTAATGGACCGGCTCTCTCTCCCTGGCATTTCTGACAGAATGCAGCACCTTTGCAAACCAGGGCCCAGTCCAGCAGAAGAGAGGCATCCAGAATGCCTGGGACAGACAATGCAGCAACCTGTTTCCTAAGCTTTCACACTGTTCATAACAGGCTTCTTCAATCCTCCATATTTGCACTCCAAACTGGGGCTAATAGAAGAAAAAGTACAAGTCTGATTCTGCACAACCCTTTATGTCCCCAGCAGTGAAGCTTACACCCCAAGTTTGCAGCACTGGTATGTTCACAGCAATACAGAACCAGGCAGAGCATCCCATTTATTGCTGTCCACAGAATAAACCACTGACACTTCAGGAGTGAAAAAAGCTGGGTACCAACTGCTGGCAGACAGCAAACCCAGAGCAGCCTGCTCCTGGCTATGGCTAGTGGCCAGAAGGTGCAGGTGAATGGGAAGAGCTGCCTGTGTGAACTGTTTATTACCACTCTGGAGCATGACTGTGTTGGGATGGTTCAGCGCTGGGAACAGAAAGACACATGCAGGAATTTCATCAACTCTCTCCCTGAAACATGTTTTTGGAAGCATCCCAGGGCTTGTGAGACATCTTAAGACAAATGTTCATGCCAGGGAGGGAAAAATAAGAGAGCCAAGTTACAGAAGTTATCAACTTCCTAGGGGGTTACTGACATTCTAGGCTTGCAAAGCTACTGCCAGGATCTTGATTCATCAAGCTTTCAGGATGCACAGAAATAGGTTTTAAGCATTTCCCCACTTTGTGCAAAGGGAGCAAATACTCCCAAAGGCCCTGTTTCTAGGAGGTACTGAAGCTTATGACATCTCCTGAAAGAGCTGGTTCTCTGTCAACATGCATTGCTGGAAAACAGGAAGGAAATAGAAATGTGAAGACTTAGAACACCATTCAACTCTGTTCAGAGGTAAAGAAATTGTCAATTTCTGCCTATCAATCTGGAAATAAGTTATACACTGGAGTTTCTGCAAATGCCATTCCAAACCACTAGGTATTTAATATACAGACAATTTTTTAATATGCAAATGAAAAAATACTAAGCCTGTATGTACCTCCACCCAGCATCCCACCAAATCACCTATAAGTACCATATTTTTCTGTTCTGGTCACATGAAAAAATACTGTCCTCCTTCAAGGAGGGTTAACTGTTCTGATGGTCTTTGAATAGCTGTTACCAGCTTGACAATAACCACCTCAACACTCGGGAACCTCTTTTTTTGTTGCAGTAACAGCAAGATCATATTGTACCTTCGCCAGTTCCTATTCCCATGGCTCTCCTTCAAGTAGCAAGCCTCACTTCCTTTCTCTTCCACCAGACTGACAGAGAGCTGTGAGGAGCTGGAATTCAGCTTCTTTTAGAGACAGTAAGAAATCTCAATTGGCCAAACTGATTAACCTACTCACCAAAGGATAAAATGGTTCTTTCATGTCCTGACTGAGCTGGAGCTGGTCCTGAATGACAACCTGATGCAAAACTAAAAGCATTTCTAGAATAATGTAACAAAGACACAAACCCGAGCCACGGTCATATATAATGCCACAGATGGAAGCATGTGGTCTGTTGTGTGCTGACACAGAATGAGGGGTTTAAGTACTCAGAACGTAAACCACATGAGCACAGTTGAGCCTTGATCACTGAGAGTGAAATTCACAGATAAGCAGAAGATTTACAAAGCTCAAGCAGGATGAGCCTGTTGTGGCAAGGACGAAGAACAATACACTCCACTCACACATACAAAGAAAGATTAAATCATACTTCAATCTGACTGGATAATTGACACAGAATTATAAAAGCTCCCCAGCATTAACCTTCTTTGCACAGGCACAACAACACTACACAGAAGTCTAAGACCTCTCTACAGTCTTATTTGCTCAGCACTGTTTCTTTATTTTTTACAATCAGTAAGCTTCAGGGACTCTACAGGGGGTCTTACACCCCTCTTTTCTGCACCAAGCACATCAACTGTTTTTCAGTCACTAACCTGTTTTACTGGGCAGTCTGACTACACAGAGATGAAAACCCAATCCTCCTTAAAAAAATGCATTCTTATGATAAAACAAAACCCAAACAAACAACTAAGCAAAAAACAAAAACCAAACACACACACACAAAAAAACCACGCCCAAAAAATCTCCCCCAAGCCCAAAAACTAACCAATCAACCAAGCAAGCAAACAAAAAAACCCTTTTAGTCATGATCTGCCAGAGTACATAACTGTAAGTTTATAACTGACAGAGAACAAGCCACGGCATTGCTCATCTTATGTGGGCAATTGTGTATAGCATTGCTTAACAATAGGATGTTTTGCACCAAACATCCAGTAATAGTTCTTCATCTCCACAGCAGGGCACAAAGGTCACTAAAACTAGGACAGGAACACTTCTGACAAAATGAAGTGGCTCTTTACATGAGTCAGGCCCAAATCCCAGCAACTTCAAGAGGAAGCTGGACTCAGCCACAGGTAAATCCCTCACTAACTACACAAGTCAGTGTACTACATCTGCTCTAGCAGGTTTGGCTGTCCTCAGAGCAGTGGCAGAGGAGACTTACAGGTCTATGCTGAAGCACTTTAGAAGCCATTTGTGTTTACAAGTGCTCTGCTGCTTGCCCTGAGCATGTACCCTGCTTGGATACTGTTAACACCTCCTGGCCTTTTAGACATGCCACAATTTTTGTGCGATGTAGAAACTAAAAATGGAAGATGCTAAGCTCAGGACTTTTCTTTCTTCATCTACTCCATTTAACAGATACTATCAAGACTCACAGAAGGAAAACAACCTACAAACAAAAACCATCCTCCTAACCAAGACAAATATTCCCCTGGCTAATCTGGTTAAACTTGTCATGATATCTCATGTCAGCAGGTCTTACCTGGTGAGCAAACATCTCTGTGAAGCAGAATACAAGAGGCACCCAATGAAATTGTCCCAGTGCTAGAGGCCCTGCCATTTCTTTCATGCTGTTTCCCCTGAAGCCCCATCCTAATTTTCTTGTACTACTTTGACTGCCCCATAGTAGGATTTCTGTGGAATAGCTCAGAAAGGGTTGGCTTGCCTCAAGGCCTGCCACATTTTTGTCTCTTCTCATGTCTCCTACCACATAGGAAGGTTTCCTTCTGGTCACAGTAATCTCCTGTTCGCTCTTAAAAGTTGTGCTTCAGCACATTCCACAGTGGCAAGGAGAACTTCTCCGTCCAAGTCTCCAGTTCCGTAAAACATTGCCACCTTTATTCTTTCAGACAGGACTTGCTACCAGCCTTAAAAACAGCATATCTAGAAAACCACCCAAAATAAACACAATATATCCCCATCTTCCAGTTACTTGTACCTGCTACAGAGACTTCCATTTTCAACTTGGATAATCATCTGTGCATCACCTCAGTATAGCTGAGGGAACTGAAAAAGTTATTACTAATTTCTGGCAAGGACCTTTCAAACAGCCCCAAACTCTAGGGGAGTAACTCTCCCTCTCTATTCCTACCTTCAGTCTGGGTCTTGCCACAGCTAAATGGGTGGTCTGAAATACTAATTCCATGGGAAGCTTTCTGCAGAGGCTGTGCATTTTCAGCATCTCAGACCTGAGGTTTAACACCATGCTGAAAACAACAGAGCCAGATTCACAGTTCTTTTCCAGATAGTGCCCTGAACAGGCTCACAACAATAATGAGGTTTTTATCAATTGCTATTTGCATGCAAATGCATACACAGGGATTCATCTGTTTTTTACACAATGCTTTTTCACAATAAAAACATGACAGCCTGATGCAGTCAGCAGGCTAGAAGTGCAAGCCAGGGAGCAGCAAGAATGCTCACTTCAGTTTCTATAGGGTCTGGCAATTCTAGTGGAGTGGTCCCCACAGATCCCACTCAGGGATGACACTGGATGTTGGTTTGGCCTTAGCAAATGCATTCAGTTGCTTCTTAACAAGAGCTCTAGCCATATTTACTAATAGGAGAAGAGACACTCTTTCTCTCCTTGCAGAGTTTCAGTTCTTGCCAGCAGGGTGCTACCTGACCTCTCCGCTAATCTCCTGGTTGTTTAGTAAGCCAATAAGGAAAGAATTTACTCCTCCCTTTGCCCAGTACTTGGACATACTCCCAAGTTCTGTCACCAGTACTCAGAGAAGCATGAATGTGATCCAACCAGATAATAGCATCAGTGCTGTTCTTAGCCACACAGCAGGGTAGTTAGCCACAGTGCTGAGCGGATTTAGCAGCTTCCGGAGCAGCAACAGAGGAACACAAGAGCCTCCCAGTGCTGCAGACATTCTCCAGTGCCTGCAGGATACACCAAACAGAACACATTCCAAGTAATTTTAATTACATTTGTTTGGTTTGGGTCTTTTTTCATTTTGTTTTGGTGTACTTGTTGGGGTCTGGGGTTTTTTTGTTTTCCAGTGTAACTTTTCCTCCCAGAGACGACATTGACTCAAACACTTCCACATTTGCTAAGGTAGGACAGATCCTTACCTAGCATATGATGAACTCAAACCCCACTATGCACCTACTGAGAGAAAAAACACGTGAAAAGTAGCACCAAAACTAAAGGCAACATGCAGCTGGCATATGTGCCATTTTCAACAACAAGCACCTATTTTATAAACCCTTTGGAACTATCAGACAGGAAATTCACTGTCCAAGTTAGCTGCTTTTCTTGTGACAGCTTTATCCCCTATACTCTGCAGAGTCTAGGCTAAAGGTGGTTTCCTGCCTTGAGAAGAAAATGAGATTAAAAAGTATATACACACCTATTTTATTCAAAGAACATACAGCTACTTGTCACGTCCCTCCAACCCAAATCTCCTGCTGTGTCATGTGGGAACAGAGGAAAAACACAGTGACTGCTAAACAACAACAACAACAAAAAAATCTACAAGCTTCTTTTTCAGTAAGGAATTTTTCTTCTTCAACCAGAGCCTTCAGTCACACGAGATTTCCTTCTGCCTGAGACAGGACTTTCCTTTCTGCAGAGAGGGAGATTATGCAGGAAGATGACTAGCCAGCTCTGCTTTCAGTGTCAAATCCAGAGAGGCAACATCCTTGTTTTTCCTCTCTTCCCTTGTACGCACAAACCAGCCTGTAAACAGCAGAAGGCACTTTTGGCAGCCCCTCCCTCAGCAGCAGTTCAGTTTTGGTAAGAATCAAGTCTGTTACCATTTCATACCCCTTTCAGACTAGCTATATCAACTAAACACCATCTTTTACCAAAGAAAGAAACACTTCTAGGCAGCTGGACTGGAGAGAAAAAGCACCTTGATAGGCTTTGATCAACAGCACTGCAACTCCCCACCCACACCTTCCTTCCTGTTGAGAAAGCAATGACAAGGGGATGTGCTTTAGTGGTAAGATAGAAAAGCAGTCACCCCCACCCACATTTTCCAGCGAGAGTGCCAACTCCATTTCTGAGTGCTAAATACCCTCAGGTTTCCAACCAACCATGCTTGCCTGGATGCACTCAAAAGCTTTCAGCACAGCAGCTTCCCACTATGCACCCTCTGCACTGTCCTTCGAAGGCAGAGAGCCTGGATTAATATTAGGCTAGGAAATGACTCAAGTATTTCAGGGACAAACGTCACTGCTTCCAACAGCAGGTTTGTGCTGAACACAAAGAGTCACATGCTTTAGACCGGGGTTTCTCTTGGCAGGCTGGCTCCAAGAAGCACAATGACCTGATCTGGGAATAATATTTGAGATGTTATTCTCTCCCAGCATCTTCAGAGCATTTTTTAGCCCACACAATGAAATTCCAATACCAGTGTATGCTGCAGTGATTAGAAAGCCTTTTCCCTAGAGGACAAGTGGGCCTCTCCTGGTGGATGTGAAGTATGCTTTGCTCCCCTTTCAGGTAGCTCAGGGTATTAGTGGGGCTTTTTTGTTTACTGCCCACCAGTGGACTCTACCTGTGTGTTTTAACTACACAAATACAGTCGCTGCAGATAGAACATGTGAAAAGGGACCCAGACTGAAGCCATCCCATGCCAGCTGGCAGCAGTCACAACTTGGTGTGTTTCTAGCCAGAGACAGAATTCACTCCGTAAAACACCGATTACCAGATGCCCAGGTTTTCCACTGGTCTGTAATTTCTGGGGAGGAGATGGGGATTGGAAGCAGGAGAACAGATTTTGAATCTTCTCCTTTTCAGCACTCTGGCTTTCTCTAGCACATGAGCAGATGGGTCATTTCCCAAAGGGGCAAACCCGATACAGCAGCTGCTGCTGGGGCCTAGTCACAACAGCTGAGGCTAAAGGACCTCTTTATATTTAACTTACAGGAGGCAGAAGTCAATAAAAGGCCTCCATTGTGAGTGCACACACTTCTCACCGACCCTGCCCCTGAAGTATTTTAAGCCTTCCTAAAAACACACTGCAAAACATAGCCCTCTTTTGGGTTCTGTGTATTAAGCAGAAGCCAAAGGTCCACTGAAAAATAAGCCCTCTGTCCTTACTGGCTCCAGATGATGCTTGTTCTGAAGGCAAAGACAGAAGACCAAACTGAGCAGGGCTGGAGTCTTCACAGGGAAATTACAGTTTCCCTAGCAAGGGCATACTCTGAAGAGGAGGCTTATTTTTTTTAATGCCATAATGTGGGTAAATGAGAAGAACCAAAGCAAAGAGATTTGTATATATAATCATATAGCTGTGCATTTATATAATTAGACACAAGCACTTAAAATGTGTACAGTAACAGGCACCCCTTACAGCCATCCCATACACAGTAAAGCTGCATTTTTTTTCTTTTTCCTCTTAGGGCAGGGGAAGAAAAAGCAAGAAAGAAAAGACTCTAATTGCAGCCTTCCACCAATGCAGTCGCCATCTGGTAACTCAAGAGACACATGGAGACGAAATATCTTAATTAACATGCTACAATAGTATTTAAAAAAACTCTATGCTTATTAACACTCAGCTGCGATTAGCCAACCATGGAGGAAGCCTGCTAGTGCAACATTAATTATGGGTCTTGTCTGTCTTTCTATTAGAAATACGATTTTTTTTTACCCCCAGTAGTTTATCTGTCTCCTAAAGAGAAAACCATTAGTATCAAAGCTTACTCTAAAATGCAAATTATATTTACGTTTTCCAAGAGTCAAAATGCTTAGGCTATGTGAAGCTGTCACTGGTACTTCTACAGTGCTACTGATTGTATATAAAAAACTTCTTTCTGTCCCATAGAAAGCCTTGCTTCAGTTAAAGAACTCCCAGTGCCACTGATATTTTGGCAGAAAAATAAATGTTATACCTTTCAAGTTCCTTTCCCCCTCCAAAACAGGACAATCTTTGCTGTATGCTAGGCAGTTGGAAAACCAAGATACAAATTCCAGGTGTAACAAAAACCACATCTGTAAAAGGAAGACTTCTGTGATGGAAAGCAGAAACCAAACACAACAGCACTCCAGCAGCACATCTGCCTCCTTAGAAGAGTGCTACTCACTGTGACAACTGTACTATTTCCCGTGTAATAAGCCCACCTGTAATGTGGTCCCCTCAGATACATTCCCGAGTGATTCAGCCTGACAGGCTCCAAGACTAACACTGCCAAGTTTTTCAGAGCTGGCTCTGTGTAATGTTTGCACAGGGCTGGCTGCAGCAGGGCTCTCATCCGTGCCAGGCATTCTGGACATCAGGATAGCACCAAACCATAATACAAAAACCTGGCGCTTCTAAACAAAGCCAGGAAGATAAATTAATTCCGGAAATATTATTAAGGAGAAGGAAGCAAACCGGGAACAACTGCAGAAGTACTTTTAAGATCTTCTGATAAAGTAATCTTATTGCTGCACACACATGCAAATAAAGTTATTGGTGATGTATGTGGAAGCTCATGAAGCTTACTTATGTCCTGTAAAGATGAAGGGCAGCTGACCAGTACTTTACAACATCCCACACTGCCAGGATAAGTATAAACAATTTGCATCTGGGCTGCAGTTGGAGTCAGCACTACAGTGGCTGCAAAAAAGCCAATTTAATAGAGAATCCTGCTCTCACCCATGGGCACAGTGTAGCTTTCCAAGTGGCCACATTTAATTTGCTTTTGTTTTCTAAGGCTGCTTCCAGCCTTCCTGTGCCTTCTTCCAACCACCCTATAATTATTTTCACGTGTTCCAAGACGGAAATTAAGCAATGCTGTAAGAACACTTTGTATAATCAAAAGGTTGCAGATTTTGCTTTTGAACCCCAAACCCAGTAGCCTTGTAGCCTCATAAGCATGGGCTCTTCCAGTTCTAAATTTTATTTTATATTGCAATAAAGAGGAGATTATTTAAAAATAATAAGAATTGTGAAAATAATTTGATGGTCTTACAAAAAAGAAACTAATAGCTGTGCAGGAATTTACTTCATACAGCTTTGATTTGTCATCTTGTCCCTGCTTATCTGTTTCTCAAAATTACAAAACTAAAAATCGGTCTCAGTTCAGGGGTAAACCTGCACATATACCCCACTGTTTCCTTGTCTGTTCCTAAGTGGGTTTTCAGTTTGGATACAGCAATACCCTAAGGTGATTTTTTTCAGGATAAAAGCCTGACACACTATGGGGTTCTAGTGTAAGGAAAAACATCTCATGCTTCAGCAAGAACAATGAGACAGTATAGGAAAAAGCATAACTATGCTGTTCAGCAAAACATGATATTCATGCTGATTTAGGACACCAGGTTTTGATAGGACACAGGTTACTGGTCCATAAAGACCTGAGTGAAATGAATAAACTCCCTCTATTGACACTAGGTCAGGACACTAGGGAAATACACCTTAAAGACACAGCAGAGCAAAACTCATCTCTACCAGCGAGTGACACAAGGCCTTCAATTTAGCAGTGCCTCAGGAAACTTAACTTGCTTGTGGATTTTCATACCACTACAAAATTTCCACTCCTGAAACTTCAGCCTAGTACAGCAATCAGGTTCCTTTTTCTAGTAAGTCCTTAGAAGTTCTTGCTATGAGAGTTTCCCAAAGTGTGTCCCTGTTGTGGACTCCAGCATGGCCACTCAAGCTCAGGATGACACATATCACTTGGATGGTAACACCAACAGCAGTAGGTGTCCATTGCTCCCATTCCACCTTGAGGTGGAACTCAGCCAGACACCATCAACCACCACAACTGGCTTCCCCTTAACCCCAGAGGCGAGTTCACGCCCACCTTCTAACCCCAGTTTTGGTACAGTTTGCTCTGAGACAAAGATCATTGCACAGTCATGAGTCTGCTCATGAGGCAGTCCTAAAGTCCAAGGGAACATGGGAATCTCTGACAAAATAATTTTTGAGTTTAGATACACTAACCAAGTCACTTTAAAGCTCTGCCCTTGTAGGCCTCCTTCGTTCACTAATGAACCTTTTGCATCTGATTCATTTTTCATCCTTTCAGCAGCAGCAGCTGTTGCCTGCCTCTGACTCAGCCTATCCAAAATGTACTGATTTGGAAGTTTGGCCAAGGCTGATCTAGTAATGGCCTGCACACAGGACAGTGCTGTGCACTACATGTTGTTCCACCTTCATCAAACTGGGAAGCTCAGAGTCCTGGGTTACTGAAGTTTTCCTCTGCAATTCATCTACTAACAGATTTGCTAGGGAAAGGTGGGTAAGGACAGCGATAAACCCCATCTGATACACCAACTTTTTCCTTCTGCCATGCTACTTCTCATTTGGCTTTTGGCTCTGCTCAGGACCACTGAACATAACAGAATCTCATATCTGGGCAGATCTGTTTATTCTTTAAGAATGACTCATCTGTATCA
The DNA here is from genome assembly GCF_009819655.1 of Sylvia atricapilla. Lineage (NCBI taxonomy): Eukaryota > Metazoa > Chordata > Aves > Passeriformes > Sylviidae > Sylvia > Sylvia atricapilla. Next base: position 28,977,195 of record NC_089145.1, read on the forward strand.
CGGGACTTGTCAAAACAAGCACTCAGATAATTTACCACTGACTGGGCAGAATTGCAAAGACTTATTATCCTTGTCTCACTGGAAAGCCTCTCTTAAGCACAGTCATATTTTCACTCTAGATGTGGTTAGTTTAGCCATAAGTATTAAGTCATCTTTCCTGCCAGCTTTAGAGAAGTCCAGCATCACAAACAACTTCTCTACAGAGTGCAGCACAACAGAAGAAAGAACACTCCTCAAGTCATCCTGCTCAAAGTGGGAGGCCTGTCAGACTACACAGTGACAGAATTACTCCACATGGCAAACTCCAGAGACTCCAGTCCTACAGACCTCCACTTAGGCAAGTTCAGTCAGTCTGAGCTTCACTTTCTTGATCAGATCAGCTGATACAAACTCAATCCAAACTCTAATAATTCAAAAGCTCTAAAAGTGCAGCTGAAGAACTCATCTTCAAAGAAAAGTAAAAACCTTCTTCTACTGAGACAAGCTAGCAGTGACACACCTCTCTAAATTGCCTAATACTTGAACAGTGTTGGGGCAATTTAAGAGCTAGGGAGGTGATAGTAGGAAAGGTGGTGTCAGACCCTGTATAACCTGCACTGAAACTTAACACCTACTCAGGATGTAATTTCTATCTACTGGCAACACAAGTTAAAATTAGAGAGTATTTTTTGGTAAGAAGAGAGGAAATCCAGTGAAGCTACCAGTAAGTTTGCCTTGTGACTGGAGCATGACTAGTAAGAGGCATCAAGGTCTGCTGGGATGCTGCTGCTACTTTGATTTACCAGTCACAGAAGACATGATCAGGTCTGGCAGAACAGGCAAAGTCACACACATTCCACTGACTCAGTTTGCTGGGGATCAAATGGTACATGGAAAGAAAATGGCAACTAAGCATTATGCATACAAATGCAGAATATAGAAAATTCAGATTATCAGCCACCTTCTTTGAGAAGATTGTCTTGCTATACAATTGTACTTATTTCAAAGTGTTTGGTTTTTTATCTCCATTTTCCCAGTCCCTACCAACAGCTCTAAGCAAATCAATAGATATGAAAGAGCAATTATCAAAAACAGCAGCAAATGTGAATTCTTCCTTTCTGTCTTTGTAGCTTCTCATCCCAAACACCCACAGGGTAAACATAGCTGAACTCAAACAAGCCAGGATTGGGAAACTGTTCAAAAAACAAGTTCCTTCCACAGCTGGCAAGAAAAGTGCTCAGAGAAGAAGTGTAGAAGTTCTCACCCTTTGAAATACTATTTTTCCTTTGACACTTTCACTATAGCCACTGCAATCAAAGCACAGGCATGGCAAAATATCCAGCTGAAAACACATGTAACAAACAAACAAACAAAAGGTCAGAATTAGCAACTGCCAAGACAGAATTCATTTGTAGCCCTTGACACCTGATAAAAATGTAGGAAAAGATTAAATACAATTTCATCCATTTGACATAAAAAGAAACTATAAAACATACAACCCCCAAACCCTACAGGGTAACCATTTTCAAAACAAAATCTTCAGAAAAGCAATCAGGTCTCCTCAAGAACTACTAAACTGCAGTCTTGTTTCTCTGCAATTCACTGCTTTTAAGCAATAAGAAATACAAGATTGTACATATTCTTTGCTTCTTGCTTACATTCCCTGGTAACCTAGTGAGGTTCTTTGTTCTGTAACAATTAAAAAGCCAAATTAAAGTCACAAAACAAAGATATTCCCAGTGCTTTATTATGGGGTTGCTTTTCATAGGAAGGTTTGGTTTGAAAGGGACCCTGGAGATCACCTAGTTCCAAACCCCCTGCTATGGGCAGGGGACACTTTCCACTAAATCTTGCAGTGCTACCCTCTCTTCTTCTGCTTCTTGCATGCAAACTGGCTTTGTTTTAAATTATTTGTGACATTTCATTAAGTTTCATTTATTGTTCTGAAGTATTTATTTGCTTAGCATTCTCAAGTGGCTTCCTTCAGCTACATCTTATCTATACAGTATCACTAGTTCTGTCAGAGCAGTTCCGGCTAAACCAGCAGGAGTATTTCACAGGGCAATGTACATTTTACAGGATAACAACAGAGCGAAAATGGTCAGCTGAATTTTGGTTCCATAAAGCACCAAGAATCACACCCCATTGACTGCATTTTACCTGGACTATTCTTGACTTTAACAGGCCAAGTCTGATTGATACTATTATCATTTCTTGCCAGCCAGACCTCGAGTTCTAGGACAGTACCTTATTGAAAAGGAGAGACTGTTGCAGGCCAGGTTCTTCCAGACAATTCAGCTGATTTTCAGATGCTGTTCCAAACCCTGTTTCCTTGACTACCACAAGAACTAAAACAACACAAGACCTTTTTGTTTGTTGTTCTATATAATTCCAGATAGCATTTACAGCATCAAATTGGAGAAATTTCAAGTCCCTCCTGAATTTCATACTTTCTAAAAATCTTACTTTTCATCCTCACAGACATCTTCCACCAAACATGCATGAGAAAATTCCTGCTCAACTCCAGCATTCCCTCACATCAGACAATAGTTTTAACTCCTGTTTCAAACACTTAGCTCGATAAAAGCTGGGGTTTGCAAGGTATGTTTTGTTTTCCTTTGGGTTGGGTACCTTAAGTTGTAGGTTTTGGGGTTTTTTTTAAGCATTTAACAGCAAGGAGAGTTTTTGCATGTTCCTGCAATGTTTAATGTTATTATTACATCTACTATGTTAGCAGATAGCAATAGTATCCACTACATAGCTACTTACACTTTTTGTCTAAATTGTCAAAACCAGCAGGACATTTCAAACTTGATTTCAAGAGCTGCAAAACCATCTTATCACAGAGAGACCTATCAGAATTAAATGCTGATTTTACACAGCAAGATGTCATTGTAACAGCTTAATTCTGTGATCCTCTGAAAAAGAGGATGAGGTGGGAGAGTCAGATTATTAAAAAAACCTCACAAAATAATTACTTAAAGGATTTATTTATTTATAGGTCCATAAAAATAGGTGCATAAAATCTGTTCCACTACCTAGGTCAACATATATGTACAGACACTGATCTAGCAGACAGATTCACAACCACCACCTGACTCAGGCTTTGAAGGAAAACAGTAAGCAAGACAGTGGGAGAAGTTATAGCCTGTCAGCTAAAAACAACGTAATCTTTCCCAAATCATGCAAGAACAAAGCAGTTTCAAGTTCCTACACAGAAAAAAAAAAAAAAAAAAAAAAAAAAGGGTATTTCAGATGCTCCCCAGGGAAGAATGCAGTAGAGGAAGCTGTTGCAGCATGCCTGAATGCCGCAGAAAGTGCTCTGCTGAGCACAAAAGAGAAAAATACATGAGCATTCCCACCTTCCTCAGAGCTGGGGCCAGAGCTCAGAGGAATGCTGAGAACACCCTGGAGAGTCCTCATCCTCATACAGCTGGACCCAGATCTGCCTCCCACATAATCACATGAACATACATGGTAGGAAGCAAGTATCCAAATCCCAGCTCTTCCCCAGTATCAGGGCTCCCATCTAATACTCCCTTAACCTAGGAAAAAAGAAAACCCCAAACCCACAAGAGAGGAGGGCAGAGGTTATGCTCATTCCCCCTACAGAACCAGTCGCTGAACCTGCCTTACACCTTTCCCAGTCCTCAGCAGGCTTCTGCCAATCAGTCCTGACCTCAGACATACACAGGCCTGGGCACTGACAGCAAGCCCCACTTCTGTGAGGATGCAGCTCACAAACACAGATCATCTCACACTTTCAAGAAATGCACAAGATCTCTCCACATATAAGGCAACCCATATCCTTATGCATTTTCACAAGTCACTTTTTCAGGGAGTTGAAGAAAGCCCTTCCTGCACAGGACTCTCCAAAGAGAGGGCTCAATTCAGACTCAGTTCGTTCTGAGGCACCAGACTCCCACACAAGGCTGGCAGACAAGGCACAGGGCCTTCAGGAGCCCTGCACCCTCCCAGAAAGGAAGGTGAAGTTTAGGCCAGATGTGCAGGCCACTGACTTCAGACCACTCTCAGTCACCAGGTCTACATATTAACAGTTCCCATGTTAATTCAACATTCCTGAAGTCTTTCTTTCTCATTTAAATATTCACTAGCTAATGCAGGTTTTTCTTTCTCCCTGAAGCAGATATTTTAATTTCTCTCATCACATCTTCTGGGCTGTAATTCAGTGGAGAGGCACCAAGAGTTATGCTTAGATGAAGCTCATCAGCAGATGAAAATGAAGACCCCAGACACAATGAAATTAAGGAGTGCATAGACAGTGTCCCTACAACAACTGTTCTGAGCTGGAGAACTTCTGTGTTAGGCTACACTCTAATGTCTCTGCAGCTGCTCAGAGTAGCTCAGTCTACCAGAGGGTTTGGCAAAAATGCCCAGACAATGCGGATAGGTTTGTTGGTAGTGGAATGTAAGCTTCCCATGCATATTTGAGATCCATTTACCATATGATTCAATCTCTTTACAATTAGTAAAGTTTCTCACACAAAGGAAATAAAAGATTTTAAGAAATCACGCTAAAAATAGCAAAAATGCTACCCTCCAGAGAGAGGCATACTTGGGAACTCTCCCAACTGTGCATGCAGACTCCTTAAGAATACTTAAATAACATCTTATGCCTGAGAACTAGTGGGAAAAACAGCACAGAGGGAAGTTATTTGATGCTGATAAATTAACATCCCGAGTGTACAATACAGTTCCGGAGAAAAACCAGGAGCCCGTTTACTAAATCGATCAGTTAGGGTTCTGTAACTGATTTGTTTTTCATACCAATATAGAAAATTTCACAGAACAGCATATGCATTTAATCAGGAAGAATAAGTACTACAGGGAAACAATGTAAACAGAAATCTGAGAGCTCCAAACTCAAACCTGAACACTTGGACCAAGTTTGCTAGGAACACATGGGCTCTTGAATATGTACCATCTAGGAATAGACAACAGACCAACAGCAGGTATTACAAAGTTATTCTGATACTAAAGACAGAATTCCTTTACCCCGACCTTTCCTGGATTTGCTCATTTGTTTCCCCACCTCCCTCCATATGATTGGGGAATATTATATTTGAAGTTTTTAGGGGAAGCAAATAAGACAAAACATACTGTCTTAGTCGTAAGGTAACAGCACTGCTTAACCATGTTCAGCAGGCAGCAGGGAGCTACCAGGACAAAAGGCATTATGAAAATGCCACAGCCCCTTTTTTCAAACTTCTGGTAATTTTCCTTTTTTCCAATCTCCTCCACCTCCATACAATTTGCTCAGCACACAGGAGCTACTCTTTCTTACCAGATACATCCCACAGACACTGTCAGAACTTTCTTCCTCTTGCCAATTATAGTTGAAGACTGAAGACCATTGTGCTCAGTTCCACAGCACTCATCATGTTAGACAGCCTGCAGCACCATCCTTTATTCAGCTCCTTGTGCACCCCTGCCTTTTCTATTAACTTTTTAGAAAAGGCTGCTTTAGCCACATTTAGCATTGAGGATGCTACTCACATAAACAGCTACATTCTGGCAACTGACATGGAGAGTAGATGACAATGTTTGTAAGAGACAGCTTAGCCTCTGTTGAAAGTAGCTCCAGTTTGAGAAAGAAGGGAGAAGTGTTAAAAGTACCTACTTCCCAAATGGACTTCCTCATAAATCAGCTGTATCTTTCATCAGGATATAAATGAAGTACTTAATAGTCCCATCTAAACTTATGAATTCTTGTGTCCTCCCGAATCACTGTTTACTGATTGGAACACTCAACTGGAGTTTGACAGCACATTCTCCAGCTAATACACCTTCCTTCTGTGCATGCACACAAGAGCCTTCTAAAATCTCCCAAGGGATATATTAGTACCAACGTAGGAAAAGCCCTTTTCCAAAATCTCTGAATTACACAGATCTTTTTATCAAGGATCCAGGCATTTCCAAGTCACTAGTTCTAAAATACGCGTTCAAGAATTAGCACTGTCAAGATATACATTTTCATTCTATCACAGTCACCCAGCAACAAAGCTCAAAATAGATTCTCAGTTCTTAACCTAATGCTGCAATTGTGTAAAGGCTGTTTTGTGGCTAAACACCATTATACTGTGTCAAGTTCCACCAGAAGTCGAAGTGATTTCCCAAGAAACAGAGTATTTAATGTCTGGAACTAGAGTGTTCCTCAAAAGATAGACCAACTTCGCTTCTCAATCTTGCCTAAGGCTAGAGAAAGCAGAAGTCTTCCAGGCACTGGGAAAAGTCCTGGATTATGACACTGGACCTTGTTCTCCCCCATTTTTCCTCCCAGGCTTTATCAGAAAGGAGGATGGAGGTGTTTGCATATATCAAATTCCATGTTCTACTTTCATAGCCCTGCCCCCACAAGCATCCAAACGTAAAACCCTCAACACAAATCACAGCAACCTAGTTACTGCACATCAAAGCTGTCACTGCCACTCATTCTCAGGGGAGAAGAGGCAACCAGACAGTTGACATTTACTCTTTAGCTCACAGCATAAACAGAAACCAAGTCACAATATCTCTGCTGCTCTGGTAAGGCACGGATCCCACACTACCCTGCAACAACCACACTACCAGGCCAAGATTCCAACTGCACCTGTGTTTTCCTCTTAAGAGCTGTACTTCATGAAGTTACCTCTTACTGGTCTTTTTAAATGCCTCATCACAATGAAAGTCACCCCAGTGTGTAGAACACGCTCCAACAAGGGCGTTCCTCTGCTACAGAGGCAGACTGTGATCACACACCTTCTTATTCAAGGGCACATACCTCTGTCAGTTACAGAAATTGCTTGCACTGAAAAGCAAAGAAACATTCAAAGCTTTATTTTAACACAATTAGAGCAGTTTGAAAGTAAGAAGCTGTCATCATGTGGCAAGCAAAACTACATTGGCTAACGTTATGTGTTCCAAAGGCCACTGCCTAGAAACTTCTAATCCCAGTCTAGCACATCTATTGGCAACAGATTTCCAGTCTAGACACTGCAAAAAGCTCCCAGAAAAGGAGTTTTTCCATAAAGTTCATTCTGAGAAGAGGTCGTGTGGCTGCAGATAGAAAATTTAGACATATCAAGTGACTTGGTCTTCTCGGTAAAAATGAACTGGACATGGAAAACCTATTGAGCAACAAGACCATAGTGAGTTTCTGCCTAGAAGTGCAAAATGCATGCACAGACAGGGCCATACTGCAGTAAAGGAGATCTCCAGGACTGCAGTGGCTAAGAGAAGCAGCAAGGAGGGTTATCTGTAATAGGTGCAGATAATACTGTCTGTGGATACACAGACATAGGCCCCTATTAGGCCCCTAGATAGGAACCAAGAGGAAAAGGCATACAGTATGACTCTGCCTTCCTGAAACAACAAAACAGACTGCCCCACTGCAAATTTTAAATTTAAGGAAATAGATTTAAGCCTGCTTTTAAACGCTTCCTCAGTCTGCTTACGGTCATCAAGCAACCTTTGGAGAAAGCCAGCTTCAGTGTCTGTTCATGGATTTCCAAATGTTACTCAGTTGCTCTGTTAGAGTAATCTCATGTTACTCAGTTCTCATGGGAATTTTGCAGCTCTCCTTCAGTAATATATTACCTAAAACTTTAAGCAGCAGAATACTAAATCACTCTTTCAGATTGTTAAACACACTGGGCAAAATTTTCAGCAGCATTTGCATGATTTGAGACATCTTCTCTCAACTGATTACCAATGGGACATGAGCACTATGGAAAATTTCATTTGATGGTAACGTACCTGACATCAGAGCCAGCCCACCAGGTATCTTCCTAATTTAAAGAAAATGCAATACTGTGTTTCTTTTTTATTTACTTGTTTAGCTGCTATATCACTTTATAAAGACTTATTCAAGCTGACAAAAGAACAAACAATTTAGTGGAATCTAAACTATACCATCAAGAAGTGAGAAATTTCTGACACATGCTTTATTTATTGTACTAAGACCCTTTCCTGGCACTCTGCCCCATCTCCCTTCTTTCATCTCATGCACTCTTGCTGCTTGTAACACAGAATCCCATTACTTCATATAGCCATTTCCTTTCCATATTTGCCTTTTTTTTTTTTTTTTTTCTGACAGGAACAAAAGAAAGAACAACTTCATTATTATAAGGATCTATTTGAAAATCAGTATCTCCCTTGCCTCCCTGCCTTTAGAATTGCATCGTATATTGCCCTGGTTTCTCCTCTCTCAATACATCAGAGGCAAATTAATTCAGTTCCCAACATCTGACACAAAGCACTTGCAACGAGGGATATAGCGGTTAAGGTCTCATGTCTTCAATTATTTTTACTGAATTGCCTCTTCTTTTAAAATTTGCAGTCTTGTAAGAAGTACATTTGAAAAAAGCCACAAGTTTGCTACTAGCTATTTCCAAGTAATTAAATTCATTAATCCAAACAGGGAGCAAGGGAAATAAAACTACTTTATCCTTCACACTTTTTCCCCTTCTCTTACTCCATAATAATAATGAATGCTCTTAACTCACAAAATATTATGACCAGTGCTTATTCATTCTGGGTTTCGCAGTCCTTATCTTTCTTTTGCAAGCCTTAAAACAGTAATGGCCCTGAAATTGAAAAGAATAAGAGGGTTTTCCCCACAGTAAACCTAAAACTTCATCAGCCTCTCAGAAACAAGGCTGTTTGTTGCTTCTTGCATTCTTTAGTTCTTAGGTTTTTGGTTCACAGTATTCAGATCTACAGTTTTAGTTTTCCTGCAGCCTGCTTCCACCATGATATAGAATATTTCATTTCTATCATCAATACCACAAACGGAGTTTTGAAAAGAGGATGCAGAAACTCACACAGCCCAAGGCCAGACACACGTAGATGCACAGGAGCTAAACTGAACTGTAAATTCAAAAGCCTATACAATTAGAGGTGGTTGCACAGCAACTCAGTGACTAACTTCCCCTGGAGACAGATGGTCGGTTTGCATAGCTGTGTGTGCTGGTGCATCTGCAGAAACAGGAAAAAGGAGAGGACGAGACAGAATGACTGCAGCTTTCTGTCCAGCACAGGGCACCCAGAAGCTCCACTTTTCCTCTGTGCAGGTTCAGTAGAACACCTAAGAGATTTCTGTTTAAGAAATTCCATCCTTATTGAAATGCCATTCACGGAAATAAGTAGATTAGAATATGCCTGGAGATGGGCAGAGCTCAAAATACACTGACTAAGCACACACCCATTGTCAGCAGCCACCACACTACTGGAAGGCCTTCCACAGTTCCTGTTTTCACACAGATAAGTTAAATGGCTCTTTTTCTCAGCACACCAAATACCCTGTGCTGTGTTTACAGAGGAAACTGCTCCTCCCTGGTGCCCAGAGGGACAGCTTATCTATGGCTCAGGCCTGCCATCTCCCTCAGGAAGAGCCACAGCTGTGCAGGAGCCATGAGTCACGGGAGAAGGCCCCACTCCCAGCGGCACCCAGAGCAAAGGACACTCCGGACACATCAGCACTGCTCTGCACAGCCGCTTGGTGAGCTACATCCTATGTGCACGTGCAAGAGAAGTCCTTACGGACACACATAAAAAATTAAGGCCTGTGAACACTTCAGCCTACCTATATAATAAAGTCTCCTCAACACACACCTTTCCCTGCCTATCCAACAGTACAACACACACAGCACTAGCAGTACTGCTACAGACAAAGCTCCAGGCAACCACCAGCATTTCCTACTGCACGCCCTCCAACCATGCTCAGTCAAGGTAAGGGGTTTCTGTTTTGGACGCTGCAGGCCAGCTTATAATTTTAGGGCCCACATATTTGGAGAGGTTGTAGAAAGTAGCCCTGCCTCACTCTGGCAGGCAAAGAAGGCAATTCCCTTTGTTTTCTTCCCCAGGGATCAGTCAACAAATCTGTCTGGCCTGACCTGTTGTTTCTATAGCTAAGGGAACTGGAGAGGAACACATGGATTTTCCACCAGAGTCCAGCATATTTAGAGCCTTAATGCAAGTTTCCAGCACAAGTAACATTATAAAGGGAAAGTGAACTTACTGAAAAATGATCAGCCGAATATTGATCAGAGGTGAGGGTAATGCAACAGAACTGCAAGAGTCAGGAGTTAAGTTTCACAAAATAATTTTTGTTGCTAAGCAAGACCTTATAAAAATACAATTGCTTCCCAAGGAATCACCCTGAAATCTTGTGCCTGGACACAGAAACGTTTTTTTCATACTACAATATGAGTGGAAGACAGACAATGAATAGGATGCATGTGCTGCCCATTTCCTCTGGTTGAAATACACAAGACAAACTAGTATAACGTAACTTCTTCCTGTAAGCATGACTACAGAATAATTCTCTAGCATACAGCTATGATCACAACACAGACCCTTTAAATTTGCCATCAGGAAATTATCAGGCAGTTACTCCATATCAGTAAGAAAGAATGCTATCAGAAACAACTTCATATCTGCCAGCCCACATTTAGGCCAATAAACAACCAGCTTCCTTGCAACAACAAGCCATTTTTAACATGGCGTGTACACCTTCCTCAACCCTTCAGGATCTACGGGGCAAGGAGGGGGGGAAATTGACAGACATAACCAGAAAGCAGCTTTTCAAGTAACAGCCGAAATACTCTGCCGTCAGAAGCCGGGGGTTGTGGTAATCCCCTTTTTGAAATGCTAATGTCATTACAACCATAGCACCAGATGACAAGCATGGGGCCTGAGTGACAGAGCCTCTGCTGTGCCCTTACACAGATGATTTAAAGCGAGCCTTTTGTAACTCCCCTCCCCAAAGCTCCCTGCCCGGCATCATGCTTGACAGGAGCTGCAGCTGCCATCCGACCCTCCCGAGGAGCAGGGGGGCAAAGATCAAGCTGATGAATTCATGCATGCAGGCCGGGGGCGCAGCAGCCGTGTGCTGCAGCCTTGTGGTCTCTGAACACACATGCCAGGACAAAGACGGGCTCGGGGAAGACTTGAAACAAGACAAAGCAAAAGGTCCCCGACTGCTCTCTTGCTACTGCTAAACAACTGCACAACAGTAAAAATCATTACAGCCGGTCATTAAACTGGGCACAGCACATACCAGTGTAGGAGAGCACAGTTCAAAGAAACTAATCAACATAAGTACATCTATACTTCCACTCAGGAACCAGCTCAGCCTTGGGAAGAAATTCCTCCCATGGAGAAAGCTACTCCAAAGAGACAGAACAGTCAGCTTCCCCAGCAAAAGCAACTGGAACTATCTGCTGTGATGAGACTGGAGACCACACCAGGCACCACAAGTTTCATCTTGCCATCACATGATATTTAACAATTGGCAGATGGTTACCAGAGGGCTTTCTAGTTTTGTTTCAATTCAGTTTTCATTATCTCTGATACCAGTCAGGGCAAATTAACTTCAAGTGATGATTCTGTTGTAAATACTACAGGATTTACTGCAAAAATGTTTCCTGTAACTTACCATTTCCTACATCTCCCACTATATGAAAAAAGAGATCATCACCACAATACCTGAGAAGTAAATCAAGATAAATTTCACACCAAGTGGAATACAGGTTAACTGGAAAAGCAAACTACAGACTGAAACACTTGCCATTCACAAACACTGTTGAATTTACAGCAATTCCCACTTCACCATGACCATGGGTGAAGCTACCCTAACTCCACAATCATAGCTGAGCAAAGCAGGCAATTGTCCCACTCAGCTCTGCACTGCTGTGGCCTCACCTCGAGTGCTGGGGGCAATTTTGGGCACCACAATATAAAAAAGGCATTAAGCAATTAGAGAGTGTCTGAAGGAAGGTCATGTGGATGGTGAAGGGTCTGGAGAGGAAGCCACCTGAGGAGCAGCTGAGGTCACTTGGTCTTTTCAGCCTGCAGGAGACTGAGGGGAGACCTCTTTGTGGTCTTCAGAATCCTCATGAAGGCAAATGGAGGTGCAGACACCAATGTCATCACTCTCATGACCAGTGACAAGACTTAAGAAAATGACATGAAGTGTCAGGGGAGGTTCAGGTTGGATATCAGGAAAAGGTTTTCCAACAGGGTGGTTGAGCACTGGAACAAGCTCCCCAGGGAAGCGGTCACAGCACCAAGCCTGACAGAGTTCAGAAAGTACTTGCAAAATGCTCTCAGGCACATGGTGTGATTGTTGGGGTGTTCTGCACAGGGCCAGGAGTTGGACTTAATGCTCCTGATGAATCCTTTCCAACTCAGCATATCCTATGAGTCTATGAAATAATATGTAAGAGCCCCTCAAACCACTCCTGCTTAGGTGTTTTAACTCCTACCTATAGAGAAGTATCTGCATTTAATGAGGAGGCCAGGCTCTACTGCCACAGAAAGAAGAAAGGTGACAGACCACTCTGGAAAGAGAGATGTCTTTGGTTTCATTTGTGCACAGTGCATGCTGGCAAGCAGCTTTGAAACCCTGGGTTCAGTGGCAGCTTTACAGAGATAAAACCACAAAAGCTCAGATTCTGCAAGCATCCTCCCTTGGTGCTACTAACAAAAGTCAGGAGAAAAATTTCCTTCATCTGAAACAACTAATTAAGTCAAGAGTTGAGTGGATGGAAACAGACTTAATGATAAGATGCTTTCCTGCTGTCAGAGGATGTAGAACAGACATTAATTTTCATCCTCTCAAATCCCTCCACGGCAGCCAATGCAGCCAAGCATGAAATACTCCTGACCTGCTTCAGACAAGTGGCCAGAGGTATGCAGTAAAATAGCTATAAATTTGCTTACCTTGACTGTAGTCAGAGAATGAATCTCTTCACAACACTCCTAGTTAGCAGTTTATACCAACTACTTTTTGTCTTACTAACAGCAAGAATCCAGGATACTAAAAGCAGCCCTACCTGTGTCTCAGATGACAGGCTGCAATGTTCCTTTTCCCCCATGCAGTCATACCACTGCCTGCCCAAGGACTCAACTCACACATAGGATCAGCTCATGACTGGAAAGACCTGGTTAAGGTGGGACCCAAACATGACCAAGGCAATGCTGACAGGAAAAATATACAACAAAAAACCTCCTCCAAAAACACAAACCAAGAACCAACAAAACAAACAAAAAAATCCAGTTCTCTGAAAAGGTGCTCCAGCCCTGATGAGTCTCCACAGCTGGAGGCATGTGCCAAGAGGCAGTCAGTTCTCCAGGGTGCTAAGAGGAGGAAGGGAGGCAGAACTTCTCAAAGGAGCTAACCTCTTTCAGCACAGCCTCCACAATGCACTTGCAGTGTGTCTGCCCAGCAGAGGCATGGCTTTACACCAGCAGACACCAATCTAGCCACCACTGCACACATCTCTCTCTGGCTGCCAGTCTTAGGATCTGCCTCCATGCATTTCACTGCTGCTCCAGTGACAAAATTTATGAGGATCCTGTACCAACAGATTGCTCAGCTCTCCCAGCACTGTACATCTTCCCTCAACTGTTCCAAAAGTGGAGTCCAGCTTACTAAATGCCATGGAGGTAACAGTCACCATAAAGCACGAACTGTCAACTTGAAGAAAACATTTAAATATTTGAGAAGTAAATGCAAATAAAGAGATTCAAAGTAAGAAGGCTCAAAGGTCAACCCTGCTTTGGGCTAACGGCAGTAACATTTGCAGCAAGACTAGTTTGCTGAGAAAGGGAAAGGACTGGAGGACTAAAACACTACAAGTGTAAAAAAACAAACTTGCAACCCTTCATGGGTTTCACTAAGACTTGCTCTTAAAGGCATACTCATTGCAGCTTGTGATTATATTTAGATTTCTCAGCTTACATATGAAAAATTAGTAATTTCCTCATTTAAGAGAGAAGTAACAGCTGAACCGAAACAGGCAAATGATAAAGCTTTTACCTTTTCTTAGTATTTTACAACCTAAGTAACTTACACCAAAGAAAGTGTTTACAATGAAACCTGAAGGTTGTTCTCCAAGTGCATTCAACTGTTACTTTTGCTAGGGAAAGCAAAACCAGTGACAGAAGGGAAGTACTAGCTTTAGGATAATACAAAGCATTACAGATATTTCACACACTTTGCCTGTGCAAAAGAGAAGATATGCTACAGCACAAAACATGGCTTAGCAGAACTTGTACAGTATGAGTCCTTTTCAAAAAACACGCCTGCAGGCCCAAAACTTGAACTACTGGAGACAGGTTACACAGCAGGGGCATCCCCAGGGCTGTGGGTTTCAAAGATAGCTGCTCTGAAGCCACAAGACAAATGGGTACAAAGAAATAGCTAGAAATCCACATTTCCCTTCTCCGTGACAGAAATATATCAACAGCCGTGAGTTTTGTATGACACTCCAGAAGCACATTCCTAAAGGCATCTGCAGCATCAGCTAAGTCTCCTGGAGGTGAGGTCTCCAGCATGCTGGTGGCCCAAAATAAAGGCAGCACCAGAGGTCACTTACCCACTCTAATATCATTTCATTCCACAGTAACAGTGACATACAGACCCCACCTGGAAGGGTTCACCATCAGCAAGGAGTATTGACAAGGATCTAAGGTTAGGCAGCTTTAACACATTTATCTTTACCAAAAACAGTTCCTCTACAGAGGTGGAGCAGTCAAATGCAGAACAGGGGAAGTAGCAAAGCAGCTTTTAACTATCAAAGTGAGCACAAAGTAAGAAACAAAGAAAGTCAGATAGAACTCTAACCATGGTAGCAACTTCCACTTGAAATTCCTCCCTACATCGTCTTCCACAGAAAACTGCTATATGGTCTCTCACAATTTCTCATCCCCCAAATCACCATCCATGATGTTACAGCACTTATAGATAGGCACAGCCAGTGCTCCAGCAATTGGCATCTTCACTCTGATCTGCTTCTGTCTCAGATTTCTGCACTGAAGCTTCAGTCTCTGGAGGACACACTCACTTTGTAACCTTGAAATTCTTAAACTGTCACTGTCTCACAAGTCAGTCTTGTTGCCTACAGAAAAGCTTCAAAACCCTGATGTTGAAGATGCATCCTCTTGCATTAAAACAATCTTACCTAGCCATTAAAAAAAACACACACACATTTATTTTTGTACTAGAGTTCTCCCTCCCAAGGCCATACTATTCTCAGCTGTTCTAATTTACCTGCATAAGTAAAACACTACCTTCTTTTAGGACTTGCACTACTTAACCACCAAGCCACTAATTCGCTTTATAAACCACTAGGATCTTTTTCACAATTCTACCTCTGGAAACAGTCACCCTCCTGTTTTGCTGCACTCCTGTCCTTCTCCTCTCCTTCCTTGAATCTTATTCTCTATTGGTCCTATTCACGTTCAATCTTTTCTACCACTTTCTTACAAATCCCCATTTGCCTTACAACATTGGTAAGAGCACAAAAAAGTTTTATTCTCTTTCTGGAAAGTCTTATGAGGGTCTAAGGATATGTCTGACACAAAATTCTTTCCACACCATGTTGGTCTTTTTCTCAGGACACAGAAAATGTTCTTTCTAGCCCGAAATGCAGCAGCAGCATTTGACTTTCTAATTATGACTCTGCATGTGTGAAAGCATACCATGTTTCTTCCCTGTCTGTGGGCTGAAAACTCAAGACAACATCCACCAAAGGTGCTTATCTCACTCTACAGCAAGGCAAAATTTTTCTAGTAGGACATATTTTTCCCTTTACTGACAAAGAAAAAGATATATTTCAAAAGCAGCAGCAATGGTGTTTTTTCGCTCTACAACAAGATATATTTTCCCAGTTGAATTAAGATGACTGGCTAGACCCAAAGTGCTGACCCCACAGGATTTCAAGATGCCCTTTTGTTACCCTACTGTTCAATTCTTTGGCTTTTGCTCCCACTGAAATGCTTCTTACTATGCCAGGTGGATAAACAAACACACTGATTTTTGTATTCACAGCATTGGACCCATAGAGAAGGAACACAGGAGGCATCTCCATCCAGCACCAGCCATACCAAAGTACACAAGCAATGAAGGAGCAAACGAACAACCTCTTAAGATTAGGCAGTCTTCTCAGTACAAGAAATCCCGAAGTTCCCCTCCCCATTCCATACTAAAAGGATCACTGTACTAGGCTGGGCCAAAAGCTCATTTTATTCTTCAACAGTTTAGCAACATGCCCACTCCAGCCCAATCCATCTACCACATCTGGTAACTCATCTATGCAGCCCCACACCTAAGGGGTTACTTCAAATCCCTTTAACCTCTGGAAGTAGCCCTCCAACTCCAATGCAACACTTTGCAGAAGCAGAGCCTCAGGAACTCCTCTTTGCAGGGGAAGACGAACACTCCACAGAGGTTTCAGTTCATTAAAAGGAAAATGTGTTTTTATATGCACACCAGCACACGCAGACAAGCAGGTACAACCTCTTGTGACAATGCCATAATCCTGTCCCAATTACTTTCACATAGGTAGGATCATTTCTGAGCTTGCTGTTCAAGGGCCTTTTAGTACCATCTTCACTCCTGATATTGGCAGCTTGTTATCAGCAGTGTTTTAGCAGTCCTCATCTACACAGATTCCCAGGTTTAGCAGAGCCTTGACGGATTCAGCCAGAAAAGCTGAAGACTCAACAATCTAGTTTCCTACCTTGCCCTAACACTTGTTTCTTCCTTATTACCCACGTCAGCATGCTGAGCTCATATCCACAGCTTTACACACCACACACCGGCTATTGCAGCAGTACTTGCAGTAACAGCCCAGACTGAAGTTTGCCACAGTTCCACAGCCAATGTACTTCCTGCTCTGCCATCCCCACTGCAGAATCACCATCAGCTGGCAGCATGAGCAGGGAGTGGTAACTACTTGTGGTACTTTGGTTAAACATAAGGCCTGGAGAAGCAATGGCAGACATGGGATGCACAGATGAAAAACATTCCACATAATCTAAAAAATAGTCCCTCGGCTGTACTGGGAACCAGTGTAGGATTCAAAAGGGAGAGAAGCAGGAAAGGAATTGGGACAAGGCAACAAACAAGCAAATTTTCTTCTATCCCACTGTCAGGACTTTTCCTGTAATACTAGGGAAAAACTCAAACTCTTCCCAAATGATTGACTCCAGCAAATAAAAAGGAAAGGACTAAGTGAAAACAGGAAGAGAGAGAAATCTGTATCTTTAGCCCAGCAGGCAGCTGTCCTCAAAGAACACCAGGAAGGTGATGAGTCAGAACCGGGACTATAGTTCTCAAGTAGTTTCTCCTGAAGAACGAAGGACAAATGACGCTTAGCACCCCTCCTGCTTCCCCCTACAATGAAACTCCTATCATTTTCCACCTTTTGCATTCTAACCCAAGAAGCTATGATGAATTGGACCAGATAACTCTTGAGGTTTTTCCTAAAACAGCTGATTTTCCTGCTAGCAACCATAGCCAAGAACTGAAAGCCTCTTAATACCGTGTGTGTGATATCACTCTTCTTGCCAGAAGTAATATTCAGGCATTGAATAAAAATAGAGGATTCAGATGATCCCATCGAGAGTTCTCTTAAGCCCACTTTCTGAAGACAAAAATTTGGTATGTGGTAAAATTCCCCTCCCACACCTTTAAATTCTTCAATAATCCATTCCTCTCAGATTTTGTTCTGTGGGGTTTTATTGTTTTTCTCAGAGGAGGGGGAAAGTTCAGAGTAAACAAATCATATTTCAGAGTTTAACAAAAATGTACAGAAAATTTTGGTTTATATATTTAGAAGAGCCTGTTCTCCCTGTCCTCTCAATACTCTGTCAGCCTCTCAAAACTCTCACAAGCAGCATGTCTGCATTTAATGAAATATTCTGATTTGTTGTTTTCTTGAGTCATTTGAAATTAAATTATGTAGAAGGCACAAGGATCCCTTCTAAGCACAGTGAAAGATGTGAAGCTGATCTCCCCTCTCTCAAACTGAAGGCAGCCATCATTCCCAAATCCAAGGGTCAAAACTGAAAATGGGGCATAGAGATGAATCTCAAGCCTATCCAACACAACAAGTATAAAGGGAATCCTAGCTCAGAGACACTTAAATTAACCAGTAAAATATCACACTCATTTCTCATAGCACAGGAGTGAATGTAAGTTTACTCACATGTAGGTCCTTTGGATTTGCTTAGCCAACCTAGAACAGACAAAAGGAAAGTTCAGGATTATTATTATTATGCTATCATGGTTTAAGCCAGCGGTTAGCTAAACATCACAAAGCTTTAATTCATTCTTCAACCACTATAACTCGTTAAAATTAAACAAGTCATGTGGCTTCTTGAGATCCTTGTTACTCCCTTCAAGGCATTTACTTAAGTTACACTGCCTGGGTCAGTGTGTGTAGCAGTGTGAATATTATTATCATTATATGAATAGCCTAATTCTGAGCCTATCTGCATCTGCTTCCTAGCCACCTTTGCAGCCTGGTCATTATTCTGCAGCTCCTCACCATGCTTTTCCATAACACTCTGCTCTTATTAATTTCTACAAAGGGACTGGAAAGAGGGATTGCTCCTGAAAATGCTCCTCCTTCTCTCCAAGAAGGCCATACCACTTTGGGCTGACACTGTAATTTCTCCAAACCCACATTTACATGAAGCATACAGGTTAGAATCAAGACCATCTGTTCATGCATGACACTTCCCACATTTCTGTCTGGCCATCCAGTGCTATAGTGTCCTTGTTTTCATGGCCATTAAATTCACCCCTAGCTGTATAAACCCCTTCCTTTCAGCTGCATAATCAGAGACAAAGGAAACCTCTGCTTTGCTGAGATTCCCAAAGAACAGGAACAGGTCTGAATCTGCTCAATGAGTGGAGTGTGCTCTAACAAGCTGCTCTGTGCAATGCAAACAAATGCCAGTGGTATCCAAGAGCTTCTGTGCAAAATAACCTTGGCACTGAAAAGACCTCAGAACAGCAAGCAGCAGACTGGCTGCATTTGCGTCACAAACAACACACAGGAATGAAGTCGTTTGAGTTTATTCAAGCTCAATTTATCACTTTAATGGCAACCCTAAAAACTAAAGAGCTAACTTTATAGTGTTTTGCACGTGCAGTCAACAAAAATCAGACTGTATCTAAATCTAAATGGACTTAGATTCACCAAGCTTGCATTACTATTAATTTTTAAAGATTAATATTTAAACTCTCTCGTTTATGGGTATTGATATTTGCTTAATTCATGATGCTTAATACTTTTACCAACACATTTACTTGCATTTCCCAGGATCAAGTGATGCTATTACCAATAATGAAAGGCCCAACCTGTTTTGATAGGTTTCTGACAGCGCCAGTCATGAATCCAAGAGAGATTAGACATTTGAACATAAATCATAGGAAGTTTTCAGAGTATTTTACAGACTACATGTTAAAATTTAATGAACAACTTAACCTGATCTGCTGTCATTCTTCCAAAAATAGCCTGGCCAGGCATGAAGACCATTGTGAATGAGATATAAATACAAGGCCTTAAGGGACAGAGATATGAGGAAGAGGGGGAAAAATTACAAAAGTCACAGCAACAAAGAAAAAATGGAGAAGCATTATCTGTGGAAATGTAGATAAAAAGGTTGTCATTGCTCCTCTCCAATGCTTCAAAAATTCCCCACCTCTATCTACTAAGCATCCTGGCTCTTAGCTACATTCCAGTTGAACCCTCAAAAAAGCAGAAAAGACAGATGAAGAACTAAGCCTCAGTATTACTGAGGAGCTTTCCATGTCTCCTTGCCTGCTCATTCCTTCATTATTTCCCGCAACTAATCTTGGAGAACTTGCCAGATGAGGAAAAATGCTACGACAGTGATAAAACTCAAAAAAAATTTCTGAGCAGCATGCAAGTTTCCATAAATCCTCCTCTTATGACACAGCTTCACTGCTTGCCCATTGCCAAGCACTGCATTCGTTTTGTGTTAAAATATGTGCAGTGGTTAGGGAACAGTTTCTCCAAAATCTGGAGTAATGCTTAGTGACTAAGCAACTTATATTCATCTCATGGCACTCGAGGATATTTGGATAGATTGCTTGAGACAAAGTGCTGAGGATTTTTCTTAAAAATCCATGCATAAATAAAATCGATTTATTACCAGAAGACAGAGCAGATGCTTGCTGACTGAAAATGAGTCTGCTCTCTACATTAACCACATGGCAAAGACAACATCTTCCTGCTCAGATCATGAATATATCTCTAAGCTTCCTGGAACTTAAGCAATAGAATTTCTAAGCAGCAAAATTACTGCAATACAATATACCTCATATGGTTTCATACATATGAATCACAAGCTCTGCTTTCTCACTCAGGGCTGAGCCAAGCATTGTCTCCATGCTTGTCTTTTTATGAGAACATTCTTCAGCTTTTGTAACAATTTTGAGTTTGTTACACTGGCTCCACATTCAAGATAAGCATTACCACCACAAGATTTAATACAGTCTCTTGCTTCATGTTAACATCGTTTTGCTCTGCTTGCTCTGAATGACTTTGCTATGCAAAGTAATAAAGTGAGGCTGGCGAGGTGACTGGGGGACAAAGATGAGGGAAAGATGATTTTCCAAGTGCCTCGCCAGTACTCTGTTTCTCCATCTGGCTCTCTGCTCATTAATGTTGTCATGGCTGGCACACTGCTGCAAGGTGCAGCTCCCTGTGCCCATGACGCATCACTGAGCACTCCCATCCCTCCCAGCAACTGGCTTTTGGGCTGCTACAACCCAGTCTCAGAAAACCGTACGTGGAAACGCTCCTCAGTGAGCCCTTCCCCAGGACCTCTTCCCCTGCATGTCCTGCCCTCTGCTATGATCTTGGCTCCCCTCTGTTTTCTCACTTCCCCTGCAGGAAATGGTTCCTGCCTAGCCACTATAATCCTGTTTAGCTGATAATCTGCCTTGATCAGTTCACCACAACTGGTTTCAGATCCTGAAGCAAAAAGAACACAGAAAGGGAAACAATGCAGAAATCACTCTCGGGTCTTTTGGTAAGCCTAACTAGTGCTTTTGTAATATGATTGGATGTCTCAAAAATCATTCTAAAAGGGATTGCCAGTATTGTGGCAGCTTTTCCCCATCCAGCAGCCCAGCCCGTGCAGCACAAGGCATTTGCATACTGATTGCAGTCTCATTTGAAGGTGCTGCAGTGCCTAGTTTCAGATGGCAATGGTGCCCCAGGCTGGGAGGCATATCTGACAGGCCTATCTGAAATGAGGCAGTGACACCATCACTAACAACAGCAAGGCTGGAAAGAAAACATGGATAGTCCAGATCCAAAAACATTTTGTCCCTTTCCCACTGTCACTAAC
Source organism: Sylvia atricapilla (assembly GCF_009819655.1). Taxonomy (NCBI): domain Eukaryota; kingdom Metazoa; phylum Chordata; class Aves; order Passeriformes; family Sylviidae; genus Sylvia; species Sylvia atricapilla. Next base: position 28,998,351 of record NC_089145.1, read on the forward strand.
TATTCATGACAATCTGTCATGCTCTCAAGGGTGTCTTCCCCGCCCCCTCATTACCTACAAGGCCAAAATCAGGTCAGGAAGGCATATAAGCCTGAGATATCTGATTTCGGCAGTCTCTTCCTTCCAACTCAAAGAGCCAGGAATAGTAAAAGGAAATCAACTCCTCCTCCAGAAGTTTTCAGCACCAGCAGACTTTTTCAGACAGGATCACCTCAACTTTGAGTGCCTCTGGCAGCTAATGTTTATTCTGCTCTACCACACTGATGCTGAGGAATGTTGGTCACGTGAGATTCTCAGGTGCCATGATATGTCAAACAAATAGTACTTTTTAGAATTATGTCAAGAACTGAGATTTTTCTTTACATAGGCAAGCTAATGCTCTATGTTACAACAGCTGCTCAAGTCAAATTTGTCTATTTGGGATTAACTACTTCAAAGTTCTTCCAAGAGCAAATTAAGTTCCTCCTTCCATCTCCTGCCTCCTATGACCAGACATCTCTCTACAGACAAAAAACTAGATCATGGCTGGTCTGAGAAAAAAATATATATTTCAGGGTATACTGGGTAATCAAGCACATATTTCACATCACATATTACCTTCTGAGTACCCAGTATATTTCCTTCTTCCACACATTTCTAAAAGGCAGATCCCCCACCTCTGATGACATTTTTCATATCATCCCATTCCACTGCTATTTACACTATTCACAACACTCATTCATCTGAGAAACATCAAGAGATGAGGGGAGAGGGAAAACTTAAGCTAAAAAGAGGATCCAATGAAAGGGAGCGGCAGCGGATGTTAAGGTGTCAGAACACAGCATACAAGGAAACACTGGACAGATTCATCAGCTGTACACAATCTCTGCTTCTACCCCTTCTCATGAGCAGTTGCTACAGGGCACACAGATAACACTGTCTACATGAGAATCTCACTCAACAAAAACATGCTCTCGAGATGCCCCAAGTGTCCCCAGCTGCAGTGAAGAGATGAGAATGGAGGGGAAAAAACCCCATGGGAATCTAAGCTACAGGATGAAGGACAAGCACTTATTTACTAATATGCAAGACTCATTCAGTTCACACACTTCACGCTCTGCTCAACAAGTAGTGATGGAATTTTTCCTGTGAGTACTGGAAGATGTGTACAAATACATCAACCATCATCAGTTTTCATATAAAAATATACAGCCACTTCAAAACTTATAAACCTCCCCCCCCCGTAGCATATATGAAGGTTTCACTTACCTGTGGACTGTGCTTCCAAGATAAAGGAACCAAAGATAACTAGCAGACGAAATAACCCATGGCCAGTCAAGGCAAGAGATGATCCTGTGTTGCTCTTTGATGCTACCATTCCATGGCACATCTTTTACCCACCAAGGTTTCTTCTTAAAAAATTTCTGAAAGATCTGGTTGATCAGGAGCACCTTGGTCTAAAAAAAAACCAGACAAAGCAAGAGAAAGTGTTGAGCCAAACACCTACAACATCTGGTGAGGGAGAAGGGAAAGTTAGAAACAAAGAAAACACGTTCTAGCACTTAGGAATCTTGTGAAGTATTCACAGTTTTCAAGGTAACAGGAGCAGAAAAAGCAAATCTTCTACACAGGAAAGACTAAAAGGACCTATATTAGAGAGAGACCATAACTTTCCACTCACTGTCTGACATTTCAAATGTGAAGACTGCCTAGCTTAAAATTAATTTTAGCTTTTCCTTTCAAGACAGTCCCAGAGGACATAGCATCTGGAGAATTTGTTTCAAAAATTCTTCAAGAGAGCCAGTCTTCCTACACCCCCACCACTTTTCAGAAGGTCTCTGAGACACAGCAGACTGTACTAGACAGCTAGGATAAATCACTCAAATGCTTCTTCAGCCACCTGGAGAGGCACAGCAATCCTGACAGCCGGCCGGCAGGCAAACACACGCTTACGAGGAGGAATGTAAAACAACTTGCAAACCTCAGGTATAATGATCTGACAGGACAGAGCACAACAATTAAAATTGCAGGATGTGACACTGCTCATACCTGAGGACTGAGGGATTCACCCACAGCCTGTGAGGCACTGTCACAGCAAAAACAGCCTTGTACACAAACACACAAAGCACACTGGGAAGCAGAAAGCACAAAGCTGAAGCCTAACTTTAATGAAGACCCAGCAGAACACATATTTCATCAACCTACTATAGTTTTACCCTGCAAGGCCTCCAATGGTAAGCACACCAATAAACAAACAAACAAAAAACCCCAACCAACCAAAAAACACCCTGGAAAAACAAATCAGCCAATTAAAAAAAAAAAAACAAAAAAAACCAACTACATGGAAACACATTTCAACACCTGTATCCTGCTATTCACTGCACATCTAAAGCTTTCAGGTGAAAACAAATCTGCCAAAATTAATGGCTTTTTATACCTGACAACAGGAATACTTTCTTTTAATTCTGAGGAAAGCCCCATTCAGCCACATCTTCTTCAGTTAAATGAATATGCACACTGAAAGGGGATTAGGTTTTTTACTTGGCCAAGTTTCCCAAGGAAATTCAAAACTGCTGGATAATCTCAAAGATATCCGAGAGGTGCAGAGGCAGTTATTGTACTCTTTTGTACCTTGTGAGGACAAAGGACATCTGGGTTAGCACTCCTACTACTGGGGAAGGCAGAACCTTCAGATCCTTAAGTATTTCCGAGATTAAAGCAATACACTAGTACTGACTAGAGAAACAAACGACGCAAACAGCCTCAACTCAAATTTCCAATTACTCAGGCAAAACAGTAGATGGGAGGGAATTATGTAGATTTGTCAATAAACCTGGTAGCCATTCTAGTGAAAAGAGGGTTTTTCCTTAATTCCAATGTCACTGTATGCTCGTATATACTTCACAAAAGGGCTATCTTTAAAATTTGGATTTTTCTTCTTAGTCTCTCTCAAAGAAAAATTCTTTGCATACACCCTGCCTTGAAATGTCATTTCAAGATGACATTTAAAGTGTCATGCGTATTGGAGCTGCTGCTACAATAAACTGTGTCTACCCCTTTTGTTTCTTGCTTCATTTGGAGGCGGGGGGGAGAGGAGTCAATCCATGCCAGTATGCCTGCAGCACAGCCCATAGATTTCTCATGTATTTCATGGATAAGGAGCCAATGCTTGTTCAGCAAACTTCCACCATGCAGAACAGAATGAGGATACTTTGACTTACCTGCTAGAATACCTTCAGCAACAATTAGGCCATGGAATGAAAAAATCCATGTGAAGAAAGCCAAGCCAGTTAATCTGTACATCTGCCCTGTCCTCTCAAGTCAGACCTCCTGCATGGCATCTAAGTTCATATTCAATCAGAAGAGGCCAGCCTATGCTCCAGGCCAACAGACAGCTGCTCTCCTCCAAGAATCACTGCTCTACACAGAATTACAGCTCTGAAAAAGCAATGCACCACCTTCAACAAACACCCTTCTGATTAGACCAAGAAAGCTCTGTCCTCCCTATTCCAATTTAATGAAGCCTCATTAGTATAAGAACCTCAAAGTATTGTCAAGGTATCTTTTAAAGGTGGCCCTCCCTGCGCTTGCAACAATGCATGTCAGATGACAGAGCAGAAGCCAGAAGAGGTAGGAAGAGGGCATGCAATTATCACAAAATTTGCTGAGCCACATGAGGTGTGCTGCCTTTCCCCAGAGGCAGATTGCACCTAGAAGCCAGCAGTCCAGTTCTGGTCACTGAACAGCAAACAAGTTAGAAATCCCTAAAAGAAGAGTATCTTCAGGGGGAATCAATAATTGCTTATTTTTTATTCACTAACAGATTGCTCCAAAGCACAGCACTGTTTCTCTCCTTTCTTTTAAAATCGGACATGGTTTCCCACACCTCTTTTTAGCTATCAAGTCACTTGAATTCCAGGTTACCAGGTATCCTGTCTACCACAGGCCCAGGGCTGCCACTCCAGGAATGCTGTAAATTGATGCTGCTATGTCTACAGCAACATCCCACCAAGCTGATTCAGTTCGGTGTGGATTTGGAGGAGACACAAGACACAAGCCAACCCATTCAGTGGGAGACAGCATAGATATACCCCTCAGGATTGTTAGGAGACACGGCTTACAGGTACCGCTTACGAGGATCCTCCCTTTGGGCTTCAACCAAGTTACAAAACTTGTTCCCAGTCTTGACTGTTCCCTGGCAAACTTAGAGGAAGAGAGAGATTCTGACTAGATAAGAAACTATCTTTTTCCCAGAGGAGAGCTGATTTGGAGGTTATTTAGACAGACATTCAATTCTCTGAAAACTGACTGTTGTTTTAGCACACTCCTTATACCTACAGCTCGGGGGAAGCAGCGTTCCTAACAACTCCGAAGGCCTCCACTGCCTGAAGTTAGCTGGAGTGCAGTGAAGATCACACGCATTTGTCAGAGACATACTCCCAGGGGCATAGCTTAACAATTCAGGGGGTTGGGAGAATCAAAGTGTAAACAAAGCACTAAGGAATGGGCTGGTTTCTTTAATGAATACTAAGAACAATAAGGCATAAGCTGACTGCAGCACAAGTATGAAGAGCAAGGACATTTCAAATCCATTTCACATGCCACAGCCCGGGCTGAAGGGTTATGTAAGGATTAAGTTTAAACAAAGATGTTTTCAAAGATAATATTTAGCCAGCAGTGCCCATAAATACAGTAAGGAGTGGAAGAGATTTTTCTCTGTTAAAAGTACATCAGTCAATAAAGGTGGAAGGGTTTTTGCTTTTTTTATAATGTGAACCTTGACAAACACCTACTAAATATGGATAAGACAATAAACCATCCTCTATATCCACAAAGTGAATAGCCACACACCCTCTTCGGGAGTGCTATGAACAAGTGAAAAAGTATCCATTGCTCCCAGCTTACAGACATCTCCAGCTCTTTCTTCAAGTCTTGGCATCAAGCAAGCTTCCCAGTGATGCTTCAGCAAGAGCCCGACTCGCTGCATGGCCAGTCCTGCTTGCGCAGGGAACAGTAGTTTGTGTCTACATAAAGTCCTCAGGCAGACATCAGCTTCCCCAAAAGCCATGCAGGCCAGACTTCCTGCTTGCTCTTACACCAGCAGCAGCCCTTTTCAAAGATGACCCACATATACGGCAGGAGCTCTCTTTAAGATAAGCTCTTCGGTGACCTTTGCCATTTATCTTCCAGACCTTCAGAAGCTGCCAACTCATATCGCTTGATCCAAGATCGCTTTATAAGCATGTGTAAATTTTCACAGGATTATGACTTAATTTTCTTATTTTTCTTATTTTGTCACAGAAAGACTCCTAGGTGCACATGGAAAAGCATTCTTTGGAAGGCCATATGCTCAGGACATGCTCTACACAACCAGAGTCTGAAGCTCTCTAGTTGTTCAAAATGCCTGGCCCAGTTACTTCCTGTGTCACTGTTGCTGGAGAACAGGTCTTCAACCTGACTTCTCCAAAGTTTATTTAGGGAAGTGTTCAGAATGATTGGAATGCTACTGGCTTGCTTTTAAATACCATACTTGAAATTTAGCGAAAGAAAATTAGCTATCCTCATGCACGTAAGAAATGTCTATTTTATCCACATGATTTCCCCCTCACACAATAATACTCAGACATTGTTTGCTAACTCTTGAATGCACACAGCAAAGATCTTAGCAGTGGCATGAGCGATGGGTGTGCACAGCCCAGCTTTTGAAAAGCTAAGCACAAGCATTGTTCTTGCCTTATGGTCACGCTGCAAGTGGAATCTAATGTAAGCAGTGTGGTTCAGAGGATTTAACCTTCACTCTTAGTTGCTGGTTTTGTTGTGTCCTTATTTTGCCTGCTTTCAAAGAGCAGTTAAGCTTTAAAGCAAAAAAGCCATCTTCTTGGCTGCTAAATAAAAAAATACAGAAAAATCAAGTCCAAGGGTCAGCAGAAGAAAGAAGTCCTTCATTCCACTTACTTTCTGTGGTTAAACCAGTTTAGTTGAGAGCCTTTAAAAACAGAATTGTGTTTTTAATATTTAGGGATAGCATCACAATTCAATTACACTGTTCAGTTTAAGTTAGGAACAAAGGAAAAATCAAAGCCTTTGAAGTTACCTGCAGGCAGTTCAGAAAAATCTTAATCATCTGACTTTTCAGCACAGCCAACTCTCAGTTATTCAGGATAATGGGAAAAGGTGGAAGAGAAAAGGAGAAAATATGAAAAGCCAAACAACATGTAACACTCCTCCTGCCCAGTAACCAGATCATGTGCTTGGTAGCTTCATTTTACACCTTCATATCTGAATTATAAAAAGGCAGGTTTCTGCATTGCACAGTCACAGCATAAAGCAGATGGGCAAATTGCACATATTCCCTGCTACAAAGAAGAATCACTAGGAAAGACCAAGCTGCTTGTTCTGGACATTGGACTCAGCACACACCCTACTGCAAACAACCCCATTCTGAAGTGGAATCCAAAGAGTTGGATTTCCTTCCTCGTTCCCCAGCTGTGCCAAGGGTTTGGCCTATGATCTTCAAATTTGGCTATTTCTTTCATTTAATTGTTTTGATTTAGCTTTTACCTGCTCTTTCCCATAAAGGTTTCTAGAACACTTCTTTTAAATTTTAAAACATTAAATTAAAAAAAATCCCAACAAACTAAATCAACAATTCGTGATCCACAACTTCCATTTTCAAGAGGCAGCATTAGAGTTTGCACATGAAGCCTGCTGGACAGGTTAAACTCTGATATTCCATTTCAATCTCTGATAAATGGTATGTACCTAACTCTCCACAGACTCACTAAGGCACACCCAAGCCTTAAGCCAGAGAACAGGATTTTTCACTGCTGGATAGCTAGTACCTTACAACATGCAAAGTCATACCAATATTCCTACCTCAAGTGAATAAACCTGCAAGATTCACCAATTTGCACAGCTTACTCCTCAGCTTCCTCCTCTCCAGCCTTCCTATCACACTCAAGTCCTTTTGGCATCTACATCATGCTTTTGCACCCCTCCCTTGTTTGCCTCCTTATCTCACCTGATGCTCCTCTAACCATCCTGAGGTTAGCCGAGCATGTTTTTCTGTGGGCTGATTGCAGGGAACACTTCCTCCAGCTACTCCCCTTCCATACTGGGAGTAAGCCTTTGTATATGAGCTTCTTCCCTACTGCAGCCCAGAGAAATGGACAGCAGGTTCAAGGATACTCCTGAGGGGACCAAACCAGCTTCAACTCCAACATTCCTTTTAAAGTAAAGTAACAAGGAAGGAACAGACTTTCCAAGGTGTACAAAGAAGAAGTGCAAGGTTGCCAAGGGGAAAAGGGATGGTATTCAGTACCTTTCACTGTCCATTGCATTATGGAAATACCCAAGTCAGTGTGAATTAACAACTGCCAAGCAGGGCTTGGTTTTCGTTCTTGTAAATAGCACTCATACTTTCAGAAACAGAATCAGAGACAAGCCATTAGAAACGGCCTCAGTATTTTGATGATCCTTCCCCAATTCCACATACTGTGGGTGTCATGCCAGGTCTGACACATTCACAGAAGATTTGAATTGTATTACTTAAAAAAAAAAATGAAATCCAATTTTCCTTGCTTTGGTAAGCCCAAGAGAAAGCCCTAAATACCATTAGCTCTCCAGATTATAAGGCATTTTCTTTAAAGTCAGAATTTCACTGGAAACTTTTTCTGTTTCACTTGGGAAGAGGAAGATAAGAGATCAAAATCCAATTGTCCTTCCAAATAAGGAAGAAGTTAGTTATGGGCAGGCTGTGAACTTCCAGGAACCAGTAAGAAGATAAACAGAGCTGCAGAGGAGCAGTGGGAAGAGTTAGGTTAATGCACATAACTCCAATGCACTGCAGATTTCTGGACTACTACAAAAAATGCTTATAGCAATGGGAATCATGTCAACAATAAATGAAAAGAAAACAGTTATTTTTTTAGAAAGTGCTGGACTGGCTTTAAAGGATTTTTTTTTAAAACATACTGTCATCTGTGCAACCTATGGGAGGAACTAGAGACTGGGGGACTGTGGAAAACACATATCTCAGTCTTTCTCGGTTTTGGGTGGTTTTTTGTTGTTTGTGGGTTTTCTGAAAATGTCTTTATTTGGAAAAGTATTCCCTTTAGAAACTATTATTTCAGCATTTTTCCCCTGCTGCACTGCATCAGAAAAGCTAGGTTTCATACTTTCAGCTTTAATCAGTAAAACAGCACTTTTACAGAGGACCATATGCACAAAATGTTCCAGAATGCCTTCCAAAAATAATAAGTCCTAAAAAAGAAAACTCAGAGTAAACTGGAATGGCTTCAGGGAAGGAGAATAAAGAAAAGCCGTGCAAAGGCAGAACTTCTTGTAACCACATGCAAGCTTGAAATGTTACTTTCAGTAACAGGGTTGACAAAGAAGCACTGGATTGATAAAGTCACTTGTATATATTATCCAGGATGATATTCTCATTTATGCAGCTATGTTAATCTGTTTCAGAGAATGAGCCACAAAGCCTGTGTACAGATTTTATAATCCCTCACTACTAGAACATGCTTCTCCCTATCCCTACCATTTCTTGTGCTTTCATTTCAACTACTGTGGCTAAAAGCATCAGTCTGCCATACATGCAGTTGCAATACCACCAGACTGCACAACCACTTCAGAGGACATCCATTTGGAAGTCTTTTTCCTCTCAAAGCCCTCTAAATATAAACTTCAATGAAGCAGTCTGACATTTAAGTAAGGAACTGTACTAGGAGATGGAGGAAGTCATATTTATTCCTAAAAGCACAGCTGTGAGACAACTCCAGTTTAAAATTACATTTCCCAGATATAAAAATATGTACTATAGAGAAGTATCACTCATTTTCAAGGAATGATGACAAATACTGTACAGTGCTTGTTATTTGTATCCCACCTTATAAAGAACGTTCTCAGCAAGAGATGTATTGTTTTATCAGAATATTCCAGGCTAAACAAATCCTTGATGTCTGAGTGTCTGTCAGTACATAGATTTTTTCAGAGATAAACACACCCACATAAAATCTTTGAAAAATAAGACTATTCCTTAAGTCCTCTGAAAACTTAATCTTCCAACAAGATACATCATTGACCAAACCGAGAAAGTTTTAAATTCTGGTTTTGGCCTTAACACTTCATTTGGGATTCTAACACAGAAGAGAATGACACCAGTAGATCTCAGTAAGGTAGGCTTTCAAATCGTCCCAGCACTATGGCTCGGTTTTGCATCCGTTAGCTCACTATTTCCCTTTGCTTTTGTTTTTTAGCAGCTGCAAAGTTGCTAGATGTTTCTTAGTGCTTTTCCTCCTTAGGATGCACTGTGCTAACAGCACAGATGCGCATGTATTGCCACAAACCCTTCACTACAGCAGACATCCATCACAGTGGCACTGGGCACGTTTTATTCCACACAGCCATCACTCTTGCCAGTGTACAACGAAGAAAGAAAAAACTTTTGCATCCCCATCCAACCCCCTGGCAGTGAAGACCACAGGACAATTAGCACAGTGCCTGCAGACAGAGCTGCTCCCGTGGTGTCCCTGGCAGCTCCCCCAGCACAGCTCCCTCACCAGCAGCAGGCTCACCAGCCCCCACCCCTATAGTCAACCGATGATTTCACACTTCAGCCAAGTTGACATAAACTAATTTCAAAAGTCAATAGGATCAAGAGAAGAGGGGGTGGGGAACAGGAGCCCGAACAGCTTGCTTTCTTTTAAATCACTCTCACAATTACCAGAATTACTCACAGAGAAGACACATCACTATGCAGAAGACCCTCACAGCCTTTTCTCCTCTAACTGGTTTCCCCCAACAGACTATGCTTAATTTGATTTTCTTAAAAGCAATCAGTTGCAATTACATTCTGATTTAAGCAGCACAATCTAGAAGAATCAAGTCAGAGAGACACTCCAAGAAGGATAGTGGCTTATTACATGTCACGGGGGACATACACACAACATGATAAGGCCAAGTGCTCCAAGCAGAATCCTCAGGATAGATCCCTTACCAGGAGAGCAGCAAACCATCATCCGAGACCTACAACCATCATCCAAAGGTTGTGTGTTAAAGATTTTGTCTTAAAGATTTCCACCATTAAATTGGGGTGAGAGAGAAGCATGCCAAAAAAAAGTGTAGGGAAGTAAGAGTTTGCAGAAAGAAACTTTTCATAAATAAAACCTGTTTGTTGTATGTCGATAGGTCAGTTTAAAGCTTCAACTTCTTCCTCACCTGACCCAGTGACATTTAGACTTTATGAAGCATGGCTAGTAGAGGAAAAAAAATTATAAATAAATCCCTGTCAGCTTGAACTAGGGTAGCCCAGAGGTGGCACACAGGATGCTCTGACTTGCAGCAGGAGACAATCAGTCTTCTGCACCACCCTGCAAGTGTCAGAGGGATCCTCATTCCTCCACTCCGAAGGGAGGGGCCTCTATCTAGCTGTTATCAAACTCAAACAAAATGTTAAGCAAAGGATCCTGAGGCAGCCAAGGAGCACTGCCTCATTGTAACTGCTCATTTAGCAGCTCTCAGCACCTTGTTTATACAGCAGCAATGGTTCCTCACCCTTTACTGACCTCCAGTCTAATCCACCTCTTGTACATCAGCATCTCACCTTTGCAGAGCCAGCTGCAAAGGTCCCTCCACCATCCAACCACTTACAGGCTACCTGGGCTGAAGGATGACCCCTTGCTCTTGGGTGACTAGACACCCCCAAGCTCCCACACCCCCTTGCAGCTAAACACTCCCTTTGCAACAATAATGAAACTTTCAGGAACTTCTGGGACAAACTGGGCCCTTGCACAGGGACAGCTCCGGGGCGAATGGAAGCAGCAGCTGGGGAAACATGCCCACCTCAGATTTGCTGCCAAGGTCTGAAGTGTCTGAAACCACTCTCTGACTTAAGCAAGCAGCCCAAAATGCTGGGCCAAAAAATTGTACAGCCTTCTTGCTCCTAAAACCATCTCCATTTTCAATCCACATTGAAGTGTGGAAAAAATCATTTACTATGCATAAAGATGCTCTATATTGGATTCATTCCCTTCAATCATGGCTCCAGCATCATGGTTTCCATGCAGATTAAAAGCCAGAAAGCTGGGTGAGAGTGTTCCGAAATAGCCAAAGGTAACACACACTTGTTAGAGTTAGAGAAAGGCAAATTAAATCAAAGCCGAAAAAGAGAGGAAAGTTACATGCCAAAAAAGAGGGGAAAGTTACACAAAGCAGAGCTGCAAGAGTCAGAAAAAAGCTCAGCAGTAAATCTTACAGTTTAGTGCAGGGCTACAAAGCGGTGCTGCACACAAGCAAGAATCACACACATGCCCGTGCTAGGTCAGGAGACAGACCCAGAAGTCAGAGCATACAGGTTATTTAATCTTCTACCTCACACTTTGGCTGTATTGCTGGACCACCTAGGTCTGCAAAAGCACAACTAGGCCTTGTCCAGCCTACCTCAAAACTCTAAGGAAAACCCTTCCGAAGATCATATTCCCTTCCAGTACTCAAAATGTGCAAAGACAAACTCTGGATAAAGCCACAGGCAACACGTCTTCACCACTGGGACCAGAGCGCAGAGGTGAAGCATCCAGCTATTGACCCGAGGAGTTGCCTCCCTGCCTGCTGTCCCTCAGCCAAGCACACCATTCCCAGGGGCTGCCTGCCTCTAGCATAGTCCTCCACCCCTGAATGGGCCAGCTACCAGGCAACCATCCATGAAACACAAGCAAGAAGACAGATTATGGAGTCTTTTGGATTTCTACATTATTTTTCACTTGTCCAGCATACTTGTATTCAAATGTCAACACTCTGGGCACATGAACATGAAAGATACCACACATGCTGTCCCAGACACTTCTATGCCTTGCTCCTCTTGCAACCACAGAACTGAAAAGTAGAAGATCCTTCCCCATTCCCTCTAAAAAGTGCATTTTAGAGGAGGCATATTTAACTCTCTACTATTCCTGAAGGTAAGGAATAAGTATGTCAAGCCACTAGCAGCTAAATGAACAGTACATCCACTTGGGAAACAGGTCACTTTGCTTGGGGCTTTGAGGTCTCCAAGCATCCTGCATGAGTACACTGAAGCCATGAAACTATTTGTCAAGAAAAAACATTCTAGCACAAAATTCCCAGGGACATCTACCCAGCCTCATGGGAAAAGCACAGCAACTCCAGTTTCAACTGCCTTTAAAGGAAGACTGATTCTATTATTATTTTTTTCCAGACATTTTGCAAATAAATACGAAGGTCCTGCGACAGCCAGTAATCCTCAAGCAATTTCCTGTCTCTGGAAACAAGGTTCCCCTCAGACTGAATTGATTAAATAAAGTTTTTTAGAATTAGTATAAAGTAAGCCTGTTTAAAAGTCCTGCTCTTCATGTTTTTACCTGTAACACAGTGCTCCAAGCATCAGGACAAAGAAATCAGCTGCAAGAGCTTACAGCATAACAAAATTAACATGCAAGACCCACAAAAGAGTGAGAAGGTGATTTAAAATTACTTTCAACAGCAGAGGACTTTCATGTTCATTTAAGCTATTTTGAAATTAGTTTCTCAAAGGGTATGCACCTTTTTATACTGTACCCTTAAGACTAGATTTGTTCTCCTCATTTTGTAAATCTGATGTGCAATTTAGTCTTTTGAGAGTCAGCAATTGTCACCACCAAAGCTATTTTTCTTGCTGCAAAACAACTGGTTAAATCCATTACCACCATCCTTCAGTGTTACCAATTTCTTCTTCCTCTAAAGCCAAACATTCTAAATAAAACCCATACAGAGATACGTTAGTTTCTACATATGCTACATGTATGTAGAGGAATGCAAACAGCATGACAACAGAATCAGAAACCTGCTCAGCAATTCCCTGGCATCTCTTGAACAGACAAGAGGAAGTAACAGGAAAGTAGTGACACTGGTACAACAATTTAAAAGAAAGAGAGCAACCATTTAAATTGAGATACACTTTACAAATAAAAATCCTGAATCTTTCAGAAAGGTTGAAACATCAACATCAGACTGGCAATGGTCTCACATGCACAGGTTAACTGAGCTTCTTGTTCTTATGCATAAGAAAAAAAATACATTATGGAGAGTTTTCAGAAAGGGTCCCTGCATAGGAATTGACAAAGAATTTGGGGGGGTTGAGGGTTAGTGTTTTTTTAAAAATAATCTTATGTCTCCTCACTAAATGCAGAGTAACAACTGTTAAAAAAAGCCAACAAAATGCCAAATGTCATCTTAGCTCTACCTGTAAGGTTCAGAGAGAGACTGGATGGTGTGAATGTGACAGCACCTATATCCAGAGGAGTTGTTGGTCTGTCACTTACAACTATCCAGATTTCTATTGGCATCTTTAAAAAAGCTACTTGCAAGCTTCATTTTGTGAAAAGACTAGTCTCTGCATGTTTTATACACATTCTAACTCACCTAGAGCTGCTGTTCTGGGTAAGCTAAACATTGCATTTAACAGGTGTAAGTAACAGTTGGCTCTGTACAAGGAAGGATCTCCATAGTCTCCTTTTGCCCTTCAGTGTCTGCTCTCCTCATGAAGCAGAATCATCCTTTCACATGCAGAGGGAAGTGGGGGGAGGACAAAGACAAGCCTGCATTGTGGAAAATAAATAGCTCCACTAAGGCTCCACAGGACACTACAAGGCACATTTTGAGGAAACCACCCTTCTTACAGCATACTACAGAGCACAATAGCTGTCAGAAGCCTTTTCTCTAACACTCACATACCCTTCCCTGGTCTCTAACAACACTGCCACAGCCTCTGCCTCCAAGTCCTGCTCCTCAGAAGCACTTAAGTGTAGCTGCTGGAAATTACTGCAGAGGCTGTTCACACCACCCTTGAAAATGAAAAGAAATCCCAATGAAACACTACTGGGAGCCCTTTGGAAAGGTAGGAACACATGCTGGTAAGGACAGAACTCAGCAACATGCCTCTGAGGGACCAAGGTTAAGCTTCATCATCCTTGCCAAGAACAGCCATGCTTTATTTACACCAAAGGCATCAACAGTCTTGTCAAGTGCCCTGCAGACAAATCAAATCTGAAAAAGCTAATTATATTTAGGCTACATTTGCTACAAAATAAGTGTAATTGGACAGGAGTTTAAGTTCTTTGAAGAAGCAGATATTTATCCCACTGATAAATTTTTATTTCTGACCAGAGAAAACTGTTGGGTTTTGTCACAAGACCAACAGCAAATTTCACTCTCAGAAGTCATGACATAAAAGGTCACTATTCCCCAAAGGCAAAGGCTCTCAGGAGGCCGGCCTTGTAGAATTTACAGGCACAATCTCAACACCACCATGATCAAGGGAACACTATTCCTTGCAAACACTGCAAGTATTTCCACCAACAAGGAGAAATGCAGAGCAGGTGATGGTCTGCAACATCAATAGTTCCAAGATGCCCAAGCCCAAATTTTTGTTCGCTTTCTTTTCTGAGGAAATAATCTTGACTTGCTAACTGCAGGAAGGACTCCTGATCTGATGGGAATGAAGAAACACAGAAAGAAGAAAGAATCGGCCTTGTGCGAGCCATGCCATCTCAGAGCACATTCTCCCTCTTAATCTAGAAATCTTAAAAAATCATGTCCCTGCACATTCCTGAGAACAGGCTACAGAGCTCGCCTGCAAACCAACCAAGAGATGAGAACATGCAGAGGGATCCCAGTTCCCTTCTACAACTGTTCACCCAAAATGCAAAGGGTTTGAGTTAAGACCGATGATAGTAATGTGAAAGATATTGCAACAAAAGAGAGAGGCACAATCTACAGTGGGACCCTCAGACCTCACAGAAGCCTAAAAAAAATGCTGAGGAGGAGATTGAAACAGGGGACATGCACATTACTGCCTTAATGTCATCAATCCTGGGAAGGTATTTTGTAGATATTAAGATTAACTCAAGGTCTGCAAACTCCTTCATTTCAAGATGCAAAAAGGAATCCTTGAAGAAAATTATTAAATCCCCATTTCTGAGACAGAATTTTTTTTCCTCCACTATTGTAAGTCAAGAAAAAGTATGAGGGGAGAAAGGGTATCAGGAATGAAAGTCTTAACTTCAGAAAGGTGATTAACACAACCAACACTTATTTTTAAAACCACACCTGGAGCGTAGGTGGCTTTGTATAGGTGTCTTGCATTAGAAATCGTTTACCAAGAGTCAAACCAGAGCTCTAGAAACCTTCTGGAAAGGTGTTGTCTTACCATCAGCTGAATAATCCAATTATGGTCACTTGCGAAATGTCAGGCCCATCCCCAGCAATGCCTGGCTAAATCCTCTCACCTACAAGTAGTCAGTAGACTCTAGGCAAGCCTGCTATTTCACCACAATCAAGCTGGAGAAGACTCGTCTTTAAATAGCATAAACGTGGGCAATAGAGTCTGCAGCTACCACAGGTCTCGTTGGTCTGATTTTCTACAGCTAAATGCTGAGACACATTTTCTGAAATAAATGACAGCCACATGCTTCCTTACAGCAGGCTCTCCTTGCCTTACATGGAAAACATTTCTTGTAAGACACACAGGAAGCAAAGGTTAGATCGGATTTTAGTTGTGGGATCTTTTCATGCTGTGCAATAAAAAGCCCACTGATCTCATGCTGCTTCCCCCTCTGCTTCATGCTCCTCCCGCTCACACAATGAAAGCCTCTTGGCTGAAACGTCATTTCTCATCCCATCTCTTTTAGCACATGCTTTTTAACATCCTTTTCCCTACTCAACAGCTAGTTGTTGTAACTCGCTGCAGAAGACCCTGCAAAGGAAGAGATGCAGACAGGAAGCCTGGGGCACATGCCAAAGGATAAACTTTTGCTTTCAGACAGGTATGTGACTAGGCAAAAAAGCCCTTCACAAGCACTTCTTGCCTCATTAACACTTGCAGGTCAAAGCAAGGCAGAAATTGGAGCCTACAAATCAGATCATGCTGTGGTAGGTGCTGTATAAACACTTAGCAAAAAAAAGACCACTGCTACACGGATATCATAAGCTCTCTCCACTCACGTGGAGAGAAACCACCTCATTAATCCCAGCGATCACTGGTCCCAGAGATCTTGCTCTCACAGCAGGTTCTTGCTATATCACACCCAAAGAAATACAGAGCTCTTTGGTCTACTGCAAACATGCAATAAAATCTGCACCACGCCTGCTCTTAAATGCTTTCTTTGTTCACTACAGTTCATTACTCACTACAGTTTAGAAGATTGAAAAGGAAATTAAAAGGTCACTCAGATACATGAGCTATTTCTGTTCCAAATATGCCAATAATTTGACTCAGTAGCAAGAATCAAAGAGCAGAACTACTTGAAAACAAGTTTTCCCTCAAATTCTTATCAGTAAATATTCAACCCCCTTTATATTTTTGTAGCTACAGTCACTGCCATGAGATTGATACTTACTGATATAGAAAATCAGATTTATGAAAGGAGTAAAAACTAAGACTTTCTTTGCCAATGGCTATCCTCTCCAGCTTTCAGCTCTTTCCTTTTGTTTTCAAGTCTTCGCACTGCCTCACCTCTGTTTCATTTCTCTTTCATTCCTCAGTAAGATTTTTACCACACCTCTTTGCACACATTCTAGTTCACACTTCTCACGCAAGAATGAGCCTTCCCTCTCCCACAGTTCCTTGTGCGATTTCCTCAGCTGAACTCATTAACAATGTCTCCAGGACTTCCCACGACTGAAAAAAAAAATCGCCCCTGGGCGGACAGGAATGAGTTTGCAAGGTTTTGAGGGCAGTTACTCAGTGCATTTCGCCAAGGCCCTGCGCGGCTGCAGCAGCAAGCTAGGGAGGCTGGTGCGGGCACACCACCCCCCGGCAAGGCTGGGCAGGGCACAGGGGAGCTGCAGACGGACAGGGGAGCCTGTGCTCCTTCGGGAAAGGCATTAGCACCGCCCTGTAGATACCTGCAAAAGACTTCCCTAAACAACCGCAAATGGGAACACAGGGATCTCCTGCTCCAGGAAAAAGAGCAAACTGCCTCCTCTCCCACGCCAGATGGGCTTTCAGAAGGTGTGCAGGTTTTTTGGTAGGCAGAGCTGTTGGGGAGAGGGTGGATGAGAGATGGGAATGGGGTGAGGGGGTTTTAGTTTGTAATTTTTTTGTTTTAACTGTTCCCAGTTTAGCCATGCCTCCTTAGCAGACAGAACCTACACAAGCAAACACCCCCTCCTTGGCTGAGATCATAAGGCGCTACTGAACAGATCTTTCAGAGCTTGATACTAAGCCAAAGCATTCCTGCCGAATGGAACATGGGGTGCTACAATGGCAGTGCAAATTCCTGAGAGCGGTGGGACACAGAAACACAGATTCGCTATAAAACACCTCCAGCCATTTTGAACACTGATTTTGTCCATCAGACTTTAAACAACCTCATGTTTTGTTTTTGCTTAAACTGTGTACATTGTGGCAGCACCTCAAAGACTATAGTAACTCTGTAAATACCAATGAGATTATTACAAAGAAATATGTCTCTTCTCAATGTCTTAGAATTTATCTGGCCTTTCCTTACATTTTATCACCCCTAGAGCAGCTGTTCCTCTTTTGATTACGGACAAAGATGAAAAAACTGCTTTGTTGCACCCTTGTAACTGAGCCCAGTGGGATTCTCAGGGAACATGAGTCTGCTCCCAAACACAGCTATCAGCAGGTTTCACTTTTGTGGTTTTGTCTTCTAGCAAGAGCAGTATTAAAATTTTAGAGCCATTGATCATAACTGAACAACTCTACCATTAATCCCACCGTCATCAAACAGACTCTTCCCTCCTTAGGCAAAGCACTTCAGTTTTCAGTCTCCTTCACAAACAGATGCTTAGAAGAGTTTGGTCTGTTGACTGGCTCTGCTCAGGAGCCACACTAAGTTTGCAAGCACCTGCAAGTGGCAGTATTTTGCAGTTAAAGCCGCCCACAAGACCACCTTGTCTCAATGAATGTGAGAACTACAAGCCCTCACATGCTAAGCAGAGTGCACAAACCATCACAGCTGTAATTTACAGCATCAAACAGAAAACAAGCCCAAGAGCATTCAGACACAAGTCTTCCAGAAGGATTAGTGATTTCTGAACACAGACATGAAGGGTAGTTCCTTACTACGGGATCATTTTTCATTTTAAAATGATCTGAGGCAAACCCCTTAGGCCCTGAGGTAGGCACCCTACTTTTTGCCAGAAAGACAGAATCTGTCCTCTACAGACTCATGTTTTCCCCACAGGGGATCGCTACCCTGTGTCACTACCACAGTCCTTACAAAGTAAAGCAAGAGAAACTATCAACAGACTGGTCACAGGACCTGTGCTAGTGCCTCTTCTCAGTCTCACATTAACTAGAGAGCACAATCAACCACACACACATATTTTGAACTGTTCCACATTTGGTATCTGCATTCTCTCAAAAATGAAAGACAAAGATAACAATTGCTTCACTTTAACCAATCTCATCACCATATCCCTTACTGAATTATGGACAATTTTTTCTTATTAAATCATGGCAGCTTCCTCAATATTAACAGCAAATTCTCCCTCTTAATCTAGAAATCTTAAAAAAATCTACCACCACACTCTCCTTTGTTTGACACACTTCTTAGTAAATATGTCCATACTGATGTGCTTATCTTTACAAAGAAAACCAGCGGGCAGGCTTCCTGAACAAGAAGTAGAAATAAATTTTGACCACAGATAGATTTACAGAGAAAAGGGAAGAAAATATGCCTGGACAAGCAGCCTAGAGAAGGGCTCAGTCCATAACTATGCCTGTTCCAGCTGCATCTGTGAAAGATTCCATACAGGTCAGCACAGCAGTGCATGCTCAGTACTGCTTGAGGGCAACAGAACCCCCACAGCAAAGCAATGTGCCCCTTCCCACATAAGCATTCCTAAGAATACATGAATTAGGAAGATCTGAGTTATCTTCACCATGAAGGACTAAAGTTTAAGCGTTGTGTCAAGTACTTCATACCCCATGCAAACAAAAGACACAACAAAGAACAACTCTATGGGTGCAGTCCTCAAGACTCCTGCATCCAGACTGCCAAATGCCACGGTCTGTCTGGCATTCAGACTGCAGTTCACCTCCCTATGCCTACTCTTCCATAGTAATGGGGAATAGAAGCTCATGAGTACATAAGATGACAAACTACAGTGGCAGGGAGAACACAGAAAACAACCACTTACATGCAAAAATGTCCTCAGTCTCTCACTAGAGAAACAATGCACTGGGATACAAAGTGATGCAGATTTGCAAAGAAACTACTTTCACTAGCAAAACCAAACCAAACTACCATAAAGAAGGTGGGGTGGAACACATTCTTACATTGAAGAACAAAGTGCAAGGGTCGTAACAGTAAAACACAAGAAGAAGCTTTTGAGCTGAGAATACCGAACCAGGGTTTTTACCAGCTATACACACGTCAGATCCACTACCCAAGCACCATCTCATGCACCTCCTGTCTTATCTCTAGAAAATCAGGGCAATAACCTGATACACTCAAGATAAGCAATATCACAACCCACTGCAGACAGGACAGAAAGAAAACAGAAAAACTGTGTACCAAAGCAAAACACAGTAGAAGAACATCTGCTACTTTTACCAGGAATACCATATGGCCAATATCTGAGGTAAGGAGAATGAGTTCATTCATATTTAAAAGCAAAAGTAATAGGTCATTCCTTCCAAGTTAAGAGGAAAAATGCCTGTTCCCCTTTCCCTGTCACAGACACAGCATTCCCAGTCCAGCTAGGGCCTTCCAAGGAACTGGTACTGTCAGTATTCTGCCCCAGATAGCCAAGCTCAAGGCACTTTCTATGTCAAGATGCCAGAAAGAGGAGGATGAGAATGTTCATGTAGGAGTTTTGCTTAGTCCTAACATCAGCCTGGTTTATCCACAGCCAAGTCAGAGCTGCAACACTGAAAGACCAGTTTTGTCACCAGCAGGTTACAGTTAACACTCTGGAGCTCTGCAGCATTTGGCAGCAGTAAGCATGGTTAGCATAGTACATCTCAACCACTTTGGTGAAGCAATCTTCAGCTCCTGAAAGAACTGCTCAGAATTGCAACTGACACAGTTGGTGCCAATCAGAGCACCCAGAAACACACTTGTCTTCAACAAACCTGAGGGCAGGAGCATGGCAGCAATGCTTCTAACATCTTGCAGAACACTTGCCTGCCAGCTGAGAAACCTCTACTTCTGCAGTGCTACACCACATATGGATCTGCCATGCAGCAAAGTTACAAGGCAAGAGGGACCATCTTAATGCAGCCTCATTGTCTCTTCAAAAAAACCAAACCAGATCAATAAGGTCTTTTTCTATTTGAACACCTGTTGGTGGGTACCATTTAGCTTTTAAAGCAGATAAGACCCCTGACACTAGCAAAGGCCCTCAACAGCTGCCAGGATAGAGCACACAAGTTAATTCACCTCTGTAAGAGCCCCTCCTTCCCAACAAGGTCTTGCCATATTTGCTGGTTCTCCACTCTCCCCAAGCATGAATCCACACTTGCTCTCTGGAATTCAAGTATTCAGTCTGTCAATTGAGTTTTCGTTGCAAGAGACAGATAGAAAAAAGGATCAGAAGGAATTTGCAGCAGTACTGAGCAGTCTAAGCCACAAAGAGAACACAGTATAAAAGTCTAGTCTGACAATCAAGTGCCAGGAGTAAATAAAATGAAAAATGACAGGCCAGATTAACTAGTGCCAGTATTACTTCCCAGATTCATTCACATCACATGTCCCAGCCTTCCCTCTCCAACCCTTTAAAACACTCCAGTGTGAATCTAAGTATATTATTGCCCTGACCTATACATCTCACTTTGTATTTACTCTCTGCCTATGGAAGGGAATTCAGAAAGAAAGCCAGAGATGAATATTCTTACATGTAGTGCAACCCATTAGGGTCTCCAGCAGACCCAAGCACTTGCTTAGAGGAAAACAAAAAGGCATTGTCCCAGGTGTATAGCTGTTATGTGGGGCTAAGTCCACAGCTGAGACAGCAAGGCTTCCTCAGCCTCCTCCCAAGCAGTAGGTGGAAAAAGCAATGCAGCACAGAAAAGATGCAGACAGCAAGTGTCTGCCTTAACAGCCCCACATCCAGAAAGTTCCAGAGGCAAAAGGGGATGACATATCAGAATTTTAGCTACTGCTAGGCTAAGTATTGACTGAGAGAGTTGTCTAGAAGCCTCATGTTATGACCAGAAGTTTTATCCTTCATGCCTATGAAAGCCAGCTTTTGATTATGAATTTGTAAAACTAAGTGTCATTTTCTTATATGTTTTGACTTCATAATTTACTGATGATCCTACTATAAAAGAATACATTTCACACCAAAATGCAGCAGAAACAGGGCACTTGTGTAGAAACCTATGGAAGCTGAAAGCTGGATGCAGGCTTCTGAATCTAAAGCTTTCTGCAACCCAGGCTTCTGCACACAGTTTATGTTGTTGGTATGTAAGTTCTCCCATGTCACCAGAAGTTACTAACAATCAATTTGTAGCAAGATCTGTAGTCTCCGTTCCTTCCATGTGAGAAGGAAAACCTATTGCCTATAAAAGCATCACATAATTAAATGCATTTTCAGACACAGGTCAATCAATAGTCTGGGAAATCAGAAAGGTTGTAGCACAGTTTTAAGCAAACCAAAGGCTATAGGGAGAGATTAAATATGGACTTCCATAACAAAACTCCTAGGCTTTTTTTTTTTTTTTTTCCTAGTATCATTCACTCTACTTGTAGCTAACAGCAGTCAAACAATAGCAGACTTGTTACAGTTTCCAGAAAAGGCAGATTTTGTGGAGACAACTAAAATCCATTGTTTTCCTGTGTGAAATTTGGAATAGCCTATTTAGGATAACCTGAAACCACAGCTGGACAGTGATCCCTTTGCATGTGGAAGCCTAAGAAGAAACAATCCGAGCAGATCAACAGTTGTGTGTATCACCCCAACAGAAGCACACAGGCCTGCAGAAAATAACAATGGCTGAAGTTACTCTTCATGTGGTACCTGCCCTCTGCCAAGGTTAAGAAGATCAAGGGGACAAGGCCAAGATATCACAGGACAAACAAAATACTTTTACATTGTCTTTTCCCAAGTCTGTCCTCAGTTCTGTAGTGCCAACATTAACCTTCATTACAAGAGCCATGATTACTTCTACCTTACAAGCCAAGCTTTGCCTCAAAAGTCTCACTTTGATCTGTGTATTTGTCACCTATCCAATTAAAGGTTTTTTTCCCCTGTAAATTAAAAGAAGCTTCAGGTATAAGCAATGCCACCCAGCTGCTCTGCCAAAGTCTGAATTTTAGATACAGGACAGCTCATCGCCTCATGTAGCACAGAGAAGCAAAGCAGCAGCATAGCCAAGCCTTCAAATTTGGAAGGACCAGATGTATTCTGTGGCATATCAAAATAACCACACCTATGCCAATGAGCACACTATGATCCAAAAAGTAAAGGCAACATTTCACCCTCAAAACTTTTTCATACTCTTACACAAACAAATATAGAGAAACTTCTGCAACGATAGTAATTTCCAGTAGACTAAGTCCCTTCACCTAGTCTGCTCATGAGGCATTAAGAAACCTCAGAGCAACAGGATCTTTGTTTTTGGAACACCAAATATTTCAGCTTTCCTGCCCAGTGAAGTCTGGTGAGGAAGCACTCCTGTTTGAGGCAAAAGGAGGTAAGGTCTAGCTCAGAGCTACTGCAGAAAGAAATCAGCAGCAGCACCTAAATGCCCTTCCTCCTCACAGCTGCACATGCCCTGCACACCTACAAGGTCACCTCCTCCCCGTGAGCCAGGCGTGGCTGGCACAACCCGACACCAGCAGCTGAAAGCCTGGCAACCCTACAGCCTTACACATTGGGAAAACCACAACAGAATGAAGTCACACACAGGCATGCAGCAGTACAAGGTATGCAGTAGCCACATGTTACACTCTATTACACTGGAAACAGCCATTAGCAGTGGAAGCATATAATTCTCACTCAATGAGCTTTTGCTTATGTACTTCAGCTATTTTAGCTCTTCTTCCAGAAGAATCAAATAAGCTCATCCTTTGCTACAGAGTTACCTATACAACACAGGCAAGTTATCCAAGTGCAAGGCTCACCCCAGCAACATCTTCATCGTGGAAAGGCAAAGGAGAATGAATGGGACTTAAGCTTTTAATACCAATAAAAAGCTTTAAATTTACCTAAAACTTATTTTGCCAAACTCAGCCTAAAGGCAAAAACCTATGGCCAAATGATAATTCTTCCTCACAATAAGCGAATGAACATGAATGGATTCCAAGAACTAGCTCCTGGACAGCAGGAGGCTGGTAGATTTTTGCAAGGGTTGTCTTCCCAAATGTACTCATATCACCAACATCTTAAGAGTAATATCACATAAAAGAAACAGGCTATTTCAGTTTTAGTTAGTTACATTTTTACGTGCCTTTTCCCCCCCTTAGCTTCCTCCATCGCATGTTGCTGGCCTTTGACAGGGATTTGTGTCCTCACCTGGGAGCACTGCCTAGCACACTGTAGATTACACCTTGACGACAGACAGATACATACTGAGGAAATTGATCTACCATCAAAAATTGCACACATATAGGTGCGCAAAAATCCGCAAGTGATCAAAACAAGCTCATCTAATTTACTGTGCCGTTTCCTGCAGATGCTTTGAAAGGCAGGAAGCTCACAGAGAAGCTAGGCACCAGCTACACAACAATCACAGCACTATACAAAGCTTGCGTTAATACTGCCTACACTAACCAACTTCCCTAACCTCATGGGTATTTTTCCTGAGTTACCAACAGAGCCTCAGCCCCCAGAGCTATCAGTCTCTGTTCTCACAGGCAGTGCGAATCAAATAGCTTTCTCAGTATCCAATTCCTGGCTAGCAGGCACAGCATCACACTCCTCAAGGCATTCCACACACTCTGGGTGCAACATTGTTTTACTTCCCTTGGCCAAAACAGGAGAGGATTTCTGCACCAGTCTTTCCAACATCAGGTGAGGCTGTAACAGCAATCTCCATAGTGCCACTCTGAAGTAACTCTACTGAACTCATGGGATAATCCCAGTATATTAAAGTATTAAGCCAGCTTCATAAAGCCTTCAAATATCTCATTGTCCTCCTGAACCTCAACTACATTCAAAAAACATTTTCTTTCAATTTAAAAAACAGGTTGCCTTCTACACTTAGAGGAAATTCTGCCATTATCATGTATAACATTTTTGGTTCCATAGCCAAGAGGGAGAAGAAGTCAAAGACAAGAAAGACTAAAGTAGTTGTGAGTCCTAGAGGAAAAAACATGTAGATAAAATTTACTGATTTTACATTTAATATTGATCTTTGTGGCATGCAAGGAAAAAACAAACATCTGTTAGTGTATCCATCCTATAAAATACACCACTTATGGGGATTAAACAAATTGAACAGTCCGTGTGAGCTGCTAAAACGGAAGAAAGTGTTGCCTTTAACTTCTCTGAGTACCTTAATAGTGCCTGGCTGTATCTTCAGAGTTTAGGATATACACAAGCCCTTGTTAAGACACAGCACTACATTTTCTAAGCTGAATAATACATCTCAACAGCTCCAAGTACCATTTTAAGTACAATGAGGGTGCAAAATTTCCCTGTGTACTGGGAGTTTGTTTAACAAATAGTATAAAAACTCCCCAAATCAATTTATGCTTGACACAGAAGTAATCAGTTATGCAGCAATTAAATGCACAATGCAAGAGGACTATAAAATACCAGCTTGCTTTAGCAAGTATGGTTGCTTGACACCAAGTACATCAGACAATAAAAATAAATCTTATCACATATCTCAAATTCAGCAAGGCTTGTCTGGAACAATGCCTGGAAAGCCTGCATTATGTGCATCACTCTGCAAGATACCCAGCTGGAGATGATAGAAAACACTGGGCACAGGTACCCATGTCAACCAAGCTAACAGAGAGACCAACTTAGTTTGTTTCAAATCACAAAAGATGAGCAGGATGTTGAAAAGTGATAGAATATGAATAACTAAGTACAGGGCACCCATTTGCAGGAAATTCCATGCATATGCAAATCAAGGGTAAAGAAAAAATAAAACCAAACCCCACATACATCTTCCAGGTTTTATTTTCAAGTTGTAAAAGCAATCACTCTGAAAATAAGCATCTCCTAGGATTTAACAATTGTTGGGTTAATGGCACTAGGCAAAGGCAGTTACACCTAGCCCATAATTTCACTCACATAAAATGTACCATATCAGGCAGTGATGTCCCTTCAGGATATTGTCAACAGAATCAACCTTAAAAAACAACACTGTTTAGAAGTGCTGATAAACCCCTTCCCACAGCTAATGTTTCCATGCCGGTTTGCATCAAGGAGCCAGGATTACTTTGAAATGTACACCCTGCATCTGTGCCTAGTCACTGGCAGAAAGCACTTCAAGTCAGTCTCTTCAGTTGAGCATCTTCTCATGGAGCCTTTCTGCCTCTGCTCCATTACCTCTTCACACGTTTTTGGGCTCAGCTTATCTAGATATTCTACGACAGGCAAAAACCGTGCAGTTTGCAAAGAAATCAGATTTTTACATCATCACTGCAGGACTCCTTCAATTTTGCATTTGGGAAAATCACTCCATCAAAATGAAACATGAGAGCATTGCACCAATATGCCGATGCTAGCTGTGCACACATACAGTCTCTGTCTTCTAGGGAAGATCTTTAACTTGTCTAAATCCTTCCCATCCCTCTGTTCTGTACTGATACCCAAAAGGGTCTCAAATCACCCTGCAGAGGGAACAGCCCCTAGTGAAAGACCTCAGACTCCCTTACAAACTCACCAGAAGGCCAGCCCAACCAGAAACAGGCCAGATTATCCATGGTGGAGGATTGCCACCATTGATCCACCGAGAGCTCACTATCACTAACAGCACTGCTATATTAGCAGACCTGCTTTTAGGAGCACAAGGATGAGCTTCTCATCAGCTTCTTACTGCCAAGGAAAGGCTAAAGAGGCTAACTCCGAACACTTCTTTCCTCCTCTTCTTGATCTGCATGACATTTTTAACAGCTCTGTCTGATGCAAGCCTTTCACACGAGACATAACCATATTTTCACCACCATCCTTTCCCTATTGTTCCAAATAAGATGTGGTGAAGAGGCAGTATTTTCTGTTTCTATTTCACTATATACTTAGGTTTCAAGCTTATCTCTGATGCTGTGCAGATTATGTTTAGGTCCAGAGCAGATTACTGGTGTAAACCAAAGCATTATCTAGGTTGCACACACATTCACTATAGAAAACTTAGAGAGCTCTTTGGACTAGGGATCAGAAGTTAGTCTCTTAAGGAATCCTTAAAAGCATCTGAGAAACAGTGTTTGTTTGCTTTGGCCAAGAAGAGATAGAATGAAAAGTACCTTCTAAATTTCAGCTACATGTCCCAACATGTAGCAAAAGGTGCCACTGCATTCAATCCAATGTGTCTCACATCAGCAGAGTTGGGGTTTTTTACTTAATGATTCAAAAAATAAATACACACACACATAGCCACAAATACATCTATTAAACTGAAGTGTCTAAGTACAATCCAGGAGTGCCCAAAAAACCTCATAATATTTAAGTAAACATTCCTAATGAGGCCTTCTTAAAACTCAAAACTTTGCACTCAAGGTAGCAGTTACAGAAAACAAGGACATCAGGCTGGCACAGCAAAAAGAGAGTTAGCAAAGGAGCTTAATGCCTTATCAGTGCTAGAGGATTCTGAGGGGAAGAGGACACAGTCAGAAGAATTATCCCTATCTCGATTAGCATCACAACAAAGGCTCACATTAGTTTGTCTGCACTAGGACTCCCCCAGAGCACTAGATAATGCTTGTTGAAAGCATTAAAGGGATTTCCTCCTTACTTCACCCCCCTGCAATCTACACCCCTTCTCTAAAGGGGGATAAAAGGATGAGGTCCAAATAACAGCTTTATGTTTAAATCTCTGAAAGACATATCTGGGCAGTTTTTTACAACTAAAACATCAAATATACAATACACAAGTAAGATCCTTCTGTGACAGGTTCTCAAAGGTAACATTTGGGAGCAGGTAGGGGAAAAAGTCACATCAAAACAAAATCTATTTTTTGTTCAAGAGAAAAGGTCAGATAGCACAGGTGACTTATCATGCATGCTTAACTCTGGAAGGCAGGAAGGACTTCAGTAGTTTCTACATCAAAACCAGGGAGTGGTAAGGGAGTGAAGAATACAAGGAAAAAAACACAGCTTGTGGTATCTGAACACCACAAAAAACAGGTTAACAGAGGTGCCAAGGAAAATGCTAAGGCATGGCTACAAAGGAGTCAGAACCTAAGAACATTTTAGAACACTTCCTGTTTCAAAAGTTAGAGATAACACCAGCAGCTGTCTCACTGCAGGATGAGAACATGGAAGCCAGCACATTCTGCCTTCAGTTTACAGAAGAGTCATGGCATTTGGACAAAATGCAGGTTTTAAAAGCAAAAACTCAGGAGAAACAAAGTAACAGCATCAACTTTCATCTTACCTTGTATTGACTCAGGCTGGCATACAACAGTTGTCAAGTCAGCAAGATTAAACTGATGATTCAGTGACCATAGGTTGATTCACACACCTAGAACTGCACAAGAAAGTAGGTATTAGCCCTGTAAGTACTGAGTATGGCACTCTGTCACATAAAAGAGCAGGAGGTTTGAGGGACAAAAGTAGCTCCGTGTTTTTAGGACACAGACACACAGCTACGCTTCACGTACAGACATTACTCACGAAATTCAGATCTGGGTCTGAGATATACTGCACAAGTTACTCAAAATCAAAGAATATGTAAACTATTCTCACACACTCCATTTAAAAATCTCAAGGATAAGAAGAGAACAGTCTCTCAGAAAGTGTAGCAGAGTGTTACCAAAAACATTTCTCAGCAGCACTCAAGCTTGCTTGACAGGCATTTTTTTCCAGCAGAACAGAAACTTCCCAAAAGTTACCCAAAATACACATATTAAAATTGCATCAAGCCCAGCCATCAGATAAACACACGCACTTTCAATGACTGGAAATGCTGCATACTTTCCAGATAAGCATAGGAGAAATTTATTTCTACAGTGCCAAAATTCAGAGGTATGTTTTACTGTCTCATCACCGTAGACAGCCTTTTTATTCAGCATTACTACTAAAAATTCCAATATTTAAAAAGATGGTTATTAATAAGACAACCTTCTTCACTTTGGAAAGTACAACAGCAAACTGAGAAGTGGGAAAACTGGTAAACCAAGTGAGAGCAAAAGCCATGCAGTTGAAAGAAATTTTTGTCTAGCCTGCTTAAAGATCTCCTTTGTTGCTAAACATTTAATTGTCACATTTAAATGTCAGCTTTTTAAGTCACAGAAGTGTGCAAGCACTGCAAGACAGGAAACCACAAACAGACTTGAGATGAAGGTTCTCACAGCTAAGGAAATGAAAAATAAACTTAGCAAACTGCTCTTCGCATCTCTGATATGCTTACAAAAACCCTGATCTTACAACCTTGCTCCCCGTACCCATGAAATTATTTTTAATTAATCTCTTAGTAAGTTTGTATGGTTTGTAGTCTCCTTATATACCAAGGCAAAGCTTGCAATGAGTCTCCAGCACACTTTTGTTGCACATCACAGAACAAGTCCGCAGAATTTCACGATCACACAGCTCTTTGCAATAGTGCTTTGGCTTATAAAGACATACTACTCGATTTTCCTAAGGGGAAAACAGGGCCCTCCCTTTCCTGAAGCAAGTAGCATGCCCTTTTTGGACTTTGAAAAGGAGTGAGGGGCCCTCAGAGAGAAGCTGCCTTTAAAGCTTTCAGGATGATCGCACATATGGCCACTGGCTCGCCAGTGGCATATGCGGCAGCAGATGGAGAAGTGAAGCTTTCATACCCTCTGAGCAATGCTCTGCAATTTTGACACTTCTCTTGAAAAGAAGATATGTCAATCACCCTCCCAGGCTGGTGTTTTGGCACAGAAGAGATTCTCCTCAGTCTGCGTACCAACACCAAAGGATAACCCATGCAGGCCGTTTCTGTCTTAGATTTCAGACATAATGAATCCATACACAGCAGAGAATGATAAATTACTGTTGTCTTCACCGCACATCAGCTGGCCTTTGGCTCATTAGAGAGCAACACATGCATTAGTATGCATTCTTTCCTTTAAAGGAGCGGTGAGGGGAGGTGGTTTAATTAACATTAGAGCACCTTACTAGGTCTAACAAATAAATTGCCTTTTGAGAGTAGTCAGTACAAATGGGCTCCAACACCCAAAGGGGATTCTGGCACATCCCCCAATAAAACTGTATTAGTGTGGGCTGCTCTAATATATTGTCCTTGAAGACTTTTAAGAAGTTCTTTACAGAGAAAAGAAAACCCAAAGAGCCTAAGTAGGTCAAAGACATTCAAACATATCATTGATCTATAGGTTTAACACTACACATACAAACTACAGATCCTTTCAAAGCAAGCAGCCTTTAACAGCTACTGTTAGAAATCACATTACAAGCCTAGCTATTTAAAGATCTGCATTTTTATATAAAGTAAGAACATAACTCTCAAGCTCACTTACAGAAATTGGGGGATTGGGAAGGGTGTTGCTTGATTTTGGTTTGCTTGGTCATTTTTTAAAGACTGATTTATCAGCAGAGTTTCCCTCTTAAAACTTGTGTACCCCTAGAAGTCCTGCAAAAAGAGATCCAATACGTCAACATAACTTCTTTTCTATCTTTATTCCCAAACAAGCCGCAAACTTGGTTTTGATCAGAAATTCTTGCAATTCCTACTCATTATATTACAAAATCCCATTAAATCAATGCAAGGAAGAAACACAAATGGCAGAGAAGTACTATTATAAACTGTGAGGAAAATTAGTTGAGGAAAAAATTTAAATGTCTATTAAGTTTTCCAAATAGTCCTGGCACTTTTGAAGTGTAAGCTAAGGGGGCTATGAACAGAGACACAGTATTGAAGCTGGTTAACTTCTGAGCATGATGTTAAAATGGTGCACACTTCAGCCCTGCAAAGTTCAACTGCCTACAAGGAAGTTACTCCTATGGCAAGTGTGCACTGTGAGAATGAAAGCCATTCTACTCTACAGCACAAATATGATATGGTGTTTTATTTACCACATAAAAAGTGATTCCAGTGGCCAACTTCCCTTGACTCTCCTGCCCCAGCTCCAAAAGCTGTACTTTGCCTTGTTACAAGGTTACCGCAGCAGTAATGACCAGACCATTCCACTCAACACTCACACCAGGAAACCAATTTACTGCTGGTGGGCTGGTTGCCAGGATAGCAGTTCCCCTCAGGGAATCACCAGAGTGACATGAGACACATAGATCCTTTGTGCTGCAGAGAAAGTTCTCCATGTACACTCTGCTTTTGGAGCCTGCCCACTGTCCAACACACAGGGAAAGACAGAAGGTAGGGGGATGACTAAGACAGTGGGAAAGAAGTAGGGGTCTTACACCTCTAACTCCTGGTCCTGCAGTTCTTCAATGTGAGCTTCCTCAAAAAACTGCCTTGAATTACCACACACAAATATTTCAAATCAATAAATAAGCAAGCAAACAAGAAGCCAAGCTTTCACTGGTCTCTGATTAGCATCACTATGCTTAGTCTGAAAACAGACAGCAGACTGCATCATGTAGTAAGCCACGTGAGAGCACTACGCTTCCTGTGAGAGGGCTGTAGCTGCCACTGCTCAGTAACAAAACAGCCAGCATATGAATGGCAGATGAAAACTTTTTCTGGTACATACAAAAGCTCACTTCCTAACATTTATAGGAAGTATTTCTACTGATTAAACTTAAAATCAATTTTTTGCAGCTGCATAAACAAGACTTCTACCAGAGTCAGGGAAAATACCGTCTGTATAACTACAGACCAGCAAAGCCAGATGAATTACACAGATGGGCTTAAAAAGACAGAGTGCTTCACTGAAGTCATCTACCTGTTCCCAACTACTACACTCTGTGCTGGAGGTTAAATTGTTACATCTGAAATAATTCTGTTTGTACACAGAGTAACTTACTGACAAGAGATTAAACAGGTAGGATGGCATTTCTAAGGACATGACACTTGTCATGACAACTAGATAAACATAATTACAGACTACTGTATTTTGGCAAAAGAAACCTACTGTAAGTAATACCACAATACCTTTGCTATATAGGGGTTAATTCTTCCCTTTCTCTGTTCTAGGAAATGCCTTCATGTTTCTATTTACATATTCCTAAAGCAGAATTCAATCCCTGCTGCTTCCCCCTCCCTCCTTCCCTGTCTTTCAGGCAAACAGGTTGTGGGACCAACCCTGCCAGTGAAAGATGCCTCTCCCAGCAAAGCCTGATCAGCTGGGATCAGCTGGTTACAGCAGCCGACAAGTGGGCAGAGGAGCCATAGGGAATCCCTGTGCCAAACAGAGTGCACAAAAGGACACAGTCCAGGAAACTCTGGAGTAAGGATTCCAAGCTACTGTCCTTTCATGCAGTTATTCATATACAATGGCCTTCTCTGGAAGTATCTCAGGCAAGCAAAAAGAGATGCAACTTTCAAAAGGGGAAAAAAAAATACAACAGCAGTGACTTGACGCAGATCCAGAGTGCAGTATCCAACCTCCCTGGACTGACAGAGGCCAGAAACTTACAAAAGCAGACAAGCAAGTTTGCTCACAAAAGCAGAACAAGCAAGAGGCGTATTTAGGTGGCTGTGGTGTGAGCAAGTACACAGATAAAAAGCAGAAGTGACCCAACAGGAACAGTCACAGAAACCCAAATCTACAGTTACAGTGTTGCACAGCTGAGGTTAAGCCACGGCAGGCTGCTCTTACTGAGAGTTGTAACAATTGTCAAGGCAGGAGCAAAATAGCACAAAACAACCACGACCCCAAGACAGAACAAATTCCATCAAAACCACTGCACTCCAGGCAGGACACACACTTAGTGACTTCAGTTCCCATCACGTGCTGACTGCCCAGGCAGCTGTGCTCCAGCAGCCATTTCAGTCCACCTTCACACGCTGCACTAAATATAAACTGCTGATAACTGTGTGGAAACTGCTTCAGCAGAGACACCAAGCAGTGCACAGCTCAAGGACGTTGGGTCTCCCTCAGAGTCTACAGGTGGTCAATTTGCATGACAAGCAGAAAGAGAAGGGGACAGAGCCAAAGTATCTGCTACACTTGTGGTTGGGAAATTTCTGCCCCGAGATCAGTACTTTCCCAGACCCATATTTCAGAGAGTCATCTGCCCTTAAAGAGGATGTGGGTGCACCTGGGTTTTGACAATAACTTGTCTAAGAGGAAGTTATGGCTTCCTTATCATGTGCTACTTTGCTCTACAATGACCATTAATTTTAAAATCTAGTTAGATTAAGATGCCAATCTTTTAAGCACATCCTTCACTGTGGCCCTTACAGAAACATACTTTCCCACTTTCAGAGGGTACTGTCTTTTCTAGTGATTGTTAAAACGCACATTTAAATAACAGGAGAAGTCAATGTAAGAGGGAAGATGAAACTGCAAACAAGAAAAGTAGTTTTTTTCTAAGTTTTGCTTAGAGAATTACTACCAGAAACAACATGAAAATGACAAAGAAAGAAGTATGACCTGTAAAGATGACAGTGCCACAACTGTCCAGCAGATCACACTACTAGAAAGAATTATTCTCTCTGCATCAAAATATACCTCCCAAAAATAGCATGTCATGAAAAGAAGAAAAGGAAGCAGACTTGCAAAGAGATTTATGGCAGACACCTAAAGAGGAGGTGGATGAAATCAATGATAAACTACAGACACCACAGAGAGCACCAATCCTTAAGAGCACAGGCATTTAATATGTAAATTCCTTCTCTGCTTAGGTGTTTTGCCTCCCTTTGATGTATACAGACAAGTTCAAACTAGAGATGAGAACTGGGAGAGTTCCCTTTCTCCATTATCTCAAGATTTTTTCTTGTCTAAGCAACAGTTAGGTGCTTTAACTATATCACTTTTGCATCTGTTCAGAGGGGAAAAGGGAAAAAAAAACCCACACTAAAAAGAGAAGTATAACAAACATTATTAAAGGAGAGGTCAATGTTTTCCCAGCTCTGATGCAGATGCAAGCAGCAAGCTGGTGCCTGACAGCTATAGCGCAGCCTAGGAGAAGAGAAAGACAAGCTGAACAATAGAGGATGGTAAAGATACTCTGGAAAAGATCCAGATGTCTCGAGCTTAGTCCTACTGCAGGAAAAATTAAAGAGGTTAAAACCTCCTCTTAAGAACTTTCTTCCCATTGTTCTGACCACGACTCTTCTGAACAAGCTGCATTGCTCCAGAAACCTCAGGAATTGCGGTGACAATAGACTCCTGCCAAGAGAAGCACCATTACATAATAGCTTTTATGGGAACATGCACAAAAAGCACTAGGAAGTGCAAACAGACAAGTGCAAGATCCTTTCTGCCCATCGGCTCAGTTTAGCTCTTTTCTACTTCAGGATATTTTTAATTTATATATTTACATCCTGTCATCCTCTTCAACTCAACAAAATCCACGTTACTGTAACTATACCGAGATCACGTCCATTCCCCACAAAAACGTAACCCCCTTGAGAATACGCCCACCTGAAACTACTGTATTTGCATTAATCTGTTTAAAGAATGCTTCAAAGATGAAAAACCGTGTCACTATTTCCATTAGTATATTAGAAAATAAGAACAATTTATTATGGTATTTTTTTCATCCTTTACTCAGTTTTAGGGATACTTACAACAATTATTGCTTGTCAGTTCTGAGAAGCCTAGCATAGCTATTTTTGAGTTCCAGGTCTTCTACAGGGGATTTACCATAGATTTGTTACACGCACAAGTAGAGGCTCAGCCTAAGCACTGCACACGTGTAAAGGCAGCTGCTAGGGAAGCTCTAACCTCTGGGCAGTGTTAAGGCACCGTAAAGAAGAAAGCAAAGATGAAAACCTAACCAACACAAAGTTTCTCACGTTGAACCGTCCGCAGCAGTGCCTCCACTACCACCTTCATCTCAGACACCACTTTCCCTGTGTCTCCCCACGCACCCAAAAGCTCTACGAAAGGAAAAAGAGAAGACAGCGGTGAGCGCTTATCCGCTGTTACTCAGGGGTATTAAATCCTAGAGGTTCATCCCGCACCAAGCGAATCCTCACGCCCAAACACACAGACACACTTCAAGACCGCTGACCTCAGAGAAAGCCCAGCTCTGCCGTCACCACCGACCACCCGCCGCTGTGACACGAGGGAGCCGCAGGTACCACAGGTGACATTATGTAAGGGAGGCGGCCGGGCAGCCGGGCGGGGAAGGGCTCCCGCCGCAGCCCCGAGCACCGGCAGCTCCGTGCGGGGCCGCAGCCGGGCAGGGCTCCCCTCGCTCCCCGCGGGGGCCACCCCCGGGAGCGCCGCCGACACCTTCCGGCTCCCGGCCCCGCCGCCCGGCCCCCGCCCGGCACACGCTCCCCGCTCCCCGGCGGCGGGCCCGGCTCTGCGCCCCGCCGCAACCGGCCGGCTGCCCCCGCCCCGCGGCCCCCCGGCCGCGCTCCCTCCCCCCGCGGCGGCGGGCGCTCACCGGGCGCGCTCGGCGGGCGCGCTGGGGGCGGCGGTGCCGCTGGCGCTGCAGGTCGGCGGCCGCGCGCCCCGGCCGCCCCGCCGTCTCCCCCGCCCAACGCCCCGGCCGCCGCCGCGCGCCAGGCCCCGCCCCGCCCCGCGAGCTGGGCCCGGCGGCGCGCGGGGCGGGGCGGCCCTTAAAGGAGCCGCGCGAAGGGGCGCGGCCGGAGGGGGGCGCTGCGGCGCGGCCCCCGGGGGGCGGAGCGCGGCCCGGGACCGGCAGCCGCTGAGGGACGGGACCGGACGGAGCGCCGCCCCGCCGCATCCAGCGACGGCCGCTGTTGGGAGCCGGCGGGAGCGCCGCCAGCCTCCTCGCCTGTCCGCGGGGCGGCGTGCGGCTACACGGACACGTGGCGCTCGCTCTCGGCCCGGCGCCGGGGCACAGCGGCTGTGAGCGGAGCTGAAGCCCTCTTCGGCCTTCTGCCGCTCTGTGCCGGAGCAGACGCGGCTCCGCAGCAGCTGGGGACAGCGGTACTGCACGGCCCCGGCCGTTTCCTGCGCTGCCAGCCCCTTCCCGCCGGGGCAGCGCACGGTGAGGGTGCCCCTTGCCTTTGCCGCGGCTGCGGAGCCACCGCAGAGCTCGGGCAGCGCGGAGACTCGGCCACGGGACACTGCGAACTTGCCACAGCGGCACAGACGCCATGCCAGTGCTCTTGCAGCAGACACGCTCCTCCGTTCCTTGCCCTGTCCCACCAGCTCACCTGGCGGCACAGCCTTCGTCACTCCGCTGGTGACTGCCTGTGGTAGCACAAGCCACGCTGGGTCTGTCCTGCTGTGCAGCACGAGCAGAGCCGGACTGCTGGCTGAAAGGTCCAAGGCTGGGCTGTTGCAGGAGGTCACACTCGTGCTCACAGAGATTTAGTGCATGCCGGTGTAGGGGGAAGCTTACACCTTGCCGCCTCCTCCCTCTTCATCTGATTTTTATGGCCTCTCCGTAAAAAGATGAAGACAACCCTCCTGTATCAAAAAGTGCCTTCTGGGAATCAAGGATGGATTCTTTGCTTTGCTTTCCTTTCTATTGCTTGAATTAACACCTGCCTTCTATGGATCTGCTACATTATTCATATTTTACAGTGGAGACTGAGCTGTTCTCCCTTTTATATGGGGAAGGAACTGTATGTAGTTCTACTGGAAAGGTGAAAGGAAGTTTACCCATTTTTCTGCAATAGTACAGTGATCATTCATAGTAAAAGCCCATAATAGGTTATAGCTTACCATCATTTCATCAAATATAGGAGATGAATATGATACATCACAAAACATTCCCTATAAATACTACCCTTGTAAGCACTTCAACACCAAAAAGCAGGAAAAAATCTACATCATCCGGAAAACAGGCTTAAAGGCAGGAAGGAAGAGTGGGAGCTAGAGCTGCACACAAACCTGCTGATTCACACAGCTATTCTTTTTGTGAAATCTCAGATGCAAAGGTGGAAGGCATGGAGTGAAAATATTGGCCTGTGTTTTGCTGTGCTTTGATCAATTAGTGCAGCTGTCTTGGGCCTGAAGGAAAAGTTCACAAACCTTGTACCTCTGAAATAAAAGAGCTGTGAGGAGGCTGCCACAGTACTCCCTCTGCTTATGGCATTAATGCACAGAGAAAGGTGCAATTCCTGGCAAATTCTCACTAAAATGACCTCTCACTAGGGGCTGATTCATCACATTTTTAGCTTCAACCACTTCAACTTTTTTAAACATTTAGAGATCCTTTGATTTCTGTGCCATACTTTGTTTCCATAATTTTCATTCATACATACTTCTCTTTATATCCAGCCATAATAAAAACCCTACTATATACTTCCTTTGAGGCCTCAGATGCACTAATTTGGGTGCACTCCCTTTTTGTTGTTGTTGGTTTTGTTTTTGTTTATCGTGGAATCACAGAAATCAGCATTTAGAGACCATCTTAAATGTCCAAAGTATCACAGACATTAACTAATGCCGTTTACATTGGATTTGCCATACTGCATCACACCACCAGCCAGTCTAATCCAGCATCCTGGTATCAGCAATAGCCAACTGCCAATACTTCAGAGGAAGTAAATGCCACCAGCTGCCCCCAAAATAGTTACAGCCCTCTTCCAGGCAAATGCTTGTGACCCACTGGTTCCAACCTTTTCAGGCTCCAGGTTCTGAAGAAGGAGGTGAAACATTTTCTCTTTATTACATGTATCAATATAGGAAGGTCAGGAGCTGCCACCATCAGAGCACCTCTCCCCAGGGCACAAAGCTTATGGTCTCAACCCAGGTATTTTGGCACGATTTTCCTAATGTTTGCTTTCAGGTTGCTTGAATGGAGATGAAAATAAATACTTCATTGAAACATTTCATTTTCAGTAATAGAAATTTCAAAGCATAAAAGCTGCCAAATTCCACCAGAAGGTCAAAGCATGCTTATTTTGTGTGGCTCCATCTGATTAAACAATTAATTCCTTATCCAATGGTTATGGATGTCGCTTTTACTCCACAGAAGGAGTTTTACTATCATATAAGTCTCAGTCCATCCATGCACTCCTTTCTGGCAGAGACACTAATGGGATTTGGTCAGACTCACTAGCACAGGGCTGGGGAAAAGGGCAGCCCATACATGGGGGCAAAAAAAACCTGGGTTTTTTTTGCAAACCTTCAGCAGTGGGACAGCAGTGAAAGGTGGGCTGGAGAGGACACGTTTTACAACAATATAAAACATCTCTCGTAGTGATGCAAATGCACACTGTTCTGCATGCCTTGATAGACCCCACAGGGACAGTTGCTGCCCTCAGGATTCAGATCTGCCACTGAATTATTCGGATAAAAGAAACCTATTTTTAACCCAGACTTGAAATTTGGATCCTGCCATTCAAACTGCCCAAAGCTTTTCACAACCTTTTGAAAACAGTTGGTACTTCTTACCCTCCTGCACACATCTGCCCATTCCTTCCCTCCCATGGTGGACTTCTGTAGTAGGTTCACCCTGGCTGGATTCCAGGCACCCACCAAAGCTTCTCTATCATTCCCCTCTGCAGCTGGACAGGAGAGAGAAAATATAACAAAGGGTTCATGAGTTGTGATACAGACCAGGAGAAATAACTCATCAAATACCATCACAGACAAAACCAGGGTAGAATTAGAGACGTTAATTGAATTTATTAGTAAAAAAGTCAGAGCAGGATAATAAGTAAAACCAAACCTTTGAAACACCTTCCCTCCACTCCTCCCCTCCTTTCTGAGCTCTACTTCCTTCCCCAGCAGTGCAGGAAGACAGGGAATGGGGGTTATGGTCAGTTCATTACCCATGGCTTCTCATAATGCTCAGGGAGAGGATTCCTTCCCCTGTTCCACTGTGGGTCTCTCCCACAGGAACAGTTCTCCATGAACTTCTCCAACCTGAGTCCATCTCTCAAGCAACAGCTCTCTGTGAACTGCCACAGCCTGAGTCCACCCCAACGACAACAATCCTGCTCAAACTGCTGCAGTGTGGGTCACTCTTCCATGGGGTACAGTCTTTCAAGGACAGGCATTACTACCATTTCTAACTGGTGGTTATCCTTGATCAGAGGCACATCTGTCTGTGGAGCCACCAGGGATTGGCTCTGCTGGACATGAAGGAAGCTTCTAGCAGCTTCTCACAGAAGCCACTCGTGTACTCCTCCCCACTGCTACCAAAACTTGGCCATGCAAACCCAATACAACTTAAAAAGTTATTGAACTCTGTTCAGGTGCCACATATCTAACATGACTCCAATTTCAAGGTAACTTCACTTCTGAGAGAAGTCACTGATAAAATATGATTTCTGATGGTAGTGCTCAGCTAGAAAAGGTCTCATGACAGTCTAAGCACTATCAGAAGACAAAAGAACATTGTCTAAGAGATAATGTTACTTCAGGTGTCACACAATCTATCCTTGGCCATGAGCCTTGGTAATGTTACCATCCTATGTGACCTCCTTCTCTCCAGCTCTCTTTGCCCCTGCAGACAAAGAAGGAGTGCTGCACCTGCTCCATGCTGCTTGTTCTCCCCTCCACATTGCTGCCCAGCCACCAAAACAAAAGACTAAGACAGCCTCACTCTAAGGACAGGCTGCTACAGACACCCTGAGCTCCCAGCTCAGTCATCAAAGACTTTCTGGCTTCAGAGGACTCTCTCACAAACTCTTTTTTCTCAGAGAGAGCTCTTACTGCTAAGATGCAGGAGAACTACTCACATTTTTCTGTTTCCATCAAGCCCCCACATCCAGATTCCAGTGGGAAAACAGGTAGCTGGCATCACACCAGAGATGCCTTTTGTTTCTTGAAGATGCCAGCATGTCAGGCCTCATTCTAGCAAACAGCATCTCCTACTTTGGCATACATGACAGCCACACACACTCTTGTTCCTTTGCCTCCTTGCTGGTAACACCTCTGTGACCTATTCATTGGCAACTTGTTTGAAATGGGATTTGTGCAGGAGTAAATCAGTTTTTAAGTGGTTTTGAAATCCTCACAGCGCATTAGCCTCCTGTAGATTATAGTTCTGTTGTTTTGCTTTTGTTTTTTCCCCACTTCCTTCTGCACACATCTCCTGGTCTGCTAGCCCTCAGTTACACTTCCAGTATCATACACTGGAACCCAGCACAGTTTTTGTGTTTAGCAGGGCATTATTCATTATTAATATTCAGACTAGATGTAAATGGAGCAGCCCATCTCCAAAAGACTATTAAAGCAGCATGGGAAAAACAAAAATAAAAGAGAGATCTTGGCACACCATCCATCCTTTTGCCTTGCTAGGGCACTTGAGTTTACAGTCTGCTGATGAAGAACAGCTATGGCTAAATGTGGCAATGAGCATCATCCTTGCCATGATACTTCCCTTCTTGGAGTACCATAAACATGTACTGCATTAAGAGATTGTTTCTTTCTGTGACTTCAAATGCAGCATAAAGTTGTGCAGCAGTCACCAGGGCTGTCATGGGAGCCAGAAGACTCAGCTCACAACCTGGAGTTTACAGGGATTTGGGTCTTGAAGCTGCACTACATTTGTTCTATACATATAGGCCTGTACCAGAGAAGCTCAAAAAACATCATCTCCTGGAAAGTACCCAGAGCTTTTCTCTCTGAGGGAAACAAATGAGGCCTTAATTAATTTTCTTTCAAATACAGCAAATTGACTTCTGCTCCAGTTGTGCTAGTTTCAAGCCACACAGCACAGTGGTATTAATTCCACTTCACTTAAGGGCTAAATGTTCAGAGCAAGGAAAAGGGAGTTTCCTGTAGGTCTTGCTATGGTTGAAGTCAACAAACCACCCTGGTTTTCACAGGAGCAGTTTCTTCAGAGTTGCATTTCTGAGGGTGACTGTGACATGTCCCTGGGTTAGCACAGCAAAATGCACGATACGTGAAAGGCACTGGCTGAGCAAATTGCCCGGCCCTTTGCATATTTTTAAAGGCCTGCCACATCGTGCCTCAAATTTCATTTTACAGGCTCAAAGACAGAAGCACTTTTAGTGCCCTGTCCTAAGGCTAGCTTACTGGTTCACTGATCATCCTAACTAGCCCTGCTGTCTCAAACTTAATCTTTTTTAACACCAGTGTCTTGCCTGCAGGATTTCCCAACACAGGAATAACACACAGTGTTCTGCACAGGGTCTCCTCAGTGCCTTACAAACCAGTGGTGTACTCCCTTTCTATCAGAGACACTTTGCCCAATAAACCAGAAGATTACATTTGCCTTCTTAGCATTTGCTTCATTTGGGTACAATCAGCACCTAATCCATGTCCCAGAAATGGCACTCAAATTCCAGGAGAACAATTTGCCTGGACACAATGTACAGCAGCCATCCTACACTATCTCCAGGTATCTCACTGTAGTGTTCTGCAGTGCCATGGACCTGTACTAGCCCCATCTCATGAATCTCATCCCTACACTGTACTAAAAAGCATGAGAGTTGGAAGAAAAAAATTGTACAACAAAACCCAAATCACTGAGTACAGTTTCTCCTGCAGAGAAACTGCAGGATCTGACCTATACACACATGTATAGGAAGCACCAATTCTACAAAATTGTTATGGTAAACTATCCATCCCACCCCCTTCAGTATGTTCAATGATACAGTAGCTACATCACTGTCTATGTGTTACAGTAAAGAGGTAAAGGGGATCAAAGAGGATGAAGGACAAGACCTCCTTCACTGTAAAATCCTGTAAGCAATTTAAATTACCTTCCAACCATCTTAAAATCCTCCCACTGCCAAGTTTATCCAATATATTTAATATACGACTTCATTATCACATTGACTATGCACTGTTCAGGGAAGGTGCTATTATTCCTCTTCACAGATGGAAGGGGGTGGTACAGATCCCATAGATACCAACTCATACCATTTGCTTAGTAAAAAAATGACAAGCAAAGAACTGAACCTGTTCCTGTCTAACATCCATTGTTCTCAATCCTTCCTTCTTTCCAACAACTCCATGTTCCACAATTTCCCAATAAGCAGCCCAATCTACTCTCTGCTTCTCCTCTGCCAACTCTGAAAATTAAATTAAGAAAGGCAGGCATCTCTTGACTAATTCTGCAAAATTAAAGGTAGCTGTGGAAGTCTTTCTATTACACAGCAGGTTTTTGTTAAAGGACATTTGTTAACTTCTTGGATTCCCACCTGTTCTTTTCACATGATTTTGCATTGTTTGGCTACATACAGACTCTGTACACCTCAAGAAAGCAGCAAATCTTTTCTTTTCATTATATAAAAACCTGCCCTTTTCAAACTGCATACTAGAACTACTGTCTGCTGACTTTCATATTTTCTGAGGCAACATCTGGCATAAAAATTGATTGCAAATATGATCAGTTAGGAAGATTTTCTTCTAGCAGTCTTCCAGCTGGCCTCACTCCCAGAATTCAGCCCAATGGAAAAGAAAAATCTGTTTGGCACTGTCTCCAGTTGCAATTACTCATTCTTCAGGTAGAACAGTTTCCCCCCTTGGGGAGGTTTTGCTGACATGCGATTCAGATGATGGCTTCTGAACTGCACTGGAACTGGTATGGCCTCTGGGGTCCTGGACAGATGCTCTCTGATGCCTAAGGAATTCAGAATCCCAGCCCATGCTGTAAAAGAATAATAGAGGTTATCCTCTCCAAAGTCTAAGCATATAACTATAGGTATAACTTGAGGAATTTAAATGTAATCCTATCATTATGGGTAGTAGGCTTCAGCTGCAGACATTCACCCACAATTAAGCAGAATGATTCATAAGGGGCTTTGGCCAAAGTCATGGCAGCGTTGGTAG
The DNA here is from genome assembly GCF_009819655.1 of Sylvia atricapilla. Taxonomy (NCBI): domain Eukaryota; kingdom Metazoa; phylum Chordata; class Aves; order Passeriformes; family Sylviidae; genus Sylvia; species Sylvia atricapilla. Next base: position 29,040,203 of record NC_089145.1, read on the forward strand.
CTCAGGCCATTGTTAAACAGTGTTAAAACAGCAGGGAGCACTCAGGCCTGGGCTACCTCCTGAGGACCAAATGTGGGAGAGCAATGCAACCCTGCTCATGTGTTCACTCTGCCTCCCTGACTGGGATATTTGCCTTCTAATTCTCCTGAATTCAAGAGCAGGCATCATGGGTTTAATACCTCTGCCTTTCTCCTCAGGCCATCATAGACACCAATGCAGGCTGAGTGCACTGGCCCCATATACATCCTTTATACTCCATAAGCGTGGGTGTACGGACAGCAAAACAAGGAAAGGTCCTTCCAGCTCCCTGCTGTACATCACTCCCAGATGAGAGCAGAAGCAAACAGCAAATCTTTTCCTTCTGGTTGTCAGCTCCTTGGCACAGCACCATCAGGCAAGACCAAGTACAATCTAGGAATGGAAAAGTAGCTCAAATTTAAATTGGAACATTAAATACTATATCCTAGAATACTATGTTCTAATGTGGTTTCTGATAGGCGAACGAGGAGTGATGTGAGATTTTTGCAGTACTAAAAATACCTAACTAATAAAATCCAAGCAGTGGTGAAGGTAAAAATCATACAAAAAGAGATATAATCTTACTATTTAGCTAATCAACACCTCAGATTAGTTAAAACAAAAATAATTTAAAATCTCCAGCCTTAATCTGACAGTTTGTTCTGTTTGATTACACTTTGCATTTTAGTTCCCTGGAAGAGCATCACCAGCAATGTCGCATTTCCCACTGTTCTTCAATAGCATCATGTTGTGATTTCCAGGCTGTGCTAGAATAAATAGCACAGCTTGGAAACTGCAGCAGCATGCAAGACTGATCAGTTGCTCAAAACCAACAGTTTTCAAGTAAACCAACAGTTTTCAAGTAAACGAAAGGCATGTTAATTGCACTTCAGCTTCAGCTTGGAAATGTAACCATGTAGCATTAGGATGTAGCCTTCTTGTTGAGTTTACACTCAATGGCACTTGCTTATTAAAGACCATTCTGGGTCACTGCACTATTTGTATATGGATAGTAGCTCATGCACATGTATTTTGTAGGCCTGCATGGATCACTCCAGTGGTGTACTCTGACCTCTCATAACAAAGACATCCTCATACTCATTTCAGGTTTCATTTCATTTGTTTACCTCATCTGAAGTTTCCTCTATGACCTTGGGGCCAAACCCTCCATGATTCAACATGTGCAAAGGCTCCACAACTCCCTCACAACCCATGAGTTCTCTTAAAGAAGCCAAGCCTGACCAGAAGAACTGCATGCATTAGGTTCAACAGCCACACCTGAGGTTTTGTTTCTGCCAATATATGCCAACACTCTAATTGCTCCAGAAATAACCACTGACAACAGAATATCTTGAAAACCAAATAAAATCTACCCTTACATCTATACTTGTTTCCATGGAAATATGCAGTGGCAAGGTTTTTGCCCTCATTTTCTCTGCCAGCCTACCACATATTTATTCAATTATCACCGGTAACTGACTAGGTTTACCCAAATACAAAACTACTGCAGATGTGCCAAACTTGCACAAAGCCAAATAGAGAGCTGTTCAGCATGACCCTAAGAAAGAATCCATGCAGCAACACTGCTGCCAGTCCTCAACATAGAGAGACACAACTCTTTGCAGATCCTTTCAGCCAGGGACCAACAAAATCTTTGCATTACTGAGGACTAACTGGTTTCAGTGGGACAGCAAACAGCACACACCATGATGTTTCCCAGAAAGATGAACACAAATAACAACTCACCATCAGCACACTGGCCTTAGACTCCAGCTTTATATTAGACTGAAAGATATAGTATTTGCAATGCAAGTCTGTCCCCAGTGGCTGCCAAATATTTTGCTTCTGGCAGTAGCCCTCTGCATCGCCCCCTGCCATATGTCACCATTCCCAGCTACCTCCTCACTCCCCACCTCTTCTCTGTTTCCCTGCTCTGTGCATCTGCCCCAGCCAGAAGCTCCATTTCCCTAGAGACTCTGATGAGGGTCAGCCACAGATGACAGCATTAGGCAAAGCCTCTGGGCCATGAGCGCTGGGGATGGTGCCTCAGCTTTGGGCAGTTACTTTGAAGCCTCTCAGAATGCTGTGCACTCACCACACCAGAACAGCCTGGCAGGGGGCCACAGAGGAGGGACACCTTGCCATGTCCCCCCAGCAGGCAGTCTGTGGCAGCAGGAGGAAAGAAAATGCCCATCCTGACATCCATAGAGGAAGGAAAAGGCAAGCTATGCTAGGACTGCAGGCAGAGCTGAAGCACAGAGTGACAAAAACAAAAGGCAAAGCAAGGGAAATGTAAAAAATGAGCCAACACTGAAATCTCACAGACGACTTTGACTTTTGTCAGGTTGTTACACTGACATTATGGCATGCTGGGCTTTGGACCTTGGCTGTCAGGCAAGCCCAATGTATAAAGTCAAAAAGGACTTTATGTTCAGCATTATCACATAGTAGGCTGTGTAATCACTCAGGTGCATGGGCGGTAAGACTGTAAACAAAGGATTATGGTATGTGACAAGTGACTGTTCAGAGAGAAGGAACCAGGGATACCATGGCAATGGGAATCATTAAAACATTAGACTGAGTGCCTCATTAAAGTTTTAAATTAGTACTTAAACCATCCAGCTGACAGAATAAGGTTGTGCTGGATAGGCTCTGGTGTGTCCTGGGAAAGGGGCAGGGGGTGCATCTGGGCAGGGAAGGAACATATCTGGGCAGATACTTGGTGCCTGTGTCCCAACAGCAGCTAGGAAGAAAAGAGCAATATGCCTGGGAGATACCAGCAAAAAATGTGTCAGAGGGCTCCTTACTCTCATCTCCCCAAGGCTGTCACTTTTCCCTTATCCACAGGGCTCAGGAAGGTGCAGGTACAAAACCAAGAAGAGTCTAAGCAAGACGGAATAGGCTGAAAGCTGAAGCAGCTACACAATAGGTCAGGGTCATTCCAAAAACAGTATATAAAAAGCCTGAGACGGAGGAGAAATTGCAAATTAGATGAAGACAGGATTCAGGAAAAAAAAGGCTATTTAGCAAAGAAGAAATAATCAATTTAAAATTCTTTATTTATATAAAAATTTTATATAAAAATTATTTATCTATATAAAATACTAACGTTCCTCTTGGCAGAGGAGGGAAGAGGTCTGGAAAGCCAAACTATATTGATCTAGCCTTAGGAGAGCTAGAAAATTAGAGAAGCGGACACAAAGAAATTAGCTAGACAGGAGGAAGGCAACACAGCAGCACCAGGAATTTGCATGCAGCTACCCTGCCAGGCAATACAGAGCTGAGTGCTGGGCAGGAACCCACTGCCCAGTTCAGGGCTGTGGCCACCATGAGAGTCTGACACACTGGGAGGAGACAGAAGGTGACAGCTCCTTGTGCAACTATGGGGGATTTATTTGTGATGACAGTATGTGTTTCTTGTCTCTGAGGGGACATAGAAACAGTTTACAAACATTTGTAAGGCATACACCCAAGCAGGAGGGAGTGCAAATTACTTAAAGACAAAACAAAGAGAGGGAAAACCGAAGCTGAAAGTAAGTCAAAAGCTTTTATCAATGAGCTGTAGTAGATTGTGAAATAGCTCTCATGAAGAGAGGAGAGAAGAACTCAGGTATGGGTAGTTTTAAAGGTGGATGGGAAGAAAGTAAATAATGCATGAGCAACGGAAGGCATACGGAAGAATTTGTTGAAGTGATACAAAAATTTCCACCCGCTCTATCTGTAGTCCAGTTTTCCACTGCCCTGCATCTCTTGCTATCATTAGTAACTGAAAAATGTTATTAAACTGAAACTGAAAAATGTTTATTAAAGCGTAACCTTAGAGCACTGCTCCACCTGAGCACATAGATTTCTAGACATATCTAGCCAACAGAGAATAAGGCTTTGTAATTGTGTCTGGGGAAATGGCTCACTAGCAGCAATCCACTTAAACTCCCCCAATGATTTCCTCCTTCCTCATCCCAAAGCTCCTTTAGTCTTGATGAGGTAGGGATATGACTCCGTGTTTGCATAGTGTACGTTAATGTCTCCTAAAGTCACATCCAACTGCTGCTAAAAATCTCCTGATAAATCCCTTTTTAATTGCATTTGGGAGACCATTTACAGGGCTCCCAAAGATCCACACAAAAACCTGAAAATATCAAGGCCCAAATACAGTCCTGATGAAGGCTGCAATAACAACATGCCAAAAGCTTGGAGGAGCCACCTTACCTGGCATATACACTTACCAGCTTAATACTTCCCAAGAGGAGGGAACATGGCCACAGCTTGACAGCTAAGGTGCTACAGCAAGTATGAATGGTTAGCCCCATCAGCCAGAAGGCTGAGCTCTTCATACAGCAGGGCTGTTCTCTGGCCTGAGGATTTTTCACATGACTAATCACCAAGCTTTATAACTGTCCCCTGCAGACTATCACGATGATGAATGAATGAGATCAGACTAGTAAATATAGCTTATTGGTGGAGTTTGCTCACTTGCTGAATGCATTGTTACCTGGTGCATTTATCAGCACAGCCTTTCCGTACAATATGAAATAACAACCAACCTGCAGTTCCTCAGCTTTCTGCTAAGAACTCCCAAGCCTTTTTGGGTCCTTCTTTTGCTCTGTATCCTTGTCCTGGGCCATCCTGGAAAGTTGTTTGGTGAATATCATATCCTCCATTATTAAAGCAAAGCATATTAAGGTGTACCTGTAGAAGTTAAATGAGAAATTGCTGAAAAACATCAACTTCATAACACAGTGACTAATGGCACATTTACTACTCCTGTCTTCTGCCTGAAAAAAACCAGAGTTGCTCCACTAAGTGGCACAGATGCTCTGCAGCTCCACAAGCAGCAGTGATCCTCTTCTGGCTGAATGATATTTCCAGAGCAAAGGATTTCTCAACTCCACTGAGGCTGTTGAGCCCAGGATTCCTGTAGAAACCAGGGATATTTCAAAGTAACTACAAGCACCATATTCAAAGTGAGTGCTCAAAAAGGTGTACAGTATCGCTTGATGCATCCCTGCATCAAGCAATACCGTACTTACACTAGCACAAAAGGGAATAAGGTTTCATGGCTGGAAACTGCTCTGAAATGAAATCTGAGAGCTTTACCATTCCTTTCCAGCTCTGGCGTGAATTCCTCGGTGGCCCAAGGCAGGCACCTTCAACTCCCTGGGGCTCAGTTTGCCATCTGTAAAACTGGGTTAGCATCTCCTGTGCCTTCTTACATCCCTTTTATCCTTGTCTGAATTAATGGTAAATGCAATGGGCTTGTTTGTGTGCAGGAGCAGCGCAAAACAGGGGGCACGACCGTGAAAGTGCCGCTCATTTAGTGAGGGTATGCAGGGAAAGACCCCTCGGAGGGGCAGGTGCAGGGCAGGACGCACGGATGAAGGGATGCGCACACAAGGAGTAGGGACGCCCGCAGGGAAGGACACTTTCCTGGCGGGCCGGGCGCTTCCCAGCCACCCGAGCCAGCGCCGGGCCCGGCCCCTCGCGGCGGGGAGGCGGGGGCGGGTCCCCGCCCGGCCGCAGCGCTGCCCCCGGCCCGGCGGGGCTGCGGGGCGGGCTCCCCCCGCGCCCGCCTCCGCCCGCCCCCCGCGCGGGGCTGCAGCGGGCAGCGCGGGGCGCCGCAGCCTGCGGGCGGCCGCCGTGCCCGCCGCCGCCGCCCCGCAGGTGGGGGCGCCGCGCGGGGCCCGGGGTGCCATGGAGGAGCCGCCGCCCGCCTGATCCCCGAGGCCGCCGGCACCGAGACAAAGAGCGGGGCTGCGGCCGCGCCCGCCCGGTGAGTGCCGCGGGAGACCGGGGCGGGCGGGGGGCTGCGTCTTGCGCCGCGGGCGGCGGCCCGGGAGTAGGTCTCGGTCCCGCTACCAGCCCTGCCTGACACCCCCGAGCACCCCTTTCTCCGTTCACCCATTTGTGCGCGGACACCCTCGTCCGCCGCTCCTCCAAGCCCAGCGCACCTAAAGCATCCTCGTTCACAGCCCGGGCACCCTCAGCCCAGACTGCCCTCCCGGCCCAGACACACGCCGTGCCCCCACCCAGCATCCCCGTTCCTTGCCGAACGATTCTGCGCCCACTGCCCAAACCTGCCGGGGGACTCTGAACGCCCCCCTCGTCACCCCGAACACCCCCGTCACCCCGAACGCCCCCGCGCGCACCACGGGGCACAGCCCGCGCGTCCCAAAGACTCCCCCACCACGCCCCTGTGCCCGACCGCCCAAACACGGCTCCCCGCCCCGGCCACCCCCTCCCCGGACACCCCCGCCCCGGACCTGCCCCTCCGCGCCCAGCACCTGCCGCTACCCGGCCCGTTCCCGCACAAACACAGCCCGGCCCAGACGCCCCCGGTGCGCACGCCGCCGCCCCCTCCCAGCCGCTCCTGGCCCCTGCCCGGGGACACAAAGGGGTCTGAGGGCCCGCTGCCCGCCCGCTCACCCGCCGCCGCTCTCTGCCCCGCAGGCCGAGCCATGGTGGAGCCGCCGGCCGAGCCTCCCCCGCAGCCCTGCCCGGCGCCCGGGGGGGCAGCGGGGGGAGAGCCGGCCCGTCCTGGAGAGCAGTCGCCGCTGCTGCACCTGGACCTGTACAACTTCGACTGCGCGGCGGCGGAGGGCAGCCGGTACGTGCTGACCAGCCCGCGGTCGCTGGAGGCCTGCGCCCGCTGCGCCGTGCGGCCCGTGGAGCTGCTGCCGCGGGCGCTGGGGGACCTGCTGAGAGAGGCGCCCGGGCGCTCCATGAGGGTGGCCGCCGGCCTCTACGAGGCCTACGAGCGGGAGCGCCGCCGCAAGCTGCAGCAGTGCCGGGAGGAGCGGGAGAGGATTATCCGGGAGGAGAAGAGGCGGATCCTCGCGCCCCTCGGCAGCCTGCCGCCTTCGCCCGCCGCCCGCGTCTCCTCCCGGGCTGCGGCCGCGGCTGCCGGCGGGCCCCGGGCCCATGGCGGGGGGAAGGGCAGGGCATCGAGGGGTGCCAAGGGCAAGAGCCACTCCCTGGACTCGCTGCAGAAGCGCCGGGAGGGTAGCTGGGGCAAGACCTCCTCTGAGTCGGGCGCTTCGTCGTCCTACAGCGGGGAGAGCCTGCGGGAGCGCGGGGGCAAGGCGTGCAGCCGGGGCCGGGGGTTGGCCGCCGCCAATGGGACTCTGCTGGGGCGCAGCTTCAGCCTGGGCGACCTCAGCCACTCACCACAGACTGCCCAGAGAGTCGAGAGGATCGTCAGGGAGGTGAAGAGGAAGAAGGGTCTCTCAGAGGTGCCGGAGAGAGACAAGAAGATCGCGGCACTAATGATCGCCAAGCACCAGGAGGCTAACCTCCTGCGGGAGCAGCGGCAGGCGGCTCATCTGCAGTGGGACAGCCAGCGGCGCCTGGCTGAGCAGCGGAAGGAGCAGGAGGAGAAGGAGAAGCAGAGGGCCCTGCTGCAGGGTCAGCGGATGTGGGAGAGCCAGGTGGAGAAGCGGCGAGGGAGGCTGAACCAGGAGCAGGAGGAAGCCGCCCTGGTGAAGCAGAGGCAGCTCCTGGTGTGTGAGGAGAGGTGGCGAGAGCAAGCGGAGAAGCAGGAGCGGCTGCGGAGGGAGAGGCTGGAGAGGGCCATCAAGGAGGACAAGCAGAAAAAGCTCCATCAAGAGCTCAACCTGAAGGCAAAGGAGGAGGTCAAGAAGGAGCACCAGGAACGAGAAGAGCAGCTCCTGCAGGAGAAGCTGTCCACAGCTGCACAGAAGAGGCTGAAGAAGGAGGTGCAGCTGCAGAAGGAAAAGAGACTGTTCAACCAAGCAGAGAAGCTGAAGCATGAGGCCTTGCTCAAGGAACTGGCCAGGCAAGAGGCAGAAGAGAAGGAAATGCTGAAGGCATCCCTGAAGATGAGTTTGACAAAGGCTCAGGAGAACTATGAGCAGCTTGTAGAGAAGAGGAACCAGGAGCTGAGGGAGAAGGCCAGACGTGAGGACATGCAGATCCAGAGAGCTAAACTGGCAGCAGAGAAGAGGGAAAGAGAGCAGAGGGAGCACTTGGAAGCACTGGCTAGAGAGAGAGAGAGAAGGCTCCAGCATGCTGCACAGGTGGCTGAAGAGGTTGTCCAAGAAAAAGCCCGCAAAGTGGTCTTGAGCCGTCTGGAAAAGGAAAAAGTACAGAAGATGAACAAGCAAAAAGTGGAGCAGTATGAGGACCTACGGCGCAGGGAAATTCTCCTCTCTATAGAGAGGAAGCTGGAGAGAAGTGAGCAGATCTTCAAGGAGAAGAAGACTGTCTTAGAAAATGCCAGGTCTGTTGCTCGAGCATCCTTCCACGTCCGGGAAAAGGTGCGGGAGGAGACGAACATGCGCACCTTTGACAAGATGGCGTTCGAAGCAGAACTGCATGCTCACCTTAGTAAGAAATGAAAGATCTTGGCATGGAGGAGTGAGGATGTACCACTGGTTGTCCGTTATAACGTGACAGAAAAGCTCCTCAGCATGAGCATTTAAAAAACAACAAAAACCAACATCCACCCTAATTTCGTATTTTGGGGGAGCAGGGTACCGCACAAAAATGTGGCAGCTATTTCACATACTGTTTTAAATATATTTTTCATCATGGGTGTGTTTTAAAGACTGACCTCAGTCATCTTTACAGAGAGGAAGCAAGTTTTTGTGTCCTCCACCCCACAAGCACATGCATTTTTTTCAGAGAGGGCTGCAAAATCTGCTTGAAGCCTCTGAGTTACTGATTGATTGTTTACACCAGAGATGACTACAGCTGCACTCTCCAGCTGGAAGTGCAGACAGAGGTTTCTGACTACTAGAGCCTGCTGAATAAGAACTGAAACCACCCAAGCTGATTCTGCCTGGAGTGACAGGCAGAATCCCATAGTTTAAGTTATGGGATTGTATTTTCAAAGCTGCTGCAGTCCCATGCTAAAGGTGAAGGAAGGCTGGAGTACAAAATGCCATATGCCCTGGGTGCCCCTTGTCTGCTGCTAGTACTAAGCTAGGGAAAGCACAGATCAAGGCCATGTAAGTAGACATTATGATCAGAGCTGGGCAGAAGCTGTCTGAAAGTGCTCACAAACACAACTTCATTTTTGCTGTTTGTAACTATTACCTCTCCCAGGTATCCTCACCTCTCCTTCTTTCCAAGTTTCTCTTATAAACATCTGTAGAATTCCTCCTTTTCTTTTGGAGGAGGGAGAAAAGGAGAGAAATTTGTGGACAGTCCACAAACTGATGAGCACCCACAAAAGCCACGTGTTCGCTAAGATGTAAAAATGAATGAACCTGTGGAATCTGATATGGAGGTCACTTGTAAATGGAGATCACCACCCTTAGAAATTCTCAAAACTCAAGAAGACCCTCAGCCATCTTACCCAATTTGCCCTATCTTGAGCATGATGTTGGACCAGATGTTCTCCGGAGTTCCCTTCCAACCTTACAGTTCTCATGAGCTGCATGCAATGAGATGTTCACCCAGCTCTTATCATTGTCTACTGAGCAGGGCAGCATTTCTCTGCCACTGGTGCTAAGAGTCGTATTCTTATATAGAGCACAAGAAAGAGTAGATGCACAAAATAAGGTACATTACAGATTCTCTTAGATGAGGATCATGTCTCTTTTATAAGAGTTAGCTCAATGCTGTTTAGAGGGAACTGAGTCCTTCTGCAGTTAAATAAACCAGAAATGTGAAAAGCCTACCTGTGCCCTGTGCACAGTATTCAAGTACAACAGTGTTCTGCTCCAGGTTTCCACATTTACTCTTTGTTGAGTTGGAGTTGCAAGCACACATCCAAAGCAGGCACTTTGGCTTGGTATTTTTCTGGCTCTGGGCAGTGTCAGCTCTCTGTTCCACCATCCGTGACGCCGTATTGCTCTGGTGGTAGCAGTCAGACCTGGAGCATGGAGGAGAAGCAGCAGGAAAAGACAGGATCTTGTTTCTGTGCGGATGTCTCTGACGTACAACACAGTGGAAGAGACAACCAGAAGAGGGATGACATATGGCACAGACATGCAGTCTTGCATGCATAGATTGCTTACCAGAATTTCCCAGGAGGTAACAGCAGGTCAGAACCCTCCTAGAAGGCTTTAAGGACAGTGTTAAATGAACACTAACAGTAACGATATACCAAATAGACCTTGCAGGTGCCCTGCAAGGCTAAAGACATTACACAAACAATGTTGAAAATGAAGAAGTAGGTATTTTTTTTTATTTTTATAGAACTTGCTCTTCTTTGAACATGGTACAAGTGGTGGTGTTAAGGGCAGGCACCTGAGCAATGTTTGCTCTGTCATTGGCTCATTGTGTAATGCCAGGCAAGTCCTCAGAGGCTGGACTTGCTCCTCTTGATTTAAATGGAAGCAGAGTTGGGCTTTTGGGGTTGCTGGAATTCACAGGAAATAGTAAGACTTGGCTTGGCAAAGCACTTCAAAGACTTGGGACAAATGTTGCTTATAAAGCACAAAGTAATATTTATTTATGTATGTGTTTATTTATTTATTTATTTATTTATTTGAGTGGTTATTAAAGTAAAACATCCCTTGGTGAAAAGCATTAACACCCAAATTTGGTAGCTGTGGAAAGGACAGCTGCATTACTGTTTCCAGCAGGGTGGCTGTCCTCAAAGCAGCAATTAGAACAGTGAAATGAATCCTGCTCTACCACTGGACAAGGTCCCTGAAAAAAACAGATTTCTCCATGTGTTGTCCATGCCGCAGTGATTATGTGTGCCCTTGTAGCTGTAAAGACCTAGAAAAGAGATGGCCAGTGGCCCAAATGCAGCCAGTGCAAAACTGCCCTTGTCCTTGACAGCACTAGAGATGAGATAAAACCTGCAGTGACTCCAGCATAGCTAAAGTTTCACCTGGTTTGTAGCCTTTGGGGCTGCAGAGAGCCAGCATGGAAATGAGGACTTTTGCTTCCTGTGTTGTTGCACTGCAGTTGAAATTCACTGCTTGATCCATTTAGCAGAGGGACAATGGGGAAAGCTGGGAAAAAATGGAAAGAAGGCAAATGGTGGTGAGTGAATGGGCAGGCAGGCTCTCACTGGAGCAGCATGTTTTCCCTAAAGCTCTACTGCAATCTACCTGAGGACTGTCCAAACCTCCCTCTGACAAGGGCATTTCCAGGCGGAGAACATTCTACAGCCCAGGATCTATGTCTTGGCCACTGACTGTAATTACACCTGGGGTCCATCTCTTGCTGCTGACTGAGTTTGACACCTTGGGGCTACAGCTGAACTAATCAACACAAACCTACATGATGGTAATTGGATTGGCAAACTAGTGTTCCTATACCGTGCAGTGTACAGCTCAAGTTTTGAATGTGCAATCTGAGAAAAAATATTTTTTTTCAAAAGACATTAATCTGTGTATGGATATTTTTTATTTCTGTAGTGGTTTAAGTCCATAGTCCATGCAATTCAGTGGAGTTTAGGAGTTTAAAATTGCAGCATGGAAAATTTAAATAAGCAGTTTGGGTGGAAGCATGAGAGGTATTTCTTGGGTCTGCTTATGCTTCTGTTTATTTGAGAAGGAATTCTACTGCTGGATTTCTTTATGAACAGAAATTAGACCGTGGGTCACATGTAAAAAGTATGGCCCTTTTAGATGAGGCTTATTTGGTGTTTTTGCTATTGACCTGCAGGTTAGGGAAACTTAAAAAGCAATCAACATGGAGCAGAAACGCTGACTGAGGAGCAGTTTCTTTTGGCTGAGCTCTGGAGGAATTTTGGAACCTAATGGAACACATTTTGTATGTTCAGAAACTCTTTTTTATGTGGATTGCCTATTTTTTAATGGCATCTGTGCTGAAACTGTAGCCCTTCAGTGACAGAGAGAGTGCCAACAATCTTACCTGTGTGCTTCCTCTTCACCCAAAATTCATCACTAAAACACATTCACTCTGTCAAGATTGAATTTGGCAGATACGTCTAAAAGCTATTAGGAGGAACAGCTGCACCACCACTAGTTAATATTTTACAAGGTAAATTTTAAGCCAGTTTATACTAAGTTCTTTCACCACATGAATAAGAAGGATATGAGGATTAGATTTCCTGCCGTGGTTACCTACTATCTTCCTCTCAGGATGCTTGTGGAGCTCCAGAATCATTCTGTGTTAAAATTTCTCCCAATGCCAGGGGAATTTTGTTCACTAAACAAATGCTGAATATACAGTGCTCACAGGTTTGAGAGGGGACTTAGTTTGATTTATATCTTTATTAAGCCAAGGCTGGACAAGGAGGCATGAGAAACAGAATTTGCAATACACAGCCAAGCTTATTGTATCCTACCTGAGGATGGCTTCTCATTGCTGCAGCTGTTCCATCAAAGAAAGACTTGCTTTCAGCTGTGAGTGTTCTTCTGCTGGTAAAGACAAAAATGTAGTAGTTGAAATGCTATTTGGAACATGGTTTTTTTGGTTTGGGATATTTTGTTTTGTTTTGTTGGGGTTTTATTTTAAAGCAGATGCAGGGAGATGCAAGGATGAGATACAAAGCTAGTTAGATCTGGCACAATTCAGATGGTAACTGTGTCTTCCCACATAGTTCTGCTCTGTGGACCTGGGACTGTGCTGTTGTTTAGTAGAGCAGCCACTACATCCAGGAGAGCAGAGGTGCTCTGTGATCTATTCTCAGGTCACAAAGGCTCCCGTTGAAGCAATCAAATGTAAGCTCTAATGCTTTGCTGAGTCAAGGGAATATAGTTTGTTATGACTGGACTTGGCCGGCGTAGTTGTAGAAGAAGGCTGTCATAGACAAAGAAGAGGAAGACACTGGCTTAGCCCAGTCCTTCTGGAAGTCAACCCCAAGGCACCTACTTTGCAGCACAGTACAGGGGTGTTGTGGTGGGAGCTGACAGAGCCACAGTACAACTACTTGGGGGAGTGCAGCCCCACAAATCCTTGGCAAGCAAAAGCACCTATTCTAAAGAGCTACAGTAATAAATCATAATGATTCTGCTTCCAGGCTGGCAGCAGCTCTCCCCTCCGTTTTGGTGAGATATTACTAGGTGGTGGTTTGAAGAGAAAACACTGGGAACAAGAAAAAAAAAATGGAAAACTCTTCCAACACAATATATCTGGAAACAGATTCTCCATTCATGGAGAGCATCCAGCACTCTGGGGAGGCCAGTCTTCAGTGCATAATGGAATAAGCCCCACATCCCACATGACTCTTAACACTAGGACATGAAAAAAAATCTGTTCTAGGTCTGACTTCTTTGTCATTAGCTCTTTTTTTTGAGCATGTATCTTTACTGTGAAACATTGCCTTGTTATTGCAAGATATTAGTCTGAAAGGACCCAAGTCTTTCTCTGGTAGCTTGGCACACATCTATATCCCTGCCATTCAGCAAAGAATCCTCTGCATTACAAAACCACTCTGGCAGTAAGAATCATCCTGTATTACAAAACCAAACTGCCAGTGCTATTTTGTTCTTATGTGCTTTACACAGCTCCCTGCATCTCGTCTCAGGACCTGGCTGTGAGGTAAACTAGTTATCGCCCCCAGCTGAAGTACAAGCAAACTGAAGCAGAAAGAACTGATGTGGTTTGCCCTGGGCCATGTTGGCTTCCCTGATCTAGCTGGAGCTCTCACTCACGTCCTCCCTAATCCCCATGCATCCTCTAATTAACCTCTCCTGGTTACAATGGAGGGATATCCCTGTGCCCCTGCTGTGGCAGCTCCCCTGACTCCTGATCTGCAGCTGGTGCTTCATGGAGCATAAAGGTCTTAAGCCACCAGCCACCACTTCTGGTCATTGCCCCCAAACCCTGAAACACTTTTAAATGAGGGGGGCTGAAGTTTACATAAGGCTGCATTGGGAGCCCAGGACAGGGGCAGGGTGAGAGGAAGGTCCATTAGAAGAAATGGGCAGGAGCTACAGCTGAAAATGTTAAATGAACAAGTAAACATGGACTGAGTATCCTTATACCATCCTGGCTAGCTAGAATCACTTAATCTCTATATATGACAGCATACAATAACACTTTCTTTCAGCACATTAAACTTACAGGGCCCAGTTCATCCCATTAGTTACCTCTCCAGGGCCAGCAGAGTTATTCCAGGAGTGAATACAGTCTAGATATTTTAAACATTTCATTATTTATGTAAATCACAGTGGCTTCGCAGAGCTTACGCTTTCAAGAGCTCGGTGGAAATTTCCTCCTGCCTGAGCAGTACCCAGGCAATGGGATCGGAGGGTCACATATCAGTTGATATTTTTAGACTGGGTGACAAATTTGTCAATACCCTGGTGCTGGACACTGTGTTCCTGGGTGTTTACAAAGCAATGTCTGCTTAAGCTGCTCAGTGCAGCTGAGGGGAAGAGCAGCTGACACAGAAGTACCTTGTCAGACAGTAAGCTAAACAGTGGGGAGTAAGAGATTTGGCTCTTTGTCTATTGGGTGCTACTGGGAATGTTTTGGTTATTAGGAGGGTGATGCAATAATTTTGTCTCTTTTTTAATCACCTCCAAAGTAAGCTGTGCTGTTTTTGACAGTTATTTAATGATTTATAAGAGACAGGAAAATAAGTGAGGAAGGGAGCACAAAACACAGATGTGTAGGTAAAGCTGAAAGACATTTTTCTTTCCCTCCTAAAAAAAGCTGTATTATGCCAGCAGGTGAAAGTTTTGTTAAATGCCACGTTGTGCACCATTTCTTAGACTCTAGGAGGGGGCCACTCTGTTCACAAGCTTTGCTACTTATATGCCTGTCTCTTGTACATGCCGACAAGATGGCTTCATGTTTACCTCCTAGCAACAGCTATTTCTTCAGATTTCAAGGAAAAGGTGAGATCCATGAGCAGGCACTATTTTCACTGTAGAGGGACCACTGTGCAGCCATCCTGGGTGGACTCGGTCCACATCTGACATGAATCCTGATGGAAGAGTGGTACTTTGTTCTCATCAGGGAATTTCAGCAGCCCTCATCCCGACATTCTAGGAGCCTCTGCACTATTTTCAGCTTCCACCTGAAGCTGTCAAGCTGTCCTTGTTTCCTAGTTTGATCCTGAGGCTCCTGCACCCGTTGCCTGCAGCTAGGTAGCTGGGGAGCTGACCATAGAGTGCAGCCAAGTCTCCACTTGTCTGCAGAGGCTTCAAGAAAACTAATTTGCCCTGCTCTTCCTTGAACTGGGGCACATCTGTGCACAAGCAACTACAGGAACTGTCTGGATTTGGGCTTTGGGTGGCATAGTTTGAAAACCTACTGAAAAATTGGGGTGTTGCTACTGTTTTATATTTAATTATCAAACACCACTGCTCATTTACTTCCCCTGCATTGCTTTCCCAGACAGTGCCATGAATGGAGCAAGCATTAACAACCCTAGAGGAAGTGCTTAGCTGTTGCCCTCCCCACTGAGACCAGTGCTTGGCATGGTAAGAGGTGTCCCTCCTTGCCTGAGAGGGAAGCTTTCCTTGCTGCAATTGTCACTGCATCATGCACAGGTGCTCTGGGGGCAGGCTGGCATCCTAAGATACATCCATCCTATCACCACTATCACCAGCTTCTCCTTATGACCTGAACTCCATCACTAAATTCGTATCTAGCTCATATAGGTCTGCGTGACCTGTCATGACAGGAATTTTAGATATGTTGTAATAGCTCTAAGTCATGATGTTGCTTTTCTGTTATCAGTTTCACCTACTGCTTCTCAGGAGGAAGTAAAGCCAGGGAGGATTGTTTCAGTAAACCAGAGGTGACCTGCCTGGTATCAGAAAATGGTAGGCAGGTAGGCAAGCTGAGAGCTTCAGGGCTTTATGCAACACTAGAACACCTGACATCCTAGGTTAGCTGTAGATATACTCCATATCCCTTTTCATGGTAGCTGTCACTCCAACTTACATCTCTTGGGTGCTGTGAGTCCTAATATTTTCCAGGCAGGAGGTACTCTTTCTTGTAACGGAAGTTTTCTGTATTTCCTACAATTTTTAAAAAAACCTGCACAATCTGTTTGCAGAATCAGGTATTTCGGTGCATTTTACTTATGGTTCCATAAAAAAATTGTAGAAGTAGAGTTTCCTGAAGGCAATGATGTTCACACACGGAGCTACTGTTCTCCCTAAGTGTCTCTGATTAGATTGCACTGTGCTATGCCAAAGATTTCTTGCTGCTCCTGCCGTCTCTGGGAACCTGCAAATCCCTCCCTGCAGACACTGTACCATAATGTAGATACCATGTGAGTCAGTCACAGCCTGCAAGTCCCCAAATGCACAGAAAAATTTTTGTAAGCTACCAAGGGAATTTCTGCAGAGTCTCCTGGAACCCGCAGGGCCCTTTCCCTCCGTCCTGACGCCAGTGCTGTATAAACTGCCACGCTGTACAGTACCTGCTGACCCAGTAATGCTGTCTGAGTCCTCTCCATGGCAACACTCTGCAGTGTCCTCAGGTACAGGGAGGCCTCTTGCAAGCAGGCAAGGCTGGCCAGGGAGTCGATGGATCAGATATATCTGATCAGTATAGAGAATAATTTTTAGCATCAGTTTTTCCATAGGAAAATTGGAGGCACAAAATGACTCCCCAGAAGAAATGAAAGAACGTCTGAAGAAGAAAGAAATAATAAAATGAGTTATTTAAATATCCTTAAAATCATAGGAGACATGGTTTATATGTCTCATGCAACAGATGTACATGGCCAAGCAGCTTCACACATTTAGGTAACCTCAGGGAATGAAGAATGGTGGAAAGTACTTAGGACGTCAGGCAGGAAAGGAATGATGTTTTCCAACAAGAGTTAGGGTTGGCCAGAATGGAAATTTGTAGAAAAACTGTTCTAGACATCTCCAACTATGATCGCTCTCATGCCATTACAACAAAGAAACATGTCCTGGATGCATGGTGGGAAGTAAGGATGGAAAAGAGAAGCCAGGGATAAAGATATACGAGGCTTAAGCAAATGTATTATATAATGAAAATAAGACTGGGACCCTACATGAAAGTCATGATGAATTGTGATTTTTCAAGTCTCCTTTCTGTTGAAGGCTCCTCCATTACAGCAGCAGACAAATGCTTTCTGGAGCGCCCCAGCCTAGTGGCTTTCTCTACCCCAGGTCTGCATGGGTGCTGCTTCAAGCATCTGTCAGGCAGCACCCCACTGTTGGGGGGGTGGGAATGTTGGGAAGGAGCCTGAGCTAAACCACCTCCCTGTGGGCTCCAGGGTAGCAGCCAAGTGTGCCCAGGGTTCTCTGTGAAGCAGAGGGTGATGACGAGCACCTCTTTTAGTATTTTAATCTGGGCTGGCAGAGGAAAGATTTTACCATGTGTCAGTGCTAGGATCAGGAGGATGAGCTAAGAAGAGGTATGTATCTCAGGACCACAGGATGAAGAAGCACTTTTCTACTAAAGTCTGTTTTAATTCTGCCTTTTTTTTTTTTTTTTTTTTTGGGGGGGGGGGGCGGTGGGGCAGGGGAGGGGGGTAGGAGGGCTTAGTTGGGTTTTTGGGGAGGTTGTTTGTTTAGAGTTTTGGGGTATTTTATGGGTTTTGTGGGGTTTTGGTTTTGTTTGTTGGTTTGGTCGGTTGGTTTTGGGATTTTTGTTTCATTTTCTTTTCTTTTTAAGTTGTTTGGTTTTTTTCTTCTGCAAAGACCAAATTTAATATCAAACTGCCAGGGTTTGGTAGAGACCCATAGCATGTCTATAGTCCAGTTCTCATTAGGGAAGTGGATTGCTGGCTGACAGTGTTTTGCAAAGACCAGATCCATACCGCCTGTATTTGTAAGCAACCATTTCGATTTAGCCACCAGACCCGCGATTGGTTCCTGCCTGCTAAGGTCAATTGCCAAGGGCAAGCACATGGTGACAGCCAGCACATTCCTGTGTCCGACAGAGGTGGCACCACAGCCAGAGGTAATCTGAGGATGGGGCTGTTTCCAAAGAGAGTAGGGATCTCGTGAAAGGGAAAAGCCAGATTAAAGGGGAATCATAATCCTCAACTATGCAGTGACAGCCTGGGAAGAGAGGATTGCTCAAAAACCCCAAGGGTCTTCCCTCAAAAATGATAGTGCTTCACTGCTGGCAGAGGTCATGTCTCCATCTTCTCCTTCTCCAGCAGGGGCAAGAAACAGAATTGCAGCAAAAAGCAGAGGACAGAAGTCTGGCTGTGGGGATGAAACCTCCTAGGTGAGACCCTGTCAGTCCAAGCTCTCCCCAGTTTCATTTGCAGACAGAACTCTAAATACCACTAGAAGAGTGAGCTTCAACCCTCAGTTTGTATAGCCTGAAACCTGGTCATTCACCCATGCTCTGATGCATTTCTGCACTTGCTTGGAATAAGGCAGGCTTGTGGGGCTTTCCAGCATGCCAGCTGCATGCTTCACAGCCATATCCCAGCCACAGCTTTGAAGCGGCAGGAAAGGTTGTATCTCATTCTTTCCCAGTTCAAATCAGCAGGATTAGTTGTTTATTCAGGAGTCCCTTCCCCCACTGGCAGGGAAAATAATTATAAACCTTCTTTTTATATATGCCAGCTAGCAGACAGGATCAGTACGCAAAGGGACTCTGTGATTTCTGACATGCCTAAGTCCTCAGACGACTGTGGGGTTTTTGCACCATATGGCTCTATCACTTGACAAAATAGTGCCCTAGATAGGCTGTTTGTTTTCCAGTCTGCCACCAAATTAACTTAGGAGGATGGGCACATACAGCCTCAGTTTCTGCATTGTTCCCACCGTTTCTGAGGTCTCCAGACCTATTTGCAAGCCACTGTATTTTTGCAGCCGCTCCTGCCCCCCTCCAGGACCAGCTACCAAAGGGATTAAACAGGGCATGTTATCTACTGCAGTGGCTTAATCACTAAGCAAAGCACTCATCCCCTGACCACAAGGTCAAGGAATTATCTTCCTGATAGATAACGCAGCCAGGGCTTGGAACAAAATGAGGAGCTGAACTGTCATTGCAAGCCCACAGGCCACAGTTTTTTTGCTGTTTCTGGGAATGTAGAGCTGCTAAGATGCTATGGAAGTGCAGCATTACCCTTCTCACCTGCCCCAAAATGTCTTTTGGTGTCAAGGGATGATAAACATAGCAAAAATGGTATTCAGTTTTGGGTACATACATCTCCCTCTCTTAAACACCCCTTATTCCAAACTTGTCCCTCTGAGAGGAAGAGGTTTTGATGGCTGGATGTTTTTGGCACCATGTACTAAAGGGACTGACGACCTAACTGAGCAGTAAGACTGGGCCAAAAGAGAAATTGCCTTGGGGGAAACATACATATCTAGAAATACAGTTTCAGAGGCCATAGATTCTACACATCAGTTTCAGCAGAAGGTGGGAAGTCCTATTCCCATGTAAGCTGGCCTGTTAGGGCAGAGCTGCAGGGCCTGCCAGCCCCACAGCTCACTGCACTGTGAGAGGGCAACTCCCACCAATGGAGGAGAAAGTTCTTCATTTGAGATTTAAATACAGAGAGCCCAGTCTACTGCCACCATAAAAGAGTGAGGAGAACTCCTGACACAGAGAGCTGCAAAGCAAGGTTCTTACTAGGCACTGGCACATGTGTGAGTGCCTCGGACCCCTCTGCACAGAGCC
Source organism: Sylvia atricapilla (assembly GCF_009819655.1). Taxonomy (NCBI): domain Eukaryota; kingdom Metazoa; phylum Chordata; class Aves; order Passeriformes; family Sylviidae; genus Sylvia; species Sylvia atricapilla. Next base: position 29,059,691 of record NC_089145.1, read on the forward strand.
AGGCAGGATAAGCCATGGTCTCCTGCCTGGGGGCTGCCAAGAGCAGCACCTTTTCATAGAAGGGGAAGGTGTAAACTGAGATTACAGAAAAAGGCTGAGAGGATGAGAGTCTACTTGAAGCTGGGTAATACAAATAGTTTGCAGCTTTCCAGATGATTTCCTCACATACATGACAAGAACTCCAGAGGAGGACTCTTCATCTCTACAACAGTCTAGGTCCTGAAGACTCTGGTTGAAATTACACACATGCTAAATCTTCCTTTGTTGTGCCTTTCAAAAGCAGCCAAGCAGTCAAATGACATCTTCTCACCTCCCTCAGCACATCCTGCCTCTTGCAGTCCAGCTGCTCCCTAAAGGGCATGATTGTTACCGCTTGTCTGTGAAACATTCACACCCTGCCAGGTCTGTGTGCCTTACCTGCGAACAGCAAGGGCAAGAGCAGCCAGGGGCACTGCTCTTCTCCATCATCCCACCAGGAGACGCTTCCTGCAGCACTGGTGTGGAATGTGAGAGAAGCAGCTCCCACCTTAAAGCACAAGATTAACACGGCTTAGCAAATTTCACCGTTCTTCAGCTATAAATACAAACTAAAAGTGTTTTTTATTACTTTATCTCAGAACAGGAAGGGTCTGATTGTCTCTGAGATGCCTGTCTCTGTTAAGCTTCGTGGATCCTCCAAAGAGGTCCCTGAGGTTATGTGCATGCTCTTCATCCTCCTGAGACAGGGCACAGATATCAGAGCCCTTTCCATACACCCACCTCAAACCTTACAGCTAAGGCACAGCAGAGACACAGGCAGGACTGGCAGGCAAGGTAAGTAACCTGCCTGCCCTGCAAGGGGCCTGGATGAGCTAGCTGCAAATAAAGGTCGTTTTTGCCTAGCTCTTATCTCAGGCAAAGGAGACAACATCCCACAGTCTCTGTGGAAAACAGAGTGCTAATAAAACTTTACATTTTCCACTCAACTGCTGCTCCTCGGCTTCCCTCACTTTCCCGTCTGCATTTCTCTGTGCCTTTGAGGAAATCTGACATTTTGTATTTTCTACATTGTTCTTAATTAGGAAAAAAAAAATCTCCTTCCATTAAGTGACTCTCAAGAGCAGAGACAGGGGGACATGCACTGAGAATCATCTGCCTTACAGTCTGCCAGGGCCCCTCTCCTCAGTGTCTCTCCCATAGCCACTGTCCCTGCAGCCCCAGGATCTACAGAAAGCACAATTCAAGCCTCAATATCACTTTGTCCATAGCAGAAAGCTGCTGCATGACCCCTTCAGAAAAACCACATCTCTCTTCTAGAGCATGTGAAGGAAACGACCCCTTTTAACCACATGGAAATCAAGCACTGCCCTACCTGTCTTGTGCATGCTTCTCTCCACAGGGATGTGGCTGTGAAATGCAGCTAGGTACACAACCCAGAGCTTGTTCTGGCCAAACTACAAATTGCTCCCCAGAAGGGGAAATTGCTGCACAGGTTCACCAGGTCAGCTGGGGAATGGCATGAGCTGCCTTCTCCTCCCGTGGAGCTCCAGCCTGGCGCCTCTACTTACTAATTTTTCCATTTAATTTTCATCTCCTCCTTACAAGTAGACTTTAATCATTACTTCTCTACATTTCTACCATGCTCCAGATGACAGCATGGCCACCAAAAACAGGACTATCTCTTCCAGAGGATTCCCCAACCTTCAGCCTCCAAAGGTTACTTAGCCTGGATAACAATTCATCTTTCCCCCAAAATGGTCCACAGATGTTTAGATACAAATAGCTCTTGGAAAATATATGTAAGTAAATATAGCTCCTCCAGCAGTAAATCTAAGAGCCTGAGACAGTAACTGTTTTCCTTCTCCTCATTAGTGGTACCAGATCCTGCTGTGTGAGATGGGCTCCCTCCCATCAAGCCGCCTGGTTCCTCTCCTTCCCCTTGCTCAAGCACTGCCAGCTGGGTTTGCCAGGTTTCCCTTGGGAGACTCCTCTGCCTTCTGCCTCTCAGTGTTCAGCCAAGCCTGCTAGCCCACAGGCTCCCCAGCCAGCTGCTGCTCCTGAATACCTCCTGGAGGGTCTGTGCTGGATGCGTATAGGCATGTGTTGGTCCAGGCAGGAGTAACTGCAGGTGGGGAAATCCCCAATGTATGCCAAAGATGGCATGCTGCAGATCTTGTTCCCAAGTCTTTTTTGCCATAGATTAAGAATGGCACTAAAATTCACCCTGTGATAAGTAGGTGAAACATACTTGTCTGTGGCAGGCAGAAGAGATTAGAGGCTGTTTTCAACAAATCTCTGAAGATTAGGGAGAAAGGAGATTCCATAAAGTAAAATCTGATTTGTGTTTGGCACAGCTGTCTATCTAAAGATAAGTACCCACATCCCACTTGTGTACAATTCACATTTCTCCACACAGCCTCCAGAAAGTGAGCTGAAGTCATGGCTTTACTGCTGTAACTAACATCCCTAACATGGCAGCTGTGGTATCAGGGCTGTGGGGATGGCAAATACTGACCCATTTCTCCTTGGAAAGGAGACACGATTAATTTCACGTTACCTTGGGAACTCACACCCTGCCGTGGCAAACATCACACAGACAGGCAGAGAAAAAGCTGAATATAGTCCTGTCTGTCCTACTGTCTTCTGACCTTATACAGCACAGCCTCCTTCTTCCATAATTGATGTCTCCTGCTGCAGAGGCAGCCACAGCTGATTCTCTGGCTATCCCATTACAGCAGGAGAAAGTGCAAGCCCATTATTCTGCAAAACAATTCAAATTAATTCAGCCTTAAAACAGGGAAGTCCTTCTTTTTAACACCACCTCTCCCTTGCTGCACTGCAGCTACAAGAAGTCAGCAGCTCCATCCCTCCATTTTCCCCATGAACCCATTGTCTGGGACACACACGCCATCTCCTCCAAGAAAACAGTTTCCTGTTTTTTTTTCCAGGGACATTCAGAAATACTTAAAACAACCCTGCTGCATGTAAGAGAGATGTCTTTCCAGGGCTCTTAGGATATAGCTGCAGTCTGCTAAATTATGCAGATAGGAAAATGTTGAGGAAATTTCTGGCACACCAGCTGTCTGACCTGACTTATTTACACAATGCTAGAGCTAGGAAAATGCACTAGTTTTATAGCCCTTGTGATTTGAGACTGTTTTTCCAGGGAAAAGCAGCAGCAAGGAAAAGGGCACATCAGGTTTTCTATGTGCTTAGCTTCAGAAAACCCGAGCCTCATGTCCCAGCCTCTGCTCTGGGACAGGCAGAGCCCCCTTCCCCAGCACAGGAGCTGCCCAGCCGTGATCACAGAGAGCTGCCACCACTGACCCTCTTCCAGGGCAGCTGGGAAGGTGCTCAGTCTTTAGCAGGTCGCTGAAAGCCTTGGAAAGACTCAGGCCACCGTTGACCTGGCAGCTGTGGAGGCACAGACGTGTCTCTAATGCAGGATTAACAGGCTGCTGTCCTTGCCAGGGCTCTTTGCCCACACACAGCTTTCTCTGTGGGTCTGGCAGTGCAGCTACAGTAGAGACACAGCCTTCAGAGCTACCTTCAGTTGCAAAATACACCAAGCTTCATCTGAAAGTAAAACTTTCTGGTCTGCTCTCTGCCTCTGAGGAAAAACTGGAAATTACTTTTGGACAAATTATTTTTAGGGAAAACAATAAAAATAAACTAAAAACAAGCTGATTATTAAATATTTCTTTGAATAGATTCCTCTGATTGAAGGTCAGGTGGAGGGAACTGGTTCCTGTGCCTGCCCCTCGCCCCTGTGAAACACATTGAGACAGGACCTGGCACAAAGACTCCGAAATGGCTCCTGCTGCATGTCTGAGGTGAAGGGACACCCAGCACCACCCTGCCCAGCTCTGTACCCACATGTGGCACTCAGCCACGTGTGAGGTGGGCTGTGAAGCAGGGAGGGAAGGTGCCTGGTTAAGAGCCCAGGCTGTTCACTGCCCATCACTGTGCATTTTCTGCATGAAATGCTCAAGTCAGAAAGACTTTGGAGGAGGATGAATAACATTTCTAGACAGGAAGCCAGTGTTATGAAAAAAGCATGAGCAGCTATGAGGGCGTTGTCTCACCTCCTTTGCACTCCAAGGAGAGCAGCACCCCCATCTCCACCACAGCAGAACTGTCCTCCCACTGTTCCTGTTGCTGCAAACCCCACCAGGGCTAATTTCCACCTTGGGGAGACAGCCCCAGCTGGCCAAAGAAGAATAAACAGAAAGCTGAGGGAGCAGCCTGGAGGGGAAGGTGAGGAACAGCCAGCTTACAATCCTGTTCAAAGCTAGGGAGAGCTGGATGGACAGGAAAGGGTGTATGGCCACTGTGTAAGGCAGTATTTGTTTGCTATCTTTGTGATCCTCTTCAAGTACAGACAGGATGGAAACTCCAGCTATGGGCAGTGCTCCAGAACCAAGGCCCAGAATTTATTTCAGGTCTGTTCCCTCCTGTCTTCATTCCTTCACGGACACTTCATTCCTTTGCAGGGTTCTACCCACAACAGCTATTCGCTTCCCTGCTAGGACTGTTCTTTCGTTCCCATTCACCCAGAAAGCAACTGTTCCCTCTTGCCCTTCTCTCCTTCCCTGGTCTGGGAATGAAGCAGAGCCCACACACAGCCCCCCTGACAGCCAGGCTGCACTTAGGAGCTGAACCAGGTGCTTATAGCAGAGCACTATGGGGGCCAGGATCAGACACTCTTCTCCCTACACCCCTGTTCCAAGCAGCCTTTCCTAAGGCTGGCTCACTAAGTTGCTTCCTTCCATTCTGCTGCTGGAACCTTGGTGGTGAGGTCTGCCTCAGCCTGCTGGTATCCAACAGGCCTGAGGTGGCAGGAGCAGCTCAAGCTGTGGGCATGGGGCTCTCTGCTCATGGGTGGCAGTAGAGCTGCAAGCTGAGCTCATGTCCACTTGCAAGGGGAAGCCAAAGACTCCCATGACATGGAGATGCTGTGAGTATGTCAGGCAGGGCATCATGCACATCCTTTGGGGCATTCAGGTCTGAGGGTTCTCCCTGGATCCACAGCCACCACCATTGTTTCTGAACAGGCTACAACTCAGCAGCAGCTGGGCACAGCTGGAGGGATTTTTTGTGTAGCTAGCAGCCGTCAAGACTAATTCTATGATAGCACTAGGAGCCAGCCACATGCTAAAAGTGGACTAATTGTGCACATTCTCTTCCAGTTCCTTCAGCATCAGTCAGGGCAAGGGACTAAAATATTTCCTTTTCCAAAGACATTAACTTTCCTTTACTGCAAAGCTTCAAGCTTCAAATACAGTGTATCCCTACTCCCTCTTATCCAAGCTTGATATATGTGATAAGCACAATGATTTTACCCATCTGTGATACCTTTGAATGGCTGAGAATTTTCTGTCCTCATTTGGGAGCCCACGTTCCCCCTACACAGGCAGGAAATATAGCTCTGCCTGCACATTCTCTCTCTTAATCTAAAATAAGTTCCACATTAAACCACACTTTATCTGTATTTGTGTAAGGGAGGAAACTACTGCAAGAGAAATTTAGGAGGAGAACAGAAAGAAAAGCAGTCTTCACTACCATTCCTCATATCCCTTCATGAGTTGCAGCATCTCTGAAGTACCACATGATCAGAGAGGGATCTAGAGGTTAGAGGAGTTTCTGAACATCAAATCCCTTGAGAGTTACAGGAATTTCCAATCTCTTCCAGTCCATGTTTAGATACCCAAAACCTTTCCAGCTCCCCTTAGCAGCCTCTGTGTAAAAAACCTACCCACAAATAATAACCATAACAATATCCTTGAATCACAGGGATCATATTCCTTCATCAGAGGGCATGCCTCATGTCCTGGGGAGAGGGAATAAGGGCCTTAGCTGCAGACTCCTTTTCTCTGAGCACCTCTGGTGGACCCCTTGGTTGGATTCAGTGAGCTTTTTGCTTACTGGGAAATCAAACAGCTCTCTTCAGGTTATTGAAATGCACTTGCCACGGCACACACTTGGTTTTTGAAACACACTGACTATTGGCAGTGCTCCAGCTTTTAGTCACACCTGCTGCACTCCTACCTTTCAGTCTCCTTCCTCTCGAAGCCTCCTCACCTCCCCATTGCCTGCAACAAGCATATGGTGTTCCATTAGCAGAATCAGGAAAGGAAAGGAGAAATTAAAATGGTGGCTGCTCCCAGTCAAGTTGCAATCCAATCAATCTCTGGCAATCTTTGCATTAAAAGCCTGCTCCTCTACTTTGCTACAAAAGCCACAGCATTCTCACCTTCTTGCTGTGTCGTTTTTATTGCTGGTAAGATTAAAAGCACAGCCCATCTCTGCCACCCAGGGACTTTGAATGCTTGGTGAACTGTCCCAAAGACAGAGCATGCTATTGCCCTGGTCATGGCTGTGCTTTTGGCAGTGAGTGACACAAGCCTTCAGCCTTACTCCATCAAGGCTGAGAGCCAGAACCTCTTTTGAACCTAATTCCATTGCAGGGAGTCAGTTTTCTTACACCCACCACAAACAGCTTGTTTTCAAACCCCCTTATTAGCATGGAAATGTCAAAAGTATTAATTCATGTTTTGCTGAACTTAGATAACCCCCCCTCCAATAAAAAAAAAAAAAAAACCAAAAAAAAAAAAAAAAAAAAAAAAAAAAAAAAAAAAAAAAAACACAGAACCTGTTTTCCTGGTGTTGGAGAGGCAGGGGCTGCATCTCTCTGGGGCAGCCGCTGATGTGTGGAGGAACAGGGAGCTCTCTCCCACCCCAGAATTAATGATGAAGAAACCAGTGAGAAGAGCAGCTCTAGTAGAGGACATATTCTGCCATTCTTGGGTGGTTTCCACAGAGAGGGCTGAGGCAGTGGTGCAGTCAAGAAGAACTCAAGGGTAAGCAGAGTTCACTTAGTATTTTAAGCAATGCAAAGTTTGCACTTTTCAGGATACAGCAAAATAAGAGCACCCGACCCTGCTAAGTTATTTATTGCAACACCTCTGAGTTAGCAAAAGGTGCCTTTGGTACCCCCACAAAATGGCCTTTACAATTTTTCTTCCTCTGAACTGCCAGATCTGCCAACACTGAAAAAAACCCCAAAATCTGTATGTTGGTTCAGGCACTACAGTGTATCCTGCAAAGAGCAGGAAGGACTGACAGACCCGACTGAGTACTTGGTTGGATCTTTCTGCATTTTGGCTGTGGAGTTAAGCTTGCAGTAAGAAGTAGGTGTTACTTAATACAGAAAAAGGGATGTTATCTCAGGGCACAGAAATGCACTACAGGTTGTCCAACAAACCACACATAGTGGTTGAACTCATGGTGACTGTCACCCCAACAGGCCACTTCAGACCTGGCTCTCAGGCGACTCGCTACAACAATTCCTCTGGCTCGGTCATTTCAGCCATTCAAAGCCATGCTCAGACTAGGTAAAAAACTGCAGAGTTGTCCTTGTGCATGAGGACAAAGATGCCAGAATTAATGCATCCTTCACAGGATGCAAGGAATATCAGGTGCCCAGGCAAGCCCCTGCCTTTCAGAGCATGGGCCACTTCCCAGGGAGCAAACCTCTCCTTGCTAGATACAACATGAGCCAGCTTCTGTCCCTCTAATAACCACAAAATGTGACTGCACTGAAAAGATTCAAAACAGACCATTCCTATGGAAATCTATCATCTTATTTCCATAGAGATATATTAATATTATACTAATGCCTAAGCAGAAAGCCTACCTACTATCTGGAGCTTAAAAAAAGTCTTTGTCACTGAAGACTGATACCAGCCTATGTCACTTGTGTGCCATGCACAGCAATGCACAACACGCACCAGCGACCATTTATCCTTTATTATTGACTTCTGACCTCGAGGGCAATTTCCATTTCTTATCCACTTTCTCTGCTTTAGAAGCAGCACAGGTTGGGGACAGCAGGGCTAGAGCTGCCTTCCTTTCTCTGACATTTACTTCTGTGCAAGAGCAAAGCCTTGGGGCGGTGGGCACTTCAGCAAGAACCACTCTTCTTCACTAGAGAACTGAAATAGCCTGTGCATCTTACAAGGAGGGTGATGTTAACCTTTAAATCAGTTAACTGAATCTTTAACAGGAGCCATCCTTCACACTGTGAAAAGCAGCCAGGACAATGCAGAGGAGAATCAGCAGGCTTCACACTTGGCAGTGTCTCTGACAGGAACAACAGGGAACATCTTCAGAGGGAAAAGAAGTTCCCAGGTGTTACCCAGAAGGTGGAGGTAGTGAAGAATGGCCACAGGCTTTTCAGAGCTAGTCTAGTTGTTCTGCAACTCCTGAAATGAAATCTTAAAGGCGGAAACCATCCTATATTTCCTTCTATCCTCAGACACAAGAAAACAAGTTAGAGAACTCTTCTCATTGGAGGAAGTTATTACCTCATTCCCAGTTTTCCCAGCAGAAGAAAGCAATCTAGGATATATTACTAGTGGAGGTTATTTGAACAGAGGTGAATTGCTCCCTAAGCCATTTTCCTGTTACTGCATTGTGTAAAAAATACGCAGAGAACATTGAAATCAGTAATTTCTGTGTCCTTTGAAAGGAGACAGTCACTTAATTAAGATGCTGTGGTGCACAGACACAGCTCCGTGCTGACTCTGCCAGGGAGATTACAGAGTAGATTCCTGTGCAGCAGGGAATGACTGATGGGAAGCATCTCCTCACAGGTGGCTCAGGGCACATCTTGCTGGTCACACACAGAGTTGTTCACTGACTTCAGGTAAGCAAGTAGGAGCTTTCTACTTCAGATGTGATACATTCTGCTTTAACTTCATACACAAATTAAAAGTGGAAGTTGGTAGCGAGAGTGAAAGCTTTTTACATACATCCATCCAGTCCTTCTGAGAGGCGATGTTAAGCACGTAACACAACTCAGCGAAGCAGAGGAGCTGTGCTGGCAGTAAATGAGAGTGTCACAATGATTTGTTTGAACTCCTGCAGAGACAATTTAACATCATTTTGGTGACAGTGCATCAAGAACACTCAGGAATTCATTCAAGTGTCAGCAGAACTTTTATTTACTTATTGCTGTTAATATGCACAGTAAAGGAAGACCTGATGTGGCTACCTCCTGCATACAATACTTTAGAAGAGTCAGATATTGTGGCTTTGGTGGTAATAGAACAAAAATGCTGTATTCACAGGCCACAGAGTGATTTCCCAACTGCCTGAATTACAGATGCATTGCCTAGCTATCCCTTACTTTGTCTCTTCCAACATCACCTCATATAGACCTTGTAACTGGAAAATAGCTCGAGATTATTTGGGAACAGCATAGAGGGAAAAACTATTTCTGTATTGCTTTATCACAGCCCTTCAGCCTTGTAGGAGCGAGAATTCATTTGTGGCTTTCTAGCATATAAACACAAGTAGATAAACCACAGAAGGATCAGGTATGCTAAGGAAGGATGGGAACAATCTTCTACCATATGACCTATTATAACAAAAACATCATTCTTCAAAGCTGGGTCCTCTGACTGGATGAAACTCCCAATGCCAGCAGAAGAATACTAGTCAGGAACTGACTGAAATGGGAAGTACAGGCTGTGCTTTCAAAGCTTTTCCTTTGGTCACATTAGAGTGATTCCATCCAGGAGCATTACACTGTCACAAGATGCTCCTCTACCCAGCATTAACCTTTCTCCTCTGGCTGGTAAGCCAAGGCTTGCTTCCCAGCCTCATCCTTGATTTGTCCCTAGGAACAACAGTAAACTGGTAGAGAATTATGTAGATGGCCAGAAGCCAAAGGCTGTGAGTGGACACTGTCACAGTCTGAATGGGACAGTAGCAAGCAACTACCTGTGTGTCACTGGATATACATAATACCCAGGGGTCCTGATGCCATGAAAGGTACAGTAAATCAGCACTTTACCACCCCCTAACCCCTAAATGTACTTCTAGTGCTAACTTTATTCACTTTGTATTGTCTGTTTCTTTATTTACCAATTAATATGCAGAAGAAAACAGGCAATCACTCCTCGTGTGCTTATCCTGTGCTCTGTAAGCACCAGGCAGTGCTGTTTCTACAGCATGGGTAATTATTAGCCAACTGCTTGCTTAAAATAGGTGGGAGAGGCTGCAAGGGGTTCCACAACAAAGTGACTCCTCTCCTGTACTCCTCTTCCACAGCCCTGACAGCTTGCCTGAAGTGGTAGTGGGTTTTGTTGCTGGACAGTCCTCACCCTCCTGCACTCCAACTCGTTTTACAGAGGTGTTGAGGAAGCCATCAAAACTGAGTCTTCACACTGAGGAATAGACAGCCAATAGCTAACACCTTCCCTAGCACATATTCCCCTGTTCTGACACAGCTAGATGTCCCAGTGCAAAAAATGTGCAAAGGTGGCCCTAAAATGTTCTGCCCACCACAAAAACAACAGAACCCTCCCTCCCAGCTTGCACTGATGCCATTGAGTTACCTATAAGATCTTCTCTGTACATGATCCTTCTTGGACCCAAATGCACAGCATCCTCCTGTTGTTTTCATCTTGTGTTGTTGCTGTTTGCTTGAAATGATGTAGCACCAAGACAAAAAGTTTGGCCCTGTGATTGATACTTTTGCCTGTGCTTGGGAGGCTGGGACTGCTGCAGTCTTCAGGAAATGCGCTCCACTGAAGTACTGATTGACTGAGGGTGTGCAGCAAGCCTCCTCCGAGAGGGGATCAGGCAGAGCAGGGTGAGCTGTGTTCAGCTGAGGAGATTACACTAACTGGAACATAGGCTGCTAAAGGCTTCCTCAGAAGCACTTGTGTTTGGCAGACACACTAGACAGGGAAGGAAAGGAGAGGCACTTCCTAAGCTACGGTCTCTGGTTCACTTTAACACCGAGTGTGGCATCTTGGCAAAACACGGCTTAATGTAAGCAGCTGAAGCAAACAGGTCTGGAGTGACCAGCAGAGGTGGTCTGCCAGGCTGCAGGAGCACTCAAACTAAAGCAAAGCCAATAACTGAAGGGATTGCCCACACACAACTCCCCCACCTTCCCCACCAAATGCCAAATCTCCCTTCTGAGCCCAGTGCCTGTAGGCTGTAACTTTTGCAGAGCTGAATGACAGGTTAATCTCAGAAGCCTCCTCCCAAGAAGAGTCACTTTTTGTCCGCTGAAGCAGAATCCTTTTGTGACCTCATGATTTGATAGATAGTTTTCCTAAAGCGCTGGTCCCGGCTCAGTCTTTTGGCTGCTTCTTTCAGCTCTTCAATGTTTTCAGCTTCTGCATGTGAGAAGATGAAGGACTGGGACTGTTTCACTGAAACGAGAACAGCACAGAAAGGTAAGCACTCTCCATCAGGGACACAAACTGAAGATAAAACTTCACTAGAGTTCACAAGCCATGTGACCAACATGACTGACCCTAACTCAGTCTGTGATTAGGCATTCTGATGAAGTCATATTTAAGCATGTTTTTTTAGGAGCTCAGGACTGTCACAGAAATTTAACTTTCAACATATAAAGAAGTGGGCAACAAGTACACAGGCTCAGTGCCTGCTCTCTGGGAAGGGAAGCTCCAAGTAGCACTGTGGCTCCATTCTACTGCTAAGGAACATGAAACACAAACAACATTTGCAGACTTTACTGCTCTGCCAGCCCCATCAGCCCACATCTGCTCCTGCAGGACATGAAGCAGAAGGCTGCCCGACACCCACTGTCATTCCACGAAGCGCTGGTTCTCCGGCAGCGGAAGCGGCAGCTCTTTATGCGGCGAGTGGCAGCCTTGTGGATGTACACAGAGTTCTTCATGATCACAGGCATCTTGGCCTCCAGCTCAGCGTTGCGGATGCACTCCTCAAAGAACTCTGGGGAGAGAACACCACTGTAACCCTGATGGGACAGACACTCCAAGCAGTGAACCTGTCAAAGGGACTGCACTCATTGGGCTGAGCCAGGTAATGACGGCCTTGATGAACAACAACCCATAAAGCTCCAGAATATCATCAGAAAGAACATTTTCAAAGTGACAAAAACCTCCAGTTCCCAACAAATGCATACTCATTCAGAAAGAACTGTGGCCATCCATTGCACATCAGTAGTTCTCTCAACTGCTCATGATTAAACTGCCAAAAGCCTTTGATACTATGATAAAACTTCTCAACTCTGAAGCCTTGCTCATCATACTTTCTTTGAAGGGCTTCTAAAACCAGTCAGGTCTAACTGGGAAAGGAAGGTGTTGGCAACACCAGCACAGACACACGTCCTGGCCACACATGGTGTAAGGGATTTCTTAGTAGCATAGCAAATACTAGCACATAGTTACATATATTATGGACTCCAAGAAAATCCCCGTGTCCACACTCTGACATTATTCTGCCCTGATCTGCCACACAAACTGCTTTTTCTGGCCCATTTCCTCTCTTATGGTCTTGCTGTTCAAAGGCATCTTGTGCTAGTATGCCCAAACTCTTCTATAAAGGGCAGGGCAGAGCTGCAGGAACCACTTGGAAGGACTGAGGCAATCTGTGCTGGGACTAATGTTAGGGGAAACACTGCTGGTCCCTTATCTTCTCTAGTGCTCTGCTCATCAGTACATTTTTACTTTTTTGAAGAAAACATCCCCCAAAATCTAAGGCTGGAAATATCAGGAGACATTCAGTACCAGTTACTCACTTACACCCTGTGAAGCTCAACTTGAATGCTGAGCTCAACACATCCTCTCTTTAGCTCTGTTTTCTTACCATGGCTCTGAGCCAGTAGAACTCTGAAGTTCAGAATCAAGCCTGTTTTCCTCCATTTAGAAATCTTATGAAGAAACTACTGAATAATACTTGTTTTATTTAAATATATAAAATTTAAAAGTATGTGAATAGATTGAAAACTATTTATACATTTATTTATCCCTATTTACCTAACAGTGCTCAGAATATTACAGGACTGTTTGACTTTTCCATATTGGCCTAGTACATCCACCCTTCACTGAAATGAAGCCTTAACTGTACAGACACAGCATCTTCATAAACGCTTCTCCCTGCACTATAACTTGAGCATGAAAACAAGCAAGATTTCACTCAAATGAGGCTGCTAATGTCAGTTCCTAAGCCTGACTCAAGCCAAATGCCGGGGTAATGCCCCCCAAGAGAACACAAAAAGACCCAGCACAACCAACCAAAAAAAGGCAAAGGAATAGGGATAACCTGTGAGGAACATGAGTCTTACACCTGACCCGTGCACTGCAGTGCTGGGCTGATGCTGTGATTCAGCTCTGAGTAAAGATCCAAACTTCACCTTCTGGGTTACCTTATCAGCACATTGCTACAGCAACCATGGGCCTCCTTAAACTGGTGATGTTCTTGTAACCAAGGCTCAGAAATAAAGCCTTGAGGGGAATCAGAGGACTCCTTACAACTCAGCCCTAGTCAGTAGTCATTTTTTATAGCTCTGCCACAGCTATATCTGCCACAGCTTCCCTATTTGACATTTTGGAAAGTATTTGCTCATCTCTAGGTTTGCCTTCCACCCAACAGAGAAGGCTGGAATAATTTCAAGCTCCTTTGAGAGGCTGGAATTATTTCAACCTCCTTTGAGGGCAAAACACCAACTACCTGCACAGCACATTATGGCTCCTCAAAGGGGAGGTGTGATGGAGGTACAAGAAGTTGGAAGATCACATTTATGTGCAGCTTTGCTAATTTGGAATCTTCTCTTTGTGTCTGGGAGGCTAGGTAGAAATTTCCTCTTAAGTTTGTTCTTCAGTAGAGAGGATGGATGACTAACTTACTTCTCAAGTTACTGACATCTGCTTTCATTTTCTTCTCTTTCTCCTTGTTGCAATTCAGAGAGTTTAAGCCTTGCTCCAAGCTCTGCAACGCTTCCTCAGCTTCTCTCAGTCTCTTCTCCAGATCCATGCGTACCTTCACTTCAGCCTGAGGAAGAAAATAAGAATTGCTGAAAAACAGCTTCTTTCTCAGTAAACATCCTAGTAACTCACAAGGTCTGTGACAGACTTGCCATAGATGAAAATGTAAAGACAACACTGATGGAAATCCTTAGAAATATTGCAAGGCAACATAAAGTCATTTCTCATCTCTTCAGACAGAATCTGAAGTTCAGACTATTATAGCAATTCTCCTTTACTCTGACTTCATTTTTCACAGTTTTCTTCCCATTGCATAAAACATATGGAATCAGAGATGGTATTTTAACACACGAATTTGTGCTAACACAAGTACTTGCAACTGAGCAGGAACAGAAGGACATCAATCCAGCTGAGACAGACTGAGATAAAGGCAGACAATTCCAACAAAAGGATGTACAGTGCTTAGTTTCAGAAACAAAACACAAGAGAAGTTAGAAATACAGTACTAGTTTAGCGAGTGAGAAAGACTACACAGCTTAGGTCAACTTAGCTTTAGTCTGGCCAAGTAGGTTACAAGATAAGAAAATATTGGAGGTACAGGAAAAAGAATAACTCTGGGTTTTGTTTTTTGACAAAATATTTGTATAAAGAGGTTGAGTGTCCAACAGCCAATTAACATAACCTTTACATTATGTAGATTTAAATAAAATACCATACTTTGTCAAGTTACCTTTGCATAGATTAATGTATTGTCTGTTACAAAGGAGGGCTGGTCCCTCAGCTGAATTCCTCTGCTTTTGAACCCAAGTTCTTGCAGAGGTTACTGTAGATTTAAAACTCTTAAGGTTGGTTTTCTGAGCATAAGTGAGGAGGGAAGATGTCTACTCAGTTCTGCAACATCCATATTAGCATTTCTTTGAAATCATCTTTATTCTTGATTGTGTCTACTTTCCTCTTTTACTTTTTTTTCTTCCCTCCATCTATAGATTATGCTTTCACAGTAGCAAATTAAAAGTCTTGTGCTGAGTGGATTAATCAGGCTTCAGGATACAAAAATAAATAGTAGTACTACACAGATATAAGATGGCAATTTCATATGTTACCATGATATCATAGTGCTATGGGTAGGAAGGGACCTTGAAAATAATCTCATTCCAACCCCTCTGCCATGGGAAGGGATAATTTTCACTGGACCAGGTCTCTCAGTGCTCCATCCAACCCAGTCCTGAACGCTTCCAGGGATGCAATATCCACAACTTCTCTGAGCAACTTTTTTCAATGCCTCACCACCCTCACAGTAATTTCTTTCTAATATCTAGTCCAAACCTCTCCTCTTCCAGTTTGAAGCCAATCTCACCTGTTCTATCACTATATGTCCTTGTAAAAATTCCCTCTCCAGCTCTCCTGTAGACACCTTTAGGCACTGGAAGTGCTATAAATTTTCCTTCTCAGACCTTCTCTTCCCTAGCCCAAACAGCTCCAACTCTCCCAGCCTGTCTTCACAGGAGAGGTGCTCCAGCCCTCCAAGCACTTTGGTGGTCCTCCTCCGGGCTCACTCCAACAGGCTGATGTCCTTCCAGAGCTGGATGCAGCAGTGCAGGTGGGCTCTCACCAGAGTGGAGCGGAGGGCACCTCCCTCACCCCACCTCCTACTCCGCTTTGGATGCAGGCCAGGATACAGTTGGCAATATGAAGCACAGCTAATGAAGATTCATGGCCACAATGTGAGAACTAAATAAAACCAAGAGTTTGGCTTGATAGGGAATGAACTGAAAGAGAAAAATGGAAGACACTCTGAGCCCAGGGACAGCAATATGTGACATATGCAGGGGATACCTTGAGGTCTCTCTCTGCCTGCTGTTTCTCTGCAGTCAGCTCCGAGAGCGAGTTCTGCAGCGCTTGCGACTGGGAAGAGTAAAACTCCCGCTCCTCCTCCAGTGCTCGAGACCGCTCCTCATTCTCCTTCATCCTGGTGCATGGCACAGCAAAGAAAGATGACCATTCCCACCCCAACACAACTCACAGGAAGGAAAGGAGCTCCTGATGGGGCATGCTGAACTACCTGACTTTGTCCAGAGCAAAGAGATGCTAACAGGAGCACTGTGTGCTCCATTCCTATAACATAGGCATTGCTGCAGAATGCCAGGTGGAGAGCTCTTGAATGGAACGTTCTCAACTCCCAGATGAGGCCCAGGAGGACCAAACACTCCTTATGGACAGGCCATGAACACCTTCACATGTCCAAGTCCTGGTCTGAAAGGACCAGGCCCAATTGGGAGCAAGTTCAGCTGCCCTGCCTCACCCTGTCTCCTTTGAAGGATTTGTAACTCCAACCACACAAGGTTCCAGACTTGTCTAGTGTTGGCAGTCAATAAGCAAGTTAGCAGACAGTCACATCATTTAGCACCACTAAGCCTGAGCAGAGGTGACCTCTTTCCCTACTTCACCTTTTCTCTGCTAGGAGTTTCTCCTGCAGAAGTTGCTGCATCTTCTCTTCAATCTGTCGCAGGCTGCAGTGCAGTCCCCAGATGGGGCTTTGCTCCTTGCTGGGGCTGGTTGGTGGGACCTGGCTCTCATTTTCTTCCAGCATCTCCAGCATTTGTTGTTTTTCCAGAGAGAGCTCCTTGAAGGAGGACAGAGATTGTGAGTACCAGCCAAGTCAAACATTTCAACTCCTGTTCCTGCCTGGTTCTCCCTTACTAAGTGCCTCCATCCTTACCATCCACATGCTTCAATACAGGTTAAACACAAGAATAACAAAATTTGGGTTTCATTTCGTACCTGCTTCATAGGGAGCAAGTCTCCACCATAGCCTTCGCTACGAAGAGGTGAACCAGCTGGCTCCTTTTGATGCGATATGCTAGTAAGGACACAGCTCAGGGACTGGAGCCTTGGGCTTCCCTGGTGCATCACATATGCAGGCAGCTTCCCTGCCTTCCCTGCTCTGCTTGCTCCTTATCAGGAACTGGAGGCACCCCCTCTGTGGTACTCCTAACTGTGGGCAATAGAACACATCACGCTGTTTGCCCCCAAAGCGTTCAGTGTGCAGTCAGGGCAGGAATGGTATTTCCATAGCTTTCCAGTGCTTTTCTCATAAGTGCGGGCAAGGAGAAGAGCTCAAAGGAACAGATTTTTGGACAAGCTTGCAGGATTGGACAGAAACATTAAAGATGACCTTGCAGCTTCAGAATGCCAACTGTGTGGAAATATCACAAACAATATACATTTAGAAAAGGCATTTTCCACAAATCCACCAGCAAGGAAGGATTTTAATATATCAAGACTGTTTCCTAGATTCCGTTTCCTTGGGAATCATGCTCCCTTCTGTGAACAAAGAATGCCCCTCTGCTGTTTCAAATTCCACCAGAAGGTGCAGTAAAAAAAAAGCTCATCACAGACTACAGTCATGTTGGCTGGGAGGGACCTTCCGGTAGGCTCTTGTGCAGCCTGCTGTTCAGAGCCAGTCTGTCAGCATAGCAGGACATGGTCAGCTGTGGCTGTTTACAGCTTGAATACAGTCCACGATGAAGGTTCCTCAGCCTCTCTGACTGACTGCCTGCCCATCTGGTGAAAATTCTCTCCCTCCTAAACTACAACTGATTATGGCTATTGTCCTACCACTATATCACCTGGTACTGCTGAGAAAATCTTGGTTCAGTTATGCTCTGTGTCATTTCTCATCCTTTTCTGAAGGGGATTTTGGTGTTCGTATCAGCTACCAAATGAAGCTATTCATCTGCACCGCACTTAAACTCTGGCTTGAGCAGATGTTGGACCCATTCCATGGGACAGCATAGCTTTCAGGCCAAAATTCTATCACTCAGGAGCGGTCACTCACCTCTAGGGTGTTCTGTAAGGACTGTGTCAGGCTTCGCAACTCTTTCTTTTCTTCCTCCACTCCTTTAAGGGAGCGGGCTGTGAGCTCCAGCTCCCTAAAGAAGCAAAAAGGGTGACAGCTATTGGAGGGGAGCAATAGCCCCACAGACCACACCCAGGCTGTGCAGGCTGTGGGTCTCCTGGGGCAGGACCTGCAACCATCGGTTGGCACAGCCAGTCCTGGAGAGGCAGGAGTTTGCCAGGAAGCATCACATCCTGCCTTGGACACACTACAGGTGTTCAGGAACGTCACTGTGCCTCCTCATCATCAAACCCAGCCCAACAGTTACTGTGCTTCTCCAGCAAGGGCAGAGCCATGGTTGCAACTGAAAGAGCTCAGACAGGGCAGACACATCTAAGCTGAGCCTATGAGAACAAAAATGGTTTGCAAAACCACACTAGCTTTTCTGAGATGCTACTGAGGGAGAAAAAAAGAAAAAATAAAAAGAGAGCAATAGCAAAAAATGCCCTTTCAACACTCGGGGCAAAGCACTTGGATCCTTCTATTTCTAAGTATATTTGCTGCTCATATGTTCCACGGTTAACTTTTAAAATGACAAAACTTGTCTTGGTGAGGCAACATCATCATACATCCATTGTCATTCAGGTGATGGTGGAAAACCAGATCCAGGTGTCTGGACCCCACATAGCTGCTCAGTCAGTTAAACTAATTGCCTCTCTGACATCTTCTCTTGCACCTGCCATTGCCATGCCACCCCAACTAATCTGGGGGTTGCTTGTGTCTCAGCCCTTTGAAATTAAATTGCTGGAGGCCCGAGTACAAAATGAAGCAGCTAAGCTGTATTCTATTGGTCACAAGCAATAGCAAATACAGGTAAAGAGCCCATAACCATTCCTGTTTTGGTCAATGTAGCATCTCCTTCCTACTTGCACAAAGGATTTTACAGACTGTTTTGATTCCCCACCACAGTGGTACTTTTGCCCGGTCTGGGAGTTGTGTCCTTCCCCCTGCTGCTGTACCGTCTGATCTCCTCCTGCTCCAGCCGCAGCTCCCGCACCACTTCTTCAAAACGCTGCTTCTCTGCTTCCAGGATCTGGTTCAGACGCTCAAGCTCCTGCTCCAAAGGAGAAGACAGGATTGTATTCTGCCAGCACAGTTAGGAGAGGCTAACTCCCTGTTAACAATGCCTGGGACTTCTAACATGGCATTTATCCCAAGCTGTGTAGAGCTGCAGGGTGTGTGATTCCACCACACTTTTGTCCAGGGGCAAGTAGAAGGATTTGAGGTTGGCTGAGGTTTTTCAGACATCCAGAAGTCTCAGCCAGGTTACCAAGCACCTGGAAATCTCAGACATGCTCCCTGCACAGGTCAGCTCAGCCACACATATACAGAAAGTCCAAACCTCCCTGGGAATGCTGGACTCACATGTATGTACTATTTTCAGGCACCCACACATGCAGATACAGAAAAGCCAGACAGCCTCAGAATGCAGCAGCCCCAGAATTTCTCTGCCTGAAGTGTGATACTTCAGAAAGGCCAGCTCAGCTTTTCTTCACACCCCCACCGGGGCAGGAAAGTACAGACGATTCAGTTACAGCTTTGCACAGTTTAATCAGCCTGTCACTATCTTTGTGCTGATAAAACCATGCTTAGAGAACACCAAATACCACAAGCTGTCCTTCACACAGTGAAACAGTCTCTTCCCCTAGTCCAGAGGAAGCAGTTGCACTGAGACCTACTGCAAATGGAGAAAGACAGGACCAAAATTCAACAAGGGTCCCTCTCCTGGTCAGGTCACCTTGCAGCCGCAGCTGCTGTGCAGACCTCCTGCTACAGGCCCATGCCAGTGACAAAACAGCACTGGCACTGGATAAATTAATGAGACTCTTGCTCCATGCTGCATGTGCACAGTCCAAGCTACTTTCCCACCATATTGCTCTGAAACCTTCAGGCTCCCCAGAGGGTTAAAACACAGTTCAGTGAGCTCTGCCTTCAGTCCTTCATAGCACCAGACTCCTTCAGACTAACCCAGTCTCATCTGCTCTTTGTGGGCAATGGAGTTACTGTGCATGGCTTTGGAAGAGCAGAGATTTGTTCCAAGATCTTCAGACAAGGTCCTTTCCCTCCCTGTGGCTATGGGCTGTGCAGCAGGCTGCCTCACCAGAGGGGGGAGATGTCTCTCTGCAAAGGCAAAAGGAGCTTAGCCCTAAGCCAGTGTCCAAGCCACTTTTGGATTTTATGAAATTGAAAAATCCAGAAATGTATGCAAGAAATATATATGCCTAGGTCAGCATTGCCATCTTTCTCTAAGGAGAGGGAACAGTCATTTTGGATTAACTGGAAAAGACCATGAGGCACTTTGCAAAGTTGTAACATGGTGGTCTGTATCCACAGTGTAATAGGACAAACCATTTTGCACAGCTATCTTGCCATGGCTTTGTGATGGTGCTATAAAAATCAGTATAGATTTGGATCAGTAAATATAGGGATGTGCTACTTTTATTATATTAAGCAATTATAAGTTAGGAATAGTTTGAAAAGCAATTATAAACTTGATAAAGCAACCTGGCCTAGAGGAAGATGTCCCTCCCTGCCCATGGCAGAGGGGTTGGAATGAGATGATCTTTAAGGTCCCTTCCAAACCATTCTATTCTAAGGTAAATTAAGGTATAACAGTCACATCTGAGGGAGTGCTTTCTTGATATTTTCCCTGGTGCAACATTTTTTATTCTCCCCATCTCTGTTGTGTCCACAAAACAAACCACATTGGTTTTTGTGCTCCTTTTATCTCACAACAGTATCTCTATGCTAGAACAATGTTTGTTTACTTGCTTTCTAACTGTGGAGATAGGTCTTAATTGCTACAATCTTCCCGAATCTGCCAAATAACAATTGTGTAATCCAATCTAGTGAGTATGAATTTAATTTGATCTTCCTCCCTGGTCCTCCTGGATTCATAATGGCAAGCCTGCTGCATGGACAGTAACAGGGAAAGGGAGCAGGGATACACCTCCATGATCCATCTCATGGCACACGTCTTATTCCTTTCTTCATCCACAGGACCCAGAAGTTGGCTGGAGGCTGCTGTGCCTCCACCAGCCTCTCTCCCTGAATGCTGACATGCCTTCAAACCAACAAGTCCCAGCCTCCCAGCCCTGACACAAGGCAATTGAGGGAAATTGGCTTGTGATGAACTCACCTCTTTTTGCTCCCTCTGCAGACACAGCTCTTCCGTTTCTTCCATTAGTTTATCTAAGCAAGCACACAAAAAAAGTCCAAGCACAGAGAAAAGCATTTTATATCCTCAGGATATTTACAAACAAGAAACACTGACTTTTTGGAAGCTTGAAAATGCAGCATTCCCTATTCTTTTGTGTGTATCTGTCTGGGAGGCTCCAAATGCTGAGATGGCACTAAAGGGAAGTTCTGTAATTTCCCTTCTGCCAAATAACCTAATAAACAAGCATTTTGCTTTGTACTCCATCTAAAGTTTCCTCTCAATGTTCTTAAAGAGCGTTACTGAACTATCCTTCACCATCTTCTAGCTGAGTCAGGAAAATATTCTTATCTCTGCTTCACAGATAAAGAGCAAGGCACAGAACGGTCAAGCGAGTGCACAGAGATACAACATGCAGCAGCAGTCAGTTTTCCTGCAGCTCAGTGCCCCATCCTCACCTGCCTAGTCTATCATCCTCCCCTTAGCCCTCTGGACAGCATTGCCAACTCCCTATTTTCACCTTGGGATGTCCCAGCTGAGCCCAGAAATTAATCCCTAACTTAGCCACAAAACTTCTGCTGTACAGAGCAGTTCCCCTCAACATCAGCTGCTCTTGTCCACTGAAGACACACAAGCCCAGATGAAGAGGCTGTGCTCTGGTCCTCACCCTGCAGCCTGGTGCACCTATGCTGTGCTAGCTCCAAGCTCAGAGGCTCTGCCTTGGGCAGCCCTCAGCCACAGAGCCCAGACAGAAACACTCCTCATGGTCAAGCCTTGGGTTTAGCTCTCAGCTCTGCCACAGGAGCAGGGGCAGATTGGCTGTAGCACTTCTGTCTTCCTCAGGTGAGTGAGGTGCTACTGGCTTCCCTGGTACTGAGGACCTGACAAGATTGCTGCTGCTGGCAGGGTTACTACTTCTAGGAGGAATGCAGACCTCTACTTCCTGCCCAGAGCAGGGCTCCTGGTGCCAGAGAAATAGTGTTACACTACCAAAGCTCTGCTGAGCACCACTGCTGCCTTTCTTACCCTCTTCCTCCTGGCCAGAATCCAGCACAGATGCATTGTAATTACACAGAGGCTCTCCCACCTTCCCTCTTCTGCCCTTCCTGAGGGGTCCAAGCCCTGGACTTGATGGGCTTCTGTAAAATCTATCTATGACAGTGAAACCTGGATCCCAGCTGGGTGAAAGATAACTCGGTGTGGATTCAAGAAATTCCTAGTGTTCCTCCAGAGAACCTTGACTTGCTTCCAGGAACAGTGCCTGACCTCAAAGCTTGACTACAGGATGGACACAGATCATTGAAGGTAAGGCTAATGAGGCAGAAGCCTCATTATATAGAAAGCCTCACTTATATAGAAATAGACAGTTCCTGTCAAAAGAAAGTAACAAACTGTGACAATTGACCAGCTCTGAATGTTCTTGTCATGGACCAAAGAATGCAGTGAAAAATATATTTTATATTCCAAATATCTCCTGTTTGCCACAAACTGCGTATTCCGTTATTCCTCCACCACCTTTTCTTTTATCATACCAAAGACCTCTTGGATCCTTCAAGTCCTTTCCTTTGCTCTGGTGGTTGCAAAATAATGTTTTGATGAAACTTTCCTGTTTCTAATTTTCCTCCTGTTTCTGTCCCTTCAGGTCCTCCTCTCAGCCTCTTTTTCCTCTCAGCATCCCGTTATTCCTCTGTCAGGTGTGGAACCACTTCTTCTTGCCTCACATACGAGCCCATCTGTCACCCCACATGTGTGAATGCACAGAATAATAGACAGAATAAACATGCTGTGATACTTGAGTTATGATCACTGTTACATGTGAGACCATGTACTGAGATCAGCCCTGACCACCATGGATGCAGAAATACAAAAAGCTCCTTAAGATTCCTCCAATGGCTTGATGATTTGGAGTAGATACCATGCTCAAGGCATCACCAACCTGAAGCACCCAAATTTCTGCTACCTTATTTAAAGCACATAACTCTCCAGACAAGTAAGCCACAGCCCCCAGTCAGAAGGTTTCTTAGACTTGGGGAATGCTGTAGCTCAGGGGGCATCTGGGTTAAGAGGGCTACTCTCCCTTGGCTCTCCTTATAGCAATGTGGGGAAGAGATAACTGGACCTCTCACAGCAGTCAGAGCATCCAAGGTATCAGGCCATGCAGAGGCTGGTTCCTAAATAGGAGATTGGATTACATCATTCACTTCTCTTCATACCCAAATTATTTTACGTTCATCTGGAGCAACTGTTCTTTCTCCACTGTCTACAGAGAGAGCACTGACAAATTAGCTACTGCCATTAGATACCCCAAACAAGCCCATGTAAATACTCCCACTTCCAGTATGAACAGTGTGAGCAAATACAAAGAGCAAGTAGAGTAAGACCAAAAAAACACCAGCTAGGTGAAGAAAACTCATGTATGAAAAGGTGTGACCAACCTCAGAAGTATCAGTCCAGTCTGATTCAAGGAGACAAAGCTATTGTCTGTTTGCCTGTGAGAAGCTGAAACCAACACATCCAAACCTCTTAGGGG
Organism: Sylvia atricapilla; assembly: GCF_009819655.1. NCBI lineage: Eukaryota > Metazoa > Chordata > Aves > Passeriformes > Sylviidae > Sylvia > Sylvia atricapilla. The sequence goes on from NC_089145.1 coordinate 29,083,027, forward strand.
TGGCAAATGTTTGTACAGATGAGCCATGGAAGACTGCAGCATGCTGGACAAAGCACATTCCTCCTTCACACTACACACAGATGTTCAGATCCCACCTTAACTTCTGCATGTTGTGACTCTCTTCAGATCTGAATTTCAGCTGCTGACTACTCAAAAGCTTCATCCAGAGAAAACCTGTAGCCGCTTGGCTTGACCACACTGACAACTCCAGAAAAAGCAAAATTACAGTTTTGGCCTTTATGGATTTTCAGAGTAAGAGTTTCCTACCTAAATATTCCTGTTTCTCCTTGGCCAGCTGTAGTCCTTGAGCTTCCAGGCTCTCAATCATGGCTTCTCCCAGCTGGGCATTCTTCCAGGTCCTAGGGAGAACAGACACAAAGAAGGCAACGTAAGAGAGCTAAGGGTCCCACAGACTAGGACAGGGGACTCAGCCTAGCAAACTACCAAGGAATTTAGACATACAGACTCTCATCAGTTGGAACCATGATTCTCTAAAAGTTTTCTCCACAAAAGAATTTGAGAATTAAACACTTTATAAAGCATAGCTGAAAAAAGGGCCTGTGGAGCATTACTGACTGAGTTGACACACAGGCTAGGCTTTAATACAGATATTAAACACCAAGGGCAAGGACACAAAAAAACCAAAAATAGAACCAGAAATGGAGTTTGCTGCTCATTTGTATTCATGTTTCATTAGAAAAAAATCTACACATATAAAATGCGTAACATTAAAATGTACATAAAATTGATTGCAATCTGTTTATATAGATGTGCATACAGGAAGAGCAATTATTGTCCAGAAACTCTGTCATTTTTGTTAAATCCTAAGGGATCTTATAGATATTAAGTATTTGTAAAGGACTCTTTGTGAACAATTTGAAATTGTAGCTTTTTGGAAACTGTTAATTGGGCAATCTCTTCTTTCAAGGCAAGCTGTACCTTGTCTCTTATAAAAGTCAGATGAATAAATTAAACACACACCACCTCAGGGACAAGGCAGCTCACAGCTCCAGCAGCCCAAGCTCTTTGCAGATATATGTGGTTTTTGTCAGCTAACAAGGCTATTTCTAAACTAGAGAGGAAATTAGAATACTAATTTAAAAGGTGCTGTTTTGCCCACAGGTAGACATCTTCATCTGGAGTGAGAACATGTGGGTGTGAATGTATTTTCTCACTAACATTCCCTGTTACAGGATGAGTCTGATCCCAGAGAAGCAAACAGGTCAAGATGAGAGTGGAGGAAATAACAGAGTTTATCATATGATTACATAGAGGGTTTCAAAACATCTGCAGCATTTAAGGCATCTGTTTATAGATTCACCTTTTCAGTGCTCCCTCCCTTCTCCAGACTAACAAGACATTTCCCTGTCTGTTACTCAAAGGTTACTACACCCACTGCTGCCTTAGAAAATGCACTCGTACCACTGTGTGGCATCTTAGCTTTTATTCCTTCATCTGCTGGAACCAGTGCCAGTGTAACCACAGCTACAGGGAGGTACCAGGCTATGACTTCAGCTGAGGGGCAAGCAAGGGCTGCTTTTACTCTGTATTTCTTGCCAAGAGAGTTTTCATCAGAAAAAGCCACACTGCTTAAAGTATTGGACGGCACAGAGCCAGGAAGGCTCATGGGACAAGTAGAAAGCACCTGCCTGAAAAAAAATCCATCCCCAAAGCTGTAGAGAATCTCCATCACATATACATCTCAGTCACTGTCTGTTCCAGTCCTTCTGCAGCACTGGGAATATCTCTTTAGCTCTGGCTGCTTTTTACCTTTCTTGGGAGCACCCACAGCAAATTTTTGGAGACACTTAGCACTTCATAGTCTGCAGGACATAAGTACTGTGTTACTATTTTTCTCCTGCATTGCCCACCAAGTTTACTTTCTACCAGTTGAGGGAATGCTGCTGTGGACAGAGAGAGGTGATGTGTGCCCTTCTCCTCCACTGGCAGCAGCAGAGCTTCTCTTGGTGGGAAGAGAGCCTGGCAGTGTGGGAGTCAGGGCTTTGTGTATTTCCAAAAAGCTTTCACAATCTGGCAAGCATGGTAAGTCCAAGGCACAGCACTCTGGAAGTGTGGGAAGCCCATCAGTTCCCCTCTGCACTGAAGAACCCATTTCCCTGTCAGGGCAGGAGCCTTGGAAAGGAGGGAAGAACTGCAGGGATGACCAAGCAGACTGTGATGACAGAGGCAATAACCAGTTGTGCAGACACATACACATGATCCACCCAGATGGAAAGAGGCAGTGAACAAAACTGAAACAAAGGACAGAGGATACTTCCCAGCCTGGATTTGGTTTTTCCTCCATTGCCTATTTCCATATTTCAGTCTATGGGGTTTGTTTTGGGCTTTTTGGTGTTTTTTTGGGGGGGGGAGGGTGTTGTTTGTGGGGTTTTGGTTTTTTGCGGATTTTTTTGGTCAGCTTTAAATAATGATGAAAACAGCAGGATGATCCCAGCTAACTGCCACTGGCAGTATAATCTCCATCTAGGAACAGAACATTCTAACAGATTGCCTAGAATAATTCAACTGTATTCTTTAAGCTTTTCTACTCACAGCAGATCAATTTATTGGCCCATGCTGGCCTTTCTGACTGCTCTTTAGTTCCCAACCTGACCCTGTTAAATCACATAATCTGTGCTTTTCCTCACATGCAGGCTACCACTAGCACTAATGAGACTGGCACCAGAGCTGCACCACTCTCTGATGCAGCAACAGAAGCAGAGAGGGGAGGAAAGGTGCTTCAGGGGGATTTTCAGCTAGATGCAGGTGGTCTGCTGTATGATAGCAGCCACTTCTAGCTTCTGCTTTAAATGCTACTGCTGGAATATTAAAGCATGGACTAGAGAAAAGGCTGGCTCTGAGACAAATGCAGCAGTGGAGGGCTCACTTGAGCATACTCCTCCTGAGTTGTGCTGCCTTCCTTCTTCCCTCCCGTACACACCTGAAAGATGAACTTGGTCCCAAATTATTGCCCCTGGCAATAGTTGATCTTAACATTGGCAAAGGCAAGTGCAGACCTGTGCTATTGAATAAAAAGCTGCAAATTGCTCAAGGGCTAACTCTGTGTCTGTCACTTCCCCTCTGCAGTGGCCAAGGCTGCTCGTGCCAAGTGGGTGTCAGAGCTCTGCCTTGGGTCCTGTGTCCCATGGGACTCCTGCTCCCATGAAACTTCAATGGACAGCTTTGTGTTGCAGTTCATAGACTACCATGGAGGTAACAGCTTGCCCCAGCACCAAAGCTAAGCACACTGTGGCAGCACAGCATTAGGTTCCCCATTAATTACAAATTGACATTTTGAGCCTCAAAACATTGACATTAACTGAGGTGTTGCCTTAGTATGTACACATACATGCACACACTGGTATTAAAACTTAAACAGCTTTTGTTCCTACAGTGACAAGAGACCACACGTTGTAATGCAGCCAAGGAAGGGCAGAGCAAAATGCTCATTGCTTTAAGCCTCATAGCCTAAAGACACAGGAAGTTTCTATATCTCATTTGGGAAAGTCAAATCCCTGTTTAAGTGTTATCTCTTCCTGCATCTGCTGAGACTTAGAAGAAGCCTGCTCTGGTTTTGCAGGACAGATACTCGTTGCACTGTCAGACTCCTGGGTGCTGGGGGATTGCAGAGCTGGAGGCCAATAAACTGCAAATCTCTGTCCAGCATTCTCAGCAGAGTGTGAACCAGTACTGAATGCATACAGCAATTAAACCCTCTCACCCCTGCAGGTGGGCTGGAAATGCTTTGCTAACACAGCATCTCCTGGGATTTAGGCTGCCTCCACATTTCACAACTAAACTGTTTTGAGAGGCCAAATCCTGCTGCTGCATGGCCTGAGCACCTGCAGATCTGGGCAGAAGGAATGCACACCCACGGACACAGAACTGCACCACAATCACAGTTATTGATCAGTACTGTGCTGTGAGGTCCCTGCACATAGCAGGACATAGAGCCACAGGGGCAGCTGCTCACTAGATTCATGTCTTGCCTGTTCTGCTCTTACTTCCTCCCAAATTCATATGGAGAGGTTGTCTGACCCCCATTTCTGTCAAGCCTGCAAACCTTGCTTCCCACACCAAATGGACCAGGAGAGCTCCTGTTCAGACCCAGATCCCACCTCTCTGAGGCATGAGAGAAGGACAGCAGATAGAACTCAGTGTATCAGCATTTGGCAGATGACAGCCTCAGGTGGTGAACAGAGAGCCACACTGCACAACAAGGTGGAATGCTTTGCATCAGTTTTAGAGCACTCCCCTTCAGAGAAAGGCTGGGTCCAGGAGACAAGTGAAGCTCTCTCTGTTTTTGAAGAGCTTGTCTGACTCCCCATAGCCCTTCTAGTCAGGCTTCTTCCTCTTTATCCTTGACACATCTACAGAGCAGATCAAAGCAAATAAGGAATAGAAAGAAGCTTACACTTTTCCAGACTCCTGTAGCATCTCCAGCCACTGAGCCTGCTCAAACTCTGATTCGGCTGCTAGAACAATGTTACCCTGGAAGAGGGGAGGGGAGGGATAAAAAACCCAGATTAGAGAGGCTGGTGCCTTATGCACCTCTGTGCACTCATGGCATGAACTGGACACAGCTCTGGTGGGAAGGGAGCCCACCACAGCCTTCCACCTCCACAAGAAGCATCACACAGGAGCAAACGCCACCCAGGCCTACCACACATTGGGAAGTGTGCACACAGCAAACAGTCACAGTAGGAATAATGCTGATAGGGCAACATGAGCTCTAGGGCTCCTGAGAATCTGTCTGCTGGTCTGCTAGTATCATAAAGCCTGGTGCCAGAAAGTGCAAGTTTCCTTGTTGGTTGTCAAAGCAGCAGTAGCAAAGCCTTGAGTGGACTTGGGATACCAAGTCACCCTTGCTCTCAGGATAGTCTGTCCAGAGAGGGTTCGCATACCTTGGTGGGGAGGGAAAAGACTGCCAATCCAGCTCTGCTCATCAGTATTAACCTGTTCTGTGGTGTTTGGAGCATTTTAGAAGAAAAGAAATCTACTTACATGGAAGTCTTCATGAGAGATTTTTATGGCATAAGGCATGTTGGCCTCTTCTTTAGGCTCCACAATGCAGCCTCCCAGGGGTATGACACCCTGGAGATAAACCAGAGCACTCTAATCAGTCAGAAAAATAAAGAATAACTATCTGCTAACCAGGAGCTGAACTTTCATCCTCAGTCACTTTGTTGGCCCCTGCCCTGTCTTGGCAAGGAGGAGCAACACATACAGTTCTTGAAAAGAAGAGGGACTCATTACCCCCAGGATACCCTCAGCCAGTATCTGGAAGGGGGTAAAGATGGCAGTCCTGCCTTCAGCAGGGAGGGAAAGCTGTTAGCTAGAACATGGAAGCAGAAAATGTTTCATTAAGGAGAAAGCGATCTCCCAATAGGGACAAACATTGCAGATCCAGTGTGGCATCTACCATGAGAGAGGCTGTGCATTCATTGCAGTCAAAACCCCACATGTGCTGTGTGGGGCAGACAGGCAGCTGGCTGGGTGGGTGAAATCAGCACCTCTGGAAACTCATGTGGTACACCAGCCTCCAGTGACTAGGGAGGACAAAAGCAGGCTCAGAGCACAGGGTGCCCCTGTGGAGCTCCAGAGGCCACCCAGTGCTGACGGCAGGTGGGCTATCAGCTGCTGACAGGTGCAAGTACAGGTTTGGAACAAGAGGCAAAGGGAGCTCTCAGCTCCTCCACCACTGGCTTTGCCAACAGTATTTTTACAGTTGCAGATTAGTTGACTAGATCATGAAAACAAAGGAATAGATCTACTATTAGGTAAAAAAAAAAAAAAAAAAAAAAAAAAAGGGGGGAAAAAAAGTAATGTGCCTGCTGAATCATTAAATATCCTGAAAAGGTACCAACAGGATTCTCTCACTTCTGAGGCTTCCCTGGACCTGTGAGATGTCTGGGTCTTACTGTGACTTACCTCTTCATCTTTTGCTGGGCCCATGGAGCAAGGGGGAGGGAATGCTAGAAACAGAATAACTCTCTCCTTGTGCAAATGCTGCTCACCTTGGGATGGATATTGAAGTATTTATTGCTTTCAAAACTCTTCTTCTCACTCTCAGCATAGTACAGCAGGAAGCTTTCCTTAATGATGAAGAACCTTTAAGACAGAGAAGGGAAATACATTTTGGTGAAATGGAGGTTTGTTGTTCACAGCACACGAAAATCTCCACCTAGCTAAAGTGCTTTCTGAGCAGGAGAGTTTACTGCTCCCACCTAAGCCCAAGGTGAGGTGCCTCACTTCTGCTCACAGCCAAGAGCTGCTGCTTTACAGCAAGTGCCTTGTTCAAGTGCCTTGTGCTTGCAGCTCACCCCAGCAAGCACACAGCAGAGCTGAGGGCAGACCACAGTGCTGCAGGCTCACAGGGCACTGGGACAGCGCTCTGTGCACACAATGGGACCGCAGACTGTTGGCACCTCTATGTGTGTGCCCTCTCTAGCTCATGTGTTGAATTCGACCTAGTGGAGAGAGCTGCTCTTTCATTCAAGGGTCTTTTGCACGGGCTAAGACCAACTAAATGCTTATTTTGCAATATGGTGCCTGGCACCCTCTTCCCTCCCATCTCAGTGTAAGGCAGAAGGGAAATGTTTCCACTCTAACAGAATCACAGCCTACCATCCCCAAGCGACTCTTGAGGCAAAAATTGGCCACCAAAGCACTCAGGAGCAGAAATAAATTTGAAAGATATTTTTAAGCAGAGCACCTGGCAAACTCTCCTGTCACTGACCTTCACAACTACAGAGGAAATTGAATATTTTTTTCTCACGTGTAACATTAAAATATGCCTTGTTCTGCTCACTTAGCCTCAGGTATGCTCTGGTGATCATTGTACAGTGCTCACAAAATATCACAGTTTCTGTAAGCCAAGCCCCTAACTTACTGGAGTGTGTCCTCAAAATTAGGATTAAAGGAGTGCCACCTTTAACTTATTTTGATTTTTGAAATGTCCCTTGGAGAGTCCCTCCTCTCTTCAAAATTGAGGATGCACGTACTCTGCAGGCAGTGGAACAGGGGAGAGATACCTGACTTAGTTTTAATTTGGTCTAAATCTCTGCAGCACTTAAAAATTATGAAGAGCAGCTGAAAAAAAAAAAAATGGGGACATGTCAAGTAGGGAGGTTTCAAAAGAGTTAAGTGACAAAGAAAATGCATTGTTCTGTTCTGTACATGTTTTCTGACACAAGAAAGAGGGATTTGGGCAGAAAGTGAAAGACAAGAAGATGAAAATTATTTAAAAATGCCTTTTTACACTTTACAAAACACAGCTGTATAAACTACTCTTATGTGGTCCTGAGGACAAGAGATCATGAGGAAACTGGAAAGGATAAGGTGTTTCTGTGAATGATAAGAACATTCCCAAGAAACTCTCCTGTTTCTGGGAGGGAATAAGAGGAGACATCTATAGGCAGTGCTGCCCACTTGTGCAGCCTGGGCATTCCTGCACCATTCCTTGAAGCCACCATTAGTAATGGGCTACAGGCCAAGGGGGCTGATCCACAAGGACAATTCCAATGCCTTCATGTGCCCATCTCCCCTCAGTCCTCTTCTGAAGTGGATGGGTTGTCAGATCCTGACTAGAAGTCCTGCCTCCAGCACAGATGAGCACAGCAGTCTGGTACCAGATTACTTCCAAAAGATAAAAAAATATATTGAAGCTAGCAGAGAATTATCATAATCATAACAAACTAATATACATAATTGTTATTAATAATTATGCTCATCATTTTACTTGGGTGAAAACTTTGGTGCTTCTGTCAGCTTCTGTCTCTTGCTCTTCTGCTATGGCTCTGGCAACACAGATGAAATTGCCAAATGCCATGGAAACAGAAGCCACAGGTTATTGGGGCAATAAAAAAAATGCAAAACAAAACTAAACTTCTGAAAATCTGCAGCAAACTCAAGCTCTGGACCTACTCTGTACCTTCTCCAAAGTGTTTAAAAGGGACAGTCATTGAACAGGTGCATATTTACATCCAGAAATCTTCAGAATGTACAAACATCCGTGGCAGTTATTGTTCCCCAATTTTTTTCTTCTCCTTGCCCTCTCATTTATACCTGCTCATGTTGACATCAGAGGTGGGGAGAAGCAGGCACTTTGCCAAGGCAAACATCAGAGACCTCCAGAGAGCAGACAAGACTTGTTCCTCTTGTCCACATCACTTCTGTGAACAGCAGCCCTGTGCCTTCCTGATTAGTTTTCCCTCACATCTCTGGTCATTAACTCCATAAGAAAGTTTTCCTTTGAGTAGCTGCATCTTTCTGTTGTCTCCAATTCTATGCTTAGTTCAAGGAGAGCTTCATTTTTTAGAGAGAAATGTTGCCTTATCTGCACAATAAATACAGAAATAACATCTTAAAAGAACAAACCTGCCTGCCCAATGGCCTGTGTTTGGTCCAGTGAGTCAGAGGGAACCAGATACTGTGGGCACAAGTATGAATCTGGAGATGCCAAAAGTCAACACACCACATGAAACAGAGAAAGTCTACTCATCACTTTCAACACTCTTTTCAGTCTGACTAATCTCAGGAAACATTTGCCAGGCAGGTAAAGATATCGATCTTTAGCTCTGTGTGATTTTTCTTGTCAAACGTTAACCCCCAGTTAAAGCCAAGGTTTAGTTTGTTACATACGTTTTATTGCTCAGTGCTGATAATCCTCATATTATATATTATGCTCCAATGGAAACCAAAATCAAAGCAAAAATAAGAACAAAACATAGCACAAATCTCTGAAGACTGATGTCTCTCACAGATAAATGAAATTTTAGATCCATGACCTCACAGATGTGGAGAGAAAATACAGGGATTTGGAATGAAAATATACAAAATAAGAGTTTAAAAATAGTAAGAACAAAATCCTGCTGCAAGTAATGAAGGAAAAACATTGAAAATCTGGTTAGCTTGTGCACATAGTGTATTTATTTTCAGATCATATCCCCTCATCTATCCTTATTTGGAAAGCAACACCTGAGCAACCAAGACCATCACTTTAAATGACCTTCAGGACAAAGTCTCTATACAACAATCCATGGACAATTGATGCAGCATGGTGAAAAGAGGGATGAAGCAAAAGAATTGAGGAGAGAGTTACAGGACTCAGGAGCAGGTTAAAGACTAAAGCAGCAGCCAGGTGAGTAAGAGCAGAAAGGGAGAAGATGGCCAAGGGAGAATGGGGAGAGACACCCAGTTAGGACTATGACTGGAGGACTGGAGACACTGAACATGTGTCTGAATTAGGCAGATGTGGCAGCAGGAGAAAAGGGAGTGCTGTAAAAGCAGGGGAAGATTTTGAATACAAACAAGAACCCCAAACAGAAGCAATTTAAAAAGAGAGCAGAGTTCAAAACCCTGGAGAACAGCAGCAAAGGTGTGAGAGGTGAGACAGGCTGGCACAGCCACAGTCCACAAGCAGCACAGGTAATATACATTGATGTGGTCAGCTGCCCGTCCCTGCTGCTGGATCCTGCACTAAGGAACCACTGAAACCACAGTGTAATTAAACCAGAAGAGCAGAGGAATGGTAACGATTTGAGTGACTCGGATGTAAAGCAGAAACAGCAGCTCTGTACTGCACCGATTGAGATACCTGATCTCTGTGGACTAAGTGCTCTCTTTGTATCACGGAGGGCTAATGAAATTAATTAGCTAATCTTTGTACAAGTTTTTGACATGACAATGGCCCAGATGAAGTAGTTACACTATAAAACTGCAGCTGTCTCCCTGGTCCTTTATTCCGACGGTGTTTCTCTTGGCCAGGGACACAGGCAGCGAATCCCGTTTACTAGATCAGCCCAGTGCTGTATCCCCGGGGACAGCTCAGGAAACCGATGGGTAAATGATCTTTATCAGCATAAAGATCAGAGTCCGCAGTCTCTCCTGACAGCTCCAGGCTTCCCTGCAGCCTCCCGGCAGCCGGAGCACGCCCAGCCCGGCAGCGAGCGGGAAGAGGAGGATGTCTCCTGACAGCAAGCTGTAAAATGGGAAGATGACAAGGACGAGAGGGAAGCACACGCTCTCGCAGCCCCGCTGTCTCGGCAGCTCCTGCTGCCCTGTGCTGCACGCACAAGCTGCGCTGCAGCTGCGTGATCCCCGGGGCGGGGGGGCTCTGAGCAGAAAGCACTCCTAAACAATTCTCTTTTTCATCTGTCCTGTGACCTCACGCAGTGACTGTTAGTGGTCACTGTGGAAAACAAGGTTACGTGCCTGCTTTGCAATGCCGCAGACAGGACTGGTTCAAGAAAAGACAAAATTTTCTGTCTTAACTGTGCTGTGTTTCCCTCCTTCCAGTCTGTCATCTCTGAAGGATTTATAGAGAGATAAAGGCATATTTTGTGTTTTGTTCTCTCCTGTTTTCAATGTCTTGTGCTTCACGTTGCTTTTCTGATGCTCAGTTGTTCACCAAGCAGATGCCCCTTCCTGGCACTGTCCCATCGAACCTCAAAGTCTCAGACATGGATGGTGACACTTTGGAGCCTGACATTTCTATATGGAATTGAGATTGTTCATAGTAAAGAAGGATATACCATTTCCCCCCGCTCCTGGAAAGCTACAGCACCCTGTCCATGCCATATCCAGGGCAGGTACACACATGATGCAGTTCACTCCATCCTCTGTGCCAGGCTGCTGCCATTGCCAATAAAACTTTTGTAGTAGGAGAAATTAAATTGCTTATTATGCATTGGAAGGAAGAATGGGGTGCAGTTGTTCAGAAGAGGAGGACCATTAGTCAGGAGCTGAGAATATGGTTTTCCAAAGCCACTCCAGCAGTGACCCAAGCTTAGACTGGTCAAAAACACCAATAAACTCAGGAGACAGTTGCTTCTCTGTTGGAAGGATATTACTTCACAAAGAAAGAAAATTCATATTAGGAATAGATTTTCCTTTCTTTAAGAGATATGCATTACGATGCTGCTAATGGCATTTCAAAAATCAAGCTCTGAAAGGCAGCTTGCTCAGATGTCAGCCCTGGCAGGTAAACACAGTTACACCAGTCCAGTGCCAGAAGCATCCAGCCCACTCTTGGACAGCACCTGAGGCAGCACACAAATATTTGGGGTTCAGAGCAGACCCATTGCATGGGCAAAAGAAAGGACTGAAAATGCTCCAGACAGCTGCCACAGGTCAAGTCCAGCTGTTTCCACAGGTGCCATCAGATCTAGCCCTGACTAAAACAAGGCTCTGCTATCCTTCCCTGCATAACGTCTACTGTTGTGAAATTCCAAAACCTGGGATTTCCATCACCAAAGTACTGAATATCATGCCTGGACAGTTTTCCTTGATCTCCTATCAAGTCAGATTTCATCCTTCCCTTAAACAGTTGCTTTTCTTCTCAGTTTCTCCAGAAGCATTGCTGCTACAGTCAAATGAATGAGAGAAAGCCAGTAAACATCACGTATCTCACACATCGACCCATCTTCATGGCTGATGGCCTGATGAGATCAATCCTCCCCTTACACACTGTTTTATCTCCCATATCTTGGAAAGACTTTCCTTGGGAGTGGGAGTAGTACTGTTGCCCAGTATTTCAGGACAAAACCTACGTTTATCAGATATCTGGTCCTCAATGACATCAAGCAATAGTCTTTATTTTTTTTCTTTTTTTTCCTTACTTTAACTGGAATGGGAAACATCTCTTATCCTTTTCATTAAAAAAATGTACTTGACCAGCTCTGTGTTGCTGGGCATGGGGGGAAGAGGGGGAAATGAATGAATGAATCACTCTTTATCTCCCCATAATGATTTGCTATAATAACATGCAAGGTTATTTTACTTTAAAGCAAGTTTCTCCCATGATAAAATAAACAAATGAATCAATGAAACATTGTTCCTCCTGTTCAAGTCTTTTTACCCCAATACTCACTTCCTTCCAAACCCTACAGATTCTGTGTTCAATTCTCACTGACCTGTGTCTGGTCCCCAGGACCCTCAGCTGCTGTGCTTGCAACTAATCTTCCATATCATCCCTGCCCCACAGACACCTCCCCTTCTGTTCCCAGCTGCTATCACTAAAATATTTACCACTTGCCGAAGGTGGGGGTGACTTCTAGGAATAGAACAGCACTAAATAAATAATGACAGAGGGAGCAGAGATGGGCCATTTGCCTGCAAGAAATTTTTATTAGGGAGAGCCTTTTAAGAATGCCTTCTCCATGGCAAATTACCTTCCCCTCTGTTATTCTGTCCACTTCTTTTCCGTAACACAATCACATTAGTTTCCAGACATAATTCATTTATTTATCAATATTTGGGAGCTGAGTAGGCAGCATCAGCACAAATTCTTTTCTGGGTGAAAATACATTATTCTTGGCATGGGGATAAAACCCGCACACAGGTCAAAGACTGCTACAAACAGAAAACTGTTTCCCAAGTAATGTTTTTTTTTTCAGGCTATGCCATCTTCACAGACTGGGCAGCACTATGGTTACTACAGAGAGCAAAGCTGGGAAAGTGGCTTTAGAAATGGATTGTTTGTATCTACACTGCAGACTGCAGCAAAGGTACTTACCCACAAAAGGCAAGTGACAGAGATTCAGTCATTTGCATAAAGAAACTGCATCAACTCCAAACTTAAAACTGAACCCCTACTTCAGTATTATAAAACATACTTCTGTTCTTGGTTAAAGGTTATAGCAAATGCTTTCCAGCTCCAAACTTCCTGGATACTGACAGACAACACACAGCAGCTTACAACTCCCTAACACCAGATGGGTGAGAATTAAGAGCTACCTTTTCCCCAGGGAAGTGTCTGCATGTGCTGTTCCAAGCACACTGCCACTGTCGGGCAGCACAGCAGTGCTGGAGCTGGTGCACAGACCCCTGCAGACCACACACACACACACAGACCCACATGCAGTCAGCTCAGCCCTGCCATCCTGCACCCAAAGGACTCAAAGAGCTTTGAGTGCTAAAACAAAAGGTCAGGCAGTTTAGGGGCAAAACAGATAAGCTGACTTTCCTTTCATGAAACTATCATAATTATCCAGAGGAGGCAGCTAGTCTATTCCCACCCTGACATACACATAGCACAAGGTCTGGACAGATAAAGAAAAGAGCACAATGGGGTGCCACATGTGTAAAGTAGACTCAGAACAGCAGGGAAGCTATGCCCCAAGTTTTACCCCTAGCCTCTGCCTGGCTGGCTGCACTTGAGGAGTCAAGCACTCAGGCTAAGTTATCCCAGAACCCTGAGGCTTTGTATTTCACCAGAGCATCCCTCAGCAACTGTGGCTTACCTCCTGGACCATTTGGCTGACTGCCTCCCAAAGGGTCTCTTCCAGAGCACGCCGTACAGCTGCACTTTGGTGCTGATGTCCAGAGCATCTGAATCTGCCTGTTCCATGGACGGAGAAGGGGATACAGAACTGGATTTTGAAGCGAACATTATAGATGGATCTGGTTCTAACTCGCCCCCTCCGCGTGGCAGCTCAGGGAATCCGATTAAATGCAACGAACCAGCAGGATGTAACAAGCCCAGCAGACAGAGAGACTGGGCTTTGGTTTGAATCAATAACTTGACTGCTCAGCACTCAGTCAGTAATTCTCTCCCTGATGCACAGATGATGAGAGTTTTCTCATTGCGTATTACTTCTTGATGCATTGCAAACAGCACACATCCCAGCCCAAGGGAAAAAGAAGAGTGAAGAGAGTCAGACATCAGAAACACAGAGAGGCAGAAAGAGCTCATCAGAAAGAAAGCTCTCAGCAATAACATAAGCCAAAATACCTCTGCACCAGAGCCAGCTTGGAAGGTTATTTCACTCGACATTGCAGCACTCCATGCAGAAATTAGGGCAAGATGGATGTTTTACTGACAGGCATCTGACACATATTCCCAAAATCTTGCGCTTGGAGACGGGTTCTTCTCATTTGTCCTGAGGAAAATTGGGGCAGAGTGAGTGGGAGCCAGCAAGTTCAATCAGACTCCCTCTGTCATCAGGGAGGGTGAGGGGGCCTTGCTGTGCCAGCCTGGCACTGCTCACCTGGGGAGAGTTCACGTGGCTGCTGGGTTTGGACTGGGCAGTGTCCATACTGCATGCCTTGCTCTGCCTTAAAGGGCCATTGCTGATCAAAGTTACAGCACAAAATTCTGCCTGCCTTCTTACTTTGCTGCATCTTGGAGAGGTGGCAAGAACAGCCTCTGCCCTGCCTCTGAGATACCAGCTCCTTCTTGGCCCCAACACAGACACACAGGAATATGTGTGTCTGTGACACAGACACACAAGAAGACACACAGCTCAGGCCCATGTTCATCTCCTGCTTAGTACGCCCACAGCAAGATTTTTAATCTGCTTCCCCATGTCCTTGTTCCTCTCTTGAAACCCTTTCTCCCTGAACAGATACAAACACAGTTCTCTATAACAATCAGTCTTTTGCAATGCCCCCAGGAAAGCAGTTTACCATCACATTGTTCTTTACTGCATCCGGCCTCCCCTCCAGGATTAGAATTTAGGGAAGAACCCCAGCTGCTAAAGCATCTGAGGTTTTGAGATATCCTATAACCAGTACAGACATGTACCTGCTGTACAGCATGTATGCCACAGATTCTGAGGTGTATATTCCTGATGTAACCTGTGCCACCCCATGTGAATAGATTTTGATGCTGTAAATGTTGGATGTCAGCCCTTCCCAATGCAGTTGTTCAGAAGAGACACACTGCAGACACATGAGCCTTTCCCATCCCCAATCAGAAATCTGGAATGTGCTATAGGCTAGGTCACACCACAGGACATGGGATCACTTAGCTTTATACAGTCAGAGGCACCTGCAGAGCATCTTAAAGAAAGAAGATGCAGGCAGCCCACCTCAGGCTCACAGGCTGCATTCAATATTAGAGAAATTAGAGATGGAGAACCCTGACAAAAGTCACAGTTGATCAATAGATGAGAGTCAGCAAACTCCATGATTTGTTACTTTCTCTCACCCTGGCTTTGACCAACCTTTTGGTCCCAGACAGGACATGACCCATCTCAGGGTGACACAGGGGCAGAGGGTGGAGAAGAGAGCAGCAGATACTGCCTCCATCTCACCTGAGCTCTAACTCTTGAATATAACACTGCATTGCAGAAGAGAAGCATTAATGCTATAGATGCCATTCCGTACACAGCACCAAAAAGGAAATACTCCTCATAACCAGGAAAGGAAACATTTTCCCTCAAATTATGGTGCACAATGAGTAAAAATCATTCTGGGCCTTACAGCCTCACTCTACTCTATAAATGTGAGTGAAAAGCCACAGAGCTCCCATATAAAGATGATCCAGCACCCTGCCATTGTGCTGCACGAAAAATGCAAAGATCTGACAGCAGTGACCTGCCATGAGGAGACAGATTTTCACCCTTTATTTATTTTTCATTCTTTCTTATTTTTATCTTATACAGACTAAGAGAGTAGAGAGGTGTTCTAGCTTTGAACATCAAAAAGTGAGGGTTTTTTTCCCCCCTCTGGAGGCCTCTAAGCCAAGCAAGGCACTGAGTAGTTACAGAAAGTTCTTTAAAGTCAACAGATCAGGGGAAAGAAAGAGCAACTTGCTTTTGTCAAGTGACAGGCCAGCAATGCTAGGGCAGTAGATAGCAGCAAGGTGAATTTTGTAACTGCTGGACACAGCAGTTTGTCTGGACATAGTAATTTGTAGTAATAGTGGCTCTTTTAACATTTCATTTATGTGTGTACTAATCAAATGAACGAGAAACACAACTGTTCATCCTTGAGAGACAGCACTGGACCTCTAATCAGAAAACCTTTGTTTGGAGCAACAGGCTACACTGGTATGGCAATTATTTTGCTAATATTTTGTCTTTATTTTTCCTACACATCTAACCAATAAAATTTTGCTAAAAATAAACATTTGAAGCAGACAGCAGTGCAAGCTATATAGAAGTAACAGTTCTTATCAGAATATCCTGAGTCAGAAGAGACCTACAAGAAGCATCAAGTCCAAATCTCAGCCCTGCACAGGAAATGCCCAAGAATTACTCCATGTGCCTCCATCACAGGCCACCCTCCAGCTCGAAGATGACCCCCTTACAGTTCAAGGGGAGACATACTGGGTAACTTCAGCTACTGAAGACGCTTGTATATATATTTTTTCTCTTTTCTTTTTTTTAAGTGAAAAGTTATACCCTCATATTCTGGGCAGCCTGACAATACTGTGTTATGCAGAGAAGAACAAACTACTTCTTGGGCTGGGGCCAGTAAGTTGAGAGGGGATCAGAGCCACTGCAGAGCTGGAAAGATTCAGCTCTTACCTTCCAGTAAGGTAGATTCCCTTTCCTTTTACAGCTTCTGGTAGGTTCCATAGCCATTTTTAACCCTAAGAAACATTAGCAATTATGGGAGTTATTAGCAGCTACCCAAACAGTGTGGAGAAGAAAAGTCCAGCTCCAGTTTCACTTCTGATACATCTTTCTTGCAAAGACAAAATGTCACATGTACTCCTTAAAGTGATGCTCCAGCTTCCTAGGTTTATAGCTGTGTGCAGAGGCTATTTTAAGTAGAAAAACAACTACCATCAAATCACCTCTAGTGAGATACACTAACAGAGCATATGTTTCTTTTGCACAATGATTAGATTTTCAATGTCAGATGGAAAGTCAGAGCTGTTCTGCAGAACTCAAAGAAAAGTTACTCAGCAAACTACATTAAAGTCAAGTGCCTCTACAGATTTGCAACGCCATCAGACATCACCCTTACAGATGTATAACCCCATCTGCCATCATCCTGTGGTAAGAATTACATGGTCTCAGTGACCTGTTCCAGCCAAAGCCCTTCACACACACTCAGATCCATGCTGGATGGCCCAGGAGTCATATTAGTCCAACTGTTTGCTGTTGATATAGTGCCACTGCAGAAGACTTAGAGGAAGACAAAAAATAAGACAACAGTTTACTGAAGCAAAGGGATCTGATAGCAAGCAGCTAGGCTCATAGCTTGGGTTTTGGGAGACAGCTTTCTCAGGAACTGACACCAAAGTCAGTGACTATTTCTCTCAGCATGAAAAGATAAATTTTTTTAATCCTACTAAGATAATCTCCTCTGGAAGAAAACTCATTTACTCTGGTGATTTATTTTGTTAAACAAAGATTTCTGCTAAAAAGCCATTTTTCAGAATACAATCAGTGGTTAGCTACCTTTGAAAGCTTCCTCCAGAAGACAGCCCACAGGTCTCCTGCAAGGCACCAGTTTTTCCCCCATCAAGACTAAATACCACAACATTATCACATGGCTGACAAACAGAAAATGCTTGAAGCTTCAGTAGTTAAATAGGCTGTTTATCTGACTGAGGTTATCCTGTGCAGGGCCAGGAGTTGGACTTTGATCACCATCGTGGGTCTCTTCCAACCGAATATTCTATGAATCTAAGCATGTAACTTGATTTCCCTCAGCCACTCATATGTTCCTCATATGTGACACTTGTACTAAATCCAGAACATCACAAGAATACATATGCCAGGGCAGTAGTTTGAGTACCATGGGCAGCCAAAAAAGTCCTGCAAAAGAGAAGGATTTGTTAGCATTTCCTTGGCAGAATAATGGAAGGAGGAAATGTAATACCTCTACATACTAAGACAGGCAAACAATCAGAGAACCACCAGCACATTTCAGATGTGACAAAATAGTCCAGAAAGAAGCAAATGAGATCCAGGGCTGCCCATTCAGGAGTTCTTTAGCTGTTTCAACACTAGTAAGAATATCTGAATTCTCCAAGTTTCCAAAAACAGGTTAGCTCCTGGATTTCTATCCACAAGTTGTTTCTCAACTGCAAAGATCTCAATATTGATTGCAGTCCACCAATTTCTACCCACTTTGTTCCCTTTGGTCAAAAGAAGGAAAGAATTCACAGGCTTAAGTTTTAAACAATAAATACATATCCAGGAAAACAGAACTGTCCAACTTCCATTTTTATTTAATCTGAAGATCATAAAATGCCCCACACATGCACACAGAGACCATGATTGCTCTTGCATATGCATTCAGTGCTTCCTTTACACCTACCATTGCTGTGATCACTAAAGGCAAGGCCTTAAAAAGTATGGACATTACAAACAGGACTTCATTCAGGAGTGGAAACTGCAGGGACACACCATCAGTGTTCTTCACACCCTTCCCCTATACATTGTGCAATACCCCTCAGCTCTGCTTGCAGCAGCCTCCATTTCAAGTTTCTCCTTCCTGGTCCTGCCCATCCAGCCAGTCACAGCAAGGTCAGAACTCCTGCTGCACACACACTCAGGGCAGGCACTTGCCTCCTTCCTACCCACATTCTCAACTGATTATCTAAGTACAGAGGCACAAAGATCTACTGCTGCCATCTATCATAGCAGCAGACCATGACAACTGTACTACAAACTCTGCAATGCTGAGGAGAGCCAGTAGCCAGACGAAAGATAAAATGTCTGGCAAAGAAGGGCATGGAAGACTTTGCTCTCTACAACATACAGCAGGCTATGAGGGCCATCTCCTTTATCCTCCTGTAAACCATGCTGCCACACAGCTTCTGTAGATGAGGCTTTTTTCATAATGCTGAATTTTAGATGGTAGGGATAAACATGGAAAAGCTCCCAGACTCACTGCCTCATCATCCACTTGTACCCAGTCACCTTCATGTGAAGTGTCTGCACAGAGGAGATGTCAGGGGTACAAGGTTTTGCTCAAGACCAGTCACTTCTAGAACTCGATTCCTTCTACTCACTGCATCACCCTGTGAGAGCAAGAAACGCTTGAGTAAGAGGTGCAACAGTAAGACTAACCCAGAGTACAGTAAGGCCTGTAACCATGGTTTTTAGCAGGCCTCTTCAACCCTGTATAACCAGGAGCATCTAACTGAAAATGTTCCTTCAGACAGCAGCAGCTCATTAGCCTCCACAGACTCCAACATAACTATAACAGAATTATCGCTTCAGATACTGGCTGAGCATACAGATACAAAATAAGCATTTTCCCCCTATTAATTTCCATCTGCTTTTAGATTTTCCAAATACTATGTAGCTTTGGTGTCAGTCAGCATGGTACAGCTTAATTTTTATTAGGTCTACAAGTTTTTCTGAATGAGGAATTTTTCTTTAACCCCTATCCACAATAACAGTTTGTAATTCTCAATATCACAGACAAGAGGGAGAAGTGCTGTGATAAGGAGGGTGGAATGTTGTGCAATTCTGCCTGCAGGAATATTTGGATAAGACTTGCACATATCAGTAGAAGAATGGCTTAATTTGTCAGCTGGAACAATAGATGACAGCTCATCATCTTGCTGCTATGCTCTTCCCTAACGAGTTGCTCATAAAAATGCTGATGTACATTTTTATTTCCTTAACAAATGAAGGAACACTACAGCAATCACCAGGAAGCCAGCAACACCATAGCTCCTAAATATTTAAGTTTGCAGTAGTAACTCTTGGAACATAAATGCACCCAAAGCACTTCCTCACATCTCCGAAAGCATTTACCACAGACTACAGTGATTAGATCTCCAGTTACTGAGGTGATGTATTTACTAGATACACTAAAGAATGCTAATATACTGCATAATGCTTTACCACTAAAGCTGAATTTTACTTGGCAAAAACCAAGAATCTGTCTGGGAAAAATAATGGCTTTCCCTTCTTACTGCTTTACATTTGCTTGTACCAGCTTTAACAGCACCTCTGTTGTTTGCTTCAGTTCTCCTACTGCCTTTACATTAATCATATTCTCTTGTGCTTAAGCCGGTATAAAGAGATTACACTTTCTTAATGACACAAGTCCTATCAGCTACCAGAAAAATCAAAAGCAAGAAACCAGCTGAGAGGACTGCTTATTGCTGGAGTGAAAGAGATAAAACACTGTGCGACAGGATCTTAGATAAGTCTGTAGACAGCAAGTACAGGAGAAAAACATAAATCCATTTTTAAATGAATTGCTTATGAATCATCTCCATCAAGTGCTATCTCTTAAATGGATGCATGAAGTTTGCAAATGCATACATCACTCATCCTATAACAGCACCATTCCCCTTTCTCTTTTCTGAAAATGCAGGTCTAAACACCAGTCCTGCTTACAGGGCAGCTGGAAAGTATGGAGAACATCTATACACTATGCCAACTCAGCAGTTCTAAGAGGAATCTCATCAATGTATACAGACACTTGAGAGGAGGGTGCAAAAGGGACGGAGTCAGACTTAGCGTTTGCTTTTTTGGTTTGGGACTGACAGGATTGAGAGCACAAGATGGAAAAAAGATGATTTCCTTTAGGTCCAAAGGGTCCTCAAGCCCTCTAACAGTGGCCTGGAGGAACCTTATGCCTCTCCTTGTTGCCTTCCAAAGAGGTCTCAGCTTTGTACACTCCAGAGATTTCCCTGGGGGTGCAGGAGGAGACAGCTTCAGGGCCATGCCAACTCCTAAACACTCTGTGAGAAACACAGTTGACAAATGCAGCGCTCAAGCAGAGCTTTCACATCATCTCTGCATTAATAACACTGAGCACATTCTGAGCCATATCCAAACCCACCTGCTACACTCCCTCCTAACATGCAGTTTCACACTCCAGGTTTGAAAGAGGTGCTCAGACATCATGAAGAAATGCAGAAAACACACTCCCACCAAAATAAAACAGTGTCTGCAACGCTTGCATCCCATTTAAGACTCTCATTTCTTTCCATCAGACCTGTCACAAAACCCCATGCAGTAAATAACAAGCCAACTCTGAAGCACTGCACCTAGTAAAAATTTAATATAATAAAACAAATTGAAAACGGCAATATTATTTTAACCATTCACAATTAAAGTGGAAAAATTATAAGGCAGCCATTCATGGAATGATTACGTGTACAAATGGTTTGGAAAAAAGACATTAAAATTACAGTTCCATACATGGAGTCAGGTAAACAGCAATGACCACACGTTTTTCCCTGGAAAGCCAAGGCTGCTAAGAGACATAATAACAGTAAGGAAAAAATATTTTAAAAATAAGTTTGATGTGAACAGGAATCTGAAATTTGTGATAAAGAATCCACTATTCATCACAAACTTCCCCATCATACTGCAATCACTCCTCCTCCTTCCACCCTCAAAAGAACACAAGTACACTTTCCTTCTCTTTTTCCCAAGTGCCAGCACAGAACAGGAAGGGACCAGCAGGAGCATTTATTCCACATCATCTCTCTTTTCTGCAATCAGTTGATACCACATGGCCACACCTGCTACTGTCAAAAGCTCCTTGAAGGCTCTGAACTAGTTCCTGAATAAACACAGTGGTTTTCCTGGGCCTCTTGGGTAAGATTAACTTTTACATAATCCACCAGGAAATAATTCTTTGGAGTCATGAGTGGGTTTCTGTGTTTAACACCCAGCCATCTGACAAGCCAAAACAATTAAAAAATCCTGTCTTGGTGTGACAGCTCTGCCATCCTTACTGAAGTTAATGTCAGTGCAGCTTCTGCTTTCTGTCATTGAATGCTGAAAAAGAAATATTTCCCTTCTTTATATAAGGAACAATAAAAGCATTGGAACAGTAGGGAAAGTACGTGAAAACATGAGGATCAACAGAAACAGCTTTAGTCCAGTTCCTACTGCCAATTAGGAAATCATTAACTGAAAAGAAAGAGGTGATGAGAAGATAATGGATTTCCTAGAGGGACTTACAGAAGTGGGACATGGCTGGCACTTGGTTTAAGCATTTACCTGCTAGACCTACTGCCACCTACCTCACAAAAGAAAAACCAGGCAAAGAGGTTATTACAGAGAGAATAAGAGGAATTTGTTTGCACCAAGGTCTCCTGAGGAGTAGAAAATGATACCAGATGGCCCTGACTACATGCAATGCTTGGATTTACCCTGACAGATGGGGAGATAGGTAGAACAAAAGGGCTATAATAAAATGGACCATTTAATTTAAATCACTAAAATACTCTGCTTCAAGAAAATAATCCTCCATTTGGTACTAAAAATTTGGAAAGGTTTGATAATAAAAAAATTTACATTCTCCCTATCAACATAACCAAAAGTTTCTTTAGTCACTGCAGTTTCAGTCACAGAATTGAAAACAGTAATTCAACAGAGATAACAGGCAGCCAAAACAAAATGCTGTTGCTACTTCTAAATGGGTAGAAATAAAAAAATCACTCAAGTCTTCTGTCACTTAAACAAATGCCAAAATAAAAAGTACGTTTTTAGAATTTTTGTGCCAATTTTAAGTTGCCAATGTTTTCATTCAAATTCCCTCATCTGCTGCTGTAGCTTGGCCTCTATATTTCATGAACCATTAAACTGAGTATTAGCATTTCTGATGGCTGCCCCAGAAATTGAAAACACGATGTGAAGGACAGGAAAATGTAAAGATGACAAGACCTCTCAAGCAGTGGCACCTGTGATTAATATGCCAGAGGTTATGTCAGCAGTGAAAAGCCTGGCTGCCACATCCTCACCCATACACATGGATCCATTTAGAAAGGTCCTATCCCCGTGCTTCAGCAGGGAACAAAAGCCAGGAAACGCCCCTTACCTCTGTCACCGTTGCTACTGTTACACACAAAGTGAGGCTGAGGAGGAATGCTGTCAGGGTCTCAACTCCAAGGGTGAGGTGCACAACCAAGTGACAGGACAGAGGTTAAAGAATAAAAACTAACTGCTTTACAAAATGCAAGCACTTAGCTTAGAGCAGCACTATCTCCCGCTCTTGCAAACCCTGCAGCTTCGGGAAACGGTTATGTGGAAAGATTAAACATGGTAAAATAGTGAGATTATCAAGGAACAAGGTAATTAGGGGGAAATCAGAAAGAACCGAACTCTGGAGTAAACACCCTGATGTATCATTTGCATGTGTTAGGAACCTGTCCTGCTGAACTTTTTAAACCAGTAATCTACCAGTTGCATTATGGATATTGTAAAAATCTCAAATCCAAAACAGACAAAAAAAATTTTGAAAACACACAGAAGAGGATCGCATCCACATAACTAACCTTGCAGTAGCTTTTCAGAACACAATATTGAAGGTCTAATAGAAAAAAAAAATGCTTGTTTAGGTCTGAAGCACTAATTCTATCTGAAAATACTGTCTTATGGGAAAATAAGACTTCTAATAATTTTGCATTGATCTTACATAGTAAAACACACAATGAACAAGCACTCCTGGGAATCAATAGTGGGTTCAATCCTGGGATACATCAGTATTATTACAGAACCAACAGAAAAAGCCATCACCAAGAGCCAGGCCATACTCATTACTTTCTCAACTAACAGACAAACAGGACAATAACAAAAATGTAAATAAGTTACGAGGCACAATGGGCTCTGCAGTTTAAGTTATAAATGGCATGACAAACAGTCGCACTCATTCATATGGAAACAAGAAGCACTTCAGTTAAGAAGATATTTCTTCAAAAATCATTTAAAAAAAAGGAAAAAATATATTTGGCAATGTAATCCTCAAAAAGTGCAGGCAAAATATAGCTTAAAAGGGGTTCAGCATTATAAAGTTTTCCCCTCATGAAAGAATTTTATGCTGATTCTGTGCATGTCAAGCACTCCTGACTTTATAATGCACATTAGAGTCGAACATGTTTTGCATAAGGGAAATGGTGCCTGGTAAGTCAAAGTCGTGCCTTGAAAATGGAGGGACATTTTACCACTCCCCTGCAGTGAGAGACATCAGCAATTGGCAGATAGCCCTCCAGTAGATTCACCAAAACTAATGCTTATCAGAGACAAATGAACAATTCCTAAAGGAAAAGCAAAATGCCTAACAGGTCCACTGGGAACCCACCAGTTTGGCTTTTTGCTTGTGGGTTTGAGTTTTTTCTGTTCAGAACTGCTTTAGAAACACTTTGTAACCTATCTGCAGCATAAATATTTAACTAAACATCTTGTTTTGTTAGCCATAATACCTTTATTTAGTGAAAAACCCACACAGCCCCGCACTGATTTCAGCAGTTCAGGTTTTTGAAAATGAGCTAATAAAGTTCTCTGGTCCCTCAACAGCTGTCTTCATCAGATTTCTACTCCTCAGAGCCCAGAACAGCTCTATTTCAAAGGGCACCATGGGTATCTCTCTCAACAGAAGCAGTAGTGTATCACAGTAGCCAATACGTAATTCCTGCGGACATTTTTGGTTCTAAACACTCGACTGACTTGGCAGAAGACTGTCTCCCAAGAAACAGTGCCTTTTTAGAATTTATTAACAATTGAACAATCAAAACACTATTCTCCTTGCTTCTATCCTTTGCCTTAAACAATGGAATACACTGCAAAACTCCTTTGCCCTGTCTTAACCAGCTGATTTCTTCCTCTAATCCTACACGTTGTCTACATAATTTCTTTCTTATCAAGTGACACTTCTGTGATAACAGCAGTGTTATGCAGAACTCCCAGTGTAGCCCATTTCTGCAATACAATTAGTGACAACCATCACAAGGGCCAGTAGCATTGCCATGACAATGTAGAACCGATGGGGGAGAGCCCCCTTCTTCATTAGTGAGACTTCAACCTCTCACAACGCAGCCATCCTCGGGTTTTGCTCTCAGCTGTGAAAGCTGAGCTGCAGGATACTTTGGTGATTGCAATTTCGTGATGAGTCGCTATGTTCTTCCCTGCTCACCTTTCTTAAACTTCAAGTTCCATCTTCCCTGAGAATAGGGCCAGAAGTAACAATTAAAATAGCAAATGTCTTCAGAAAAGAAAGTTACACAGAATTTGTGTCCGGCTGCCAAAGTACATTTTGCTACACTAAAAACTCTCCCAGTATTCCTCATTTTGCAATCAAGATTCCCTCTGAACTCCATAAAGTGGATGGGATGAATGATGGGTAAAAGAATGATAAAGAGAGCAGCAGACATTTACTGCTCATGTCTTATCGAGGAGAAGAACAGTGAAATTTGAGCGTTTAGTGATGGTGTCCAATGGACAAAACCAGAGGAATAAGGCACCCTAATACTAGGGCTGCCACCTCCAGACGACTGAGTCCTTTTCCCCCAGTTGATTCAGGTTTGTGGCTATGAGCAATTCCTCCTACTTCGGGGAGAACATGAACTGTGGCAACATAAAGGAAAGTCCCAGCAGAAAACAGCATTGCAACTCCAGTGGCATTGACTTCCGAAAGGGCTTCTTTGCTGCTCTGAAACACAAAGAGCAAAAAAAGTAAGAATAAGCAGAAGTTCTTCAATCAGTAATAAAAAAAAACTCAGTATCCAGGCACAGTAGGATTTCTAGCAAGACTCGTCTCACAATGACAATGGTTTAGTGTGACTTTTTGTGGCCTGTACCTTACATGTAGTAACTGGCACTCTGAAGTTGTGGGGGAACAAAAAGACACCCCTCCTGCTACTTATTTCACTTTGGACATCCAAAAAACAACCCTTACAAAAGAACCCTCAGAAAAGGAGAAAAGTCAGTCTGTTGAAGCATCTTGTTTGATCAGCTCACAGCTAAGATACCAAACAGGTTTAGAAAAAAAATAACACTCGTATTGCAAAGCCACAACATTTAAGGAGTATGCTCAATATTGACTTTTTTCATCCCTTTTTCTAAACAAGGGGTTCAAATAAGATGTTAACTCGAAATATCTGCTCCACTACTCTTTGGAACCAAGTCCCAAAACATCACTCATTAAATATTTCATTTGTATGTAGAAGTAAACACTCAAAACTTTTCCAGCATTTCCATGCAAACTTCATGAAGAAATGTATCTTCTGCATCAAAACTGAGCACCTCTTAATATCATTATGATATGCTAGAGACCAGTAAATGTAATGAAAGGCAAACCCACTCATATCAGATTCAAACATTTCTTCAATGCTCTCCAACTCAGGTGTAATCTTAGTTCTTACTAAGTGTAATCTTGTGTTTACTCTCAGGCCATTAAAAAAAAAAAAAAAGTAGAAGGATACGTCATCTAGAACTACAAAACCACTGTGACAGCCCTGATGCCTTATCAATTCTCTGTTCTTTCTGAAGGGCAAAATGTAAACCCAACCCTTGATGAGGACACTTCCAAAGTGCTCAAAGAGAATTATCTTTCCTATTTACAGACCCAACCCTTTTTTCTGCTGTCTTTTGTACTGTAATGTCAAATATGAATCCTATCCAGTAAGTAAAGGATTAGCCCAGATGATTTATTTAATCTTTCCTCTCATGCCTTGAGTTTTGTGAGATCACATTATATCCTTTACAACATGCCACCACAGCAGGTCACCAGCAGGACACACGGCAGCTGAGAAATACAGGAGCATCCCAGGATATGCTATGAGAAGCTGAAACATTTAATTTGGACAGAGATGACAAACTCATGTGCAGTGTCCCATTTCACAAGCCATTAGTTGTACACATTCAAGACACAAGGATGCTTTAGGGAGTAAGGCAAAAAGACTGGTGTAGTTGAGGACTCAACTTCTGACACAGACTTTGAGCATAGAGGACCACTTCTGGAATGGTGAGGTAAGACAGATTATTTCCTACCTGTATATTAAAAGAAGAATGCATGCAACAGTGCTGAAAAATTATTTATTTAAGTGGATATCACATAAAACCTGCTATATGAATACAATGTTCTCAAGTGGGGAGCAGTAGAAAGGATAAAAGACAGAAATCAGACTTAAAAAAAAATACCAAACTCTATAAAGGAGTTATGTCACTAATTCTGATGGAAATGCATGGTTTAGTATTTGTTTTGTGCATTCATATTGCTACCATTTCATCAACTTATCTTATATCTCAATCCTGCTGAATTTTCCAAGCTGTTTGGAATTATGCAATATGAAACTCACATCCCAGCTCTTTCCCCATACTTCACCACTGAGCTATATTTTGGGCAGAACAAAACCATGGACCTACCTTGCTTAGCCCTAAGTATGTCACCATGGACATAACAGGTGCTGCTAACGCAAAGACCAGCAAATGTTTTCTGATTCGATTCCGTTCTAGCCCAGCGTGCATCAGGAAGGAAACCAGGCCAAAGGCAGCTGGTGCCTGCAAAAAACAACATTCACTGCTAGTACAATACCTTCTAAAACCCCCTGAAAAATGAGAAAAGGTTGAAATGGGACTTACTACATTGAAACTGACTGAACTGGAAGACATTCAGGGCAGGCACTAGCACACTGCAGCTAACCCAAATCAAGAGCATTCTGCAGACTGCCCCACTTTAACAACCAAACCTAATGGAAATTCACGTTCTGGATATCAGAAAACACATACTTGTGTAGTCATTATAAATACTAAAATATTTATTCTGACTACAATCATTGCTATAATCCCTAACACTCCATCAGCTTAGGCCATTTCTTTTTTCATCCTGTTACTATCACACATCCTTAGATAGACAGTTTCTTCATCTGCAGTAGAAAAATTCTACGATTAACCTGAGGAGGGAAACAATTGCCCAAAGACAATCAGCCTCCATGTTAACAAAAACTTAAGAGCTCTTTTGATTAGTTCTGTCCTGTTCTCACCAGGAAGCAAACAAATACTTCCTTCTCCCTCTGCTGGCATCCAGTCTCTTATCCAAAAGGCACAGATGTCTCACTACTCACAGAATTTACTGTATTTTTGCTTGCATGAAGACAATAGCAATCCACCCTGACATTTCTGAGGTAAGACATAAAACTAAAATACCTTAAGGATTTTTATACACAGAATCTTTTTTTTTTTTTTTTAACATAGAAGGAAATCATGAGTGAAAAAATGAAAAAGAAAAAAAAAAATCAGTCAGGGTCAGAAGAATAGAAAAAAGTCACCAGAGAAGTAAGTTTCTCTTCTAATACCAAATACTCCTAGGATAAATTTCCCTCCTCTAAAATTGTGCCATTCCAGAAGTCATTTAAGAACATTAGGAATAACAAAAGCAAGTTTCACCTGGCAATAGCCCTAAGTTAAGCTCCAACATTGCCAAGGGTGACGTTACCACCCTCAAAGAAAGTTATGTAAACCACAATTACTTGTATGAACATGAGAGAAAAGACATAATAGACATAATAGATATGCATATCCTAACATTTTGAACATGTAATTATATACAAGTTCTGATGTATTTATGACTAACCAGCGTAATCCATGCACATGCTGCCATAAGGCAAATTTCATCAGCACAGGTATGTTTAGAGCCTACAAGGCCAGTGGGTTCATATTCATACAAGTATTCAGCAAAAATCTCCCCATCCTCAAGAGCCACTGTTTGCTTGTTACTATCAGCAAAACAATTGTTTTCCTACAAAAATGGTAAATGAGTGATGTTGAAGCTACTACAGAGGTAACCAGAAGTTGTAATTTAGTGCTCTGATATCCAGTGGTTTCAAAAGACTAACCCTTTAAACACAAAAAGCTTTCACAACAATTATCCTCCCCATTTTCTGATCAACATCACAGAACCAAGACTGTTGTAATCAGAATAAAACTGCTTTTCCTCCTTAAATGCACTAGCACATACTTCTGTGCCTCACCCTTTAGAACTTTGCTGAATATCTCTCGTACAGCAGTAATAATCTAGGGTTCTTCTTGTTTGTAAAATAAACACTAGCACACTAGCTTCAAAAGACGTCAGTGTGAAGCAGACACGTTTCTTCATGAGCTACTCTTCTCTCTCTGCTTTTGAGAGACTTCCCAACCTCTGTAACCATGGTAGGCAGTCAGAATTCTCTCTCACTTGCACCCCACCCAGACTTAGCATCAACCATGTGCTCTTCTGTCATACCTCATACCTGTCTTTTTTGGTCCTTGACACTGTACTAACCTCCTCATTTCAGTGGCAATAAACACTTCTGTATTACATCACTGATGAAACTGTAGATCTTTAGCAATTCCTGTGAGTGCTAACAGTCTTTTAAAGAACAAGCAAGATTTTCTGATAACTCACCTTGTGCAACATAATCGCAACAAACACTATCAACTGGACACTAGTCTGAGAAGTAGAAGCTGCTGCACCCAATGCAACACCATCAGCTGAAAAAGGAGTGCAGATTCATGAATTATATTTCTACATGAGCTTCCCACCCCCTCAAAGGCTGACAGTAGAAAACATGCTGTTTTAAGAAGCTCTGTTACTGAAAATTGCCATTAAGGATAGCAACCCAACAGAGGATTCACTCGCCTTTGTTTGTTAAGCCATAACATTACAGAGTATCAGAAAACCCTCAGCAAGAACTGTCTCATACTCCCCAAGACCATAAAAACCATAGTGGGAATCTACTCTGTATTGACACATTTCTTCAAATTAGAACAAGTAACAAGTTTAGTTGTTTTAGTCTTCTGTACTAGAAGAGACATCCTCTCTAAATTAAAAAATCTGGTCCAGATACTAAGCATTGCAAGAATTTTAATTATTACCCTTTAAATGATTTTTCAAATATAATGACTATTGTAAATATTTTTTATCACTAACAATATACTGTGTTATGAAATGAAAAATGGATACTATACTAATCCTTAATATATAGACACTTTGTTTAGTGAAGAAAGAACATCTTCTGACTTATCTAGACAACAACCTTCAGCAGGACATGAAAAGGCACCACATTTATATTACACATATATAGTGGAGAATCACAATGTGACTGTAGCTTGACTCTAACACGTAACAGTCACTCCTTGCAAGTCAGCCTAAATGTGTTTCAGTCAAGTCTTTGTGCTCCAGCTTATAATGTCCTTTTTCCCCCCTACAAGGTACTATCCTTTTAAATAAGTATTTTTAAAAAAACCCAATCAACCAATAAGCAAACCCAAAATGTTGCATACAACTTATGCAATGTATTAGCTTGTATTGAAATTTAGCAGCTAAAGCAGTCAGGAAAGGAACTGAAGAAGCAGAGAGTGAGCATCACACAATCTTTCAGATAAGAAAAATAAAAGAGTAAAGTAAAAAGAGAAAATTCTGTACCCAAGTAGAAGTCCATGAAACATGGAGCCCCCAGTTAATTCTGGGAAAGATTCTTAGTTCTCCTTGCCTTTTTTTTCCCTTTCTTTTATTAAAAGCCAGCTCCAAAAGCAAAGCCCAAATGTCTCTATCACACCTAAAGGTGACCCCCACAACAATGCATATACTTGTGAAGCACTAATAGGTCCCCCATTACCTGCAGCATGGACTACTAGTCCCAGTGTTGTGGTGATTTTGGAGTTGCCTGATCTTGCAGCCTCTGGATCTGAAACAGTCATGAGAACAGTTATGATAAAAAGATCAAATGAACAAATTATGCTGGGAAAAAAATTGTAAGTATCACTGTACATATCTCCCCCAGCTGCTTAGGTAGTTGTATTCCAAACAACCAGCTTGTGTATTTCTGCATTAGATTTACTGTAAAATAGTTTGACACTTAACACCTTCAAATCACCTGAAGTTCTGCCAACAAACAAGTGACAGATTCACAATTCTTTGCAATTTACAGGATCTCTCTCATAGGCAGAAGCAGATGTTTCTCTTAACCTCCTAAAATGAAACCTTAAAGGTCTGTGCCACCAAGAAAAAGAAAAACTACTTTTGGATCCCAAGAATCCAGAGCTGCTTTGAGAGTCAGGATGATTTTTCCCCACACAGCTCAATGTTTGTAGTTAGGTGACAGTCTGGGTCAGTTTTCGCTGCAGTGACTCCTTGGCAGTTCCTAGTAAACAATAAAGTAAACTTGTCACAGCACAGGTTGTAAAGATTTCCCTTTGACGTTACATACCACAAAGGAGAAATGCAGCCAGGGCTGTTTGAGATCCAGTGTTTTGACCAGAATTGCCTGACTTTTGCAGGTCAGCTCATTACACAGAACAACGGGGCAACATCAATATCCACCACTACACAATCAGTGGTGAAACTGTTACAAAGAATCACTGCAGGGTGGGTAAGCCCTGCACAAGTGTAGAAACATCTTATTATTCAACGGTTTAATTCCAGTTTGAAAAGCCATGACTGAATTATCCCAGTGGCCTGTAAAACAACTTGAAGCACAACTACACTGACTGCTTCACTAACTCTGCAGTGATGCCAAAACAGAAATTCCAGGCCTTTTCTTTCCTCCTGCCTGCCCTCTTACCCCTCAGTCTCTCTTCACTCCCAGGCACACATGTAGTTTCCCAATGAGTAAGCTTATCTTCTGAATGAAGGGGAGGGGAAACCATGTAAGTAATTAATTGCATAAGCTGTACTTGCATGACAACAATGGTATACTCATGTCAAACAGGAGGAGGTATTTACAAAAAACATTTCCTTTACAATTGCTTTGGATGGACCACTACTAAAAAAAGAATCACATTTGACTTTATACCTTCATTCTGGCATACTGAATTTTTCTAGTTTAGACAAAGTAACAGCTAGTCACTTGGTAGATATAAATTACAAGACATTGGTTCAAGCAAAAAGTGTTTTTCTTTAGTTGTTTTAAAAAACATTACAAAAACACTGCTACATCTCCTGTGACAGGTAGAGGCTAGATAAAACTTTACTTAATATTCTATTTTATAGTGTGTATCTCTAACAGAGATCACAGCCTTCTCCTGGTATTTGCTATGATCAGAGACATAGAAAAGGGTCTTAACCTATACAAACCAAGGAACCTTCTGGAAGTTGCTCTCCAGCATCTCCCTGACATCTTAATTGCCAGTGTTTCTTTAGAACAACTCTGAAAATCAGCTACCCATGGCTGTGGCTACATTTCTTCAGGAGTACACAGGTGACAGAGCCCCTGCACTGGCCTTTATCTGTCCCACCGCAGTAAATCCATACCAACAAGCTGCACTGTGAACTGACAAGAATCCAGCCAAAACTATCTGCCTGCCTTTGTGTGTGTTTCACTTTTCATTTAAGATCAATTCCTTATTTTTTCAGGGCCAAATTCCAGCATCAGAGGACACTGTGTGGGAGAAAATGAGCAGCCAAAGGGAATAAATTACTTCTTGAAACAACAGAACACCTTTGGTGCATTTCAAGCTACACCTTTCCTGCATGAAGTCACATGCAGGAAACAAAGGCAAATGTAGGGCATTTTTAGAGTCTTGCAAGAAGCTGACAAATCTTTACACAAAACAAAAAGTATTCTGAAGTATGTGAGGCACCAGGTTAGTGTGGGAGGTCCAGCTATGCAGTTGAAGTACCAGAGCTTACATCTAACTGTTTCTGCATCTTTCTTAAGGTAATTTGCTGTTCTTTGCAAATTTTACCTATGTATGTGACAATTAAGTAGGAAAACCAAATTAATATAAGACTAGCCTGAAGTTTTTTGGAAAGCCAAAGAAATCCCCTATGGGTGATACCATAAAACAGACAATAACTCAAGTGTCAAGTCACCCTTCACCCCCACTCCACATGTGCTCATACATGTTATTGAGGTTATGGTGAATTCTGAGATAGATTTCCAGCATAAACATATCACATGGACCCTGGTTTATGTTTTTAAAGTACCTACTGAAATTCTGGACATGACTGGACAATACATCCTGGTAACACAAGAAAAATAAAATTGCAACTTGTTAATTAAGACTAATTAGCAAGTCTAATTGAAGTGAATCTTTACCCACCATCTGTAGCGTGCACATGAGAGCTGCCTATCTGATCCACCAAGAGCATGAAGACGAAGCCGAGGACAAGGGACACGCCGATGTAGGCGTGCAGCCTGGAATGGTCGTGGCCGTGCTCGTGTACAGCCGGGATCTTGGCCACCTTCTCAGACTCCATCCCGTGCTGCACCTCGCCCGCGGGGCGATGCCTTCCTGTGACAGGCAAGCAAACACATCAGGAGACAGGACAGGACACAGTCACTTCCCTCCTCCTCTGCCAAAAGCCTTCCTCACACTTTCCTCGACATACACAAAAGTCCTTGCTTAAGGTCTTTCTTAGACAATGTTCTTAGCAAAGCCTGGTTGGTTTCTCCTCATACATCTTCAGCATGGAAAGTCAAGGGAAGTATTAATATTTTATAATTCAGGTTGCATTTTAAATACAAATTAATTCACAAAAACTGCTGTATAATTACTTTTTTAACTGATGTTGCCAGTTTTGTCAATATTCAGACATACTCTCAAGCAGTTACTTCATTATCTTCATTTAAGTGAGAAAATACAGGATGAGGAGATAAAATAGGTTCCATCCACAAAAAGATTTAATACCATCTTTAAGAAAGTGAACTGATGCTGAGATATAAACAAGCTAGTATTGATACAGACTACAATAGTTAAGTCAAGCACACAGACCTACAAATGTCAATATCATCCCAGAAAACCAAAGTTCAAGCCTTGGGGATGAATGATGTGTGGTTTCCTCCCCCTACACAAGCTATTAAAGCTTGTCCATGTTTTTTTTTTTTTCATTTTTAGAAGGATGGCAACTACTCTTCAGAAGCTTTAAAAACTTACACCAAGAACTTGACTTATCGTCACTGTCTTCCTGCAATATTCATACATCCTCTTGGATGAGACAAGTGTATGTTCATCCCACTGTCACAACGCCATTACTGCAGTCAAAGCACATCAGAATAAGCTTGGCAGCAAAGATTTCAAACAGATCTTTGCTAAACAAGATTGATCAACAGAATTACTTTGGACCACACGAGATTTTTTGCCATCTATATTATGAAGTTGACTTTGCTTCAGATCATTTCAAGCCATAAAACTGTGTAACTCAGGGCAATCTTTCTGACAGTGGTTATACAGTTTCAGCAGTTAAAACAAAGGATGGGTCAGCAAAGGAATTTTATTTGCTGGTAGTACCCAAACCAATGTTTCACTAGACAGATACACAGGTTTATGATCAAAGAATAATCCAAGTCATGATATGCTATTTTCTCTCAGCCTACAAGGTTGAAAATTAGAAGTTATTTATTCCATAGCATGTGAGTAAATACAGAAGTAATAGTAAATTACATCCATATCAATGGAAAACACTAAAAACACTTGCTAGCAAGCAACCAGTCAGAGTTAAGCTACACTTGAAAGAGGGAAAACAAAGATTTCTTTTTTTGTTTTTTTTTTTTTCCACTTATATGAACACACCTCAAGGTTTCCCTTAGTTGCACCTTTCTAGGTTTAATTATGTAAATAGGTGAACTTGAAAAAAAAGAGAGAAAGCGGTTCTCATAGTCTTAAGTTTAACTTTGAATATCCTACTTTTCTAAAAAAAAAACATTAGAAATAATTTTGCAGTTAAATCTGTAATACCCATTAATTCTACCCCTTTGCAGTTAAAAAAAAAAATCAGACAGACTGTTGTTAGACACAATACTGTCAGACATCGAATCTGAAGCTATTCACGAACTCTTTTTTCCTAGGTAAATACTTCTGCTATTACTACTGCAGTACTGTGAAGTGTCTTTCTTTTTTTTGCCATATACTAAACAAAGTTATAGCCCCTACACAGCAAGCTGTGGAGTCATGCATGAACAGTATGCCCCATTTACTGAAAAATTATTAAAACCCACAAATGTTCACAGCAATTGTATTCACTGCTAGCTGTACCTTACAAAGAGAAAATCAGTCTGCTCAGAAATAAAACTGAATGAAGAGCAAATGCACAACTACAGCTCATTAGAGACATCTGACATCAGACTGCACAAATTACAGTACAGTATGAAAGCATAATCAGAGCTTCTTTCACCTCTTGATAAAGGATGATTTTATGTATTGTCTTCTACTTATTCTAAATCTAAGCAGAACAACATAAATTTAGTGGAAGTTAAAACAGTATACATTAAAACATAATACTAAAATGAAATTTAAAAGTTTAGAAACACAAGATCCAGGACTACAGGAAAAGCAAAGGACTACAGCTACCTCTCAGTCCCAGATTAGCAACAACAATACACCAGATATTTACAAGCTCTCTACAGCCTCAATCTTCTAGTGCTTTCCCCTGCAATCAGTAAGCCATTGTCATTTACCTTCAAAGTTTTGCTTCTGTGCATACTGGAAAAATCTCTTACATGCAATGGTCATCTAATAGCACAAGTCTCCAAGCAAAAGCAAAATTTAAAGAGCACTCTAAACAGAGGTGATGAGCCCTGGCTATTCAAAACAATGTCATAACCTCAAACTGAGCTCTGTTAAAGCTTTTGGCTGTAAGACACGCTCCACACAAACATCCCTGCAGGACACAATCTCTGCTCACTTTGAGCTCCTCCTTGGAGATGATGAGGTGGTTAAGACAGTGACAGCAGACTAGAGCTGGATGCTTGAACACAGAGATTTAGATGTGTAATGTATACCACCACCCAAGAACAAATGCCTGCTACTCTGTAAATTAGCCCTACATAGCCATAATTTTTAGCTAAGTACATTAATTCCAAGATGCTTTTCAGCCTTGGAGGAAATTCTTATTAGGGCACGGACATAGATTTGTAAAACATCTCCTGCAATTGTTTTAATGAGAAGCAGTCCAATCTACAAAGAAGCAGCAAATACTTCATAATTTCATCCTCTGCCAAAGGCACCCTTACACCTCCTTTGAAGTTCCAGTGGAAGTTAAACTCTCCCCAGAATAAGGAACACTACACATGACCTGTCATAAAAGGCTGTTATTCCATGAACAGTACAGTATCCAGACCCAAAATGATTGGATACCTCAGCAAGAGTTATGAATTGCAGTCTGATCATACCCCTCCATGTGCAATATCATGCCTACAGTACTTCTGCATTTCTATGCCTTCTTTGTGTCATGCTGCTCTGAAGCTCTTCCACCAATCTCATGTTAAAAACTCTAAAAAGAAGCCTCAGTGTATCATAACAGAATCTTGAACAAGGCCATCTAGGTTTGGTTCTTACCCTCCAAAATGTCTTCATAAAGTGCATGTACTCCTTCTGGCACAATAACAGCCAAGGCAGTTCCACACAGCAGCCCAGCACCCAGAACAGTCACCAGCTTCAACCTCTCCTGCAAGTACAAAACAAGCATCATCTTTAAGAATGAAAACGCTTTCTTTACTCTCCCTTCTTAACAGAGGTTGGGGAAGCAAGTTACTTGTTAAATGAATTGAGAATTTGGAATTAAACCTTAACGACAATACATAAACAATGTTTTTATAGTAAAGAACAATAAGGTTTTATTCATATTTTTGGAAGAATTTTTATAACAAAAATAAAAAACACACATAGTTTTTCAATATCTGCTACTATTAGAGTTATCTTCCTAGTTATAGTCTAGTTTCAGGCAAAAAGCTTAGAGATACCTTCTTCCCAAACTAATTACGTTCTGTTTAATCAATAAATTCACCAACTCACTTCCTTGTGACTACGCTGACAGGCTAAAGTCAAAGCCACGTACTAAAATGCAATTACACAAACATATAACAAGGTCTGAAATATGACAGTTTGCAGAGGCCATGACTCAATTGCTGTAAGAACCCCTATCATATAACGTCTGGCAACCAGGGCAGTTTAGACCCTCCTAATAACTGTGCAGTACACGTTTACTGGCAGAACAATCATCATCTTCCGTGTTCAATGAGAAGTCTGAGTGCTACCAAAACCCTCATGTTAACTACTGAGGACCTAGAGACAGGGGTCAGCATTTGAATAACAGCAAACCATTTGTTGCATATGACTATTAAAGCCATCCAATCTCCTTCATGCACTGTAACAAATTGTTCAGTCTCAATGAAACGTGCCATGCTCACACAGAAGAAGCAGGAGGCACCAGGGAGATGCACAAGCAGCTCCCTGAAAGAAAACCAAATGTGACCATAAGGGTGCAACTGCAGCATTACTGGGGAAAACTCCAACAGTAATAAACAAGAAAGTGTAAAGTTTCAAAGCTTACACAGAAAACAAGCGTAAAGTTCCCAGAAATGTGCACTGTATACTAGCATATACAATAATCATACTTGGTAAATTGTCATACAGTGGCAATCTACACGAGAAGATAAATTTTCAACATCTGCTGTTCATAAAGTAATTGTGCAAAAATATAGTACCATACAAAGAAAAAAACAATTTTTATCTGCAACACTATAGTATTTCTTGCATACACACATGAACACAGAGGAAAGTATCAGAAGTAATACTGATTTATTACAACTGCAAATATATAGTATAGCTTGCCTTCACTTGGGCACCTGTGAATTTTAAAGATCCATGAAAAGAATACACACTAACAAGGAATCATTTCAAGGTAAGTCACCATCTCCTTTTCAGTACAAAGTAGTTAGGTGTGGTGAATACAGAAATTTAATAAGAACAGCCCACGTAGATAGGCAAAAGGAATGCAGCCTTATCCAAGAAATCAAACCATTTCTGTTAAATAGATTTTCACATGAAAAAACAAGAGCAACACAGTCAGCAGTGCTAAAATTCCATGGGAAAATCTCAAATCCGTCAAATTAGCAAACTGTTCCACTGCTCAATATTTTTTTACATCTGTATGGCATTGAAAGTCTTACTTGGACCTCACCCTACTTTCAGGAGGAAGTGGCCCCAGTTCCTGCCTCTGTTACACCACCAAAACATTCGAACTGCTACACTTTCAATGTTTTTTTAATTTTCATTTAGACTACAGTTTAAGAGACAGCCTCAGAACTGGCAGAGTGCTGTTGCCAGCCCTAAATTAGACCAACAGTCCAAAAAATTAGGATTGAGGTAGAAGGATACTTCTGCCACACAGAACTAAGGCAAAGTTCTGTTCAGTTGGCACCTTTTACCATTCAAGTTTAGTCATACCTGGCTTTCCCAGAGTTTTAAATTTTCAAGAATATCCTAATCTAATTGAAACAACAGAAGAGAGCATAGGATCAGAACACAAATAATAAATTCCATGTCGAAAAATAACCTGAAGAAACATAGTAACACTAATGAATAATTTTATTGTTCTCTAGCATCTAGGGTATATTATGCACAGCATTCACTTTTGTTTTCAACTCACTCATTACAAATGACCAGTGGGAAGAAGCATTTCTACTCATATGGGCTACTTGCAAAACTTTTTGCAAACTATAGAATGGACCATCCAAAGTCATTTCAGTTTGAAATTATCTTTGTTGCAGACTCCTAAGCAATAATTTTAAACAAAACAATTATAACTTCTAATTAGACAGTTCCAGGATTAGCTAGGATCACGTGCAGAGATATTTTGCTCTTTTAAACCAGCACTGCATGCAAACCCTTAAAAATATCTAAGGTTTAAATCAAGTGTAAAACCGAGTCAAGAACTTCTGAGGGCTAAAGATACCACAATAAACTTGACTGCACATTGCATACTGATGGTAAAATACCACACACACAAAAGGCTAATTAAGTACGTGATTACACAACAGATCTGTATTCCTGCAGCTGCTGGAAGCCTTGAAAGGTTTAGGAGACCACTGATTCAACTACACAAAGAAAACACAGACAGAACAAGAACCTTAACTTCCAACAACACGGAATATAAGTTAAGTCTTAACAGGTGACTATCAAGCACATACATGACAAAATATAAAAATAAATTCAAAAAGAGACAATATTAGCACATGAGTTGGTGCTCTCAGCAAATCTGCAAGAAAACCTTCCATGGGCTTCAGGGAAAAGTGAGTTTTAAAGAGCAAGACAGTGGAAGCAACAACACTGAAGACACATAAGGGAAGGTCCACCAAAGCATCAGATGAAGCAGTGGCAAAACAGAACTTGGTTGATGCTCACGTGAAGATGCCCGAATACACTATTAGGTTCGATTTATTTAGCTGAGTTGTACTTTTCCTAAAAGGAACAGCCTTTTCTGCCATGCTGCTCAGGGTGTACTGCTCCCAAAGCCTCCTAGTAATGATGGGACTAATAGCGAGGTGCAAGCAGCCCTCTGACTTGATGGAAGACAAAGGCACACTTCTCCAGCACCTTGCTTTCCAAAAGAAGCACTACTTGCAAGAGAAATGGGAACCTCTCATACGAGTGCTCTTACTACCTCAGAACAACTAAACTCTCACAACGCCATACCTCTATACATTAACCATCCTTTAGAAAGAGAAAAACCCCTTGGGTATCAGAGGATATTAGGAAACCTACAGAGACTGTGACAACTCTCATCATCTCAACAATTGTTTCTTAGAAGTACACGAATATGTTCAATCAGGAACTCCTGTACTGTTTGGGAACTTGCCCAGTCTATGAAAGTCGCCCTCTCCTTTAACAGTACCTTATTAAGACATAATCATTGACTTCGGCAACTTCTTAACACAAGCTTCTAAGAATAGCCATGCTTTCTCATGTCCCTAGACTACATGCCGAGACTTCGCTTCACCTATAGCAGAGGCTCGACTCAAACCTGACAAGTTTAAATGGCCACTGTGAAAAAAGCATAATTTTACACAGCCGTTTTGAATGAAGATTAACATTGCACTCATAACTTTTAAAGATAAATCTTCATCCTTAACAGCGCTGCCGTATTGCAACGGGACGGCACCAACTCCTGCTGGGACATCTCTGGTTTCTCCTTTCGCAACCAACAAGCAATTTGGCAGAGCTGGCTTACCTCGGAAAAATTCACTGCCAAGGGTATAATTCCTGCCACATAGCAGGCGACCAGCATGGCCAAGGACAGCAGGCAGATGGAGGGGAAGTCATCCATTTCGCCGCTTTCTGTCCGGTTCCTTGAAGTGAAATCCAACAGCAACTTTTCCAGCTCTCCGCACCGCACGCCTTAACCCGTGCAGACACCGAGCTCCCAGGAGAGGCTTTCAGCCATGTCTCTGTCGCCCGGCGGCAGCGGCCGGCTCGGCCCCCGGCCGGGGGTGCG
This sequence comes from Sylvia atricapilla, assembly GCF_009819655.1. Lineage (NCBI taxonomy): Eukaryota > Metazoa > Chordata > Aves > Passeriformes > Sylviidae > Sylvia > Sylvia atricapilla. Next base: position 29,122,660 of record NC_089145.1, read on the forward strand.
CGGCCAAGGGGCGGGAGCGGCTCGGCCACCGGCAGGCGGGCCCGGCCCTCACCTGAGGCGGGGGAACCTTCACTCGCACCAAGCTGCTTTCAGGGGAGGCGGGAGGGAGGGCTGCGGGACAGCGAGCACACAGGCGGCTCCTCACGGCGGGGCAGCCTCAGACGGGGCCGAGGAGACCGTGCGGGACCAGCGCTGCCACCTCGCACCCACGGCCGCTGCCCCGGCGGCCAAGTGGCACCTCAGCGCTTCCCCTTCCGGGCCGCCCCGCCCCGCCCCGCGCGCTGCCCGACTCCGAGATGGCGGGCGGGGCGTCGGCCCGCGAGGGACAACGAGGGGCTCCCTCACCAAAGATGGCGGCGGCGGCGCCCCGCCCCCGCCAGCCTGGCCGCGTGCGCGCGCGGGCGGCGCTCTGGCGCGGGCGGCTCTATGGTGGCGGCCGTTGGCGCGGCGGCGCTTCCGGCGGGCGCGGGGGCCTGTGGGGGATCGCCGCGCGCCACTTCTGCCCGGCGGTGCTGAAGGAGCGGAGCCGCCATGGTGAGAACGGGATCGCCGGGCTGCGTGCACACCGCGCCCGCCAGGGCGGCCTTCCCTTCCCCTCATCTCCCCGTCCTCTGGGTCACTGCGGGCGGGAAGGCGGCGGCCGGCGGTGCGGGCCCGGGCGGGCGGCAGCACGTTTTGGCGGGGCAGGGCCGGACGGGGTGGGGGCACAAAGGCGGCGGCGGCGCTCGGGGAGCGGCGCGCTGGAGGCTCCCGCCCCTCTCCACCGACAGCTTCGGCCCCCGCTCGGGGCGCTGCTGGAATCGCAGCGCTCTCCCGCGAGTCTCGCCCGTCGAGCGAGCCGGCCTTAAATGGCTGATTTGCGCTTTCCATTCCGCTTTCCCTGCTCCTCTCCTCTGCTCGGAGGAGGGAAAGGCGGGAGTTTGCGTTGGATGGCTCTGGGAATGGCACGCTGAAGCTCAAAGGCCTCCCCTATCGTCGTGGTTTGTTGCGTTCATCTAATAAGTTAAGGTGTGCCGAAGCAAGTTGTTGCCGTGCGGTGGGAGGACAGCTGCTTGTCGGTTTGCAGCGAAGTTCCATACCGGCCTGGTACTGGCTCCAGTGCAGTTGGCTTCGGCCATGATGAGCAGCTACAAGCCCCGTCCCTGTTGGCCAGTGAAAGGTGGTCCTTGGACCACTTTTTCTGCCTGACTTTTATGTGTGTGCAGTATGCTGCTGGTTGATATTTGCATCACTGCACCTCTTACCCTTACAGTATGTGTTTATCTTCCACTTATATTGTTTTGGGGATTTTTTATTTTTTATTTTTTTTTACGCTTTACTGTCAAATACACTACAGTTGGTGGAAGCCTCTTTAGATAGATCTTTAGATAGATGCCACATAGCTTTTAAGTCCTGCTGGTTTGGCTCTTGGCACTGCCTTTACCAGTTTTACAGGCCTCTACCCTTAGTAGCGGGAGTAATTTCTAAAGTGCTCTCTACAAGTTCGAAATTGGTGTGATATAAACCATGTGGTGTCTCATTCCGTGGCCTGCTTAAGAGCAGCTAGTACAACTGTGCTTTTAAGGAAAATGCAAAGAAATTCAGGTTATGCATCCTGTTAATAGGGCTCCATATTGGGCTTCTCCAAGTAACCTGGATGCAAATGCAGAAAGGTTCGTGGATCTTCCCTTGTTTTTGTTTTGTCACCTATGCACATTGGGCAGGTACTAATAGTTAGAGGAGACTTCACTCAGGCTTCTGAACTTTTAATTTTTTTGTACCTACCTCATAGGACAGGACCAGCAATTTTATCAAATCAAACAATTTTTTTCCCTTTAAAGTAAAATAATGTCAAGTTCCCAAATAAGTGTTTGAAAATCATTAATTCTACAATACACATCATTCAATGGCATTATTTTAAATATTTTTCTGGGCCAGTATCGGATAATGGGTACTGTATAGTGTCTGAAATGATAAATGTTTTGAAGTCAGAAGCCCAAATGACTTCTGCTGTGAAATTCTGAAAGAACTGGCTTGCATGTCTGGCTCACTGCTTTTCCTATAATCTGATTATTTGGATAATTTCAGAATTTATACATTCATTTAGCACTCCGCAGTGACCATCTAATTAAAATGATAGTGCTGGAAAAATTGTTTTATGATAATCTTTGGCAGTCATTTAGGCTCCCTGCTAAGACATGCCTTAAGTACAATGCACTTAGGAACAGCCAGATACCATCTCCCCTTCGGGAATTCCCTTCAAATCAGTCATCCTCTGGCATAAATGAAAGTGGATTTAAATTATCTAGTCTCCTTTGTATGATTTTTGTTGTTACAGTGTGTAGCTCAGAAGTCCACTTTTTTTCCATTTTATCTTAGGAAAAGTCTTGCTCCTTATTTTTCTCTGTGTAGCATTTTCCTGAACTTCTCAGAATCTGCTACTGCTGTGTTGAGACAATTTAAAGAACTGAAAACTGTATTCCAATGATGGGAACAGTGTCAGTTATGGAATAAGAATTTGTCCTGTTATTTGTTTTTTTCCCTGTAAATCCTAATATTTGCCATTTCTCTTTCCTGTCATGGCTTTTCATGAGCACTGATTGCCAAACTATGGGTCAGGATTTTTCTGTCAGCCGCTGATGAATCTAAGCCAAATGATGTCTTACCCTGCAGTTGCCTCTACGTTGTGTGCTCACCTCGTATATTAGCACAGAAAATGTTGGATCCAATTAGCAGCACTGGAAAGGGCCATTTGCAGCATGCTTGCAAACTTTCTGTGGTATGCAACCTGTTAATTAGATCACAGATTGTGTACACTTTAAAAAACTTGCTGCTTTGCTCAAATCACTTGCTGTAGCCAAGTGAAAAATGTTATGGAAATAATGGAAGCCACAGAGTGTACAATCATCTAAGCCTTCCCTGCAGAAGAACAAGCTTATGGACTCCAAAACTGGAACCGTTTTCTGTGCCATAATTACTGTTTAAGTAAACTCATTGAAGTGTGAGAAACCAGTATATGTGTTTTGCTAGAAACAGTCTTGAGTGCTAAGTGCAGATTATTGTATCACTGGTGTTCCCTTGAAGTTAAATGGATAACACAAATTAGATATTTCTGTTAAAATCTTTCAGGTGAGGGTGACAGTGTGGTTGAGTCCCCTTCTTGCTCTTTAACTAGGGCATTGAAAATTTTACTAACAGCTCACATTTGGAATAAAAAAAGTAAATGCCACAGCTCTTATAAATTGACTTTATTGCTTTGCTTGTCTGTCTAAATAGAAACTATTTCAGTGATTTTTTTTTTTCAACACAATAGCTACTTTACTGGTGATTTTACACATTGATAGGACTCGATGGAAACAAAACTTATTAGCACAACTTATATAAATAGTAAATGCTATGTGAAAAATGTCAGTGTCCTTTATTGCGAGTCTAATGTTTTACTGTTATGCTTCTTTTTACTGCTTTCATATAATAACTTAATTAGAACAAAAATCAAAGTATGCAAGTAACCTGTATTTCTGTGTTTGTTTTGTTTTCCAGTCTCACACAATTCTACTTGTCCAGCCCACCAAGAGGCCAGAAGGCAGAACATATGCTGATTATGAATCGGTGAATGAGTGCATGGAAGGTGGGTGGATGCAGACATGACAGCTAAAAACTGTTAAGATCCTATTTTTGGCATATACACAAACTTAATAAGAAAATAAGTTGCTCTTCATGTTTTTCAAAGGTAATTCACAAAAAAAAACCCCTCTCATGCTTTTAGGTTACTAATGTTCTAGCAAACTAAAAACTAGTTATTTGTTTCTAAAACTTCATTTTTCTATTAAATGTCTGGTTTTGATTTAACTAGATGAAACCACATCCAGTTTGGGAGACTAGACAATATTCTTTCTGGGCCCATGCAGCAGACTTGTTTCAGTGCATTTCATTACAGGATCAGCAGTTAATTCTCACTACTCTTTTCTTCACACTGTAAGCAAAGACTGCTACTGGAAATAATATATTAAATAAAGGATTGTGTACAATTGAGACATAATTTGCAGTCTCATGGCACATGTGCCAGAGTAAAGATCCTGCAAAACTTTGATACACATAATGAGCATCAAAAGAAAATTGAAATATTTGAGCTGTAGTTCACTTAACGTTAATCTTGCAGAAAGTTTTGTGAGGCAAACAAAAGTGTAACAAAGACCATGTAAAGTCTCTTTGCTCATTTTATTACATTCTTCTCAAATGTATCTGAAGTATTAGTGGACTAAGTAGTTTAAATAAATAAAAGTGCTTTAAATGTATATACGGGTTTGTGCTGTCACTCTTACCTCAATATCCTGTTTGACTCTTGGATCAAGAACGATCATTCTTATGTGTTCTTCTGTTTCTCAGGTGTTTGTGCAGCAGGAATACATGTTCTAATTGCTGTCTTAAAATTATTAGCAGGAGTTCCAGATGTCCATTGGAGCTTACTGCATGGAAAGTTATATATTTGACAACTGAAACCTTTTTCCATAGATGATGAAAACTTTTCTTTCAGTTCATCTTATCTGATTTTATAGTGTTATGTTTCAATGCAAATTGGAACAAAAGAATTTCAGCTTTAGAAAATTGGATTTTTTATGGTGGTAATCTCTAAACTTTTATTTGTGGATCAAGAGCTGAAAAAGTTTCAGCTAGCACAGTTTTTTAATACTGCATTGTTAATCTTGTTTCTCTGTAGGAGTCTGTAAAATGTATGAAGAGCATCTGAAGAGAATGAATCCCAATAGTCCATCCATTACATATGATATCAGCCAATTGTTTGACTTCATTGATGACTTGGCAGACCTCAGCTGTCTTGTGTAAGTTCAGTTGGACAAGCCCATTTCAGTGCCTTAGGAAAGTCAGCAGTCTTCCCTCTAAACTCTTCTGTGTGAGTTTCACATAATGCTGTTTTATGTGGTTTTAGCAGTAACTGTAGTGCAGCAGTAGTGCAGCTGCCCTAGCAAGTTGCCCAGTCCAGTTAACTGCACAGATACAAGGCACCCCTAAAAGAAGGCTTAGAAACGAACAGTTCCACTTGCATTTTTTTCACGTTGAAGCTGACTGAAATCCAACAATTAAATACAGATGACTGTTTTATTACCACTAGAATCTGTTTAAATATGCCCTTATGCTGTTGGTCCATTTCCTCAGGAGGCAGTATGGTTACAGACTTCTTTTCAGCTGAGGGCAGTACTTGTCGTAGGGTAGAAGGCTACAGAAGTGCATTGCAGCCAAAAGTTTGTTTTGATCAAGATACAGAAAGATGAAAGTTTATCTAACAGACTGAAAATAGCCACTTGTTTTAGAAGGTAACAACTGTTTTCTAGGATAGTCTTGTGCCTTTCTTAATTAGGTTTCTAAAATCAGTGTCATTCCAAATTCTACTTCAGCTTATAGTTTTCCACCAGATGGCACACATAGCACAAGGAGTAATAGACGTGTCTTGTGCTCACAGAAATTCCTGAAGTACTTAATGTCTGCTCTGCTCTGTAGCATTATGAAGGGATTTGAGGATGGAGGGTAGAAATCGGTAACTTTTCCTGAAACTAGCATTTCTTACATCACACTGGAGCTACTGCTGTGTGAACATAGACTGAAGCTCTTTGTTTGGTCTTGATCCAATCATGCTGGGGTTTAAATAGTAAGACTTCCTTAGAAACAGTATGCTTAGGTGTTTGTCCGAAGGTAAGAACTATAAATTGTTCTGCGACTTGGGATTTTTACTCAGCTTCTTACCACTGATCATCTCGCCCTTCTTATCTGATCAGAAATAAAAGTATACCAAGATTTAAAGACTGACCAGGACTTCAGTAGTTCTTAAGTCATTCACTGAAAGTACCATCTTCATGAACAAAATATTCAGCTTTAACGACTGAGGGAGAAAGGCATGAGCCTACACAGAACTTCACTCAGGTTGCTTTCATTTTTCAGTCTCATTCTGTTTTAATTCAGTATGCCCTGGGTAACTGAATTCTCTGACCCTTGCTAGTGAACTGCTTTTATCAACTATACTTGAGTAGCAAAAAAGATAAATCTCTGGGTTCTTGTTTTCAGTTTGCTTTTTATGAAGTGTCTTTGTTAGATGTAAGCTTGCCCTCAGTGCCAGCTGGCAAGAATCCTTTGTCATCTGTCTGTGAGTCTGCCTTTGCTCCTGGAAACATTTGATCTTAATAATTTTCAAAAAAATTCCACACAGAAGTTGAACACTTGAAAACTTAAATCCTTGAAGTAATGTGGAAGCAAGTGTTTGACTCATTAAGACAACTCATTAAGACAAATTAGATTGTTTCCTGGTGGAACTATTCTTCTGCAGACTGATGTCCAGAATACTAAGATTCTCTAGTTGTTGTCTCCCTTAAGTAATTAAATGCATGAATTAAAATGTGAACACATTGTGATCCAGTCACTCAAGTAGTGCTTGAAGCATCTAGTTTTGTTTCAGGCTCAGGCTGATCTGCTGGACAATTGTTACTTAGAGAACACGATAAATCCATGTGATAAGTGGCAATTCCCACCTACTTCTGGCATTATCTTCTGTACACCACTTTCTGCCTCATACACTTAAAGGACAATTAATTGCAAAACCAGCACAGTGAAGTTCTGGTAAATGTACTAGGGAGCAGACTGACCTTTTTTTTCGTGTTTCCTGTGCAGTTACCGTGCTGATACTCAGACATACCAACCCTACAACAAAGACTGGATAAAGGAGAAGATCTACGTCCTCCTCCGCAGGCAGGCCCAGCAAGCAAGCAAATAATGAGGGCACCGTTCTACCTGGGTTTGGGGAGGGTTTGGACAACAGGTGTGTACAGAGTGTGGTAGTGAACGTTTTGTATTACAGTCATCCTGTTGCCATCTTGATAAACTTGTTAGCCAGGACTGATTGTATTTTTAGAGATACAAGGATTTTGTTGGATTTGACTTTTTTTTTTTTCAGTGTAAATGGAGAAGAACGTACATCTTCAGCAGAGTTTTGTTTTTTTTTTTCCTCCAGTTTGCTAATGGTCCTACCTTATTTGAACCCCTGGGGCTGTTCACATTGTACTTCACCACATTTGCTGTATGTGCCCCTCTGTGGGTTCTTAACATTCATGTATGTCCTTGAGATATCTTAATGGGAAATAAAAAATGACCCTTTAGTTAAATTTGAGTGCTCGATTTTGTGGTTCCTGCCAAAAAACACAAATCTTTTTTCCCTGTTAACCAAGGGATAGGGCTTGAAAGGTCATGTGGACTGAACCAACAGTTGTTTCCTGTATTACAGAACAGCTCAAATTCTGGCTTAGTCTTGGTACTGTTTTCCCTGGGCATCTTTGGGAAATACAACCACCCTCTTGAAGTGCACAGCTGATTTCTCTAGTAGGCATTTGTATATCGGTGTGTCTACTCTGGGATAGGTGATGGATAAGAACAGGCTGAATGTATCACATCACAGACCGCTTCAATTAGTTTGCTTACAACTTTCCCCTAAGAAAGGAATAGACAAAGCAGATTGTTCCCGTGAAAATCTGCCCCAAACTTAATTTCTCTTTACAGAAGTTAAAGCTTAACTCTTGGCCCACACTGTAAATTATATCTGCCCCCATCTCTCTTGAATGCTGATGTTTTTGTAATTTTGCAAGAGTGGTTCTGGGATTGACAGAGGAATGCAATTCTCTCCAATGCACTTAACTTCCTAATTACATGTCAGTAGTTTCTGATGGACCTCACAGCAAATGCAGTGGCTGAAAAGAATCTGAGGTAAAGTGACTGTCTATAGTAAAGCTTTAATGAAAGTAACTTTACTTAAGTGATAAGTAATAGCCGCTGAAGACTGGGAATCAAATTACTGAAGGAATATAAATTCTTAGAAAGAAATGAGTTGAGGGTGTTAAACTTCTCAGCACAAATACAGGTTGCAGATTAGACCTACTAGCTCTAGAATTTATAGTGACCAGAAATAAACTCAGTCTCCTAACATCAAAACATGCTTCCGTTATAATCAATAGTGATTTGCAAAAGAGTCGGTCAGAAATATATAAGAACACTTAAGATTATTAAATCTGAAAATACTTTGGCATGTAAGGTTTATATCCAGCTTGACACAGTAATACTTAGAAAATTTACTATTGCCTCTATCATGACATTCAGATTTAATACAAGCAATTTAGTTTATAGTTTATCCTGAATAGCACAAGCTAAAATAATGTTTTCTCCTAACGTTTGAGGTTAACTTTTTTTTTTTTTTTTTTTTTTTTTTTTTGGTAAAAATTCCAGTATTCTCATGGATGCAATTTTGTAGTCTTTGAATGACGCCAAATCAACATTTACCTCATTCTGTGGACTGGCTTTCAATTTAAGGAAAACCAGCAGTGTGGTCTCTTTCCTTACTGTGAAAAGCACAAAGGACTATGCTGAATCTCTAGTAGTCAGGCACTGGAACACAGCACAGCTCTTCCTTCCAAGGTACTTTCTGTTTGATCTGATTTAAAAAAATCATCCTTGTCTTTGATTTTGGCTCTACTATAATAACACTGCAAACTCAGACCAGTAAACAAGTATAAAATACAAATTTCTTATGTTAGAGCAGAGAATAGGAAGAGGGTACTTTAAAGGAGATGGTAATTCACCTTTCTGCTCTTTGAAAGGGACTTTGCAAAGGTATGTTTTTTAGTGTTTTGGAAAATAGAATGCTTGCAAGCTTTAATTTAAAGGTTAGGTCACTTCTTTTTAAAGCATACAAACTGCTGTGGTCATTTCACTAACTGAAGTTTTTACAGAATTGGAAAATGCAAGTAAGTGGTCCTTTCATACCTCTGGAGCCAGATTTAGCAGATAGAAAAATATGGAAATTTTTCACTTTAGGAGAAGAGACTTGGGCATCATGTCTTTTCCCCCTTTTCACTCAGCTACAAGTATTTTTTTCTTTTTCTGAAATAAGCTGCTACTTAAAACTAGTGCGTAGTCCTTCAGTGCATTTTACTTGATTAACTATTTATGAAAGAATATATTTGTTGCTTGGCTGAGCAGCTGACCGTATACACTGAAAAGAAGAAAGGTGCTACAGTATCTGATGTGCAAGGAGCTAGAAAGAAGAATCTGGCAAGTTGTCTCCCACTACCCACATGGTGCCTTCAGAACTTGAGTGAAGAGGGTTATGAGCACTTGGAAACCTACTACGTGCTAGTAGACTGGCACTCTAGTAATGCAGGCTGTTCTAGGAGACTGTGAAAAGAGACTTCCCTTTGCTTCTTTGCTCCTACTGAGGAGGGATGACAGCAGGGCATGTAGTACCTCCTGCAGTTGCATTTGTCCTCAGAAGCATCAGCACTTTGATAGCAAGATACTGATAATTGCCCAAGTTCAGCTACTATAAAAGAGACATTCAGTAGCAGCATTTTGTATGTAAAGCCATGAAAAATAGCATGATTACAGAAAGTGTGTCAAAAAAGAATCTGTCATGCCATGCATGCTTTGCCTTCAGCAAATTGTCTGGTGCTTCTTACATAAGGATAGAGACAAGTAATTGTGCTGGTCGTGCCTGCTCTGGTGTGGGAGTAAATGACAAAGGAAATTACATTGGCTGCTTCTGCAGGAGAGTGGTAGAGTATTTTAAAACGGATTAAGAATGGAATCCAGAGACCTAGTATTTCAAAGTGTGCGGAAATACTTAATTTTTTTAAAGGCAAATCCATTAAGGAAGCCTAGCCTCAGACCAAGGAGCTGTATGAGCTATTTGCCAGGATTACAGAGGAATTGAGGTGCCTGCCCAACTTCTGCTTGCCTTGTGGAGCCATGGGCCATGCTGCTTCTTTGTTAATCACAGACTCAGGATGTCCTCCCACAGTTTCTGGGCTGGACTGGCCCTGCCATGGACTTCAAGTTGAGACATGACCAGACTGGCACAACTCATTTCTTGGCAGGGCTATTCACTAAACAAATAAATAGTAGGGTGAAGTTATGTGAGGTGGCTGAGCTGAGGTTGCAGTTCCTTGCTGTTGAAAGGTGTAATGTACTTCACACTTTGTACCAAAGGAATACTGAGTGTTGTGGGGAAGGGGAGAACAGGACTGCTAGTCAGCACCAACAAGCAGCTGGTCACTTAAAAATAACTGATATTTTGAGAACAAGGACAAGCATGGTAGATAAAATGGTGCATATATAAAGCATCCATTTATCTATGCATTGCAAACTCCTGCCAGTCAGTAATGCACTGGGTCAGGGAGTAATCCTACTAAGATTAGAATGTGTGTTGTGTTTGACACCACAGTAATAACGGGATCACTCTTACAGGAATCCCACTCTGCAGCCTCCTTCAGTATGCTGAAGAATTGTGGAAAGCAAAACTGAGTTTGCATTCCTGCTCTCAGGGTGAAATAATAAGCTGAAATAAGCTAGGTAGTTAAAATACTTGTCTACTGTTGCTTCCATCATCACATTCTTTTAAAATAGACCAAAATCTTGACATCCATCACAATCCATTATAGGCACAGCAGGAAAGTAGCATCATTGCTAGATCAGTCTGTTCTTGTGCTTATCACCATTGTCAATATACAGTGGAGGAAAAAAGGAGTAGTCAATTCCACCTTGTTATCTTCCTTAGCAACTAATAAACCTGTTCACAGCAAGAGGATACTTGACTACGCACAGTATTTTTAAGGTTGAAAGAATTACCATATTTTTTCACTTGTATTAGAAAAGGGTAAGTTCCAAAGTTGCTGGTTGGGTTCTCATTACCATATGCCAAGCAATTTGTGCTGGTTCATGATGCACTGAAAACAAGGATGCATCTTAGGATGACTTACTCTCATCAGAGGGAAGAGAGGAAAGCTATCACTGTTAGGGACACGAAAGAATGAGCAGGCAGCAGAAAGGTCAGCAGGGAAAGCTCTCCACTTCATTTTTCTGATTCTATCTTATGTACACTTCAACAAGCAGGCAAAAGATTGGCTACACAGGTAGACTTCATTGGTGAACATCACCATCAATCATCTTTCTCCTCCCAGAGGAGAAATACATAAACAAAATAGATAAATTCTAAAAATATACATAGTTTTCTTGAAGGGGCATGAGAACAAAATGCAAACAGTGAAAAGCAGGCAAACCTGGAGTGACAGAAAACTCCAGCTTCTTGACTTTAGAGTATATAAACAGTTATGTACATTTGCAATCCTCACTGAGTAGGGGTCTGATTGTACTGGAACTCAGCTACACTGAAACCTCAGTCCATCCAATCCAAGAGCTAATAAACAGAAGAATCAAGGCTAGCTGGGTTACAAGTGCAAAATATTAAAAACCTCCTGTTTTCTAATTGCTATGAAACTGGTGTTTTCTAGACCCTGGTGAGCATTGAAACAAATTGTTTTACCATTATCATAGGTTGAGGGGGGCAGGGAGTTTATGCTAGTAATTCTCCAGCAGGAGATGGGCTGTGGGTGAGGCTGAAGATTCTCAGGCTCAGTGAGCATCTGAGCCACTCACGTTAGGTACCCATTGGCCTTTGGAGTCCAAAAGGGTTGACTTCAAGGTAAAATGATAAATAATTTGTACTACTGAAAGATAATCAGCAAGAGTACATCTGTCAAAATAGAAAGTTTTGTGCCTCTCTCATACTCATCAATTGCCTCAGGTTTTCTACACTGAGTGTATTGTCTGCTATAATGTTACTCAGTGTTGCCCAAATACAAGGTACCATTCATGGAAACAGCAGGGAAATGAATCTGCCAATGAAACTCACTGAATGGAGATGCTCAGCTTTGCATAGTACAAGGCAGCTCTCTATTATCACTCACTAATATGTGCTTCTTCCTCACTATCTCTGAAAAGGATTAAAGTAAAGCTTGTCTTGATTTGTCATACAAAAACATTAGATCGTAAGAATTAGTTTCTTATGGTAATCTGAACTATGCCTGTAGGAACATTTTATCTGGATGGAGTTTGGGCATAGCTCCAATTCATAGGTTTTATTCAAACTTTATGCTGAGTTTGCAGTGACACACAAGTGAAACTTGCATGCTGCATATGCCTGCTCAGTGGTGAGCATTAACAGGTTTTGTTACCAATTCTGTACACACCTGAGTCATCTGCTGCTGCACCCCCTGCAGTGTCTCCACAGTCCCTCACCAAGACTGTTACTGTGGACTGTTGTGTGTATCAGTGACCCACAGCTTCTGGAACTCCATAGCTGCTGCCTGCCTTGTGCTTGTGCCAGGTAAGTCAACAAGACTCACAGAAGTGAAAAATTTAGCAGTGTACTTGGAGGCTGTTATGTCTGGGCTCTACCACGGACTTGATCCAATACTTGTATTGCCCAGATCTCTTAACACACTGGTGCTTCCATCTAGTGTATTCCATTGCTGCTTCTGCATCACTTCATTAACCATGCAGAAAACAGGCTCCCAAATTTAAATAATTTTCTTAGTTACCATGGGCACTGGGTTACACACACACACCTGCTGCCCTGAGAGGTGGGGAATATCCACCCTTGGAGATGTTCAAGACCTGACTAGACACAACATTGATCTGGTTAGATTCATTATATCAACTCTGAGCAGCATTTGACTAGACGACTTCTGGACCTCTCTTCCAATCTAAATTATCCATCAGTCTATTGGAGTCACTACTAGAAAATCCCAGATCATGAAAAATGGGAAATCTGAGTCCATACTCTGACCAGTTTCAAAAGCTGCTGGAACTCAGTATTCCCCAGGCCACTGAGGACAGTGCTGAAATTGGTAGGCCATCATGTATTCATGGTGGATTTGGGCGACACAAGAGAAACATTCACCAGGCTACAAAAAGTACAACTGCTCCCCAGTGATAAGGACAGGGTGCAGAACAGTCAAATTTGATTTTGTTCTCATATTCTTTTGATATGAATGAAGGTTCATGTGGGACACTGAGAAGAATGCCTTGGCACAGAGGTTAAATTCCTAGAGTTCATCAGACTTGCCACCCAGATGCAACCCTCCATACTCTCCAAATCTTTACAGCCCTCAAGTAAAAGAAGAAAAAAAAAAAAAAAAAAAGGCCTCAGAAATCTGTGATGTAGTATTAGGAAAAGCTCAGAGATATTGCAAAATGCCAGGAGAAGGTAAGAAGCAGGCTATACATGGCTATGGAGAAAACAGCAATTGCACCTGTGCTTCCACACCAACTCCTGCTGATCTCATCGGAGGCAAAGGCATCTTCATGCAATATCAAGTAATGTACTTGCAGGGGAAAGTGGAAAGTCAGTGCTGCCAGAACTAAACATAAACCTTGTTTCACATTTCTTTTTTAACTATGTCTATTTTCAGGTTCAAGAAGGAAATGAGGAGCAGGGGAAAATTTCTTCATCTCTCAATACATTAACTTGGTCTCTGAGGGAATTCTTATTCCACTGGAACACAGTGGAAGCACTAACCAGAACATATCAAGCAGAGTCAGCATTCAAATCTTCTATTCAAAGTGCGTTCCTCAAATCCAGAATTGTTTCTTCTCCATCCCAATGTCTACAGAAATTTAGCCAGTGCCAAAACAGTGCTGCTTTCCTTGCCTAGCTTGCAATGGTCTTCTTGAACACATTTCTCAGCTCATTAGTATCCTTTTAAATTCCAGGCCAAGTGAGTTTAATTTCAATTTCTGTTTAATTTATGTTTGGCTCCTGCTGATGCTAGCAGTTTTCTGCAGGTTTTCCTGTCTGTCTTTGAACCTAGTTCAATGAAATAACCATGGTACCAGCAGCTCTAAATGAAGATTACCAGTCTTTCATACTGTGGTAATGATATTGCTTTAGTCTTAATCAGGAATTAATCATTCAATGCCCCCTAAAATTGCATGTTTTGTCTTTGTGTTTACAACACAATTGTTTGGTGACGATTCAGCACACCCTTTGTTCCTTGCCTCTATCATGTCCAAGTTAAAGCACCCATTATTTATAGAAAATTAAATAATTTCAACTAGAAAGCTTGAGAAAGAAACACATGAGAATAACCAAGTATTTGATCTTAATGAGGACACTTACCTCATATTCCAGGGAACTCAAAGCTTATCTGAAATAAGCAGAGTAGGAGCTACATTTAACTGTGTTGCTCTGTTTCTTGGCAGAAAGGCACGCAAATCAGGCCAGCCATAGCTCCAGGAGGTATTTCCCTTCTGAAAAGTCCAAAGGAAAACAGCCACATCCCTCCATCTTATAATTAATGGACTAAACATTTTGATAGCATGTTACATAACCTAGGCAGATCTCTGCTCAGTGCTGGCTTCACTATCTCACTCCTCAGACCCCCTTCTCCTTAGGTACAGGACACCTCAGCAGCTCACTTAGAGCCCCACATGCCTCTTATGAGGGAATAGCAGCCAGTAGAAATTTTATCAGCCTTCACCTGCCCCCAAAGACACCTCAAATAACACATTTTAAGCTCCTTAAATCTGACTTCTCTGTTTAAACTATCTATAGAAAATTCATGACTTCCTCCAGGCATGCTGTCTTTAGAAGTTAGACATCACTCCAACCTACTTGCAGGGAGAATAGAGGTCCAGCCTCAATGCATTTGACAGATAATTTAAAAAATTACCTGTGTGTCTTGCCCAGACTCTCCTACAGCCCCTGTAGGAACATAAAACGCAGGTCCCAGCCCAATGCCAGCTGAGGAGCTTAATAACGAGCACTTCAGTGCACTTCCTCCTTTTCCCTCCTCACACATGCATCGACCTAACTGATAATCTCCTGATAATCTCTGCCTTTGTCAAAAATCTGATACTCACCCTAACTAGCAATTAGTAGTACTGATTAGGTAATGCAGAGGATCCTCAGAGAATGGAAACACACTCTCTTCCTATTTACTTAGAGAAATCTCTTTATAAAGAGAAATCCAAAATGGCTTTAAATGCAAGGATGACAGCCCTGGCTCAGAGTGTCACTGCATCAGAAGTAACTGAGGGCCCTGGGAGTGTTTTGGGAGAGGGGCTACCATGAAATTGCCTAGACACTTGGTGTAGGTTCTTGACAGGAGCAGGTTAATAGTCTTTGTGGTGCTTGTATCTGATCAGATATACAGAGGAACTCTACTGCTGGGGAGTTTTGTTGGATTTTTTGTTTACTTGGTAAACACCTCCCACAGATATCTTGCAGGGAAGGTTAAAGGGCTTATGAAGACCTAAGGTAGAAAGGTAGTGGTTTTATCTATGTGCTTTCCATATATTTTCCTCATTGTTTCCACAAGTTTGATGTTTTGGGCATGGTGTCCTGAGAATGAGAGAACTGGTGATGATGTAACTAGCTGATACAGTTACTCTTTAGGAGCAGTTTACTCACAGGCTTCATGAAAACTCAGAAAATACTTGCCCCAGAACGCAAGTGGTGCAATAAATTAGTTGAAATATGTACTTCATGGCACTAGGTGGTTTTTAAAGTGACCCTTAACATGGCACATAACATTTTTTTGTAAACTTAAATGTAATTGATAATACTGATTTAGTCACATCCACGTGTCTTTGAAGTCCAATGCTTCAGCACTCTTGCAATTACTTCTCTAGATGAGTTCTAGGGGCCTTGGCAATTGCTTGCTGCTGCTATTTTGATCCTATGCCCTAGGAGTATAAACTCAGTTATAGAAACTCCATCTGAGTCCATTTAATGAACTATATGAATCAGAGACCTGCAGTAAAGCCCAATTAGAAATGAGTGGACAGGGAATATTGATCTCCTTAAAACCTCTTACAGCTTTCAGGATCTGCCTGGTCACTCATCACTGCAGCAGGCACTGGCCCCTTCCTGCTACTTCCCTTTCACTCACTTGCTAGGATTATGGTCAGATTAAGAGGTGATTGAACAGATCAGCTGGTAGGAACCCTGGGGTATGAGGGAGAGCCCCCAGATAACCCTTCTCACACATGCTCATAGTCCTCTGGGTCAGGTTTTATTATGAATTCAGAGGGAAATTGTACAGGAGTGCCTGCTTTTCCTCTGAGCAACACAAAAAAACCCCAAAAAACAAACAAACAAACAAAAAAAACCCCCACCCTCCGAGATTTTATCTTCCTTCTTACAAATGAACATGGTGTCTGGAGGCTCTGAGTTCACAGAGGTCACAGCTGACAGCATTACCATGCAAAGCACACCCACGAGTGTCCTGTGAACTCCCCTCGCTCTGGACCTTCAGCCTTGTTTGCAGTATATTACAGGATAAGAACCCCCGTGAACACATTATTCAAATGAGACATTTGAATAAGAAATTTAAGAAGTGTGCATTAAAGGGGATTTGTGGCATCCTAGCCAAAACACCACTCAAAGTCAGATGGTTTCAGACTCTTTTCCAGGCTGCACCCCAGATGATGTATGGTATCTTGAAGCCCATATCCAAAGGGTGTAGGTGGGATTTGAATCATTCAGATCATTAGATTTTTGGAATGATAAAAGTCTCTGTTTGGTTGTTGTCCAAAGCTGGATACACATCAGATATGCACATTTCAGTCTTCACAATTCAGGATCTGCTTCAACACCCACACAGAAGCACTCTAGTCTCAGCTGTGTTCAGACCACCTGCGCGAGTAAGTGCTAAGGAAACTCATAAAGTGTTCCTCCATTTTGCTTGATTTGGTAAGCCTCCTCCACACACAGCCATTGCAAATAAACAGAAAGACAAGAGTCAAAGCTTTCTCTATTTCACCAAACTGTATAGGCTTGTCTGGGGCTGGCAAGAGCGATGAGAGGACAAAATATTGAATGTCTTATGATGAGGGTCTTTTGAAATCCTTGGTGTGGAATATCTGGGGATGACCTGCACCAGAGGAAAAGTAATTATAGTTTTCTAGTAGCAGCTGGGGTATTTACAGGAAGGTCTTTCATTCTAGGCACTGTTCCAAAGGATGTTTATGAGCTTGAAATTAAATAGTTGCTGAATAAAAATGCAAAGTAATTCCTGAAGTAATCTTGGGCTCCAGGCCTTGTTCCAGAGACTGAAAGCTCTTCAACCACTAAGTTAGAATCTTACACCCTTTGTTCAAACCAAGGTTTATTATCACATGAAGTCCAAAGCAGAACAGCTTTAGCAGGCAGAGCTGAGAAGACTCCACCCTGAGAAACCCCAGTTTCCCAAAGAGTCTGTTCCTGCTCTGATATGTTGCGTTGGTGCAAGGGTGGGAGTGATTCCTGACAGCCACATGAGGTAAAGTGAGCAGCCACCTCCTATGGATTTTTGTGGCAGCCCTGGGGGATTCATAGTCCAGCACATGCTACAGACATCCCTGGGCAAAGGGGCTCCAGCTGTGCTGGCAGCTGCTGGTCCTGCCAAGGGCTCTTGGGTGCTGCAAGTACCCACCAGTGACCCTGCTGTTTCCTGTTCTAGCCTGGGAAAGAGAAGCTGCAAAGACAGGTAGAAGCCAACTTTTCTACAACCCTGCTGCTCCAGCCTAAGCTCGTCTCTGATTTGGGTACCTGGCTTACACTGGTGCCAGGCTAGGGTAGGTCACTGGGACAATTTATTTTTAGTAAGATCAAAATAACTTGGACGGGAGAAATGGAAGAGTTTTGAAGAAATACAGACTTATTCCCTCTCAGGACACAGCATTTGTGCTCTAGAGGCTTTCTCAGACCCTTCAGCATAAGCTCAGTACTTGCAGATATCCGACAAACTCCTGCCATGAAAGTTTAGAGTAAACAGAGGTGATGTGTGACACGTTAAATGTTGCTAATGAGCATCAGGTGTTTGCAGGGGAAAATGGCTCCTCGTCTTAGATATGGTAATTATTTTAAAGATCTATTTAGCATTTAGATTGCTTGGGGGAAAAAGAGCTTGGAAAAGTTGATTGCTTTGAAAAGCGCTCCGGTACCAAGTGGCTCTCTTTGAACATCGCTTTCATCCCCTCAGAAAGAAAGCAGAGGAGACACTTCATCTTGGGGTAATTAGAGGGACTTTGACATCACAGTCCTTGTAAACAGCGTTATAACGGGCAGCCTCCAGTTAAAGAATCATTTAAGAGAGAGAAAATTGAGAGATTGAACAAGCTGTGCTGAAGCTCTGGGAGGAGCTGTGAAAGTACTAGTTTGAACATTCACACTCCGTAATTCCACCCCCCGCAGAAGACCCTTTGGTACGCTTTTAGACTTCGCTACATCTGTTGCATTTTTAATTACATGTTTTCATCAACAGGCTGCCACATCATCAACTCTCACACGCTGAGCGATTTAGCTTAAACAAATCTCCTGGAGGTACAGGAGTATACTCCATGAAAATCCCAGATCCGCCGGGAGGTAAGAGCAAGGAACCCGATTCCTCTTCGCCAGCTCAATGTCTCCACCCACAGTCAGGTTGCACCGTGCTCGCCTGTGCCGGCAAGCCTGGTCCAGGGCATGAATTAAAACTTGTCAGGCCAAAAGGACAAAGCAGCCTGCAAGCCTAATACACCAGGCTGAGCAAACCTGGAAACTCGGAATAGGTCTGCAACAATTTGTCGCTTTTCCTCAAAAATCTGAGAAATGGCCTAAAGAAAATGACTTCTGCCTCAAACAGGTCCCTCCACACCTGAGTCATTGGAACACCACTGGCAGAGCAGCAAAGGCAGTCCAGATGATAAGCCAACACAGTCAAGCCTTCGTCTACAGCTGCACTAAGATGTTCTTATTGGGCAGAAGTATCAGTGTATTAAGCAGTATTGCAAATTAACAACTTGAGATAGGTAGGGTGTTTCAGAAGGGAACTGATGCTGGACACTGAGGGCAGATGTGTATAGAGCATCCCCTGAACAATGCCAGTACAGAATGCAGACCCTATCCAAGCATTAGCTGTATTTCTCTCCTTCCTAGTAGCCCCATTAGGATTTGATTCACCAGCTTCCCCGTGTCTGTTGAAGAAATACCAAGTAGATAACCACCAAGCTGCCCTCTAGCTCTCAATCTCACACCTGCCTTTGTCCAGGTCTTTATTGCTGCTTCTGCCACAAAGCTGGTGACTGCCAAGCAGCATTGTCCCAGCCACTCACGTTTCTTAAAGCCAATAATGTCAAAATACACAAAAGAAATTTTGATCAAGCAGGAGCAATTCAGACCGAGTCTGTTTCCCAAATCTGACAAGTGTATGCACTAATGAATAACGTCTACACAACCCTGCAAAAAGAGAAAGAAAAATGCAGCAGTGAGGAGAAAGGCCAACGTAAATTTCTGCTAAGAAAAATGCTTCTCTGTTCAGCCTCCTCACTCATAAAATCTATTTCAAGACCAGAAAGGAGGAATGCAGATGTAAGCGAAGGTGATAGCAGAACTCACGAGGACTAAATACAGCAGAATTTCATCCTGGGGCAGGCAAGGCCATTGGTGTGCACACCAGCTGCAGGGTGGTGACTGCTGTAGTTAGCACAGCAAGGGGATCAGGACAGGCAAACTGCTGCAGCTCCAGCATGGTGGCCCCAGCAGCTTGTACAGCCCAGCCTGAGGTCCAGGCAGTGCCAGCTGCGGTGCAAATAAGTGCTGAGCCTGGTGCCTGAGGGAGGGCTTCCTTTTTTCATGCTACACCATGAGCACAGAGAACTCAGACACCAATCATGCACGGAAAAAAGTCAACAATGAACTAAATGACCCACAGAAGGAGCTTTATTAGGAAACACCACCAACAAAAAAGGTTCCTATATGCTTTTCTAAGATGGCTGAATTCAAGTTCACTTCCTGTTGCAGTACTGGGATGATGTGACTGGTTTGCAGTCGCTGAGGATCACGGATGACAACAGAACACATTCTTTTTGTTCTGACCCTTGCTAAGATGAGGCAAAACTGAGAATTAACTGTCCCTATTTATGTTCTCACCACTGAAATTCCAGCTGTAGTACCAATGGTTCTTGTATATATTTGAAAAGGGAAGGAATCACTAGGGTGAGGGGTGGAAAAGATCTAGTCCAGTCCTGGCCTTGGACTGTCTGGTCCTCACTGAGATCCAGAGAAACAAGACTCAAGAAACAGTATTCAGAGACAGCAAGGAGAGAGGCAGGTGGCTCCAAGACTGGGCTGGGATATCAGCCTCAGCTCACCCCAGTACCCCACTTCCCGCTGCAGCCTGAGGTACAGACACCCTCACACCAGTGCACCCACTGCCAGTGGCATGACAACCCTTCTGTGGGAGCTGGGTTTGAAAGTCACACTCTGAGCATGTTTCTCCAAGTGCTGGCTGGCACAGGCCAAGCTGTCCCCTGAAATGGAAATGGGACAGCTTGCAGAAAGGCTGGAGGTAGCTGGCACTAGAAACAAGAGACAGTTCTATGTGCTCCTCAGAGCCTGACCCAACAGTCTTGTCCTAGAAACACCCCCAGTCATTACAGGAGGACTCCTACTCCTTTCGCATTTCTTTATTCTTCACCTTGTTGCTCTATTACTGGTTGGGCTGAAAGGCATTCATCAAGCTTCTTCCCATTTTTCCTGCAATGGAAACTATGGTCACATTTAAGTGTCCTCATACCCACTTCAGCATTTCCCCATGCACTGCTTTTCTGTCTGCCACAGCACTGGGAACAACACTGCATCTCTACAGCAAGGGTGAAATGCAAGCCATCACCTTCAAAACCTACCAGCATTGACATGATTTCTGGTTTGCCCTCATTGGATGTTGGGAGGACTGGGAAACAAGGTATTTTGGTGGGTAAAGAAATTCACACAAACTCTGTGAACTATATGTCATCTCTTCCAATAAACTGTTCTCTGTACTTCATATGCAGGTGTCCCACTTCTCTGAAACTGCTGTGGGCACTTCCAAAACACAGCCATACTGCAGGGCCAGTTCCGGTACCCAGCTGCTGAAAGGAAGCAACAGCAGACAGCAGCAGGCCCACAGGTCAGAACTAAACAACCACCAGGAGATCCCATGGCAGCCACAAGGAGCAGTGACAGGAAATGCCACGGCAGGAGGTGAAAAGGGACATCAAGAGCTGGGATGAAGCCTGGGAATGCTCACGATCACCCCAGCAGATAACAGCCACCATGCTCACAAGGAGCTCAGGCTGCTTGAGAAGGGCATACTGAGATCCACCCATCACGGGGAAAGGCAAAGCAGCCCTGCACTCTTGAACACAAAATTCAGGGAGAAGAGCCATTGGGAAAAGAAAGTAGACAGACCTGGAAGTGCAGAGGGGTTCACGGGTGGCCTTTTGGGTCAGTGAACCCATTTTATTTGCTTCATGCTCATGAATTTGTGCCTCCCCCAGGCACTGGCCAGCTCATCATCCAGCACACCACTGCTGTTACTGCCAAGCTCAGCTCTGCTGCAGGCAATGGTAAGCTGTACTAGTTTCCATGGAAATCAAAGAGAGAAGCTGGTTTCCACCAAAATCACATTCAAAACACAATTTTGTCCCAAGTGGATTATTTTGTTATCTTTTCTCTCATCCTTTTTTTTTTTTTTCCACCATGCAGTACAGATGAAACTGAATTTATTTTAATGACTCAGATTTGTAAAGCACAAGTTTCATCAATAGGTCAAGCAGAAGTAGCTATTTCCATTCAGATGGGATGATTCAAAAAAAGGAAAGTCTGAACACTTACCAATGTCATTTTCAGCACAGAAATACTACCTTGTTCTGGCCTGGTTTTAATAACTGGTCAGTCACTAATGAGATGTAAGCAGCATTTCTCAAACAGATGCAGATCAGTCAAAAGGTTGTTCACTTCTCTGATGTCCCCAGGCTTCCCTTGCCCAGTGTCTCCTTTGCAACATGCTGCAGCAAAGAAACTGTATCACAGCTGTTTGCAAAACACCATACAGAAACAAAGCCCTAGAAATGGGGATGGCTGCTACCTTGCACCCCAGCTGGGAGAGTGATGGAAAGGCAATGCCTCCTCTCCTCACATGGGTACAGAGTTGTCCACTGGAGAAGCAGAACCAGAAGCCCAGGATGCTGCAAATATCCTGTTTATTTTCAGAGGGAACTGCACTGCTGATTTTTTGCTACTATAGCAGCAAAACAAACACACTGAAAACAAGTTTTGTTCCAGGTAGATCTAAACATTTGATTTCAATATTTGCAGTTCTCCAAGGCTTCTCTGCTTCTGTTTAAAGTTCTCACAAATCATGATGAAGGAATGAATCTTAGGCCCCCTAAAAGGGAGGGATACAGGAGCTCTTCAGCTCCTGTCTGAACACTCACCAAGCATTAAAGACCAAAAGTTAAAGGGTGCAGAGAGCATGTTAGGATGCTTGCTCAAGGGAAGAGCAGCAGTCAGGTTTCCAGATGCTTCTGTACTTCTAAAATGCTGAAGAAGTCCAGTTAGAGGGCGAGAGATATCCCCTTCCACACACCCTGCAGCCCAATAGCAGAGGGTCTTGAGAATTAAGAGATGCTCCCATAAAGTCTTTGTATCAAGCAAATACCTTTTAACAAACTGCAGAAAAAGATGGTCCCTTAGCACCTAGATTTGTTACTGAATGTATCCTGGAGAATACCTCCCTTTCTAAGAAAATAATTTGCTTTGTGGGTTATCAAATAAAGTATTTAAGTATTTTTAAAACCCAACAAAAAACAAGAAATCCAAACAACACTTGATTTTCCATTTTAGATAAAGCATCTACTGAATTTGACTCAGCTGTATGACTGCTATGAACATGGTGTTTCTAGGTTTTCAGTCTCCAGCAGAGAAATTACTCCCCTATAACTTTCCTACATGATGTTCTAGTCCCTTTTGAGGCACCTGTTTCCACTCCAAATTCTTCTCTATCTTATGTAGGTGTCAGACAACTGCATGTCTGACCCTATCCTCCTCAGAGGGTAACCCAGCCCTCACCCATTTCTCCTTCACTCCCAACTGCCCTAGTCTGGCTCTTCAGAAGATCAAAACCCTATCATTTTCCTAGGCAGGACTAAAAAAAGTCTTCCCAGCCATCATTACAGCCAAAGAACCTCCTGGTTTCTAGGGCACTTTGGTGGTCATCATTCAGGGTGTGCATGGCAGGGCTCCAGGGACACAGCCCAAACATGTCCTGCTACAGGAGCAGCACTAAGAAAGCCCCAACTCTTCTCCTTCTTATTGAGCTCCCACAGCACTCAAACACCAGGCAGCATGGATAAGCAGTGGTTCCCCTCACCAGATGATTTCCAGCATACCTTCACCCTCCTTCTTTAGAGAGATTCTCTGGCACAGCTGCTTTCTGTGCAGGCAGACCCAGCTGATCCTAGTTTGAAAAAGCCTCTGCCAGGTGAACTGGCAGGTTGTTAAGCCCTGATTTTAAACTCAAAGTCTCCAAATTGGCACAGCTGTCTGTGCTTTCTTTTTTCTCTCTTTTTTTTTTTTTTTTTTTTTCCTCCCTCCTCTCTTTTTCTTTTTCACCTTTTTTTTTTTTTTTTTTTTTTTTTTTTTTTTTTTTTTAAATACTACGAGGTTAGAAAAGCCTACCAACCTCCTTGGAGAGCAACAATATTTGAAGCTCAGTGATGCACATGCTAGGAGACACCTGTGGGTGGTGATGCTTCTTTGGCCTCAAGCCAGAAGCAGAAGAAAGGTCTTTGGGAGGCTTCTGTAAAAAATAGGCAGACTGCTAGCTTAAGGAAAGTATCAAGGAGGGAGTAACAGGAGGAATTAATTCCCCACAACCCCAGCTATTTCTTTCAGCATGTAAGTCAGCCCATTAATTGCCAGGAAGGATACTTGTCTCCCTATCCAGCTGAGAAGGACTATTTCACTCCTTTTCAACTGGTACATCATTGTATCCTAGAAGCATCTCTGCCTGCTCCAGCAGTATCCCTCCTGAGGCAACTCACAAACCCATGCAAGGAACTGGAGTATGAATATCTAGGGAACAAACCCAGTGAGAGACAGAGGAGGGAACAAGACAAGAAAGGAGCCTCTTTTCCAGAAGAGGAAGCGAAGGGGAATAAGAACAGGCTGAAACGTTTATTTCAAAACGGATTTTATTCCAGGCATTAACAGATTCTGGCACATGCTTTTTTTGAAGAAAAAGGAAAACTAATATGGGTTCCACATAAATTACATCTGGCAAAAGTGCAACTTACAAGTGAGTGGGAAAAATAAATCTTTTAAAACCGATTTCTGTACAACAGTAGATTCAGCTCTTAAATAAACCCCCATTGGTTCACAACACAGGAAATTACACTGGATGCTCTGATACAGTAACAGCTTTCTTTAAGGGTATTACCAATGCAAATGCTCTGTCTTGACAGTCTAGGGGGCTGTTTAAAGTAAACAGGAAAACAAGGGTGAGCAGCTGCTTGTTCTGACTGCTAAAAATAGTCAGTTTGCTTGAAGAAGTCCTAACAGACACCTGTTACAAAACATGGCACTGTGAGGACCCTGGGGAAAAAAGTAGAGATAGCATTTTTCTTCCTTCCCTTCAGTGCAAGGGAATTGTAGAGTATGCTAATAATGAGTTTGAACAAGACTTTGTTTATTCCAAGAAGTAGTTCAGTTTGCTCACACTTGACAGCAGCCTTTTGTAATGTACCTCCTTTTCAGCAACTGCTAAAATACATTGGAAACCAACAGTTTCCAAAAGATGATGTGTGGGGAGGTCTACGTTAGGCTAAAGCAATGCTTTAGTAGACAGACGAGTGAGCAGTTGGGAGGTGACCTCAGGTGAACATGTCCAAAACCGGGTAGAAGTAAAAAATGATACTCTAGACTCCACAACTAATTTGAGTTATTGACTCCTAGCACGTGTCCACCTTTGCTCTTTCCTCCCCCAGGCCAGGGCACCTGAAGAAGGAGAGTGTCCCATCTTCAGCAGCCCCAGCTTACCCCATTTGGACGTTTCCTCCCAAATTTATCCTAAACCAAGACACAGCCCAAGAAGGATGCCAGTTCACACTCTGCCAGGAGAGCAGTAGGGAGAGAGGCACAAATCAACACAGCTAGTCCAGGTATGTCTGCTCCAGGAGCAGTCAGCAGCCTCCAGCATGGGAGCCAAACACAGTCAAGGTGTCATGATGCTGACAAGAGCCCTTTAAATTAGGGCTGGCCCAGAGCTTGGAGACTGTAAATAAGCAGAGCTTCTGTGGTCTGCAGCAGTCAGGAGCATTGTTTGTAGAGGAGCTGGGTCCTGGTCCCAGAGTGGTTATGAAGAAGGAACTGCAAGAAAGCTGCACACACAGAGTGGGAGCAGGGAGGAAGGAGGCAGTACCTGGTAGAGGAGTGAACATGCTGTTAGCTGCCACACATAAACTGCTGCAGAGTGAAATGGGGGGAGGTCAGATGGTCCACTTAGGCTTTGTTTTGACGAAAATATGTAATCCTTTCACACTTAATTGTATACAGATCTTAGAAGCAGTACCAGCTCAGTGGCCCTTCACATATCTTTGCATTAATATTTTTCAAGCCAGGTAGGTTAGACCTTCACTGTTCCTGTCTCCTACTGCATAATGATGCTATTCTGAAAGGACTGTCTCCTGTATATTCTTGTTTAAAAATGCAGTGGCTAATAGGATGGCATCTCTCCCCTCAGTGAGTCTGTCTGGCATGCTCTTGTTCCATTCCTAGGCTATTTTCCTTCCTCTCTGCCCTCTCCTGACCTCAGTGGTTCTGGCCCAAAGCATCTCTACACAGGGAAAGAGAAATCACTGCAGAGTCAGTGCCCTCATTTCCACATAGAAGAGCAGCTGCACCATTCTGTAAGGATCAAAAAGAACTCCTTTGTAAGTTTTCACAGTGCAGACAGGTCATTCTGCTGGCGAATCAGTGCTGAGATGGGGATCTGGTATCAAAGTGAAGGGGGAGACAGGATAAGAGCTCCTGCAGCATGATGGATTTAATTTTTTTTAAACAAAAAAACATTGTCCAGTTTTCACACTAAGCACATGCAATGTATGAAGAACATTATCTGTTCTTTTGTCAACTGTTCAGGCTAATATCAAGCTAAGAGAAAGAATTAAAAAGAGAT
This sequence comes from Sylvia atricapilla, assembly GCF_009819655.1. Classification (NCBI taxonomy): domain Eukaryota; kingdom Metazoa; phylum Chordata; class Aves; order Passeriformes; family Sylviidae; genus Sylvia; species Sylvia atricapilla. Next base: position 29,148,486 of record NC_089145.1, read on the forward strand.
ATAAACATGATCAAAAGCAAACAGCTGTTCAGAATCCAAATGAACGACTTGTTTCTTCTACACCAGATCAGAAAGGATCCAGGCAAGCAATTGCCTAATTAAGAGAGTCCCACCATCTGGTTCCCCTGTCAGGTTCTTGGAAAGGAGGGTTGGTTTACAAAATCTACCTCAGGAGGAAAATTTAACAAATCTCGTTAGGAGATGGGGACTTTATTTGAACAGGTAAGCACTCCTTGGCAGGTTTAAAGACCCACACGTGCCTAGAGCTGACTGAAAACTGGGAGCATGATTGGGATGCCAGCTAGAGACCACCAGTGTCTTTGGTGTCTCCAGAACATGAAGGAGCCTCTCTTAGGGCAGGCCTGCACTGTGGCAGAATTTGTGCAGGAGGCAATTCCAGCTTCACCAGCTAACCTCTCCCCAAGGTGCTCAATGGGAAGAGAGAGGAATGTCAGAAGTAGAGCAGCCCCAGCCTTTTTGCCTCATCTTTTTTAGAGAGAAGGAAAAGCAACTAGACAGAGGAAGTAGGTGGTTTGTCATGCCAGGCTCTGTTCACAGGACTGGAGAGACAAGCATGAGAGCTGTGGCCCTGCCCAGCCAGCAGCAAGAAGTCTGCTGGACCTAGGGTCTGTCCTCTTCTGTCTATCACAATGGGGATCCAGGTGGGCTCCTGCCACAGGCCTGAGCAATGTACAGCACCTCTGTGTGTGCTGCCCACACAGCTCTGTGCACCACCTTTGGGGTGGGCTGCAGTGGGCAGTGGCTGCTAGCACCAGGAAGAGCAGCCAGAGAGCAGTCCCAGCTTCCCTAACATCCCCAAGTGTTGGCATCTGTCTCTGACTGGCTCCTCCAGAACATGGTACCCTGAACCTGCAGGCTTGGGCCACTCCTGGAGGTAGGGCTGGCCTTCCACACATAAAAAAGCTGTAAGGAAGACTTCAGCAGGAAACAATCAAGACTTCAGTCCCTGAAACAATCTCTGGTTAGGCTGGTAAAAGAGATTGTACTTTTTCAGTCTCTGTTGTCAGCACTGCCCAACCTCAGCACATTTGGCTGTAGGGCAGCTACTGTGGGCAGAGGAAGGAATGGGCCCCCCAAAAAGAGATGACAAACTTGCTCCCAGGATCTGCTAGCTGTTTTCCAGCCTCTCCACTGACCATGATAACTCTTCTGGCCAGTCCTCACTGAGAGACATACGCAACAATGATGCACAATGTTAGAGCCAAAGGCCAGGGAAGCCAAAGAGCTACCAACATTTGTACAAGCATAGCCTAAGCTGCTGGACTGAAGGCTGTGGACTCTGGATGCAGAGAAAGGAAAGGATGGGGAGACCTGCAAGTATTGGGCTGGGTCCTCCTCCACCTCTAGGTGCAGCTGTGCACAGGCATCAGCTACAAAGAAGAACTTAAGACAACAGATGGGAAGATTTTGACAACTGTCCTGATCCTTCTCATCCCCAGCTTCTTCTCTGAAAAGCTCAAAAACATCAAGTGCTCAGCTGAAATGGTGGCTTACTGATGGGCACAATGAAAACATTTAGGGTCAGACATACAAAACCATTCCTCCCTTCCTGATTCCCCTCTGTTCCCAAAGTCTCATGCACAAAGAAACAAGGAGATCTCTGTGCTACCATCATGTTGCTTGTAGCAGCTCCCACTGTTGGCCACGTACACCTGCTTGACAGGGGTTGGTCACCACTCTTCCAGTCTGGTTTTCCAGGCAGAGACCACTGACAAAGTGCTGAATGAAACTGCCTTTCATCTTCCACTTCTGTGAGAAGACACAGAAAAAACATGATGTTACTTCCATTCCCCTACAGAACTGTGACTTCAAATTGAGGGTAATCTCCAGTAAATTCCAACGAATGGGGAGAATGAAAATCTGGGTATGGGCAGCATCTCTAAACCACTGATTTCCTGTACCTGCAGTTAGGTAGGGTTAGGGTTTAGCTGAGTTACAGGGCTGGATACTCAGAAGCATCTAGAAGGTAAACGACAGTAGCGGTCACAGCACCAAGCCTTGGCTGCATTCAAGAGGCACCTGGACAACACTCTCAGGCACATGATGTAACTCTTGGGGTGTTGTGTGAAGGGCCAGGAATTGGACTCAGTGATCCAGATGGGTCTCTTCTAACCCAGCGTATTCTATGATTGTGTGATTCTATCAACACAAAAATCAGAAAGTAATAGCATTTTCAAAGCATATTATAGTCACAGTTTCCAGGCTATTCTCTGTCCTGGGTACCCAGGTTCCTGCCAAAACTTGAAACCCTCCTACGGCACATTTCCAATCCATGGAAAGCAAAGCACTGAAATGTCTCCCAACACTGAAAGCAACATGTCCACAGAAAGCAAAAATCACACTTCCAACTGTTTGACTGGGTCTCTCTCTTATCCATTGTTCTCTCATCTCTTCTTTCATCAAATTCAAAAGGTCCCATATACAACCCTTTCCTGAAGGTCCACTTTGGTCATGCTACTTACCAGGAAACAAAAATACATCCTGAGAAACGGCTGTAACTTCCATCCCTGCTGGAAAAAAGCCCCAAAACTGGGAATATTGTGGGTGATAATAAGAGAAAGAAGTAGAAACTACTCTGTGGATTTGGGATCTCCGAGATGAGGCAGCGTCCTTCATCTCTAGTGGGGCACAACTGAGCTCAACAGGTTGAGAAGATTGAGATCCCCAGGCTCCAGGGATTTTCCCTCCATTCTTTTCAGTCACACAGATGACCCAGTTAGAATTGTGGTCTGGGTGTTCAGTCAATAAAGGGCTTAGGAATATTATGAGGATGTTTTGGCTAACCCATGAGACTGATGAATAAACAGTTTGACATACTGATGGACCTCAAGAGCACTGCAGAAAAGATATACAATGGGAATTTAAGAATTTCCTGCAATATCTGGACAATGCCAAAACCTACAAACATTTTAATTCTTGGGTAGCATAGCAAAAGGACTGACACATGCTGTGTGGTTTAAGATATTCAGTTATGCTGACATATTGCTGGCAGCTGTTATGTGTCTTGGAGGGCAGGGCAGTCGCAAAGCCCAGAGCAATCTGTTGCTCCTGTATCACATATTTCTTCAAGTCTTAATACCAGAGGCAGCATCAATTTGCAGTATTGCTAGCCCTGTTTGACAAGACAACACCAAAAGAGAGCTGTTTGTGCAGCAGGAAGAAGCTGATCTTAATGGAGAAGGGGGCAGAGGAATGCAGTGATGATGGACAGGAAGATACAATGCAGTCTTTGCACTACAATGCCCTCACCAGCTGCTGTAAGCCACTGCCTACACAGGTCCCAGAGCCATCTGGCTCCCATCTGGCAGAAGCCTCCCTGCAAAGAGCTGAGGAAGAGTTAATAGCATAAAGCAGCAGCTATAATGATGGAGTGTAAAGGAGGGGGTCTTCTCCCCTGGCAAGCTGCGCTCTGTGCCTATCTAGCTGGTGCCACTGCTGCATGACAGCCTCCCACCTGTGTCCCCCAGTGTCACAGACACCCCAGTGAAGAGCCTTTTCACCTTCTCCAAAGCACACCTACTTCCTCGCCCTCCACTTTCCCTCTACCTCTCTGTATTTGTGAATTCTCAGTCTCCATGCTCCCTGTGTACGTGTGAGAGGCAGCCTGCCAGCTGCCTCTCCCACACACCCCACAGCTCACCAAAAGACCTTGCTGTAGAAGAATACGCTGTTACGAGATTTGAGATGGAGGACAAGGCCAATTACCAAGAGACACTGGTTTTCTTCTTCCCCCTTGAGTTCAGGAGAAAACTAGCACCATGGGAGCTTACCTGTGTTATTCCTTCAGATGAGAGACCTGCTACTGTGGCACCTGTCCATGCTGAGCAGGTACCCACTGTGATGTCTGTAGGGAGTCTGCAGCAACAGGCTCAGCAGGACACCAGCAAAGACTCCCCACAGCACAACTGCTGCTGCTAACAAAACCAGTCAGCTTCTCAGTGAATCACACCACTGGAAAGCCTAGTACATCAAGTCACCCCAGACCCCTTTGTTCAAAATAAAGTGGGGCCAGGATGGGGAAGAGGGAGGAGGAGAGAAGGTGAGTGGAGAAGGTGAGGCTCACCTGGGCTGCAGGGAGGTGCCATGCATGTAGCTGTTAGAAAGAATACTGAGAGTAAAAGCCAAAGTAGGGCTTCTCATCTCAGATGCATGGGGTATTTTCAGAATGATGAATATTACCTATTCTGATCAGAAACTGTGCTCTTCTGCCCTTCATGAGATACCAGAGCAGATCCTCTGCCTTCACCTGATCCTTTCACATGGCCTGACTGCAGACCACAGGATTACCAAAGGCAGCTCAGTATCCTGCCCTGCAGGGACACATCCTATCTCAGACCCTTCAGGAGGGTGGGTGGTAGGAATGGATGGAAACAGGAGATAGGACACTCATCTCCCACAGTCAGCCACCTCAGAAATGAGCAATTTAGTCTAAACCAGTTGCCTGGTGACATAGTTATGGAGGGGTCCAAGGTTTAAGTCCCTCCTGGGACAGCCCAGCTTTCTCCACAGACCACAAGGGAAGCCTGGACTGATAGTTTTAAATGATAGCAATAATGACCATCTTCAGCAAAAAATAAACAGAGTAGACACCTCCTGCAAACATGTTACACTCTCTTCTACACCCAGACATTATGACTGGCCTGTACTTGGATGGAAAGCTTTTGGAAGATACAGGCATTGCACAATCTGAAATTTTTTGGCTTGAAAATTCTCTTTGGTCTCCCTTTCTTGTGCAGATGGAGATAATACAGTTTACTGGTCAGAGTAGGTTTGGAGTGAAGATGGAGGAAGAAAAAAAAGAATCAATTTTTTCTTTGAAATACTGTGTCTTGATCCTCTTCCCCAGTGTCAACCCAAAATTTCCCCCACTTTTTTGTAAATCTCTCTCTCTCTCTTTTTCATCTAGCATTTCAATGTACTTTCAGGTGGCTGGATGGAAGCACTCCATGTACAATTACTAAGAGAAAAGTCAGAAATAGCTAGTCCTCTTCTATCCAATATATACAAGAGCTGAAATGGTTTACAGTAGCCCAATTTTTCAGGGTAATCAAAAGTTTTCTTTCAAACCCCAGTAATCCAGGCAATCCAGGGCTTCTCTCAAAATCCTAACTGTGAAACAGTAGAATTGGCCAAGCTCAGGAGGCACTGCTGAGAAAGGCAGATTTTGCCCATGAGGACTGAGATACTTCAAACAGAAATGTATGGAGAGGTGATCACTGGAGTAGCCAAGGATGCTGTAAGTTGTGATTGAGTGTATTTGCAGAGCCATGAAACTGGTCTTGAACACTAAATTTTAAATATATGAGCAGAGACAGAGGATGGAAAAGCTTACACCAGCACCCAGCAAGTACTGTCTTCCTATGAGCACTTAAATTTGTAAAACTAAACCAGAACTAAGAGAAACTCTGGTCTCCTGAAAACTACTTTCAATGTATGGCATATTTCCAGTATTGTTTTACCTACTTATTGTCATGAAGATGCTGAGTCAGGTGCTTTCAAAATAGACAGGCTTTCACTCCTTTTCTTTTCAGATACTCTACATAAAGTTGCATTCATCTTGAGGTTATATACACTGAGAAATAAAGTGGGAAAAAATTTCCCAATGGTATACAAAGGGACTCAGGATTTCAAATAGTGTTTGTCTCACAATGAAACTCAGTGTCCTCATTTTCAGGCTGAGGTCACATTCCTTCAGAACATTTTAATGAAATATAGCTGTTTAATAGGATTTCTCAGCATTTCTTGTTCTGTTGGGAAATACTGTGCCAATGTTTCTCATTTCATTCTCTTGTTTTACTGTCTGACTCTCACTTTGCCTTCTATTTGTCCTCGCTATAATACAAATTAAACCACCACTCCTACTGTCAGTCAGAGCCAAAAAACAAGGCTGAAGGCAATAATTTATTGTGCATTCAACTAAAAATGCTATTCTCCAAATAACATTATGGATAACATCCATCTGCTTTGAAATCTAGTTCTGATTATGCAGAATAGCTTTTGGCTGGTCTTCTGCTAGCACTGCCAGCTGTTGCTGTTGAATGATCAATAGGATCATGTTGCCAAATAGATTTCATTTCTGATTTCTTTCAACCCAAGGGAGTCTGACAGCACCAAAAATCATCTGACGTGTGACTACTGTCTCCTATCCTCCTGCTTGCAAAATTCTAGATTTATTTTGAGAAAATACTCTAGACACAAATCATAATACTCTAAAGCCTCTGCTAGAGTATTACCTGTATATTAGATAGACTGTTTTTAGCACTCAAAATTTACAACAAATTTAACTGTCCTTGGGACATGTTTAATGCAGAACAGCTGTGTAGCACGGGCACAGCTTCAGTACGTTGGAAAGCAGAAATCAAGTCTAGTGTGCTGCTGTCATAATGATCTAACCAATCTACTCCCAGGACACTAAAAACCAAAGCTATCACATGTACCATCTTTTGTCAAAAATGTTGCTTTTTCATGACTCAGACACAGACATGAAATCTACATGCAGAAAACCCCAAACGTCTTTCACCACAGGTCTCTGATGACAGTGACAGGAAAGATGTTCAAAGCTGGACTCACGCTGCCATCTCCTTTTAGGATATTGTACGCGTGATGTGTGTGATGCATGCTGCCCACACTCACCCTCCTCCACTCAGACCACATCATACAGTCAGGGCTCAGCTCTGCAACGTAGCTCAGCTCCCCTCCCTCTACTCAGCTCCTCTGACTTTCTGAGAAGCCCACTTGAACTGAGAAGTGGATACACTCGTGCACAAGGTGGAAGCACTGCTCCCCCCCAGCACTTGTACTCTGGGCTGTGAGTATCCATGGGGAGACAGGCAAGCTGTAGGGCAACTGAGGGAATTTGTTCCTTCCAGCTTTGCTCTTTCTTGGAAATCAACCTCTCAAATATCAGGGGGAGAGAGAATGGAATAGTTTACAAGATGACTGACTTCTAGCTAAATAAAATCTAATGTCAGCGTTAACAACAATTACTGTTGTGTTTATGGAAGGAAAGAACCATAACAACATTCCCTAGGAACACAACAAACTTGAGCACTGCAAGTAGAATTTGCCTTATAAGTAGAAATCTCTAAATGGGAGATTGAGAATACAAAAAAGACCCCAACATTTAAGAGCATTTCAACCCAAATGATATTAAAATTCAAATGCATTTCTCCCACTTCACCCCACCTTATCCCTTCAGCCTCAAGGCAGTTTGGAAAGGCAGCTGCAATTCAAAACAGTCTCTAATTATTTGAAATGCTTAAAGAAAATCCTTGCTTAGAATCAGTTGGTTAAATCATCTGCTAGGTCAAGTCCTTCATGTAAATGCAGTTTGCTCACATAAGGTAATGGAAAACAACAGCTCACACCCTTAAGTGTGTGCATGTCTTTATAATGAGCCTGTATATAATGAACACAACAAGACTCAATAAATCCTATTCCAGCAGCAGAATAAGCCTACTTGCATTACTGTGAATTAATCTCTCTTCTGGCTTCTGACACAGCTGGGACTCCACCCTCCTTGGGGGACCCTTGTCCTTCCGTGACAGAGGAAGCAGAGAAAGACAGCTGATTTTGGCAGCTGCTAAAGTCCTCTCTGCTGCCAGGGAGGAAAATACTGCGAGGCACATAAGGAGAAGCTAAGTGACCTAATTACACAGCAATGGGATGAGTGATTGCTGACAAGAAAAAGGAACAGGCAAGCACAGCCCACCTGGGATACCCTTGCAGACTAATCCAAAATCAGAGTTTTCCCAGTGTATTCATGGTGACAACTCTTTGAGGCATTTCTGCATTAACCAACCCTCTAGACAAAGATCTACACAGGTTTTCCATAAATGGGCACGACTGGATTTCAGTGCTTTCTTTCAGGAAGAACTAAATTCAAGGATTCATATAGCATTACAAAGCACTGACAAAAGAAGATGTTGCTCAGAACGGGTCAAAGCTGAGCCATCCTCTACCTTTGGGCTATCAAAACAACAAACATGTCAGAAAGCACAGAGTCAGCGTAGCCTTAGAGGACAGAAAATTTGTTTTCTCTTGGTGTGGAGAGAAGCCTGGGAGCTAGGAATGAAACAAGTCCAATCTGCTGTCTGCCAGTGTTGCATTGTGTCTTTTTGTGCCTTGCCCAGTTCTGATAAAAAAGGCACATCACATCTCTGTTGAGGGCACCCTAGCCATTGCAGAGGCCATCCCTTACCTGGTCTTGTAAGGCAAAATGATTGATTTGTCCTGACAGATCAGGGATGCACATCTTGGGAACAGCACAACTCAAAGAGCTGCATTTTGTTGGGAACATTGCTGCTGTGTATTTTTCCTCTAGGGAGCACTTCACGTGGAACATACAGTGCTTTGTATCAGTCAGTATCTCTTAAATGAGTTGCATGCACTCGGTTTTGAAGTCAGCTCTAAAGTTCTGCTCACATGTCCAAAGACAGCACAAAGGAGACCACAGCTCTCTCACTTCAAATTAACTAAACGAATGATAGCACACAGCACCCTTACTTCAGCATCTCAAATCTCACCTACCTCTCTTTAGTGCTGTGCTTCATCCATGCACCAATCTGGCTGCACATAAACTTATCCAAGAAGCAAAGTTGGGGTGCTGCTGAGCTGGAGCCAGCCATGCTGCCAAGGGCCCAGGCAGAGCAGACACTCACATACTGCTCTTCCTGCTTGGTCACACACTTTCTCATACATCCAAGCTTATGAAACACACCAGAGAGGGAGATGCAGAAGATGAAAAGGACTTTAATGTGCTTTGATAGTCCTGGGTTTGCCCCTGCTGGCTGCACTGATACAGATACACTGGAATGTGGCAATGAAGGCACTAGAAAGGTGCAGTTACCCACCTGTCTGCCGTCTTTTTGATTGCAAGCTTCCAGTGTGATTTGAGAACCAGTAGAGAAGGAGGTAATGGAAAGACACTTGTCCTGCTGTCTAATTAAAGGGTCACTGAATATCCACTCCTTTGGAATAAGAAAAAGAAAGGTTCCATTAGGATCCCAGAAGTGATCAGATGAGGGAGAGAGCGCTTTTTTATCAGATATTTTAAAAACCTGTCTTTTGTTCTCTTCCTATGAAAGGCTCCCTGGGAAGACTACCACAGCAGTTGCCACCTGATCAGAAGTTTATGCTCAGGCTTGGCGCATCATGACCATTTCAAAGCCTGGAGCTGACTCCCCTCACTATCTGAGGTGTCTGATTAACCCTGGATCCCATGCAACTCTCTGCTCTGCAGCTTTATGGATTCAGGCCTACAAAGCAAGGAGAATCCTGAGCCCAGAAATACATGATATGCAACTGCTTCTGCATATTTCACGCAGCAGACATGTTCTCCAACAGGAATCTGGGACCTATAGATTGTCAAGCAAAGCATAACACATGCAAGCATATCCATACATCACCAGCATGCATAAGGGACAATGTATTAATTTTTTCCTCCCTCTGACTAGATGGATACCTGATCCTATCAACTACTACTACTATACTTTCCCCAAGGAAGAAATACAAAATACAGTAATTTTCAGAGATTTCAAATGGTAACAACACAGAGCAATAAGTCAGGTAAACTGGCACACTGAACTCTGGCTGCAAACTAGTTTCCAGAAGTTAACGGACACGAATATGTATTTTCTGGCATAAAATACCCTACTGTGACCCTTAACTTTTTCAAGCTGCTTCCCTGCTGCTTTCAGCCACCAACAGAGAGCCTGAGTGCAGATTTTTAGGTTGTTTATACCATCACAGCTCCACTGCAGTTAGGAGAACTGCACCACGTTACCACCACTGGGGTCAGCTATTTAAACTCTATTTGTGCTTTATACGGAAACACATCTGCAATACAGCACAATTCAAGCTGGCAGAGTAAGGAATGTTTCTAATCCCCAAAAAATCTCTTACCCACATGCCAGGGTACTAGCCAAGCACAGCCCCAAAATGATTCTTAATGAGTCTGTCACTCCCTGAGCATTCAAGCACTACCTGCTGCCTCTGAGTGATGAAAACCTTCACATTCTGTGACTGACTGCTGAGTCTGTTGAGCCAACAGAGCTCTGAGAAATGGGCTTCTTTATCTGCTTACTATTCAAATCATTACAGGGTCAAATTCTTCCTTCCTTCACTTCCATGTCAACCCACCAAGGCCAGGGATTCAGGCCTCCTCATTCAGGTATAAAAAGAGTAGGAGCAGGAGCAAAGCACCAAACTGAAGCCTGCCTTACCTGAGTGACAGGTGGATTATTCACCGTCCCTTTGCAGTTTCCCATGCCAGCCAACATAGTCCCTGTGGTATCCTGTGCCTGAGACTCCAGACAGTTTCCTCCTTGTCTAATTATTCCTGGAATCAACTCTTTTTCAGGAATCCTTGAAGTAAAATGACAGTTGCATGGTACTTCATACACAGAAATGTCCAAAGTACTTTCACATTTATAAGGGTGTAATTGGCCCCTGACTGAAACACAGTCCCCTATATTCAACAGAAAATAAACAACATCATGCTACCCACTGGAAATATCTAGAGGAGGCAAAAATCAAGTGAGAACTTGGTCAGAGGACTGATACTTTTTTGTTTCAGAAGGTGTACCAGGATCTTTAGGGGTACCCTAAGCAATTTAATGTGATGATTCTGGAAGGTAGAAAGAAGCTGTTTCCAGCAAAAAGCCATATCCACACTGATTTGTTCTGCTTCTTTCTTCCCCTTTCTCAGTCTTCTCCCCAGCTAACACATGTTCTGCCTCACTGGTACGAATGCAGGGAAGATCTGTTCAGGCCAGACCACAGCTGGACATTTCAGCCTCCACTCATACTAGCCACAGACTGAGGTGTAAAGATGTGTTGTTGTCAGGGTGTGCTGGTTTGGCCATGCCAACAACAGAGCTCTACCCAGCTGAGCAAGGACACAACACTACCGTGTCCCGACCCAGGGCAGGGGAAGCCACAGGGACAGCTGGTTCTGGCATTCCTCAGAGCCTTCTCTGAACCACCCAAACCTCTGCACTGAGGCTGTCCAGTTCTACTTGGCTGAACTCCCTCCAGACAGAGCAGCCAACAGGCAGAGACCAAGTCAAAACTGGGAGGGGTGTAGTGCTCTGGCACTTGTCTACACCCCATACCTCTGAAAACACCACTGTTGCACATCTACAAGGGACAGCTGTGTGGGGCAGAACAGAAGGCAGATTTTTTGCAGAGCTGAGATAATGCAAGCCAGGAAAATACAGGAGCTTCCTCACCAAAAAGATGAACAGAGAAAATCTTTTCCAACCAAAAGTCTCTTTTGCCCACTGCTGCCAAGGCTCGTCTTCCCATTGTGACCCACTTCCCAAATCCTTCAGAGATTTCTACAAGCGAAGAACTGACTCACTTGAGTTCGGGGTAGACATTCTCCAGATACCACTGGAAGGATTTACAGTTCAGTTTGTGTCGCAGCTCCACCCGGTCTGCAACACTGGAAACAGAGGCAGTTTGCTGAGAATAAGGCAGTGAACAGGAGGGAGGGAAACAATGAAGATTGACCAGGAGGTTTCAGGGAATTATGTGACTTTTTGCCATTACTCATTCTCCCACATAATTGCTGTTGGCTTCAGAGCACTAGCAGTGACCTGAGGTGACAAGTAGGAGAGAGGCAAGTGGCAGGAAATAGAAATGGAAGACAAACACCTTCAGAGAGCTGCTCTTGCACTTCCTTTGGTTCAGCGTGATGGCAGGGCCCAGGTCCCACTTTGTTAGGTAATACATTGCAGTAAAACTGGTGTAGAATCAGGAAAGTGTTTCTGCCTCTGTGTGCCCCCGTAGAGGCATACCCTGAAACCTGCACAACAATCAGCTGCTGAAAATGCCTAGAAAGAGTCTGTGCTGCAGTACATACAGATGATTAATCTGTGTGTGCTAAAGCATGTCTCTAGCCCATAGCAGCAAGTCTAGGCTCAGGCTGGAGAACCTGGAGAATTTACTTGTTCTTAAGGAGTTTGGAGGAAGGGTGGGAGTATAAGGGGAGATCACCTCAATATCTCAGTAGCTGTCTACTGTGGGAGTCCTGCCACCGCTGATTTGTCTGGCTTTAACTGGCTGAAGAAGAGGATTTCCCTCCAGCAGTCCTACTGAGCAGTGAAACCAAGAACTCGTCTTTAAGCTATAACACTACATTTGCGTGTTGGGAAGCAATTTCAACTGTACCCGTGTACCTCTCCATTCTCAGCCTACAGACACCACATGTACATGAGGCCAGATACCTCAGGGTAATGTTCTTAGATTCTATATCCACATCAAAATTGAGGGGAAGGAGGGTGCATTTTAGGCCAAACTGTCAGTGATGGTATCAAAGGCATTTGCACCCTAAAATTTACATTTAATGCAGGTTCACAGAGCTGTTACTACAGGAAATTGCCTGAAATCAAAGTCTTATGCCCTGCTCTAGTTTTTACTCAGGCCATGCTGCCAGTAAAGTCACTAGGAAGTCTGTGTGAACAAGAACTGCAGATTTTGCCACTAAAACACGTGAGCAATATATCCAGATATAATATGCAGTATTCTGCTTTGCTCCACAAGCAGCAGGGTTACTTGCTATGTGGGCCCAGCTCAGGTGCTGCAGTCAGCTCAAGGACTGATAATTTAAGTAGGCAAAGCTATTTTTATGAAGATATGTAATGCATTATGATTATAAAGCAAAATGTACAGCAAGAAAAGTGACTTGATTGTCATAAATAAGGAGGAGATGCATCATTATCCTGTGCACGTAGCTATGCATTTGAGATACAGCCACATTTGCCAAGTCCTTACACTGCTACAACAATAACCTTTTTTTCACAGGCAGATAAAACCCACAGAAAGACATCACTCCTGGGATTTTTACATTTTTTTGGGAGCCACAGGGGTTTGAGAGCACAGACAGCAAGCTCTCCTCTCATCCCAGGTTTGGTGTCCATCACTGATTTCTGGGTCACAGAGAACTGTTAAGCTGATAACAATGAGTCCCATGTGGCCTGAAGACAGCTTTAGCAAAAGTGCTGTAAGAAGCACAATTCTGCAGACTGTGTTTCCAAATCTTACCATTGGCTATGCTCTCTCCTACCCTACAAACCAGGCAAACTACCCTCCATCCGTCAGGAAAGTGGGGAGTGCACCAAGAGCAGCATGCCCCATGTGCCAGCCAGCTATGCTTGCCCTGGGATTCTGCATCTTCACAGGAACTTCAGATCAAGCTCAAGATACAGCTCACATTTCCACAACAGCTGCATGCTGTGACAGAAAAACATTCCTGTCTATCCACTTAAAATGTCTGGTCTTTTAATTTCATTACAGATCCCTTTGGCCTTCTGCTAACAAATGATTTATGCACTGTTACTGGGGAAAAAAAATAAAGTGAATTAGAAGCAAACCTCATTAGTCAGACACTCAAGCTACAACCTCCCTGGCAAGCCAGGCATTCAGAGTACCTCTGTTTCTCACACTTAGCCCCAGAGAAGACCTAAAAACTCTTTCTTGCCAAGGGGCTTAGCAGAGCCCTCCTACCAAGGTCTGGGACAGCTTACCTTCCAAACGACTTGCCAATAGCCGACGGCCGGGCCTCATAGTAGTACTGCTTGTACTCATCCATCCACACCTCTGCTGTGCGCTTGGTGTTCCTGCACGGGGGAGCAGACACTGTGCTGAGGAGATGCTCTGCTGCAGAACCTGCCCTCCCAGCCAGCAGGCACTGTGGGCAGACCCAAGGCCTGTCTGCCAGGAGGTACTGGGGGACAGTTCCAAATAGGCGCTATGGATGGATAGAGACTGAATGTGTTAAGTCTACAAAGCCTTGCAAGGACACTTCAGAAATTAAAAATTTAACAGCCATAGTTTACCATGACTTTTTCACACGTACTTCCTCTGCAGAGGCACTGGGCCTGATTGTTATTATCACACGCATTTGCAGTATCCCTTCTCCCAGGTTAGAATAACGTTATGGGGTAATTCTGCCTGGAAAGAAGCTCTGTCTAACATCTAATCTCCTGCCCAAATGAGACTAGCTTCATATCAGGCCATGTTGTTCAGGGTCTTGACTGTTTTGAGTTTTGAAATCTCCAACTGTGGAGATTTCATCACCTCTCTGGGGCCCTGCAGCAATGCTTGACCATTTTCATTGTCAGACACTTCATCTCATCTCTTTTCTCTTTCCATCTGTCCTGCAGTAGAGGTTGTCCTCAGGCTTTGTCTCAGACCATGGAGACAACAGAGATGTCCAAGGACTGCTGAAACCCACACACATGTCACAGGGCAGCATCTGTGAATGGCCAGGGTGTCTCTCTGGCATACTGCTCCCCACTCGCTCATCAGAGACTGAGAAGGAAAAAGACACCAATACAAACAGCAGAGAAGGGAACAGGTTTTGTTCACAGAAAACAGCAACTCATCTGTCCCTTGAGAACAGATGCTCAGTCACAAGCTGTTCTCCGTTACCAGGCAAAAGCACAACAGAGAATTCAGACTTATTCAGACACGCCCAACACGAAGGTGGCCTGGCTGCTACCAGGAACTTCCCAACACCTACTTGATGTAAGTTAGTGCGTTGCCCTCAGGAAAGTCATAGGGATGGCGCTTCCTGAACACGTGTCCCACTCGACTGCAGGGAACAATCTCCAAGCTGCCACCACACATCCACACTCGGAAAGAGAGCTCTGGAAGAGACCCCAAGAGTCACACAGCTGCAACAGTTCCAAGAAGGGCAATCTTCTTACCCCTCTGCTCTAGGTGTATTGCCTGCAACAGCAAAATCAGGGAAAGCAATGCTGTGGTGAGAGAGGAGAAACTGTCCTCCCTTTGTTAAAATGGAGACAACCACTGCGGCTCAGGGACTTCCAAGCCTTCTCCAGTCCCGCTCCTCTTTGGTCTCATTTCAGTGAGACACCTTTGCATTTGACCAGGTCTTCAAGGTTGCTCAGGATGTCAGCAAGGATGCTCGGGATGGCATTTGGCAACAGACTGAGACCACTCCCCCACACAGACACTCTGTTTCAGACTTCTGTTGCTCTCACCCCTGCACGTAGATGGAATTCAGAAGGAAGAATTTACTATGTAAAGCAAATCATGTGAAGAAGAAAGGGATTTTAGAAGACAAGGGAAAAGAACGGAACAAGATGAGGGTATAGGGAGTCAATCTCTAGAGCTAAGTCCTCTCCCTCATATCTCTGTTATCTACCCTACAAGAGTTCCTTCTTCTCATTTTGGTTGGCTCTATCACTAATGAAATAGAGCAACTGACTGTGTTGCTGTTGCCTCTGCTGGGGGAACTGCTCAGAGCAGATACCAGTCTCATATAGTATTCTATGAAAATACAGAAAGGATCCTGCTACTTGAAGAAATCCACCCTATCCTGAAGCTAGATTCAACATTTTGTTAAAGGATTAGAAGAGCATGGAGCTTTGATGTGCAGGCACTGATTTGCATCATAGAAGGTATGTGACCTTGCTCAAGCTTATGGGTCTGTCCTCACAAGTTTAATCTCTGGCACACCAGAGGAGTTTTCCACTTTCAATTTATGCGGCGATGAAAAGAGAAGAAAGAAGGAAAATGAAAATTACCTGGGTGGTTTGGTAGTCTTTACCAAAAGTGTTTCTGATTGTATAGACTGATTACTTCAAAAACTTTACTGAGTTGGGATCTCCCTCCAGTAATGCCTGATTTATGTGGCTCTGATGCTTAGAAATTAAAAGAAATTATGCATCCAGATCTAATGGATGTTTGAAACCCTGTACACACACTAACACCTTCCCAAGCTTCATCTTTCTCCATAGCTTTCCTCTCTGCATACTGTCAGGTAGCTCAAACAGTGAGTTGCAGGGGGGGGGAAGATGGTCCATTTAATGTAGCTTCTCAGCAAAAAAAAATTTGATTAGACTGTATTTTGTAATATTTCTTACTAGCTCTTTTCTTTCCTGACTCTTATCCAGAACTAATTATTTTCAGATTCTTTTTAACAGAGAGTTCCAGATTTGAAGAGAGGAAGGGTTTTAGAAACAGACAAAAAAAATCCAAGACATAAGTTTCTGTGTGGTGATGTGTTCAGCTGACATTGGCTCTCCTGGAATGAGCTTCTGACTCACTTTGGCCTACAAGAAAAACAAAGCTCTCAGTCTGGCATGTGTAACTTGAAAGTGATGTCCATTTCCAAAGAGAGGATTTCTCACACCATGTTCTGGGTTGACCTGCCTCCTATCCCATATATCCATCCCATATCTTGGATACATTGTTATGTCTCGCAGCTGAATCTCACCCTCTTGAGCTTCCCACCCTAATTTGCTCCAAACCAGGACACACCATCTTAGACAGAACTACTCTCTCATCTCATCTGCAAATGAGGACCTAATTCAAACAGTCCCTTCCCACTCAAAACTGTAATATTTAGTAAAAATAATGTTTCAGAACATTATCAATATTTTTCCTTGATTGGAAAACCCAGTTTTCAATTAAGTATGGTAAACTCTTTTTTAAGAGGTTAAATTAACCATTCTGAATTCTTCAATGAATACTTTTTTGTAGTCAAATCCAGGTTGGTTTCTATCCTTCTGCTTTCAGCAGCAACAGACTTGATGGAGGATGAGGACAAGTGACAGGAGACACTGAATTTACAGAATAACCTCCTAACAAGGCAAAATGGGCAAGTCCTGTACACATGGCTGAGTTGCACACAGCCTGGCCCAGCCACTGCCAGGCTTTACAAGAGCTATTTCAAGGAGAATGAAGCAAATTCTGGGGAGCGATTCTGGGGTTTTGGTAAGCTCTGTATGGAAGAATGGCTGGGAGCATGCAAATAATTTACTTATGCTACTTACAGCAGAGAGCTCTACTTAGCATCATGCTGCTGACATATAGACCAAACTACAACACTGGATTCCCAGGTGGGCAGAAGCAGATGGAGAAAAGCCTAAAGAAATATTCTTTCTCCATTTTTGGGCTTTATAGCTTTTACACAGCCACAGCTCAGAGGCTGGCAGAATCGCCAAGTGGCTGGCTTTGCAGCTGGAGCAGGGCAAGGAGCTGAGTTTGCCTCTGCTCTTGAGGGACATAAGGGAGGAGATCCTCACATCTGGGTAAAAGCTTCTGTTACTTCTGCCACAGTGCTTAGCTGATGCTACTAGGACTGCTGAGATTCCAATGCCAGCACCATTTAATATCTCTTTTTAATATAATAGATACCATACAACAGAATCAAGATCTGGGAAAACAGAGAAGACTCATTATTAGATATTTTGTTTTTAAAATGTGGTACCTTGAGAGTCTACTATCAGCCCAAAATATTATTTAATGGTTTTAGAAAGCATCTAAAACCATTTTAGATGGTTTTTCAGAAAGAGGCAGCTCTCCCAGATGTGTTCAGAGAAACAAGTTTCCTCTTCCTGACTATTTAATTCTTTCTAATTGGTTCTCCCAGGTGCTAGGAAACACACACAAATTCTTCTTTGAAAGGTTTTATTTACAAATCTGTGACATTTATGGAACCTGTAGAAACAGATTTTTTTTTTTTTCAGTGTTAGCTACAGAAAAGCTACATAAGCTGACTACAAAAAGTAAGGCTTTTATCTCCCAGCTCCATCTGCACCATTTCTAAATGAATGCCCGGAATACCTGACGTCTCCATGAACCTCTCTTTAACATTCATCTTTCTTTTGTCATTAACACCTGGTGACATTGCTGCATCCCTCTACATGTGGCAAAGAGAGATGCCTGGAATATCTGTGCCAGTATTAAGTGCAAGCAGATGGGTTTAAGCACCATGCCCTAAAACAGCATGTGAATGGACAGACTACACTGGGTCTCTGAATTCCTCAGATGTTTCTGATGCCCTAGCCTGCTTTTAAATGTTTGCATTCTGAAACTATCTGTAACCAAATTCCACTTACAAAGAGGCTTGTTTTATTAGGAAAAATATCTCTCTGACCTGTCAAGCTGGGAGAGCAATTCAGACTCATCTGCATGAGAAGAACAGGTACAAGAAGAGGCTGCAGTAGTGGCTGCCCACTTCAGAGCTGGGGCAACACAGACTGTCATGTGAAGAACTGGAGGAATATTCTCCAAAAATAAACAACAATTTAAATATCAGGAGGTTCCTCTTTCTTTCTTATACTGTGGAAGCTCTTGTATAATAGCATATGTGCCTGTAGGAGAGTTTAGCCCTGATCACATGTACTTTATGCTGGCAGCAATACAGCTCTGACCACCTTGTGGATTACTTGACCACTACACTGATGTGCAGATTAGACCTCTCTCTCAAAAAAACAGCTCTGGTAAGAAATGAAGACCGGGAAGCAGTTCTGCATTAGTGTGCCATTCACTTGAAACATCCTTAACTTACCAAAATTTTCACCTCCCCAGATGTCCATCTGGGTATCATATTTTCCCAGGTGATTAAACCAGGACTTGTCAATCACAAAGATGCCTCCTGCTATGACAGGGGTTCTGGAAGCGAAAACAGAAATACAGAAAAAATAATCAGACATATATGTAGTACCACAAACCTAATTTTAAATGGCAGACAATTTGTCCAGGCCTCATTTAAAAGAGAAAAATAGAAGAGCTGGAACATGAACCTCCAGCAGATTTCTGAGATGATTCTCACTAGATCATCCTCATGCCTTTGTTAGATAGTCTTCAAAGCACTACAAGAGCAATGCTGTGTCTTTTGCATTTACACAAATATGCACATTGTGAAGGAATGATGGGCACTGTTTGATGACTGTGTTCACCAATTAGACAGGATGTGACAGGCTGCTGCAGGTACTGCTCTGCTGGTAGCAAGCTGGTTGCTTCTGGAGTGCAAAACAGAGGCTCACAAATTACACAGAGGAATTAAATTATACTTTTACATTACAAATAGGGAGCTGTCTGCCTATACAGATAAGTACCATAACTCTTCATATTAGGATTTGTTACACACTACATATCTCAGAGCCATGTACCCTACAGTGAGGCTGGCAACAAGTGTTCCAGCCAACAGAATCTCTTGTCCATGGACATTCAGATTTAGTAGGTGGGTGTAATTCTATGCCCACATTACTAGGTAAGATTCAGTTTTCTGATCTGCTTTACACATATGGAATAACTGTTTATCTGCTTCATTCTTTAAGCTTTAACCTGAAAGATGGAAGTAACTAAAAAACCCCAAAGCAATTTCTGAGGCATCCAGAGTGTTGAGTTAGGGAGAACACAAGAACAAATATATAGAAGAAGAGGTGGCTTGTAGAGTGGCATTCATGATAGTAAATAATCACTACTCTTACAATATTCAGAGAGCAGTACTCTCACACTTAGGGTATAGACCTCAAGGTATTCAGAAAACAACATGACGAGTTTGTCATCATCAATGACAAACAGATGTGATGCCAAAATGCCAAGTGAATGCTGTGGCATTTTGTGCTCGTTTTTGTGCCCTGTACCCTCCTTGCCACACTGGTGAAGGCTTAGTAAAGGTATTTGGAGAACTGTACTCTGTCCATCAGAGTGTACCTTATAGACTGAGTTGGGTCTGTCCTGGACATCTTCTGCTCTATAGGAATCTGTTCCCACTTAAAGTGAAGGCTCCAGTCAAACCCTGAAAAGGAAAAAGACATGCCAAATTGGTTTTCTAATTGTAAAAACAGTACTACTAGCTTCAGTGATAGTCTGCACCTTTATATCACAGGCTATCCCTGTGTTCCTTCCCTGACCTCCCTCACAGTCTACCCAAAATGGCAACAGCCTATCCTAATGTAGGCCTCCCCAGCTTCTGTCTTGGCACCATCATTCCTTGGCATTACAGATTTCTCCTCAATTTCACTCCATATTCCACACTCTCAGGAGAGTGTTGTCAGGCTGAGATGTAATTGTATTTTGGCCACTTTCTTTTACCAAAGGCAAACCCTGTCTGCCAGAGTTATGAGGATTTAATAAAGGACTTTGTGGGATGTGATATATCCTGGGAACGAAGGCCTGCGGATCACTGTAACCGCCTTGTTTTTCAAGACTACCATGTATTTACAGACGGTCTATGGCGGATAGCAGAGCACAGCACAGTCACTAACTTGATACCATTGTTAAGGGTAGCCAAAGAACAGGTAGCCTTTGGCTGGCAAGCAGTGCAGAAGTGAGCCCCAGCCATAAAAGATGTAGAAGGGCACCACGAAGTGGGGCGGACACAGGAACAGTTGCAGCAAGTTCAGCTGTGAGGGAAGAGGTGTAAATGCTTTTCAGAAGATGCCATGAGACAGCCTGGCAGATCAAAGCAGCAACTGGAAGTGCCTGCCAGACTCCATTGTACATGTAGCATAGCAAGGACATGGTGGGAAATTTAAGCAATTAACTAAGTTCTAAAACTGCTAAATGTTATCAAGTGTATCAAGTTCAAGAAAATACTAGCTGAGTTTTGTTCTAACTCTTCAAAAGATCTGACTTTGCAAGTTGTAGAGAAGAAGGGACAGATAACCTGTCAGGAAAGATCATCACTGTTTTCTTGGAAAGCTGAAGAGAACACAACTTATTTATCATGCACTATCCCTGAGGTCTAACTTACATAAGCCATTAATTATACCCACCTCCCCTCAAATCTGCTGATGCTGCCAGGTAGGCAAAATTATCCAGGCTGATAACATCAATGATTGGACTCACCACTCGGGTATAATCCTGAGGGACAGAGAGAAAGGGGGAAAAAACCGAGTCAGGGTTTCTTGAATGTCCAGCAAAGCTGCCAGAGATCAGGAAACACAAAGTTGCACATGTAAATCTTTGTCTGGTTTCTCCAATATGGTTTTGGTAGCTGTGCAAGGGATCTGTGGCCACAAAATCCAAACACAGAGATGGTGGATACTAGCCAGCTGCACTCCATAGATGTGGGGAATGGAGTCGGATTCCAGTACCTAGGAATGCTGCTAAGAAACAGCTCTTTATTTCCCGCCCAAGTCACAGGGCATCAATCACTGTCCCAAGGGTTTCGTGCTTCCTTTTGATATTTGTTGACAGCACAGCTTCTGCTCAGCCATCCTTGAATTAACTCATTATCATCACCCTAGAAATTATCAAACCCCTAATAAAACATTTTCCTAAGAAGTACTATGAATCAAGACCCCACATTTAAGATTCATGTGCAGACTTTATAATGCATATGACACAATTGTATACATTATAATATGAAGGCATTGTGAGTACTTTATTGCCATTAAGGCATATAGACATTTACAGTTTTCTTTTGCAATCCTTTTAGTAAGTAGAAGTTGAACAATTTTTCAACATCACAAGACAGGGCATTAAAGACACTGTTGTGACAGCTGACATATGAGATGAAACTGAGCTGGCAATACCAGAAACAGCACCTTGTTATTAGACAGCTGCCAGCATCCATGCCTTTCCTATCAAACCTTCATTTTGTGCCTTACAATATCTCCTCATGAGGTACCACACTTGGCTAGGATGGGACATCCTTGGTAAGAGGATTCATGTTTTTTCCCCTCTGAGCTGTGATGGTTGCCCAGCCAGAGTGTGTCTGCCCAGCTTGAGACTCCAGCACCCACCTGGCAGCCTGGTGTGCCAGCCACTACTCCAACCAATCTGTGCCAGGACTGGCTAGGGCAAGACTGAAATCTGAAATAGGATGCACATCAAAAATGTAGGAAGTAGGTCAGAAATAGGTTGACTTGAAATCTTCTCACCAAAAAATTTGTATACTAGAATTAGCACACAGGCTTTTGCAATTCAGATCCCTCCCTAAAGAAATGAGTGAGGTTTTTCTGCTTAGGAACCCCTATGCTGGTGCTGCAGTGTGACTTAAACACCAATATGTAAAGTAAACATTTATGGGCTTTATTGAACAAGAATAAAAAGCAGAAGCTTTTATTTCATCATTTCTGAAGTTTCACCTACATCTGCTCTTTCATATTAAGCCAATAAGACATGATTACAAAGCACTATTAAAGCCTCCACCCCTTCTCCTGAGCCCTGTTACTTCATGGGATCCTCCTTTCAAAGGGGAACAATCACAGCCACTTGCAAGCAGGGCTTCTTCCATCACCTCTCCCCTGCCTTTTCTTACAGCAGAGCTGTATGATCTCTCCCTACAGCTCTACAGTGCAGTCGGGGTGACAGCTGCTAATATTTCTGCCTCGTTTTCATTCTTCCAGCCTTACATCAATCCTTTGCCAAGTGAACCATCAAAGGGAGTTCCCTGCACTCACAGGCAGCTTCTCTGTGATTGGAAGCTGCCTGTATGCAGGTGATGTATGGTGGCAACTCAGTGGGAACATTAATGGAACAAAAATTTTTGCAGTGACAAGGCAGAGGGGAGGGTCCAGTAGCAAGGGAGATGGAAACCATGGGAAAATTGCACAATGGATGCTGCCCAATGGGCTGTCCTACATACAGGTGCACAGGACGAGGAAGCACAATGCCTGCAGGAGACAAGAGGGACAAGTTGGTGGGTCCAGCATTCAGCACTGCATCCCATCACTCTGCACCTCCTGCCTTATCCCACTGGCAGAATCCCATCAGGGATCTGTTGCCCATCCAGCTCAGGCTGTACCTCGCTCTGTAACAGTCTGCCTGAGGAGTACCTTGGCAGGCCCTGTTATCACCAGCTCTGCTGATGCATGTGAGGGCAAAGAATCCAACAGCACAAGACAGGGCAGCTCCATCCATCCCAGAGCAGGACATGGTGCTCACCTCTTTCACTCTCTGAAGCATTGGCTGCAGCCACTCGCTGTTGACCTCACAGTGACTGTCCAAGAAGGTGAGGATGTCAGCAGCTGCCACTTCAGCTCCTCGCACCCGAGAGCGAATCAGCCCTGCCAGGAGAAAAGGACAGCAAAGGGGCAGGAAGGTTAGGAAAGGAAATGTTTGAGCCTCCTTCAGAAAAAATACTTTGTGTGGCTTTTACAGGGGAAGAGCAGGTGATTCTCCTACATCCCATCTCTATCAGGAGCAGAGAGCAGCTTCAGACAGGGCATACCCTGGGGGCAGTCAGATGAGCCCTCCCAGCACACAATGAATGACCTCTCCTATCACTTCTGTCCATGACACAGAACTTCCACCTGGCTCCTTGCTCCTCCCTTTCAGCCCTCCCCACAGACCCCTGGCTGCTGCCTGTTCACTCTCTCTCCGTTGAGCACCCTGCTGCCTCCATCACAAATTCCCCACAGCCAAATTCTCCTCTCTGCTTTTTGCCTTCCTTACTGCTTATCTGCTTTATTCCCATTTGTCCTTTACTCTACCCCGCAGAGATATCAGCCTGGCTCTCAGATTACTCCTTTCTTACAGACCACTCCACTGCGTGGGATGCTCTTTATGAACTAAACAGTCATTTTTGTCTCTCCTTCCAGATCCTGGCTCCAAACCTGGTGTGCACTGACAGCTTCAGAAATAAGCCAGCACATGTGAGTCAAACTAAAGAGCAGCTGGGAAAGTCAGAGTCATTTATGCACATAGCAGATATATGAGGAAAAACTTCCCTTAATTGTACCTCTTTATGGTAAATACATGATTGTTTTTTCTTCTCCTGTGTCTCCTACACAGCTTGTTATCTTGTGCTTGACAGTGCAAGAGTCAGCTTGTGTTTAAAAGGACAAGACTTACATCTGGATCTTTATTCACAAAGATCTTAAAATGTAGTATTTGTTCCAGCCAAGACCTCTGAACACCACTTGTCATTGTTTAAGTATTACATGAGACCCCTGAAGCCTCGGAGTTGATAAGCTGTGTTCTCCCTCCACAGAGCTTCCAAATGCTTATACTGAAAAAAACAAACCCTAAGAAACTGCATGCATGCAGCTGGGAGGCAATCAGGGGCATGTGGAAAAATAGGCAAAATCTTTCTACTGAGGAAATTTTGCACACTCACCTTCTCGATGGGTGTTTCGTAGACACTTGACCTTTGGGATCTTGGTAAGGAGCTGGCAGTCCTCAGCTTGGGGAAGGCAAAAAAGACATTTAGTACACATGCATGAATTATTTGGCTTCAACAGAGAGTCCCAATTAATTGTCCTCCTGCTTCTCCATGGGAGGAGAGATTCTGCTTTCACTTAACATCACATTAATCAGCCTGATGGCTTCAGTCCTGTTGTCTATAGAGTACACACAAGAGCACTGCCTGCTTGCTGTCCTCCTCAGGCAGCTGAGCCCATGTTTCCCAACCCTCTGAGCAGCCAGGCCTCCATCTCCTCTACTCAGCATTTCACAAGAACAATGGGGCATGTGCCAGCAGTGTGACACTGGGCACTAATGAAATGGAGGGAACACAGGGAAGCAGGACTGCAAATCACCAAAGAGCCAAGGAAAAGAGAGTTCTGTAACAAAAAGTGATCTTATTCGTTCTCTTTGCCTCCAGTGGCTCATCTGGGCATTTCCTGCCATTTGTTCTCAGGGCAGTTTCCACTTGATTTTATTTAATAAAGGTCACTGGGATATGACCTGCTTCCTTGGAGATACCATCACTTTGACACACAGATGCCTGACCAAGGGCTTTGGTGGCAGCTTGCCAGAAACTCCTGGCATCCCTCACTCACATTACCTAGGGAAGATGAGGGAGAGGAACAGTTACCTGCTCCAGCCAGATACCAAAGAGCACGGAGTCTTTCTGTTCTCTGTCATCCTCTCTATTCATGCTTTAGCAGATGTCATAGGAACACCAATTTCTAACTTGCTCTTTTTTTTTGCTCCATCAAATTCACCCCAATTTCCATGTTTATTACATATTCCTTTTCATGTCTCATGCTCCCTCTTTCCTGCTGTCATCTTCCTACAGACTGAGCACTCTGAGGAGAATGCCAAGGCCCTTAGCCAAAGTGCACCTCTCAGCACGTTCCTGTACAAGCATTTCCATTCTCGAGGATACGAGCAATCTGAAACACTGCTCTTACATCGGCACTTTGGCAGATGCTGCATCATCCAAGGAAAGTGGCAGGTGTGCTGACCTATAGAACATCAAGATTTTGCTGGAACTCTGCTACAAGGGAAGGCAATGCTCTTCTCTTTGCCAAGTCACAGCTTCAGGTATGAGAATCCTTATTCAGTTGTTCGCTCCGCAGGAGCGGAGCACATCACTCTGCCTGTAGCTACTTGATAAAGACAATAGACTCTCAGTATATATGGAGAAACTGAGGCAGGTATTAAAGGAAAGTGTCAGAACTCAAATGTGCTGAACTGCCTCGATGAACGTGCCTCAGAGAAGTGACTACGTCCACAAATACCCAGCTGCCAGTGAAAAAATAAGAGCTGTGACAGGACGGAGCCTTTTAAAAATCTTTCTATTAACTGAAGAGCCTAAATGGGAGTGTCTGGTTGAACCCCATGCAGAACAGGTACCAGAAATCCATCACTGTTGATCTGGAACACTTTGCCCCTTAAAACCTGAATTTTTAGGTGCAGAATGTGGAACACCTAGGATTGTTTGCCAGAAGTGCTCAGAAACAAATTAAACAGCTGAGCACAGCTCAGTACTGATTCAAAACACACTGTAAGGCCCTCAGAAACTTAAATCCCTCATCTCAGCATCCACCTTCAAAAACGTTTTTTTGCGGCCAAAGCTACATGAGCATTTAGCTTCAAAATCAAAACAACATTGCTTCCTTACCTCAGCAGGCCAAGGTGGGCATTCGCAGCTATCTGTAAAGTGCTCTGGAGGAGTAATTATCAATTATTATAAATGGTACATAACTCAATTGACCTTGAATCTAGAACACATCATGGGAGAAGCAAGAAGTCTTCTATCCCCACCACCTCACAACTACACAACAGCCAGGAGCAAGAGCAACCGTACAGACAGAAAGACTCCAGAGCCTCCAGTCTGCAGGTCTGGTGGAACTGATGCAATAGACACTCCGTCCCTGTGCCAAGCTGCAGAGGGAAGTATGGTGCTGTCCAAAGCAGTAATTCTGCCACAGCTTCCCACACAGTCATCTGGGATCCCAGGCACACGGAGGCAGACAGCCAGTCTCACCTAGGCCTGCCTGCAGGACCCCAGGCAGAAATTTTCTGTATGCTCCACTGCATCCTCTTCTTGTCCCTTGTTCTGTAAATACCTGCTCTGCTCATGTACACCATTGCTACATATAAATCTTACTAAACAGCTCACCAAATGGTGCATAATGAAACTTGACAGAGATCTCTGGCAACCTAGCAAAATCTGCCACACTGACAGAAAAGGAAGACCCAATGGAAAGAAAAAGAGAGGAAGAAGCTCTGGCCTCTGCCATGCATGGACACTAAACACACACTTCTTCTCTTTTTCTCCTGCATACAGACAAGAGGGAATCTGTGAGGGAGGAGGACTCCACAGAGCAAACAAAAAACAGGAAAACAGAAGGGAAGAAATAAGTGTAAAGGAAGTAGGTCCAAACTTACGATCTGAGCTGAAGTCATCGACCAAAATGATCTCCTGGATGAGACTGGGAGGGGTGCGGTTCAGAACACTGCAGGGACACAGAAAAGAAAAAGCCACTGTGAGCTGCCACAATAATGACCATGTTCGGACTGATAGAAATCTGCTGTGCTATGCGTTACAGCAGGAATACCAAACTCCAGTGAAGTGGAAGCAGTGCCCTTGCCCTTGTAACAGCGTTCACTGGCAGGCCCAAACTACAAGTGAGAATATCCCAGAGAGCTATGGCATCTCAGCCAGACCTTAGAAGGACCCACAGCCAGGAGCTGACTGTGGGACTTGCCTGGGGCAGCTAGCAAAGGATGCTGCAGCATGCTCTGCCCCTAAAGAGACGTGAAATGGAGAGAAGCACCTGTCCCGAGGCAGCCCGATGGTAGTTCCCATATGCCAGCCTCTCAGTAAAAGTCATCACTGCTGGAGAGCATAAAGAGCTGCCACTTTCCCCAGCAAGGATCTCTATCTCAATGCAACAGGTGTGACTTGCTTGGGTTTTCTCATCAATTCCCTTCCTTGGAAGGAAACATTGTCAGTATTCTGGATTTGGATTTTTTTCCCTGTCTTTTGGTTGTTACCTGTCTGTCTTTCAAACCAGCACCACACTCACTGAAAGCACCTCCTTTCCTCAGGCTGGTTGTACCACACCATGTAATACCCTTGAGTCTGCACTGAGTTTGCATCCACAGGACACACATGAGGAAAGCAGAAAAAAGCTTCTGCCCTCCTCAGATGTCAAAGCATTGTGGTACTCTGGAGTCTGAGTGGTTCAGTTCTGACTCCTTTATCAGTCTCATTCATTTAAAATGCTTGAACTCTTTTTCCATGGCTTTACTACCATCACATAACACATTCCCCCTTCAAGCCTCCTCCAACAAGCCTCCTCCTCTGTGCACAGGCAGGTCCTCATTAACTTGAACAAGGTTGCTCAGTGATGCTTAGGCAGTCCAATGAAGAGGGCAGTTATGCAAATTTTAATACTGAAAATAGAAGCAAACACTGCCCTCCTAGTTCTAGCAACCTGTCTCATTTTAGTGGCACCTGCTCTTTTGAGCAATACCGGAGAAAATTTTGGGGCTTTTTTTCTCTTTTGGATTTTGTTGTTGGTGTGGTTGCTTTATACAGGAAATAGACAAGAAGAATAGCCCCATACTTCCAGAAATGAAGGTGTAGAGAAATAAATTGCCATCTCGTTAAGTAACACCACTGATGGCTTTGCATACAGAACCAAAGCTCCCTCAGTTTGGAAGAGTTTTCTGCTTTCTCATACAGCACAATTCTGACTGTTCTGCTGCTCAGTATCACATCCCACACTATTTCAGATTCACGTTGCTTTATACGCCTCTGATAGTATTTGTATTTTGAGCTTACATGTCCCTAGATGACTGAGCTTGCATTTTCCAATGCTGAATCTCATTTGCTTCTCTTGGTTTATGTCTCTCTGGATCCTCTAGTATGGTGGGGTGGGAGGTGGGGGGATGTTCCTGTGCCATTCTAAGTGCAGCTTCTCCCAGAACAACCATCATCTGCATATTTTACAGACAAGGTTGCCCTGCACTGAAATTCTTGTCTGTGCAAACACAACGCAAAACAAGCCAGACAGACTGCAGTATAATGGCTGCAAAATAGTATTCTACACCTTCTTGCACTAGCTTGACTACTGGCAATGCTTACATTTTCTCCACAAGTTTCAGGTCTTCCAACTCAACGTAACTGGGAAAAAAGCCTCATTTTGTTCTCTGTTGTTCACTTGCCCACTGATTCCCCAGCAGAAAGAACATATCCCTTGAGGAGTTCACAGCTCATTGTACAGTGCCCTGTTCTTCTCTCAGCTCTGCAATAACTTGTTGTAAATCCTTGGGAAAGGTACTTAATCTTCTTTGCACTTTGTTGTCTCTGTCTTTTTAACAAGGAGCACAGTAGTCCTAATATCTCCCCTCACTGAGGTGTAGAGACTGCCATGACAAACATTTTTAGGCACAAAAATGTATTATTAGAATTCTAAAATCCAAATGACAATTGGCTTTTACAGCAGAAACATGGAATGTTCCCCCTTCATCTCATGGATTCCCTGTCTCCTTTGCCTTTTCTCACAGCTTCCTTCTTTCAGTATCAGATTCATTTCTCTCTTGCATGAACATGACATCAGCTCTGCCAATGAGTTTGTCTCCTCTGTCCATCCCCCCTGAGTTCACAGATAATCTTGTTTATTCTGGATGTTACCAGAAGAGTATATTTTTTCCCCTTGCTCTAAAATAATATCTTTTTTGCCATTATTTAAATTGTTCTTGTAATGAGATGCTACACCAAATGCTCTCGCATTACAGCAGCATTCTCTTAATCAGAATTTTTACAGGCCCTCTGCATTGCACTGAACCACTGACAGCTGTTCAAATCCATTGACTTAGAGCCTGATAATTCACCTTTACATTTGCATCAAAACCAAAAGGTTCCTGCAATAACAACTTTCTGAAATCAGAAAGAGAAAGAGAGGGACCAAAAAACAAAGCACTTGACTTTTTCTTCTGCAAGAATAGTCACAGCAGCAGAAGTGACGGTATGGCTTAATGATTAATCATGCATAGACATCAATCATATAAAATGCCTTTTGAGTGACAATTGTTTCTGAAGGAGAACAGGATGCCAAGCAAGTGACTGATGTGAGAGTGACAGCTATGTCCTAGCAAGGAAAGGAGATCAAGGCAGGCAAGCAGCTCTTGACTGACACACGTCTCCTGCAGGACTGAGGATGCCAACAACAAGCCATTTGAACTGGCATCTTCAAGGTTTTGTCTGACAGCCCATTTCCCATTCCCCCCCGCCCCCCGCTGCTATTCTCCTTCTTTAGACTCTTGCTGGATATTTTTAACCGGTTGTCTCCCTCTACACTGAAAACATATGGCTGAAGCCTACACCAGAAGGCAGGTATGCAGCCCGTGCTGCCTCTAAGACCAGGAGGGACAAGCAACAGTGCTTGAGGGAATACATGATTCCTCCTCACGGTCACTCCTCTATTTCGCCGTCTCCCTCGCACACAAACATTTCTCCCATTCGCAAGGAGCAACAACAGCGCATCATTCTGGTTGCTTCCACCCAGCAGCAGAGATCCCAGAGACAGGAGGGAGAAGTAGGCAACTGCTGAGGTGCCAGAGGCGTTTAAGTCCACGTGTTCACATGTGCATGTGAGGTTAGCAAGAAGGGTGTCCAGATCAGGATCTGGCCCCTAAAGCCACCAGCTTTAGATTACCTTGAAACAAGCCTGTGATATGGGAGTATCATCCCTGGGTCACTTCCCAAGATATTTTGGTACCAGCACTGCTACCTCATTGAGTTACCTCGCAGTAGGCCAGTATCTGGCTCAGGGGAGTGCATTTGGGCTCCCTTTGGGTTTAAGATCAGTTCAATCCCAGTACCTTTTTCATATACTTCATTCTAGAATTTCTCAAAATCTTATGGCTGGTTTTTGAGTGCCCAAATTCAGACACTTAAAAGCCACACTTGCAAAGACCTCACGTATGAAAATTTCCACTGGTAATACATTTTCTACTCATCTCAAAAGATTAGGCCTCTAAAATGTTTTCAGAAAATTTTGCTTTTAGTTCTGCTCATTTCCATCAGTTTTCCTCCTTGACACCCATTTCTCTTATAGCACCCTCACAGTGTAATCATGATAAATGAACTTGGGAAAAGGCCTATAATAACAGTGGAATCATATTTAACTTTCACCAGATGCATCTCAAATGGTTCATTCTAATTATCCAAATAACCATGCTCTACCTGGTTTAAGAAACCTTTTACAGATATAGAAATAATGACAAGCTGCAAGCCTGACTAGTCATCAGGTAAGCAAGCAGTGCAATTATACACTTCCTGTTGCTTAATATCACTGTGGTCCTCAGCAGACTGACAGCCAGGTCATAAACCCAACAGAACAGAACAGTCCTGTCCCTTTGATACTTGACTTATCCTGAAGTGCCAGGGATGCAAAGTAATTACATAGCACTGGTGCACTCGCTGTGTATGTGACTTGAGCAACAATTACACTCACAGCAGTAATTCAGCCTGGCACATTCAGATGAGTTTTGCTGAAAGATGGGACTCTCAGGTTACAGAAGAGGCCCTGAAGAGCTCTGTCAAATCCCTCTATAACATCAGTGTCAACCTGATGTTGTAAGTCAGACTTATGCCTATGCCTCTTCTAGCAGTGCAGCCATGATGTGAACCTGTACCTCTGTACCTCTTCAGTGCTCACAGTCGAGGCTGCTGGCCAATGCTTGGTTGTGTGGCACTGCAAATACTGTAAAGACCAAGGAGAACTCAGCCTTCAGGAGCTCTCATGAGACAGGGATCAATTATTGGCACTTCTGATGTGATTTAAGAAAGGAGTAAATCCATCACATGCACTGGCTGTAAACAGTCTGGCAATGAAGACCCCAGCTCTGGCCAGTGGTCTGAGAGGAAATTCCATCGACAGCACCATACACAGCAGAGTGCAGCCAGTTCCTCACAACAGCACTCCTCCAGTGGCAGCAGCATTGCAGGGACCAATCTGAAAAGGTGGGTCACCCAATTTTCAAGGTCTTTCTTGGGAGCTCTGGTTGCAGGAGACTAAATCTGAGAGACTGGTAATATCACATCTTAAGTGCTGTGTCCAGTTCTGGGCATTCCAGGACAAGAAAAAGTAGGACATACTACCATGGTTTCTCAGCAGCTATTTACTGTCTGACCTATGACTGGAAAGACAGAAATCTCCCCCAGCTGCCCTAGCAGCACCATGATTCCAAACAAGTCTGCCTGTTTTCTGGACAGTGACTCTGTAGGACTCATTGTATGGTTCAAATGAAAGGAAAATAACAGAAATAAAAAGACAAAACATGTCAATGTAATATATACAGGTCTCTGGAAACTCAATAACATCAAACTTGGTGGCAGAAACCCAGCCTGCCAGACATGAGAACAACTGGAAAACACCTGTTCTTTATTCACATAGCACATTTCTTTAAGTCCACAGGACCTGTCAAGGGCAAGAAGTGGCAATGACGAATAATGCATTGCTGTTAGTGATACCATCAGCTCAAACTGTTACACAGACAATTCAGTCCCCCTTCAGCCTCAACGGGCTGTTCCTGGGCCTGCTTGCAGGCTTCAGACAGGTTGAGAAATTACTTAATAAGTTAGAGAAGCCAGAGAGTTTTTTTTCTGTGGAAACTAAAAGGAAAAGAGCCTCCCTGGGTTCTGTGGGGGGGCGATGGAAGAGGGCAGTGAAGGAACAGCTGGAACATCACTTTCTGGTACAGATGACTGCAAGCCTCCATGTATCTGGGGTTGCTGACAGACCCTATGCCACCAATTTACTTAGCTAGAATTGGCCACTGCGGATACTCAGATATGATGAGACACTGGTACAAGATAGCAAGTGTTCTGCAGGCTCAGCAGGAGCTGTGTGCAAAGCCCCAGGGAGCACCTGGTGGGCCATCAGGTTCAGCAACTATTTACCAGCCAGGGACCCTGTGCAAGAACTCGGTCTCCCTGAGACTTTGTACTTGAGAGACTTGCAAGCTACACTCCTGCCCGCACTGAGCCAGCCTCAGCACCTGTAACACGTGCCCCAGCTGGGAGCTGGCCGCTCATTCCTGTTTATGGAACACAGCCCCTCCCAAGCCTCCACCCTTCTGCTGCTCCTAGCAACACCCAGTGTTCCCTTTGGTGCCTCCTCACTCTTCCAAGCCAAGCTCACACAGACTGTTCTCACCTGTGGATGCAGGCTCAGCTACCCTTTCTTGCTGCTCATGATTCCCCGGATTGGATCCGTACAGTGGCTAACTGCAGACATGCTGTGCATTTGCAGATATGCCCACAATGCCAATCCAAGCCTCTGGCCTGTCCTAGTGGGCCAGCTTGAGAGCAGAACGCTATCACACAGGGAACTGCAGCCACCCTGCTTGTGTAGCTGCAGCAAAATGCCCAATTTTCCACTGGGGCACTCCCAGACTCTCCCATCCAGGCCCGGCAGCCCAGCTGAACTCACCTCTTCACCGTGCGGAGCAGGGTGGACCGCGCCTCGTTGTGGAAGGTGATGATGAGACTGGTGGCTGGCAGGTCAGTGTCATAATGTACAGAAGTGCACCTGCAGAGAGAAGTGTGAGCAGAAGTGTGAGCCAAACATTACCCAACAGTAGCCACTGCAGCAGTGTACCTGGGATGTCTAAAAAGAGACAATGCTAAAATATGCGAAAATCAGAATCAGCACAGTTGAGCTGCAGCAAGGGAGGCCTCTGCAGGCCCTGCACCAAGGCTGGCAGAGCTTAAAAAGAACTGTGCCTATTGAAAAGCAATGTTTGGAGGCTGTGATACCTAAACTCACAAAGCTACATGCTAAGGAGGCCATGTAGGTTTTATAGTAAACTAAGTTTCAGTAGTGGATTCTAGTCCCTGGATTTACCTGTGATTCACAAAACATCTTGTTTATTCATGCACAGGACATAGACAAGCTAATGATGCATGGAGCTGGTTTACCCAGGCATTGCTGTATAAAGCACTTCAAATTCTTTGAACACAAAACTTCATAGAAAGTAAAACACTAACTAGTTCTGTGATCTGCATTAGGGAGTTTCTGAGGCTCAACACTAATGGACCCGCTGGCAATGAAGAGCAATTCTTTCTATCTTTTCATCTGACTTGGTAATGTTAGGTACATACATACATTCTCACACTCACAACCAAGTATTAACTTGCACCAGGCAGCTTCTCCCTGTGGAGAACCAAGTTTCTGTGAGGGGAACAACTCACAGATGTGAATCCTGAATGCAGTTCTGGCAGATGCTAAGCATGGCTCATTTGGGCTGCCCTGCTCCTCCAAAGCGTCTGCCTTCTTAACTTTCAGACAGTGCCAGACTGCAATCAGACTGCTCTAATTTCCTGCTTGATGAAGACATACCTTCTTGTAACAACTCAAGGCTTTACATAGACTGAATCTCCATCCTGAGAGGGAATACAATGCACTTTTTAGACCCATTACTTGTACTTCCACACTTACTTACTATTCTTTAATGAGTATTGCTAAACTGTTATTGGTTTTATCATCACTTTCAATCCTACTGGTTTGACTTTTTCATTGCAGTGTTTTATTAAGGAGACAGCAACTTCACACAGCAATTTCCAAACATACAGAGAAACCTGATAAAGTGGACAATGTGAGAACAGACCTGAGATCAACCATATTTATTATTGTTTTAAAGTAACTCCATGATGTAATGCATACAAAATGTATTAAGGAATCAGGAAGTGGAAAAGCAGAAGAGGCTGATGTATGTGCTACTTGGGGAAGTTTTCCCAATATTTCAGCATTACTGCAGCATCACAGAGAACAAGGACAAGGTCTGTGCTTGAAAGTTGACCCTCTCTTTGCTTTGGATCAAAGAAACAGCTATGCTAAGACAGAAGGAGCTTGTAGGATGTGAAGCCAAGTATGTCCATGCTCTGCCCTGGGCGCCTGAGGAAAAATTGACATTTTAGTGACCTACAGACTTTCCCCACTCCTTAAACAAAGAGCCAGGTCCACACTCTAACTTCTATCAGCTGAAATAAGTCCTCATCCTGAGCTGCCATCCCAGCAACTATTCCAATATTGTTGTGACATAAGATAGTGAAGCACAGATCACTCATTTCCAAATTGCTCTCTATAAAAGGGAGAAACATGGAAATTGGTTTCTTTGTTCTGATTATTTAGTACTTTGGACTCTCCATTACTCAAGGGAATCCTTGAAAAGCTGGGTCTGAAATGGCTATACATTTGCAGGGAATCACATGTATTTTGCTCTTCTGACTGAAGTGCACAGATGAGGCTCTTCACAAAAAGCATGCTCTGTATGGTATTACAGATCAAAATAAACAATAATTCACCTTGGAAGTGAGCTGGTTTTAGGCCAGAACATGACAGCAGATTAAGAGAAAACAGCGATTTTGCATGGCAGGGAGACTTGTCAGCAACACAGAACACGGAACCATTGCCTCTGAGTCACCAGGAAGCCAGTCCCAGATACTGTGCTGGAGAACAGCAGCACAACACTTGGATCCCATAACAATTGTCCTGACTGCTTGCCTTCAAAAAGCACTCTGAGGGCTGTCAGTGCTGGCAGGCTCTCCATGTCTCCTGGCATCCCTTTCACAATTTCAATCAAATTAGATGCCTGGTTTCCTGCTCACATCAGCTGTGAAATGTTGCTTTGCAACCATACATACCTAGAACCATAGATTGTTCTAGGTAGAGTCTACGACTGAAGTAGACCATTGTACACTATCCTATTACTATTAAACCTACAGTTTTCAAGAATCTTTTTGTACTAAAGCATTACCTTCTTGTACTCCAGAAACTACAAAATAGTTACCCAAGCACTAACAGCAATTTAAGGGCGACTTTTTTTCAGCAGAATAAATACACCCTCAGTGAAACAAGGACAGAACAACAAGCACTTTGCAAGACACAAAACACACTGCATTTGCATGTTAGTTTCATCCCTACCCCAGCAGCCCTCATGCAGTGATGTTCAGGCTGGAAAGAAGCACCAAGCCAGCTTCAGGCAGCCAGGGCACAGCAGGTGAGGAACACCAGACTAAAGCAAGGCTGCAACAAAGGTGTACTTTGCAGCCAGGGCAGAAGGATGCTGAGAGAAGCTATGAGTGTGGGAGCAGCTGGGCAAAAAAAAAAATTGTCCAAGGAGCAATCCGAGCTGCAGTGGAGGGTGTGCTAAAACAAGATGATGTCTGGACCTGGAAAAAGAGATGTTAGAAAAGTCTCAAGCTGCGACTGAATTAGTCAAGGTTCTCCAAGCATTTGAGACCCTTCCAGAAGAACCATGAAATTCAGTGAAACAGTGGACCCCAGCTGGCAAAGAAAAACCCCAAATATCCTTTGCCAACATTGCGGACCGCCAGTGGGGAGCAGTGCCTCCTGCAGCAAGCAGCAGCCAGGGCTGGGAGCAGGGGCTGCGGGGTACCTGTAGTGCCTGGTGTCCCGGATGGGTCGGTCGCTGCTGAGCTTGTCACTCTCCAGCTGGTTAAAGGCGTGCTGGCGGTAGGGGTCCTCTCCGGCCTGCAGCACCTTGGAGGACAGGTAAGCCTTCTCGTCAAAACCCCGCCGGCTGCTCTTCTCTCCCTGGGGAGCCCTCGTCATCTAGAGCAGAGACAAGCATCACAGCATCAGGGAGAGCAGCTGGCCCACGTTTAGACAGAGGTAATAAGTTCAGATGTTGCCACACATCTGGACTTCACTCAGGTATGGGGGAAGGCAGGACAGGCAAGAGCTTGGAGAGGAAAGCAGGAGTCCTCACAGATAGGGTGCTAAAACTGCCATCTCTGAGGAAGATTGCAGGCTTCGCTATCCTTACTGACTGAGCTTAGGATGAAAGCTGCTGTTCCTGATGGCTCAGGCAGAGCCAAATTCCCTTTAGCACCTGTTACACAGAATGTGTGAGACTGCAGGCATTTGGAAATCCTTCCAGGCAATGAACGTCTGAGAGCAGTCTCCAGCCAAGGTGGATGAGACACCGGATTTTGAGGAAAAGCAGTTTCAGCCTTTCAACAATCACTACCGCATACAAACACCGAGGCAGCTGATTTACTAGGTGCCCTGCTGGGCCTTGCTCAGACTTACCCAGTCTCACAGATGTTCCTGATACAGCTGAAAGCTGCACATGACCATCCTCAGCACCCCACAAAAGTTAAAAGTCCAGGACCACCCCTCTCCTCTCCTAATTTTCCTCTAACTTTCCTAGGCCCCAGAGTCAGTACAATATCAATGCCTGAAAACCATTCATTAGGATCATAAGCTCTAGCCCTCTCTTAGGTACATGATTCTGTTTGGAAACAACCTACAAACTCTAAAAATATTTGCTCAAAGCAATCAAGACTGTTTATACAATAAAAGTAGTTTAACAAATTATCTGTGGTAGCTGCTTGATAGACCAAATAATGAAGATGACAAAGTACTTCCAGCCTTGCAAGGGAATGCTAGAGCTCCCTAAAACTGCTGCAAGAGGCAGATACGAGCACCTACACATCTCATTCAAAGCACTAGATAATCCCCAGATCTTGAGATCCTTTTATGTAAAATAGCTTGGATACTCTTTAATACTAGGTTTGAATCACATTTCTCCCTCTGCTAAAGGTCTCCTTCTAGGAGTTACAGAGGGCAGGAGACCAGAGAATGGGCCCCAGTAACACACAGCATGTTGGTTGAGCCATCCTAGTGGGTTGAGAAAGAATTCAAGAGACCCAACACCACAGCAAATTACTTAAGCAGGAGAGTGCTTAGAAGAGCATTCATCTCTGCAACTTTCTCTGACAAGGGCTACCCTTCAGTGCAGACAGCCCTAGCAGAACCAGACCATCAGATAAGATGATGGCAAATGAAATTCAGCATAGAGAAGTGCAAGACAATGAACATTAGAAAAAATAAATTGAACCACTGATGTACATCGATGGATTTCAAATGAACCGTGACCACTCAGGCTAGAGATCTGAGCATCCCCGTGGACAGCTCAAATGAAACCCTGCACTCAGTCTGCTGAAATGGGAAATGCAGCAAATTGAGTGCACTGCAAATAGGACAGAGAAAACTGAAACCGTCGTGAGCGGTTATATGAAATCAGTGACAGCTCAGCAGCCATGGCCAGAGCACTAGCTTTGTCAAGCCTGTGTCTGGAAGGAAGCTACTGGAGGATGAAGAGAAATTAGAGGTTAGGACTATTCCATTTGGAGAGAAGATTAATTAAGTCAGAAAAAAAAAATTAAGGTGGGCCATAAAATTATACCTTATACAGCCAAAGTTAGCCTGATGCTAAGATTTCCCTTCCTCACCATACAAGAATGAGGCAAACATCTTTTCATGGGGAAAAAAATAAAAAGAGCTATTCTTTTCAACACTGAGGAATTCTGTCAGCCACTGCACAACCAAGCCAATGTTTATGGATCTGCCCTTGTGTAGGACACACATAGGCACACTCCAGTGGGTGAGTCTGCCTCTGTTCTGCTCCTCCAGGAGACTGCCCTGCTCTGCCACCCCTTCTCCAGGGATGCTGCTGACATCCCCTCTGCCCCTTGCAGCCACCACCACATCACCTGGGCATGGTGCTGGGTTACAGGAACATCTTGGAACAACTGTTATGGCTGGTTGAACAGCCTGCTGCCTAGAACCTCCCTTGAATTTGTATTTTCAGTATGATGAGAAAATAATTGCTTTCATACCTCTAAAAACTGAAATGTATTCTTTCCTCAAATCATACAAGGAGTATTGTCAAACTCAGCTTCCATTTCTCTTTCTCCTTTTGCCCTAGAAAACAATGCTGTTTTGAAGCAAAAGCCCAGTTTATCACACACCTTTAAATATTTTGCAGTCATTTGCTTGCCCTTTGATACCCGTCTCTTGTCCCTCCAAGTCCCATAAAAGCGACAGCTGTTTTTGGTTTATGTTGCCAGGAACATACTAGAAAATGCTAGAAATGACAACAGATCTTTAGGAGACATTTTTCCCAGGACAGTGTGAGGGATGGGGGTCCCTATAGTGGGGAGCAGGGTCTGGCAGCCGAGGACAATCCTACACCCCAGAAGTGGGCACCGGGGCAGGGGCACCAGGGCAGCCTCACCCCGGGAATCAGGCACCTCTCTGGGGAAGGGCAGGATGAGGGCCCACCTTTGGCTGGGCCCATGGCTGGGCAGGGCAAGGATATTGGGAATTGGAGACCAGCCCTGCTGCAGCATCACTGGGGCAGGGGCTGTGGGACCCTGGGGTCCTGGCCAAAGGCAGGGAGGGGAGAGTCCCAGGGAGTGGACAGGGACAGGGAGGCCTTTTATTGCCCTAAAAACCATGACATACTTCAACTTGAACTATCAGGGGTAATTCTTCTAGATACCATGGTAGTCACATTACTTACACAACCAAAAGTGGTAAAATATCACTGGGAAATGACTGTCAGTTAAGAGTTAAGTCCCACTTGTGGTTTTATCTCAGATAGTATCTCTATGTGCTCTCTTCAAATGGGGAAAAGATAGGATTCAGAAGATGATAGCTAGGAGGGCCTGGCCTCAGCTTCCAGAAAGACAGCTAATCAATAGATAATCAACAAGTAACCCAACATCCATCTATAAGCACCAAGAAGATAACAAGGTAATAAATAGGAGCTAACTGAGATTTGTCAAGACCGAGTCATGTCAGGCCAAACTAATCTTCTTCTGTGATGGAGTAATCAGGTTCAAGGGTATGGAGAAGCAGGAGACAGATACATCATGACTTTGATAATGCTTTTGGTAGGGGCTGTTAAGATGCTGTCATTAGCAAGCAGAAAAAAAAATACTCTGGATGAAACTACTGCAGAATGGGTGAAACTGGTTGGAAAGCTACTAGTGGAGCATAATTATTAGCTGTTCACTGTCAAAGCAGAGGGCTAAGAGCAGGTCCTAGGGGTTTGTTCTGGATCCAGCACTATTCAGTATTTTCATAAATTCCTTGGATATTCAGACACAGTATGTTTGTCAAATCCATAGGAAATCCAGAAAAAATGTTAGACTCATTGGGTAACAGGATTAGAATTCAAAATTATCTCAATACATGGAAAATACATTTGAAAACAATAAAAGCAATTCAGTAAGAGCACTGCAGACCTTTATAGTTCACCAAGTCTGTGCTGGCACAGAACATGGCAGAGACAGCATGGTAACAACTCCCCAGAAAAGCCCTAGACATTCCAGCTCATTACAAACCACACGACAGCAAAGTCAGATTGAAAAAGCAGAGCAAACACAATCCTGAGTGGAGCCTAGACAGCTATGAACTAGCCTGACAAAGCAAATATAAAGCTTAGCTTTAAGGACTGACTTGCTTTAACAGATTATATTCCTAGAATGTAGATGTTGCACTACAGGACATTTATTGCTGTGAAGTCAAATGATACTTGACAGGAACAGTACAGGTTCTCTATGAAACCCTGCCAAACACTGTGAGAAGGGCAGACTAATGTCTACCCCCCTGTTTCCTGTCTCTTCACCTTAACACCTCTCACTTCAGGAAGCAGTCAATATAAGCAGATATTAGCTTTAGTATATTAAAGGCATATTATGTACAGCTGAGTGCAGAGTCAAGACTTTTACCATACCAACTGGACAGTTCATACTCCTAGGTCCTTTATGTAGTTACACACCCTGTATCCCCACGCCTGGGGCTGGAACTACAAGTGTGAGTTAGGGGAGCAGAAGAGCCCAGTCCCAGTTCCTTATGACTGACGATCTCTGATAGATCAAAGGGGAAAAAAAGCTATATGAAAGCAGAAATAAAGATGAATAGGCACTGGAAATGTCAATGTCTAGACTAGGGATTAGCAAACAGTTTGCACAAATTAAGTTTTGTCCCAAACATTGCTGAGACCTCCAAAATAATCACATATCAAAATTTCAGGAAATACTGTAATCTTTCTAATCTTATTTCACCCTTTCTTATTTTCATATATGATTTTTCCTTTCAGTGACAGAATGGACTCAGGTGCTTTTCTGCTGTTGAAAGCATGTTCTGATTTGTGTTTTGATATGGTTCAAGAGACCAGAAACTATTTAAATAGCAAAATTAACTTTGTAAGCGAGGGATTAAGGTAAAGGAATTAATGCCATGCATGTCTATGAAAACTTGAGAGCCTCATTTCTCAACTAACACAGGGATATTCCTCTAGGCATGACTCCTTGTGAAATAGCAAGACTATAATAGAGACAGTGCCATTCATCTCTGGCATCTCTCTGCCATCAGACACAGGCACACCAGCTGCCACATCGTGCTAACAGCCACTAAAACCAGAGCTAGGGAATTCAGGGTCCCAAGGTGCATTTTTTTAACAGCAGTCTTGGCCAAACTCAAAAAGAATAACCATACTCCAGGGGTCATGAGGAACCACTACTTAATTAGAGTAAGGTATGTAAAACTCTCAAAGGTAAGTGCAATTAATCATTTAACAGTTACTGTGAAATTAGTCCAGCAGCAGTTTTACATGACAGGATATACTTTGCAGCTCTTGCACTTCCTACAAGCGTTAGTGCCAGTACAACAAATGGAGCAGGGGGTGCCATGCTTCTCCTTCGTTTCAAGCTCATTTTCACAATTGCCTCAGCTCTGTCAAAACCCGGAAGTGAAAAGCATCAATTCCAAGCCATCCCCACTAAGTGTATTTCCATGGAAGACCTAACTGACCAGGAAGGTCTAATTGACCAATATGGACACAAAGCAAGCCAGGGAGTAACAACTTCACCAAACCTTCTTCCCTCTTGAGGCCCCCCTTCAATTTACCCTGCTGCTGTGTCCCCCGACCCTGCCA
Source organism: Sylvia atricapilla (assembly GCF_009819655.1). Taxonomy (NCBI): domain Eukaryota; kingdom Metazoa; phylum Chordata; class Aves; order Passeriformes; family Sylviidae; genus Sylvia; species Sylvia atricapilla. The sequence continues at coordinate 29,189,223 of NC_089145.1, forward strand.
GCACCTCCCTCCCCGCCACCTCTGTCCAACTCCCCCCAGCAGATTTCTCTCCTCTGAACTGGTTTAATGCCAGTTGCAACCCATCATACTGAGATACAAAGAGATACGTGTCTGGCTATGCAAATCCTCATCCCTCAGAACAAAGGTAAGAGCGAGTTCCCCTCTGCAAACCCCGCTGGTGGTATCGGGGCCTGCAAGGCGTGACATTTCTCTGCAGGCTCACTGCACATGCACCACACACTGTCCCAGTGACCTGAAGCCAAGTCCCAGAGAGGACAAGCCAGCACAGCACAGCCACCAGCAGTGAGCTGCTGGGAAGCACAGCAGCCCTTGGGGATGCTGCAGGGACGGGTGCTGCTGAGCTCTGTAACCCATATGCTGGCACAGGGATGGGCTGTGACCCGCACAGATCACAGCCCACCACTGAGGGCTGCAGCAATTCTCAGAAAATTCCAAGGGTGCAAGCTACTCTCTATGGGCTGAACCTGGAAGATCACATGAGCTAAATGCCTGTTGCCAAAAAGCATTTGCTTTAGAGGGTGTGTTGCATTTCCAGTCCACACTAGGAGCCCCAGTGCGCACATGGCTTTTGTTACGTCTCATGAAATAGTCTGTACAGTTCTCCAAAAAACTGTTCCTAGTCCTTAGAGACAAAAGCCTGTGCCTGACAGCACAGGGCCTATTTTATTCACGCTTTGTTAAACTGTGTAAAGCATTTTAAATGTGGTTTGGGAACCATGCACTTATGGAACTTCTACAATGAAATTTTAATAAAAATTACCACAGTTAAATAGAACCATCACTGTTCTTTGAGAAGTGCAAGTGCTGACAGCAGAGCCCAGAGACCAATTTGAATGTTTCATTCGTAGCTTGCATAAACTGGAGTAACACAATGGAAAAAGTAAAGCAACTTGATCAGCTCCCATGGCACCTAACTAGTCACCAAAATAATTCCTACTGCCATTAACACTGGGCAATCTTGAGGCCTGCTGCCAGTTCCAAACTGGAGACCAGCAGCAGATGCCCAGCAGGGGCTATTTCCAATGCCCTCTGAGAAGAACCCATGGTCACCAGCTCACAGGGCTTCTCCAGGCCCTGAGACAGAGCTGTAGTTGCCATAGGATGGTGAAAGCGAGAAACAGGTTGTCTGCTGGGGTTTGCTTTCCAGTACTGATGCTTACCCAAAGTACCTCTCCACCTCTGTTCTTTTCCACAGTCTCTGGGAATTTATGGCCTTCCATGCATGCAGAGGCAATTCCCTGTCAGATCTGCAAGACTTGCATCTCAGCTCTCGTCTGGTTTTGCCATTCTCTCTATGCTTGCCTCATGACTAGAAAGTCACGCCATTGCATCAAGTATTTTCTATTCTGTTCTTCATTTCTTCCCTCAAAGTTTTGCCAGACATGAGTTGTTGACAAAGAAAGGGTCCTCAAAAATATGCCCTGCAAAGTTGGAAATTCTGTACAAGATAGGAAAGGAGAAACAACTACATTTCTGTGTTTTGTCTCAGCAAATGTTCTCTCCACAACCAGCAATTTTTGGATGCAACTTTCAGACCCTCCTCCAAGAGATACAGAAGATGGCACAAAGTATTCCATATTATTGCCTACAGCATGGATTAGGCGAACATCACAGGCTACTATGATGTCTGCCACAAGCAGACATGGGTTGGTGGTGTGAAGAATTTAGAAACAGGATGTTGCTGACTTAGAGGCCACAACAGGGTGTTGATGGACACGGTTTGGTCACTAACCTTCAAGCAGACTTATCATGGTTTGACTGCTGGTCTTTTGGGCAGTTTAACGGAAGAAAGCAACACATGAGAGCAAAACAGTGTGTGGGAAGTTTACAGGGAGAGAAGCAAAAAAAAAACCTTGAGTAATTAAATTTCTCTATCATGAGCAGTGGTTCCCTGATACCCTCATCCAACTTCTCAGCACAGGAGGGTGGTGTCTGTCCTACCACACTCTCAACTCCTTGCTTTCTTGTGTAAGTACTCGCAGTCTTGCTTCTGAGGCACCCATGTGGCCTCTGCCTAATGTCCCTACTTAGCCTCCTCCTTAGTGTCTCTGTGGAGAAGCATCCTTCCCATAATATTTCATCCAGATCCTGCATGTCCTTGTCTACAGGAGGGAAGAGATGCTTCCAGGAAGCATGGCTGGATCACTTTGCCCAGCTCTCAAGGACATGCAATGCAGCATGGGTTGACAACTGGAGGATGTCCAAAAGAAACACAGAGTGTGCAAGTGCCAGCACTACAGCACACATCAGAGTCATCCATTTTGCAAACAGCAGCCCCAGAGAGCGTGGGGTACTTGCTGCTGTGCTGGTTACACGAGCTCTGCACCACACTGTGTGCAAAGAAGTCACTTCCACATGCAGTGACTGGCCTCCACACCAACTAACCTCTCTCCACGCCCACGTACATTAACAATCAATGCATAAATCCTGCCAACTTGGATTACCCTCGGAATACAGTCCTGATGTATATTCATTGTAGAATGATAACCTGAGAAGCTGGAATTTATTATACAATCTCTCACATGACAGGTGCACAACACTACTGTTTAGCCTACTCTGCTGCTGGCCAAGGCAGATATAGTACATATAGATGTAACATATAGCATAAGGAGATGACTTCTATCAAGTATGTCCATCCTTGACCCAGCTGTTCAACCCTGAAGAGACTTTCAACAGTTAACAAGGGTTAGACCCTAAACAGTGTTCTGGCCCAGTTGCCCAGAGGCAGGAAGACATTGCCCAAAACTGGAGAGAGGGGACAGGATGCCCTAAGGTATCCTTCTGGTCTTTTGTTTTCAGGAGTGCTGAATAAAGCAAGGCAATGGAAGCAAAAAGGGCTTCAAAGACAGATGCCTGAGGGCACTCTCTTCCAAACAGCTTGGAGGAAATGAGCCTGCTCAGAATCATAGAAATTCAGACCCCAGATGAGGTAATGCAGTTGCCAAGGTGCTTTCCTTCCCTCAGTCTGAAGTCTAATGCACATAGATGTCTATTATGAAAATGTACAATATAATTTTTTGTTTTAATATATGTATGATATTTACATACATTAATTTTTGTATAAACACCCACATGTCCAGACTTGCATACATCTGGCTTCTATGTTTGTTCAGTCTTTATCTCATACCCTGGAATAATGCCATTTGTTCCCCATTCAGCAAACTTCGTTGTGACTATGAACACTGCATAGAAACATTTATGGTGTTGTATTCCACTCCAGGAGAAAAACAATGTGGAAAACCCCAGGAGAAATAGTGAGGGGATGGTTTTCAAAATTGCTGACTACCAGCACAAGAAGGAAGTGTGAGGTCTGTAGGGTTGCTGTTGCCTGAAACAGCACTTGTTTTCCAAGCACATTTCCCTGTATCCATAAATATCCATGACAACATCTGGTGTCAGGGAGAAGACAGACAGGACAGCACATTCTTTGAATACCTAAGGGACTAGGCTGTTCATGCTGGCACCCACACCAAAGCAGCAGTACTGTCAGAAAGAGATCCCAGCAGGTAGCTGGGGTCACAGCGCCTCTGGGTATGAAGGTTTTGCACAGAGAAGATGGTCACATGGACATGAAGCTGTCTGCATTCAGACATCTGTTCAGTATCACACAGGAAATCTGCTCAGCAAAAGTCATCCAGGTTACTTACTGTATGTATGAATACTGCTCTGCTAAAGGTCATACCTACACAATCTTTAAAAGAGTGTTTTGAAGTCCTTCCGAGTATAAAGGGTGCTATGTGAAGAAGTATTTTCTCTTTTGGAAAAATATCCTTGTCTTCATAGACATTTAAATATGCAAAGAATGCCTCTGGTTTCCCAGTGATTTTGAACTAGGAAAACAAAGAAGAAAAAGGAACAATATTCTGTTATTTGTATTCCAACCGTTAGATACTCAGTGGCCACTTGGATGTTACCTGAACCCTGATTTATAGCACCTGTATCAAGGCAGACTGACATAGAGCATTCTGTATTAAAATGATGTCCCCACGGTGACCTGGTAACTGCCAAAAAGCCAACAAGACAGCTCAAATGAGGGTGGTCCATGTCTTCATAAATCACCAGTCACATAAACTGCATCTCTCTCTGCCCACTCCTCCACCTATGCTGTCTGCAGAGACAAAACCTGGGTATGTCCCTGCCCTGCTGATGTACTAATCTATTCCCTTTGAACTCCAGTGACCTACATTCAGTCCCTTCCTCCCAGTGAATCACAACTGTCTGGAGTGACAGATGCTGCCACAGATATTTTCCACAGAAAAGGAGAAAGCAACTTTAGTCCTCATAAGCTGCTAACACAGTAAGCAGTGAACTGGTTACCTAAGAGATGAGCAGAGGTCAGCTGGCACTGACAAGTGGGCACCACTCACCCAAAGTATTAAAGTATTTAATCATGTTAAGCTTGGGGCTCATTTTCTTTGCCTTCAAGATGACGCTGTAAAGGCTTTTTGCTAAGGCTACAGAAAGGAAGCTAAAGTGCCTTTTTAATCATTCATCCTCAAGAGTTGGAGCTTTAAATGGAGATTAGAAGATTAAGAATAAAATAGTTCAGTTTTGCAACAAGCCAACATTCACACTCATAAAAATACTGTGCACATGCACAGATGAGCCAGGAAGACAAAGGGACACCTCAGGACATTTCACACCCCCTCCAGGGACAAAGCCAGCCCCACAGCAGGAGGTGGGAGATTCTCCTTGTCTTCCAACAAAAAAGGATTTTTCCCTAATGTGTTTTTGTTAGCAGGTCTTGCTCAAACAGTCATGATTTTAAATACAAACCAGTTCTGCACCAACTCTCCCCCTCTCTTCCCATGTTATTCAGCAGACTGATCCTGCCACACCTCTCACAGGTAGCTGCACCAGGCAGGCGAGAAGCACTGCACATCCTCCAGATGGAGCTGGGTGGCAGTGTGGCCTCAGGAGCCACACTCCTTCCTGCCTCTGTGCCAGCTGGGCCCAGTACCTTGCTGCTTCTGGAGGCTGGCCCACAGCCCCAGAGCCTGCATGGACCTCTTCTTCCCAGAAGATAACACCTGAGCAGGATCTGATCTTGACGAGTCAAGTAATTTGTCTCAATGCTCCACACAGCTCCTCCTCACATTAGCTTTTGAACATCACAAAGAAAGGCTTTAGGCAGGACGTATTGTTTGGGAGTTAGACAGACCAAATATGAAAATGCAAATTGTCTGTAAACCAACAACCAAAGTGACATTTAGCAGTGTGACTTAATATAGCTTCTCATGTCACTGCTGAATCATGACCTGGTTTCTTAGAGAATTTCAAGAATGACCTTCAGCTCACAATGTAAACTTGTATTTTGGAGGCTTGAAGCTATGAGACCTACTCCCAAAAACTGTACTGACATTTCTTCTGTAGTGACAACAGTGACGGTACATATACTTCCATGATTTATTACAAAAATTAGTCTCTTTGTATAAAACTTTCTTCACTCAGACATCCTTGCTAGGCATTCAGCCCTGCAGCATGTAACATTGTTTTCTAATAGTGGAAGAACTCACTGCCTATTCGTCCATGAAGATTTGAGACTATCAGGCCATTGCCATTTTGTTTAGGAGCCAAATGATATTCCATTTTAATTGATTAATTTTTCAGTTACTGCATTGCTCCAATTTCAGGACTTAGCAATCAATGTGAACTGACAAAACCCTCAGAGCTGCACTCTGCTTCTGTTTGGGTCTCCATTTGTGAAGGCATTAAATTCACCTCCCCAACAGCAAATTTAATCAAGGATGCATACCAATGAAGAATCATGCAATGGGCTCATATCTGCCTGTCAAATAAGAAAAACACCTGTGTTATGCTATGCAGGTCTCTATCATTCTAGACTTCAATCACACTAATAATAGAGGCTCCCTCAACAGCCCCTCGGCTCTGCAGTTTAGTCACTGTCAACCAGGAAAAAGCTGGGCACATAAGGAAAAGCAGAACCACAGAAGCATCACACAAATACACTCAGGACAGGTATTGCCACAAACACTGCTCATGGAAATACAGTTCTACCCATGTACAAAGTGGCACAGCCCCTCACACCACCTCTTGCCTCATTCTGCAGGTGCAAAATGCAGCAAAACCAAGTCAGTGATAGTGAGGATCTTTAAAATCCACTACTCAATCAATCCCTGTCCAATACAAAGGGCATCATCTGATTCTGCACACACAATGCTCAAATTTCTGTATTGTAAAAACATCTTGTAAAGATACAACTCCTGGATTATGTTGTTAGGAGAACTTACAGTTTTTCTATGGATAGGATAATTTTTTGCTGTCACAGTTGCAAAAAAGAAAAAGGTGAATATCTAGAATTTCAAAAGCCAGAAGGAAAAGAGCACAGAATTCGATTTTCAAATCAAGTAATGTTTGAATGGCTTGTGGTCAGCAGTAACACCACTACAGAAACCTTAGGCTATAGCTGTTTCTTTTGGCCTGGCTGAACCATAAATCTGACCAGGCAGATTTTGGGAGCTGCTGGTTTTGAGTTCATTTATGAAAAGGTATATCTGGCATTTTTCTCCACGTATTTAACTAATGAAATTTTGCCCAAATTCCATTTCTAAAAAGCTCCCAGGGTCATGCAACCAAGTCCCACTTCCCTCTCACCCAAAAACGGCACTTCTGGCATACCAGACTCCTCTCCTGGCCACCCAGCCATCAGCTCAGCAGTTTCCACTCTTTGAGCAAGATTTCACTTCTCAAATTTCATTCATGGGTCACAGCAAGAAATGTGGGTGTCTGTTTCTGATAGCTGGGGCTGTGATCCTAATCTTTGGCTTCTCAAAGCGTGTTGTGTGAGTATAACCAATACTGTCAAGAAAATAATTTTTCCTTCTCAAGATCCATCAGACGCTTTTAAAAAAAATATCCTCTTCCAAAGTATGATAGTTGAGAATAGCCAGCAGGACTGGGTGACCTCCACTCATAAGCCTGAGCAACACAACAGCCTCACTTACCTCCCATGGTCTAAAGGTGCATTTTCCACCACACAGACCTCTTTCACCAAAGAGAGAGAACAGCTTCAAAAAGCCACTGGTCAAAGAACCTTGCCCAGACCTTCAGCAGCCTTCCTAAATATGAATGAAAAATAAACATAGACACATCCAGTCTTGTCACAGCTCCATGAAACCCACAGCGTTGTTCATGAGGATAAGCACTGCTCAGTGAGTTCTGCCTTCTCCTCTCCACACAAAGCTGCATGAAGTGCACAGGCTTCGTTCATGTTCGAAAGAACACAATGTAAAAGTCTGAGTGACTGTAAATTACTAGTTAAATTCAGTGGTAAAATTGCCAGTGACAACATCAGAATTTCAGCCACAACAAAAATTCAAACAGTGAGAAACAAACACGCACAGAGTACTCACAGAGGACCCAATTTCCTGCTATCTTTTAGAATTTTGGAAAAATTAAACTGCTTAGCACACTAAGGTTCCCTTTCTTACAACTCTTTATTTGTTCTGGAAAATGGCTTTTGTTTAGAAACCATTTTAGCTATGTTGTTAATGGCCTTCATTACCCAGAAGACAAATAATGTATAAATTTCTGGCTGGAGGTTGTGGTGGTGATGTAAAGATTAAAAGCAAAACAGCTTGTTCAAGGTATGGAGTCTGTAAAACAGCTCATTTTGGCCCAAACAGAAAAAACAAGTTGAGACATTCTTAGCATTTCTGGCTCCACAAAGGAATATCGGCGATGAACAAACATGAACAAAGGAAATGTGCTGAGAGGTTTGCTCAAAGTAGATTAAAAAAAAAAAAATTAAAAAATCATAAAACCATAAGCAGAACTGGGGTTGCAAGCATCAAAGATATCACAAAATAAACTTAAAAACTCTCCAAACCCTGAAAACCCACAACAACTTGAAAGGCCTGTTATAGGCAACAAGATGCAGGAGGCCTGTCCTCAGATTACAAAAGGTTAATAAGAAAGAGAAATCAGCCTGTAATTCTGCACCAGTTTGGAATAAGCATTTCTTACCTTAGCTGGTTGCATGTAAAAAGTATTCTGTATGGGCCTGACCATAGCAAGACCATGGACTAACGGCACCCTGGCAGTGTATTCATCTCCATACCCCATTCCAGGCAGTTTCCCTCTGCCAGTGCTGAAGGTGGTTGGACCAGCAACACACTCAAATGTCAATAAAGAGCAATAAACCCTTTAGCAGAGCACCTTGCACTGAACAAAAGAGACTTAACTGTTCAAATCTTGTATTTGATTAGCACAAAGGCAGCTGCCAGTGAGCTTCCTGCAACCGGAACGTGAACAGTAGCGCTCATGCCCAGCAGCATTCACCACTCACAATCCAGCCAACTGCCAAGACAGAATTCTTCAATCTTTCTCCTCAATTAAGATATTTAAGTAACATGCACTGATGAAGGACTCTTCATGATCTGTCAATATATACAGCTCTTTATACAGCTGTCACTCAAACAGCTTACAGCTCTCTCTCTCTTTTGTCCCTTCTTCCCCAAGCCAATCTAAAAAAGGCATATTTAAGGTTGTAGGGTTAGGCACTCAGCAAAAAAGGCAATCCTGAATTTTAAGTGTCAATACAAAGCTGCCTCTACCATGGACATCCACTAAAAGCTTTAACTGGCATGAGCGCACATAATTACATGCCAATGTGTGCCCTCATGCAGGAGAGTGAACTCTCTGGAGTTCTTCCTCTGCTTCCGTGCAATCATGTGCAAACTACAGGAGAAACAAGTGGCATGCCAAAAGTGTCCAGATCAAGGTCCCACCAATATCTCACACACAGTAGCTTTAAAAAACCTGAAGCCTGAAATCGTAATCAGGCCTGCAACGTGGTCCCAAGGGGAGCCAGAGCAGCACTAAGGCAGAGAAATCTCTGCATTACAAGAGGCAGCTTTCTTTACACATGCTAGGATCCTGCTAGGATCACTCTTACAGAGGGATGTAGGAAATGAGACTTTTCTTTTTTAGGAGGCAGCATTTTCACAGAATCACAGAATGGGCAAAGTTAGAAGGGCCCATAGTGGGTGATCTGGTCCAAGCAGGGTCATCCTAGAGCACATGGCATAGGATTGTGTCCAAATGGCTCTTGAATATCGCCAGTGAGGAAGACTCCACAACCTCTCTGAGCATCTGTTCCATGTGGATGGTCACCTGCAGAGAACAGAAGTTCCTCCTCATGTTTAAGTGCATCATTTCCTGCCCATTGCCTCTTTTCCTATTGCTCAGCACCATGGAGCAGAGCCTGGCTCCATTCTCTGACACTCTCCCTTCGAGACTGAAAAGGTCCTCTCTCAATCATCTCTTCTGGAGGCTGAGCAGGCCCAGCTCTCTCAGCGTTTCCTTACAAGAGAGATGGTCCAGTTCCTTCATCGTCTGTTATTTTGAGGTCTTCTCCTCGTCAAAGCCAGGCCTTCTCAGGACAGGCCTTTCCCTCTTCTAACATCAGCCTCTATAATTACAGCAGGGTCCTCTACACCTCTGTAATTGCAATTCTGGAAGCTCCTTCCCTTCTTCTCTTTATTTATTGGCCAGTCCTGCAATATTTTCCAGTGGATGCCAGTGGAGAGGAAAATGGCTATCCAACCTACCAAGAAACCCCATGCCATAGGCATGCTGTGGAAGGACCTGCTCCATCTCTGTCAGAAACTCAGTGTGCTCTGCTACTGGTACCTTCCCCCTAGCAGGATTTTAACACTGCCCAAAACAGTGGAAAAATTGAAAACAAGACTGAAAGCAAAGCAAAACCCAGAACTATTGCACACACAAATAAGCACCACACCAGGGAAGAAGCTGAACTCCTTTTGCTTTCTCCCCAGTCTGCCAGTGAATGTGTGACTGGAAGCAGCAAATTATACCCATTTCCTTCAACGAGTCTAAGCCCTCCAAATGTCTGATGAAGGACCCAAGCTATTCTTAAACTCAAACTGCAGGACATTCCAGTGCTGCAGAATGCATTTGGCTGCTCATCCCTCATTGCCTGGATGGGTAGTGAACAGGCAGTGACAGGCACACACCAACAGCCTGCAACTACTCCTAGCCTGCCTCAAGCAGAGGGAGCAGTAGGTCTCATATTTGGAAAGATCCCAAGGTATCATAAACCTCCTGCTGTTTCCCTTTACAGCACATTTCTGTCTCTGATTGCATATGCAACCACCAGGGCACAGGCTATAAAGCCCAAGGCCACAGTTAAAACAGAGATCTGCCTGCATTTCTAGATGTTTGTTACCATAGCAATACCACAGTACTTTTTAGCTTGTTTTGTTGCTTTTAGTTTTTTTTAAAGCTAAGTCCTTATCCAGTGCACACAGAGCCAGTTCCCAGCTATGCGAGAAGGAAACCTCACAGTGTGCTGTGCATGTGGCACAGCCTCCTCCCTGGGAGCAGGGTGCTGAGAGGAGATGCTCAGCTCCTGCCTCAGCCCCACTGCTGATTGCAGGGCTCTGCCCCCTTCATTCACCAAGGCCATTTCTGACGCCTGCACCCAGCATGGTGCTGCTTCCCACCCACGCTGATCAGCACCACATCACTCACCGCACTTCTCACCTCTTGGGGAGCTCCTGTGATTAACTTTTCTCAGAACACCCATCAAATTCTTAGGAGCATCCACTTTCAGCTTCTTCCTCAAACAGCTTAGCCAAAAGCAGCTTACAAGACCAGCACAAATAAAGCCAACTTTTCCTTCAATGCTAGAGTTTACTTCAGGGTCTGGTAGTGATCTACAGAAGCCTTTAAACAACTATCATAAGACTGTTTTCCAGGCCTGCCATATCAACACACAGCTTGGACAACAGCTTGTTTTTCAGCATACCACTTACAGGCTACTCCAAAGATTGTGAAAAAGATAAAAATGTTGACTGGCAGCTATTTACTGCTCAAATTTAACTAATTCTAGCCATGTTCAGAATCAAGGCTACCCACAGGAGAAGCCTTCCAGAAGCAGAAAGAAATATATTATTTCTTTTATATTTTTTTATAAAAATATAAAAGCAGATTTCTTTTATATTTTTTTAAGAGCCAAACACTTGGTACATTTGGGTAATTTTGGAAAGCTGTCACTTTAGCAACCAATGCCCTAAGCTGGTGCAACAGAAGATCTTAGCAGCACACTTCATTAGAAACCAGTGAAGTTAAACAATAGAAAATTGTCATTCCCCATCAAACCTTTGTGAGGTATATCCATCATAAAATGGAGCAATTTTTGCACACCTATCTTGCTGATGCACTTGGACTGCACACAACCCGTGCCTGTATGCCAGTTCACAGTGGGTAACTGCCTGGTATTGTTCCTGCAAATGAATAATCATTCCTTAAACACAGGCAGCACAGCAACACTAAACGAATTGATAGGTATCTGTCAGTCATGCAGAACAAGAAAATAAGTAATTTCATTAGAGGACAGTAGAAAGGTATCTTTCAAAAGTTCACTCATCTTTAGTCACAGATTAGGGAAGAAATTGTGTTTCTCATTGCAGAAAAGTGATTTTCCTCGCTGAAAGCAAAATTGTAATATGAGAAAGACTGCTTCAGAAATGGCTACCTTTGAGAGAGACAATTGACACAGACCATGCACTGTGGTGAAGGCAATGCAATAGCAATTTATATCTCTGCATTAAGCAGTGTCAACAGTTCAAATCCGACTGTGCCAGGTCTAAGACACGCTCATAGGTGTCAAGAGAACAGATACCTATCTCAAGGAGGCTGATTAACTTGGGAACACTAAAAAAATCCATTAAAACCTCATGGGCAGAGGTACTACAACTCTCATAGCAATCACAAGTAAATGCTCATTTGTTGTGGTTTTAATCCACGGAGTTGAAAGTGTTTCACTAGTTTTTGCTGGTGAGGCCTCTGCTGCAAGGCTCAGAGAACGCCTCCAGCTAAAGAGGGGTCTACCCACTGCAAGCCACTAGTGACTTTATCAAAGGATATATGTGTGAGTGATCCCATCTTGAGCAAGCTCACCATCACACAAGACAGTAACCTGGCTTGTCCCCAGCTTTTGGATGCCCCAAATCCTACTTATGGGTGCCCAAGACAAGAGACGCTTGAGAGGAAGGAAGGCAGCCGAGTCCCAGAGCTGCTTGCTCCATCATCCGTTTCTGCAGGATGCCTCTGGGGCTTTTAAACTAAAGGTATTCAAGATGAACCTCTGCCTGATGGGGATGAAAGTGCATCAGCCAAATTGATCAGGTTTGGCATCTTATTAGGTAAGTATGTCAATTCTTTTGGTAAATTCAGGAAGGCATTCTGATCTCCAGTACTTTTGCTCAGGTGTCCAAATGGCTTGCCAGTATTTTGTTTGTACCACTCAAAGTGTAGGAGAAACAACAGATCTGAATTACTACTTTGGACAAAACAGGAAAAGAAGCACAAAGATGATAAAAATCCTCTGTACTGAAAAAAAAGTCTCTGCAACAAGAACCTCAGGGCTTTCAGAATATACCCACACAAATAACATGTACAAATCTCCCAGACAACTCAGTTCAGAAACTGTGAATGTAGCCATATCTTTGGTTTCCCAAAGAAAAATTGTCCCTCTTTTTCCTCATCTGAAAGTGAGGAAGGTCTACAGATAAATAGTTGCTGTTACATGCAGCCTAGAGCCAGGGGGAAAAGCACAAGGAAACAGAGCTGGTCCTATCTTGCTACTTACAATATGCTTCCCCTCTAAATTAGCTTTCTTTATCCATTCTGCCAGGCCCCCTGCAAGCTCTTCCCATGCTATGTCACTTAGATTGTCTGAGTCAGAGGCTCTCAGACTTTTCTATCTATAGGTTAATATTAACTCTCTGAGTTATGGAGCCATTTAGCCCAGTGGCTCAACATGCAAGGATATTCCAGCAAGGCTGCTCCAGCTGCCCTTAGAGCTGAACTGAGAGGTCCTAGTGCCAGGACCTTTCCACACTGTCCTCCACACAGTGCTCAGCTGGAGCTGGGGTGCAGCAACTGGCCCAGCAAACAACCTGGTAACATCTTAACAGATGAAAGATCCTATACTTACTCCCTCACCCATCAGATACGCCTTTAACAGACTCCTTCTCTTATAACGTACAGAGCAATATTGCCAGAACCAATTTCCAAAGGACTAATAAATTTTGTAGGGAAGCAGCAAGTGGGAAAAGCATATATAGAACACCCATCCTCACCCTCTGTTTTCCTACACACATTCACCCCTTCAATCTCTTCCCAGAGCACTGTGTTAACCTGTGTGAAGCAGTAATTTTTTAACCAAGAGGGAGAAGAACTCTCTCAACTTCTTTTAGTTAATAATGACTTTATGGTACCCTTCACTGCACACTTTCATGTTACCAGGCAAGTAACAGACATCATCCCTTCTCATATCTCCTGGTTAATACCAGGCTAACAACAGGAATTTTCTTTGCAGTCAACCCACCTGAAGCAAAACATTACCAGAGTGGCACCTTCCCCTCCACCCAAGTGCTTTAACCTTGAGTACAAACAAACATCATGGCAGCGGAGCAAAAATAGTTTTCCTCAGGGTCCACAGCCAGCATCTGGTAGAGAAAACCTGGCTTTTGCTTCTCCTGTTTCCCCCCACACTCCATCCAAATACAACTAACATCCCTAAATGTCTTCTCAGTCCAGCTATTGGAAGATGACCTCTGTCTCTAGACCTAGCAGGGCCCACATCTCCTGCAGGTATGCACGGACTGCACTGACTCAGCCTCTGCCTCTCTCACAGCCCAAAGGGGAGGCAGTACCCAGGGACAAGGAAATACTGGCATTATTTGCAGACAGATAGAGGGATGTCTCAGTAAGACTAGTTTCTCCTGTGTTTCATGACCTCCCAAGCAGTGTCCCTACCAGCAGCTGGCAAAATCTGGCAGAATGGCACAGTTACTCATTGTAACCTGCAGAGCAAAATATAAGATTAGTGCATTCTCAGACCAAGAAGACCAGTAATAATTGCCTGCAGCTTCTCAAATCAAATATTCTCACTTCTTTCAGCAAGCCACCACAGCTGTTTGCCCTTTCCACCATTTTTGATCTTTTGGAGGACGCAGTCGATGTTCACAAGACTGCAGTCATGTCTTGCAGCGCCCTTGAGAAATGATTAACGCTCCCTTTCCATCTCAGCTTAAAGGGAAAACTGCAAAGCACAAAACAGCTTCATCAAACATCTACTTCCAGATCTACCCAAATCCTTCACCCAAAAGACCTTGCCAGTCTAAACCCCACAGTGTTTTATTTATTTAACTGCTTCCAGCAGTGCAAAGCAGCCACTGAAGAGCCGGTCTTCATTAAACACATGGACAAATATTTGTCTCCTCTCCAGTAACACCATTGATCACCTAGCTTTTATGTTTAAAGGACAGAAGCAGCTGAAAATACCAGCTTTGACATACTGTGAGAGCCAGAGTGGGATCTGTCCCACTACAGTACGAGTGAGCCCACCTGCTACAACACTGGCCTTCTCAAAACACACTCTCTTCTCCCTGTAAGCCGCCTCTCTGGGCTTCCCCATCTGCCTCTGCCACACTGGTATTAATCCTCAAGGCTCCAGGGTTGAGGGCAAAGTCTTTGCCAAGTTAGAAGAGTGCTCAAAACTCATGTCTGAGACAGCTTCCATACGTTCACTTCCTTTTTAGTCAGGAAAGGAAACGTTTCGCCTTAGCCATCTGTTAATACCATGATATCCATCTGGAGAGGAAGAAAGGACACAAACCAGCTAAAAGAAAATTTCCCCAGGGAGATAAATGGGGTTTATTGGCTAAAAAAACCCCACCAAAAATCAATTCTGCAGTAGTCCAACAGTTCCTAGCTTAGGAGGAGGGCCCTGCTGCACCCTCGGCAAACATTTCAAATAAGGCTGAGGTGCTTTGCAGCCTACAAGACGTTCTTGCTTTATTCTCTGTGAAAGACACAGACCCTCCAAAACCTGAAGATAAGCAATTAATCCCTGGTGCTGGAAGCTAGGTTTCACATAGAAGAACCTAATAAGCCATTTTTAACTTCTAATTCTTGAACTTTACACAGACAATGGACTTTCTCTTCTTTGAATGCTTTCAAAATGGCCACCTGAGGGAGGGCAGAGAGAAAAAGCAGGGTGAAAGATGTACCCCAAACCAAGGTGTTAATTTTTAAATTATCATAGCAAATTATTTTCTTGCATTCTATCCCTTCCCTTCTAGTGGCAGTATGGGAGAAGAGAATGTAGATGTTTTAGGAGAGGGCTGTTGTTAAAAATTTAAACATGCCATGATTTTCCCCCTTTATCTCTGCAGATCTAGATATTTTTGAATATGCAAGTTTTAAGCATTTGCTGATACGCAGATAGCAAGCCCTGTGGAACTACCTCAACTCAAAAGTCACTAGTTCATTAACTAATTAAAAGCATAATAATGGTAGCACAGCAATATCATAAGGAACCTCATCTTCCTGCACACATCATGGATTGCCAGTTTCATAGAAATAGTAAACAACACAGACACATTCCGGAGGAATTTCTGAGGATGTGATTAATCTCTATCCCCTGCCATAACAACAAGAGAAAGATGCCCATGTTTATGATGAATTCTTCTAATTAAGAACCCTGTGCAAATGGCATGTATTTCACACAAGGGATTTTGTCTAAACCAGGAACCAAGTTCAAGGATAAAATTCAATTACATAGCTAGGAAAGCACAAATCACAGTGACATTCTTCCTTCTTTCAGGCAGGAGCCAATGAACCATTCCTGGACAACTCATTACTGTCTGCCTCATTTGAGCCACTCATTACAAGGGCCTTCACCTCGCAGCACTGCAAGATGCCCTGCTTGCAAATAGGGACCTGAGCACTCTCAATGCTGCCTTCTAAAGATACCCAATGAGGAAAAGCATCATCCTGGGGGAGCAAAGAATGCCGGCACTGCGCATCAGCAAGGTATATTCACTTCAATTTTCCTTATTACCCCTGCCTTCCCTGCAGAAGAGCCATGACTATTTAAACATGCACTGAAGCTCTAAGGAAGGGGATGTCAGTTAAATGCCCAGCGGGAAAGACATTCAAAGAGAAAGTCAATGGAGCCTGAGCAATCAGTGTAAATCAAGACTTTAACCTTTCTGAGCCTCCTTCAGACTCTTGATCCATAAAAGAAGATGCTTAAACACTTACCACATTCTGAAGAGTCAAGTGCACATGACCTGCCAATTGAAAAAATGTTTATTACTGAAAGTACCAATTGAAGTGTTTCAATCTTATTGTCTGTGGACTACTTTCCCTGTGAAAATCATCGGGCAGAACAGATGCCACTACAAATCTGTTTAATGTAGATATATGGATTCACTTTCAACATGTACATCGCTAGTAGATAGATCCTTAGCTTGATGCAATATCCAAGTCCTAACTAATTTGACACTAGTAATTAAGTCATAACTACAGCAGCCAGTACCCCAGAAACTGCATAAAACCACAGTTTCTGTTTATTGACTAGCAGAGAGAAATCTTCCTGCCAGGAGGCTGAATCAGATGAGAGCAGTCCCTTTCCAATGCAGCAAAGAAAACTTTCAAGGGAAATCATCCTCTATCCACTGTTCTCTGGGGTAACACAATTAGGCCATGACATACAGACAGGTCATTTAATACAATAGGAAAAAATCCACTGATAGCATTTCCCTTGCCTGAATGGAAATGCAGCCTGTTAAATTAGCTCTGAAGAAGCAGACAGGCCCCTCTAACAGCAATCCTCTCCTCCCAAACCACACATCTTCAAAGGGCAGCCAGCTTCAGCCCAGTCACATTGAATTCTATTCTGTAACCCCAGCATCCTTAAATAATCCTTCCTGCTGCTTCCAGACATGGGTTCCAATGTGGCTCAAAACAGACTAAAACCATAATATTGTGCTTACTGCGTTTCATATTGGCAACCTATTTAATGGGACAGGGGAAAGGAAGAGCTATCAGATGGTTTCTGTACCTTCCAAAGCAAGTCAGAAGGTCCAGGAGCCATGGAGCCATTTCTGCAGGAGGCAGTCAGCATCTGTAGGGAGGCTGTAGTAATTTTAAGGCAATATTAGGAGTCTATATTTCAGTGAACTTTCAAATATTTTAAATTTATTTAAATTGTTCTAAATATATTTTAATATTTCCACACTTTCTCTATACTAGGAGAACACAATAAAGACAAAAAAAAGTCCTTGCACTCAGCATTTCTTCATACACCTTTCTCATCCCAAGGGAGCACCAAGAAAGCTCCTCCAATTCAGATAAGCCAGTTCAGCAAATCAAGGAGAATATTGCCATCACGCCATCACACTCTCAGAAATGTACCAAATCAATTTCATTAAAGCTAATAGAGATTTTTAAAAACATGTTTTGGGAAATGCACAGTGACAAGTTCTTTCAGGTCAACACTTACTAAAGTACAGTATAAATACCTTCCTCCTTGCCAGACTTCATGTCTGTCCTGAGAACAGATGGCTGAGCTGCCCTCTAACATAGAAGACATTCCCATGCAGTTGTTTTTCACACACTCTTTGGTAACACTGGAGGTACTGAACAGGAAGGAGAATTGCACATAGCTCTTCTGGAAGCATAGCCTATAGGGAACCTGAATGGTACTACCAAACAGGTGAGGATTTTTTATTCATCCTTTTCAGGAG
The DNA here is from genome assembly GCF_009819655.1 of Sylvia atricapilla. NCBI lineage: Eukaryota > Metazoa > Chordata > Aves > Passeriformes > Sylviidae > Sylvia > Sylvia atricapilla. The sequence goes on from NC_089145.1 coordinate 29,206,832, forward strand.
CAAAGATATTTCTTTTCAGTCATCAGGCTTTTGATCTATTTTGGCCATGTTTTCCCCTCAAGTAAGTCCAGAGAGCCCATTTCTGCTTACAGTGCAGGGCCATTCTGAAAAACCAATTCTGCAGAATAGTCCCACTCGCACTACCCCAATAGCACCATGTGGAGATATTCAAGAAGCTATAGCAAGTCTGCGTCAAACAGGACAGACTTACTGAAGGATGCTGAGTTGCACTTGTTAGGAGTTTTCCTGAGGTGGCATATTGCTGCTGACCCAGAAACACTACTGCTCACCCCTCTGATCAGGAGAGGTGCTCTCCAGCATGCACAGAGTGGGTTATCCAGCCCAGGTACAGGCTGTACCTTGGGGCCCCACACTTTGACTGCCAAGTTTTCCCTGCCTCCATCACAGAATTATTGGCAGTATTACCCCATATCACTCGCCAAAACAACGGTGGTTAAGGCCTGGCCATCCAGTTGTAACTTTTCATCTCCCAGCTGATGTTGTCCAGACTGCTGGAGCCTGAACTAGCCCTTGAAAGTACCCCTTTTCAACACAAAGCCAGGTCTGCAGTGGCAGCAGCAAATGCACGACATTTAGACTCCTACCTGAAGGAAAACGAGAACAACCAGCTAAATTCACCCCTGTAAAACTCTGCTCCTACAAAAGTAGACAATGTTGCTGTACTTGCATTTGACTATTAATAACTTGTGGGGAAAAGGCCATATGCCTGGTCAGATGGTAGTGCCTGTGACAACTTGTGCCACGTGCCACTGGCCAGGCATATAATCATTTCAGCACTCCTGTTTTCATTTTTCTTTGTAAAGAACCGGGTAGCAAGACAATAACAAGTACATGCCACAAAGGCCAGGAACATATTCCCCGATGAAAACATTCTTTTTTATGTCAAGAGAACGATTAAAAATGTTAGTCAGAAGAGCAAAATACACAGAATACTGGTTTAAGCACCTGGTTGAGCATGTCATTTGGCATTGAAAACAATGTAAGATGGGGAACTTCACTTTACCCTGATGAAGTTGAGATGTAAGTCTTCAAAAGGAGAATGGAGAATGAAGAAGCACCATCAGCCCCAAGGAGCCCTGCTGTTCATCACCCCAGCCAGTTAAGGAGTGTCTCAAGACCATTCAGCAGTTGGGCTGAGGTGGGAGAAGCTGAGTTCAGCTTCCAGAGCTCAGCAAACACCCTGAAATTTATTCCAGTACAGCATGGCAAGGCAGTTAATCATTATGAGAAGTCATGTTGCTACCCGGTAACAGGTTTAATGATTAACATTTACACATCTCTTAGAAGTTTTTTTTCTAACCTGTCTCCTGTCCTAGCAGCTTAGTCTGAAATGCTACTTATTCCCCAAAAATGAACATGCAGAAAGAAATGCACACCAAAATCCAAGTTGGCATTTGAGGTAACTGAGGTAATCCATGAGAGGGGATATCCCAAGACATTCCCTCCAGCCACAAGCCAAATTTGTTTCCCTCAGGGTGTCCCAGCCCACTCAGGTTACACACAATATGTGCCAAAGTGGTTTCAGATGGCCAACCCATCACTGGTCATAGAATTACAGGGGGTGGGGAGGTGGTCCAAATATATTATCAATGCAAAATGTAATGGGGGATGGCCAATTACAATAGGAGCTACCACAGGACAGAGGGTTAATTTCCTCTGGGGTAGTAACAGGAATCCAGTAGCAAATTCATTGAATATGTGAATATGTGAATTAATATCCAAGCTGTCTTGGCTTCACTGCTATTTTCGTCAGAGTTAATAACCAGAGGGGAGCAGTTCCGAATAATGCTTTGTTTCAGCAGAGCTCAAGGCTTCATCTCAGCTCTCCATCAGGGGAATGGGGGAAAGAATGCTTTCTATCCCCAACGTTTTATCTCTCTCATGTACAGAGGTTATAAACTACAGGACAGAAGATGTCTTTTCTGTTCACATTTGCACAAAAGAGCCTGCAGTATGGATAGCCAGAGAGATCTGCAGATACACAGGAAGCACCCAGCAGTACAGGCCTTGTGTGAGGTCTTGGAGAGGAGCAAGACAAATAGGAGACCTCACGAAACTTTTACATGCAAATTGCTTGAAAAATTATGGCAAGGCAACTGGTAACTCCAAGCAGGCTTGTGGCAGCCCCGAATGGTTTATTATTCAACAAGTCTTCCTATCTCACTCTCCCTTCACAAAAGGGCCCCAAATATGTCCTTCACATACAGAAAGAACCTGCTACAGAGACACATATCCAGCTGTGAGCTTTGCACACCCCTGGTACACAGAGTTACACCTAGGGCAGGGAAAAGGACTTTTCATAAGAGAACAGCTCCTCTCCATGTCTCTCCTTTTGTACCTGAACCCTCAGCACACTGCCAACCCTCACCCAGCTCCTGCCAAGCACTTCCAGGTAATGGCTGGAGTCACCCCCACTGCAAATCTGATCTCTGCATTGCACACACATGCTGAGCCCACCCCAGGATAAACAGCATCTGGCTCAAATGGCTCCCAACTGATAGGCACTGATGAAAATGCATCTAAATTTACCCCTATCAGATATGGGACAGTGATATGGGAATTTATATTGGGAGGAAAAATACTGAACAGAAAATTTAAAGCAAATTGACGTCAATTGATCTGATCTCAATGGAAATATTTTCCATTCGTATTCAACTCCCCTACTGAAGACCAGAAAGATATAAATTGCCTCTAATGATTCAAAATAACCTTCTGGCAACATGCTTCATGGCTGTCCTTGCCACAGAGAATGGTGAAGACCACACTTCGAGCTCAGCCCAGGGCCAGCAGATTAAACATAGCAGTGGGACATGTATTTCTAGCAGAATTATAAAAGCACTAACAGAAAGCTGGACAAGAAAATTGATGATGTATTGTGGATACTCAAAATTTACATTGTCTTTATGAATCTGTCACAAGACTTAGTTTAGCAATTTCCAGGATATTTAATAAATACCACGTGCAGCATTAGTCCCTAAGTTCTTAGATTCACTGCTACATGAACTAGGGAATCCCAATGGTCAGGCTGCATTTCTACTTTGTAACACTTTATGTACTCTTCATGGTGAAAAGCACCACCCAGCTATACCACTCCCCTCCTGTCCCCCCAAAAAAACAAGTCAAGGTGCTTGATTTAAAGTTTAGATCTTGGATTCTGCTAAAGCCAAGCTGAAAGAACTGTGCAGAACCGTGTACTGGGTTTTCTGAACATGCAGCCCACTGGCAGGAGCAAGTTCCTCCTGTACACTGGTGACCTGGGGAGCCTTACACCTCTCCTATGTGGTACAGGAGGCACAGAAGAATAAGAAGGGAATCTCCTCATACACTCAGTTCCTATCACCACTCTCCCTTCCTACAGCTGCTGGTCCTGCCCAGCTGAGTGCCCAGGGTCAGTGCTCCTGCCTCCAGGCAATCTGCAGACACAGACTAATGCTGCTGTGTGGGGCAGCTGGCACAGCTCAGGAGGTCATCAGCATCCTGTGCAGACCCTGCAATAATGCAGGCACAGCAGGGTAGGGACAGTTTTCTCACCTTTCCTTCAGCACTTGCAGTGGTGCTAATACCTGTTTATCCATTCTTGGCCATTCTTTATGATGTCTTTTAGGAGAGATTGGGCAAAAGCAGAAGAAAAATACAGAGCATTCCAATCCCCTTTAAGCTCAATGCGACAATTTTAATCCTCTAACTAAAAGGAAAGGGGGAAAAATGAGATGGACTGTGACAGGTTGGAAGGACTAAATCCCCGTTAACTAGGGCACCAAGACTTAAGGGGCGCAGCTTTGCACACATCAAATGTCTCTCACAAGGTCCTCACAGAAGACTGCCCCTTCCAATTCCTCAGCGTAGGTGGAGACCCACTGCCCCAAGGATGCTGGTGGTGGGCAAGAGAACACTACTGCCCTGACATTGCCATGCCATGACTGATGCATCCAAACCCATGGGGGTGGCAGGTAGCCCTTCTGAGTCACAGATACAAGGGGTAGCAAAGGTACCAACCACACAGGGCAGTAATGTACAATTAACAGCTGAACAGCAGCAGAGAGAAGAATGCAGCCATAACCTGCATTTCACATTAGCCCTGACACTCACAATGATTTGTATCACCCCACCATGCTTCCTTTCAACTCCAACATGTCTTTCCTGAAAGTGAAGCTTTGGGCCCAAGAAAATTAATGAGTAAATAATTTACAATGCATATTTTTTAATAATGCTGTAAGGAGAATGATGCAGGCAGATGAGCAGATTTTTCCTATTACCCGATGTGACTCAATCTGTATCGTGTGCTGTAAGGACAGTGTTTGCTTTCACTATTAACCACCTCCTCACAGCTTGCCTAACATGTAGCATGAGATTGATGTCTGTTCAAGGACCCGACCTGAGCCAGCAGTCCAACTGCTCACTTAAAATCCTTTCACACTCAGCCAAAAGCAGCTTTTGATAGGTGCTTGGGCAGCTTCTCCAAGGCCAGACCTCACCTGACCTCATCTCATCACTGCCTGCCCTGACAGATTCACAGTTAGTCCTGATGGAATGCTCATTTCCCAGCCCTTCCCAAAATTTCTTTTGGGCCGCCCAGCCAGTGTAGTCCAGTTTTCCCAGCACAGACTGGAAGTGCCCCAAAATGTCCCATGGAGCCACTCAGCTGGCAGACATGACACACAAATCCGGCTTTCCAAGGCATGGCACAACCAGACTCAGACTACCCAAGCACAGGGAAGATACAAACAGATGCCAAGTTCATTCGGATTTGCTCCAACAGAATTTTTGAAAGAGTTACCTCCTTGCAGAGCATCCAACCCAAGCTGAGTATAAACATGACCCTGCATCCAAGCAATGAGAGAAACACCCCTGCGCTCACCCCAGCCTGCCCCTGACAGAGGAGCCAGCTCTGCAAGTGAAGCACCAACAGGGATGTGGCAACTGAACATGCCTAGGCCAGAGATATAGGGCTATGCCCCTACTGTCAGTGCTCCTGCCAACCCCTCAGAGGCCTCTGTGAGAGGCTGTTCCCTATTTTTAGGCATAAAACAGGTAGTTCAGCCAAGTGGAGACATTTCAGGAAGTTGGGAGACAAATACAGACAAATAAATTTGGGAGACAAATACCTACTCCATCAGCAACCTGGTGTCTGGTGATTCCTACCACACAACCAGATCTGAATAAATCTCACTGAAAGGTACAAAGAAGAAAATAATCCACCAAAAATGACATGCTATTACAACACCTGGGAAATACAGCATAATCACACAAACCAGGACCTGGCAGTGAATGGCTTGCACCATTCACAGTTTTTAACTCCAATACCTTAATATTATTTTTTTACAATTTCAAAAGACTACCGGGAACTACACAGAAAGCACACAATTGTTTCAGTTTCATTATGTGGATGTGATGGCTTCCATTTGCACTGCCACTGTATCAGGATTCCCGTACTCAGAGGCTAACTGACCAGCTACCCAAGGAGCTGCACTGCTTTTTGCAGCTCTTATACACTCCTCCTTATTCATTATGCTTTTTACTGCATACTTGGTACCAAAAGGCACAAAGTTACAGCCTGGCATTACTGGGCATGATATTACTGGGCATGACATTCCCTGGCACCAAATACTTTGTTTAGGGCACTCAGCATGCAAGCAGATGGAAAGCATCATTTTTCCAATTTTTGTCCTGCAGAAAGATTTTTTCAGAGAACCTCTGAAGACACTTTCATTGGTTAGAAGCACTTTTCCAGCCAAGCCCTAGCTGTTTCAGGGCAGTTATCCAAAACAATAAAGGCAAGAAAAATAGTCCTTTTTTTTCCTCACAGGCTCACAAAATGCCTGATACAGATTTCAGCACAGGTGCTTTCCCTCTCTGCTACTGTTAAACAAAGCCTCCTCAAAAAGATCGTATTACAGCTTACAAGGTGAAAAATTTGTTAAGTGGGAGAATTGAAAACAAGAGGTTAAAGCAGATAATTTTCTGCAGCTTTAGCCAAATGTCACCAGTGACCACACTGTAACAGTCAGAAGTTAGAGCACGGCCTCAGCCCAGCCATGGCAGCCTTGAAGCCTGAATTGCCCAGTCAATCCTCCAGCCCCACCATGGCAGGACAACCAGCCAAACATCATCTGAGCAGCCAGAACAGCTTCCCAGCCCAGGGGGAGCACACGTGACAGCTTCATTCACAGCCTGGGGATGCGCAGGGACACTGAGAGCGCTGTGAGACCTGCTGTGGCACTGCAGAGGGAGCTGAGGCAGGTCTCTGCAGGGATGATGTCCCCGAAGGAGGCAAACCAAAGTAGCACCAAAGGGAGCATGCAGCTGCCTATCAAAAACCTGGTCTCTACCGACACTGAGGAATTACCCATATGCTCAAAGCACATCACAACACGGGTAATTTCTCTGCAGAGATAGGGCCCAAGAGACCACTATATTCTTTTTTACTTTGTTTCTGATTTTGTTTTAAATGTACTGCCATATATCTCACTGTCTCCACAGCCCCAAGCACAACTGGGACATGAAAAATCTGAAGTGGACAGTCCACCTCCAGTCCTTTATCACTTTTATTAGTTGCAAGAATATGTGCTTGTAAAGACACAGCAAAATACAGCACCAGGTAATAGACAGCCTTTTCTAACAAAACCTATTGTTCAGTGCATGGAGCAGCCTGTGCTGTGCCTTCAACACCTTCCTCTTGCAGCAGATCAGCCCTGACCTGCTACACTTCTGCTAATCTGCTAGGTTTCTGCTAGGTTGGATATTAGGATGAAATTTTCCACAGAAAGAGTGATTAAATACTTAAATAGTCTGCCCAGGGAGGTGGTGGAGTCACCATCCCTGGATATATTTACAAAACAGACTGGATGTGGCACTCGATGCCATGATCTAGTTGAGGTGTTAGGGCTGGGTTGAACTCAATGATCTTGAAGGTCTCTTCCATCCAACACATTCTGTGATTTTGTAATCCTGCTCCTTGTTCAGAGGGTACACAAAGGGAGAACTCAACCACACGTTTTGCTAAGGTTATCTCTCTCATCTCCAGCCCTTTACAAAACTTGCAAGCTAAGTTGCCCAAAAACCCTGTGAAGTAGATAAAATTTTCCTTTTAGTCTTTGGGGAAACTGAGGCACATGAAGACCCTGTAAGAAGATGAGTTCAGCTTGCTCAGTTGTGCTGCTCAACTCCCACTCCACGGGCGTCACCGTGGCTCAATCTTTACGCTAATGCAATGGTACGGGATGTGCTGTGGATCGTGGCCTCTGTGCTAGGAGTGGACAGACAGAGCGGCAGTGACAGCTGACAAGACAACCCCAACGGGCCTACAAGCTACTGCAGGAGCATACACAACCAAAACAGGAAAGAGAAAGCAAGGTCCTGGGACTTGCACTGAGGTGACATAGAATAGCTGGAACAACCAGCTGGCATTCTCTGGGAAGCCAAGGAAGAGCAAGAGACCTCACCTTGCTGGGCTCTGCCCTGGGGCTTCCCCTGCAGAAGTGAGACAATGCACAGGTGAGCTAGGGTCCCCTGCTGTCCCACATGCTTCATCCCCAGCACATTTGCCTCTGTTTCATTGCCTTTATGCTCTGCATGTTTTTCTAACAGGAATAATTAAGTCAATTTTCAGTGCTCCAAAACGGGCAGTCCCAGTTGAGTACCACTGAAACAAAACATCTCCCCTTGCCTTTTAAATGACTCTCAACCTGCCTGCCTTGGGATGAAGTGTCTGGACCAAGTCTCACCACGGAAAAAAGCAACCTGAGATGTCTATCAAAGCTTTCTGTTTCTAGCAACACTGCTAAAGTTTTAGTCTTTAAATCTTAAGACAGTTTAGTACATACAAAGACAAATCTAACTGAGGAAGCAGCTGCATACTAAAGAATGTTTCAGCTCACTAAAACTTGCAACTGCTTCACCCACTGATTTAATGAAAAGACTCCAGTAAAATATATCATGTTCAGGAGCACTGCATTGGGCCTCCCCTCACTTCTACATACTGTCCCAGGCTGCCCAGACCACCACGTTTCCCAAGCTCCAGCTACCTCACTGCAGCTACAGCATCATTTTGATTAACAATTAAGGCCAGTGCTGCCAACTGGATTTTATTAATATTACTATTGTGAGTAATTTATTCTATTTTTCTTTTATTTTTAATGCATCCCTTGGGACAAATTAAGTATAAAATCATTTTCTGCCACTTAGGCAAACAGCAGCCATTCCCCCATTTTTAAAACATAATCACTGTAAATAGAATAATGAACCATCAAGCTGTCACTGAATCTTCCTCCTGCAGTAACACCTTTAGAGAAAAAGTTACCAAGCCATCCTTTCCCAGGGAGCTGGCACAGGCCATGTGCCATAAGAGAGATGCCACAGAGAGTCCAAAAAAATCAGTGTTGCAGGGATCAGGCCACAGTAGGAATGGCTGTCACAAAACCCCATGCATTAAGGGCTGTGTCCCCCACCCTGATACAAACTGGGAAGAGCAGAGGCCATAGAGGTGCTGGGAAGAGCCAGACAGGTGCTGAATATTGGCAGTGGAATGGGCCAGGCTGAACAGCACAGACAAACCCACCAACTGGCAGGGGCACCTTCACCTGCAAAACAGCTGGCACTGCAACCTGCAGCTTCTTTTCCATCTCATTTCCTACACCTCAGATATCTGCAGGGCCACAGGGAGCAGAGCTGCTTTGCAGGCTAGTAGGATGGAGACGTGAAATTTCCTCCACTTTTCCTTTAACTTGAAAGGAAGATGTTTTAAGAAAACAAGAGCATTTTGTGAGCTGTTGAATGTGGCAACTTCACTGGTTTGCTCACTGTACCTTCCTGCCCTCAAGCTCCTGCTGCTGCAGCCATGGTGGTCTGGCTTACAGGCAGCATCACAGCCCTGGGGGGACCACACAGCCTCCTGTGCTCTGTCCACATGTGTGCAAACTCAGACACTCAGCATAAGAGCAGAAAGAAACTACAGTGCCATATGCCCGATCCTTGCCCCAAAAGGCAGGAGACTCAAGAGGGACCAACCTGCTATGAGTAAAATGGTAAGGAAGCTGCTGAAATAAACTGTGGCACCTCATTAAAAATTAGGCCTTTTCTCTCCATAGCACAGCAGGTTATGAAATTAAGCCTGGAAATATGCCAATGCAAGGAAATAGTGCTGATCCCCCTCTTGTGATTGTTGGGGGTTTTTCTATTTTATTTAGGATCCACCTCAGTTTCTGGAGTTATATGCCTGAGGCTACAAAACCTGCCTCCAGCAGGCACACATGCACAAGCCTCACGGGACATAGGTCCCTGAAAAATGATATCATTTAGCAAACCATGAAAGTTGCAGCTTATCCCAGTTGTGAGGAATACAGCATCCTCTGAAAGCTGCATACAGAGGAAATGCAATGAAGGGATGAGAATAAAATCATTCATGAACATGCAGTGAACATCAGCCAGCACCTGCTCTGTGGGATACAGCTACCCAGGAGCCAAAGGCAACACAAAACAAAAACAGCAGAGTGTGCTGTTAATGAGATGTTCCAGGGTCTGAAGAGCATACATCAAGGTGGGCTTACTAGGTGGCAAATACAAGCATGCCTAAATGTGCCGGTTTGGCAATTCAGAGAAGCAGGTAAAGCTCAGCCACTGCCTATTTTCCAGATAAACAAGATGTGGGAATTAAACAATTGACATCTTTCCTCACCAACTTGTTCTTTGCCTACACACACCACCTGTTCTGAGCAAAGCATCCCAGTGGAGTCTCCCGGTTGCTGTCTCACCACAAGGCAGGTGACACGCAGTTCAGTGATGCTTGCAGAGCATTTAGAAACCCTTTGCTACAAGGAAAAAGGATGCCTTGATCTCATCTCCCCAGTGCTCATAGCACATGGCTGAGCACAGAGGTAGGGAGCAGCCAGGAGGGCTGAGCCCAGGCCACCTGACCAGCATTACAGTGCAGGGCCTCTCCACTGCCAAACTGGCTCCAGCGGGCTCACAGAAAGCGACACAGGTCACCAAGCTGGCAGGAGGAAGACAAGAGACAACATACCGGCTCCAAAGAGCAATCGACAAAGATAAGAGGCATCACACGTGCTCCAAAGAGCAACAGGGCATCAGCCTAACACAATTTAGATTATTTAAATAAGGATACTTTTGTCTCCAACTTCCAGGAACGTTGCTGCTTCCCTGCCACCACAGAGAAGCCAGCAAGCTGGAGAATCCTGTGGGCAGCCTCACATCCTGCTTTTGACTAGGGAATAAGAGCAAATACTCCCACCCTCAGCTCACAGTCAGCCAACAGAAAAATTTCTCTTTTAAAGCTGCCTACCAACCATCCCTCTCCCTAACAAGCTTTGCCCACACTGCAGCAATGGCCTCGCTCTCTTCACTGGGACACACGTGTGCTGGGTGAGCTTCCCATGCTGCAGTCTTTAGGCAGAGAAGAACAGAGCCCTGGGCTCTGCTCATCAGTGCAGATATGCAGCACATGGTGAACAATTAACCACCTGTACATAGTGCAGGAACCATGCCAAAACCCTTCCAAAGACACATAGCACAGCTTCTGGCCTTTGGAAACCTCCTGGAGACAGACAAGCTTTTGCCTAGAAGAGACAGAAAAGAGTCTAGAGAAGAAGCTTATCTTCCAAAAACACACAAACCAACTGTCAGAGGTCTTAGGGCTCCTTCTAATCAATATGAAACTCTGCTGCACTCCAGAGAAAAAATGCATTTCTAGGAGTGTGGTACTCACTCGTGTTTCTACTCTCTGCGGTAAGTAGAAGGAGAAGCATGCAGAGGCTTGTCATGTCACCAAGTTAGCCCTGCCATTTGCTAATATCTGAATTTTCATTTCAAGCATCTGTAGAGCCTGTTTGTGAAGAGCCCATTGCAGAGATGCCACATGTCAAGATTTCTATATATAAAGCAGGTATCTGTAGGATCACGAGCTGTTTCTGGAACATTGATCTCTGACAGCTCTATGCCCCAGCTTAAATATTCAAAGATTTCCCTGCTGACTCCAGGAATCAGACATCCAGATTTTAGGTTCAAAGTTGTGCTAATAAATATGAGGTCAACAAATAAAAACCAGTTTCAAGCTGAGACTTGCAATTGACTACAGTGTTCACCTGAGGTGATTTTTATTCTTCACATTAAGAGAGAATAAAGAAGAAAAACACAAGCCCAGAAAGCATTTCAGTTTTTAAACCCATGCAATACACCTTCACTTGCCCAGGATTTGAAATGTCATAGCATAGATGCAAGAGCAGAACTCTTGGACTCACTCATCCAAAAGAAAGATTTTTTTTTTTATTTTTCCCAGACAGAAAAGCAGCCAATTTTAGAAAACTGAAAAAAATATTTTTCCAGAGACCCATAAGTCATGTGAGTCACCCTTATTTGCAGATGAGCCTAAACCTGAACTCCAACACCATCACTCATGCAGAGCAGAGGAAACCAGAAGCTGCACCAAAATGGGCAGCTTGTCTCAGTGGCTCTGCAGAAAGCCAAGGGATAGAGAAGCACACAGAGCACAGGCACGTCTCCCCTTATACATGACTGCCATCATACATTAAGTCAAATAATATGACTTTGAGGGGAATGAACTCAGGGTTGAGGGCTCTGCGCTGTCAAAGGACAGCTGCTTCTCTAGACTCCAGTGGGGCAGTAGAACTGGCACATTTCCTGTGCTGGCTGTGCTGGGGAACAAAGCTGGACGCATGCTGAGGGCTGTCTACACAGCTGCTGCCCCAGCCTGGCCAGCCCTCAGGCTCACACATGCAGCTCACACCACCAGACGCACTGCTCAGACCCTGCTAGATGCCACGCCCTGAGGGACAGTGCCATCCCCAGACCTCCACCAGCCTTCCTGCCCCGTGCCCACGCGCAGTCACTACCCTGCTTCTGCCCCAGCAGCGCAGGCAGAGGCCAAGGCTGGGACAGCTCCATGTGCACATCACTGCTAAGCCTGTTTGGCTCCCCACAGCCATAGCACTGCACAGTTACAGGAGTACACACTGCATTTCACCACCTTGCCTCTCACGGCAACCCACCAAACCTGCATGCATGAGGGAAAGCCCAAACACCACAAACCCTTCCTGTTTCCCTTCTCCATACAAATACACCATGGCAGGTCAGAATGTGAAATTTCCACCATGCCCCACTGCCAGGTGCATCAGGAGAGGGTCCTCCCTCATCTCAGCTGCTACTGAGAGCCCTACTGGGAGGGCTGGCACATCCTGGGACTCCAGTTACAGAGGGACTTGAGATGCAAAGATGATTTTTTTCCTTGCTATAGGATCTCTGGCATGGAGCAGAGCTGGAATGGTTTGCATGGTTTTGAGAGCAGGACCAGGTTTGGTGTGGCTGTTGTGTGGCACTATCTTGTAAGGAGAGGCTTTGTGGTTAGCCATGAGCACATACTTTCCCTCCGTCAAACAGCAGCAATATAACAACGTGTAGCACTGCCACAGCATCCTCCTCATGAGGATTTTAAGGTGCTTGGCAGACGATATGGATTCATGTAACCTCACAAGCCCTCTGAGAGGGAGTAAAGTAAATGCTATAAAAAAAAACAGAAGGGATAGCGGGGGAACAGAGAAATAAAACTGCTAGAGCAGCATGTTCAAGCTCACACAAGAAATCAGAGGCTCAGGGTCAGCTTCCTCTGCCACTAAGGTGGAATCAAAAGAGCAGGAGTGCTCCAAATCCTCCGTTTGTTCAACTCAGCCCTAGCCAGCCTAAGAGCATTACCGAGTGCACCCAAAGGGCTACAGCAATATTAGCATCCTCACCATACTCATTTCCACAGTCCTGCTCCATAGACAGTGCAAAGCAGAGCAGCCCGAACTGCTGGCAGCCTCCAGCCCTAGTGAGCACCAAATAACAGAAGCGTTCTGCCCAAGAGCCTCAGCCTTGACTTTTGAGTTTCAGCAGCCGCAAGCAATGGCCAAGGAGCTCGGCTGAAGAGTTTCCAGCCTGCTGCCTGAGGGTTGGGACTGCTCTTTCTGCATGTTCCAAACATTTACAGGGCTTCCCAAACACCTATACACACACTTCCCATCTCTGCTTTACAGGTGAAAAAAAGTGAAACACAGACCAAAAAATCCCAGTGCCAGCCACGGTGGGAAGCGGGCAGCCCTGGCGCCTGGCCCCTGCTCTGACTCTGACCGGGCTGCTGCTTTTGTTCGCTTCCATGTGTGCGTAACCAGCTGACAAATGGATTCGCAGCCAAAGAGTGACACACAGTGCAGTTCCCGAACTGCTTCAGCTGGATCACTCCTGGGAACGGTATTGCTGGGCAACTTCTTGCTCCAGGGGCTGATTTATTTTTTATGAAGCGATTGCCTAGAGTTGGGAGAGCTTTATTGATGCTATTATACAGGCTGAAGGGAGGACAAATCACCCCCATGGACAGAGCAGAAAGGTCCTCATCATCCTCAAGTCAAGAGCTCAATTTTATCCCCCTTGCTGAGCCCACAGATATCCAAGGTAGGCAGTGTGGGGCTTTCAACAAAACTGAAGTAGCACATCAGGACACTGCTACCACTCCTCGGGTTAGGAACGGAGCCCTGGGGGCTCCCGCCATCTCCCTGCCCAAATCCCAGCATGACCCCGACCCAGACTGCTGCCTCTGGCTTGAAAGAGACAGAAGTCCCGAGTGGCGCCCAGTTCGCCCATCTGGCAGCCAGGCAGAGGGGGCCGAGGCAGAGGTTGGTACCAGCTGTACAGTCACTCACATCCCCCGGCCCGATGCTCGGTGCCCGGCTGGCCGGAGGAAGGGCTTGTTAGAGGTCATGGCTCCCAGCTGGTCCTGACGGGAAAGCACTGTGATCACATACATTCGTGGGTGCGCACATATCCGTATGCGTGCACCTTCTGAACGCGAACCAAAAATCTGCCAGCTGTTTTACGCGCCTTTTTCCTCGGCCAAGGGCAGCAGCTCTCAGCCGGAGGAGCAGAGCCCGGGCTGAGAGCGGCGGAGACAACTCGCAAACACTTTACCCACGGCATTACTCTATTCCCCCGAGAGTGCCCACCCTGCTCCCCGATTGTAGCGGCTGCCATGGTGACAAGCACGAATGCTAAAATAAACAGAAAGCATCCTGAAGGCAAAGCGCAGCCCTCCGCCGGCGCCCCCCGCGCCCGCCGCGGCGGCTCCCTCCCCGAGCATCCTCCCGGCCGCGGCAGGACGGGATGCTGCCGGCCGCCGCTCACTCACGATGAGGGGGATGGTCCTCTCCTCCCGGCGCAGCTCCAGCCTGCCGGCCGCCCTCTGCCCGCTCCGGGCGCCGCCGCTACCGCCTCCGGCGGACCTGCCGGCAGCCGCCGAGCGGGGCTTGTTGTCCTGCCATAAGTAGTAGAAAGTGCCCAAGATCCAGGCGACGGTCAGGATGGCGATGGCATTAGCCCTGATCCTCCTCATGCCGAGCGCCCCGGGGGAGCCTGGGAGCGCTGCCTCGACGGGCAGGGGCGGCTGCGGGAGGAAGAAGAAGAGAGGAGGAGGCGGCGGCGGCACGGCTCCCCCGCCCCGCACCGCTCCGGCCCCGGCCCGCGCCGCCCAGCCGCCGCCGGGTCCTAACGCCTCGCCCGCTCCGCCGCAGGGGGCGGAGGGCTCCGCGCCTCCTCCCGCTCCTCCTCCTCCCGGCCTGGCCGGCGCGGGGAGCGGGGGCAGCGGCCCGCCGGGATGCTCTCGGCGCCGCAGCTGCAGCGGGGACGGGGCGGCAGGGTTCCCGCGGCGGCAGGGTTCCCGCGGCGGCAGGGTTCCCGCGGCGGCAGGGTTCCCGCGGCGGGGAGCGGGTGACACGGGCTCAGCCCCAGGAGATGGCTGCTGGGACGCGGGCAGCGCAGCAGACTGCCCTCCTGCACCGCTGCCCCGCTGGGACTCGTGTCTGTACTGCCATAGTCTAAGGCAGGCCGCCAGCGAATACACCGTGGCAGCCCACGGCAGATCCAGGCACCCACTCCACGGAGATGAGCCCATCTCCCACCGAAGCTGTGGTGGTTGGCGGGAGCAAGGCTCTCGGGCTGACGATGGAGCTGCCCAAGAAACGCTCCCATCGCTGCGGTCACACTGGTGGCACAAGCGCTGGGCGCCTGGGCCCGCCACAGCCTCCAGGCCTCTGGAGCCCTGCCGGAGGACAAGCACGGCAGTGGAGAGGCAACGATGATACAATTCCACATTACAGGGCGCTGCTAAAACTGTAGCAGAAAAAAGCTCACTGAATCCAGCCCTGCGGGCAGCTTGAACAACAGAGCATGCAGCTTGTGACATTTAGGCATAGTGCAGCTGCTGTGCAACTACGGCTTTAAGGTTTGCAAGAGCAGGAGGTACTGAGAAAACTTACAGGGAAAACAAATGTTTAGAAAACAAAAGGCGGTTCCAAGGCACCTGATACTGGGGCTAGATAGAAAATGTGGGTGCTTCCGAGGCACTCAGTGAGGGGATAAGGGTATTTGCGTTACAGTATGGAAAATGTCATCTGGGCTTCTAAATAGGTTTTGCCCTACTTTCCTCCTAACCAAGTTTCTCTAAGTGTAATTGCAACTTGCCCTGCTAAATTGCCCTTTGAGATTTACCTGCACAGTGCTTGTTTCCTCAAGTACAGCATAGTACAAAATTCATTCCTCAGACTAATTCTGTGAGAACTCAGGGCAGAATGCTGTTTCTAGCACCACCACTTCCCACAGCTGCAGCATGGTTCCATATCAACCTCCCTGCAAAGCACATTGCACGCCTGATGTAGAAAATGTTAGAAAAGCATCTCACATCCTCCCAGGCACTTTCCCCAATGACCTGTCAACCATACACAGCTTCCCAGGCTGACTAGTCATGGTCAGGGAGTCAAGAGGAAGTTTAAGACACTTAAGGCAAAATTAAAGTCTTCCAAGGGATCAACAAAAACATAATGAGTCTAAGCTGCCCGGTCCACATCCTGTGGAAGCTGGGCTCCCACTATTTTCAGTCTCTTTCACAGTCTTACTGGAAAAAGTGCATCTGCTCTCCCATGTGGGTTTGGATCCAGCAGCTGCCTGGGCTGCTGAGGGACATGAAGAGAGGCAGAGGAGCTGTACCAAGGATTCAGAAAAGAGGGAGGCAGGGAGTAAGATGTTCTCATACCCATGTGATAGCAAAGCCAGGCAGAGTGTCTTCTCTTTCACCACTGTGCAGATCATATCAGACTATGCTTGATTCCTTCTTAGTCTTTTCTCACCTTTTGGTGGAATTCACTACAGAAAAGCAAATCACGAACAGCAATGGAGACTTCTGTGTAAAACAGGAGAAAATCCTCTGCACCAAGACCTGAACTAAACAGACTGCCTTCTGCTTTTCCAAGCACATTGCTTCCCTTTTCCATTGCAGCCATTCCTTTTCTTCCTGTGTTACCCCCCACTCTGCTAGCACACCCTATAAACTGCCATACAAACACCATTGCCTCTCAAGGGGTGGCATGTAGGGAAGTCTCAGAAATGAGCAGTGCTCTGTAGGCAAGCTTCAGCAGAGTCCCAGACAGAAGCCAGGTCAAGAGATCTTTCCTAGGGGGCATTTGTTTTTACTCCCCTCTCGCTGCAGGAATCAGCAGTAGAAAGCAGGGTCTGTTCCTGCAGAAACCCATTCAGAGTGCTGGGTAGGGAAGCTCTGCTCTAGCCCACAATCACAGTGCAGAACACAGTAAAAGCCGTGTGACCCACCCTCAGAGCAGCTCACTATGCCAGCAGATCCAGTTCAGCACAGACAAACCAGATTTGCAGACGTCCTTTATTTATGTTGCCTCAGCTTTGGGGCCTATTTGAGCTGAACGGTGTTAGGAGGTGCTGGGGCACTAGAGCTAGCTGACCTAAGGAGACAGGACCTTCAGAACAGCTCCAGCAGAAAAAGCATGTACTTACACAGAACCAAGTTTCCACATGCTTTGAAAGTATCTCTGCAGCAATGTTTCATCTCCAGGGCTCAGATACCTCACTGTAGGATTACTAGCTTGCAGGTCTGAGCTACTGGTACTGAAGGTTTCATTTTCTGCAGCCAGAACTTGAAATGATTTAATCTCTGACCACTAAGCTTTGCTCCAGAATCTCATCTTTGTTTTAAAAGACAATACTCTTCTAACCTGATGTTCTACATGGATCTCTGACAATATAAATTGTTCAATTTAGATATAGCTGTACTGTAAGCTGCAATGCTGCATGCAGATATTAGCACCAGCCCATCAAAGATAAGAATACCAGAAGCAGTCTGGCATGGAGATATCTACACCACACAACTGGCAATGTAAACATACAATGAATATTAACAGTGATAATAAATACCTCAGTGCTGATCCTTGCAAAACCATCAACTAATTCAATAAATGCCCTATGAGAAGTGACCTGAGAAACATAATATAATCAACTAAACAAATCAAAATTATTCAAACCCCAGAGCAGAATTATGGGATCTTATCACCACATTTGTTCTTTTTTCAGTTCCATCACAGACACGTTAAATCTTTTCTTATTTTGTGACAAACTTTGTACAGTGGAATAAGGAACCTCATGACATCCCAGGTGGCTGTTTTTTTAGCATAAAGTAAGTATCTGGTGAATAATAAGGATACAGAACAAGAGGAGGAATATAACCAGCTACAAGAAGCATTTTGTGTGTGGTTCAAGAACCTTATTTTTTTTTTATAAACACCAAGGCCCTAACCAGCATCACCTTTAATGAAAGGAGATCTCCTAAGGCCATGAATATTAAAAGGTGCTCTTGAGTAGCCAGTTTTGTCTTTGGCTGACAGATTAGGTCACATCATCTAGAAGAACAGACTTGTTTCAAATTGCCCAGATAAAACTGAGATGATCATTATTGCAGGAGAAAAGACAAGCATCATCTAGATTTGTCTTCAGAAAAATGAAGTGTGGCTGCTTTATAGTTACGAGACACAGTGCATGTTTTTGCAGTCATTTGATTTAAAATGTGGCTGAGCTTTTGACTATGAAACATCTGGAGAACGCCAAAAGGTTTTTTCTTAGCACTACTCTGATCTGAAAAATCAGGTCTGCTATATTTGTGGCTTCCAGGCAAGGAAGTGCCATCTGAAGCATGAACATAAGGTCTGTCTGGACCCTGGAAACTTTGAGTAAATTCATACAGAGTTTGGTTAAGAACATTTGAACAAAAATAGCATTAGAGTTCAGGGGCTGAAGCAGGTCATGCTCCAGAGAGAAACAGGACTAGCATGTCATGATGATGAGATGGGATGAGAAGACTTGCCCACAGCCAGCCAGGAGCTGAGCCCCACTTTGCATCTAGGGAAGAGCACCCCCAGTTCAGGGACTTTTCAGGGATTTTTCACAAAAGATCACTCTTCAGAGAGCTCCTGCTGCGTGGGCAGGGCAGGGTGTAAAGAAGGCGAGACATCTTACTCTGGTTTTCTCTGAACTTGCTGCCACCCAGTGACTCCTTCCTCTGGCCCACCCCTAGGCTTGGACACTCACCCTCCCTGGTGCAGCTCCTGTTCTTTTCCCAATCAGGGGCAGCGGTCTACTTCCAGGTCAGGAAGAGATTGGTAGGAGTGGGTGAAAGCAATTGAAGGGACAGGACTCACAGCTCATCCCTGCTTTCAATTCAAGAAAAAGAGGGAGAAGGGAAAATATTTGTTTCAATGGACAGAAAGAACTGAAGTTCTTGCCCCGTAGTGGATGAGAGGTACCTCTGACAGTTTGACCATGACATCTCATCATGCTCTTCAACCAGATCCAGATCTTACGCCTATAAAACCTCTGAGACATGTTCACCCATACTGTAATGCCAAGATGAGAGTGTGTGCCATCATCCTCTGTGATACAGATGTTGAAAAGAAAAAGAAAAATGTTATCTTCATGACTCATCTACATTGGCCAAATTTCTACACTGCCTGAAGTACTCTCTTTGTCTGAAAAAGCTTTCTTATATTGGTCAGAGGGCATGGGTGTGCATGTGGGCTTCTGAAAATCCATATTGCTGTCATATATCACCCTCCACATCCCTGGCCTCAGACACCACTGGGAAACCACAAGGTGCACCAAAAGTCCAACAGCTTGTCTTGAGCATGCCCTGCCCCTACACTGTTCAAGTAGTCTCCAGCCCTTTACTGCTGCAGGCACCAAAGGCCAGTCAGATAAATTACTTCCCTAGGAATGGCTCAATTTATCCTGATGCCCAGCCAGAATAGGTACAGATGGTAGATGCCAACTAGTTCTTAGTGCATTTAACAGAAGACAAGGTGTCTGGGGTGTCATATATGCTGACCAAGACAGAAATGTCTTCTGGGTCCTTGTTTCTGGCCAGCATGTAAACAAGAAAGGTGGTGGAGAGCAGCAACTCAGACCCAAAGTAAGGCAAATAGCACAGAGTTAACTGGGAACCAGGATTTCAGTTGCTTTAAATTGTACAATTAAACATTGTCATAAGTGCTGTTAAGGTCACTGTGATTTTAACATAATTTCATGAGCATGTTTCTTAAAGGAAAATGAGATCATAGAGAAGACTTCACAGTAAGCTGTAATTAACAGTTCCCGGTTGCACTTGTGCTTTTCAAGTATGAAGAGAAAAACATCTGTTAAAAGGCTAACAGTGGCAAGAGGAATCTGCTTTGACAGTGTGTAAGAGCCAGGAATGCCTTCAGAGTGTTTGGCTGGGATTCAGGATGGAAGATGGTGCCATTAATCCCCTCTAAGCCAGGGAACCCACCTGTCAGTCACCACATGACAAGGTGGGCCTTAGGGAGAAGTGGAGTTATGGTAGAATCAGGCAAGAGTGTGATCAACAGCCCAGAAAAATGCTCAAAGTTCATATAACCCTTTTAAAGTGTAGAAACAGAATAAATATTTAAGTAGTAATAATTACATATTAGTACAATTTATTGACTAGAAGATCCACATATAATCAACCTGATTCACTTTATGAGCCTGATACAAATTTTTGCTCTCACTCCTAGCTACTTTTCTTATCTCCTTTTCTTACTCCAAGCCATTTGCTTCACTTCCTTGCTGCATCTTTTCTAGGACACAGATTTATTTCCCAGTTTCATGGTAAAGCACATAGCCCTTTTTCTGGTGCTCAGAATTAATTAACAATAAAAATCTTTTTATTACGATCTGAGAACAATTTGCTCTCCTTTACTGGCATCCCATCACAGCCATGACTGCGACCTTAACTGCAATTTAATCCTCATAGAAATTCAAAGCTTTTACAGCTCAGTGTGGCTACCAGCTTAGTGCTCGTAACAGTCCTCTTGGCTGCAAAGGAGAAGCAGTTTGAGATTCTCATCTGGCAAAATGATGAAACTCCCATCTTCCACTACAGAGGAATTTCATGTGAAAACACAACAATCTGAGAAATAACCTGTGAAAAACATTCAACCCAGTTTCTCACACATCCCATAAAAGGAGCTTGCACTCTGCACAGCAGACTGGGTTTGAATAGAGTGCAATGAAAAATGTTTAGGTTTCCTAAAAATCACAGCAATATATTTCTTTTTGAAGCTCTATCACTGAAAATAGCTTGGATAATTAACGGAAAAGTTTCCAAAACATTCCAGCCCTGGCACTAAGCACGAGAAACTCCAGGCTGAAGGAAGGCCAGAAATAGGAGCCATGGATCACTCAATTCTGAGGTACTGCAGTGTTATTTCAGTGAGCCTGATGCCATAATCCATCTACTGGGATCCAGGTCCATCTCCAAGTGGAACCTGAAATGTGTAAAAAAGCCAGGAAAGGGCTTGGAGTTCAGAGGACATCAGGCATCCCTGTAATGTCAGGAGCATAGTTGAGGCAGATCAACCTAATATTAAATATTTATAGGTTTCTACCATTTCCGTCTGCGTTCTGTTGGAACATCTTTACTTCCAGGTGGGTGAAGCAGACAGCAAGGATGGCAAGAGTATTTATTGAAATTACAGGCTTGGTAGAATTGCAACCATAAAGAACTGCTGATCTGCATCAGACCAGGAAGCAGCTGTGTCAGTCTGGAAGGCACCAGGGGCTTCATGGAGCAGCACAGAGACAACTCTCAGCATGACACCACTTCTGGTTGAAGAATAAGGCACACAGTCTGAGCCTGGCAGCGTCCCTCTCTATAAACAGCAATCCAGGTATCACTAAGCTTCCACAAACATTAAAAATTCTTTTGAAGCTCTTGCAGAAATGGAGCTGCTGTCCTTTTCATGACTTTGGAAAGTACTTCTTTAAATATTCACATTTTAGGACAAGTATTTTTATCCCCCCCTAAAGGTAAATGCTTTAGATGTGCTGAACAAAATGGCCTCCACCACTTTTGCATAGAAAGGGGGATGGGAACTGTGAAGCAAAAAAATTCATTATTTATAAAAATTATCCCTAATTTTTCCTCATAATTATCTTCAGTACTTGAATGCATGGTTTGGCAATGAAGAGCTGTCACTGTGGAGCACAGCAGCCAGAAAAAGGAGTGAGAAATGGCAGAAAATGCTCAAGCCACTGTGAATGGAAGTGGTACTCTGATTTGAAGACTTGCACGTCGGCAGAGACACTCAGCACATCACTGCAGCATTTTCAGATGCAGAGATACATCATGGCATGCATTTACAGGCACGCACAGGTGTTTCACACCCCTAGATTTGTTCCAAGTCTAACTCAAGTTTGCAGCAGATCCCACTTTCTCTGGTGCTGGCTGGAGATGAGGAAAATATCTCCCAGAAGGAGCTAAGAACCATTGCAAGCCTAACCATTTCTGTTTGAAAGTCACAGCAAGATCCAAGAAATGTGCCATATCTAGCAAATAAATAAGTAATTCCTTTACAAATGTGTCCACTGCAGCATACCATTCCCCACAGACAGAGGATGAAAAGGGCTCTGTGCAACAATTATAACCCCATTGCTTAATGGCATACTGAGGTACATTTAAAGGTTATTTTACTGTAGTAAAATCTATCTAGACAAAAATTACCATATCTATAGGTCCAAGTTTTAAAGTCCCATGTACAGCACATGCAATCCCAGCCTGCCAACAGTTATGCTACCATGCATAAGTGCCATCCTGGTCTTTCCTGCTTCATTGCCTGGCTTTGTTTCTGCTCCAAGCAGCCAGCTCAGCCAGGCAGGCTTTGTCCCAACTCCAGCACAGAGCAAGCTCAGACTCCACCATCACAGCACTTCATGGGTTCTCATGTGCCACGTTCCTGCCTCAGCTGGGCAGCATCAGCTCTGTACCTGTGTCTCCAGGTATGGGAGGCAGCTCTTCCCTACTTGGCAGCCCCAGGGGCAGCTGAGTGCAGCAGACACAGAGGGAAGGAGGCACCAGGTTCTTTTTATCATCACATGCAGGGAGGAGATCAACAGACAGGTATGATTCACAGGCACATTTGGCCCCCAACAACTCCAAAGGATGAGTTTGCTTTGACATTTTTCCAGCCCTCAGGAACTTCTGCAACCTCCCTAAGCAGGAAGAAACAAATGCTGCACATCTTTCCATCTGCCTGTCTTATCTTTCTTTATGTTCTTCGTGGCACCTGGATCAAAAACCAAAAAAAAAAAAAAAAAAGCTCAGAATAATCCAAGTGAGTGTGATCAACAGTGAAGGAAGAGATGTGTTTTCTGCTTGCTAGCAGAAAACTAGCCTTAGATAGAAAATTTACAAATCAGAAGTTGAAGGCCCTCTGTGATGCAAGGAAGCGGGAAATTGAAGGTCTGAACTAGTAAAGCTGAGAATGTCAAATGGGAATCACAATGAAAAATATCAGATCTGGAACTTAAAAGTCCAGCATCACAGAGTCTCAGAGGGACGTGCAACAAGAAACTGCTCACCAGAGGAGTGATATTGGAGAAAACTAAGAATTCCTCAGTCAGGTGTCCCATGCATTGCAAGGAAAATCCAAGAGGCTGTTCCTCTCCCAGACAGACTCAGTACTGCACTGGCTGCCTCAGAACAAGTCTGCTGTAAAGAGGAAGTCCAGTTACAAAAGCGATGGTGAATCTGGGGTCCCCTGGGAGAAGAAAAATAATGACAGACCATCTGCTATGTGGGGCGCAACTAGCACCATATTCATATAAATCTGAAGTTGTTTTAAATCATCTGCAACAGAAATTATTTGTGATGACATCAGACTATTAGGTCATTGTCTATTCATCATGAGCTGGGGCTCACCCAAATTTCCATCCATAGTTAGACCACCAGCCACTACAGTGTAAATAACAAAACCTGTAATTCATTTTTGGCTCATATGCAGTTCTTTCACTAAAAAAACATTGAAGTCAGTGACCTGGCACTGTCTTCCATGGACTGAACTGAGGCAGACTGTGCACATTCATTTTTTTGCCCCCAGACTGAGCAGAAGTCAATAAATGAGCTATAGCCAGTGCATTGAGATTAAGAAGGGTTTGATTGTACTTCTTATTTTATACCTCTGCTGAATTTGTAATTTCTTGACCTCAGCCCACGCATCATGCTTTGGATGTGGATTTATTGAAGTCAAGATTTCACAGCTTTGAGCAAGATTCAGAATACAGTTTATGGATGCAAGAGAAATGAAGAACTGGGACACAAGAGACACACCTTAAGGAAACAACTTTCCTCCTGTCTCTGAAGACTGAGCAGCTGTGGCTCTGAAAATCCTGTTCAGTAGCTTGGTCTCCTCAAAATGCCCCAATCTCACTCTATTTCTGTTCCCCAAACCCCAAGTATTCTGCTGCATTTGGGAGTAATTTTTTCCAGCCCTGTTACACTACTTCCAGCTGTGCTGCACCTGAGGTGCAATGCCCTACCACCACCCCACCTGCTGAAGCATGAGCTCAGCTACTGAGGCAGCACCCCTTTCCAAGGACTTGAGGTTTTAGAAATTACAAGAACAAACTTCCCCACGGAAGCTGCCTGAAGGAGCAGTGGTATATTTCCTACATTCATTGTGTGTGTTTTGGATCTCCTAGATATGAAAGTAACAGGGAACAGGAGCAACATTTGAAATCATGAGGTCTGCAATGACTGAAGTCAAGAGGTCCATTCCCTGGTACTGCCTCTTACTCCTCCACTCCTGCTGGCCCCCGGTGATGGCCCCACCTTCCACCTCAGTTCAGTGACACTCCAGTGCCCAATTCCCTAGCATGCTCCTTTGTACCAGGTTGCTGTATCTCAGCAGAAATCCAGGATGCCAGAAGTGCATAAATGCACATAGCCTGGAGCCTATGGTGGAGACACACAGATGTAATGCCTTTTATTCTCTTCTGTCAGAAAAATGTAATTTACTTCCTGCTACAATTCACTGTTAAAAGAGAGAGGAGTTTGTCAATAGTAATACTGCTTTAATATACTGATAGCATTAAACCAATGCAACTTCCTCAGGATGGACACAGCTGCTGGATTCAAGGTGTTTATAGCATGACATTGCCAGGGGAATGAGCTATAAATACATAACAGGCCCCTTGACAGCATCAGGTCACATTTCAGTTAGACAAACAAAAAGACCATCCAAAAGTCTGCCTCCAATCAAAATAATATTTAATGCTATACAAGTGAGGTCTGAATTTTTGCCTATCATGACAAAGACAGATGCATCTAGAGGGTCCTCTCCAGATGGCCTGTACTAGCTTAGAATGATGCATCTCAGTGGGCATTAACAGGCCACAGCCAGTGAAGACCATTGACATTTAAGTACTTCACTGCTGAAGACACAGCCATGGTGTTGCTCAAGCCTGAACAAATGATACCTGTTCATCTGTCTCCTTGTCACTAATGTCCATCTCCCCAACTGGATCATCATCCAGCTACCTTGCAAGTGTCTTGTTCACACAGTGCTGCTGTTGATAGGCAGGCAGTTTCAGCAGGGGCAATAAGGACCACAAAAAGAGCTCTAATGCCTTTTTTGTCTCCTTCATGTGAAATCTGCAGAGCAGTGAGGTTAGCACAATAGAATGAGTTTCTACTCGTCTGCCACACACTGAAATTGGGAAGTCTGGTTATGTGCCTCTGACAATGTTCCCCAACATCTTTTCATGTCACTATCACCACAGTCCACTGAAAAATACAGGAAGGAAGGTGGAAAAGCCACATTTTTCCTTATCAAATGAGCACACCTAGAGCACAGTCTTTGGGGTTAAAACATGAAAAATAGCTTGTTACCACCAAACCTGCCTGAACACCAGCATTTCATCCACAGACTCTCTCCAGGTTTACTATTACTCTCTGCATCACCCATCTTTAAAAGAAACAAAGAGTCTAGAGCATAGAATACTTCGAAGTTCACTCTGCAAAAAGACTTTGAAGTCCTTCCTCGTAAAATGCTCTGTTAACTGACCAACAGTTCCTCTGTGCAGGAGCCCTTCTGAAGCAAACTGAAGCAGTATTGTATCATTGGGGACTTCCTCCTCCCTCATCAAACCCTCAATGCAGTTTGGGAATTCCTGCTGGCAGAAACACGTGCAGTCACTTAGGCTGGCATTTTTCAGACAGGCAACTCATTGAGAGTCTACTCACTCCTGGGTATTTAGAGAGGGGAAGGTGAAATTAAATCCTGCTGGCCATACAGCTCAGTCCCAGCAAAGCAGGCACTGCCCCATGTCTTGGTGATAGGAAGCTTGTTAAAAAAATTCTGCCTAGCCCTCCTCAAACTAACAAAGGAAATACCAGTCAGTTTTCACCCTGAAAACATGAAATGTGTAAAGCAAACTATCTGGGAGAACCAAGCTCACACTACTAAGGTCAGTGAAACTGTCTTGAACTAACTAGATTTTGGCTTTAGTCCAGCACAGCAATTCCTACGTCTATCCTTGCCCTCATGGAGGGAGGTGGTTTTTTTTGTAGTGTACCTAACATACAGCACTCCACGGCTTTTGGAATTCCTTTCAAGTTGATTGTATTTTTCAGGCTTTCTCCTTCATCCTTGTTCAAGATGCAAGTGAGAAAATCATGCTTGTTTTACTGGCATGTATTTCCCATCTGGATTCCAGCACATTTTTTTTCTTTTTACAGTAGTTCCATTTAACTTCTTAGAGTGGGGATGCTAGTGAAATCTCCCCAGCAAACTCTCAGGAATTTTACAGAAGAATAAGGCTTGTGAGGTTATTGACTCCATTGTCTTCCCTAAGTGAAGTTCTGAGATTTAAAAAAAATGAGCACATACGTGGGAAAGTTTTTTAGGTCTGGAGGTCTGTTTTGCAATTTTTCTCAAGGAAGCAGGGATTTTTAGAAAACTACTAAGTTGCATTAAAAAAAAAATCCTCATTTGGCTTCTATGTCCTTTTTTGAAGCATTTGACTGGAAGTGCCAAGTGTGGTGTTAACACAGTGTGAGGAGTGAAGGGAAGGGAACACGTGCCAAGGTCACCTCCTCAGCTGTAGAAATGGCGAGCTTCACAGCAGTGATATAAAACCTCCCTCTGATAAAAGATACCACTCACAGCTACTTTTTAAGAGCTATAAAAATACAGAGCAGGCACATATTAATTAAAGCAGTTCAAAGAGAAGCTCTGCGTGTCTGTCTTGGCAGCAGGTGACTGAAGGGCACATAGCACGTTGGGGAGCAGAATGTCCGTGCACAGAGTTAGCTAAAATATTTTAGTTTTATCACCTCCAGGTTTGTCAGTGGGCAGCACAGATGGTTTGCAGCTGGGGAGCCAGTCAGTGTGCTGCTAAGAAAGCAATGTGACCTGTGCTGTGAAGCAGTGCATACTGTAAGGAAGCTTTTCTTCATGACTTGCACAAATCTCCTTCATTGACATTTAAGTCCATAACCTCCTGTCCTAGCTAGACTAGAAAACACTCCACAAAATTCCCCCTCCTCGTCAGCACATGTTTCTTATTTACCTCCTTTCCCTTTGTTGTTTCCCCAGAACAAGAGAAACCCTGTTTTTCTACATTTTGCTCATAAGCCACATTTCCACACTGATGTTCCCTGCAGAGCAAAGGACTCACCTTCCAGAGTGACAAGTTCTCCGTAAAAGAGGCAGTGATGAGGACAAGAACCCAGTCAGGCTTCCCTCTGCTCCTTTCCCTTGAAGTTCAGGGCAAGGCAGGCCAAGAGATAGTCAAGGTTAGTAGCCAACCCACTAGCTATGTCCATATCTTCCCCTTGACCCCTACTGCTGCCCACCATGAGAATAAGCTTTTGCTGTGAACTCACTGCCTGGACACAGCTGGCAGTGAAACACATCCAGTTAGCAGGAACTAGGAACTAGGCTAGCAGGAACTAGGAACCATTTTTTAACTGGTGATTATTCCAGTTGAGTGAAATACAGATAACCCACCTTTTTTAGCTCTTATGTTTATCTATCTGTATTCACCTCACCTGCTGGCTTCTTTGTCTAAAACTGGAGCAGCCCTTACACACCCCGGTATTTCACTATGCACTGGAAACCTTGAAAGCAGCAGAACACAACTGGGGTATGGAGCCAGTGGGACTAGAGCCCAGCGACAGTAAGAGTCCCAGTACTCATTTGCAAGGCAGAGAAAAAAGGGGTATTTGAGTATTCTTGAGGATCTAACATTCGCCATCACCTGTGGTGCGCAGAAGATGCACTTGAAGGCAGTTTTCTCCCTCATAAACACTTTGTCAAGAGACAGGCAGTCTAGTCTGATGTTTTCCAGAGCTCTGTAAGGATTTCTTAGGTTCCAACTGTACTGCTTGGACCAACTCTGCTTCTAGTATGGAGAAAATATCTGTAAAATGGAGCTGGTCTTTAAGACATCAGCACAGTACTTTGAGACATGCAACTGAAAAACATCTAATCTTGCTACTCATATATCACAGGAGAACCACAGGGGGACAGAAGATAGTATAAAGCTTTTAAAACATATGGAAAACATTATCTGAATAGCAAAAATATGACATAAAACTATACACACATACTTAGAGCTCCGATTTGAACTCTCCATAGCCCTTGCTAGATAAGTAGGGATAATGATTTTTTTATTCATAGTGCACTGGAAGGGAGTCTCACTCATATTTTCACACGCCCCAGCAGTCAGACAGTCTCTGCTTTTATTTACGGCTAGAAGCCCTGGACAGAGTCATGGCACAGAGGAAAAAGGAAAAGCAACTGGCAGATCTCAGCTAATGCAAAGTACTGGCTGACATTTTTCAAAGAACAATCAATTGGAAAGGACTTGCTGTTCATCAATGTGAAACAGATACATTTCAGATCCCTGCAGAGCATGATACAATGTGAAGCAGCTTCTTAGAGCAGCAGGGTTTTTGTGAAGGGAGTTTGGACAGGCAGTTTTTCTCTTAAGCCTGCATTTCTGACAGCTGCCTAGTACCCTTTTCACAGGCTTGTCACATTTGTGCCGAGATATATAAATGCCTTCTCCTTTTTTCCTTTTTAACCACTGCACAATCTTTCACTTTTTTAAGAAAAGGAAGATAGAAGTCATATTTCCTATCATCTCTAGATGAAGCTGAAGTTTTTCCTGTACAAGCAAATGGCTTGTTATCTGAAGATGACATCTGTATTTTACAGTAAAAGCCTACATCCTCTTTTTTTTCTGTTCTTTTTACTCCCCCCATCTCAAAGCTGAACTTATCCAATAGCTTGCAAAGGAAAGTAATAAGAGAAAGATGGTTTTGCCTTGTTTCCTGGTGACCAACACCACTGACATCCCAGGTAGCATCACGCTGGCTAATTCAAGACAGAAACAAGTTCCATTACAGTTAAGTGGGAAGAGAGGATGCAGCACTAACCTTGGCACAGAAAATCCGTGCCAGAGCTGCCTGCTCTTCATGGCAGAATTTACAGTGATAGAGGAATATGTTTTGATTAAGAGAAATTATGTTCCATGCATGTTCATTTGGCTTTTGGGGTTTTTTTCCTTTTACTAAGCTTAACCATGTTGGGTCACTTGCATTATCCTCTTTACCTGTAAAAGCATTTAACATAACCCCTTTGATGCAAGGCTAATACAAGAGGACTCACTCGTGGCTCCTTTAGTAAGTCCCAGAGAAAGCTGGGTATATCTCCTTTGCACTTAGCTCAAACTGCCTCTGCCTTTCTCCAGAACAATGTAACCCTCAGCGTGAGGGAAAGTCCTTATACCAATGGTACGCTGCTACTACGTAGAAGAAAGTTCTTTGTAATTGCCTCTACTCCCAAAGAACGTCAAAGGGGATGGCAGCCTGTGGGAATGAAGGTCTTACAGGTCTGGACAACTGTGGAGGCCCCAAAAAAAGAGGAGATCAAGGAGCAGTGATGAGAATTGACTTTCTGGTTCAGACCAGAGGTGCCTCTAAGCCCATACAGAACACTGCAGACAGGCGGTGACTCCTTGTTACAGAGGCTCCCTTTGCATGTGAAAAGACTCAGTTTTGCATGTGAAAAGACTCTGCTCCTCCAAGACATTCAGGCACGGGGCCAAGGCAGTGAGGTACTTCTCAAGGCAACCACATTGCCTTAATGGAAAAACTCCCACCAAAACCATGTTACAAACAGTGCAGAGTTCAGATACTCTCTAAGGAGCCAGAGCAATAGAAATGCAACAGTTACAGAGCTTCCCATCCCTGCCATTACTGAATACCAAACAGAGAAAAATAAATGCAAGCCCACAGGGATATGGTGTCTTCAGTCCTGTCAGTCGCAGATGTGACAGCTGGGACCTTTAGAGCCTGTCAAAGGAGGAAAACCAAGGCACTCCAAATGCCAAGACTGTCAGCAGCATAATTAACATGTCAATGTATGGTCTGCTCAAAAGTACGGCACCTACTGTACCTCCAACAGACAATGCTGCCCAGCTGGTAAATCATGCACCTTGCAATGATGTCTAAGTTACTGAAAAATCAAGAAAAAACACAAACAGTAGTGTTTGTAGCCCACAGAGGAAGGGCTTCAAGGACCATTGCTTCTCCCACTCCAGAGGTGTGTCTCTGGAAATTTGTACCCAGTTATATTCTTACAGAAGAACATCTGTTTCACATGGTCAAAACACATGAAACAAAAGGGATGGAATCAAGCTCTGCAGGGAATTCATAAGCCAAGACAGGTTTGGGGATCTCAGCAGATGAGGTGTGCTCTCCACTAACCTGCAAGGACCACTTAGAGGCAGGTGGCACCAAGCACCAAGTAAAAAGGAAAAATTCTCTCCCCCATCTCTGGCAGCATACTTTGGACAAACTTAAAAATGTGAAGTGACAAGCAAGAGAAAGAAAAATGCAATGGTGTGAAAGCCAGCCCATATAGAGAGCATTGCCAATTCTCTCCCTGCACAGACAAAATGGATGTGTGTGTGGTTAAGTGCAGGACTGTCCCAGTTAAGGTAAAATACTTGGGGCAACCTAGATGAACGCTCAGGCTGAGAAAAATCTAAGGTTTCATCTGAGCAAATGTAGATCTGTAGCTATGCTTGACCAAAATGACCAGGCCAAGGAGAGCACCTGAATCCACCAATCAAACATACCTGAGCAAGCTCACTATCCCATTGTGTAGAAGTACAGTATTGCTGCTAGCATGGGCTCCTCCACAGCTGATCTCTGACACGCAAATCAGGGCAGGCACTGGAAAGGGAAACTCAGAGGTGAGGTCCAGGTGCTACTGTTAGAAACAAAGGACCTGTAAGGACTGGGTAAGACACAAGGAAAGAAGAGAAAAAGCAAGCATGGAAGAAAGGAACAAAAGAACTTCAGAAGTGGTAAGTCTGGTAAAAAGAGTAAATTTTTATAGAATGTAACAATTAGCAATGGAGACATACAAAGAAATTTTATCTATAGACTGGTAGAAAATTTAAAATCATAATAAAATAAAGCCAATCTATATCTGCTTAATAAATATATTGCTTCCTCTCTTCTCTCAGATTGAATTAAAATTATGCAAATTAGGGACAAACAACAAAGAATCTTAGTTTAGAAAGTATTTGTGAAGGAAGTTCTCCTTGTTAGTTTCTATTTCTGAGCAAGTGGTTTGGAAAAAACTCTCTTCAATGATACCACTGGCTCCTTAAAAATAGAGGACCTGCAGTCCAGTTCTTGTCTCCACATTACTTTTTTGTCTCACAAACAGAGAAGACCTGACCCTGTGGTCAGCCAATCGGTTCCATTACAGAGTTTGATCAGGAGTTCCTATATCAGAACAAAGGGAGAAAAAATGAAGTAGAACAAAGAGGTGAGATGGACACCTTGTACTCCTGATGACAGAAAAGGAGTTTCTGAGTCATGCAGAGAGCTCTCAACACCCTGATCAGATGGAGACAGGATATAGCACTATCTGAACACACACTCAAAATGCTTTGGAGAGAAATGCTGCTGTAGGCAGGAAGGTCTTGCTGGGATTAATATCAGCTGTGTTAGTGAGCACAGAGACATACCACATTTGGATAGATGATTTTTTTGTTAAGACTTGCCAGTGGTACAGGAAAAAAATTGCCCTTATAATGAAAATTATCTCATTTGCAGCTCTGTGATAAGTAGTATTTATCATGAATCTTTGATTTCTTATGCTGCTACTGCAGCTCCTCTGGGATGGCATTAATAGAGCATTTCTCTCCATGGCTTCTACTTATCTCAAACAGTCTCTGCTACAAACAGTGGTTTTACCCCTGGCCTGTGAAATTTATTGAATTATCTGATAAGGGACAGTTTCAGTCACAATCACAGCAGGTCCAGGATTCTGCCCAAATGATATAAAAAAAAATGTGGGTCAACTGCACTATACACAGCAGCGTGAAGATAAGGGTTTTACTGAAACTTCTTTACAGAGGTGTATAAAAGCTGAGCATAGCTTCATCATTCAGTAGAAGCACACTCATCTCATGCAATCAAAATCATCAAAAGGGATTTTACAGAAAGGAGTGTGTATTTTTAAAAAGTTATCTTTAACTAAGGTCTAGCACCAGACAAAAAACGTGAATATTTAAGGAAGTTAGACAGCGGTACATCTTAAAAAACAACAATAATAATTAGTACACACAGGCTTATATTTTCAAAGCATTTTACAAAAACATTAACTCCTTAAGCCTCACAACACCTTTGTGAGATAGTTAAGTATTATTAGTCCCATTTTAGAGACAGAAAAACAGGCATGAAGAGAATATAACCTGCTCACCACCACACATGTCAAATCCAGGTACAGAACATCAGATTTTCCATTTTTTTTGCCACATATGGTCAGATCTCTTAAAAGCGTCTGGTCTTTAATTTAGATGGTTTCCTCTCACCCCTTTTATGACACCTGTCATTATTTCAGTCTGATATGAAAAAGTACTCACCAAGTGCTATTCAAAGAATTACTGAATGGTTTGGGTTGGAAGGGACTCTAAAGAATATCCCATTCCAATATCCCTGCATGGACTGGGACACCTTTTACTATACCAGGTTGCTCATAGCTCCATCCAACCTGGCTTGGAACACTTCCAGAGATGAGGCATTCACAGCTTCTCACAAGCTGTTCCAGTGCCTCACCACCCTTACAGTAAAGAGTTTCATCCCAATACCTGGTCTAAACCTAGCCTCTTTCAGTTTAAATCCACTAACCCTTGCTCATGACTCTTGTAAGAAGTCATAGCAGAGGTGCTCCAGCCTTCTGATGATCTTTGTAGCTCTCCTCTGGACTTGCTCTATTCTGTTGGGGGCACAGAGCTGAACATAGTACTCCAGGTGGTCTCACAAGAACAGAATAGAGGGGGAGAATCACCTCCCTTGACTTGCTGGTCATGCCTCTTTTGATGCAGCCCATGATGCAGTTGGCTTTCTGGAAAGGTTTCCAATGTATTCCAGGAACCCCCTGAATTGCTTATGCCCTGCTGTGCTGCCTCTCCCAACAAATATGGGGTGGTTGAAGTTCCCCATGAAGAGTAGGCCTTGTGCACATGAGATTGCTCTTATCTATACAGAGCTTCATCCACTCAGTCTTCCTGGTTGAGAGATCTGTAGCTGATCCCTCTGTCATCTGTCCCTGCCCTCCCTTTAAATCCTGACTCCTCATCCATCCCTAAGCCGAGCTCCATGCACTCCAGATGGAGCTCTGTGCACTCCAACCAATCATTGACATAGAAGGCGACTCCTTGCCTCCTCCAGTGCCTGTTCTTCCTAAAGAGCCTGCATCTTTCCATTCCAACACTCCAGTCATGGGAGTTATGCCACCCTGTCTCTGCAACAGCCCTGCACGTATGAGCATGCTGCTCATGACAAACAAGCAGAATTAGGAAAAACATTTTTTATAAACTCTATGTTACTAGAAGCTGTTTAACCAAAAGACTTGACACGGGTATTTCCATACTACCGGAGTGTCACTTCTCATCAGGCACCTGCCACCAGGAAACTTGCTGAGGCCTATCTGCATTGCTGGGACAGCTCAGAATCTGCAAAAAAATAAGGTTCCTTTGCTTCTTCCAAACAGGGAATCTGTCTCTGGCAGGGGGTCTTCTCTAGGAAGAACTCTGAAGAGTACAACTGCACTAAAAACAAAGAAAGATTTTTATCAAGAAGACCCTCAAGGTAAAGAATTTCAAGGTAAAGCCAAGGGCACAAATATATATCAGAAGATCTAGAAACATTAATCTGTTGTGCTTTTGTTGCCTTTCTTTGGACTTACTCTATTACGAGAGATGGTCTGGAGGCATCAGACATCCTGGAGACTAGAAAACGATTCTTCAGAGTGACTTTGAGAAAACAAGTTCCCTTATCATATCACTCTTTCACTGAACTAGTAAGTGACAGACTAGTATTAAATTTCCCAACCACCTGAAAGTTCAAGCCAATGGAATTAACTCTATAAATTGTCAAATTTAACTCTAACTGGCAAATCTGGCAGATCTATGGCTGACTTTTTGCAAACCCAGGCCCCAGGTGTTAGTGGAGACATAGAAATCGAAATAGTCTTTCCATCTTCAGTTACTTATGTCCATCAGACACTATCCAGCGTCCAGGAAGTTACTTTCATGACAGTTTGATCTGAAGATCCTCCCCATACTTTTGGATCAACTTCATATGGTTATGGTCCACTGACCATTGCTCTGGGAGATGTTTGGGCTTCATGCTGTCCAAGAAATGCTGCCGCCAGCGTCTTTCCAGCTGCATAAGAGAGCGCAGGCCTCCTTTAGCACAACACTGCACCACCTTCAGTCCATGTGGCACGTAGCTCTCATTGCAGATCCTGCCAGGACACAAGCACAATTTATTTTCACACAAACCTGCTGTTAATTCCAGATCTGTCTCCAGTGAACAGCAAGATACTGAAGATACTTTCAGCTGCAGAGTTTAATTACAGACAAAGGGTAAGCTAACCAAGAGGGAGAGTTTTAAGCTTTGCTTCAATGCCAGACTGTTTTCTGGAACACAGTTACACTGTAAAGCTGGTTTCTCTGAAAGAAAGTGTTCTTCTTTACAGCAACACTAAACAAAGCACTTAAGGTTCATTACAAGCTCCTCAGGAGACTGCAAATTTCTCAAGGCAAGAATTATATGAGCTTTCAGAGTGCTGAGCCTGTCAGTGAATTCCCTGCCTGGACGGGTTCTTGAGTTACAACATCTGCACTTTACACACAGCAGCAAGCGTAACAAGGAGAAAATACTAATTCCATGCAGAGACTAGTCACTTGATAAGAAAAGATATCTGGGGAGGCTTTGAGAAAGTGAAGAAGAGAAGACTGCTGATACGACTGTCCTTCTGACTCTTTTCCTGATCTGTCCTTCAGAAGAAGTATAAAATGTTGGAGGGCAAGATGGAGAGCAAGAACAGAAGACTGGTGAGTAGGAAGGGAAAGAGGGAAAGAAACAAGAGCTATGGTTCAGAGAACAGCAGTGGGTTGAGGGGAGATGGGTATAAACAAAACCAAACCTAGTAAGAAATGCAATATAAAAGACTAAAACCTTACATCCAGCCTACATGGGCTTGCTATACCTGGTTTCCAGAGCAGCTGCTGCCTGGAGCATCTCTGGAGTGACTGTGTCTGTGTTATAGAAGTCCTTGATGCCTTGCAGCAGCTCTGCCCTTCGAGGGTCAGGCAGGCTGTCTGCATTCAGCAGGGCTCGCGCCCCCGAGCGCACTTGCCTGCGCAGAGGGTCCTCCAGGAGACGCACGCCCTCCTCGGAGCCGATGGGAGCCCCAAACTCCTGGGCCAGCTGCTGCTTCAGCTGGTTGTCATAGTAATTGGAGATGGCGTGGCAGGACGTGCAGAGTAGGAGCACGTCATGCGAGTTGTGGTCCTTCATCTGGATGGGGAAGTGTCTTCGGTATTCGTGAGGAACAACATTCTTCCTAGAGAAGACAAAACAGACAGCTCATTGCGTTTGTCTGCGGCTGCTGCTCCCCAGTTTCTCCTCTTCCTGCCCCAGAAAGGGTCAACTAAAACTAAAAGTCCAGGTAAGCAAATATTACCAGGACACGTAGTACAGAAAGTGATTATTTTTATTCTTTTCATTTGTAGTTCTCTCTCCAGATTTTCTGCATTTCTCTTTTTTCCTTTCCAAAAATTCATCACTTTCAATTAAAGATTCATACTGTAAAAAAACAAAAAATCAAGTAATACACTATGAGAAGCATACTTCTCAACTAACCAGCAGCAGATAAAAAGACAAAGAGAAAAATCTTATTCTTTCTGACCTCATAAGCTTTAGGCTTACCCCAACCTTTCAAAAATAATGGAGTAAGTAGTGGAAGGAGTAGTACAGCTCTTTTCAGAAGGGGATGCCACCCACCCAGTGTGTCAGCACACTGCTGACCCTGTCCCTCAAACTGCAGCACATACATGTTCCCTATGCTTTGATCTCTCCTAGGATCAATATCCTCTGCCTCTGTAAGAGGAAAGACTAGTCTCTTCAGTGTCTCACACAGCCAAACAACTGCAGAGCACTCAAACCTTGTCTCATGCAGGACATGAGCAAGCACAATGTTTCAGGCCACTAACCAAGCTTCTCAATGTCAAACTTGATTCAGACCTCAGTTGTGTTTTAGAAGATGCATTTTTCTCCTACTCACTAAACAACTCACCGGATATAGGATTCTCGCTTGCCACATACAACACAGAGGTTTTCTTTGACTGTCAGATAATAATCAACTTGAGACTCAGGACGTCCTGAAGGCTCAAACCGCAGCTTCACAACAAAAGGGTCTGTGCTAACGAGCTCTAAAAGGATAAAGGCAAAGAGAAAATACTCAAGACAAATTGTATTGGAGAGCTAAAATAACAATGCTACAATCTAAGAGTTACGCTATTGAATCCCCAGCAGTACTTCCAACAAAAAGGCTACAAAAAATTCATGCTCCATTATGAAGAAGAGGAAGAAGAGAGAGGAGAGAGAGAGACAGAGGAGAGAAAGAAAGAGAGAGAGAAAGAGAAAGAGAGAGAGAAGAGAGGGAGAAGAGAGGGAGAAGAGAGGGAGAAGAGAGGGAGAAGAGAGGGAGAAGAGAGGGAGAAGAGAGGGAGAAGAGAGGGAGAAGAGAGGGAGAAGAGAGGGAGAAGAGAGGGAGAAGAGAGGGAGAAGAGAGGGAGAAGAGAGGGAGAAGAGAGGGAGAAGAGAGGGAGAAGAGAGGGAGAAGAGAGGGAGAAGAGAGGGAGAAGAGAGGGAGAGAGGTGCATTTCAAACACCAACAGGAAAACTGGTATGCTTACCTCCAATCCCTTTGTCCAAATACCACTGAGCCTTCTTGCGATCACAAGTGCACAGGGGCTGTCCATCTGGTGCATGCAGGAAGCAGTTGTCATACAGTGGAGATTTTCTATGAAACAAGGGCAGTATTACAGCAGCTATAATAGAATGCAAAAAAACCCAGAGCTTTCTATAGCCCTGTGTGCCACACTGCAGTTCAGGCAGCTTCCTGCAAATCACAGAAGTAGCCCTAAACACAAACTTGAGGCTACCGAGACTCCACAGGTACTGTTCAGGGAAGCAGTACATCTGAAAATTTATCCAGGGTTCACTAACTGACTCAAAGATATCTTGCTCTCCTGCTGCCAACAGAATTCTAACTTTTGAATCAAATTTTCAAGAGACGCCATTAATGAAGACAGCATTTAAAATTTTTGAATTAGAAGACAGGAGAATTGAAGTCACAAAGGATGACAAACTAATAGTAAGCTCAAAGACAGCATCAACTTACAGGCAAGGCAGTTTCAAGGACTGGCTGCCTAAGCCTGGATTTTAACGTTTTATTAAGAAAACTTTTCTAAAATTTAGTGTCAATAGCAACTACTCTATTTACCCAAGAGAAATGGTCCAAAAACACTCTTGCAGCACTGCGAACTTGAACACGAGTTCAGGAGAACAACAAAGCTGAGCTGATACCCTCAAACACAGGCCCCAACCTCTGGCAGTGACAAGAAGTCCTGCTTCAACAGTCTCTGGCAGTGTGTGGAAGGGCTCTGTTTTGCAGAAAACATTTCCTTACTCTGCCAACCTCCTTCAAACAAAATTGAAACATGAAGCAGGCTGGGCTCAGAGAGGACCTGGGAGGAACTGGCCAGACATGTCACAATACAAGGCAGAAAAGTTTCCTTTCTTCTTTACAGCGAGTCTGTACAAATTAGTACTCAGCAGAGCTCTACCAGCTAAAAAGGTTGATTCACAGGCTATGTAATCTGACAAAATTATTTCATCTGAGGTCTGTGAGGGGAAAAAACCCAATGAAAGATACAGGAGGTCTCCTTCCACTGAGCATCAACAGCTCAGCTAGTCACCATGAAAATTTCAGTACTTCTCAATTCTAAATGAATAAATATTAAAACTAAACAGACTTAAACAGAAAGGAAGGATGAAAAAGGACTTTTGAAACCACATCCAGTGTAACTACAGACCAGAGCCACACTGCTGTAAATACTGTAAAAATACAGTGAGTCTACAGATCTCTCATGAAGTCAAGCACAGTTTAAAAAATTAATAAACATGTATGGGGATATCTTAATTTATCTTGGAATGCAATTTTTTAAGATTTTATTTCTCCTATGAGATGCAGTCCTCCTGTTTTGTATTACACAGCCTCTAAATAAAAAAATTTAAAAATAAAAAAGAGGGACTTGCTCTGTAAAACACAATACTGTTAATCACTGCTAATGAAATCAGTTCTATTGACTACACTAAAATTTCTCCACTGGCAATTCAATAAACATAAAAAGAAGAAAACAAATACAGAAATGTATTTCTTTCCCAATGATAATTACATATAGGTTTAGTTACGCCCCATGATAAATTTTATTAGATTATATCCTAACAAAACCAAACATACAGATACCCCACATCTTCCACTGCACTGAGCTTAAAGCAGCTTTTCCAACTTGTTTTTAATTTAAAAACAACTGAACCCTTGCTAGCAAAAGCCCATAAGAATTTAGGATTCACTCCAAAAAATCGCCTGCAAGGATGGTAATCCTGAATCCAGCAACAGCTGCCACAAGGCCAAAGCAGCACTATTCTTACCTCTCGCCCCCTGGCCAACACTGAAGGGCACAGCTTTGCTGCTACCACAGGCTGTTCCTTCCTGTGCCCTCTGGCACTTCACATAACATGTCTTACCCCTGCTAACCTCAGCTTTCAGCACTGCCATCTCTGTGGCCATGGCAACTTGGGACAGCAAGGGACAAAGAGCAGTCCACGAGGCAGATCCTGATGAAAGGACAAGTTCTGTGTAGTTGCTGCCTTTTCCTTGGAAAAGACAGAGCACAGCTGTTTGGGCAGCAGAATCACAGAATAACAGAATATGCTGAGTTGCAAGGGACCCACCAGCATCATCGAGTCCAACTCCTGTC
Source organism: Sylvia atricapilla (assembly GCF_009819655.1). Lineage (NCBI taxonomy): Eukaryota > Metazoa > Chordata > Aves > Passeriformes > Sylviidae > Sylvia > Sylvia atricapilla. Next base: position 29,245,466 of record NC_089145.1, read on the forward strand.
CCTGCTCAGGACACCTTGGACACCCAAGGATAACACCTGGAAAGCTAACTGCCTCCTGCTAAGACTCTGCTCTCCGGCTAATGCTTCCACAGGGGAAGGAAGGAAGAAAGGAAGGGCAAAACTTAAAGCCAACACCTCACCTTGCTCATGGTCTAAGTAGAGATCTAAGTGCTGCCCCTGCTTTTTCCAGGGTTTTCCATATGCAATGCAAAGAGTAAGATGTGATCATATACTCACCATGCAGAATATACCGAGATGTGCTCATATACTCACCGTGCAGAATATCCCACACCCAGAGGCTTTCGCTTCTGCCTCCGTGGATCTCTCATTTGCTGACTGCCAGAGGGCTGGCCATTCACCCAGGATTTCCGATTCTTTGTTTTCTGAGGGGAACGTCCCTCTCCACTCTTCTCCTCTCCTGTGCTGCCACTCTTTCTTCCTCTAAATGGGATATCCACCAAGCCCTGGCATTTACCCCGTGCTTTCTCCCAAGTAGGGACCGAGTTTTCACCTTCAGATGTAGCAGGGAGGCCGGTAAATCCCAGCAAATGGAAGAACAGAGCCACTGAGACCTGGGCATCCCTAGCAGCATAGAGAACCTGCAGAAAAGCACAGAAGTTAAGATACTGACAAACAGCAAACATTCCCAACAGTATTGGTCTTCAGCACAAGGTACAGTAAAACCAGAAGCTGGATTCATTTCCTTTAGAAGTTCACATGAAGATTTGCCAGTTGAGTGGCACTTTCATAACATCACCGCATCTCACTAGCCTGGGCAGTGCCCTCAGGAAAATATATTCAGGTCAGACATCCTCTAACCCCACCAATCCCTCCCTCATAAAAAGTTCTCTTTTGGCACAATGGCTAAAGTATTCAGCATGGATTTTTTTTGTCCTGTCACTCCCTCTGCTGGTCATTGCTTCTGCAGGCATGTGCAGAAGCACTAAAGAAACTAAAGAACCTGGGCAGCCGGGGAAAACAACAGCACTCTAAAGAAGGTGAACAAGGTTTCCAGTCTCCCTCTAATATTGCACCAACTGCTACAGACTGAAGAAAATAATAAAAAGGTGAGGTTTTGGAAACACTTTTTCTAAGGATCTTGCCTCACAGATCTTTCAGGACTAAAGGAAAACAAGGGCAAAGAATCCAGGAGAATAGCAGGAAATTATCTTCATAGAAAAGGAGGGAAATGCAGGCAGTGAGTCTTTAGGCCCTGTCACACATAACGTTTGAGGTGTAATCTGAATAGGCTCAGACATCCCTGTTGTTAAGCTTTTTTCAACTAAGAAGGTTACTTTTCCTCCAAAGACAGTAAGTTGAAGTGGAGAACACACCTGGTCTTGTGTCAATTCTTCTGCTTCCCAGTTGCTGCAACGCACATGAGGAGATTTGTCAAGCGGGAAGTTCAGGACTTTTTCAGCTAAAGACTTAAGGCTAAGGCAGTTGTGAAATAGATCCTCCCTTCAGTTCAACAAAGAAAGTGAAACAAACATATTAAAAATAAAACTACACACTCATGCAAATTCAGATAGCCTCATACAACCTGAACCTTCCAGAATGCACTGCACATTATGATGGATGACTTAAACAACACACAGCTGCCTGTCAGTTTTACAGGCTCTCTCCCTCCTCTCTACTAAAATGTCCTTTCTAGATTTAGTAATTGTATCGTGTTTGCAATATGCAAAGCAGGCAAGGCCGGGAGATAGTAACATTTAAGGCTGAAATATTTGGCTCTCAGTTCAAGAGGTCCATCGTATAGTGATGGACCACTTGTCCTAGGGACTCATGAGAAGCCCAAGAACCAGGAATGACTTGGAAGAATCCTGGCTACAAGAGACAAGAAGTCCATCCGCAGTGCTAAAAAGGTCAGCAAATACATGGCCCAGATCACTAACACCACACCCAGGCACACATATAACTGTATATGAAGAATATTTGCAAGTAAAACATCTTCTTTTTGGAAGAGTGAAAGATAAGAAAATGGCATCACAAGTATAATTTTTCCATAGAAGAATTGTTATCAAAAGAGAAAGTTGGAACTGGTTTATTTGCAAGTAATTTTGCAAGAAATCTCAAAATTCAACAGTTCCACTTATGTGCCCTGGGCACACTGAACTCACACTTCTAGGCAGTGTATTCAAACATCTGCTGACACAGTGCTCACTCTCACTGCATTACATCACTGTGCCTGGACTTCTTAAAAGCTGAAGCTGATACACAGAGAAGTCCACAAAGGTATCAGTCTGTGAGAGAAGACTAATGTACACAATTAGCAAAATGAAATCCTCATCAAGATTTCATTTCCATTAAGAGCACAGAATAGAAGCATGATGTGTTCTTAGGCTGCAGCCATCAATGCCCATTCTCTAAAGCCACCCTAAGAATTCCAGACATACCAGCCCAATATCATCTATCTTACGCAAATCACCAACTCCAATGATGCCTCAAACAGACCTACCTCTATCTTCAGGCACTTACCGCTGTCTCATGGCTAAATACCGGAGATCCATGCTCCCTTTGACTGTAAGACCATAATCATGAAGCAATTTGCAAGCATCTTCCCAGCATCCTACCCCAACTTTCAACACAGCACTATCTGCCATGATATCCAACAGGGTCTTTGGAAGAGTCTGGCCACTGGCAACGAGCCTGGGCAACCGAACAAGAATGCAGAGGCCGCTGGAAGAAGCCATCTGTAACAGGGATACAGGACTTGCTTTTCCCTCCACAGATACCTGTGAAGTAAAGTAAAGTAAAAATGAAGTAAAGAATGAGAGTCCATGTTACCGTATTATTAGAGATACTGGAGCTGAAGCAAATTGCAGAAAAGGCCACTGAAAGCAGGAAATACTTATCAGTTTACACAATCAAGCATTGTTACACGTCTCTAAAAATTCACTGCAAGTTATGTGGTCTTTTTCACAGTATTACTGTCCCCAAGCTACTTCTTGCCACATTCCCACAAGAGAATCATTCCCCCTTTCACCCTTCCCCTTCATAGCTCAGCTAGTGGAAGAAATCAGAAACATCAGCATAAAGCCACACACTAAATAATAGTTTATGGCAAATATATTGTTTAGCTGTGGTTTACACTAATGACTGTGGGGTGAATAAACTTCCAGTCAAAGCAATGGCAAAGCCAGCCTTCATAAATTACTTTAAGCCTGTTGGAGATATCACACACGCAAATGTACAAGCAGAAGATGAACCTTGATTTCTGGTCGTCTCAGTGAGTTTTATCTACATATCAGCATTATCCTCCTTTCTGAATTTAACATTCTTAAGATTGTTTCTTAATTATGTGGCTGGTTTTAAAATAGTGTAAACCCAAGCTACTTTTAGTAAATCACCTTTAAAGATACATATAGTATCTTAAAACATATATTGCCACATTTAGCCATACAACTGTTACTGTATTTAGTAAAGTCAATTTATTACAGGAACTCAGTAAACAAATACATCTGGGGAATTAAAAACTTAGTATGTTTAAACATAAGAATCAAAATTAGCAGCTACCTTTCTACCACCATGACAGACTATCACAGTTTCAGTAGTCAGCCCCATGGTATATGTTTAAGCAAATTAATTGCTCAACCTTCAATGATTTCCTCATACAATCTGCAATCTAAAGGAAAGAGAGGCACTTCTTGATCACTCACCCACTCACAGTCAATTCCAAGAACTGGCCACTTCTCCAGCTCCCTCTTCAGCAATGGTTCAACATGATCCCACTCCTCCTTCTCTGAAACTACCATTATGTCTGCACAAAGGGTCCTCTCTACCCAGAAAAAGGTAGGAGATTTGAAGAAGGAAATCCCCTTCTTATCCTCTGCCTTAATGAGTTTCTCATCTCCTGACTTTACTGCTGCTTCCTCTTGCTGACTACTACAGCGTGTTTTTCCTTTCCGACGCTGGATCGCTTTCCACAGAACCAGGCCCCCCAAAGTGACACCCAGAAGGGTCGCCAAAGTAATCGTCACGGCTGTTTGCCTGGCCATTTTTTATTGCCCTTTCTCCCCCTTCACCTCACTCTCTTGAAACGGCATTGTGGGATTTCATCATGGCCTGCAGAGAAAAATAAGAGAAGAAGAAAATAAAGACAACTTAATGAAATGTGTTTAGAGATATTAAACAGATGCAATGGTATCATAACAAGGTTCTAGCCACAACCTGTGATCCTGACATAAAAAAGGTTTAGGTCCCACTTTGACAGACTAGGGGCCAGGGGACAGATTGCTGCAGTGCCGGAAGAAGAGACTAAATGCTGCTGTTGATCACACCACTAAAAACTATAAAGGGAATCCATTAAATTAAACCGGTGCAACTCGGTGCTTCCACAAACTGCTATTCCAAAAATAAACTAGTCATGGTTATTATCAACATCTTTTAGTTCAGTTGGTAACCAGATCTAGCTAAACAAGGCCAAAATGAAATTGCTGCAGAATAAGCATGTCCATTCACGCATTAGTAAATAACAGGCATTTGTCCATTACAATTCACATCCGTACTAGGGTCAAATGGCTCTTCAGGCATTGAAAAGCATCTTATTTTTGACACAGCTGTCCCTCTATTACACTAAAGCTTAGTTCCCCTTCAATAAACTGAAATCAATCCTGCCCCTCCATCTCTACCTCCCCAACCCACCAAGTTGTATCTAAAGGGCTTTCCTTGTGCACTCCTCCCCACAGGCAGAAGTTCGGGAATCGATGCTACTCCAGCCCTGCACAGCCGCCCCCAGCACCCCGACCTCGGCCCGGGCACCTGCCTGAGCGCCCCCGAAGCAACAGGTCATCCGCTGCCACCCCTAAACGGAGCGCCAGCACCGGCTGCCACGAGGCCGCCCGCAGCGAGGCCTCTCCCTCGGTCCAAGAGCCACCACCCCTCCGGGAACCGGGAGTGCCTGCGATCCTGGTGCGGATCCCCCGCCGGGGCAGGAGAAGCCCCGATCAGACGCCCCGGCGGCGGCGGCGCTCCAAGGCCCGGGGGCGGGCATGGGACCGCAGCCGAGCGCTTTCTCCGGGCCGCCGCCAGGCCCGGCGGGATGGGGGCGGGCGGGGGCGTCCGCGGCTCCCCTCGGCACCGGAGAGAACGCGCTGCCCGCTTTAGGCTCGGTCGCGGTTATCTACCCCGAGAAAAGGCCCGGACGCCGGGAGCCAGCATGCGAGAGGCCGCGGGCGCACCGGACCGCGCACCGGGAGCCGCGGCCGCCGCCTCTCCAGGATGCGCACAGCAGCCTCCCCTCCGCGCCCGGCCCCGCCGCCCGCCCGCGGCCCCGCCGGGCGCCCACCGATCGGCCCGCTGCCTGCGTCCCGCGGAACGGCTGCGTCCGGCTGCAGGAACGCCCCGCGGGGCAGTCGCCACACACACCGGGCGCCTTAGAGCGGCGGACGCTTCCTCTGTGCCGGCGGTGCGAGGGGGCGGTGGGCGCCGCCATGTTGTACGGCAGCTAGTGGCGGGTCGTCTGTGTCGCCGGGTGGGCGGCAACGTGCCTTCAGCCGGGGCAAAACACTGGGAAGAATACTGAAAACCCAGCTCTTTTTAAAGGAGATTTTTGGAGTGAAAAGTGCAGTTTGTTCTCTGCGACTACGGAGGGCTTGAGGAGCGAGCCGCAGCGGGCGTGAAGTCACCCACACGCAGAGCAGCGGGGAGCCCCTGGGGCAGGAGGGACCAGGTAGAATGGGAAGTAAAGAACAAAGGCAGCCAGGAAAATAAACAGCAAATCGCAGCCGCCTCCAAAGTGACAAACTGGAAGAAAACAAAGCGGGAACAAGTCAAATGGAGAGTATTAAGAAATTAACAGAGGAATAATCATGACAAGTGATTGTTTCCCCCATGCGTGGGAAGAAACAACAACGTTAGAAGTATGACAGCGCAAAACCTGGACAGAGAGTGATGTACAGGCAGTTGCTGTATTCACAGTTACAACCATCAAGGCTTTGTTAAAAAGCAAACAAGTTTCCAGCCCAAACACTGCAAATGAGAGGATCTCAGCCCCAAATTTCTTCAAATTCCTTTGCAATTCCCAGTATCTCCCAGATTTTGTGCTGTTAGAATTCCACATAGCTGCATCTATTTAAAGTAGAGACTGAACCCAGAAAATACTGTGTTAAATCAATTTAACAATTTGACAGCATCAAATTTTGTTCTAACTTTGCCACTTGTAGTCATCAGGGTAGGAGGATCTCCCTAGCAGAGACTTGGTATTTAGCAGACACATTGTCCAAAGAGTGCAACAAAGCAGCTAATTGCTGGCACTGGCAAAAATCTCCTATAGAAGCAGTATTTTTTTTTCAGTCTGTAACATCTTTATTTTCCTTTTTTTTTTTTTTTTTTTTTTTTTTTCTCTTAACACAGGAATGAGGTACAGACATCTGGTTAGCTCACAAGGGACACAGGTGATTTCCAGAACACTTTTCTGAGCAAATAAGGCCTGCTCCTTATCAGAAATAACATGACAAGGCTATTAAAGGTTAAGCAGCTACTTGTTCTAATGACCTGATTTATGCCAGCATGGTGTGGCCATATCAGGACTCAGTGGTGCTGGGGTAGGATCGGAGTTTTGTTTTCCATTGACTTGCATCTGTATTTTGAATATACAAATGCTTTATACCGTAGAGTTACAGCTTCTGTATCATGTTTCTGCAAAGCCTCTCAGTCTTGCTGTACAGTGAAGAGACTTTTATCCATTTTTATATTAATTCACTGAGTTACAAAGCATTGCAATCTCACTGCAGCAACTCACATCTCGTCTTTGGTTCAGTCTCCTCTAGAGAGAAGGTCAGCATCTCCCTTTCAGTCACAGCCTGGCCCCAGCTTCTCCATCCATCCATCCATCCATCCATCCCCTATGCTCTGATGCACCAGACACAGCAGACCAACCGAATTGCAGGTCACCAGGCAGGAGCCAGCACTACTCTGAAGTTTCTCACGTGACTTGTGCTCAGAAGAAAAGTGCATCATGTGCATGTCAGGAGAGAAAGCTGCAGGGGTCTGGCAGTACCTGAGTTCCCACAGTCAGATGGACATATTCTGCCTGTTTCTCTCCCACTCTCTTCCTTTCATACATATTCCTCAAAGTATAGTGCTTTGTTCCGTATGGTCATTGGAATCTAGCATAAACCTGGATTGCCACTTGGTTGGATAGTCACACATTTCCTATTGTACCTGTGACTGCTCACTCCCTGCTCCCTTGCTACAGCACCCACATTTCTGTAATGACAGGGTCAGAAAATCATGGAACAGATCCATCTGTAAAATAGTTCAAAGAGAAAAGGTAACACCTGGGGACATAACAGACATTTCAAGGCCCAAGTGTCTGGAAAGAGAACCAAGAAGATAATGCAGCTAGGCTCCAGGATCCAGCTGCCCCTACTGTGGGGTAGGCAAGGCCTCCTTAAGAGAACTCTGTCAGAGGTCAAGATAAGCAGAGAATATTGAACCAGTCTGCAAAGGTCATTTGCAGGTAGACCCCTTGTAATAAACTGGCACCCACCCAGAAATCTGAAATAGCAGGTTTTCCTCTTACAAATTGTTTATTTTAGTTTCTAAAGTAATAGAAATGTAAAATTACAATAGAGAAAAAGGCAATAAAATACCCCAATATTTATTACATAATGAAAATCTCACAGAGAAGATGCTAGCTTTTCTCCAAGTAAGAGGATGCTATCCCTGGTTGCATTTAAAGCCTTTATTTTTCATGGCATCACTGATATTACAGAGTCCTGTAAGCCAGGAGTCTCTTTAACAGCTTGTCTTATATCTACATAGTCATTTATTCAAGTATAAATATTAAATTAAAAATAAATGAAAGCAACTGATGCATGAGTGCACTCTGGCAAAAAACTCCAAAACAAAACAACAAAAGCAAAACAAAAAAAAAAAAAACCCCAAACAAACAAAAACCAGTTCCCAAAACCCTGACAGACACATTGCTGAAGATGAGAAGATAACCAAGTGAGCAAATACCAACTGCTGGCTTAGCCTTACTTACAAGAAATCTGTTACAGCAGGTAACTGGAAGCCTTTACATGGTAAACACCAACATTTACTTTTCTGTGTCTGTAGCCTGACCTGAGGTCTCTATCAAAAGACTAATTTTCAGCCTGATTTCCTAAGGAAGGAAGACTCATGAAATACTCTACGTTAGTGTTTCTGCCTCTGGGTCCCATTACTTCCCCCACTTTCCTTGCCAAAAAAAGCATGTTTAAACCATTGCTAAATTCCATCTAAATTTGTACAAAGGTAACTTCAGTGAAATGCAAAGCCAAGTGGATGAAACAGCTAATGTTAATATCCTAATAAAGCTGATAAAATGGTAAGCATGTGCAGACACTGCTTAATATACATATGAGAATCCACACAGTGGCACCACATCGGGACAAATCCATAGGATACCAGGCTTCATTTGTTCTGCTGATCACAGAAAAAAAATATTTTTATGACATTAGCTCATCCTTTAGGAGGGAGAAGACTGGGGTAAATGAGGCAGTGTTCAAAGGAAAATCAATGATCATGGAATATCAAAGGAAAAAGGCTCCAGTGAAGACTTAAATTGCTGGTAGCAGACAATGAGCAGAGAGCTGCATGTAGTCCCCACTAGCTCATTAATAACACTCTCTTTGGGGCTCCATCCCAAGCTAAAGAAAAAAAGCCAAAATCACATTTCAAATCCTAATGTGATTTATCTTCCTTCTGTCGATGCTAGTAACCCCATGACTACATATGCAAACAAGCTGTTTTGAACAGGGTTTGTTCTAACAGGGTTGATACCAGGAAGGCAGTAGGGTTTCTTTCCTCAAGAAGTCACAATGAGAACAGTTTCAATCAACTGTGAAGCCACATTCTAAAGGTGGAGTCTCACACTGCAACAAGGTGGATAGGAGGTTTAGCTTCTGTTGAAAAGGCAATTCTGCTTCCCCCTTCCACCTGTCAGCATTCTGCTCCAACCTCAATTTTGCAAATACTGGTACCTGCTTGATTCAAGGAATTAAGTGAGCAGAAAGCTAGCACAGCAGAAAACTGGGGTTTTTTTCTGGTTTAACTCCTTGAACTAATTCATCATACAGCCCAGATCTCAGTGAAACTACATCCTAAGCCAAAAGATGAGTCAGTGGTAGCTCACTGAAGGTAGCTCACTGACAGAGCTTGCAGGTTTTGCAAAGAATCTGGAAAAAAATCAGAGCTGTAAAATGCTAGATAATCCCATGAGGATGAGTTGTATTAACATCAATCATCATCAATGTATTTCTTCCTTAATTGCCAACTCTTTTCATTGCTTATACAGAAACAGAGATGAATTTCACAATTCCATTTCTTGAAGAGCTGCTTAACTTATCCCACTAGTTCAGTCCAGGAAGGTACTCTGAGTCAGCTTCACAGTTTATGGCTGCTAAGAACATGACATCCCCCATCTCCAAAACTCATCTCCCAGCTGGGCACTCCAGACTAGCTTGTGCTGATTTTGGCACTCACTGGGACACTTCCATGAGCCAAATAAACGCATAGCAGACAAGCAGGTCCAATAAGTAGCAGCATCAGCACAAAGAAAGGGACAGAACACAGAGCCACAAAAAAATTAAGCCACCTTTCAGTGGTCACAAATCATTAGATTAGCTTAGCTGCATGTTAAACCTACATAGCAGAACAGCAAGCCCCAAGGGAAAAGTAGAAATCTGAGAAAACAATCCTTGTTTTCCCTACCTTTCTGGTCCACGAAAGTAAGCAAAAGGAGAAAAGGCCAGAACCCACCAAATTTCCACTAAAGGAAATAAATTACACAAGCAAAATTATTTTGAAATAATTATATGGCTAAAATATGATGTAGTCTTCTTGGTTTACCCTTTCTTTCTATTTTCCCTCAAAAATAAAAAAAAAAATTGGTATAAATAAACAAACAAATAAAAGCCTTTGACTCAGCTCCACTTCCCTAATTACACATTCACTCTCTCTGACTCACTCCATAGACATCCAACTATCAGTGTCCAAACTTCTCAGTTTCCACTCTGGATTAACCAAAGCAAATCAAAGGTTCAACAGAAGCCCAAAGAGAGTACTTAAATCTCATCCTTTCTTGCCTAACACAATCAACCATGCTTCACTTACATACTTTTTATCTATTTAAGACTTCTTTCCTAGTGTTTGACAGACTCTCAGAGAGCTGTATCCTTGGTCTTCTGTTACCCTCCTACAGTATCTCTGAGTTAGCTCTGGGGAAAGGAACAGATCCATTAAATCATCTGCAGAGAGATATTAATTTATTTGTATTTCAGATGAGATACCTCCCCCTATCCAAACTCAAAACAGAGTCTGCTCCTCTCTCCTGTGAATGACTAGCAGGAAATTAGAGCTCAGCAAAGCTAGAACTCTTCCCTGAAAGCCCTCTTGTTATCTTCTTTGTGAGTATCTGTGGATGGCATCACCAATGTACCTGCCACTCAAGCTTGTTTGTCAACTCTCAGGTCTGACTGAAATGTCTTTGTAGACTCTAGCACCTAGAGTATATATTTCTATGTGGCAGCTCCAAAACAGCCTTTTGATCCATCCTTGCAGCCAAGACCCTTGTCCTCTTGCTGATATGCAAAGACTGCCCTAATACCTCTCCATCCAGCATTAACCAACACAGCTCCTAACACAACAGCCATTGACCACTGGAAATGCCACAGGCTGACAACTGATCAGTTATTTGTCAGTCCTTCCAGAGGCAGAACAGAAATTCCATAGCATGGACAGAAGCTAATATGAGAGCAATGTGATGCCATGACCATACCTCATCCAGATCAACTTAGTACTGCAGAGGACTGGGCTCTGCACAGCCTTGGAAAAAATAACTCTGAAACTGCAACCCAAGATTGTTTACATAGATCATTACTCTAACCATATCACTTCTCTGAAGGATTCTCCCAGTTCCCTCTTCTGTATTGCATCAAACATTATTTACTTACCTTCATTTCCAAGGGCATCTACAGCAAGTCACCACCCTGTTCATTATCTCCCATTTCCTTTCCAGTTGACTCCTCCACTCTGTTGTCTATTTGTTGAAATTCCAGTCAAAACATTTGTTGTGCTTGATTTCATGCTGCTTTTGAGACATGGAGGAGACTATAAATATCCTACAGAATTCAGCAGCTCAAGCAATGTGTACAGACAGACTCTGGCTTCCTGTGCCCTTTGAGTCTGGCCAGGCTCAATCCAATTTGGACTGTGACAACCAGTATAGCACCCCCCATGCTGACATGTCCCCCAGAACAGCAACTTGATGAAGTTCGATCTGTTTGACTAACTACTGTCAGTATATCAATTCCATTGCAAGCTGCAGAATGTTCCTGTTAAAGTAGACAAAGATGCTTCACTGATGCTACCTCAGGAAGACTCAGGACAACACTGTATGTGCTTTGAGAGGTAACAGCACTCTGGCTATATTAACACAGGAACCTGTTATTTTCCAAGGAAGATATTACCTGTATAGGCTATAAAAACCTCCTTAGGTGTTATATTAAAAATTAATCCAAATAAAGGAATCAGAGTGAAAAGAATGCTTACCAGAACAGTTTTTTAACCTATATGGTCATGTCATTGAGCAGAACAGATTTGGAATCTGCTATTGTTTTTCTTTTAATTTCTGCCTGCTTAGAAATGTGATTAAAAAAACCCCACAAAAACAAACAAGGAAAAAAAAAAAAACCCAACCAACCAACAACAGCAACAACAAAAAACTCCAACCCAACAAAACAAAACCAAACTCAGTTAAATCTTTCTTAAAAATCCTAGAACTGGGGGCTTAGGAAAGTTTTATTTAATGGTTTTGCAAAACCATGTAAGTACACAGCTTTCCTAGAGACTGGATCCAGAACATGGAGAAAAAGCACTGGAGATTTTATTCTATGGCATATTTTTTTCAGTATAGAATCCAAAGGTACTTAGAGATGTTAAACCCGAACAATACTTTCAGAAAGGGGAAAAAATGAACCACATGTTGGGAACTTAGAAGTGAGAAACTTTCTGATATAGTTGTAATGGTGCAGAATGTCATGGCATGCAAGCAACAGAGCTATAAAACATGATTTTATAGCAATGTCTGAAGCTTACCTGTGTCTGAAGCTAAGGTAATAAATACAAACCATGATGGACAGTGTCTTTGCCTCTCTGTATTGAGGGTGGCTAGACACGTTACACTGCAATAGTTGGCCATCAACAACTGTAACTAGAAAAGACCCTTATGTACAGTTCAGAAGAGATGAACTGCTCTGTTTTCACTTCAGTTATGAAGCATTGTTAATTGTCACTGTTAACACTGTTAATGTAACTTCTTACATTCTTTTTTTACTCCCAATTAGAAGAGAAAGTTTATTTACTTTTGTTATGTGTTAAAATTAAGGCTACAGTGTTGTCAAATATAAAGCTTGGTTTATGCAGGATTTGATGCTCTTTCTATAATCCTAACCAAGAAAAAACTCAAAGCACCTAACTGACTTGCTATAATGAAATAATTTCTATTTCTATGGAAAAGTTGTCACTGGAATATGGCAGCAGTCTAACACTACTCAGTCACCTTGCCACATCACAGTTTATGTCAGGGAGGGTTTTTCACTCTGCTTATTCTAAAGTTTGAAGACTCCGAATTCCCAGCATATGCAATGCTACACAAAGATGGCCAAGATGGTCAGGCGAATTCCTCTTACCTTCTGAAAACTGTATCTTCCTTAGGTACTGATGCGATGAGAAATACAAACCTGAAAGTTTCAAACTGCTCCTTTTGTGCACAGGCAGCATGCAGTCAGATGCTGCAAGGTGGGACTGGGGGTCTGTGCAGCGCCTCATGGACATCACTCTTTGAATGACACTCCCGTTGCCTGACATGCCATCAGATGTTACCTGAGAGATACAGGGTCCTGTGAAAGAGAAAAGATATTCTTATTCCAGTAAGGTAAGGGTTAGGGTATTGTTAAACACTGAAGGAAAAGACAGATCACTCCCATCTGGTTAGCCAACTGCGTTTTGGGGTTTAGTTGACACCGCAGGGTAAGAGAAGAAAATTCATCTGTACTTCCAGCAGTCTTCCAAGGGCTGCAGAAAGGTCTACTGACTCACTTGTTATGGGGCAAGCCTCCTGTTTTCAGTGTTGCTCGGGAAGGAGCAGGAGAGAGCAAGCTGTGAAATCTCGGATAGCCCCAGAATAACTATCACAGAGAAAACAACCACCACAACAAAATAAACCCCAAACTAAATTTTAAAGCCGTAATGCTTTGAATTGCCTCAGAAATCGCTCAGCATTTACACAGGACAAGCCCCATTGCAAACCACCCCCGCACTTGAGCTATTTTCCCCCTCATCTTCCCTCCGGCGCGCTGTCCGCCCGTTACCTCAAGGCGGCCGGCCGTGGCTCCGGAGCGCTCCCTTCCCATTCACCGCTCCGCCGGAGCACCTGCCCGCCCGCCGCCGCCTCCCTGGCGGCCGCGGGGCCGCAGGCGGCACCGGCCACTCAACCGGGCCGGCTGAACGGCGGCGGGACGCTGCTGCGGCTCCTCCGAGTGACGGGTGTACCCGTTCCCCGGCAGGTCCTCCGAACGCGTCCTTCCCCCAGAAGGTCCCCGGAGCGACGAGTGAGTCCGGCCCCTGCGAGTCCCCGCAGCGGCGAAGGCGCCCTCGCCCAGGAGGTCCTTGGAGCGGCGAACGTTAGCGCCCGCCCGCAGGGACAGTGTGTGTGTCCCCCCGCGCCGCTCCAGCGGCGAGTTAACCGGCGGCGGCGCCACGCTAGAGCCGGGCCGGGCGGCGCGGGCTGCAGCTGAGGATCAGCTGCTGAGGGAAGCGGGGAGGAGCCAGCGGGATCAGGAAGCGGCGGAGTGTCTAACACCTCTCTGCCATGGCTGGCTAAAGAAAAATCATCATAACCATAACAAGGGGGGAAGCGGGGGAGGGGAGGCGGCGGCGGGGGAAGGGGCGGCGGGGGAAGGAGCGGCGGGGAGCGGCGCAGGCGGCAGCATGAGGAGGAGAGGCAGCCGCGGGGGCAGCATGCGGTCGGTGGTGGGGTTCCTGTCCCAGCGGGGCTTGGAGGGGGACCCCCTGCTCACCCAAGACTTCCAGCGAAGACGCCTGCGGGGCTGCAGGAACCTCTACAAGAAGGACCTCCTGGGCCACTTCGGCTGTGTCAATGCCATTGAATTCTCCAACAATGGAGGCCAGTGGCTGGTCTCAGGTAAAGCGAGCGCTCCCGTCCCTTGCCCCCTCCCGCTACCCCCTCCCCAGGAAGCATTTTCCTCCCCGGCCGCCTCCCCTGAGGCCCGGGGGAGGGGAGCCGCGGCAGCGCTGCTCGGAGCCCTTTCCCAAATCCACCGGTGCCCGGGAATGATGTTTTCTCAAGTAGGGATCTAAAATGGTTGACAGGTTTTAAATTCTACTATTATCGGGGGGGGAGCCCTGGACAAAGTTTTTACGAGAGTGTTTCCCGGGCGCTGGGGGTGGGAGCTAGGGGTGCCCTTTTATATGATGGCTCGCCTGTCTTTCCTCTTAAAATACGTTTTTCTTATTTTGGGGGACGACGACGGAGAAGAAGCAGCCCCGCGACGCTCATTGTGGACACCGGGTGACATTTGTCAGCGCCGTGCCCGGGCCAGGGGTCAGCAATCACTGCCGGGGGCGGGCTGCGGCCCCGAGTTTGGCCGAGGGGGCTGCAGTACCGCTCGGCATCGGGCGGGAACCGGATCGGTTTAATCGAGGGACCGGTCACTTTGGGGCCATCCCTAGCCCACCTTTTTTGGGGGGAGGGGAGTCGGGTTTTGTTTTGTTCCTCCTCCCTTCCCTTGCAGGGAGCGTTTGTGGAAGAGGGGGGATATATTTGTGGTGATGGTTTTTGGCTTAAGGTCCTCTCTGTTGCCTGCCCGGGGCTGAGGGAGCCATAGGGGTGGGGGATGCTGTCAGGTAGCAGGGATGCGAGGGCTTGACATCAGCTGCGACGCCGAGGACGGGGAAAGGCTCTGCACCCCCAGCCAGGGAGGGGCTGCGGGGCTCGGCGGCCGGCTGGCCGCCTCCCCCCACCCCAGCAGCGCTTGGCGCAGGTGCGTCTTCCTGCTTCCCCGCCTCCGGGCTGCGAGAGGCGGCAGGGGAAGGAGGCAACTTGAGGCCGGGGCCTGGCCGGGCGCTGCAGGCCGCGGTCTCCTCGGGCGGCTCTTAGCGACAGGCCGGGGAATCGCGGGCCGATCCCGCCCGCGGCGCCCCGGGGGCTTGGGCGCTGAGGGGTCGCGGCGTTCTTCTCCCGCCGAGCCCTGGGACCCTGCGCTCCTCTGCGAGGGGGCAGAGACCTTCGAGCGGCGGGGAAGGGGTTGCCCGCCCCGGAGGGACCGCTCGTATCGCGCCGCCCCGGGCAGGGCCGGGCCGCCAGCGCGGTGTCCGTCGCAGGCCGCGGCCGGGGGCCGCTGTGTCCCGGCGCCCCTCGGCCCCGTCCGTGGCTCTCCTGCGGCCGCGGCCGCCGACAGGTCCCTCCCCGGGGGCCGGGCAGCGGCGGGAAAGGCCCGTTCCCTGGCCGCTGGGGCAGCTGCCCTCGGGGCGATCGCAGGGGTCGTTGGCAGCTCTGTGGAGAGTGGCACTCCGCTTGCCATGGGGCTGCCGCCCCGGTTATTAACCGAGGGCCTCGGATTTGCCTGTGCGCCTTGTAAATAGCGACGGGGCTACTGCGGAGTGTGATGGGGGCATGGCGGAGCGGACGGTGCACTGCCTTGCCGGGGTGTCTGGGCAGAGGTGAACTGTATCACACAGTGGTATCAGTAATAATTTCAAAGAGCATTCAATAAAGAGTTTTAATGGCTGGTTACATTTAAGCAAGGGCAAAATAGAAACCCTGTATAAGCATGGAGAGGAAGCTGATACACTGAAACCTTCCTAAATTTAACATTACTCCATGAAGAAACTTATAAGCATATGTCCAGTGATTTCTGAAGTGTCTGTGAAGGATCTTAGTGTTACTGTTAGGGATTATTTCATCTTTATGCACATGCAACTTCTGAGATATGCATCCATTTAGCTTGTGAATATATACGTGTGTACATATGTACATACGTATACAAGCATGAGTGTGTATTGGAAGGGACTGCTGATTCACCCATTCAAAAATTCCCATTTGTGCCAGTTGTCGTACTGGTTTGTACTGATCCTTCTCCAGTAGAAAGTAGAGGGATGTATTTTTACTTATAAAGTGCTACAGAGAGCTCAAGTGTATCTGTTTTTCTCTTTTTTATTTTCCATAATAAGTGATGGAAACACCACCAGTATTTTCTGCTATTGCTCAACAAGGCCTCAGGGTATACTTTTAAGTCTTGCCATATCATCAGTGCACTTACCTATATTGACATCCATTCTTTAGGCAGAAGCATAAACAGTCCAGGGTTGGAATGGACTTTTAAGAATTAATTTTGTCCAAATTGCCTGAATCAAGGTAGGTGCAGTGAGAGAATGAAGGCAGAGTTCACATCTAGTGGATGTCTAAAAAAGTGTGTATAAAAGGAAGGCTTTCAAGCAATGTCCAGTTTTCAATTTCCTAACTTTTCATAGAGCTTCAGAATGTTCAAAGAAGGGAAGGTTTTCCTCCATATGTGGTATATACATGCTACTGGAGCTCTGCCCTCCTAAAAAAAATACATGTGCTAGCAGTGCACAAATTTGGGATAACCAAGAACAGATTACCTTAAGTCTGACCTTCTATTGATGCCCTGAGAAAATGAAGAGCTCTAATTATGGTAACTTACTTTTAAAAAAGTTTCATGTTGTCCATGCCCATAATATCTAGAATGCTTTATGGGCCATAGCAACAGCAGGCAGGTGCTTTGTCAAGTCAAGAATGAGAAATTAAAAGTCCAAATATTTATGGATACTCTGTTAAATTTAATGCCATTATAAGACTAAGCTTCATTAAAATTACAGTCGAAGTACCCCTTTTAGAGGCCATCCTTGATCCTGAAGCTCTGAGAAGTAGTAACAGCAGGAAAAAAAAGCAATGAGGAAAGGTAAAGGAAGGGTGTGAGCTGCCTCTACTCTGAAGTTTTGTAGAAGAGTTACTTCAAAAGACTTCCAAATGCAGATAAAGCCTTAGAATTGGCAGCAGGAGGGTCTGTCTTCCCTCAATATAGTCAGCATACAGAAGTAAGGATGAGATGTTGGGTACTTCCAGCTACACTTATAACAGCTATGAGAGTTAACAGGTATATTGGAGTGCATGAAAAGGGAGAATGCAAACAGTCTTTTCAATTGTTCAGTCTTAAGTAATATGTATATTCTTAACCTAGAGAAGTCTACTTTGGCTGATTGACTTGTTAACAACTTAGACTTGTTAGAGCTGTTTTAAGTTTAGCTGATACAGTGCATTCCTAGTGGCTATACCAGTGCCATTGAAATATCAGCCTGTATCCAAGTTAGTGCTGTTCTCATCACTTGGCTGGAATGCTTTCCTTGGGTAGGTGTCCTACTTTTTTTTTTTTTTTTTTTTTTTTTTTAAGTGTCTCACAGAAGCAAGTCTGTAAGGCTAATGATTACTGTTTCAGTAAACAATTCAAACTACTTAAACAGGGTTTATATTGCAGTTACAGATAATTTTCCTGTTGTGATTTTGGAGAGAACTTCAGTGTAGACAAGTCTCGGCAGGCTCTCTGAAAGTGTGTTTGAAACTTTTTGGTATCTTTACTTCTTTAAATCTTGTATTGGAAGTGACATGTTTAATAGTATTTATTTCTGTTCTTAACCATGTTTTAAAGTAAAAAAGTTGAGGTCCACAGATTGAATTGGGGGCCAGTCTGGAGGTTCTTTCTGTACCTGTGTGAAACTCAGTGGTGTCACTTTACAGTAGGGAAGAAGGGCAGAGATTAATGTTTTGGGACAGGGGTGCTAGAAGAAGGGTTTGACACAAGGACAAGGACTTTAAAACTTTGAAATAATTGGAAGGAGGAGGTGACCACTCAGGAGATGTAGTGTGATAGGCAGAAAAAAAACTGCCTGTAGAATGACACAAGGGAAGAGGAAAGCTTAACGTATGTCTGAGTGGGTTGAAATTGGTTAAAACTTGCTTCTGGATGGAGTTGAAGGATTTTATTGGGCAAAACGTGGCTTTGCAACACTATGTACTGGACAGTGGCTTTTTTCTTTTCAACAGTTTGATAAACATGTGACTGTCCATGCATGGAAATTAAAATCACCATGCAATGGTATGCAACCACCTCTTTCTTTCACTTTTGCCAAGCATGTCCTACAATTCGATTTCCTAAAACTCAGCTTTACTTGGTCTGTGTAATCGTCTTTCTCCCATCCTTAGGTTTGGTGGATATGTTTTCCTGTTTGTTTATCTGACTGTCATTCCTCATGCCTGTTATCTTTTACAAACATGAGTATCTTTATCAGAACCTCCCACTTTTTTTTTTACATACTTTAAACTGCATTTTCAAGATAACTTCTGGAAAGTACTGTAATTGGAGACTTACTTAATCCATGCCAGTGTTCTTTTTCTCTTGGCTTTTTTTTTCCCTCCTACCAGATAATGCAGAAGTTAATAGCTGCTCTATGATCCTAAATTTGTGAGGGTGCTAGAAAGTATTGGAAATGCATCTGTCATTTAGTTTTTACATAAATCTGAAGAAACATGAGCCTAAAACAGGGGAATGAGATTACTTTAGCAAATGTTGTGGAGTATTACTTCTGAATAAGGGGATTGTGTATCAAGTATGTTTTAAGGAGGGATGCTCTGGTCTTTGTATCGAGCAGAATTCTGTGTGAGGAGGGAAAATAGACTCAGTTACTGTATCATGTTTTAATTAATGTCTGAGAAATTATAAAGTTTCTCAGGAAAGATAGGACCAGGCAACAATAATTTCAGGGGATAGGAGTTGAAGTTCAAGTTAAATAAGAAACATTACATGGAAAAAATGTAATGTGTTTTGAGAGGGACAGGTGCAACCTACAGCATGTGAATAAAAATTGATCTCTACAAATACACTGTGGAGACTATCCTATAGTCATGTAGAAAGGAAATGCATAAATATCACAGCATAAATATGATCAGACATGACAAAGCATGGGAAGTAAACCTACTGTGGTGCTGTTGGGGCCTCATACCTACTGTGGTGCTGTTGGAGTGCTGTGCTCAGTTTTGGGCAGTTTACTTTGAGAAAGATGTGCCCAAACTGAGAAAATTCAGAAGAGGGCATGAAGAATGATCAGAGGCCTAGAAAAATGAAATAGTGAAAGAGAGGACTCCAAGAACAGCTGAGTAAAACTGCAAGTCCTGAGCTGCATAAAGGTGATTTTAATTATTATAATGTGAAGTTGTAAAGTCTTTTTTTTTTTTTTTTTTTTTTTTTTTTTTTAATCTACTGGGAATAGGACAGAGAAATGGTCTCAAATTATAGGAAGAAAGATTTTAAGGTGATGTTTGATCTCGTACTTTGATCTCTTCATTGTATAACTCATCCACTCATTTCTCCTCTTCATTTATTGCACTGTGGCATTTTTGTAATTTAAAGTGTGAAACTGGTGTGATGGAAGCATCTGATCAGGGGGATGGAACAGGCAGGGAGAGGTTGTTTGTCTGTCAGTTGATTTTCTGTCAGGTCAACTTCTTTAACTTACCCTGTGCCTGAATGGCCACTGTATCCAATGGAAGGGAGAGTAGCAGGAGCACATGGCAAGGGGGAGTGGGATTATATGTAATGTCAAACTGCACCTTCAGGCTTGATACAATAGGGTAATCTGCCTAATGGCAAGGATAATGAAAAACTGAAATAGTTTGCCTTAGGAGGGGATGAAATCTACCTCAGCAGTGCTTTTTTAAGAGTAAACTAGAGACTTACCTTAGGGGAATAATTCTGACAGAGCTTGGCCTTTTGCCTTTGGCCAAGGCCTACTAAGCAATCAACTTCTTGAAATACCATCCAATCCTGCTTTCTGTGATTCATGCAACTTCTGAAGTAGATACAAGCAATAAGACTAATCTTTCATGTTATGGCTTAGAAGTATTGCCCACTTGCCGTGTAGGTTCTTTAGCAAATGGACATGGTGTATGGGACATAAAGGGGAGTAGTGGTCTTGAGCTTTGTCCACAGTCACCAAGGTTAATGCACTTTAAACTGCAGTTATTCAGAACTGACTGGTATGATTTTGAAGTGTTTTTGTTAGTACACAGAAGCTCAAGGGGGTTCCATGCGCTATGCAGATACTGTTTGGACTTTTACTTTTGGCAAAAGTATGTTCTGGCCCCCTTCAAACTATTTTAGGTCTAAACAAAATAGATTTCTCTTCCTGTGTCTTTTTGGTTTTGACTGTTTCTACAGGTTTCACCCTGCTCCTGTAATGAGCACTGAAGTACTTGACTAATTAGATAATTTAAAATATGATTCCTTTTTGAAAAATAACTGTAGAATGGTATTGTGTAGTTCTTAGCTGGGCCACACAAACTTTTAGTTTTCAAATTGTCAGTCATAAAGGGCTAAACAGAATCTGAAAAATAAGATGAAAGTAAAGCTATTTCCTCCTTGTAGATGTCAAACTTACTGTATCTGACACCATGGACTGAAAAATTACAGATTTTCTGTGGATCTTCAGTTTCCAGAAAATCCACATAGGGAGTCTTGCTGACTAAGGTATTTGCATATGGAGCCATATATCCAGGTTGTCCAGATATTATAAACCTGTTGCTGTTGCTATATGCTCTATATTATTTTAAGAAGGTGGCTTCTGCCTCAGTTGTAGAATTGATGTACATGCACAGTAAATTTACCATAAATTGAAAGCATTTTAATTAATCTGCATTTGCTGATCTACTGCACAGAACAAATGCTACAGACCAGAAGTTTCCTGTAATTTTCAGACTTGTAACTTATGTTGCATAATGTGTATGCAGTTTGTGTCTGATGAATCATAGTTCCTTTCTCCAGAGCATAAAGACTATATATTCACATTTTCTTTACTTTCTCTCTGTATACCTGTCCATACATGTGCACCTTCCTCCATTCTTCCCTCTTATGGTAAGAATCAGGTTTGGATAATGGAGATTGCATTTGCTGGTTTCAGTCACTTACGACTTGCCTTTTCTTCGGTGTTACTTGCCTGTGACTTAACATTGCTTGTTCTCTTGTGTGAGGATGTAGGGATTGCTGAAGTGTCTTGTTTGCCACAAATCCTCTGTGGTCCAACACATTGGGTAACTTTTTCTTTTTGGTGGAACTGGCCTGGAGTCTGAAGTATTTCTAGAACAGCTGAATTGGAATTAGAAGCGAGCACACTTTCAACACAGTTAATATTATTTTGTTAAACTTTTATGTCTCAGTGGGATATGAGAGGAATAAAACTGAGGAGTGAACAGGTGTAGAAGTTCTCAAAGAAAAGGATGTACAAGAGAATACATAGATGGAGGAGAGACTGTACTGCATGAGTGTGGGGAGCATTTAAAAGATCCTAAGATATGGAACGTGCCACCACCAAAGTCTCATGGAGATGTAGGTGTCTGGGAAGAGGGAGACATTTGTATTCAACAGGAAAAGTAATTTCCAAGGCAAACAGGCACTAAGGTATAAGAGCTTAGAGAAGGTAGTGGCAACTTTTCACGCTATCAAACCCTTTCCTGCACAGGTTGCAAATTATCCTGCTCCTACCATGCTGTATGTTGTATGTGTGCTGGGAACCACAGTAATAATGCTTGTTTTATGGATATCCTAATTTTTTTTTCTCCTCTCTGGACAGTGGTTGGTGGAAATGATTATGAATTTACTGTTAAAGTGATGCCTAGATGGCTGTGCTATTAGATAGGAGGATGTGTAGACTTTCTGCAATGGTTTTGCATTTTGGTTTGCTATGGCAACAAATAACAGCATGTTGCTATGTTTTGCCCTGAAATATCTTTTACAGAAAGCAATAAATGAAATCTGATAGAAGCAATGTTGGTGTTCACCTGTGTTAAATGTCGCTTAAATTGTTTTTTAGGTAGTGATGACATGGTGGCTGGCAGCTTTGGGAAGTAGTCACCTTTGGTGTGACAGTTACTTCTTATTCTTAACTTGAATAATGTGGTCATATGTTTTGACACTCATGTATTTCTATGTCTCCTTATTACAAGCTCTTCTGCAATCAGTAGGGTGCAAATACAACTTTCTCTCCTATTTCTAGACAGAAAGGAAACTAAGTTTCCATCAGTTTAGTTGACCATAAATGACTGTGAGATTTTGGATCCATCAAATTTGACTCGTTCTCAGCAGCTATAAAATGCATCACAAATCTTTGTATCATGAACTCTTATTTGGTATGTGAAATCCAAAATCAGGAGGAGGAATACACAATTTCATGGAGCATGGGTAATCATAACATGCTGCTGTACTGTCTGTCAAAGTGTCATAAAATCTGTTAGGAGACTCAAAGGCTGAGAGACTGTTTACTTGTAGGATGTTTGACGTAACTCAGTTCCATGGGAAAAATTTCTTAATAGAAACATATGATGTGAAAAGTTCTAAGAAATCTGATTAACAGTAGTAATGAAATCTATTTATGCATTCACCTTTTTTGCAACTAAACAGCAGGCCAAGTAATTTTGGTTTATTTTTTTCTCTTTTTTATGCCTTTGGCCTCTGGATAGCAGCTCCAAAGGCTCTGAGTTTAGGCTTTTGATTGTGCAAAGAATCAGTAAAATATTTTAACTGTAATCAGCATGTTTCTGGTGTCACATTTCACTTGTGATGCCATTCTCTTTCATTTGTTATTAAAAACAGATACCAAAAATACTTTGAGTCTGACTTGAAGAAACCTTATTCAGATTTTACAGGCATTCAAAATTGCTGTTGAGAATGCTGACCAATACAATAGTATCTTTTCTTTTTCTTTTCCTAATAAATAATAACTTAAAGCAGTTGAAGCACGAACAGTCTAATATTTATTTTATATATAACTGTTTGCCAGACAGAGAAGGAGGCACTTAAATATATTTAGGTATAGGGCTCTGAACTGAGAACTGCATGTAGGCAAGCAATTAGGAGTACAGCAAGATGTAAGGCAAGAGAGTTGAACTTCGTTTTACCAGGCACTCTCTTTGTCAGGATTTCACCTCACAGAAATACTTGTCTTAACTTTTACAGGTCTAGAAGCCTGGCATAACTGTGTGTGCTGAAGACTTCTGAATGCTTCAGTAAAATTTTTTTGTCATTTACCAGTCCTGAGCCAACCTGTGCTGTGAAGGCTTTGCAAAGACTGCTGGAGGATATACAGTTGTCAGTGAAAGGGGGAAAAAAGTTCATGTTTTATGAATAACATAAGCAATGCCGACAACAAGGAGTTGGTGTAGAAGCATTTAGCCAACATGCGTATGTGAATTTGGCGTGTAATTAATTTACAGCTTGCCATGGAATTTTACATAGCAGTAAATTTTTGAGTTTCCAGGTTGCTATAGGTTGTCACTATGTGTTGGCAGAATGGCAGCTGTTTAATTCAGACTTTTCCTGCTGATTGCTCTGTTTTCATTAATTTTAATTGAATATCTGACTGCATGACATCTTAATGTAAATGTGTGTCTGTATATCCAAAAAGGCATACATTTTTTATGCTAATCAAGGTTTTAGCTAAGCTTTTTATGAATAACTGTGGAGTTAAATAATTTGTCTGTAATCAATTTACACATGGCTCAGGCAGTAATGGACATTTCTTTTATTTCTTCTAGGAGGGGATGACCGCCGAGTCTTACTTTGGCATATGGAAGAAGCCATCCACTCAAGAGTCAAACCAGTTCAGCTGAAAGGGGAGCATCACTCTAACATCTTCTGCCTAGCTTTCAACAGTGGCAATACGAAAGTGTTCTCTGGAGGTAAGGAAGGAAGGAAGGGCACCCTGATTTCACATGAATATGTATTGTGAATGCCTTGGAGCAGAAGCCATGAGTAAGATCCTGCCCCACATGAGATCTGGAAGGTGTTCTTAATCAGCAGTTGGATTTTTTTGAGGAACAGGAAATCCTTTAGCTAGCACAACATTTTCAGTTTTGTCATGCCTTTTTCCAGACTCTAGTGTAAACTCATCATGTCTCCAACATCATGAGAATTCTGGGTCCAGTTTGCCTCTACTTGTGCTAAAGACTGTGGAAAACATTGTCTTTGTTATTCCCTCTTAGCTGTATAGGAGCAGACCCTGCATTCTGTCTGGCACTCAAGCCTGATGCTTGAAAATCTTTTCTGCTAATACCTGATTTCAATGCACCCTTAGACAGCTCATGAAGGACTATTGCCATCTATTGGTGGATCATTTTTTCTTAGATCCCGTTTCAATTCTTACGAGGGAAGCCTCTGTCTTTTAGAATTGTTGGCACCTTGGGCTCTGATAACCCTTGATGCTCCCTTTTTAATATAAACCGACTTTTTAATAGAAAGTTTAATTCGGTCTTAAAACTAAGGTAAAGGAAGTGGACATATACTTGTTCTGGGGTAATAGTTTCTGTAATTTAGGTCCATTTCACCACTTTATTTTTAAGGTGTTGAGATAGGGAGGAAAATTAAATTGAGAAGAAAAAGGCACAAGAGTGTCAATGCAGTCGTGTGCCATTTTCTCCTATATTTCATTTTCTCTATCTGGTGGAAATGGTCACAGGTCACAGAATGAATGAGAATTTGTATATCCAGTATGTCCACCAACATACAGCTAGACATACTTTAGGGTACTATGAGACTTAGTCAGAGCCGTTCCTTACCTTTTTACCCAAGACTTGTGAACTGTAAATCAATTCTAGAGATTGATTCTAAGTGCATGTAAAAGGTGGAAGCTTCTCATCCTTCAGTGTTGTGTTAAAATTATAATATGCCTAAGAAAGAAGGATACAACAAAACTTAAGCTGGCATCAGATTTCAAGGATGAAATGAGTCAGTTATACTTCTCAGGTGGAATAAAGCCCTAGACTGTCAAATAGTGATGCCTATCTTCTTATTCGGGGGACTGCTGTTTGTTTTCTGAGAAAAATAGCAGTACATGCTATCTTCAAATAAATATGTCTGCACAAGTGATTCCAGTGGAATTTTGGGCCAGAATCTCTTCTACTTTAGTTTGAATTCAGACAAATGGAACCTTACATGAATATTCAAGGAATGAAGTGTGCCAAATCTTGCTCAACCAGCTGGAATGGTATTTTCTCATGTCCATCTCAACCCTCTGTCCATTGGGTTTTGCTGTCAGAGGCTGATGTTTTCACAGGAAAGGCAGAAGAGTGGTGTGATTGTACCTTGTTGCTGAAGGTAACACCTGCAGTTAAGGTTTATATAATTGGTTATGGTGGATTTATGCTAAGATGCCAGGTTAGATGAGCTGTGGCAGCTGATGCACAGAGAAACTGGCCGTTCTCATATATTTTTCCTCCTCCGATTTGCATAAAAACACTTACCCTCTGCCAGAAATTATTTCCATTGGAGGAATCAGGAACTCTTTCAGCTGCTCCATTGAGATTCAGTGAGCTCATCTGCAAGGCCTGTGAGTCTGACTCTTGGATCCCTTGTAAAGAGTCATTTTGCTGCATGGCCTAGATGTACCATCTGTTTTATCTCTGTTGGCAAAATGGGGCTAGCTATATTTATTCACTCAATGATGTTCTGGGAGATTCTTAAAAAATCTGGAAGAATTGTGGGTTCTAAGATTCACTGGCTGTCACACAGACACTCACATCCACACCTGAGTTAGGTGTTGTATTTAAATCATAGAAGTTGGAATACTTAAAAAAACCCCAAAACTAAAAATTAGATTATGTTAGAATATGTAAACTAGCACGAGTCACACAGAACTCAGTTTATTCTGTAAGTAAATTACTGCCAATGACTAATGACTTATGATCTGATGACCTTTCTCTGAAGCAACTCTTGATAATAGAGGAGAAGGGATTTTCCACTTCAGTACAAATTGGATTGCATCCAAGGAATTTCAGAGCTCTTTGCTTTGAAGGAGCAAGCACCCCATGTAGCCATTACAAAAATGGAAGGCAGGAACTGAGTGGACAATGTTTTGCATGTAATCTCTGGGGGAAAAAAACTGTCCCAACAAAGTTCCCATCTCTGAAGAATATTTTTGCCCATCGCTGTCCACACACACTGAGAGTAGAGCAGCATTTGAAATGCAAGATCCCTTCCTAGCAAACTGTGTGGACTTTTTATTTCTTTGCAACTAATGTTAGGTATATGAAAAGCTGAAATAAATCTACAGGAAATTGAATTTGATTTTTTTAGTGCTTACATGACAGATACGGGGTTTAGGCCACCTTAACAGGGGTCTTCTGTATGTGCTCTGCAGTATTTCACCCTTACAAGTATAACTGAAGGGAATGGCAGTTTCTTCCTGTCTTTCTGATTGTTGTAACTGCAGTTATCAAAACAAGAGAGAATATAAATGACACAGTTGTGTACACAATTATGACCCAGTTAGTTTCAATGAAGAATGAACTGTCCAGTGTTAAAGTAAAAACACTGTAAGAAGAACCCCCCTGGGCTGAACAGCAGTGGTGGTGTGTGCAGGGATGAATCCTTACCAGAAGCATCCTGTTTGTGGTTAGATTTTTGTCACCACTTTCCCTTCCCGCACACAGAAGAGAGGAAAACAGTGGTTATTCCACTCTCCTTTCATTCTTTCTTTCCCATTTTGGAGCTTGTGATGGAAGGGAATTTGATCCCATGATAACTGGATGCCTGAAACCGGGCAACTGGAATGATTCTTTTGTTCATTCTGGATGGAGACTGAAGAGCCAGGAGTGTCTGCTGGAGGAAATTTTGTCATTGGAGAAACCAGACTACTGGTTTTTCACTGGAGAAATACGTAGGCACTAGAGTAGTTTTACTAGGTATAAACAGCATGTAATAATATATAATGGGCAGTTCCAGATAAATTAATGACCAAAGGAGACACTTACACTTAAATGACTTGCTTATTGTACCATGGAAAAGATGAGCTACTGCAGTAATCTAAGGCTGGCACAGTTTTACTAGGAGCCTGGGCAAAGAGGACATGGTTGTAGAAAATCTCATACCTCACTTATCAAAGAGAAACTTTCTCATATTTCTCTGTTGAGACGGAATACAACTGAAATATGTATGGGATCAATGAAAACTGAGTCAACTGAACATTTAAGAATCATAGCATGGAATCTTGCTCATTCTGAGCCTCTGTCTTTGTTGTGCATTAGGAAAGCTTCACAGCTCTACATCACAACTACAAAGATATACAGAACATAGAAATATGACTTTGCAGCCTTTCTAGTTTTGTGGGGTTTTTCTGAATTAAATATAAAAGTTTGTGTGTCCTTAAATATTTCTAAAGAGGAGGTGCCAAATTTAGGTAATAAAATATTCAGCACAGAGACTAAAAAAAATATCTTTTGTTATAGCTTGAAAAACTCTGCATGAGCTATTGGCATTTCTTGGTGGCTGTGACCCTCTTAGTCTGCACACATGTGGTTAGTTTCCATTGTATTCAGTTGGTGTGATCAAAGAAAAGTGACATGATTGTCTGGTTACTTGGTTTGGTTTTTGTTAATACAGGAAAAATTACACTGGCTGTCACGTTTGTGCCTTCTCAATGGCTGCAAAACCCTGAATGGTGACAGTGTTAGCTGGCAGTATTTGATCAGGGAGCCACACATGCATTTCATTTATGACATTTCTTTTCACCTTCCACGATCTTTTTATGGAGCATCCTTTGAACAGGAAGAAAGATGTATTTTTGTGAGAGTTGAATGTGTTCTGCTGCTTCATGTTATAGTCTTTACTGCAAATCTCCCCAGCTCAAACTAGACAAAGAATGATTAGTAGCATATTTAAATACAATTATTTGTTGACCAGTGGCAGAAGGAACAGGTTGGTGCATTTGGTCATGACTGGTGATATCACATGGGACCTTTCATATAACTGAGCAGAGGGTAACCACATAGCAACTGAGCTGGTCTTCTCTGTTTCAATATTGGTTCTGAAATTGTAAATTTTTTTAAAAGATGATTTGGGCTTTTTTTCGCTATAATGCTTTTTAATCGCTAGAACATGGTGTTAATTGCGTGTATTTCTTTTTTTAGGCAATGATGAGCAAGTTATACTCCATGATGTTGAAAGGTAAATACACAGTCTGTGTTTCCACTGCTTCAAGAACTCCTTTAATGTCAATTCACTGTAGGCATTTTCTGTTTTAAATCAGTGGTTTAGGAGAAGAACAGTGTCTTAATACTGCAATTTTTTATTTATCTAAATTCATAACTGGAATGAAGTATTCCCCATCACTCCATTTTCTTCTTCAGCACTTGCATTCTGTATTATTTTGACCTCAGGAAAGAGAATGGTAATTAAATATACATGCTCTTCTGCAGTCAGTGTAGTAGGTTCTGAGTAGATTATTCTGGCGCATAAACAACTGTTGGCACAGACTTGTTGTTTTTCAACACACTCACCTGACTTGTGTTTAAGATGGCTAGTGCTTGGCCTACCTAACTTCCTCTTAAAACTTTGGTTGCAGCTGCCTGATTCTCCACTCTAACATGAAGAATTTTGGTTTTGATACTTACTTTTGATACTTACTTTAAACCAAAACTGCAAAACAGTTTGCATACTTTGTTGTGCTATATCAAGATTAGGCTGTTAGTCAAAGTATAATTAATACAACAGTGGTAATATATTGACTTGGACTTCTCTAGGCATCTTGTCTATTGAGCTTACTGCTTTTGAAGTAAAAAAACTTTAAAATTTTGGTCTGTACTAATAACGGATTTAAGCACTGACCATTCATTTAACATGAACTCAAAAAAAATAAAGAAAAAGCAGGGATACATGTAAGAATGGAGAAACAGAAAACCTTACATTTGAGTTCTTTGAATAACATAATATGGACATGTTTCTTGATGTGTTTGTCCAAAGTCTTTTGCATTGAATTGTTCAGTGTATATCTGCCTTCCATCATACCTTATGTCTGCTTCTTGCCTAAATCTTACATGCAAGCTGGGCAAAAGTAACTTTGGCTTCTGTTCTGACGGTTTCTCAGGAATATAATATTGTTTAGTGTTTGGGATTTGTTTTGTTTTTAACATTTTAGGCCTTTTGGAAGGAGTATTTTGTTTGATTTTGTGTGTGTGTGTGTGTATTTGGTTTTGTGACAGTTTTTTTGTTTGGTGTTCTGTTTTCCTTGTTTTAATTAAATGTGGAAATGTCAGTTTTAGATGCTGGTGCTTGTGTTCTGAGTTTTTAAGATTCTACCACATCTTTGTAGTTTTAACTTTTCCATGTAATGCATTTTTTTCCTGCTGTGTCTTGTTTTGACAAGTTTTTTTTTGATATGTGCATATTTTTAATGTGCTTTTGTTATTGGGTTTTTATTATTATAGGTATGCTAAGTCTGGTTATAATCCATACAGAATTCCTTCCTCTAAGGCTATTTTGTGTGATCTTCTAAAAGAAACTTAGTAGCCCGAATTCTGATTGATTTCTATGGAAAGTTAATCTCTTTTTAATGATAACACTTAGTCTGTCAATTGCCTTTTCATAACTTTAAATGGCTTTTTCTGTTACTGCATTTTTTTTGCCTTTTTTAATAATGATCCTTGAGACAGAGTTAGTAGATCTGCCACTAAGAACATCAATTGCCATGTGAGCAAAATGCTGATTTCATGTGGGATCTGTTTGGTGCAGCTTCCATGAGATGAGATACAGAGATCATATATAGAGTTTATTCCCTAAAGAAATAAAGGGGCTTTTTAAAAGAAAAAAGGCAGTCCCACGATCTTCTGATTTAGTATTTGAGGTTTTGACCTCTCCATACCACTATTCCAGCTTTTTAGATGATCTAAAACATTGGGAAAAGAATAGAGAATATTCTTTTTCTTTTTTTATCACTGTGAAACAGCTGAAATCCAAATATACTTTTGGGGTAATTCTTTTATTTTGTAGGTTTTTTACCTACAAAATGTTTTCATGTTTTATCTACATGAAAAAATACAGATCTGGTCTATCCTGAAAAACAAAGAAAGCTTACTGAAAAAGCCATCTGGAAAGTTGCTCTTCTGTGAACTTCAACTGCACTTTTGGACAAAACAGAAATGTATATTAAAGAATGAACTTCTGTCTTGTTTTCCTTTTCACATTAAGTAGTAAAAAATTGACCTCAGGGGTCCCCAGGCTTCTTTCCCTTTCCCATTACATGCTCTCAGACTTAAATCTAATGTATCATGTGTTCCATAGCATCTTGCAGTATCTAAAATTTTTAATGTTTGGGTTTTAGTTAGAGAGCTTTTTTTCATCATAGCATGAAGTCACTGTACGTGAGTATTTTGCTTGGTTTTTGCTCTAATTAAAGACAAGGGTCTTCTTATGAAGTTACAGAAACTTCATCACAAAATATTACTAGGTAGACAAAGCAGCAAATACTTAGCTTTATGAAACAATAGCAAAAGAAGGAAGAATGATATTGTTGTGTCTCTTTTCCAGCACTGAGACTCTGGATGTGTTTGCCCATGAAGATGCAGTGTATGGCCTTTCAGTGAGCCCAGTAAATGACAACATCTTTGCAAGTTCTTCAGATGATGGCCGGGTTCTTATTTGGGACATCCGAGAGTCTTCCCATGGAGGTGAGATCTCTAGAAGGAGAACAGAATTGGTTGAGGAAGAATTCATGCAAGGCAAGGAAGAGGAAAGTTATGTTTATCTGGGACAGTGGAGACAGTGAGTCTTGGAGAAGGGTGAAAGTGAGGCATAGATCTTTTGGCCAGTGATTGGCAAGCCCTGGTCTTTACAGTTCTGTTACTGTCTTAAATGACTAATTTTCATTTTTATTAAAGAAGGTGTCCGCTCCCTTCAGAGACATGTTCATACTCCAGTGTGTAAGAGCTACAATTGTGGCTGAGCATAAGGAGCAATAGGAAAGTAATCCCCCTACTTTTCATTAAAATGACTTAGTGCCTCATTAGTTTAGCTCCTGTAATCTGTCTTTGACTGGCTGAAAGGCAAATGTTGATATCTTAAAAGAAAACCATGTTGCCAATCTATTTATAATAAAGGTGTGAAGGAAAGCACCAGTAATTAGTGACAATGATTTGACTAAGGAAATATGCACAAATTTAAAGTTTATTTTAAAACCCAATTCCTTTGTTTGGCAATCTGATGTTTGTCTCTCCACTCAGCTGATGCAGGTCTTTGCTGCTCAGTGGGGGCTGCCATTTTAATAACACAGCCTTTTATGTCCCAGCAGGATTCTGATTTGATGATGCAAACATAGAAGGTCAGTTTTGGTGTTAAACCTTATTAGGAGCTGCTGGCAGACCAGCAGCAATTTCTAAAACCTTTGAGCAGACTGACAGAACAAAAGTTGGCTTCTTTTCTTCTTCCTTTTGGCTCTTATGACGATGAATAGCACCATGGAGCTTCATTTGTGGTCAGAGACCTTTGTTTTCATCACTGCTAAAGAAACACTAAAAAGGAAAATCCCTGATGAAAAAACTTGTAATAGAGCATGAGAGGAGGGTACAGACAAGTAAATGTTAATTCTGTCTCATTTGCTTGATAGGTAGTAATTTCATAAGGTATTGGGAATTTGAGAGGGTTGCCCGCTTAACCATGTTTTATATGTTGTAATGAGGGAAATGAGGAAAGAAAATGACACAGCTCTGGAGGTGATTGTGGAGCTACAGGTGCTGTATTTGGTGGCTCAGATACGGACAATAACTGTCTCCCAAGCACTAGTGACACAGGAGTTGCACCAAAGCAATCGAATGGGAAAGTCTGGCCAAATCCCTGGCTCAAAATAGGGATTGATTCTGGTTTCTTAGTTGATTGGATGAGTGCCAGCTTGCCACAAAAGTTACAAACAAGGAAAGGAATTAGACTGTGCCTAAAGCTGTAAAGCTCACAGAAACAGGGAGGAGGTAACAGTGTCAAGGCTTTTCCCCACTCTTCATGGAGACAGTATTTTGATGGAATAAATAAGGCAGAGTAGCAGTCCAAGCACAATCTTATGTGAGGGAGAGTCTGAATGAGCATGTTTTCTACTCTGTATGAACAGCAAGAGCTAACTGTTAACATTTTTTAATGCAAGAGGAACACCCTTCTTGTCTGCTTGTACAAGAGGTGGTAAGCTTCTTTTCCCCAGGGTTAGCAGCTTGCATTGAGCTGAGTTGCATACAAGCTTATTTCACTTGTAATACTATTCTCCCTTAGAAGCAATTGCTGTTGCATTTATGGTTTGAGTAATCAGCAGTGGCTGTGGAAGCTCTCAGGTATATATTACTGGGAAGCTTTCAGAAGCCCCTACATGTATAGTCCTTATCAGATGAGCATTTGGTCATGAACCTTAAGAAGACTCAAAAATTTGATCTTTGAATAGCTAGTTTTAAATTCTGATAACCTTCCATAAAGAAAATGGTGTCTTGAAATACAGTATGTGTCCTTTTCCATATTTAGACAGAATTAATGTGCACGTGGGTGGATTTTAAAACTTCAGGTTTTATATTGCTTTGGATGTGTCAGCTTGAGAAGTGGTTTGAACATGTCTCCATATCTTCAGATCTTGTTATGCTGTTTCCATATTCAGCTGCCAAACTCCTTGCATCAAACAGTTGAATGCATTGTTTGTTCTTAACGTCTGAAATTTCAACTTTTTCAACAGAGCCCTTCTGCTTGGCACACTACCCATCAGCCTTTCACAGTGTGATGTTTAATCCAGTAGAACCCAGATTACTGGCTACTGCCAACTCTAAGGAAGGTGTGGGACTCTGGGATATTCGTAAACCTCAGAGGTATGAGCTGGCTGTCCTTGTTTTATGCTGTGTTATTTCTTACCCTTGGGAGGTGATGGCATGCTGCTTTTTTTTTTTTTTTTTTTTTTTTTTTTTTTTTTTTTTTTTTTTTAATTTAAGTCAGTATATATGGCCGTAAGAAAAGATGCAGAACAAAGTTATCAGCAATGTTGATAATCAATTATTTTGCAAAATCAATATTATTCTTCATACTTATGATCTAATTTGATTTAAAATGGGGCTAGATCTTCAGTGTTAAAGTAAGTGAATTGTTTTTTTGAAGCCTGCTTGGCCTCACCACTGCAGATTAACTTGGATTGCTGTGTCAACTTCTTATCATTATATTTAGTACTGTCTTGGTACTACTGGAAAAATCTGTGGTGGGCACTGCCTGGTGTACAGTTTGTTTTTCCTGCCCAGCTCAGTTTTCAGTGGCTGACTAGAGAGTGTGGTCAAGGCAGCTTTTTACTCAGTGCTGATGAGTTTAACATGACTTCCTGAGTGATACAGACATCTGTATAATCATTTGGCTGTATAACGTGCTTCCATATTTGCATAGAGTTAAGAACAAGTTAAGAGAATTAGGTTGCAGCTTGAAACATGGTTGGACTGGGTTCTAAAGTGGATGTGATGTATGCAATGTCTGATACCAGACATTGGCATGCATAAGAGATTAAGCTTTTTCAGTCTTTCAGATTTCAAATGTTCATTTTTCCATTGTAAAAATCTGTGGAGGGTTAAGTCTGTCTGGATGCCAGCTGTAACATAAATGAATGCAGGTGTTAAGTCTGCTTTCAGCTACCATTTTTCTGGGACTGCCATTAGCTCTCCTCCTTTGCTTCATCAGAGATGTGTCCAGAACATGGTGAGAAGGGTATACTTGGCTTAGGAAAAGAAAATGGCTCTAAAACACTCTGTTGCCACTGCAGGTTTTTTCCCCCATGAAACTCCCAGGAAGGAGGACTCTTCAGAATGATCTGTGTCCTGCTAGTGGGCTGCCAAAGTCAGAGTCTCTTGTATTTAAATAAATTAGGCTGAATTTTAATGTTTTTAAAGTAACAGAGCATTTGATAAAACTTCTACTTGTCTCTGTAGATCTAATTTGCTAATCTAGAAAGCTATAACTTGTTTTTTAATGTATTTGTGGCAAATTCACTTTGTCATACAAGGAAAAAAATTAGTCATTTTAGATCAGTAAAGATACAATCCTCCAGTGAGGAAGTGGAAGCCAGAATTTACACATCTACCTGTGTGCTTTAGTTTGTTACTGTCTCTTCTGGAGAAAATACACTTAATTATCAGGGGAAAAAATTAGTTCTTGTTAAACATAAAGTAATCCATATAATGCTGTAAGTACTTGTGGTAGACTACATAAAACTAAAGTTGGTATGTGCAGGAGTTTGTGAATATTTCCCATATTATTAATAATACATGATGCTGTAGTTGCAGGTCAGATGTGTGCCAAAAGCACTTTGGTTGTTGAGTTTTTTAGGAAGAAGAGGTTAAAGAGCTCTGAAAGTCTCCATAATCTAGGGATAAACAGGAAGCTGTCCGTGTAACCATGCCACTAGCACAGCAAAGGAAGGCTACTGCATCAGGTGCTTTCCTCATTGTCGAACAAGTCTGCTAATGATGAAAATTCTTGCTTCCCTACGTGTTTGTAGCTCTCTTTTATACTGTCTTTGGCAGGAATAGAGGTTTTTGAGGACATGATTTAGAAAAAATTTGTTAGATTGTTGAATCTTTGCTGGGATTGTTGAATAGCACAATACATAAATAACTACAGTAAAAAATTGCTGGACCTGTCTATTTCTTCCCTAGTCTAAATTTTCATTTACATTGCTGCACATGACATTCACCTGTGAGGGAGTTTTGTGCCTTAAGCCATCAAGGGAAATTCCTCCTTTTCTTCAGTGTTGGTGTAGTCCATCACAACACTGAGGCCATTGTGGAAATTGTTCAGTCCTACCATTCCACCTGAGGTGCTAACAGAAAGTATTAGATCAGTTAAACTTCGACTCTTTTGTCACACTGTGTGGTAGTGGGGTCTTGATTAGAGGTTGAATGGATAGAAAGAAGGGGAAGAAATTTAGTTACTTTTAAATGTTCACTGTGGCTTGCCAAAATTTTAACTTCCACTGGGTTAAGCTGGACCACAGCACTTTTCCAATACAGGGCATGGGAAATGGTTACATGTAGTTAATAATTTGCTGCTGGTATAGCACTTTCTGTGAAGCTCATTTCCCCAACTTCTGTCAGTTCGCAGATGGAGGCAGAGTTAGATGATGCAGGCACTACTTCTTGGTTCATAACTGGAGGCTGCTCTGGGGAATCTTGCTGCTGCTTGTCTGCAAAATCCAGCAAGTGAAAAGCTTGGAATTCTGAAGACTGGCTGTTTGTGGCCAGTAGCAGTGCTGTAGTTAACAATACCTTCACATAACATGTATTGCAGCCAACAGCACTGTGTGTATGGAGACTTTTTACAGATATAGGTGAGCTGTGATAAAACTCACAGGATTTGGCTGGTCTTCACTCATTTGAAGATCAGGCTTGATGCTGAATTTCTGGCTTTAATCAGCAGAGGCTCCTCAGGGAAAGTATAGTTTTTGTTTTTGCTAGTTTTTCTTCATGCTGTTCAGCTTGATAATGGACTATCAGAAAAGGGGAAATTTGCTGTTAACTTCTAAACTTGTATGTTAGTCAGTGGAATATGGCTAATTGTGTAGTTTTAAACTAATAGCTCTACGTTTTCAAAACGTTGGATAGAGCAGTGATGTCATTGTAGGTTAGAGAATTCAGATTTAGATTCCATTGCTTGACAGGAACAAATGAGTTGTATCAACTTATTTATCCAGAAAATCTGTGGATTTTTACAGCAGTGTATTTTTCTTCAAAATACATGGCTCTTCTCCAGTTGGTTATGGGAGATTTTGTCTCAGCTTGCTGTTGCATGCCTCCAGCCAGGAAAGTTGGTTTGGTCCACTTCTTTAATTAGGCAACATTAAACCCCCCTAAAAATTTTAAACTGGATACTTTTAGGGCTAGGAAAGAAAAGTCCTGATTATGAGTAGATTTTAGTCATATGTTGTGGAATTGGTTAACTTTCTAATGGGAAGCTGGGAGTGCTTTATGCTTGGCTACTACAGTGAAGGGGGTGATTGAAAAGCCAGCATTTCTTGGCATGCCTGGAAAAATTTAGAGACAGTTGCACAGCTCTGAATTGTGGAAAGTTTAGCTCACTTCAAATAATCATAATTTAATTAGTCTTGCTGACTGAGTCAGGATACAGAGGCGGATTCATTTTGCTTTTCCCCAAAGTTCATTCACAGCTTGATATCTCCTGTCTCAAATTTAGTGCTGCAATTAAGATTCTCTCCTTCTACCCCAGTATACTAATAAGGTCTGGATGTGGTGGGTTGGCTCCTCAAAAATAGCATATGAACTGTCATAAATATAGAACTAATATAATTCTATGATTATAAGCTGACTAGTGATTCTGGAAATCTTATTTTTCTATTTTTAGAATGTGTAAGTATTTATATTCCTTCAGGTGGACGTTAAACTGAAACCATCTGTATTGTTTCTTTTTTAAAAACTGCATGGAAAAGCTTTAAATGTGGTTTTGATTGAGGAGGCTGCTGTAAGGCATTCACACCACTAGATGGGGTCTGAAAGCTGTGCCTTTTTATAAGAAATACTTGAAAGGGAGGTCTGTGCTTCATAAACTATTTACAATAAAATATGTATTACAGATATTGTTGCAGAATTGTTGGGGGCAACTCATCGAATTAGAGTACATATATACTTCAAGCAAAAACTATGTAACTTCAGGTGTTGTTGGGTATTCATGTTCTCCCTTTTACCATGCAGCTCCATGACCATCTCCTTTTTACTGAAATAAAAAGACTGCTTTTTCCCTTAAGAAAATATTATCATTGTCCCCTTAATGCTTTCTTTTCCTATGTTCCCCCTGACCCACTGCTTACATCAACTTATGGGAAAATTTTTGAGATCAAAATTATATTGGTTTGTCCTATTAATGACCATCAAGCATTTTTAAACTGATCTTCATGCTGCAAAAAGGCTGTTCACAGAAGTGTATTCTGCTTGTAATGGGAGCATTGAACCAGTACTTTATGCACACTGGGATCCATTGGTGTGTCCAGTTCAAGGGTTAAAATGCTAAGTTTTGTGTCATAAATACACGTCTTGGGCTATTTTAGGTGCGTCTGGGGGGGACTTATCTAAAAACCACCAGGCCCTCATTCCTATG
Source organism: Sylvia atricapilla (assembly GCF_009819655.1). Taxonomy (NCBI): domain Eukaryota; kingdom Metazoa; phylum Chordata; class Aves; order Passeriformes; family Sylviidae; genus Sylvia; species Sylvia atricapilla. The sequence goes on from NC_089145.1 coordinate 29,282,476, forward strand.
TCTGTTGAATAGTTCTGTGTTTGACCTGTTTTTTGCGCCAACTCACCATGTTTAGAAGTTAGGAAACTAGCAAGTTCCTTATGGCCTAGCAAGTTGAACTTGATTCAGGGAGAGTCCACTGGCGACTGTAAACCATTGATAAGAGAGAGTAAGGCCTGTAAGGCTGCGAAGGGGACATAAGAAGGAAACGTGTCCTCATTTGAGGAGCAGTGAACTATTAAATATGTTCAGCTGTTTGTGGCATTCTGCACATTCTGTTTTACTTGCTGTGGTTTCTTTTGCTGCACTAACCTTCCATTTTTTTGCCTCCTCAGCATGTTCTTTACCAGCTTTTTACTAAGTAGAAGTGGAACCTGACCAAAGTTGGGGATGATTTACCTTCTGAGGCTGCATGTTTCATAAGAATAAACTATAAGCAGAGAGTTTTTCCTTTTGACATTTGACTTTTTGTGTTCCTGGAGTAAAACACTGTTCCAGAACCCCAGATTTTATTTTTGGGATCTGAAACACATTTGTCCCCCTAATTCAAGTACTGGATTCAGTTCTGAGTGAGGTAGAAATGCTTACACACAATACACCTTTTTTAAGATTCTTCTGAAAGTTCAGGAGATGTCTGCATAGTTTCTTTCAAGTCCATGTACTTTAAAAGCCCAATGATGAGTTAAAAATATCCTTGAGCTACAGGCCAAGCCCAGTATTCCTTGGTGATTGTAATCCTTATGGCATATTTTTAAAGCTATTTTGTTTTGAACTATGCAAATCATAATAAGCCCAAGTTAAACAAATGTCAGTTTTGGTGTTTTCCATCAAGTCTTTACTGATAAATCCAAAAGGAACATTATTTCAGCTTTGATTTCTTTCTTTGTCATGGCTGACAAGTAACTGCAGTTTAGAGCCCAATTCAACAAACTTTTTTAGTTCACCTTGAATGAATATTTGTGTCTCAAAAAAGACCAATCAAGAAGACTTTCTTAGTGTACTCTAAACTAACATTAAATTTGCCTCTTGCTCTGAGAATTTAGAGAAGCAAACTCTCAAGTTGTGGACAAGGAATTCATGTTAGATATTAGTGCATCACCTAGTGATTAGCTCATTAAACAGTAAGAAAAATGTAGAGATATAGAAATTTCTTCCCTGTAGTAAACAAGATAGATTCAGAGGTATCTTGAGAGAGAACTCTTCTTAACAGGTTTATGAATGTTCAGGTTTATGTATGTCAATCTTGCCAAGGTGTGGAGGACTTTGAAGGTGTGGCTGCACTGTACTGCTGGTGTTGAACTGACTATATTTCCTAAAGTCTTTGTCTTGAACAGAGCTTTTCTGTCAAGTGCTAATTACCAGGCGTTCAGCTGAGTCATTGTGCTGCAAGTAAACACAATCCAACTCTTAAAACAATCTATTAAATCCATTACTTCTGGTCCACATGTATTGGAAATCACAGATACTTTTGAAAATCCAGTTCTTGGCTCCTGATTGCTTTGACTTGTAGTTTCTTTTACTTCATTTATTTCCCAGCCTTTCAAAGACCTGATGAGTATTACTTTTTTTGGTTTTGTATCAGTGGTCTGACACCAAGAGGAAAACACTGTTGGACACAGAAATCTTGCAGGTGGTATTAGATTGACCTGTAGTAGGAAAAGCTAGGTGTCAGGTTTATGAGGCCTCTCTCAGTATCAAAATAGGAGTGGCAGCTGCCAGAACTGCAGGAAATTAGAGAACGGTTCTTCATAGCTTAGTTAAATGCATGTCAAATAGACCAGCTTTGCAAGAGAGGATTGAACATTATCTCTGAATAAAGGCATGGTTAATTGTGTTAGGGTTTATTTTTAATGAATGGATGTGCAAGGGAAAGGAAGGAAAGGGGAATGATGAGTATTTGCAACTCTGTACCACAGGTGATATTTGTAACCCATTGCATAGAGAGGACTTTAGAAAATCTGTGTGGTGGTGTTGAAGGTATTCTAAGGTCATAAACACAGCATCATAACTGAGTACAAATCCATAATTGAGGTCTCCAGTGGTTCATTTCTAGGGTCATACCTTCAAGGTATTTGATCCTTAAAGATCACACCAGAAGAACAGAGATGGCAGTTATTTTCTGAGAAATGCTCACACATGTACTGAGTTCTTATCCTTTCTTTCCTGAGCTCACTCTACAAAGTAACTGTTGCCTTCTTTTATCTGTGTGTTACCAAGATATCTGATATGGTGGATGAAATACTGAGCTTCTGCAAGTGTGAAGGATCCAGTATTGTTGGTGATTGTGTTGGGGGTGTTTATTCCAGGCTAGCCACAGGGGTTGCTTCTGGCAGTGACCTTACTGAGGTTCAGGGCTCTTTCCTTAGAAGCTAGTGCGAGTGGATTGGGAATTTTCTTCATGTAGAATTTGTAGATGTTACATGATGACAGGAATAGTATGAGGATATTTAAGGCTTTACTTTGACTGTTTTGCATTTTGATTTTTTCATGTGAAGGAAAGAAGCTTCTGACTGTCATCACTTCCAGTGTGAATGCTTTGGGATTCCCAAAGCTCCTGCAGGTGGTACAATTCACTACATATTGAATTGGCAAATACCTGTTTCAATTATTTCAGTGCAATAGAAGTGTGCTGCATGTTTCTCTTTGGAGACCTTTGTCAGTCCTGCTCTGAACAGAGCACTCTATTAAGGACTGCAGGAGAAATGTGTGTATCTTGGCAACCACTTGTTCATTGTCAGGCTTATCATTTCTTTCTCTTCCCAGTCAAATAATTTGTTGTAAATTTTGACTAACTTGATGCTGCTTAAAGTAATCCATTTATTTAGGTTACAGTATAACAAATTTCAAGTGCTATTTTGGAACTCAGCAATATGGGTCAAGCACACCAACTCAAATAGTTCAAATAACTATTTGTCTTCTCTTGCAGTTCAGGAAATAGAACTCATCCCACACATGTACCATCCTCATATGTTACACTTCTGTGCTGCTGAGGCAGCTCCACTGATCAGTTTCTCAGCCCAGAGTTTGAAGATCTCCTAACCAGATCCAGCTTGGCATATTTGTCACAAGTTACACAAAACCTAAATATAGATACTTTCCCCTCTATTAGTCTTCCATTATTTTTCAAAAGTTCCCTTTAATGTGGTAGAAAGTGAGCTGATTATTGCTAAGGTTCATGGGGATTGAATTTTTCTGGGAATCTTTCGACTGCGTTGAAAGAAAATTTGAATAGTAATGGCATCTGGGGGAGTAGTACTTTTTGGATGGCTTTTGGCTTTGATTTTCTTATTGTAAACATATATATCTCCAAAATATTTGCCACAAATTTAGCCAAAATCAATGACTTGTTTTAGAGTTAGAAATATCTAAGGTAGTTTCCTGTGTCTTTCTTTCTTCTCACTGATTGAAAAAAGGGAGTACTTGCAAATGAGTCTTTTTTGACTTTGGGCAAAGAGAGGTGATGACAATCATCAAGGCTTTAGTCATGTTGATGACTTTCCTGCATGTGGAGACTTTTTTGTGGTTGCCATCTTCAGTCAATTGATGCTTTTTATTTGCCTTTTTTTTTTTTTTTTCTTTAAAGATAGGAGTGCAGCCTAAAGTTGTGAAATATGCAAATCAGTGAATTTATAAATATTTTTTTATTCTGAAACAGCAATTTCTGTTGTTGGTGTGAGCATCACCTAATAGATAGTCTGGAAATACTTAAATGTGCAAGTCTGCCAAATACCGCCTGGTATTTATGTGTGTGGAACAGGTGCTGTAGTCTCTTTTTCCCACCCTTATGCCTTGTCCTTATTGTGGAATTTACTGGAACCATACCATAGGAAGAGCCCTCTAACTTAGTTTCTGTTTTAGATGCATGCACTCCATATTTCATTTCCAGTCCTGTTTTATGCATGACCTTGTCAACCCTCTTGGGATAGAGTGTGTAGCTTAGCTTTCTCTGTGTTTGGGCTGGTATCCTTCCTGGAGTGGAGTAAAAATCTTTAGAAAGATTTTTACCTTTCCTCTAGGATCCCTGGATTTGTTGATTAGACACACAACTGAATTTTGGAGAACTGAGGTTCAAATTGTATAATAAAAAAGAGTGTTCTTAGTAGCTCAGCTTTTAATTGTTTCTTGTTCTCAGATAGGACTGTGGTCATCCTTCTGTTTGGCCTCTTCTGTCTCGATTGGTCTCCATCATCTTCACGGGGATTTTCTGATTTGAAGATGAAACTTTTTCACACCTATCAGCATCCTCACATTAGCACTCTTGGTTCTGGCAGGTACTTGGAGCTCAATACTGTCCCTTTGCTCTGTGGGATCCAGCTTGCTCCTACAAGCAGAGGTTTTAGATATTCAACACTGTGTGTAACTGTAAACAAGAAGTCAGGAAACCTGGTTTGGTTTCACAGTGTTGGTTAGGTCTATTGGCTGACCTTTCTTGCCCTCAGTTTTTCCTGTATCAGGAAAAGGGAAAACTGCCTACTTCAAAAGCCTCATGGTGCTTAATCTTTTTGTTAGCTTTGAAATACTTTAGCACCCAGGTCTTTCTAAAGCAAGAATTTAAAGTGCAATGTATTGTCCTTGTAATGCAAATTTTATAAGTATAATCTGTTGTTCAAAAGAAGCTCAGATTGAATGGGTTTTTGTAGAGGGCTTTCTTAAGGCTGTAATTGTTTTAAGTCTTGCCCTAATCACCTCTATACCTCTATTTAATATGGAGGGAGGTAAAAGGGAAAGTTATTTTTGTCTAAAAAGAAAGGCAAGGAGAAAGGAAAATGAAAAAGAAACGATTAGTGACTGAAATCAAAGGAGAGATCCTCTTAGTACATTTGCTAGGTGAACATCTGAAATATTAGTTTAACCCTATTGTAATAGAAGGGAATTAGTCTTTGAAACATCAGTCTAGGGGAAACTGTGGTGGAACCAACCTGATGAGTCCAAAGTTATGTCTGCAGTTGCATTCATTTAGCTTTAGGTGAAAATTTATATTAATCTTTTACCTACTAGAGGTAAAAGCTTTACTAGTTCAAGACTGGACTCTTCTACTGCAGGAGCATTTTGCGTCTTGGCAATTTTCCTGTCAAAAGAAAGGCCTACTTTCTTCTTGCTGCTATTTTCTTTAATTTCTGCTTGTGTGGTCTTTGTAAATTAAAAATTCCTGCAGCTTCACTAGAGAAAAGCAGGGAAGTGAGTGTATATATATTATTGGATAAGAGAACAAATCCGTGGCTGATATTACTCAGCTTTCCTAATGCAAGACAACAATTGCAGCACAGCACTGTGTAGGAAAAATGTGTCATAGGACTGCAATATTGACACGTGACTGGTTTTGCATGAGGTATGAAAATGGCTTCATTCTTCAGGATAAATTGCCAACTTTTTCAGTCAGATTATTTTACTAAGGTAGCGTTCTCTGATATCCGTGTTCTTTGTGTTGTAACGACTTAGGTGAATGCTTGGTTTTGGGAACACATCCTGCTCCTTTATTTGGCCTAAAGGTCATCCTCCCATGCCACGTCTGGCGGTATTTGCATCTTCTCTGTCTGGTTATCTGATGGAACCTGCTCCTTTGTGTTTTGCTGGATTAGCTGAGCAGTGTTCTCTGTCACAGTCTGTACTCCATCCTACAAGGTGCTATTTCTGAACAGGCTGAATAATGGACTCTGATCAGAGAATTTAGGGATTAGAAAAAGATGGAAATGGTCAGGTATTTCAGCTAGTTTGTTTCTGGCTGTTGACCAGTTGTGTTTTATATTGTATTCTTTAGTTTCTTTTTTTTTTGATCTGGCTAAATTTTGTTGCTGTTTGATTGAGGTTTTGGTTTTTTGTTACTGTTTCGGGGTTTGTGGTTATTTCCTGGAAAACAAATGATCTGCTTACTGGATCTCATTTATTTCTTATATTACAGTAACACCTACATGTTTCAAGCAGAGAGTGAGAATAGGACATTTTTGTGCCTGCTGACCTGCAGGTCCGTAGTGAGGGCCAGCCTGGGGCAGGAGAATGTTTGGGAACAGGTTTATAATAAGACCAAAACAAAACTTGGCTAGAGTTGGAGGAGGATGTGAAACATTTAAACAAACAGGTGGGGTTTTTTTTAATGCTTGTTGTCATTTGCTACTGTTGAAATTTTGTAATGTTCCGTCTTTTAATAACCTTAAATCCTGAAAGGATAAAAGTAATACAGATGAGGGGGAGAGTTAAGTATACTTTAAGCCTCTGCTCTTGCCATCTTCCTCTGAATACTGAAATTCTTGTGTTATTTTCCTGTGAATAAAGGCAGAATACAGGAAATCATAATGCTTTCTGGACACCTGCCTAAGATCAGTGATGTAGCAACATTTTCATCCAGTGATTCAGTTAGGTCGTAAGGGCCAAACTGGGCAAGCCTTTGTTTGCTGTTACATTGTTGGGTTGCTCTGGGTACATAAATGGTGGTTGTTGATGTTTTTAGGGCTCCAGTTTCTGAAGTGTTATCAGATAAGAATCTCAGTTATTAAACAAATTAAAATACTGCCCTCATGGTTTGGAGGGAGCAGCAGAGCTTCTATTCACCTTAGAGTTTGCCATGCATGAAAGTTCATTAATGATAGGGAGATTCCATTTTGAACTAGTTTATATGTTTCTGACCCTAACAGTAAACAACAAAGAAATGTCACATTCTTGAACATGCAGAATCTTCACCCTGAATTCTGTACTTCTCTCGTGTTGGTGGATGGAGTTGATTTTAATTGTACTCTTTTTTTAGAAGCAAAGATGTTTAGTTTTGCTAATAGCACACAGCCTTTCTTTTATTTGGTTATTGTTTAATGTCCAAGCAAATACCTGTGACTGTTGGTAAGGATTCTTGGAGACAGTTCTTGTAAAGGCAATAAGATAATCAGAAGTAGTGATGACAGAATTTAGAAAAATTAGCTTTTTTCTGAAAAATAATAAAATCTTGAGTATGGCTTGTATACCTTCTGGTCTTCAGACACTGATGGACTTCCTTCTCATTTGTTAATGCTTAGAATACTTACAGTGAAATGCTGTACACTTAGACACAATTTATTTACTTTTCAAAAACTATCTTGAGATTTCTGATAAAAAGGTCTGCGTGATTATTGATATTGTGCTGACTTTTCTGTTACTGGTTAATTTGGCTCTTAGTATTTGCTTCAGACTATATATGAATTATGTGCTTTTAAACACATTTCTTGCAAATAAACCCCCAAACTTTTCTGCAGTTTTCCAGGCCAAAATTCTATTTGCCAAGTTTCATTCCAGTTATTTTTTTGCACAGTTAGAAGTTTCTCAATTTTGTGGTTACAGAATTGCTGACAAACACAGTTGTATGCAATGGTGTGTATTAGTTACGAGCATTCAGTTCATTCTTTCCTTTTAAGGTCATTCTTTCATCAACTTAGCCTCACTCACTGCTTTTTATGATACCAGCATTTTTCCCTTGCTTAATTAATTTCTTTTCTAAAACGACACCCCTGTCCCAAGGACAGTGTCTGTACTGCAATGCAGTGATACTGCTCCTTCCCTCACCCCACTAACTGCCAGTAGAAACCAAATTATTTACGTTAGTTGTGCTACTCGTGGATTCAAAGCCTTCCATTGTTTGCCCGAGCTGGTGTTTAGTTAGCCCTTGCCTGCTGCCTGCGTGCAGCCTATCCAGCTACGGAAATGACCATCTTGCAGATAATCGTCCATTCTCTCCCTCCTCAGCCTCCCCCCAGCTCCAGCATGTGTGTTTGGATTGCAGCATTCCATCTGTGGACTAAATATTTCTCTTAATCATACAATATGACTTTTTTAAAAACTCAGAAGTCCATGTGTCTCTCTCTCTATTGCTTCCAGAGCTGGTAGGCAACATCAGCATTCCATAGCTGTCTGGGTGAGCCAAATTTGGAAGCAGAGTAAATCCAAGTAGTCTAGCTTTGGATTCATAAAAATAATGCCTCTGGCAGAAAGAGCAGTCATCTTTTTCAGAAGTATCCTTTTAGTATTGCCTTCAGATTTCTCAGTAGCTGTCATGGTCTGTGTCTTCAAGATGAGAGTATTGCTTCTGGCATGATGCATCAGTCAACTTTTTAGTAACTGCAACAAGGTGTTGCCTGTGAAACTCTTTTGTTAGTGCTTGCAGCAAGGGGCAGGCAGAAATGGCAGTTCTAACATGAGCAACGAATCCAAACATGTCTACACTGCCCCACATAATCCTGTGTGAAAAAATCCAAAAGGAACACTGACTAAAGGTACAGAGCAACACCCTGGTGCAAGTGAGAAAGGGGATAGTCATTTGAACATGCTTAAACACAGTACTTCTCTTTTTCTCCCCTCCCCACCCCCCAACAAAAGAAAGTGCAGAAGCTCTCACTCTGATTAACTTGAAGGTCTTTAGAGCTTCTTGATTCGGACATCCTCTTGAGTACTAACAAGTAGTAATAGTAGCTTAATGCTGTAAAAAATAACCTCTGCTGGCTTCTTTCTTGGAGAGGGCTGACTGCTTTTTTCCTGCAGTTTTGATGGAGATGGATAACTCTAGAAGGTATCTCAGGCAATTATTATTTTTTTCCTAAAACCATAATGGTTGTTCTAAAATCAACAAAATTTTATGATGGAACTTACCAAAGTCTTAGGGTTCCTCAGTTCTCAGTACTGCTACCATGTGCAATGCCTGCAGTATAAGGCATAGAAAGAGAGATATCTCAAATCCTTTATATGTCCTCTGTTTGGGAACTAGGTGAGCAGCTTTTCCACCAAGATAGAGCCATGTGCTACACTCCCTCCATACACATCCCCCCTCTTATTTGTGAACATATCTCTCAGGTATTCTGTCCCAGGAGGAGACAGAGTGAGCAAATGTTCTTCCTCTGTTTGGATTAGGAAATGGATGTTTGGTGGGGGCTTGTGTCAGTTTGTTCACCTCACTCCCACCTGACTACCTGCTGCCTCTTTTCAGAGTTTGTTAAAGTAAAATGCTGTGCAGTAAATTTAACAAGTCCTTTCAAAGAGGCAGAGAGGAAGCAGTCAGGACGCAGCCAAGTGGAGAAAACAGAAAACTGCTGTCTTGTGTTAGTACAGTGAAATGCTGCACTTGGAGCTATAGTGTCAGACTTTTGGGGCCAGAATTAAGGCAAGTGGGGAAAGCCATTATCTTCTATTATGAATGAATGGCAAACAGCTATTTTAGTATTCCTTTCTGTATCAGCAGGAACTGTATTTCCATTACATGTGTGGCTGAATTGTGTGGAGTGAGGGTCTGAGGCGGGCAAAACTGGATCTTTTGAGGAGTACTAACTATGCAGCTCCTTAGTTCTAGACTTTCCATGTGTGGATATGATAATTTTTTCTGTAGTTCTAGTCTCTCTTCCTTCCTTTAATTTCTGAAGTAAAACATTCTTTTGGAGCTTTGCTACACTGAAGTTACTGCAACACAATACAGAATTAAATTCTAAATGTTTACTTTGGTACCTTTGGCTGCTATAGGAGCTTAATGAAACATCTGTAAGCAGAATGGAAGCCAGTTTAATATTGCACTCCTATTGCCATAAAATAAAATCTCAAATGATTTCATACTAGTAACCATGGAAACTTTGCATGAAGACTTGAAAGAATGGGGCATCTGGTAGGCTCACTCATTTGCAGGCAGAAGAGAATTCTGTGTTGTGATTTGGATTAAGAGAGAGAACTGGTAATGAGGAGAGAAGCTTAATCTTGGTGTAGCAGTGGCTGCACCTAAACATTAAATCTGGTTGGTACATCTTTGTTATAACCTTCTTACTCATGTTGGACAACTCATATATTTTTATTAAAAACGTTCTTAGCCAGAAAAATCTGGGATTATTTCCTCTGCCTGTTTCTTGAGTTCTTGGTTGGGTTGAGGTTTTTGGGGGTTTATGATGTTTTAGCTTATTTGTTTGTCTTTTTCTAAGGAAGTGGAAAATTCCATATAAAAAAAGATGGCTTACTAAGAGCTGTCAGAAGAGGGGGAGGCAAAAATGTCATATGTGTTTTGGTTATCCTGTTTTGTTTTGATTTTTAATATCTGACTGAGTATTTTGAGCTGAGTACTTTATTGGTCACAATTCAAAGAAACTAGGGCTGAGAGAGGGATCCTAAATCCTTGTCTCTAAGCTTATAGTTTCTATGTTAAATTCTCTCATGTTTTAATTAACTCCCTTGAACATGATTTAAAAAAGCTTGGCAACTTTGCCATGCAGGAGAACATGAGATACCAGAACTGTTCACGCTGATAGAAGTGTTCTGAAGCTTTGGTGCCCAGGCTGAAGAACTTACTAGTTAGTTGGCCTTGAAAATGTGACTTCTGGTGCCTTTGTGGCACTCTGGCTTTGACTGTTCAGTTCACAAAGGGTGTGTATGTGTGTGAGAGCGGCATATTTCTAGGGCATTCATTGTGTAGAGTCTTTTATTTTGTGTTGGTTTTGTTTAACTCTAGCTTAGGAACAATGGTCCTTTAACTTTACTAGTATCTCTGGCGATGATGCATGTTCCGACCTGCGTGGAATGTGGCTTCCCATCCATGTGGAGTGACTCATTTTTCACAATTGTTGGCGCAAATGGCTGTATCAGAAAATATTATGCATTAAAGTCTGTGAATAAACTTCCCTCTAGAATTTACAAATTCTGAGCTGGCATGCTTCTTCTGGTCAAGAAGGGGCATAAAAGTCACAGCTCTCAACAAGATTTGATGGTTACTGCTCAAAACAGAACTGTTAACAAAAAATGGAGCTCTAGTACTGTTTAGGGAGGTTTCAGTGATCACTGAACAAAAAAGCGGATAAAATGTCTTCCATCTCTGTCTTGCCTTCCATATACACAATAATTTTAAATACACAGATTGAATAAAGTCTTTGAAAAGAACAGAAAATCGGTATGAGTTGCATTTAAGGTGTGCTTTGATTAACTTAAGGTTCCTTTATGGAACAAATTACATTTCTGGTACTTTTTTTAAGGAGAGAGTCTGGAAAATTGTGAATCTTTGGTTTGGGGTTTTTTTGTGTATGACAATAAGAATGAATACAAATACTCCAGCTCTGAGCATACAGCCTTATATGGGACAAGGAAACCAGCTAAACCTGCCACATGAGAGTTTTAGGTAATGTCATGTGATAACATAATTGTCTTGCCTACTTGGCAGTATTTTTAGATGAAGCTGGTTCAAGATTAGCTAAGTGACTTTTTTTAGCATTTCTTGCAATAATATCTTAGTAAGATGTCCTTTTATTTAAGACATCTGGAGCTGATTGTGGAGTTTAAACATCCTATGATGCCCTGTAGAGATATAAATAGAAGCAGAAGAGAGAGAATGACCAGCCTGTTTACATTTGGAGAAAATGCCATCTGGTGCCAGAGCAAGGGTAAAAGACTTCTTGGATTCAAGAACCAGCTAACAAAAACGGCTGAGTGATGGTAGTGTCAGTCTCAAAGGCAGACATCCCAGAAGTAAAAGAACAACGTTTTTAAGGCTAAGTGCTCTGTCCAACTTTGTTCCTATGCAGGAAATACATTCGTTATTGACAAAACTACTCACAGTCTTTAACTTTTCTCTGCTGAAGACTTTGCAGTCATAGCATTTTGGTAGCTTGTCATTCAGGTTTCATATTAAGATTTTTCAGGAATTGATGCTTTAAAGCAGAAACTAAGTAAGGTTTTAGTTTACTCGGCTTGTTTGTTTGAAGTGCCTAAATAAGATTAAAGAGAGTTCTGTCTTTAAGTAGTCGAGTTGATGTGTGCAGCCCATCTCACCTGCTCCCACTCGTCTTTCCCCAGCTCCCTGCTCCGCTATGGTGGGAACCTTTCCCTGCAGAGCGCCATGAGCGTGCGGTTCAACAGTAACGGCACCCAGCTGCTGGCGCTGCGCCGGCGCCTGCCCCCGGTGCTCTACGACATCCACTGCCGCCTGCCTGTCTTCCAGTTCGACAACCAGGGCTACTTCAACTCCTGTACTATGAAGAGCTGCTGTTTTGCAGGTGATCGTGATCAGGTAATAAGCAAGGGATGTGCCCTGGGTCTCCAGAGTTTCCATGACTGAGAACACCTCTGTGAGGATGGCTTTTTTCTGATTCAGGAGATAACACAGGAAGCAGGACATGTACAGGCTTGTTCAAAACTGTTTTGCAATGTGGGCTGTGAAAGAAGGAAAACATGCACCAAAACACATGAAAAAATTTTACCTATTATTTGATATGATCTAATTCTTACTTGGAAGATTATATTCAGAAAAAATATTTGCTGTCTTTTTAGATTCAATTAATACAATGTTATCTACTCATCTACATATGATAAGGAAGCATCTTCCTTGCATTTCAGTTTTGTTATGGAGTGACATAGAGGCAATCCCACGAAATGTAAATATTATGTACTTATAGAGTTATTAATTCTTATTTCAGATTAAAGTGTTTCTCTTCTAGTAATTGACTACTAGATCAGGTAGGATAGGTGTTTGTGGGTCAGTGTTCTGTAAGTGGTGATGGCAGGTGGTTAGGAAAGAGTAGTCTGTTACTTCACTGAGGCAGAGCCCTGCCCCTACTACTCATCACAAAGAAATAGGTCACACATAAAGTGGCTAACAGAAGTTCATATGATTCTATAGCCAGATAGTGTCCTTAGACAGCTGTATTTAATGACCACAGACACTGTTTAAGGACAAAAGAGGTACTTTCAAGCTATAATCGTATCAAACTATGATTTGAAAATTTCCAAACTGTCATCAGCAAAATTCCTGCAGTCAGAATTTCATCACTAATTTTATTGGTGCTGCTGCAGGAGGCAGAGTTGAGCTTCTTTCAGATTGCAAGTAGGAAATATATTCACGTAACTGATGTTGAGCAATGTTCTTTAGCTCTGAATATTTTTTGACAGGAGTGTGAAAATGTCATAATGAAACTCATTTAAAACCATTGAGGGCTTACTATAAAACATGAGGAAATGTGTTGGTTAAGAAGAAAACCACTGACAATTTGTGGTCCATTATTTAGTCAGCCTAAAGATAACACACTTTTCTCTGGAACTCAGTGTAGAGCTGTGTACACTCTGACACATCATTTAGCTTTTCATTTGTTACTAAAGCATGCTTTCTAAAGCATTTTCTAATGGGTATGGTATTATTTTAATAGGAGGAGTATGTCTGTTCTGTATCAGGCTGCTACAATACTTCAGGAGCCTGCATTTAAAAAAAATCCTTTATATTCTTGTGGCTTGACAGACTTTCTGTTCAGATAAGTAGCAGCACATAATGCTGGTAATGAGTTGGAAATCAGAGCAAGAGACAATTATATTCTCTCATAAAGCTATATGAAGCTAATAGGGATGATGAAGTTTTATATGGAATGTTAGAGAGATGTGGAATTTGGCATTTAGACACAAACTCATACCCATCTTCTAACTGGAAGGAAAATTATAATGAATTCAGAAAATGCCAACAGGTACTCCAATTCTGTGTCTGAAACTCTCCAGTGATGTTCAAATTCAGTGGCTAAGACTGTCAACACTAGGATAGCCCTTCGGGACTGCCTTTTACAGAGAACCCAATTCCAGTTGTAGGTATGTCTAGAAAAGAAGGTTAGAGTTCGAACCTGCTGTGAGATAGACAAGGTGAATAAAAAAGTAACATTTTTTTTAGATTTTCCCTTCTGTACAATTAGTATGCTTTGGTATAATGTAAACAAGTCTTCACCCCTGCAAATCAGAATTCATCAAAAGAAGAAATAATGCTGTATCCAATTTAATCTGGATCCAGTCACCTCCGCCTTTTAATATTGCTGTTCTTAACCTTTATAAAGGATGTCTTTCACTTGGGATCCATGCAAAGTAAGCTTCGCAGAATACCTTAGCTGTATTTCCTCATAGGATCAAAATTTTGTGTCTGCTAAGGCTCACTTGAGGGGACTTGTAAATAAGAAAGTTGCTTTCAATTTGTGAGTGGCACTTATGGTAGGAAGGCTTCTTTAGCAGTTTTTTCACATCGAACCTCTGATTCTCTCTGTCTTCGATTCTTCTTTTCGTCTTCATTAAACTGCCAACTTGATATTTTTTTCTCTTTTAAGCTGTCTAGTTAGATTTTACTTTTCTCACAGAACACAGTCAATTAAAAATTGAGTCTCCTGTGTTCAAAAACTATTATGTGTTGTCTGCACAAGTAGTTCATCTCATAAAGTTGCATTTCTATACTATATTTTAACTCTAATAAGAAAGGATTATCCTTAACTCATCAGTGCTTAGAATGCAATTGCATTAGGAAAAAAGTGAACTGTTGAAAGGGGGAGGCCTTTCTTGTCCAGCAGAAGTGATGTAAGAACTTTCACTGGTACCCCTTCCTAACTTGGCAAAAGCATTTACATCTTTTCCTGAGTAAATGACTTGTACTGACACTCAGAGAGCTCTAACAAGAGTTTGGACGTGATATAGGGATGAGAAGATAGATGAGAGGTGGAGATATGGCCTTTCAGCTCTGTGAGACTCAGCTCCTCACAGAGCTATGGCCTTTGCTAATCTTTCTCCGAAGTTTGTACATAGAAAACAAGTTTTCTTGTAAATTATGACCATCAGAATTTAAAACCCCATAACTGTTAGTTTTGGGTTGCCTTTGGAAATTTGTTTTATTACAGTGGTGAAAATCTACAGTAAAGGTAAATAATGTCCTGTTCCATATGGATTGCATTCTGGTATGGCAGAAATGAGCAGATCCTCAGCTGCAAGCACACAGTTTAAGAGTTCTCTTGGATATTGCCCTTATATCTTAAGGAGCCAAATGCTTAAGTTCCCAAAATGACCCAAAGTGTTATTCTTACTTTGATAAGGTATGTGTGTTAAATTGATGAAATTTCTTTGCAGAAACAGAACACGGACTACTAGTTGGGGAACAGTTTGGTTTGTGTGTTGATGGGGTTTAGATTTTCTAATATTTTCTCAGTATTGTTTTTTTAGTGCTCACAGATTGTGATAGGTACTCAAAAGGACTTGGAGCCAGAACTCCTGATGTGTCACTCTGGAGGGAAGCCTGCTACCAGCAGGCATGCAGTGGTCTATATTCCACCTCCTTTTACTGGAGCATCTGAGATGCAAGTAGATTGAAACCTCTTAACAAAGAATGATATATCATTAATGCTTTAAGGTACAAAATGCAGGAAGGCTCACTTAAAACTTAAAAAATTGCTATGGTTTTTTTTGGGGGTTTTAAGTTTAAAAACATATTCTGAAATGCTTCTATGATTTTGAGTTGTTGCAGGTATTATGAGTTGCAGCACGAGCTAAGTGACGGGGTCTTAGAGGATATCTTAGAGGATGAACAGCTTTGTTCCTCTTTGTGGCCTTGCAAGTTATTGTTCTCCTCAAAAAGCACTGTCCTAGTCCTTGTGAACTTGATTACAAAGTTAATGAGCAGTATGTGTGTGTGTGTGTATGTATGTATGTATGTATGTATGTATGTATATGAGCATTTTTCCTAGAAATGCCACAGTCGTGCTTTTCTTTGCAGCTGCCAAAGCTTGAGAGGCATTGTTCAGCTGATATTTTATTTGCACCCTTTTAAAACTACCTTCATTCACTCCTCTCAGAACTCTTTTGTCCTTGTCATTGGTGTAATAAGCTAATTCACATGACACTAGTTTTTCTACTCTTTGAAGAAGAGCTCTGCTGTTGGTTGATAAATGGGTTCAAAATAGTATTGTGTTTGCATTATTGTGGAGCTCACTTGGGTCATACAGCTCTGAAAGAGAGGTAAGGTAGGGTGGATGAATCAAGCATGACTCTCATCTCCCACTGCCCTTTGTTGGCTGTAGAGATTTGTGTGAGAACATAATTTATCCATCCTTCCAGGCATCCAGGTCCAGAATTTTAAAACCAGTTTATTTATACACCCAAGTCCCACTGACTTTAGTATACACAAGTGTTTGATAACATACAAATATTAAATGTGCGAGACTCTCTCATCATGTCACAGTGCTAGGTGAGTTTATATTCTTCTTGTCAGCATTAGAATTTGGGAAATGTAGATTAAATAGTAAGGATTTTTAGTTGCTAGGCTGGTATAGAAAATATCTTCTCGTATCTGAGGATACAGAAAGTATTGCAGAACTTTAGGTACCCAAATGTGTTTTTAAGTGTAGGAGCCTCAGAGGCTATAACGATGGGCAACAGCAAAAAAAATGGCCCAGAAAGGAAACAAAAAACACAACCACTCTCCAAACTAAAATAGTCCAAAAGGTTTTCTTGCTCAAGAATTGTTGCCTGAGTCACAATGCTGAATGCTATCGGTTCATTGCTGTTTTTTCCCTGTGTAGATAATGTGAGGCTCCATAACGCTTGTGGCTGTAAAATCAACTGCGTATTGCCTGTTTAAAAAAGGCGGGGGTGGGGAGAAATAACTTGTACCTTGTGAATCAAACAAAAAGTGTCTTGACTCTGGCATGGCCTCAGACATTACATCACCACTCAGCCTTTTCTGTTGACATTACACTGGTATAGGAGAGTTTCAGGAATGCACTGCTCGTGGTACTGCAAGGCTGCTCCAAGTCCCTATAAAGTTACAACCCTCATTATGTTGAAATCCGTGTTCTAAATAGCCCTGGTTAGGGACAAGCCAGCTTTTCACAGGACAGAATTATTACATGAATGTAACTCTTCTGAAAACAAGGTTAGCTGTATAGGTGCCAGGAGTCTTGTGGAGTTGTATATTGCCTTTGTAAAGAAAGAGAGTTCAGTGGTTCTTCAGTGGTGTTATTTGTGACATCTAATTTGGAGGTCATTTATCATGGGAAGTAGTCCTTATCAATGTCTAGGTTTAAGAACTAGCAAAAAGAAAGGGAATTATTCTTTCAGAAAATATATTCTAAGTTTCCTGTGCATAGAAGACTTCCTAATGAATAGTAGCTTATTGCAGTCAGCATTTCTTAATATATGAAAAGTATTCAGTGTGCAAATATGTTGCTGTGCTTGGATAAAAAGAGAATCGATGTCTTACTCTGTCTTAAATTTGGTTTCTTCCAAGAATTGCTGATGACACTGTATTTTGGTTTTTGCTTTATCTGAATAGCAGTTTAAATTCCAGCTATATGCATAATACATACCTGTAAAGTCCGTGCATGAGATTAATCTAGCAGTGAAATTATGCTTTTTCTTCCCATTGTTTTTGCTAATTGAAATTGGAAAATGCCTCTTCAGAGTCAAGGCCTTGACAGCAGAAGCTATGAATTTTCTTTAACTCTTCTTATTCTGATTTCCTCTTCCCCTATTCCTGGTGCATCCTTCCATCCCCATTTCC
Source organism: Sylvia atricapilla (assembly GCF_009819655.1). Classification (NCBI taxonomy): domain Eukaryota; kingdom Metazoa; phylum Chordata; class Aves; order Passeriformes; family Sylviidae; genus Sylvia; species Sylvia atricapilla. Next base: position 29,299,715 of record NC_089145.1, read on the forward strand.
CATCTCCCTTCTCTACTGCATTCCTATAAGCCGTTGGGAGAGGTTTTTAGACATCTGTACAGCAGTGCATAAACCCAAAAGGACCCATACGGAAACTAAATTCTGGTGTGTGGAGTGGAGCTCAGACTCGGGAGACTTTGAATTTTGCAAGCTTTGTGTTTCTCATAGTACATCACAGGAGATGATACTGTAGTTAGTAGCACCTCTCATATGCTCAGATAAACTTGTTGATTTCTTTGTAATGTAATAAAAATATTTTCCCTGCCATAGAAATCCTCAGTAAGAATTTCTAAGTTGCTTTTGTTCATTAATAAAATTCCTGTTATGGCCTTTCTGCATGACAAAAAGGCAGCTGTAAAAATGTTGATGGATTGTTCCCAGTGATGCTTCTGTGAGTGTTTGAAACTGCCCCGCACAGAGTTGGCTGCTTGTAAGGGTAGGGATTTAGGGAGTGAGAATACAAATTTTTGGCTTTGAAATTTATGTACTAGAAGCAATTTGTATTTCTCCAGTCTTCTGTGTCACAGCTTTACTTTTTCCAGTTCATGAGATAGGCAGGCTTCTTACTGAGGAACAAAGCTTCTGTTGTTAAAAAGCCTTTTGGACTCACCTGTTTGATTCTCAGGCTGAGATGGAAAACTTTTAAGCTCTTTTTTGTGCCAGTTTTCAGCCTCTTGAAAAACAGTCTCAAAGAGTACTCAAAGGGTAGAATGTAGAGTACAGGCTGTCCTGGCTAGTGTGAAAAAAGATGTCTGTTTTCACAATGTTGTGAGCCCCGTTTGAATTTGATAAATACTGAAACAAACCCCCATAATTTGTGCCCCAGAATTTATTAAAAAGTAGAAGATGAAAGGTTGTGTAGATACCTTGTAGAGAAATTCTTTTCATAGCCATTAGTTTTCCAAAATACATCTCAGGCTTCCTCTGTTACATCTCCTCTTGCTTCAGGTTTTTTCTTTGAAAGACAGGAATAAGAGGTTAGTAGTTTGCACATGTGACTGCTCTTTATTTTGCCACCACCAGTCTGACGGGGGTTGCAGTTTGAGGTACTAACAAGGCAGTGTTTCCTCAAGGGGACATCCTGTACTTCCCTTGGGCTGTGCTGGCACCCATCTGACCCTACAGAATCTGGCTGAAATACATAAATGGCAATACTGTATTGAATGACTCATGACAGTTTGTATGATGTTTTACTGCTGTAGCTATTGAATCAGACCACTGCTGTTACGGGTTCCAATGTTAGCACAAGACATGTGGGTGGGAACAGACCTGCTGAGGAAGTCAGCTGGTGATGATTACAGCAGTCTTTCAAGCTGCACTCAGTGGGGATTCTATACAAAAAACCTAGATTCATCAACACCTAGATTCATCAGCATAAAAGTACCGGCCTGATAGATCAGGAATCACAAAGAAATGGAAATACTTGACTAATTGACTGTTGTCCGTAATTGTTTTGCCTTGTTGTTTCCTTGCTTGTTTGTTTCTTGATGCTTTTGGAGTAGGAAAATTCTTTTCCTCCTCCTCTTTTCTTGTTTTCCAACTGGTTAGTAGATACTCTAACAATAAAGATGAATTGAAAATAAATCTGTGGGTTTTCTACCTACAGGACAACATGACATTATGACAGACAACATGAAATTATGATCAAATTGTAAATTATCAATATTTTTTAAAATGAAAGAATAGCAGGGGAAGCTTTTTTTTAATAAGATATGTAGAGCAGTCTTGACACCACAAAAGGTCTAGAAGCAGCTATTAAAAATTTGTTTGTATTCTGTCAAATACTTCTCATACAAAATGTAATGTATAGCAAGACTAATGTTCATGGTTGTGGTTTTTATATATATACATATATATATATATATATATATATATATACACACAATCACACACAAATATACATCTGTGTATGAGGGGAGCTTTCTTACACTTTGCTTCTTTTTGTTTATAGGTTGCTTATTCCCCTTGAAATAGTTCCATGAGGAGCAGATTGTCATGTTCACATTGGGATTTTGTTGGGTTCAAGGATGACTTCCCTTTTGAGTTTCCTGATGTTTCATTAGTAGGATGTATCTATGGTACTGCTTTGTTTTCAGTGGCTACTTACAGGGTATTAGTCTCCACTCTCTGTGACAGTTGCCCTTTTTTAAAATAGTATTTCTGGACAGTCCATAATTCTGGAATCTTCAGATTCTTTATTAAATTTGAAGTTGGCTGCTAGGCTTAGAAATTCTTGGAGACAGAGAGCTGTCACAAAGAACAAAATGGCATAAGCTCTGTTTACTTAGGAAATCTTTCCTCCTTAGATAAATACACAGCTTTTATATTCTTCATGTAAATTGATTCCTTTTCCACAGGTGATTTCCACTCTCTTTTGGACAAACAATATTTTTCAGACTTCAGTGATGCATCATGTCAAACTGTGTTTTCCTCAATGCTTATCAGTGCATATTCCACCACAGAAGTGAAGTGTAAGTCTCGAGGAATTAAGACTTGAGTCTAGCAGACTGCCCCAAACCAGATTTTTTATCTGTTGTCATAGGAAACGAAGCAAAAGTCTACATCCCACCCATTAATTATGTTACAGGTAAACTAGAGAGCCTGTACATCCTGTCTCTTAAGGGACATATGCAAAGCACCAGCCTAACTGTTTCAAATTGGGATACCTCTGTGCTTCTTCCCCAGCATGTGGGTTTTGCACTACTTGAAGAAGCTAAGGGATGGCTCACTAAAACCCCGAGAAAAATTCTGTTTGCTCTGATCTTCTCTGCCCAAAGTTTCATTGGTCCCTCTGAAGAAAGGGCAGACATGCCCAAGTGAGTGGGAATTGAGATTTAAGAAGTTTAGTTTCTTTCAAAACTGTCAACAGCAGCATGAAATTCGAGTCTGACAAGCATTTTTCTGCTAGTAACTTAGCAGTACTTAGTTTTAAAATGGTTATAATTTCTGTGCCTTTATATGTTGTTTGTGCATACATTTATAATTGTATAGTGATGGTGCTTTTTGATTTGTGCATTTAAGACAGGCTCCTACATTCTTTTTGTTCTTCCCTACATTAGTAAGGGCATTCAAGAGACTTGCTGAAACTTTTGAAAACATGGTGCATGTCTGCTAGTCCTTTATCTAGGGCCAAAAGCTCTAAAATCTCTCTAATATAGGTCATAAATGATAAGACATTTTATGGGAGCCGGAAATGTGAGTATTGGAGACTAAAACAAGGTCTGATTTTAAAAAAAAACCTATTGAAATATTTAGTATTTAGTAGCACCTGAGGAAATGTAGTTTGTGGGATTTTGAAAGCTTTCAAACTGGCAGTGCTATGAACAAAAAATAAACTCCCTAGAGTGGTAGTACTCTGAAAAATGCAATGCTAATGCTACTGTTACTAGACTACAGAAGCAGATTAGATCTTCATTTATTTATATCAACTGCTGTAATTTCCTTGGAGAGAGAAAATGAGAAGAGTTACAGTGGAATGAGTGGGGAGTGCTAGTCCAATGTAATTCTTTCAGATTCCTGATGGTGGTTCATTTTAAGCATTTTATGCGTACTTGAAACTCAGACTGAATTGGTGTTTTCTCCCAGGAGCAGACTAACCATGCCTGAGAGTTTTCTTCCTTCTAAGGCAAACTTCTGAATCAGCAGCTCATAGTCATCTGGAAGCCTTTTCCTGTCATTGTTGCGAACAGCTAGGCATAGAAGCTGACTCTGCCCTTCTAAAAAAACGACAGTATTAACAGCAAGTGGTTTTTCTGTCTAATCTTGTCTTCATGCAAATACTGTAAATGTTGATTTCTGAAGTCCTGGTCAGATAGAGCAGCAAAAAGGCAGACAGTGAAACAGGTGGGTTTAATATTGGTCTGTTCCCCCCCAGACATCTGAGTTCCTCATGAAGGGTCAGGTCTGATTCCTAATTCAGCACTGAGGTTCTTGGGGTTGTGTTCAGCTTGAGTTTGTCTTTGGGGGGGAGGGTGGAAGGAGGACAGTGCTTGATGTCTTAGGTATTTAGTTGTCTCTGTGAATGCACGTGGTTTTGCCTCCCCCTGGCTTGCTTCTGTGATTTGATTATCTGGCCTTTTGTTCTTAAAGGGAGGGAATAGAAGGTACTCTGCTAGGAATCTATCCCCTCAGGACCAAAAATCCTTGTTCACAATTAAAGTGGAGTCTAACCACATGCAGGATGGCATTCTTTCATCTACCCTTCTTCAAGCCCTTTTATTTTTTTCCCTTCTGTTCCTTCATTTTAAGAAGTCTACTCTGTTCTCTCAGGATTTGAGCCTTATTAACTAGAGTTTGGTGAACTTAATAGTAATTATTTCTTTGACTCTTCTAGTAGTAGGGACTTATTTTTTAGTTTTCATAGTCCTTATTCTACAACTGTGAAGTAGTGCAGGGAACTGTTGGCTTATTGTTGTATTAATAATGACTATATCAAAGAAAATTTTTCACAAATGGTCCTGTAAATGTCCTAGTAACATCAGTCCAGCTGTGCTCTCTAGAGGCCTTAGGTTCTGATTGTCTTGTGCAGAGAGTACTGATTGGAATTGAGGATTGTTTCCAAATATCATGCAAGTGACATCAGGCATGTTTCTGACTTTGGCAGCTTGGGTGTCTGCCCTTAAAGCTTGGTGTGCCACATTGTTCTTGCAATGGCTGCAGTCACGAGGTTGTTCTTCTGGCAATCTTGACCAGAAAGTCTGCTTTCTTCTTGTCAGATCCATATCACCTAGTCTTACAGAAAAAGGCAAAAGGAATGCATTTGGGAATTCAATTCTATGTTGTGAGAACAGGAGGAAAGCTTGTAGCACAAAGGTATCCTTACAGGGAAAGAGAGCAGAAAACAATGCTGGCTGCTACAGTGGTGGCAGAGTAATGGCAGAGATAGAAAATACTTGGATGTTTTGTGGAATATGATAATTTTCTGGTAATTATTGGCAGACCTAGCCATCAAAATAGAATTTAATTTTATATAAAAAGTTCACTACTCACGGCACACTGCTTACAACATCAAATTTGTGTACATGACTTTTATCAGTTAATGCTTTTGGCATTTACTAATGGCTGTCTTGTGTCAAGATTAAAGCCATAAGTACTTTTTCAGCTCAGATCCTGAGCTGAGCTTGTTCTGTGGCTGGACATAATTGCATTGCAGATGTTTAATTCATTGCTACTTGTTTTCTTTTAATTCACTCCAGAATACTTTAGCAAGCATGTTTGATCAGTGCAAATGTCATTAGGCTTGAAAATGAAGTGAAGGACTTCATGGTCCTTTCAAGTAGGTAGGATTGGATTGAATATTTCTTTCATTGGAGACACTCCAGAGCCATCTGGACATAGTCCTGTGAAGTCAGCTCCTAGGTGGCCCTGCTTGAGCAGGTGGATTGGACCAGATGACCTCCAAAGGTGCCTTCCAGCCTCAGCCATTCTATGATTCTGTAAACCATTTTAAGATACTTGGTCCATTTCTTCCTTTAATTTCACACATTGAGATCACTTTAATTTATGCAAGTCCATGTGCTGAACTGCAGATCCTGTTGCTGTGGCCTGTCTTGTCATTAGTACTTTCGTGAAGTTATGGTGTCTGATGGAGTGTAAAGGTTTCAGGTGGGCATTTCCCAGGCACTGTTCACTTCTTCCATCCTCATTCCCCTCCCCTCTGTAACCCAAAGCCCAAACCTAATCCACCAAGACAATTATTTCCCTTCTTATTTTGGCAATCTTTGAAAAAAATCAGTCAGAAGAGAGTTCTGGAGATCACCTGACTTTAGCTGCTTCTCAGCGCAGAGCATCTTCAAAATCAGATCCGATTGCTTAGGGAATTGTTCAGGTAAATTTTGGATTTGCAAGAGTGGAGATTGCACCACCTTTCTGGGCCTGAGTTGCGGTGTTCATTATGCTCCTGAACTTGCTGTTCCTTTGTGCTCAGCTGGAATTGCCCTTGCTGTGACTTGTGACTGTTGCTTCCTGGGTATCTGCTGCATGCCTCTGAGAAGAGTCTGTCCCTGACTGCTCAGTATTCCTTTGATTAGTGGGAAACTGTTTTAGGTCCACTCTGTCCCTTCCCTTTCTTCTGGCTAAACAAAACCAGTTCCCTTAGGTTTTCCCTGCAGGTCATGGGCCTTCAGCTGCAGCAGCCCTCTTGTCCACTCTCTGTCCAATTTGTTAGTGTCACTCTTGTGCTGGGGGACCCAAGCCAGACACAGAACCACAGGTGTGGCTTCAAAAATGCCACATGAGGGGAATGATCACTTGTCTTGACCTCCTCAAGTTTACACTCTTGACAGTGCATTAAGTTGCTGTTACTACACATCATTGCAAGTGCACTCTAAATTTTGCTATCTCCAAAGCAAGACAGAGTACACTGGGGTCAATGGTCTTTGCAGGTAGTATATTGCTCCATGGGCAGTGACACTTGTGATTTCTTACCCAGTTGACCATTGAGTCTTACAGGATACACAGAGTGTTCTCTGCAAATCATTTTGGAAGCAGGTTTGAAGGGTCTCACAGACATGCCATTCCTGGCATGTACATAGTATGTTTTTTCTGTCCTATGTGACTCATTCAGTGCCTCTGAAATCTGTCACTTTGGGGCCCTGTCATTGTTACTTTATGATGGGGGGGAGAGGAGGGGGCAAGAAGGCATGGTCATAAATTCAAGATACTGAGTTTTCTAGGTGTTCTAGTTAGAAGTCTGTTTTTAGTCATGTGTCCTTGGCAAACTAGTTGCTGCTTCAACAGCATAATTTGGTAATAAATAGTGACAATTGGCAACATCTCTATATAAATGAGACTTTTTTCCACGGAGCATTTAACAAAACGTATTAGAGGTGCTTTCTTTTTAATTGCTGGGATGTTTCCTATATGAGCCCTAATCCTTGGAGTTTTGGCACAGCAGCTCAGCCTGCTGTGGGCTAACGTTTATGAGCAGTCAAATGAAAGGGGAAGCACATATTCCTGGCACTGTCAGGTCGGTTTGGAAGGTAAATTGCCTAAGTGCTTGAACATGTTGGCTTGTAGAAATAACTTTCTGGCTTGGAAAGTATGGGTTTATGAGTGATTCTGAACTAGTGTGCACAAGCTTTTAAAGGAGCTTTTGTTTGATCAGTACTTCTTACCTGTCAGAAAAGGAACAGAATTGCATTCATAAGTGCTTACTCACATCCTGCGTTCTTAAAAATGTGGGAAAAAGAATGGTTGAATTATGATAGCAGGAAACCAGAGAAGGGATTTTGGTGGTTCGTTATAGCATTTTTGTGACAGGAAACATCCAAACACTGCACTAATGTAATTAGCATTGCAAACAAAATATATGCAAATTGATAGCCAGTTTTTCTGTGACAGTGTGTATTTTTTGTTTATTTGCTTCTCAGTCCTATGTTATTCCATGTTATTATGTTGTTTCCTCCCTCCTTGGTGCTACTTTGCCTAATCACTTTATGTTCCCCTGGAGAATAAAAGGCAGAAACCAGTTATATTTGAGTCAAGTAAAACATAATTTGTCTCTCATCAAAGTTTAGAAAAGGGACAAACGGGGTCTATTTCTTGTTCTCCCTTTCCCCTAACCTAATAGTAATGATGAAATGAAAAACATAGCTTCTTGACTGTGTTGATTAAACTGCAGCCTAACATTAGTGGAGGGATAGAGATTTACATTGCCTACACCAGTATAACTGGAATTGGAATCTGCCATTGGTTCCACTATGTGTCATTTAATCTCTAGTTTGGGAGATAAATAAACTGTACTCCCTGTCATTTATTGGAGAATAAGGATTTGGAGGCAAGGCACAGTTTGTGGTCTCTTGGAACTGAGAGGCATAAGCTTTTTGCCACATCAAATGTCACCTGTCATTCCAGTGCCTGCTTGCAGTATATTAAGCTACTTTTGATTGCGTATTGCCTCAAGTTCTGCACAATAAAGAGATTGTTTATCATTTGTGCACTGCTGCAAAAGGGCAGCCTTCCATCTCTTCAGAGTAACTATGACCAGGAAAAAAACGAATAGTGTGATAAATGGGTGGGAGCAGGGGGGGCCTTAAACCACTTGAGACTTGCTGACAGTGAATGTTTAGCTTTGTTTCTTGTTTCATGTTCAAGATTATTTTCAATGACTGACTTTTGATGGTCTTGGTAGACATGTCTGGCTTGATGAGTAATGGACATGGCAGCTCATTTCTTAGATACATGTTTGATGGAGTTTTCCTTGGTAGTTCAGGAGATGAGAAAAAAAATAGGAAATTCTTTGATATCAAAAAAAGACCAGAGTTGCAGGCTGAAAACCAGAGTGTGTGATCCAGATCTAGATATGCTTATATTAAAGCCAACCAAAATTCATAGCTTTATTTAGCAAAACAAACATACACTTTGGGCAGTAGGTATTAGATATGTGAAGTATGCTTTCCAATTTTGGTCTGTTTATGCATGCAGCGTTTTTGTGCTTCATCCCCATTTATATGTAAATTGATCAGTGAGGTGCAAAGAATGATGCAAATTAGCCTTTTTTTCTCATTTTTGGTTTGGAGGAAGTAGATCAATAGTAAAATAGCATAATTCAGGTGATACTTCGTCTTAAACTGCTTTTACTTTTATTCTTAACAGTACATCCTTTCGGGCTCTGATGACTTCAATTTGTATATGTGGAGGATTCCTCCAGATCCAGAAGCGGGTAAGTGTTATTGTTGTTTAAGATGGGGAAGGAAGAGTGGGGGGCAGGTGTCTGACAAATACTAGACTGGTATTTCAAAAAAATTGCTGTTATCATCACAGTGTGAATCTAGAGCAACTCTGAGGAAAGCTGGATAGGGAGAGTTTACAAATGCTTGATCCAGTGTCTGGGTAACAGTGGTCAGTGCCATTTTAAAGTTTTATCATAGTGATTTTCTATTTTTTCCTTCATTCCTCCCTTAATAAAGTTTGCAGCATAAAATGGTGCTGGGTTCAGAGGGTGCTCCCTACAGCTCCAGTGCATTGACCTCTTTTCCCCTCTCATTCCTCTTATATCAGAATCTTCCCACTGATTTCCAATGACTCCAAAGAGGAGTTATGCTTTTTTACTTTCTGGGTGGAGGAGCACTATAAGCTGGTGGAAATGGCCTAATTTTAGTTTAATCTAAATTTTAGTTTAATCTAGTTTTAACTAATTTCTGACCCATTCCCATGCTGGGGCAGACATGGTAAGCAAACAGCAGTAGCATAGCTCTGTATGAAAGTACAGGAGAGGCATGTTAAAAGCAGCTGTGAAGGGGGCAATGTAAATGTTGGGAATGCCACTGTTGGTCAGTGTCGAATTTGATGTGGTCTAGTAAGGTGTAGGGCTTGGCAGTAATAACACTCTAAGCCATACAACATCAGCATCTCTCTTCTGTTGAAACAAATCACTTCTAGAAGGGTATTAAATTTTAATTGAAAGAGTCAAGACTTTCAAAACTCTACTAGTGTTTTCAGTTTAAGTGGCTCTGGCTCTTCAAACTGTACATTTCAGTGATATTAAGTACAACTGAGGACTATCCTGTGGTCTCAGACACTTTAGCAATAGTGAAAGAAAATTACAAGCTGTGTTAGAGGTAAAATGAAAATATTTTGTTTCATTTTCAGGGGTTGTTAATAACAGCTGTGTAATCCACAGCTGAGAGGATGAATAGCCTTCAGTTAACGGCAAGGTTTTCAGGAAAATGACATTCTAATTTTGAGGTTTTTGCTTAGTTAACCAACATTTCATGTTGCAGTCCACAAGTCCTGAAGATGTTCCTACTAAATACCAGTAGCTTTGCCTTGTATCTTTGCATAGAGTTTATAGAAATAGCTCCCTGCTTTTCTTTTTATTTGTGTGATTTTCTTTTACATTTGACACTGGTTTACTACTACTTACAGATTTTTCCTCTTTTAAAACAAAGATTACATACATTATAATTAGTTATTTATTTTTAAGTTTTATTGTGTGGACTGTAGAATTACATTTTCTGCGTGTGTCACCATACTATCCTGACTTCCTTTGTAAAATCTGGATTTGAGATTTTCTGTTTATATGGCTGTGATACTCTTGAAAACTTTTTTCCTAGACAGCTGCATGTGACAACATTTTATCTGGGACTTTTGCACAAGGATGATAGTTAGTACTTGCTGCACCTGGAAGGAAAATAATTATTAAGCAAAATAATCTGCTCCAGAGTAGTTGTTAGAGATGCCCCTCTGTAAAAAAAGATACATGCTTGCAAAAATAGTTGCAATTTACAAATAGGTGATACATTTTGAGCAAACAAATTAGTGATTTACCACAAAACAATGTCATATCTGCTTTGGTCAGATTTCTTGTCTCTGGTTCTTTTAACTTCAGGAAGCATGTCAGTACACTTGCAACATTTCAGTTACAAAATTAATTACTTAATATCAATTGCCCTCAGTGGTTGCTTAACGAATCGGAAGATCCGGGAGTAGGAATATGTATGTCTTAATGTCTTGTAACTTGAGCAGTTCTCTTTTTGAAATATTTAGCAAAACTCACAAGCTTTGTTTTTGTTAGACCCAAAGGTCTGCTTCTGTGGCAAATAACTAACTGGGCATCCAGATCACCTCTTCACCTCTAGTAGACTTATTGAAACTTCTCTTCTCTTCTCTTCGCTTCTCTTCGCTTCTCTTCGCTTCTCTTCTCTTCTCTTCTCTTCTCTTCTCTTCTCTTCTCTTCTCTTCTCTTCTCTTCTCTTCTCTTCTCTTCTCTTCTCTTCTCTTCTCTTCTCTTCTCTTCTCTTCTCTTCTCTTCTCTTCTCTCCTTTCTTTTCTCATTCAGCTCCTCTTGAAGGGTTCTGCCCATTTTCAATGTGATGAAATGTCCTTTCTTAAATCTTATCCTGATGTTCAGAATAATTTCCAGAAAGAGATGTTGCTGTGCTTCCTTCTTGGAGAAATAGTCTTGCCCTAGGGATGTAGAGACTTTGGAAAACTTTTGCTTCAGTAGAAAACTCCTTGTTCTTATGTTCTAGCTAAAATAGGAGTGCCTTTGGGTTTGTGATCTGAGAGAGTGGAATGTGGTCTTTCACTTAAAATAGTGTGCAAACTAGACAGGATGATGTAATGTCCTGTACTGTTGGTTGGTATTTTAAATAAAAATATCTCTCTAACTGATTTCTGCCTTCCGGATGAACTCAGACATTGTGTTGCTATAAATATTTATGATACAACTCCCTTAAATTGTATCAGTTATTTGAAAACAGGGGATTTTTTTTTTTTTTTGCAAGCTTCTATCTTTTTATATAGCTGCATCCTTAACAGCAGCTCTGAAATTATTTTAAGCATAAGTGCACCAAGTACTGGTTATCCAATGATTAGCAACATTAGTGAACAAAGGATGAAGAAAAATGTGAAGGAACACACAAGTCAGACAGCTGCAAACATATTTCAAGAAATGTTGTTGCCTGTACTGGTATTTTGCCAGGAGAATAGAACAAGTTCTGCTGGGTTTGGGTTTTTTGTTGTGGGTTGTTTTTTTTTTTTTTTTTCAGATAGTCATAGTTTAGAAGTGTCCTTCTGGAAGGTTGCATTAAAGCATTCCCATAATCAGCTGGAATCTGCAAGCAGTTTTGTTTGATCCAATAATTAGGCAGAATTTTTGCCACCTTTGGGGCAAGGAGGTATATAAAAAAAGGTATTTCATAAATTGCTTAGGAAGCTATTCTGCTGAAGAGCTTTACTGACTGTCTCCCTCTACAGTCTTACATTATTCCGAATAGGCTGGGATTTCCTATGCCAGAAGGTTGGTTGCTTTTTTACCACCTTTTGTGGTTTCTTAAAGATGGAATAGTTTGCTCATTTTTCCACTTTCATCTCCATCCAAGTACTATCCAGCTTTCCACTGTGCTTTAGAAGTAATTGCCAAATGTTTCATGAATTTGTTAGCCAGCTTCTTCTTTAAAGTAATCCATGAAAGTATCACAGTTTTTTTCAGAGGCAGCTTCTAGCAAAGTTAATGCGTAAGTCTGCCAGAAGAAAAGCAGTCCTGAGTTTCCACAGCTTTTGCTTGACTCCAATGTAAGCTGGAAGAGAGAATCAGTCCCACATGACTTGTCCAGCAAGCCTATTAACATATAAGCACTTAAGACATTATTAAACCTAACACCAATAAACATGGTCTATTAGCTGGTAAAGAACCCCTGTTCAAGGCAGACCCTGACATGTCTTGTGGAGTAATAGAGGGTTTAGTAGACCAAAAGTTGTCAAAATGGAATTTACATTCCTCACTCACTACTCTGAATCATCTATGCAACTCCTGCATTTGAAATACTGCTCAAAGCTGCTGTGCAGTATTTATTTGTGATTGAGGATACAGCTGGGGATCCTTCAGTTCATGAGAGCAAGCTGTCACCAGGTTCTGGAAAACTTTACTAAATCAGAACAGCAAACTGCATTTCAAAACTTCTTTAATTCTGCCTTTGACTGCAACTGCAAGCAAGAAAGGGCTGGTCATTGTGGTCCAGTTACTAAACTAATTGCAAAAAATTTCAGCAGAACTGATGCAATTTTTCTTCCTTTTTTTCCTCCTCCTTGGTCTTTGTAAAAGCCAACGCTTCCTTAGGCTTGAAGAATCCAGGAACAGATCTTTTCACAATACTTGAACAGGGCTACCTCATTTGAGACAGCTTGTAGTTTAAGTTCTCAAAGTTCTGGGCTGATAAGCGAAGATGAGTAAAAATGTATTAAGTGTTCCCTAATGTCTTTAGCAATTCTGAGATATTTCATGTATGGGTACGTATACATATGTGCATACTGTTCGGTTGGGGCAGGGGGAAGCCATCTGACCCAGTGGGGAACATGCTCTGGAAGGTTTGCGTTTTTTAAAAAAAAATATTTTTCTGAGGTGTGGTCTTGGAATATAAACTGTTTTACTTTTAGGACTGTAGTTTTTCTCTTTTTTCAGGTCACTCAATGTTGACCATATTGTGATATGGAACAGTTGTTTGATTAACATGGCGAGTAAGTGCTGGGTCATTGTAGAAAAGGTTCTTGTATTCCATGGAATTGGGTCTGGTTTCCATGGCATCTGGATTGTAATAATACCATGGACCTGCAGGAGGTATTGGCCAAGTGGCATCAGAAAACAAATCAGTGTTGGGTGCTTTGTAGTGCTATAGATAAGTGAAAGCATCCACGAGTGTTTCTCTCACCAGCCTTAGTATGTTTAATATCTAATTCAGGAGTGGAAAGCTGAAGATAACACTGAGCACTGGGAGAGGCTGGAGAAGCTTTAATCCCTAGCACCTGGCCATCTAATTGTACCAAAGTTCTTGGTTGTATTAAAATGTTTGCAGTCACCAGTGCAAAAGAAATGCACAGCCAAGCACTTTTCACACTTCCATTAAAAAAAACCCAAACCCAACCACAAAAAAGCAAACAAAAAGCCACAAGCACAGCTATTGGTTGTGAGATAATTTCACTTACTTTTTATCTCTTATGTTCAGAAAGCATAGTTGGTGGTAATTTGCATGTTTCCAATAATATTGTGAAACCTTTTGCAACCTATGCTATTAAGCACACCAACAAAGCAGTGTCTCTCCGACCAGGAGGGGGAACAGAGTGGAAAGGGTGTGCCGAAGTTTATTTCTGTAGCAATTTTGTCTTGGCTTTCATATTGTTGTTTAGCTATACTGGTGATAACAACAGTGGGAGGGTTGGGATAGATAAAGTGTATGGCAGATATTTAGAAGCAACAAAAGAAGGGAGAAAATATACATCCAAAAATAGCCACTACCACTATGCTTTCTGCATAGTCTTTGAATGTTTAAATACTTCTTTTCTCTTTGGCTTTTGGAACCTCCACAGAGCTGCAAGACCACTATGGGGCTGGTTCTAGGCATAGGCCAGGCAAAGGAGTTGTCTGAGGCAGAGGCTGCTACCAGCTGACTGCTTCTTGTGCTTTCACTCAAGCTCTGCAAGGCCACGCTGATCCTTTCACCTCGCCTGGAAGCTGGAGGGGGTATTCAGAGGTGTCAAAGGAAGCAGCCTATGCCATTAGCTCCAACTCTGCAAATGCAGTTGGAGCTGCTTTCTTATGAGGGGCACTTGGTACTTCTGATGTCTCCTTTAACCATGCTAGGAGGAGAAGGGCTCTTAACCACCCCTTCCTGTTCTCATCCCATATTTGATGTGACCAAAGTCAGTTTTGCTTGTGCTGCTGAGATACCTTTAGTAAGGCTGGCTGCTGCCAGAGCTGGAGTCGGATTCCTGATCCCAGGTGTGCTGCAAGACCCTCTCTCAGGGCAAACGTGCTTGTGTTTAAATCTAGCTTCTCTGCAGATGAGTCTCTGAGGAGCAAAGCCATCTACTGGCATCCATTGTATGGAACAAATACAGGTGTGTGAGTGACCAGAGAGAGACTTTTTAAGTTACCTAAACATAACCTGCTGCACTGAAGGCAGAGGCCCTATATGCTGTGCATATTTGCTTGTATTGTGCTGAGCATTTGCTTTCCAAACTATGGTATGTTTCTTTGTTAGCACATCATGATCTCACAGGATTCAAATGCAAAGTAGTGGCCTATGGTCTAAATGTACCCAGGATTATTATTAATGAAAACTAAATTAATTTTAAATGAGCTACGACTGTAGTGCCAAGTACTGCAGTGGAAAGGTATGCTATGGCACACTGGCAGCAGCTGCAAATATCTGGTTCTTCTCAGGAGTTTTCAGCACTTTGAGTAATTCACAAGGCTTGTATGAAGTTATGCTTTAGTCTGTGGAAGGTCTTTCTACCTTATATGAACAAACAGTGGGATTTCTTTTCCAGTGTCCTAGATACAAAAGACTTCTTAATGAGGTCATTTAATTCCTCTGTTACAGAGCCAGTGGAGGATAATTCCTTCTCCCAAAAAGTTCTCTGGCATTTTGACAGCTTTTTTTAATGTTTGGAACAATGCAGCTTCCATTAGTTTAGAGACTGTTCGACATTCTCACAGGATTTCTGCACTAGAGCACTTTTCTTAGTAATCTATCACTTTCACTTTTTCTTTATCCTTCAAAGAATTTATTCTGGCTTCTTCTAAATGTTGCTTCATGTTATAGAACTCATGCAGGGGAAGTCAGATTGGTCTCTAAATCTCTCACTCTCCTTTGTTACAATTTACTAGAGTTTTTTTTAACGTATTGGGATGTACCATTCAGCATGTTTGCAATATGTCAAATGTCAACTCATTCATGTAAGTATTTACAAAACCACATAATTAAGTAGTTCATCAGCCTGACATTAAAAACATAAATTAACAAGGCAAACCAAGAAGAAATCACTTTGGCAATTTAGTAGACATCAACTACTTCAAAACATTGTATTATTCCTTCCTCTGTATGGGAGCCTGTAGAGAGGCCTTGTGTTGCAAAGGTATTCTTGTCAAACATGTACAAAAAAATCTGTTTTAAAGTGTACACATGAGATTTAGCCTTTTATAAGTTATTTCTTTCAACTGATCAGATATCATAGTAGGATATTATTTAAAGGGCTTTTTGAGATTTTGTATTGCCCTTCTTTGGAACACTTATTTGCAGGGTATAAATTAAAAGTGATTTTCTTGACATTTCACTTTGAGTATCAGATAAAAGCAGTCCAAAAAAACCCATTGACCAGCACAGATAGAACACTAAACCACTACTCGGGACTGTCTTTAAACATGGCAATTTTTTGGGTTGTATTGCAAAATCAGCTAGAACATACCCATCTCTTCCCTCCAGTACTTAGAGGTTATAAAATTGTAAACCTTCTAAAATTGGCATAGTCAGCCTCTGAAGACTAGGATTTATTTTTTTATATATATTATTAGTAACAGGTATGTAAGCTAATGGCTTCTGTATGATCACTGCTTGTACATGTTGGAGGTAGCTAAGAATACAAAAGCTGCTGTGCTTAAACAGTTGAAGAACCCATGCATGCTACTAAATTTAAAAGCAAACAAATTACACCCCCTTCCCCTAAAAAAATCCTAAACTTCAAAAGCAAGATTTGAGTGATTTTAGGATAGCAGTAGTCAATTCTGCTGAAACAATACAAATGAAAATACCATTTCAAGGGAAGACAGCAGTATTACATGGGAAAAAGGAAGATAGCACCAGGAATTTGAGCAGTTTATGGCTAGGCTCCACTTAATATACAGATGCACTTCTTTTCCTGCCAGCAGAGATAAGCAAACTTAACTCACACTCTGAGATGGCCAAAGGCTGTATGGCTGCAGCTAAGCCTCTGCTGAGAGACCAGGGGGATTCCAGACATGGCAGATTTCTGCCATGCAGATACTAATGTAATATGATGACAGCTGTGGTGAACTACTATAAAATAGGAGACTGCTTCCAAGACAAGGATGTAGAAGGCTTTGCATTAAGAGCTTACTTAGAGGTGTTGCTTAAACACATAGGAGTTGATGGACTAAAACTGCATCAAGCAAGAGATTGTCCAAAAATGAGATTCTGGGGCAGCCTATTATATTTGACATAAAAATTATCAGAGTATTGCTGGAGTCAGTACTTTCTGGCTTAAATTATTAAAACTTCCCATACCATTGGTAAAAGCTGTCCTCTAAGATTTGTTCTTTTCCTGGGGCAATTTCATGTAACTGGGCAGTTCTTTTAAGGAGCTTTGTGGGGAAGTTCACCTTCATTTTAAGAGGAGGGGACTATATTCTGTTAGTATGCTTTCTCTGAATTTACTGATAGCTGCTTAAAAGGAGTTCAGGGAACTTCAATATTTAATCAGAAAGCCTTGGAGTTCCTTCATAGAATTATAAAACTATAGAATCATAGAATAGGTTGGGATGGAAGAGAGCCTAAAATATAGTTCCAACCTCTCTGCGAAAGGCAGGGACACCTTCCATGAGACCAGCTTGCTGAAAGCCCCATCCAACCTGGCCTTGAACATTCCAGGGATGGGGCAACCACAAATTCTCTGGGCAACCTGTGCCAGTGTCTCATCACTCTCATTTGAAAAAATGCCTTCCTTCTATCCAATACAACCTCACACTCTTTCAGCTTAAAACTGCTGCCCCTTCTTCTGTCACTGCAGGCCTTGGTAAAAATTCTCTGTCTTTCAGTAAGTCCCCTTCATTGAAAGGCTGCAATAAGTTCTCCCTGGAGCCTTCTTTTGTCCCAGCTGAACAACCCCACCCAACTCTCTCAGCTGTTCTTGTAGGAGTGTTCCTTCACTCTGATCATTTTTGTGGTCCTCCTCTGGACCCATTTCAACACCTCCAGGTATTTCATGTGCAGGAGGCCCCCAGAACTGGATGCAGTACTCCAGGTGGAATCTCACAAGTGGAGAGATGAATCACCTCCCTTTACTCAGTGGTCACATTGCTTTTGATGCAGCCCAGGATATGGTTGGCTTTTCTGGGCTTCAAACACTGGACGGACAAATCTGACTACAGCATAGGCAGCCTGAGTTCTAGATGTGTCTAGATGTGGCATGCTGAGCACTTTCCATCCATTGCTCTTAGTGTATTGGTAAACATTCAAAAGTTTAATGCCAGAAGACACTTCTAGCGTTAAATGACTCTTCTCACTGTTCTACTAGGAAAATAGCCATGGGTTAATTCACACTGCTGACAGCACCCCAAATGACTGACTTAGAAATACAGCCCAGGATACTGGTACATGGTATTTGTTTCATCTCCATTGTGATTCTTTCTTTGCTCGTAGTCCCTCTGACTCTTTCATTAGTGACTTGTAGGGCATATTTCTTGTTTTGTACAGAGTTCATTCAGCTACAGTCCATGGATAGTTAAAACTTGTTTTAGACCTCACTTACAGGCTTGGCAATATTTCATAAGTGAACTCTCTCTTCATTCCTGAGGCCCTCTTTCTTGGAATATTTGTCTGCTACATCAAGATGTGTTGAGAACTGGTCTTGATGTAACCATCTACTATTGGCTTGATAGATACAATTGGACTGACAGCTCTGATTTGGCTGGAAGGAATGCTGTGGGAGTAGGGCAACTTAGCATCAGCCATAAGTGTCTTAGCAGGATAAGCAGGATGAAAGGACTTGAGGAATCTCATAAAATGGAAAAGAAAATCAAAAGAGCTTAATTTGGCATTTAATGAACTTGCTTTCCATTCAGTTACTTCTCAGTCAGATTTCCTGACAGTGGTGACATCTTGCTCCAGTGGCTGAAGGCAGAATGTATTTCTGGATCTTTACAGAAAATACAAATGTACCCAAATAAGATAACGTGCTGCATGTAACTCAATCTCAGTGCAGTTTCAGTGTGGTGAGCCATGCTTTTTGGTCCCTGGAGTTACTTGCCATCACTTTTCCCTTTCTCAGGAACTTTATTTTTCTATCCCAAGGTGCCATGAGACAGCAGTTTGGTGTGCAAAAATTGTGCAAAGCAGAACACTTTCCAGGATCAGTAAAAGATCTGTCTCTGGATTCTTAGGACTTGGATGACACCTTATTTCTAAGTCCTTATCATGGTTTGTTCTCCATGTTAAACATCAGTCAGCTCTTCAGAGTGCAGTTACAATGAGTGAAAGGGATAGAACACTTTCTAAGAGGAGAGGAGCTGTATACAAGGTCATTAGCTGCAGTTGTTTTCATTATTTGTATAACCTAACAAGGTTATATGAGAATATAACCTTGAGATATATGAGAATGGTTTTTTCTTTTTCATTTTTTCCCTTGACCCTTCTATCTTGCTACTCTTTAGTGGTAATGCAAGTTTTTTCTTTAGGAAATGTGAATTACAGGAGAACTGACTCTGTTTTAGAACACAAGTTGTTCAACACAGGACTTAAACAGCAACTGTTTCAGCTGAAATAGCTCTTGTTGGGGTTAAAAGAAGATAGCAAACATTTTCAACAAGAGGAACATAAAGTTTGTTTTATGTAAAGATGACTGTAAGTAGCATAGAAGCTAGTGAAAATATTCTAATTTTCTGTAAGGTGTACTTACAACTTACGAAGTTTTAAATAGCAAGTTGATTTTCATCTGAAGTGATTGTCAGCTTTTACTTCCTGCCTTTTAAAAATTTTGTTTTCTTTCACTGAAAATGTTAAGTCATAGCATGTTGATGGACACTTGTTTATTCAGATTCACAGGTATGCTTTCTAACAAATTTGTAGTTTTAATTGTGTGAGTCTATGAATAAAAAAAAAATACTGTGTGACTGTTTCTTGCTTTGGTGTATAGACCTAGTAAGAGTCAATGACCAAGCAGAAAAGTTAATTGGCTTCTGTTTTGAGTTTTACCACTAGCACAAAAGCATTCCACTTTGGCTAATTCACTGCCTTGTGACAAAGAATGATATAACCCACTGTTCAAATGTGTTATTTCAGGTCCTTCCTATTCATCAGACTAGAGTCAACTGTGACAGTAATAAATTGCTGATTTAAAAAGTAAATTTGAAAAATTTACTGTTAAAAACCAAGCTCTGTTTGTCTCTGCTTCAGATTTACAAAATGTCTGTGTCATGCCTTAGGTTTCTCTGGTGATTTCATTACATATGCTGCTCTCATTCACATATTTCTCATATTAGGTCAAAAACCATCAGTGTTTGTTTAGATGAATCAAAGAAAGCCTCTAAGTCCTAATTTGCAGGAAGGATGCTTTTCATCAGACTTGCAGCTTCTCACAGGGGCATTGCTCATAAAATTGGAATTCTGCAGCCAACACAGGCCTTAAAATATTGCAAAATAAAGCTGAAGCGCTTTGTCAAATACAGCAGGACTTTAAATGACTTTGACTGAAAGTAATATGAAGATTAAATTATTCATGTTCATGTGTGTTTGTTTTCCCCTAGGTGGCATTGGCAGGGTCGTCAATGGTGCTTTTATGGTATTGAAAGGTCATCGGTCAATTGTAAACCAAGTGCGGTTTAATCCTCACACCTACATGATCTGTTCTTCTGGCGTTGAAAAGATTATAAAGGTAAGATTAGTTATCAGAAAATGTGTTCTTTCAATTTTTCAGGAAGAAATACTTTGTTTTGCTCAGCATCATAGCATTCCACACCCATCCTGTCTTCTCCTCTTACTATTTTATAAAATGTTTTGTCTCGTTTGCTTCTGCGTTTGGTTACAGTTGTAATGTGATCTCCTACAGCTTGTGATACTCTGGTCTAAAATGTAATCAAAATATCTCCAAAGAGTATTATTGAACCTTAGCCTAGACTGACCTGGCTGAATAACGCCTCAGAAGGCCTTCTATAATTTTTGTACTTCTATAAATTTTGTACTTATGCATCAAATCAATTCAACATGTCTCTTCTGTGTCTTCCAGAGGAAGGACTCTTAATACCTTGCACAATATCTTTCTGAATCCTTTAACAATGTGCAGTACTTTTAGGAAGGTTTTTACCTTTTTCTGTGGAACTGAAAGAGATGAGAAACTTTGTTAAGTTCTGTAATTTTCTTTCCTTAAGGAAAGACAGTCAATATTGTGGAAGCAAAGCCAAACCAGTTTTGTTACTTGAGGGTTGGGAAAGCAAAGGGTTATGCTACACTAATGTGATTTGCATTCTGCTGCCATAGATATTTTGATATAATTTAGGTTTACCAACAGTGTGAAAAAAGCCATAACCATTTAATTTTGAAGCAGGATAAAAAGAACTGCTCTTGATCCTAATTCTTTGTCGAATGACTCCATGGAAGTCTCACCTGCATGTGGCTGTAAATAATGTTGCTAGAATATTGTAAATGCTTTTCTCCAGAATATTGTAAATGCTTTTCTCCAGAATATTGTAAATGCTTTTCTCCAGTACAAGCTGACAGCATGAACTTGTCCTCTTTTATATGTGGAACTTACAGACCAGAACTGACCCGAAATCCTGGGACGTGGCTCAATGCCCCACTGCATTGCTTGCATTACAGCTGCTGTCAGCATTTGGGTTCTGATTATAGTTCAGCTTTCCTTCTCTTCTGTCTCCCCCCAGTACTTCAGTTCTTTTTTCTTCATCTGTCCCTGCCTAACAGGTTTGATCACAAATATATTAAATACAGGCTTTGAACAAAAGTGCATTGAACAGTTTTCACAGCTCACTAATTTTTCAATTTCCAAGAAGTCAAACTGCCACTGTTTAACAACATTTTTGCCAGATGCTTTTTTTTTTTTTTTTTTTTTTTTTTTTTTTTTTTTTTTTTTTTTTTCCTTTGGGAACTTGATTCATGCAGCCTGAATTTTGCCTTTTGGATTCTAGGTCTGCTAACCTTTCACCCTATGAATCCTTCCTGCATGAGTGTGCTTAGACTGTTGGATTAGCATTGGTATAAACATCCCCTGTGTCGCTTTTGTGCACTTCTGCAAGGGTTTTGGCAGGGCATTTTTTTTGCCTAGTGATTAAAAGGTTAGTTTGATTAAGGCTGCAGTCACAGGTTGTGTAACTCTTTGAAAGACACCTCTGCTTGAGCGCTCCCTTAGAAGAGAGCTCCTGTTGTGTCACTGTGTGTGCAGTGGAAATTGTGCAGCTTCTTTGAAGGAACTGAATTCCCCAGACATTTCAAGCTAGAAAAAAAATTAAGGGAAAGGTGTTTAATGTATTAAGTTTATTGGCCAGCCAGAACTTCTTACCCTTTTGTTGCATGTCCTTTTGTCTCAGCTTGTAATGGGCCTTGTTTGGGACTCAGGTATTCAGTGCTTATGTCTTGTCTGAGCTGCCTGACTTCACTCTCTAAAGGCACTGTTTCAGTGCACAGCAGTTTGCAGGTGACTGTACAAAGGTGGTTTCTTCTTCATTCCAGCTACTCCTGTGGATAGGTTGGAGACTAGTAACTGCCACTAGCAGAAGGGCAAAACCGGAAAAACAGCACCGGCAGTTCTGAGGGGTCATTTACTGCATTAAAAACAGCTGGGAATGCAAGTTTTTCCTTTGCATGGCTGTCCTTCTTTCCCCTATATAAATCCTTGATGTGCTTGCTCAGAGAAATTGAGATGACAGGAGAAGGAACCATAAATAAAAATCATAGTTAAATTTTTAAAATTTTCTTATCTTGTTCCTTTTGGTTTATTTGTTTTAATCACTTTCTTTAAAAGTGTCCTTCTTTTTTAATATTCCTCAAGCGTCTTTTAAAACCCTTTCTGGAATTAAATCACAGATCACTGTGGTTGGTTGCAATTGTTGAAACAATTGTAGAGACATGGTGATGTGTTAAAAACGTGAATGCAAGTAGTTGTTTGTCTGAGTTCTTAATTTTTAGAGTAGCTGGCCTAAATTTAGTAATTCAAGAAGGGAGGAACTGATAGCACCGCATCAAGCCATTCAATAATTCCATGAGCTTCTGCCAACACATTTGCTATTTTAATGCTGATTGCAATTGAGATACAAATTCATCTCGGGCCTAGCCCTACAGAGAAGAGTAACATTGACAAGAATGGCTTTGATGTTTCTGGTTATGGATTTTTTGCTTTAGTTTTATTTTGTTGTAAAGTACTCACAAGAATACAATTCAGTATTTCATTGGTTTAGGGTTTGATTTCTGCTAGGACCAAAAATAAGACCCAGCAATCTCATTAACAGAAGACATTAGGAGCCTTGACCTCCAGACAGTGTGTGATGAACACATTAACCCAAGTGAATTGTTCATTGCCCTTCATTTACTGAACTTCGGTAAAATTGTATGAAAAAGTGCAGCTGAAAACTAAAATAATCATTTGCATTGAACATTTACCGCAAAGGCTAAAGCAATATAAAACAGAAAAATACCACTTTCCCCTCAGTTAAATGTACAAGACATTGGGATATGCTGGCAGGAAAATAGATTGCATTGCAGAAGAAATAAATGAGGCATTCCCTCTGATGCCTTGTGCTTAGAGGACGGCCATGGAAAATTACGCAGTTAGGAGACAGTTCCAGGAGAGATAACACAGATAATGTGCATAACAATTTTCAGAAAAAAATTCTGTTTTGTATTGAAAATGGAATATTGTGTAACAGAGCACAACTGTTGTGGGTCCCATTTGTTTAAAAATCGTAAGTGTGTCGGAGATAACAAAGTCTATTTGCACATGTTGCTATGGTGACA
Source organism: Sylvia atricapilla (assembly GCF_009819655.1). Taxonomy (NCBI): domain Eukaryota; kingdom Metazoa; phylum Chordata; class Aves; order Passeriformes; family Sylviidae; genus Sylvia; species Sylvia atricapilla. Next base: position 29,322,691 of record NC_089145.1, read on the forward strand.
GATTAATGTCATTGTGACTATCTGCCTCTGCCTAATCAGATAATCTAACTGTTTTTAATTATTCTCACGCTACAGGCACTTCTTTGTTTTAAAATTTGGGGAGTTGCCACCCAAGCAATTCAAAGATGCACTCAGTAGTTATCTACTGAGTAGAGAACCAGTTTTGTATTCCCATTTTCTGTTATTGTTCCTATTTTTATATCTGTAGTCAGGTCATCAGTGAGTAATATTCATCTCCTTAATCTTCTGACAGAGAAAGAACTTCTCGATAAATTGTTGCTTTAGTGGGTTGATTTGCCAACTTATTTTCTCCAGTTTGATCTCATTATTCCTCGACATGGCATCAGTCAGAGGATAAGAAAAAGGTAAAGGCATTGCATTTACAAAGTAGCCCATTTCAGATGCCACAGAGAGCACTGGATCAGTTGATACCAGTTTAAAGACTTCCCCATTCTGCCAAGGATAGATTCTTAGTCTGATTTCTTTCTGTGACCCTGGCAGGCGTTCGTACTCCCTCATAAAAAAATATCTAAAATGCAGGGATATCATTCTCCAGAGACAACTGATCCTGTACAAACAAGGTATTCATCCTGAATTCCCTTGACTTCTCTTTATTACTTACTTCTCTGTGAACAAATTTCTTGGAAGGGAAAAGTCTCACTGTGACTCTTTGTAGCTATATTTTACACGGCTCTGTTTTTGCTGATGCTTGCAGAGGGAGCAGAAGGATGTGGTAGTGCTACCAAGGATGTAGAATATCTGCACACAATTTATGTACCTTTTTAGATTAATTTCGTTACATACAAACAGACCTTTCTCAGAGGGACTTCGGAGCCAACTACCTCTTGTCCATATATATTAGTTCATAACAGATCTAAGCATTTTCTAATTCTCTTTTCTAAAAAATAAAAAAAGGCTTTATAAAACATAGTGACCAGTCTAACTCTGCTAAGATTATTTGAGAAAGGGGCATGCCAGCCTGCCTGTCTAAGCACACAGTACAAAGCATTTGCAAGAAGTTACATGCTTCTTAAAAAGATCTGATCTGCTTGCTGAAATGCTCAGTAGTGGGACAAAGGGGGAAGAGATCTGAGGTTGTGAGAGAAGGTACCGAACACACACTACATCAATCTTCAATAAGGCAGCAACCCAAGAATATTCTTTTCAGCAAGTTGAGTTCTATTTTTTTATTTAAAAATGTGGTGTATCCAGAAATCAACCATCTCTCTCATGGATTTACTGAGAGAAAGTTCTTTCCTGCATTGTCTTTAGGAAGTGGAGCCTGGAAAATTGAGGATGAAGAGTGATTCTTTTTGTTCTCTGGAATAGTTCAAAAAGGTTAAGTTTGGTTACTGAAATTCTGTATAGTAGGCTTAGATTGGGTTTTGTTATCTTCATCCAAACATGATGTTTGTCCTTTGAGCTATATGTCTGGTAAGTGTAGTGCTTGAACCAAGCAACAGAGAACTGTCTTCATTCTAGTTTCAAGTGTCATATTAAAGAACTGCACTGGGAGAGAATTTGCTGAAGTACTGCAAATAATAAACAAAGCAATTAAGTATCAGTAGCAAATACACCTTGATGTTGAGATGTTCCTAGAAACAGCCTGATGTAATACAATGTAAAGTTCCTTTCCCTTTGCTCTGAAAGGCAGCTTAATGATTGTCTGCAGAAGAAAGTCTATCTGCAGCCCACTTTAATTTTAGAATAGTGTCTCTTATCTATCTAGCCAGATCATATGTGGAAGTTCTGTTAACCATAAATTACCCAGGATGCAAAGTAAAAGCTTTCAAATTTGGGGGATTTCCAGAATAAAGTTTGTTTGTTCATTTTAAATTTGGCTGTTATGGACAAGTAGTTGAAAAGTAATTTATTTCATTTTGCTTCCATTATTAAAGGTGTAAGGGTTTTTTGTACACTGTTGAAAATCTCAGTGAGTACAGAGTAATTGGTATTTGTGTGGGTTTTTCTTATGTTGCTTGTCATGGTAGTATTGGATTATGTTGCATTTGTTAACTAGGCATCTGTGGGATGAGTGCTGATAATGTCATTTATACATGCAAAATACGCTTTTTGTTAGCAGTTTTGTCTGTTTGGGACAAAACTTAATTAATTTCTGTTGGGGAAATTGTTAGATTTTTTTTCAAAGGTTATCCCAAAAGTCCAACCTGGTACAGAGAGCTGGCATAGAATTTTTTCCCCTGGGCCTGTTAGCATGATAAAACCAAAGCATGGCTGAGATCAGATCTTTTATAAGCAGAACATTAAGGCATTGTTGTAGATAAGCTACATACTGGCTCTGCTTACAGTAAGGCATTGTTCATTCCACTAACCATTGATCCAAAGTGATAGTGGTTGTCCACAGAATGTCATAATCACATTGCCCCCAGATCTGTGACTAAATCTGAGAAGGGTGAGGACATCCAGCTATTATGTTTGCTATGGATTACCAGTTTCTTAGGGATATTTGTAGATCTTCTTTGGAGCTTTTTTTTTTTTTTTCCCTTTTCCTGTCCATACCAGGAAAATTGAGGGAAGGATAGATGGACAGCATAGTCAAGACTGTTGCTGTTGGTGCAATCAGTATACTCTAGAAGAAGCTTTCATTAAAACTCTTCAACTTCACCAGTTAAAACTGCTGCTGTGTCTTTAGATCTTCAGAGAAAGCTGGAAGATTTCTTTTCTTTGTAACTGTTCCCTAAAGGGAGTAGGGAGTAGTGCAGCTCTACTTTTCAGCTCCATGCATTCAACTCCCTGCCTGCTGATCAGGTGGGATTGACTACGTAGCTGGATGAAATGTTACTCTACACCACTGGCACCAGCAACTCTAGTTTCCTGGGAAACAAGTGCTTTCATTACTGCTAAGCCTGTATTGTAGGCAACAAACTATTCTTACTGTTAGTGAGTAAGCATCCCTTATTACATAAAAATAGAGCCCTGCAATTTGGGAGAAATTATCACACAATGAATTACCAAAATGATGGATAATTTGCAGTGTGAGAGCTTTTATATGCTGGGTGAAGTAAATGCAGGAAAAACACATTTGTAAAGGGGAAGAAAAAATCCCACAGCTCTGTAATATTTGTAAGTATGATACTGAAGGGTAAAAATTAATAAAAACAATCTGCAACCTGCAGCTATTCTGGGTATTTGAGCTACTGTTCAATTTCAAATGCTTATAATAGTTTATGAATTCCAAGACATATGTTTGGTTTTTATTTTCTGTTACAGATCTGGAGTCCCTACAAGCAGCCTGACTGCACAGGGGACCTGGATGGTAGAATTGAGGATGATTCACGTTGCCTCTACACTCATGAAGAGTACATCAGTCTTGTGTTGAACAGTGGCAGTGGTTTGTCCCATGATTATGCCAACCAGTCAGTCCAGGAAGATCCACGGATGATGGCCTTTTTTGACTCTCTCGTGCGCCGGGAGATCGAGGGCTGGAGTTCTGATTCAGACAGCGATCTCAGTGAGAGCACAATCCTGCAGCTCCATGCAGGAGTCAGTGAACGCTCTGCTTACAGTGAGTCGGAGTCCTCCACCTCTTTGCATCACTCCCCACCACAGGTGGCTGAAGAGTCTGATGAAACTGCCTATAACTTAAGGGCCTTAAGATCCACTGCGTCCCCCTCAGCCAGAGAAGACGCGGCTTCCCGTCAGCAGAGGCTCTCTGCACTGAGAAAGTATCAGGACAAACGTCTTCTGGCCCTTTCCAATGAGTCTGACTCTGATGACAATACCTGTGAGGCAGAACTAGATACAGACCTTTTCCCACGGCCACCATCTCCGAGCCCTGAGGAGAATGAATCCAGCAGTTCCAGCAGCAGCAGCAGTACAGAAGATGAAGAGGAACTGAACGAAAGACGCACATCCATGAGGCAACGCAATGCACTGAGACGCCGACAGAAGGTGCAAAAGGAGGAAAGGACTAGCACTAACACAGAGAATATAACCCCTTACATAGGTGAGGACATATATGATTACCCCCAGATCAAAGTGGATGATCTTTCTTCCTCTCCAGCTTCTTCACCAGAAAGGAGTTCGGCCAATAAAGAAGTCCTTAAAGAAAGAACGTCCCCTTGTTCAGACAGTGAGTCAGTGGAGAGAAAGATTTACAAAGCTTACAAATGGCTCCATTATTCTTACATATCCTATTCAGCTAGTAAAGATGGTGAATCCTCCAGAGGAGGTGGAGAAAATGATGAAGGGAAACCAGGAACCAGTGGAAGGCACAGTGCAACATGCTCGCTAACTAAGGAAGATGCTAGGAACTTAAGTTCAGTAGCTCCTCAGGGTTCCTCAGCTCTTCCTGCTGAAAACCACAACAGAGAAAATTTAAAAGAATGTGGTGGGATAGAGAATTCTAGTAATGGTCAAGGTCATGAATGTGACAATCAGCGGCAGATGGAGGGTCAAGAAAACACATCTGAAGACACAAGCAGTGGAGGTGTAGAGCATTCTTTTGAGACTAAAAAGCTCAATGGAAAAGCTAACTGTAAAGGGCTAAATAGCTGTACTGAAGAACCTTGCATTCAGACCACAGGACTTGTGGAACAGAAAAATAGTCAGAACTGTCAACCAGCGCCAAGCCATCACTCACTGGTCCCTCCATTCTCCGCTGTTGCCATCTGTAGCATGTCAGGTCACTGCTCCAGAAACCAGACTGATGGCAGTGAGGAGAGGAGCTTTGACCCCTCCTGCATTAACCACAATAATGGCCACTTGCATCTTCACCCTTCATGCTTCAACAATGGACAGAGTTTTGGAGAGCAGGAGTCTGTGACGCGAGGACTACAGGTGCACTCAAATGCTGATAAAGGCAACCTTGTACAGGTGGGTGTGACCTTGCACAAAGACTGCTGTCTGTCTGACATGGACTCCAACAGCTACAATGTGAGCACAAGAGAGGATACTGCTGACCTGCATCCTGCGGGCAGTGAGAGCACTCAATCTCTCGGAGGACTGAAAAGACACAGAGTGGAGTTGGAAGATCCAGATTCAGAGGGTTCATCCTTAGAAAAGAAGTTAAAAACATGATAAATGCAAATGTCTGTCGTAGTGTGCACTCTCTCAAAAAGAAAAGGAAAAAGAAAGTATTAAAGGCACATAGAGCTTGGGTCTGAAACATTGCGTTTGATTCTCCATTCTGTTCCTCAGTGGGTCTGTTTTAGATTGCCAGTGGTTCATGCTGTATAAAAATCCAACTTGCTCCTTAATGAGACTGAGTCTAGTGTACCCATACAAGGTTCTGTTTAAAGTAAATCCTTATTAAGATGGTTGACTGAATAATTCTTGTGTGAACATGTGTCATTTGTTCAGCCAGCCAACCAGGATGACTGCTTTAAAGTTTAATTGTTCTTCTAAGGAGGAAGTTTTCCATACTGACACAACATATTGCAGGCTGAAGAATGATGGAATTAGATCACACTGCTGATAGATCACATAATTAGGGTGTGTTTCTTGTTGAGGAAAACAGGGGAAAAGTGTTTCTGGGCCCTTTATTCTGCTTCAGAAAGTAAAGAAATGCAACCATTAGGGAGGATATTTTCATAACTGCATGGTATCTTCAGAGATGATACTTCATAATGCACTTACTTCTGATACAGTTCAGTGACATTATTTTTATGCCAACAGAAGAGCTATAGGAAATGAGCCTCTTTCCAAAATCAACTTTAGACTGTTCCCATGGTGACATTCAATTTTGTGGGCTTTTTTAAAGAAAAGAGCTGAATAACACAGTGTCATCACTATAAAGAAGTATGATTGTTGGCAAGAAGCAGGTATGCTGTAGACCTCGTTCTAACCAAGGGCTTTTACAAATTGGGTATTGAAACATGCCTTTCTGTGATCTTAACACATAGACATTCTTCTTCATAATCATTTTTTTTATTATTATTATTATTATTATTGTTATTATTATTATTATTATATCCAAACACCCAGAACCATAATAATAATATCTCAATTGTGCCCACCCTTCCCTCATGCTCTTACTTTTGGGAAGCAGTAGACCAAACAGAAAATAGCTGAAGTATGGATAATGTAACTGATTCATGTTAACAGCATAATTTGGTAAAGTCTGAAAAATGCTTTTTTAATCAGTTTTTCAGACCAAAACTGGTTGGGATTGGAGATCAGGGTTGGTTTTCCACCACTGTGCTGCTAATATCTGAAATTGTATATGGGTAGATGTATTCAGCACAGTTCTGCATGGAAGGGAGTGCTTCAGAGAACTGTCCCCACGTGTGGGGAGACTGTGTCTTCAAGCCTGGCAATCAGAACTTGGGCAAGAGCACAGCTCTTGCTGCCAAGAACTGGAGTACTCTGTGGTGGAGAGAGTTGTTTCTTGCCTGGGCACTGTTTTGAGTGGAGTATCTGGTGAGTCATCTCAGTTCTGGCATGCTGGAATTGGTGAAATTGCACTTGCTCCCCTAGCAACAAGGTAAGAAGAGTCAGTGTGTGAAGGGAAAACAAACCATCTATAAAAGATACAAAAACTACATGTATGTTCAACAGAAAAAGAGGTTGCTTTGGACCTCAGTAATTTTAAAGGCTTTCAAGCCCAAAACCAAGGAAGGTTTAGTTTATTTTAAGGAACTGGAAATTTTTGCTTTCAATACAACTCTAGCAGTACACTGCTGTAGAGCACTGGCCTCAGAATTATTATTTCAGATCCACAACTCTCTGGTTCCTTGGGAAAGTAGGAAAAAGCCCTGCTAAAACAGGATGAAAAGTGAAGGAGCACTTCAGAAGGGGTGCTGTGAGGGAAAGGTGTGGGAGGGAGAGTGAAGAACATGACCTGAAACGTTGTCTTAAAACTACTGTAAGTAAGTAGTCTGTCATAGGCTGTCTGCCCACACTGGGTCTGCTTTTCTAGGTGAGAAAGGCAAAGGGTGTTTGTAAACACAAGCAAAATTGGCAATAAGAGCAACCTCTGATACATTGTTACTTTATTGAAAAAAAGTGTTCTGTACTTACTACATTGTACATCCCTGCAATCAAGATCACTATAGGATTGTTTTCCTCAGTTGTAGAAACATCTTACTGTAAATTCTGAGTTTTAGCTAAAATCTTCAGGTTGCTGAGTCAAAACTTTTTATGTTTTAAAAACATAAAACATTGGAAAATTTTCTCATCCCTCACTTCTAGTGAACAAGCATCTCTACTCTTCTTTGACATGGTTATCTTTTCCTGGTGTTTTCCCAAATGCCTTGTGGTCTCACTTCTGGTTCTTTTGTTGGTTTTGAAAAGCAGAATAAAATCTCCCTGGCTTGATGTTAGAGAAATCACAGAATGGGTAAGGTTGTAAGAGACCACTGGAGGTCATCTAATCCAACCTCCCTGCTCCTGTACCGGCTCTGGGCATAAAGGATTGCTGTGGTTTCCCCAAAGACAACCTCCTTTGCTGTCTTATTCTTGTTATTTCTAGTTTCTGTCAGACAGGAGGAGGAAGGCAAGCTGCAGTCTTAACCTTTTGTTCACAGGAAACTTCAAGGCACATGAGAACTACAGCTTTTGAAGCAGTGCATTCACTTCCTCACATAAATAAATGTTATCAGCAGTAGGCAGCTCCATTATGTGGTAGAGTCCCAAAAAAGCAAGCCAGCAAGCAGCAGCATGTCCCCTTCAGGTAGCCAACACTGAGAAGAGCAGGTTGCTTCACTCTTGTCACTGATCCTGTGTATTTGCTCTCCCCACCCTACACTTGGGTTGCTTGTCCTGCTGTGTGCCCACAGCTTCCATATGAGTTTTGCTGTGTGCTTGGAATTGTCACTCCCTACTTCTGGGAAAAGAGTAAACTGATAGGTGGAAAATCTTACTAATTTATCAGAAGAGATTTTACCTTTACTAATAATCTGCCATGTACTTAAAACCGAAAAGGTTGTGTAAATATTGACCTACCCTGTTAGTCACTATTTGCTTACCATGCAGCATGTTATGGCAGGAAATTTGCTAGGCCACCTTGTAGAGTTCATGTCCAGAGAACCTTATCAGTGGGAAAGAACAACCCTCCTTTACATCTCCCCAGAACATGTTAGACAAAGAAATCTTGATTTTTAATGAAGTTCTTTCTTATGTTTCTACAAGGTCACAGACTGTATTTGCTTATTTCAGCTTTCTCTGTTTAAAGAGAGTCAAAGCTGACTCTTCCTCTGAAGAGCAAGCATGAGGCTTGTCTGGCCCAGTGTATTAACTGCTTGTAGAGATGCAGGAGGATATGAGATCTATCAACCAAAGTTCATCTCAGGTTTTTCCAGCTCTCCAGTGAACATTTTACCAAAGCTGGTGATTTTTCTCCAAGGTGAGTGGCTCAATGGAGATGAGACTTTACTCTTTAGAAGCAGTTCTCACAGACTAAGCATGAGCAGAAAGACACAGCTGCCTCAAGAAGGCAAGAGCACAGGTTTTTACCAGTTGCTTGCAGAAAATTCTGAAATTGTCTCAACTGATTACAGAACCTTTCCTCCAAAATTTGCAGTGGATTTTTTTCCTGCTAAGTTTCATAATAGAGTAAGTGATTGAAACCAAATCCTAATCTCTGGAAGTAATTTATTTGGTAGCTGGGAAGTCACTATTCCTCGAACATTTAAAGAAGATAGGTCCACTTCTGAGATCTTGTACTTGCCTGCATTTTTACATCCTCGTGAATACACAGAAGTCTCTTGCTCAGTGTGGCCATCACAAGCGGATGTGGCCTGATATTACTGAAGTCTTGGGCAGCTTTCATTTCCAGTTAATTTATTTTGCTGTTTGTGGAAGAGAGCAAGACAAGATTGTTGTTACTACCTCATTGAGTTAAAATGCTCTGTGTAGGTGAGTTTTCATCTCCTTTTTACAGGTACTGGTACTGGCAGAGGTACCCTTGACACCTGATGCTTTCTCCCTCATTTTCAGCCACTCAGATTATCTGTGTGTCTTCAGACCTGGGAAGCTCAGGGCTGTGCTGCAGGATCTTCAGAGTACCAGAGAAACGCAAATGGCTGCAACAGCTGAATTACTATGTGCACAAGCACATGGTTCTTCAGGAAATCTTCAATAAACTAATCCTAGCACATACACAACTTATAAAACACATCAGCACACTCCTGCAGCTGTGTCAGGATGCACCAATTAGCCCAGCTAATGGTCAACTCTTAGGAACAAAAATTCTATATCAAACATCTGAGAAAATGACAATTCTTTAGGGGGGAAAAAAAAAAAGAAAAAAACCCAAACCCACCATCACCACCCCCCTCAGTAAAAAACCCCAAACCAACATCCTACTGGTTATGGGAGGCTACAAATTTGCCAAAGTTTTCTTCAGTGATTCTGTAGATCAAAAGCAGAGAAATTCCAGAAGTCAGTGTGTTCTGAGATCAGAGGAAATAATTTGAATTTGATGTTTCTACTTCACCTGATTGAAGTCAAGAACTTGGAACTTGGGCCTCTTGCCTTTCACTTGAGATCCTAAGCATCAGCGTATTGCGTTATTCAGGATGGGGTTTGTTCTTCCTTGGTCTGAAATGCAAAGGGGAAAGGAAATAGAAACAGATCCTTCCACAAATACCTGGAGCAGAGCCTTGAGCCCAGCCCAGCTGGTTTATGGTTTGGTGAGAAACTGCTGGAGGACCCTTTCTCCCTTCTCCACCTTGTGTGATCTCTGTTCCAGAGAGCAAGATGAGTTGCTGATGCAGCTCTGAATGCTTACCATTGTCTTGAATGTGGGAGAATGGTCCTTCCAAATCGGGTCGGGTGGGTATGATTTTTTTTTTATATTATTATTTTCTTGTAGACACAATACCTACCTCCTGAGTTGACTGCCAAGTCAATGAGCTATTTGTTCTGGCATATGGCTGGCAAGCTCAGCTTCTGTGTCTCAGGGATATCTTCCCATTAACGTCTTGTTTTGCATGGTCTCACCAGCAGTTCTGGCCTTGCTTTGCAAATCTAGGTTGGCACTGTTGCAGCTTTCAGAGCTGATCAGAGCTGTGCCTTTGCTGAAGCTGCCATTAGCACTCTGGCTGCTTGGAGCTATGTGGCAAATGAGAAAAAATGCTCCCATAAGCACGCTGAAAATGCCTGTATTTGAACTTTTGAAGGAGAGATCAGATCCCTCGCAGCCAGACAATGCCTCTGGCTATGTCTAGCACTTTCATGATTGGATGCTGCAGGAGTTGCAGGTTTCTAGTGTAATGCAGTCCCTCCCAGTCTATATTTTACTTCACAAACCACAGCTTCTTATTTGCAGCATTAACAGCCGAAAGCACCAGTTCATAGGTACTTCCAGGGCTCACCTTCTGGCCATGCCTAAATGGTCAAACCACATGATCTTTGGGAAAGTCTTAACGTGTCAGTGTCCTGCTTCCAGAACAAAGACTGAAGCAGAAGTTGCTTCAAGGAAAGCCTAATGCATATTTTCAAAGAGCTTTGGCTTTAGCTCAGCATTTAAGGTTAAGTACTGATGAGATACATACTCTTTAAAATGTGGCTGCATGGCAGAAAAGGAAACAGCAAGAGCTTCAGAACTGAATTCCATCAGGAAATAGGAAAGGAGTTGAAATGTATTTAAAAACAAACAAACAAGCCCCTTATATGCAGTTAGGTTTTGAATAGAAGTTCATTGCCTGCTTCAAAGAGTGACTTCTAAAAGCTTCAGCAATACATTTACAGAATCGAATTCTCACCCTTGAGCTTGACAAGTCTAACCCACCGATGTCAAGAAGCCAAGAAGCCACAGCCAGGCCTCACATTGCTCTTTTGATGGGCCTGCCACATGTTGTTACCCAGCTGTGGTTACTCTTCCATGTGCAGCCATTGTGGCTGTCAGCAGCAAGGCTGCCCCATGCTCTGACCAGCTGATTCTGTCTTGGTTTTTCTGAAGCTGTCTGGTTTAGATTCATATTGCCTGGGATGTGCTGAAGAAAACCCAAAGTGTTTTCCTTTAAGCACCTTAGTTCATATCTACCTCTGGATCTTGGAGGGAAGGTTGGGGGCTACATTTCTGGGTGATTTTTATGCAGCCTGTTAAAGTGAAGAAAATAAATGCATTCTTGCAGGAGGAACAGAGGAGTACAAGACATAAGCATCCTCTGACTTACTCTTTCCCTTCCTGAGGTTTCCATGTCTCCTTGAGGAGTCTTGTACATTTTTCTTTTCTCTATGACCCAGAGAGACTTCCAGGGTGGGGTGGCTAGAAAACAAAAATGAAACTTAATTGCTCTGCCTCAGTGACACTGCCAGTATATTATGACCAGACCTGGCATTTCCTGGCTTGGAATTATATCCTTGAATACAATTTTCTCCAAAGCATGAGCAAAGTCTGCTTCCCACCTATCTAAGCTTTGGAGGGAGAGAAAGGAAAGATGGTCTAAGCTCCAACAATCTTGGAATGAAAGGCTGTACATATTTAAAGCTGGTTATAATCCCCCTGTTCCCAAGGTTTCTATTACACACACCCCCCAACTCTGCAGTGCAGTGCACTTATCTGCATGCAGGGATGACAACAGCAGAAGTCCTGCATCTCCCATAATCCAGGGACTACTGAGAGTGCTTCAGTGTGTCTGACAGGGCAGATCTCTAGTCTTTCCATAAAGAAGCTTTTTTTAGCTCATACATATTTCTGATGATGTGGAAGATTTATTTTTGATCTGGGAAAGTCTGTAGCAATGTTTTGAATTCCTGCATGGCTGACTGACTGATAATCTATCTGAGGAACACTGGAAGCAATTTACAGCCTTAGATGGAGATTTTTATTTACTTACATGTACTTCTAAAGTCAAAACTTACAGTTCATCATCCAACACGAGGGCTCTTCACCTTTTACCTCCCCTCTGTTTTCCAAGGAAGGATAACTTTCTCCTTCAGTTCACTAGTAACGTCCACTAATCTGTATAAAAGGTACAGATCATTTGTGGCCCATCTTCCCAACAGTTAATGAACTGTTAATGCTGGGACAGTAGGACAGTAGAGCTTCTTGCTAGAGACACACAATTTGCAGCAGACAACAGGAGAAATGGCTCATTAATCTATGCTCTGAAGTTGAAATCTGCAAAAACATGGGAAGATTTCAGTCTGAGTGACACATCTTGAGGTCTCCTACAGCTGGGCCTGAAATACCTTTGATGTTTCTCCAATTTTATGCTATAGTCTCCAAAGCCAGTGTTTGTTTCCAGCCCAAGGGTAAGCCTACTCTAATCTTACTTTTGCCAGATGAAAATGATTTCAGAACTTCAAGTCAGTGTATTGCTTAGCTGATTACATTTCTGAAGTTTAAATCAAATTAAATACTCAGCTGATCATACTATACAATTATACTGCCTAAAGGGAAGGATTTAATTTGTCTACAGCTGGGAAAGGAAAAAACCAAACAAGCCAACAAACAAAAAAAATCCCCAAACATTTTAAACTCTGACTAAAAGGGAAGCTGATGGTTGCATGAGCAGCTGAGATCTGCTACTATGAAACTGCTGCAGAGGGGAAACCTCTTCTCCAGGATGGAGGCAGGCAATCCTGAGCTGCTGGGCTTCCTATGGGAACCAGTTCAAATTCCAAAGCCCTTGGAAAGCTGACAGGTTTCTCCTGGATTAGTATGCGTGTTGACTCACACGGAAAGCCCCAGAAGGAGCAGCAGGAGCATTTGGTGGTATGCAGGCTCAGAGAGGGGTGCTGTGACTCCTGTCATTAGTGGAAAGGGAGGGACATCTCAGAATCTCAGCATGGTTTGGAAGGGACTTTAAAGGTCATCTTGTTCCAACCCCCCTGCCATGGCCAGGCACACCTTCCACCAGACCAGGCTGCTCAAAGCCCTGTCCAACCTGGCCTTGAACACTTCCAGGGATGGGCATCCACAGCTTCTCTGGGAAAACTGTTCCAGCACCTCACCACTCTCATAGTAAAGAACTTCTTCCTAATATCTGATCAAACCTACCTTCTTTCAGTTTAAAGCCATTACCCCTTGTCTTATCACTACATACCTCTCTCCACATTCCCTGTAGACCCCTTTAGTTTCTGGAAAGCTGCAATAAGGTCTCCCCAGACACTTCTCCAGACTGAACAACCTCAACTTTGAGAGTTTCAGCCTTTCCTCATAGGAGAGGTTCTCCATACCTCTGATCATCTTTGTGGCACTCCTCTGGACTCACTCCAGCAGGTTGATGTCCTTATGTTCAGAACCCCAGAGCTGGATGCAGCACTACAGGTGGGGTCTCACCAGAGCAGAGCAGGGTAGAGGGGGGGAATCCGCTCCCACCCTGCTGGCCACAGTACCTGGTAATTCTTCCACAAAATCGTTGCCCTATGGAGGAGTAATTCACTGGAAAAGGAGGGGCAGGGAGTTACCAGGACTTCAGTTCCCTCCCTCACCAATTCCACTTGTTACAGCATCTTTGCTTCTGATGTCAGGATGTGAAGAGCCCATTTCACCACTGCTGATAGCAGCATATAATGGAGCTGCCTAGGTAGCTGTGGCTTCCTTCCATCCAGCCCTGACTTTAAATGGTTGTAGGATGTTACCCTGGAAAGTCCAAATACCACACTGAGACAGCTGGGTACCGGTGATTTGCAAATGAACTTGGGTTCAGGGGCAGTAAATGCACTAATAAAGTACATATTTACAACTGGCAAACAGTGACAAGGGGAAGATCACTGCAATAAAAATGAATTAGAAATGAGGAAATATGGGCAAGCAATGAGGGAAACAAAGGTCCTAAGGAGAAAAAAAAAAAAAAGGAGTACAAGGCAAGTAAGAGTATTTGGTCAAATCCAGAGCAGAAGGAACCTGCTGTTTTCCCAAAAGCTGAAGGTGCAGTTTGTCTGTGGTAGCACAGAGTGGGCAGGACCCCGAGGTGAGCTGCCCTGCCCCAGAAAAGCCAGTGAGGAGCTGTGGCTCCTGTTCCTTCAAACCAAAAGGAATCCATAATTTGCACTTGGGGGTTTTCAGCTAACCACACAGAAAGATCTCTGAACTGCTAATATAGTGTGGGGAGTATTAATATGCCTTGCTGCTCAGGAAAGCTCTGGGGGTCTTGGAAGCAGCCGTGGAAACAGGATGACCTAATTCCAGTCCCACTGGCTTGCTTTCAGTGCCAACAGAATGAAGATTTGATATGAGGCAAGTGCTAAAAAAGAAGCAAGAAAATATCATCGTGGCTAATTAAATAGTGCAAACTGATAGGAAATTATGTAGAAAATGGATTGTGTTGACTAAGCATATTTTCAAGCTCAGCTGATAAATGTAGAAGTTGCAATAATACTTGGGCCACTGGAGAGGTGTTTTCAGTGTCCTAGGGCCCAAGCATTGTCTATTAAACCAGAGCAATCCACATGCAGTGAATTCATCATTAATCAACATTAACCCCAAGCAGCAAACCCTTAGTGACATTTTTAGTGGACAGCAGGGCCTCAGACAGGTACTGATACACCTATTAATGGCTGGGCAATGTGCACAAGGGTAACTACGTCCTTTGCAGCCTGTATTACAAGCAGAAAAGATAGAACAACATGGCTCAGCAGCCAAGCAGCCTGTCAGTGTCATACCAAGCACCATGCCCCAGGTCAGGCCCCAGAAGATCAGGCCCTGATAAAACTGGGCCACTTGGGTATGGGAAGAAACCAGCCAGAAATGCAGCCATTTGTATGGCTGAGGGATATAAAAAAGACAAGTCAATGTTACGTTTTCCTAACATTTTTCAGGGCAATTTTGGGAAACCGGACTCCAAGCAGTTTCAACCCTTTGTGTGCTTCATTGCTATCTGTTGATCACCTTGTCTGGTGCAGCACAAGTCCGACAGAGCTGGGGCCTCCTCACAAAGGGAGAAGTTTTCTCACAGTGCTGTGTCTGGGTGGCTGCATGATGCCAACACTTCTGCAGGTGTTCCGCTGACACGTAAGCAGTGCAGACATTTGTCCTTGTAATCTGGTACTGGACAGCCCCACTTCCTGCTGGAAGTTAATGGTGCAGTGCATAAAGCTCTGCAGAGGTAAACCTGCACCTACCTGATGTACTGGAGAGGCAAGCTGACAGAGAAACTCCTGAAAAGGGATTTCAAATTTTTTTTTTTCCAATAACTACTCTGCATGCATCCTTCAGAAGCTACACTAAGCCCACATGTGCCGTTCCTAAAGTTCTGCAGTTGACTGGTCCAGTTGACTGCTTTTTAATTAAAGTGAAAATCCTATCTGCCTTGCATAGAAAGACAAAAGCCTTTGTCAGCCCTCAGCTCTTTGTTAAGGCAGGTTGTGATTCTTCTCTTTGCAGTTTCTCTCCACTGTTCCCCTACCCCTTGTGCTGCTCAGCCTGTGCCCTGCTGAGCAGGCAGCTGGAGCCATCCATGCCAGCAGCACCCTGCGTGGCGGCAGCAGGAGCCTCACCAATGCTAAATGATGACCAGACAAGGGGATGGGAAAGAGCCCAGTATTAGGGCAAATATGATCATAACATCATTGCATCCTTCTCTGAGGAGCTGCTCGGAGCACTGTGCTGAGACCATTTCTTGTTAGTCCCACCTTTAATGTTTTCAAGTTTATGAACACAAACAGCTCTTTGGAAAATAGGTATGGGGGCATCCGGTTCTGTAGGGCAAAAGTAAGGAAGGATGGGACATACAGATATTTTGGCTTCACAGTCTGTTCTCATATACTTTCCTGGTGGCATTTGAACTCTTCGAGAATTAATAAACTAATTCACTGAACAGTCATGCTGTTGTTCACTAGGTTTGTTATCAGCTCATCTAGGAAAAGTAGCAGCAGCTTGAGGGTTTTGCTCCAAACACTTGGATTTTGCTTAAGGTGGTTCTTGATTACCTTCAACAAACTGAACTGATTTAAGTTCTCGTCTCATGAAAAGTATGATGGGGGAGCTGATTTATTCAGTCGGAGAATTCATCATTACATAAACAGAGGAAGAGGCTGAATTAGCATTAGTGAAAGATCTATGAATGTTCCTGGAGAAATGTTATTACTTTAACTCAGAGAATTGACTCTGGGGCTTGGCTTTTTCTCTTCCTCTGTAAGAGTTTCCAGTGGACTGCTCTATAATGAATATTATCTCAGTCGTTGTTCTTTGCTTAAATAAATCTAATTATGCTTTTTCTATGCAGGAAATGGAATCAAATTATAGGTATCACTCATTCATCTTTTTATAACTCTGTAATATTAGCAAGACAATGTCCTGCTTGTGAAGAAAGCAGTGTTCTTGGCCCTGGGCAGTTGATAGAAGATAGAATCATTTGATCAAATTACTCAGCTTCTCAAAGAAATCCTTTTTAGGGGATGTTGATGATTATAATTTCCTTACCTTGTTCCATCCAGGTTGTTCCTAGCCATGGAAAATCACCACGGCAGAGGAGTGATGCTGGACAGGGGGATATGGCTAGTGCTGAGCACAAGGATGCCACCAAGGCAGCCAGCTGGGATAGCTCATCAAAGCAAGTGCTTGGTAGTCTCACACATATCTTGGATTCTTCTACAGGGCTTAAAGCATGTCATCACATACGTCTTGAATTATGTATGAACCGCTGATTGGACGTAGCATATCTGTGTAACCACGGTGTTTTCCACCCGCCTTCGGGCTGCCGGCTCTGCCAGATGGGAAACGTCTGCTCTTGCACAGCCCAGCTGCACTCTGCCTTCCTCCTGTGTCACACAGCCCACACTGGGGTGGCCTCCATCCCAGCAGACGTGCTATAGGAGGGGGAAAACTCAGGTATGAGCATCCCACTGGGATAAAGGTGTTTCCATCTCTCCATCCAGCCCTGGCCAGCTTCCTCTGGTGTTTAGTACCACACTGGCCCTGGGGGACAAGTGGCCCCCCAGAGCATCAGGGAACTGCAGCATGATCAGTCTTGGTCCACAGTGGTCACAGGGAGCTGGTGAGGATGGTTCCTGACTCTCCCATTGCGGGGCCTGCTGAGAAGCTGCTGCTTATGCTTTTATGCAGTTGTGGTAGTAGAAAGGGGAGAGGGCTGGGCCACCAGCATGGTAAATTGGTAGCAGGGTGGGAGCACATCCTGTTCTCAGTGCTGGGTGAGCAGTGATGGTCCCCTCTGTCCCTTGGACAGGCAGGAGTGTTCCCACCCCCAACACCTGCATTGGCATTCGGGCAAGTGTGATCCTTTCACCCCGGGCACTCTGCAGCCACAGTGCCATCTGCCACAGCAACTGGGAGCAGTGGGCTCTGTGCTCAGGCTGGAGCACACAGGGAAATAAATCATCACTGGCCAAGGGTTGGGCCTGGTGTCTTTAGAAGGGGGTTTGTGGAGAAGCAATGCAGGGTTGCACTCATGGAAGCGGACTCTGGGCAGCAAATGTGGTCACAGTCCAAGCCCCTCTCCTCACCTGTCTGCAGGGGACATTGTCAAAAAACATCAAATCTCCTAGATCTCCTAGAGATCTCCACCTTCATTCCTTATGAAAAGCTGCCTGCAAGTCTGTGGAGTATGTGCAGAACTGGGGCTGCCCAACTTACCTACAGGGCTGGTGCCCTCACGTGTGCGGACTGACCCCAGCTCCATCTGTGCTCAGACAGAGCATGTTCACCAGCAGACAGGCTCAGCACCCTCTTCCCAAGCAGGGGGCTCTTCCTATACTAGTCCCCAGCCCTGGGGAACTGACCCAGCCTGCCCCGAGTTCTCTGTTTATTTCAAGTTTTATAGCTTTAGAAAAATTCCTGTCTGGTGATCTAGATCTATTTACACCCCACTGCTGTGTAGTAACATTCCACCACTGCTAAGCAATATTTCATTCAGGGACTAAATTTGCTGTCTGAGTTCAGAAGCTCTTCATCACTGTGGGAGCAGATCTCTCAAAATCTCTCTCAAATATTTATCTATTGCATCATGTCCAGAAAATTACAATCTGGACCTCTTTTTGGACTAGAGAACTGTGAAAAACACTGCCTGTTTCCCTGGGCCTCTTCTCCACATGCAGCTAAACTCTGTATCCATAGCCCTGGGAGATGTGGAAAGTCTGGATAATGGTGATGATGGCAAAGAGTTACAGCTTTGTAAACAATAACATGCAGGGAAAACAGTTAAAGGTAGTTCTATAGATCTGCTAAGAAAAGGAAGAGACTGAAGTCCTGTCGCATTCCCAAGCCAGCTGCTGTGGTTGTTCCCATCTCTGATGGTTTATGTAGGTACTTTGGTGTCTGACCTCAGTCTGGACAAATGTCTAAGCACTGGGCTAAGATAAATCTTGCCTTCAGTAGGAGAGGAAAGAGTGAAAAGTCTGGGACTGGTAACTTACGCAAGAAGACTGAATACAACACTGGTCATGGTAGTTTGAGAGTTTATGAGATTCAGGAAACCTCACAAAAGAACAAGAGTGATTTACAGTATCTGATGGTTTCACATCTGCCTCACTACACAGTTCTCCACTTCTCTCTGTGCTGGGGCTGCTGCCAGACAAGGTAGACCTCAGGCTTCAATCAACATGGCAATTCCTTTGTCCCTTCTGGTAATCATTTTCCACAGCCCTCCTGCCTCCCTGGCTATCAGCCTTGTCAGGGAAGACAGGCTGATAATCTGCAAGGACTCATTCCCTGACTGCTGGTCCTCCCCCACCTCTACCATCCTGGCTCCTCAGTGAGCTGGTAGCAATGAAGTCTGAACTTGGGCAGATTCCTGCCTAAAGGGGAAAGGTCTTTCTCCACAACCAGCTCTGACACCTCTTGTCAGCAGCGATTTCAAATTCACCAGGTAACACCAATAACAAAAGCCCACACCTAAACTGTTTCACATGGTCTGGTGCACGGACGAGTCCCTGGGAATGGAGCTGTGGCTGGAGGAGGACAGTGTGGGGCGGCTGCGTGGCTGCTGCTCCCACAGCCTCCCTGCAGGAATGCAGGCAGGCACATCCCTCTGTGCTGCCTCTGGCAGGGGCGAGCTGCCAGCTGGTTCTGCAGTCTCCCTCAGCTGAAAGCGTGAGAGGAAATCACAGAGGATCTCTGTGCCCTGTGCCTGAAAACTTTTTCCTCTAGCTTACGTTGCATCCTAATAGAATCTGACTGGTCAATACTGTTTAGTGTGCCTGGGGTGAGAGCATTTTTAAATGGGTGTTGAAAACTCTTTTATGGAGAATTTCCAGCCTGCTTATTGCTCCAGGTGGGAGAAGCCTGGAGGAAAGCCACATGCATGCAGCAGTCTAGACATGTTTGATTTCTTTTTGGAATTAAAGAACAGAAGTCCCATAATACCCTCTTTTTTTTTTTTTAGCATTCATACAAGTAGCCAATATAAACAATTCTCTCACTGCCCTGAAATCTGGAGTTGCTCACAGGATGAAGCCGTGACCTACTGAACCTCTGGGAAGAGTAATATTAGCCTCTGTCTGGTGTGCTGCTGCCTTGGCCTGGAGCGCAGCCCCGCTGCCTGAGGCCTGGTGCACACGATCCAGCGCCGTGTGTCTCTGGGCTGCTCCCATCCAAGGTGCTGCTCCCATCCAAGGAGATGAGATGCACAATGAGGACACAACTCAAGGACCTCCCAGTCCTTAGGCACATAACAAACCCTCTGCTCCTCAGATACAGCAGGTTCCCCAGCTTTGCTTCAATCCACCTGGAGGGCTAAGCTACCGAGGCCTTGTCCTGGTACCTGGCACTGGCATTAAATACCATATGTTGAATGCAGAGAACATTTTTCCATCACACCTGAGAGCTGCAGCTCATGATGGATTTGGAAGAACCGACAGACACATGTTCATGGCAGCAAGCCTCCAGGCTGACTCGCAGGCAGGTGACTGCCATTCAAACCGGGGTCACTTCTGAGGTTGCTGGTGTCCTCACTGCACAATTGGCTTTCAAGCACAAGTGACCAAGTTTCTTGTTGCAACATGAAATACCAGAGTAAGTGTCAAGGAGGCTGGATAATTATTGCACTTGCAATCAAGCAAGGATGAGGGCTACTTGTTCTTCTTGAGCTGGTGGTGGTGCTACTCCTTTGGGCTTCCCTGAGCCTTCTGGCTGCAATAGTGTAGCCTGGAGCTTGATGCTTGTCACTTCTCCAGACTGTTTTATACAAATGGATTTTTCTTTCCTGGGTTTTCTGTGCCTTTAATTTTGGTTCTGCCTACACACTTATGGTTGGAATTGCATTGAAGAGGCACACAACAGAGAACAAGGTGAAGCAGCTGCCCATATATCCTGCTCAGTTTCAAATGCAGTGGAGGAGATGACAGCTGCCCAGGCTGGACTCCTGAGCATGGAAATGGCTCAAAAATTTACAACATTGTATTGAGTGAAAAGATCTACTCAGGGGTCAGCCTCTCTGACAGCACAAAAAGCCAAGAATGCGGTGTCCATATTTTCTCTGTAGTGGTAGCATAAGCGTGAGGAACATAAGAAATTATTAAATGTGATGAAGGCTGTGTTGCCTCTCAGCTAAGCTCTTGTCCTTGCCTTTTAGGACTTCAAAATAAAGAACTGGCATTTGGATCTAATCGGGACTTAGAGAAACAGACAAGCTGATAACATTTCAAGGCTTCAAGCCCTTTGGATTCATTCTGGTTTAATCCCTGTGTAGTTAACTTTACTTCCCAAAGATGTTTTGTAGGCTCTTGTTGCAGGCTTTGTTCTTCTTCATGTCCCACCTCAGGGATACATGGTGCTGGTGGGTAGCTGTGCAGAGGTGCTGCATCCCGCAAGCTTCTAGGTTGATTGACTCCGCTGTGCCCCATGAGCTTAGGAAGGCAACTTGGGGTCCCCTAGACCAAAGGTGCAATCCCAAAAACGCAGTAGCTGCAGTTACCATGGCTGAAAATTCCTTTGGTATCTCTCTGTGCTTTGTTTCCTGCCTTGCTCTGGCAAAGCTCTCCGTTTCCATGGTGATGGTTTATTCCTCTAAATAGTTTCTATTCAAGAACAATATCATAGGTCCTTCTCTGGTTTTTTTTTTTGTTGTTTTTTTTTTTTTATTAAAAATAACCTACTCTTCTCCTGGCATCAGTTTTGGCTGAATAAGTTGGAGCTGGACATGGACATACAACTTCTCTGATCTGCCCCTGCTCCCAACCAGAGATGACCTTTCTGCCTCCCTGCCACTCAGTGTAAGCCTTGAGGACTGTCCTACTGCTCCTGACTTGTCCTGCTGAGAAATCTCACGTGAGTGGAGCTAGAAGGAAAACGCAGAGAGGAGGAAAGGAGAGAGCAGCTGACCTCTTGCAGAGCAGCACCACACAGTCACAGGTCTGCCCAGGAGCGAAGAGGAGCACGATACCCTGTGCAGTTCTGCTCTTGAGCTTTCCTTTCCATGAGCAAGGAAGCTTGTGATAAATAGGAAACCTTGTGAGAACAGCATGGCCCGTGGTGAAATGGTCTGTAGTGCATCACTCATCATCACAGCCTGGATTTTAAATGAGCTGCCAAAGAGGGAGCCTCTCCCCTCCTCCCCAGTCCTTGGCTTCCTAAACAGATATTTTCTTACTATGAGTGAAACAAGGACTTGTAGCCTGAAAACTGGAAACAAAAATGAAAGAAAATTAAAAGGCTGAAGTGCATATTTGGTAAATCTTAAAGTGTCCATTTTATTGCACAGAAGTCTGAATAGGCAGACCGGTCTTCATACAACAGGTGTGATTTGGTGTCTCTTGGGACACTTCCTTCTTGCTTTGCATAATGAAAGAGACAGAGCATCTGGTTTCTCTGCTTCCTTTTAAATGCCAGTGCTTATTTTGTTAATACATTTACATTCCAATTTTGTTCACATGTAGTAAAAAGGAAATGCTTTGAGGTTCTTCTACACAGAAGTGCATTAACCTGCTTGATTTTTAGGCACCAGTAGCAGAGGTCCTCAGAGCCTGGAGTTCAACCATGGAGAGAGAAGAACAGACATCGGGGAATTGAATTCCCATCTATGAAAGTAGTTCCTGAATCAATGAAGAAATTTTCTGACTTGTTCCATTAAATGCAGCCAGCATCGGCTTGTGCTGGGAGACAGATGAAAAGCTGCCCACAAAGAAGTATGGAATACAACCTCCCAAATGGTTTTTGCTCTGGCGCACAGAACAGCATTGTAGGAATGCCAGGTTGCTGTCTAATCCAGAGGGGCAGGTATCAGGAACATTTCCTTCTGTAACACTCAGGCTGTGAAATCTTTTAAAGTAGTTGCAGCACCTTTCAAGCATGCAGTGGAACCCATCCTTATAAGGTGGGAAAGCTTCATGTCCTGCTGTTAGAAGATAGGAATGTGAGCTCAGCAAGGATTGCTTCACGTGAGCCCTTTATCTGAGAAATTGGCGATAAAACTGAAGAAGTTCACGTGACACAAGAAGAATTTCACCCTTATCTAAAGGAAGCCAGAGATGTTAAGTCAGGGGTACAATACACAGGACAAATTATGAGGAGGAAATTATGTAAAGGAGCCAGACAGTTTGGAAATCTGCCTGCTTGCTTGTGTCCTGTTTTGTGCCTTGGAGGATTATACTGACATCAATACAATATCAATTTTTAAAATCATTGACTGAAAGCTTGAATCTGTCGGCTGTATGACAAAATGACAAAACCCAAAGTCCTGAGGACCCTCAAGTGTGCCATCTCTATTTTTGACCTCTCTTTGACATTGAACTGGGAGAAAGCGTGGGAGGATTTTGAGATAAGCCTTTCAATCTATCAGTTGTCATTTGCCTCATACAGTTTTTTTCTGAAAGTAGCAGCCTCTATGCCTCTGAAAGTACAGTGGGGGAAGATGCTGTGCTATCAAAACAGTTCATTTGCCTCTTACCTGACACCCACAAAGTTTGCCCGGAAGAGATTTTTCAATCATTTAAACCTTTGGGTTTAGATGGCTTGTCTCCTTTAAAAGCAAAGAGGAAAATGCTACTTCTTGATGTAGAATAGAAGCACTTCTTGATGTAGAATAGAAGGTGTTAAATTCCATCTATTTCCTCCACACTCTTTCCAAAGCCTGGCTAGAAATATCTTGTCCCATTGTAAGAAACCTGTGTGGTCTTCGGCTTCTCTTGACATGTCACTTTAGGCGGTGTCTCCCTGCATGCTTCCTTGTTAATCTTGCCATCAAAACCCTCTTGCTTCCATCCCTCATGCCACCGTTCCTTCCTATTTCGTGTTTTACCTCTTTACAGACTCTCCTTCCCCATGTTTCCTTTTGCCTGGTCTCAGTGCTTGGCTGAAATGCTGCTTTTCAGCACAGTCTGATGGAAAGTCAGACATCAATCACCTCTTGTCTAGTCCAAGAACTCCAGAAAAAGCAGTTACAAGGCATAGGACTCCTGGTGAAACCAGGGTGCTGTGTGGGAAGGGCCACATTCTCACCTGGTCCCCATGAAAAGATGATATCTCTGTTTGGCCAGGATATCTTGAAAGCAGAACTCGGGTACCACAAGAAGAAGTCACCAGCAGTACGGTAGTTCCAGTGCAGTGAGGCCATGCTATACAGGTACAGTTTTTTATCGAGAAGCCCCATCCTTCATGAGGAGCTCAGACCATGTTGTTTTAAAGAATAGTCCTGGGTTATTTTTATCAAAGACAATGTGGCCACTAGAAGTAGCATAACGGGGATCAGTGTGATTTACTTTTTTCCAGGATGATGGCCATTGTTCTGGTGGAGCTGAGGACAGTTTGGGCTTACCAATTGCCATTTTCATATAAACTAGGCAAAACACAAAACAGAACCTGACTCCTCATCTGGGCAGAGCTGCAGTGGTTTCTCTATTGCTAGTGTAACTAAAATGTGGTAAAATACACAATCCAGTCTCTCAAGCCAGTAGATAGGATGAAAAAGAGAGTGTTAGTGGAATCCTGCTTTTTTTGGCCTGACTAGCCTGATGAAAACTGGCCCTGCTTCTGAGCTGGCGGCTGGGCCATCTGTCCTCCCAGGGCCCCTTCCAACCTGGATTTCCTGATGGAGCTAAAGAATGACAGACTTCTACTGGCCTGCACAAAAATTTCACTTGAACTTCAACTGGCAGTAAACCACAGTGAGATTCAAGATACTAATTCCATTTTGAATTACAAGCCCACAACTTGATATTATTTTCTGGTTTTGTTTTTCATCAAGCCCTGGTGTGGAGCTCCCCAGCAGCCAACCCTCTGGCCTGGAGGTTCAGCCAGTGCCTCCCACTTGGCAATCCATGCATGTGCATGTTCTCCCTGAAGGCTACACCCTGCAGTGGTAGTTCTTTCCAAGACTCCCATTAGAGCTGGAAGCAGTAAGAGATGTGTCTGGAGCTATACATTAAAATGCAAGGCCAGAATTTTGCTCAGTGGGACTACACTTAGAATGAATGCTGCTTCTGTCCTTACAGGGAAGCTGGAAGGCAGATACTGGCCCTGTTCCTTCTTCAGAGCATCCATCCCAGGCTTATCTGAAAATAGAGACCTACGCTGGGGCCAGGCTGGTCCCTAAATAAAGTGCCTAATAAAAGAGGATGGTACCAATGTGAAGTGGTGCTCACACATACAGCTCTGGGCTGTGCTCAGGGGAAACACCCAGATCAGTAGTGACCATGGAGGGCTGGAAGTCTCTGGCTTGGGCAGGCAGAGACCAGTGGGAAACAGAGCTGCTCTCAGGAAGATGAGTTTGCTCCAAGGAGATTGGTACTTCTGCTGAACCAGACTGGAGAACAGTGGCAGGAATTTTCATTCATTTGCACCCATCTCTAATTTCTTCCACCAACGCTCTAGCAGAACTGAAGTCTATTGATGTTTAAAACACTCTTGGAGCTGGTATTTTCTCTCAGGGTGTTTTAGATGCAAACACTGACTGTGCTCCCAGAAACCTGCTGGGTGGGCTGGATTTTGGAAATATGAATGTTAAGTCAGAGATAAATGAACAAAGCAGATAAACAGGTACAAGGGAAAATATTGCTGTAAATCCAAAGTGTGCCTTCTTTGTAGCTTTATTTGAGAATCAGGAAGAAACCAGCACTCAGTCCTGTTCAAGGTAATGGTAGTTTTGGTATTGGACATACACAATTTGAACTGGGCCCAGATCCTCTTTCTCCCTCCTTTTTTAATTGCTCTTGCCATAATTACTACTATTGTTGTATATAGTTAGGTTTTTTCTCCCTTGTATGCAAAAGCTATGATGCAAATGGGAGTCACTCCCAGAGAGTGCCCAAGGGCTGGGATGCAACTGCCCTGAGACAGGTTATGCTGCAAAATAATAAAAGTCAGGGAACTCATTCCAAACCAGATGCCATTGGTGAACATGTTGTGCCATTGCTGTGCTCCAAAGGGAGTGCCAGAGCCCTGAGCCTTGGTCATGCCCAAAAAAAATCTGTGCAGCTGGGCTAGGACTCACCTCTCCTCTGTTGTGGTCATACAGGAGGGGTTGGACTTTTTCTCCCCAGAGCCACTTCAAAGTCCTGGACAAACAAGGAAAGTGTCCCTGGACAGGAAATTCAGCAATTGCACAGTGCTGACAAATTTCCAGAGACTATAAACCACAAAAGCATAGAGAAAATGGGGAGGCTTGTGCTCTCCACTTTGTTTTTCATGTGTAGGGATCTCAGGTGCCAGTCACAAAGAGACCAGATGTCTGTAGACAACCCCTGATATTTACATTTATTTTTAGCTAAGGCAGTGTAATTTGTGGCTAATGTGATGGTTTAATAGAACAGAATCAGAAAGGAGTGAAGTTATTTATGTCTTTCAGCAAGACCCACACAGCCTGTTCCAGGTCTACAGCCCCAGCCTAAGCCCCTGGGCAGAGGGTATGGGCACAGAGATGACACAATGCTGTGAGCTCTGTTCAGCCATATTATTAGCAGACACTTTTTGAGCATGTCATAAAGTGGTATTCCCATAACCTTAGGCTCATTCACTCTCTGGTTTCCTCTCATTGAAGGGAGAGTGCTATGATGCTAAACTGAACTCAGCACAAGGGAGATCTGGGTACTTTCAAAGTCCAAAATGGAGCCTTACTTAAGTCAGGTGATGAAGAAGTACTTATATTTATTTTCTACTGTTATCAATTGTGTACTTTTTTGCATTGTCTATCCTTCAAAGAATGACAGTTCAGAGATTCAGGGGGATGAAGGAGATGTCTGGTTACTTTTTTTGCCTTAGCAGAAAATCATCCTTGAATTATTAACGCCAAATTGAATTATTAACGCCAAAGCAGTATGTTCCAGAAATTATGAGTGTATGGAACACAGTCTATGCACACACATGATGAAAATTATTTCCAAATTTTAGCTTCTGCCCTGCCACAGGATTCCACAACAAGGTGCTGTCAGGACAGGACTTAACCATAACTTTTCAACAAACCCCCTCATCAACCAAGTTGATATATATTTCTAGTGCTAGGGCTGAATTTGGCACTGCTTTGGCAAAGGTTTGCAAAAGTGTAATTTGTATGTAAGTTCCCTTGTGTTCTTAGCAAAATATTCACACCTTTTTGGTTTTGATTTCCATTATTCTTCAGGGTACCACATACTTGAGGTGCACACATGTACACTTGGGTCTGAAAGAAACAGGGATTCAAATATGCTTCACTAGCTGTGGGTAGAGGTCTATCAGCAGAGAACTAGAAACGATTCTCATAGAGTATATTTGTGGCTCTGTACCTGAGATGGCTATGACCTATTAATAGCCTGTGATGGCTATTAATACTGTGCATATATTTCACTGTATTTCCCATACAAATATTATCAGTTCATGTCACACAATTTGCAGATCTCTTAGTTTTTTCACATTTTCCCCTTCAGAAAATACTTACCATTCTAAAAGGAGCAAACCACCTTTATACACAGACAGGTAGACTATGCCACAAGGGTTTTTCTTTTATGTAGGTGTTGCTGTAAAGAAAGATTATAATCTAGGGCTCTTGCCTGTGGGTTATCTTGAGAATCGTCTAAGTTCACTCATACAAGTGGAGGATATGGAATGAGACTTCATAAGAAATAACCAGGATATTTCACAAAATCTCGAGATCTTGGCATTTCCAATTCCTAGTCTGCTAGAGTGCAGTGCTGTGAACAGTGTGGCCCAGAGATGTCAGGTGTCAGAGGGGTGCTCAGAGGAACAGGACGGTGCCAAAAACTCAGCCCCAGAGCTGCCAAGTCTTATAGTAAGACCAGGTCTCTTTTCTATCACTACTCTTCAAAGTCCTGGCTGATGCAGTATCTGAAAGGTGTTTTTTTCAGCTCAACCTTACGAGAGAGAGTAAAGAGCACCTGTGTTTCTTTACCACAGTAGCACAAGGAAGTTTTCTGAGGCTCATGCTTCATTAGCTCAGCTTCTTCAGCCATAATCATTTGGGTATAATGTGCATAACCTGCATAGTCATTATGGCAAGAGAAAAATCCTTGATTTTTTCTGCCCCATGGTCTGTGCACTGCCACCAACAGTGGGAGGCCTTCTGCTGTCCTTGACTATAACTCTATTTCCCAATACCTGCAAACTCAGATATCACAGGAATGACTGCAGTTAAAAACACCCTGTGAGATGAAGATTTTTTTTTTTTAAAGTCTGAGATTAAATAATCGAGAGAAAGAGTCCAGCACACTGACCTTGGGGCTCATTCTCGTAATCTCTTTTTTCCCTAGATGGAGATGTCCTTATTTCTTGCCCAACAACTTTTAGCAGTGGTGGCTTCTTGGGATCAGATTCTCAGAGCTGTGGCTATAAACAGAATATACCAGGCTGCATATCACAAATATGCTAAGATGGAGAAGGAGGCCACGGTAACAAACATCTTAGCTGGAGAAATGGCCTTCACTGAGTGGAAAAACGCTGGATGCACATCAGCCACAGGGCTGCTTCTGTGGGTGAGACTGGCTCTGTTCTTCCAAATGGCAGCAGGCTGCCACCTCTCTTTGGAAGGGTCATTCCGTTGGAAGATATGACTGCCATGAGGTAGCATACTGCTGCTTGGGATGGAGGAAAAACACTCCAGCCTTTAGCCTTTCTCTGGCAATTTGCATGAAAATGGATTCCAACTCTTCTTTGCAGATTGAAGAATAGCAGGTGTTTGCCATCCAGTGTGTTTTGAGCCACTTGTGTGGGACAGATGAATAGGGCCAGTGATTCAGTGTTAGAGGAGACATACTAGGCACATGCCAGGACTGAAACAACCTCTTCCCAATTGGGTCCAAGTGGGAGTAGGCTCCACTGTGTCAGCCCCAATGCCAGAACCATTCTATGAGGAGGCTCCTGTTTCATCCCCAAAGCTGTTAAGCTCTCCTACAGCACTGTTTTCACTAAATATATAGGGTCAGAGGCCAAGATGCTGTTGCTATGGAGGCTGCCTCCCAGCCAGCTGAGAGTGCTGAAACATCTGAGAATGCTGAAACATCTACTACTGCTTTGTCAAGAGAAATGTGATAGGGATGTTCAGGGTATTTTTGGACAGGAAACAGTGATGGTGAGTTTGCTGTTGGCCAGAACACACGACAAAAACCCGCATCTTCTTTTATGTTAACAAGTGGCTCTCCTTTTTCAGCAGGGGAAGACACCCGGGAAGCTGTTAGGGCAAGCTTTCGCCTTCTAGAGAGAAGAGCACCACTACTTTCTGTCTGTGTCTTGGAGGGCAATATACAGCAGCACATCTTTACCTAGGCAGTCATTTAAACAGCGCACGTCTGAAGCTATGAGCCCAGCCCCAAATTCCCAGTTCGGTATTTCTCCCTCTCGCACCCGGTAGGGGTTCGGCCCTCCATTCCACATCCTAGATGGCAAGGGCCTCAGCTCTGGCTCGGGAGGGGGAGCCGGGAGCTGCAGCGGCCGTGGGAGGAGCTGCCCCGGAGCCGCACCCGCGGGCGGGGGGCCGGGGGTCGGTCCGGCGGGCGGCATCGCCCCGCTGCCGTTCCCTACAAGGCCGGACGGGTTCCACTCTCCTGCGGGGGGCCGAGAACCAGCCTGGCCGTGGATGGCTGTGGAAGCCTTCAAGCTCCCGGCCAGGCGCCGTGGGGCCAGGCACAGCCCAGGGTGGGGAAACCCGGTTGGGGGAGTGGCATGGCCCACCAGGGACTCTCGGCTTTTGTCCCTGCACCAAGCACCGGCCACCGCTGGGGTCGGGGAGAGACACAGTGATCAGAGGGGAGTCCAGTCCACCAGTGCTGCCGTGATCCGCCTCGTGTGCATCGCTCATCCAGGGGGACCCGGTCAGGGTCACTGACTGCTGGGCTGGACGGCAGCCACACTAAACCCTGCTAAAAGCTCTCAGGTAAAAAGCCTACAGTTTGATTCCCAGGCGTCTCACATGGAAGTGCATCTGTCCTTCCTGGGACAGGAGCACAACTACGGGGAAGGCCTCTGCTTGATGCCTGCCCTGCAAAAAATATTAAATAAACAAATAAAATTTAAAAAGTCAGGAAAGAAACATGTACCGATCCATTGAGGTAAATTTGTTGGTCCAACAGAAGACATGAGAGACTGATGTCTTCACATGTGGACTTCAGGCATAATGTGAGGTCTGCTCAACCACTCTATATTATTTACTCTTCCACTACTTCATCTCCCTCTCTGCTATTGAAGAAATAGCTTAGGCTTTCTCACAAGGGAAAAAAATTAAAGAACACAATGTATAAATAGAGAGCAGGATGCCCTGGGAAGGGCCCCTAAGGATGGGAGAAGACCTGTTTGTGGAACAAACTCTAAATGGTAAAGATGACCTCTGGCCCTGACTGCTGGGCTACAGCCACAGAGAGCACAGATGGAACATGTACACAGGCAGCAGCCCAGCCTGAATGAGGTGATAGCTGGGCTGCCCCAAGTGCCTCCTTGCCTCAGTCTGAAAGTGCCATTGTCTGC
This sequence comes from Sylvia atricapilla, assembly GCF_009819655.1. Lineage (NCBI taxonomy): Eukaryota > Metazoa > Chordata > Aves > Passeriformes > Sylviidae > Sylvia > Sylvia atricapilla. The sequence goes on from NC_089145.1 coordinate 29,352,380, forward strand.
ATTTTTCACATCCCTCTTTACTTGCTCTGTATCAAAGCTAATTTTATGAGAGGCTCACAGGGAAGGCACAAGTAGGTAGTCATGGCTCAGAGAGTCAAAGCATTACAGGGGAGTGCAGGGCTTGCACAGCTGGTTTGGAGCCTCCTCTTAGAGAATAGATTAAAGGAAGCTGGGGAAGCAGCTTACCTAGTTTGTTGAGTAGCTGCCCCTGCTGCATGCTGTAGGTGCTGCCCAGCGGCATCTTCCTCGTTTGTCTTACACCGCTGGACATACTGCCCCGCAAGTGTCACCTTCCTCACAGTGGAGTCACTGCAAATGTAAAGGTATGAGGTTCTCTGCAGCTTTCCAAATAAGAAGCTTTCTGATACAAGAGGTAACTTTGCATGGCACAGTTTGATTTCCAGCAGCTGTGCAGTTGCTGCCACTGTACTGGGAAGAAACAGCCATGAGCTTAGTTAGGAGATGAGGATAATGAACACAAGATGATTTTCTGTACAAAGGCATGCATAACCCATAGCTGCTTCTATGCAGCAGTTTCTGCTTGCAGAGAACAGAAGCTTAACCTGTTCTAAAGAGATAGGCAGGCTGCCAAACATCCAGGTGCTCCCTGAACCCTCCAGAGAAGTGGGGTGAAGGGATTTCTTCATGCAAAGCCCATAGCCATGAATGGCTAGCTTTAGGCTCCAGGAAGTCTGTTTTGGGAAGACAAGCTAATGGAGCAGTGACTTTAGGCTCAGTGAGTGGGTCCTGCTCCAATTCTGAGAAAAGTTTCAATCTGGATCCCAGCCTCACTGACTCAGTGTCATGTTCCCCACTCACTACTGAACCATTGTATGCTGAGAACAAGCTGACATGCCTGGAAGGCTGTTGGTATGTTTTTCAGCTGTACCAATTACTTTTCTAAAGGCAGTGAGCTCTTCCTCCACACCATGCTGTGCTAAGCTGTGCCACCTCTGCTGCTGGTGGAGGCAGGTCACTTGGCATTGTACAGAAGAAACTGAAAGTCTTAGGTGTTTCTCCCAGATCTCCCAGGGCAGCCTTAGGAGCACTAGATGATGCTAAAGGAGCCTTGATTAGCATTCTGAAGACCACAGATAACAGGTAAGAATTAACCAACTCCCTCTCCACTTAGTTTTAGTTTGGAGCATTTTAGAGTATTCATGTCCTGTTGGTGCACTATGATGAGCGTGAGCCTCTCTAGAGTCACATGGATCTGCATTTTCTTAGCCCTTTATGAACTATCTGTCATTGTGGCTCCATACCCAAGCATGGATTATGAGTATAGTTTGCACTTTTATGACACTGTGACCCATCTCACTATTGAAATAAACAATTGAGGGTACAAGCATGAGGAGATGGAGGGGCCATGAGAGGTGTACTTAAAAGCCAAAACCAGGAGTGAAGCATCTCCAGTCAGGATTTGGAGTGATGGTGAATTTTGCCGGTAGCTGTAGCAGAGAACTGCCACTTCCTTTATGAGGCAGCTGGAAGTGGATTTAAAACAGTTGTTGTCCATGTAAGTGTATATAATTTTTTTTCCCCCCACAACCCCTTTCACCTTACTCACCTCTCTCAGCTGAGTCAAGATCCTGCAGCAGTTGTGCTGAAATGTGCTTTACACATGGGTGTCCGATGAGACTGTCTAGGCCAGGTTCCATATGTCTAATTTTACATTTTTATTTCCCTACAGTTGTAAATACTTTTCTTCAATCATTAGTCTCTTTACAATCATGTTGTTTCATGGTACTGTCTTAGCCTCTGAAGGTGATGGTATTGCACAGTATGAAACCAAGCTGGAGGGGATCATGAAAGGTGACACAGGGTTCACATTCCAAGCTCATGGTGGGGTTGATTGTCCCTAAAGTTTGTCCTTTCTTAAAATTGTCTTATTTGTTCTTTAAAATCTCCAGCAGTGGAAATTCAGCTGCTTCCTTTGGTGACCTCCTCCAGTTCTTTGCTGTCCTGACCATTCACAGATTTGCCAGTGGCCACGGCAAATGATGCAATGTGTTAGTCTTTGCAGTAAACTTTTACTGTATTTGAGGACTAGTACTGTGTCTCACTTAAATTTTTTTTCTTCCCTAGACTAAACAAAGCCTGCTTCTTCCAGTCTCCCCTCAAAGATCAGGTTTTCAAGACCTCTGAGCCTTCTTGTTACTTCTCCTTTGGACTCTCTCCAACTGATGTGTATCTGTCTTAAAAACTGCACCCAGAGCTAGACACAGGACTCCATCCACAGCCTTACAAATACTGAGGGGGACAGAAGGTTTGCTTCTCGTGTTCTACAAATGACACTGCTTTGTGCACACACTTCTGGCCATGGATTTCCTGGGGAAAGGCTTGTGAGAGCTCTGGCATTACCATCTGCCTGCATAGCATTCATACTTTGCCATGCCGCTGCAATTGCACAGCATTCCCTGGCTGCTGACAGTACAGTCTGCTCCAGATCTGTTGATGTGTGCTCTTCTGTGTTTGCTCTGCATATATAACTCACATAGCCTCAACTCTCACACCATGCACTTCTCCACAAAGAATGCAGTACATGCCTGGCCTGCTTGTATCACATTTTGCATTGTATCAAATCTCTACCATCCGTTACCCTCCATGGTTTCTCCTACAGGATTATCCCAGGCCTGCATCATTCATGGAGCAAAAATTATGAGCAAGTGAACCTCATGGATAGTCAGGTCTTACACCAGCTCTCTGCAACCTGTCAGAGATGATAGGGCTATGTGACCACAGCACTGAGCTCTCTGGCAATGCATTTCTGCAGCAGGATCCTGCAGATCTTCCCCCAGGAATGCTTGTTTTGTGCTGAACTGTCCCATGGATGGATGGATGGAGCCTGGGGTCTGCAGAACCTACAGACCACTGCAGTAGCATGCAAAGTCTTGAGCAAGCACCCTCAAAGTGCTTTGGTCTCAACATATCTGAGTGCAGTTGTGGGTTTGTTCAGTCAGGTATTGCTGACCCCTTATTGAAATAACTGTGACCTACAGCTGCATGCCCTACTGGCTGTATCTGTAAGGGATGTAGCTGTGGATGTGATAGATGACACAGCAATGATTATTGCTCTGGTCAGTGTTAGACTCTCAGGTTAGTGGCAGAGCCGTGTGGGAAAGAAGCCAGTGCAGTGTGTTGTAGCCGAAGTATGACAAGGCAGCTGCCTTGCTCAGAAGAAATGAAATTTTTGTTGGCTTTCACTCTGGAAAGTGATTCCAAGGCATGGCCAGAAAGGGGTTCTGCTTGAAAACAGCCTGAGGATACCACTGTACAAGTGATATCCTTGAAGAAGGGGGAGGGCTGGTTTTTTTTTAAGCACTGTATTACAAAATAGCAGACTTGCAATTATGGAGAACATCAAAGTGAATGGATTTTAAGTGAAGTTTTTAAGCTGGAGCTAAATAATGACAGGTCTGAGAGCTCAGTGACTCTCACATAAAAAAAGGTTTTCTGTGAAGGCAAGGGTGGAGGCTGGAAAGAGACTAATCCCTGTCCTTGCTATTCTCCTACCATGTTGCAGGTGTCCCCTTTCCAGAAGAACTTCACATTTACCTCCAAAGCTTGGCACACTTGTTCCATGGTCAGGAACAAGTGGAAGTGAGAGAAACAATAAATTCTGCCTCTTGCCTCTTAGAGCCACAGGCACATCATCCAGCAAGCTCTGTGCAATCAGAGAGAGAGAACAAGAGACTCAGACCTGAGTGTCCCTCTTGGTGGCAGCAGGAATGAGCTATCCTATATTTCATTTGCAGTCTCCAGAGGTAAGTAGGTTCTCCTGCCTTCTTGCTACCATGTGGAAGGCACTGGTTGGCTTTGCCTTTCAGAGCTCTGTTCATGGAGGTGTGTAGCTCCTGCAGCAGCTGCTGCACCATGGCTTACCCTGTGCCTCAGGGCAGCATCTACCTCTGCTTCCACCAGGAGGGATGACATTGAGCATGGCCTGGATCAAGCCTTTGGTTTCTATGTGGATACACCAGTTGACAGGAATTTGTGTACTTATGGTGTCCAGTTTGAAGTGTGCTCTCTTCTACACTTTAATCCATTCCCTGTCTCTTGTAGCAGCATGGCAAATGCTATTGTCTTTATCTTCTCTGGTTCCTGAGTCTCTTTATTATTTGGGCCAGACAAAGGTACAGTGTTAGCACTGTGAAATGGAATGTCCTTTAAAGACTGACACAGAAAACCAAAAAGACTGAGCAAAAAAAAGCCTACAAAGACCTGCCCCTCAGTAAAAGAGCACTTTGCAGGCAAAACATGAGAAATACTAATGCTGGGTGACTGAAAGTGTCTATGCCCATATCATAGAATGGTAACTCCAGTGGGGTGGTCATTTCACCATACAATGTGTTTCATGGGCATCTAACATGACTCTGTCAGCGCCACTGGATTGTTTTACTCCCTATGTCCTTCTGCAGAACCAGCTCAGCAGCTGCCCAAGTTACTTTGGCTGCATGATGCTCCTGTGCCCTTCTCAGCACCAAACACCTTTCCCTTCAGGGATAAAGTGAAGAAGCAAAATGGGCATTATATGGGCAATGTTGGTCAAGTACTCCTTGAAGAATGAAAGTAGATAGGAATATGTGATAACAGGAATATAGTACTAGAGGTGTAATTCCTGATTCTATTTTTGTTTAAGTGACACTGTGAAAGCAAAGGGAAGAATCTAGGGTATACTCTGCTAGAAAACTAAAATCAGGATTTTTACAGGGGAAATTTTCTACAAAATGACCCTCATCAAACAATATCAGCCAATATATATGAAGGCTGCTCTGTAAATCACTTTGGTTTTAAAGCTCATGCTCTGAACAAGCATGGTTGACCTCCAGTCAGCAGGAGGAGATAACAGCCTCTTCAGCTACTTGTGCAATCCCACAGTTTAGGGTGAAGGACTGGGGAGCCAGTTTTGGAAGATCAGGTAATTGGGTGGGGAAGTAAAGGGAAAAAGGACCTGAGATGGTAGGGTCCTAGTAGAAGAGGAAATGCAACTTGGATGAAGGGGCTCTGAAGGAAAGAAAATACTTTACACTTGGGAGCTTCATTTGGGCCTCTTTTTTGTCTTGTCCAAATACACCATTTCTACCTTGGTTGTTCCTTCTTTTTTCCACCCATCCCTCGATGACCATGGCAGTTTTTCCATGACACTTCTTAAAAACATAAGTTCTACCCAATGCCTGGGCCCAAGCCCCTTCCTCCCTAGACCCCATGAAGCATGGCATACCCCACTGAGCTCAACCAAATTAATGCCTGCATTTCCCAGGGCCTGAGTTCTTACTGCTAGTGTGTCCTGAATTGGTGACATAGAAATTAGGAAAAAGAATGTAACTTGTAGAATTCTCTACTGTGATGGCCCAACATGCAGTTCAAATTTAAGTGCCAAATCTCTGAGCAGCAAAGTTTTTGTGCATCTGCAGAATATAAGTGCTGAAACTTGGCCATGAGACTTCCCAAAACAAAAGTCAAGGGCTTTTCCAACACAGCCTTGTTCACTATTGTACAACGACTGTGCTCACCTGCCGGGCCTCATTACAGAAGCTTATGGATGTTCTTGGCAAAAAAACAGATATGTCCCCAGGGAAGCTTGTGACCTGTAGCTAATATGCAAAGCACAAAGAGAATGAGCAGCAAACAGTAACCAGAAATACCCGAATGCCTTTGGGCTTGTTCCTCTTTTCATCTGTTGCAGGCTGAAGAAGTAGAATGTACATCCAACTGTTCCCATGGTGACTGTCCTCTGTCCTGAAGAAAGCCCCTCTCATTTCATTGGATCAGAATGACTTTACTGGAGACCCACTTGGTCCAGCAGGGTTGGAATAATGCCCACAGAAATCAGTAGCAATCTTGTGCAGAGAAGAGAACTCTAGGAGTAATGAAAGGAAGTAAGGAAGACCAGAGTATTGCAGGGGTTACAGGCAGCTCTCCCATCAGCAGCACCAGGCTCTGTAGCTCCTGTTGCTGCTGTGCTTCCCTCTCCCATTGCAAGCTTGTCTCTTCCCTATCCTGGTGCTGATACAACTCTTTGCAAGGCCAAAGGTCAAGTAGATCCGGGAACTATCCCAAGTTTGGAAACAGTCTTTTTCCCCTCCCTCGCTATTGCTTGTAAGTTCACAAAACTCTGGCCAAGTACACTCACTTCCTTTTGTTAAGGAGTTTGTAAAAAGCTAATAGTTGGGATAGGCTTAGGAGTGAAAAATTAAGTTATTTCCCAGAAATCCAAGAAAGAATTTTGGGAAGCAAGGATGATGAAGTTAGAAATACAGATGTCAGGGACAATTAGGAGAGAGGCTCTAATACACTAGAAACCCCACACTAGTTCTTGGTTTTCTAACAATTTATTGCACTTATGTTGTCTATTAAATTGTCTAATACATCGTTTGCCCTGTGCAAGAAGAAATAGGTGCATGAACAGGATACTGGCAACTAAAACCATTTTTCTATTTATACTATCACCAGACTCTAAGAGATCACTGGGTGTATTTCACACAGGTAAGAATAGTAACTTTATGATTATGGGGACAGTTGCTTTGCAACTCAACTCCAAGTAACCAAAGAGGCAGCATCTAGAAGATTCAGCCTCACAGAAACCCACTCACTGCATGTCTCAAGGCTTGAATCTCCATGGTGCTGAGCATTTCCTGGGAAGTGCTGAGAATCCCCACTAACCAGAAGGCAGTTGAGACTTCTCACCACATTTGTGAAAGCCTGAAAAGTGGCTTTTAATAATGGGCTCTTAAAATATAGGGGCAGTGAAGCAAGTAGGACCCCCTGCCTTAAAATACAAAGCCTAACACTTCTCTCAAGGAATGTTTGTTTCCCTCCTCCTTTTTTCCTCCCAGTTCTCTACCAATTCTTATATTCTTCCAGATTTCTCAGGTGGAAAGTGTCTCATAAATAATGAAAATGAGAAGGTAAACAGCTTTTAGGCAACTTTGTTGTTTCTCTATCATGTGATCAGGCTGTAGTTGTTGGTTCACAATTTCTGTTACCGGGGGTTCATCGAATGGTTGTAAGAAATAAAAATGGGCCCTTCCTCTTTAAAATTATGAATTTTATTGTACTTACGTATTTAAATAATCTTTCTTCATCTTGAGTGATGCAAGGTAGAGTGAATACAAGTCTCTGAATGGTGCAGAACCGTTATTCTGATAATTGTATTTGTGTTTTTGAATCTGCAAGTGTAGATAAAGGAGTATCATATGAAGATCACATGAAGACTGAGTACAGTTCAGAGTACCATTATACCATACATCTGTCCATTATAGTCTTCACACTTATGCCAAGAAGTAAAGAATAGATCCAATTTCACCTCCAATGTTTGTTAAGAAGCAGGAAAAAACTTCCCCTTTTTAGCCAGTGGAGCTCATTGGTGTAATTTAGGGCTAAATCCAGCTTGATGTAGAACCTTTCAGCTCAATTCAGCCTGGTGCTTTGCAGCATCTTTCCAGTTCATTCTCAGCTACTCCCTCTCCCTCATCCCTGGGCCCCAAACTCTCTGCTTCTTCTTGTATCAGACAAAGTGGGACACAAGCTCACCCTGCCCTGCATGGTGCTGTAGAACCATGTTTCAAATCTGTTTCGTTGGGGTTCCTCTAGATTTTGTGAGATACCATAGTGCTTCTCAACGAGACTACCAGAGGGAACAAACCACGCTGCTGTCCTTTTCCCTTTCTACTTGCTTAACTGACGGAAGCCCATGTCAAGTGTTTGCATGTTGGTACTCTCTTTACCGCCTTGTGTTTCCCTTCTAGGAAGCTGCCAAACGCACTTTAGTTTAGGGTTTTCCTGTCAGACAGGGTATTTGTGGGCAGACAGCAGCAGGCGGGTCTGGGAGGACCCGATGCAGCCCTGGATGCACCACAGCTGCACCTGCTGCCTTCGGGTGTGAGAACTCGGGAGTCTGGCTGCCAGTGCTGGCAATCCCAACCTTGGCCAGCGGTTACCAGTCAGGAACAGGATACACAGCCCTTTCTTTTTGCAGCCTAGATGTAGGCACAGCTGCAAAACGCCACAAGCTGTGTTTTGAGATGGGCAGCAGGACTGTAACTGAGCATGTCGGGGCCGGCAGGATGGGCACCAGCTGTGCCACACGAAAACAACCTCATAGTGACAGGATTTGATATCTGAAGTTGCATAAGGGAAAGTTTAGGTTGGATATTAGGAAAAGGTTCTTCACCCAGAGGGTGGTTGAGTACTGGAACAGGGTCCCCAGGGCAGTGGTCACAGTACTAAATCTGACAGAGTTCATGCAGTGTTTGGTCAATGCTCTCTGGCACAGGGTGTGACTCTTGGGGTGTCCTGTGCAGGGCCAGGAGTAGGACTCGATGATCCCTGGGAATCTCTTCCAACTCAAGGGATTCTGTGATTCTGCGACAAACTGCCACCCGGATCCGCCCGTGAGGACGCACCCAGTACAGGCTCCCAAACTCCGTCCTGCCGCGGAGTCCTGGAAAGACAAACGCCCCCACAGCGGCGTGGAGCTTCCCTCAGAGCGAACGGCAGGGCACAGCGCAGCAGCCCGCGGCCTCCGCCTCACGCCGAGGGGGTGTCGGGAGGGGCCGCGAGTAGGGCGGAGCTGCCGCAAGTGGCCAATCACGGCACACGGATCCTGTGACGGACGCGAGTGATGACCAATGAGGGAGTGCGAGAGGGGTGCGCTCACTCGTGGGGCGGGAGGGCGGCCGTGCTAATCGCGGCCACTGAGAGTTGCCGAGGTGGGCGGGGCGTCTCGCCCCCGCGGTCGCTGCGCGCGGCCGAGAGTGGGAGCGGGCGCCGCCGCCGCGCGCTCGGGCTGAGCGGCCGCGGGGCCGGGACGGGCACAGCGGGCAGCGGCAGCGGCGGGACGGGACGGACAGGGCAGACAGCGCAGCAGCGGCCGCAGCCATGGATCACTACGACCCACAGCAGACCAACGACTACATGCAGCCGGAGGAGGACTGGGACCGGGATCTGCTCCTCGACCCAGCCTGGGAGAAGCAGCAGAGGAAGGTGGGCGCACCGCCGTCCTCTCCCCTGGCGTACATGCCGTGGGGCTGCCGGGACCCGGCCCCGCCGCCCCCTCACCGCTGCGGCGGGGCCGGTGCGCGCTCGGCCGGGGGCTGGCGCTGCGCGGCGTGGCGGGGCGAGGCGGCGGGGCCGCGGGGGCGGGCGGGGCGGGCAGGTGATGGCGGGGCGGGGAGGGAGGTGCCGCGGCGGGTCCCCCCGCGGCAACAGATGTCGGCCGGGGCACCGGCTCCCGGCCCGCAGGTGCGCCCGGGCCGAGCGAGGGCGCCGGCGGGCGGTGGCGGGGCCCCTCCGCATCCCCCCCGCATTCCCGCCGCCTCCCGTGCCCCGGCCCCGGCGGCGGGACGGTAACTGGCGTTTTCGTTTGAATGGTGTGGTTTAGGGCAGGGCTTGCGCGGAGATCATGTCCAAAAATGGTAACATTCGGCCCTTTTTTTAAACCGAAAGAGTGGCGGTGGGGAGGGGAGCTCAGGAGGAGCTTCAGCCTCGCCGCTCGCTAGTTGTATTTTTTTTCCCCCCTCCTCCTTTAAACCAAAAGCATCCTGTATTAGATCACTCAGGAATCCTAATCCCCGAAACATTTCCGTTTTAGTCACTCTATCAGACAACAGTAAAACAGAATTTGGAACAGCACTCGTGGCATGGAGCAACTGCTGGCATGGCAAGGGCACTTCGGGGTGCAGCAGGCTCCCGCTGGCTTCGCAGCCAGTCACTCCTCCTCAGGACTCGTGTTTTGGATCGTGCCTTGCTCTCCCCTGGCTGTGAGCAGGCAGAAGAATCCCAGACCTTCCATGAGAGGGGAGAATGATGCTGCTTTTTTATGTACTAACGATATATTAACATATATACTGTAGCTTGAGGTGTGGGGCTTTCTGTAGAAAGCTGGGAACAATTGGGAAGGAGAGTACAACAGTGAGAAGATGATTATTCCTCTTTAACCCTTCTCCTCTTCCCCTCCTCCACTTCCAGATCAAAGTGTTCCAGGTTTTCCTGTACAGAGCTGTCTGAAATGGTGCCACTGAGAAGTTTTTCCCCTGGAGTCTCATGAGTTAATTGAAGGTGATAGCTATTGAGCTGCTTTCAGTGGTTTCCTTGCTCAGGGACTTGTGTGCTCAGAGCAGACAGCATGAGAACTAAAGCATACAAATAAGGACGTTTACCGGAGAAAGAGTTGATAGTGTGTGAGGTTATAGTTCGGTAAAGGAAAAGCAAGGAATGCAGTCTTGGTCTGGGCTGTGAGTGCTGGATGACTTATCAGAACTCAGAGCTCTATTCCTTTGAGGAGGGAAGTTTCTTCCTTTTCAAAAGATCTGCCTGGCTGCAATCTCTGTTCCTAGTCCTATGCCTGTATCTGGCCAGTACATCTAGAAACAGCTATTGGGGCCCAGAGGGAGATCGCCAGCCTTGCTGAGGGGCTGTGAAGGGAGGCGATTGTCATGCCGTGGGGTTCTTTGCCTTTTATGGTGCAGGGTGAGGTAGAATATTTTATATGTAGGGAGACACTGATTTGATTGTCAGAAGCAGGAGTGGAACCTTTGGACTCGAAAGTCTTAAATTCAGGGTTGTTGTACATGCTGTAAATGCCATGCTCTTTTAGTATTACCTCCTTCCAGGAGATTTTAAGTCCTCTTGGTTCTATCACAAGAGGGTGACAGAGAGCTGTTCTGTTAATGTGGGTTACTTGTGCAGAGGGAAGAAGCCAAGAGGGAGTTTGAAGTATTGAAAGCCAACTTCTTGTGCTGGTCAACAGCTGCCAGTTGAATTTTCTGTGCTGGGAGTCACTCTCCAGCTTGCTGGACTGGAGGAGACTATATACGTAAATTCTGTCACTGGTGGTGGGTTTGCTTTGTTGATTCTGCTGATGGACAGCTGAAGCTGTTACCTTTTGCAGTGGACGCCAGCTCAATGTTTTTTGGTGACTCACCTCTCTGGTGTCTGTAGTTAGGAGGATCGGGTCCGGGAGTGGTGGCTCTTCCCAGTTGCAGCCCAGTTGCATCAGGCTAATATCTCCTCAGAGGGGTGGGTGATTGGACCCCAGCCCGGGCAGACTGTGCGTATGTTGAGGGACACTCTTGCTCTTCTTCTGGGGGTCTGAATGTGACCAAAAGCCCTGTTGGGGTCTTGGAGCTTGCTTCCTTCAGATGTAAGGAGGTAACAGTATCTTCCAAGCAAAAACCTGCAAAGTGTGGTGAGGTAAAACTGTCACTCCTTACTTGTGAAATGAAATCACTGCAGTAATTAAAGTTAAATGTTCAGTACAGTACATGTTAGTTAATAGCTTACTGAGATGAATAGGAGAGATTCATGCCTACCAAATATTCCTGTAGGTTATTTTCAGGCTCAGTCTTTTCTTGTTGACTTACATGTTTTAGGTTTTTCTTCACCTAAGTCTGATTTAAGCACTACTGAATTATTGTCATTATTATTATTTATAACACTGAAGCCAGCTGGTGAGGCAGACTTAAAACTTTGCTTCTTGGACGCTCTCTGGAAGCAAGGACAGCATCTCTAAAGTGGCGGCACAGCTGTAATGCAGCAAGCAAATGTCTTTGCAAGAAGTGTCTGTGTCTTGCTGTCTATTTCCAACCCAGCCCCTCGTGTCCTGGCTCAGTAAGGCTCTGTAGGCTGTGGATAGCTGTGCCACATTGCTGTCCTGCTAGGCTTTGTGCAGCTGGGACTAATTGAGACTTGGGAAGCAAGCAGTCTAGTAATGTTACTCAAATATGAATTTAAGTCCAGCTCCCCTTCTGGCTGTGTGGGCTCAGCAGAACTTATGGCAGAGATCAGAAGTGGGAAGAGCTACTGAATTTTAGTAACATCTTCCACAGGAGTATTACAAGGAAGGGCAAGTTTGCTGAGCTTTTGGGAGCTGGTTTGCAAGTTTCCTACCTGTACTGAGACAGATGTTACAACCTTTGCTGTCTGGAATGGTGCTTTGAAATGGATAAATAGGCAAACTACCAAATTAATTTTGTATTTGGAGGGTGAAATTTGGCCTCTTGAATATGATACAGAGGAGAAGCACTCGTTTCACACCTCTTCAAACTTGCCCCTTCCTGGGAAGCAACTGTTTTACAGTGTAGGGATAAAGTGACAGTTCCTGGGAGGAAAGCAGCTTTCCGTGTGAAGCAAATTTTTCGTGTCTATCAGCAGTGAAATCTCTGAGAGGTTTTAAACAGCTCGTCACAGCATTGCTTTTCTTAAGCAGAAGAAAAAAAAATAAAAAAAATTGTGCAGAACAAATTCAGCTACTTTTCACCTGATATAAGCCTCTGCACAATCTTTTGTGCAGGAACAGAGGGTCTGTTCTGGGGATTAAAATACTTTCTCCTTTGAACTACATCTCAGTGGTTTGAACTGTTGAACTCATCTCAGCAGTTTCTTCTAAAAGCATTTTTTTCCCTCTGCCTTCTCTTCTTTCCTGTCTGGAGTCAAGCCTCAAAGTAGCACTAGCCAAGGCATAGCAAGATTGATCCTGCAGTTTCCCAGAACTGCAAAGCAAAACTTGCTGAAAGCCATTGCAATGGACTCACCTAGCTGTCAAGATAGACAAGCTTGCCTAGTAAAAAGTACATTTGTAGGTGTTTAGTGGCTAGGAGATTGTCACTTTGGCCACAACGACATTTCTATCTCCTGATGACATGTTACCACCTGCAGCATTCAAACTTTTCCTGGTGGGCTGGTGAAGCAGCTGGGTTTGATGTGCGGGACTAGGTATGCCAGCTGGTGTTCACCATGCCTGGCTCATCTTCACGATGAGGTGAAGGATGATGGTGAGAAGGACAGTCTCCAGCCACTGTCTCCTTAGTGTCAGGAATACCACTGGGGTGAAGCTGTGTTTGTTTGGGGGTGCTGGTACGGGTCAGCCTTCATGTCCTGCATACAGCAGGCTCTCATGTGGGCTGTTTTCATTTAATGAGCTCGTTGCTCAAGGTACAGCTCATTCAGGTTTATTTTAAAATCTGGCCTGAAGCAACTTGTCTCAACTGTAGAACTGGCAGGGAAACTTTAAATACCAAATTGCTTTTTGACCTGGCAACTGGTTTCTTAGGAGTAGGAAGCAGTGTTCGTTTGCAGTGTGTGAAGATAGCCATATGCAACCTTAATACTCTAAGGAATGATAATAATGCTTGATTTTATTAAAAAAACACAAAAATAATGAAAAAATCAAACAGATGAAATTAAGATGTTTTGTGCTTTATCTGCTGCTACTCTGCCTTGCCACGTTGGCATCTCTGACAATGTGGCAGTAAATGATATCTCTGGCTTAGAGAACTGGACTGGTCAGATTTATGGTGCTGCAGAAGAAGTGATAGCTCAGACTTTGGTAGTACCTTTTCTGCACCAAACAAGTGCTTACTAAGTTGTTCGTAAGCTTACAGAAATTTCCTGTTAGAAACCTAAGTCTCCTTAAACCTCTCTCACTACTCGGTGCCATGCAGTGCACGTAAAGATACACATATATACAAGGGTAAAAAAACTCCACGGGTCTCATGACCCTACTGTGTCTGCATCCCACAGGCCTTACTGCTCTTATTATTTGAATTTTGCTGTTCTAATCACCTCTTTGAGGTGTGGTCGTTAATGATAGAAAGTACCCATTAAATAGGGCCATCATGGAAACACCCTACCTCCAGGCCTGCTGGTAAGCATGCTCTGATCAGGTGGTATGAGTGTGACTATTATCTCTGGCAAAATGTAAAAGCCACAACCATAGCTTCCTTTTCACTCGGATTGAGTGTCCTCTTGGCCAGATAGGGTCTATTTTGAGAAACGTGTAGACTTCCAGAAAGCTACTGTTGTGGTAGCTGGTATGGACCCACAAAAAGGTGTGATACTACTCCTAAACTGAAGTTGGCTAAAATTTCTTCCAGTGCCATCAGAGATCCAGCCATGAGGTAAATAAATGTGCATTGTTGATGAATACACTCCATTGGGCTGCTTTGCTCCTGCTGTGACACTGCATAGTAGTACTCTGTGTGGGCCATAGCAAGGGATGGTCCTTGCATGGTCTTCACAGTGTGAGTGTGCTGCAGGGAAGGTGGCCCTGATGCACCTGAGTATCCTATGTGCTTTATTTCACTCTGGCCAGTATTGATACAGAAGCAGAATGGTGAAATTTGTAAGGATGCTTGCTCAGCTCTTTTGCAGGCAGGCAGTATAGGTTACCAGATATCTCCTATCTTTCAGATCAAGCTTTTGTTGTTTAACATAGGTAGCTTGTTGCCAGATACTTGCTTTTCAAAAACATTAAGCTCAGAAGTTGCTGTAGGGACCTCTGGAAATATCTGGCTTTGTAGATCAGTTATTTGTCCTTGAGTGTGGGAGCTGCCTCATACTTTCTGTGATCAAGTTTTGTCAGGATGTGTGTGTTTGATTTTTTTAACAAGAGCGTTATTATTCATTGTAACCTCATGGTGGATGATGAATGAGGCATGTGCGTTTTGCTGTGACTTACCCTCTTATTCAGAGTCCTGTGGAAGGGGGGAGTCTTAAGGAGAAAGCAGGCATGGGTTAAAAAGGAGACTGCAGATTCTTTCAGGGGGAGTCTGTAACAGATTCCAAGGATCAGTTTATGAGAACATGGTACTCACCAATCTGTACTGAACTTATCCTCCCAGTCCTCTAGGGAAGTGTGAAACACCTCAAAGGCATCCAGCTACCAGCCCAGTGATGTAAAGCATGTCTGTCTGGGGAATTTCTTGCTGACTGCTTCAGGCAACCAGTTTAAATTCTTGTGCATGTGATTTAGTGGTGACATTTTTTCAGTGCATTTAGTGCAAAGGCTAGAGAGGATAACATTGTTTTCTGCCCTGATCGCTTGCAGTGCTCATAGCTTGGGGCATATGGCATGCTACTTAGGACATCCTTAAGTAGAAGCTGTTTGGAGCTGTTTGGAAACCAGTTTTATTGTGTGCTGGGGAGAACTTGTCCCCTCTTTTCCCCTCAGAAGCACATGCTTTTGTATGAGATGGTATTGTCTGTGTGTAATTCAAGTATACTGAGTGGTGACTGAGAATGTGTGACAGTAAACCTGTTCAGTAAAGGTGTTCATGAACACTGGAAGCACACTTTTAGAAACTGTCTATATTACAGTGGCAACCCTGTGAATGGTACATGTTCTTTCTAGCCCTGAGGTCCCAGCTACTTCTGCTGTAGGCACTTTGCTTTTCTCATGTGTGCTGTGTAAAAGGTGCAGCTCTCATACACTGTCAAGTGGAGCATTCTGTTTCCTTCCCAGCCAGTTTGTGAGCCTGTGTGCTTTTCTGTGGCGATTCACTGAAGACGTTGACCTGGAGTCCTTTAGGCTGGCACAAACAGCAGTGACAGAGATGGTGAAAACTTGCATGGCTGTGCTGGTGAAGGACTGAGAGTATTTTCCATCTGGCTGTGGATTATCACTGTTGTGCCTGACACTTAGGCTGTTCTCTGGGGTGCGCTTACACTATTGGAGAATGGCTGCGCTCTTTCTGACAATGAAGTGTGGAAAGCAGTCAGTGTAGAAAAGAGGCAGGAGGACTGTCTGGGGAAACATTGGGAAGCTGCAAAAAAACGACATACAATGGACTGGTCTCACTTTAATGTGTTGTGTCAGTCCCAGGGGCTTGCTGGATGTATTGCTGTGATTTTTAGAGGTATTGTGTACAGTCTAAGAAATGGTGTTTGAGGAGGACGAAAGACGGTGCAACAGTTTGCTCTTCTGCTGTATGAGAATGTCAAACTGATTTCTTGCCATGTCTGACTGTTGGAAGCATGATGGTTATCATAAGGCATGTCCTTACCATGACTTCTACAAATCTTCTGTAGCAATGTAAAACCCTGTTATCCCATCAAAGCAATATATGAACTGTGCCTGAAGGGGGAAAAGCAGGTGTAATATGCTTAACAACTGTAGGGTGGGAAAAACATAACCTCTGCAAGAAAGGCAGTCACCTTTTCTTCATAGAGGCATATGATGTGCTCTAACTCAGGCGTTTTGGGGCTGAAGCATTGTTACTCAGAGATTGAATCTATGGAGATGAGCTGGTGAAGAGTCGTGAGATAGACTTGTCAGCAGCAGCACTGTCTTGTCTGGTGTTAGTCACGCCAGAAAAGCCTTCTATTGAAGTCTGTAGAACCACCCACCACTTCTTTTTGACCTCAGTGCATAACACTGACATAAAGGTTCCCAGTAGTCACTGAGATCCCTGGGACAGAACTGGGGGCTTTGTGGGACAACCCAAAAAAAGCACTTAGGTGAACAAAGGCACTAGCATTAATATGATTAATTTAAAAAATAATTAATAATATGATCAATTAAATTACTTCCAGTTCCCTTCCTGCCATTGCCTTCCCTGCTCTTGTTCCGCTACTGTGTGAGAGCAGAACTTGGTCATAGGATGTGTTGTGACCTGGCGCCAGTGCAACCTCTTGGCTCCCTATTAGGCACTAAAGCAGAACCATTTTTTCCCCATGCTGGTTTCCTGTCGTTGTGTCTTTGCTGTTCAGCTGGCAATGAGTGTATCTTACTGGTAAGGGCTGGGTCAGGCCTTTGAAAGCAACTCTCATATGTACTGCAGCTTTCTGTCTTCATGATTTTACCTTTGCTTGTCCTCTCTTACCCTGCTTCCAAATCCATGGCTGCTTTGAAGCTCTACAACGTGAATGAGACTGTGCAGGGACATTCTCAGGCCTCAGTGTTCTCAAACAGCTCCCATTGGCAGGACTTGGGTATGCATGTATAAACAGAGGGGATTTTGGTCTTTCATCTAAGTGAGTCTTTGATTTATCATTCTGTCTGTGTAGACTGGAAATGTATTCAACCCTGTGGTGTGAGAAATGACAGCAAACTTGTCATTTTTTTATTGTATTAGAGCCAAGATAGGAAGTATTGACAAGTAAAAAGGCCATGTCTTGGCTATTATCACTACAGTGAACACAGTGTCTCAGTATCACCTGTCTGTCAGATTGGAGTGGTTTCAAGTAGGTCTCTGAATACCAGCAATCCAGGGCGACTGGGAGCACCGGTGTGGATAGTTCATAGGCAGGTGAGGCTGCAGGGCAGGCTTTTTAAGCAGCAGTTTTTTCCTCATCCTCCTAGATAGTTTATGTGGTCATTATGAAGGAAGGGATGACTTGATGGATCAGCTGATTGCTTCTTTGTCAGTTTGCTTGACTTGGCAGTGACTGTGCACTGCTGCAGTGTAAGGCCTGCCCTTCAGGATAGCAGAGGCAGGCTCTGCTCATGTCCTATGCATGGCCCTCATTTTTCAGAGGGACCCTTGTGAAATCTTGTGTCACACAGCATAGTGTAAATGGGCAGCTGGTTTCTCTGCTCCTTCCATAAGCACAGTGTTGGATGGCCGGAGAAATTTCACACAGAATACTGATGTTTCCTTCTATAATGCTGAGGATGACCCTCATGCCCAACAGAGGTGCTGAACAAAGGCCAGTTGGCAGTAGAGGAAGGACTTCTTTCCATGTCCTTTGGGTCAGGCATCCAGGGCACTTGCTACTCCTCACTGCAGCATATGATGGTGCTAAGCATTTGAACTTCACTGCTGCTGTAAATGGAAGTTGTGCTGTTACATCTTCCCTGCAGGAGCTAGCCCGTAAAGGCCTCTGAGAGAGTGACAGAACCATGTATGGTCTCTGCATCCCAGCTGAGTGCTCTTTCCTTCATCATGGAAAATGATGTGTATGTCCTAGAGCCCTGTTTCCTGGCCAGATTCTTAGGCTCTACAGCAGCCAAGTTTCTCTTGCTACCCAAGTACTTACTTACCTGTAATCCCCTTCATTCACTTTATTTAAATCTACCTTCAGTACATGGTAAGTTAGTTCTGCTACTTAAATGTATTATCCCCAAGAAAACTGTAAAAAGTGACTCCATGGTTGAAAAAAAAGCTAATTTCTTAACTGTTAACAGTGCCAAAAAAAAAAAAGAGGCCATTTAAAGCTGTTTAGACCATATCTATGCCAGGCTTTATTGCAACGGAAAATACATAATTTCCTAAGGAAAACTTAGACTGCAGCCAAAATCAGTTCCAAAATTTTGAGCATATTTATGCTTCCGAGTGAGTTTCCTACATGTCTTACCTGGTTTGGGAGATGTGGATCTACACCCTCTTACTGAGTAGGGGAGCGCAGTAGCCCAGGTGCAAGCCTGTGGTGGTAAGAGGAGTGTGGGGGTTTGTTTGTTCAAGCCTCTGCCTTCCCTCTAGCCCTGCTTGCAGTATTGCTGTACAAGAGGAGCATCTCCAGAGGAAGGGCTGTCTGGGCCCCACCTGGTTCTGCACGCAAAGCGAGGACCCTGTGCTTTGTCAGTACTTGCTCATCAGCAGCCCTCGGGAGTGGCACTCGAGGCGGCTTTGCTGTGCAGGGAAGCTGGCTGGGTGCAGTGCGGTAGCACAGTCATGAGCACCACTGTTTCAGTCTGTTTCAAAATGGTCAGCATGTGGAAACTTGCTGTTTCCCAAGGGTTTTGTTGAGCCGTTGGGGAAATCTGGCCAGAGATGAGACTATTTCCAGCTGTGGTGAGCCAAGTGTGAACTCACTCTGGGCAAGATGCCCAGATCCACTGGTTTTCTCTTGCCAGAAATCCTCGCCCTCCAGCCAGCGATACCAAGTTCAGTTTCTGCCAGGCCTCAGCTGAAGACCTCTGAAGGGAAAAGAGACAAAGGAGACCAAGCAGAGCAAGATGCTGCTGAGGGGTGGCAAAGGGAATAACTGAAGAGCTTGTGAAGGGTGTACAATGGTCTAGATACTACTGAGGGCTGGCTCTTGTGGGTGAGGGATAGCAAGAGGTGTAGAGACCCTCCTTTCCTAGGGTGAGTAGACACATAAAAGTGGCTGGTGGTGATGCAAGGGATTGGCTTTTCTTGGTTAGGCGGAGCTACCTGACCCACAGGGCTGTGGCGTGCTGCTGGCCGACAGTACCATCAGGATAGTCACCTGTGAATGAGTATTGTTGCCTTTACTGTAGTTTCAACACACTGGGGATTTCTTCTGTAAAGTAGGATATTGATTTCCTCTTTTATGGAAGGTGCCCTTCAAGGTGGGGAGGCTGTGTATCTGCCTTACTCAGAAAAGGCATGGCCACAAAAAACTTCATCCTCCAGAGCCAGCAGTCCTTGTTGCAGTGTCTCCATTGGGATAGGACTTCTTGCAGGGATCCATTGGTCCAGTTGCTTTTCTGCAGACTGTTCTGTAGTGAGACTCTGTGATTTCTGTGTGTCTGTCAGGTGTGAGGGAAGCTCCCTGCCCATTACTTCTATGGATTTCTGGTCCTCCCAGTGCTGACAACAGTTGCTAGTGAAAGGAATTTCTGTTCTTTTTGATGAGTGCCTTTGGCTTTTGGTTGTGTGACTAGTTGTATTTAGCTGTTTGGTTCAAGCTAGCGGGTCACTCTTAAGACTTTCTAAAAGGCCTGTATTCATGACTTGCATGCTGAAACAAAGCATCTCAGGCATGATACCATGTTAGTAACTTAGCATGCACACACCTGCCTGCCTCCATGTCTTTTGAGTCCAGTCATGGAGAGGTGTTGGAGCACATGAGAGCAGCGCATTAACAGAAGACTTTCTGTTCCTGCAAGCACACCTCCACCAACGCTGATAATTTTCATGTGCCAGCGTATCATTTAGTGACACATTACACAGCTCCTTGCTGTTGCAGCTTGTTGCAAATAGTCTGACCCAGCCAGCTACTAACAGCCTCCTACAGGGTGGACTGCTGAAATCTGTTTCTGTCCTAAACCCAAAGGAGTATTTTCCTCCCCCTCCTATAGTGGCTTGTTTCTTTAAAGCTGTTAACTGGCCATAATCCAATCATTACTACTGTAATTAGTGAACTGCTTACAGTAATTAAAGCACTTGAAGCAGAATATCCTCTGATTGCAGAGCTTGGAACAACTTCTGCCTGCAGTCCTGTGGGAAGCAGTTACTGCTGATGGCCCAGAGGTGGGTACAGGGGATATGGGGCAAGCCTGGCACTGCTGCCATACTGCCTCTTGTGCCAAGCCCTAGTGGGCACCATGTGGCCTTTCCACAGCAGGGGGATGCCTCAGAGTCCCATGGATGTGAGCTGGTGTCCCTAGCTTAGCATGATCTGCTGTCAAAAAGGAGCCGCCTTTATGCGAGCTGTGGCAGAAGATGGTGTTGGGTGGAGCTCTCAGGGCAGCTGCTGGCATTGAAGGTGTGATGTATTAATACTTAATGTTTGGTTTGTACAGGGTAGAAAATCACTGTCACAGCAGGCTCAATGTCTTCTTGCAGTCAGGGTACCCTCTTGTTGCAGTGTGTGGTGCCTCTGCTCTCCCTCCACCTGCCAAAGCCCTAACTTCATAGGCAAAGCCAAAGGCCTTTAGCTTCTGGCCCTGGAAATTCGTTCCTGCTGGGTTTCCAGGCAGACACATCGTCACTGCATCCTTCAGCCACTTCTCCTCTTGGGAGCAATGAGACAGCTTTCCTGAGGGCTTCACCTGCTCCCCCCTTTGTGGCCTGACAGGAGGGCAGTGTCAGCGTGCTGGTCTCTGGCCTTTGCTCTGTTTCCTCATGTTTACCTCCCGAGATGAAGCCTGTTGTAACTTGAGCTCTTCCTCCTTGGGGAGGAGGAGGGCCTTGGTGAGGATCAAGTGTGGGCTGCCTTTGAAATGGAGGCCCTGCTGGATGAGGAGTGAGGGTGGGTGACTATATGCAAGTACAGCAAGCAAAGGCTGTGCAGTGGTAAAATACCTCGTTGCCCAGCTGGCAGGCATGCTGTACTCAGCAGCTGAGGAAGGTATTTGTTGGCAATATTTGGCCTGTGATGGGGTCAGAAAATGCAGTCTTTCTGGCCTAAGGAAGAGGTTTTTAAAAAAACACCACCAACAGCAAAACCCAAACCAAACAAACACGGCTACTACTGCCACACTCAAACTCTCCCCCCCTTTCCAAAATAACACAAAACACACCCACCCAAAACTCACTCCCCTTGCAGGGTTTTAATTTTGCTCTTGAGCAATTATTGTCAGTCTCCAGGCTTTATTCCTGTATGGTGCTGGGCAGTAGAGGCAGGTCTGCACGATGGCCCCTGGCATGTGAAATAGAGAAAAAGAACTTCTGATGAGAATGAATTTCTTCCATGTGCTCTGGATTTAGCCTAGAAGGGAAGAGATGTTCTTACCCCTTTGGACCCTGTGAATGTTGTCAGCCTCCACCACTGCTGTTTGTGTATTTAACTTGTCCTAGAGCTGTGTGAAAGGTTAAAAATGTACTTGTTGCCATAGAGGTCAGGGTGGTCAGTGAGGTGGGGAGGAAGTCCTAGAGTGCCAGTAGCCAGAGATCCACGGGTGGGCCCTGTAATGTGCCAAGATCTGAGCAGTGTCTGCCTGTTGCCTTTAACTCTGCCTGTGCAACTGCCTGCATCTTCTTGCACTCTCTTGCTGGGTTGTATCCTGCAGGGTAATTGGGAAAAGAGTCTGTGGTTCTGCTGTGTTTGACCTCTGATCTGTGAGTGTGGTTCCCAGATGATGCAAGACCGGAAGTTACCAAAAGATGGTAACTGATTTTAAATTGACCTTAATTTTTGTTGCTTTTACATGTTACCTTAAGACTACTTGTGCTGATTTCAGTACCTCCTGTTTGTGATACCTGTATGTGATGCACTCGATTCAAAGAAGTGTTTCTCAATTCCATGTTCTTCTGCACTACCACCATGTGTTTGACTTGGTGTTGGTTTTAGGTGCTGGCACAGCCACTGTCAGCACATCCGGATTAAGTTTCTCTTCAAGACCAAGTCTAGCGATGGGCCTCTTTGAAGGGGCTCTTCTGCATTTCTGGGATGTTTAGCTTCAGATGTTTTCTTTCATAACATCGCTACAAATTTGCAATTATATATCCCTTTCTTCACACTCATTCAACTCTTCTAGTGTATAACAGCAATATTTGGTAGTGTGTTTCTGATGTGGGTGTAACCAGAGAATAAAATCACAGCATACAATTTTTTGTGAAATTTTGCTTTGAGTTTAAAGCAATTTTATAGTACTCCTTGATATCTTTTTCTACCTATATATCCCTATCCCAAATTCTACCTCCTCTTCTTCCTCTCTTTTCTTGCCTCACCTTCGTTAACAGGTGCTGGGAAGGGAAATGTGTTCCCATTTTATTCTACCATTGTGTTCAGTGATCTCATGTGCTTTGGATTGAAGATTGCTGTTCTTCTTAGGTGAGTTGCTGGCTTTCATGGTCCGATACATTAACAAAAAACCTTTTTGTTAGTAAGACTTTAATAATTACCTTTATCTCTTTCATCTAGAGACTATTTTGGTGGTGTTGCTGTCCTTCAGAGGTTATTTGGAAGCCTCCCCCCCACTGGGAGTGGCTCCAGCAGCCCCTGAGCAAGCATTGTTCTGCTTCTGTGTGGGGCAGCAGCAGGGAGGCTTAAGGAAGAGGAGTGCTTGTGCTGGGCACAGTCAGGCTGTGGGAGTTAAAGGTGTGTATTCAGGGCACACAGCCCATCCAGAGGGGCAGCTCTCTAGGTAAAGAGCAAAGTTCTTCGCCAGTGCTGCACTCAGTACACAAGCACACAGTAAGAGGTGTCCTTTGGATAAGCATGCCTCTGGGAGTGAGTGTTGTCCTCATGCTGTCATGAAGAGTGAGGCTTTTATGAAGCTCACTCGGGTTTCTGTTCCCCTCTGACCTTCCTGTGTGGTGGATTGGTAGGTCATGTTCTCCTGTGACCTCTTCTCATGTCAGCCCTTAACATGGTTTTTTAAGGGTACTTATTTGTACTACAGAAGCTGCAGTGCCCAGAACAACTACCACCCTTCTGATCTTAGTAAAAGAGAGTAGTGTAAAAATATTAACTAGATGTGCTTGTTTCTATCAAGCTAATTGGGGTCTAATTTACCCCTCATTTGCTGCTTGCTTTGCTTTCCCAAGAAGATATCAGTGGGCAAAATATTTCATGTATGTATATTCAGGATAATGCACTCCAGAGATCTTAATATAGTTTATATAGTTTTTTATCTGCTTTTTGCTTATAAACTTTGCTACTTCGGCAGCCTTACAAAAGGGATGAATAAATGTATTGTGTATTTGCTGTCTGTAAAGTGAATTCTAGAGAATTTGCCAGAGGGTGATCTAAAGTCTATTCAAATTTACAGTCCCCAATGATTCCAAATACTCGCCAAAATCTTGTTTTGCACCTAATTTAACTTTGGCATATGGAAGTGCTGAATGTTCTCCCTTCATCCATTTACTTGGGACAAGACTCACTCCAGATGCAGTCTTTAGTCCAGTCTGACTTGTCTGTCACTTTTTCTCAGTTGGATGCAGTCATGATCAGTACCTAAAAATATGCTATGGAAAAGTGAGTTTTCAGCCAGATCAGAGTTGATCCCTGCTGAGCCTAAGGTAAAGAGGAGGTGGCAGGCTGAGGGAAATGAAGGGCAAATTCAGAGTGGGACTGCCCACTTAAATGGTGGCTTCTCAATGTCAGCCATGAAACCAATGCTTTTGGAGCTGCAGCAAATGAAGAGGCGGCCTGGCTCCTGGCAGCTGAAGGACCTGGAGGTTTGTGCTTTGTTCCAGGCTTCTGAATACCTTTTGCCATGTTGGAAAGCAAAGTAATGCTTTCCCACTTTATTTAAGCCCTGCCCAAATTCCTTGAATTTTTGCAGCTTGGTCCAGGTGATAGTTCTAGTTTGCATGTGAAAAGAATGAAGTGTCCGCCAATTCTCCATAGGTAGGAATGCAGCTTAAAACCTGCCTGCCTCTAGCCATGCAAGATATCTGAGATTGAGAAAGGGTTTTGAAGTAGAGAGTGGAAATCTCCCTGACACAAGTCACGTTGGAAGCAGTGAGACTTTGCTTACTGCTTGACAGAGTAAGTGGGCTGAACTAGCCATAGCTGTCTGAAAAATAGCTGTTTGTTCCCTCCCTTGCAAGGCACAGCCTCTACATTGCTCCCACATTTACTGCTTGTGGACATGAAGTGTGAGCCAGATAAAAAAATCTTAATTTGTGTTAAAATTAATTTAGCAAAACAATAAGAGGAGGAAGAGTTAAACCTAGATAGCTCTTCACAGTGAAGGAGCAGCAAGAGAATAGGAAAGAACTGGAGAGAGTTTAAGAAAAGATCTTGGCTATTTTTGATGTGGAAATAATTACCAGCACATCTGTGTTCTGAACATCACATTGCCTGGTTCCCTGAGCACTGGCCCTGGACTGGGATTTGGCATCTGTCTCACTTTCAAGTCCAGTGCAGTCTCCTGCCTTCTGGAAGGGAGTGCTTGATGGCTGGTCAAAGAACTGCTGCACAGCAGCTCTGAGCTGGGAAAGAAGCTGCTGCTGTTGCCTGTGCAGGAACAGTAACTGCCTCTTATACTTCAGAGATTGGCAGAGCTCGACTCAGCAGGTGCAGTCTTCAGCCCTCCAAGTCTTAAAGCTCAAAACCTGAAGACTTTGCCAAGCTGCTTTTCAGAATACCAGACTTCTTCCACGAATACGTACCAGTAGTTTGACCCCCTGTCTTTAAAGAGGGGCCAGGCTGATGTAGGGAGCTTGGGAAACACAGGGTTTTGCTATGAGTTGGGCCCTCATGCCTAGGAGCTGATGCTTCCCTTTTGGGTTAATACAACAGGGCTGGTTGCTGCTACGGTGGGAGATCCCTGTCAGCAGGGGGATGCTTTGCTGTAATGGATCCACTGATGGGTGCCTGGCTCTTTATCCCCTATCCAATGCATAGTGCTCTGCTCTGATCAGCTTTTAATACCCTGTCACTGTTCATATGAACATCTATCGTTCTGCTAACTGTTGCTTCAAACGTAGTTCAAAGTCAGCAGCATGAACATGTCGGGGTCTGTTCTGAGTTTTCCTGGATAAGCCTCAGCCTACAGCAGTCCTAAATACAGAGAAACCACACCGAGAGCTGGAGACAGGCTCTAAATTATCAGGGTTGGGTTCTTAAGCATCAGGAAATGAGGAAGAAAAAAGTGCTAGAGTAGCCTGCTAAGCAATGTAAGTGGCTTAGCAGTTTTGGCAGCTGAGAAGGAAAGAAATAAATTCTAATTCACTTAACAATACCTTACCTGTGTGCAGAAATGAGCTGGCTGGCTCATGGCATGGGAGGCTGTCTAATGTGGAAATGACTAACTTCCTCTGGCAATACCAGTGTGCTGCATAGGATGTAGGAGGTCCTGGGCCACTAATAAGTGTAGCTAGGCTTGTTAAGTATCAAGTTGAATTTAATCTGTGAAAACTCTACTTTCTGAGTTGGATTGTCTAATTTCTTCAGAAAGAAAATACTTTTCTCTACAAGCACAATGCTGTGTGGCCCTCTGACTGCATAAGAGGAAGTAAAAGTCTTGCAAAGGTTAGGTCCTGCATGCCTTGATAATAGCATACGTGATCCCATTGAAGGGAAGAGAATACCACCGGAGCAGACGACTCAAATTCTTTACTTCCAGTCTTCTAGCCTGCTGGTTCCAGCAGCTGACTCTTCCCAGCCTGTGGTGGGTGCTGGTGTAGGGCTGTGTGGTCGTAGCTGTGACGTGTGACAGCAGTTGGAGCAGGAGTGCAGTGAGCGATGCCCTGTGCTGGATGCTTGTGTAGCCGCCGTGGTGTCCCTGGGTGATGGCTGGTACCGAGCTGGAGTGTGGAACAATGGCCTGATTGCTTGCTGAGGAAAGGGCTGGGACAGCTATGCCCTTGCCCTGCAAGCCCACCCACTGCTTATTCAGCATGTTGGGAGAGGGATTATTTCTTCCTGGCCCACAGACAAGATCAGCTTGAGCCTCTCACTGCAGCATCTTAATTGCTCATACCCTTTTCCCTGTGAAGCTGCATGTACTATTGTCCAGCCATATGCTCCAGTTAGAGCAGGGGAGATCACCAAACATCCGATGTCCGAGGGCTGATTATGGCCAAAATTGTGTACATCCTTCTCCAGCCTTCTGTTGTGTGGATGTGGCTCTTCAGAGGAGACAGCAGCAAGCACCAAGCTGAGGGCAAAAGGCCAGTAAGTTTGTGGAGGCTATTTTGCTGTTCCCACTGCAGCTTTGTGCTGACGTGCAGTTGCCAGCAGGAAGAGGGTTAAGCCTGCGTATCACATGGCATGATTCTGTTTACTACATATTTCTCATAATCGGGACTGGCATCCAAATCCAGATGATTAGCAGTTAACCAAAGACCCTGAAACACTGTGTGTCATGTTTGTATTCCTCTGAAGCTATGCAGTCTGCCATCATTTCTCTTGCAGAGACATGATTCTTGCTGCAGCCTTCAAAGGGAGCTATGGGGAGAACAGAAAATTAGCAGTTTTATGATGAAGACTGGGTTGGACAGAACTACATTCATCTTAATCTAAGCTTGAAGCCAGGGGAATTTTGCCAGGAATCGACTTATACCATAATAACCTGATATCTGCCAAAGGAGGTTCTTGTCTTACCCTGGTCTGAGATTAGAGCACCAGCTCGACAGTGACAGTCAGGGAAATGAGACTGTGCCCCTTGGACTAAGGGTTTGTATGGGTATTGTTCAGTACTGAGTACAAGCTGTGGAGAGGAAAGTATAAGATTTGTGTTAGTTTTTGAGGTGTGGTTTTGGATAAGAAAGGTGTAATTTCACAGCGCAGTCTCTACCTTATTCTTGCTATCAGCACGGGCATTACTGTAGCAAACTTCCATGGGGCCCAAGGCAGGTTGTGATTTACGTTTCTACTATTCCTTCTGCACAGTTCTTCCTATCTCTTTCTCTCCTTACAAACATACCTCTGCCCATGCACAGCACATGGCTTTTCCCTTCTCCAGTGTAGTAGCAGTTCTTTTGTAAAGACCTGCTTTGTCCTTAGGGCTTCAGCACTTGGCAGCAACCTGCAGTGCAGCCTTTCTGAAGACAGATTGCAGAAGTCTGTTTTCCCCTGTACTTCAAAAGATCTTTTTCCATCCCTCTTCTTTCTGTCTTATCTGAAAAGTCACATCATCATCCATGGATAAAGTTTACATGAATTAAAGGTGGAGGAGGAAGGATGAAGAGGCAAACCTTTTCCCCCTTCCCTGTGATGAATCCAATATGAATGGAAAAAGAATTTTTTTGACCATCCTGTTTGTTATTTGGGCATGCCTCCTTAGGAGACTCTTGGGCTGAAGAGAATTAGGAGAGATTTCCTGATCTAAGCACAGATTTGACATAAACCTGTCCATATGTCTGCTAGTAGTGTCAGAAGGACCCTCTTTTTCTTTTTTCAACGCCACTGACTTTTTACTCCTTTGTACTCAGGAGGAAATGAGATGAATTCTTGCTT
Organism: Sylvia atricapilla; assembly: GCF_009819655.1. Lineage (NCBI taxonomy): Eukaryota > Metazoa > Chordata > Aves > Passeriformes > Sylviidae > Sylvia > Sylvia atricapilla. The sequence continues at coordinate 29,379,641 of NC_089145.1, forward strand.
TCTATTCTCTTAAGCGCTGGCTGTAGCTGCTGATGTATGCTGCAGTTTCTTAGCCACAGATATTAAAAATACAGCACATATAGAGTCTATCTCGAATTGTCTTTTTTATTTTGGTCTTACACTGAAGTGCACTTGTAAGAGAAAGCTACTTGGACTTACAGAAATAATTGTCAAATTCCTCTAATTAGAAGACTTCTGGTAGATGTGTTAAGGGTGCTAGCAAGATACTTATTTTCAGTAGACATTAACAGACCTTGTATGGACATTTCTGGAATAAGGTTATTAGGTCTTCTGAAACAAGTGACAATAAATGTTCTTGACTCTACCAAGGTTATTTGACTTCCGTATGGTAAGTTACACTGCTGTCTGCTATCTGCATGTACTTTGCCTTGCTCAGAAAATTCTTTATTTTAGAAAACAGCAAACATAAAGGCAGCAATCAGGGCTGCACATGAACTGCATGTCCTCCATTTGAGTTATCTATTTCTTGTCAGTGGTTTGAACTAGACTGAACAGCCATGCATTTTTTTATGTGTAACCATTAGGACAGTCATCAGGTGTCAGTTGTGATACTAAGCTGAACTGCAAATGTTTTGCTTAGCAACTGTTGCGAAGGAAAATTGTCAGGCAACAGCAAAATTAGGAATGGTGAGTATGGAAGGCACTCTTTGTGAGAGATGAGCTGTACTCTGACGTGTTATCTGTGACTAAGTGATTTGGCATTTTCTTACACAAACATGTAAGAATATGTGCGTTTATGAATAGGAATCAAAGCAAGTTTAGTCTGATCCCCTAGGTCTGCCAATTCTCTTGCTAGCTTGACTTTCCGTGTGTAGTAGATATATGCACACAGTTTACCAATAAAGGGCAGCAGGACTGAAGGGCTTGATGTGGTGGTAACTTCTGTTTCCAATCCTTGGGCAGCAGTGAAGAATTTGAGTGGCCATCCAACCATGGTAACTGAAGAAAGCTGGTTGGCTTCGTCATTCTCCGTCATGAAACCATACCTTTTCCCCTAAAATATATCATGTGCCTGAGAGGATCATGACCAATACTGTATTTGAGATTTCCATTCTGTGGGATTATGCCAAGCTTGATGGTGTTGTAAGCATGAATGTGAATGAGGTACTGGTGTGTCCACTCTTAAATACAGAGCAAGACAAGGCAAAATGATAAGTGACCCCATATAATGTCTGCGGAAGTCCTTGTTCAATAGTACTGGAGCTGGAGGGTGAATCTACAATGAAGTAAGCTTTAATCTTTTCATGTATAGGTGTGCACATATTATAGGGAACACTGTGTTTTAAGTCTCCATGAAGGGGACTAATTCAGCAGTCTTTGAGCATAAAGTCTGAAATAAGAAATTTGCAGTAAGCTAAACAACTGCTTTAAGCATTTATGTTGAGCAATGTCTGTGTTCACATGTCTCCTGGCCTTACTGCTGTAATCTTAACAAGAGGCTGTCTTAGGAGAGGCATATGAGTAGGAGTTGGGTATCAGAGTACAAATGCTGTCAGGGTAAGAGCACTTTCATTCGGTGTTACTTATTCATGGGAGAAATGATTAAAGGCAAAAGAAGCCTACTTTAAACTGGTACATGTGATGCGCCTCAGAATGTGCCGGAGCCTTTCTACTGGGTTAGATGTGAGAGGATGCTTGGCACGTGTCTTACAGACTAGTTTTTACTTGATTATTAAATTCTATTAAAAGAAAAAAAAAGAAAAAGTTATGTAAGAAAGAGTCAAGGTACAGCTTAGTAGTAGTCTGCCCAGACTGCTTGACCAGTCTTGAAGTAGAGGTTTTGTTTTTCCCAGTTTTTTTTCCCCACTGCTGTTGCAGTGAGGTTTTACAGTGCTTCCATTGCCCTTAAAGGCCACAGCTCAGTGTGAACCAGAGCACGCTCTCCTCACTACCTGCCTTTTCTTCCTTGCTTGTCTAAAGTGTATATCATGTGGCATGGGGATTTGCTGTTTTTCTTGGGTGACAGCACAGCTCAACCAGGAGCTCTCCAGTATGAGAGCTTCCATGTTTGAACCAGGTTGTGCAGGAAACTGTCCTCAGCAAGGTGTTACCTTTTTCTGAAATTTGCTTCCTACCTGAGGCCAGGATATTTCTGCAAGTCCTGTTTCTTCTGATGGAAGGATACCAAAGATGATGTGAAGAGAGGACCCATCACTGTGATGGGTCTCAGCAGACCTGGTATGTGCGCTGGTGTGCCACTTGCTGTGCTTTGGACTTGCAGTTATGTCATTCTGTCTATCCCATGTGGTTTTGTGTCCTCTTATCAGGAATACTCTTTGTTGCAAGCTTACAAATAAAGGCAGAATCCCTGCTGCCTCATCCTACTCTCAAATGAAATGTCTTGTGTAAATAATTTGCTTTTCCTTGAGCAGACCTCATGTTTATCCTTTCACATCAGAAGTAGGAAGATCTCCAGCCTCATTCCCTGCTGTACCTGTGGGGTTTCAGTAATTGTAGTGAGGGATGTGTGTTGCTCTGTTACAGAAATAGTGCTGTAGCTGATCCCTCCTGTGTCTCCTTTACCACCATCCATGTAAGCATAGTGTGAAACAGACCCTGGGGATTCTCCAAAGCTACTGGAGGAGGCAGGTGCTGCTGGCAGACACTGGAGAAGCTTGTTCTGTTGTTGCTGACTCTCTTTTCCTTGCAATTAATAAAAAAGACTGTTCTAAAAAAAAAAAAAAAAAAAAAAAAAAAAAAAAAAAAAAAAAGGTGCTACTTGGATGCACCTGCTTTTCCAAACGCTGTGCAGCTGGTGGAAAGCAAATGGTGTCTAAACAAGTGAATGGGTGTGTGTGAGCAGGTACCCTGTGTAGCTTCCAGGGCCTTTGCAGTGCAGGCAAGAGGACTGGTTTAAATTAGATTTAAGAATGTTTTATCACCTTCATTGTATAAACTCTGGAACAGGTTCCTCGCAGAGGGGCTGGATGGAAATATTCACCTGAAAACATTTAAAGTCAGATTGAATGGGGCTCTCAGCAACCTGATGTAATTGAGGATATCCCTACTCATTGCAGGGAGGGTGGATGAGATTAAAGGTCTGTTCCAACTCGAACTATTCTCTGATTCTGTGCATCACAGAAAACAAGGTGTGTCTTTTGTCCTAGGTAAATGTAGTGGTTTCAGCTACCCATTTGCAAGTGTAAAGCAGTGGGCCTCCTTGTACTTTGTTCTTCCTGGCAAGCTAGACAGCAAATGGCTTCCTGTGGTCAGGAGCCACATCTGAGAGTTTCAAAGACAGCATGCCGGTTGGGGACCTTGCAGCTAAATGAGCATACATTTCAGATGAGATCAGATCTTACTAGAAAGAAAAAAAATTCTGAGGACGGGTATGAGTAGGAGATATGATTGCATGCATACTCAGTCTAGGTAAATAATGTATTGTGGTGGTTCACACTGGTTTTGATGCCCTCTTTTGTGGGGGGTGCTGAAGCACTACTTTTTGAAGCAGTCGGGTTCTGATATCCACCCAAAATTTGTACCTTTGTAAGACTGTTTCAGAATTTGCAATACACGAGGTTAAAAACTACCCCATCCTTTGAATGGTTTAACTTCTGTGTATGAGAGAAGGGCACCTCCCCGTGCTGCCCTCAGAGTTTCTATTGTCAATGGTAGTTAATATGCAACCATTATGTCCACAGAAAGTCCAGGTTTCCACAATTATTTCTGTACCTTGACAATGTCTTTTCCAAGAGTGGCAAGGGAGGGGCAGGAAAGGAGACATTTCCTTTGTATTGCCTTAAAAGAGCTAAGCAAACTAACTGTAAGCCAGAGAATATTGATCTGACCTTCACTTAAGTCAAACTCTACATAAAATCTGCTGCAAATATATAGAAGAATTGCTGCATAATTCTGTTCTGCTCTCTCTTACTGAACTGTAAAACAGAAATACATTGAACACCTCAGATGATTTAAGGAGTTTGCTTACAAAAATGTTTTCTTCCCGCTGTTTCGTTGTGCGGGTTCAGGACCTCATTGTGCTCTGCATGCAGGCTCAGCACGAGCAGAGTGCTCTTACTGTCATGCCCATAATTCTTGTTTATACTGTTCTTTCCTCACCTGCACTTGCAGTCTCATGTGTTGGGTATTGCTGTTTGTTAAGGGGGTGACTTTTTGGCTCTTCCCTGTTTTGTCCCAGTTTGAGTTAATTTGGGACCCAGTAAGATGTTTGTGTAGTTCCCATACAGCTGAATCCTTGTGGAATTATCACTCTTGACTTTCCTTGTCATTGTTACTTCATTATGTTACTCACCTGTCTTTAATTAAATCTAGTTTTTCACATCTAGGCTTCATAAACCAAAATATGTTTACACCTTACTGATCATCATCTTTTTCTGTGTCACTGGTAATTACATCAGGTGATATTTGCAGTCATATGAGATTTTATGTAACCCCTTACTTAATTCTCTCCGCGATGGAGACTGGCCACTTTATGCTTTCATTTTCCATCGTCTAGCTAGTTTATATTCCAGAAGAGCTGTTTCCCTGTGAAAAGTCAATTATGTCAATGGGGAAAATAAGTAAAAAGTTGGGTAACAAAGAGGAAAGGTGCAAACTGCATCTTGTTCCTGGATGTGCGGCCGGATGTGATGAGCCAAAGAGTTTGTTCCTTACCTAGGCACCAGCACACTGGAGCAGAGTAGGGAGCCAGAATTTGTTAGTACTGCTGCTTCCTGAATGGCACATTATCAAAGAACAAGCAGGTTAATATTTGACTCTGAGGCTGAGGCGTTACTTTTCAAGAAGAGCTGAAACCAACCTGGAATTAAATACAACAGTATGTAGGAAATGTGCATTATAGCATTATTCTGCACCTTTCAAGAATGGCACGTTGTCTGTTTCGTTACGGATTTGTTTCATTACTGTCTGTTTCGTTACTGTGTGATCATTCGTGATTTGTTTGAGTTGCCTAAGAGCCGATGTTTAGAGGTGGTCAGTGACTAAGGCAGCTTCCTGGAAAAAAACCCCTACTGACAACCAAAGCAGCTGTGGGTTTTGGTAGCCCAGCGAAAAGAAGATGAGTCAGGGCCACAGCTTCCATGATGCTTCAGTTTGATTCCATTTTAATGATTAGCCATGATCACATAAAGCCTTCAGTAGGAAGGTGGTGTTGACAGCATGCCTGTGGCAGGTGCAGTCACTTCAGCTGTACTGTGTTGTAGCTGGCACACTGGAGTGCCATAGTGGTAGTGCACATGGAGCCCAATTTCTGGAGGGGCACTACTCTTCGGGTGTTGTCCTCTCCTGCCTTTTGCCATGAGACAGTATGTTCTGAAGTGATTTCCATTCGTTTGCTGGGAGCAAGGCCTGTGGTTGGATACCCATCATTTTGGTCACCTGGCTAGAAGGTTGGTGGATTGCCCTTGACACTGTAGTTAAACTAGCTTCTTGGTGGGGCTTTCTTTGTGTTCGTTTGGTCTGGCACTGTTTTTGAAAGCAAGTATAAAATACTTCCTCTAAGTGGGAATTAAGCTCCTATGTTGATTCTACCACATCACTTTTAGAAGATAAAGACCTGAAGTACAATTTATCTCGAGAAGGAGGCTTTTCTAAGGCCGTAATTTCACCTACAAGATTGCATTTGTTCTCAGGTGAAAGGGTAGAGAAGTTGTGAGGGCTTCTGGCCCAGTAGTTGGAAAGCCAGGTCTCAGTCTTCAAGACTTTGTGAAGAATGTTTCTCAGGGTGGTCGAGGTGCATGGAGGGTTACTGATTTCTCTCTTAAATTCAAGCAAGTGGGATAGAGATGAAGAGTAGCATACAGGCCCTTTAAGAATAAATTGGCAAAAGAAGAGCTCAGTATTTAAATTTAGTGCAGACAAAGAGGGAAAAATTCCCTACAGCATCTGGTTTCTATTACTGCTCTCTGCCTCAGTAGAGGGTGTGTTTACAGTGAAGCTCTCCAGTGCATAAGGAGGGGGGTGCTCAAACTGTTTCTGGGGAACTCTGATCTGAGGGTATGCCTTGCTGCCATCCCGATGTCCTCCCTTGGGCCTCTTTGACTAATCCCTTCTCAGATGTTGAGCAGAGCGGAGGGATGACCTCCCTGTTGGGACTGAGGTGTCTGAGCACAGCTTTTAGGGTTCTCTAATTGCTTCTTATTGTGGCTTCTTCCAGTTTTGCTCAGCCTAGAAATGGAAGCAAATATAAAAACCCTTATAATGAGTTTATGCAGACATATTGCCAGTGGCTACATACAGAGGCTAGAACTGCTGATGTGTCTGTTTTCCAGTTGTTTTAATGCTTTGAACAGAGCTGGTCACTTTGGATTTTTCTAAATGCAAGTTTGAAGCTCAGTGTGGGAGGTAGAAAGAGCAGAAGGATGGCAAGGTTTTAGTTGTGGTAGAATTTCTATTTGGTATGTATGTGTTTTGTTTAGTAAAGTGTGGTTTGTGGTCTCTGAGCAGTTTCAGCAGACCCCAGTGCCAAAAGGAAACCTCAACTTGCAGCAGTAGTGGAGTGAGCTGCTCATCAGAACGTAGCACAGCTCTGTATAGGAAGGGCTTAACAGAGACTTGTAGATGCAACCTGTGCAAATGCTCACCTCCACCAGTAGCTTATAGATTCTGTAATGTCTTTCCCTAGGGACTGACTGCACCTGTGGTCATGAGTGCTGTAAATGTACAGCTGAACTCACAGTGGGCTCCTGTGCTCTGTTTGACAGATAGGGAGGTTAAAAATTAATTTGATTTACATACCACCTGATAATATATCTTGTATTGCAGGATTTCATTATGCTCAAGGCCAAAATACAAACTGTTTTAGGTGGAAAAATAATTCCTTGAAAAATAATGATCATTTCAGTGTCTGCTATTTGAAACTTTTGGGAATAGATGCCATATGCTTCCAGGCAGAAGGAAGAGAAATGGAAAATTCTATATTTATGTTCATGTATAGTAAAGATTTTTCATATGGTCATTCTCTCCAGCTGCTTCTGGACCAAAGCCTGTTGCCACCCCTGCCAGACTGAGATTAATACTTGTAAAACAACAATCTTCAGTCAGCTATTTTTGCAATTTCTCTCATGCAAGGAAACACAAAACTAGAGCCCATCTACCCTTTTTCCTCCTCCTGTTCCAGAATGAGTCAGTGGCAGCTACTTTCTTGCAGTTTTCATCATCTGTTCTCTTTAAGCAGTAGCAGAGGCAAATAATAATTCTTTGCCTGACCCTATTCAACTTGGTCACCTCAACTATTCATCATCCATCTCCCTACAGGTGAATTGAAATTTAAACCCTGCTGTTGCTTCTCTGCCCTCCTCTTTCAGCAAACCACCATCTTGTGAGCTGCCATGTTCATTTCCCAGTGGCTGTCCTCCTAGAGACAGTCTGCTAGCACTACATTGAGGAACTGCATGATGGATGGCAAAACTGGCAGTGCTGTGTGTGTGTCCTGTTCTTTGATGATGCTTTGGGGGATGCTGGTATGTAGGTGGTCGATCAGCAATTCCTCAGTTGTATCTGAGGTGGTTTCCAAGGGAAATTGCATCTCCTGTGATGTGCACCCATTAGACCTCTGTAAAGTACCATCCTTCTGGGTAGCTTATTGTGGGTAGTGCCTTTAAACAAGTTCCTGAAGAACACAAGAAAGTAGGAGCGTAAAGCATCTGAACTACAGTTCCCAAAAGACATCACAATTCCACTGCTAGAGCAAAATTCTGCAGCTTGTGACAAAATATTTTTATTATATGCACCCTTGCTATAAACAGACTCTTTTCTGTAGGGCAGAAAAAAGCCCAAATTGTCAGAGCTATCCTGAAACTCACTTTTCTGAAAATGGGGAATTTGCAGCCATCAATTGGCAACACCCACAGTTTAAGAAGCAAGTATATAGGAGTATGGTTAGAGGTGAAATGCAGCTACAGTAAGGAAGGGAAAGTACTACCAAATAATGTAAAGTTGCCTGTAAAAATTTGCTTTTAACTTTGGTTCTGCTGGGAGTTTACTCTTCTTCTATCTTTGCTTTTTCTAAGATATTTCCATTAATGCACAGTAACTTGGGATATTTGTTATGGCAAATAAGAATTGTTACAATCCTTCTTTTTCCAGCCTAAAGCTGGTTTAAGAAAAAAAAAAAGGCTATCTAGTGCTTGTTATTAGAAATTGCTAAAACACAATAAACTCAGAGGTGTATTCATTTTCCATAATGAAAATACATGATTTTTCTTCTCTCTTTCAGTCTTCTGCCTATTTGAAGGCTCCTCTTAGTGAGGGAAAACATTGGAGATTTTTCCCCTATTCCTTTACTGAGCTAACATTTTCATACCCGGAATGATGCTTTCTCTGGTCTAATGAGGAATGCATCTTTTATACCAATGGCCTTTCCTATAGATGGAAAGGCTTTGGATATGTCTGGAGCACAGTAAGACGAAAACCCCAGCATAGTTCTGGCACTCACTATCCAGTTTACATCATATGTGCTCACTTGTGGTGAGCTCTTTGAGCTCATCTCCTAGAAATGAGAAAATGCAAGAATTTGAATGTGTCTGTAGATTTAACAGACTTAAATCACAGTCTGTTCTCAGCCACTGGAGTTGCTGCAGATTCAGCTTCTGCATTCAGATATTTCATGTGTTTTCCTTAATGCCCTGTGTGCCAGTTTACCAAGCCAGACACAGTAGAGTGGTGTTAGTAATATAGGTGACATTTGGGTTTGTCACATCTTTTCAGAGGGTGACTGGAGCCGAGCATGACTTTAACAGAAGGCAGTCCTGGGCTGGTCCCCAAGTCCTCACCTGTCAATGGCAATGTCTGCCTGCCCAGGGCATGGATGCTGGGACTTGTGTCCCCTATGTCCCTTTGTTCTCTGTCTCTCAGAGAACATAGTTTGAAGCCTCCAGCATTTTGACATGGAAAAATAAAAAAGAGTAAACATTTCCTGATGGGCTGAGCTGGCTGGTTAGCAGTGTTTTCCTCCCAGTTCCTTCTGCAGTGTGTTTCCTGCTGTGTTCCCTTAGGCTTTCCTGTCACCAGGATGGTGAAAATCTTGCTGCTAGGTTTAAAAAGAGATCAGGTTTTTTTTTCCCAATAGTATCTGGTAAAGTGTTCTGTGTGACTGTTTTTAAATAAGGCAGCAGCTCCTCATGGCTCCTTTGGACGTGGTTAGAGTCATCAGACATTTTTTGTCATTCTGCCACTCTTCCCCACAGTGCAGGGCCTGAACCCAACTCCCAGCAGTCAGTGGAAACATTCTCCTTGGTAGCCTTTGGGTTAAGTCCAGAAAGTTTGCTGCCTTTCCCAGGCTTTGCCCTAGGGCAGCTATTCTAACAAGCTCAACACCCTCCCAAATCCCACTAGGGATTGCAGATCGCTAGTGCATGTGTCTTTAAGTTTTGCTTCCTTTTTCCTTTTTGCAAAAGTCTTGGAAAATTAGACTATAAACCCATAGCACAACCTTTTAAAATAGCAAACAATACTAACAGATACTGGCTCAGAGCTACTGTGTTACTAAGAACTGGAACTGCCTTTGCTAATGGTTCAGGTTGAATAAAAGATCAAAGAAAAAAGAAAACAAAAATACCCAACAAACGGGAGTGTTTCTCTTTTGCTTTTAATCCTTGGTATGAGTCCCACATCTGACTTCATTTAGATAGTGTTTTTTTGCTTTGATAAACTACATAAACAGGCTCAAGACAATGTAATTAAGATAAAAATAGATAAAAATACAAGGTTTTGCTCATGAGATCAAGAAAGTCTTTAAAGATTGCATCCCCTTAAAGTTGAGTATATTGTCCTTAGATTCCCAGTCTGAATTTTTTGGTGGCCATGGGCAGGGCCAAGGAGCATGAGTTTGGAGCAAAGACATCAAGTTGAAGGATGCATGGGGGAGTGCTGTGCTGTCCTCAGCTAGATGTTATGCTGGGTGAGCCAGCATTGCCTCTATCTCTCTTAATGCAATTGCTGGTCTCTTGGGATGTCTGAGACGTTGAACCACAGGAGTCTGGAACAAAACTTCAGCTGTAATTATGCCCTACCATAATTTTTAATCTTCAACGGTCCTTTTTTTCTTACTTTGTTTAAAGATCTGCATCCTGGTCTGAATACAACATGCTGGGAAGATGTGAACTTCTTGTCTTTGCTCCATTGTGCTACCAAACCTCAGTTTTCTGATGTTTGCTGGGTCCTAATCTCTGCAGGGAACTATTCCCTAGGTACCTGTTACAGCTCCTGTGTTAGACAGCCATTGCTAAACTGTGCTACCACCAGTGTTGCTGGTACCTTGGCTTAGATCCCTGCACCATTTTTCAGTGTGCTATCCAGGTGTACCCACAGACTTGGCACAGATCAGTACCAGTCAGGACTATATTTACTGCATGAAGATAAGGAGATCCCATCATTTGCAGTGTGTGTGGTGGGAAGTCAGTGCTAGAAGCTTGCAGTGCTGTGCAGATGCTTTGAGGCCCATGAAGATGCTCACTAATTAGACCACTCCTCAGGCTGTGATGTTCACTGAGAAATAACTTGCTATTCAGTGCGATTGTAGAGAGTTTAAATCCTGTTGTATTCTACTCTTAGATTACATATTCATGCCTAAGCACAGAATATGTCTTAAGATTCCAGAAAATACCGTCTTCATAATCTCACCACCTATAGTAGCTTTCGTACTTTTGATATCTAATTAAAAGTGATGATGCAATTCAATTTTAAGTGTGGCCATTACCATAATAAATATCTGTCCCCACAACCAAGGACACAGACACGCTGATCTATAAGATTTTTTGTTATTATTAGTGGTTTCTTTTAAACTATAACTTACTTAAACTATAAATGAAAAAACCGTTGAACCTACAACTGTGCAAATATGTGAGGCCACCTAAGAGTTAAAGCCTGGGAGGCGAAATTCTTGTGGTCAACTCCTAGTAATTCACTGAGGATCTGATCATCCTGACACTGCTTGTCTGTGCACTGTTGAAGGCCTGCAGGTTTGATTAGACACGGAGCGGACACACTGAGAAGCTTGTGCCACACTGAAGACTTATCTTCTCTTCACGTGTGAGAAGGTGTAGGTCTCAATCCCATCCCAGTTGTTTGTTCTGGCTTTACAGAGGTAACAGCAGTAAAAGGTGACAACTCCTGCTGCTCTGTGTGAATGAAAGGAGCATATCTGCTTGGGGGTAGGTGAAGGAGCAGTTCCATCTTCTCAGTCTCTGTTGTTCTGTGTTGCAGCAGTGGAGGTAGGAGGAAGAAGGGGATGCTCAGGTGGTCCCTTTTCAGGGTTCCCATGGCTCATGTCTGTATTTTGAATTTTAGAAGACATTTGCTACTCACACGGGTTAGCAGTGAGACTTTTTTACAGTGCCTTTATGTAAACATTCAGTATCTTGCCTTCCCCCAGATCAGTTAAATCCTTTTATCCAACAATAGATGTGACATTCCCTGCTCTGACCTGACATTTTATTTATTCCAGAAGGGCTGATGAATCTCTGTGCAGCTTTCACACAGACTCTCAATTATCTTAGGTTTGAGTAATGGCAATTCTTTTTTTCCTAATCTCCATGAAGCAATCCAATCACACTCACCCAAACAGCTGCAGCAGTAATTTTTTTCATCCATCACTTTTAAACGTGCCCTTCAGTTCATGTCTCTTAAGTAGCATCCCTTTCTTCACTTTTTAAATACGAGGTACCTATCTTTGTGTTAAAGCCCTATTTCACCCTCTCCAATTTTTATTTCTGCTGTGAGATGTCAGCCTGCACTTGTATCAGCCCCTGATGCCAACTCTCTGCTCGTTGCATTTTCAATTGCTTTCTTGCTTTTGTTTGTGCCGCCTCCTTTGCTTAGGTGTGATCTGCTATAGACTGGCACAGTTATGTTGTTTCCCTTACTTGGGGCTGGCAGCACCAGCAGCATGGACCAAACTAGGCACTGTGGCAGCAGGATGTAGCTATTTGAGAACAAGGTGATGGCTCCAAACATTGGAGAGTGCGGGGAGTTCAGGCCTGTGGTCTTGCGTAGGCTGCAGTTCAGAGACGTTTGTGTAGCTTGTAGGGGTTGTGAACTGTGCTCCTTTTTCAGGGATCAGTCTTTGTGGATCAAGTCTCTCTAGTTTACTATGATCTTTATGTAGAAAATGACGAGAGGTAGGCTGTGGGTGTCCTGAGACCACTGCCAAGCACCCTGACTAACACTGCCTGCTTACTTCCCCCCTCATCTCCAGACTCACATTGGAGTGCTTTGGAGCATAGAGCAGCTTTTCACCCTGTGTGTGGTAGTTCCTAGCACGGTGAGATCCCTATGCATCTTCAGGGCCCTTACTCCTTTGGTAGCACGTGTGAATCAGAGTTCTCTTGTCCCAGGAGCAACTTTCTTAACTTTGGAAAACCCCATTTCAGATGAATGACCTTAACGATTCCAAACCTTGTTCAGAAGGTGACTCTTCTGGAGTTGGTAAGGACCCTTCTGGAGCTGGGAATGATGTGTTTCACAGTTGCAAATGACTGTGGGAGCCCTGAATGTTGACAGCACATCGTGTCAGGGACAGTGATGATGGCCAAGGGGCCAAATGTATCAAAAAAATCTTACTTTTTTTCTGTATGTTTTATGTAAGAGTTGGTGTTACTGGTGATGGGAGTGAAGCCCAAATACATAGTACGTCTATGCCATGTAGCCTATCCTTTCTGATTCCTTGCTCTTTGACAGGGAGCTCTAAGGCTTGATGCCGAACAGTGTTTTGGAAGCCCTTTCTTGCTTGAAATACAGCTATCGTTTCTTTTACAAAGCATTTTCATCATCCCTTAGAAAACTATTTCAGGTTTTTTTTTTTTGTGTTCCAGAGCTGTAGAGTCCCTAAACTTCTGCCAATGCTTTGTGCTAGGTTTGCAGCATCCATACAGAGCAGTGGGCAATACATTCAGTTGTTTCAATTAGTCAACCTGCTTACATAGCTCTGTATTTAAAAAACCTGGATAAATGAAGTTGTAACTTCCTCTTCCTCCCTTTCCCACCATCAGCAAAGTAAACAGCCAAGGAAGAGCCACACATAAAACACCACCTGTGAATCCTCCAGGGAGCTCTGGGTGGCTCCAGATGTCTGTGAACCTGCACTGCAGAAGGACTTTCAGCCAGATCAGCTCCTGCACTGCTGGCCCTGTGGACTTAGTATAAACCAATAGGCCCCACACATACACCTTCATGGCAGAAACAATACAAATCTCCGTTGGAGCAGCTGTATTTGTATCTGCCTGTGAATCCACCAGAGGGAAGATGCTTCCCTGACTTGCTTCAAGTTGAAAGAAGTATTGTACCTTTGGCCCATGCTCTCAGGCCAGAACTGGAGCAGAGCTGCATGTCCTGCTTTGTATTACAGTGCTAGGTGTTCTCTGCCTTCCCCTCGGTCTCCTCCTGGGTCCGGGTGGGTGCCACTTCACCTTCACGATGAAATCAGTGCTGGGTCTGAATAAACCTGGATGGTGAGGCGTAAAGTGCAGACCTGCCATCAGGAATTATAAGGCTGCTTGTTTTCATCCTGGTGTCTTGGCCCTGTCCTGTGCAAAGCAGTTGGAGTTCAGCTTCCATGGATTGAACAGTCTGGCTTTCAGTGGTTTGTTGCCACTTTGCAGTCTATAAATTGTTGTATCCCAGTGTGGTAAAGTAATTTCTTCCAGTGTATCTTGAAATGCTATAAAGCATGTAGAAAATTCAGCATATAAAATGCAGAGACAAGCTCTGTTTAATTTTTGTTATGAGAGAGCTGGAAGCAAGTTGACATTTACGAGCTGATTTCATAGGAGAGAGAAGTATAATGAAGAGTCTTGCCAGTCTGAACTTGATGATACACTCTAAAAGACCTTACTTTCTAGCCAGTTGATATCCTTGTATAGTTTTGGAGGTTTTTTAATAGTTTTTGCATGTTTGAAGGCTTCTTGTGTTTTTCTAGCTATTAATGTTCTCTGGTAACTCGGGGATAAAGAGACCTTACACTTTACTGCTCTGAAATACTAGCCAACTCACTGATTTAGTGGTCAGTAGCTTTCAAATACCAGAAGCAGATTCTCTATGAAAATGGGGCTGTTCTGTAGCAGAAGTGGAGTTAAAGGCTCCAGAGGCACAAGTGTAGAGAAGAACAAATATTTACCCTGTGCTGGACAGGAAGTGTGCTGGATTGAGATTTCTGCCCTTATGGCTTTAGCCCGTTGTTGGCTAATAAAAGGGTGTATTCCGGCTCCAAAGCAGTTAACACCACACCAGTGGGAAGCCAGTGTGGAACAGACTTTGGGTTTTTCTTTTTTTGTCCTGTCTTCCAGGATATGAGAATTAAAAACCTTGCAAGACACTGAGAACTGTATTCCACTGAGCAAAAATGAAAACTCCTGCACTGAATGTACTTGGTGCTTCTTGCAAGTGATGTGCTGCTGATTCATTGCCAGTGTCCGAGTGGGTTAATTGGCTGTCAGAAAAGTTTATTTTCTCTATGCAGCAGTTCCTACCTCCTCTGAACAAAGAGATATTTCACACTACCAGTGGGATCCAAGCTGGCTTATGCTATTACACTTAGGGATGGAGCTCATACTCCTGTGGTGTTGTTCTCATCCTGAGCTGCAGAGGTGGGTTTTGGAAAGTGGCTAAAAAACGGTGACTGAGTTCTGTGTTTCCAAATTGCAGGGGCTGTACCCTGGCGTTGGTAAATGCAAGTAGGCTTATAATTTGCCTTTTCACCTTCAGCAAGTCCTTATGCAGCCACCAGATGGTTCTTTGAGCAGATGTGGTACTGCACAGTACAGTGTAATGATACCTCCCGTTTTCAGGGCATAGCACTTCAGAAAGTAGTGTGGGCTATATTTTGTCTTTCAGCTTGGAGCTCAGCAGCTGCAGTTAGGCCAGAACAGGACATTAGCACTGATGCTAATAGTACTGAACTCCGTTTGTGGAGGTGGTGACATTGTGCTATGAGTGTCTGTAGTGATTCTTTCTGAATATCCATTTAATCCCTTCAACCTTTCTAAAAGGCCAGCTCTATTGGAAAGCAAAGCTTTTCATTGTGTAGCCTTCATCTCATTGAGTATCATACCTGTAATTGTTTAGGTCAGCTGCTGATAATGTAACTTGTCAACACAAGCCAGGCTCTTTGAACTAGCCCTGTGTCTTGGAGACTGGGCTTGGAACATAAATACCAAAAGGGTTTATTAAATGCCTTCTTTTCAAAATTGTAATGTGGCTTCAGATGCAAAGCAGCATGCAGTGAAGGTATTTCAGGTTAGAAGATAAGATTGGGGAGTATGGTGACTTTTCTCTTTATTCAGATTCAAATAAAAGGCACTTTGGATGGCTTCATGTGCTTGTGATGAGGTTTGTATAGAGGATCTACAATGCCTAGAGCTCCCCTGAGAGGAGAGGACAGTCATTTTTGGACGTTCTAGCAGACATCCAAGCACACCAAGGAGTAATCCAAGAGGTGCAGTGTACAGAAGTAGGGCTGTAGTAGGTCTACACTTCACCACTGTTAAAAACCAATAATCTGTATGTGTATAAAGCTTCTGTCACTTGCAGCATATAGGCAGAGAAAATATTCCATGGGCCAGCTGTATCTCATGAGCAGCCTTTTTAATGTCCAGCTTTCTTCACTAGGGTTGTTGGTGTGATTTGTTATGTCCAGCTATAGCCTTTCTTGTTTCCAGGGTGTTGACAGGATCTAGGATTACTTTGTAATTACTGCCCAATTAAATGAGCACCTCCTTGTCAGCTTATATCACAGACTTGTGCAGAAAAAGAAGCTGCAACCAAGCCTGGCAATTGAGTCTGTGTTGAGTGTGGGGCGGGTGTTAAGCAGCCACCCACGAGACCCCAGCATTTCTTCCAAGTGCTTTAAAATGTGAAAGGAGGATTCAGAGCAGTAGCATTAGGAAAGGGAAAATCACATGAGACCCTGAGAGGTAATGCTGGTAAATGAGTTACTGCTGAATGAGGGGAAACTGGAACTGGATTGCTGAGCTTTATTTTTCATGGCCAAATCCCAGCCAAATCCTTCTAGTTAGTAAGTTGATGATGGCCTAGTCTGTCTGTTCAAGTAACAGGAGATATTTGTCGTGGCAGTGGGCTAGTGTCCTCATTAATTGATGCAGCATGTATCAGCTTCGCCACTACCAAGGTGGAAAGGATCCCATTGTGGGGCAGCTGGACTGCTTTATTACAATTCTGCTGCTTAAAGAAAGTTGTGTGCAGCGGTTTTCTGCCTGCTGTAATAAACTATTAGCTGTTATTAGATGATTGCATCAGTCCTTGTTTCAGATAATTTTATTTAAATAAAACTCCTTGCAGCATGGAGTGGGATGCAAAAGTTGTTGCAAGAATTAGCTGATTAGTCCCAGCAGTCTTGTAAGGAATGTACAGTGCTGCAGTAAGCTGGAGCCACGGAGGGTTTGTGTTCAGGCCAGGCAGGGAATGCAGCCTGGTGCTGCAGTCAGAAGCCTGGGTGCACTGCTAACTACATGAGCCTGGGGCTAGCACTCGTAGCTTTCAGCCCACTCAAGACCTCCCTTTGCAGAGCACATGTGTAGACAGCATCAAACTGTGCTACTAGACTGAGATTTGTGTGCTAGCAGCTCCATCCCCTTCTTAACAGGAGCCAAACCTTTGTGGACAAATCCCAACAGCAGAGCTATGTTGAAGTATTTGATTAAAATTCATCCCCCATCGTAAATACGAGGAATGAGGCTGCCTTGGTGGCTGTGAACACTGCTGCTCTTCGAGCAGGGTGGTGGTGGTCTGGAGAGACAGTGCTCCAGTGAATTCTTTTGCTTAAGCCAGACCCTTCTCCTGTCAGAAAAGAGGCAAAGAGCACTACTCTGGCTCAGTTACAGCTTCTCCAGGGCTGTTACACAAATACAGCAGGCTCTTGACTATGTCAGAAAGTTTACATTCACCCATGGCAAGCAGGGCTGTGTGGAAGAGTGATTTAGCAAGGAGAGAAGTAAAGAGCATCTGAAAAGGTCAGATAAAGCTGGAATGTCGCTGTCACAGCCACAAAGAGATGAAATTGACCTTTTTTTAAAATATCTGTCATTTATGTGGTTGTGGTAACTTCAACATTTACAATGCTAAAATAGCTCAGCAGCTGAAGTGCCTTATGACTGCCTTCTATCAGCAAAGAGCTCTCTAGATCTGCTCTTGAGTGGTATCATGGTGCTGCTGCTTTTGAGACGTAACATTCTTTAAACTTTAAAATATTGACTTACTGTCCTGCTTCCCTAGGTTTCAGGAATTCTGCCTGTGCCATTTTGGTACCAGAAAGGTGTTGTTGTTGGACACGAAAGAAAGATGAGAGACTCCAAATATTTCAGAAGGCAAAGGGCATAGAAAAAAGCTTTATTGTCTAATTCTTACTACTTTTTATAAGGTGTTTTGATACAGACTTAGCATGGTTGGTGAGTAGGAATGACACTTTTCTAATCTCATTGGTTAAATTAGAGAAATGGCAAAATGCTACCTGGAGAAAGATTGTTTTGAGAAAGGATAGTTGTTTGCCAAGGTTGTTTTAAGAAGGAGCTTTTTTGAAAAACTTTTCCTTGGGAAAAAGTTAGCAGCTGCTAGCAGGCTAAAATCTTTCAGACTCAGAAATATCAGGCCCACAGAAAGGTATTCAGATTGGAAGTAACAGCGTGGAGGGGAAAGGTTGTTGGCTTTCAGGAACAAAAGCAATTGTTGGGGAAGTGCAAAGCATACCAGAGTGCATGTGTGTGTGCAAAAGTGGTCTGGGTAGGTTTGCAGTTGACAGGACTGAGAGATACCTGGAAGGACCTAGCTGAAGATGATATCTCATTAGAGTTTTGGTTTCAGGCCTAGTTATCACCTGGCTGTTGTTTTAACCCTGAGGAAGGGTTAATACAGTGAAGAAGCAAAGCTTCTCATGTGTCAAGAAAAAGGGTGTGCATGACTGTTAAAACAGATAGGCAGGGAGGTTTGTAGAGGATAGCCCAGCAGTAAATATGCTGGGGCAGCTGAACAGTTAATCATATTTGCTTTTGTTTTTATTATCTGACATGTTACATTGTGATAGAATCCCAATGTGCTATTGTTCATGCAGGACCCAGCAGCCAAATAGCAAGAGTTGAACTTGATGTCAGGGATCTTGCTGATTAGGCTGGGATGTAAAAGGAAAAAAACCAAACCAAAAAAACCCACAAAAAAACCTACAAATCATAGCTAGATAGGAGCAGGGAGTACAGAGAGCAGTGTTGAGAAATGCATCCATGCACATGCAAACTCATGTTTCGTCAGACATCTTCCACAGTGAGCAGTGAACAAGAGGCAGACCTGCAGGGGTGTCCTGGCAATCTGTTGTGTCCAAAAATAAAATTACGAGTACAATATATGGAAAGATCCAAGGGCCAAGAAGCACAGCTCTGTTTGCGCCTCTTGTGCAGTTGCCACAGAAAATTTATGGAGTGAGGTTTCTGTGCTATTATTTAACAGTAAGTAATTTTCCAGCTCTGAAACTTCCATAAACCTCAAGATTCACAGACTGTTTGATTTCTTGTCTTTGGGGCAGGGAGTTAGAAGTAAGCAGGAGAATAATCTCCAGACTGCTGTGTCTGCAGACAGCAAGGAAGAACATGTACTGTTTCTGGGCAGCTTCCTGCCTGGTAGTGTATTTTTGCTCTCTGAACTGGGGTGCAAGTCACCTCACCACAACAAATGCAAGTGTTTTTTTGTGGTTTTTTTCCTTGCCTGGCTGCTCCCAGGGCCAGGCCTGCACCAGAAAGATGGCTGGTTGCTTTTGACAGCTCTTTCACTCTTGAAACTTGTTGGCTGGTGACAGGCAGCACAGAGGGGCTTAGCAGCTGCCCTGAGCCAAATGCCACTGGTAGCTGTGACTCAAAGCGTGGGGAGGAGCAGCTGTGTTGCCCAGAAGGTGGCTAGGGTGAGTGGGTTTCCTTTCAGTAGGTTTTCTAGAACCGCAAAAAGGATCCTGTGCAGATGCATGAAGCCAAGTCAGTAAAAATGGCACTAAACAAGATTGCCAGGATTGGAAGACCCAGTGGACAGTGAAAATTTCAGCTCTCTCTTGGTTCCCTCTACTTTGCTGATGCATTTCTGCAGTCTTCTCCTAACTGTCAGATCTCTTTCCAGTTTACTGCTTTGAAGTAAGATATTTTACCCTCTGCAGGATGTACAGTAAATGTAATCTAAAGCTGTTTTCTGATGTTTATGTTTTGATAGATATTGCTCTGGCATGATCTGTGGTGAATACAGTTTGTGAGTCCCACTGCAGTTATTAAAAGCATTCATAATCCTGCTTTCTTGTAAAATGACCTAATGCATCTGCACCAGGATTCTGGTTGTTGCTGTTCACATATGCTATTGTGCTGCTTAGAGTATTATGCTTGTTCATGCAGGACCCGAAGATGCCTTGAGAAAATGTCTGTGCATCTGGGAATTGTCTCATGGAAACTGTGTGTGCTCTATTCACCCTTCATGGTCTGTGCTCTTGAGAAGCCAAAGTGTCCATTCTGGTATTCACAGTTAATGGCAGTGTTTGGCAGAATTGTGTCACTTCAGCCTGTCTGAGGCCATGATGAGATGGAGATGGTTCCAGTTGAGAAGTTGGTGCTGTGCAGAGGGATGCCCTGTAGAGCTCTTTTAGAATTATCAGTGATTTCAAGCAGAGATGTCTGATCTGCTTTAGACTGATGGAGAACAAAACTGAAATGACTTCAGAGAAGTTGAACAGGAAATAACAGTGCAGCCTTGTGGCCTGTGAGTTAGATCTCGGGGTTCCTCCTCAATTCAACATGAATTTTGTAATGTCACCCAAGGCCAGACAACTAGCTCAAGGTATTTTGCTTTGTCTGCTTTCCAGATACGAGAAGGAGGTCCATGGGCATCCACAACCTTTCTGACATAACTTGCTCTCATACTGTGATATGTGATGGTAATGTTGCATTTGAAAGCATCTCTGCTCTCATTTGCCCTTTCTGGAAGAGTGAAGTAGCCTGGCTGCAAAAAGGACCCAAATAAATTAACCTCTCTTCTTGTAATACAGTTCAAGCAGTAGAATGAGGAAAATAGCACCAAGAGGATGTACTTCAGGATACAGGGCCCTTTTCCAAATTAAACCACTCTTATTAAAAAAAAACTCACCACCTCTTTTTTTTCTCAGGGGATTAACAATAAAAAGCAATAAAAGGTGCTTAATTACTTAATCTTCTTTTTTCCAAGCTTCCAAGTCTGGAAGGAAACCAGACTATTTTGAAAAAAGAGATCCCAGACTTTCACAATACATGCATCCGTCCAAAGGGCCATTGCCATAAAAGTATTTACAGCTGTGCTGTGATCCTGCTCCATTCCACAGTCCCAGTGGAGAACAAGGCCAGAAAGCAGCAGTGGGAAGCTCAGTAGCTGTTGAGCAATGCTTTTTCCAAGGAAAGACTGCCACACTATTTGTGGTCTGGTGAACTCAAATGAGAGCAGGTTAGTAGTGAAAGCTCAGCTTTGAGGCATCTAAGAACAATCCTATTTCCATTTGGGGTAATCTTTCTTTTGAAATCCCATGCATGGTATAAGTAGTAGTGAAGCATTTCTAAGTTTTTGGCATGCTGTGCTTCAGTATTAAATGAGTCCTTCCTTCTGTGGTTCCCCAGCAACTTAAAATGGCATGGCTGCTGTGGTCCACTCCACCCTCCTGCTTGGTTCTTGTGTGCCCAGTTTTCTTCTGTAGAGGCTTGTTAGATTCTGCTGAACTGCCTCCATGCACTATTGAGCAGTCCTTGTCTTAAGAAAGTAAACAATTTTCTTTGCTGGGTCAGTGAGTGGAATTGGCTCTAGGGCCAGATCTGGGAGAGGTAGGGAAGACTTTCCCTGTGGTAGTACTCAGCTTTCAGATACTCAAAAATGAGTGTAACATCCCCCTTCTATTTTGAGAGTGATAGAGGGGTTATCAGGTTGTACAAAGGAAAGGGTTTGCCTTGTCTGCTATTCAAACACTGTGAAACACATACATTAGCACTTGAACAAACTTGTCCTCCTGGTTGCTACCATTTGTTCTTCAAACAGTAGTTTTGTGTCAAACAGCATCTGCATGTTGAGATGAGTTTCAGCTCCTTGAGTCACCTGTTAAAGTCTATGCAGGCAGAGGTGTCTGAGATGTTTTATATTTGCTGTTCGTGTTTTGACCATTGAACTCTTCTCTTTCAGACCAGTTCCCATGGTACCCTTTTGAGATAACTCTTGTCACCTCTCTTGGAAGAGGTGGTCTCTCCCCTGTCAGTGCCCCACATGCCCATTGTTCAGCGCATGGGCTTACAGCTTGCGACCACAAAAAATGTGTTGTCATCTGTTGTGATGAAATTAATTTCTCATACGAGAGATACTTTTATCTTGACTAGTTGAGGTCAGAAGATGCTTTTAAAAAACAGTCTTGTTTAGCCTGCATAGTACTGACTGTATTGTAGTTTGGGCCTCAGTCTGTCCTGCACTTCAGACTTGTGTTATTATTCCAGTGGTGGTGCATGGTACCACTGATTACAGAGTGGCTGTGATTTTATTTTTGAGATGGCTGCAATGATGCTTCTGCCAGAGGCTCACAAGTAGCGGAAATTCGGGGCTGCACTAGACAGCAGTGTCACTAATTGTCACATGTATCCTTTCTAGGACCTGTACTTCTGCTGAGATGGATGATACCATCTTTGTTCAGAAAGTATAAACTCCTCCATGGAATGGGGGAAGAAAGGTGGGATGATCATAGGAAAGGGAGGTCTGCTTAGCATTTAGTCAGTGAGAATGGAGGCAGCAGGATAGACCCTACTGGGATATGATTTATGTGGCTGAGGAGCTCAGCATGCTGTCCTTCAGTGTCTAAGGGCTGCTAAGGATGGAGTAGACCAGAGTTGAAGAATGGTTCTTTTTTTTTTTTTTTTTTTTTTTTTTTTTTTTTTTTTTTTTTTTTCCTCAAGCACCCCTCTAGAGACAAGATCATTTGTAATGCTGTTCCCTGTTCTCCTTTGTATTAATATGTGTTCTCTAGTACCGCTGGAAGTCCTTAGCAATCTGAGCACTTGGTATGCTTTAAAATCGTTTTCAAGGTATTCTAAGCCAAACAGAAAATGCGAAACCTCTCCAGAACATCGGATGTGCTGGAGCTGTAAAGTTACTGTCTCAAATTCCCTCTGCTACAGAAACATCCTGCAACCTCTTTGGGTATTTAGAGGTGCAAATGCTTGTGCTCCACAAGGACATCGATGGATATGAAACAATCTAATGAGCCTTAGTCATTAGCAGCCCTGATTTGGTTGGGAACTGTTATTTGGTTTGTGGGAAGATTACTGACTGCCTTTTTTTTTTTTTTTTTTTTCTTTCCTTTCCTGTGTTTTAGACATTTACAGCATGGTGTAATTCTCACCTCCGCAAGGCTGGGACACAGATTGAGAACATAGAGGAAGATTTCAGGGATGGTCTTAAACTCATGTTACTTCTGGAAGTCATTTCAGGTGAGAGAGCTTCTGTGTGGGGCTGCCCATGCAGGAGACTGACTGCAAGGGCTGTAATGCTGCAGTTTTTGCTGGAATGTAAGAACAGCTGCTTCCTAATTCAGAACAAATTTCTCTCTAACAAATACATGTCTCCAGCAATGGCCATTTTGGAATGCACTCCGAAGCTCATGGCCTGTGCAGGCTGCCTATTGCATTCCTGCTCTGGCTTCTTGGCTTTTCTCTGCCTGTCAGGAATGCACAGCCTCTTCTGAAGATCCAGGCAGTGGCTCTTACTGCTTGGCAGGGCTGATGAAGCAGCTCTGGGAAGTGTGGGAATGCTGCACTGGGAAATCATACCAAAGCCACATGACAGTGGGAGTATGATAGAAGTTACTGGAAGAAGGGAGTCAAACCAGTAAATCTTCTGTGTCATTTAGTTTCCGCCATGACTGAAGTTTTTCCATTCTAGTTTCAATCTGAGCTTAATGCTCAAACCTTCATGGGGAAAAAAATCCAAAAGAAAAGCAAAATCCCAAAATACTCAGTCTGAAATAAAAGCAGTGGCATGAACAAGTTAGGTCAGATGTGTTTTTACTCTGTCACAAATGTCCCACTACTAGACAGGTATCTCCCAGGGATTATTTAATATAAACAGTAATCCCTTTTGATGTGTTCATGAAATAAATACCTTACTAAAATGTTGTATGAGGTGTTGAAAGAGGGCAAGACTGTATTTACCAAACTGGGGTTGTTCACCCCCAGCTCTTTTGATAGCTTTTGAGCCAGTTACAGCAACCCAGTGACTTGAATTCCTGACCTTGGTATGTTTTCCAATAAAATGGCCATAATAGTAGCATTCAGATGCTTTTCCTATGTCCCTTTTCTTTCCTTACCTTCCTTTTTACCATTTTATGCATATATTCTGTCAGTTTATCATCAGTATTTTTCAAGAAGTTATGAATATAGAATGAGATATCTGGGGGTTTGCCCATGCTGATGGTTTGGAGGCATCTGAGTTGGAAACACAATCAAAACTTTGTAGGGTGCACATTGTTTCTGCAGTGCCTGTAAGAAATGAGGTAGCAGGGACCTGTTAATGTATTTTCTGTGTTTATGTTCCCTCAGAGAGACAGGTCTGCAGCCTGGACACTGGGACAGATGGGCATTGAGGGCTTAGCTTGTAACAGTTGGATTGGAAGATAGAGGAGAGAAGGATGTGTAGGAGAAGGCAGATGAGACTTGGTGCTAAGGCAGGGAATCTTGTATCTCACGCTGTTTCATTTCCTTGCATCATCTCCCACTCTTCCTCTGCTGTTGTCCCTTTGGTAGCCCACTGGCAGGGCCTATCAGATCCACACCTCTGTTTGGGAGGAAGCCAGCAGCTTTCAGTTGCAGTGGTGTGGGGGTGGCACATCCCTGCCCCAGTGTGGAGCAGCTCTGTGCCTGCAGCCCGCTGCTGTGTGGCCAGTGGGCAAAGGCGGGGGGCAGCTGGGGACTGCATCCCACCAGAGACCACAGTCCTTCACACACTTAAGACTGAGCATCCTTTCCCTAGAGACAGCAGAAGCTGTGCAGCTCTCCTAAGTACAGTGGTGAAAAAAGAGAAACACAGCACGTTTTTCCTCATTTCACTTCCCTCACTGCGGTTCCCTTATCCATTGTGAGCCCCACTGCTCATACTGAGCCTCCTTCCAGCTGCCAGCTCCTCTAGCAACCCCTTAGGTCCATGGCTGGGGAAACAGCAGCTCATACGGGGAGCAGTGTGTGAGGGTCAGGAGTCTCCTGATGTTTGTCAAGAGCTCATATGTATGTTTATGCTATCTGCCAAAATGGTGAATCTCTGGATGGCTGTTAGCCCTCCAGTTCCAGCCTCTGGCCTTCCCTTTCAGCTCTCGGCTCACACTTTCCTCTTCGCATATTTTGGGGGACTGCAGAGCTGCTGATGGGAATTTGGCACGAGCAGAGTTACTCTGTGATAGGCTGATCTCCTCTAACCCAGAATATAAGAGCTCTCAGCCATGAGAGTGCTGTGTCAGCTTGGCTGAGAGCCATGTGGAGCTGAGTGCCCCCTCCACCTGGCCTGGATGTGTGGGAATGAGGGAGCACTATTTCCCTATGCCCCTACCTATGCTGTGCCATTCTGCCATGGCAGAAAGGATAGAGCCTGCATCAGGGAAACTGTTGGAGACCCTACTGTGGAAGAGGGACTGCCACTAGAAACCTGTTTCAGGGAGGGAGACCCTCACATGTGTGAGGGAACACATTGCTGCCAGGCAGCTTGGGCAGGTAAGAAGCGGTTTTCCCATCCAGTGCAGTTTCCCAGAGTATGGGAAGCAATGATGGTCTGTGTGGTACCTTCTGGAGGGGAGCTGCGCTGCTGACAGGTCCCCTTTCAGCCCCACAAGAGCCCCTTGGTTCCCCAGTCACTGTACCGTAGGGGAGGTTCCATGGCCTGTCCTGGGGCTTCCTCATTGGTCTCTAATTGGAAGTAGCAGTGACAGCCCCCCTCTTAGAAACTGCCCCAAAAGATACACTTTCATTTTTCACCTGTGACAAAGCCATTTTAAAAACAATGCTACAAGACTGTAAAAGGCTAAATTTACATTTAGTACTTTTAAAATAATGTTTTAAGATGCTTTTTTTCTCCTTCAGACAGACAGTTACTAATTGAACTCTTTCCTAAACAAATTTGCAATGAACAACTTCTATGCCAACACATCCTTGCATTACTTGGCTTTTAAAGCACAGTCTTGGGCCACTTCACGAGAATCAGAGAATGAAAGTGAGTAGTGGACTGTTTTCGTCAGCTAGAAGTACCGAGAAATGAAGCCAGTGATGCCAGTAGCTCCAAGCAGAAGATATTTCTGGCAGACTTCCTTTTAACAGTCAACATCATTGATAATGTATGGCATGGAACCATATGATCCTTTTTTCTGGAAATCTAAATCTGTAATGAAGTCCAAGTCTGAAGGAAATAGTCATCGGGTTTTGAAAGCTAAAAGGTTCACAGAGGAAGGATTTCAACCTGAGAGAGCTTTGCAATCACCGTCAATTACTCGAGGATCTCAGGCTGTCAGGGGAGCAGCCCCAGGGAGAGCAGTTCAGATGCTCTCCCCTGCACTGGCATTGCACATGCGGCCACAAGGTGAATTGGATCAGCTTGCTATTCCAGCTGAAACCTAATCGCTTGTCTTTATTTTTCTTTTTGCAAGGCTAGTTTACAGTCACATTGAACCGAAGGAAATGGCTGGGTTTTAGCTGGCTCAACCCATTTGTTGACATTTGGCTGCATAAGACCGCTTAAGTCTATGGTAAAATTGCAGGTTAAAATGTTGTTGTGAAG
Source organism: Sylvia atricapilla (assembly GCF_009819655.1). Taxonomy (NCBI): domain Eukaryota; kingdom Metazoa; phylum Chordata; class Aves; order Passeriformes; family Sylviidae; genus Sylvia; species Sylvia atricapilla. The sequence continues at coordinate 29,405,405 of NC_089145.1, forward strand.
CTGTCACAAATAAGTGTCACAAAAAATGCTTCAGCTTTTCTTTAGCATGACTAGTATTATCCAAGTGGAAAAATAAAGCAGTGTACTGTGACGTGTGCATGAGATTCTGTTAAAGCAAAAGAGTTGGGTTTTTGTATTTTTTAATGCTAGGAAGGACGTAGTACCATAAAATACATCTTTTTACCTAAATTGTCAGACATCAGTGTTTTCCTTTTAAAAATTAATCTGGTTTTATCCTTTAGTGTGAGAGGTAATGACACCAGTTTACAGTAACCACTTAAAAAACTTTTAAAGGATTGTAATTTCCGGACTTTTACTTTGCAGGGCATGGTTATGGAGATAGCATTCTCTTCTCTGTTTTAGGTTTTCCTTGCACCTGTGTTAAGAAACAAGTCAAGTAGTTTTCTTGCTCACACTTAAACATCAAGTAAAGGGTTTGAGTCAGCTTGCATTGACTTAAAAATTTCAGAACTGAATACATCAAGTGACTTGCCTAGACTTGCCCGTTTAATCTCCTTTTAATTATAACTTTTTGGAAGTACAAAACCAGCTTGGGTTTTCTTTAGACTGTTTTTGTATTCTGGGGCTTGTGATCTGGAAGTGATGTTCTTTTCACTTCTAATGTTGTGTCATATATGAGTGGTTCCTGAAATCCTGTCTAATTGTATTTCTGTTTGAGTTTTCTTTGAAAAGTCCATCTGTCCAAGCTTTAATTTGCTTACTCTGAGTGCTTGTGTTATTGTTAGTAAAAGTAGACTGTGAGTGTAGTGAGAAGCAGCCTATCAAGGAGGACATGTCAGAGATTAACCTGTTCTTACCTCAAGGCTAGGCTGCTTCCTTCTTTTGTGCCTCACTATAAACATTTAAAATGCACTTGTATAAAAGACCTAGTATAGCGTTAGAAACACATTTGACTTAGTGTAAAGGAGCTGATGTGACAGTCCTTACAGTTATAAAGCCACTTTGCCAAAGAAGTAGTTTTATTTCCTGCTACAGGCAGTTTTCGCCATTCGATGGAGAGACTAGAGAGGTAGGAGGTCTGAGTCGTGACTGAGGAGAAGAAAAGGCAAAGTACAAAATCACCCTCATATTTGACTGTAGTAGTTCCAAGGAGATACTTGCTTTTTAAGTTGGGTATTGTAAATGCTGGAGGAGAGCTTGCCACCTGTCTTTGTCAGGGAGGAGAGTTTGTGCTCTTTCCAGGCCTTGTTACCTGTGGCTGGAGGAGTTTGGTTCCACTGCTTAGCTCTGGGGGGCTTTAACAGATTTTTTCACCTCTGATGCAAACCTACTCTGAAAAGGACAGGTTTTCTGTTACCAGCTTACTTGTGATGCATCAATAAGATACTTTTCTGTCTGATTCTTTCTGGGGTGAGTGTGGCTGTCCTGAAAAGATGCAGGGAGGTCTACTCTCGCCAGGCTGAGCATTCGGAGCCGCACCACAGGAGACATGCACTAAGGAAGAACAGGTTTGGAACTGTTTTCTAACACTTTTATTCTGTTTTGCCTTTTTTCTGATTAGGTGAACGTCTGGCTAAGCCTGAAAGAGGCAAAATGCGAGTGCACAAAATATCCAACGTGAACAAGGCCTTGGATTTCATTGCCAGCAAAGGAGTCAAGCTAGTATCCATTGGAGCAGAAGGTAAAGGAACCATCTGATTTTTCTGAGCCCAAGCTGTGCTTAGCCCTTGCCTTTCTTTCATAGCTGCATGCCATTTCCCTTTACACCTCCCAAGCCCTACTGTGTTCTTGTCGAATAAACAATTGAGTTAAAAATGGCATATAGTAGGCCTTTACCCTGGATTTAAATCCTGTTTTCACTCCAGGCTGCCAAACCTGATTTCCATTTGAGATTATTGATCAGATTATTATTATTATTCCATTTATTCGAATTATTGAAAAGCAGATTATTCTGCTTTTCTCTTGGTTCTCATGAATTAAGGAAAACTGAGCAATGGCAGAAACAAGTTAATTGAGATACTTCTTTCTCAAATGAAGAAAACTCTAAATTGAAGCATAGCAGCTATTTGTATTTGGCTTGTTTCAGAGCTGCTGGAGAGGATCTGTTGCTGGAGGACATTGCATGGGTCAAAGCCAAGTGCAGTCCCCAACACAGGACAAGGACCCCAGAGGCTCCAGTTTTCAGGGCTTCCAGGCTTGTGCACCCTACATAGCTGGATGCTCTGGCAGGAAGCCTTGTATCACTGTGTAGAGACCACCAGTGTGGGCGGCGTCTGGGATGCCATCAAGAGCTTTCAGATCATGCAGAAAGCAGGCAGCTGTGTAGGATTTTTGTCTTTTTAGCAGAGGTGGTGGGTATTGTACAGATATGTCACCCAAGTCTCAGAAGGTCTTAGAGGTTTTCATGACACTTGATCTATTTGTCCTTCCTATGGATTCAGGTTGTCACTGTTGCTGTGGAGACACTCTGCTTCTGAGATATTTCTAAGTTTGTCTTTACGGTGACCATGGAAAATGAGGGAGGTTTGTTATCTCCACCTTGCAGATGGAAATACTTGGTTTCTCTGGGGAAACTCATGACACAGCCAGGAAATGAGCCCATGATACAGTTCTGGATGAGTATTCCTTCTTTGGAAGAGTCCTGAGCCTGCAGGTCTGAGCTCTGCCTGTTCTCAGCTCATGAGGTCAATGCAGGCTTGGCATGCTGTCCCATATTCTGAATTTTCAAGCATTCTCTTGGGGCATCTTCAACACCTGTACCCATCCTATGGCTCATTTGTTCCATGTCAGATCAGGCAGATTACCTCAGCCACTGCAGGTGCTTATGTTTGCCATACCAAACCTTTACCTCAACATATGGCTTTAACTTCATGGAGACTTTGGAATAATTCAGAACTAATGTCTGGGGCATTGCAGGCACCTCTTTACTGTGTTTGGTATTGAAGAGCAAAATGCAAGAGGTCAGTGGCTGAATGATACAGATATTTTGCACGCTAAACTTTTCTTCAGATTTCTCAGTTTTTTCAGCAGTAGCAACCTGAGGCCATTGTTGGCTGTGAGTACTGTTTATGGAGCACAAATATGTATCTAAGGTCATTTTGTGCCCTTACGAAAAGACTGATGCATCTAGTGTCTGCTACAACAGTCCATATCTGTATAGGACCCTTTTCAGCTTAGAGAAACTGGAACTGGAGCCAGAGATGGTCTGCCTTAAAATAGCTCCTGTTTTCCAGAGTATTTGTAAACCCTATCTTCCTTTCTTCCTAAATTCCCTTTTTTTTTTCCCTTCTAATTCTGTTCTCCCTGGCAGTAATTTCTTTTCTCCTTCTGAGGGATTTTTTTTTTTGGGGTCTTTTTTGCCTTGTTCCTGAGTCAGCTGTGACTGTATCTCACGGCACTTAGAAATCATTTGCAAGTCAAATGATCTGTGACCAAAGATCACCAGGGCCCACTTATTCAGTATGGCCTCATAGCAGTTACTCTACTGAGAAATAGGCTGTCACAAAATGGCAGAAGTATGATCCATATCAATCTGAAAAGTGATCTTGAGCTCCCCTGCTGAATGTTTCCTGGCTTTCCTGTGTCCTGGTGCCTGTGCAGCTACATGGACAATACATATGGCTTTCGTTAAACTACCAAAGATGGCATGGCGCTGCAGTTTAGTCTGAGGTTAGCTTTGATTTTTTATACGGAGTGCTTGGGCCTGTGCTGTGATGTAAGCTCAGGCCATGTAAGTGTGGTCACAGCATGGACTCGCCCACCCCAGGGCCTGCCCATGCACACAGACCGAGCCCAGGCCACTCTTGTCACCAAGGGACATCACCTGCTGCAGGGACTTTTGCCCAGCCTGTCAGGTGCTTGGTGGGCAGTAAACTGCACATCAGCTATAAAAACGGACTTTTACTTTGGACAGCATAGCCGTTTATTCTGTCCATGAAAGGGATTATGAACCTTTCTGAAGCATAAATTTTAGGGACTTGCTTTGAGACTTTTTTAAGACATCATGCAGCATCAAGGTAGAATGTCAAAACCAATGGGTCAGTTATAATTCTGCACCAAGAGAATGAGCTGTAGATGCCTGGGTCAGATTGGACTGATGTAGAAAGTTTTCTAGGGAGTTTTTCTCCCAGAGAAGAAAACCACCATGCAGCTGCAGTGTGGTGGTACTGGCTGAGGGAGCACACTCCTTACTTCAGAGGCTTGTTCTATCTCTGGGTGTCTACTGGGCAGAAAGGTCCTGTTTGAAGGGTCTGCAGTCCAGCTATAGTTCTCTCTACATATTGGCCATCAATGTCCTGGGTTTTGGGGGTTTTTGTTTTGTTTTAATCTAAACATTTTGTTAGCTGGAATCCATAGAATCAAAGTATGTTGTGGCATAGAGCAGATCAGTGTAAATCTGGATCAAGGGAGGCTCTAGTGAAATGGTTTTCATCTGCTTTTAAATCTCATTGTCATCTGACACCTCAGGAGCCTTCTTTCGCTGTAATAGATTCCATACTCATGTCAAATGCTCCTGGGATTTAACAGACTGAATAGGTCAAGTATGTCACTCTAAGACTGGTTTATTCTTTACCTTAAATCGCCATGGAAGGTTGCTGCTTTCCTAAACAGATCTTACTTCAACATACACATAAGTTTGGATGAACCAACCCCTATTCTCACCTGCACAAGTAAAAGGAGAAATAAAGTTTAGAGATTTCAATGATTGCAGAAGTCCCATCTGAGTAAAACACCTACTGAAGCACCAGGCAGTGCAAGCTTACATTTATTCCACTATGAAAAGAGGGGGGAAATAGGATCTCCCTGTGTCAGTGAGTGAAGCATAGCATTTTATTTGTCCCTATGTCCTGTCCACTCTGTTAGGGACTTGAGAGTTACACCCTCACTAACAATGCCATCTATCTGTCCTAAATCTGACAGGACCATCAAGAGCAACATGCTTTCTGAAGACAGGGGTGTGGATAGTTCAGCTCTATTTGCCTTTTGTTTGACAAACAAAATGCAGAACAGCTTTTATGTCATCACCATTGTTGTTCTATGTCTCCAATTCCCAGATCATAATGCTTTCCTGCCGGTTGTTCATGCCCTGCAACTTCTCTCCATGGAGAGGCTGTGCTCTCATGGGCAGCTCAGCAGTGTCTAGGAGGGCATAATAACAGTTTCTGTGTTACTGATTCTGCTTGTAACTATCCGCACGCAGGAAAAGGAATTTAATGTTTTTTGCATTTTTCAAAATAAGTTCATGCATTTAAAAGAGATGGTGGCATTTCAAAAGGCACGTCTCTGTGGCCAACCAGTACTGTAGTTTTTGCATACTTGTTACTTGGTACAATGAGAAGTTGGGTGGAAACATATTCACTGATGCAAAAAATTTCCTTCTGATGGATGCAGATGCCTCACCAGTCTTAGCCAGCAACTGATCAACCCGCAAGTTGAATGTAAATCAGATTGATAACGTGCTTGCTGCTGCTGTTCCTTCAACAGCTGCTGGTGGTGAAGTGCACACAGTGCTTGCAGAGACCATGCCTAGAAAGAGCAATTGGAAAGCAGAGCCAGGCTTTTAGAAAATACTGTCTGATTACAAGCCTTTTAATACCTGAACTGCTCTCACAGTACTGAGTCTTCCTTATATCAGGAAGGAACAAGCATATTGTCTTTAATTAAACATTGGATTGTTCTAACTTTGTAGTGTTGCATTCGACTTCTTAACAATTCCTATGCAGCTTCTTTTTCTTCATCACCAGGAAGCAGAAAGCTTCATGCAAACCTGTTGTGCAACCACGTTTTTCACTTTTGTTTCTTGGCCTATTCTACTGCACTATTCTATTACTATACTAGAAAGAGACTGGCAGCAGATGAAGGGTCGTGAATTCTGAAAGAAAAGGAAGTTTGCAGCGGGGAATGCTGGCATGGAAAACCAAGTGACTGAGGGCCAAAGAACATAGAGTCTTCTGATCAGGCTGGTTAACTTTGTAACCAGGTTTTCAGGAGCAGATTTTTAGCACTAGAAATAAAAAATACTTTCCTGTTTCTAACAAATAATAACCATTTTGTCAATTCTGTTTCAAAGAGCAGGAAAAAAAAAAAGGACAGAGGATTGGCTTGTTAAATGTGTATCCTGGGATGGATCACTCACTAATCTCACTGACATCAGTATCTGCTTGGTAGATAGTGGTACCGTGTGAAGTAAAATGATATATAGAGATGAAGTGGTAGAAATATTCTGGATTTCCTCCACAGCAGCTTTGTTTTTGGTGCACTGCTAAGGAATAATCAGTTATAGGAACAGGGAGCACATTTTCCTTTTTAAATGGGTAGTGCTGTGAAGATGACTGGGAAAGAAGGGATGCTTCCACCTTAATACCACCAGCTGACTTTATAAAACTGGAATTTGAGAATGTGGCCAGAACATAGTGCCGAGTTCTTATGTGACGTTAGCGACTTAACACTGTCAGTTTTATGTAAGTCTCTGGGCCTTTATTTCCAATTAAATTCCATGGAGCAATAATATTAATTACCTGTTTCAGCTCACTGGTTGATTTATTACTGTTCATGAAGCATTTTCAGCATTAAAGTATTGTCATCAGATTTTAATCAAGCCCATTAAACTAAAAAGCTCAATTTAGTTTCAGGTCTTAAATATATCATAGAAGAGTCCTGCCAACTGTTGTGGGTTTTACAAGCACTGGGTTTTTTTGCTTTTTGAAAATCCCCATGAGTATCTATCACATAAACAAAACAAACAGGCTGAAAATACAGATACTTTCTTGTATTTTAGCTGCAGTATCTCAGGTATTTGTAAGAATAGTAAGAATTTTCCTTTAAGTTGTTTGCAGGACTTTATTGGAGGAGTAAAGAATACAAAAAGTACAGAACCGAATACACTTGCCAACACATATTTTCTTGCATCTGCCTAGCAGACAACCCCCTGACCTCAAAATGTCTGTAAAAAATTAATTTGTGTGAAAACCGTCTACAGACACAGTTTTTTCATGCCAGCAAAAGTAACTGTAGGTTTTTTGTACTGAACTGAGAAGTTATTGACTGTTTAATTCTGAGCAAACTGATGACCCACTAAGAGATCTTACTGTACTCTGAAGTTTAGAAAAGGAGCAGAAAGTTTTACGGCAGTAGAACAAGGTGGCATGTCTTGTTTTCTGTCTTTTGCATCTGTAAATCACTAATTCAGATGTATGTCAAAGGACAGTAGATCTTATAATTCTGATTTACACTGGAAGTTGTGTGACATGTATCTCTAAATCACAAGTTTTCAGGACTTGGGACACGATTTCTAGAAATCTCTTTTTGGGGTATGTACTCCTGGTCTGTTGGTTTTGAATACAACGAGGTTCGCGTTTTGATTTTTTTTTTGTAAGAAGAAAACCTTTTCTGGCAGCTTAAAATGAAAAATTCACATATTGTTACTTTTGTGTCAGTATCCAGACAGGTGTCAGTTGCCTATAGGGCAAATTGCACTTGCCTCTGAATACAATGTGTTCCTGCTGAGCAGCTTTATGAAAGAAGTGGCATGGAGCTGTCTACAGTAGTACAAAAATGGTTTCTGACAATCTTCATGGGACTTGAATTATTCTACTTCCAAGCAGTAGGTTAATTCTAACCATTTTATTACTGAAAATACTCCTGTAACTTGTCATTTGTTTGTTAAAGATCCTGCCATACAGAGACTTGTCAGAGAATGAGTAGGAGAAAGCAGCTCAGCTGGTTTCACTATCCAAAACCGTGAAGGCTGTAAATTCTGTAACTGCATATATATATATATCCATGGAATTTTTGTAGATGTTGAAGATCAGTCCTTGAGACCCATCTGCTCACTGTTTGGACTGTTTGGCTCTAGTCCATACGTGGTGGAAGCTTCTTTCTGGGCCAGCATTGCCCCAAGCACCTCTCCCCAGGACCCTCTATCATAAACAGATCGTACCTCACACGCAAGCAGTTGCCTTGTAAAAGCTCCAGGTTCTTGACCCTTGATGATTTATATTGTGGAATCTAATGAGCAGTAAACACAGTCTGCTCACAGTCACGGTTTATGTTACATTCTGTGCAGACTGGTCAGCATCAGTCCTTGCTTCCTCTTCCAGCAGGATGCGTGGACTTCGAGAAATGCTCTGTTGTGTCTTTTGGCAATTACATGACTGAAAGAAGTCCTCCACAGACAGTCTGATGTATTTAGGCGTTTTTGAAATTGAAATTTTTATGGTGTATGGTTTTCTTGGTGCTATCTTGTTCACAGGACAAAACCAGCTGTCAGAGCCCATTTGCTCTGGGAGTTGTCACTGGTCCTTCTGGAATATTTATGCTGGGGCAGTTATATAGATGACTTGAAGTAGATAGAGTATAAGAGGAGGAAGGCTTTTCCTTTTCTTAGTTTGGCTTCTTTAAGTAATAGTAATTATACCTAAGGAAGGTGCTTTTAGGTCCCTGTGGGGAATTACACTGATCTAAATTAGTGGTTATTCTCAATCTTTGGGATCATCTGTGTCTGTTATGCTCTCAGTATTGTACTGAAAAAGAACCAGTCTGATTACTGGGTAGTGTACTGTATCTATCAGCAGAGCATCTGGGAAGGCAGGGATAAACATAAAGTTTTTAGCAGAATTCCATTTCTCCCGTCTGCAAAAGGAAGTGTTCACCAATGGTCCTGTTTTACAAGGATTTGCAGTTGCAGCTTTGTGTCTTCTATTTCTTCTCTTTCTACCTTTTTTGTTCCATAGAAATCGTGGATGGCAATGTTAAAATGACCCTTGGAATGATCTGGACCATCATCCTTCGTTTTGCCATTCAGGATATCTCAGTTGAAGGTAAATTTTAGTTCTTTACTGCCACTGTTCAGTAATGGACAACTGGGGTAACTAAATGGCTTTGCCACTTAAATGGCCCAAAATGTGCTCTTAATTGAGTCACTGAAAGATCCTAGAGAGCGACCCTTCCCAAGCTGCCCTGACATCTCACAAATGTTTATGGCCAAGCTCAAGTATGCTCAGGTGAGTTTTTTTTCATATGCTTCTCTTACAAGAGATTTCAAGGGTAGCTCAAAAGGATGACTAAGCCTGAAAATAAACTTTAGTGTTGGAGTGTGATTCAGGGGCTAGCACTGAAAATGAACCTATCCTTAGGAGTCCTACAAGATTCTCTAATCCCAAAAAGCTATCTCCTTATTACTGAACCTCATTAAGAATATAATAGTAACAAAACTATCCTAGCAGACTTTTCCAAACAAGAAATTCTCTGACAAGTGAAGTTAAATAAAGCACAGTTTAGTGCAGTCTCTATCAAAGAGGAATTGGTGATGGTTTTCTAGCATATACCAAGAGACTCCTGTTTTCTAAGAAAATTAGTTAATTGATGTGTTTTCTTTCTTTCTCTAGAAACATCTGCTAAAGAAGGACTTTTGTTATGGTGTCAGAGGAAGACAGCCCCCTACAAAAATGTAAACATCCAGAACTTCCATATCAGGTGAGTAACAAGGGAGAACTTAACTTTACAATCTGTGTTATTTTCCTATGTCTCAAGGGTTTGCCATGCTTACACCGTATGTTCAGCAATAGTCATGACAGACGTCCCAAGGCAGTGCATCTGTATATTACACAAGTAACAGTGTGGTCCAGAGAGTTGCCAAGGAAACCGAAGGCAGCGGTTCTAAGAGGATCCAAGTACCTACCTCCTAATTCCTCACTCAGGTTACAGTTGCTGCTTACATAAAGTTCTTCAGGACATTAAGTCCTCCAAGAACAGCATTAGTGGCATGGGTTAAGCAAGAGAGCTTTTGCTGTGTGAAAACTCAGAACACTTCAGGAGCCATGAAAAAAAGACTGCCTCTTAACTTTTGTAGTATGGCAAAGCTGGGAAGGAATAAGAGGTTCTCTTGCTCTGCTTTTCATATTTCCAGGCTGGCAGATGTTCCAGTGAAGATTCTGCATAATAGTTTTTTCCAGCACATCTTGGAGCCTTGTATGAACCATATAACGTAAAGCACTTCTAAGCTTAACTGCCATCCATGCTTGCCAATACTTCAGTGGAGCTAGCTGGGCACATCTGCCTTTTCCCTGAGGAATGTACTTGTTCCTCCTTTATGGCTTATGTCTACACCTTTTTTCAACCTTGAGCTCACATGCTGCACAGGACATGGACAGAGAGTTCACACAGAGAACTGCCAAAAACAAGGTGCTAACTCAATGGGCAAGTCTTAATCACAATGGATTTTTGTACAGGTTGAAAGGAATCTTTATTGCAGTCTCATGCATGTACAAGATATCCTCATTCCCAGCACTTACAGAAGCACTGTTAGTTGGAAACTAAACCAGAATTAGTTGTCTCGCTGCCTTGGTGCCTTCCCTCCTGCTCACCACTGTGTGTCTCTGTGGCTGAACAATGTTCATTGTTCTCTCTTGTGTTTCTCTCGTAGTTGGAAGGATGGCCTTGGTTTCTGTGCTTTAATTCATAGACACCGTCCAGAGCTCATCGACTATGGGAAGCTACGAAAGGTACAGATCCATTTGTCTATCAGACCAGATGCTTGGCACCTTACAAGTAAAGAGGGAAAAGAATTAGCTTGATAAACATAATTGGAGAATTTGAGCACAAGCTGGCAGTTGCAGGACTGGAGAGGGAAGGAAGGAGGGATGAATCAGTACATTCAGTCCTGTTAGTGAAGCGTGAACTTAATGAGCTTCCTGCCTGACTTTTCCCTGCTTTCAGACTGCCTTGTATGAGACACACGTGCCCCAATCCCAGCTGATGAGCAAAAGCTGGCAAACTCAGTAAGACCAAATGTGGGAATAGTTCTGTGTTAATGTCACAGACTAGTGAGTCAAATCAGGCTTAACATTTCTGTGGAGAGTTGGATAGAAACCAGTTATCTGGTGTTCAAAATGCAGTAGCTCATTGAGGGGTTTGTGTGCCCTCACTGGACACTTGTCACATGCTTGCAGCTTAGCCCGTTGTCATCTGCAGTGCTCATGGGCTTGTCCTATCATATAGTTACCAGGTGCCAAAAAAGCATTTGTCAGAAAACTCAATTTTATTTAAATACTTGTTCTGGTAGCATGATACCAAGCTGTTCCAAAGTTTACTTCCTGTGTCGTTTGGAGACAAGATTGCTGAATGGATGATGACAATAACCCCTTAGTGGTTTATGCTGCTCCCAATGTCTTGACCCAGCAGTGCAACAGAGGATCAAACTGGATTCTTCTCTGACTGGCATCCCTGCAGTCTGTTGAGATCCAGCTTCACTGTATCTGTACCCATGTCAACAAGAGCATAATGAAATGTCACCAAGAGCATAATTGATGTGTCACTGCTGGGGCTTACACAAAAAGCTTGTCCATCAGGTCTCCTGGACTGGATGTTTTAAGTGCATGCATGCTTGATGTTAGCTAGGGAAAAAAACATTGAAGCCCATCACCAGCAGACCTGGGCTCTTGGATCACCATGCAGATGGACAAAATATAAATGACTTAATCAAATTAGCTGCATCCCAGAGGCAATGAACTGTACAATGCCTGATCTGCTTTTCAATAACTTTTTAGATCTTTACTGTCTTCCAGAGTAGTCAGTTTTTCTAATCAGTTTTAGTGTCTGGAGTTAGCACATGATGAATAAACAGTGGAGGGAGACTGTTTACATAAACAGCAGCAAGAAGAAAAGGAATTATTAGAGTAACATTTTCCATGCCTAATCTTGGGAAAATAAAGCAGCTAAGTAATGTGTGCCTGACAAACTCAGGCAGGTAAATGCTACAGTGCACTCTGTTATCAACAAGGCCCTAAGCCAAACACAAGCGAAACCAGAGTGAGTTATATGTTGATATTGACTGCAGGCTTTTTAGGGTGAAAAACAGGGTGATTGTTCTAGCCAAATACAATGTATATAAGCAAGGATTTTTTTCTACTTGAAGTAAGGTTAAGTGGTACCAGCATCTTTTGATCCCATCCTTCATCTGGTTCCCTCTGTCCTCCTTAAGTCTTCTCACACTGTATCATTTTTATTGTTGTTCTACCTCAATTACTCTAAAGAGATGAGATTAAATGTATGTTGGGGAACTCTACAAGAGCTGAAATCATGAGCAAACAGCTGGGAGGAACTTAGAACCTAGTCTTCAGTTCTGACAGTTGATGTGTGCAGGAGGGAAGTTAGCCTTCTTTATGGTAGATATTTGAAACCATTTGTGGAATGTATAAACACAGAGAAGTCTGCTGAGAAGCAGCCATTACAGTGGATAGTAGATTAGAGATCCACCTCAAGTTCTCTTCCAGCTCTAGGGAGCAATTAGTGGCATCTCAATTGTGTGTGCCTTTGGCAATGCTGTGTGTGTTTCTGTGTATACACATACACACAAATCTTTGAAATAAAGAGGTGAAATCAGTCCAAGCTACCCAGAGTTCTGTACTGTACTTCTTGTTAAGACAACATTCTTTTGCAGCTTGTGTCTTCTGCTCTTTCATAGAGGCTGTCTCTAGGCTACAGACCTGTATTGGCCGTGTATACTTGCAAAAGGTAGCCAGTGTAGTAGCCACATGTCTTCCCAAAATTTAGCAACTTCTTTTGTCAGCGCTGTTTTGTATTGTGTTTGTTCCTAGCTATTTTTCCTAGTCTAGCTGTATTAGTGGAATAGATAGTTTCTATTTAGTGCAGATCTGTCTGCTATTATTCAGCTCACTGTAGATAAGGTCTTGGGATTCAGCTTGTGGTCTACAAGTGAGGGGTATGGAGAAGATGGAGTTTCCCTTCCTCCTTTTACCCTTGACTGTAGCTCAACTGTGAGCCACATCTAAGATACTTTTGTCAGGTACAGTGATTGACTGCTGGCTCCAACACCCCCTCATATACCACAATGTGCATAGAACTGTGGTCTGTGTACTGCTGTGGTATATGCAGATATTTCTGGAAACATGACTTTTGAATTTTTTTCCTCGTGGCTTCAGTTCTGGCAGATAGAGTAAGTACTTGTTCTCTCTCAATTTTCCTTCCCCTCCATCTCCTTTTCTGATTGCTAGTTGATAGATGATGTTTTTTATGTTACATTGCAATAATTGCCATGGCAACCTTGTGTGCTGCAAGGACTTGGAAATAGCTGGAGGAAGAGAGGAGTCCCTGCATGAATTAGGGTTGTGGCAAAAGATGAAGAGCCACGTTAGTCTTTAGTCAGCAAAAGCAGAGAACGAGCCAGGTTGGCATCTGTCTAGGGCAGGTTTGCTGTCTGCCACCACGAAAACAAAGTACCTCCTCCATGGTAAAGCTATAGATTTCCTTGTGACTAGCCCAGCTAGAGTGTGGCAAATTACTGTTCCTTTTCATGCCTCTGCCATTGCTATGTTTGTGTGAATGGAATTGCAACCAAGATACCTCCACAGCCTCATCTGGGTCACTACTCTTCTGGGTGTGTGTTTCAGCTGTGGAAGGAACCAGGGGACAGATGACTTAATTGTTTAATCTGCCTAAGTCTAAAGTGTGCCTGCAGCCATGGTGCTGCAGTGCGAGGCCTGGAGCTGCCTGGCCAGCCTTTATTACATTCCCTCTTTTCATGGGCACCAACTGAAACGGGTGATTTGAAATAATGATTAGCTGGGGTACAGTGGGATGGAACTGAAAGTGATGGAGTTGGGAGGAATTTCATAGGGCTTGAGACCCTGTTGTAGTTTTGGAAAAGCCCTGGGGGAAACCCTGACTCATGCACAAGAAGCACCGTTTTTTGGATGAGCTGCTCCGTTGTTCTTGAAGGGTGAAGGTTTTCCTACAGGCAGCAGTCTTGCTGAAGTGTAGCTCTCTGCTCATCTCCAAGCTAGTCTTGGACTTAGGTGGCTTGCTTTCAGTAGTGTTATCTATAGCTTCAGTCCCTAAGAAATACTGTGATCACACATCTTTCTTGCGTTTGAAGTAGAAATCTGCCAGTTTTATCTAGGTGAGTCTTCAGTTTCTCATATGTTAAAACTTCCAGCCCTTCCTTTGGGACTGCCCAAGCCCAGTAAGTTTTCCCATCAGGAAACCTCTCCCAGCTTTCAGCCAAAAAATTCTTTTTAACCTTTGGTAACAGTGCTCCTGGTGTTGTTACTTGTAAACTGATAGGAAAGCTCTCTGCAGTGAGAGATTTGCTCCTCCCTTTCCTCCAGGAGAGGTTGGCAGATCTTCATGCAGTGTGTTCAGATGGGTCTGTGCTGAGGAAGGGTTTGTGTTAATACTAAACACTCTGTCAGGGTGTTAACAACCATGATGGTCATGGTCAGCATGGGGTGAAATTTGCTACACAGAATTTCTACAGAAATGGAAAATGGCACATGGGCTAGGGGAAGACTGGCAAGGGAGCTGCCACTTGGCATTTCTGGATGCTCCTGCGCTTGAGTGAAAGAAAATCTGTTAATTTTTTTCTTCCTAAATGAAGCTAAGGCTGTGTCTACACTTGATGAACAAAGCAGATTGTAGGCTAGCTTGTCCCACCTCCTCAGATGAGGGGTTTGGTTACACTATGGGTTCCTAGAGGTTTCTCCACATCAGGCACAGAAGACAAGGAGGTTGAAATTGAAGTGATTCCTCTAATTCCATGGCGTATCAGGGTTCCTTGTAGCTGGAGAATAGTAAAAATCCACTTCCTGCTCCACTGCTCAACTCTGAAGAGGTGGATGTAGATGTATCTGGTGTAGTCACCACTGAAAGTGTATTATATAGGAATATAGAGACTTGACACTGTCAGACTGTATGCAACAGCTGCTGGCTTCAGCACAGCATGCCTGTGCAACATTGCCTTGCTTAATACTGACTTGTTCCAGTGGATTTAATAGAGATCATTATCTGTTTTACTGGCCTTTGTATGTGATTTACTTTGATAGATGAAATGTTGCTGTCTGATAGAGACATTCACCCAAAGGAGTATGTTGCTGATACTGGATGCCAGCCTAATACATGCTTGGCTCTTAGGGAAGTGCTGCAGGAAACTGCTTTTCAGAGCAGCTCAGTTTCCTAGTTTGTGAAGGCTGTAATCTGAGGGCTACATGATGACTAGTGCCATAAAAGGAAGTTTTATTCATGCCATACCCTGTCTGCCCAAGCCTGCCTAGCTTCATCTTTCCTGCTGGGTGGGTTCAAAGGAAACTGCCTGTTGATTAGAGTTCAGGCACTGCTTAATCTTCCAAGTCAGTGCAATACGCAAAGGCACATGGTTCAAACAAAATAAACAGAACATGGATGCCAGTCTAGAAAGAAGGTGAAATAATTTTACTACCTGTTTCCTGGTGTTTATGTGGGTGTCAGTGTGAGTGCCACAAATGACAATATGGAGAGTACCACTCCATCTTTCCTCCCTCCCAAAAGGCACCAAACAAGATGGCTAAACACTAGCAGTTTATGCAGGATCTTTCAGCCAGTAGGAGCTACATGTCTCAGCAGTAGAAAGTGAAAATGCAAACATCATTTGTCACCCATGAAGTGGACTGATCCTTCAGAATAATGAAGTATCATGGTTATACAGGAGTATAGGAGCAAGCTGGTGTGAGAATCTTACACAGGTTGGCAAGTGTCTTGTTGCTGATGATTATGTTTGAATGCTGGACGCAATCTTCAGAGAGTCTTTCATTTTCAATGATATTTGTATTTCATGTTTTCTGGTGCGGCTCTCTAAAATCCACAGAAAGTTTACACAGAGATGAACAGAAATGTACTAAGGAAATTGCATGATGTGTGCAGAAGGAAAAGCCGTACTCAAGGCAAAATGGGTACTTTTATATGTATTTATTTTGTAGAGAGTTGTTGAAACATTTCTCTTCCTCCCACTCAACTGGTGTTCAACAAACTGTACGCTAGCTAAGGACAGCACCCATTGCAGATGTTGTTACTATTTTAATGTTGCTTAGATATTCTAACAGATACACAGCTCTGCAGTTCTTTAAAATCAAAGTTGCAGACCTAATATAACCGTGAGATGTAAATGAGAGATGTGGTCTCATCATTTACTATCAGTATAGTATGAAGCTAATTTTACTTATAACTAGGTTCAAGACAAAATGCATTATTCCTTCTTTGAAAAGGAAGCTAATTATTTCATCCTGCTGCATGAGGCATCACACACAATTTTTTCTGGCAAGCACAGTTACCTGAACCAAATCAAGCTCTTTCTGAGAGAGAGGCTGTGTACCTTGTTAGAAGTTGATGTTAATGCTCTTCCTCTGTTTCTTTCCCAGGATGATCCTCTCACTAATCTAAACACAGCTTTTGATGTGGCTGAGAAATATCTGGATATTCCAAAGATGCTGGATGCAGAAGGTAAAGTAGAATCCAACAGCTTTTAACTTGCTTTTTCTCTAGAAGTGTTCCACTTCTTCTAGGTGGACTTCTTTTGTACAATATTTCAGTAATCTCTGAATGTTCTCTGCATGACTGTGCAGTAAATGTATAGGGGAAAAGTTAAAATGGAATAATGAGTCACATGTTCTGCTTCCCTCTTCCTCCTCTGTCCTTCAGTCTTTTGAGTCTAGTGTGGAGATCTTAGCTTGGGATTGACACACAAGGCAGAGATGAGTAACACCTGTCATCTGCTGACTGGAGTGTTCCCTTTCAATTATCAGGCCAAATACTAAGTTGTGTGTGGTGTAGGACTGTGTTACTTTTGCTCCAGGGTTTTTTTGCCAGGGTCTTTCTGACATTGCTGGTGTTATTCCTTTGAGGGCATGATACTATTATTACTATTATAAACTGCTTTTTCTTGACTACTCAGAAGTGTTTGGTGTGAAGGTCCTTCATTGACTGGGTCTGGAGACCAAGGCAGAGTTCTGTGTTGTTCCAAGATGCTTTTGCTGCTGATGATGACTGCATCCCTGAGGCCACTGGGACAGCAAGATTACTTTTCAGAGCCTTGTCAGGACCAGCTTGGCAGTAGATTTTGATGACTGTAACTCTGGAGTACAAACAACAGCCTGAAAGAGTTCACTGGTTGTTGGCTGTTTGCCAAAAGCCAGCTGGTTTCAATGGTAGAAGCTGTATTTCAGACTTGGGTTGGACAGGAGAAGCAGTTAAAGATTTTTGTTAAATAAAGGAGTGAAAGGAGCCAAGAGGAAAGGTGGGAATAGGACAGCCAAACCCAGTGAACCTATATTTTAGTAACTAGGATGTTCATATTCCTAGGTAGTAGTTCCCATCCTCAGAGATGAGTTTTGCTTTCTCTGCATTCATCATCCTGAGGTTAAAAAAACAATCATGAGTTTTCCAGAGTAGATTCAAATGTTTCCTGCCATTCTGTAGGAAATACAGACACCTCCAAAATAAGCGGATCTAGCTTCGAATCTCAGCAAAAGTAGCAGTGATGAAGAGGGCCACTGGCAGGAGTTCTTATTGCTCTTTACTGATCTCTCTGCTCCCTCATGGAGTCGAGCTAATGTGCATTCCTCCACACCATTAATTCTGATCTCTGGAGGTGTTGAGTTTCCCCTGAAACTAATGAAAGGGCCTCTTGAAATTCAAGCCATCATTGTGCTGAAATGGAGGAGGGAGGCATGGAAAAGAAGGGAGAAGG
Organism: Sylvia atricapilla; assembly: GCF_009819655.1. Classification (NCBI taxonomy): domain Eukaryota; kingdom Metazoa; phylum Chordata; class Aves; order Passeriformes; family Sylviidae; genus Sylvia; species Sylvia atricapilla. Next base: position 29,422,881 of record NC_089145.1, read on the forward strand.
TCTTTCCAGAAGAACAGAACTGCATGGAGGAATTGTAGTATAATATGTCTATAAAAGTCATATCAGCCTGATGCCAGTTTGGATTCATTCAATCTACCAATCCCAGTGTTTCTGGACAGGGAAGTGCTGTGACACAAGACATGCTGACATGTGGCTGCCTTAGCCTGGCCAGACTCTGGAGGAAATTTGATGGTGAGGGAGGGGAACCAGAAGGGTGATCCTGGGTTCTGAGACACACACACATCTTCTGGGGAATGCTGGGGGAGCCCTGTGGAATCGCTATGACACACACACGCTGCAGCAGGCCTCCTGGACAGTTGTGCTTCTACCCCTCCTCTGCTTTCTTCCCATCAGTTGATTATGCTCTTAACGTGAGGTTTTTTTTGACAGACATTGTTGGAACTGCCCGTCCTGACGAGAAAGCCATCATGACCTATGTTTCTAGCTTCTACCACGCCTTCTCAGGAGCCCAGAAGGTATCGCAGGATCCCAAGCTCCCTCCACAGAGCACACCTGGTGCCGTTGCTAATGTCCAAACCTTTTTTTCTTTCTCTCTCTCCTCTCTAGCTATGGGCATCTTTATTATTATGTTCTTGGTAGAGTTGGCTGTTGGTTCAAAGTGGTGCCCCAGATAAAATACATGGGGCAAGGGAGCCAGGAATTCCATTTCCCTATAGTCAGCAGTACTTCCAGTGGCACTTAGGTATGCCACACTTTGGCACGTGCACATTTAAGGGCGTAGGGGGCTCTGCCTTCTCCGTTTGCCTTATGAGCTGCTGTCCTGTTGGCCAAGAACCTGTACCTCTTGATCCTGGTAAATCTGAGCTAGGATGCTTGGTCTTACAGAAATCCAAGATCACCACATAGATTCTCTGCGTAGCTGGAAACTGCAGCCTCCCCCCATGGGAAATAATACAGACACCTATTCACTTTTTTTTTTTTTTTTTTTTTTTTCCCCAAAGGTGGAGAAACAGAGCTGACTGAGGTTTTATGAAGGGTTTAATGAATGGCCAAAGCTTTATCTTTTGCCATATGTGTGCTCCAGGTTCCAGCACCCTTGCTTTAAGGTCTGAACCTGCTGCTTTCTTAACTTGTGCCACAAATTCAGTCCCAGTTCACCTGGGGCTTACAAAGCATGTCTAACAAGTACATCCATAGTGGTTTTGAAAACAGAGCATTACTTTTCATGACAGAGATGCCTGTTTTTGTTCATTTGTTTCCTTTTCCCCCCCCTCTTTTCTCATCCATGTTGGAAACGAGGCAGTTGAGTCCTTGCTACTTCTGGCTTAGCCATTTTCCTGTTGGTAATGGAGTCACTTAAGGAAAACGTTTTGTGAGTGAAACCTTGTACACATCTCTTGCCAAAACCAAGCAGCCTACTGTACTTGAGTGCCTTAGGAGCAGGCAGTGTGTATTGCAGCAGAGTAGATCCTGTGTAGGAAGTGCAGTGTGTGGGAAGGCTCTGATCTCCAGCTCCTCGGCGTACCAAGGGCCTCGAGCACAGGCATTCAGATCTCCAAACAGCTTGTTTGCATCCTTGGGCCAGGCCCCCAGACCACAGCTGTGAAGGTGCAGAGCCCAGATCCTCATCTCAGGATCCCCCTGGATTGGGGGGTAGGGAGGGGTGCCGCTTTGAGCCACAAGCCAACACTGCTAGCCACCTTCTGATCCGAATTCCCAGCTCTCCGCATGGAAATCTGTTTGGCCTGTCCTGCAATGCATGATGGGAAGTTTTCTCCCCCTCTCTCACGCCACCCATGATTGTTTTGGTTTATCCTATGTGCTGCTTCTTACTTTATCCTTTCAACCTCTTTTCCTTCTCTGCACAGATATTATAGGCACGCTAAGGCCGGATGAGAAGGCCATAATGACCTATGTCTCATGTTACTACCACGCCTTCTCAGGGGCGCAGAAGGTGAGACTTTACTGATAACAACCCTTCCCCTCACCCTGCCCACCTCTCCTCTCCAATGAGGAATGCCAGACCCCCGTCCACCCCAGGGTGTTCTCAGGGAAGCCCAGTGCATCCAGTGATGCATTTGGATATGCCATCTGTAGTCTTGCTGGAGAAGTGATGTAAATGTCCTTGCGGGCAGACTTGAGCTGCTCCTTCCCTCCAGTCTCGCACCACAGCAGAGGAGAAAACATTTGGTTAAGCTGGCATTGGAGGAGGAATGGATGTCTGCTCTGACAGAGGCAGTACCTTTTCAGTAACTAGTGGGCATTGTTCTGGCCAGGTAGTGCACCTCCAGAGGTACCAGAGTCAAATCTGCCCACTCCAGGAAATCACAGCCTGTCCAGATTGGGCTGCCATCCTGCCTTCCTCTCTCAGCCTCCACTGGGTCAGTGGTCTTTTCCTAGGCAGAATCATCCGTGAGCTGGTTACATAGCACTTTTGTGCTCCAGCTGTGAAGTTCATTTCTACCAGGCCTTCAGCTTTCCCAAACTCACGTGCTTTTCCATTCCTTGTTTCATCCTTGTACTTCTCCTCTGTTTCCCAAAACACCTGTATGTTTTGTTTATCTTTCCTCTGCCTTGCCCATTTCCATAGTTTCAGGCCTTCCTTCTTCTTCTGCTTCTTCTTTATTCCAAAGTCTCTTTGCCTGACATCAGAATGTTTGGAAATAAATAGCTGCAGATCACCTTTCGGCAAGCAATTTCCCAGCAATCCTTTGAATAAGGGAAGAAGGTAGATTCTTTTTTCCCCATGTCATAACCTGCCTGGGCTGCAGCCCTTCCACAAGATTACTGCTAATTTCAGATAGGAGGCTTTAGAACAGTAAAATCCAAAATCCATGACTATATTCTTCATGTTATGGACATGCCTTTTCTATTTGAGACACAGTCCTTGTGTTGCCCAGCTTGAGGGCTAATCTGACTCCAGGAATATTCCATCTCTTTCGTGCAAAGCAGTGCAGATGGTCCCACCATTGATTCAGTTTCCATGCTGATGCTGGCTTTCAGAGGGCAAATGCAGGCAGTAGTTTCCAGGGAGCAGCTCTTTAGTTCAAGCTTTTTGTTCTCTGCCCAGTTTCATATAAATTACGTGATACTGTCTTGTTTCCAAGGAACTGGGAATGTGTCCCACGGCAGTGCAGTAGACTTGCCCATTTGGCATAATTTCTGTAGTGATGACTTTCCTGCTGGGATCCTGTGGTTTTTTGTTCAAAACACTCAAGACCAGGCTGCAAGCTCCAGCCAGCTGATACTTGCCCAGGAAGACTGTAGTTTCAGTAATCATGCCAGCCTCATGATAAGGCCTGCTGTTTGCCAGGTGCCCCTGAGGGACTGCTCCATGCAGTCTGCTTAACCTGAGGAACTCCAGATGAGGAAACATCCAACCACAATTTGAGAAGGGTTGTAGCCTGCTGCAGAAACAGCCATGCCACTTGCCAATCTCTTCCTTTTCTCTCTACACCCATTCCATGATTTGGAAACCTGCTCAGCAGGTTCCAAGCTCAGATCAGCACTTTAGGTGGATGCTTGGTCTCCTGGGATAACTGAAAACAGTCTTCTGCTTGCCTCAGCACCTGAACCGAGTAGCTGGGGCAAAAACTAAAGATGAAGTCTCTCAGTTATTAAAATTTCAATCCCATGTAGTCCAGCTGGCTTACAGGGAAGATTTAATATGTTATTCATTTTTTAGCAGTCCTGATGGGCCAGCAACTCAACTGTGCCCTGGCAGGAGGGACACAGCTCCTTTTTGGAGCTGCCCTAGTCATAAATTAGCCAGCTGCTACGTGACACAGATTCAAACCACAGGCAAATGCAAAGTGATTGCTGAGTACAAGCCCCTGCCCAGATGTTACTGTGTTGCTGCCTCATGCAGGGTTAGGTGACTTACTGTGATATCACTCAATTTTTCATCCAGATCTTTCATTACTGCCACCAGGCCTGAAGGGAGAGTCCCATGAACCGCTTTCTGCTTCTTTCATTCTCTTATCCTGAGCCTTTGGAGGTACAGGGTCCCCAGCCTGACATGTGTATGTAAATGGCTGCTTTTTCTCTATGCCATTTTTTTTATATACATATTTGTAGGTATACTTGCTTTGGTTGGTTTGCTTGTTTTCTAACCGCTTCTGACTTTCACACTAAATGCATGCAGCTACTGGTTGGCTTAATATTTTGTAAGCTTGTGGCAATTTCTAACTCATGTTTTACTGTTTTATTAAGAGATTGTGTTTGGTGTATGGTATTTTAGCGTGGTCCTCTGAGGCCACAGGACAGCAGCAGGCAGGCATCTTCCCCTGAGGCTAGAGGACAGCAACAGGCAGGCATCCCTACATACTGCACTGTGGGAATGCCTTCCTTCATGATCCTCCTCAGCAGAAAGACTTGGATCCATGAACTAGAGAGACTGCAAACTCTACTTCTATCCTAAACACTTCAAGTTATGGTTGAGAAGTACAGAAAAGACAAAAGGCAGATAAATTGCTGCTATTCCATTTTTCATTTGGATTCCACCAGACAGCACGTGCATAGACACAGCAGCATGGTATCATGCAGAATGTCCTGGGCTTGCCCTCTCCAAGATTCTTGAGTGCAGACACTACAATGTGTCAGCACAATGCTGCACTGAAACTGATGGGCTCACACAGGTTCTCTGAGAATACAGGTGTGCAGCTTCCAGACCCCAGGATTCTGCATCTTCTCAGTGCTGCCCTGTGCCTTGTTGGTATCTTGGCTTTTTGGAGTCAGCATGAACATTCTAAATATATCATTGCCTTTAGCAGTGTGGGGAAGCCAAAAAAGCTTTTTCCACTGAACTAATGAAAGTGTAGGGGGAGCTGCCTTGGCCTCACTTAAACATCTTGGTGTTCCACTCTTCTTTTACCTAGAAGTGTTTCACTTTAGTTTTGAGGTCATCATCACCACAGATCAGCTCATTAGCAGTAGTGTGGGGGGTATTTGCGAAGGTTGCCTGAAAGCTCTGGCATCCTTTTGTCCTACCTTGCTCAGAGCAGAGTCTAACATGTTGCTCGTGACGTTAATGGTGGTTGTGGCCACCTATGGCTGCAGCAACAGCACACTATTGCATAGAGCAGTAGCAGTTCCAAGGCAAGAACTGGTGGGGGAAAGAAGCCTCTGTACTCCTGCCATTAGGATAATACAAATAATGTCGTAACTGCTGACATTCTTTGGGTCTTTTTGTTTGGACAGTTGTTCAACACGCATATATACACACACACATTTAAACTCGGGCAGCTGGAGAAAGTCTATCACCAGATACATGTAAATATGCCTCAGTGGAATGGGGTCCTGCCTGCACAGCTGGCTGCTGCTGCAGTGAGCTCATGGGGTGTAAAAATAAAAAAGTTAAATGAACACCTCTCCTGGAGTGATTGAGATAAACATTAGGTACCGCCAGTTCCCTGTTGTCACTAGGCTGCATGGTAAGGCTCTAGCAATGTCTTTTTGACATACTATTTGATCCCATGTCTATAGTTTTCTCTGTATATCAAAAAGCACTCCATTAGAGTACAAACTTTAGTTAAAAATAGGTCAAAGTACAAGCTTTCTTAAATGTAACCATTGTTTGCACTTTTTGCAGATTTCTTTTTAAGTGAAACTGCTCCTTTTACTGTACAGGTCTCTCTGATGTGTTTTAAATTAGCTGATAATCTGTGTATATCATAGCTGGTGCACTTCAGTGAAGGGGCAAATGACTGAATAGATGTTTTAACAGCTTCATTTCATTCTACAAATGAATAAGATTGCTGTGTCCCCTGGGACCTTAGCAATCCATACATCACTGTACAGCCCATGACTTTATTGCTATTCTTGCTGCTTCACATCAGCTGCAAAAATTAGAGGTTTTTTTCTCAAATGTCCTTGAAGATTGAATAAATAGATAATAAAAGGTCTTTTAAAAATAGAAAAAGGTTGAAACTTACCAGCTATAAAATCAGCAAAACCTATTTTGGCATCAGTCCTAAATGTAGTTTTGAGGCAGGACGCAGTGTTCACAGTTGATTAGTTGTGGTGTTGGCATGTACCCTCTCCATATTTGCACTTAGCCTCTGTAAGGAGGACTTCTCCCAAGGGTGCCTGTGGGTATCTCTAGCACCTTCCCCAGGCACCAGGGTCACAGCTGTACTGTGGTAAGAGGGATCTGAGCAATACCCTGATGCATCACATAGGCATATTCTCAGGCCTTGTGGCATGGCACACACCATGGTAATGATAAAGGGAGCTGGTAACTCACAGATACATTCTGTGCAAGGATCATTCTGTGCTTGTATGTCCCCCATGCCGAAAACATGCATGGCACTCCAGACTGACTGCTTCTGAGTTCATAGCTGGAATTTTTCTGATCCTTACTTTCCAAATTCTTGTTCTAACATGTTGAGCTCCCTGCAGAGAACCAGGTTTTGGTCTCACAATGGAAAGTAAGAAAGAATAAAACTCCAAACCTAAACAGTAACAGTACACTTTTTTTTATTGTGAGACTTGTTTTGGAAGAATAAGCAGAAATATTACCCAGAAAAGTGGGGGGTAAAGAAATCCTCTTCTCGGCTGGATCATGAGACTCTGAATATATGGTAGGTGTATGCTCCACCAAGGAGGTGGCCCTGTAACCAGTGCCAGAAATACAGGAAAAACTGGAAGGCATTTCTGCTGGGCAGAATTTAAGATTAAGAGAAGTATCTACCATTTAATCTCCCAAACAAAATTAGGAATTTTCCCGTAAGTCCAGTCTGTGGGTTAACTCTGTCTGAGTAGTTGTTTCCTGGAGTAAAAGTACAGGGACAGTCTCATCAGCCTGATACCACTCTTACTGCTGTTCCAGCTCAGAATGCTGGTATGGGGAGTGGAAGTGGCAGCAGAAACTCCCTGTCCTTGTGAAGGGATAGCCGGGGGCCCTCTGGTAGGAAGCAAACAACAAGGCCCTCTTATAGAAGCAGCTCCAGAAAAAACATAAAAACATTGGTTGTCCCAGAACATACAGGGTAGCATCAGTACAGCTGAGAATCTCTGAAGAAGGGAAAAACCAAATCATTACAGAAGGCCAGATGGAGAACAGAGAGGTCAGGACAAGACGTCTCAAAGTGCAGACAGGTTGAGCTAAGAGTAGGACATTTTACTTGCAGGTATGTAGCAGGAAGCTAAGCTGCAAGTTTTGGTTTGGGGTTTTTTTTGGGTTTTGTTTTTGGTTTTTTTTTTTCACATTTTTCCCTTCTTCCATTTTTCTTCTCATTGTCAGGCGGAGACAGCAGCAAATCGTATCTGCAAGGTGCTGGCAGTCAACCAAGAAAATGAACAGCTCATGGAAGACTACGAAAAACTGGCCAGTGATGTAGGTGCTGGTTTCTGAGTGGTGGTATGCAGAAAAAATAGCATTTAATGCTGATAAGTAATCTTGGGGAGTGCTATTGGCCTACTGCTATTTTGTGTGGAAAACTACTTTTTTGTCTTCAGATTTAAGACTGAAGTTACCTTAAAGACAAGAACAATCTACCTTAAAACAGAAAGCTTCCACAGAGAAGCTTTGAATTTCTCAGTTTATTAGGAGCCAACACAGAAATGCTAAAATTGAAGGAAAAATCAAGTTGGGTAAACTTGAATTTGTCAGGACTGTACAAGTTCATTACATCTTCTATATAGCTTGTATGCTAATCTACTGTAGAAATCAGGAGTTGGATCAGAGAATAAAAGAGATATTTGAGGAAAGAAATACTCATTTGCTGATAATGGAAAGAGTCTATGTCAGATACAAGCTGGAGGCTGCTTTTGTTAACTCGGAGGCTGACAGACTGACAGCAGGGAAACTACAAGAGACCAAATGTTGACTGTAGTATGTTTGTGGTAGTTAAGTAGGGAGGAGAAGATGGACAACAAAAGGGCAAACAAAACCCATAAGCCTGGTTTCAGCCTGATCTGAAAAGCATAGGCCACTACTCTACTCACAGTGTAGACTGCCTATTGCATTAGCATTTTGCCAGCTCTCCAGATAGGTTTGTTATGGAGGTATATTCAAAGAACAACAGTGACCTTGAGGAAGATAGAGTGGGAAAAATGTAAGGCTGAACTGAAGGCAAGAACTTGATTTCTACTGTCAGATTCTTCTAGAGATAATATGACTTAGAGTATCCTTTAGATATGCAACAGTCCAGCAAAATTCTTAAAGCTTTAACATAATCTGAGGATATAGTTTTGGTCCTGCTTGTGCAAAAGCTGTGCCTTAAGCATTTGGATTGGCACTGCTGCAACGAGCAGTACCACTCAGTGTGGTAAGGAATGTGTTGCTCATTAAAAAAAAAAGTATTTCCAATAAAGCTGGCAAACTTTCCTTTACAAGCCCTGCTGGTGGCAAAATCTTTCTGACAGCAAACATAAAAGTAAATGGTCCCTTATGAAATCAGCAACACCTGCAGTTTCAGCACAATTTTCAATTCAAGGCTTCTTGTCACTGCTCCTTCCAGCTGCTGGAGTGGATTCGTCGCACCATCCCCTGGCTGGAGAACCGGGCCCCAGAGAACACCATGCAGGCCATGCAGCAGAAACTGGAGGACTTCCGGGACTACCGCCGCCTGCACAAGCCCCCCAAGGTCCAAGAGAAGTGCCAACTTGAGATCAATTTCAACACCTTGCAGACCAAGCTGCGGCTTAGCAATAGGCCAGCCTTCATGCCCTCCGAAGGGAAAATGGTCTCGGTGAGTGGGGTGACTGCTTCTGTAAACCCCAAACGTGCCTGAAAAACAAGGCTCCCTTTCTGCCCATGGATGGGCAGAGAATGCCCACCTTCATAGTGAGATATTCTGTGAGAGGAGCCCTGCAAAACATAAATCACGGAGGCTGTGATTTATGAGGCTGTGATAGGATCAAGTGATTATTGCTTCCCTGTGTCTAAATCAGACTCTGAGGCTCTTCACAAGTCGCATGTCTTTATGAGGAGATGTCTCAGAGGCTTTCATTCTTCCTGATTCAGAAACAGTTGAGTTTTATTAAAGTTTCACATAGGGGAACTTTAAAACTCTAGAAGTGTTTAGAGAGGCTTTTTTCTGTAGACACTTATATCCTGGCACTTCTAGTCCTGCTTGTCTTCAGTCCAACACTTTGTCTCCCTGACTTGTCTGCAGAGCCCTGTGAGATGAAAAGCCCATGCTCACTCCCTCCAATCACTTGGAGCCTCACTGAGACTAATGCTGGTGAACATCTTCCCTCCAACTTCTAACTTGCCTATCCATCCCATGTTTCTGTTTCTAGGATATAAACAATGCCTGGGGTGGCCTAGAGCAGGCTGAGAAGGGCTACGAGGAGTGGTTATTGAATGAGATCCGGAGGCTAGAGAGGCTGGATCACCTGGCAGAGAAGTTCCGGCAGAAGGCATCCATTCATGAGTCCTGGACAGATGGTAATGCCAACCTACATGCTTCCTCTTGCCTGACATAGAGCTGACTTATGTTGGGAGGAGGAAATGGATTGTCTATGGGTCCTTCCATGAGGGTTTCCTCTTGAGAAGGCAAGATTTATTTATTTTATTAGAAAACAATGTATGGAAACCAGCTTGATTTCTGTTCTGCATCATGCAGTCAACACTGGCATTTCCTAACTGTGGCAAAGTGAGAACTTTGGCTAGAAGAGAGCAGTCACAGAGCAGAGAAAAAGTTCCTCTGCAGTAAGTGCTACCTACCACTGGCCTTTACAGAATGAGCATAACTCACTTTGCACATACTGAGACGAGTCCAGTATAAACTGTGACAGTGCTGGCTTAAGCTACATTATGCGCCCTTCTGTGTTGTTAATGGCAAACT